>NC_138125.1:42439420-44997357 GCF_964188305.1 Podarcis bocagei | reverse complement strand
GAGGTGCCACTATGGTTTGCTACTGTGGTGTCTGTAATTTATCTGTGGAGAGGGTCTGGGTTTGGGTCTGGTGTGGTTGATTGGAGAAATCTCAGAAAAACTCTTCACAAGGTCAAGAGGTCAAGACACGAAAGCTTTAGCAACTAATCCACACCTAATGACCCTCCTAAGTGGTACTCAGAATATCACTCAAGTAATCACTCAAGATATCCCTCAAGTAATTAATGAACAAAAGAAGAAAAGGCACATTAACCTAGGAACTTCCTATCTGCCCAGAACGTTGGAGGCTATACACCACACCCCCTCAACAGTATTTATAGGAACTCAAACACTGAGATCCTGCTCTGTTCTAGTAACAAGAAGCCGAAAGCACCAGCCTGAAGATGACGAGTGAGACCTCGTCGAAACGTCGCCTAGACACCCCAACTCTTACACGGGAAGACACCCGAAGACACCAAAACCTACATTCCTGTACCTGTGAAAATCTACGAAAGCATATATATATATATATATATATATATATATATATATATATATATATATGAGAAAAGCTGCTGCCTTTGGGAAGATCAACTGCAAGCAGGAGTCTTAAAGGAAAAGTGCTCATTGAATAGAGTAAAAAAAAGGGTAAAGGTACCCCTGCCCGTCGTACGGGCCAGTCATGTCCGACTCTAGGGGTGTGTGCCCATCTCACTTAAGAGGCCGGGGGCCAGCGCTGTCCGGAGAGACACTTCCGGGTCACGCAGCCAGCGTGACGAAGCTGCTCTGGCGAGCCGGCACCAGCGCAGCACACGGAAACGCCGTTTACCTTCCCGCTATAAAGCGGTACCTATTTATCTACTTGCACTTAGGGGTGCTTTCGAACTGCTAGGTGGGCAGGAGCTGGGACCGAAAGATGGGAGCTCACTCCGTCGCGGGGATTCGAACCGCCGACCATACGATCAGCAAGTCCTAGGCACTGAGGTTTTACCCACAGCGCCACCCGCGTCCCTTGAATAGACTAGTGAGCATATTTCACAAGCATCGGTAGGTTCAAGAGAAGCCACTTTTGCAGCAGATCTGCAAAAGGAGGATGGGGAGTGGGCACTGGTTTATCAGACTCTCTGTGAAAAGGGCTTCTCTTGAACACAGAATGGTTGTTAAAATACCAGCATCTCACTCTCCACCTGCCACATAGGGAAGGGAGAGCCACCTTGCCAGCCCTGAACATACAGCCAGCAATGCCATTCTTTACAGGTAGGTAGCTGTGTTGGTCTGCTGTAGTCGAAACAAAATAAAAAAATTCCTTCCAGGAGCACCTTGGAGACCAACTAAGTTTGTTATTGGTATGAGAAAGCTCATACAAAATTAAAAGACGCCTGCTTCTTGGGAGAAAAGCAATGACAAATCTTAAAAAGCAGAGACATCACCTTGCCAACAAAGGTCCGTATAGAAAAAGCTATGGTTTTCCCAGTAGTGATGTATGGAAGTGAGAGCTGGACCATAAAGAAGGCTGATCGCCAAAGAATTGATGCTTTTGAATTATGGTGCTGGAGGAGACTCTTGAGAGTCCCATGGACTGCAAGAAAATCAAACCTCTCTATTCTTAAGGAAATCAGCCCTGAGTGCTCACTGGAAGGACAGATCGTGAAGCTGCGGCTCCAATACTTTGGCCACCTCATGAGAAGAGAAGACTCCCTGGAAAAGACCCTGATGTTGGGAAAGATGGAGGGCACAAGGAGAAGGGGACGACAGAGGATGAGATGGTTGGATAGTGTTCTCGAAGCTACCAGCATGAGTCTGACCAAACTGCGGGAGGCAGTGGAAGACAGGAGTGCCTGGCGTGCTCTGGTCCATGGGGTCACGAAAAGTCGGACACGACTAAACAACAACAACAAGGTGCTCCTGGAAGGATTTTTATTTTTATTTTGAAGTATGTTGTTGAGAATGATGGTATGCATAACTAAACTTTATTTGCAGAGCACACACATGACTATGAGAAGCAAGTTCTTTATTGCCTTGAGGATGGAGGAAGCTGGGATAGTACCACCCTCGCTATGTTCAAGAGAAACTGCTTTCTCAGCAGATCCAAGGGGGGAACTAAGCACAATACCAGCAGCACAGAAGAGGAGGCGGGGAGCTTTCAGGAAGCTCTTGCCAGACTTGTTTGAACTGAGTCAGATTTTACATCCCCTCTCTCACCTGCTGCCTTGGCTGTGGAAGCACACAACCAAGGCAGAATTGAACCCTATCCTCCTACCCTGCAGTTGACTTCATCAGTAATGGCAGCTGGGTGGCTAGGTATGGTTAAAGATAAATGGCCTTGCAGGTCAAATTGGAACCCTTGGCGTGCCAAAATTGGCCCGAGTTTCCCCACCCTGATGTAGAGGGTGATATAAGAAAAAAATGGGGTTAGTTTTTACAGCCCAACTCTCAATCAGGGGACTCAGTATCCCCCTAAGTTCATTATCAGTCAGAGAAGAATGAGTGCAGGCAGGAACCAATGGGAGAAAGTGAGGCAGTTTCCCCCAGCACACACACTTTGCAAGGAGGTGAGGGGACCCAGAACAAAAGGGTGTAACAACTTTTAAAGACTTTGGAAATTGCTCAGCTCCTTAGCCAAAGACCGCCCCAAAGCATCATGCAAGCACCATAGAAGGAGGCAGACTACAACAGAAAACTGAGAGTGTGACTTGTCTCCTGTATGTCAAGATATCCAATAATGCTTGCTGATTGCCTTTTCCTGGCCTTTATTTAGGAATGGTAAATACCTTGGTTCTTGAATCCATTGTCACAGGTCTACCCCATTCATACAAAGATGCTCTTTTGACAGAACCGCTCACCTTCCCAGGGAGGTGGAGTTGCAAGCAGGCCACAAGCACGCCCCATGTACGGGGGGGGGGGGATGGCGCCACAACCCGCATCACTGGGAGTCCCGGCTGTGTCACACCCCACGGCCAACCAATCCGGTCGACTGGGGGGCGTGGCTTACCTGATTGAAACCTCCACGCGGCCAGGGTCTCATTCACCTTATCTCCTGTGTTGGACCTCCCACCCTCCCGCCCTATTTTATGCGTTCGCTATCTTGGCCTTACTATGGACTACAGTTAGTCACCTGTTGAGGGGGCCAGGTAGGAATTTTTCACTTGGCAAATTGGCACCAGCCATGTGGTTTTCACCTGCCTTGTAGCAATCGTCACAACTTTGTAAGGTTTGAATTTCTTGCTTTATTATCCATAATTACATCTATACATCAAAGACATATCTTCCTTATTTTACATAAATCAATTTTGTCAAAACAAAAATCCAACAAAAGAATGTAAGTCTTCCTACAATAATTTTGTACATAAACTTGACTTCCCGTCCTCCCCCCCCCCCAAAAAAAAATCTACGTTAATAAACCTATTGTCTCAACAAGAAAACACAATGGAAAAACAACAACAGGCATATAAAAGTTATGACGCTGGAAGATGAGCCCCTCAGGTGGGAAGATGTTCAACATGCTACTGAGGAAGAGCAGAGGACAAGTACAAGTAGATTCAGAGCTGATGAAGCAGCTGGGCCAAAGCCGAAAGGTCGCTCAGTTGCGGATGTAATGATCAGAAAGTTTAACTGAGACAGACCACACAATTCCTACGTTCTCACATCTCAATGGAACCTGAGGGCAGTATATAAATTTTATGAAACCAACCAACCATAACCCCATTCCTGATATCATCCCTTGGCAACGTTATCTTCACATCAGTAACAATGGAATTACATGGGACTTCCGGCGAGGCAACATGGCGGCTGCAACAGCAGAAAAGAGCTCCTGAAGCCAGCCAGAGTAAAAGGCTCTGTCTGGCCGACTCCCGGGCTCCCAGGACTGCTGCCGCCAGCACCGCCAGCGGAGAGGAATCGGGGGTGCCCGGGCATCTATCAAAGGAGCCGAAACACCCCCCCCCCACGACTGAGATTGAGCCGGAAAGGCACCCGACCACCCCCCCAACAGCCGAGAGGAGCTCCAAAACCAGAAGGACAGTGGAGCTAACGCAAAGAGGGAGAAAGAAAGGGGGAGAGAGGAAGAAAAAGAAAGAAAGAAAAAGGAGCCCCAAACTTACCGCTGCTGCCCCCATCTCTGCCGAGAAGAAAGCAGAGGAGAGGTAGGTGAAAACGGGAAGGCAAAAAAGGCTCCGGGGAAAAAAACACATGGCTGAGCCCGACCGGGAGCTCCAGCGGCAAGGTAAGATATCCCTGAAAGATATCCACCCCACAGCCCCATGGGCAACCTTCCTCCGAAGGAAACCCCCAACAACCAGGAACTCTTACAAGTTACTAAAAATGCTAAAAAACAAGGGTCTCTACGACATTCGGGGTGAACAAAACCCGGGAGACATCAGCCATACATTCCAATCGGGACGCCATGATACAGTGTCCAGACTGGACAGCATTCTACTCACACAGGGTCTGATCCCCTCAGTAGAATCAACAAACATAGGTAACATTAAAATCACAGACCATGCCCCAGTAGAAGTCATTGTTAAAATAGGAGAAGGAACACAAACCACCCCATCATGGTCCTTCAGTCCCATCCTAACTACAAACAAACAAATTAGAGAGAGTCTCACAAAAACCCTCCAAAACTACTTCAAAGAAAACGATGTAAACAATATAACAACCCCCCTCCTATGGGACGCAATGAAAGCGGTCACCAGAGGAGCTTGCATAAAAGAGAAAACATTCCTTAAAAAACAAACCTCCTCAAAAATTAGCAAAATAGAACAAGACATCACAGCCCTCTCATCACGCTACAAACAAACAGGATCTAAAAAACTCCTCAAACTTATAGAACAAAAAAGGAGAGAACTAGACTCCCTAGAAATTAACAAAACAATGATCAACGTTCTATACTCTAAACAACGTTTCTACGAATATGGAGGGAAAAACTCCAGATTACTAGCAAATAGATGTAGGAAAAAAGCACTCAAAACAAGAATACACTGCATCACCAAAAAAGACGGCAACATAACATTCTCCCCCGAAGAAATAACCTCAGAATTTGCAGAATTCTACTCCAACCTATACACCTCCCATAACCCACCAGATAAGGAAATCAGAACATTTCTAGCAGGACTGAACATGCCTACCCTAACTGATGAGGAACGGGAATTCATGGACAGCCCTATCACCCCAGAGGAAATAGATGCGGTCCTCAAAAACCTGAAACCACACAAAGCCCCAGGCCCAGACGGCTTCACAGCAGAATTCTATAAGAAATTCAAAGAACCCTTGATGCCCTAACATGACCCACCTATTCAACGACATCATAAAAGGGGGCCCCATCCCCAAAACCTGGACCCACTCCAAAATAGTCTCCATCCCAAAACCACTAAAAGACAGCCTCAAAGTAGAATCATACCGCCCAATGTCATTAATAAACCAAGACTACAAGATATTCACATCAATCTTGGCCAACCGCCTAAAAATCTTCCTACACAAGTTAATAGCCCCAGACCAGACTGGCTTTGTCCCTGGCCGCAATATAACAGACCCCATCAGGAAACTACTGAACCTGATCAAACACAGCAAGGCAACCAAACTCCCATTGACAATTATGTCCCTAGACATCCTCAAAGCCTTTGATTGCTTGGAGTGGAAATACATACTAGCAGTACTAACTAACATGAAATTTGGCCCCAACTTCCTACAAATCCTCAAACAAATATACTCCCAAGCCTCAGCAAAATGCAGAACTAACAATATGGATTTTAACACTATAGCTATCCAAAGAGGCACGAAACAAGGATGCCCACTGTCTCCCTTCTTATTTATCCTGGCTCTGGAACCCCTAGCAATCCGCATCCGAGCAGCCACAGACATCAAGGGAGTGGAAATAAAAGGCAGAACCTATAAATTAGGGCTCTTTGCAGATGACCTAATGGTCACAACACCAGACCCCATAAGCACAGCAACCTCCCTAATCAGAGAACTCAACACATTTGCAATAGTGTCGGGCCTACAGGTAAATTTTACAAAGTCAGAAGCTATGTGCTTCAACACCCCTCCTCACACCCAAAAAGAACTCACGAAGGTCACCAAAATAAAACTTTGCCACACCAAGTTCAGATACCTAGGGGTACAAATAACCAGAAACCTCAATAAATTGTACCTCCTCAACTACAGGCCCCTGTGGCGACAAATTAACAAAGACCTAAAGAGATGGAACAACATGAACTTCACTCTCTCAGACAAAATAGCCATGATCAAAATGATCACACTCCCAAAACTAACCTACCTATTCCAAACCCTCCCAATCTGGATCCCCTCAACCCAACTTCGCAGTTGGCAGAGAAAACTACACTCTTTCATCTTCTCACATAAAAAACCAAGAATAAGCCCGAAATACCTGCACCTCCCCACCTCAGAAGCAGGATGGGGAATCCCCAACATAGAAGCATATTACAATGCCAACCAAATACGCCATATAAGAGCCCATATATACTAGAAGATGAGACAAAACAATGGGTACACCTAGAGAGGGACACAATCGAAAACACCTGCACCACAACATACCCACTCCTCCCAAACAAACTAAAGAAAATTCCCACAACACTTAACAGGTACACACAGACCATGCTCAAAGCATGGAAAACACAAATAGGCAAACTATCCCCAACCCCATCCCCACTAATCCCCCTGGCGTACCACCCATTATTCCACCATGCAGGACAAAACCTCAAGATAAAAACCTGGCGAACCAAAGGCTTATATTGCCTAATAGACTTTTATAAAAATAACAAACCCTTGTCAACACAAGAAATACAAGACAAACTAGAAGACACCCAAATGCCCTGGTTAACACAACACCAACTACATGCCCTCTTAAACAACCCAACAGTAAAATCAGCAGCAACTAGGCCCCTGACAACCTTCGAAAACCTCCTCCTAACAACAAAGGGAAACGGTAAAGGGACGGTATCCACAATTTACAAAATACTACTCCAAAATCCCGCAAATCCCATAGATGCAATAAAAAAACAATGGGGGAATGACATAGGCTATGAGATTAACCCCACTCAATGGACCAGAATGTGGTCTAAACCCCCCTTTAAATCCATATCAACGAAAAGAAAAGAACTCACACTGAAACTCACCTACAGGTGGTACCTAACACCAAGGAAACTAGCGCTAATACACCCAGGAACCTCACCAAAATGCTGGAGAGGGTGCACCTCCACAGGCACATACCTCCACATGTGGTGGGAATGTCCCAAAATCCAACTATTCTGGACAACAGCCATACAAGAAATATGTAAAATAACTAAGCAAGTAATAGACATCACCCCAGAATTGACCCTACTAAACATCTTCCAAGACAACAATGCCCATTTACACCACAAAGAACTCATAACCCACCTGCTCTCAGCAGCCAGAAACACCATAACCAGACACTGGAGAGACCTGTCAGGAATAAGCATGGACCAATGGTACCAAATAGTATGGGAAACAGCCCTACTAGAAAAATTAACTAATAAACTGAAACTGACACAGGGACAAACAGAAGAAGACACCTTCACCCCGGTATGGCTCCCCTTTATCACATACACAGCCCAACAGGACAGTGACAATAATCCACCAACAGCATACAAATCAATATGGCTAACCTGATCCAAAACACCCACCCACCTCACCCACACACGAAAACAAAGATCACCACAGCCAATCACAAGCAAACAATCACACCCTAGGCCAACCCCAACCTCTATCACCACCAAAGGAACACAAGTGAACAACACAAGCAACGCTGACACCAAACTCTACATACCGTATTCTTCGCACCATAGGACGCACCGGACAATAGGACGCACCTTGTTTTAGAGGGGGGAGAACAAGAAAAAAAAATCTCCCCCTCTCTGCCCAGCGCCCCTTCAGCGAAGTGGCAGGAGGCGCTGCGCAGAGAGGGGGAGAATTTCCCCCCTCTTGTTTTCCCGCTCTAAAACAAGGTGCCGTTTAAGGTGCGTTCAGGCGGCTACCTTGGAAGCCTGGAGAGCGAGAGGGGTCGGTGTGCACTGACCCCTCTCGCTCTCCAGGCTTCAGGTTCCTTTCGACCTGCTCTTTGGGGCTGGCGGGGGGGAAGCCCACCACCAGCCCCAAAGAGCAGGTCAGGGAGCAGCAGAAAGGCGCAGCGGAGAGGCTGCTGCCATAGTAGCGCGTCACCTCTCCAGCTGGGAGAGGGTTGCGGGGGGCTTCTTTAGCCCCCCGCGCGCTCTCCCGGCTGGAGAGGTGACGCGTGGCTATAGAGGCTCCTGCCATAGCCGCGCATCACCTCTCCAGCTGGGAGAGGGTCGCGGGGATATGGCTTCTTTAGCCCCGCACGCGCTCTCCCAGCTGGAGAGGTGACATGAAAAAAAAAATACGAGGCACTACACTTCTGTAAAACAAGAAAATCCTGAATAAAATATATATTTAAAAAACCCCAATGGAATTACATTAAAGAGAGTTACTGGAAGCAATTCAGTAATAATTACAGAGGAAATTATGACTTCTTTTACCAGAGGATATTTGAATAATGCTTGCAGGCATTTGTTGTACAGGATGGGGTGGGGAGACCAAGGAGCCAACAGAGGAATTGTGGTATGAACTTCAGTAGGAATTATTGGGTAGGATGTGACTACACAGGTAACAGGCCATGAGACATCAATACTTGGCCATACAGGTTTAGGACATGTAATACATCAAAATGCTGGACTTAACTTTCATGATCTACAGCAGGAGTGATGAACATAGGAAGATGCCTTATACAGAGTCAGGCCATTGACGCATTTTCCACAGACTTGCAGTAGATTTCTACGGTCCCCCCCCCCCAAAAAAAATAGTCTTTCCCCACCTTACCTGGAGATGCCACAGATTGAAACTGGAATATTTTGTATGCAAAGCAAATGCTCTACCACTGGGTTACACCCTTGGATGTCCAGGGAGCTCAGCTGGTAGAGCAGGAGACTCGCAGCCTCAGGGTCATGGGTTCAAGCCCCACATTGGGCAAGTTTCCTGCACTGCAGGGGGTTGGACTAGATGACCCTTAGAGTCCCTTCCAACTCTTCAATTCTATTATTTTACCACTGAGCCATGCCTCTCCCAGGGCCCTTCAGATGTTGCTGGACTCCAACTCCAATCAGCCCCCATCAGCATGACCAATGGTCAGGGATGAGCCACACTATCTTCCAAATTTTACCACGGTGTGCCTCTTCAGTCTAAGAAATGAGCAGTTCAAACTTTAGTTTCTAAAAAGTGGGTGGGTGAGGGCACATGCAAAGAAATTAATCAGTTAAGGGAGCTTTTCCTCTCTGGCATGCTGCCCAGACAATAAAGGGGAGGGATATGACGTTCTCCAGTGTCCATAAAGGGAGGAAAAACCCAATTCCTCTAGTCTAGGGGACCTTAGCTGTGCCATTCAGCACTGAAGAAAAGGGACCTCAGTTCTTGTGACTGGAATAATGGAGAAGAAAATGCCAGCACTGCCTTCTAAGTTGTCTCTCTAGATATAGTAAAAACTGTGTTTAACTGTTTGAGCAATTCCACCCCTAAAACACACAACCATTGCAAATAATTAAAGTACGTATATGTACAATTTCCTAAGGAACTCAGTTTTATGAAGGGTGGTTTCCAAGTAGCTTATCCTTTCAGCACCAGGTTTTCTGCTTGTGCAATGGAATTTGCCCTCCTCTCATGGGCCCCCTAGATAAGTTCTAGGGATTCCTGCAACTTTCCAGAGCCAATCTGGGGAGGGCATGAGGCACATGGAAGGGTAAGAGGGGGAAGTTTAACTGCGCTAGCGTAAGTCCTTGCATTGACAGAACACATTGGTTGAGTCCAGCCCTATGTCCTTGGTAGAAAGGGCAGTTTCACCCTGGTGCCCATCAGAAGACCAGCCACAATGATCCTCCTCTTAATTCGTCTTCTCTTACAGTTGTAAATAGTCCAGGAAGCATATCTGCTTACACCAAGCTGAAGATCCCCAAGCAAGGACCTGAACTTGCATAACTACCACGTCGCAGGTATCAGGCCACTACCATCCTATCTACTGGATAAAGACAATCACTGCTCTTCAAGGAGCCACAAGACTGCTTTACAGCAGATTCTTAGAGGCCTGCACATTGACACAATTAGCAATTTAATGCTCTGGGGCAGAAGTGCAAGCAAGCAAATCTGTGCAGGCATTTGCTTTTTCATTTGAGCATGACTTGTGTGTATGGTATATAAATTGAGCAATTTCCAGTTCATTTCAAGGAAATGGTGGGTGTGTGGTTGTTTTTTTAACCTAATACTTCTGAATAAAGTATCCAATAAGAGATAGTTTGCCTGTGAGGTGTTCCAAGACATGGTCTCTGCTCCCTGTGTGGGTCGCTTCCACCTGGCCTGGAAGGACAGGCCCCCCGACTGACGGCAGCTACCAAGGCTGCTGCTGAAAGCCTCTATATGACAATAATCCCATTTGAAGTGTGTTATGAGAAGCTGCAGTAGAGAGCGACACTAATATGCCTATTTTTCACAGGCCCAGTATAATGCTGCTGCTGCTTTGCTAGGACTTTGAATTTAACTTGTTTTACTTGTTGCATTGATATTTTTTAATCAAGTGATTGTAAGGTACTTGCCTTAGCTGTTCTCTACAACTTGTGTCTACACACTGGCATGCCACAACATGCTTGTTTGTGGTAAGCCAGTTTGCTTCTGACCATGGCTGTGATAAGTGAACCATTAGCTATCCTGAAAGATTTTTACAAGATACATTTTTTTAAAATGAATGACTGAACACCACAGCTTACAAGGCCAGAATTCAGAGAGAAATGTAAGGCGCATCCAGGGATTTACGTTAACTACATTTTAATCTTGCCCTTCCTTCAAAAGGAATTGCATCTGTTTGTGCTTCTGAAACAGAACAGAACTCCAAGCAAGCCTTTCAATCTAATCTTAACTGCTCTCTGTCAAAATAACCTCAGAAGTAGTACAATGATTTATTTTATACTCAACCGGAGACAAAGCTCAAAGTGGATTTGAAAAGCTTTGCGGTAACTATATGACGAGTAGCCTGGACTCCTGAGTTGTGTTGCTCAAGGTCTGCCGAGCACCTTACAGCAAAGGATGAAACAAGAGCAGCTTTATTAAAACCAACCAAAGTTTATTTATAGAAGTCTATACATTTGTAACGAATGCTGCCGAGACAATGAATTAAAGCAAATAAACCCATCCCTCCCAATGAGCCTGTGTTGTCGCCACTCACTGTCACATGCACTTAAAAGAGGAGAAAACATTACACCTTCATACACAATTAGTTCCATAGCTATCCCAGAAAAAAATATTACTCCCTCAATGCATTATTCTCAAGTGAAAAAAACACAAGGTGACAAGGAATCGTCCATTACCTGTGTGAAAGGAGAACCTCTTCTAAGTTTGGTAAGGAGGGGATACATGAGGATGGCGACCTCATTCACTTGTGTCCTAAAAGTTCCACAGTGTTTTATTTGATCAACTCCTGTAACCCAATTGGAAAGGATAAACTGATGCATTATTTACAACTTAGGGAGGCCTTCCGTACTCTGATTATGAAGCCCAACATCAGGAAGTGCATTTCGGCTGCAGACTGCCATGATAATTAGGAGGGATCATAAGAACATTAGTTTAACATTTGCCGGCTCTTTCCTTGCTCCTACGCCATAGCTTTGCAAATATTGGTGGGCAATCAGAACTCTGTCAAAGAGTTTTGGACTTACTATCTCTCTATATCAGAAATGTTGGTATCAGGGAGACTGGCTACTACGGATAATGTTGCTGACAAAGAAATCCGAGTGATAGAGATGCATATCTACATAGCATATCATGATGGCTCCCCAAACATTGGCAGATTCTAGAAATCCACTTAAAAAAAAAAGTAAGAAGCATGTATGTCAATAAAAGAGTCCACAAGCGCTTGAGAAAAGTAGCTAGAAAAAAGGCAGAAAAACAGAATGATTACATATTTACACAATAGTCTGCGAAGCTATGGACTATGTAGTAAATAAAGTCACTACGTTTACACAACTTGACGAGAACCACTTCGGGAGGAGGACTGTGTGTTCCTCCTCTTCATTTCATCAGGTTTTACACAGGTGTGTGTCTCCCTAATCTTAAATAAGGAATCAAAGAAGAAATAGATTAAAGCATCAGTAAGGATTCCCCAGATCACAGCCACAAGACTCAAACTTCTATTCTGATGTGAGCAAACATTTTCTGGGCCTGCTTAAGAATGCTTCACGTGTGTTTGGATTTCTCCTTTTAATCCAGCTTCAGGAAAGTATCCTTATTTAGGGCACTTTTCCAGCACTGGCACTGGCATGATCCGACAGATCACTAACGTTCATCAATGTATGCACAGTCTTAGTTCAGTATAATCCATGGTAGTTCATTTTGAAGAGCTCTTTGATAAAATGTCATTTATTTACACTTCGATCTTTACACCTGAGTGATTATCAAGCAGTCATCTTTTTCCTATTCAGACATTCCATACATACAATCCTTGTGCTGGAGTTCAGCTGCACACGTTGTACCAGTTACATATAGGTCAAATTAACTGCCCTCTTATATTTTCATTTTTTACTGTACGCTTTCCATTCTGCAGAATAAGATTAAAATATAAAATAAAATAAAAACGGGAGGCAAATGAAAAAATAATAATTCTGGCTATAAAAGGCAATTTGGTAAGGGTGCAAAATGAAAGATCAAAAGGTTACATGGTTTGTTGTGGGATTTTTGGGGTGGGTGGGGAAGAGATCTAAGTAGCAGCCAGGAACAATAAAACTGCCCCACCTACCTGTAGCAGGAAAGTCAAGGGCACATGTACTACTGCTTTACAAAGACAGTGACTGGGGGGAAGATGAGGGAAGGGGTTTTTCTAAGTCTGTGTGAAGGAACAGTGTGAAGTTACACAGCTATTGTCAGCCAGGCTCCCTGTTTGCAAAAAATAATAAAATAATAACATAAAATCACATTTATTAAATTGCCCCTGCTGTTTTGGATGCTCAAATATAGCTCGTAAAAATTCAAGACAGATTTAAAGAACCATGACAGATACAAATTTACTGCAGGTGAAAATCGATTTTTAAAAAAACTATCTGGAAAAAATTCACACAACCCACCCACCCCCCACAAAAATGTACACTTTCAACCTAAACCAGTTCGTAAAATATACCCTTCTCCACAGCTAGGAGAAAGGGGAGAGAAGACGAGGGAAAAAGTGCAGGCGACCTTCACAAGAGGTCTTGTGCCACGGTTTAATTTTCCTTGCTTGTGGTGGTTGAGACAGCCAAGTGCTAACACAGCTTCTGCCACCAACAGATTCCTGCAGAAATCCAGACTCCAGGTTAACACTGAATACATACAGCCAACTCCAAATAGCTGTATTAACAAACAAAACAAAACTAAAAATAGCATGGATCCATATTTGTGGGTGGCAGAAAAGGGCAAGAAATGGAGGTCTATACAGTAAAGAGTCAATGATTTATATTACAGATGGCTGGCAATTTTAAAGAGTCTCTTCCCAGCTCTGTTGCTGCTCCAACCCCGAAGGGCAAACTGAAGAGGGAGGGAAGAAAATAAAAGGCGGGATATCATGTAGCATGCAGGATCAGAAGCAGCAGAGAGTGGGGTTTGCTCAAATAAGCCCCCGCCTTTTCTTGTAGTCCTCCAGGTTCAGTGATCGCCGGGGGGCGCCATCTTTTGCTGGGGGAGCCTTGGAGGTGATAGCCAGTGTTTTGGACTCTGTTGGGAAATAAGGCACACATACTAGGTGTGTAACTCAGCAAGGTGCATGGCTCTCTTCAAACAATCAGGCTCAAGGGAGTGCATTAACTCTGCAAGCTTTCTGCAGGGGATAGCCATGATTATTAATGTGGTGCCAGCAGTGTAACATAAGTAAAAAAAAAAAAAAGAGAGTTCTGCCTGCCCCCGAGACACTGAGCAGAAGACAGACCTAAGAAACTTCCAGTTCCTACAGTACAGCAGACCCCTCCTCAGATGCAGTGGCAAAGGAAAGCAGTAAATCCAGCAGGATCTATGAGGGCAGTGGTGACACCAAACCAATGGTGGCTTCTCTCAACTTTAAACCAGCTCCTCAGTCTAAATAGAAGCTGCACTTTTTGAAGTTTCTGGTTCTTTAAGCTACATTAACCAGAAAAAGAACAGCTCTACTAACAGAAGTTCACTTTTTCAAAGTTATGGCTGCTCGTAGTTTCTGCCGGGATGCACAAAATTTGTGTATTTTCCATTCGCATGCTTTGGATTTTTTAAAAACCACCCGGCTATTTTTTATTTATTTTTTGCAAGGTGGCACCTAAAACTCTTTTCCTTTTCTACCACCTTTACCTTTCATTCCCTGAGGGACAGGCACAACCTACCTGAGCTGGGAACCTGGAGATCAATCTTCACATCAAAATCATGCACTTTGAAGAGATCCTCTGAGAGGTCACTGGCAGTTTTTGAATTCATATCTTTGTCTTTTCCCTGACTCTGAAACAAGAGACATCTTTTAATATCAAGTAACACAGAAGCTTACCCAACCATGCTTTATTGGCTATAGTGTCTGAAAGGTTCCATTGTAGACCCCATTCTATTCTTAGACGCAGCTTGAGGCTTAAAATGTGACTATTTCACATGGTGGCAATTCCAAAGGTAAGGATTACATGATAGAAGCATATGCAACAGCAAAAAGTTGAGGGAACTTGCCTTGCTAATGTCCTTTGGAGCATCTGGCAATACACCTGATCCGTATTTTGCATTAAGTTGGGCAAGAATAGCAGCTTGGACAGCAGGATCTCTAGACTGTGACAAAGGAAGAAATTTAATGTCAGGTTGAACAATGGACTTTACCGTTTATAGGTTAACATTTCTCTCTTCATACAGAAACAAGTATGTATATAAAGGGAGGAATTAAAGGTAATACTCTTCTAATCAGCACAAGCATTTTAGCTTGTGGAATGGAATGGAACAAACCTCATTCCTCAACACTGTTATGGGGGATTTCCCCGACCTCCCAAAACCAATTTTAGGGGGTAGGGTGTGCACAGAGAGAGGGGGAAACCCCACTGTACAAGTGGAAGTCTCTGAGCGGGGCTTCCACTGAGAGGACTCATTAGCTGAATCCCAACCCTTAATATATCCCGTGTACCCATATCCCACAACTCAATAAACGTATAGTTAGAAACATATACACTATCTTTCCAAATGGTTTCAGTGATTTTCCATGCATGACAGAAATACTCTGCTTCACCTATAAAAATGGGATTTGCACAATACAGCACTCTGCTGAAACAGGAAATTAATATACTGTTCTCCTGTGCAGTGGGCAATAGACTATAGTGCTGCCTTCTTCTAGATACATTTTCAGTGATCCACACCTTATGTTGCCGCATCTAGATTCTCTCTCTCTCTCTCTCTCTCTCTCTCCATACACCCCCCCATATGTGAATAGCTTGCTCTGCTCCCGATTGCTGTCAAATCTCTGCATTTTACTTACGTTGGAGACTATTGTGGGCTTACACTGCCGCCGAGTAAAGGGATCCATCTGTTGGTTTTTCATACTGTGGCTTTCAGCCTGCGGAGAAAAATATGAAATATGCAGTCCTGACTTGCCTTATACTTTCCCCAGCATATCTCCAAATGCAGCTCCTCGGAAACAAGGAGAGGGCTACTGTCCCTGTGTCCTGCTTGTGGGAAACCCACAGGCATGTTTTTGGCTGCTAGAAAACAGGATACTGGACTAGGTGGGCCTTTAGTCAGATCCAGCAGGGCTCCTCTTAGGTTCATAATGAGAACAATTTGTCCACCCCACAACTTATCAGAAAGCTAAAGTAGGACTGCAGGTGCCGATACTGCTTCAGCAATTCACAAATGGAAGGTTTAAGAACAATTGGAAGACACTTCCATATGTAGGAGTCCCAAGTGAGTATGTTGGGAAAAACATTTTCTTCCTCATTTACCATATATGCAAGACAGGATTGGGAAGGGTGAGAAAACATGCCTATGGAGGCTGCGACTACAAACTAGAGTGCTAAACATTTCCCTTGTCTTCTATCAATAGGTTTTCCCCTACCCTAGGCTCTTAACAATCATAAAGCTTTCCTGGTTGAGACAGTTTCAAACCACAGTTGTATAGTGGCACTAAAAGCCAATGGTCGCTGTAGCCCTTTCATCATCCCAGACAGGAAAATGTGTTTGACAGGGAAAGTCAGCCTCCAGCAAATGCTATTTTTCTCATGTTCCTGCTTTGATAAATGGACTGGACCTTTTCAGCAGGCAGGCTTTAAGTTACTTTATCACAACAGTGCCACTCAAGTATAGTTGCATGTTATTGCTTGATACTAAATGGCAATATGGTAAGGCTGTCCAGAAAATTATACGTCATCGTAAAAAGCAGCAGAGAGTTCAGAGAGCGACCTTTCCCATGACAATATATTTTGCCTTCTTTGCACTATCAACATCACTCACCACTAGAGCCTTTTCAGATTCCACAATGTTCCATTCTCGATTCCTCTGATTGATGTAACTGCAAAACGAGAGAAAAAGAAAAGGTGTCTGTATTTCACTTACCTCATGTATTAGAAAGGAATTTTGAAATTCAGGATCTCAACAAGCTATTTTTCTAGAAGCCACTTTCTATTTCTTTTTGAAATGACTGAAATGAGAGATAAATTCTGAACCCTGAAAAGTAGCAGATTCTGTCCAGATGGAAAATTAACAAGATCACTCTGAAATAACAGCAGTGACCAATACTGGTCACAAAAGCAGTATTGCTGGTTTTCTGTTCCCATGTCTATTATTAAATATTAGGTACCAACCTGATGGCTGAAATATTTTTCGTTCGCTGGCGATCCAAGGCCTCTGCTCTCTCCTCTAACTCATTAAGCTGGTCTTGAATCTGTTTTGCTCTGTCCTGATCTCCCATGTCTTCTGCCATGGCCTTTAATAAAAATAATTATTTGTTAGGAATGAACCACTGTCGTAGCATCAGCTATGTGAATTGATTAAAAACCATGAGGTTATTATGTTGTTAGTTCAACTGGTTATGTGCTTTCTTTCTTAATAATATATTATACTTCAGGATCAACAGGGATCTGACTCAAGGCAAGAGAAGCAACAGTTAGTGCACTTATCAAATTTGAACAAGTTGTGTCAATCTTTACAAAGGATTCTCAGCAATAAAGGGGATACTGGTTCCCCCCCCCCTCGGGAAACAAGTTAAGCAATATTACTGAAATATATATTGAAAATGGCAGCCTTAATCTTGAAAGAAATTATTTTAGGGGCCATTTCCCAGTGTCACCATATTTTACCTTTTCTTTCAGTAGCTGTGTTTTCTTCATGGCATAGTTTGGTGGTGCTTTCCGGAACCTTTCTTTCTCTTTTACAATCTACAAATGCACAAGGGGAGGGGGGGCATTATGAAAGGTGGGCTAACTGATGGTTAGTTATGAAAAAGCTGCTCTGGCTCGCTCTATTCAAGCACTGACAAGCCAGGCTAAGGTCCCACATCACTCACTTTGTGGCCTGCTGAAATTTTTGTTCCTAGCCTGTATTTACATGGTACAATAACAGTAAAGAAGCATTTTAAAATTTATTCCATCATGTTAACACACTGGCTGCATGTCCACTAGCCGACAATAATCTATCAAGAGTAACTGCAGTCTATCTTTGTTGTTACATGATTACGGGTGGCACTGTATTTTTCGCTCTATAAGACGCACCTGACCATAAGACGCACCTAGTTTTTGGAGGAGGAAAACAAGAAAAAATATATTCTGAATCCCAGAAGCCAGAACAGCAAGAGGGATCACTGTGTGGCACTCCCTCTCACTGTTCTAGCTTCTGGCTTAGCCGCGTGAAGCCTCTTCAAGGCAGCGGGATGAAGGCTCCCCCTGCCCAGAAGAGGCTGCACGGGGCTAAGCCAGACGCTAGAACAGCAAGAGGGAGTGCTGCACAGTGATCGCTCTCGCTGTTCTGGCTTCTGGGATAGCTGCGCAGCCTGCATTCGCTCCATAAGATGCACACACATTTCCCCTTACTTTTTAGGAGGGGAAAAGTGTGTCTTATAGAGCAAAAAATACGGTAAGTACTGCAGAGCCCAGCTAATTTCTCCTGTGGGCAGATGCTAAAAAACAACAACCCATCTCTCCTCCTCCCTTACAAACCTAGTCTTTAGTGCCTTACTCACAACAGAATACAAGTCCTACTTCTGCTGTGATCTAACTTTTGCAAATCTGAAGTAAGTAGAGTAACTGTGATATGCCAACAACACTAAAATAGGATAAGAACCAGAGATAGGGAATCCATAGACCTCCAGACATTTTTGGGCTACAACTCTCATCATCCCTGACCACTGGTGCTGCTGCTTTGGGCTGATGTGAGTCCAACAAAATCTGGGTGGCCACAGGTTTCCCATTCCCAATATAAACATTCTTTTCCAATACGATGTCTTTCCCAACACGAACAGGAAGTCTAACCCATCTTATCTTTACAGAACTAGAATCTGGCACCTGAGAACATCTAAGAGCTCACCTACCTTTCCATTGTGAACCTTCAATTGTATGGGTTCAGCTCAAAAGTACATTTTCTTCATTTACCTCCTCAATGTCCTGGTCATTGAATTTATAGTTGAGGGCTTCTTTGATAGACATGTCCTTCTTGTTTATCTCATCTAGTGTTGGTAGCTGCATCCCGGCAGAAAACATCTAGATGTTAAGAGAAATAGTGTCAGAGTACTTCACTCACCATTCAACACTCCTGTTTGGAAAAATGGAAATACTTACAGCTTCCTTCCACTTCATGAACTCGCTCTCTGTGAATTCTTGATTGGAGACAAATTCTAAGCGGAACACACGCTGGTCACTGCCATGCCTGCACAGAGAAGGAAAAAAGGAGCCATCATTCCACAGCACCTTCCCAAGGGCAGGGCAGCAGGAGACAGATATAAAGTGCATTTATACCTGGCTACTAAGTATACCTCTGTATAGTGACTATGTTACACTAACACTAACTTTGCTACAGGAAGACACATTACAAATTTGCTGGAAACGGTGAAGGGGGAAATGTTAGTAGGAATAACATAGCATACGTTCACTCAGTTTCACTCAAATATTTGTTTGGACGCTCCATTTTTTTCATATCTCTAAGGAAAATATTGGGAAGGCCTGAAATCAAGGAGAAGGTCCTGATGGAGGAAGCAATTTTCATAGATTTCCCTTTTGCTCCTCAAGCCACCTCCCACACTCTTTGAGGGTCCCTGAAGCCTCTGGAGAAGTATTTCAAAGAGCACAGGGGAAAGAAGGAATAGGCAAAAATTGCCTCCCCTCCAGTCCTTCAGTGGGAGCGTCCTGTGAATTCTGTTGCGCATGAGGAAGTCCTTGTGCAAATGGAACAACTTCGTTGGATAAACTCCTCTGTGCTCAATACCCTGACAGAAATTTATCAGCTTCCTACTACTCAAGGATACAGTGGTGCCTCGCAAGATGAACGCCTCGCAAAATGAAAAACTCACAAGACGAAAGAGTTTTCCGTTTTTGAGTCGTTCCGCAAGACGAATTTCCCTATGGGCTTGCTTCGCAAGAAGAAAGCCCATAGGGAAATCTCCGGGGACCTCTTTTAAACTGCTGGCAGTCGGGAGCAAAGACTTTTGCCCACCGCCGGCCTTCAGAAGAGGTCCTGGACCTCTTCTGAAGGCCGGCGGGGGGCAAAAGTCTTTGCTCCCCCCCGCCTGCCTTCGCTGCCGACCCCCAGCATTTTAAAAGCCCCCGGGGCAGCGGAGACTTCTCCGCTGTCCTGGGCGATCTTAAAATGCTGGCGGGCGGCAGCGAAGCCTTCGCTGCCGCCCGCCAGCATTTTAAAATCGCCCCGGGACAGCAGAGGCTTCGCTGCCGCCCGCCAGCATTTTAAAATCGCCCCGGGACAGCGGAGGCTTTTAAAATGCTGGCGGTCGGCAGCAAAGCGCTCCTGTCCCCGGAGCTTGCGGGGCGGGAGGTGGGAAGAAAAGCCCTTGTCCCCCCCCCCCAGCCTTCAGAAGAGGTCGGGGGACAGACTGTCCCCGGACCTGGTCTGAAGGCGGTTTCCATAGGAACGCATTGATTGATTTTCAATGCATTCCTATGGGAAACCGTGCTTCGCAAGACGAAAAACTTGCAAGAAGAAAAAACTTGTGGAACGAATTAATTTCGTCTTGTGAGGCACTACTGTACAAGTATTTTGGAATTCACCTCTCATATACCACACTCTCAAAATGATGGAGCAGGTCTTACCTTAACTGCAACCCTTTGTTTGTCCTGGTACCTCCAAGCTGATAAACCTTTGCAGTTTCTACAACACCTGTTATTTCTGCCACCTATATAAATAAAGATAAAGTGAAAAAGGATGAGTACTTCCATGGAGGGGGAAAGGAGTCAAGAAGAGGCAGACTTAAGAAGGAGTGTCTAGATGGAGCTGGAACAAAATGCCATGCCTACTGGCACATCTGTAATGGTGTTCTTTGTTTCTGAAGCAATAAGGCCTTATCTCATAAATAAAGTATAATGGCAACATTTAAATTGCAATGGCTTGGATTGAGAATTGTTCCTAGTGGTGCGCGTATTCCCTTAGAATAGCAGTTCTCAACCTGTGGGTCCCCAGATGTTGTTGGACTACAACTCCCATCATCCCTGAGCTCTGGTCTTGCTAGCTAGGGGTGATGGGAGTTGTAGTTCAACAACATCTGGGGACCCACAGGTTGAGAAAGGCTGCCTTAGAAGTTCTGCTCAGAAGATTCTCCCAGCAATGAAACGGAGATGAGGACTTTTGCTAAATCCCCTTTCCCTCAGCAGGACAGAGGATGCTCCAGAGCACCAGGGGTATGCAATAATACTCATTTTCATTGTTATCAGCTGCATTCCTCTGCGGAATCAAAAACCTTCTGTTGGCAGATGGTTAAATTTGGACCCAACATAACAGGTGGCAGCTAATTTCACAACAGTGGACTTCTAGTTCTACAAGAGAAATTCCCCTTCCTCTTCTCACTGCTGTACTCCCTTGGTACCTCCCCTCATCTGCTCCGGAGGGTCTTCCAACCTTTGAAACAGATTCTGGGGTGCACAGAGAGCTGCAGCAGGGAATGCATTCTGTTGTGTTGTCCGTTCCACTGGTTAAACAAGGGATTCAATAGATCTTGGTATTTATTAAGAAAAAGAGGACAGCAAGGTGGGATAAGTAAAAGGGCTTCATAACTAATATTGTGTTGTGTAATTACACGCTTTCCCGTCACCATATATTTGTACAGTGTCCTGCTGCTTCTGGTGTCAACAGGAATTGGGTTTGATCAAGGATATACTCACTCTGTAAACTGGTTTGCTATTGTGGTTTCCTATGCCGATGCGCACAAAGCAGCCAGTGACCGTCTTGGCAAAGAAAGGCATGTGACACCATCGCTCTAGTTTGTGTCGAGATAATCGAACCCGATTCAGTTCTTCAGGCAAGGACACTGGCTGTGATTTAGGAGGGATTTCTTCTTTCCTAGCATGACACAGGAGGAAATATTCAAACAGAATGAGAGTGCCACACTCACGTAACAAAATCCACACATTAACACAGTGGTTCTCAATTTTTATTTTTATAGTGGTGGAACCCTTCACTTTAAACAAAACTTCAGCAAAGCCCTTGCAGTAAAGTATTTTAACTGGTTCTTTAAAAATGGACGGGGGGAGCTTATTATTGGGAAAGCAAGAAAGTGAAAGCCAGTTATCTCACCTGTGCGCTAAAGGGTTCAAGGTGGTGCAAATGGTTCTCCTGTCTTCCATTTGATCCCCACAACGATCTTGTGAGGTAGATTGGGCTGACAGGTAGTGAATGGCCAAAAGTTACCCAGTGTTCCTGAAATATTGAAAGTGGGCTTCCCCAGTCCTACTGGCTCTCTCATAAGATGAAAACAAGCATAGCCCACACAGAATACTATGAAAGGTATACAGCTTTATTCACTGCCCTCAAGCAGTACTTCAGTACTTACTCTTCCTCCTCATCTGAAGATGAAGATCTGGATGAACGATCAGTTTTCTCACTAGATTTATCGTCTTCTTCTTCCTCTTCATCATCTGAGTAAACTTCACTCGTTTTTAATGGCTGCTTCTTTAAAAGCAACTCAGCTACAAAGAAAAAATGACATAATTCTCTTCTGTTCAGTTTCCTCGACCAGAGACTCCTTTAGTTAAAATAAGTAAGGCTCTAACCAGGTATTGCCTCAAGGGAGCCCATGCTGTTAGCCGTATTCACATTTTTTTTTTCTTCCAAGCTGAGTTCCAGGGCTAAGCATGGCTGAATTCTTTTTGGCTCAAATTAAGCTTTACTGATTACTGCATTTGAGTAAAGGAGATTGCTATTCATCTACCACATCTTACTTCATTGTGTATCTTGGATATAAACCTTAGAAATAAATTACATGTTAGATTTACATGGGCAGCTCTTCAACACAATCATACAAAAATTAGTTCATGTGCACTGGCAATTTGCATGTCTCTTTATATGAATTCTGAATTAGTAAAATGTGTACACACTCTGAACTCTGGTGGATACCAGAGCACAGATGGTAGATATATTGCCATCTGTGCACCTTCTGATGAGACACTATTAAGGGAGCTGTTATTAGGACATACTACTGTTCTAAGCAACACAGGTGTATAATGTTCACTTGTGAATGCTAAAGAAATACATTTACTGATGTCCATTAAATCTGAAGAACTGCCCACATATGATTGTTCTAGCATTAGCTGCAAGACAAAACATCAATGGAGAACATTTACTAGTTTTGTACCCATTGCCTTTTAAAAACTTAGGTGCTGGGGACAAAACACAGCATGAACAACATTGATTTTTTATGTAATTGATATTTTGTAACTATACAATATATCCTACTCTGGGATCCATGGATGAAGGGTGTGTTAGAAATATCTTAATTAAAAAAGTGCAAGTGAGCCAGACAGATATCCCAATACAAGATGGATAACAGTTTTCATTTGCATTTGCATCAAGATTATAAGATGAAGCTGTAAGAGGAAATAAAATAAAAATAAGGTTTTCCCTAAATGTTAACATTAGAAGTCTGCAAATCTATAGCACATACAAGTAACTCCAAGAAATGTGCTTTGAAAAGAGTAGCCTGATTAACTGTCAAATAGTCTACACACAGTCTACTGTGTGTGTCACTGATGCATAAAAAACCCAACATCTTGGTTGTTAGTTAAGGGGAAAGGAGTTAGTTAAGAGCTATAGCCATGTTAAAGAATGAACATTGCTTCCTTTTTGGGATATCGTTTTAAAGTGCAGGAAGCTCACAAAATCAGATGCTCTAATGCAAGAGGGGGCAGAAGATTGATCTCTGGAAGATTTGCATCAGCTCAAGAAAGGTTTCTGATTCTCAATCTTATAACAAAAGTAGCAAGGAAATGATTCCACATGCACAATCTGAATTTGCCTGATAAGCTAAAGAAAGTTTTGAGGCAAAAAGTAGAAGGACTATGATGTCTGTTCAGCTCTGATACCCAATATTCCTGGGCTTTGAATCTTTTAATTCTTAAGGCTCATGGATCTTTAGTTCTAGTAAAAACCCCACACAGGACCCAAGTTCAATTCCCACCATCTCCAGGCAGGACTGGGAGAGACCCTTGTCTGAAACCCTTGAAAGCTGCCAATTTAGAAGATACTGGGCTTGATGAATCAGTAGTATGACTCCATAAAAGGCAGCTTCCTGTATTTCCTGACCATCCCGTCAGGAAAAACACAAATTAAATCTTAACAGAAATATCAGTATCCCCAGCCAATGAAATTCACGAAAGAATAAAACTTTTGCGTAGCTTGTGCCTAGTCCCTACATTATCAGGGTGCTTTGGTACTGAAGAAGCCTTTTAGTTCATATTGAGCAGGCATAGGCAAACTCGGCCCTACAGATGTTTTGGGACTACAACTCCCACCCTCCCTGACCACTGGTCCTGTTAGCTAGGGATGATGGGAGTTGTAGTCCCAAAACAGCTGGAGGGCAGAGTTTGCCTATGCCTGATATTGAGGGTTTATCACTTACTATGAACATACAAGTTAACGGCCCTTAAAAGCATGTAAAGCCACTGAAAAAATGTAATCAGGAAACTGTGGCTCCCTCCACAGTTAGTTAAACGAAATCAAGGCTCTGTAAAAAGTGTAGTCCCTGGGCATCAAGGAGCACCCACATTCTTTAACTGGAAATGTACTCCACAATAGATCCTTTTCATGGGCTTTTGAACTAACCTGTTCTGTTCTTCCTTTTCTCCCTTTCTGCTTTCAGTTCTTCCATGGCTTGGGATTTCTTATCCAATTTTTCATCTCGCTTTGACCGTCGCTCTTTATTGTGTGACATGACCTATGGAAACACACAGCCACCTCTATAATAGTTACTTAGATTTCGTCCACATCACTTCTCTTTACAATGTTTTGAAGTCTTCTGGATTATTTGTAAAATTTGGTTTGTAATGACCATTTAAAGCTGGCCTGGAATTTATTCTAAAAAAGGTTTTATTCTGCACCACTTCATTAACTTATCTAAAGAAGAGGGCATAAAAACAGACCATTTTCTGCATGCAAATATGTCATCCAGAAGTGCAGACAAGCTACTGTAGCTCTGTTATTGGTCACATTGGCACAGCAGAAAGTGATTACATGATTTTCCAAAAATGGAGTCCAGTGGCACCTCAGATTTATTGATTATAAATCTGTTAGCCTTTATAGTGCCATGAGAGTCTTCTTTTTGCTACATTACAACGCAGATACTTCCTAGAAATGGTTTATCAAAGGACTGCTACCTATATAAGGAATAATGGAAGAAAAGACAAAAATGCATTGCTCCTGTTCAGTTTTCATTCAGACCATTATTTAATCTGGTTTGGTTAGGATGAAGGTGCATGATTTCACCTGAGTGATTTCACATCACAAACATCTGAGTAATTTCACATCACAAACACCTGGTTTTAGGCATTTGTTATCACCTGATAAAGTGAGCTTGCTATGTTCTTACCTGGGATTCCTGGATCTGGGTGAGTTTTTTCTTCTCCTGCTCTTCTTCTTGCTTCTTCTTTTTCTCTTTCTTTTCTTTCTTTTTTGCTGTCTTTAATTTCTTTTTTATTTCAAACCTGGGCTCAAAACAAGGGAAAAATGAGTAAGAACCTACAGTCACTTTCACACATCATTAGAAGTCAAGGGAGGATGAAATATTATAATAGATGAAAAACTCTTAAAGCAGGGATGGGAAGCTATTTTTGTATGCCAACAATTCCATTTCCTGGGGGACAGCAGCATAGATTGGGGGGGGGGTGAGTGGGGCTGGAGATGGCAGTTACTAAAGCCCAAAAGTGGGTGAGGCAGGAGCTGGATACAGAGGGACATATCTTTTGTCTCTTTCAACAGCCTTTTATTTTTACCATCACCACTTCTCTCTTCCAGCTCCAGTTATGGGATGAATCTGAATAGTGGCTTCCCATCACTGCTCTAAAGCAAGAGAATTATAAGGAATAGACTGTAATAATAGTTACACTAAAGGTGGGTGAAAAACATGCCCACCCATTACTGTTACAGACTAGGCAAATTACTGTCAAAATCAGGTGACTTGTTGCTCAGTTTCAAAGCAAAATACCAGATCTAGAAGCTGGCAGGTGAGCCTAAGTGTTTGAGTTGATGGGATTGATCACTTTAAAGCATGACTACTCTAGGACAGTGGGAAGAATTGAAAAGCACTTTTATTGAGGGCAGTGTAATTTTTTCTATCCTCTTCCTGTATTTAATTTTCAGTAGGTTGGAGATATGGTGGTATGACACTATTTGTTTGTGATTTTATATGTATATGTGTGTGTAGTGTGTATATGTATATGTGTGTGTAGTGTGTATACCTAATATAGATAGGAAACGAAAACAACACATTCTGACAATTTCTTGCACCCTGCAAATGATAATTTTGTAATCTGCATTAACTCCACTTCTGTCCTTTTTTTGAAACCAAACCAGCTGGGAAATGATTTGCAGGTATCCTACCAATACTGAGCACAAGTAGGCATTGACCAAAATGAAAACTAGCAAGCTTACTAGAAATACGGACATGAGGGTGCGTGTTGCATATGTAGAGGGCACTGGAATTGTTATTTAAGTTAGCCTTTAATCATAAACCTCACCTCCTCTTTAGAACCTCTCTCTTCTCTATCCGATTAAACAACTCCTGCTCCCTCTCCTTTTCTGTCATCTGTTCTAGCCGAGCTCTGTCCTCTTCATCACCCATGAGATCCTCCCCATAGCCATCAGTGAACTCATCTTCTGAAGATGAATCAGAGTCTGAGCTGGAACAAGAGCTATTGCTTTCAGAGTCAGATACTTCACCTGAAACAAAACAGAAAGAATCCACTCTGCTGAGTCAACTGCAGAACTCCAGATAAAGACCAAGGACATTTGCCTGCATACATTCCTTGTTACTATTGCTTCCCCTTCTCCCCATCATTATCTAACTTTGTATTCTAAGCTCCTCAGGCAGGTACCTGTCTTTTCCTTTACTACTTTGGAGCATGCCATGTACACTGGTGGCACTAAAATACACACATACCTGTGAGAAAGTAGAAAGTATCACTAACAAACCTTGACTATGGCAGGAGAAAATACATACACATTATTATATTTTTTGTTACTCCTTAATAAAGTAAAATTAATAGAGTATGTGGGCCTCTGCATAGGATGGAGTTGCAGGATTGTAAAAGAAAGTTACTTTTAGGCAAAAAGTACAGGTACAGCCCAAAGGTCTAAGAATGTCAGAAAGATTACAATACTGAGAATACCAAAGCCACATTCAGATGTATTATTCGTTTTACTCCAAGGGTTCAAAGCAGGCTACAGCAATGGTAAATGAAACACATTCCTTAAGGGAAAGAAAAACTTGTCAACTCTTACAATTAATCATGCTGTTTGAGGCTGATGGGAGTCCAACAAGACCTGAAGGACCACAGATTTCTCACCTCCAGTGCAAAGAATAAAGGAGCGGCCTCATACACAATAGCAAGCGGCTGAATACTATTAACATATAGCTCAGACAATCACAAGAATGGTCCAAGACACTAGGGGAGGAATTTAATATTGCCCCCCTCTGCACACTGTTCTGGAGGTTCTCCCAATCCTTGCACAGGGCTTCCGCTAATGAGACTCATTAGATCAGGCATAAGCAAACTCGACCCTCCAGAGTCAGTGTGGTGTAGTGGTTAAGAGCGGTAGACTCGTAATCTGGTGAACTGGGTTTGCGTCCCCGCTCCTCCACATGCATCTGCTGGGTGACCTTGGGCTAGTCACACTTCTCTGAAGTCTCTCTGCCTCATTCACCTCACAGAGTGTTTGTTGTAAGGAGGGAAGGGAAAGGAGATTATTAGCCGCTTTGAGACTCCTTAGGGTAGTGATAAAGCAGGATATCAAATCCAAACTCCTCCTCCTCCTCCTCTTCTTTTGGGACTACAACTCCCACCATCCCTAGCTAACAGGACCAGTGGGCCAGCGATGATGGGAGTTGCAGTCCCAAAACATCTGGAAGGCCGAGTTTGCCTATGCCTGCATTAGATGAATCGCACACTAGATTTGTAGAGGGAGGAAGAAATGATTAGAACAGACCAGGAAAATAAAATTACACGTATCTTATTATGGAAGGCTTAAACCATTGTCCCTTTCTTGCCCTTCACATCTAAATATCTAGAGTGATAGGAAACGTTAAACAAGCACACCACTGTTTTACATATGCTTTTAGTACTTCAGCATAGCCTACTGCAAATATAAAAATAATCTGACCTGGAAAAACAATCTAAGCCCAACAGAAAATGAGTGCCTACAGAAAACCACCCACATTACTGACATGGTACATCCTCTTACCCTCTTCAGGTGCTGAGCTCTCTGCTGAGCTTTCTTTATCAGAACTGCCTGATGAGGCTGCTTTGTTCATCTGTTTCTTCATGGCTCCTTTTTTCTCTGCTTTCCCAGTTTTCACTTTCTTCTTGTTTTTAGAACCTCCGACTGTCCACTGTATCACAGGAGAAATGAAGAGAATCATGGGGCAAGGCTGAGGCTTTCCCAAACAATCAAGTTAATTTTACAGGAGATAGGACAAACTACAAGAGAAGCCCAGATTTTTAATACTGATTTATATTGCAGAATCCACACGGATTTGATGCAATCCACTTATTCTTGTGGCTTACCTCTACATCGCTGTCTGAAGTCTCAGAATCTGAAGATGCTGTAGGCTTACTAGCAGGTGCTTCCTTTTCCTCAGAGTCACCACGTTTCCGTTTGGCAAGTGATAAAAGCTCCTGGTAGGAGAATAAATATACTGTTACCTTTAAAATGAAAAGACCATAACACTTCTCCATCAACTCTTCAAATATGCTGTCTCTTAAAGTACCAGTGTTATCACGTGGTGTAATCCGCTGTACAAACCATTGAAAAACCAACTTCGCATGCATACAAGCAGGGCTTTCTCTTTTGCGACCCAGCTCCTCTGAACTCCTTCCTAAGTAAAGTCCACAGATGCCCAGCCATACAAACTTCTAGGAAATGTGTTGCAGTCCACTTTTAATGCTTTGGAAAGGCAGTGCGAGGGCTGTGAGGGCATAAAGTGTTGCCAAGGGCTACCTAAAATGGTATCAGGGGCCACATTCAGTCCTCAGGCAGTGTGTTGGACCACCCTGCCTTAGACATTTTAAAGCACACCCATGAGTCACATTAGTACACTTGCTTATTGGAGTGCTCCCCTAAGTAACAACTTACTACATGGGAGGGCTTGATACATGTAACTTCAACAGTCAAACAGCTATACAGATCTCTACAGAATTCTACATATCCCAATAGCCTACTTCACATAGGTGTTTGGGCTCTAGGAGATGAGACAGGCAGCTTTGCTCCTTCCTGGTCATTCTGATGCTATGCTGAGCTAAGCCCTGGTTTGGTTTAGTGTGTCATGCTCATGGTTTAGCTCTCTCCAGGCTAACCATGAGCTGTCCTGTGGTTAATTGATAGCTGATAGGGTTTTTGGGGGAGAGAGAAAAAAAAGTATGCCTGACCTGACAACATGCTATGCCAAATCGCAATTTAATTCAGCCAGAGGAAAGCAAAGCAGCTGCAATCTCTGCTCCAAGGCCCGCCACTAAGCTGTGGTGTGGCTTAGTGTGACATGCTAACTAGGCCAGTGGCTGGCACAGGAGGCCAGAGGTGTAAAGTAAACCTTCCAGCCATCCCAATTTCAAGCACTGGGAGCACTCCACTGAACAAGGCACACTACAGGGGAGATGGATTTCTAAGTATCAGTGAGTTTGCTATTTAAAAAAAAAACGAAGTGAAAAACATACATTGAATTTTCAGTAGAACCTGCTACCTAAAAGATGTGTTTTAATTATCAAAGAGGCTTGGTTCAGATGTCATGCTATGTGATAATCAAACTTTGTTTGGTGATCAGAACTCCCCTGCGAGCTTGATTGTCCCCCTTTCCTGGGCTCATACACTTTCTCCCCCCTCCCTTTCCTACTTAAGAGTTTTCCATGACCTCTGAACTACAATCACCATTAACCATTAATTGCTCTCAAACAAATTATTCTGGGCAAACCATTGTAAACACTTACCAGGGTGCGAGGGAGGAAGAATGTAGGTGGGAGTGGGTAAATAAGTCTGCAATGCTGTGGTGTGCTCCCAACTGCTAAACCATGGTCTGAAAAACCAGGTAGCAAAATATCTTAACTGGACCACTGTCTTAGTAAAGGTAAAGGTACCCCTGCCCGTACGGGCCAGTCTTGACAGACTCTAGGGTTGTGCGCTCATCTCACTCTATAGGCCGGGAGCCAGCGCTGTCCGCAGACACTTCCGGGTCACGTGGCCAGTGTGACGAAGCTGCTCTGGCGAGCCAGAGCCGCACATGAAAACGCCGTTTACCTTCCCGCTAGTAAGCGGTCCCTATTTATCTACTTGCACCCGAGGGTGCTTTCGAACTGCTAGGTTGGCAGGTGCTGGGACCGAGCAACGGGAGCGCACCCCGCCGCGGGGATTCGAACCGCCGACCATGCGATCGGCAAGTCCTAGGCGCTGAGGCTTTTACCCACAGCGCCACCCGCGTCCCTTACTGTCTTAGTAAGACTGTACTAATATGCAAGAAAGAAAATCCTTCATAAGGATTTGGCATTTCCCCTGCTAAGGAAAGATGCTTCACATTTTCTTCTGGCTAATATTGGTCTATTGTACTGTGAATTATTATAGTTTAGAAAGACCCACAGTTTCCAAGCAACTATAGAAGTGAGCAAAATGGAAGTGAGGTAATATTGAAGTTTCATCATTACCCACAAAGTTCTAGCACTTGCTAGTAAAATCATAATTTCTCTTTTAAATGCTAGATTTAAGCTACAAGCAGAAACTAACGTCAAAATCTGATACATTGGCTTATATTAATTAAGCACTTGGAAGGTTAACATCACAATCCTTTATTTGCATACACATTTTCCCAAACATAAACAGCACAGTGATAATTTTGGCATGGAGAAGAGAGCTTCTCAATGAATAAATAAAATATCCCTCTTTCCTCTGAAAGAAAATCAGAAGCACATGGTGTTGCATGCTGTTGTTTTCAAAGTAACAGCTGTCAGACTACATATTGATGCCAATGGCAGCTTCCCACCAGATGTAAACAGCAGCCAGAGAAGGGGTTTTTCAGCAGGATTGTACCACAAGAATATGTTGAAAAATATACCCCCCACTACAACTCCAATCCACCCCACACCCACAATTGCTATTTAAATTAGAATAAAAAGCACCCAAACTATATGCTTAATGCCATGTAGGGCTTGGTGCACAAATGAGCAGTCACTGGACAGCAAAAATGCTTAAGCACTGTTGTATATAACAAAAATGCTAAAAAGCAGTACTGACTATACAGAAAAACAGATGAATAAGCCCAGAAATGTTGATTACCAAAATCAAGCAATATTTATTGGGTGTTTGATCTTTCTCACCAAATTCTGGGGTTTTCTTTTATAACCATATCAAATGTTTCCTCATTAGTTACAGGTTCCTAGAGATGTTAAAATCAGTATATTGGATCCACAACATTCCTTCTATAAATAGAAGGGCTCCTTCTGTTTATGGAAGGGACTGAGAGCCACCAGACAATTCCAAAGGAGAAGAGGAAGGGGAGATGCTCCAACCCTCTGGAACATTTTTTCAGGGACACAGTTTTTCAAGGAAGGAGTACAGTGGTGCCTCGCAAGACGAAATTAATTCGTTCCGCAAGTCTCTTCGTCTTGCGGTTTTTTCGTCTTGCGATGCACGGTTTCCCATAGGAATGCATTGAAAATCAATTAATGCGTTCCTAGGGAAACCGACTTCAGACCAGGTCCGGGGACAGTCTGTCCCCGGACCTCTTCTGAAGGCTGGGGGGGACAAGGGCTTTTCTTCCCACCCCCAGCATTTTAAAAAACCCTGGGACAGCGGAGGACTTCTCCGCTGTCCGGGGCGATCTTAAAATGCTGGCGGGCGGCATTTTAAAATCGCCCCGGACAGCGGAGGACTTCTCCGCTGTCCGGGGCGATTTAAAAGCCCCTGGGAAGGCAGGCAGGGGGGACAAAGACTTTCGCCCCCTGCCCGCCTTCAGAAGGTGTTCCCGCCCCCCGCCCCGCTTCGGAACAGCTTTCCGAAGTGGGGCGGCTGGGGCAGGTGTCCCCGCCCCCCCTCCCCGCTTCGGAACAGCTTTCCGAAGTGGGGCGGCTGGGGCAGGTGTCCCCGCCCCCCCTCCCCGCTTCGGAACAGCTTTCCGAAGTGGGGCGGCTGGGGCAGGTGTCCCCGCCCCCCCGCCCCGCTTCGGAACAGCTTTCCGAAGTGGGGCGGCTGGGGCAGGTGTCCCCGCCCCCCCGCCCCGCTTCGGAACAGCTTTCCGAAGTGGGGCGGCTGGGGCAGGTGTCCCCGCCCCCCGCCCCACTTCGGAACAACGTTCCGAAGTGGGGCGGCTGTGGCAGGTATCCCCGCCCCCCCTCCCCACTTCGGAACAGCTTTCCGAAGTGGGGCGGCTGGGGCAGGTGTCCCCGCCCCCCCTCCCCACTTCGGAACAGCTTTCCGAAGTGGGGCGGGTGGGGCAGGTGTCCCCGCCCCCCCTTCGGAACAGCGTTTTAAAATGCTGGGGGTCGGGAGCGAAGCGCTGCCGACCCCCAGCATTTTAAAACCTCCCCGTGTCCCGGGAAGATTTTAAAATGCTGGGGGTCGGGCTGCCGACCCCCAGCATTTTAAAACCTTCCCGGGACACGGGGAGATTTTAAAATGCTGGGGGTCGGCAGCGCTTCGCTCCCGACCCCCAGCATTTTAAAATCTCCCCAGGACAGGGGGAGATTTTAAAATGCTGGGGGTCGGCAGCTAACGCTTCGCTCCCGACCCCCAGCATTTTAAAATCTCCCCGGGACAGAGACTTCTCTGCTGTCCCTTGGAGATTTCAAAATGCTGGAGGTCGGCAGCGAACGCTTCGCTCCCGCCCGCCAGCATTTTAAGATCGCCCGGGGCAGGCGGGGGGGGAAGGCAGGCGGGGGGGAGCAAAGACTTTTGCCCCCCGCCGGCCTTCAGAAGAGGTCCTCTTCTGAAGGCCGGCTGTGGGCGAAAGTCTTTGCTCCCGACCGCCAGCATTTCCCTATGGGCTTTCGTCTTGCGATGCAAGCCCATAGGGAAATTCGTCTTGCGAAGCGCCTCCAAAACAGAAAACCCTTTCGTCTTGCGGGTTTTCCGTCTTGCGAGGCATTCGTCTTGCGGGGTACCACTGTAATTGATGGAAAATCTGCTCACAGGTATCAGGTTCAAAATTAGTCTCTATGCAAAAAAAAGGTTGTATTATTATTAGTAGTAGCAGTAGTAGTAGTAATAATAGTAGTAATAATAGTAATTTTCAGTCTACTGAATAATAGTAGAATAATAGTAATTTTCTCCTCTCCTACTTCCATATATCCAATCTTTGCCTCCTCTCCATTTTCCAACCTTAGCTCTCTCCACTGCCACCAGCTATTCCTTTCCATGGCTAATAAGATGACTGCATTACACACAGACAACAACATCTGTGCAGTTTTGCTTACAAATTGGCACAAGGCACCCAAATGTATTTCCAAATGTGCATCTCTATTAAAAACTATGTGTCTCAACTTTACACCTTCACCAGCAAACCTGATATTAATATTTACAGTACCATAAAGGCCACATTTTCATTAAGAATGTACATTGATTTCTACCTTTCCAGCTTCCTAAGCCACTTATAATCCTAATATTAACTATTTGGGTTTAAGCAAAGAGATTAAGTGTATACACCTAGGGTACATTTCCAATGAATTCAAGAATGAGTGCTTTACATAGTGTTAATTCAGATGTCCGTGGCCATATCTGATCAAGTAGGCTGCGAGTTTTGAAGCAATTTAACAGAGGTATTGCTTAGCACCCAGCTTCAGTAATCATGTAAGGTGTAAACACTCTACTCATACAGTGATACCTTGGTTCTCCAACTTAATCCATTCTGGGAGTCTGTTTGACTCCTGAAACAGTTTGAAAACCAAGGCACAGATTCTGATTGGCTGCAGGAGCTTCCTGCACTCAGTCGGAAGCTGCAGAAGCCACGTCAGACGTTCAGCTTCCGAAAAACATTTGTAAACCAAAGCCGATTTGTTCAGGAGCCAAGCCGTTTGAGTACCAAGGTACCACTGTACTACAGTATTCTCCAATTGTTAATGGCCAAAAATGGAAAGTTGGGCTTACTATGAAGTGCTCTTCTGGTCAAAATGCAGTAAAGGGGTTAAGTAAATATTCTTGTAGTAGATGGCAAGGCCCAAATCAGAAGAAGCTAAATGCCCCTATCAACTATTTGACCATGGTAGTTATCACTAGAAAAAAACACATTTAAACGAGTACTCCAACAAGAACAGAAATGAAGACAAAGAAAGACATGTTCAGAAAGACATGAAACCACTGCAGAAAACTGCACAATTCTTATATACAACAACCCTTCTGCACAGTTGCCTTCCATCAGCTTTGGCTGGTGGCCCAGCTACACCCCTATCTGGACAGGGATAGCCTAACTTCTGTCATCTATGCTCTGGTAACCTCTAAATTAGATTACTGCAACGTGCTATACATGGAGCTGCCTCTGAAGATGGTTCAGAAACTTAAGTTGCTGCAGAATTCAGTGGCTTGGTTGCTCACTGGGGCAAGACAGTTTGAGCATATTACACTGATCCTGCCCGACTGTACTACTAATTAGTTTCCTGGCCCAATTCAAAGTGCTGGGGTGTGTGTGTGTATGTGTATCTATATCTATATATAATTTTTACTTATTTTCCATTTAATTACATACATTCACATCATCATTATCCACTTTACCACCCTGGCCATCGACTTCCTTCCCTCCCGCCTCATGACTATCAAAATTAACCTTTATATCATTGCAGTTTGTACATTTTCCAATTCTAATTGTACTCATTATGAAATGACTCGAAATTTAAGTAAATATAGAAAGGTAGAAAATTTCTCATTACAAGTCTTCAGACAACACTGCTAGTGATGTTAATTGCTTACAATAATCTTTCAAATATTGTATAAATTTACTCCAGTCCTTTTGGAATACTTGATCACGCCTGTTTCAGATTTTTCCTGTCAGCTTCGCCAGTTCTGCAAAATCCATCATCTTCATCTGCCTCAAAGTGCTGGTTTTGATCTATGAAGCCTTATACAGCTCAGGACTGTAATACCTCAAGACCGCCTCTTGTCATATGAACTGATTCGGACCCTGCGCTCATCATCTGAGGCTCTTCTTCATGTGGCTCCTCCATGAGATGACCGGAAGGCGGCAACACAAGAACAGGCTTGTGAAATGCTCTCCCCAGGGAGGCTCACCTGGCGTCTCTGTTACATATTTTTGAGGTGCCAGGTAAAGACCTTCCTCTTCTCCCATTTCTTTGTTTATTTAGCCAATCAATGGCCTTTTAAACTGTGTTGTTATTGTCAGTTATTATGCTATTTCTGGGTTAGCAGAGTCAATAACCTGAAGTGTCTGTAACCTTAAGTGTCTGTAACCCGAGGTACCACTGTAGTGGTAGTTTCTGGAATGGAAAACGGTTTAGTTCCTGGGCATTGTTGGGCTGGATCCATTGGCATTTGCACCACCTACAGAACACCCATAGTATCTCCTACATATTGTTTAGGGAGGACTGATAGAAGGCTTTGACAGTACGAACCAGTCCACCACCTAGAAATTTGAAGTCTTAGAGCTGTTGCTGTTTAACTACCAGTTGTGCAACTGGAGGCACAAGTGGCTTGGATGGTGTGATGAACCTTGGAACAGGAGATCCTTAACACAATCAAGAAGATTTTGGGCATCACATGGCAGGACAGTCTCAAAGATGTGTTTTTCCAAGCATGTTCACACTGCTGTCTCAGCGACACCTATTTTTGCTTGGTCATGTCCGCAGAATAGAAGATGGCAGGATCCCCAAGGATGTGTTCTATGAGGAGCTGGCTTCAAACACTACGCCCATTGGCAGACCAACTCTGCATTACAAAGATGTCTGCAACCAAGACATGAAGACTGGCAACATCAACCCCACCACATGGGAATCCCTCACAAATGACTGCAGTGCCTGGTGACAGACAGTCGGTTTGTGTATCCACAGCAGTGACCAGAGGAAGAATGACCGCTGGGAGGAGTACAGAGAGGAGAAACACCAGAGAGAAGCACAACTGGATGCCTTCAACTGCCCCAGCTGCAATGAAACATGTCTCTCCCATACTGATCTCTATAGTCACAGCAAGTGTTGTAACACTCCAACAGTTTGACTTCACACTCATAGATACACTCCTTCATTGTCTCCTGTGACAAATCAATGCCAATCAACTATAAACCAGGAGATCTGAGAACTATGATTCTCTGGGATAGAATGGGTCCCACACTAGGACTTGTATCTTGAGTGGCTGAATCTTGAACAGAGTTCATGCAAGCTGGAAATGCCCACATGAGTCTCTGAGGCAACCAAAATGACAGGACGCCCATAGATTCTGTCCTAATTCTTGGAACCCATAAAAGAACTGGACTGTTTCAGTGCCAAGGCTGTTTATAATAACAATAATTTTATTATTTATATCCTTCCCATCAGGCTGGGTTTCCCATATTTATGCATATATTGAAGGATGATGGTCACTTCCTTAACAGTTGGTGATCAACTGGAACACAGAACTGGCTGACAGATGATGGAGGCTGACTAGGAGGAACTCCGTACACATATTCTGCTGAGAGTGAGAAACCACTGTTGCATCTAAGAGTGAAATAGAGCATGAGACTAAGTCAAAGGGAGCAATAATGGAAGCTGGACAAGGAGCATGAGAGGCAACAATCTCCTTGACAGGATCACCCATTTGGAAGTGTAAATCTTATCTGACCACTTCTGCATCAGAAAAACTGGTGTTTGTTGCGACCTTCAGATGAAGCTTTTATTGTGCTCCTCCAAGAACAAAATTGTGATGGCTACATCTCTTTCGGTCTGAAGTACCAAAGGAAATATGATCAACAGGTTTTTTAGATCTACGCAGACATGAACATCAGTGCTCCAGAGATTAGGAAATGCAGACAGGTTTCCATGAGATTGACTAATGCCATGAAAATCCTTGCTTGAATTTCTTTCACAATTAACCTCAGCATCTATATTCTGACCTTCCTGCATGTGGCAGGAATCGGAGATCCAGAATAATTTGCTATTCCCTGTTCTTCTGGGACGCCGTAAGGAAGACAAAAGAATATATTCTGAGCGACAAGTCTAATTCTATGGCTCTGACCTGAGTTGGGTCACGAAAGGATCTTTCCAAGCAGGGGCTCAAGAGCAACAGAACACCCCTTTTATTTATTATTATCTTAATAGAAGATAGAAACAAAAAGACTGGGTGTGTCCTCCTCTTCTGTACCCTGTTCAATTTTTGGTCTGCCTTTTACAGAAAATGGAATTTGCAGCTTTGATGCTGAAACTACTGCCCAAGAAATGAAGTTGTATTGGTGAGCTTGCTTTTCACAATCCATGCACTTTGCATACACCAAGACACATAGAAAAGAGACATTCAATGTTCAGGTTCCAGAAACCTCTAGAGAGGAAGACAGACCCCAGCACTGTGAACCAAGCAGAAATGATTGCACCCTGCCAAAAGCCAGAGAAAATGGATATTATGTTTATTAGCAGAGTTGAAGTATCCAAAGAGGGATGGGGGGGACTAGTAAAATTATAAGAGACACAGAAAGGAGAGAATCTGGCAAAATGGATCTTGTTGTGGAAGCCTGAACATGAAACACAGAAGACTGTGAAGCTTGGAAAGTTAAGAGAGACCTTATGCAAAATTCCCCATCTGCCCCGCTGCATGTCAGAACTAAACCACTCACTTTGGGAACCTCGGACATTGCAGGGGGAGACTTTTCTCAGTGACAGGAAACACGAACTAAGACGGATTTGTTGCAAAAGATCCAGAAACCAGGCTACCTATTCCCTATTCCTCAAAACATCAAGCACCATTGAGTTTCAAAGGACTCTTATTTAGGTGGGAGTCCAACCTATAGTAGGGGGTGGCTAGCCAATGGCTAGTCCAAATGCTGCTGGACTAAACCCCTCACTGCCCCTGTCCGCTGGCTGGGGTTGACGGGAATTCAGCAACACCGGGGGGACCAAAGGCTAGCCGCCCCCGAGCTACAGGCAGAAGATGCATCGTTGCCCGCCTATCCCATCACCTGGCGGAGAGGTCCGTCCCGTCACTGACGAGGAAAACAACAACAAACCCCCTTCCCCTTAAGATATTATTTCCCCCTCCAGGGCACCTCAGCGAACTGCCTGCTTCCGAGGGAGCCTTTCACCCACCCGCTCCACGCCCCCCTTGCGCCTCCTCCTCACCCACGTTTGGTGCCCAGAGCCCTCCCGCCATCGCCCCCCACACGCCAGCCCCGCTCTGCCCCTCCCCGAGGTGCCGAAGCCGACGCACCCGCAGACGCTGAGGGACGGAGACCCGAAGGCTCCCCTCAGCCGCCCACGGAGAGCGAGCCCGGCGGCGGCGGCGGGCGCGGAGAGAAGCCCTGGGCCCAGCTCGGCTCACCCACCTGGTCCAGGTTCTCCTCGCTGCCGCTGTCCTCGGTGTCGGAGTCAACGAGGACCCGGCCTTTCCGCTTCTTCACCATGGCGGCGTTGGCGGCGCTCTGCTGCTCCTGCCGCTGCTCCTCACGGCGGGCCCCGCAGGCGCGAGCGGCGAGACACTCGGAGCGGCCGGGCCTTTGCCGAGCCAGCCGCTCGCCCGCCAGCTAGCGAGCCCGGGACACAAAGGGCACCGAGCATGCGCCATGCGACGCCCCGCCTTCCAGGGCGGGGCGAAGGGCCTGGCGCCGAATGGGGGCGGGGCCGAGGAGCGGCGGGCCAGTGGCCAGTCGGAACGGGGAGGGAGGGGGCGGGCGTTGTGGTGGAACAAAGAGGCGGTCCCGCGTCAGTTGGGTCCGGCCCCTGGCCCTCGAAGATGGCGCTGCAAGGAAGCGGCGCGCGGGCGAGAGGGGGGCGGGGGGGGGCCCGGCAGGGAGTGCGATGGGTATTGTTTCACCTGAAGAAATGAAAGCAGCATTTTGGGAATAAACGAGCCCTCAGTCGTACTGTAAAAGCATTCTGTGAGCCGGGCTCCTTAAACGGCTGTTTCTAGGTTTTGGCCTACTGGGACTTCCTGAAGCCTGTTGTACTTCGTAGGCCTACATGAGACTGATTTGCGACCGTTCCTTATAGCGAAGTGAGGAGGGTAACGCGACAGTGTCCCTCGTCCTTCTCAGGGGGCCGATAACGTCTCTGGGCTAATTCTTAGCCGAAGGAGGGAGAGCTTTTGTTCCGGGGGCGCTTGGCCAGGAACTCTCCCGTGTCCAGCGCGGAACCTTGAGTGTGAGGCTCTTGTTTCCTTGGAGAGCGGGGCCAGCCTCACTCGGTCTCGGGGGGTCATACGGACGGCTTTCGGCGGCGGACTCGCGGAGCGTGGAGGCATCGCAGAAGGCAGGTGAGGGTCTTACGGTGGGCGTGAAGCGGGGATGTCAGAGGTGACTCTGTGGCCGTTTTTGCCTGCATGCAAGAACGGCGGGCTTTCCTTGCTAAATGTTCCGCTACATTTCCCGGGTGGTTTAGCTCAGGAAACTCCTGGACTAGCAAACGAAAGGGCATCCGATTCGCGCACCCTTATGCCCTGGGGCCTCTCATTTTAGAAACAGGGCACAACTATTCAGCTAAACCAGGCAGCATTAAAAGCTTAGGTTAGGGTATACAGGGTGGTATGGCGAGTACTGCTGGCGTCCGTTGTCGTCTGTTGGTTATTAATATGCGCGGAAACTGTCGACTTGAGGAAGAATTCTCTCTCAATTCCGTTGATAGTCTGGATATAGCTGCATAGTGATAGCGCTGTACTTAACTTTTGCCTGTTCTTTTATGTATATTCACATGCCACGTCTAGTGTGTTATTTATTCACAGTTTCAGAAGACTTACTGATCGACTTCTGTTCTGAATTTGTAAATGTTCTTGGGTGAACATTCCATAGTTTTTCATTTGGTATTTCCAATTAGAACTAAGTTGTTTCCTCAGATTCAAGTTTTCCTAAAGTTGTCATTTATTTAAAACATTTCTAGTCTGCTCTTTATTACTAAAAGTAATCCTTTTAAACTTACAAGATAGTGTAAAAGCCAACAATAAATAATGGACTTGGTGACTAGATGGTGCAGAAGCTAAAACTTCTGTCAAAATTTTAAGATTATAAACTAATTTTCTATATGATTAGGATTTAGTAGTGATACCTTTTGAGTTTTCAAAGTATTTCATGTATGCTATTTCAGCATCCCCTACAACAACCACGGAAAATAGGCTAATATTCCCATATTGCACATGGAAGATGAGTTGTTAATGGCTTTCTTAAGGCCACCTAAAGAGCTTATTCCTGAACCAAGGGTTTTTGTTGAATGGGCATGACTGCCATTGTCATCTCTGCTTTTTAGCCAGCTCTGGAGTACATTTCAAAAAAGCTTTCCATGGTGCTAAGAGTATGCGTGTGCAGATGGGTGTGCACTCCCTATTTGCATTTAAAGAGAAAAACAATCTGCTTCTAATTGGATACAATATACCAGTACTTATTACACTCAATTAAAAAAAAAAAAAGATTGAACTAGGGGAATGTGATACCTGTTTCTTATTTATGAGGCAGGGATTATCCTCAGACTCTGTGCCAATAATTCTACTTAAGGTAATAAAGTTAAGCATATACTCTAATCTTAGTAGCTTTGGAAAATAAATTAAGCCAACATGTATGCTCGAAAAATATTTCATTTCCTTTTGTTACAGATGGAAGCAAACAACATTAATCAGGGATTGAAAGCACTATTTTCATTTAAATAAAAGTTTGTTGGAAAGCAAAAGATTCTAGTTTTCTGTGAATATTATTATGGCTTCATCCCTCAAGATTTTGGATGCTGCCTGTCTTCTAAAGAAATGTCACTGGCAAAATGGCTTGTGTCCCTTGTTTAGACCTCTTGTTGATAGTTGCAGTCTAAAATGGTACAGTAGCTACAGGAGACCAGGGACACCTCCTGACAGAACCCCACCTTGGAAGAAAATAGACTTCAGCTTTCAGAAGGGAGTGGAAGGAATCAAGACACATTTTGGACGATTAGTGAAAGAAGTAACTGATCATGTGAAAGGGCCTGAGGGACGTCCACTAAAGCAATACATGCTGGAACAGACAAAAGTGGCTTGGGAGTTTCGTAGTCAAGAAGACTTGGAAAAATGGGTAATCTCATCTGATGTTGAAATTGGAGGGAAAAGTGAAATCTATATGCAGCTGGGCAAGAACAACCAGTCTGCTTTGGTGTATGGGAACATTAATACTACAGTACCTCGTGATGGTGAGACCAGGTATAGTGGTTACTGCTCCATGAGATCTAAACCTCGACTGGTGAGTATATATTATAGTAATAGTCATTTTGCTTCAAACTAGGAGCACTATTTAAGCAGGAGTGGAATTAGTTTTTAGTGATGAAAGCTCTTTATATATAGAGAGAGTGTGTGTGTTACAAAAGTTCAGTGGTACCTTGGGGTGTGTACGGGATCTGTTCCGGAGCCTCGTTTGCGTCCTGAAGCGAACGCAACTTGCGTCTGCGCGTGCGTGGGTTGCCTTTCTCCACGCATGCGCGTGACGTTATTTTGACTGTCTGCACATGCGCGCGTGGTGAAACACGGAAGTAATGCGCTCCGTTACTTCCAGGTCGCCGCAGAGCGCAACCCAAAAATACTTAACTTGAAGCACATTTATCCCGAGGTATGACTGTACATACATTGTCTCTATTTTCAGATCATAAAGTCCTTTCTACAGATCAGTTATATTTGATATAAAACATTACTGTTGTATACAGTGCAGTTGTACCTTGGATCCCAAACGCTTTGTGAGGCGACCGTTTTGGCTCCCAAATGCCACAAACCCGGAAGTGAGTGTTCTGGTTTGTGAATGTTCTTTGGAACCCGTACATCCGACATGGCTTCTGCAGCTTCCAATTGGTTGCAGGAGCTTCCTGCAGCCAATTGGAAGCTGTGCCTTGGTTTCTGAACGTTTTGGAAGTTGGAACGGACTTCTGAGGTACAACTGTATAAGGCAGGCAAGTCCAAAGTCTGTTTCAGGGGTTTAGTCTGGCCCCTGTGGCAGTTTATTTCCTGGGGTAAAAATCCTAAAAAAAACCTCAACAACTTCAACCCTAAAAAAAGCTCAACAACCTCTATCCTTTAAAAAAGTCAACAACTTTGGTCGGCCCTCACGGTCCTTCATTTCATCAAATCTGGTCCTCTTTGAAAAAAGTCTGGACACCACTGGTATAAGGGGAGGAGGGTATTTGTTGCTGGTCTGTGCGCAACAGTGTTTGCTTAATGTACAGATATATTAAAATTGTACAGACCTTGATTTATAGAGCATGCTCAGCATTGTGTAGTCAACCAAACACTCTTCCTGCTGCCACAACTGTGAATACAGTATACAAAAATGCCATTTTAAAGATATGTCTTTTGAGTTCTATGTGTTAGGACATGCGTCTCAGTTTTTGACCAAGTTCTACTCCAGCTTATTTTTATCACTTTTTGAAAAAGAATAGTATGTTTGAGGCATGTTATTCAGTCACGCAAATTACCGTATCTTTCGTCCCATAGGACGCTCTGTCCCATAGGACGCACCTAGTTTTTTTGGGGGGAAATAAAGGAAATTTCCCCCCCTTTATTTCCCCCCCAAAAGCAGGTCGGGGAAACTGAACCAGGTCGAGGAACAGCGGGATGGCGGCGCTGCGCCTCCCTGCTGTCCCCCAAGCTTGTGGGGCTGGCCCATGTCTGCCCGGCACGAGGGGCGCTCTGCATCAGGGCGCCCCACCCCCCGGGCGGCAGGCTGCTATCCGCAGCGTGGGGAGCCCTGCGGGGGACTCCTGCAGGGCTCCCAACACGCTGCAGATGTCTGCCCGGCGCAGGGGGCGCTCTGCTTCAGGGCGCCCCTCGCGCTGGGCGGCAGGCTGCTATCCGCAGCGTGGGGAGCTTTGCGCGGGACTCCTGCAAGGCTCCCCACGCTGCGGATGTCTGCCGGGCGCGGGGGGCGCTCTGCTTCAGGGCGCCCCTCGCGCTGGGCATCAGGCTGCTATCCGCAGTGTGGGGAGCTTTGCGGGGAACTCCTGCAAGGCTCCCCACGCTGCGGATGTCTGCCGGTCGCGGGGGGCAGCAGGCTGCTATCCGCAGCATGGGGAGCCTTGCGGGGAACTCCTGCAAGGCTCCCCACGCTGCGGATGTCTGCCGGGCGTGGGGGGCGCTCTGCTTCAGGGCGCCCCTCGCGCTGGGCAGCAGGCTGGTATCCGCAGCGTGGGGAGCCTTGCGGGGAACTCCTGCAAGGCTCCCCACGCTGCGGATGTCTGCCGGGCGCGGGGGGCGCTCTGCTTCAGGGCGCCCCTCGCGCTGGGCAGCAGGCTGCTATCTGCACCATGGGGAGCCTTGCGGGGGACTCTTGCAGGGCTCCCCACGCTGTGGATGTCTGCCCGGCGCGAGGGGCGCTCTGCTTCAGGGCGCCCCTCACGCTGGGCGGCAGGCTGCTATCCACAGCCTAGACATCCCTGCGGGACCTCCGGCAGGGCTGCCTAGGCTGCGGATGTGTTCCCGAAGCGCCGGGCACTCTGCTTTCAGGACACCCGACGCTCCAGGAAGCAGGCTGCTATCCGCAGCCTAGGCAGCCCTGCGGGACCTCCCACAGGGCTGCCTAGGCTGCGGATGTCTTCCTGATGCCTGGAGAGCGAGAGGGGTCGGCGCGCACCGACCCCTCTCGCTCTCCAAGCTTCAGCAAAAGCCTGCATTCGCCCCATAGGACGCACCCAGATTTCCCCTTCATTTTTGGAGGGGAAAAAGTGCGTCCTATAGGGCAAAAAATACGGTGCATGGATAGTGAGTAAAGCATAAGGCATAAAGCATGATTTCCTCAAAGCCTTTACCTACTAATGTTTAATTATGTGCTTCTTAAATAAAACTAAATGTAAATACCTTAAAACATGGTCTTAAATGTGAATTTGTAATGTAATTTTATCTTCCCTTCCAAAATCTGGTAAAATTGTATATATTTATTTAACTTCCTGGAAGAACTAAAATTCATTAACAATACAATAAAAGTGTGTAAACGTGTTCAGAGTGCACTGAAGCAGCTTAGTTGGGATGGGGAAGTCAAATTTGACTCGGTGGAAGGCTTAGAACAGAGCTTTTCAAATTGTGCATTGCGACATGTTAGTGTGTTGACTGCAGTGTACAGATGTTTCATGCAAAAATTCTCCTTACGCTCCTCCTGGGGCTGGGAATGGGTTAGTTTGCTAGTAAAACTGAATTACTATGTCACGAAATGATGCATGTCTGAAAAATGTGTCACCAACATGAGAAGTTTGGAAAGCTCTGGCTTAGAGCAATATCTTGTATTTTGGTAGGTGGCTTTTGATCGAAAGAAGCCTTATGATTGGTCAAATTTCAATACCCTGGTCCTGCGTGTTCGTGGTGATGGTAGACCCTGGATGATAAACATCTATACAGACCCATACTTCTCTCATCAGAAGGATGACATCTATAATTACTTCATGTTCACACGTGGGGGCCCGTATTGGGAGGAAATCAAGGTAATACAATGAGTATTTCCATAAGTGTGTAAAAAATGTATTACTTGTCATGTGGAAAATAAGCAACTGAAGGACCTCTGGCTTACCAGTAATAATTGTCCAAAATTCAATAGACATGGGCTGTTATTATTAAAAACATTTCATCCCACTATTCAGCCAAAAAAAGGTTCCCAGAGTGAGTTACAGGTATGCTCACAGTCCAAGAGACAACATAAAAGGAAAAGGAATAAAAAGCGGGAAAGCAAGCTCAGGCTATAGAATTCTTGTAGGGATCAGCTGGAATGGAAAGCTGTAAAGAGGAAAAGCCAAAAGTTCCAGTTTTTTCACCAAAACCTATGGAAACGATCCTGCAGTTCCATCTTTCCCACTTTTATAGTCTGATAGAATGGTTGTAAATAATGATAGCTGAGGGAGCTGGTCTCTCAGCGGACCTGATAAAGAGGCCCTACAGTCCCATCTGTCCCTCTTCTGTAGTTTAAAGGAAATGTAAGCTGACAAACTATTTATTTAAATCAAATAATATGTAGGGCACAGAAAATAAGTCCAAATGGATTTTTTTAGGCTTTACAAACTTAAACATGTAGAAGGAATAATTATAAAAGTGAAAAACAGAATGATTTTATGGGTACCTCCACACCGGTTTCAGGCTTTAAAGTTTTAAGCGTTTGAGAGATAAGTGGAAACCCATAGAAGGCTGCTGAAGGTAAATGGAGGCAGTTTCGAGATAAATAAACTCATAGTTGTGAGGGCGGCTAGTCAAGGTGCTGGGATTTGATAGTCGGCTGGATGAGGGCCAGTAAATGAGGCGGAAACCTGACAAGATGGAGGTTCTGTAGGTAGCTGGTTTGTGTCCAGGAGTTAGGTGTATAATTTATACATGAGGTTGCACCCACCCTGAAAGAACTGGTTTTCTGTAGTTTCCATTCATTTTTGCAGCAGGTCTATATCTATTTAGCTAGGTATTTTAATGTTGGCATTTTAGTCTTCTCTTACTGTTTTTGGTTACTTCTTATTGTTTTACGATGTTTTCTGGTTTTGTGGTATGCTTAAGTTTGTTTATACCTATTTGTATCATGCCCTAGTACCTGTATGGATTAAGGGCAGTCCACACATGCGGGTGGCGCTGTGGTCTAAACCACAAAGCCTAGGGCTTGCCAGTCAGAAGGTTGGCGGTTCGAATCCCTGCGACAGGGTGAGCTCCTGTTGCTCTGTCTCAGCTCCTGCCACCCTAGCAGTTCGAAAGCACACCAAAAGTGCAAGTAGAGAAATAGGGGGAAGGTAAACAGCGTTTCCATGCGCTGCTCTGGTTCTCCAGAAGCAGCTTAGTCATGACCCGGAAAACTGTCTGTGGACAAACGCTGGCTCCCTCAGCCTATAGAGCGAGATGAACGCGCAATCTCAGAGTCAGTCGTCCACGACTGGACCTAATAATCAGGGGTACCTTTACCTTACAAATTTTTAAAATAATAATAGCTAATTAAGCATATAGGTAGCCTGTATGTATGTACAATTGTATCTTCTTTGCAGACTTCAGCAAACTATTGACAAGGCTATTTTGGGAGATATGTATTTGGCACAGGAGTGACTGTAGTCACATGGAGTTGTATTTTCAGAATTATTGCTTTCAGTTATTTTTCTCCTGATTTGCAGGCTAAGCATTGTGAAACTATAACAGCACTTGCATAGTTAATAGTAATATGGTTTTAAAAAACGAAGCTTTATTGAAAAGTATTCTGCTACTACTGCATCATGAATGCAGCATTATTCTGTTGAGTTTATATAGTGTTGAAAATCTCAAGTGTTAATATGTGTCTTTGTCATGCAGATTTCCATTTACCTGTGGTAATTCCTCCTAGACAGATAGCTTGACCAATCCTTCATTCTAGCTGCTCCATAACTTATTTTGTTCTTTTAAAGATCTTCCTGTTCTTGTACATAACTGTGCTTTCAGTTCTAATCAGTTGAGAGAATGCTGCATTATCCACAAGTGACAGGGATTATAAATAGTAATGGGTAGGAAAAAACTTAGCTACATAGCCATCCCAGTGTGAGTACACACACATACATATATATATACACACCTGCTTTGTATTCAGAGCCAGCACCACTATGAAAATCACAATATGAAATTATGAGCTGCATGAAGGCACTTGCTACCAGTTACCTAAAATATGCTTGCTTCTGACTAAAGGGAGACGGGGGAGGTTATTGTTGTTGTTTTAAGTATTTACTTGTGTTTTTATCTTGTATTTTATTCTGTGAACAGCCCTGAGATCTTGTGAAGAGCAGTATATAAATTTAATAAACAACAATAACAAATAATTTCTTATTGGCAGATTCCATTTTCTAAGTTCTTTTTTACAAGCCGGGGGAGAATCCAGGATAACCAACATGCACTCTGGTTAGATAAGGTAAATATTCTTGCACTTAAATCTGCTACTTGAAAGTGCAAGATTTTAACTATATGGTCCAATGAAACAAGTCCGCAAATTGTATGCTGATGGTGCTCTTTCGGAATTTCCCTCCATACCCCATCCTCTTTAGACTAATTGTGAACTGCAAAGAACTTTTGAACTGCAGAACACCCCTGCTCTACAGAGACAAATGACAAAAGCTTTCAGTGCTTTATACAAATTCCATGTTTGAAACCTGCACTTAGCTCTTGGCTAACTTGTAGAGCTGCCCTGTTGCTCTCCAAGAAAAAGTGCAGGGAGCTTATGCGCTCACCAGTGCCAAGTCCTTCAAGTACCTTCCCAGTGAAGGCCTACAGCAGAACCAGAGAAATTGAAAAGTCCCAGGAGGGCTGTACCTGAACTAGAGTATGTGATGAGAGGAACTCTTCTCATACGGGTCCTTCTTTCCTGTTGGAACCTCTGCTGTAGAATCAGAAGAGAAGGCAAAGCTGGAGAACCAAACGTAGGGTTTGGCTTGGAGTTTGTTGTAGTTTTAGTGACTGTTGATGTGTGCAATGAAGCAATACCAGTCTGTATTGAAATTGTCCTGTTTCTAACCTTTGTTAGCTTCTCAGCCAAGGCTATTTGCCATACATTTGTATACTTTCTAGTTACCAATAAACCAAGACCAGTTTTCTGATTATAAGCTGACAATCAGTGACCATTAAAAAATATGAATGGATCTTTGTAGAGAAATGTTCTGGCCTCCACAAGTCTGTTAATTCGAGGAATAATTTGGAAAATGCCATTACAAATTATGCATTGTTGTTGTTTTTAAACAGATCAGTACCTTAGGATTCACCATAGCTGACCAAGTAAATGGTCCATTTCAGCTGGAGATTGACTTCATTGGATTGTTCTATGATGCAGCCCATTCAGAGGAAACTGCCTATGAGCTATATGAAAGAAATCCCAAGAATCCCAAGAAGTAGAACTTACTGAACATTTGGAGGACTGCTATTCATCTGAAACTGGAAACTTCCACCATCCCTCCCCCCCCCTTACACAAAATTTGCAAACAGCAGGGGGAGGGGAAAAACCGTGGCCTGCTAAAATAGCATGTGGAAAGACAGTAGTAGCTGAAAGTTAATGGCTTTCAAGGATAGGTGACTGGATGCATTCTAGTGGTTTACTAAGTTGGAATAAAGTCAACAGGTCAAAGGTCTAAAATTACATTGAAATATCCATTTCACTTGAAGAAAAAGAAGCAAGTATTTTATGGGAAACGAATAGCTAACTAATGAGTGATGTAGAAGGCTTTGGGGGCTTGTGTGTTGGGCTACCTAATAAATTTCTACCCTAAACTCATTTCTGGCTACTGCATTCTTTGTGACTGTTTTTTGTAGCTACCAGCCATCACGGGTAGGATGAGCTAATTTGCAGACATGCCAAAGCTTGTTAGAAATGGGTCCCAATGAGTGAGATCAAAAATGCAATCCATGCTGTGACCAAAGCCACTAGCGTGCAGAGATTAGTTGCAATTCCATTTGGAGGGAGTAAGAAATTCCTTTCTGACCTTAGTCTGTCCCATTTAGAAGCCCTTCATTGGAAGAGGCTTGCAAAACAAGCTACACATGCAATAGCAGAAAGCGATCCTCTTCCATTCCGTTTAGGTGGGAAGAATCTGTGTGTTATCAGAACTCTTCATAATGGAGTAGAAAACAGGGAAGTGTGCACCTGCTATCAGTCAAATGGAAGGACAATACCACTAGGGACTATTCCTTCAACCCTCCTCGTCTCTACTATGTCCTGCCTGTGACTAAAGCCTTTTTGGTCAAATCATGATGAGTTCTAGATGCCTGGGCCTCTGAGGCTTTCTTGGTGGTGGTACCCCATAGAAGGAACACACTTCCCTGCAGGCTGGTACCAACATCAATTAATTTTGGAGCAAGGTGAAAATGTTTTTCTGCAACTTTTGAAGATCAGCCTTGACTGAAGACATTTAGGACAGGTGGAAGAACATGTTTTAGTAGTTTTTTATGCAATGCATGTTGTGATCCTTCCTGGGTGCTGTTTTGCCGTGAATGGGATATAAATTTAGAGAATAAATATGTATTGTGTCTGCTCATCCTCCAGTGTCCTTGATTAAAGCTATAGTATACGCTTGAAGGGGGTGGGGACAGACTTGGTGATGAAATGTATTCCCACCCTTAACTGATCACCAGCCAGGACTTAGATTAAGCTTATGTGGTCTTGATCAGGCAACAGTACAATACTACTTTTTCATGTAGGAAGTCAGAAAATTCCCAATTCATTATTTAAGAATTCCTGTATTCAATTGAAAATGTGACATTGGGCCTCCCATGAGGGATGGAGTGGATCCTCAGATGGGTTGTCTCTCCAATTTGCTCCACAGGCAAAATATGTGAATTAGACAAGGTCATCCAGCTTGGAAGAAAAGAATGTTAACCTTGGAGAAAAGGACTGCAGCTCATAGACACAACGTGCAAAACAAGACTTGAGGAAGAACGTCCAGTATAAAACCAGTACAAAATTGAACTGAACTAGGGGGTACTCAATTTGAGAGAATACTAAAAATATATATAAATTTGTCCAACCCACAGCCAGTGACCCAAACTAACCTAGGGCGGATAGGGTCCCCCTGCCCCTGCAGGAAATAGACCTTTATAGGAGGTCCAATGTCACATTTTCCTGCAGAGGGGAGGGGATTCTTGGATGCGATGTATCAAAGCTACTGAGATGGGTGGGACCAGCTATGGACCCTACTCTTACTGGCACCTGCTGCAGTACTCTCCTACCAGAAGAAGCTCCAGCAGTTGAATAGGCATTAATTCTGTAATGTCTCACAAATGTAGACACAGAAGACTAGATGGCTGCCCTACAAATATATCCCCCAAAGGTGCTGAGGTGCCAATGGCAGGGAAGTGAGTAGTGACCCCAGCCAGCCAGAACTAGAAACCTCATAGCACTTGGAAATGCACCCTCAGCCATCTGAAAAGTGTAGCATTTGAAACCTTTCCCATGGTCTGCAGCTGGAAAATAAACAGTCAGAGAAGCAGACTCAGAAATTAAAAGATGTTCATGGATCTGAAAAGGTTTGCAACATTTGCTGTAGAGAATATACAGCTAACCACCACATGAACGATTGTTGTTGCTAACTGAGGTTCAGAGCACCTACAGCAGTAGAGAATAGCTGTGGTGGCAGAGCTGTGTGATAGTGTTCACTGATTTAAAATTAACTTTTATCCAAGTTGCACAACATACTGTCAACAATATTGCTTTAATGAAATTAGTAAAACAAAGTTATATAAAAACACTCAATTAAATGCATCTAAAACTTAATTTTGTTCCTTTTATCTTATACAATACACTTTTTTGGTCCACAGCTGGAATAATTTTTTAGTTTTCAGCTACTCCAGAAGATAGTAAGTGAATCTAGAGAAGACATTCACAAAAGAAGTTAATTATTACAAGTTGCAGGTTTGAAGCTGTTAACAACCCCTTTTCAGATAGTTAAAACTGAATTAGCTGACACCAGTGCCCTATATTTTCTCATTAGATGACGATAGTTCTGTACAAGACAACAGATTGACTTAAGAATATAACTGCATAGGAAATAAGTAAATGTATTTACAGGAAAGAAAATGTTTTGAATTAAAATGCTGTTTACAGAGTCATTTTTGAGTTGGCCTTAAGTAACAGTTAATCCTCTCCGGGATCTAAGCACTTCGTCTTTTCTCTGTTTTCTTTCCTGGACATGCCTCTCCCTCCTCACTTCTCTGTAAGCAAAACATACCATATTAGATTAACTCATGCACCAGTGCTAACAAGTACACAAAGCCCATACAGTGGTACCTCAGGTTACATACGCTTCAGGTTACAGACTCCGCTAACCCAGAAATAGTACCTCAGGTTCATAACTTTGCTTCAGGATGAGAACCGAAATGGTGCAGTGGCGGCACAGCAGCAGCAGGAGGCCCCACTAGCTAAAGTGGTGCTTTAGGTTAAGAACAAACCTCCAGAACGAATTTCTTAACCCAAGGTACCACTGTAAAGACAAACCGCTCAGTGTTCTTTTGTTGCTGCATCCATTTTTACATCTGGAAGGAGGCATTACATTTTCGGGGGGCGGGGGGCGGACCATACTCGACTATAAAGTTGCATGGTTGAATTCCAGTCATATGTGAAATAATTAAGTCGTCTTTGAGAATATTTGGGAAAATAAGTATGACCCCATCCAGAAGATAGGCAAATAAGAAATTGCTGTAGTTACTTCTCTGCTTTCCATATCTACTTGCTAGCTCAGCCTAGAAATCAAGTATTTGTATTTCTGAATGACTGCTCTGAGAATAATACTGGATACACTGGAGAAAGGTTTCAATCCAGATTGGGGTTTAAATTGCATAAACTATATACAAGATTTTTAATACTGATAAGTAGCTTCAGCTGCCACTTAAGATTATTTGTAGCTTAATGGGAGGCTTGAAAACTGAAGATAGTTTCATCTCTTTAAAGGGCAATATTAGTCAGGGGCCTGCAAGGACAGAAGTACTTGGCCTAATACTGCCCTTTAAAGCAAGTTTAAATTGAGTGTGTAATATAATAGTAATTTATTATTTATACCCCGCCCATCTGGCTGAGTTTCCCCAGCCACTTTGGATGGCTCCCAATCGAGTATTAAAAACAATACAGCATTAAATATTAAAAACTTCCCTAAACAGGCCTGCTGCCTTCAGGTGTCTTTTAAAAATAGGATAGTTGCTTATTTCCTTGACATCTGATGGGAGGGCATTTCACAGGGCGGGCTCCCCACCATGAACAACACACCTTATGGTTTATTTTATACCTCCCTTTCCCCTATCCCTAAGCTGTACTGCTGGCCCCAAACCTCATGCTGCAGAATGACAGAAGTGTTGGGGGGGCGGGCTCTCAACCTAAGAGTACACTTCAGGGGGAACCCTTACTTAATGGGGGACCACTTTTCATTATTTGTATCTCCAACCTAAGGGTGCCTGAGGACCTGTCGCTGTCTTTTATGCTTCGCACAATTAAAACTTAAACGTATATCACCTATTTTCATGTCCCTCTCTTAAATCAAGTTCTTCCCTTTGCTTTTGTCAGGGCTCTCAATGTTTTCTATCAAGTGGCTTCAGATGAGCTTCCTAAGTTGAAAGCCTATGAAAGGTGGCCAGACCTCCCTCCCTGCATATTTTGTGAGGGTGAGAAGGCATGCACACTAATGTGTGCAAAGAGCTCATCCATGGGAGAGGGAGATCTCGAGTGGCTCAGTATCCCGTCTCATGGGGAGAATTTCTACACATACCGTATGTTAGGCACATACTTGTGTTAGGCAATATTTTAAGTAAAGTAATACATAACATCCACCCACAATATAAAAATACTTTGCCAAGTATGTTAGTATATGCACAAAACCCTTTTCGCTTGCCATGTGTATGGCCCGCAGGTGTGACACTGCTTGCTTGATCACTTCTATACACAGCAGTCTTATTGCAGAACTATCAAATCCTTACTTTGTCTATAGGAGACCTCACTGGATGGCATGGGGCCACCAACATTGCTACTAGAGGGTAGGTAAGGTGGCCCATACTAGGATTGGTCCACTGAGCTCTTTTATTATTTCCAAAGCATACACATGTGAGTGGAGTGAAGTGAAGTGAGGTAAAGTTATGAGAGTGGTCACAACATCTGAAAACAGCTTATGGTAGGCTGTATGGCAGCCTTAAGTCATATACTTGCCTAGTCTGAAGAAGTGGCTGTTTATAATTTCTCTTATGTGAACATGGAGACTGGAGATTCTCCTTTGATTTGCCCCAAGGTTTCAGTTTTCCTATATTTACATAGAAGGAAAATATGCCAAGATTTAGCTTTTGTATATAGCACAAATTGTTTGAGTGAACTTGAAGATAATTAAGTATATTCCAATTTCAGTCTGCACATTAGCACTTACTACTTGCAGTGTATTATTACTCTGGAAAGGCAAAATTCATCTAGAAATCAGTGCTGACCTACATAAGCTTGAACACATGGAATTTTATTATCAAGGAATGATTAGATCAGGTAACTTTTTTCAAGCCTATCAGTAGTGGGTTTTACTCACACAACTACTGTATGTCTTCTGTGAGAAACTAGCGAACAGTACTAATACAGTAAAGCATAATTGTTATAGGAATTCAAGAAAAGCTGCAAGATGGGTTATTTTACTTGCTATCCTTTGCAGTTAACAGAACTAGACAGAAATGCACTTTCCCTACCTCGGTATGTAACAGGCAAAAATCCCTAGGATTGGTAGTGCTTTCTGCTTTGACTAAAGGTCTGCGTCATGGCCTTCACAAATCAAGAATGAACTCATTTCAATATGATTTAGAAAAGACAAATTCAATAAGATTTCTAAATGATGTACATAAAATTTATTGATCCAAGTGGTGTGATCTCAGTCGGTAGAACACAAGACTCTTAATCCCAGGGACGTAGGTTCAAGGCTCATGTTTGGCAAAGGATTCCTGCATTGCAGGGGGTTGGATTAGATGACCCTGTGGTGTATTTCAGCTCTACAAATTTATGATTCTATGTACACTGAAAGTTGGGGTCATTTTAGGAAAACACACATTTTGCAACTATATTGGCATGCCAATTTTCAATACCTTTGTGTGGCTGATAACCAAGAGGTCTTGACAGACTTGCTTGTAGATCAAATACTGGTTTCTTTGCGCTGGTGGATTCAAACTTGAAAGGCGTAACGGCTATTAAAAGAAGACCGCATATGAACACCAGTGACGGGCAGGTAAAACTTAGCAAATGATACCAGCTAAACTGTTTGCTGCTTGAAAGTGTATAGAAGTTATGTATAGAAGCTTGACCGAGCTGTAAATTTGATGAAAAACCAATTACCCTTACACTTCCATTTGGATTCTAGTAGTAATTAGACTAAATACTGAACTCCCCAGAGCAAAAGCAAAAGGTTAAAAAGATGATGAAGTTGCTCTTTTTTAAACTAAAGTCGGCTTGAGTTTTTCAGTCATCTAATGTACTGAACAAATAAGTTACAAATATAGTTACACTATAAAACTGCCTTTATTCCAAAGGAGCATGAATGCCTTTCAATTAGACAAGCGCTTATTAAAGGAAAGAAAATTTCCATTAAGAATATGGGTCGCAGGGGGTGAAGAGTGACGAGACAGGACACCACATGGGGCTTCAAGAGACAAATCAAGGAAGGAATGAAGAAAGACCTCAGTCTCCAGAGACAGTTTACTTATAACACACTGGACTGCATATTGGAGGGCAATGCTGTTCCAGCTTTTCATGCTGAATTAATTTTTCCCTTCTTGTAGCCCACTCCATCAGTGTAGTTATTTCAGTACCTTAGACACTGAGAGAGAACCCAATCCTGACTATGCAACAATAGCCCACAGATTCTGCACCAGATGCCTACACTGCAAGAATTACCTCGTCCTTGTAGAATCAAGTATAGACAATTGCCATTGTGGTTTTTTGCAAATTAAGTTCATCAGTTACCAGAGTTTGTTGGGATTTCTGCTGATTGATGCTTTGTTGCACTTCCTTTAGAATTTGTCATGGTTATTGACTTATTGCTCTCCTGGCTGGCTGGGGTACCAACGTTCGGGAAAGGAGTTTTTCTAGATGGCGTCTTGGTAAGGGAGCGCTTGTGCTCGTTATCCTTTGTAGATGTAGAGAATCTGAGCAAAACAGTTATTTTCAGTATTTAATGGTCGAGTTTCAGCTATTCCTTAAATCAATTTTCTTCCAAATAAACACTGAAAACATGCAACAGAGCCCGAACTACTAACCCCCCACAATCTTTTAAAGTAGTGTTTATTTTTATTTTGTTTATTAGATGTGTATATCAACCCTTCATCCATTGTTGTAATTAAATATACACATGCTTCAACTGTGTAGCATTCTATAAATGTCACAATCTCACAATACTAACATTTTATTAGCTGTTGCTACTTATAGTGCCTTTACCTGACATTCATCTTGGTGGTAGAGAGGCAGGTTGAGCTGAATATTGATTTTTGAGATAAAATGCTTTTGTTTGCAGTGCCAGAAGAATTGCGTGGTGAGTGTCGCAAGTTTACGGGAGTACACACAGCAGACTGCTTATTCCTTTGAGGATAAGGGCTTAATAAAAACCCTCTGGAACTGGAACGCTTCTGCAAATATGAGGGATATTAGCATATTTTCAAGTCTGCACGGTGATTTGGAGTAAGTCAGGGATCATTAAAGTTTTAAGGTTAGCTGAAAACCAATAATTTATTCTCACCTTGGAACTACTGTTTTGAGATGTCTTCTGAGCCAGCATCTGCCAACATTTGAAGATAAACTGTATCATTTCTATGGGTGTTATTCTAGTTCCCCAAGATGAACACATTGCCAAATTAAAAGCAAATATGGCTTGCTTTAGCCAAAATAAGAAATCCCACAAAAATTGACATAAGCAGACATTGCCTATTGCTGTCTGTCTGAGCCCTAGGCAGGCATTAGGAAAGCTACTATACCAGGAGATGAAAAACCGCTGAAATCAGTATATGAACCTCAAAATATGATTGCTTTAAAGTTTAATTTGTCAATACTTCTGTGCATTTCAGTCCATTAGGATATTTTAGTGCTTTACAAAGTTAAACCAAGTGATAAACACAAAACCAAACTCCAAAACCAGGCTGTATCTAGTGCCCTAAGCTAAAGGGCCACATTTTCATTGCCTGCTGAAAAGCAGGCAGAGATCATGTGGGTCTCAATTGGAATGTTATCTGAAGCTGTTAGCTTATCACATTGGCTATGATGCCTAGCAAACTTTCACATCTTAATTATATTTGCACTAGCCCACCTCTGTGTTGTTTTCGGGGGCTGATTCCTAACTTTCTAAAGCAGGGGCAGGAGGAGGAAGAGGGAGAAAAGGGAGAAGACACTATTGTAAATGACTTGGTGGGGAAGGGTAAGTCTTTCTGTGTGTGAGGTGGGGAAGAGAAGAGGACGGGGTAGGTGGGATTGGGTGGGGGTAAAGGTGGCATTTGGAGGAATGAGGGGAATAGAAAGAAAGGAAACTGTGAGAGAAACACAATTTTAGGGCACTAATAGCAGAGGGGGGGAAAGGCTGCCGAGGAGGAATTGGGGAGTAGATGAAAGTGGATGGATTTAAATGGGGCATTTGCAGTGCTGTGGTGGAAGGAGCACTGAGGGAAATGAAGGGGAATACGTCAGTGTCCCTTGCTTCATGGTGTACTCAAATTTCTCCCTCTTCCATTCTTCAGCTGCCTAATATGAGAAAGATAGAGGATTGATGTGGAGCCCTCAAATATTCCATAGTACCTTCATGCAATGCTGTTCATTGAAGCATGGTCTGTGTGCAAGCAGGAGTTGAGAAAAGGAAAGGGATGGGGGAAGGTAGAGGGTGATGGTAAAACTGGTGCAAAAGGGGCTACAAAAAAGTAGGGGTACAAAAGGGGCTACTGAATAGGAGGGGATAGTGGCTTCATAATTTGGCAGATGACAAGAGTAATTAGTAGCTGCAATGTTTGGGAAGAGAATGTAGGTGGGTCTGTGTGCAGGGAGCGTGCATAAAAAAGTAAGGAAGAGGCAGCATGGACGTGGGGGTGAATGCAAAAACCGGTGCAAAGCAGGGTTGCAGAATAGAAGTGACTTCTATCCTGAATGGGGTTGGAGATATGAAAAGCGAGCTTTATCACTGCATGGGGTGGGAAGGAGCTCTAGGATGATGATGCTGGAGTGATTGTGGGGTTGGTGAGGGGAGTGAGTAGGAGCGCAGAATACTTTAATAGTCCTGCAGTCATAATGCTGAAATACCTGGTGATTATAAAATACAAATGTTTAAAGAGTCAATCTCCACAAGACTTATGGGGACAAGTTTGTTTCAACCCTGGTAAGAATGTCCTCTGAAGATTAAGGAGGCTCTAACAAAAGAAAGAAAGAAAGAAAGAAAGAAAGAAAGAAAGAAAGAAGCAAAAGCAAAAGAAAGGTAAGGAGAATGCAGGGCAATTAGGAATGGGCCAAGCTACTCTGTGTGTCAGAATACAATGTATGAAAGAACTTCACAGTACGCAGGGAATGATTGGTGAGATGGTCTTTGGAAGAAAGGAGGGCTAAATTTATGACATGCACCCTAATTACTATGAGTGAATGCAGGTTTCATTCTAAATACCCTGCATATAGGGTGGGGTGGAGAAAGTTAATCCTTACCTTGACCTCATTAACTGAATTGCTGAAGTTGCGAATCATTTTATTTTTCCTTTCAATGTATTCATCAATAGATTGCATTTTCTTGAACTGAGCCTCGTGAATTTTCTTAAAGTCTTCAGAATTAAAAAGAACATTGTTACCAATATTTTTCTTTAAAAGTACACATACCAATTTAATTGCTAGTTTGCAGCCCCCTATAAATCAACAAGAATCATGCAGGTGAGTGTGCTAGAAGAGAAATGGAGCACTCAGTTCCCTTATCTGCACGCAGCAGAGAAATGCAGCAGACTGCTGCAGTTGGGAGTCAAGGATTGCTATTCTATTTGCAAATAGTAACTTTACAAGGTTGTGTCCAACATTGCTGTTCCATTTGCACAGTAACTTCCTTTTCTCCTGCCCCATACAGCCCTACCCCATATACCCAGAACATCTGCTCCAGAGAAGATTCTGTGGATGAACAGAGAAGGAGGAAGGGGAAATATCATTGTGTGAGTGCAACTCCACTTGTGCAGCACTGGATACAAATATGTATTACAAGATTTACTGCTGAATTTCTAAAGTGGATTCAATACATGAACAGACGTTTGTTTTGAATAGGTGCTTTGTTGCTCCCGAAATAAAGTTCCCATTTAAAAAAATTAAAGTGACAGCTATCTTCCTCCTCTAGTTCTTTAGCATTGTGTTAATTATCTGTAATTGTACCCTTATTATTCTCCCATTTTTAGTTGTAAAGTCTCTTTCGTTCAGTATTTGCACAAACCATTCCTGCTTCTGTTATCACCCAGGGTTTTGACATCTATTTTTTAGCTTCATGAATGTCAGTAAAAATATCAGATTCATGAGATCTTCCTTATTGTTATTCATGCTGATAAATCAGACTAATATTTTTAAGAAAATAACAAGTCTACCACAAATGCTGAAAAGCTTTGATATCTCATTTATGTTTGCAGCATAGAATATCATTCGTGCCTCTAAGTTTTGGTACAGTATACAACAAACAGTAGCTTAAGAGAACTGTTAATTGGGTATGTAAAAATGTAATCTCCAAATGTTTTCAGATGTCAAAACTTGAATTTTGCTTTTTCACAGCAATGTTCCAGAAGTATGAGTTTGACAGTTTCCCCACATTTCCCTCTCTAACACGCCAGTAACTACAGGTTATCTGCATGTAATGTCATGGAAGCATGTATTACCGTATTTTTCGCCCCATAAGACGCACCGGCCCATAAGACGCACCTAGATTTTAGGGGGGGAAATAAAGGGAAAAAAATTTATTTCCCCCCCAGGTGCGCTGCGCTAATCCAGAAGCTTGGGGCAAGCTGAGGTCAGCGCGCCCCAAGCTTCTGCGTGCCGGCAAGCAGTCCGCTGCCGCCCCAAGCCTCCCGCACCCGGCAGGAGGTCCCGCTGGGTGCGCAAGGCTTGGGGCGGCAGCGGACTGCTTGCGCGCACCTAGAAGCTTGGGGCGTGCTGAGCTCAGCACGCCCCAAGCTTCTGCATGCCGGCAAGCAGTCCGCTGCCGCCCCAAGCCTCCCGCACCCGGCAGGAGGTCCCGCCGGGTGCGCGAGGCTTGGGGCGGCAGCGGACTGCTTGCGCGCACCGAGAAGCTTGGGGCGGGCTGAGCTCAGCTGGCCCCAAGCTTCTCGGTGCGCGCAAGCAGTCCGCTGCCGCCCCAAGCCTCGCGCACCCGGTGGGACCTCCTGCCGGGTGCGCGAGGCTTGCAGACACTCGCCCGAAGCAGGGGGAGCCCTCCAGAGGGCTCCCCGTGCTTCGGGCGACAGGCTGCCGCCCCAAGCCTCGCGCACCCGGTCGGACCTCCTGCCGGGCGCGCGAGGCTTGCAGGCATTCGCCCCATAAGACGCACCCCGATTTTCCCTTCATTTTTGGAGGGGAAAAAGTGCGTCTTATGGGGCGAAAAATACGGTAATCAGTTGGATTTGTACCAGATATTAGTGTCTTCATGGACAGTTACCTGTGAGCATGGGAAAACTTGGAAATATTTGCACATTTATTACAGCTTATCAGAGTAAGAAAGCATGGTTATTTTAAGATGCAAGCACATGTAGCAGATGCAACTCAAGAAAATGAGCTGGCACATATGAAATATAAGCAGAATACTAGTACATCAAAAAGAAAAATTTATTATTATTATTGCTGTACTCATTAGTATGAAGCTTTAAATTTACTCCCAAGTCTCCCCATGCTCCTGTACATATAAGCCTTCAAATGCCCTTCAAAAGATGTTTTGTTCTGGTTAAAACCCTTTGCACAAAGAAATCCCACATACATGGAATTGTGTGAGTTCCATCTGAACTGTTACACAGAAGGCAAAACAGAAATAGCAAGCATCAAGGTGTCACATAAGATACTTTTCAGTAGTCAAGACAAGGAATTCAACTGCAAGGATAGTTGCTGGTTACCATTATCAGTGGCTCTGAAGATTTGCTGCAAAATTCTTCCATAAAAATCTTTCCCACATATTTTTTTTTAAATAAGCACATCAGTGTGATTTAACCAGCCAAACAAATGACAAAGCCAAGGATAAAAACAGCACCTGCACATTTAAATATTTAGATTCATGTACAAATAGGTTAATATTTTATCCTTCTATTGCAGGTCAGCTGTATTAATGCTACTTACTTGGAGTGGTAGAAGCAAATCCTTTTCTCCCAGGTTTCTTTTCAGAGACAGGATCCACAAGAATCCTATCTGATGGAAACAGATATGAGAGAAAACTTGAAAATTATTGGGCAACAATAGTGCTACAATTTCAAACTGTTCTTAATATTTTCATATTTCTTAAGCAGGACAAATTTAGCTATTCGAGTTTCCATCAGATAATCTTTCATATGAGGGTAATGTTTGCTAAGGCTTTCTACTAATGACTTTGTGCAATGGCGATTTTGTTGAGCATGCTGATGACAAAGAGGAAAGTAAAAGTGGTACATTAAAGCTCCTCTCACATTAGACCCTTCATGAGACTGCACACTGCTGCCCCTGAATCTTACTGTCTACAAACTATTGTTCAGCTCCCAAGAATCCTAGATTTTACTGAGTGTGAAAATACAGACAACAGCTTGTCCCCCACACTGTACTGACCTAGTACAAAACAAGCATTTTACTTAAAAGTACAAGTTACTTTACCTCCTTTTCTTCTGGTTTTTTTCTCTTTTTGTTGATCTTCAGTATCTGAGTTATCTGCTAAATTTTCTACAGTTCCACTGTTCAACAGACACTTATTTTGGCTGGTCTTCAGCGTTTTTCTAGACTCAACTTCCTGGGCCTCTTCACATTCTGTCACCTCTGTCAGAATCTGAAGTTCAAAAAAATAAACTTGTAAATAAGCATTTTGCTTTTCTGCTACAGTAGAACAGTAAAAGAAAGCCTTAGGGCTTCAATGCATGCTTGTAAATATACGGACAAAAGATAGGGCGATCAGAACATGGATTTCAAAAGCTGGAGAGTACACTGAATAGTTCTTTGCACCCAATAACTAACAATGTTACAAAGTAACTTATTCATAACCTAATTTATACAGGGTTCAGGATCAGACATTTCTTGACACCTTTTTGAAGGACATAGTACACACAACTTGCAAATGTTGTTACCTTTTGATCATCACATAAAGCACTATAGCCTTTTCATATAAAACGCTTTTCAAAAGCACAAAATACCAACATAAACTTCCAAAAGCAGTAGGTAAATATTTACAATACAAAGACTCAATGATACATAAAGTCACCTCTTTCTCTGGAAGTTCTGTTTTTCCTTCTGGGTTTCCCTGTGCATCATCATATTTCTGTTTTCTACGCCTTTTAGTCACCATGGACTCGTTTACAAGCCTTTGACTGCTGTCCAGCTCATCTGTATCTGTAGATAAGCCTCTTTTGTTTACCTGTACCAAGTAAATTGGACCACATCATTCTTATTTCCAAATTATTTGTAAACATTGAAGAAGCAACATGGGGAGATTTTCCCACCTAGCTGAAAATCAATCACTTATTTGGTGATTTCAGAAAATGGCTTACAGTTTATACCCCAAGAATAATTCTGATAAAAATCAGGTGAGAATCACTTCTGTGCCAGCATATGCATAATTAACAAGTGAGCAAGGTGTTTTAAAGGCAATGAAAAACACAGAAATTGATAGGCAAAATATATTTTGTGCTTACCATACTTCCATTTTCCTTTACTGTTGCAAGGAAGTGCTGCTTCAACAAATGTAACAACTTGTCTGCCTACAAAACAGTTAAAGCATAATGTGAGATCAGTGTACACAAGGTTTCATTTCACCAGGTTTTTTTCATATAAAATTAGAGAATACACCATTGTAAGTCACTTTAAATTAAATAGACATGTCATGATAGATTATACTGATAGATTATATTGAGTAATAAGAATGGGCAGTCTTTTCAAGTTGGCAAAACATTAGGTATAGAAATAGGTTACATAGTCTTTCACTGCTATATGGTTCAGCTAACAGATTTGGGGACCCTGTATTTGACAAAGAGGAACATACTGGGTGCTCCTAGGAAAGGATATTTAATATCACAAAGAAGTCATTCAGACCAGATTTTTCTGTGTCTTTGGCACATTAGCTTCCATACACTGTTTTTGTAGTGATAACATTCACTGCTGTTCCACCACTTGCTGTTCACACCTGCAGGCAGAACTTGATGGAAAGTATGTGGGCTATTCTTCTCTGACCCATCATGGACTCAGGGCACTTGAATATCCTTGGGGAGTTGGACAGCAAAAGCCAACCCCCAATTTGTATACAAAGGGGTGCAACGGGTAAGCCCTGATCCCACAATAAAGCCATCTAGAAGCACTCGCTACAAAGCTGGTGCTAGTTGGTGTTTGTTTGTGGCCAGTTAAATGCATCACAGGAAAGCAATCTAGAAAAGATCGCCCTCTGGCATAATTGTTTTGAGTAGGGCACCCGTTTCAAATTGACTAGGCAACTTGAGTGGGCACAGTTCATACGGACTAGTGCCTCCGATGTACAGTGGAACCTCGGGTAGCGAATGCGATCCATGCATGTTCGCAACCCACAGTGCCGCGTCAGTGCATGCGCAGGTCGCAATTTAAGGTTTCAGCTGATAGAATTGTATTGATAGAATACAGATAACTGAACAAACTTTGTTGCATTATATTCTTCATTAAATTATCTTTCCATTGATACATAATTTTATGGTATTGCTCCAAAAAAAGGTGGTGTTATGAGCAGTCAAACCTCAGAAATATACTTTCCCCAATTTTGGCCACTAGTGTTTGCAGGGCCAGATTTAGGTTTGATGAGGCCCTAAGCAACTGAAGGTAAGCGGGGGGGCCTTTATATGTCCAGCTGTCCTTTGTCAACGACAAATTGTAGCTGTTTTTTATGTTGAATATATGCTATATGGTAATTTAGGAACCTAATTGGCCCATACACAACACAAAACACTGTTGCTGTATGTAGGTTTTATTTTATTTGGTTTTTTATCTTATATTTTGGAAATCCAGGTTTTTTTGCTTTCGTTTTTTTTAGGGAGGGGCCCAAGAGAGTGGGGCCCTAAGCTATAGCTTGTGTCAAGTTAATTAGCTCGTCCTGGGCGCGCGAGCTCCTCTGAGGCTCACAAGGCAAGTTAGACGGCTAAAGAACGGCGGCCATGTTACCCGACATGTGTGCCGAAAACGACTCTCGTTCCGAAAAACGGCCCTCTCACGTTTCGCCTCGCCCGCACCCAGTCGCCCCTCCCCAGCCCCAACGCCGCTTCACTGCGCGCAGCCCCCGCACCTTGAGGTTGGCCTTCAGCCCCGCGCTCTTGGCCAGGCGCCTCAGCTCGCCGTACTTGAGCGCCTCCAGCTGCTGCGCGGAAGGAGCCTCCATGCTCGCCTCTATCCAACCGACCGTTCCAACCGCCGCACTTCAAACCCGCCCGCTCAGCGCTCGCCGTCTTTCCTCCCCGCCGCGCTGCCTTCGAAATCACCTCTCCCGCCGTCTCATTGGTCGAGCCGCAAGCGAAAGTGGGTGGTGCTCGAAGGAGGCTCCTAGCCAATAGGAACCCCGGATAAATAAATAATTAAAACAACAACAAACAAACCCCACCACCGTTTCGTTCCCTTGTTTCGAAAAGGCGCGAAGGCTTCTCCGGCTCTCCACACGCTCCGAGGTAAAACAAAAGCGCCCTTTGGGTGGAAAACGCGATTGGTTGGGGAAAGCTTGAGGAGTAAGAGCGGCACCCAATCGGAGGGGGAAGGCCTGCTAGCGTCATGAGGGACTGCCCCAATAGGCGCCCCAGGGGGTGGGGACTAGGTTTGAAAAGTTGGCGGGAAGCAACATGGCCGTGCGGCGGCAGCTGGAGCTTTTCTTCCAGGAGCCCCGACTGGGAGGCGTGATCAGGGTGGATCGGGCGGAACCCGGGACGAAGAGCTGCCGCCATGGTCAGCAAAGCGCAAAGCCTCCGGAGAACCCCGGGGAGCGGCTTCCGGGCTCCCGGAGTCTCAGGCTGGAGGACTGCGTGCTTTACCAGTGCCGCGGTTGCCGTTCGGTGCTGGGCGACTCGCTTCATCTCTGCGCCCAGGAGGAGAAGCTCCGCCTTCTCGTTTGCTTCAGTGAGTGGGTCGCACTCTTTTGAGTGTTGGGTTGGCAGCCTCGGAGCGAAAAAGGAAAGGCGCTTTCTTTTCTTTAGAAAAAGAAAAGGCGCGAACTTTCGAGCTACACCGGGCTCTTCATCAATCAGGCTGCACAGATGTTCAACTAAATACACGCAGGATTGTTGTCGCACGTGGCAATGTACACGGGTTATCATTACACCTGTTACATTCGTGTAGGGGTCGTGCCAAGCTCAAAACATGGAATTTAAAAGATTTGAGCCGATGGTCAAACCCACCCCGCCCCCGCCACTTGAAAAATGTTGGTCGTGGCTCATGATTTCTGTGATGTCTTCTGCCAGGTACTGTTTGATTTTGATTGCTTTCATTTCTTATGTTGTATTTTCTTGTAATTCAAACTGAAATGTAATGCATAAGAAATAAAAGCAATAAAAATACATTTAAAAAACAAAAATGATGTAGTTCCATGAGACCTTGCCAGTATTGGCAGCAGTAGATATATATATATATATATATATATATATAGAGAGAGAGAGAGAGAGAGAGAGAGAGAGAGAGAGAGAGAGAGACCCTACAGGGTTGGCCAAGCATGAATGTAGACCGCAGGCCATATATGACACTCTATTTGCCCTTATTCCCACAACCATTCTGAGGCTGAGAAGGCCACATTCACACACTAAACCAATTTAGTGTGATGTGAATAAGCTGTGGAGAGGGCCTTCTGTTGGGGTGATTCCTGCCTCTTCCCCTCATGTGGCATAGCCACAAGGAGTTCAGAAGCTTTCATTTCCAAACCAATAAACTGGTTAATGTTGTTGTTGTTTAGTCGTGTCGGACTCTTTGTGACCCCATGGACCAGAGCACGCCATCTTAACCAATGTTAATATTAATCTTAACTGATGTTAAATAAATCAACAACAAGCCATGATCTAAATAAATGGTGTGAATTCCAAAGTATGACATTAATTTCTATCATAACAGGAATCCACTTTTGCAATCTTCAGTGAGAGTCCCTTTTCTACTATGATTTCTGAAAGTGACATTTTAAATTTAGATCTTAACTTGTGTAAAATGCTTCAGTACCAATTTAAATATGCCTGTAATAATATATATTAAACCTAAAGTGCATGTTGCAGTGATTCTAGCACTAGCCGTCTCTTATTTTTCATGCATGAAAATAAATTGTTTCTATGAGATCTATCTGAATAATTTACAGGTGTCTTAACAGGTCCCTGAATAAATATTAAATGAAATAAAGTGTTTGAATGTAATGCATTGATGAATGCTTAGCTTTATTCAATCTGCAAAAGCTCTGCTTCTCTTTTCAGAGGTTACAAATGATGTTGTAGTGGAAGATAACTTGATGGTCTGTATTGAGGGAGACCTCAAAGGATGGTGAGTTGTAGTTTTTTTAATTAAAATTTACTACATCAGATGCTTAGAAGAGCAAGCATATCTTGGAACCCTATGCCACCTTTTGGTTTTATTTGCATGTGACTTGGGGAAGGTGGCTAATGAAATAAATAATACTTTATTTACCAGACTTGGTTTTTTTAGTACTTTTTCAAAATAAAATGCCTGGCTTAAGTACCGTATTTTTTGCACCATAACACTCACTTTTTTCCTCCTAGAAAGTAAGGGGAAATGTCTGTGCGTGTTATGGAGGGAATGCCTACGGGTGGCATGCCTACGGATTTTCCTCTAAAAACTATGTGTGTGTTATGGACGGGTGCGTGTTATAGAGCGAAAAATACGGTAAATGTTTATTTCATTCCCAGTGAGCATCCTTTGTCTCCGAGAAACGGCTCTTTTTGCATCTCTTCTTTCCTTCGTTTCCTGGGGCGGGTATCCTGGGGTCCTAGAAGAGTATAGATAGAGAAAGATCTGGGCAGAGAAGGGTTTCTGCCTTCTCTAGCTTTCTGACTGTGAAAACAATAAGATGTTATGGGAACCAGTGAAAGAAGAAATTCGGAAACATCCTCCTTGTTCCCCACCCCAATTTTCTGCCCTACCAGCTCCGCAGAGCTTTCAATTTGGTTTTTCATCCACCTTGGATTCTCCCACCGCTGCCCCCATAGGACTTCTTTGTAAATATTTTGGATGAATGCAGCATATTTTGTTTAAGGATGCATATTCTGTAGTAAGGAAACCATGCTGCATTCTGATCACGAGGAATATGTTCATACAGGTTTTTGCAACACCCCTCTCCCCTGTAAATTTGGAAGCTATAGGCCAAGCTAGGCAAACTCGGCCCTCCAGATGTTTTTGGCCTACAACTCCCATGATCCCTAGCTAGCAGGACCAGTGGTCAGGGATGATGGGAATTGTAGTCCCAAACATCTGGAGGCCCGAGTTTGCCTATGCCCGCTATCTACTAATGTAAAGATGCATACTCTAAATTTGGTTTTTATAACTGAATAATTCTGGATTTTCTAGGGCAAATTCCAAAAATGTTGCTTATGGTGGCTGAAGCCCCTAGTTTGGTCATAAATCAGATTATGGAATGCTGACTTCACACATGGTCTTTTCCCCCCAGCACCTACAACATGTTGTACTGTCGAGAATGTAAAGCGGGAATAGGTTTCAGACTCTATTGTTCAAAACCTCTGGCTCACCTGCGAGGCTTCTTTTGCCTTTTGAAGGACAACATCATATGGTTAGTGTCCAGATGCATATTGAACTGATTGGATGGTTAAGTCATGCGGATAAACTCCAGTAAAACGAAGGGTAACAAACTGACACATACAAGACATCCTGCATAAGTTTATATATGAAGGTTTCATAAAAAGGCATGCAAACGATTAAAAAAGGCTTTTCCAAAAGAGATACTGGCTGATGGCATTATTTGTAGACACTATGCTGTGGTAGTTACAGCAGCACAACATGTAGCTAATGTTTGGGTAGAAGCAGGCGTACAACTGAAGCAGAATACAACTGATAATAACTATTCCAATAGTAACACCATGCTGTTATGAGAGCTGATCTAAAACTAATTTTCCAGTGGGAATAAAAGTTTAGGAGATTTATTCAATTAGCCACTGGAAAGTACCATTCATATTTTCTGGATCTTAAGGGTGATTTCACTTAATTGTCCCCCCCCCCTTTTTATCCCATCACCTCTACAAAGAGCTCAGGGGACTGCTTCCCTTCCAGTTTAGATTCCCAACAGCCCAGTATTGTATGGTTAGTGGGAAGTACAGGTCCAAAGTCACCCAGTGAGCTTCACAGCTGACCTGGGATTTGAATAGCCTTGCTATTATGCTAAACAATGATCATGCAGTCTTGTGTCTTGACTTGTGAATGAGAAACCGTATTGTCACAGCTCAAGACGGTGCTTTTCAGTGGATGACATTTACTTGTTGATTGGCTGCTTAAGTATTACTTCATGATAAGGCATTGACCTTTGAATATGCTGTGTGAAAGGGCTTAAAACTTGGCTATAAAATATAAGTGATCTATGACCACAAAAGTTTAGCCTACTTGAGGAAGGGACAGGAGAGGCGAGAAGTTATTTTTTTGAAAATAAAATAAGTGTTGTATATTGAATAATTAGGTCCTTCAAAATACATTGTTAAGAATCTGAAATGTACTGCAGTATGAGATTGTGGAAACCTATTAATTTCAGGAGATTATATCATGTTAGGATATAATTGAAATCAGGATGCTGGCAAAATACTATTACATGGTTGTTATTATTAATAATCTTCACTTTTGAATATTTAGATTTCTCTTGCTGGAGTAGACATAAAATGTTGAAAAAAGTGAACACAATATTCTGAAAAATTGCAATATAAGTTATTTATCCTTTATTCATACATTCCTATGACTGATCAGCTAATTTCAAAATGTATTGTCTTTTAACCTGTTTTTCAGTTACTTGTTAAAAACTAAAACCACAATTGAAGCCTCAAAGATGACCTGTCCTCCTGTGAGCCTAAAGGAACAAGTACAGAAAGTAAGTGTTCTTCTGATTTTGTGTTTGTTAACTACTGTTTTCCCCTTCTCACAGGGGAACTGGGCAGATAAAAATGTGACTAATGTACAAAAATATGTACCATTACAAAACATGTTAAGTGCTCTTATCAGCTTTGCAACCCTTGCAACAGAGAGCGTCTAGTGAACTTTTTTAGGCTGCTATCCTAACCCCATTCACCTGGGAGTATAAGGCCCACTAAAATCACTGATTCAATATGACTGACTTATGAGCAGACATAGATAGAATTCTGCTGATAGTCTTTGACAGGGCAGAATTTGAACCTGGGTTTCTCTTATAGACTGTTGCACAATATACTAAACTGAGGTTTAAAAGGAGTAGTCAGAGCTGTCTTTCAGACATTTATGGAACATAGAAACACAGGCTCTTTTCTAGTAATAATAATGGGCACAAACTGTTTTGAGGCTTGGCAAACCAAAGGCAACCCTCCAAGTCTGTGAAATAAAAAAAATAGTTCCCAGGCACACTTAGCCAACACCGGTTGTTCTTTCAAGCACATGGTTGTATGAAAATTGGATGCTCTAGTTAGTTTCCAGAAAATATGTATACTTTAAACTAGCAAATATTATCATTTTTCAGTTTAAATTATAAACATTTTCTGGAAACTAACTACAGCATCCTGTTTTCATAAACAAGCTTTTCAAAACAAGCAGTCCATAAAATTGAGCTTAATGCAGTCCTTTGCTCATTTAAACCAAAGAGCACATGAACACATTTGGCAGCCGAATGCCAAAGGCAAATATGGTATACTCCACTAATAAGATATTGTGGACTCCTCTCACATATTCTAAGGCTTGTGCCATTACCCAAATGTCAAATGAAATAGCTGCCGCAGTGGATCCTGTGCAGTTGGAGAGGTTTGGAACAGGCCCTGTACAGCGTCATCATTTATTTAGATCAAGTAGAACTGTTTAAACCAGGGATGAGCAACCCTTGGCCATGCTAGCAAACAGCTATGGTAGGCCACAGGGGACCTATCTGAGCTTAAATCTTCCCAAGTATGATTGTCAAACTACACAGCTGACAGTACCAGGTTTCATCTGAGGCCAGTGAGGTGGGCTAAAAGGTGAGGAGCAAGTGGAACCAAATTTGCACATGACAAACTGTCTTACATGATTCTTGAAGGATTGGTTGTCAGCATGCTGGGTTCATGCCAATCAAGTTTGGAGAGCTATCAGGAAGGAGCGCTCAGCTGCCCTAGTCACTTTCCCAAGATACATAAGAGATACCCTGAACTAGGACTTCTGCTTGTCCCCTGCGGTTCCCCCCTCCTTCCCCTGTGCCCTCTATAATTGGGTCAAGGGGGTGTTTGGTTGAGAGAACACCCGAAAGGGGATTGATTCATCTAGCAAGCCAAAATGCTTGACCTGAATGAATAGCCTTGGTGCAATGTTGATTTTCTCCCACACCTTTAATAGAGATGCCTCTCAAATGCATAGTTACAAGGTGTGTCGCTGGACTTAAAATATTGGACAATTTTTTGTTTTCACTGACAAAGATTTGGCTGATATAATTGGTTTTCTGCATCACTTCATTTTATTTAAGCTTGGCGATTAAATTTTTTTTTGTAGTTAAAGGAGAGCCTTGTTTTAGTGCACATACGGATAGAACGATTGATTGAGAAACTCGAAGAAAGAAACCAGCAGAAGTTGATGTCTGAAAAGCAGGTCTACAAAACAAGACTACATGGCCAAGCATCTGGGGGAACAAGGAAGAAGTTGAACAACTAACTGGTAGAATTTCTGCAGTCACATATCTGCATTTGGCTGTGATGAACATGAGGTTGTACTTGCCTTCACACAACCACTGTTTTGGTTGTACAGTATTTGAAAATGGCAGTGTGCCTTGGACTGGCAAATGGATTACACAAAGCATATGAACTGCTATATTTTTATATGTGCACACATAGTTCTGCCTGGATTTTTTTGGAATTGTTGCATCTGTTAATACTATCCTAAACTATACAGTGAATGCATTTGCAGCCTCTGTTTAGAGGAAATGTACAGCTCGTACAGTTTTGTTGGTGGCTTCAATTCAGCATTTTATTTTAAATTTGGCTTGAGACAGTTCAGTCTACCCAGTAACCTGCTGTGTAAACTAAAAGTGTCAATTTAAAAACTATTAAAATTTCATCAAACTTGAACTCTTAACTGTAACACCAGTTGAATTCTATGCTAACAGGGTTTTTAAAATGCTGCCTAAACTACCAAAGGTGGAGCATAGGTTAGGAAACTTGTACAGATGTGAGGCAGCCTACATAAAGGCTTTTCTGTCTCTCTTATTAACTTTATGAATTGCTTCCTATGAAACATCTCAAAGCAATTTAACAATAAAAACAATTTCAAGTCCAATGTAAGATTGTGCATTGCAGTGCTGTTTAAATGGCGAAGACACAAATTTGACAGAATGGACTGACTGGTTAGCTTATGTCTGATGGCGCTGCTTTCCTATTCGTTTCACCACCTGATAAGTTTTCAGAAAAAAACTTAAAGCCCTGTACAATGGTACCTCGGGTTAAGTACTTAACTGGTTCCAGAGGGCTGTTCTTAACCTGAAGCACCACTTTAGCTAATGGGGCCTCCCGCTGCACCGCCGGAGCACAATTTCTGTTTTCATCCTGAAGCAAAGTTCTTAACCCGAGGTAATATTTCTGGGTTAGCGGAGTCTGTAAACTGAAGCGTCTGTAACCCGAGGTACCACTGTATTGGGAAGAAGAGGGAGAAGAGGCACTGCAAAACACATGACAACCAATCACATAATTGTTGAGAAATACATGAGAGTATGAAGTGGCTCATATGTGCTAAAAAGCTGCTGGGGTTTCACCGCAATCATATAAGCTTGCAATGATTAAACATCTTTCTCCTGCTCCACAATGAAGGCAAACTGAAATATGTGAACCTACATTTCTATCGTTTCAAGAGTTCGTCCTAGAAGAAATGACACAATGGCATTTTAAGTGCATTCTCAGCCCATGCTGCTTTATTGCTAAAAAATTGTATACAGGTGCAGAGTTTCCAGGTTCAGTTTTGAACAATTATTGTTTACAGTGTCAAAAGAATAATTTTAACACCCTCTTTCCCTCCCCAAAAGATGCATAGATATAAAAGCAAGCTGCCTTTTGGAAATCTTCAGATATATACAGGGGTAGATTTGTGGTATTTGTTACATAATTGTGCAATGGGAGTAAATAGTTTGCAGTGGCATATACCTTCCTTGTCTGTTCTGCTTGTTCAAGTGAGTTAACAAAATGTCAGCCTACTTCTAAAATTTATACAATGTTTCTGTACATTTTCCCAGACTCTAGCTTTCACAATCCTTTTATTATGATCAGTTATCCTATGCATTTGCAAAGACAATCTTTTCTTTGCTCTGAAAGAAGAAATTAATTAGCAGAGCCCTAAATCACAACCTACAAGAGGGACAGAGTTTGGGAAAAACAATTCAATGATACAATACTATGGAGTCTTTTCATGTTAACATGAAATCAGAGGGGAAGTCAAACTGATGTCATTACAAGCCTTCACTCACGTCTCCAATATTCATGCATCTATTTGGCAGCTACTAATCACTGAGACTGGCAATGCAAAAAATATGGCCTCTATAACAAGCTTAAAATAAATGATTGGGAAAATAACCACTAACATAAAATGCAGATTTGCCATAACAAATCCTTTTTCAGATCTATGAGAAAGCAAACTTTGATATGAAGAAGTGTTTGTAACTTGCTCTGCAGAAACTAGTATAGCCATAATCTAGTTAAGGAACTTTAAACTCAGTGTTTATTTTAAGCAGCACCTTCACATTAGGAAAATAATTTTCTAGTCCAGGTTTAGATACAAGAGCTATGCTTCTACCATCCTCTAAAAGGTAAAGGTAAAGGTACCCCTGCCCGAACGGGCCAGTCTTGACAGACTCTGGGGTTTGTGCGCCCATCTCACATCTATTGGCCGGGGGCCAGCGCTGTCCGGAGACACTTCCGGGTCACGTGGCCAGCGTGACAAAGCTGCATCTGGCGAGCCAGCGCAGCACACGGAACGCCGTTTACCTTCCCGCTGGTAAGCGGTACCTATTTATCTACTTGCACCCAGGGGTGCTTTCGAACTGCTAGGTTGGCAGGCGCTGGGACCGAGCAGCGGGAGCGCACCCCGCCGCGGGGATTCGAACCGCCGACCTTTCGATCGGCAAGCCCTAGGCGCTGAGGCTTTAGCCCACAGCGCCACCCGCGTCCCTCCTCTACCATCCTCTACTTAATATTTAATATGTATTCGGCATATATATTCTACCATTAAATGCACCCACTTTTTACTTTTTTTGTAACTAAACCAATAATTTTTATGGGGGTGCCATTTACTCTCTTGAATCTAGTTAGCAAGCTCCACTCCTACTTAGCAAGCTTTAACTTGCTTTGTGTCTAAAGCAAAACTTTGCCATTTTCAGATTAGTTATTGTAAGGTATATTAATGCTGGTCTGAAACCAGTTCATCTTGGTATAGCTGCCTAACAGGGTGAGAGATACCTGGCGAGGAGAACCTGTCATTTAAACTCAATACCTGAAGAGTAAGGACTGCTTAATGATTTCATCCACCTAAATTCTCATTTATTTGCAGCCAACAGGTTGTGATCCAGGTTCCTTCTTGTTACCTGAAAAATCCTACTACATACAACATTTTGCTATTGCCCTATTTGGCGTTCATCTAGTGCCTTCTCTGTACTCTGAAACTCTGCACCTTTTTTATTTGTACAATTGCAGCAGCCAAGAAACCCATCTTACCACCAACCATGCTCATATTATGTAGGCTCAAGGGAACACAATGAACCTGGTAAGAGGTCAAAAGGGCTCATTCTGCTGATTCTTCTTTCAAATACACAGTTTTGGTGTCATGCTTCTCTTATTTGTACATTCTGCCTCCTTTAAAGAGACAGAATGTTCTCTAAAATCAAAATCTGAGAATCAAAGCAGTAAGTTCAAGCTATTGGTATATTAGTTCCTATTGCTTCATTATGTATAAATGCATATATCAATTTACTGGTAATAACTATAACACTAGACATCTTAATCATGCATAATTAGAATACTACCTCTATAAAAGACTTGGTTTGTGAGCCTATGTGCTTGTGCCATTGTCAATTTTCCATGTATGTTTTCCATACTTGAGTTTCACAACCTCATCTGCTTTCCAAGGGTTTGTCAAAGATGGCAGAGGACAGATAAGTTGCAACTATTTAGATGCTAAACTCTGTGGAATGTTCATTGTGCTGTAATTAGGGAAAGTTGACAATTCCATCTAAAACCAACTAGCAAGTGATCAAACTCGAATGCTTTCATCCTGCCCCCCCCCTTCAGATAGAACCAATCTCCAGCTCTAAACCTGCTTCCTTCTCATCTAGTTATGTAGGAAATCTTCACCTTGGGGCATTCTCCCCTGCCCCATCACATGACATATTCTCATTCTCTAGTATTTTGTTTTCCACATTCCTGTCATAAGAGTCCTTTCATACAAATGAGTTCTTTGTTCAGCAGAGACCCTATTAAGCCTTTATTCCTGCAGTCTTTGGGGAGCACCACTTAGCTGACCATTCCTCTACATTTCAGGGCAGGGAGAACTCATTGCCTTTCTGTGTACAGGGTGAGGGCATAAACTCCTTGTCCTTCCTCCATCCCCACCCTCAATCTTCAAGTACTTAATAAAGCATGGTACAAAAATTCAGTTCAGCTTAGGCCTCCAAATCCTGTTGCAAAGATCCAACACTACCAATTGCAAACTTACCATCTATATCCCAGAAGCCTGTTTGGAAAATACATTTATTGGCACCCATGTATTGTGCTTGGACTTCTACTGCTCAATAATTACTGTTCTTCAAAGTGCAAAGCAAGAATAAAAGGTCTAAAAGGGAGAAGTCAAGTAAGGGGGATTTTATCACAAAAACTAGTGCACATGTAGAATAGAGACAGACTATTAAAGAAGAGCCCCCTGCAACCATTCATAAAGAATGGCACTAATATACTTAGAATGAAATCCTGTTCTCCACTGATAGAATAAAGGCTGTTAGGAGAATAAATGGAAACGAGGTGGTGGTGTATACACCATGTATACCCCAAGTGCTGCTTATGTGCCATGAAGAGCCACTTCATAGAAAGATCTTTCCCCTCATTAACTGCTTACGGAAACAAATTTCAGTGCTAAACCTTCAGGAGTTTAAATACCACAGTTACTGAGGTGCAAACTGATTAAGTGCAATTTGTTGAAGCCGCCTCTCACAGGTGTCCTCCAGTTGTTTTGGATGTGCTGCTGGGGTTGATGGGACCTACAGCACAAAGCATCTGGAGGGCACCAGGCTGGCAAAGGCTGCTCTGGAGAGTAACAGAACCCCTCATTTCTATAGATCTAGGCAGCAAAGCTCTCCATTATGAGGTTATGCAAGATAGCCAAGCATCTTCAAACAGTTAACCACATCCTAAATGTTTCTGACTAAGCACCACAACAGCAAATCCTGCATGTATGAAGCTCACACACTTATCCAGATACCAAGCTAAAAAGCTCATTATTTATTAAATTGGGTAGCAGCAGCACTATGTCAGTCAAGCACCAGTTTTGCAAATTGAAAAGTATCTGCAAACCAGCAACTCAAAATAAATTTAGAGCAAAGCAAGCCCTACTGGTGGCATAGCCGAGATACGCCTTTCGGATTCTGCCAGTTTGCTCAGAATGGTTAACAAAGTGCAAATTTCCTTAGCCCTAGAATCATGTTTGTTTGAAAACAGTAAAAAGTGCCTTGTATATTTTGTGATGTGAACAAAATAGTCACAGGTTTTTGTTGTCTGTTTTTTCACATATAAAGGACAGTCTCCTCGATTCAGATTTCAAACATTATTTTGGAAACCATTAGTAAAGCTCATATTACAGAATGAATATATAGGGGTCGTTCTGTACAGAATATATATCTACTTTTAAAATATGGGCTTCTTCCATCCACTTGAACATGTGGCTGTATTAATCAGACTGATGATAGATACTGGCTACCCTCTGGCCATATTCTGCTTATGGAAGGCTCTTTAGTACAGTGGAGCCATCAGTGGAAAAAGGGTTGAGGCACTCTTCAGTGATTCCTCCTTCCCACTCAAATCTGACCTGGAGAATTGGTGGGCCCTTTGAACAGTATGGGCAGCTGTTGAGGGAAGGGGAGCTACCCAAAATAGCCTTGATCCCTATTCAAAAGCCTTCTATTGGCAGAAACACACCAGCTGGGATATAACTCCTTCCAATTAAGGAAAACAATAAAGGTAAAGCCTTCAAGTATACATCCCAACCTTGTAGATGAATCTGTTCTACTTCAGCGGAATCCTGTTTAAGGCAGAGTTACATATTAGGCTTACAGTTTACATGGTCTTACATGCATACTAGGTTAGTGCAAGTTGCATTTTAAAGAGGTATGAACTGCACTCTATAGAGTGGTGAGGGTAAGATTGCCAGGCATACCCATCTAGAATAGAAGCTTCCAAACTCAAAAGTAGCTTTTATAATTAAGAGTGAAACCACGTAACAGGCGTACAAGTTTTTAAAAGGTTTTTTAAAGAGAAAAAATAACATTTTCAGGAGACACAACACTTGCTAGGTGCTAGGATGCTTTGTACCTTGCCAACATTCCTCAAAAATTTGACACATCTAACCAGCTTTAGGTAATGGCAACAAGTTTCCACGGTCAAATCTAAATTGCATGTTTAGGTTGAACCTGGCCCTGTTCACAGTCTCTGAAGAGTTTCCTTTCACACCAGAAGTTCAACTACATGCTATCTATTGACAAGGAGGACAGGGGTTCATCCACTTTCTCATGCACACTGCATCTTTAGCCCATGACCACAACAAGTTTCTGCCCTAGTTGCATCAATTGGGGGGGGGGGGAGCTATGCAGGAGTTTTAAACAGGCTCCTCAATAAAGCATTCAAGTGCCAACTTCCTTTGAGGAATTTCCTAACATTTTAAAGAGAAACTCATCATGTCAGGCAACTCCCTGCAACACAGAGCACCACAAACCTATTTGGTTAGTACCATTTATTCTATTATACAATACTTGCTAATGCAAGTAGTTCCTATTACATGCAAACAGTTATTGCTACTAAAGTTCTATTGATTAAGTCATCTTATGGCTTTATTTGCATCAGGGATTCTTTCCCCCTACATACTGTGCTATTTTGCATTCCAGTTTCAGAGGTATTTTTCCATCAATTGATTCTCCCAAGCACTAAAAACTATTTCATTCAATGGGACAGATACATTTCTTTCCAACAGAACCTTGGCTGAGCTCAGGTCCTCACTGCTCATTTGTAAACAACCCACCTTCCCAAATTTCAAGGGAGAATGGGCAGAGACCTTTAAACATAGATCTCTTGTTTTGTGGTTAATTAAATGTTTCCTATGAATTTTTAGCCAATGGTAAACCAAAACCAGAAATATTTTTTTCCTCACCAAGGTAGCCATTTACAGACAAGACCAAGAAAAAGATGCAGTATCCTCTTTAAGCTACAAGTAGTTGTTTTCTAAAAACAGAATCACAGCAGTCCAGACTACAGGATCTGCACAGAAAAATCAGGTGCCTGAATTGCTGATCTCACTTATTTGAACTAAAAGCAAATTGATAATATAAGCAGGGAGACATCTTAGTGACCCAAATAGTTGTACTGCAATGATTTAAAATTTTTTAAAACAGCAAACTCCTTCAGGTGCTTTCTATGGAAGTAGAAAAATGAGAATCATTTGCTTTCAAAAATGAATACTACCAATCTTGAATAGTAGTAGCAGTGTTATTATTTGTAATTTAGTCATTTTTTCAACTTGATAGATGATGTGCTGCTCTAACATAAGGGTACTTATGAGCAAATATGCAACTAGTGGGTAACTGAGTAAGAGTTTATAGGCTCTTCTGAATGGAGAACAGTCATATATGAGGGACATTTTATGAGAACATGTTGTGGCAAAGATTAGCCTTATGCACACTTAAATCTGTGAAACTTCTTAGTCCAAGAGATCAGTGAATTTTCCCATTGCAGCAAAATATTATTTGCTCAAAAAAGGATTTGTTAAGGACTGTTTCAACTGTAGTTTCCTTGAAGTGCACTTCTACCTGCTTACAGATTCAAGATCCATGCACTCCTCATGCTACTGATTTTATTCACCAATATATGCTATCATTGCCTAGAAAGGACACTGCATCCTTAGCCCATAACCATAATCTTGTCAGTTTCTTATGAATTACACCATCAGCCTTGTTAATTTGTCACTCTGAAATTGTAAAAAAAGTACTACTAGGCTCATGCACTGATCCTAACATGGCACTACAGTTTTGCTACAAAGCACTAATGCTTATGGAACTATACACATCTCAAAATGGAAGACATTGGTGATTTTGTTGTTCTCAAACAACTTGTAACATTTTGTCCACAAGTATTAAAATATATTTATATGTATATATTATACTATTGCACGTGCCCGGTATTTGTTTTTCATAAGGGAAAGATTTCCTGCCAACATAAACAGATGCAGATCAAAATGTAAAATAAAAAGATTAAGGCAGTATTGCCTTGACACAGTACTTTTAAGATGCTACAGGAGAAGTACTACAAACGGGTTTCTTGGGCCATGTACAGCACTCATTTCTCCAAGTTTTTAAACTGAGTCCTCATGTAGTCAGGGGATCTAGAGGGAAAGGGGATGGGGGAGTTGTTCTTTGCTGGAATTTTGTGCAACTGATATGGCCACTTTCTCTTATATCTATCCTGACAATTTAGGGAAACTAAACATTTTCACTCTGTGCCAGCATATTCTTTTACAAATTAAATCTGAGAGAAGTACATAGGGAAGACAACATAAAGTCTACCAACATAGAAGCAAATCATCACTACACTTGATGTCTTCTGAATTTTCAGTTCCAGAATGAGAGAATGTTTAACTAAGAAGCCTAACCCTATATCTAAAATCCCAATAAATTAAACAGGAATTCCTGTTCAGAAGAACCTAGAAGGAAATCCAACTACTTTTATTTCTGGATTTCTATTTGAATTAGGATTTAAGTATACTTCAAAGCCAATCTAAATGACAACCATGACAATTTCCCCACAGCAAGCTGACCCAAGTCATAAATATGATTATGTTCAGTAGTTATAAATATTTACCTGTTTGATAATCTTCAATTAAACATCCCATTAAAAAAAACCTGATTTGAATTAAGGAAAGCATCTGAATAAGCTTTCCTAAGTATTTATGTGAATCTTTTATTATATAAAAGGAACATAAGATTAAGTGATGAGCAAATACCAGTATTTAGCTTGGGATGTTCCTTTCAAAACTATTAAATACCCCCAAACAGCCGCTGTTTTCCATGACATGAAATATTGCCATTGCTACCTCAAACCAGACATCAAGTAGCACTGAAAATGTTGATAACCAAGACTGACCATTATAACATGCACTCCCATTTTTTTACCCAGATTGAAAATATTTTGAAGCCATTGGCAGATTTTAAACTCACATTTTCAGTAAGACTGAAGGTGCAGTGCTGAGGGCTTCAGCATAAGGAAGCGGGAGAGACTTTTCTAAAACCAGGAATCAATCTACCCTTGCAAGGTGTGGCTAATAAATCAGCTATTATTCCATGCTAAAGAAAATGTCCTATATGAATCATGTGCAATTGAGACAAAGCATCTTTTGTAAACATGTTAGAAACAGAATTTCCACCTTAACTTCCAGTGACCCACAAAATTAGTGAAGAAGCCCTTTCTGAGCATGTGTTGTCTTTGTTCATCCAACTGGTGGGAAATTTCACATATATTTTACACTATCAGTTGGTGCCTTTGGATAAAAGCTTGGAGAAAGGTATTATTCCTTTTGTTGCTGAATTCCCTAGGAAGACTGAGGATACCATGTAAAACCCATTGCTCCTGGGGTGGTTTCAAGATTTCAACCCCTTGGGAAGGATCTTGCTAGAAAAGCAGCAACTCACAGGATCACCTCTCCTTTCCAGCAATTATGTAAATTTATATATGCAAGTTTTGTTTTTTAATAGTCTACTCAAAACAGTGAACAAAATTACTAAATGCTACTGTGCTTCAACTGCTTCGCATAGTAGCATCAAGATGGACACCTATAAATTGGCTACTTTTAAAAGGAGAAAAATTCCAACAGGGCAATTTCGCAAGCTGTTTTTTTTTTCCTTTTTAAGAAGTTATTCCTCATTTTAAGTACACCTGTATATCCTTTTATTTCTGCACAATATTTTCTTTAAAGGTTTGTGTAACAAGTTCCAAGGATATATCAATTTCTCGCTTCTCTAAATGCTATGTTGAGAGTAGGCAGTTATTTTACCAAGGTAGTTTGAAAGGGGGGAAATGCCAATCAAATTAGGGTTATGCCTCTATCTATATGCAAAATCATTTATAGAGTGCAAAAACTCTGAACAAAAAGTTTGCATGTTTCAGTGAAATGTCAGCCATTAATTTCAGTTGCTCTGCAAGGACAGTAGTATTTTTTCTATAATACAGGCTTTACATCTCCAATTCATGTTAAGGAGTGGAGCAGAAAATAAGCAGTGCTTCTTCATTTTCCCTCATGGAGATAAAGGAATGAGTTTTCTTCACCAGAAGCAGTCAAAGCTCCTTTAGCAGCCTGTGTTGGGTCGACAGGAAAGGACCTGGAAACACACACACACAAATTAACTAATTAAAAGAGAAAGTAATTTCACTCTAAATTAAGTTGAAACTGACTTCACATATACATTTTATGGGAACCTTGGAACTTTTAAAGATTTGGAGGAATTGTTTTACAGGTGAATTACAGTGTCTGTGACCACCGCCCCCCCATAGTATTCCAAGCAGTTCTTATTCTGGGACCCCTCAGGTTTCACACACCAAGAACAGATCCTGATTGCTGTGGCCAATGCTAAATACATTATGAGCAGTGCTAGAAGTCTACCTGGTATATCATTCAAGATGTATGAAATAAACCTATTTCAGGGATAAATGCTAATTAATTCAGATATTGCAATGGAATAAAAAGATTGCCAGAGGAAGAAAACCTCAGAGAATAAACAGAAACTGTGAGCAGTTGGTGAGTGTTTCATCATTTCAATACAGCACACTTCAACTATGAGTTGGTTTCATGTCATGAGGGGAAATGGGAGACCCAGCTTCCTTCCCTTGTCGGATGACTCCAGAGAGGGTTGGCAGACTCATCCTGCTAAGATGGAGAAAGGGGGGAGCACAGAAAGGCAGACTGATGGAAGAAAAAATAAAAGGAAAATCTGGGTTGCCATTCTCCCATGCGTTCATCTAGTGAGAGAGAGTGATAACTGTCAACCTGCAGTCCAACTGGCAGGAAGTGAATTTGGAGAGACGTTGCTGAGCCCACTTAGGTAACCGAGCAGGGCAGTGTAAACATATCCAAGACTCCACTTCTCCTCTGCTGGAAAAAAGCTTTCAAGTGGGTAGTGGAAAACACCCAGATACTTTTATCCGACTTTACACATTTATAGATTTCTATCCAAGGACCTGAAATAATTTCTGTCAATTCAGCTTAACACCACCTTTCCATATTTACTTACTGTTGCATAAGACTACTGTAATTTTCTGACTCCTGATTCTTTGACTGCAACCACAAGAATGTTTTCCCCTGGGTAAGAAAAGATTGAGAGCTTTTAAAAATCATACATCAGTCAAACAATATCATAAAAAGCTAACTTTCATGGGTGGTGTCTTTATTCTGGAAGGGGTTATTTATAGTTATTGGTTTTAGAACTGCATGAGAAGGGAGTTGTCAGCAAAACTACCAAGTTTCTTAGTAAAAACTCCAAATGGTATGCTCTCATCTGAACCAAGAACAGTAAGCCCACAACTTACCTGGGGGTTATGTTCCAGGAATTGTGCCTGAAGCCAAAACCATGTATAGTCAAAACACATTGGGTGCAATTGCCAAAGTCTTTTTTCTTGGATGTGCATCTCCTTTTACTTATTTTTATTATTTTGCCAAGTGGTAAAGCTTAATGCACACTAGTTAAATGTGTGTAAGTTGCAGACTTAATGTATAACATAAACACTATTCCTAGTATGGTAGGCCGCAAACGGCTTTCATATTATCCAAAGAAGGGTTAAACCAACACTTACCTTTTGATTTATGGCTGCAGAAACTCTTTATCACCAGGAACTCTTGCCTTTAGCTTTCTGATAATTTTCTTATTCTGACTGCCAATCAAGATGGTGCATGCATGGACCTATGGCACACAACAGGAAAGAAACTCAAATTCAGGCCACAGAAAAAAAATGTATCACATGTTCCTCTTCTTATCCTAAGATACTGGGTTTCCTAGTATTGAAAAAAGTCTCCACCCAGGGCTTTTCTTCTAGGAAAAGAGGTGCCGGAACTTGCTGAGCTTTTCTTAGGGGAGTGCCCGGCCAAAGTTGGTGACCATGGGGGGGGGGCTCTCTTCTTTGCCCGCTCACCGCACTGCCACTGCGCTAAAGACTGTGCCACTCACAGCCTCAGTTGCTCAACATGGAGTGCAGTGCCACCCACAGCCTCTGGCGCGCAGCCCTGAGCAGCGTGCCCCCGTGCTGCAATGCTACAGAGGTGCCGGAACGCACCAAAGAGGTGCCAGAACCCGTATAAATCATGATGACAATGCACAGCCTGCTAGTATAACAGACAATGTCCTTTCACGATGAGGCATAAATTATCTCATAAATTTTGTCTTAAGGAATAAATAGAAGTGCTCATTGTAATAAATGGGATTACGTAGATGCAATGCTAACTATGCCACAAGAAGCTGACTTGCACACTCCTGTTCCCATCCTGCCCCTGGCAAATGTGACACAACTAGAAGCTTCTAACCATGATTAGTGGCAAACCATGATTTACAACAGTCTCTAAAACCCAACAAGCTATGCACACCACTTCTGAAATGTACAGCATCAGAAAGGTACAGGCGAATCCCAAACGCTTGGGGACATGTGCACAGGAGCTACCAATTGATTTTGCCTTCCTGGTACCTTTCCATTGTTTGCTTGGAGTTACAATTCCTTCTTTGGACCTTGTCTTCATTGCTCCATACAGTGGTAGCGGGCTGTGTACAGCATGAAAGAGCTCTTATCTTCAAGCCAATGCATTTAACATCAGGGTATAATTCATCAAGATCACATTTGCCTAGCCTTCACTGAACAGTCAGAAATGCAATGCTCAAATGAATGCATTTTTCATTCAGAGCCTCTGCATTTCTTCAACAGCTTATAACAGTGCAGTCATAACTAAAGAAGCACAAAGGGTTACCGGTACATTTCCCTCCAATTACTATCTAATCAAGTAATATGCAATTCTTGGGGAAAGAATGGAGTGTTTCAAATAGAGAAGATCAGAAAATCTGCAGTTTCTAATTAAATTTCAAAGGGAAGGACTACACTTGGGTCCTAAGAATGCAAAGCTGACAAGTCTAGCAGTAGAATGATGGATCACCTGTGAGCAGGGGTGCTCATCATACAATTAAACACACACATATACCCGGTACACACAAACAGCAGCATTCTGGTGCTTATTCACTTTCTGCAATACACAATATTTTTAAAGGCAAAGAAGTGTAAGCACCTTAAGAAATTTCTAGCCATTTAAGATGGTCTTTAAATTCTCATAGCATCTTGCACTCTGAAATTTCATTTTAAAAATCAAACCGCATTAACTACAAGAAATTTTTAAAGCATATTTAAATTCTCTGACAATTCTCATGATAAATTACAGTAACTGAAATGCTGAGCTACTTAACTAAGAAGAAAGTAGGAAGGGGAGAGTGGGAGAACGTGGCTGCTATACGTACTACTTTCATTTCTAGTCACCTCTCCACATATCTGAGAGTATTTTCATAACAAAATAATGCAAGATTTTCCAGTGACATGATGGAATTATACCCAACTCACATGAAAACCCATGGAAGGTGAAGATGCAAGTCAAGGTATTGAAACTGTAATGCAAGATTTAAAAACAGGTTTGTGTTTTTGAAATCACTGCTACATTCACAAAGCAGGTTGTCTACTCACCCAATTAATAATATAAATCCCCTTCACCCTGAACAGCAACACTGAAATGTTTAATGTATTAATACATTATCATGATGCTAACATGGCATTGTGTAAAGCTTGGAGGAAGGGGGTGCCCAGGACTATTTTGTGATGCAAATCAATTTCCCAGAACAGTGCTTCTTCATTTACAGAATTTTGTCATCAATAAGACTAAGGCCAAAAAAGAATCTGAAGCTTTATCTCCCTACTCCATTCAGCAAAATATAAACTGGAAGCTATGTTTTAAAACAATCACTTTGCACTGAGCAGAGCAGGGGAATAGGACACAGTTTAGTCAGCAGCTATAATGATTCTAGTACCAAGCAATTTTATTCTGCTTTCTTAAAATAGTAAATAAAACCAATGAAGTGAATGATAGTAAAATGTAATTACTTATAACAGGTACTTTGGCAGTACTCAACAGTAAAGGGCTGTTATAGGAATTGAAATTTCTGTACTTCATCTAATTTAAAGCAAGATCTAATAATGGAACAGCACCGCTGAGACTCAAGTGCAATGGCTGCAATATCAGTACAACGTAATACTCCATTCCTCTAGATTCAGGTAGGTAGCTGTGTTGGTCTGACGCACTCAAAATATATATTAAAAAATTGTCCAGTAGCACCTTAGAGACCAACTAAGTTTGTTCTTGGTATAAGCTTTCATGTGCATGCACACTTCTTCAGATACCTGTTCAAAGATTGTATTTTCCTCAGAAAGTTTGTGGTGTCACTTATGTAGCTAGGATCACTGATGGCCTACAGTTTCAGAACAGAGTCCATATATCCAGAAGTGTGCATGCACATGAAAGCTTATACCAAGAACAAACCCAGTTGGTCTCTAAGGTGCTACTGGACTATATATATATATATATATATATATATATATATATATCGTAATATCCCAATTGCCTTGGATCAAGGCCCAATCTCAACACAGCAACCACCAGCTCTGCAAAATGGTGTCTGTGTCATGCCAGCAAAGATGACAAGAAGATGGAGATAGACTTAGGAAGAGATCAGCAGTTTTAGAATTTTAGTCCCATTAGTGTCAGAAAGGCCATAAAAATGCATTGCTTTGCTTTATAAAATGAATTAGCAATTATCTATCAAATAAGGCAGTTTCAAAGCTGGAATTAATTTTTTCCAGGGGAAATGTCTATATCACTAACACCCAGGTTTTGGGGTTGCCAAAATAACAGTTTTTAGTGCTTTCATCTTTTCCATGTATTTCCCAGTGTCCTTGCCAGAAGCTGGGATGTGTATTTGTGTTGAGTGCTGGAGCCCAAGGTGACACCCAAATCCAGGCACCCCAGAGCGCAGTGCGGACCAGGGCTGTGCTTGCAGGGTGCCAAGCTGCTGCATCCCCCACAGCCGCCGGAGAGCAGCTGAGAAGGATGCAACTGGCACGAGCTGGCCCCACGAGCGGTGCTGGGCCCACAGCGAACCTGAGCCATGGTGTCTTGGGCGCCTGCAGACACCATGATGCCCCAAAAAGCACTGTGGGACTGGCCTCTGCCCACTGCCTCCCTTTCAACTACCTTCCAGCTGAGGGGGAAGCATTGGGCAGACTTCCTGCAGGCTCTGCGCTGCTTGAAAGAGCAACGCGGGCCTGCAGGACGCCTGAGCGGAACGTAACACCTCAGGCGCTGGGATTCTGGCTTTGTGCCCTGCTCACCCTGCCCCGCTATGCGCGGTGCCCAAGTGGCTAGCTATGCCACTGGCCTGAAGGCACTTGGGGGACATTCAAACAGTGGCACCCAACTGGCTACTCTCCCCATCCACCTTTCTCTTGGGAAAGGCAGGTGGAGTATGTTGTGCACCACTGTGTGAAAGGCTTGCATGCCTTGGCCACATTACCCTCAGGCCCTTCCCTTGGGAGGGTGCTTGATTTGTTGCTTGAAGGTTTGGGACATTTTCAAGCAGTGACAGCAACCTGGCATTCTTTCCACTAGTTCTTCCCTTGGGAAAGGCTTGAAAGGGGCTTGGCTCATAGAGAAGTGGGCTGGCAACTACAGTTTTTGACTCTGCCAGTAAAGCTCGCCAAAAATGATAGACCCTTACTTGGGGCAGTTTGAATTAGACCTCCATTTCTTCACATCTGTCTCTTTTCCATTCAAAGACATTTTGGCAGCTGTATAAATAGAATCTCCTAAGTATGCAATTAAAAAATATATATTTCTGCAGTATCTGCTTCAATAAGATGCAGCTGCTCTTTGTCTATATAGCAATTGATACAGTGCATACAAATTAATGCATTCAAAATGCACTCCAGCCATCTGCTGAAGCTCACCAGCAATTCTACGTAAGATCCGCCAGCTTGTTCATAGTGTATGTTTCAATGTTTTTTTCCAAAGCTAGTCATAATTTATTTCTTCATTGCAGATGGGCTCCTATTTCTTGACTTCTTTAAGAAAACAACTGATCTGTCATTCTTGCTTGTATGTGTTACTTATTAAACACAGAATTGTAAGAAGCAAATAAGACCCGGGGTTGTTTTTCTTTTAAAAAAAGCAAAATTCACAGAAAAAGTGAATAATGGAAAGAAATATGTCCACTTATACGAGTATGGAAACAGGACAGCGAAAGCCTTCCTGATCCCCACAAAAACATATGGCTTGTTCTATTTCTGATACACACAGGCACATGAAAGCTGTGAAGTGCAAGACAAGGGAAAATGGGAGCTGAATCAACAAGAGATACAGCTCTCACAGAAGCCAACTCCTGGGGGCTTCGGACCCCACAATAAAATATCTGAGGGGGCCAGGGCCCCACAAAGTTGACGGGCATCGCCATTCAAATAGCGTGTGGGAAATGCGTAATGTGATTGATTATGTGGGGTGGGGCTTACCTGGTCCCCACGATATTTTATTCAAGTTGGCACCCCTGTCAGCTCAAGAAAGAAAAGGGGACACATAATCGGCCCTGCGCAGTAACGATGACTAGAGGCCGGGCTAGTCGGCTGCAGGCACGACGAACTCCAGCCTCCCCTTGAAAAGCACAGGAGCTACAGAGGACCCCCCTGGAAAATGCGCACCGACCCCCAACCCACTTCTCAACACTGGAAAGAAGGCAGGAGATGGTTTCGCCACTGGGACGCCCAGTGAGGCCCAAGTACGCGCAGCAATGCCTCGCCAACCCCACCCGCTCGAGAACTAGAGAGGCGGTGTGCCTTGTCTCTCTCTTTCTTGGCCGCTGCACAGCGTCGGGTGCCTGGAGCACCTCGCCCGTGCACGGCCTCACCAGCAAGCCGTCGCTCCCTGCCAGCTTTGGGGAGGTAGGAGAAGGGGAAAGGAGGGGATGGCCCTGGCTTGGCCACCGAGGCCACGCAGCGATTCTCGACCCCCTTGTTCCAGGCGTAGCCCGCTTACAAGTTTGCGGCTCTGGAGGCAGAGAAAAGCGAGCTGCTTCCACCCTCACAAACCCCGGACGAGGAGGAGGAAGGAGGCCCCTTATGAGGTAAAAGGCCAGAACTGAGGTAATAAGAATACGCTCCGGACCCCAGAACTTGTCTCTCTCCAGCGACACATAACCGGGACAGGCAAGTAAAGAGAGAGCAGGTTCCGACCGGCTCAACGGACGGGCTTCGCCAAGTGAGCTCCAGGCTCCAGGTTGGTTTTTTCGGTCCAGCGGGCCCTGGTGCCCACGGACCTTCCCCACCGAAGCCCCTGAGCCCGCCTTGTCTTACCTCAGTTAAGGCCCCAGGGCCGCAGCCCACGGCGCTCTCCTTCCTTCCCCCTCACTCCGCCATCTTCCCCTCCTTACTTCGAGCGCCCAATGGGAGGCCGGCGCAGGGCGACGCAGCGGCCGTTCTACAGAACGCGGGTCCCACCGAGTGGGCCGCTCTCCTGTCACTCACTTCTCCGCTTTGGGTTGCCATTGGGTAGGCTTCCCCTAAACGGCTGGACACGGAGAGGCGATTGGCCAACCGCGATGTGGTATACGCCTTCCTCCGCGCGAGTCCTATTGCCGCGTTGAAGAAGTGGGATGACCGGGAGGCGGGTGTTAGGCGTTCGGTGTACTCAGTCGTTCAGGACGCCTCCTAAAGGAAGGAAGGGGTTGTGCGCGGTGGCGGGAATGCGCAAATTGGAAATTGTACTTTTGTTTATTCTGTTACATTTCCCCCCGCAGCTGCTCCTCCTCCTCCTCCTCGCTCAGTAGGATGCTCGTGCCCGCTGCCACTAATTTGCTCAAGTGAGCGCGTCCAAATTGAATGGGGAATGTAGAGCGGGATCTTTTGCGATCTTACTTGATGGGCCGATAGGGAACTATAACCGGGCTTCAATCCTAAACACACCAGGCCCACCCACAAGGCAAGGTGCTGCAACCGCCTCAGGCATAGAGGCAGGCAGGCAGATTCCTCCCGTTTCTGGTCTAGATCTTCACTCACCCCTTCTTCACTGGCAGGGAGGGAGGGTGCCATTTTGTGGTTTGCCAAAATGTCTTGGGTTGGCCCTGCCACTTACAACCTAAACAGTTCTTTCAGCTTTAGTTCTGGGTGTCCTGCAAATTACACGGGGGAGAATAAGCATTATATAAAGGGTGGTACATTCACGCCAGCCCTACTTAAGAAAGAGCTTCCTCAGTAGAAATCAGACTGCTTAGCTTTTTGCTCTGGCAGGTTGGGAATGCTTTCTTGAAACACAGTTGGAACAACTGCACAGAAAATGTAGACCAAAACCATCATCAAAACTCAGATCACACTTGTCTCCACAGACCGAATCTTGCACTTCCTCGTTCCACCATTTTGCAAAAATAGATCTCAAAAATAAACCCTCTGGGTTTTCAGAAGGGATTTGTCACCCACCACCATCAATAACTTGTGTAGGAATCATATATATTCACATGGGATCTGTACCTCAGATTCTCCATTTTTGCTCCTAGGTGGCGCTGTGAATTGCTAGCTCTCCCTTTTTCCTGGTGTGATCAGTGGGTACAGGTATGATCTGACAGTAATTTTCGGGGGGGGCACTATAAAAATTCTGAAGTCCCATGTTTGGGCTGCATGATAGCACCCTGAAAGCTTAGTTTCATAATGGTGTTGGTACTGTGACTATACTTTAGGGGGAATATCCTGTAGGAAGCTATCTAGAGACCTGCACAAGTTTTAAGATTGTTGTTCTGGTTGTTGCACCATAACAGAAGAGGTGTTTGCTATATGGGACAATTTTCTGTTGTCTCCTAGTCACAGAATCACAGAACTGTCAAGTTGGAAGGGACCACGAGGGTCATCTAGTCTGAGCCCTACAATGCAGGAATATTTTTGCCCAATGTGGGGCTCAAACCCACAACCCTGAGATTAAGAGTCTCATGCTCTACCAACTGAAGTAGATAGGTAGCCGTGTTGGTCTGCCATAGTCAAAATAAAAAAATTCCTTCCTTGAGAAAGAGAACTGTCATTGTCCAGGAGAGGTTGTAGAGACGTTGTCCTCTCCTGGACAATGACAGTTCTCTTTCTCAAGCTCTGGGAGGAAGACCTTTCATTTCCTACAGACAGCCACCCAATCTTAAACAACTCCTAACCCACAATAATACTACAACCAGACTTAACACAGACACTGGCACCAGAGCCTGCAATAAACCCAGATGCCAACTTTGCTGCCACATACACCCGGACAACACCATTACTGGCCCCAACAACATCACACATACCATCTCGGGACTATTTAATTGCTCATCGTCTAACATTGTGTATGCCATCAAATGCCAACAGTGTCCTTCAGCTCTCTATATTGGACAAACAGGCCAAACCTTACGCCAAAGAATAAACGGACATAAATCTGACATCAAGAATCACAGAACAGAGAAACCAGTAGGAGAACACTTCAATCTCCCAGGACATTCTATACAAGATCTCAAAGTAGCTGTTTTACTACAAAGGAATTTCAGAAATAGACTGGAAAGAGAAGCTGCTGAATTACAACTCATTACCAAACTTAAAACCATGAAAAGACCTGGACTGAACAAAGACATTGGATTCTTATCTCACTATACATAACTAAACCATTTCTCACCTTCCCACCCCTTGCCTTTTCCTGTAAGACCTATTACAGTCGTTAAGAGTCGTCAAGAGGCTCTCTCAGCTATCTGCCTATCTCCCATTCCCACCACCCTTCTGAGTAACACCCCTCCCCACCTTCTCACTATATAGAAGGATCTGGCAACTTCTGTTTCAGTGTATCTGAAGAAGTGTGCATGCACACGAAAGCTCATACCAAGAACTAACTTAGTTGGTCTTTAAGGTGCTACTGGAAGGAATTTTTTTATTTCTACCAACTGAGTCAGTACTAATTTAGTAGGTTTATTATGTTTGGATAACATAGCACACCAAAAGTTATGTCATGTTATGCATTCATATTTTGTGCGTGGGTGATAACCAACGTTCATCATAATCTTGAGTTGGATCCATCATTTCAATTAACTTACTCTGTCTTTTAGGTGGGATCAAGGCAAACTGAAATTAATATTAGGGAAGCTTCACGTTTACAATTATGTACTTTTAATATATAGATTAATACTAACATATATAACAATGGCTTGAGTGTTGTTTTTCTGACAAGACATGCCAGGAAATGAATAGTTGCAGTAACTCCATATTGATATTAGACTTTTTACAGTGCTTTAATGTATTCTTTTTTGTAGACAAATGGGAATTTGCATCCACCGTAACATGAGAATCAACCTTTAGTCCCTTTAGTTAGGAACATATTAAACGAGTCTTCAGGTTTCTACACTCTACAGTGAATTGTACAGCTACTGAAACCTAAGCAAAACCCATCAAGTTGAGAAGTTTATATGAGTTAAAATGCACAGCTGGACTAACAACAAGAGTTAAGAATACACATTACCTGGCATGTATTTCATCTCCATTCCCCGTTATTTCTAATTTTATCTGAAGTTTTAAAATCTGTTCTGTCTTAACATATTCTGAGTAAAAGGCAGGAAACTCCTATTTATTCCCACCATTAAACTGATAAATAGCTAAGCCACAGATAGGACCACACACTCCTGGCCTAAGAGAAAGCAGGAAATTCCAGTTGATATATATTGCTTGTAAAACATTCTAAATGCCTGCAGGTTGAAAATTCAAAGCCATTTAAAACCTGAGTAATGAAAACACGAGGTGAGATCCAAAGTTGCATGAGCAAACATCTGCTTATGCAGCTGGGTTTCTCTTTGCTCTCCGAAATCTTTTGAAGTTTGCAGGAGCCTGCAGAGCAGGTTTTTTGTTTCTTTTTCCTTTCTTTTGAGCAGGGACGAAAAAGACAAGTCCTGTTGTGCAAGTGGGTTGACAGCACTGGATGTCACCCAATCTCTTAAAAACTAGATTAGTATATGAGAAAATAAAGTCTTTCAGCTGTAGCATTCTACAGGCACCTTGTGTTATTTAAAACCTCAATTCATTCACAGAACACAGTATGTTGAAGGATTTTATTCATGGATAGTTGATGAATATAATAGATCTGACAAGGCACACCTGTGGATTACCACTATAGCCAAAGGAAGATTGCTTATTTTCAAATAAGCAGATTTCAAACAATAAATCTAACAACTTGGTGTTACTTTCATTTTCATTCTCTTTATAAAATTCCTATGTTTACATTGTGATCAAAAATTCTAAAGTGTTTGTAAGCAATCACCCTTTAATGTTGTTCCCATCTTTATAATTTGTCTGAAGAAGGAATAGATTTTCTTCTGCAGTTTTTTTTTAAATGTAAGATAGCGTGCAATTCTTAAGGATCATTGAATTGTGTCGCATTTAAGTAAACTAGATTAACTTGCACTCAATACTTATAGAAATGCTGACATATAGCAGGGGTCAGGAGCATTTGAACACTGATTTTTACCAAAGTATTTTTCTGCATCTTGGAAGCCAACACTGCACAGTTAAAAATGGTTGTCAAAGTTCATTGATAATCAGTGCAACAGAATTGTTTACTAACAAGCAAAGACAATCCAGCCTGAAAAGATCATCATATTCATTGCTTTTGAGCCCTCAGTTCTGTATTGTGCTGCTTACATCAAAATTCACAATGTTACTTGATCCTTGTGTATGGTTAAAATAAAACTTTCAAAATATAATCTGAAGTAATAAAGGTACACATGTGCTAAGAATTTTCCTAAAACTGTTAGTGTTCCCACATAATTTGTAGGGACACAGTACTACTCAAATCTGGACTTTGACATGCATGTTGGAGACGAAAGGTCCAGTTGGCATAATTGGTATGAAAAGCCTTCCACTATAAGCTGTGCAACAAAAATTATGTATTGCAAACATTCACTGAAAAACAATAAAAGCACAAGTAAGAAATTTGAGTAATTTAAGTATAATGCAAATCAAAATAGTCTACCTAAACAAAGCTGGTGGCAGGGGGTGGGCAGCAGAGAGGCAATCAACTTTTTCCAGTTAAGAAACAGCTTGCTATGAAATAGTAATTGGGTACTTGAATGAAACTATGTTTTCAGAACTGCAAGTTACTCTCTTGGCAGACATCCCACATCTGTGGACAAATTCGTAACATTTGACACACTTGCAAGACAAAGCTCCGAAGCCTTAATTCCGAAAACAAAACCATTGGCCTTGCATTACTCTGTGAAGTTAAGAGTGGCAAACATCTATATTTAAACAAAACCAAGGACAGAAGAAAACAGTTTGTTAACCAGACAAACCGAATAGAGAATACAAATACTACCAAGTCAGATTTTTGTTGTCATAGTTCATAAAATAGTAGAAGATTATAGTAACATGGGAAGAAATAATTTATAACCAGAAAACAAAGCAAAGAGAAGTGTGAGGAAAAGGCCATTTCAAGGTTCCATTCCAAGCTGCACTGCAGCCACGTTCCTTTGTTCTGATGCAGAAGGAATGTTCACATCGATGGAACAAACTGAGGGGGGTTTGGAGATGTACCTCACACGCACCAGCAGGAATGCTCAGGAGAGGGTAAAACAAACTATATTCCTTAAATATCAGGACAACAAGGAATGGGCCTTGATCCATCAGTGAAGAAATCGAATGCTCATTTTTTGCTCTACATCCACCTTCTCCAAAACCTGCAAAAAAGTAGAATTGTTAACCATTTGTCACAGGAATCGAATTCTATCTCAACATTTAGACTTTAGTCCTGTCTTAGGAAGCCATTCTAGTCAGCTTTCCTACTGCATATCCTCTTGTGCTACAGAACTATTTTTTGTAGATCTTGACCTAGAGGTCATCAGTAATATATTTTATGGAAAATGAAAGCTGTACTTAGCAACACTTGCATTTGGAGTGTATTTAATTGCATTTATGGAATTCAAGATTATCCCTGGGCTAATCAAAGCACTGACCAAACTAAATCAGCTTAATTTCAAGAAAGGCTCCTGTATCATGTACCCACAGACCATGCCTTGGAACAGCATGCAATGTTGTCACACGCTAAAAATATTTAGAAAAGCTAATGTGTCTAACAAGAATCATTTAAGCAAATAAGATAAATTGCAATTGTTATGAAGCTGAAGAGCACACCTCTGCCAATTTATGTTCAGATATGGGAAATAGCAAAATAACTGAAGAAATTATGCACCTAAGCCTCCTATTCATTTGATTGCACATCTGATTCGGCAATCCTAGCACTTAATTAGGTTTGCCATATTAAACATTGTTTCCTGACCTTAACAAACTCTGCAAAGGAGATTGCACTGTCACCATCTTGATCAGCCTCCTGGATTGTTCTGTCAGCAATGCTGCCCAACTGTTCATCCGAGATGTTTACGCCAACCATCATCCGCAAAACCTGCAGTATACAGAAACCCCAAAAGAATGCAATGCTAGTGTTTAACAAAGAATATGCTGTAAGTGCTAAGAAGGCACCAAACAAGTAAAGCTACTATTTTAAGTCAACCAAGTAAAGTTCCAGGACCAGCCCAATCAGGCAGCTGGTTTTAAATATCACAAAACAGCAGCAATTTTTAATTATTATATTATTGCTCCCAAGGAGAGGTGCTTGGGACATTTCCTGATTCAGGTGCCAAAATACCTTAGCTGTCCTTGGCTGCTAGGTACTATACACCTTGACTTGTGGCACAAACCACCATTTACTGCACTGCCTCAAATGAAGTACATTGAGGCAGTTTAGGGAAACTTTCTAGAAATAAGGAGATCAGTCCAGGTTCATTGAATAACATCTAGTGCACCACTTAAAAATAGAACTTTCATCTCAAGAATTCTCAGATCAGCAAGTTAACAATTATCAGAAAGTTCTCCGCTTTTTTTCTCTGGGCCACCCTTTTAGAGTAAAAATTTGCTCATGCCACACCAAAATTTTTATTGATAAGAATTGATAAGATATTGGAAAGCAAAAAGAAACAACCCCTAGCAATGCTTGATTTATAACACAGAACACAACTATTTATATAATATGATTATGGGACATCCAGAAAGTATAAAATAAAGTAAGCCATTGTTACACAAACCAAGTATGGTATTCTTTGAATGAACAGCACTTTGGTGTGAAATGCTCAAATCATGCCCACCTTGCTCCTCAGTTTGTCAAACAAACCACACTAATAGCTTAGCTTTATGTGAAAACCAGTACTTGTGGGCTAGTTCTCTCTAGAACAACCAGAAGAGCTTCATGATAAGCCCTAATAGTTTGTAACTATGGCATACCATGGTGTGCAAACCTTTAAGTACTTTTTCCAGTGCTACAAGATACTTCACAGGTTATTTCTGGGCTGTTCTGGGCTTCAGCATTTGTAGCAGTGTTTGGGGTTCACAGAATACCTTTCCCCACCACCAAGAGCACAGCTTTATAGGATTGGGGCCGGCTGCTGGTTTTGAACCAGAGTATATTTTTTATTGTTATAGCTGGTGGCAAGGAGAGTTTAACCTCATGGCATACATTGGGTGAGGAATGTTTGGCCTGTGTGCCAATTTGAGCCGTCAAGCTGTTTTTCCGAAACCACACCCATTTGCCCATGAGCTGACATCACTACTGAACAGGGTTTAATCCTGCACTGGCTACACAATCCTGTTCCTAGCATCGAACAGGGTCACACAGCCTAGGCAGACGAGAGATTAAGATTGAGCAATATCTGTGTGAGTGAGGGGATTTAAAATGGAGGGGAGAGATTGGCAAAGTCTTTTCTTACCTCTGCTGCTACTATAGTTATATTGTTATATAATGCCTATATATTATAATAATTTAGTATTATCATTCAACCAGACTTTACCTTAAGGGCTAAATAAGACAGTCATCCGGAAAAAAATGCATTAATTTATGGGCTGCAAAAGCTAAACCTACCTGAAGCAGTTCCTCTCGAGAAATCTTGTCATCTTTATCTAGATCATATAGCCGAAAAGCAACTAAAGGAAATAATTAAATTCAAGGTTATTTATTTTATACTGCCCTTCACAGGGTAGTTTACAAAATCAAAACACATAACATAATACCCTCTTCTACATGGCTCAATCCATACAGCATGAGACCCTTCATCTCAGGGTCATGGGTTCGAGCCCCACACTGGGCAAAAGATTTCTGCACTGCAGGGGATTGGACTATATGACCCTCGCAGTACCTTACAACTCTCCAATTCTATGAAGAAGAACAAAGAACAACAATAACCCCTTCCCATGAACACATTAAAAAGCCACAGACTGTTGAATCAGTAGTGTTACTTAGGAACTGCCATAAATGGCAGAATACTGAGTAAAAATACAAAAGAAAAGAAAAAGTAAACAAACTGTCACATTTTGGTAGGGAATTTCTGGATAAGGGAAAAAATGATATACAGAGGAATCCCTGCTTACGCAGGGGTTCTGCTCTGGGACACAAGCAAGTATGTTCCAGCCTTATCCACCCCCTTTGGGCGCCAAAAAAGGCATGTTTCAGCAGTCGCACGCATGCAGATCATGTGCGAATGGGGAGGTGCCTGTACTAAAAATATTTATGCTTAAATTCTGGGATCTTTCTTTTTCTTTGACCAGTTACTGATACATGCTAGCACATTAAACAGATTTCTTTTTCCTATCACACAGTAATTTATAGAATGCTTATATAGAATGTCCTATATTTACCAGGAGTCACGGAAAGTCAGCCTGCTTCTACAGTTTTACCAATAATTTAAGATTTGTTGAGTATCTTATGTAAATCTAAGAATATTATAAAGTAAAATATGGGGTCATGGAAGATAAAAATATTCTGATGATTCATTTAAAGTAGCACCATCAATGTGCACAGTGTTTTACAAATACAATTATTTCAGTACCATGTACTTCAGCTTGGTTATAGGCTTTTTTACATTAGGACAGAAATAACTGGCTGTGCCCAACACTGTAGCACCACTCACACAACAGACTTCCAGGCACACAATGGAATTTCCTGTTCCTGTGCACCCTCAAAAACAGTTGGGGGTGGTAATGAGGGACTCTGGTGGTAATCCAGAGTAGATTTTGGGAGTGTGAAGGAGGAAAGAAAATGGAAATTCAATTGGATGGCTGAGCTACAACTCCCATCAGCCACAGCCAGCAAAAGTGACAAAAATCCACTTTCACTTAAATAACTTTCTACTCTTGCTTCCATAAGATTTGTATCCAGATTTAAACTAAGTTTAAAAGAAGAGGAACAGATTCCAAGCTGCAGGATTACAAAGAAGAATACAAAGCAGTACAATTAGCCTGAATAGATGTCCAATTAAAAATGTCTTACAGTACAACTTGTTGCTCCGACTATTAAGTGGTTCTGGCCCATTCTGGTCTTTGCTTTTTTCATTATCCTCAATGGGTCGGAAGTGTGCCAAAGTCCTCATGAATCCACGAAAATTCACCTGGTCTTCTCTATACCAGAGAAGATGCACACAATTTATTACATTTTGCAAATCCATCAAGCAATATACTTCAAACAATATCTAAACAAATTTACCAGAGTTTGGAGAATGCAGTTTCATATTTTGCTATTATTTTTCTATAATTGTTCCATGTTCACTGTTTTGGTCTCTCTTCTCAGCTGTTATTTTATTTTGCTGTTTAACTGAACGTTATTAAACTACCATCTCAAAACTATAACTTAAACTATAAAAATTAGTCAGCCTTCAACAATTACCAACCATCCCAGATCCTTAGATTAGCAGGAGAGATGCTTCTTACTATTTTTGCTGGTTATTGTTGGCAGTTGTACATTGACATGGGATAGAATTCTCTCTGTTGTGGCTCCTCAACTGAAAAGTTCTCTCCCCCTGGAGGCATGAATGGGCCCTACAGTATTGGGCTTCTGGCACCAGGTACTCACTCACCTGTTCACACAAGCATTTGGAGATATGCTGCTATTCAAAGTCTCAGTGCAATTTGCTGCTCCAAACTTAACTATGTTTTTCCTTCTGAAAAATTGGCTGATGTTGTAGCCTTGGGGCTCTGTGCTTCTTTGAAATGTGCTCTCCCTACCTCTTGTTGATGTAGGAGAGAAAGGTTGATGGAACTTCTTTATTATTGAGCACAGGTGCTTGCCTCCACCCAATCAGCAGGGGGAAGGATCCTGGCAATTACAACTGGCCAAAAATTTCAGACCCCTGCTTAGAGCATCAACTGAAAGGTAGTCAAGGTTTTACTTCTCAGCTAGTGAAGGGAATTTGGGAAGTGAAGTAGATATTTTTGGTGCCATTTGATAAATGTGGCAGAATATAAACAGAACTAAAGCGTCTAACAAATACCTAATATTAATAAAGCTTTACTTTGAATAGTTAGTAACTGATGCTCCAGTCCCCAATATCTGACGTCCAGCACATTGTTTTACGGTGTCAAGAATAGAATATAAGAATCCACATCTTAAATTAGTCCTAGGAGCACTTCACACCAAGCAACTTATTATGAAGAAACACTGTGCAACTTACCCTTCTGGAAAAAAGGCATTGATAATCCGGTCCCCCAGTGGGTTGATGGCAAGTTCTGGAATGCGTTGGAAATCTTCACGGCTACAATTTCAATGAAATCTACATCAATCCTTTAATAGAATAAGATCTCTGAACACCCATGTTAAACATTCATTTTTTATAATAGGGCTGATTGAAATTTATGGTTCAGATATCACACAACAGCTATGAGGGGTTTTTTAAGGTGTGTTTTTTTAAAAAGTAAAGATCCAGTATGTTAAGCTCATTGATCATGAAAATAGTAAACCTCAGATCAAGAAAATGAGTTTTGCGCTGCGTACTTTTGTATTTTCAGTTCATAACACCTATCACCAATAGAAAAATCCCAGTTGTGTAATATTAATGTACAGCTATATAGATTTTTTAAAAAGGTAAAGGACCCCTGGACGGTTAAGTCCAGTCAAAGGCAACTATGGGGTGTGGCGCTCATCTCGCTTCAGGCTGAGGAATCCAGCGTTTGTCCACCGACAGCTTTCAGGGTCATGTGGCCAACATGACTAAACCATTTCTGGTGCAACGAAACACCGTGACGGAAGCAAAAGCACACGCAAACATTGTTTACCTTTGTGCCACAGCGGTACCTATTTATCTACTTGCACTAGTGTGCTTTCGAAGTGCTCGGTTGGCAGAAGCTGGAACAGAGCAACTGAGCACTTTGCAGAAAATTTGCAAGTGTCTTCAGCTTTGCTTGCTCTCCCTCCTCTGATAAGAAATGACCAAAAGCCCTGCACAAACCAGCTTCACCTGTATCTTTCCACTTAGAGGTCAGCTAATTATGCAAAGCCTGGAGGGACACCCCAAGGCTAGACAATCAAAGAGGCAAAGTAAACAAATAACTGGTAAGCACTTTTCTTCCTTCCCTAACCAGTGAAAAAAAAGGGGGGGGGAAGAGTTTTTTCTTTCTTTTCTGGTGGTGTTTATGTTGTTGGTTCTCCCTAAATAGCCTTCCTCCATATTAAAAAGGAAGGGTGGTTTTTTTATAATTTAAAGGAGACTATCTTTTTGCTTGCTTGCCCTCCCTACCTCCCTTTGATAAAAAGGGAGAGATTGGTGGGATGAGGGCTTTTGGGGAAAATGGAAGGGAGAAGATTTAGCTGGCTGTCTTATGCTGAAATGGGAGATTGGGTACTGTATGAGAATGATGGGGAGGGCGTTTTTCAGTAAGTAGTGAAAGCAAATATGTGTTTACTCACAAGCAAGCCCTACTGGATTCAATGGGGCTTACTCTAAGGAAAGTAGAAGTTACTTTAGTTGAAATCAGTGGGGCTTATGCATGCAGAGATTCCACTTAGACCTTTAAGTGGGGAAGCAGATGTCATGGGGAGGTACGACGGGATCCTCTGCTGCTGTGGGGAAGCGTGGCACACCCTCCACTGCTGCAAGGAGGTATGGTGATACCTTCTGCCCCTGTGGGGAGGCCCAGCAAGGCTGTCCGCCACCACAGACACATATGATATATCAAGATGATATGATATTTAGCTGGTGATATTACCATGATGTTGAAAACCAGCTATCACCCAGCCCTAACCACCACTGAGTGGATTTGAAGCACCAACCTTCCAACTGGCAAGCCCAAGAGACTCAGTAGACCACAGCATCACCCACGTCCCTGTACAGTTATATATAATTCTTGAGGCAAGTAACCAGGGCAAGCAATAGTTAACTTATTTTGTTTGGGTAATTTATCTGACACCAGCTTAACCTTGGCTGCTGAATGTCAGCCAGAAGAGGAACTTTTTACAGCTGTTCTGAAAGTGCTCAGGCTTACTCTGATAGATATCTAGGTGAAGGTTCATCTGCTCTCAAGGACATGGGAAGCAGTCAGCAAGAATGACTTTATGTATCTTTGTTTGGATTTGGCACACAGATGACATGGTCAAAGCATTGCTCTTAGTTAATCTTAGCTGTCATGATGATATAAAAGTAGGTGTATGGTTTATTTAAGATCACACTTCTCCTCCCAAGTTTACATCACTCCACATCTATCTAGCAACTAAGACCATATCCTATGCACTACTATGGGACTCGCTTCCCAGTCAACATGCACTGGATACTCTTATCCTACTTATGATTTCTCAGTATCTACAGTATGCAACAATAAAATAAATATATCCATTTGTACTTACTTGCTGGATATATTCAGCATCTAATAGGAGGATATATTCAGCATCTAATAGGAGTTTAAACTACTTAGATTCATTATTTAATCATGATAGTGTTCTTTAGGCAATCATATTCATAGTACCTGGACACTATTTATTGTTTGGAAGTATTATATATTTTTTTCTTTTGCTTGAGTCAACCCATCAGATGTGATGCCCTTCATAATTACCCTTTGATTCACTATGATCTGTCCATGGTACACTTTTACTCCATGGTTCAAGGGTTGCTGAAATAGTGGGTTGAATTAAAAGCAATACATTTCCTATATTTACCACTTTGTGCCGAAGATTGCAGTGTAGAAAGAGATCACTAGAATCCCCTCATTTTAAGAATGTTAACACCATGAATGGCCTCTGGAATGTGACAAAAGTCTCTTAAGTATTTTTTGCCCATAAAACTCAAAGGAGAAACCCCTCGACAACAGAATATATGCAGAATCTGGTGTGTTGATCCTACAGTAGGCTTGAATCAATCTGACTCCAGCTTCAGCCTTGATTTCATGGAATACTAACCTCTTAAGCATCATCTTCCATGTACATCTAGGCACTGTCAAATGGCTCTTTCACCTTATATTTCAATAAAATAAATTCTATTTCCCAGTTCACATAGTAATTGTTCTTTCTTTATTCAACCATAGTTGCCAGTTCCAATTTGCAACAGGGAATTATTAGCTAAGGAAAATAACTCTTCCAAAGCAGATGCATTATCCCTTGGGAAGAATGGAGTAGCAAGTCCACTGTTCGCACCACTGTTCATTCAGGAGTGACCCAGTGGGCAAAATCAATGCTAATGGCCCTCGAGGACTTTATAAAATCTGTAAAGTCTTGTTTACAGACAGCCTCAGAGGATAGTAAAAAGCAATGAGGCAGAGAGAGTATCATCTCTGCTTCTGCCCCAGCCACTATGAATTAGCATATCCCCAAAATTATTTCCACCTATACATAAGTTACAGAATATCCAAATTATTCTATGCCAATGGCTCCCAGTTAGTGGTTTGCAGACCCTGGGGGGGGGCATGTATCCCACCCAGGGGGTCCATTGCACTAGTCACATAACAAAAACTACCATAGAGATATGAAAATATTCAAAAGCAGGGAGTCCATGGCTTAGCTTTTAAAAAAACATGTGTCTGCAGTACTGTATTTAGCTAATTGGGAACCTCTGTACTTCAGAAAATTTAAGCCTGCTACAACCTTTGAGGCTGGGTTTTTTGCTTAGTTTTTAAAGAATCAAGTAAGGTGATTCTGTTTGCAGTTGATAATTAGAGCCAAGCAAGTCTAGTGACTTTGAGCCAAACCAGATGTGACCTAGGAAATCTGAATAAGATTTTTCACTTCTCTCTCATATTAAAGGCAACTGGGGGTGTGAAATAATTTGGATAGGGACTGGTGTGCTGGGGGAATTGTTGTTATTAAATAATAATTTTACCTTGTGCCATTTTCCTGATTTAAACAGCATTCAACTTTAAACTGCTATTTGCCCAGAAGGGGAAAAACAGCAATTTCCAATGAAACATTTAAACTGGAGAAATTTCAGTGGGGGAAAAGTTAACTAGCCCCCCACCCCAAGTAATCCACCTCCCCTTGAGTCTGAACAGTGTGACAGATATATGAAAAGCAGCAAATCTCCTGTTACATGTATGTATCAGACTCTCCAGTGTTCTAAAACATATCCTCCCTGTTTGTAAAGATTCAGCATCTGAAATCGGAATGCAAGGCATCAGCTTCTAATTTCTATATTTTATGGCTTAGCTTAAGGTTAAACATTAACCAACTGTAACTACTGCATTTAAAATCTATTACTGTCATTGCTACCAGCCACTGCGCTTATGAAGGGGACATTATCCAAGTAAGAACGCTAACTGGAAAACACTACACACATCATAAAAGTAAATGAATACTGAAAAGCAAGCTGTCCTTTTTTTTTTTTTTTTAGCAAAACCCACTTCACCTGGCTTAGACTGGAACTAACAGGAAATATTTTTTTCTTCTGTTCACATGCCATAGGAACACTATCCAACAGGATCTACCCATGAATTAATGTATTTTTGAAACCTACTTGCATGCTTTCATTGTGCTTATTCTGAATCACAGAAATCCAAACATCTTCTACTCAATAAGTCGTTCTGCCAAACCATATACTTTACACATATTGCAGCATATTTATAGAGTGGGGCATGCCTTCAGCAACACTTCCACTTTCTGTAATGTCTGAACAGAGAGAATGCACTGCAGAACTAACTCATGTCTGTACTATTGCTTCATTTTTATTTCAGTTTGACTCTGCCATCTTACTTTACAGTACCATCAATACTTATTCAAACATATCATAAAAGAAAGTAACAAAAAGTCAAGTTTATGAAGTTATCCTGCCTTGCTCAGTTGACATAAAAGTATACGGTTAATATTGTTATCAGCATTACAATCTATTTACAAAGAGGTTTTTTCTAATACTAAAAGTTACTGTTTCTAGACTTTTCTGTACTTCCATCTTCAACAGCAAACTAAGTCGCTCCTAAGATTGTATCCATTTCCAAATCCTCTTCTCTTCATAATCCTCTCTTGTTTAGGGCAAGAGATTAACTCCAACTACAGGACCCATATATTTGGTTGGATTTAAGGGAGGATTTGTCAGCATGCTGGCATGAGAACTGGTCTGGTCAGTGCCTAGATGTGCAATTGCCCAAGAACCACATATACACTGCCTTTGGTTCCATGACAGCAGAAAGGCAGGATATAAATGTAAGAAATAGTGGGTTTCAGTTTAAAAAGAACACTTTGTTTTGACATTAATATCTACATCAATATGGTATAGGCTATTAGAATGGCATTTTAGCCATTCTGAAGAGTCCATAAGTTTCAGAAATAGCAGTCTGCCCTGAAATCAGTCAGGGATTCAAAGCCACACTGCAATTTGAACTTTTATTCCTACAGCCACTTCCAAATTAACCAACTCACTAGAAATTTTGCACGTCTATACTTAACATGAATTTATGATCTTTTCTCTTGCTTAAACTGTTTTGGCTCAAAATATAGGGAAGACAACTTGGCAGGAGGTAACAAAAATGATCTACCCTGTATTCTGAGCTGAAACAGTTTAAGTAAAACTCAGGAGTACTGTAGCACCTTGAAGATTTATTATTAAGGCACGATGAAGTGGCCTCTTGTCTATAAACACTTATACCACAATAGAACTGTTAAGCCTTGATGGTGTCACATGATTCCTTCTTGCTTTTATATGCTGTGTAGGCCAGATATGTGTTTCTTACAAATTTGGAAAATGATTTATGGAGGGTGGGAAAAGGAATAAATGTTCTCCCATATGGAAGCGGAGGTTTATTTCTGTTCTTATTTTCTGTTCTTATTTTCATCATGTATTTTGTTTTTTATATTGTAATTTTATGTTATGAACCACCCTGAGATCTACGGGTATAGGGTGGTATACAAATTTTAACAACAATAACAACTGCTTTGCTGTTCTCAATTCTGCTCCTCAGCACATTTTAAATGGTGTTGCTTTGAAAGCTTTGCTGAAATGCAGGGAAAAGTTTAAGGAAATGCTATACTTCTACTGTGATGTGCATTGTTACATATGCAGCTCATTTCTCATCTCCACTAATATTACCCAATTATGTATATGATTATGACAATTATAACATGGCTTGGTGTTCTAAATTCGACTGTGTTACTGGCCCCGCTCTTTTGTTCCTTGAAACACAGCTTCAGGCATGCATTTTGGAGGAAGGGGGGTTGAACATGGGACCCTTGTACAAAGGCTCCTCACACAATTTAGAACCCAGGGTTTGGGATTGCAAAGGGGAAAGTCTATGTACGTAGAAGAACTTCCAACATATACAGGGCAGGGGGCTGAACTCGCAGGTAATGCAACAGTGGGAGCTGGGCCAGTAAGTGCAGTCCCATTGTTCCTCACATGATTGTAACTGCATGAAGCATAAAACCTGAACAGGGATTATGGGTTGTACCCAATACACTCAAACAATAGGAATTCTCTGGTTCCTCCTTCCCCCACTGCATCCCAATGTGTGTCCCAAATAGCCTTCTGGGGTTCAGAGGACTCTCAGGAAATGCATAGAACAGGAGGAAGAGGGCTGCAGCTAGAGGGGGTAAATCAAGGGAAACTGGGCAGAGGCAGTGAGCAAGTCAGTACAGTAAGGCACTAAGCAAAAGCAGTGAGTCAGTACAATGAAGTTTGCTAAAGAGTACCTACCTAAGAGTGCCATTCTCTCCTTTGTCTAGGCTGGTAAACCGACTGTACAGACGAGTAATCTGACTGTGGGAAACTGAAGCAAAAATATATTAAAACTTACAATTGAACAGCAACATTTTAAAATCAATTAATCCACAGTACTCAATACAGAGTAAGAGTAATTTCATTACATTTCAGGGGTCAGGACACTGATTTTGCTGGATGTTTACATTTTAAAATGACCTCCATTCAGATTTTAAGTCCTATTACCCCTCTATTGGTAAGACATTTCACTCTTATTAGTAAAACCAGGACTTTTTTTCAGCTGGAACTCGCTGCAATTTAGTTCCACCACCTCTCAGATGGGCACCACTGCCATTCTAAGATGAGGGAGCCATTTATGGTGAGTTCCGGCACCTCTTTCTAGAAAAATAGCACTGGGTAAAACATTTCACTAAACAGACATGTCTTAAGAAGAGGTATTACATAGGTAAATTTATTACAGCCTTGCAAGAAAAGTCTACAAAACATTTCCAAGGTTGCATGCCCACTGATGTCTACTGGCCTATAGCTAACAAATACAGCAGGCCTGCAGGTGAGGAACAGATATATTTTCGTCTCCCATCAGACTACCACATTTTCTTGTTAGTTGTAGATGAAAGTGCTTCACTTTTTCTGTGACCTGCACAGAAACCAAGGGGACAATCTGTCCTTCCTACACCAGGTTGGATTCCATACACTTGTTTGCAACCAATTCCTTGTCACCTATGGCAACCAGGCAAAGGCCAACTACAAGGCTGAAGTACTAACTAGTCCACTGACTTGGCTAAGAGCCTGTTCCTAGTCTCTCTTTAAATTCAGACAGTTCTGGAGCCCTAGGCTACCTCAGCCTCTGGATAATCTAGTTTCCTTTCCAGCTGGAAGTAGTTTAAAGTTTAAACCACTCAGCTGCCAACCCTGCAAAAAACTCCACTAAAGCAATTCCAAATGGTTTTAAAGCATGCTAAATTGAGGAAGGAACAACCTTGTTAATTCCACAGAACACGAATCAACTTGATCTCTCTTTAAAAAGCTGTTCCCCAGGGCCCTGATAAAAGAATACAAATACAGTATTCTAAACAATTTTCTGATCTATCGTACTGGTTTCAGTGACTAGCTTTGCCTAGCAAAAAATATTGTAGATGCCAGGTTTCAATGAAAATATGGCACATCCTCTCCTCCCTACCAATAGCCTTTTAAGTTGCCAAGGTAGATCTCCTTGGCTACAAAGCTCTCCCTAAAATAGTTATTTTTAATTTTGATGAGTAAATTTGCAGGGTCCATTTGCATTATTCCCCAGCAAACTATAACTGTAAAACAAGAGTGTGACTGAAACTTTAAGCAGCTAAGGTTACAAGACTAGGTTTGTCTTTATCTCTTGATATTAACTAAGGAAACATCTGAAAAAGTGTTATGAAATGCAAACATTCCAGGCAGAAAGTTAAAAAAAAAAATTGATACACATAATCTGGATATTGTTCTTGTCTGACTAACAATCACCACCATGTATTTTACATTTCAAAGTCCAAGTGCAGTGGCCAAGTGCAGGCAGAGAACCAGGCAGAGGGCCTTCTCAGTAGTGGCGCCCTCCCTGTGGAACGCCCTCCCACCAGATGTCAAAGAGAACAACAACTACCAGACTTTTAGAAGACATCTGAAGGCAGCCCTGTTTAGGGAAGTTTTTAATGTTTAATGTATCATAGTATTTTAATATTCTTTTGGAAGCCGCCCAGAGTGGCTGGGGAAACCCAGCCAGATGGGCGGGGTATAAATAAATTATTATTATTATTTATTATTATTATTATTATTATTATTATTATTATTATTAAATAGCTGAAAGAACCATTTTAATATTACACATAGTATTCATAGTTTTGCCATACATTTTTTTGTAATTATATGCAAAGCCACATATTTTTACTTTGAGTTATTTGCAATAAGACTCTTCTTTATAAGTTAATGGACATGGGGCTTTATGACACACAGTATGTAAGCCACATTTAATTAAGTGTTTGACAGCAAGTTGGGGGTTTCCGACATTGAGATGAGCTTGCAAAAACTCTTATTACAAAAACTGATGGTGTAATTAATTATGAGTGGGATCTAACTGGTGGCCTTGCACTCAGGCTTTTGATTCAGTGAACACCTCTGTTAATGGAAGCGGAAGGAATAATAATAACAATGGGGACGCGGGTGGCGCTGTGGGTTAAACCACAGAGCCTAGGACTTGCCGATCAGAAGGTTGGTGGTTCGAATCCCCACGACGGAGTGAGCTCCCGTTGCTCGTCCCTGCTCCTGCCAACCTAGCAGTTCGAAAGCATGTCAAAGTGCAAGTAGATAAATAGGTACCGCTGCGGCGGGAAGATAAACGGTGTTTCCTTGTGCTGCTCTGGTTCGCCAGAAGCGGCTTAGTCATGCTGGCCACATGACCCAGAAGCTGTACGTCGGCTCCCTCGGCCAGTAAAGCGAGATGAGTGCCGCAACCCCAGAGTCGGTCACGACTGGACCTAATGGTCAGGGGTCCCTTTACCTTTACTTTTTAATAATAATAATTTATTATTTATACCCCGCCCATCTGGCTGGGCTTCCCCAGCCACTCTGGGCGGCTTCCAAAAAAATATTAAAATACTGTAATACATCAAACATTAAAAGCTTCCCTAAACAGGGCTGCCTTCCCAATGTGGGCTTTCCCAGACAGTCCCCCAATCGTCTACCCTTTTCAAAAGGGTCCCCAAACCCTGGAGCCAATTTTTGGGGACACTAGGGGCTGCAGCAAGCAACTAGCTTTCGTCCATTAGCAGAGGCATTCAACTGATCAAATACCTATCCATGGGCACAAAGGTACCAACTGGATTGACCCCATGAATTTGACAATTATGATAAACAGCTACCTGATCTGTTTCTTAAATAAGCCTTGAGACAGTAGTGGGATTATTAACTGAAACGTATACTTCACCAAAACATAAAATTTTGCATAAATTATATGCAATGAGATTGCCATCTCTAACTTCTCTTGCCAGAGCAATAGCTGTGCTAGTCTCTTGCAATGAAGACTGTTGTGGTACCTTAAGGACTTGTAGCATAAGCTTCCATGGACTTTTCCATTAGATGCTGTATCTGCTAAAGTAGACTGTAGTCCAAACAACTGCTTATGCACAATGAATTTGTTAACAATGTTGTTTTTTGTAATGAATCTTGCTTACAATGAAAAACAGAATCACTGAATAAAGCATAAAATAGTAACACTTACATGCACATTAAAGTTTCTGATTTATAATGTATTTATGTGTAGCCTTGCCAAGACCATAACTCGTCTGCAGTCTTCATGAAGTGTGATCTCAACTACAGCAAGGCCTAATCTCAAAAAATAAATATCAAATTCAGCCAATGCCAAAGCCTGACTTTGAAAAGCACACAATTAACATCATACACTTTGATGTAGTCTCTGCAGTCATTGTGTATTTTAGCAAGTACATGAGAAATGTCCCATAGCAAGACATTGTAGCTGGCATTAGGAACTGCAGGTGTTAAGGATGAATGACTCCCAATCAGCACCTCACATAACTGCCCTTTCATTAAAACTAGGAACATAAGCATATGATAGACATAAGCTATCCTTAGAAACTGTTTCACAGCAATAGTATCTGGAATGCACACTTTTATAGAAATTGCTGCTCTGACAGGCTGCCAAGATCATTTTCTATGATGGCTCATTCCCCTATAGTTGGCTAAAAAGGTGCTACATAATTTCCAATTTTGATTCAGATTATTCAGTTGATGTCTCAATTCCAGTCTTCTGATCTTTTCTTAAATGTTTAGTGATCCAGATATTTACTGAATAAACAGTATTCTTCAGGTACTATTTCTGCTTCTTGCCAGCAAATTTACTATTTTGGCTCATTTTTAAAAGCCTTCACATTTCATACTAATATATAAGTAAATGTGTATGTGATGTCCATACAATATTGTTGCTGCTAACATCTTTCTCAAAAATATGCTGATCTGAGAAAGTTGTGCTAGTTTATTTTACCATAAGCCACATACAGACATCCAACAAGAAAATGTAAAAAGCAGGGATGCTTTTTGCTAGCCCCAAACCACTACTGAATATAAACCATTGGGCTGCTTCTATACACCTTATGCTCCTGCTAATAATTCTATTTATTAAGGGTCAAATAATTGCATAACATAAAATTTAGCTTCCCGAGAATAAAGCACTACTCAGAATAGTAGTATTAACCCAGAGGTAGGCAACCGAAGGTCCGTGGGCCGGATGCGGCCCAATCGCATTCTCAATCCAGCCTGCGGACGGTCCAGGAATCACCGTTTTTTTATGTGAGTAGAATGTGTGCTTTTATTTAAAATGCATCTCTGGGTTATTTGTGGGGCATAGGAATTTGTTCTCCCCCCCCCAAAAAAAAAATAGACCGGCCCACCACATGGTCTGATGGACAGTGGACTGGCTCACGGCTGAAAAAGGTTCTGACCCCTATATTAAACTGATAGCACTATGACGACAAAATCTAATTGAATTTGTTTTTCTTAGTGCCAAATTTGTACCATTGAACCAGTAATAAAAAAAATCAGTAGCTACTAGAGCATTAAACTATGTAATATAGCATGTATCATAAGGAGCAATAATTAGTGACTGTAGCTTTTGCTTAGTTTCCTCTAGAATTCCTCCTTACTGTGTTACTCTCAGTAAGCCTATCTGTATAGACATGCTATATCCCTATGGTAAATACAGTAGTTGCTTACATACACAAAGCAATTATTGGAAATAATATATTATTAGCTTCTTTCATTGCAATTAAACAATGGAAAAAGGTGAGATCAATCATGCAATAAGGCAGTAATCCACAGATCACCTGGCACTACCAGGAACTGCACGTTGGCAATTTAGAAAATGGAATGTCCTGACTGAACTTTTGTACTTTCACGTTTCCTATTTTTTCAATCGAACTAACTACATGCTACATACTAGGAATCAAATATCTGTAGATGGATATATTGTCATTTGCTACTAGTCAAAACAGTAGACGGGATTTGCTAATACAGAACTGGGGTAGGAAAAATAATAGTCATCTGTAACTAGTCTGTAGCTATAACCTAATAGCACATTTGTTTTCTGTTGTATTTTTGCCCACTAGATAACGTTCTGTTTGGCTATGGGAGATGTACATTACTAAGCCATGGAGCCATCAAGAGGCCTTAGGCAAGTTGCTATCTGAGCCTCAGAAAACAAGCTGTAAAATGAGAATTCCAACAATATCATGTGGGTGTTCATCTTTGTAATAAGATAAAGGCTGTAATATGTTTTACATCAAAAGTGCCCTAAATAAAGTTGTGCTAAAGACTATCAGAACTGCTTACACAATTGCTTCACGGTGTCTCATGGAAAGGAATTTATAAATGAAATAAAAAATGTTAACCAGTCCTTTGAATGCTCCAGTGCATGTCAAGAGGAAATGCATTATCAATCTATACATAAATAATGTGCCACCAATGTGCATGGCACTTAGATTCATAGAACTACAGGAGGGGCACCTATAACACTTTGAAAGAAAATCTAGAATGCAGCAAGCAACACTTTTGATACAGGTTGGAGCATTCACAACAAAAAGGCTTAATTTAAGCTAGCACTTGTCCTGAATGCTTACCTCAGGAACAAGCGTAGCACTTGCAATTAAGAGGGCCTGTGTAGAGTTGTTTTCCCTTCTCTACTCTGCTACAACTCACATGGAAAGAGCTCCTACAAGGGCTTTATACTCTTCATAATTATACGGGGCAAATTAAGCAGAATAATAATTTTAAAAATCACGAAGGCAGGATAAAGTACGATAAAAATGCTCCTCCAACCCACTGTCAGGTTGAGCATTTGACTTTAAAACAGCACATAGCAAACTGATGTTGCAACCATTTCGAAAGTTCAGATGTTGCCGATTCATCAAGGGGAGGGCAACCCACAGTAGTCAGACGTCAAAAAAAAACCCCTCTCTTCTCTTACAGAAGGCTACTACCACACACACAAGGTATCAAGATACTTCGGTCGGAATAGTATCGACGCCTACATGCCAAGTTTATCAGGTCGGTAACTATAGGCTGCGCCTCACGCAGCATACCTTGTACCAGAACAGCGAAGAATTTGGCAGCCGGGCAACTTGAAGAGGAAGAAGACACGCCTTGGGAACTTGACCTTTCTCGTCACGCGGCAAAAGAAGGTGACCAGAGGCAACAGAATGTGGGGCTCCTGTACTTTTAAGGGGTGCGCAGGAGGAGGAAGGTCGGCAGGTGCCACTTCGCACTCCCGAGTCCTGAGACAGAATAAGCGGCACCTGCCGAAGTTCCTTTCCTTTCCCACACAGGTTCCCAGGCTTCGGGAAATCCCGACTCAGGCCAAGCCACAGGCGCCTCAGTCAAGGGTCACCCAATGCCGCCGAAAAGGCTCCCAGGTATATCGGCGAGGAATGGCGGTTGAGAAGTAGCGACGCCTCTTCCCTCAGCCCGGACACCTTCGGCCCTGGAAGGTGAAAAACCGCAGGTGCCTCGCCCGCCCGCCTCGCGTTACGAGGCCGTGAATGGTTTTCGGCCGCAGAAAGCAAGGCCAGCCCAGCGCCCCCCGGTCTCCAGCTGCTTCTCTCGGTACTCACAGCCTGTCTCCTTCTTGATCTCCTCAATCTCCTCGTCCCGAAGCAGCGTGGAAGCCCGGGAGCCCATCGCGGCTGCTGCTTCACGGCCGGACAACCGCCTCGACTAAGCACCAGAGGGACTGCTCTTGGCCTAAGGCCGGCGGTCCTCGGTGCGGCGAGTCGGCCAGCCAATCAGCCGCGCAGACGCTGCGCCAGCGACCGAGATTGCGAGGGACACAGAGGGCCAGAGCGCCGCCCCTCCTCTTATCGCCGCCGCGCGCTCCGCCCCCGTCCCGCCCCCGGCAGTTCGAGGGGGGACCACGGTAGCCCCGCCTACCGCGCGTTACGCCTGCGCAGAACGACCCTCCGACCTTCTCGGTTGCCCTGATCGGTCTGATTCTGACGTCACCGTGGGCGGTTTCTAATCGTTCTCTGGGGAAAAAATACCAACTCCAGTCCACAACGGCGGTTATATCTACCTTATATTTGATGAACTTGGCATAGGCATTTAAACAATATTACACCATTCTGTGCTGGTTAGCCTCGAAAGTGTTGAAAGGTAGCGGGTTCCCCCCCCCCCAATTATTGTTTACTTTCCAGTCTGGCGAGGCGCAAAGGACTGTGGGAATTGTAGTCTGGCGCTTACGCCCTCCTAGTGGTTGCGCAGGCTTCCCGGTCTTTAAGCTAGTCATGCATTCATTCCTATGTGAAGTCCTGGAAGTCCTCGTGAGTGGAGGAGCTGTGAAATAATTTTACGTTGCTGGTTTTCAAAATGGCCTCAGCTTTCCTAGGCGAGAGGAAACTGCCCCTTGGCTGTAGTGTATATTTCTATTTCTATTTTATTTTATTATTCATTAAATTTGTATACCGCCCTATACCCCATAGATCTCAGGGCGGTTCCCAACAATATATAACTTAAGCTCTTAACTTTTTCCTCTGCTGACAGTGTTTTATTTCAGGAAAATGCACAAGAGTTCTCAGACAAAACGTAATAAATAGTGGCTATTCTAATCTTGGTGTTGATAGGCAACAATGCCCATGGCCAAAATTGTTAATCTCCTGACTGAAGGGGCAATCCTTTCACATCAGTCTCTTCATGAGGTGCAGCTACTTTTAATAAGATCAAAGGCAGAGGAAGCAACCTGTTATACCATCATGGCTCACTTCTAAGACACCTTTTTGTAAATTAAGACCACAAAAAGCTCCTCAGCTTCAAGAGTATTTAAAAGCTTGCTGGAAGCCTGCAGTGGGGGAAAGGGAGAATTCTGGTTATCTTGCAGTCTGCTATATTTGTGTGGTGAATGCGGAGCAACAGGTTCCTATAATCTTGCAGTTTTCTTGGTTTCTATGTTGGGTGTGGTGTGACAGAGCATTTCATGGTTTCTCTGCCAGCCTGATCACTTGCATTTGGCTACCAAGGCTGTGGTCCTATCCCCACTTGTTTGGGAGTAAGTTCCTATTTAACTCTATATGGTTTACTTTTGAATAGACATATAAGATTGCTATCTTATCAATATGTAGAAAGCAATTCTTATTGAACTTAATAGGCCTCATTTTTTAGTAAATCTGTTTGGGATTGTTCTGAAGTTGTGCTGAATACAGCCAAGAATCTCACATACATCTTAATGCCTTGGTATTTATTATTGGATTATTTTATCTTTCATGCTGTTTTATTGTAGCTTGCCCTGGAAGAGTGAGCTAAAAGCACATTTGAGTAAACATCTTTATAGACTTGAATTCGTCAGAAAAACCTAGATCGGTATAGCCCACTCTTCCACCTTAATTTCTTTAAACCTGCAGTTTTCTAGATTTTGGACAAGCTAATGTGTCTTCTTCCCACTGCCTTTTCATACCTTATTGTGATAAAGTTTCAAGAACTGTGACACTCAAGAGCTGGTTTATAATCCTTGTGACACTAGTTTGTCTTAAATTTATTTTTAGAATTAAAATCTAATATGGATGTCATTTTAACCCCTTGGTGCTATGTGTATTGATAAAATAAATTGAGATGAAATGAGTGCCTAAAGCATATTTCAAGTTCAGCAGAATGTAAGTTTAAGGAGTTGTAAAAACTACGTATGTATGCATGCATTTTATACATAAGCAGCATGTCAGTAATTTCCTCAGTTTGCTTTTATCTTCCTGCCTTTGAATTCTTCCTTCAAATTCTATACGCAATAGACCAATTGCTGGTATCAAAGTGGCAATCTTATAAGATTATTCTTCCTCAGAGATTTGCCAGACCCCAAAATAGAAAACAGTGTCTCTGTATTCTGAAATAGGGTGTGTCATTACTTACAAAACAGGTTTTAATGGAATAACAAACTTTTCAAATACATTCTTCAAAGTCACAAATTCCTTGCAGGCCTACCTGGGGGCTCGAGTGACTGATAATGCTGCTCTTTGTTTTTGCCTTAGACTGCAAAAAGTAAGCAAAACTTTAATTACATATGCACAAAACTGCAGTGATAGTGGTGGGAATTGATCTCAGGATAATGAAAAGTGATGTGATAAGCATTTGATTCTTTTAAATGGGCAGACTTGCTAGTTCCCACGCATTAAAATGTTGCAGCTGTGCATAAATACCTCTTTCCATTTTAAAAATAGGCTGTAGTTTTGTTTGGCAAAAGCAGGGGTCGGCAAGGTTTACCTCACCTGGGCCGGTTCACTCCAGCGGAGATCCCTCTGTGAGCCAGATCACACATGCCCGCGATTTCCGGCATCTGCGTCTGTGCAGACACGATTCTGGCATACTCTCCCAATATCAAGGGGTAACACATAGGATTGGCCAGTGCCAAGGTGAAGTGTATTAAATAATACCAGTGAAATCACCTTAATCCACCTTTAGAGCAGGTGTATTAAAGATACAAATTTGCTCAATTTTAGTTTGCTCAAATTGTTTCCATAGCCCACTACAGGTGCTAGCTGATTGCAGTGTCCAGTATGTAGAATTGCACTGTTATTACTACAAATTGCAAATATCCAAAATAGCTGGATTTAATGACTAACAGAACTAACCATGTCTACTTTTAAGTAGGTCCTATTAACGTCAGTGGGGTTTACTTCCAGGTAAGTGGGTTTAGGATTGCAGCCTTAATGTTTTCTTTCTGCTCACACTGGAGTAGTCTTGAAGTGTTTGACTTTTTCTGCAACATTAGCCACTTGTTTGACAAGCCTTTTTACATTTAATTTTTTACTGTGCAATCTGTGCTCTGCAATGTCACTTTGTAGTAAATTTCTCCGCCTGGATTTTTATGATACCCTATTCCGTGGGAAGCCTATTACCGTATTTTTCTGTGTATAACACGCCCCCATGTATAAGACGCCCCCTGTTTTGGGGGACTCAAAATTAAGAATATGGGGGGAGATTGCCCCTGTGTATAAGACTACTTCCCCTTTTTAACATTATTTTTTAGTAAAAAAACCTAGTTTTATACACGGAAAAGTACGGCAATTGAAATATTTTTCTTGCTGCAGTTCTTGTTTACCTTACGCAGTTTATCTTTAGTGTCCCTGTTAACTGTAGAATAATTTTTATAATAGTACTAATGATAACTTAACAGAAAGCTTTTCTGTTTAGTTTCTTATTTAGACTGAGCACCAGATTCCTTGAAGGATAAAAAACATAATGGATCCTAGCAGCAATTGCCATTTCCTTCATGACATCCTGAGGAAAACTGTGAAAATCACACTGAAATGTGGCACATTCCAAGGGGTGCTGCAACATGTGGATTCCAGCCGAAGCATCTTTCTGAACAGAGGTTCTACATTTGTTTTGAACTAAATAATTTCTATTGGAAACTGTTTTTTCAACTATTATTAGGGGAGATCCTTGAATTTTCTAGAAGCAATGGTCTATGGATTAGAAGTGTATGTTGGTCTCTCTAATGGTTATCAAATGATTCATTATAAAGCCTCTGAATAGCTGTCAGACAATGAGTTATTATACTCAAAATTTACAAAAATCTTTAGCATCGGTATATCCCTGTCTCTCAGAACTTTTGAAAACTGATCATTTTCTTTACGTCAGTCTATGGGCATCTCTCCACTCTTCACCCCGACGTTTCCAAATTTTAGATCTGGCCCGCAGGCCACCAGTTGGTCATCCCTTTTCAATACAGCCAGCTGTTAGTATTTGGGTGTAATAGTCAAAATAAATTTCTGCATTGAATATCCTTGGAATGCTTACCTACACAATTTGAAATGTTAAAAGCAAAAGGGTTACAAGGGGTGCTAAATAGAATTGCTCCTGTGTTCCAGGACTGCATGAAATACTAGCCCATACAGCTCTTGCTGTTCTTCCTTAGGTTATCTAGGTGATGGTTATTTAAGGTATGTGGATGCTTGATGTTACATGCATATGGAAAAATCCAAATAAAAGAACAAGTATATTGGTAGTATTTCACTGATAGTAGTTCCCTGTAAAAAGGTAAAGGACCCTGGACGATTAAGTCCAGTCAAAGGCGATTATGGGATTGCTTCAGGCTGGGAGAGCCAGCGTTTGTCCACAGTCAGCTTTCCAGGTCATGTGGCCAGCATGACTAAATCGCTTCTGACACAATGGAACACTGATGAGTGCCAGAGTGCACATAAATGCCATTTACCTTCCCGTCGCAGAAGTACCTATTTATTTACTTGCACTAGTGTGCTTTCAAACTGCTAGATTGGCAGAAGCTGGGACATGAGCAGATTCAAACCTCCAACCTTCCAGTTGGCAAGTGGTTTAGATCACAGCGCCACCCACGTCCCACATTTACCCTATGTGAGTATGTAAAATGCAGCATAATCCTTTTAAAATTTACTCAAAGGTAAGCCCCATTGAGGTAATTTGACATATGACCAAATAAGGGTGCATGGGATCACAGCCTAATTTCATAAATAGCCCAAATTCCAAGAATCTTTAGAACCAGGGAATGTATTGGATTACTCAGTGCTTGAGGTGTATTCCTGGCAGACGGAGTTGCAGAACAGCATTCCTCTCTTCTGCCTTCAGTGGTATTTGCTGTCATTTCCTATTACTGCAAAAATTTGATCCTGGATAAGCAGGAGGTAGGTTGTATTCTTAGTTGCTGGTACCCAAGCACCATGGTTTAGGGGATTTAGCTTCCTAAATCAACACCCATCTGGAAATGCCAGATAGAAAGCTGTGTTGCTTTTCTGCAGCAGGCTAACACAGAGATCAGTTATAGAAGACATTGGAATCAGCATTCCTGATTTTACAACCTGAGTATAATCATGGTGCCTTTCTAGTACTCTAGTTGCACCAATCAGCAAAAAATATTTTTAGCAGAATATTAATAATAATAATAACAATTATTATTATTATTTTATTTATTTATACCCCACCCTCCCCAGCCAGAGGGCTCAGGGCAGCTAACACCAATAAAATTACAATAAAACATAATGGGGGGGACAAAAAAAACAAAGAAAACAGTTTATTAAAATACGGGTGAAAATACAATTTAAAGTGCAACCTCATTTTAATAGTAGCCAATAAATCAAAACCATAAGGGGAGGGAAACGTAAGGGTCAGACTGAGTCCAAACCAAAGGCCAGGTGGAACAGCTCTGTCTTGCAGGCCCTGTGGAAAGATGTCAAATCCCGCAGGGCTCTAGTCTCTTGTGACAGAGCGTTCCACCAAGTCGGAACCAGTACTAAAAAGGCCCTGGCCCTAGTTGAGACAAATCTAACCACCTTGCGGCTTGGGACCTCCAAAGTGTTGTTATTTGTGGACCTTAAGGTCCTCCGCGGGGCATACCAGGAGATGTGGTCCTGTAGGTACATGGGTCCTAGGCTGCATAGGGCTTTAAAGGTCAAAACCAGCACCTTAAACTTGACCCTGTACTCCACTGGGAGCCAGTGCGGCTGGTAAAGCACTGGATGAATGTGATCCCGCGGCAAGGACCCCATAAGGAGCCTCGCCACGGCATTCTGCACCCGCTGGAGTTTCTGGATCAGCTTCAAGGGCAGCCCCGCGTAGAGCGAGTTACAATAATCAAGCCTGGAGGTGACCGTCGCATGGAACACTGTGGTCAGATCAGGGCGAGAAAGGTAAGGGACCAACTGCATGATATGGCGGAGATGGAAAAATGCCACCTTTGCTGTGGCTGCAACCTGCTCCTCCATGGAAAGGGAGGCATCAAAAGTTACACCCAAGCTCTTGACAGAAGGCGCTGGCACTAATTGAGCCCCCGCAAGAGATGGGAGTTGGCCCCCCAACCCCATGTCGTCCCAACCCAACCAGAGGACCTCTGTCTTCGAAGGATTTAACTTCAACCAGCTCCCACACAGCCATCCAGCCACAGCTTCCAAGCATCTGGTCAGTGTGCCTGGGGCCGAGTCAGGGCAGCCGTCCATCAATAGATAAAGCTGGGTGCCACCAGCATATTGATGACAACTCAGCCAAAAACTCCATAAAGATATTAGCAACATTCCATAACCGCAAATAATTCCATTGTCTTCCCTGGATGCGGGTGGCACTGTGGTCTAAACCACTGAGCTTCTTGGGCTTGCCAATCAGGTCAGTGGTTCGAATCCCTGTGATGGAGTGAGTTCCTGTTGCTCTGTCCCAGCTCCTGCCAACCTAGCAGTTTGAAAGCACACCAGTGCAAATAGATAAACAGGTACCGCTGCAGTGGGAAGGTAAACGGTGTTTCCATGTGCTCTGGTTTCCGTCACGGTGTTCCATTGCACTAGAAGCGGTTTAGTCATGCTGGCCCCATGACCTGGAAAGCTGTCTGTGGACAAAGGCCGGCTCCCTCGGCCTGAAAGTGAGATGAGCGCTGCACCCCATAGTCGCCTTTGACTGGACTTAACTGTCCAGGGATCCTTTACCTATACCTATTATCACTGAAATGCTTTTGGCAGTAGCTACCCACTTTTCTCAAAATCTGCTTCTAGCACAGCACATGGATCTATTATGTGCCATCTCAAGGAGATTGATTAGATTTCCAGAGTTGTTTATTTAATGCTAAATATACAATATAATAACAAGATTTCATTTACTGTACTGAAAATTCCTTAGCAGCTGTCTGCAAGTTAAGCTTCTTAAAGTTGCCCTACTAAATTCATTGGAAGAACACTGGAATGCAAATGCTTTTAAGATTTATTTACTTGGATGAAATGCAGGTGTTTGTGCAACTTTTATCACATGCAAGAGAATTTCAGCAGTGTTGGCATATAAAGCATTAAATATATCCATATTTTATACAGCCAAAAAAGGCTAATCTCAGCTGTGCTGTATAAATTTCTCAATAGCTGGCATCCTTTGATGAATTCCAAAGCAATACCTTAAGCAACTGATAGGGTAGAATCATCTCTCACAGTTACATGTGCAGACATCTGCTGCATTTTCTGTACCGGTTACAGCAGAACATTATGTTTTTTGGCATGAATTTATTCATTTGTTTGTTTAACAAAATCTATATACCACCTGATTGTAAGAAAACCTAAGTGGTTTCTAGCGTTTTATTATGCTAAAAAGGATAAATATTCTAAGAATTTGATTCTTCACATAGCAGTCTGGATCCCTCATATTCACTTTTTCAAGGAACAAGCAACTTTTTATTGTCTAGATTTCTGTCCTGCCTCGTTCTGTAACTTACAAAGCAGCTAACACTAGTAAAAATAAATAAAAATAAAAAGCAAATAAAACAAAAATATAGATTAGACAGGAAGATTAAGTTGAACAGGACAGAAAGAACCGAAATCATAACTAAACTAAATTCCATTAAAATACGATAGGCCTTGTCAGGTGCCTAAAAGATAATAAGATGCTTGGCAAACATAGTTTAGGAGGGAGTTCCATAATTTAGGAGGCACCACAGAAAAGGCTGTTTTCTGGTGGTTACCCACAAACCTTAGACAGGAAAAACAGTCTAAGAACAGCTTCCAAAGAAGGCCTTGTCCTGACAAAAATGTAGGTTGCTCTGGAAGAATCACTTAATCACATTCTTGTCTATTGGAATAAGTATGACTACTCTGAATAAATATATTATATATATAAAAAAGTATGACTACTCTGACTCATTTGGTGTGTAGGTTGCAATCTGAAGACCTGAAGCTGCAAACACCTACATAGGGTGTTAGGCCACACTGATTTAATTTATGATAATAATTTTATTATTTATACGCTGCCCATCTGACTGGGTTGCCCCAGCCATTCTGGGTGGCTCCCAGCTAAGTTTTAAAAACACAACAAAACACAAAACATTTAAAAACTTCCCTATACAGTGTTGCCTTCAGATGTCTTCTAAAAGTCAGATAGTTGTTTATTTCCTTGATATCTGACGGGAGGGCATTCCACAGGGCAGGCGCCCTACCTAGTTCCCTGTAACTTCACTTCTCATAGTGAGGGAACCTGGAGACCCGAGGTTCTACTCCCTTGGTTTAGTTCCTCCTGTTGTTTTTAATGTGTCTTTATTTTATTATTATTTATGTGGAATACATTTTAATTCATACTCTTCTCTGAGATCCTTTGGAATGAAGGGCAGGCTAAAAATAATATAAATATATATACAGTACTTGGCTTTTAAACTGCACCATTTTAAACAGGACAGTAAAGAAATATCATAAAACAGATTAGCTCAGTATAGTGCTACAAAGCACCTTAAAGAAATAGGATTGATGCACACAATTTAAAAAATCCTCAATGTACTGTACATTAGCTATACTAAAAGTATGGTGCCCACCTAATTATGAAGAAGCAAACTATACAGTGAGCAAACTGTTCAAAGGTTACAAGAAAGCTTGACAGTTGGATGATTTTCACAGAATTCCACTCTGCTATGTTCGCCAGTGATGTTTTATATCTCATGATTCTTAATAATAATTATAATCATTATTTATTATTTATACTCCGCCCATCCGACTGGGTTTCCCCAGCCACTCCCAACAGATTAAAAAGAGAATAAAACATCAAATATTAAAAACTTTTCTAAATCCTTTTTGCTTTGGTTAAAGGGCATGACACTTACTTTACTGTATTTTGTTTACTTCAGTTAAGAACTTGGAAAGTGGCAGATATGTACCAGGAGTAAAGATGTTCTTTGGCCATGAAATCGTCAATGGTGAGAATATATATATTTAGTTATACTCAGAAATTCTTGGTTGGCTTTAATGCCATCTGAGAGTTCTTTTTGTCCCACCCCTTTTCAAATGAGGTTCCCTACTCAAGGATGCCTATGCATGAACGTAGCCAGGATTTTTTTTGGGGGGGGGGGCAGGACTTTTGTGAGGACGGCAAAACCATTGTGATTGGTCAGTTTGTTAAGTATTTCTATTGTTTTACTTGATCTACTCCCCCTTGACTATCCCCATGTGCCTACATCTGTTTCAGTGAAATTTACAAATATATGTGCAATTTTATTACAGTGAGTAGCACCACAGGATTCATAAAATGCTCTGGAAAAGCTGTAATAAAGATCTGTTGGTCACATTTCAACACATTACACAAGTTAATTCCAACATTTTACAAAAATGCATGTTCCATGAAAAGCTAGAAGTCTGTTTGCATATCCTTAAAGTCAATACATGCTAACGTATGATCTGAAGCTTTGATGGCAGTACAGTAGATAGTGGAATGATTTAAGCATTAAATAATGGATATTTCATGTTTGTGATCACTATAATTAGAATCATCACCATCAGTATATTTTGTATGTCTCTTTGCTATGGTAGAACAGCAGCTCATAATGTTCAGAATAAAATATAACAACATTTCAAGATAATGCATTAACACTTACAAAACACAACACAGTTTAAACAAAAAGTCACAGTACTATTAATAGGGCAAACAAACATATCATGTTAGTAAACATTGAAACAATGCCTAACAATAAAATACAAAGCATCCAAACAGCATCAAAAACAATACCCCCTGCAGGAAGAGTGGGGAAAGCAAGTGGAAAAACTCTTCCTTGTTGGTTCCAGCAGACCCTGCTCTGTAGCAATGAATTGGTGGCTGCTAAGGTATTAAGTTGTAAATTAGGAAATAGCTTGCTCAGAGCTTGCCTGTTCCAAACTGCTCTCAATCTTAGGCTGCAAACCTCTCTCCTTGGAGTAAGCCCCTTTGAACAGAATGGGATTTACTTTTGGGTAAACTGGATTATACAGTAAGTCTTCTGTTTGCAATATGGTATAATAATAATGACTTACCCTACACAGTTATTGATAGATTACAGGCAAAGCTCAATAAAAGCATTTAGTAAAAGCTCTGAAAACTATATGGAGGAGGGGTTGACATGAAAGCATTTGAAGGTCATCTTGTAAACCCGTAGAACAGACATTTTCAGAAGCTTTTGCCCTGCTCTCTTTGAAATGTACAGCTTTTAAGCCTTACCTCAAAGCCTCTGTTTTAAAAGGACACTTTTATTCCTGTGGAGGCATCACACACCCATTACCCTTGCAACCTTTCCCGCCCTTGCCTGCTGCTGAATGTCTCGCTTTTTGTCATGGGAATGATTCTGCTCTATTTATTAATGGCTGCACTCAGCCAGCCTTACCAGGTTGGTCTGGCCCTCCGAGCATAGGCCAAGTCTAGGAATTTCCATGTTTGGCACAGTTTAGACAAACCTTCGTTAATTCTAACTTTTGCTAATTCTACCAAAATCGAAAATGTGTGCATGGAAGTTGCAATTGTTATTTAGGGACATACTAGAAATCCTTCATAACATTTTCAAACTTGCCCTTCATTGGTAAGATTCAAACCAAATTTGGGGTATGGGAGGAAAACTTATGTAGGGTTGTATTAAATGAATGGGCCGCCCAGCAGAGTCTTAGGGGCTGCATATTCTGCAGCCTTTCTCAATTCAGTGAGCCCTGTTTCCTTTCTCTCACCCAGCCCCTTCCCTGTTTCGTTCTCAAATCCTTGTGCACTTCCCATTCTACCTTCTCAAGGACCTTGCTTTCAGATCCTGAATAGGCAGCCTGTTGTGGAGAGCATAATAGTAGTGTAATACTAGCTGCTTTTCTCAATAGAGCCAAAGTGGTTTTTGGAGAGATTCTGTAGAATAGGCCAGTGTAACTTCTGTCCTATTTCCATGACATGTTTGCATTTACCGTAATTTAACCCTCTTAAGAGTCATGCTATGTATATTGTCCTGTAGAATGAGTGCCTCTTTTCCAGCACATTCCAATCTTGGTAGCTTCCTTTCTTCTTGGGAGTCATGATTGCATTCTTCATTTGCCAGTAGAGTTTTTGGCCTATCTTCAACTTTCTAGGTATTGTGTAGTTCCTCATTGAAGGCAAAATCTGTAATTGGAGCTGTATATTCATGTTTCAGTGGAATTAATTGATGACTCGGAACAACATGCTGCAGAAGGAAAGACAACTCCTACCAGGTACATATGAAGAGGTTTATCATCAAGGATCACTGGTGAAATATTAGGATAAGTTAGGTGGAAAATCTTATATGTATACTGATTCAGCAAACTAAAGCAGTCCAGAAGCCTACTACTAGCAAGATGGCTGTAATCTATTGTTCCATAACCTTCTACAGCATAGCCTGTGACCTTTGCACATTGCCTCTGTAGTTCTTAATTTAAAATAACCTCTGTTTCTGAGTCCAGCTTCTCATTATTACCCTTCCTCCACAACTGAAATAATATTTTGTGTTGGGGGCAGGGTGAGGAGTGGCGTGGTTCCATGTCATGTGAAAAAACTTGAGCTAAATTTCAGGGAATCTCCATTCAGAGGTAAACAAACATTACTTCTACAAGCAAGCAATTCCAGCTAGGATTGATATCTTATCTCTAATTTTGCTTGCTTGGATTCTACTATTTTTCTGCTGATGAGCTTCCCTTCCTTACTTCTAGGGTAACCCAGAATAACCTCCTGACCTGAAGCCCATAGGTGTAGGCAGATGCCCCCCCCCCGCCCCATCAAGTAAATAAATAAATAACAATTATTAACTAAAAGTAGAATTTGACAGATTTTTCTGAGCACTTTTCAAAAGAAAGTAATTTAAAACGACTGTTGTTGAGACATTTCATTCCAAATTTGCTAGACAGAGCCAGATAGAGGATGATGACAGGTGGGTGCATTGCCCCCACTAACACAAATCCTGGCTTTGCCCATGCTGAAGCCCCATTGCCGAAACCAATTAAATTAACCAAGAGCTTTAACAATTGCCAGTTCTTTTGCAAGATGTGAATGTTTGCATAGGAAATCCTTGCTGCATGTAGAATAAAATGCCAAGAGTTTTTATGTTTACATTAGTTAAAATGTAAGATGTATTCTGTCCACAATTTTACCGTAGCTGATCATGACAATTGATCAGGGCACCCTTAATGATGTGTTGCACAGGGAAGCTCCATCTACCCAAGTGTCTGCAGCAGACAAAGGAGAACCACGGAAGCAGAACACACAGAATCCTGATTCTCTTTCTCAGGACACTCATCAGCTCAACCTGGGTAACTTCAGGTACAACTTTTCAGGTAGCTACCAGAAATTCAGCTTAATATCCAAGCAGCAAGTCATAATCCCATAATTTTTATGTCATCAACTTGGGGCTCTATTTGTTTGTTTATATGCTCCCCACACTTCACATTAAGGTCCCAAGGCAGATTACAGCAGTAAAAACAACTTTCAAGTATAAAAACATAAAATATTAATAGCCCAGGGTAAAGAGGTGTGTCTTCAACCTTCTCTGCAAGTTGTACAATTAAGGTGCCAGATGCAGCTATGTGGGTATGAAGTTCCATAGCTTAGGGGATGCCACAGAAAATGCCCTCTTCCGGGCATACCTCTACCCATCTCCTGTCTGCTTGCCCAGGCACTTTTTCAACCATTAGCATAGCCTAAGCCATGTGGAAGGTTAATCAGCCCTTGAGAGTATTCAGCAAGCAATTAGCCCAGAAATCCAGTTCAGTAGTTTATTTACAGCTGTGGATAAGATAATGGGCAAAATGGAATATTTGTGGTTAGTGCTGTAATTGCTTGGGTGGAAGAGAATTCCTAGGACTCTAGATTCAACTGGAAATTACCGTATTTTTTGCTCTATAAGACTCACTTTTCCCCTCCTAAAAAGTAAGGGGAAATGTGTGCGTCTTATGGAGCGAATGCAGGCTGCGCAGCTATCCCAGAAGCCAGAACAGCAAGAGGGATCATTGCTTTCGCTGCGCAGCGATCCCTCTTGCTGTTCTGGGGTTCAGAATATTTTTTTTCTTGTTTTCCTCCTCCAAAAACTAGGTGCGTCTTGTGGTCTGGTGCGTCTTATAGAGCGAAAAATACGGTATATGGAATGTAAAAATAATATGGTCGCTGTAATACAGAAAGCCTTAGCTTTTATTTCCTAGCCTTCAAATGCTTAATTTGGAAACTGTATCACTTTATATCATTCTATTCATGTCATGGAGCAGTAAGAAAAAAGGCCTTTTAATTACAGTTTTGTCTTGACAAAAGAGGATCCAGAAACAACCTGCTTTATAAGAGATTTATGTGTAACTTGCTGTTAACAAGCATTATAACCAAATGTTTTGAAGAAAGGGTTGCTGAGTTAATCAATTTATTTTATCTGTTTTCGAAGTATTGTTTCATGTCTCATCACAGTTTACCTTTTTCGTAAAGGAGAAAGCGTAGTGTATTTTTTACAATACATATTTTACAAACGTATACTGTGAGCATAGGCAAGAAAAAATGTTTAGTATGGTATCTTTTTAACTGCAGATCAAGACAAAGGGGAGGACATAGAATATGTTGTTGTTGATCAATTTCAGAAGCAGTTTGGTTCTGCAGTGAGTATAATATTGTTACTTTTACTTAAGGGTGTTTGTTTTGGTTGCTGTTCTGGGAAATTGTAGTTTGGCCAAGGATTTCTAATGGAATACCCAGCACCAAACTACTTTTCCCAAGGTTCATTGAAAACTCTGACCAATCACCAAGTGGTATAAATCTAATATAAATCTGAATGTTTAGAATTCATCATTTGTTAAATTTGTTTCCAATTTTTCCACTAAATGATACAGCAGTGAGCAACAGTAAAATCCAAAATAATAATCAAATCAGAAAAGAGGTATGTAAAACATAAATCAATAAGAACAACAGCCAGTTGAACAAATTGCAATATTTACAGTGATTAGCTCAGTTTGTTAGAACACGATGCTGATAATGCCAAGGGTGCAGGTTCGATCCCCATAAGGGACAGTTGCATATTCATGCATTTCAGGGGGTTGGACTAGATGATTCTCAAGGTCACTTCCAACTCTGATTCTATGAGAAAGTCAGATTGTGCTTGAATAAAAGCATCTTTGCCTGTCTGGCCAGAAGAAGGTCATCCAAGAAGATCCTCAGAGATTCTTCTCTGACAAGGAGTTTCAGAATTTCTCTCCTTTCTTGCTCTCCTACATGCTTCAGATGTTGAGAGGAAAACAGGAAGCCTCTCCTGAGAATCTTGAAACACAGGCAGGCTCATATGATGGAATGCAATATTTCTGATAATCAGACCAAAGTTGTGTTGGACTTTGTATGTTATAACCAACACTGAATTAATGCCTGGAAATTTCACCAGTAGCCATTGAAATTATTGCAACAGGCTTCTTGTAACTTGTCCTGGTCAATGGTATGGCTACAGTGTTCTGATATATGCCTTGAATGACTATGTTGGTTGGCACTTAGAATGTGAGGTGCTTGAATACATCAGTATAAACTGTTGGAAAATCTGGCCATAAATCAAAAGTACAAGTCTTAAATCACTTGTTCAGACTTGTTGTTGGTGGCTCTTGCAGGAGTGTGTGTGTGGTGTCAAAAATCTAAAATTTTATTACCAATTCTGAATTAATAATTTTTAGTAGATTATTTAAATTGTATAATTTGCCCATAGATGAAAGAACAGCATCTTAACATACCACCTTGGGGTAAGCACAGTACAAAGGGTATATTGTTACACGAGAAAATAACCTAGTAAACACCATCTAGGTGGGAAACTTTTGTTAGGCTGTAGAATGTCTTACACCTAAAACTTCGTATTTAATGGCATTGTCTGAATAAACACTAGTAATGCTCAAGGAATGGAAACCGTGGGTTATTTTTATCTTTACACTTTGCTGATTATCCCTTGTTTCTCACTACCTCCGATGTATGCTGGGTGTGAATTTTATGTTTGTCACAAATGAGGCATCATGTTTTCTGACCTGTCTTCTTCACTCTCCTTTACCTAGTAGTTTCTCCCCTTCTCACTAGATGGTGCACATCAAAAAGCAGAATGTTTGTAGTGTAGCAGCAGAGGGTGTCAATTTGTGTCGCCATGGAAAACTCTCTTGGCTGCAGGTGAGAAGGAATATTTTATAAGCACTTAACATTGCTATTTGGAACCTTTGGGCCGAAACGTTTGATTTTGTGTTTCTTAATCAGTGGTCTTCTTATAGCCAAGAGATACCTAAGAGGAACAAAGAATATGCTATATCTGGGGTCTTCAGTATAACTCCCCTTTTTCTTTACTGTGTTGTTATGTAGCCCTTTGTTAACATACACAAATATATTCCTGGGGCCCTCGAGAGTCCTTTGGGACCTTCTAAGCCATGGGTAGCCAAACTAAGGCCGGGGGCCGGATCCGGCCCAATTGCCTTCTAAATCCGGCCCGCAGAAGGTTCAGGAATCTGTGTGTTTTTACATGAGTGGAATGTTCACTTTTATTTAAAATGCATCTCTGGGTTATTTGTGGGGCTTGCTTGGTGTTTTTACATAAGTAGAATGTGTGCTCTTATTTAAAATGCATCTCTGGGTTATTTGTGGGGCATAGGAATTCATTTTTTTCCCTTCCAAAATATAGTCCGGCCCGCCACAAGGTCTGAGGGACAGGGGACTACCCCCTGCTGAAAAAGTTTGCTGACCCCTGTTCTAAGCAGTTCAGAAGAACAAACCCTCTAAGTAGATTTGCTTCCCCTACTGCTTGAAGGCAGGAATGCATTCTGGAAGGAAGTATTTTGGCTTTCTTCCCTTGAAGCACCGGTTATGTTCTTACCTTCACTCAGAGCAGATCATATATCTTCTATTTGTCTTCTCTTTTGTCTCAGGTATATGTGTGTGTGTGTGTGTGTGTGTGAGAGAGAGAGAGAGAGAGAGAGAGAGAGAGAGAGAGAGAGAGAGAGAGATAGATTCTGTTAGGACAATAAGATTCATATTATGAAAATATTTTATTGCTAATATTTAAGTAAAACAGGTACGTATACTTTTTGTTTCTGTCCTGTATATTTATTATAGATTGCAACGAAGAGCAAGGTTTTCTTGTTTGACGTTTTCCTTCTGGGAGCTCGAGTGTTCAAGAACGGACTCCAAATGATACTAGAAGATCAGAATATTTTGAAAGTAAGTATTTGTCTAGCACAGGGCATCTGAGAACCTATGTAGAGAAAATGTAAAATAACATAAACATGCATTTATTTATATATTACTTTTATCTCACCAACTACTACAGTACCTCTTCCTTATTTTCTTTAGGTTATCCATGACTGCCGGTGGCTTTCAGATTGTCTTTCTCACCAGTATGGAGTTATGCTCTCCAATGTCTTTGATACACAGGTAGCTTGTTAGTTACTTGTTCTCTAACTAGATTTTTCAACACACTTCTCCTTCACATGCAGCTGCTGGGTGACCTTGGGCTAGTCACACTTCTCTGAAGTCTCTCAGCCTCACTCACCTCACAGAGTGTTTGTTGTGGGGGAGGAAGGGAAAGGAGATTGTTAGCCGCTTTGAGACTCCTTCGGGTAGTGATAAAGTGGGATATCAAATCCAAACTCTTCTTCTTCATCATCTTCATCTTCATAAAGAATTATCTTAGTTCAAGGATGTTTGTCTTCAATTTCATGTGTACAATATTTCACAGAATCTAGAAAAAAACTGAATTTGATATCTGAAGTCTGCTTGATTAATTATATACAGCTATATCATAAGAAATATGAAAGTGGTTTACAATAATATATGTAAAAAAAAATGTAAAAAAAAAAAATCAGCAATCAGTTAGCTATTATGGAAAGATGCTTTCTTAGTTGCCTGCATAAGCCTGACAGCAAAGAAAAGTTTTCTGCAGGCATTTAAAGGTTGAAACAAAAGACCCCTGCTGAATCTTCATTGGCAGAGCATTCCGCAGGACTGGGCCAATGACATTAAAGGCTCGGGTTCTTGTTCCTGCCAGATGAACCTCGCCAACAACCCTCCTGGAGAGTCTCAGTGACCGATCTTGAATGTAAGGGTTTAGGCAGTTGATGTTCTATAGAGTTAGTATGCTGTTAGCCAGTAAAGTGTGGGCATGGCATACTGATCCCTTGGCTTCCTTTCATAGGTTGCTGATGTCTTGCAGTTCTCAGTGGAAACAGGTGGCTTCCTTCCTCACCGTATCAGCTCTCTACAAGACTGCTTAATGCGATACTTGGGGATGCCTTACAGATGCATCTCTTTCATGGAACAAAGGCAGCGTGTGATTGAGGTAAGTGGGATGGAGCCATCCCATCCTTTTCTGGAAAATCTGTTCTGGTGTAGCCAGAATATATGTTATTAGCTATGGTTATGGTCCTTTAGAAACTACTTTTATGGCAGTTATGCAAACCTTGTCAAAGAGAGGGTATACTCCTTATTTGTTCATTAGTTGGATTGCCGGCACAGGACAAGGTACTGCAAACAGTAGAATAGTAGAATCATAAAATCGTAAGGTTGGAAGGGTCTCTTAGGGTCATCTAAGTCCAACCCCCTACAGTGCAGGAATCTCAACTAAAGTATACCTGACAAATGGCCATCCAACCTCTGCTTAAAAACCTCCAAGGAAGGAAAGTCCATTCCACTGTCAGACAGCTCTTACTGTCAGAAAGTTATTGATGTTTAGTTGGAGTCTCCTTTCTTGTAACTTCATAGAATCACTGGGTCCAGGGGGTATTCACTGGTGAGTTCTTAAAATAACACAAATGTGAAATAGTTGTTCTTATAAAAAGAAAAAGTAACTTGCCCCTGATATCAGTACTAGAGGCCTCGAAAATGGCCAACGATATAGCTGCTATTAAAAAGGAATCTGGGAAATTACATGCCATATAGCTTAACATCTTTTCCAGGTAAATAGGTGGAAAGCATTCCTAAAGAAAAAAGTAACAACTGTATCGTTTAAGACTTTTGCTTAAGTAGAATTAACACGGTTTCTGCAAAGATAAATCTTTCTGCTCAGCAAACTTAAAAGCCATGGATTAAGAGTTCTCTTATGGACCTACTAGCTCAGGGATCAGCAAACTTTTTCAGCGGGGGGCTGGTCCACTGTCCCTCAGAACTTGTGGGGGGCCGGACTATATTTTGAAAAACAACAACAAATGAATGAATTCCTGTGCCCCACAAATAACCCAGAGATACATTTTAAATAAAAGGGCACATTCTACTCATGTAAAAACACGCTGATTCCCGGACCATCCACAGGCTGGATTTAGAAGGCGACTGGGCTGGATCCAGCCCCCAGGCCTTAGTTGCCTACACGTGCACTAGTTGGTTAAAGGACAGGAAGCAGAGAATACAAATAAATTGATTGTTCTCATAATGGAGAGATGTGAGAAGTGGGGTTCCCAAGGGTTGGTATTGTGACCTGTGCATGCTATCCAACTAAGTCATATTTGGAGTAGTCAGTGGGTTTAAGCAACTTAAGATCTGTTTTTAGGAGGAATAAAAGCCTATTTTTCTACATAGGGCAGGAGATGGTTCTGAAAACACTTGGAATGCAAAGGTGTTATCAAGGAGTCCAGAAGGAAGTACCGTAGTTCTCTATAAACATGTTCTTGGGAGGAAAAGGGGTACAGGGAAAGCCTAGGGAAATCTCAGGAGTGGAAGGAAGATGAAGGTCTAAGAAGGGAATATTATAGAAAGAGTAAACAGGTAAAGGATAGAAGCAACGGGGAAACAAGAAACCAAAGTTCACAGATGACTAATAGAGGCTTGGTATGAAAGATGCAAGATTCTATTGGGTGCAAAATACTAGGTATTTGTGTGTTCTTACCTGGGAGTTTGTCTTACTAAATTCATTATCAATTACATCTGAGTAAACTTGCAGTTGTTGTTGTTTTTTAAATCTGATATTGCTAATACGAATCATGTTTGTTTAGCGTGGTTATAATACTTAGCATTTATATAGTATATATGAACAATCCTCAATACTGTCTTGGTAATTCTGTAAAGTTGGCCGGTATTCTCATACAGGAGATGGAGGGCTGCAGCTGAGAGTAAATTGCTAACCTAAAGTCACATGGTGAGTTCATAGGAGAGGCAAAATTCAGCCCAGTGCTTCCTGTTGCACAGCCTGGCATGTCCAAAGTCCATTTTGGGGGGCCTAATCCAGCCCGCCCTGTGGCAGTTTATCTCCTGGTGTAAAATCCTTAAAAAAGCGCAACAATTCTGGTTGGCCCTCACACATGTTCACTTAATCAAATCTGGCCCTCTTTGAAAAAAGTTTGGGCACCCCAAGAAAGTCTAAGCCAATAAGCTACACCAGCAATTGCATTTTGAACTCCAGTTTGGGAAGTGTTAGTATTAATTTTTTTCATTTTACATTTGGGGTATGTAGGAAAACCCTGAGATATGGTTTGTGCGACCCCTTCCACCTGCATTGCTGAAAGTGTTAGCTCTGGAGGCAGCATACCTCCTCCCTCTCCGCATGTTGCTACTCGATGAAATCATGTCTGACTTAACAACTTTGGTGGATGGATATCTAAATGCCTTTCGGGAAGGATCTGCAGATCCACTGGGGAGCACAGAGGTAAGTGAAACTTCAATAACTTTCAATTTCCTTATTGCTGCCAGTCTTGTTTTTAGATTTCAGAACTGCGCATTACTGAGGTTTGATGTTTGTTTGAATCCTGTTCTGCTTTCATTTTCCAGGAGATTCCAAAGCAATTCACATTATAAATCACAAAAAATTAATTGGAATTGTTTGTAACACCATCATAACTAAATGCAACAGGAACCAGCGCTAGTCAGGGAACGCCTGAGTGAAGAGAGTTTAGATCAGGGGTTGGCAATTTTTTTGTGGCTTGGGCTGGTTCACGGTCCCACAGATGCCGCAGTGGGCCAGAGTGTGTGCACGCACGCACAAACGCTATTTCCGGCGCTCCTTCTGGCATGGAGGTATGCGCAGCTTCCCACTGGCTGCAGGAGCCAGCCAATGGGAAGCCGGCCAGCGTTGTGGAAGGTGGTCCCCACTCCGCTCCACGCCAGTTTAGCACGGTGCACGGGAGCTGACCGAGCGGGTGGCGGGAGTCCCCAAGTAGGTGGCGGGGGGGCCATGAGCCAGTTAAACAACCCCCATGGGCCGCTTGTGGCCCATAGGCCTTAGGTGTCTGACCCCTGGTTTAGTTGATGCTAGTGAAACCACCCATCACTGGTGTCTGCCTAGCCTCAGTGGGAAGAGCAATCCAACCTCAGTGTTGTCTACACTGACTGGCAGTGGTTTTCCAGGCATTCAAGCAGGAATCTTTTCTAGCCTTACCTGGAGATGCCAGGAATTGAAGATGTGACTTTTTGCATGCAAAGCCAATGCTCTTATCACTCAGGCACACCTCTTTCAATACCAGATCCTTAGTATTGCATTTGATTGTCTTATATCTCCTGCCAGTCCTCTTCATATGGAAAATGGGTATTTGAAGGACTTACATGAGGAATGCGACCACAAAGAGCCAACACACACACACCCTGCTCAGAGGGGAGTGAGCCTTGAAAAAGTTGAGCTGGATCCCCTCCCAATGTCAGGGGATCCAGTTCCCTTCATCACAGTGGGTACCATGCAAGAGTAAATATTACTTGTAAAAATAAGAGTGAAATGCTAACACACACACACATCCAATAGTGTTGGGGTTAGGATGGTGCAGTGTTTGTGTCAGCTGAGAGGCACATCATTGGCGATGGTAGGGATTTATCACAACAGAGGCATCAGTAAGTGCCTGCCAGTGTTAGGCAGCAGATAGCCATTTAAATGGGTTGCTTCAGGGTGGGGATTTTCAGGCCCCTCCTTGGCATGGATCTAACACAGCTGGAGTAGAATGTATTGAGCCTTTCAGTGTTTTAGCTCCATCTGTAGATTTAACTATTCTTGAAACAGTAATAAAAAGTATACTGCAGTTCTGATCTACATGCATGTGATTTTTAATTAGATATCCTGTATGGAGCTACCACAAGAGCTTAGACAACTGGCAGATTTTTACAAGGAACGAAGAAAGAGGGCAATGCAGAACTTCCAGCTGAATGAGGAAGGTCTCCTGATCAGAAAGCAATTAGAAACTATGGGAAGAAGGGTAGCAAAGGCGAAAGAAAACCAGAGAGTGAGTACTGGCTTATTTCTTTCTAGTAGGGCAGTATCCCCTAAAACTACCAGTCCTCTCCACCTCTTGGGTCAAGATGTTCAGGACAACTCTGAAAAAGAAGACTGGCAGGCAAATCATTGTAATAATCAATGGGCGACAGTTGGTGCGAGTAATGTTGAATCTGAAGCAGAAGCAAGACGTCCCATTTGCTGTAAATCAGTACTGGGAGCATCTGAGGTGAAAGGAAGAAAACCATCTCCAGTGTTCAAACCGCAAACAAAGGTAGATTTGACGTTAGAAGAGGAAATAAAGGAATTGTTGACAGAAGGCAAGAATGAAGACAACAAATCTGCTGTTTCTGCCCTTTCACCTCCAAAAGCAAACAATTCTAGGATCCCATTTCAAGCTGTAAAGCAATCTAGCCAAACCCTGTCTAATGCTGCCATGAGTAGAAATCCCTCTTCTCAAACAACTCGTGATTACTGTCTCCAGGTTCCCACAAGACAGAAGAATGGGGGGAAGTGATTTGGCGGTTCACTTTGTCTTGCCTTCAGATTTCAATTGTCAGCTGCCAGCCCCAAGCCCTGGAGGCAAGGAGCAGAAATTGTTTCCTTTTCAAATTCTTTATTGGAAGACTTCCATTAATGGAGCAAATTCTGGAGGCAGCTGGACACAATACCCTTCATGTTGTATGGCAGTTTCCTGCTCCTATAAACACAATTGATGTTACTGGTGTTAATTCTACTACTGTAGTCTTGAGTTCAGTATTTTTTCCAGATTATTCCAAAGAACCATTGATTTTCATTCTATTTGAATGTTCCACTTATCCAACTAAACCTAAAGTTCATGTATGTGCTTCCTGTATCGTTAACTTCATGACAAAGGGGGAAGGAGTCCCCAACCCTTTCATGATGATTTCAAAAAAAACACATCCAACAACATAGAAACACAACTCATCTGCAGAATTGTTAGCTGTTCCCCCCTGCTCCCCAATACAGTATTTGCAGTTATATCTTTGGAACAAGTTTTCCATTCTGGATTGCAAAATTCTCCCTTGAGCAATATAGAAAGTTATTTATTGCACCAAGTACCCATAAATAATAACATTATTTGTACAACATAGTCTACAAAGGGAACAGCAAACATTTCTAAGCAGCTCAATCCTAACCATGTTTACTCCGAAGTTCAATTATCAGTTGGACATGTGATGCAGTACGGAATAACTGTGTTCTAGGTTTCAAAAGGTTGTTGTTGTTGTTGTTGTTCAGTCGTTTAGTCCTGTCCGACTCTTCATGACCCCATGGACCAGAGCACGCCAGGCTCTGTCTTCCACTGCTTCCCGCAGTTTGGTCAATCTCATGCTGGTAGCTTCGAAAACACTGTCCAACCATCTCATCCTCTGTCGTCCCCTTCTCCTTGTGCCCTCCATCTTTCCCAGCATCATGGTCTTTTCCAGGGAGTCTTCTCTTCTCATGAGGTGGCCAAAGTATTGGAGTCTAAGCTTCACAATCTGTCCTTCCAGTGAGCACTCATCACGATCTGTCCTGGCTTCCTTTTTTTGTGGGGAAAACAATTACATGGTAAAAGGCCTTTAGTTGGGCAGCATTACAGCAGCAGGATCCTAAGCATGCTTATTTGAAAATAGGTATGAGTTGTTCATTTTCAAAATAGAAGGGCAAAGCTGTATGTTGTTTGTTGGAATTTGAACAGATGTTTCTTAAAATGCAAGTGTGTATGTTTCAGATATAAACTTAATATGCTGGGTTTTTTGGTAGATGGTTTTCCAAGGAAAACTCTTCACAAGGCAGTTGGAATGTTTTTCTCTAAAATAAAATAAAAGTCATGATTATTCTTTGTGGTCTTTTTGCATTCATGTACAGTGGTGCCTCGCAAGACGAAATTAATTCGTTCCGCAAGTTTTTTCTTCTTGCGAGTTTTTCGTCTTGCGAAGCACGGTTTCCCATAGGAATGCATTGAAAATCAATTAATGCGTTCCTATGGAAACCGCTTGCCAGGCTGGCGGTGCGGAGAAGGGCTTTTCTCCCCACCGCAAGCCTTCAGGACAGGTACGGGAACAGAGGGGAAGGGGTGCAGCGCTTCTCCTCTGTTCCCGGGGCTTGCGGTGGGAGGAGGGTTTTTCCTCCCCACCGCCAACATTCAGAACAGCATTCTGAATGTTGGCGGTGGGAAGGAAAACCCTCCTCCCACCGCAAGTCTTCAGGACAGCCATCCGAAGGCTGGCGTGGGGAGAAGGGCTTTCCGCCCCACCGCCAGCCTTCGGAGCAGCCTTCCGAAGGCTGGCGCGGGGAGAAGGGCTTTTCTCCCCACCGCCAGCCTTCGGAGGAGCCTTCCGAAGGCTGGCGTGGGGAGAAGGGCTTTCCGCCCCACCGCCAGCCTTCGGAGGAGGTCCGAGGACAGTGGGGAAGACGCGCTGCGCTTCCCCGCTGTCCCGGAGATTTCCCTATGGGCTTTCGTCTTGTGAAGGAAGCCCATAGGGAAATTCGTTTTGCGAAGCGCCTCCAAAACGGAAAACCCTTTCGTCTAGCGGGTTTTCCGTCTTGCGAGGCGTTCGTCTTGCGGGGCACCACTGTATATAGGTCCTGTACCTGCACAGAGCAACATCTTTTAGAGCTTCAAAATGGAATCCAGCAATCATCCTTCAAACAGGTGGCCCCTGCACTGTATACAGGCCTTGAGAAACAGGCAACCAACTTACCACCACCCCATTCACTTTCATGCACTGCAGAATTAATGTTTCGCAGCTTTCCTCAACATTTTTTATTCTAATTTGCTGGACGTACCTGTTAAGTTATATATACAGTGGTACCTCAGGTTAAGAATTTAATTCGTTCTGGAGTTCTCTTCTTAACCTGAAACTGTTCTTAACCTGAAGCACCACTTTAGCTAATGGGGCCTCCTGCTGCTGCCGCGCCGCTGCTGCATAATTTCTGTTCTCATCCTGAAGCAAAGTTCTTAACCTGAGGTAATATTTCTGGGCTAGCGGAGTCTGTAACCTGAAGCGTATGTAACCTGAAGCATATGTAACACGAGGTACCACTATACTAAGCCCCCCCCCCCCTGCCCGATGGATTTGGACACTACGACCTAGATTACCCCTTTAGCTGCCTGAAAATAAAATTCCTCAGATATAAGTAGAATAACAACTTAAAAGCAGCCTGCTGCATCAGACCAAAGGTCTATTTAGCCTACCATCCTATTTTTCCACATACTTACTGGTTTATTTCTCCACTATTGAGAGCAAAAGGCTTCTCCCATTCACGGGTGTCTGGTGTCCACTAGACTTGGTGGGGTGGATAAGAAGTCCAAGGTGTGTGGCCAAGTTCTTCCCCCTCCATTATACTGTGGACACTTTAGGAATTGCTCTTCTATAGATAGCACCTAACTAAATGGAAAAAATAGCCTAGTTTTAAGAAGGGTTTCCTGCTCTCCCAAACACTTCTTCTGGGGGGGAAAGTTCTGTGACCACTTAAATACTGCAATTGTAAGACACCTAAGTGTCTTATTGAGGGACGCGGGTGGCGCTGTGGGTTAAAGCCTCAGCGCCTAGGGCTTGCCGATCGAAAGGTCGGCGGTTCGAATCCCCGCGGCGGGGTGCGCTCCCGCTGCTTGGTCCCAGCGCCTGCCAACCTAGCAGTTCGAAAGCACCCCCGGGTGCAAGTAGATAAATAGGTACTGCTTACCAGCGGGAAGGTAAACGGCGTCCCGTGTGCTGCGCTGGCTCGCCAGATGCAGCTTTGTCACGCTGGCCACGTGACCCGGAAGTGTCTCCGGACAGCGCTGGCCCCCGGCCAATAGATGTGAGATGGGCGCACAAACCCCAGAGTCTGTCAAGACTGGCCCGTTCGGGCAGGGGTACCTTTACCTTTACCTTTAAGTGTCTTATTATGGCTCAGAAGGGGTGGATTCTTGCAACAAATACTAGATTACTCAGAACTAAGCCCCACTGAATTCCATGTGGATCACTCCCTGGTAAGTATGAACAGGATTGCAGCCTGGTTAGCCTTAAAAGGTGTCACACAGGACTGTTAACAAGGAAAGAAAAGGATTCTATAACTTTCCAGACCTATGAGAAAAGATTATGCCCCTGGCTCAGTGTATTCATTTCTACATCTTTCCCCCCAGAACGCTGAATAAAGGGCAGGGATATTACATGGACTAGGACCTGCGTTAAAATCACCACTCAGCCATAAAGGCATTAGATCCATTTCAGTCCGGTTTCCGTCCTGGTTTTGGGACGGAGACGGCTCTGGTTGCCCTAACAGATGATATCCGTAGACAACTGGATCGAGGCGGGTCAGGACTGCTGATCCTTTTAGATTTGTCAGCAGCTTTTGACATGGTCGATCATGATCTTCTGGACCATCGCCTTGCAGACGTGGGGATACAGGGCATAGCCCGTAACTGGTTGTGCTCTTTTATCTCTGGTCGGGGACAGAGGGTGGCACTAGGGAGGGAAATGTCGTCACGCCACTCCTTGGTGTGTGGAGTGCCGCAGGGCGCAATTCTCTCCCCAATGCTTTTTAACATCTTTATGCGCCCCCTTGCTCAGATTATCCGGAGCTTTGGGCTGGGCTGTCATCAATATGCTGATGACACTCAGCTCTATCTACTGATGGATGGCCACACCAACTCGGCCCCTTACACACTGACCAGATGCTTGGAAGCTGTGGCTGGATGGTTTCGTGGGAGCCGATTGAAACTAAATCCTTCAAAGACAGAGGTCCTATGGCTAGGTCGGGATAGCATGGGGATGAGGGACCAACTCCCTTCTCTTGCGGGGGCCCAATTAGTGCCATTACCTTCCGTTAAGAGTTTGGGTGTAATCCTTGACGCCTCCCTTTCCATGGAGGCGCAAGTCACAGCAACAGCCAAGGCGACATTTTTCCACCTTCGCCGCATCAAGCAGTTGGTCCCTTACCTTTCCCGCCCCGACCTGGCCACAGTGATCCATGCGACAGTCATCTCCAGGCTTGACTACTGTAACTCGCTCTACGCGGGGCTGCCCTTGAAGCTGTCCCAGAAACTCCAGCGGGTACAGAATGCTGCAGCGAGGCTCCTCACAGGGTCTCTGCCATGGGAGCATATTCATCCAGTGCTTTTCAAGCTGCACTGGCTCCCGGTGGAGTACAGGGTCAGATTTAAGGTGCTGCTTTTGACCTTTAAAGCCCTTCACGGCCTAGGACCCTCGTACCTACGGGACCGCCTCGCCTGGTATGCCCCACGGAGAGCCTCAAGGTCCATAAATAACAACACCCTAGTGGTCCCAGGCCCTAAGGAAGTTAGATTGGCTTCAACCAGAGCCAGGGCCTTTTCAGCACTGGCCCCAACTTGGTGGAACGCTCTGTCTCATGAGACCAGGGCCCTGCAGGATCTGATCTCTTTCCGCAGGGCCTGTAAGACAGAGTTGTTCCGCCTGGCCTTTGGATTGGAGCCAATTTGATTCCCTCCGCCCCCTTTTTCTTTTTTCTTTTCCTTCTCCTGCAATGAGGCTCCATTTTAATATTTTAATGTTCCATTATTTTAATGTTGTATTTTATTTTTGTTTTTAAGTTGTAATCACTCATCTTGTTTTTATTATTGCTTGTAAGCCGCTCTGAGCCCGGCCTTGGCTGGGGAGGGCGGGGTATAAATAAAAAATTATTATTATTATTATTATTATTATAAAACTTACTGTGACCTTTGACCAGTCTCTCAACGTAACCAGCTATTCTCTGGTACCTGGTATTCAGAAGCAGATTATCACAATTAGGGATAGTCAGATCTATGGATGAGGTTAATCTGCCCTTTCAAGTTGGTGTCAGCCTTTCCAGTTGTAAAAATACACCATAAAAAAACTTAATTTTGTCTAAAATGCGTCCTTAGGTTTGAGAGATATAAGTAGGAACGTCCTGGCCAGATATATATACATGCACACATACAGTGTTAACATATATAGTAATTTATATCCTTTTACCAAAACAAATACATTGCAAGAACAAGATATACTGCAGCACCTTAGAGCTATCACCATTTTCCTTGCAAGGCAGTTACAAAAATAGCTTAATATTTTCCAGTGTGGCAAACCGTTTAATACTCAAGTGGTAAGACAAGAAATGTGCGGGGAGTGGGGAGGTGAATTGAAAGAGAAATTGATACCAGGTACTATCAAATTAATGCATGGGGCCTTTGATTAAAGGGATCCAGTTCTCAATATTATTTCATTCACTGTAAGAGATTTATGTGCCGTCCTTCGGGCTTTAATAAAAAACAGCCGTGGCAAAAGCGTGCTGGAGAAACCGCGTGGAGACGAACTGCGAACAGAGAGAATTCGATTACGGTACTGCCTGTGAAAATACTTTCAATCAAAAGGATTGATCGTAGGCCTACCAAGGTCTGCACAGCCCCACCCCTAAACACAGGAGCAAGGTTAGCCAAACGCTACGTCACTTCCAAGGAGCTCCCGTTGGAATCTTACCCTCGCGAACCTTTAGCTGGCGCTTCGCGCGAGAATTGCTAACTCACGCCAGTCTCTTCGGCCGAAAGCGTTCGGTAATTTCCGTCACCGCCAGACTCAACCAGTCGAACGATGAACGAATCGATGCTACAGGGGTCCTTGTGGGTTCTATGTGGGGGGAAGAGCACGGGATGTGGGCACGGGGACAGTGTAGCGGTTGCGGCGAAGCCCGCCACCGAGTATTTCTAGGTGGGGGCTCCGAGGGCCAGCTAGGGGTGCCGAGTTCGATTGTTCTGGCCTGGCCATGGCGCCTCTCCTCCCCCCCGCCATGGCTCCCCGTGTCCCTGCTCCTCTCCTCTCAGTGAGCGAAAGTGGCCGCCGCCGCCGTCCCAGCGCCCGCAGCCGCCGCCTCCTCAGCAGCAATAGCGCGGCCGCCATCTTGGCGAGGCAGAAGCCGAGAGGCACCGCGGCAGGGCACAGGCAGCGCCAGCGCAGCGCGGGGCGAGAGGCCGGCGCGAGAGAGCGGGGCGGGCAACTCGAAAGCCACCCCCGGCCCAAGCCGGGCCACGCACCAGGTAAGACGCCGGGGCTCCCGGGCCGAGGCAGGTGGCAGCGCCGGAGGGACCCGCTAGGCCAGGTTCCGGCTTCCCCCCCGAACCCAACCCCTCCTTCCCGCTCCCTCCGCAGCGGCCCCGGCAGCCGGGCCTTCTCTTAAAGCGACAGGCCCTGCCGCTCCTCTGGGGCGGAGGGAGGGAGAGCAGGCACACGCGCGCCCCCCACTGCGGAGGGGGCGGGACCCCGGCAACCTCCCCTCGCCCGCAAAACGCTCCCGCGGAAGGAGGGAAGGCGCCCTTGGCGGGGCCTGTGCCGCCCCTCGGCAGCGTGCGGCGCCGGGGTGAGGGTGTGTCGGTCGCACCCAGCCCACGTGCGCGCCCCGCGCTTTGCATGAAGGCGGCGGACGAGGAAACGGGAGCTCAGCGTATGGGCTTGACAGCCCCGCCTTAAGCAGCGTCCCGGTTTAGCCTATAGGATTGCCAACCGCACTGCTTCCTATGCGGTCTGTTAACCATTGGAACGTGCGGTTCGACTCTTTATTCGGTTTTATTTCGGTGTGGTTTGTGGGGGTTCAGGATTAGTGCTTGCAGATTCCAAGACCCCAGCATACTTGAGCGTCAAGCGTAAAACAGAAAATAAAAGTGCATATCGGTTTCGCAATTTTAATCTGAAAATTTCTGTTCGCTTGGATTATGTAGAACACGTGCTTAAAAGCTGTAAATGACTTACTGGTCACATGGTATGTGTGATTTGGTAGTTTGATCTGGGATGCATATAGTGCATCCTGATCACACTCCAAAACGTTTGGCTGCTGGGCTGTCCTCGGTAACTGGAAATTAAAGGCTGGTAATCATGGAGGGCTGTTGGTTAAGATTGTGCTGTTCCATGTTTTAACTGGAAAGTCTGGTTAGCTTGTAGCATAACATGATGACTATCACTTCCTTTGCCCCCTGGTTGCAAGCAAACTCTTACCTTTCACAAGTGTATTTATGACAGGTCAGTATGCCTGTGTTCCATACATACTACTAATAGGAGCGAGTGTTTCTGTTATTTAAAAAACTTCAGTACACATCTTAATCTTGACTTCTATGCAATCTCCTGCAAGGTTTCTTGGGTAGAAGTAGTGTTTTGACAGAGGAGAGGTAAATACCAGTACAGTCAAACCTCAGTTGTCGAATTGCTCCGTTTTCAAACATTTCTCTCTTTTTTTTTAATGATATTTACTACTTTTCCAACAATTTCAACACAACACTACAAAGAAAAAAAGAAAAGAAAAAGAACAATACAAACAAAAACAGTTTAAAAACACCTCAAACATTTTCAATATCTTATCTTTCATTCGCTTATTTCCAACGACCTCCTCACACCTCCCTTTTTGTATTCCACTTCTATTAATTGTTTCAGCAATTCCTTTCCATCTTCCTCTGTTTTCTATCCTAGAATTATCTTAACACATTCTAACCTTATTTTTTCCTTTAATATTCTATTAATCTATTTATACTTAATTCCTTATAACATTTCTACCAAAGCCATATAACTTCATTCCAACATTCTTCTAACATTCATTAATGTTACAATACTTCCATAAATAGTCTTTAAACTTTTTCCAGTGTTCTTCCACCGACTCTTCTCCCTGGTCTCGGATCTTGCCTGTCATTTCCGCCAATTCCATATATTCCATCAACTTCATCTGCCATTATCCAACACTTCAGTGTTTTCAAGAAGCAGCCATTCTCTCAGCCAGCAAAAAGCAGATGGTTCACAACAAAGTTTAGGGGTCTGGCAGGGCAAGTCCGCCTCCTTCTTTGGCATCCGTCAATATCTTAAATTTTACTCGAGGCTTCCTGCTCTGCCAAACAAATCTGGAAACATCCCTCTGCCACCTCCTGAAACAATCCATCCCATCCAAAACTTGCAATATTTGAAACAAAAGCAACATCCCCGGCAACACAGCAACCCTCATCCCCACCACAACAACTCGGCCCAACAATAACAACTTCAGATTTGTCCATTTTTCCAACTATTTCGTTTTCAAACATTTCAGCTCCCAAACGCCAAAAACACAGAATTAAATGCTCTGGTTGTTTAATGGCTTTTGGAAGCCAAATGTCCGACGTGGCTTCTGCCTGAGTGCAAGAAGCTCTTGCAACCAATCAGAAGTCTCACCTCAGTTGCTGAACATTTCAGAAGCCGAACAGGCTTCCAGAACCGATAATGTTCGTCAACCGAGGTTTGACTGTACTTATTAGTGTACTAAGGGCTGTGATGATCTACTTGTAATTAGACCATCACAGTGTATCATTTCCAAATTTTGGATATAAATTGTTTGATTCAGAGCAGCTAAATTGGTTCCTCTACTGCAGGGATAGCTAATCTGCAGCTCTTTAGATGTTGTTGAACTGCAACTCCCATCATCCTCAGCCATCATGGCCAGTAGTCAAGGATAATGGGACATGTAGTTCAGAAGTATCTGGAGGGCCATTCATAAGTTAGCCACCTCTGCTCTGCTGCATCAAAACCAACATGGAGCTGTTTTGACTGGAGCTTGATTGTTTTCCTTCATGCTTTTTAGTGCTTCAGGATTAGAAATGTTATGTTGTTAACATCTTAATTATAGAAGCCAAAAGCAGTCGTTCAACTAGAATATCTTGTACTGCTACTTGAAAAATTAGAATGAGAAAGAACATGTGGCGTAGGTTAAAACTTGTCATTGCTAAACATTTACGTAGTACTTCAGATTTGCAAAGTATACGTTTGCCTTCAAAACAGTTCTGTAGTTGGTTGCTAGTATTACCATTTCACAGATGAGTAATGGAAATGTATGGCCAGATCCTACCTATCTTTTAACTGAAAGTAAGCCCCACCAAGTTTAATAAAGTCAACACCAAAGTAAGTGTTCATAGCAGTATAACCTCAGTATAGTTTTATCCATTCACATAGTCTTTGAAAAAGGTGGAACTTGAACTTCCTTCCGAAATGCAAATCAATAGCTTTCCTAGCAAATTTTTTTTCTACTTTGTTGTTTAGCAACCATGAATATGTTGTTCTTTGACTTTAGATAGCCACAGATTCAAATCAAAATGAAACTCAACTTTAGTCAATTTTAGTTTTTCTGTTTACTGAAACTGATGCAAAATATAAAGAAAAAGTAAAGTACAGAAGAATATTAAATTAGGATTGATTTATTTCCATAATCTGGTGGTAAAAATGCTTTTGCTTTAGTGGAACCCCGCACAGTAAACCTAAGACAATTCTGTTCCAGTTAAGCACAGAAGCAACTGACCCAGCGAAGCAAAACCACAAATGTCATGTATTGGCTGTGAAGCGACCTATGATAGTTTTGTATAAGGGTCAATGGTCTATGTGACAGATGTGTATATCACTAGTTTTCAACCCTTGGCTGTGTTTTCTACCAAGCAACAGCAAAGTTTACTACATACAATGGTACTTACAACAAACACTTGTGGATTTGTTACACAGCAGCTCTTCTCTCAGAATTAAAGTACCGTATTTTTCGCCCTATAGGATGCACTTTTTCCCCTCCAAAAATGAAGGGGAAATGTGTGTGCGTCCTATGGGCCGAATGCAGGCTTTCGCTGAAGCCTGGAAAGCGAGGGGGGGTCGGTGCTCACCTACCCCTCTCGCTCTCCAGGCTTCAGGAAGCTATCTGCAAGCCGTGGGAGAGCTGCACGACTTCGTGCAGCTCTCCCATGGCTAGCGGAGAGCTTGCCTGCACCCAGAAGCTTGGGGCGCGCTGAGCTCAGCAAGCCCCAGGCTTCCGGCTTTGTGCAGCTCTCCGCTAGCCGTGGGAGAGCTGCGCGAAGTCACGCAGCTCTCCCACGGCTTGCGGATAGCAGCCTGTTCTGGGGGCTGGGGTCGGGGGAAGCTCGGGCTTCCCCCGCCCCAGCCCCGCACCTGGGGGGGATAATTCCCCCCCCTTTATTTCCCCCCCAAAAAACTAGGTGCGTCCTATGGGCCAGTGCGTCCTATGGGGCGAAAAATACAGTAGTTTTTCACCTATAAAAATGTGTTAAGTTGCTGAAAAGTCATCCATTATCAGTTTGCTCATTTCTTTCTGTGGTAGGTAGGTTTTTACCTATGTTAAGTATGTTCTTGTCTGGACTCCTATGTTGATTTCAATCTACGTTGTTATATAGTAATTCTTTAACTATTCTTGAAAAAGGCTTTTCTACAAACTTACTAAGTTAATAATGCCATTATTGGGCTAGAGCCTGAACACTTTTTTCAAGAACATGTTGTCCATTTGAGATTACTGATTTGCTATCCTGAACCAGTGGCATACAGGCATTTTAGTATTGCAGATCTCTCCGAAAGTACTAGATTCCAAATAGTCTTTTTGGAGAAGTCTTGTACAAATATCTGATTAGAATCTTGTGCAGATTTTAGATGTGGCATAGTCCACAACCCAGAACTGACGGTTATATGGGTTTGTGAGGGATCACATACTGTACTCTGTTGTTTTCTCTTCACCTGCCAGTATGTGAGAATGCAACAAAAGTCACAGTTTGACTAACAGTGTAATCCAATGGTACTGCTATGTCAATGCCACTGATGTCAATGCAGTAGTAGCTTAATGCAGTTGGGATCCCTTACACTCCTAGTAGCAAAGTCAGCAGCAAAATTATGCCACTTTAAAGAAGAACATAACAACACTGACGGACTCCCCCACAGCATCCCTGGCAACACTGCTTACACCCACAAATCACAGCATCATGTGTTAATGATGCCTGCACACTGCACAGTAGCCAGCATTGGAAGAAACCAACCCACTTACTCTGGTGGCAGACACCCATCTACTGCCACCCTGCCTCACACACCAATCTGGCAGTCACAAAGACACGCTAGTGCCCTTAGTAGTTCACACTACCATCCTGAAGCCAGCATAGTCCAGCAGTTGTCACCAGTACCTATGCACTCCTGAAGTTTGTGTCCTCTTATATCACAAGCATGGGCAGCCTACAAATAGTCACACTTTCATCAGGCAAAGGCATAGGGGAACACAGGAAATGTTGCCTGGGCTTTTGGCCCTTTATTTGAAGGGTGCCATTCTGGCTTTATTTAGTGGGCCAGGCCTTCCAATTTTATAGGTGTATTTTTGGTTGTTCTTATTTTTTTAAATGTAAGTTGCCTTGGGTCACTCTATGAAGTTTAAAAAAAGAATAGTAAGTATGGATGCTGCAAGTTGCGACACCCAAGCATATCTTTAGCTCATTTGGAAGACACTATGTGATGTATTCACTCAACTTCTACACCTGCCGTGAAGTTTGACAATGCTAGGATGGTTACATACAAATGACTATAAAATCATTGCGTACAAGATATAAACAGTCAGCTGCAAGTTAACGAAAACATTAATATATAGCAAGCAATCACAACATAACCTCTGAATCTTATCTCACCCAAACCCAAATCTTTGGGTTTCCCAGGAGAAGAATTCAAGGCCCAGTAGGCTATGATAAAGGGAATGATACCAAGAGGGAGCAGCTAGCCAGTGGACGAACAAGCAAGCACGGTAGCCACAACAAACTCCCGGGGAGCAACCTTATGAGCTCCCTGGTAGGCCAGTAGGAAAGATAATAAAAATGGGAAATAAGGGATAGCAGTTCAACTCCTAGCCTAGGGATTTATTAAACTCACCCCAAGGCAAAACACACATTTTGGCTACCTAGCTAATTAGCCAGTAGTCTTGGAAGCAAAAAAAGGTAAATATAACATGCCACACTTCACACTCAGTAGAGCAGCTCCCTAAATCAAACATCAGCTGGAGAAAAACCTAGGATAGAACCTTTGTCATCCGACAGCCCAGGCAGATATAAACTAGGACTAGGGAGGATTTATTTAAAGCTTTTGCTCTGCAGGCCAACTTGTTTTGCATACATGAGGTCCCAAGTTTGAACCCGTACACAGACTCCCTGTGAAGGAGGTTGGGAGGAGCCTGTCAACACAGGCACACCTGAGATTGTCCGGGATTCACACTGTCTGTGTTGGGTGCCTTTGGTAGTCAAGCCAGAAATTGTGGCTTCTATGGTTCTGCCTCTTCTGGCTCGGCTGTTGTGTGGCCAAAGAAGCCCCCATTCCTACAAAAAAGAGTGATGTGAAGCCTGCCATTCTACACAATGCACAGCTGAGGTGTTCCACAGCAGAAAAGGCAAGTCCTACATGGGTAAGAGGTTATAGGTATATTGACCACACAGCTGTTAACCAGCACCACTTTTCCTTCTGTTGTGGGATCTCACCATTAAAGCTGTTGAAATTATCAACAAATGTGGGGGCACTTTCTTTGCTTGCCCTTATAGGAACAGGTGAGACAAAGCTCGCATTGAGCAATATCAGTGCTAAAGTGAGTTTTAAAAGCAAGATGAGTAGAGTTGCCAACCACCTATTCTAGCAGGGCTCCTGACAGCGGAATAACACCTGCCCCCATCACTGTATCCCCATGCTAAGTTTGATTGCACATAATTTGTCTTGCAAACAAAATTGAACTTATAGCAGCCCTGCTAGATGAAAAGGTGGCAACCCCACATAAGAACAGCTGGATGTGCAAATGTTTGCTGCTGGTTGTTCTGCAAGATTTGCTTATGGTCTGTTCTGTATGGGAGTGGGCAGGATACAGAATGATAATCCGCAGTTGCATAATAGTACCTTTGCCTAAGTGCTCATTATAGGTAGATAAGCTAGCTACTGAGAGAGACAACCATACAACCATCATTTAGTTGCTCTCTTTCCTGCTGGGGTGCCCCTGATTAGTTTTAGTTTTATTATTTTTTATATAAAAGGGTTATAAGAGCCTTCCACAACCCAGTGCCCTCCAGATGTTGCTGGACTGCAACTCTCACTATCCCTGGCCTGAGCCTTGCCCATAGTGTCTGGATCTGGTAGGAGTTTTTAGTATAGTTTAATATTGCATAATGTTCCTGCAGAAGGGTTGATATTTGAAATGTGCTGGGCTCAAAACACTATCTATTTAAAAGAATTTATTACACTATATATTCAGAGTATATATTTGGAGTGTACAAAAATAGAATAAAATACTTAATACAAAAGCAGTTTTAAAATATAAAAATCAACATGAATTTTAAAATGGCAGAAATGAAATAGACCAATTTGGGATGGCTTGGGAGAAAAGTAAAGTTTCCCATGGATGTTGAGAACATAACAGTGTTGATTGAGGATTGCTTCCCTTCTAAGAATACTAGAGAACTGGTGACACAATACAGTGGTACCTCGGGTTAAGTTAATTCGTTCCGGAGGTCTGTTCTTAACCTGAAACTGTTCTTAACCTGAAGCACCACTTTAACTAATGGGGCCTCCTGCTGCCGCCGCACCGCCGGAGCCCAATTTCTGTTCTTATCCTGAAGCAAAGTTCTTAACCTGAAGCACTATTTCTGGGTTAGCGGAGTCTGTAACCTGAAGTGTATGTAACCCGAGGTACCACTGTACTAAAAGCATGTGCTGGAGTCACAGCATGCTTTACCACAAGGCCATCAACAGGTCTTCATCCACAGATCTATGTGACTGTGGTGGAATAGAGGGGAAGAAACATCTTCCCAGCTACTGTTTATCAGGCTCTCTGCTTTTTTCCCTGCGTTTGGTTCCCCTGATATCTCCATTAGAGGAGTCAAGCTATTAGGGAAAGATAATGTCAGTCATACAGTATTCACCCTTTGCAAGGAGTTGTGGTGGAACTTGTTATTGTGCAGGTCATGTGCCAGAGCACAGATTCTGGAAAGGAAAAAAAGGAATCATGAATGTTTAGTTAGCAGTAGTTAGAGCAGAGCGCCTCTAGTTCACAAGCAAAGTGAATTTTGCATTTCATTGTCTGGTAAGCGCCTGCTTACTTGCATTTGGGAATTCCTAGCTGATAGAGCTCCTCCTTTCTGCACAGCAAATCCTTACCCCACAGCTCCTAAGTATAATACAGTGGTACCTTGGTTCTCAAACTTAATCTGTTCCGGGAGTCCATTCGACTCCCGAAACCATTTGAAAAACAAGGCGCGGCTTCTGATTGGCTGCAGGAGCTTCGTGCACTCAAGTGGAAAACGTGTTGGACGTTTGGCTTCTGAAAAACATTCACGAACCAGAACACACACTTCCTGGTTTGCGGCATTTGGGAGCCGATTTGTTTGACAACTAAACCTTTTGGGAACCAAGGTCATTATTTCCAGTCATTATTATAGGGTTTTGAGCTGGTGGTCATGGACCAGAAACAAGCACTCTAGATTCATTTCAGTCAGGGTTTAGGCCCAGTTTTGGCACAGAAACTGTTTTGGTCACCTTGTATAATGACCTCTGTCAAAAGAAAGACAGGGAAAATATTTTCCTGTTAATTCTCCTCGACCTCTCAGTGGCTTTTGATACAACCAACCATGGTATACTTGTGGAGTGACTGTCGTGGGGTGGGGGGTGGCACCACTTTGCAGTGGTTCCGGTCCTACTTTGGTGGTCATTTCCAGAGGGTGATGTTTGGGGTGTGCTCTGTGGCCCCATGGAGCCTTCAATGTGGGGTTCCACAGGGTCGATTTTCTCCCTCTATGATGTTTAATGTCTACATGAAACTGCTGAGTGGGTTCACCCAGAGTTTTGGAGTACAGTGGTACTTCAGGTTAAGTACTTAATTCGTTCCGAAGGTCTGTACTTAACCTGAAACTCTACTTAACCTGAAGCACCACTTTAGCTAATGAGGCCTTCTGCTGCTGCTGCACCGCCAGAGCACGATTTCTGTTCTCATCCTGAAGCAAAGTTCTTAACCTGAAGCAATATTTCTGGGTTAGCGGAGTCTGTAACCTGAAGCGTATGTAACCCAATGTACCACTGTACACTGTCAGCAATATGCTGATGAAACACAGCTATATTTCTCCTTTACATCTGCATGTTTGACATTGGATGTTCTGGATTGTTGGCTTGCCTCAAGAATGGGATGAGAGCCAAAAAACTGAAGCTCAATCCTGATATGACTGAGGCACTGTTAGTGGGCGTTTCCCTAGACAGGATGGATGAGAGGTTGCCTGCTTTTGATGGGGTTACACTCCCTCTGAAGGAGCGGGTACGTAGCTTGGGGGTACTTCTGGATTCTTTCCTGTTCCTTGAGGCTCAGGTGGCCTCAATGGCACGGAGTGCCTTCATCAGCTTTGGCTAGTGGCCCAGCTGCTCCCCTATCTGGACAGAGATAGCTTAACTTCTGTTGTCTATGCTCTGGTAACATTTAGGTAAAATAAAAACTGTTCAGTTCTATTTGGATAATGCAGATGCATATTGTTTTTATGTAAACCGCTTAGAGACTTTTATTACATTAAACAGCAGAAAAAGTTACCGTATTTTTCGTTCTATAAGATGCACCAGACCACAAGACGCACCTAGTTTTTGGAGGAGGAAAACAAGAAAAAAAATATTCTGAATCTCAGAAGCCAGAACAGCAAGAGGGATCGCTGCACAGTGAAAGCAGCAATCCCTCTTGCTGTTCTGGCTTCTGGGATAGCTGCGCAGCCTGCATTCGCTCCATAAGACGCACACACATTTCCTCTTACTTTTTAGGAGGGAAAAAGTGAGTCTTATAGAGCAAAAATACGGTAATTAATAAATAATAAAATAATGAAACTTGTGTTTACTTTTGCAATTATATATTCTGTGAGCGGTGAAGTCAGCTGTATGCAATTTCTGAACTTCAGTGTTATTGTCATAAATAAGTTGTGACATCTGTATTGTGTTATCTGCTGGCAAATGCAAGAAGAACTAGCATAAGTCCTGTTAAATGAATAAATATCACGAGAACTGTTGAGATATGTGAGCTTGTATGCTGCATTATGCAACAGTTGTAGTGGCTTACCATGGTCTTGGAACGCTAAATGTTGGTGTATAGCAAGCCAATTCACATTTTCCTACATTATTCCTGTATCACTTGTACTATTATGTATCCCTGTCAATGAACTACTTATATTAGATTCTAGAATAAAGAGCTCTCATATCACGTTAGATAGATGATTTTTTAAAAGTCAGTGGAACAGTTTCCTCGTTGACTTGTTTGCGATGGACCCCTCTGTGGGATTCTCCGGCATTGTTCTAGAATGCATGTTTAGTTCACACAATGTGTCAGCTTGGTCTCTTTGGCCTCACAGTTGCCTCATATGAACTGAGTTTATAACAAGAATACACCTATCTCTTTCCTGCAGTTGTACATTGCAGGGGAAGATCAACAAGGTTGGGCAAACCTCCTTTTGCTACTTCTCCTTGACAAATCCTTCCAAGAAACCCCTGGGTTCCCAAGGATGCTATTAGAAAACCACCAATATTCAGGCCAGGTCTTTCTCATCTCTTTGCCAGGGGGCTAGATGCAAGGCCGAATAAAAAACATTTTTTTTTTCTTTTGCAACCCGAATTATAATCCCTGCTGATAAAATTTGATAAGACTTAAGTGAAACCATTTGAACATTTTTTTATCACATGATGTTTAATTTTGTTCTGTTACCTAGTTGGACAGTCATGGGAACAAACTTTGAAAATGTAATTCCACAATGAAATATACCACAATGACTATTGGTATAGAATTTAAAAAGGACACGAGCAACCTGATCTTCCAAGCACATGCATTGACAGGCATTACAGGTCAACCCAATATAAGCCACAATAAAAAAAATCCCCATGAAAAGAAACAGGATCCTGTGAGTTTATTACTTTATATATATATTGTAAACCACCCTGTCATCCTTGGATGAAGGGCAGTATAGAAATTGAATTCACAACAACAACAAAACAACAACAATTTTTTTAAAAAAAGGACTTCAAATAGATATGATTATGCTAAATAGTTACATTCTGTTTTGGAACAGCTGTGCGTTAGGAGGCAACTTTGCATGAGGAGAGGCTTGTTCTATGGCCTCAGAGCTGGGTGCAAGAGAGGATGGCAACTGCACAGAGCTGGCAACGCCCCTCTATTTGCGATATCTGGAGAAAGCTCTGCGGTTGGATCATTTTTTACGTCAGACTTCCGCTATCTTCAACAGGAATGTATCCAGGTACTAGAAGTTTTACCTTACTTCGATTTGGGAACACGTAGAAAAGAGGCATATTATTGTTTTCATCTTAAGTGTGTGGGATGCTTGAATTCTGACTTTATTTTATGGAAAGGAGCTTTTCCCCCTCTGCATGCCCCAATTCTCCCTCTCCCCCCCCAAAAAAAGATCAGTTCCTAAGGGTTAAGGGACTCTTGGGATATAGTGGAGGGTGATGCAGATGAAGGGGGTCAAACAGCAACTGCAGATTTTAATCAGCAGAACTGGGTGGGGATTAACATTCCTCATCCGGTTTGGCCCTTAAACTGTAGTAGAGAATGACAGTAGGTGATTTTTTAAAAAATATATATGCAACCAAATTTATAATTAGTTTTCACATATGAGTGGTTTATGTAAAATTTCTGAAAAATTTGAGGCCACGGAAGCAAAAGTTTCCTTTTGGGAGGAAAAGGAAATAATTGTGCAAAACTGAAACATGCTTAACTTCCTTATAAAACCTGAACTTCCTACAATACTTTAAGAGCATCAAATGTATCATGTTTAATTTAGTTAGAATTTTAAATTGTACTCTTTTTTCATATGTGAAATTATAAATGGCTTAATCTTGTCCATAATATAATTACAAATATATCCAGTGTTGGGGGATGGAGCAAAATGAGCATTTGCTGAGATGGAGTGTGGTTGTTTATTTATACCTCACTTGTCCTTTTTGCTGTGATAACTATTATTTTAAACTTTATTGTAGTGATGAAAGTGAAGATGGATTGGATGACAATCCTCTGCTTCCTCAGCCTGGGGGTCCCTTGATACAAGTTAAAGAAGAACCTACAAGCTCCTTGCTTGGGGAGTCATCTGGAGCAGGAAGTTCTGGAATGTTAAACACGCATTCGCTCAATGGAGTGTTGCAATCTGGTAAATGTGCTTTACAATTAATTTTAGTTTGCATTGGGTGAGTAACCTAGCCTTCGACAGTAGACATATGTTTGGGACAAGGACCAATATGCTTGCCAAATGCAGAACTTTCAAATGGATGAAGGCTAGTAGCCTTTGTTATCACTGTGTATGTATTTTTTTGTACTTAGGACAGGGATAAATGCTTTCTCCAGCTAAATCTGTTGAATAATACCATTTTTTATCTTACTGTGTTGTTTAAACAGAGCCAAAAGCAGAAAAAGGGAATCTATACAACTTTTCCAAATTGAAGAAAAGCAGAAAGTGGCTAAAGGTGGGAGTTTTATTATTCTGAAATCCAAATGTGTTTACATTGCTACTTCTATTGCATTATTTTATGATGTAGTTACAGAAATCAGAAAGCTTTCTAAAAAGAGTGAAGCTGTCAAAACACCTCACCATCTGTTAAAACTTCTTGGCTTCATGGAATTGAGAGGAATTAATTTTGTTAATCCTACATTACAATCTCTGATATCTGTGCAGTTGCTTGCTTAGAATAGTAGCATTATTTACCTGGTCAGTTGCCCTAGAGTGATGAGAAAGGCATCAAAAGAATCTCTGAATGAGTTGGGCAGGGTGGAGATAGGGAATCCTGACATGGGAGTTTCAAAATCTTGGCGCGCATTGAGAATGTATACTATTTTTTCTTATTACTATAATAAACGTTTCTTAGGATTGCAAGCAGGTGAGATAGTGGGAAGATATGTTAGGAAATATTAAGGGGCTTAGGGTGGTCTGTAGAAGGTGTTACTCATTTTTTTCATAACCTAGCAGTCATAAACAGGCAGGCATTTTAAAGGAATTATTGTACACTAATCTGGTCATCTTGCTCGCTCTTACTGACCTAAAATCCTCTCAATTTTGGCAGAGCATTCTCCTGAGTGATGACTCCAGTGACAGTGAGTCAGCAACTGATGAGGATGGGGAAGAAGGGGATGAATTTACTCTATCTAGGGAAGAACTTCACAATATGCTGCGACTGCACAAGTACAAGAAACTGCATCGAAGTAAATACAGCAAGGATAAAGAGGTAAAATTCTAGAGTGTAATTTGTCCTTTGCCAACAATTTTGGAGAGTAGCTTTCCTAACCTGTGCCCTTCAGTACAAAAACCAGGCTTTTCATCCTGTTAGTCTTTGTTTTTAGAGCAGTGAAAACATTGCTGGCTTGCAAAGAGGCATGGGGTCATTATTTTGCTCATCCCAGCTTCTTAGTGTGACATACAAAAGAACACAGCTTTCTTTTTCATACTGCGGATTTTCCAGCTTAGCTGTGTTCCTTAAAGCATCTCTTAAGTAAAATACATATTTATAACAATTGAAGTCTGCTTCAGTTACAGCAGTACCAGTACTACAGCGCAGGTTTGCTCTCCACATATGATCCTTACTATGAGCAACAGCGCCATCTCATAGGACCCAAGAAAAAGAAGTTCAAAGAGGACAAAAAATTAAAAGGTAGGCATTGTATTGATATACTTTCTTAAGATTTTATAAGGGTAGACTTCCTTTCCTATTGGGCTTCTAAACTTTTGTTTTTTCTTTCACTCATCCTCCCCCAGTGTATTATACTATACTTATTTCACAGACTTGCATTCATGTTCTAGTTAATTATCCAGGTATATGTAACATCTTGATGCATCTTTGCCAAATCTTTGCCACAGCTCAATTTGATTTCCTCATTGTGTTTATCTTCTTTAATGTTTGTGAATAGAATTCCATTTTAGAGAGGAAAAGTTATTTTGTTCTCACAAGATATTTCTGTATAAAAATGAAGTGAGGATTGTTCAGTCTCAGTAATTAAGCCTTCACGTGATTTAACTGCAGACCTGCAGAGCAGTGAAGAATTAGCAGATGTTATACATAGGATCAAGAGCAGATTTCAAAGCAGTCCTCTTGCTATCTGTTATCAGAAGGAATAGAGCAAAAAATCATGAATGAATAATAGTGGCCTCAGTTTGTTGAGGGGTAGACTAATCATGTGGCCTTCTGTTCTCATGAAGCTAAGTTGAAAAAGGTGAAAAAAAAGAAGAGACGGGATGAAGAACTCTCGTCTGAGGAGTCTCCACGGCGCCATCACCACCAGACCAAAGTTTTTGCCAAGTTCTCTCATGATACCCCTCCACCAGGGTCCAAGAAAAAGCATTTATCCGTTGAACAGTTGAATGCTCGCCGGCGCAAAGTATGGCTGAGCATTGCTAAAAAGGAGCTGCCAAAGGTGAGCTTTGTCAGTAAAAAAGAGTGAAATTAATATGTTTGGCTGGCAGATCCAGCAAATGCAGGAATGCAGAATAAGGTAAGGTAGAAGGCCAGGCTAATATTTTATCATCGGTCAATTGCAGGGTTGGCAATATTGGCTTATAGCTGTCTGCTTTGAGGGTGTATTTACTTTTTACAATTACTTTTCTGGTTTTGATTTAAATAAGCAACCTTTTGCTTGCCTAGAAAGAAGCAGTAAACCAATATGGCAAAAAGGGTGAAAGAGAGGGACGTATTCAAGTTCATAGAAGGGAGCGCATGTAAAATCGAATCTCTTTGATGTGATATAACTATGAGTTGATGTAGAGAAGAAATAATTGTCTGTGTTGTGGACTGGTTTACGGGAATGGGCTAGAACCTCAGGAATAATGAGCTTACATTCAGCGGTCTCCTGTTAAGGCTTCAAGGCCGGTGTCACAAGGTAATAGGGTGGAAGAGGTGAACGCCCATGGTCTATGTTTCCATAAAACCTGGATTGATGGGAGCTCTCGGCAGCCAGCCAAGCCAAGGTCAGCATCCATTTGGGCTTTTGACAGCAACTTGTTCTGTTGCACAGCCTAATGAGATTTCAGTGTAAGCATTCGTTAATTAGCTGGATAAGTTAGTGTTTGTTGTTTTCTTACCTTCTGAGCTATTTTAATCATGTGTAATGATTTGGAATTTTTCTCTCTTGTAGAGTTTTGTTTTAGTAAGGTCTGTGTATGATTTTATGAAATTTGGTCCGGTCTGAGTTCCTAAACCCTTTAATTTAAACCACACTTTTTGGAGCAAGGGTCATCCACCACCTATGTAGTTGAAAGAAAGAGAGTAACAAGTGTAGAGTGAAACAGTCATTTTACCATAGGAGGAAAAATTGTTTTCAGGAATTAAAGGCAAACAACATACTTCCTTGGTGATATTGATCATAGCTTTTCGGGGTGTGTGTGTTTATCTGTGTTTTATTTAGCTGTAGCATGCCCCATAGCTTGATCATTTTTATAATAGTCAGCTGTCTATACAACTCACACTTTGATATTGTAATTCAGATATATTTGGAAACAGTAAAATTACTTTTTAAGAATGTGACCAAGCAATGATTTCTTTAACTCTTTCTTCTTTTTAGGCATACAAACAAAAAGTTTCTGCCCGAAACCTGTTTTTAAGCAACAGTCGAAAGGTAAGATGCATCATACATTATTTTAATACTAAGACAAGATGGAAATTTACTGTATGTGAAACCTTTCAATCTATATTATTCTGTTTGTGTATTATAGGAGTTTATATTCCATCATTCAAATTACCGTGGGCTTACAATACTAAATCAGAAATTCAACCCAAATCATTAGAAACATAAAACCCCTAAAGACCAAAAAAGCAGATAAAGCAATTGAAGTAAAGATGTTGGAAAAATTAAAAGGGGGTTGTCTGTGCCATCAACCTAGGCACTAGGCAAGCCTCCTAGAAAGCATTCCACAGTTTTGTGCCATTACTAAAAGAACAAAAAACAAAACTCTTTCCCCCGTAACCTCCTGTTGCACCTCAGATCACAAGGGAACCCAGAAAAAGACATCTTGATTGTGTGGAGACAGGCAATATTTCTGATATACTGGTTCCAAGCTGTGAAAAGTTTTATAGGTCAAAGCTAGCACTTTGAATTTGGCCTGTAAGCTAACCTGGTGCCAGTGAAGCTCATGAAGCACAGGCATAATATGACTCTTAATGCTCATTCTCAGTTTGCTATCTTGTAGCAGTATTTTGAATTAGCTGCCATTTCGAAGCAGCCTTCAAATTCCATCTTTCCTACCTTTCCCTTGGTAGCTGGCTCACCAGTGTATGAGAGAGGTGCGTCGAGCAGCTATCCAAGCCCAGAAAAACTGCAAGGAGACTCTACCGAGGGCACGGCGCCTTACGAAGGAGATGCTTCTTTACTGGAAGAAATACGAGAAAGTGGAGAAAGAACACCGCAAAAGAGCTGAGAAGGAGGCACTGGAGCAGCGCAAACTGGATGAGGAGATGAGAGAGGTGAGACTATATCACAGATAGATGAAAACTTAGGCAGCAGAACCGAGATATCAGCTGCAATCATTGCAGTGTTCCATATGTCAAGAGAAGAAACACACTGCACTCCAGTTTTTATTTCTTTTTATGATTGTGATCTAACTGCTTTTGTTTAATTCCCAGCTAAAAAAATATGCCATGCTCCTCTCAGTGTTACTTTTAGATTACCTGGCTGCCCAGGTGTTCTTGAACTCCATCTCAGCCAAAAGCAACTGGTGGGCCAACCTTTCCTCACCCTTGACCTGGGGGAAATACTTTTAATGTTTCTGGATACATTGGTGCAGGTCTGAGTGATACTTTTTAAGTGCATCTGATAAGCCAGGTGTCCTTTGGCCTGCATAGCACAATTTTCTGTGCTAGGGTGCTGGTTTCCTTTAGTTGAGAAATAAGATCTCTTTACATGTCCTGAACAGTAATCTTTTACTGTGTCAATATGCAAGCCACTAAAGAAATTCCTGGCTGTGTTTCTTTTCAGCTGAAAATGTCTTTTCTTTTTGTTGCCGTCTAAGCTCTATTTTCTGTTTTAATTTTGTATAATCCAGCCAAGGTCTACTTTACCTTATAAACATACGGTGCCATTTCATAAGATTTCATCTCAAGGTTAGCAAGAAAGAACAATTTTTTTTTGCAGTAGTAGGGTGATTGTCATCACTTTGATATTAAAATGGTACAAGGATATAATTAAGTCTTCAATATGTTTACAGTCATCAAAATTACCTGTATTGTTTTAACTTCTTTTGAGGTTACTTTAGTATATGTCCTGCAAAAGTGAGCACTTTTGTGATTTCCTGTGTCCTTCTGTAACTTATTTTAGGCTAAACGGCAGCAGAGAAAACTTAACTTCCTGATTACGCAGACTGAGCTGTATGCCCACTTCATGAGCCGCAAACGTGATATAGGACACGATGGAATCCAGGAGGAAATCTTGAGGAAACTTGAAGACAGTTCTATCCAGAGGCAGATTGATATTGGTGGAGGAGTCGTAGTCAACATTACCCAGGAGGATTATGGTAAGGAGTTGAACTGAACTCCGGCATGATTTAGGTGAATCATGCAAGTCATTGCTGTATTGCAGGCTTTTGGATATGTATGTGTTTGACCTATCTATGAAGGCTTGAGATTAATCCATGTGGACTTTTTTCTTTTCCATATTTGGTGGTATTTTCAGATAGTAACTACTACAAGGCTCAGGCCCTGAAGAATGCCGAAGATGCCTATCGGATTCATCAGGCCCAGGTAAGTACTCAGAAAGAATAACGGAGTAAAGTGTTCTGGAGTGCCTGGGACAGGAACAGGACACTTAAGCTTGCCTTATATATTACTAGGTTTAGTCTGTGCACCACAAATCTGTTAATTTGGAATTCTGTGTCTATCGAAACTATGGCTTCTGCTGATTTTAAAGCAAGAGCAAGTGAAAGGGAAATATAAGTACAATGAGTTTGTTAACCCTGATTCTACTCATGTAGAAACTACTGAGGTTTGTCCACTGGTAATGGCGTTCCACTAAGTTTTTATGGGGTTATAACCTTTCCCCCCCACACTTCTCCTTGTTTAGACACGGTCATTTGATGAAGATGCTAAGGAGAGTCGGGCAGCAGCCCTTCGGGCTGCCAACAGGTCTGGCAGCGGCTTTGGAGAAAGTTACAGCCTTGCCAACCCATCTATCCGGGCAGGAGAGGACATTCCACAGCCTACCATTTTCAATGGTAAACTGAAAGGTTACCAGCTGAAAGGCATGAACTGGCTGGCCAACCTTTATGAGCAGGTATGCGATTGTTACTTGAAGCTAGTTCTTTGAGCCGAGTTCCTTCTTGGTATAGCTCCAAGGAAAGGGATGCATTGCCAGTAGATGAACTGGGCTCATAGTCTTGTAATTAAAAAATCCTTTATAAGGACAGCTCAAGATATGGTATCAGGGATAACCTCACAGATTATCAGATATTATGGAACTTGCAAGTGGCACCTGATGTTTGAGGGAGGATAGTGGGCTCCAGTAATTTACTGATTTTCTAGCTGTCTCTTGGGCATTTTAGTCTGTCTTGCTCAGACTAGACTTGTAAAGTGGCTGTAACTCTTGCAGGGCATCAATGGAATCCTGGCAGACGAAATGGGGTTGGGTAAAACAGTGCAGAGTATTGCCTTGTTAGCGCATCTGGCTGAGGTAGGTGGATTCTTTGTCTTTTACAACCCCTGTACTTAATATGTGGTTTAAATGGACCTCAGCTTACACATTTCTGCATTGACATTTATTTTCAGTCCATACATCACCCAAATTGACCTGCTTTACTATTCTTAAGTGCCTTTCCAGGACTCATATAGCTGCACATTTTCTGTGTTCCTGGTATTAGTCAACCCCCTCCTGATCTATAGCCCTACTGCTCCATTATCTTAACTGAGCTTTGTATATATTTTTCTACATAATTTCCTCATAGCCTATATATTTTCTTTATCCACAATATTTCATTTTAATGTTGTTTTGGATATTGCTTCATTCAGTTAAGTTCTCTTTCCTCTTCCAGAGAGAGAACATCTGGGGACCCTTTTTAATTATTTCACCGGCTTCCACCCTAAACAACTGGCATCAGGAGTTTGCCAGATTTGTTCCTAGGTTTAAGGTAACAAGCATTCTTGAAATGATTCCACAGTTAACTTCCTGTTCTATTATATGCTTAGACTGAAAATTGAGAGGGTGTAAGAACCGTGTTGGTTCATTCTCTCCCCTCTTCTCCCCGGCCTTTTTAGCTGTAATTTCCTAATTGTTTTCTAAATTTCTGGTGAATAACCTTTTTGGGGTTTTAGTACACTGAGAAGATTGTCCCATCACCCCAGTGCCTAGCCCACAAGTCCTCCTAGATATTTTATCTTGTTTTTAATATTCTGTTGGGAGCCGCCCAGATAGGTGGGGTATAAATGTATTATTATTATTATTATTATTATTATTATTATTATTATTATTTCACACTATACATAGCAGCTGCCTTTACCACCATTTTTCACGGTAAGCATGTAAAGTGTGGAGGGAAGAGAACATGTCCCTAAGCAAGATGCAGACAACAGCCAGAGGAGTGCAACTCCTTGGTATATGTACTATGTCTGTTTGGGGACTGTATGTCTTTACTTCACACTTTACATATTTATCAGAAAAATACCACAATTTTCATGTGGTTGTTGCATAAAGTGAAAAGCGCCCTAGAGAAACTATACTGTACATACATACTCATAATTTGTTTTATGCTGTTCCTATCTTTATCAGCAGATGGCAGCGTAGCATTAAATGTATTACATTTGAAAGAGAAATTAATGCTGGAATCAACTTTCTATTATTGTTCAGCAATATCTTACAAATAGGATCTGTGCTTTTAGAAATATTGTTGCATTTTTCTTTTACGCTATGAATTGCACTCTGATTTCAGCCTGCCTTCATGAAAAATAATGCTTTATTGGATTTTTTTGGGGTGTGTGTGTGTTTTGCATAGGGCAGAAATATGAAATAGTTCCACTTCTCTTCAGATTTGTTAGAAAGCACTTTCTTGACATTTGTTTGTGTGTCCGTCCTAGGTGCTACCTTACTGGGGAAATCCCCATGACCGAAAAGTGATCAGGAAATTCTGGAGTCAGGTACGTCTTAGCTTATTTTAACAGCCTTTCTGGTTCTTGTTCATTTACAATAGCCTATGAAGATATATTCCCAAAGGACAAATCATAAACATATCCATTATGCTGTTCCCATTTTCAGTTTTAGTTTAATATTCATCTTCCCTACGATACCTACCTCTGTGTTTCTTCTAAATCACATATTGTACAGCCTTCCTAGTGTAGTGGTTAAGAGCAGTGGACTCGTAATCTGGTGAACCGGGTTCGCGTCTCCGCTCCTCCACATGCAGCTGCTGGGTGACCTTGGGCCAGTCACACTTCTCTGAAGTCTCTCAGTCTCACTCACCTCACAGAGTGTTTGTTGTGGGGGAGGAGGGGAAAAGGAGAATGTTAGCCGCTTTGAGACTCCTTCAGGTAGTGATAAAGCGGGATATCAAATCCAAACTCTCCTCCTTCTTCTTAAGTCCCAGTTCTCACTAGTCCACATTATATATCCTATATTTCTCTTGCCCAGTTGCAGCATCTATGCTTACTCTCCCCTTTCCTTGTGTGCTTCTGTTCTGAACTTCTGGGAATTTCCCTTCCCTGCTCCAACATTTGAGCTCTTCTTATGAAAGAAACTGCTACTAATTTGGCCCTGACTCTTAGAACAATGTAAGTGGAAGTCTGACTATAGCAAGCAGATTGCTTCCTGAGTGGTAGAACTACATGTCGTGGTTTAAAGCATTATCATACAGGACCTTCTAGTTAGGAAATTGGAGGTATACTTTTAAGAGAGAATACCAACAATGTTCTTAATGTGGTATGTGGATTCCCCCCCCCCCAACTCAGGCATTGAATATGGAAAAAGATGGGGAATGTAATGTGTGAGTTCCTGAATACAGATATTTTACGTTAGTATCACTGACGAGTCAACTCAGTTTATATAACTAAAATATGTTTTCATAATTGCAGAAGACTTTGTATACTCAGGATGCTCCTTTCCATGTCGTGATCACCAGTTATCAGCTTGTAGTCCAAGATGTGAAGTATTTTCAACGGGTTAAGTGGCAATACATGGTGCTAGATGAGGCACAGGCACTGAAGAGTAGCTCTAGGTAAGAAAGAAAAAATTCTTGAGTCTTTTTGGCCAGTGATAGAATAGGAAACACGGCTGTAACAGATTTATACTATCTTACAATGCTTAATATTGTAGTTCTTTTCTTACATATTTTTCCATCTCTGATCAAGCTGCCAGGACCTAGTTTGGATATACACTGTTGTGATTGCTTAGAAGGTTATTTTAAAAAAGCCAAACACAATCAAGCAGTATATAAATTTTGATACATAAATCAAGGTGCCCATACTTTATCATCCCAAAGGAATCTGGGCAGTTTGTGACTGGAAAATTCACTTTTTCAACTGGATGCAAGAATGTTTTCCCAAAATCTTTCTTAACAAGTTATTAAGTTGGAATTGATCGGTAGCACCCACCTCCTTGAAATTCTTGGGGTTGTGTTAACCTACTTGAATGGAAAGCTGTCCTTTTCCTGTGAGAAACCTGGCAGCGTCCCAAGGCAATCGTCGATATCAGGAATCCATGGTACCTGCAGGACCTTGGAGAGCTCTCAAAGTCTTGCTGAAGCAGCCATAGAAGACGCTGTCCCTGCAAGCACTAGATCCAAGACTATAAACTTTGACTGAACCTGTAATACAGTAAGCCCAGCTCCCCAGAGGAGATGTTTCCCTTTGAGTCCTCTGTAGCACATTGTACAATCCCTGGGTATTATTATTATATTTATTTCATTAATTCAGTTCATATCCCAACCTGCCTTCCAAAGGAGCTCAGGTTGGGAAACACATAGCTAACAAAAAACATATCTAAAGATGGTTAAAAACATTATCTCAGCCAATGATTTCAATGTTGCCAGGGACATTATCTATTTGCCATTAAATGCCTAGGTAAGCAGGATTGTTTTTAAATGCCTTCTGAAAGTAATGAGGGAGACAGACCTACCTCTCCAGGGGAAGCATTCCATAAATGGGGAACCACCACTGAGAAAGCCCTATCCTGTGTTAGCTCCAACCGAGTTGTGGCCTCACCTGCCACTCAATAGAGTCTGAGATGGTTGTATTGGGGAAGGCAATCTGTTAGGTACTTGGGTCCCAAGCCACAAATGGATATGTATGCTAGTACTAACACTTCAAATTGTGCCTGGTAGTTCACTGGCAGCCAGTGCAGTGCTTTCAGAAGCAGCAATGCTTGATCCCATAGGCTGCCTCGCCAGCCGGCCATCAGCCACGTTCTTCACTAGCTGCAGCCTCTGCACCATCTTCAATGGCAGCACCACTACAGACTGCGGGTCACGACTGAAGCTAGTGGTCAGATGTATTTATGGCTCAGTAATGTTTGACATCATTCGTTTATATCACAACATATGGTTTACATTATGCTGCATTTCTAGAATAACTTCAGGAAAGAAATGGAATGTAGGAACTTAACATGATAAGAAAATTGTATGTAGTCTTTTCTCTTTCCTAGAAGATACCTTATACATTAAATGTTCTTTCTTGCCACTTTTTATCATAGCTAAATTCTATTATTTAAAATAACATTGGTATTTCAGCGTTCGTTGGAAAATTCTGCTTCAGTTCCAGTGCCGAAATAGACTGTTGCTGACTGGGACACCCATCCAAAACACCATGGCTGAGGTATACACGACTCCCTCCAGTTCACACTATTCTAGATTAACTTATAAACAAAGATATTCTGATCAGTATCTAAACATGGAATTCTGATCAGTATCTAAACATGGAATTCGATTGCTTCGGGAGGAAACTCCACACAGGCTGAAGTTTCATTTGTTGCTTGGACTGCAACAGTTCTATTATTTTCTGTTTAAAAGCTAGCTTCTCCTTTTTGGCAGTGGAACTTTTCTAGTAGAAGTCCACATATGTTTGCTTATATCATTCCCATGTTCCTGGATACTGTACCGTAACAATAACCATGGATCAAATGAACGGAAGTATTATATCCCATTCATTGGACTGAAAATTGTTAAAGATGCATAATAGACCAGTTAAATGGTTTTTTAAAGAATAAATGAATGATTCTGTGTTTTCACAATTTCTTATGGACTTTGAACATCTACATAAGCTGACTGACTAGGATAATGAAGTTGCTTAAATTTTGATTGGTGCTGCACAGTTTACATATATTGATAGTTTAACTGTTCAGCAGAAACCCCTTGAATAGCTGTGTAAATGACCCCTGCTTCACCTTGTGGTACACTCACTGGTCACAGATGATATTTTTATCCTTACAGTTCTAGTAGATGCAAAATCTTAGTTGTTACACTGCTGGGTTAGTTGCACATGGCTTGCTCTCTCCCTTTCTTATTCTTCAGGGTCCCAGAAGGGGGCACCCACTATTCATGAGGCAACAAGGGATGCTATTACTGAAGTGCAAATAGGCACCCGGTTACCCTTTATACATCTACTGAAAATTTACTATGAAGGGTGGGAGAATTGGCAGAAGAGCTTCATTCTGCATTTGAATCACAGTCAGGGCACTTTATGCATCTGGAAGATAGTTATTCTGTGTCTTGCTTAGATAGATAGATAGATAGATAGATAGATAGATAGATAGATAGATAAATTTATTGTCATTGTCCGTATATACACAGTATACACAACAACGAAAATCAAACACCCACCCAAAGACCGGGTTCACATATACATTTACACGTATCTCCGACACTCTTGCTTCTTTATTTACAGCACCATGTTCTCGTCTCCTAGCAGAGAAGCTTGCTAGTGACCCAGACGTGTGTGACTCTGAGACACCTTTCATAGAGAACAGAATTATTTTAGTGCAATCTGCGTAGTTGCACTCTTGCTGACCTCTCTTTCTGGAGTTCACTCTGTGCCCATAGCTTTATCCTAGTCGTTGGGTTTGGAACTAGAAAAGGGAAAGATCTGTTTCACCCTACTATCAGATGTGGAGAGGGGCTTCTCTGTCATAGTTATTGAAAGGTTTCCTTTTAAGTGGTGACAGAGTTACTGGCAAGACTCTGTAGTATACTTATTTGGTGGGTTAACTTCTAGTACTTACTTTTGCTCTTATGTTGCAGCTCTGGGCTTTGCTTCATTTCATTATGCCAACACTGTTTGACTCGCATGAGGAATTCAATGAGTGGTTTTCTAAAGATATCGAAAGCCATGCAGAGAACAAATCGGCCATTGATGAGAGTGAGTATTGTGCAGGAATCTGTCTTTTCTGCATGATAATTCTGCAGCTTGGGCAGAACTGCCTGCAGTGACCAAAATGAATTGTTAACTGTTCCTTAATTGCTTTTTAACTCTACTTTCAGATAGACTTAATATGTGCTGCTAAGGATTGTTTTTGTAGAAGCTGAGATAAGACTACAGATGAGTTTTTGGAAAGAGCAGCAGTAGCAGTTTTTCACATAGGGAAGGAGAATACTGCAGTGTCTGAGATTTGGGATAGTGAAATACTTCCTAGGTCAACATATAGATAAACTTGAGTATTAAGTGCTACAAGATCTAGTGATGGACACCAAATTGGATACCTTTCAAAGGGGATTAGACACATTTATGGAGGATAAAGTTCCTTGCAACTACTAGTTATGACGACTTCATGTTATTTTCAAAACTTAAATTGTCAGTGCTCATTAGTAGTTTCCAGACATAGACTGCATCACTTCAGTTTTATGAGCTGGTCACTGCTGGTACAACTGTTAAATTTGGCTAAATGACAACCAAAATAGTAGAACCTAGTTTTGTAATGAATTCTACTCAATATCGATCCAGAGCAGAATTCTAATGTACAGTCGTACCTTGGATCCCAAACGCCCTGGAACTCGGATGTTTTGGCTCCCGAAAGCCGCTAACCTGGAAGTGATTGTTCCGATTTGCAAATGTTCTTTTGGAACCTGAACGTCTCACGGGGCTTCCACGGCTTCTGATGCAGCCAAGCAGAAGCCGCAATTTGGTTTTCGAACGTTTTAGAAGTCAAACGGACTTCTTGAATGGATTCTGTTTGACTTCCAAGGTACAACTGTATAATTAGCAGACTAAAAACTAAAACACATTGCCGGATTCTCCAGAAATGGACCAGACACAATTAATATTTCATCCAGCAGAGCTTTATGCTACTGAAGGCAAATGAGCATAATGGTCACAAATCCAGTACATTCAGGATTGGCACTGTCCATATGAAGTCCAGTTGCAGCAGACTTAACTTAAACTTACAATAACTTATAATAAGACTAAACCTTAACATTAAGCATGCTTTGTACAGAGCATCACACCAGTAGGAAAGAGATAGAAAAGAAGAGAGACCCAGGCTCCTTCTGGCCTATTATCATAGTCAGCATGACCTTGACAAAAAAAGATAACACAACCAGTTTAAGCCAGCTGTACTCAGCTTCTCTGAAGGAATAGCCCAAACATCATGAACCTTTTGCTTGTTTCTTTCACACAGAGAAGCTTCCAGAACCCTCTTGAAGAAATTAGAATAGGAAAGATCTCTACACATCAGATCCACACTTTCTGTACTAAGAAATGCAAACTGACAAGTTTTTAATCGTAGGTTGTTGTTTCTTTCTCATCAAATTTCAGATCAGCTTTCTCGCTTGCACATGATCCTGAAGCCTTTCATGTTGAGGAGAATCAAAAAAGATGTGGAAAATGAGCTGTCAGATAAGGTGCCAAACAGAATTAAATTCTTTTTTTCCTCATGTTTGTTGTTTCCATTTTTTTAAGGCTTTAATTTACAGTGTTCGTGTTCTCCCTTAAATCAGAATTCAAAAGGCCTCTCCCTTTCCAATAGTTATTGAACTTCTGCCAGGACAGTCAAATGGTATTGTCATCTTCTCTCAAAACTTGTACATTCATATAAAATGTGACCCTAAAAATCCTTAAAGCTGCACAGTCTTTCCAAAGCAAAGTCAGTTAATGAACAGATGCTGCATTGTCAGCTTGTGTATCCAAACCTTTTTGTCAATTATCAGAATGCGCTGATTCTCAGATCCAAGACCTTGGCTGCATCACTTCAGTTTTATAAACTGGTCACTGCTAGCAGTTATGAGATACGATGAAATGAAAATGAAAGTAGTGAAACCTAGTTTTTTATTGTCGATGTAGTAATTGTAGGGGTGGATTTTGGTTTTGCTTTTTATTTGCAATGAGCAGCATTTCAGCGCAACAATCAAATGTTGCAAAATCAGACTTAAAAGTCCAAAGAAGACTTTGCATTATCATACCAAGAGTATCTAGGCTGATTCTCTGTCATGCAGCTACTCTTAGCATTTTTCAGTCCACAAAATTATGCCTATTCCATAACATTGACTATAATGCATCATGATATCTCACAAATAACATTTTTTGGCTTAGTTTCCATTCCCTGCCTCTCTGTTTCATTTCCCTGCTTCTGGATTTCAGTTTTGAAAGATTACCTGCCACCTCATCCACGCTCTTCCCTCCCAGGCCAGGGGAAATCTAGGAAGCCCCATCTCTACACTCTCTGTCTTGTGCACTCTTTAAAAGTATTTTTTTATCAAGGAGGGCCTTCTTTTAATTTTAATCTGGTTGTGCTAGCTGTGAGTGCCCTATCCACTACAGTCATTCATGGATTGTGTATGGGTCGAACCTGGCTCTGCTATTGTCTTCTCTCAATAACAGTTTAATATGCTTCAATCTCTTTCTCTCTTTCTCTTTAAGATTGAGATCCTTATGTATTGCCAGCAAACCAGCCGGCAAAAATTACTGTACCAGGCTTTGAAGAACAAAATTTCTATTGATGACCTTTTGCAGTCCTCCATGGGTACAACCCAGCAAGCACAGAACACTACCAGTAGCCTCATGAATCTAGTCATGCAGTTCCGGAAGGTGAGATTTGTGAATACTGGTCACACTGATATGGTTGTCTGATGATCACTTCAGCAAAAATGACCAGATACCTACATTCCATTACATTCAAGTGCAACATTGAACAAGTTGCAGACAGTCTTTAGTTGTGGCTGTATGCTGCAGCTAATAGGTCACAGCTGGAGTTCTAGCCATTTCACACAATACAAATTAATTTGTGCTGGGAAGAGTGAATCCTTTGGAAAGAAAGCAGGATGGGCAATCGAGAACACAGTTATATTGCCTAGATTTCACATGTGCCTAGCCTAAAATGATTAACTTTTTAAATTACGATGTTCAAACCACTTTTAATCAAGTAGTCCTATTAAGGACGTGCTTCACAATTTGTCCAGGTTTTCCCCAGCTATTATGAAGAATTAATACACAGGTTTTCCCTCTGCAGTTTCTGACGACTTAAATTTCCTTTATAGGTCTGCAATCACCCAGAACTCTTTGAACGACAAGAAACTTGGTCTCCATTTCACATTTCAGTAAAGCCATACCAGATTTCAAAGTTTCTCTACCGCCATGGGCAAATCAGGGTGTTTAACCACTCCCGGGACAGGTAAGCAATGTTGGCAGACCTGCCAAGAGGGAAGATACAGGTGAACCTGCTATACTGGGCCCAGAGCCAGCAGGGGATCCAGATTCTAACCTTTCATTTTTTGTTTCCTTTTTAAAAAAGCAAGTCAGAAGACCCTGTAGAGCAAGAGTTACAAAGCAAAATATGTAGGGACCAATCTAACCAATTGCTTTGTGAAAAATCAGCCACTCACAGCTATGGTTAATGGGACGTAGAGAAATAATATAAGTCACAAATGCACCAGGGAAGACTAAAAAATGGCTTCAAAACAAACAAGGAAGTCCTTTCTCTGGGCAACATGGAGGAGGCTTCTTGGTACTTTTTGAAGCCATTTTGGGATCTTCCCTGCTGGAGTGATTGTAGCCTAGAGAAAACAATTGAGAACTCATGGATTTTAGCTGTTGTGACTGAATAGAAGGTTAATCTCTCTCACAGCATTGTTAGGCAAAAACAATGTTCTGAGCTCCTTAGAGGAAGGGTAGCATACAAAAGAAACAAAACTTTGAACAGGAGTTAATTAATATATGTTTAAATTGTCCCATTTTTATTCTTCTGTCAATTTATAGGTGGTTGCAGTTTTTACTTTCTCCTTTTGCTCCAGACCACATCCAGCAGTCTCTCTTCCATAGGAGAGGTAGGTTGAAAAACATAAGGGTGAAGTTAGCTTATTTCATTATGTGAAGGAAGACATTTTATTGGCATTAGGATTAGAATTTTTATTTTAATTGAAGTTCCAAGGAAGGCAGTGCCTTCTAGATTGATTATTCCGTTCCTGAACTGTTTTACACTTCGGTGTTCTTAATGCTTAACCCAAATTTCCTTTCTGTAGATGAAATCTTTATCACCCTCTCCTCAATAAATGAACAATTGTTCACCTTAGAACTCACCTTAGAATTGTAGAGCAATTGTAGAGCTCTCAAGGGGCTTCTAGTCTGACCCCCTGCAGTCTTCTTAAATCTATTGGTGTATGCCATCACTGCTTCCCCCATAAGATATTTTCCATCTATTGGTTTATCTTGCAAATACTTCATTTTTCAGAGCTCTGTTTTTTTTAATTCTTCTCATTTAACGAGATTGATCTTAAACTAGTCTGTTCAGAACTAAACATAGTATAGTGGTACCTCGGAAGTTGAACGGAATCCGTTCCGGAAGTCTGTTTCACTTCAAAACATTTGGAAACCAAGGCACAGCTTCCAGTTGGCTGCAGGAACCTCCTGCAGCCAAGTGGAAGTCGTGTCGGACGTTAGGGTTTCAAAGAACGTTCACAAACCAGAACACTCACTTCAGAGTTTGCGGCATTTGGGAGCCAAAACGTTCGACTCGTAAGGCGTTTGGGATCCAAGGTACGACTATACTTCAAATTAGAACATATTAGCACCCAGTATAATGGTACTTTTAATTCTTATTATCAACTATCTTCTGTAGCTCAGTACTAAGTAGATGGAATCTGCATTTTTCAGCACTGTATTATGTCTCTTGTTTCCTGTAGCAGATGCTTATTCTCAGCCATGTCATTTTTATAGGTGCTGAAGAAGAGAGTTGTTTCTCTTTCCTACGGTTTATTGATGTTTCTCCAGCAGAGATTGCTAACCTCATGCATCAGGGACATCTAGCCAGGTGAGCAATTCTGTTGAATCTTAAAACAATGACCGGGGGGGGGGGGGGCTATGTGTGTTTATTTCAAAAATCACTTGCATATAAATAGGCTGGAAAAATGGGTGCATGTATCTGTCATTGCAAAATGTTTACAGCTGATAGTTATATATGTTCGATGCTGGAATACTGGACAATTACAAAACCTATAATTGGGCATTAAAAATAGTGATAACAACAACAACAACAAGGGAAGCAATCTCATAGATAAAATCTATGTGTACACTGTACTGTAGTCGGTTAAGCCAGGGGCTCCCTTGCTGCAAGGGGGAAGGGGAGAAACCCATCTCCAGCCCTAACCAGCTCCACTTCCATGGCCAGAAGAAGGGTGGTGGTGAGCTTCCCTTCCCTGGAAGCAGCCGGGCTGCCTGCAGTTGCACCCGCGTCCTCGCAAGGAGCAGTATCTGCGAGACACCAAAAAATGAGGTATGCCTGTATTTAAGTCCTTGTTCTCAGAGGTATGAATAAGAGTGTCAACTGTGATTTCTTTCAGATGGTTAGCTCTTTTCCTGTCTCTGAAAGCCGCCTACAGGCTCCACCACTTTCGTTTCTGGAGGGAACCAGAAGAAGATGACCAGCATAAGACTCGGCTTCTGAAGAATAAAGATTTCCTGCTGGATGTCAATTTCCCACTCTCCTCCCCCAACTTGCACAGCTGCACTTTGCTGCAGGTAAACAATACTTTCAGCTGTATGCAAGTCAAACTGCTTGAGTTAAATGAAATTGGAAAGAAAGATGATAGATAGACTAGATAGACCAGATAGACCAGATAGATAGATAGATGATAGGTAGATAGATAGATAGATAGATAGATAGATAGATAGATAGATAGATAGATAGATCTTGGACTGGAATAATGTGGTCAGGGTTGTGTATACTCTATGCTATTTAGTTACTTAATCACATTATTTACATTCTACCCAATATTGAAGCTTCTCTGTGTGGAAAAATTAGAACCATTGAAAGTGGTAAGACACATCAGTGTTAAACCTGCAGCAGCAAATAATAGTATTAAGTATCTAAAAATATTTTTAAGCTGGAAAAGCATTTCCAGCCCACCCACACATAACCTGTGTTAACCATTTGGCATTACAATAAAATAAGATTCTGCACCAGGCAATCCTTTTGTGCAAATGTTTTGGTTTTGAATGAATTTGAATTTATCCCCATGCCAGCTTTGCATTAGGGGCAGAAAGACCTTGCATAAAAAGAATAATAGAAACCTGTAATGTAGGGATGCTCAATTAGCATATGCAGATAAAAGATGGTCTATGCTTTCAGTTCATCCAGTTAGGGGAAAAGGTTGTGCTATAACTGCCCCCACCCCCAGTCACTTTAAAGTGAATAATAAATGTCATCTCAGACTGTTAAAGAAAGGGGAAATAACTAACTTTATGTCACAGGTTGGAAATGATGTCCCTTTGTCATATGCTGTAATGACTACCTTCTTGCTCCAGCATTTAATGATAGAAAAGGGATCACTAACAGTCCCACTTTTGCAACATCTGGCAGTTGTAATCCCTAAAGCCTGTATAGTTTTTTGCGTGGTAGAGCTTGTGAAGAGAAGGGGTCAAAACCCAGCAAAAAGCAACCATTTTGGCTTTTGAAGTGTATCTTTCTGGACCAACCATTTGTAAAATGTCTGTGTCTCAAGTTCTAGTAGCCCACCAGACCATTTAAGTCCCTGTTTTGTTAGGTTTGTATGACACATCTTTGGAAGATCATTATTCTATGTACATAGTGTTTGAATCGTTAAACAACTGACTGGTGCTCCTTTTACAACAAAGATTAGCAATAGTTAGTGGCTGCATTCAGATGCAGTGCTAAACGGGGGTTTAATATTACTACAGTGCACCTCAGACTTTTGTGCTCTTCCTTTCTTTCTCCCCCTCCAGTGAGGGACTGCAAGAAGGAGATCTAAAGCTTCTGTTTTATGTTAACTGCAGTTTATTCTTCTAACCAAACCCTAAACTTTGGTTGATATTAACTGTGGTTAGTTGAAGCAAGCCAGCTTCAAAAGTTATGGTTCGAAATGGGCCTGTTTCAACTTAACTGTAGTTAAGATGGACTGCAGTTTGTCTGAGCTGGAATGACATGACAAACTGCAGTTAATCTTAAGCAGAAACAAAAGCTTATTTCTCCTCATGACTCCACCAAAGACTTGGGGAGAGTGTGAGCCCAAGGTTTAGCATTACATTACAAGGCGGACATTGTGTGACTTGCTTTTCGTCTAGATTTAGTGACTAGAGTAAATAATGCATAAAGGAAACTTGAACAGGTTTCCAGTGTTCTTCAGGTACTGTTAGCTTGACCAGGATGAGAGAGAGAACCTTAAATACAAAGAGTTGGTCATTGCAGTTTTAGAAAACTTTTACAAATATATCTTTGCATAGAAGCAGTTGATGCAACTGTTACTTCCATATGCGCCCTGCAGGCATTATGCCTCTGAATATAGGTGGGCAGAGTGCAGGTGTGCTTGTAGCTGGATTGTAGCCTGCAGGACTGCAAAAGGCGTCTAGTCAGCTTCTGGACTAGAGGACCGTTGACCTGATTCAGCAGGCTCGTCTTACTTGCTCACAACCACTGGCGATCTTACATACTCCCATGGGCAATCATATGAAAACCAGATTGCATGGGAGCTACAAGGACTTAGTGTCTGTGTCTTACATGTGTGTATACAGTAATACCTACGCGAACGTCCACCTCTTGTAGCATCCATTCTGGCGAACGTCTGTGGCAAACCCGGAAGTACCGGAATGGGTTTCTTCCAGGTTTGCCGCTCACACATGCACAGAAGCACTAAATCACGTTCGCGCATGCACAGAAGCACAAACCAATCCGCGCTCATGCACAGACGTGGCACTTTGCCCTGTGTCCTTTCCGGCTAGTGTCTGGAGCTCCGGAACGGATCCCAGCCGCAAAATGAGGTATGCAGGTAACTCGCAACTTACATGCATTTAACTTGTATGCAATCCACTTTACACACTTAGCAAAAATTAAAAAGGGGGTGGACATCCGGGGGGGGGGAGCTTTGCGCCATCAAACGCAACTATATGCGATTTTGGCTTTAGGTGCTGTCCCCAGAACCTAACCCCAGCGTTAGTTGAGTCTTGCTTGTACAGTGGTGCCTCGCAAGATGAAATTAATTCGTTCCGCGAGTTTTTTCGTCTAGCGAATTTTTCGTCTTGCGAAGCACGGTGTCGGGAAAGTTTTGGGAAAGCTTCAAAAATGACCAAAGTCTTCAAAAACCTCAAAAAGGCTACCACACCGCGTTCTATGAGTTGCTCCTCGAAGTCAAGTCGCAACTGTATTAACGGTGTTAAGAAAAAGGAAACAAACTTGCAAGACGTTTTCGTCTTGCGAAGCAAGCCCATAGGGAAATTCGTCTTGCGAAGCAGCTCAAAAAACGCAAAACCCTTTAGCGAGTTTTTCGTCTTGCGAGGCATTCGTCTTGCGGGACACCACTGTATACACAAAAAATATTTCTCCTAGTACCTAGTACTTTGGCTAAGGATTAGAACTTTCAGAACTAAATGCTGAGGACAGGATATGTAAGCTGATCTCTTTTCTAGTAGAAATCATTCCTTAGTAGTATTGCATGTTGTAATTTTGCCCAATGTAGTTGTTCATTAGTTGTAAAAACTGAAGAAAAAATTAAGCAGTGGTGGTAGTGGCCTCAGAATGTCTTCTCAGGAAAAAAAGTCCATATTTCAAATTAAATATTTGGGAATTGTTCATTTGTATCCTTTATGATATTAGGATACAACTGCTATGAAAAAAACTCTTCAAAAACTTCGCAAAACATTTTTAATTTCATCAATTTTTAGAACCTTGTGTTCACGGGCCACTGTAAAGCAGTAATTGGCTACTCTGATTACATCATCCATCAACGATCAGCTACCTCATGGAAACAGTGTTGTCAAATCACAGAGCTGCCGTCCTTCCTGTCTGTAGTGAGCCCAAGGGTAAGTATTTTAAAAAAGAAGTCCTTTCTACCCTCTTCTGATTACCTTTTCCAGTTCTCAGATATTTCCAGAGAGCACTTAGTTTGTGCCTTATTGTATTTGTATTTCATTAACATTGATTCTAGTTTTGCTTGACTGTAGGAACTCAAGTCCACTGGAAATACCACATTTGATGAAGAGAATGGGATTACATCTGCCTTGCCTGATGTGTATATGTTGGGCATCATGTTTGTATGGCTGATCCATGCAATCTGTACACTGAAATTTTGTAATGTACAGGTTGCACTGGTCAAGCCTAAGCATATAGACTGACAATGCAAAATGGGCAGATGAAATCCTTTCCCATCAACAGTAACATTCTTCACAGGGCTTCAGTAGCAATTGAGACCTCCCCCCTCCCCAGGTGAGCCAATGTGTATTGAGCTGTGGTAAATAAAATAAAGTAATGAGCACAGTATTGTGTGACAGCTGCTCAACACTGAGGCAGAGATCCTGTCTTAGACCCTGCTAGCCTTTCCTGATGTCCGACCCCTCTCCCTCCCTGCTTTTGTTTTTAAAGGTAACTCAGTTACTGAACTGTTGACCTGTGTTTACATTTCTTAGGCAGTAAGCTACTGAGAAACTCAAACATATTTAATAGTCCATAGGAATTTAGCTTATACAGGATTGCAGAGGAAATGACTTGTTGCTGCAAAATTGGCCCTTCAGGATACCAGATTTCTAGTGCTCAGCACTTCATACAAACTCCATGAAATATAAATTATTATTTTGGTGGGGAGGGATCACATCCTAATAAAATGGCAGAGGGGAGCACGTCTTGCATATTCACTTTCATTTTTATAAGTCAATAAACTTGGAGAGTGTTTGGCTTCTTGCAAGCACTGTTTGTTAACATAATACGAAAGGCCATAATAAACTAGATGTGACTCCAGAAATACAGTTAACCATCTGCTACCAGAAAACCCTCCCCACCCTGAATGTGTTTGAGGATTGTCTAGCGAGATACCTGCCACCAGTGAAGACATCTGGTTGACCTTAACTTACACTCCTCAGCATAATGTCTGCTAATTATTTGAAAGCAAGAGCAGAGCAATAAATACTGCAGTGTATGGTGAAGCAATAATCATATAAAAGCAGGCAAGGAGCATAAAACCCTTATCACAAAAGCCTCCCAAATGTTCCATTCCATTCCTGATCTGTACTTGTTTTAGTAATAACACATATTTGTGCATTGTCTGAATAAGATATGGCTACCTTCATGCTGACATATGAGGAATGAAATATAAGAACCACCTTACTGAACTCTTCACCACATGCCTTCCAAGATTTAGCCTTGTTTTTGTTGTTTAGTCGTTTAGTCATGTCCGACTCTTTGTGACCCCATGGACCAGAGCACGCCAGGCACTTCTGTCTTCCACTGCCTCCCGCAGTTTGGTCAGGCTCATGTTTGTAGCTTTGAGAACACTGTCCAACCATCTCGTCCTCTGTCGTCCCCTTCTCCTTGTGCCCTCCATCTTTCCCAACATGAGGGTCTTTTCCAGGGAGTCTTCTCTTCTCATGAGGTGGCCAAAGTATTGGAGCCTCAGCTTCACGATCTGTCCTTCCAGTGAGCACTCAGGGCTGATTTCCTTCAGAATGGATACGTTTGATCTTCTTGCAGTCCATGGGACCCTCAAGAGTCTCCTCCAGCACCATAATTCAAAAGCATTCAAAAGATTTAGCCTATTGAGCATTAATTGTAGCAAAGGTTCTCAACCTGGTCTGCAAATTCCTTTCCGATGGAGGGGGGAGTTTAGGAACTACTGTCAGCAGTTTTTCTACAGCACTGATTAGTATCATCAATGGCTGCAAATCTGGAAGTGCAAAATATGATCCTAACTCCTGCCGCAATATAAAATTAGGCTCTAATCATGCTTCCCATGATCTCTTTAATGATTCTTCAATAATACCATGAGAGTTCTCTATACAAAATGACTTATTTTACTATCCTCATGATCCTGGGATATACAGTATGTCGTTAGCCCAATTCTGAAATAGTTTTGTGGTAAAGGACCCCTGACAGTTAAGTCCAGTCACGGACGACTCTGGGGTTGCGGTGCTCATCTCGCTTTACAGGCCAAGGGAGCCGGCGTTTTTCCAGGTCATATGGCCAGCATGACCAAGCCGCTTCTGAAACCAGAGCAGCACATGGAAACGCTGTTTACCTTCCCGCCGGAGCGGTACCTATTTATCTACTTGCACTTTTTTGGGGTGCTTTCGAACTGTTAGGTTGGCAGGAGCTGGGACCGAGCAGCGGGAGCTCACCCCATCTGATCGGCAAGCCCAAGAGGCTCAGTGGTTTAGACCACAGTGCCACCCGTGTCCCTAGTTTTGTGTTACATGCACACAAATAAAAGACCTTCCCTTCTAGTATTCTGGCATGGTTAGCAGATGTGCTGACCAAAGTTCCTTTAACATCTGAACGAGCCAGGATAATAAACCATGGCTTAATCCTGGCTTGTTTGAACAAACCAGAATTTCAAACTAAGAGTCTCCCCAAATTCTGACGTAATTAGGAACTCTGGTTAGTTTAAAGTTGGAAACATGCTTCTAATCTCCTCCTTGTGTCTGTGTTACAGGAGGTGCCTTTTATCCTGTAGGAAAGTTTTGCAGCCCTGTATCAGCCATGATATTTTATACTTTGCTTCTGTTGTATCTAATGGGTAATAGAAGGGAAAATATGAGATGGAAACATTTCCATGTAAAGCAGTGCACATAATTCCCCCCCTCTTTAGTGAATGAGTCAGTCAGAGAAAGATGGTCTTGACTCAGTGTATTAAACCTTGCTCTTTTTATTTCCCATCTCTTGTCTGAAGATGGCAGTGCAGTATTGTATATCCTGCTAGAAAAAGTACTGAGTGCTTTGCTGTGGCTTTTCATAGCTGGCAACTAGTTAGTTAACTCCCCCAAAATAAGTTACTGTAGTTGCATTCCGTTTCTTTGATAAAAGCTACCTTTTAAATTGCTGCCCCTTTCCACAGTGTGCATTTGTGTCCCTCTACAACAGGGCTGAGAAATCTTTGACCCTGCAGACTTGCTGAACTATAACTCCCATCAGCAAGCATGGGCAGTGGCCAAGGTGATAGGAGTTGTAGTTCAGCAACATCTGGGAGGCAACTGTTCCCCACACTTGCTATATAAACATGAGTCAATCTGTGTGTTTTAACTAAGCAACCCCCCCCCCCAAATCTCTACCCTTGTGTTCCATAAGTGACTTCGGATGATTTCTCATTGTCTCAACTATGTTGCATTGTACATCTTGCCACACCATTTCCCTTCAAAACTGTATACAATGCATGATTTGATGCTATGTGTATGTGCCTTAGGCTAGTTTTTACCCTGTCTCCCACACCTCACATGCTCTTTTGTAAGTTCTGCTTTTGAAGATATCACAGTTTGATGCGTCTGTCTTTTTCATAGAAAGGAAGAGTTGAGATCTAGATGGACAATTTATTTATTTATTGTCCTAAAAGAACAACTGTGATCAATTATTCTTAGTACCCCAATATCTTTGATAACATGCTTGTAGACATATGAGATAAATGACAAAACTAATATTGCTCTTTTATCTTTTACTGTTAAGAACATTGGCTTAGATCCTAACTAAGGATGACAGCTGACAGGAGTATACCATAAACAGAGTTCTATTAATGCTCCCACCAGTGGAAACGGGGGATGGTATTTTTGTCAGTCTCCCCACGTCCCTTGAAAATCTGCTGCAAAGGGTTGATGGACCCTCCAACCAGCAGATAAGATAGTGCAAGGGACTGCATGTGAAAAGGTAGATGGCAAAAAAATCTGCCATATATACAAGATAATGTTTTCACTGTCGTTGCATTTTGTTGAATAATTCTCTAGATGACAGATGTTCCGGAACAGCTACAGTGCAGATGGATAACCAGAGTTTGTAACTTATGATTATGGCTTATACAGCAGTCCCTGTCTTTCTCACTGAGTCTAGTATCTACCTTGTTGTTGATTTGGCTTTCACTGCTTAGCTGTGAAAATGTATTTGAGAGCACGTACTTGCTGTACAGGATGGCACCATGGACTTGCATTTTAGCCTGTTGAAGAGAGATAAGAGAGTACTATAGCTTTTTACAAAAGGCAACCTTGTCTGCTGGAACAGACTCCTTATCTTGAGACTATTCAGCTATTCAGCCATTGAAGAAACAGCTGTTTGGCTAACATTCTACTCCATCCAGATAGCAGCAAAGATTAAAAATGATGGAGATGGTCCAAGATAGCTACTTTGGTATAAAGATTAGATTCCTGTGTTGGCAGCACTGTTTGACTGGGTAATTTATATTGAAGCTGACGGTAGGGAAGGTGACATGCAAAGGAAGATAAACTGAAGACCTCAGTGTTCTAAATACGGAAATGAAATTTTGCATTTGGATAGTTCAGAATTGCATTGAGTTTAAAGAAAGTGCTGCTTTAAAAAAACCTGACTTTTACAATTCAAGCACACATACTGTGATGCTAATGTAGGGGCCTTGTGTGACATGTCTACACAGATGGCTTAAAGGTCCAATGCCATTTGCACATCTAGTGTAGAAGAGTAGCCTCACAATCACTGCAGTTGATTCCCAGAGACACAAGTGCAATCAAGTTTCAAGAAGAGATCATTCCTTCTTTGCAAAAGGAATAGGAAAGAGGATTTTTGAAGGCAGCTTTTATCTTACGGCTGACACTACCAGATGTATGAAGTCCTTGCAGGGATGCCAGATAGAAGACACACGACACTAAATGAGCATTCCATAATTACCATGTCTCTTGCCAAGTGTCAAGTACCTGAGGAACTGCTCTGGTCTGTTGTGCTATTAAAAAGAGACAAATAGAAGGCTGCTGTAGTAAAGAACAAACTTAGTTGGTCTCTTAAGGTGCTACTGGACTTTTTTTTTATTTATTTCGTAGTAAAGTGCAGTTTAATTTCAAAACCAGCTAATTCATTTTTTCTGATTCTATTGCATTTTTGAGTCAGTTCAGATAGCATTTACATAATGTGTGTTCCTGCATGCTAAATCAGTGAAATTCATGCTGTATTGATTCTGACCAGTGGTTTCACTGTATAAACAGGCTAGAGTAAATCAAAATCTCAAGTCCGTTACATAATTGTTAAAGGATGATCCAGAAGTACAGAGCAACCAAAGCATACCCAGTGGGGTTCTCCAGTAAAGAGAGGATGAGCACAGTGATTGGCATTTTAAAGCTACCTTCGCCTCAAGCCTTATGCCATGCCATTCCCTTTTTCTGTTGCATATGATATGAAGTCATCTCCCTCTCCTTCATCAAGCCTTGTGTTTCCTCCTTCTTTACTACACTTTGGTTTGCCATCTATTCTTTTCCCCCCTTTACCTTCTCAAGTCCTTTCCTATATCCTTTGAACTTTGATAGATTTGAATCCCTGTAGGCAGGAACCACATAACTTCTGAATTTTGTCTTTCTAATTGGGTGCTAAGGTTTCAGAAGTGTTAAACTGAAGCCGACATCTGCCACTGTTACAAGTCATCTTGAAAGATAAGAGTTTTGTAACCGTTTTTGAATCAGTACTATATAGCTAGAGGAACCTCACTTATTACTGATATTTAATCTCAGCCAATATTTTCATTATCTCTTCAGTATAATTATACCCTTTTAATCCACAGGTAACAGCTGTGCCACGGGATTTCTACTGCAATGATCGGAGTGCAGAATATGAGCGCAGAGCACTTAAAGACGGAGGAAGCCTTGAAGCAAAGCAATGTGTATTGCATGGAGCGCCTGAACTAGCAGCTGGCTGGCTAAAACGGTGCTCTCAGTTCTTTCCGGAATTTCCAGGGGGATTATTAGGGGTCAGACCTCAAAACGGCTGGTCTTTTATCAGGATACCAGGTAGGCAACAGCTCTATAACTGCATAGTTTAATAACAAAGTGGATTATATTACTTTGCTTATCTACGTATGCTAGTATGTTCTACACATGCATTAAATGACGACAAACTGGGAAATAATTCATACTTCCTTTTGGGAAATCTTCCTGCAATAAACTTGTAGGAAAATTGGGTGTGTGAGAGAACGATTAGTGGTTACCTAATTGAGCCTATTTGATAGCTTTCTTGTGCTGACATAGGCAGGGGGTTGGACTAGATAACCCTCAGGGTCCCTTTCAACTCTGATTCTGTGATTCTCGTCTCTGCAGCATTCTGGGTATCTGGACCAAATCCGCAACTCACTAGTTTAGTCTGGCATTTTCAAACTGATCTTCTTCCTTTACCTTTTTCATCCACTCCCATATATCCCAGCTGTCCCTATTTTCTGGTTCCTGTCAAAACCAGTGAGGAGGCTTAAGAAACAAAGATATTGAGCAAGTACTTTACAGGAGGAGCAACGTGGTTAACATTAAGTATATGATAAGCTTCAAAACAGTTATTAAAGCTAGGTTGTTTAAACCATTGATTCTCAACCTCTTTGGTATGGCAGCTCACAAAACTAAATTTACAGTCGTACCTTGGTTGTTGAACGGAATCCGTTCTGGAAGTCCATTTGACTTCCAAAAATGTTTGACAACCAAGACGCAGCTTCCGATTGGCTGCAGGAGCTCCCTGCACCTAATTATAAGCCGTTCTGGGTGTTCAGCTTCCAAAGAACGTTCGCAAACCGGAATACTCACTTCCGGGTTTGCAAGGCGTTCAGGATCCAAGATACGACTGTACTTTGTACGTTGACCCATCAGTTCATTGTCACATAAATTTTGGGCCTCTGATCTTGCAGCCGTCAGCTTCATGCATTTTAATTGCAAGTCTGCCTGTTTTACAACCTTTACCTGAGGTGTCCAAGCAAAAACTTACCTAACACCCCTATTAATGTGGAATATGTTGAAATATTTATCGTACTTCCAGAGTTATTCACTGGGGTTTTTTTAATGGGAATGTAAGAACACCAAGGCCTGTCGCTCTTTTCTCTTTAACTGATGTGAGCTGCTTTGCCAAGATTATGATTGTCTGAAAAACAGGATAAAAATACAGTAAATAATAGATAAGATGAAGCTTGTTTGAGCAAGTGAATTAAACTCAAGGAGCAATTCGATACAAGGTTGGTTTTCAGGCTCCAAAGTTGCAGTGAACAGCAAAACAGCTGCTACTTCAGTTAACTCTGCCCTCCTCTCTCAGACTGTTGTAGTTGCGATCACTGTGGGAATCTCTGGAGGCCTTTCCTGTTCTTTGAAAGAGAAATGATCTTAGATTAAATGGCAGGAAGTGTCTGAGTCCTTTTTGCATTGATAAAAAGCACCAACTTTGCTGGCTGTTTACTGTGAGTGCTAGCTAGCTCTACACTGACCCCTTTATGCCCTGCAGCCTTCTAGAGGAGGGAGGCAGTGGCTGGAAACTATGATTTGGTCCTTCTTACTCTTATTTTTACACCAGCAGAGGTGCATTTTCTAATTCCCTAGAGGGAACTAAGATTAAGTCAGGCTCCGAAGGAGAGGGGACTCTATAATTGGGGTTCTGTTAAGCTGTCATTTTGACCAGACATGTTTCTTCCCCAGACAGTAACATCATAGCATCTTCTCATTCCCCAGCCAAGTCTAGATAAGTTTGATTAAAAGTAATAATTCTCTTAAATGAAAGAAGGCCCATTTGATTCATAACCTGACAGCACAATTTTGCGCCAGAAATAGACAGATTTTCCCATCTAACCCTTTATGTGTGTTAGATTTTATCCAATGGTGTTGCATAACTGAAGGCAAGGCTGCATCCTCCAAATTCTGCTCAAAAGCCCCCCCCCCCCCGTCTCCTGGAGCAGATTGGGCAGGGGGAGCTGCAGGAGAATCAGTAGAAACTGTTTCCTTCCCCATTCTGAGTGATACCATTCAATACAACCCATTGAACCAAATGTGAAAAACTTATCTTCAGAGTAGAATCTGAGTGGGTGTTATTTAACAAATGATTCTTTTGTTCTGTTTATTTCCGCTAGAGATGGTAAAGGAGCAGAGTGCAGTCAAATGGAAAAAGTTAAATATTGTTTATTCGTGGTATTCTTTTCAACGTTAGGTGGCAGGATTTATTCAAAGTTCAAAAATAATTCAACTTGTGCAGGTGAAATGTGATATTAAAGAAAAAGACAAGAATTAAAAATACTTGTGTTTTGTTGTTTTTAAACTCTTTTTTCCTGTTATTTGGTTCCTGATGAACTTGGGTTGCCTGTTGTAAAGTAGTTTAAAAGACTGTTAAGTAACTAATTTATCCATTCTGATTTCATACATTCTATTGGGAAGTGGTAGTGGAATGAGTTTCCTCTATGTGATTGGTTGATTTCTTGCCTATCCTTCACCATAGGATCTCATGGTGGGTTACAATCACCATCTGGCGGCATCATCACTAACTGTTTTTAGGTGCCAGGCAGAATCATTCTTATTCACCCAGGCCTTTGGATCTTAATTGTAATGCAGGGGCATTTTGTGTTAGGGGCTATAGCACTTAGGGAGAAATAAGCCTTCTCCCTGCTGCACCCCCACCCAAAAAGTAATGCCCCCACATTGTTCTCAATGTTCTCTTTTTTATTATGATTATGTAATTTGTGTTTTTATATTGTGATTTTTATCCTGTGAACCACCCTGAGGCTGAGTATAGGGCGGTATACAAGTTAAATAAATAAATAAATAAATATTTCCCCCCCCTTCCTTCCCTTTAGACAAAGAGAGTCTGATCACAGACAGTGGAAAACTTTATGCCCTTGATGTTTTGTTGACAAGATTGAAATCTCAAGGACACAGAGTCCTTATCTACTCTCAGATGACACGGATGATTGACTTGTTGGAGGTAGGATTCATTTACCCTGCATGAAGGAGAAACTGAAGCTAATGACTAAGGAAATATAGTATTTGACATAAATACAGTCTTTTAAGGAAAGGAGAGGCTGTGTGGATTGCATGCTTTTGCTAGCGCAGCAGCATACTGGACCAGGATATACATTTACAGAGAATCATGCATACTTTCCCCCACTCTCTGCTCTGTCCCTAAGTTACGTAAGATCTGGCCCATTGCAGTCATGCCGTTCTGTGTTGCTGTCCAAGTGAAGTCCTAGATACTTAGCTGCACCAGCGTAACCCTGTCACTTTCAGACTGACCAAGTGGACCACTTACAGAATCATAGTTCAGTAGAACTATTGGACCAGGCTCTATATCAATTGCTTGGTTGCTCTTGGTTTTGAATAATTTGGATGGTGTATATATTTTTTCTATTGTTGTAAAGTCCCTGTCATTTGCAGTGGACCAAAGGAAGGAAGAGATGAAGTTACTTATTTTATCTGCTGCCTCAGTAAACCAGCACACTCTACCCAGGACTGATTTCATTATTTTCAAGGATTAGTACTTCTAGTGTCATGCTGACAGCGTCAGCTGAGCAGGCTTAATGGGAGGATATTCAAGAGGTTTTAATATAACTATCCCTCTAGGATTAGCAGTATCTTTTTTACTTTTAAAAAAGCTACAAAGATAAAAAGAGTCTACAACCTGTGTGCTGTTAACTGTCTGAAAGACTTTCTTGCAAAAACTCTTGAATCTTCCACTGTAATTATTATGCTGTTGTTAACATCCCAAATACCATAGTTGTCATTAAATAACTATGTTTTATTATTCTAACTGTCTTGGTCTATATTAGCAAGAAGAGCTACCATAATTCATTAAGCCTTAGCTTAGTTCTTCCTCCTTAATCCATGCAAACATACTTAACCTATTTGAGACAGATTCTAATATACAACCCCTTTTCTCGGTGGAAGCCCAGTTACACTCTGGTGGGAGATGAACTCTACCAAGGTCATAATATCCTTCCAGGAACTAAGCGTTGATTGCAGTTCAATATTTCTTTTTTGATTTCTAATTAGGAACTTGAGTTTTTTATCCTTATTTTTTGTTTGTGGTTGCAACATTTTTTCATGCACAAGGCCTGAAAGAATATTCTTAATATTTCATATATATTTTTTAATAATTCAAAAAGATGGACTGCAAGAACACTACTGTTCTTTTGCATTCACACAGAATGCTCAATGGAGGGATGTGGGTGGCGCTGTGGTCTAAACCACTGAGCCTCTTGGGCTTGCTGATCAGAAGGTCGGCGGTTTGAATCCCCACGACGGGATGAACTCCCGTTGCTCGGTCCCAGCTCCTGCCAACCTAGCAGTTCGAAAGCACGCCAAAAAGTGCAAGTAGATAAATAGGTACCGCTCCAGCGGGAAGGTAAACAGCGTTTCCATGCGCTGCTCTGGTTTCACCAGAAGCGTCTTAGTCATGCTGGCCACATGACCCGGAAAAACTGTCTGCGGACAAATGCCAGCTCCCTCGGCCTGTAAAGCGAGATGAGCGCCGCAACCCCAGAGTTGTCTGCGACTGGACTTAACTGTCATGGGTCCTATACCTTTTAGCATGCTCAATATTTATATCATACCTCATTTAAACAATATAAAACACAAAACCTATTACTCAGTCTGCTCTTGGCAGGCTATCCTCATTTTCAAAGCTCTATTTTTATGGATGGGGAAAAACAAGAATAATAATAATAATAATAATAATAATAATTTATTATTTATACCCCGCCCATCTGGCTGGGTTTCCCCAGCCACTCTGGGCGGCTTCCAAAAGAATATTAAAATACTATGATACATCAAACATTAAAAGCTTCCCTAAACAGGGCTGCCTTCAGATGTCTTCTAAAAGTCTGGTAGTTGTTGTTCTCTTTGACATCTGGTGGGAGGGTGTTCCACAGGGAGGGCGCCACTACCGAGAAGGCCCTCTGCCTGGTTCCCTGTAACTTGGCTTCTCGCAGTGAGGGAACCGCCAGAAGGCCCTCAGTGCTGGACCTCAGTGTCCGGGTAGAACGATGGAGGTGGAGACGCTCCTTCAGGTATACTGGACCGAGGCCGTTTAGGGCTTTAAAGGTCAGCACCAACACTTTGAATTGTGCTCGGAAACGTACTGGGAGCCAATGTAGGTCTTTCAAGACCGGTGTTATATGGTCTCGGCGGCCGTTCCCAGTCACCAGTCTGGCTGCTGCATTCTGGATTAGTTGTAGTTTCCGGGTCACCTTCAAAGGTAGCCCCACGTAGAGCGCATTGCAGTAGTCCAAGCGGGAGATAACCAGAGCATGCACCACTCTGGCGAGGCAGTCCGCGGGCAGATAGGGTCTCAGCCTACGTACCAGATGGAGCTGGTACACAGCTGCCCTGGACACGGATTTAACCTGTGCCTCCATGGACAGCTGTGAGTCCAAAATGACTCCCAGGCTGCGCACCTGGTCCTTCAGGGGCACGGTTACCCCATTCAGGACCAGGGAATCCCCCCACACCTGCCCGCTTCCTGTCCCCCAGAAACAGTACTTCTGTCTTGTCAGGATTCAATCTCAATCTGTTTGCCGCCATCCATCCTCCAACCGCCTCCAGACACTCACACAGGACTGTCACCGCCTTCACTGGTTCTGATTTGAGAGAAAGGTAGAGCTGGGTATCATCTGCATACTGATGAACACTCAGCCCAAACCCCCTGATGATCTCTCCCAGCGGCTGCATATAGATGTTGAAAAGCATGGGGGAGAGGACAGAACCCTGAGGCACCCCACAAGTGAGAGCCCAGGGGTCTGAACACTCATCCCCTCACCACCAGAACTACAGTACTGGATACAGTGCAGTAAACAAGCTACAGTTTAGCTAAACAAACATGGTTTGGTTTTATCTTCAAATGAGACCACTGAGTCACCCTACTCCTTTGATCCCAGTGAAACCTTTTAAAAAATTATTTAACTGTATCACACCTTTCCATCAATGAAGTTAAGGTGGTGCACCTGTTTCTCCCCCTTCCTGTTTATTCGTGCAACAACCCCATGAAAGTTGGTTAGGCTGAGAGACTGTGACTGGCTGTAGATCACACAGTGAGCTTGATGGCTGAGTGGAGATATGAACCCTGATATTTGCAGTTAACAACAACAGCATTATGACCTTGAGCTATACCAAAGCTTGTTTATTGATTACACTCCCCCCCCCCCCAGAAACAAGTCTGTTGTCAGAGTTTTATATACGCTTCTTGAAAATAAATTCAGCACCAAAAATATTAAACTTTGTGGATTGTATGTTTTGTAAACCAAGTGAATGTGCATATATTCTTCTGAACCTAGAAGGGTTCAAAGAACTAAGTGCTCCTGTACTCCTTAGTCCCCCTCAGGCTTCTTTCATTGCTGTTGCTCGTGTGTGTGTGTGTGTGTGTGAGAGAGAGAGAGAGAGAGAGAGAGAGAGTAAGAAAGAGAGAGAATAAAGTACATGCATACATTAAAGTCAAATTTAATTCAGAGATTAATTCAAGTACAGAATAATGTGTAAAAGGAGTGAGATGAGCTTGTGAATTAATACAAAAATCTACCGTCTTGGATATAATTTTGAGCACATTGAAATACAAATAAAACTTAAAGAGGCCTGAAACTGTTTATGGATTTTAGATTATAACAATGGCCATGGAGGTCAGAAATAGTTAAGTACATGGTGTGAATAAAGGACTGAACATCGCTTGGTAATTTGCCCAGTAAACGAATATTAACTGAATGGTGAGCAATGAAGTACCTACATGACACAGGCTTCCTGAGCACCTCAGTCTTTTTTTAATAATCAGCTTTTAATTCAGCAGGTTCAGGATTAGTATGTTTTTAGCAGCACTGCATGGTGCAAACAGATTATTTTGCTTTTAAAATTACATTAGTAGCCTTCTGGCATATTGGAAGCTCGCACAATATTTCATGGCACTGTGATGTTCAAAACAATTATAATTGTTTTTTCTGTTGAAAATCTAGATTAAAAATGTTGAGATTTTGTTCTGGGTTTCTTGTAGGAGTACATGGTTTACAGAAAGCATACATATATGCGATTAGATGGGTCTTCAAAAATCTCTGAGAGAAGAGATATGGTAGCCGACTTTCAGAACAGGTATGTTTTTCCCTTTGCTTTCTCTGTTGAATTATAGCGACGGGGTTCTGTTAAGTAGTTTCCAACTCACCAGGTACACAGACTCCTCCGTCCTCCCATGGAATATGGTTAGTGTTGGGACCCCTCCATTCTTCTTGTAGGAATATGCTTATGCTATACATCGGCCAAGAGGTGATGGAAAGGAAGAGCCAGGTAACCTTTGTAAGTCAAACTGCACAGTCAATCCATTGGATCCCAGCTTATGACAAACTGTACTTACACTGTCGTTCTTCAGCATCTAAACTATGGGTGGGATGCAACTACTTACTTCTGGCAGCTGAAGGCTGAACCAAGGGCTTCTTGCCCAATGAGTCTTCACCCCCTCACTCCCCCAAAATTGGATCTTGTGGGGTTGGGAGAACCCCCTAGATCAGCACACAAGGGGAGGAGAACATGGATTGTTCCGTCTGGCACTTGCAATGAATTCCTCCCATGAGGGTCCAAAGAATCACCCTTAGTATTTCACTTAAACACTAAGGCTGTGTTGGTTCTTCATTTCCTTAGAAACAAATTTCAAGTGACTACCAACGGTACCTTTTCCTGACATTCCCTAACCTTGCAGTTTCTGTGGTTTTTGTTATCTTACACACATTGTAAACAGCTGCTTCTGGAAATCTAGTGGAATATAATGAAAGTTTGGTGCTGGTTTCCATGCTGTTTCAAACAAACAAAATTAATTTGCCACCCCCATTAACTCGGATAATCATGGGAGTTTTGTGTTGTAATTTCATGTGATGAAATTTGTGGTGGTATTCCAGCATTGAGTTCTTTCCCATCGTTAAAGATTTAGCCAGATCAAAAAGCCACAGTTCCACAGTGCAACAAGTCCTGTAGCATAAAATCAATATTAGAAATCAAGGCAGATACGCTGGTATTATAATAATAAACTGTTGGGTGAAGTGATTCTGTCTTTGATTGCAAAAGTCAAAACCCTCCTGGTAATAGTCATTATTGTCGTAAGTAATGTTTATGTAGCAACACAACTGCAATGGTTGCTTTTGTTCTTTCTATCTCTCTCTGTAGGAATGATATCTTTGTGTTCCTGTTAAGCACAAGAGCTGGTGGCTTAGGCATTAACCTTACAGCTGCTGATACAGTGAGTAAACAGCTTGGTTTGAAAATGTTTTCTTAACACTGTGGGCTATTCCAGGAAAATTTGTACTCAGCAGAAAGGAAAAAGCACTAAAACAGGATATTTCATATGTCAAAAAGCATAAAGCTACTATAGTCTGATTAATTAACAGAGCTTGGATATTCCTGGTAGTACAGAATTATTTGATATAATATAAAGTTTCACTACCTTTGCTTTCCTAAATCTGAATATGATGGCTGCTTCTTGCATTGTCTTTTTTCCAGTATGAAGACAATTATAGTGTAGCAAAAGAAAAAAAAACAACCCCACATAATTCATGAAGTGTTATGATTGGCCAGTAATCTAAACCTGGAAAAACAAATAATTTTTACCCCATTTCAGATGTGAATTGTGCACATGCTTTTTGCTGCATGAAGTTGATCTCCATTTTAGTAATAGTAATGTGTAAAGCAGACTTTAAATAATTATAGTCTTATACAGAACTGGACTTGTATCTGGGTTCACCCCAAAAAAATCACTAAGATGTTATCATTCTTAAGGCAACGCTGTTTACTATCATTTTAAAGTGCAGTACAAACTTTGGGTGGTGACCATAGAATCAGTTTTGTATTTGTAACCTTTTCCCCTCAAAAAAATGCCCTGACAGGTAATTTTCTACGATAGTGATTGGAATCCAACAGTAGATCAGCAGGCCATGGATCGAGCTCACAGGCTGGGTCAGACCAAACAGGTCACTGTGTACCGGTTGATTTGTAAAGGCACCATAGAGGAACGCATCTTGCAGAGGGCCAAGGAGAAAAGTGAGGTAAGGGTAACAAAATATGGAATAATGTGGTGTAGAAGGGATAGCAAGGAAATTGAGCTGTGATTGATGAGAAATCAGAGATTAATCTCCAGCAAAGATAATACCACCTAATGGGAAATGATTACCTTTATATGCCTGTAATGAAGTGTAGCACTCAGGAGTAATGGGTAAATTGTACATAGCACCAAAGTTCTTACCACTTTAGGCTGCACACATACCTTCTTGTGCCATGGAGTGCCTCTTGGGATTAGAATTACAAAATAACATTGCCATTTTTAAACAACTTTCAAAGTTCAGACTTAAAAAATCATAATATTTCTCCCACATTCAATCTAATAGATATTAGATAAAGTGCCTCCACTTTCTCTTGATTGTCTCTGGCATTAAATAATCTGAGAAGAAAATTTCTGATGCATTCTTTCTTTTCCATAGATTCAAAGGATGGTGATTTCAGGAGGCAATTTCAAACCCGACACCTTGAAACCCAAGGAGGTGGTTAGTCTTCTTCTGGATGATGAAGAACTTGAGAAAAAATGTATGTGTGAGTCCATACTCCTACCTCTGTCATATACTTCACCAGCTCCCACTGTGTGCCTGTGTTTTTGTTTGCTAATTTATTTGTATCAATAACTATAAAATGAGGTAGATGAAGAAGCTAAGTGCTTATGTCCCATTGAAATAAGTGCAAACAGAAAGTCATGTCTTGATCGTTTCCCATTTATTTCAGTGAGAGCTAAGCACAACTATTTTATCTGGATCCACCCTTAAATAGATGCATTCAGTATCAAGATTAAAGGCAGTTGAGACATTTGACTCCAATTTTGCTTCAGAGTGCTGTTTTACAAAACTAAAAGCTTAAGAATCTCACAATCACGCTCCTATTTAAAAGCAGAAATGCTGCCTTCTCTTTTTAACTGTTCCAGAGAGTGTTCCTCCAACTCTCTGAAGCAGATTTGGGGAGGACATGGTGTGTCCAAGGAAGATGAGTGGAAGGAGAAGTTCCATTGTACAATCAGAAATAGTTGCGCTAATGGAACTACTTTGTTGGATATTATTCTTGGATTTGGGTCTGATAGTCAGACTTTTTTTGAGGGAACGGAGAATGGAACCATGAGAATGGATGAAGTTACGTTGTTGGGGTTAAAGGACCAACACGGGCCTTATTCCAATTGCGTTCAACTGGGCTCTTGTGTTTTGCAAGAATTTTGCAGTTCTTCTGGTAAATAATGGTTTCTGACTTTATTTTTTAACTGGTAGTGCGCCAGCGTCAGGAGGAGAAGCGGCAGCAGGAGGAGACAAATCGTGTGAAAGAGCGTAAACGAAAGAGGGAAAAATATGCTGAAAAGGTACTTCAAATAACACTCCTGTTATTTTGTTACGTTATTGCTTTAAATGTTTTTTTTTTTATTATTACCTTCAGGAGCAGTAAGGCCACCTGTCCCACTCAGGTTAATTTTAGTGCTTTCCTGATCAAGGAGGTTCAATCTTCCTGGGAGAGCAAGTGATGCAAATTCTCCAGTGGATGTGTCTCTGTTTTAAAGAATGTTGTTCTTCTGTCTTTTGCTTTGTATTTGCTTTTCCACATATAGGGTTAATTCAGATTTAAAGTGGGAAACTAGTCATTCTAATTTGATTGTAGCTCACTTCTGAAGAGAATGAAAATTATCAATAAATATAATTTTTGCTGTCTGAAATGAATTTTCCTGAAATAATAATACTTGAGAATAGAGCCTCCTTTGGATAGCAGTGTTTCTAATCTGGCATTGAAAATGTTGCTGTTTTCCTCAAACAGTTTAGGTCCTGGTAGATAACTTAAATTTTCATTATACAGTTCTAATATGCACATTTTTGTAAATAGTTGTTCCTGATATAATGCATTTTGTATGTTATTTTCACTAATATATGCATTTTTATGCACACGTCACTAAAACACACATTTTTGTTAATTTTTTTGGTTGGAGAACTGCACTGCAAAGTTCAGTAAAGGGCCTGCTTTTAGCCACTTTTCCATGTTTTCCAGCCCTTTTGATGGTTGTTTCCTTAAATTGATTTCAGAAGAAGAAGGAAGACGAGTTAGACGGGAGGAAAAGGAAAGAAGGCATGAATCTGGTGATCCCGTTTGTTCCATCTGCAGATAATTCCAACCTCTCAGCTGACGGGGATGAGTCATTTGTTAGTGTTGACTCTGCCATGCCCAGCCCTTTCAGTGAGGTAGGAATTTCTTTACCAACACCATTGGGCTGCTTCATACATGGCAATGATATTATTGCAGTGTACACCAGCTGTGGATGGAGATAGCTGTACAGTGGTACCTCAGGTTAAGTACTTAATTCTTTCCGGAAGTCCGTTCTTAACCTGAAACTGTTCTTAACCTGAAGCACCACTTTAACTAATGGGACCTCCTGCTGCCGCTGCGCTGCCGCTACACAATTTCTTTTCTCATCCTGAAGCAAAGTTCTTAACCTGAAGCACTATTTCTGGGTTAGCAGAGTCTGTAACCTGAAGCGTATGTAACCCGAGGTACCACTGTACAACACTTTTCCAGTCTTTAGAAACTTCCAGGTTAGCTTTGAATATATGGGCAAGGCAGACATCAGATTGCCGTTTGCCATTCTGACCATATATCTGATACCTATTTTAAAGCATCTTGCACTGACTTCTCGTACGTTTCCAGGCTCAGTTCAAAGTTCTGGCTTTAACTTGAAATAACTTGGGACCATGGTCCCTAAAAGTTGTCCCGTTTGAGCCAACTCAAAATTTAAGATCCGCATCATAGGGCTGCTTCAGAGTGCCCACACTCAATAAGAATAGGTGAATGGCAGATGGAAAGAGGTTCTTCTCATTGATGGGTCCCATTTGTGATAGGTGAGGGAGGCAGCAACACATTTTGTAGAAGACAGAGTAGGACCCTTTCATTCTCCAAGGCTTCTAGCAGTTTTTATAGTCTTGCATTATTTCTATAGCGCACTGATTTCAGCATGCAGGCTTAATCCAAAAGCATAGCTTAATGTAAACTTACAGACTTTTATTTTTATATGATCTAGATTTCCATCAACAGTGAGTTGCACATGGAATCCATCCCACCTGACGAGAGCAGCAATGACATGCTGGTGATTGTGGATGATCCAGCATCTTCAGCGCCTCAGTCAAGAGCTACTAACTCTCCTGCTTCCATCACGGGCTCAGTGTCTGACAACATGAATGGTTAGTATTTGTCTTTAAACATGGCGCACAAGGAGCATAAGGTGAACTCTGTATATGGCCGTGCTTCTGAGCACTGGATTTGCTTACAGGCAGGACTGGAGTTAATCTAGCAAATAATGTCTCCTTCAGATTTGTTAGCTCAGGTGAAATCTAATGTGCTTGATCATTCACCGCTTAATTCTTTTGATTCTAAATAAGCTTCATAAGTTGGAATAAGGACAAAAGTATGAAGTTGGCTCTTATTCCAAATCTCAACTCGGCTGTAAATTTAACTGGATGGGTTTAGGCAACTCCTGTCTCTTTCAGCGCCCCATTTGCCTTACAGTTTAGGAGGAGGATAATACTGACCTATACCCATATCAGAAGTGCCAAGCTTCTTTTCATTACTGTATTTGAGAGGTTTCTTGCTTAGAGGTATATGTAATCGAAAAATAAATTTTGAAACACCTTCAACTGCTCTGCCTTCCCTTTTAGTTCTTGACTGCAGCATTGTCTCTCACAGGAGGCATTGAAAAGAAAAGTGACCAGAAGGGAAATGGGGGTCTCGATCCTTCTCCCTGACTCGTTTGGCTGAGTTGCCATTGCAGAATGCAGACAAATTGCAGTTCTCTTAATTCCATTCTGTCCAAGTCTGAATAATTACAACTGTTTCCTGAAATTACCGGTTTGAAAAGGGGGCTCTATTAATTACCGTATTTACTCGAATCTAATGCTCACCTTTTTTTGGCCAAATAATGTTGTGAAAATTAAGGTCCTCATTAGATTCAATGGCACATTTACATTTGCCAGCAAATACTTTTTTTGCTTTCAAGGTTCTGAAAATTGAGGTGTGCATTAGATTCGATGGTGCATTAGACTCGAGTAAATACGGTAGCTATCAGCAGTGCAAGTTCCAGGTAGTGGGTAGAGTTGCTGTAGTTCCACAAAGCTGACTAATGTTACTGGTTTATGGGATCAGGCCATCAGCTTTACAGTTTAGAACAGTGGTTCCCAATTGGTCTTCTGTGAACCCCAGGATGTCTGTGTAACCCATCCAGGGTGTCCATGGCAAAAACTACCATAGAGATATCAAAATTTACAAAAGTAGGGGGTCCACAATACATATCTAATTGGGAACCATTGGGTTAGAACATTGCGTACCATTGCCTTTCCCACTCCCCATCCCTCAGTTATAATAATAATATAATTTATTATTAATACCCCACCCATCTGTCTAGGTTTCCCCAGCCACTCTGAGCAGCTCCCAACATAATATTAAAAACGACGATAAATACATCAAACATTAAAAACTTCCCTAAACAGGGCTGTCTTCAGATATTTTCTAAAAGTCAGGTAGTTGTTTATTTGCTTGACATCTGATGGGAGGGCGTTCCACAGGGCGGGCGCCACCACCGAGAAGGCTCTCTGCCTGGTTCCCTGTAGCTTTGCTTCTCACAGTGAGGGAACTGCCAGAAGGCCCTCAGAGCTGGACCTCAGTATCTGGGCAGAACAATGGGGGTGGGGACGCTCCTTCAGGTATACTGGGCCGAAGCCATTTAGGGCAGTTCAGCTTTGACCTTGTATAAACTCTAAGATAATATTTCTAAAACATTGTATCTCTGAGCTCTGTCACCAAACTTATGAGGCACCCCAAATTAAAAAGAATTGCAGTTCTTGTTTAATTGATTTGGAAGGTCATTGTTGTTGCTTCCGAAGAAAGGCTTTCAGAAGTCGCTAGAATAGTATAGACTTGAGTAAGTGGATGATTTTATTGAACTAGTTCCCTTTGATGGAAGATTAAGCTATGTTTTTTAAAATGATGAAGTATCAAGCAGAGCAAGCTAAATGCTTATACAGTCATACCTCGGGTTGAAGTAGCTTCAGATTAAGCATTTTTGGGTTGCGCTCCGCGGCGACCCAGAAGTAACGGAGCGTGTTACTTCCGGGTTTCGCCGCTCACGCAGACGCTCAAAATGACGTCATGCGTATGCGTGGAAGCGGCGACACACGCACTCGTGTGCTACGTTCTACTCAGGATGCGAACGGGGCACCGGAACAGATCCCGTTCGCATCCAGAGGTACCAGTGTATACAAATTCATTTCCTAAGGCACAAATCTGAATTGCTTCAAGTAGACTTGGGTAGATCATAAAACGTTGATGTAAAATATTTTACAATATATTTATCAGTACAAGATTAGCAGTTACAATGGATTCAGCAAGGACATACATTTTAATCCCCAAGCATGTCTTTTTAAATGTATCAAACAAGTTTAGTTTTTGGACAAGCATTGGATTGTCATAGTGGAGATAGTCTTACTCGGTCGTACAAGGCTCAGGTAGCAGGCGACTGTTGCCCAAAGTCACTTTTCTGAATATCTCTGCTGTTTGTGACAGAATATTGTCTGCCTTGAAGAATTAGGTAACTTCTTTGAAAGGGGATGGGGGCTTATGAAGGCAAAACATTTTGGTCTCCTTTACTAAATTATATTTAATTATACAGTCACTATTTGTTACACATCACTAAATGTTCTTTCTTCATTGGTTTTGTTAAGGAATTTCAATACAGGATATGCCCATCACAGGACGAGGTCATTCAGGTAGAAGCCGAGGCCGTCCCAAAGGTGCAAATGGCGGGTCAAAAAGCACAGGGAAAGGCCGGAGCCGGAAATCCACAGCCGGAAGTGCAGCTGCCATGGCAGGTGCCAAAGCAGGAGCAGCTGCCGCCTCAGCAGCCGCATATGCAGCGTATGGGTACAACGTGTCTAAAGGTAGGAGGTTGTGTGGGGCGTTGAACACCCTTTATGCTTTGACACCAGGCCTTCAGCCGTCCTTAAGGACAGCTGAAGATATCCTTGTAGGATATCTAAGTCTCCACTTGAAATCCAGGCATGTTGAAGTTCCAGCGCATATGATGGTATAAAAGTTCATTTCTAGTCTCTGAAAGATAAGCAGTTAGGTAGAACTGTTGTCGGCTCAAGTCCACATTTTTGCTCCTATCAGTATGTTTATATGTAATTAAAAGGTTCACTCGCTTTCTGGGGACTAATTAGCCTAATAAGTCCCTTTATCACAAAATCCAATTATGATTGGTCAGATTAAACCTCGGTACTAAATACTCGTACAAAAAATAGAATGTTTTCCTTTTCCGTGACAGCTTTCTATCCACTGTAATGAATGGACTCAGATTTTGATACTCACTGCCTAGGGTATCCTTGGGGTAAAAGGGCAAGATACTAAAAAAAAAATTCTTGGCTAAAGTTTCCAGTTACAGATAGGTAGCCGTGTTGGTCTGCCATAGTCAAAATAAAAAAAATTCCTTCCAGTAGCACCTTAAAGACCAACTAAGTTAGTTCTTGGTATGAGCTTTCGTGTGCATGCACACTGTGTATCTGAAGAAGTGTGCATGCACACGAAAGCTCATACCAAGAACTAACTTAGTTGGTCTTTAAGGTGCTACTGGAAGGAATTTTTTTTATTTTGGCTAAAGTTGTCAGTAAAGCTCTTGGTTAATCTTAATCCTGCAGTTTTAATTTTGTATGCAGTTTAAATGCTATAGTCTGGGTGTGGCCCAATGAGGAAAACTTTTGCTTTTTGTCGCTAGGTATGTCTTCAGGCAGCCCTCTTCAGACTCCTCTCATCCGACCTGCTGGACTTTCAGACTTTGGACAGTCAAGCGCCACTTCCCCCTTGAGTAAAGGAAACAGCGTTTGTGGAACCTCCAAACCCTTAAACCTGACAGGTTCCTTGGCACCAGAAACCTCAATCAGAAAACAATACAAAGGAGCCCACACTTCAGGTGGGCGATAGTAATTCTGAAACCCTGGAACCTGTGTGTCTCCATAGCGGCTTCCTAAGCAGCCCACCCACGCCTACCAGCAAAAGGGTTTACAGATGATGCCTTGTTTCCATCCCACATGTGGGCTTGAGGAGAAGACAACTGCACTACTGGGGCAAGAGGTATTCTGTGTGCACTTCCGTGTGTAGCCCGCATTTGCTGTCTTTGCAGATTTGGGATGAGGAGGGACAGAGACTTGGGATGCTTGAGCTTAACTTTTCCATTAGGCTTCTTTCTGGCATCCTACAAATCATGCAGGGAAAGGATCCGGCTTCCACATGAGACTGGCTGCGAGATCTCTTCCCCATTCATTTGTACTCACACCAGCGCCCTTTGCCCCCCTCGTCTTTCAGGTTTCATACGGAATTCAACTCCATTCTTATAAGAAGGAGATCAGCAACTAAACTTGGGGGGGGGGGTGCCCCACAGATTCAGAGGAGCCTTCTGGCCGGTGCGCCTTTTTTTAAGGGAGCTGTGGACAAACATCTTGGTGGTTCTAATGTGTATGAATGGTGGATGCAATGAAGAATAGACTCTAGGGGAAAGGAGAGAGGAGTTTTGCACTGTGTCTTAGAAAGGGGCTTTTGTCAGTATCATGCTTCTGAACTACTAGAGTACTGCTTGGTTGGCTAAACGACAATAGGGCAGATTAGAGCTTTTGAGAATGATGTTGCTGCCTCTGCCTCACAGAGCAGAAGGAAGTTTCAAATTGCCAATTAGCATTGCAAAACCCAGGCTCGGATACATTTACTTTCATAGCATTGGGTTTTCAGTACAATTTCTTGGATTTGGCTTATGTGGGACTCTTCAATGTTTTAGATTACAAAGCCATTTTGTGTGCGATTACAAGAAGAAATTGGAGTAGTGGGGAATTGTCCCTGCTTTTCATCTCATTGTGCCATAGAAGAGTTTTTTTAAAACATGTTTTAGGTACCACTGTTGGCCATACTGCAAAGGATGCGCATTGGGGAATGCTTCCATTTCTCTGATCCATACAGTCCCCAGCTAAAACGATGTCTTTCATTCCAAGCCATCCATTCACTGTGTTCCTTTTCTTTAGCAAGACTCATTTGTCAGCAGTGTCCACACCCAGCAGGTTTGGATTGCTCCACTGTGATGAATCCAGCACTGTAGCAAAGCTCTGTGAAGCTAGTGAAAGTTGTTAGAGAGCAGCAACGCCATTAAGTGCAACTCTTTGTTGTGGTATTCTATTCTGAATGCACAAGAACCATCTGCTTTTGGCATGATATATATATATATATATATATAAATATAAATATATATATTCTGTCTGCATTGCACTGAGATGAAGGAGGGAGGCAGTTCTCCTGCCTTCACATTTACATTAAATGGATTTTCTTTCTGGGCATTTTCATCTTTCAAGGGAGAACCAGGTTACGAGGTGAAGATCTTAGCTAAGGCAGCAAAGGATTTTTCAGTCTCATGCACCTTGCCTGGTGTCCCACAGTGTAGAGCAAGTGCTTCCTGTTGACTCTGCCTTTAATTTGCACACCTGAAAATAGCAGAAATAAGTTCAGTTAAATTGTTTTTTTTTTATTAAAAAAAACAGATTTGGAGGGAATAATTGGGTGGGGAGGGGATATTTAAGTTAAATCATGAAGATTTTACCCCACCCCGCTCAGATTCACATGTGTATATACAGTGTTTAGAGGGAATCAGAAAATGCCAAGCCTTTTTTTCCTCTTTGAATGTGCTGTCTATTTTTATAACTGAACTTGTACATATGTATAAAAAGAGACACATCTTTCTTTTACTAACTGGAGAAAAGAATCTTAAATAAAATGGAGTGAGATAATTTTATGTAAATTCAGTCTCTGTGGCTTATTGTTCCATGACGAAGTTTGGTGAAACAAGGTATGTGCTGAAGTGCTTCATTTTCTAATTATTTTACATCTGCCTATGTCTAAGAAATAACTACATTCAGCAGGATACACAGAATGTGCACAGGCGATCGCAGAAGACTTCTTGCCACTACAGTCTTGGAGCCATCTGACTGATAAATCAGTGGCTAAAATACAAGTGATTTTCTTTTCTCACCCCGTCCTTGAATCCAGTATGAGGTTTCCCCCTTTCCGATAGCGCTGCAATGTGCAGCGGGGGGGGGGGGGTACAGAGGTTAGCAAATGTTGTCATACCGTTCTGTATGGTGGTGTGAATTTTTGTTATATGAATAGCACTGCACATTGTAGGTGTGGTAGATTAAATACCGCCCCTGCATCCGCTTCTCCCACCTTGCTTAAATACCAAACTGGGCCCATGGTATCATGGTATATTTCCTGCATAATTTGGTAGCTGTGGGTACATCTTTGCAAGCCTGGCAGCTGACAGTGATTTGTGAGGAGATCAACATGATCCCATGCTATGAAAAGCAAAAGGATCTATAATGTTTGAACTTTCCTTTCTGTGCTAAGAAAAACGGTAATGTACAAGTGTGGTTGTTTTATATTGATTATTAGTAAGTATAAGTTCAGTTGTGTAGTCTCATTTTTATTTTTAGCAAAATAAGGAGTCATTATTTCATGCACCAAAAATATTGATTTAGTTCCTTCTTTGCCAGGTTTGTCATTCCTTTGGTGTGTAGATTTACCCTGATTCCTTCATGGTGGTTAACTGTCAGTTTGCTGCTTCCCACAAACAATACATTTGCTAGATAAAAAGGCTTATCAGAAGATAGTTGGGTCTTTTAAAATGCTTTGCACAGAGTTTTGCAGGTGGCACCAAACAGCAGTGCCTGTAAACCTCTTTCGGATGAGCCAAACAGGCCTTGCGATGGGGTTGGCCAGAAGTTTCCCACCCCTGGCTTACACCAACAAAGAGCGGGGCTAGCAAAGTGCTAAGAAGATCATTACAAAACGTTGCACCCTTTCTGCTTTCTCTTCAGCACCTTCTCTTCTTATACCTAACTTTCTGAAAACTATTTGTTTTGCCTATGTGTTTATGTAGACTTCTAAAACTCACATAAGCTGTACTGGTCATCATATGAGGCAGAGCTTTTAATACTCTTGTGTGAGTCTTGCTTCACTTTGGATATATTTAAAGTAAGAAACAACATTTTGAGGAGCTCAGCTTTCGAAAAGAGTTGTGTGCAGCATTTTGGGGGGAGGGGAGGATGAATCATGAGAATTAGACATACCAAAAAAATAAGCTGCATGAATGCTAAAATGATCTGGTGAGAGGAGCAACAGCCGCCAGGCAGCATACCTTTTTATCATGGGGGGTGTGAATGAAGGGAAGCAAAGTAGCCCAGAAAGATGAGGTAACATTACTGTGCCAAAGGAATACCTCTAAACTTTTCTCTCAGGATTAGAAATGGGGAAATATTTTGCTCTTTCCTGTTTTATAAGATTATTTTTGTTGATTCCCCAAGTGTAGCTAAAGGATTGTGTTTTCTTCAACATGGACAGCTGCTAACTGGATTGATTTATTCTGATTCTGAGTTTAAATCTTTACAGTGAAGCTTTCTTGTTGTTATCTCGGTTTTTGCCCCCCTCCAGTTCTCCATAGGGCTTTAGTATGTGTGTGAAGGGCCCGTAAGGTAGGATTGTCAGACCTTCTGAATTGACTAGGGATGCACCCCACCCACCCTTAGTCAGGAACTCTTTCTGCAAATCTGAGGACATATTAGCTACATATCTGTGCTTTTAAGTGAGGGGAAGTGGCACATAAATTGCAATTGTGGAAGGTGGGTCATTCTAGATCAGAAGCTTAGCCCTAGCGTTAGGGAATTTTTTCCCCCCAGCTCAGATTAGGGGCATCATCCCTGCAATTTGCATGCAGGAGAAGAGCTCAGCTGAAGGGAATGGGATGGTTTTTATCAATTGTAAATTGCAGGTGGGTGGGGTCCCAGTTTAAAGCAGGACCACAGTTGGGCTGTAGGATTAAAGTCACCTGCCAGTACACTTGAGTTGCAATCTTAGATGGTCAAGGACTCGCTGGCAATTCATGGGGTGGGAGAGGAACACACTCAAAGGCACAGATCCATAGTTCGTATAGCATGTACAGTTTGGCCCCTCATTAGGTTTTTCAGCCTCTGCTTCAGCTTCAGAATCCTAGATCCTTTTCACTTGTTGCTTTCCTAGTAAGCTATTCAAGGGTTTAAAGCTCATTATCTCTCTGCTAAATGCTGAATAAGATCTTTAAGTGGATTTCACTTGAGAGTCTCTTAATCTCTTAGCCTTAACTTCACTTGACACCTGCTGGGCTACCCATGCTGTGTTTAATACTGTCTCTGACCTTTGCTTACTTTCTCATGTGACATATTTCAAGGGACGCCCCCTCCTTGACCGTCTGCCTTCAGTAATTACTGTTGTCCCAAAACCTATACTCCTACTCTCTCCAAAGGATAGCCATGGCCATCCCATGGCTATACAATGGTACCTTGGGTTACATACGCTTCAGGTTACAGACTCCGCTAACCCAGAAATAGTACCTCAGGTTAAGAACTTTGCTTCAGGATGAGAACAGAAATCGTGCTCTGGCAGCGCAGCGGCAGCAGGAGGCCCCATTAGCTAAAGTGGTGCTTCAGGTTAAGAACAGTTTCAGGTTAAGAATGGACCTCCGGAACGAATTAAGTACTTAACACGAGGTACCACTGTAGTACTACTTGAAACTTCTCTATTTTTCTGCTGCCGCGTCCAGAATTATTCCTTTTGTACTTCATTTTACACCATGGATTGGGGTCCTGTGGCCCTTCAGATGTTTTTGGGGCATACCTCCCATCATCCCAGCTGGGGCTGGTTGGAGTTGGAGCTTGTTGGAGAGTCAAAACTGCCCATCCCTGTTTTATTTTCCAGCTCCAATTGCTGCCTGTGTTAAAACTGAGAACAGCCGTTGCATGGGTCTTTTAGTGGGTGGGTAGACTAAGCACTTTTTGTTGATAGTCATTTTTATGGACATTCCCACAACCTTCCAGAGCAAAGGTTGCAGGAGGCTTGAGGGACCATAGCAGGAAGGAGCCAAGGCAAAAATTTCCTGCCATGGGAAATTTACAGTGTAAGAGATTGGTACTTAATGTAACTGCGAGAATGAATCATTTCTAAATCTCTCTTGTCCCATCCTTCTCTTCCTACTTCCCCAAAAGCATTATTCAAGGAATGCACCTTGCTAACAAAGCCACAGCTGTTAGAAAGTTATGTATACGACAAGCCACTTGCTTTGAGCTATTGTGAGTAAAATGTTTTTGTAATATGAATGTTATGCTTAGACATTCCAAGATGCTGCAAAGGCTCTTGATAAATAAGAGACAAACAGGATACTGTGGGCAAATATCCTGCTTCTTTGCAAATACACTGCGAGCAACCTATTAGATTGCTTATAGCAGCAATGCTCAAAATTTGCCAGAGTCTCCCTAAGTCAAGGTTTTGTACCACTGCAAATAGAATCAAGATGGCAAAGAGAAGGGCAGGTTGTCTGGTGCCAATGGCTTTTAATATTGGAATGAGACTTCTATCAGTCCAATTTTTCTCATTGGTGAGTGCTGATTCTGTTTGCTCTAGGATGCAAACAGGAAGGATGTTTGCTATACGATGCTATAGTTTGCAAAGAAAGCAAAAAAATTGCTTGAAAAATAGGGGCTACCTTTAGCACATTCAACATAAACCCAGAAGGTGAAACCAAACTCAGTGTAATACACTCAACAGTGAGCAACCTGGCCACTGTTGCCCTGGTGAGCAATCTGCAATAGCTCAGTCCGTAGAGCATGAAACTCTTAATCTCAGGGTTATGGGTTCGAGCCCATGTTTGACAAAAAGATTTCTGCATCGCAGGAGGTTGGAGTAGATCACCTTTGTGGTCTTCCATCTCTACAGTTCTATGATACTATGAATTCTTCAGCTGAAGTTTCCAAACCATCTTTAGAGGCAGCCCAATGTATAATGTGTTGCAGTAGTCTAACCTAGAGGTTACCAGAGTATTAACAACAGAATTTAGGCTATCCCTTTCCAGATATGGGTGCAGCTGTTTAACTGTTTTTTAATTATTGTTTTTTCTGTTTTTAGCCTTGAGTTCAGTCAGGGAAAAGGTAGGGTATAAATGAATGAATGTTTAAACTGATACAGCTTTCCTCCTAGAAACTCTGTAATTTCCAGTTTTTTTTATACGGCTGATATCCTTGCACTCAATTTATATTTAGACTGCAAACATTTCTTTTGCTTTAATGCATTTTGTCTGGTGTTTGCTTTCCACAGCAGTGCACGTCACAGACAGTGCCGTGTATTTAACAAAACACTGAAAAGCTCTTAGCAACTTCCCAGTCCCAGTGTAGCAACAGCTTGATGGCCTCCACACCTCTGGTGGGGCTCCATGGCAAACGTAGATCTGCAGCACTCAAAAATGCAAGTGTGTGGTTGGCGTGTCCAGACAGGACTGTGAAGACCCAGGTTCAACTCTCCACTTAGCCGTGAAGCTCACTGAGCAACCGTGGTCTTGTCTCTCAGCCACACCTGCCTCACGGAATTGTCGTGCAAGTAGAAGTGGTTGGGGGAGAATGAGGCCTACCACCCTGAGCTCCACAGAAAAGGTGTGGGATAGAACTGCAATAAATACAATGTTGAAAAATACTCTACATGGTTCCAGAGAGCAGCCATCACCCTTCTGTCATTTCTGGCACCTCTGAGGAGAAACTCCCATTCTTCCATTGCATTTCCTCAGATTGTGCAAATATATTTTAGTATAAGTGCCTTGATGTCTGTCCTATCTGTAATGCTGGAAATGGAAAGTTTTTAGCAAAATTTGCATCCTCCCTTTGGTCGTGAGAACCCTGTGAATTGTATGGCTTTCCAGTACATCAGAGCTTTCCAGCTGTGTGCCGCAACATGCTAGTGTGTTGGCTGCCGTGTGTAGGTGTGTCATGTGAACGCTCCCCATGCTCCTCCTGGGACTGGAAAGGGGTTAGTTTCACCTCCAGTTTGCTAGTACAGTGGTACCTCAGGTTAAGAACTTAATTCGTCTAGAGGTCCGTTCTTAACCTGAAACTGTTCTTAACCTGAAGTACCACTTTACCTAAGGGGTCTCCCGCTGCCGCCTCGCAATTTCTGTTCTCATCCTGAAGCAAAGTTCTTAACCCAAGGTACTATTTCTGGGTTAGCGGAGTCTGTAACCTGAAGCGTCTGTAACCCGAGGTACCACTGTAAAACCGAATTACTGTGTCGCAAAATGGTGCATGTCTAAAAAGTGTGCCACCAACATGAGAAGTCTGGAAAGCTCTGCAGTGTGTTAACCTTAAATGAACCTCCATTGACCTATGTGGATATTTATAGGTAACAAGCTACTCATGAAACACCTTTGGAACTGTTATAACAACTTTCAGGTCTCATGCAGTTCTGCTCAGCAGAAGTATGGCATTACGTTGCATAGCTGCCTATGCAGCAGGAATAGTGTATAGTACCTCCAATTTACTGTTGTTTGAAGGCTATTTTCTGTGTAAGTCACTTCTGCGTCTTCTACTGTAATAAGGAAAGGCCTTATTTCCTTATCTTTGCAAAAGGAAGACTTGGGAACGTTAAGAATCTAGTTTCATATTCTTGTTTTTCTCTTGAAGACATGTGCATCATACTTCAGTAACTGAGTTGCCAAATTAAATTGAAAGAGAAACTTAAAAAGTACCGCAGCAAACAACTCTGAGGTCCTCCTCTCTGACTCTAGAAGTTCGTTTTGTTTTTAATTATTTAATCAAAAGGTGTATAGACAAGCCTTCAGTTAACAAAAACAGTTATCACATATGAAATGCAAAACAAAACCCAGTGTCAGCCAGAACAATAAAAGCCAACAGAAGGATCATATCAGTAGAGTCATCTTAAATGACTTGCTGGAGAGTTGGAGGAAATAAAAAGTTATTTGCTTGATACCACGAATATACTATGGTGCTACTCAAGTCTCCCTAAGGTGCTGCTGGAATTGAAAAGTCCTCCCTGCATAACTTCAGGGTGGTAGGAGACCTGAAGAAGGGCCTCTGATAGTGATTGTAGCACGTGAACAGGGTCCTGTAGAAAATGGCAGTTCTTTGGTTAACCCAGATCTTAAGCCATTTAGAACTTTAAAGGTAAGCACAATATCAGAAATTGACTGTCTTATACCCGGATCTGAGGTACATTTACTGAAAAGTCCTACTAGTTTAAGGGGGATTACTCCCAAGTAAGTGTACAGAAGGTGATACATAGCCTTAGGCTACATACCTATTCACATTTATCTGGGAGTGAGCTCCATTTAAAATGTATGTGACTGACTTCTGAGTGGACACAAATAGGATTGCTCTGTTTGTCATTTTAGGAACAGTAGCAAGGAGTGGCTACCACAAGGAGTAGGAAAATAATAATCTGGCTATCTTCTCCATCTGTAAGAATTTTGTGGAGGATGGCATAGCTGCTGCGGTTTATATTCTCTGCTGACCTGCTTCAGCTTGTTGTTCTCTGTCTCCTGGAAAAAACATGACTGAAATGCTACCTCGGTGTTTCCTGGTGTTAAAACAGATGTGTGCATCACATGTACCTCTTTTTATGCACGTTACCTCATTTGTGTTACCCCATTTGTATTTAAAATGTATACTCTCTGGGCCCAATTGCCACTTAAATTAGCAGCTGTCACTTTGGCGTGTCTCAGAATACCTTTAAATTGCGTCTTTCTAAGGGACCATGGAGTGTTAATGCGGTGACTGTTCAGATGGCTACGTCTGTAATTGCTTTAAGATGATGGGAAACCTGACACATGATGGCAATTATCCACTTGTGGGTTGATGACGGGTGCCGACTAATAAATTAAATGGAATGCCCATGGACAGACACACCCTCCATTCCTCACGCCTGTTACCTGTGACAAAACGGCAAGGCTTCTCGTTCTCTGGTCGGTGAAGACAAACAGCCCAGTGCCTTGTGCAACAATCGCTTGTGTTTCCTGGTTAAAGCAGCATCTTTCTCCTGGGAGCCTCAGGTTCTTCTCAGGCTACCCCACCTACACCTGTTTTTGTTGGGTCCAAAAAAGGCCTATAGTCACACATAAGAAGGCATTGATCTGCCATTCTTCACCTTCTGAACCCCTTCTGCTTAAATCTACTTCCCTTCCTTTTATTTTGCCTTGACCAATAGCTGTGTGCCCCAGAACAGTTGGGGCCCAAAGGTCTGGCTACCTTCTCCACCTGTAATCATTTCCTACAGTGGGGGGGGGGGAGATGCCGTGCGCTTAATCTGAGGGAAAGTGGGCAGCAAAATGAAGCCGCACTGAGATCATCAGTGAAAGATCACCACTAGCTCAGTCTTCAGTACTCCAGTCATAATTTACCCAAAATACATTTGACAAATATACAGTGGTACCTCGGGTTAAGAACTTAATTCGTTCTGGAGATCCGTTCTTAACCTGAAACTGTTCTTAACCTGAGGTACCACTTTAGCTAATGGGGCCTCCCGCTGCCACTGCGCTGCTGCCACACGATTTCTGTTCTTATCCTGACACAAAGTTCTTAACCTGAGATACTATTTCTGGGTTAGTGGAGTCTGTAACCTGAAGCGTCAGTAACCTGAGGTACCACTGTATAGGACGTTAAGTGAGCCTTTGAAATTCAAGTTAGAAGAGACCTTTTGTCTGTCGGTTGTTTCAAGGATTGCCCGAACAGAAACCTGGGTTTGCCACTGAGGTTTCACACAACAAAGAACTAGCCAATTCAGGCAACATGATACATATATATTTTGAAACTTGAGATTATTGTTCATGCTGTACAATTTTAAGGAGTACACCTTAAAAAACCATTGCATATGAATAGGCTTGTTCTGCATTTGTGTATGCTCTGATGGCCTTAAAACAGCTTTTAATAGGATTAAGGTGTTTCTTTTCATTCATTTCCTGTGGTGGCTCCTCAGTGCTTTTTCAGATAAAGCTGCTGGGTCCCATATTGCTCCGTGGCTTAGTTTATTCTGTGGAGTTACAATGTCTTTTCCGATTTGCACTTGGAGCAGCTTCTAAAAGTGTTTTGCCCACAGCAAGGCCGGCTCCCGACAGCCCTGTGCAATGGATAATTATAGATAGCTGGTTTATAAATAATATATTGACTTCTTGAGCTGCCCTTAAATCCATGCTGCTTCTGGTGTTTAGTTTGTGGGCAATTACCGCAGCTATATTTAGTCATCATTACCTACTATAAACATTTTAATTCTTTTAATCCCCTTAGTCGTGCCATTATTTTGGTTCCTCTGCTTTTTGAATCCCTTGTTTGCACGGCAGCATTGCATTCTGCTTGAGGGAGTTAGGCTTCACTCCAAATAGTGCATGGGGGCCAAGCTAGACATAGGAGCAGCAGGCCTATTACTTAAACTCAGGGCTGCCACACTCAAACAAAGCAGGGGAAGGGCAAAAAGGGTGTGAAACCTGCATGGTGGATTCCTGTCACAATTAAAAAATGCCTCGTGTATCTTTAAACATGTTTTTGGTAAGTTGGCAATCCGCACCAGGGCCAACTTTTGCATTTGGCAACGTAGTACGTTAATGTTTGTTAGAGGCATTTATGGTAATGATGTATTAGTAGAGAAGCTTTTTTTAAAAAAAAAATCTGTTCTAGGCTTTCATTCATGAAGTTTCTTTGAAAACTTGGTTTAATTATCAATATCGCAGTTTCTATATCTCCACTGCTGTCCTCTTGCATTTCTCATCAGCTGAGTTCTGGTAATAGAAATAAGCTCAATTGAGAGGATATTTCTGAGGGGGAGAAGGTACATTCACATGTCCCTCTTCCTCTAAAACCCCAGAGGAGGCACTTTCTCACATGATACATGATGGCAGCAAACCTCAGTTTAAACAAACAGGTTTGCCACCTCCACCATGTTTGGTTTGGCTCTGAGTCAAGGTGAAGGGTGGAGAAAAAACAGGTGGGCAAGATGGCAGCAAGAGAGAAGTGAAAGGAGAGCAAAGATGCACAATGGTGACAAGGAGACAGACAAGGAGAGGAGAGAGATGGACAGAATTAGAGAGGAGGCAGAGAGTCACAAAGAGGCATGAGAAGGGAAGACAGGCAAGAAGCTTGGGCATAAGAGAGAGGAAGAGCAATTCTCAGCTCCTGATAATTCTCAGGCACCTGGGATTTAACCCTGGATGTTAAAAGTTTCTCACTTGTGATATTCTCAGGATCCTAACCAGGCTTATATCACCCAAATCTGGGTGAATGTTCTGGCCATTAGATTAGAAGGCTTGGGAGAGTGAATCAACTTGGTGTGTCTGGCTTGGCAGAGCCTGAGTCTAGGACAGGACCACACTTTGACCTCGAGATGTTATTGGATTCCAAGTCCGTCAGTCCCAGCCAGCAGTCAGTGGTCAAAGATTATGGAATATGTGTTCCAACAACACCTGCAGGGCCACAGTTCCGTCGCCCTGGTCTAGAGTCTTGGCAAAAGTCCAACATAGACAAGCGATGTTTCTCTCAGTGCACAGTCTACCCCAGTGTCCAACAATCTTCCTACTTGAGCTGGTGAAGATGCAGATCTACTGTAAGATTTGGTAGGAAAATTCTTCTGGCTATTGGTACCGGGGAAGCCCAGCATCTGAGCGGAGCTACCCTATCAGTACTGATTCATGACTGAATGGCTCTTGTTATGTCAACCATGGGGATATTTTGACATGCCATCAGTGTGACCCATGTAGCAGACATTGGGTGTGGTGTTTGATGCTGGGACAATTATATGATAGCCCGGGGGTAGAGAGATTTATTGTGTTCCCTTTGTCAATGGCAAATCACTTTCTAGTGGGGTTGAAGCTGGCGGGTGGTTTTCCCCTTTGCAGGGGTGGAGAAGCCACCATCACCACAACCAGAAAGTTTCTGGACAGCTCTTGGGGAGTTTTCTGTTGACATGACTGGCATCTGTGTTAAAGTCCTAGCAGTTCAGTGGAATAAGCAGATGACTCAGCCTGTTGGCGCCATTGCTCTTGAACACCTTCTCCCACCTTCTCTTTGGCTTCCTGCTTTAGTGAGAAGCTTCAGAGAATCAAGCAGCAGAGTAGATGACTCAGCTCAGGCCCATATTAGAGCCTACTCTGTGGTCGTGGCAATAGCAAAGAAAACATAGGCAACTCTCAAGTCTTGCCCTGACTTGTTTGCTAAATGTTTTGCTGACATCTGTTCCAGCTTGCTACAGCCTGGTGGACTGGGTACTGGGTGAGGGTATGTCTTACCAGATGCCCACTCAAACTTTGTACCCGCAGGGTTGAGCAGCTGAGCGCAATAAGGAACTGATGCCTTGCTGCAAGAGGAAGTGGTCCTGGCAGTCTTCAAAGCTGAAGTGGTCACCTGCCCACTCCTTAAAATGCCTGCCCCGAACTTAGATGATTATAACAAATATTAGCCAGTTTCAAATCTCACCTTCTTGGGCAAAATACTGGAATGAATTTTGGCCATACAGCTCCAGAGACTGTTGGATGAAACTAGCCACCTAATCTCATTTAAATCCAGTTTCAGTCTTGGGTTTGTTACCCTGATGGATGACCTAAGAAGTGAGAGCAACAAAAGGAGTGCAACCTTGCTGGTTCTCCTGGATTTCTCAGCAGCTTCATAGAATCATAGAACTGTAGAGCTGGAAGGGCCCAGAGAGTCATCTAGTCCAACTCCCTGCAATGCAGGAATATGCAGCTATCCCATATCTGAATGAAACCTGCAACCTTGGAATTGCTGCCACCACACTCTTAACCAACTGAGCTATCCAGTTTTCAGTGGTCAAAGTATCCTTCTGCATCATGATGGAGACAGGGAGCACCATTTTGTGGTGGTTCTGCTCCTACCTAGTGAGTTTATTCCAGAGGGCGGTGCTGAAGTCTGAATTTAGTATCAATACATTTGTGCTATAGTGTTCACAGGGTATAATCTTTCTCCCTGACACTCAATATCAACATGAAACTACTGGATGAAGTTTTCTGGAGCTTTAGAATGAGGTGTCTTCAGTATATGGATGACACTCAATTCTCTTTGCTGCATGGGTGAGACAGTGGGGTTGTTGAACTTGTGCCTATAATCAATAATGAGATGGATAATAACCTAATAATCCAGATAACATTATTAGTTGGAGTTACCTAGTAGTTCAGTGATTTTGGAAGGTGATACCTCCTTTTTAGATATAATTTTTTATTGTTCCCCCCCATAATTTTATACATTTTAACATAACCATTTCAAACATTAAAGTACAAGGTTCTTTTGAACCTTTGGACCTCTTTCCCTCTCTCCATGGGTTCCATGTTTAAGATTAGATTTTTGCTGCATCTTTACCATTATCCATCTGTTAAATAACCATAATTACCACAAATAATTCCACATTACAAGTGCCATTGCATCCCTGCCAAAGATTTTAACTGTTCACAGTGGTCTTTTAAATATTTATTCCAGTCTTTAGAATCTTCCTGGTTTCGGATCTTCCCTGTCAATTTTGCCATCTCTGCATACTCCATCAGTTTCATCTGCCATTCTTCTTTTGTTGGTACTTCTCCTTCCTTCCATCTCTGGGCTAGTAGCATTCTCGCTGCCACCGCTGCATACATAGGGAGCTGATATCTCTGTATGGGGTTGTGATTCCTCTTAAGGGAAAAGCTTTCTACTACTTTAGGCAAGTTTACAAGCTATGACTGCATGCAGGCATGACTTTGTTACAATTGTCCATAGTCTCATAACATCCATGTTAGACTACCGTAATACATTATACGTAGAGCTTCCCTTGAAGATGGTTTGGAAATTTCAATTTATTCAGAATTCAACAGCCAGACTGGAATCTCTTGATGACCCTAAACCTGTTCCAAAAGATTTTCACTGGTTTCCAGGGTATTTCTGAGCTCAGTCCAAGGTGATAGTCTTAACCTTTCAAGCCCCAAATACCTTTTGACCAGGGTATTTAAAGGACTATCTTCTCTCAGATTAACCTGCCACATTTTTGTGTGCCCCTGCTGGGTATCGCTAGATGGACAGTGACCGAGGAGATGGCCTCTTCAGTGCACCTGCCAGGTTTAAAACACCTTAATTTATTGTCCGGATTGTTGCTTGTGATAGAAGAGGCTCTGTGTCTAAAAGAAGGTGCAGAAAAGGCACAAAGGAGGATGACTGTAGCCAGGAAGTAAATAAAATAGTTGGGAAGCCTGTGGCTACATCATAAGCACACACTGTGAAATAAATCTTTGCACCTATTCGCTGGGCATGAAAAGGATGCTATTAAACAAGCAGGGCTTTGGCCTCCGTCACCCCAGTCAGCAAAGTCTCTGCCTCAGTGACCTGAAAGAATCCTTGGGAAGCTCCCTGTAAACACCCGGCCTGAGCTTCGCTGACCTTTAGCACAATTTTGGCTGCGATTCCCAAGATACCTCCAGCGCCTGTTAGTTAATGTTGAAGAACCAAAATGTGTAAACACAAAGGTCTGGGAAGGCCGGCAAGCAATTAATATCTGGGACTGAGGAGAGGCAACATAAACACACCTAAACATGATTTAAAGCTGAAGTTTTAAAAGCGAGAGGGGGAAAACAGTCCTCTTGGAAAGTGTGAAAAGTTCACTCCCAAGCTGCCTTGCCCAAGCTACCCTTCTGTAAAATCACTTAGGTATCCCTGACACTAGTTAGAAAAGAAAGGACGTTAGCACTGGGCATACAGGCATTTTGCAATACAGTGGTACCTCGGGTTACAGATGCTTCAGGTTACAGACTCTGCTAACCCAGAAATAGTACCTCAGGTTAAGAACTTTACCTCAGGATGAGAACAGAAATCGCGCAGCGGCAGTGGGAGGCCCCATTAGCTAAAGTGGTACCTCAGGTTAAGAACAGACCTCCAGAACGAATTAAGTTCTTAACCTGAGGTACCACTGTAGTTGTAAGATAGGGAGGGGAACTTGTACTCCAGGGACATCTGAAGGCCCACAACTCCTATCAATGCCAGACAGTATGGCTAATGTTCAGGGATGGTGAGGAATTTTTTTATTAGCCTCCTAAGAGACCCAACAGCCTGTGTTTGTGTTGGCCACAGAGGAAAGGGCTTCTCTTTAACTTAAGGCAGTGTGGAAATACAGTTTGACCAATTTTTTTTTAAATAAAAAAATAGTAACTTTCATGCGTTTGTTTATAAGACTGTTGCATTTAGCCATTAAAATGCAATGGATGAGGGCCAATAAACTGGATTAGAACCCTTGGAAGGTGGTGGTTCCTATACCTGGAAGCCAGTTGCCTATTCTGGATGGGGTTGCACTTCCTCTGAAGGAACAGGTGCACAGCTTGAGGGTATTCCTGGATACATCTTTGTCTTTGGAGGCCCAGCTAATGAAATGTGACCTTGGTAACTCGAAGCGCCTTTTACTAGCATCGTCTGGTATACCAGCTATGTCCATATCTGGCTCGTGATAACTTGGCCACTGTAGTCTCTGCATTGGTAACCTGAACACTGGATTTTTGTATGCGAGGCTGCCCCTGGGTCTGATCCAGAAGCTCCAGTTGGTGCAGAATGAAACCAGAGAGCTGGCAGCATGTGACATCTCTACTAAAACATATGCCCTGGCTGCCCGTATCGTGTCAGGCCAGGTTCAAGGCTCTTGTGTTGATATACAAAGCCCTGGCCAACTGGGGTCCAGACCTGAGTCCTTATAACCCAGCCCACTGAGATCGTCCCTTCTGCCATGTTACAGAGGTCCAGCTGGCCTCAACCAGAAATCAGGCATTTAGTGGCACCAGTCCTATGCTGTAGACCAGGCTTCCTCAACCTCGGCCCTCCAGATGTTTTGAGACTACAGTTTCCATCCTCCCTGACCATTGGTCCTGCTAGCTAGGGATCATGGGAACTGTAGGCCAAAAACATCTGGAGGGCCAAGGTTGAGGAAGCCTGCTGTAGACAGTGGCATTGTGTTGTCTGTCAGCGCTTAGAGTGCATGCACATGCATGTGCCAGGTGGGGGCAGGGCAAAAAGGGTGAACAGAACCCACATGAATGGGGCATGGAGGATTCACAGAGCCCATGCACCATCCCTGCCCTCTCCACTGGAGCCAAGTGGGGCTGCACTGTGCCATTGGCTGCACTGTGCCTCCCTGCATTGTGCCATGCAGGGAGGAGCCTATCTGGTTGACGTGGCCCTTGGCGGGGGAATCCCCCCCCGACGCTGACTGGGCGTCCATTCCGCAAGAGGGCCAGGAACATGGTCACAGACCCAGGCTGGGCTCCATGACCCAGATATCCCCAGCAGCAGGCAAGGTGGGGTGAGGATCCCTGCATGGGAGCACCTGATTCATGCCCCCTAAAATTCTTATGCCCAGGGCTATGTCCCCCCTGAGCCCCCTCCACACTACCCCTCTGGCTGTAGAACACTCTTCCAGCAGAGTTTGGGCAGCCATCCTTTCTTTTGACTTTTGGGCATTTATTGAGGACTCCCCCCCCCCCCGAGGCCTATGCAGTTGTTTAAATATCCCTTGAGTAACCATTCGTTTTAATGAATGCTTTGCATTGCTTTTCAATGATTTTATGTTGCTGTACACTGCACTAATGTTTTGCAAGGGGGCGGTATATAAATACTTTCATAAAGAAAACAAATACTAATGACAAAGCTCCTATTTATTTTCATCCACAGCAGGATCTGGACTGCAGCCTTAAGGCTCCTCCGTTTGTGTGTTTTAGTTTGACTGCAACACCAGGTGATGATGATCCTCTTATCATGTATAGGGGCTGCCATAGATTTCTCCCACTGATAGTACTTTCGTATAATCCAGGGACACAACTCTTTTCAATAAAATGAAGTTCATATGTTCAGCAGCTCGCCATCAAGAATTGACAAATTTCAGCTATGAGAATCCAAGTGTTCCATATATGCAAACAGACCCTACTCTTTTTGCTGTTGATGATTCCAGTGCTGGTCGACGCATGGTGAAAATACTTGGCTTCACAGACATACTGGTATTTAACTGTGAGGCTGATGATGTTGTGAGAGTAAAGGTATTATGATCACATGGTTGCTTTTACAGATGAAATGAGCCCTAACTTACTTGAGCACTGCAAAGAAGGCTCATTATAAAAGGCTTAAGGCTTGAAGTCACCACCTCTCAGTCCAAATAAACATGCTTATTAATCTAAGAACCCCTGGAGCAAAGAGCTCTTTGGGCTAAAAGCTACCTTTGCAGAGTATTCCTCTTGTAACAGGGCATTGCCCGCAGATTGAAGTGTTCAAGCAGGCATCTATGGGGTAAAGAGATTTCACAAGTAAACTCCTTCACCCCTTGGTATTGAAGCAAAAAATCTAGCTGCCCTGCTAAGTGCTGATATATTTCCATGGGAGACTTTGTTTCCTGCTCCTCCACCCCCCCCAAAAAACCTTTAGCCCTCCTTAGCAAATATCCTTTAGACATTTTTGAGCAGGAGATTCTAAAAAAATCAGCTGTGTGTGTTTTCTGACACAATCCATTTGCTGATCAGCAGTCTTTAGTTCCACTGTGCTCATGAAAAGCGTTGGTTCTCTTTAGACAAGAAAAGATGAATAAATTGAAGAAAACGGGAAGAAGTGCCATGTCTCTGTGTCCTCAGAAGAAAGTCACAGACTCTTAGTTAACAACATCTCTGTGTTGTGGAGTTCTCCTGACCTTTATTCTAGTTCTCCAGAGTTCAAGGTACTGGCAGTACTTTTTAGGAACTTCAGAATATAAACACAGCAACCATTCCCTTGGCAGAGTGGACAAGAAGCAAGTGGAAGAGATGAAACGGGAGCTGAAGAAAACACAAAACCAGTATGGGACTGGGGTGACAGTTTGTCAAATTTCCTGAGTGTCTTAAACTGAATAGCCCTGATTTCTCACAAAATTCTGCTGAAAAGAGACATAGCATTGCCTAGATGCAGCAGGTGGAAAATACTTGGCTGTACATCTGCTTGCAGTGGAGTTGTCCTCAAATCCCTTTAAACCAGTTTTCACCAGCGTTGCCCTCTCTGGATGTTTTGGGCTACAATTCCTATCAGCCCCCAGCTAACATAGTAGTAGTAGTAGTAGTAGTAGTAGTAGTAGTAGTAGTAGTAATCATACCCTGCCCATCTGGCTGGGTTTCCCCAGCCACTCTGGGCAGCTTCCAGCACATATAAATGCATAATAAAACGTCAGACATTAAAAACTGATGCTGTATGAACTGTGCAAGTTATGCTCAGTGTGCTTCTGAGGACATGTCACAGGGCCAACCCAGCAATTAGGCCAAGTGAGTTGGTTGCTTCAGATGCAGCTGATTCTTCAGTGTCAGGAAAGGCAGATAATTGTTAGTAGTTTATTCTTGTGTTTTTATTACAAGGGACAGGCACTTTGGGGGTTTTCTGTCTCGAGTGCCATAATAACTTGGCCAGCCTTGGGCTCTATGCACCTAGACTTGGGGAGGGCTGCCATTTGCTATTCCACTGCGGCTAGCAAAATGCCCTGAGCTATGGGTGTGTCTCTCTCTCTGCTGCACACCTGGCCTCTGCAAGGCCTGTGACCTCAGTTGACCGATCCACCCATTTGTATAGTATTTGCAGAGAATTACAACCTGCAGCCCACATCGGCGAGGAGGACAGGAAGTTCCAGTCTAAGGCTTTTGAACATGGCTGTTGCTGATTTTCATGCTGTTCCTTGCCACTTAACCAATAAGAAAAGCGTGCAGCAGGGGTAGCCAGGGTGCTGTGCTCCAGCCCCCATCAGAGGTGGGGACCATACTGCGCCATGACCACCCACCTTACACCTCAGGCGTGGGGCAGGTAAGGGCAGGGTTTCAAAGGAACAGTTGGGAATTTAAGGTGAGTTGTGTTACTGATCATTCATTTGCTGGAGCAAAGTGTACTCCTTTCAGCTGATGAGTGGTGGGATCATGCCTTGCTCCAGTGGGGGAAGCATTTGTTGTTTAATGAAACCTGCTTCTTGGCCCCAGCACTTCTCCTTGAACCTCTGAGAATCAGTGTTAGAAAGATTTTTGCAAGCAGCCTTGCACTGCTCTGGTTTTCAGAGGTTTAAAGAGCAACACAAAGCTGCTTGCAAAAAGGCGTTTGGAAAACTGGGACTTCAAAGCACAGCACCACCTGTTGCCATAGTGATGTCAGGTTCTTGATAGCTGGGCAGCTCCGCCCCCTGTCAAATTTCACCCCAAAGGGGTGGGGAGATAAAGATCTGGCCCAACACACTCAGGCCTAGTGACACTCAAGAAATCTGCTCCTTTCCTTGCTTCCTGTTCACCCTATCGGCTCCACTTGCCATATCTTGCTGTTTTTTCTGCCTTTGCATGGCTCAAACTCATATCTGTAGCAGCATGCCCCTCTTCTTATTTAGCAGCATTTTGAGTCCCCCCCTCCGTATATCTCTGTTTCTATTACAGCAATAAAATGCAATATGGATATTTGCATAGTAAAAATGCAACAATAATAAACCAACATAAACCAAATAATAATAAATAACCAAATAATAAATAATAAACCAAATAACCAACAATTTGAAGTCCTTTCAGCTGCCCCTCTCTACCCCTTGGTAGACCTGGCCCTTTTCCTGTAGTGGGAAACTAGGTCAAAAAGAGCTATTGGGTTTGTGGGGTGCATAACACAGCGTTAATATGGGAGAGGCAATGGAGCAAATGGTTTTGTCAGCATGACTCTACAGGTTGAGGCGGGCTGCCATGGCAACCGACTGAACTATTCTCACTCCTCTCCCACATCCCTTAAACACTTGGGGGTAACTGAACCAAAACCAGTATCTGTCTTCCAACTGGCAAGATTAGAAGTTCATTTGAGTGAAATGCCAACTATAATTCCAGCTGCAAAACAAGACACTGCCAGCATAGTTGAGTGAAAGGCTGGGAGGAGATTTAAGAAGAACCTGTTGTGTAGTCAGTAGTGTTAACTGTTTGACAGATCCAGTTATCTGCTCCTCTTCCAGGCATATAGTATGGGGCAAGTCCTCTGTAATTCTGGTGATAAGTGTGCAAAAAACATACGTGAACTATCCAGGTAAGATACAGAGAACTATTACAGAAGGGCAACAGTGACTGAAGCTTGATATTTAAAAATGGAGGACTAGAGCTCATCAGTTCCTTCTTTCATGTACAGTACCTATTTCATAGGTGCAGAGAGCTGATTAAAACTCAGAGCAGAGTGCCTTTCCATTTGTTTGTTTTGTGTTTGTACTGTCCCAGTATGTGGGAAAATCTAGACAGATTTTTCCTTTTTCAAATGGGAGAAACAGCTTCTTCTGCTCGCTTCCACTGCACGTCAATTGTTGAAAAAAACTATGTCTGCTGAAACTGGAATAATTGGAGTTGGAAAGAATCCTGTTACAGCAGGAGTCCTAGGCTTTAAACATTCCCAATAAATAAGTCTCCTTTTATTTCCATCACTTCCCTGGGCTATTTATATCCTCACCCAACTGGATGGTTCAAAAGTATTTCCTGTTATCCCAGCTACATCAACTTTACTGCAATATTGGTCTTACTGTTTCAGAGCCTTGGTGGCTCTAGTAAATACTATCTTTTTTCTTTGTGGCAGCCTTCTGTAATTGGGAAGAAAATGGTCTTTAGCTCTCCCTGGACTTCTTCTCTGCTCTTGACACTTGGATCTCAAGCATTTACACCATCCTCCTCCATATCAATGGTTAGCATTGGCCATATATTTTACCCTCTCCTCGGGTGAACAACTAAAAAAGTGGGTGAACCCTTCTCATGGGCAGGACATTTGAGGCTGACTGACAGTCGTCTGGGGAGAATGCATATGGCTGCAACCTCTCATTCTGCATTTCAGTGGGCATAAAGCTACAGAGTTGCAACTCTTAGAGTTGCAACTCAACAATCTTACCAACTTGTAATTGAGTCTGTGACCCATCATAACTGTTAGGATCTGGAGAGATCCTAACAGTTTTGTTTCTGGTTTTTTGCAGGTGGGTTCTGCAACATGTTACGGATGCGGGTGGCGCTGTGGTCTAAACCACAGGGCCTAGGGCTTGCCAATCAGAAGGTCGGCGGTTTGAATCCCTGTGATGGGGTGAGCTCCCGCTACTCAGTCCTTCCTCCTGCCCACCTAGCAGTTCGAAAGCACATCAAAGTGCAAGTAGAGAAATAGGTACTGCTCCAGCGGGAAGGTAAATGGCGTTTCCGTGCGCTGTTCTGGTTCTCCAGAAGCGGCTTAGTCATGCTGGCCACATGACCCGGAAAATTGTCTGCGGACAAACGACAGCTCCCTCGGCTAGTAAAGCGGGATGAGTGCCGCAACCCCAGAGTCATCCATGACTGGACTTAATGGTCAGGGTCTGCAACATGTTATTGAGACAATAATAATAATGCAGTAGCAGTGGATTTATACTAGACTGTCTGCACATCACTTTATTGCTTTGGTGATGCTTCCTAAACAGTACCTTATTGTTGCTGTCTGGAGGAACACTCTTGCTGGAGCATTGTGGTATGAAAAGTTACAGGATTTCAGCAGTAAGCTATGGGGCAGTATGTCTCCCTGAAACCTTTGCACACACATACACAGTATTGAGCAGAAATCATGAACATAAATAACAGTGAAGGCACAACAAAAAGGGCCTCTGGAGGGTCCTTAGTTACCACCTCCTCAGTAGTATAAGAGACTGCAGTAATTTATTGATATACCCTCCCTTTTGCAAAGGGAGTCTTTAATAGCAAAACATACAAACACAAAAACACAAATTCAAAAACAAAGGCATAAATATGATCTCATAGTGGTGACGGAGCAGATATTTCCAATACTTTATTTGTGCCAGAATGAAAGCTAAGGAAACTTGTAGTGTGTTGAAACACTGAAACGCATCTAGTTTTGTGTCCCCATCTCTCCCCCACCCCCAGTTTTACACACTTAAAAATGGTCATGAATCCAAAGGGCAGTCTACAGTCACCTAAATTGCTCCCTTGCAGCAGAGGAAAAGATTAAATGACATAGATTGGCTCAAGCTTGTTCTGGACTTTATGCATATATCTCAGTACAAGGCAAGAGAATGCATTGCCTGCTTCAGACTACAGGTGGGCAAAACCATTTTTTGAAAGTTTCCCCTGATATGAAACTCGTAAATCAGGGAAAGAATCTGAAGCCCAGACTACACCCTGCTGTGCTAATTTTCTACTTCCTGGAAGGGTTTTTGTGTTTGTTTTAATGTCAGGGCACTGAAAAAGTAGTTCCACTACTTGCATGGCCGTTGTTCCACTTTGGAAACCAACCACCTCTGCATATATGTGCTGTTGCAAAATAACAGGAGGAACTATTTGTATATTAAATACCTGTAACAATGTCCTAACCACAGTTCATGGTTATGTTTTATAATAGTATTTGTTTTTAAATGCATATTTTGTGCTCTATGCTGACATTTGCAATATATTGAAAATCAGCTAAAAATATTTTTTTAAAACCCAGTGGAAACAATCTTTCAGTGCATCTCCTGCCTGTGCTAAGAGAAAAATATGTTCTTCACATCGCTATAGAAGGCAGAGAGAGCAACGGAAGTCACTGTAGGTCAATCTCCATAGAAAATGGGGGCCAGGGGGTTGAGGTATGCTGAATCATTTAATTTTTTGTAGACTTAGGATAAACATAAAGGTAAAGGTAAAGGGATCCCTGACCATTAGGTCCAGTTGCGGATGACTCTGGGGTTGTGGCGCTCATCTCGCTTTATTGGCCAAGGGAGCCGGCGTACAGCTTCCGGGTCATGTGGCCAGCATGACTAAGCCGCTTCTGGTGAACCAGAGCAGCACACGGAAACGCCGTTTACCTTCCTGCCTATTTATCTACTTGCACTTTAATGTGTTTTTGAACTGCTAGGTTGGCAGGAGCTGGGGTCCGAGCAACGGGAGCTCACCCCATCGCGGGGATTCAAACCGCCGACCTTCTGATCGGCAAGCCCTAGGCTCTGTGGTTTAACCCACAGCACCACCCATGTCCCACAGGATAAACATAGATATTGATAAATTCTAGGATTGTGATTATTTGGGGGGTGGGATGGGAGAAATATAAGGTGCAAATGAATTATTGGGTAGCCTGGCCAAGCTAGGGCTATTAAGGGAATATTAGGGAGCCATTGAGGGTCCATTGAGGGTCGTTAACAAGACAATGTGCATGCTGTAAGATCTGGACACCCTCCATGCAGACTTAGGGTGTAAATAGGAGAATAAACCCTATTTCTTAAAGCACCACAGTCTTTGCCATGTGTTCTATTCTCCAAAGGGACTCAGCCCCTGTGTGTGCCCCTGTGATCCTATTATTGTTTGTTTGTTTGTTTGTTTGTTTGTTTGTTTGTTTGTTTGTTTATATACTGCCCTATATCCAGAGGTCTCAGGGCAGTTCACAGAACAAAATCAGAATATAAAACCATGAAATATATAATCAAAATAAAGACAACAACCCATCCCCCCCCCAAAATCCCCACATTTTAAAAGGGCATAGGATCAACCAAAGGCCTGGTTAAAAAGGAACATTTTTGCCTGGTGCCTAAAGGTGTATAATGAAGGCATCAGGCAAACTTCCCTGGGGAGAGCATTCCACAGACGGAGAGCCACTGCAGAGAAGGCCCGTGCTCGTGTTGCCACCCTCCGGACCTCCCCATGTGCTCTTGCCCCTGCTTGGCAGAGAGAGGGGCAGGTACCGGGCTTTTGAAACAACATGAATGATCCTACTTTGGAAGGCAGACACACTCCATTGTTATTTCTCAAATTCCTCTACAAGTTTGTTTGTCTCCAGCTCTGACACAGCTAAAGAACTGGAAAAATCTGTTCACAGATTGCTGCATTGGCTAATTAGTTTGCCAGTATTTTCCAAGTCCTGGAGAAGACTTAGACAGTTAATTCCAGAATGTGCTCCTATTTATTTTATTTTATTTTATTTATATACTGCCCGTCATCAAAAGATCTACACACCTTGTGACTATATTTTGCCTTGTAATTCCTGTGCTTTTCCTCACTCTCATCCTGTTCTATGGTGAAAAGTAAGCAAGGTAATATTGGCTGCTTAAGGCCCAAATGTTACCAAAAGGCATATTTAATTACCTCTTGATGAGAAGCAATTAGTATGTCAGGAGAGAGAGAGAGAGAAGCCATTCCATTATACAGTCCTGAAGTTTATTTCATTATCTGTTTTGGCAGGCATTTGCAACCCTGGAATGATCTTGGTAATTATTCTGTTACAGGCTGATTTTTAGAGAATTGTTTATGTGCACTTTTAAGAAAGAGAGCGGTTAATGTGAGTGCTGGTATATATGCAATGCGCAGGCAAAGCTGCCTTGAGGACCCACTTTTGAGTTAAACCTAGAAAGATCAAATACCGTAAGCAGTTGCATTTCAGCTTCTGTGTCTCCTGCTTCTGTCACTCGTGGGAGAACAGATTTCTTCGTGCATTGAATGCAGGACAAGGCAGCCTCCCCGGTTCTTTCATAACTATTTCTTGGAAGTGGAAAGGCAGGCAGCTCCCTTGTTTCCTCCCTTGAGCCTTTATTGGCATCCTTGCAGGGAGAGAACTGTGTTTCTGCACTTCAGATGCAGCTCTTGCCCTGGGAGGCATTTTTCTACCATTCCAACAACAGCTTGATAAGAGAACCCTCCAGAACTTAATCTGGTTCACAAGACTCTTCCCAGAGTATCTGTGTAATGTGGTTATTCCACAGCCGTTCTGCTGCTTTAAAAAAAACCACGTTGTTAAGAGGAGATGCAGATTTGTGCACTCAAGATTAGGAATGCACAGCCTCCGAGGCCCACCAAGCCCCTCTTCCAAAGGTCTTTTTCTCTGTGGCATCACATCACTTTGGAGATGCTGTGCTGCAGGGCCAGTGTAAACACCCAGGTCCTCCTGATCTGGATTCTGGAGCAGGGAGCAAGGGCCATCCTTGCTGCTACTCTGAACATGAACTTTGGAAACACTCTGAAAGCAGTAAGCCATTCTGCACCTCCAGAGATGCTCAGAGGCTCATGGTGACAACAGAGGAGACTGCATGTCCTTCTCTGAGCACCTGAGCTGGGCAGCAACAGCTCAGAAAACAAAGTCACCACCAGAAAACAAAAATGTGCTTGTTTGCCAATGGTGAGCATGTTTTGGGTGACCTCTGTCACTACCGTGGAGCTCCATCACTGCTCTGGGGTTGTTTTTTTAGGAGGTGCTTGAGCAAAATGCCCACAGTGGGAGCCTTTTTTGAGGGGCTTCTCTCTTCACGGCTGCCCATTCACTTGCCTTCTCCCTCTGGGACCCATCCAGACAGCTGCCCAGAGGGAAAGGTGAAGCCAAATGGAAGATGCTGTGCCACCATCTCCTCTTCTCAGTGACAGCATGTTTAGAGAGGGCAAGTGGATGGGTGACAGCAACAAAGTAGAACATCCAGCAGCAGAGGTGGAATGTTCTGAGGCTTGGCCATGGGCCCCTGCAGAGGGTCGTGAGCCTAATAGTGATGGCTCCTCTGTTTCCATGCTATACAGCAGGGACACACTCCACATCTAGAAGTGTTTTGACTAGGGGTGGGGAAACTATAGATGTTGATAGGCTACAGTTCCCCTTAGGCTGGGGCTGATGGGAAATGAGGATACACCATCTAGAGGGCCACATCTTTCCCATCTCTGGCTTAAAATTATGTTTGTGTATCTAGTGTCCCTGCCCCACAATTCAATGTCAGTATGAGGTGCATGGGTTTTCAGCACCAGCAATGTGATGGGCAGTAGGTGCTTATGCCACTTTTGCAGCCGCAGTCCAAACTCTAAAAAATATTTTCATAGGCATTCTTGCAGTATGATAGTGGGGGACAAAACTGCAGTTCAGGGCCAAACAGGAGCACTTTTGTTTCCCAGGATATTCAAATTTCTCCACTGAAATATGCAGAGAGAAATACTCCCATGGCAGAAGGCTTCCAGCTTCATCTACTGAACATTAATTGTGGCCAAACAAAATTGGGCATTAGCCAGTATGAGTTTAATCCCTGCCAAGGCACCAGAAGCAGGAACTGAACGCTTCTAGAATGCAGGAGGAGATTCAGTCTAGCACCTGCTTTCATTCAAGAAAACTGCTAAGGTGTGGGGCTTCAGCAGTTACCACTACTGTCTGAACTGGGTAGGAGCGGAAGGTTGCTCAGTAGCATTGCGCTTTTATGGTGCCTCCGCTGCTCTCAAGCGCAGAAAAGAAGTTTCCAAATGACAAGTCACTTCTGCCTTATGGGAGAGACATTCAGCTGCCAGTGGTGGGTGTGCAAGATGATAAACCCTCCGCTCCTGGTGTTGCATTATGTCCACATGGAGAGGTTGCAGAGGCATCATGCACATCCTCTCCATTGCAAGTTTTAGAAATGGAATTTGAAAGGGACAAGGATGCCATCTTGATGCAAGACCCTCAGGGGTGGGAGACGTGTGGGCCACATCAACCCATACATCATGCATCCCATTATGTAGTGCTTATGACAGATGCGCTGCAGAAAAAACACTGAGCAAATCATTTCAGATGATTTGCAGATGGGTAGTTACCCAGGTCTCTCCATATACCTTTTGCAAGAAATCCCATGGCAAAGACCAATAAATCCATGGTAAGACCAATAAAGTTTCCCTTCTCTAATTGATGTTAACTATAATGTCAGTTCGGTTTATGTCTGGGCACAAGAGGCACACACAGTTCCTCCTTATGTACACAAACAGCAGCGAGATGTCAAGTATTGGGCTCTTCTCCTCTTGGAACACAATGTCCAAAGATGTGTTAACCAAAGGGCAAGAGCAGCAGTGTCTCTCACAGAATGTCACTGAAACAGGGAACTACAGCCAGCCTAGCTTACCTTACCTTGTCCAATCATCAGGGTCCTCACCTGTTGCTGGACTCCAGCTTCCCTCATCCCTGATCGTTAGGGCTCATGAGAGTTGGGAGTCCAACAGCATCTGAATGGCTCACAGATCCCCACCAGTGCTCAAGTCTACTCAGCACAGGCCTTTTATGTTCATGCCTAATGAATCCAGAGACATTAATGTCTTGTGCTTTTACAAAGCTTAGATATTGGGGGAGAGGGGGGAAGAGCTGTTTGATGAATCAATGTAGTGAAAATTGGATATAAATGACAGTTTTTGGTGCTTACACCTTGCAGTCACATAAGCAGAAAGGAGAAAGATGTAGTATTTACAGGAGGAAGACAGTAATATTGTACACCAGGTGGCACATAGCTGAACTATTTTCAGAATGGTGCCTCAATGGAGCTGGCTTGTGGCTGCCAACTAAGATTGGAAACTCTTGTACCTAGAATGGTTCTAAAACCAGAAGGCATGATCCCATCACACAAACTTGCGGCAATCCCTGCCCTGCAGGGCATTTACTAGGAGACGAGCAAACAACTTGGACACTTTCCCTTCAAGAAATATATATATATTCATTACAATAAATACATCTTCAAGTTATATATATAAAAAGTAGTGCATTAACTGTTCACTTAAGACAAGTCGAAAGCAAATTTGGCCCCATCTGAGCCTACAGAAGGTGACACAAGTTCATATTGCACTCAACCCTGGGCGTACTAGTGAAGGTCAAGCTGGAGAAAGAGGCCGACTCCTTTGACCTAGAAGACACTCTGTGCCACACACTTGTGGCTCTTCTGCCAGTTTGTGAGGTAGAGCAAAGCTCACAGCATTTCAACATTGCTGCCAAGTCCCTGCTTAGGGTGATTTGGAGCAGGGGCGCTTCAGAAACACTTTTAAGAAAAGCACATTGTAGCTTCTGGCCCTTCCCTTTGACGATGAAAAAAGAACACTGTTTGGCTTCCTCAAACCCCATTTGCAAATCTACTCAGAAGCAAGCCTCAGCAAATGCAATAGGACTTGCTCCCTGATTAGCATGCATAGGATTGGAGCCTTCCAGAGCATTTTTCAGGCAGCTTCTCGTCCTGCAACAATGGAGGCTCTCTCCAGTTTCCACTGCCAGTCCAGTGACAAGAAGTATCCCTCCCCTCTTAAAACTGCTTCACCCATTGGCTTTATTAATCTGACTTTTAGTTGTATTAAAAAGTGTGTCTGTTGTGTTTGCTCCTGTTCTTGGTCAAAAAGGTATACTTCAGCCCTTCTGGAGGGCAGAGTCACGTTCATTCTTCCACTGAAGACTCCTCAGGTTGGTATATATAGGGCAGGATGGAGATCAGAGCCTCCTCAATTGAGAACAAGTGCTCATCTTCTACCTGAGGGCAAAAGTAGCGCATGAAGTCTGCCAACCGCAGCAGGTACTCTATATTGTGGCCAGAACGACCGCTGGAAACTATTATTTGAGCTGCAATGTCCTCTTCAGATGCTGGACCAAGGTAGGAGGGATTCTGCGGGGTTGCAATGTAAACCAGGGCTAGGATAGGCTCAGTCTCTTTATCCTGGGGGTGGAACTTCACCAGCTTGGTGTCGTAGCCTCCAAGCACGGCTTCCCGCATATTTAAATATTTGAGCGAAGCAGCAATTTGATCACCACGGAGTTCATAGGCAACACCCCATGTGCAACCCTGCAATGAATAAAAAATTGACAAGGATTACTTGCTGTGACAGAGGCAGAAACAGAATCATATGCATTATTATATCCTGGAAGCTGATGAAACTCCTGTTTTTTACGTAAACCTGTTAACTAGGTCACACAAGGCTCCTAAAAGCACTGGTCAGGGATGGATAAATGCCTCTTCAAAAGAAAGCACCATTATCCTTGTTGTGACAACTCCTTTTGTGACATGAAAGGAGAGCACAGATAGATTTTCTGATCACCTTGTCCATCGCTTTTACATTTTTATTCTGAAAACTCATGCAGAAGCAAGCTCATTGTTCTCAGAAAGGCTACAGATTGGTCCAAAATGCATCTGATCAGCTGTGTTTTGCTCCTCTATTATGTCTCAGACTTAAACTTTCAGTGGGTCTATGACTGTATAATAAACGATAGAGACTTAAATTTCCACACAAAGACATTTTTGACAATGTTCTGCTCATTTTACTACATGTCTTGGTAACACAAAGAAATACTAAGACTTGCTCACAGAGCAGTCTCCACACTCCTTACCAACTGAAGCAATTTTGCATTTGCTCTTCTCCTGTCCAGCTATGCATAACATACAGCTTGCTGCCAAGTCCAATCTCATTTTAAAGGACTTTGAGGCAGGCTGGAGAAGTCAGAGACCACTAAATTATAAAAACACTGGCTATTCCTTCCACTCCAGCCTACCCACTGAGTGATTAATCCAATCGGCTCTTACAGAGGCTCCAGGAAGGACATGGCACCATTGACTCAACCACATACCAAATATTTTTCAGCAACTATTTATCTTGTAGGATGTCTCAAATATTATCTCAGCTTTCTCTCATCACCTGAAGATAAGCCCATGTTCATGGTCCCTTACTATATACACAGCATTCCACTATCCCAACCGCCTAATTGTTTCTTGAGGCATTTTGGGCATCCTCCTAAAGCCATAGAAACAACAAATGCTACCTGTCTAGCTGCAGCACTATGACAAACCTCCCCTTCTCCCTCTGTGCAGGAACTAAAGGGGAGGTGGTGAACTCTTAGAACTGTTCTGGATTATGCCCAGAAGAACCCAGCTTAAGCCTTGCTTTACAGGTGTGTTGAATGAACTGGATAAAGATGTAGGCATAAATAACTTACCTCATAATCCTCTTGGAGGGTGACCACTCTACCAGGCTAAACAGGAGAGGAAAGTCAGAGTTAGCATACAGTATCAGATATCCACCCGGAAAGCGCAAGCGAAGCACCGCCACACCCAAGGATGCTCCACAAGGAGACCCGCACAGCGCCAGCACTGCAGGCCAACCACACAGGAGGCACAAGCTGCTCTCCAGCCAGCAAACGGGCAATGCCAAGCCAAGGGAAAGGGGGTAGTGCGGATCTGCAGCCCCTCTTCAAACCAGCTCCCTCAGCAGCAAATGCTGCTTATAAGCTACCCATCCTTTCCAAACCTGGACCACCACCCGGGTCGCCACCCACAGGCATTCTTCCCGAGAGAGACCCAGGATAGAGAGGCGCCCATCCATCACTCCCACCCCCGCCTCGAGGGATAGAGGCGCCCACCCACCACCCCCATCCCGAGAGAAACCCAGGATAGAGAGGCGCCCATCCATCACTCCCACCCCCGCCTCGAGGAAGACCCAGGATAGAGGCGCCCACCCACCACCCCCATCCCGAGAGAAACCCAGGACAGAGAGGCGCCCATCCATCACCCCCGCCCCGATCTCTCTCCGCCCCCCAGCAAAGGGGCGCCCCCTCTCACCATCTTCTCGCTGCCTCGGTGGAAGGTGTCTCCTTGCCAGAAGCGGCGGGTGTAGCCGCGGATGAAGCCCACTTTGCGCGACGTGAACTCGAAATCGGGTCTCCACACCAGCGAGCCATAGCCGAAGACCCACAGCGGGGATTTGGGCGGCCCGCCTTCCGCGGCGGCCAGGTCTTTCTCCTGCTGCGGCCGCCCAAGGGGGCACTCCCCTCCGCTGGGAGAAGGATGCTGCGGGTGCAGCGGCAGCGGATCCCGCTTCATGGCCCCGCGCGAGGAACCCGGGAAGCAGCCTGCGCCTTGGAAGCAGCAGCGCTGGACCTGCGCTCCGGGGAAGGAGGCTGCCCGGGAGAGAAGGTGGCAAATGCTTGGCACGGTGGCTGGCTGGCGGCGAGGAGGCAAGAGCAAAGCGGACGCTTCCCAGATTAACTACGCGCCTCCTGCAGCTCCAGCCTCTTTAAATACCAGCTCGCCGGGCAAGCCCCACCCAGCTGTCATGGAATTCTGGTGGCTCGCGCCGTCCACTCTCCAATCAGCGCCTCCGGCGTCACGGTAGCCGCGTGTTGTCCCGCCTCTCTGGAATCTGGATTGCTCAGAGGGAGCTGTCGGTCACGGGCGGAGCGCGCGCACCGATTGGGTTCCCCCCGCCGCCCGCTGCATCAAGCCGGGATGATGCAACTCGGCTGGAAGCTTTCGAGCAAAGGAGGCAGGTGATTGCATCAGGCGGTCCTTTCGGCCGGGCTGCGGGCGCAGCCAGGCGCGGGGCGGAGGATCGGGGTCATTGGGGAGAAACCTGCTTTAGCGGGTGGCCTTAACGGGGTGCAAGTCTGTGCATCGGCTGTCGAGGGCATTTAGAGGCAGTAGTTTGCCCCCAGTTTATGCGCTGCACGTGATATAGAATACATGCTGATCTCTGCCTAGCAGTGCTGATCGGCAGGACCCCCCCACCACCACCTTGGCGGGAGAGTACCATGAAATCATATTGGCACCTCTAAAGGATGTGCGGAAAGGGGACTGAATCGTACACGACTGGTTGTTTTAAATATCGAAATAGAAACGAGCAATACAGGATACAAAGAAAAAGAGGCACTCTTTTCTCCATCTCTGGCTGAACCAGATGGGCCTCCCAACTCTACCATTCCATAGTATTCTGTGGTAGATTACTGTGGTAAAAGCAGCTGATGTCAAATTCCTGACGTCCTGGCTTTTTGTTGTAAAAATGGTGCGGGGGGGGGGGATTTTGCCGAATTGGTAAATATAAGGGGAAAACCTGGATGTATGGCAACGCGATGGAAAAAGCAGTGGAGACAGCTCAAAAAGCTTCAAATCCCCCCCCCCAAAAAAACACAACAATTTGGGTTTGTTCCCAAAAAGAGCTCATCCAATTTGGCGTGTTGGGAATTCTTCTTTTTGAAATATACCAACCCTACGTTGAAATATACCAGCTCGGATCAAAGACACATCTCATGCGCATTTACGTACACACACACACACACACACACACAGGCTGGGGTGCTCAATGGTGCCCCTCTGGAGGCTTCACCCAGGACAAAAAAACAACAACAAGCTAGCCCCCGTCCCACCTTCCCAACAGCTCTGGTTACAGGCATCTTCATAAACCCTCCTTCTCATAAGATGATCTATATTCTCCAGCTAACAAGAAACCCACATGCAGGAGAACCTGGGCGCCTTAGAGGTTGTCTGGCTTAAGCGCAAGAGGCTGGAGCAGGATGGGTGTTGGCTTAGCATGGCCAGGCAGTTGCTGAGGCCCCAGAGTCCACTTGGAGGGCCTACTGGCTTGGATTTCCCCTTGGATGCTGAGGTGGCAAAACCACCACTGCAGGTGGTAGATGTGATATTTGACATTCACCCTGGATGAGAAGGATTGGGCTACTAGCCATGGTGGCCATGTAAGTTGTACCTCTACCTTTGGAGGCAGAACATCCCTGGATGTCAGTTGCTGAGGAGGATGAGTGGGGAGAGTGCTGTTGCACTCAGGTCCTGCTTTGAGACTTTCCATAGACCTCTGTGAGAACAGGATGCTGGACTTGGTGTCTTTAGCCTGATCTTATGTTCTTAGGACAGAGAAGAGGTTTTTGCAGGAGCACCCAGTCACTCTCTCTCTCTCTCTCCCTGTGGGCAGCACGGAGGGGAGCGTTAGTCCTGCTGAGAAGAAGAATAGCCCACCAAAGTTATTTTGTTGAGGGCTTCTCATAACTTAGAACCAGGCCTATGTCTCGTGTCACCATCTGCTCTCTATTCTGTGTCATCATCAGTTGCCGAACTGTTGCTTGAGGTCAGCAGAACAGTCAGTGGTGATAGTAGCAGCTGCTGTGGGGGGTATCTGTGCTGAGATCTGGTCCTCATGGCTTCCTGAGGGGTTGTGCCACCTCAGCAGACAGTGGTAAGATGGAAGTACTTGCCAGTGCTATTTTTCTAGAAAAAGAGGTGCTGGAATTCACCACGAATGCCTCCTTTGTTCTCTTGCAATGCCACCCACCTGAGAGGTGCCGGAACTGAGTTCCGGTGAGTTCCGGTCCCAAAAAGCCCTGCTCCGAGCTAGGATTTAGGGGTGGGGTGCAGAAAATGCATGGGGATAATACAAAACGATTGCAAGAATCTGACCTTGCTTTTAGTCACTTGACCAAAATGAATGAATAAAATGGTTTGCTCACCAGTTTCTGCAAGGGTTGCCGGATGCATGGATAACAATGCAGTGGATGTGAGATGAAGTGGGTGGGCCAGGCACAGGATGTGGTTACAATTTGCTCTGACAATGGTGTCAAGGTATTAGCCATCTCAATGGCAATGTGCAGCTCAGTGCTTGAATTATTGGGCATGGGGATACATCAATAAGCTCTACTGCCTGACTCCTCCCATCCATTTTAATGAAACCATAGTTTCCCTGTTGCCTTCAGAAACTGTGGTTAAGGAGACTGTCACAAAAGAAAAGTAGGCTGGCCCTCCTCTGCCCAGCCTGTAATTCAAACACTGGCTCGGCATCAAGAGTAAAGATTGGTCTGAGAAATCTATAATGGCCTTTAAAGATAGTGGTCTGGAGATAATAATCAAGGCAAGAGAAAGGTCTGCATTATGAGTGCCCGTATATCTAATGATGAGGCATGAAGCACCTGGTAACCTAAATAGATCATGCAAGACTCAAGAGTTCCTGCGGGCTGGATTTAGAAGGCTATTGGGCCGGATCCGGCCCCTGGGCCTTAGTTTGTCTACCCATGTTTTATATCATTGGATGAAGACAAATCGAGGCTGGCTCAAGTACTTGGGATTCTGGTATGCAGAGTCAGCAACAGACATGGTGCTTTGCAAGACCTGCATCCCAGTCAGGCTAGATTAGAATTTTGCTGTGAGAAACTGTTCCTCGCCAGGCTATAGTGGAGGAGTGGAATTACTGGCTCATATTTAGTAAACAAATTATCCCTCCAGGGTGAACATTCAGTGTGTTAGTCTCAGGTGACTGAGGCATATGCACAGGTATGGATTAGGCTTCTTTCTGACAATGGTGAATCACAGCCAAGCAAGAAGGCCATTTACAGAGCTGGGGTGATGCATCAGAACGGACTGTAACAAAAGCAATTATCTTCACTTCAGCTACAGACATCATACATCTAGAAGCAAGCTGAGGATGTTCCTGTGCTGGAGATTGCTGGACAGTAACCAGCTAAGAAACTTATATAGATAAACCAGAGTCATGGAGAGATCGTACTGTTCAGAGCACACTGACAGCGAGGTAACAACTGGCAGTGCAATGCAAACTCAGTTCAGTTTGGTCTGTCTTGCGTCAGCTTTCTGCTTGACGTTTATTCTTTCTAGTTAACTATCAAGACTTGGTGGAAAACCACTTCCTTTCATAGGATTCCAGTTTGCGCAGTTTGTTGGGCAACTGCATGAACCTATGGAGTTAGAGTGAACCCATGTATAATAAATCAAACTAGCTGGTTTTTGTTTTGTTTTGTTAATAACAGCAATGTTTTTCATATAAGCAGATTATATTTACATAGGATAGATTCAAGCTGCTATTTTAACAAATCTTCGGAAAGGGTTAGGTTTTATGGATTGGGTAGAAACTTGCAGCAATCGCATGTCTGCTTAGATGGAATATCTCCCTCCCCTTTTCCTTGTTATGCAAATATAACAAACAAACAAACAAACAACAACAACAAAGTCAGCTCACATTAACAAAAAAAAATCCATCACTGCTGACTTAAAAGACACGCATATATGTAAGCATTTTATATGTCCAAATAGATATCCAGATTTATGATTATGATCATGATTCCTGTGTTCCAGGGGGTTGGACTAGATGACCCTTGGGGTCCCGTCCAACTCTACAATTCTATGATTATTAATGATGTATACTAGTTATAGGCCAAAATTCATCCCTGGTACTATTGTAACCAGCTCCCAGGTCTTGTTCCTTTCTAAGGAACCAAGTTCAGCCTTCATGGCTTTTAGCCATGGCTCTACATCCTTTGAGGTTAACTCCTGGACCTCTTGGAAGCTTGAAGGTTCCCAAACCTTCTCTGAGTTACTAATTCCAACAGTGCCTCCTCGCACTGCCCCACAGGGCAGAGGATGCCCTCAGCCATAGTGGCACAGTGGAGACTGGCCAAAGGTATAATAAGCCAGCACTATACCTTGGGAGGCAGCAGTGGCAGGAGCAGGGCTGCTGAAACAAACAAGCCTTTGGGAGGCAGAGACGAGAGGGCATCAGAGGAGGGAGGGAAGGAAAGAGGGACTGAGGCTAGTGTTGCTGCAGCACCCCTGACCTAAGGTTACCAGATTTTTTTCAACACTTTTTTTTTTGAAAAGAGAAAAAAAAAGTTTGTTTTTTTAAAAGAAGTAATCTCTTCTGTGGTCACCTCTGTCACACGGCCTTCCTCTGGGTCCTGGCCTGCTCTCTTGGAGCGCTAGCCACCATGGAGTAGGCTCAGGTCGGGCCTGGGCTCGGCCACGTGTCCTTGCCCCTCCCGGTGCTCTCCTACCTATCCTCAGCGGCAGCAGCGCGGCAAGGTTGGGGCTCCCCTCTTTTTTCTCCTTCCTCATTCTCTCTCTTCCTTCTCCTCTCCCCTTTCTCCCTGCAACAGCTCCAGGGTTTTCCTAGCCCCAGAGCACCGCTGGGCAGTCGGCTGGGTGGCTGGGCGCTCTCGCTCCTGGCTCGATTTGGGGTGTGTGTGGGTGTGTCAGCGGTTCCTCCAGTTGACATGCTGGGCGTCCCTGGTTCCCCTTCGGCAGTGGCAGTGGCAGCAGCAGTCTCAGCAGCCCAGAGCCAGCCTGGTAGCGCAGTTGGTTCTGGCTGCCTTCAGGAGCTGCTCGCTGCCGTGGTGCCTGCCATTTTGCCTCACTGGAAGTCCCCATATGATGTGTCTTCTGCCGTTGAAGCAATCACGCAACGTTCATTCCATACTAATAAATCTACAACACTTAAAATATAAATCTGGGGACATTAAATGAAATCCGGGGACATTCTGGGGATGGATTTTGTCCAGGGACAGATTTGTAAATCTAGGGACTGTCCCTGGGAAACGGGGACGTCTGGTAACCATACCCTGACCATCATTCAAGGCACCTCAAGGTGCCACGGCATACTGGTTGAAAACCTCTGCTCTACATTGTTATTGCTTATTTAAAAGAAAGCTTTTTTCCTTTGGCATGCATATCTAGCACATAAGATTGTACAGGTGTGTGGAAGGCCCACAACTAATGGGCTCGCCATATACTTGAGGGAGTTCACTTTCTCTAAATAGCACCTATTTGCCTGCAAGTAACTACTGGACTGAGGAGATTAATTGCCCTAGACTAGGACCAATTATTCAGGGGAAAGGGAGAAATGGCTCCTTCCTCCAAAGGTAAGCTCATGATTCAGGAAACATACAGAGAAACGGGTCGTGTCCTTTCAACCTCAAATTTATCTCAGTAAACATATGGAGAACTTGCAGGTAATCAACTGCGGCACAGAGGAATAAAGGTGTTATACAGTATTTGCTTATCCTGGAAGCCTTTCCCCCTCCTTGGAGTTTCATTAGTCCCAAACTGTATTTAAACCCCAGAGCTTCAATGGCTGGGTAGCTCACAAGCTCCAGCAGGAACCTCCCTCCCACTTTTGCCCCTCAGCTATCTCAAGGATCATATCTGTTCTTTACCAGCCATGGACCAAAGGAAGGGGTGAGAGGTTTCTGCTGCCTGGCTGGTATAGAATTACCTCTCCCCATAAATTTATTACGTTTTTATATTTTGCTGGAAGAGTGGCTGGGGAAACCCAGCCAGATGGGCAGGGTATAAATAAAATAATAATATTAATAACAACAACAACCTCATGCAGAAAATGAATCTTAGCAACCTTAACAAATGACATTTCCCAGGATTCTTTGGGGGAAGCCATGCCAGTTAAAGTGATATAGAAGTGCTTTAAATGTTTGGTGCAGATGTGACCTGAAAGTCTCTTGATTCATGAATTAATATGTTGTCAGCTTTGCCTCTGAAGGTTACAAACAAGGTGACTGTTCCTGTTTTTGTGACCTTTTCTACTCTAGTTTCACTATTTGTTTCTTGTAATGAGCCAGACTACCTTTAATGAGCCCAGCTAACTTCTGACACAGCACTAAGATAAACCAGCTTCTCTCAGCAATGCCATATCATCCAAACCCGACAGGCTAGCATCTTTGACACATGAGTTCCTGCGAAGGGAAATGCCCATTTCTTTTGTAGAGCATTGAAGGTAAGCACCAACCAGTCTGTTCTTGTGATGGTTGATGGACCTGAGTCATTCATCTGAAATGCAAGATAAGGTTTCAGAATGAAACATAAATAAAACTGAAGCCATGTGCAGAAAGCCTGAGAGAAAGAAAGCTTGTCTATAAGCTTAAGAAAACAAACAGCACAATTTCTTCTTTCTAGTTTGTGAATCGAAACTCTTTATAGTGAGCTGAAATTCATGACTCAGAATGATTTACAGTGGTACTTTGGTTCTCAAACTTAATCCATTCCAGAAGTCCACTCCAAAACTAAAGCGTTCCAAAACCAAGGCACGCTTTCCCATAGAAAGTAATGCAAAATGAATTAATCCGTTCCAGACTTTTAAAAACAACCCCTGAAACAGCAATTTAACATGAATTTTACTATCTAATGAGACCATTGATACATAAAATAAAAGCAATAATCTATAAACCATAGATAAACTATAAAGCAATAAACTATAAAATAAATAAGACAGTATTGTAGATGATACAAATTAAAATTATTATTTTTTCTTACCTGCACTGATGATAGTCATTGTTTGGATGGGGGGCTTTTATCCATCTCCACAGTCACACAATCAATCAATCAATCAATCAATCAATCAGTAGCTGAACTGGGTTCCACACAGTCACAAAAACAAATTAACCAAAAAAGCCTCAAAAACAAAAACGCAAAATAAATAGCAAAAACAAAAGCACCAAACTTAATCCCTTCCGGAAGTCCGTTTGACTTCCGAAATGTTTGAAAACCAAGCCGCAGCTTCTGATTGGTGCAGGCACCCTGGAAACAATAGCCAACAGCTGCATTGGACATTCAGCTTCCAAAAAACTTTTGAAAACCAGAACACTTACTTCCAGGTTTTTGGCATTTGGAAACCAAGGCGTTTGGAAACCAAGGTGTTTGAGAACCAAGGTGCTACTGTATGGCCATGATCACAGGCATGGCCGGCTAGGCATCGCAGCCTCTGTGCACTCCTTGGTTTACCCCGGGGTTGGCAAAGCTTACCTGGCCTGGGCTGGTTCACTGCCGCGGAGCCCCCTCCGTGGGTTGGATTGCAGGCGGGTGCAATTTCCGGCATTTGCGTCCATGCAGACGTGATTTCCGGCGTCTGCACATGCACAGATGCGATTTCTGGTGATGCGAAAGCTGCACCGGTTTAGTGCAGTGCGTGGGGACTTGTCGAGCGGGCAGCTCAGTTTGGGGGCAGCTCGTTGGCTGGTAAAATAACCCCCGTGGGCCTCTTGTGGCCCATAGGCCTTAGGTTGCCGACCCCCGGTTTACCCATTCTTCAGATAATAATAATAATAATAATAATAATAATAATAATAATAATAATAATACAGTATTGTATTTGCCATTTCCCTTGATCCAGCAATCTTTTTGGTTGTGGAACTGCAATGGACCTTCCACACTATTGTAATTGTTATACGAAAAGTTTGGGGTTGGCTTTTACAGCCCAGCTCCCATCAAGGGATTCCCCTAAGAATGGATGGAACCAGACAAAGCAAGGCAGATGTTTATTTTCCTGTTGCAACAGAGTCACCTTCCCCCGCCCCGCCCCACCGCTTGCAAGGAGGTGAGGAGGACCCACAACAAAGGTGTGTCTCCAGGTATTGCTGTGAAACACTTCCTGCCTGAAACTCCAGAGAGCCACTGCCGTACAGTATGAGAAAAAAGAGGATGAAGAGGGAAATAAACTTGAATAGTAAAACAGTAAAGATGTGTGGAGCCTAAAACAAAACACTGAACACACAATACAGATAGTGTTATAAAAGTTACATATGGAAGTACAGTGGTACCATGGGTTACATACACTTCAGGTTACATACACTTCAGGTTACAGACTCTGCTAACCCAGAAATATTACCTTGGGTCAAGAACTTTGCTTCAGGATAAGAACAGAAATCATGCAGCGGCAGCAGGAGGCCCCATTTGCTAAAGTGGTGCTTCAGGTTAAGAACAGTTTCAGGTTAAGAACAGACCTCCAGAACGAATTAAGTACAGTGGTACCTCTGGTTACATGCGCTTCAGGTTACATATGCTTCAGGTTACACACTTCGCTAACCCACAAATAGTGCTTCAGGTTAAGAACTTTGCTTCAGGATAAGAACAGAAATTGTGCTCTGGCAGCGCGGCAGCAGCAGGAGGCCTCATTAGCTAAAGTGGTGCTTCAGGTTAAGAACAGTTTCAGGTTAAGTACAGATCTCCGGAACGAATTAAGTACTTAACCCGAGGTACCACTGTACCCAGAACCACAGTATAAATGGGAATGATTTTGTTTTCTGCTTGTCATGATCTCCCCTCCAAAGGAAAGCATAATAAAGTACATATGTAATTCTGGGGCCAGGGGATGCCAAGTAGCTTTGATCAGGGCATACCCTCCAACATTTCTCCAATGAAAACAGGGACATCCCATTCTATAATGATAATTTTACTATTGTACTACCCACACATCTTACTGGGTTGCCCCAGCCACTCTAGGCAGATTCCAACATACTGCATATAAAAACATAATAAAACATTAAACATTAAAAATCTTCCCTGTACAGGATTGCCTCCAGACAGTTTGGGGGTTGGATTACTCCATACCTTTCAACATTTCTCCAATGAAAATAGGGACATCCTAAGACATGGATGGCGCTGTGGGTTAAACCACAGAGCCTAGGGCTTGCCGATCAGAAGGTTGGCGGTTCGAATCCCCGCGAAGGGATGAGCTCCCGTTGCTCGGTCCCTGCTCTTGCCAGCCTAGCAGTTTGAAAGCACATCAAAGTGCAAGTAGATAAATAGGTACCACTTCAGTGGGAAAGTAAACGGTGTTTCCGTGCGCTGCTCTGGTTCGCCAGAAGTGGCTTAGTCATGCTGGCCACATGACCCGGAAGCTGTATGCCGGCTCCCTCAGCCAATAAAGCGAGATGAGCGCCGCAACCCCAGAGTGCTTCAACCTAATGGTCAGGGGTCCCTTTAAGCAGCAGCAGAACATATGCCCGCGCTGCCCTGGGCGGGTGTGCTCCCAAGGGGCACGGGGAGCGGAGGGTGCCCTCCCAAGCGCAGGATAGCCGCTCGGGTGCACAGAGCAGCGTGCTCGCCCTGCAGCCAGGGGCCGAGTAAGCCGCACATGTGGGCGGAGTGAGCTGCCGATGGCGGACATTCAGTGCGCCACCTGCCCACGACTCCCAAGCCTTCCCCCGACGGCTTGGGAGTTGTGGGCAGGCGGTGTGCCAAATGTCACCCCCCCCTCAGCGAAGATGCCCAGGGTGGTCTGCCCCCACTGCATCCCCCTTCCTCCGCCTCTGATCCTAAGGAAAAGTGGGACATTCCGGGATCAAATCAGAAAGCGGGACAGCTTCTCTAAATTAGGGGTGTCCCTGGAAAATAGGGATACTTAGAGGGTCTGTCAGGGGCAGCATTTTTTTTCAGAAGGGTCTGGAGGCTAGCAAATTGAGTTCCACTGCACATTGACTCGCTTCTGCATGAGCTGAGGCCAGGGAGAGGGCTTTCCAATGTGGGACAGAGGCTTCTGCCTCTCCTTCCTCCCAGCCCATCAGCCTGTGTCCTGGTTTCTGTATGGGAGGCAGCAAGTGAGGAGAATAAGCAGAGGACTCTAAATGTTGTTGTTCACATTCTGAGGAAAGGAGGAGGAGGCTTGAACAAGCTCTTCGTGTGCAGCCTATATATCAGCTCTGCAATCCATCATGAGTTTCCAGATTGCTTTGTAGCATGTAGAAACAGGTATCATGTGGATCCTTTCCAACTTGAAAGAGGCCTAATTGGAAAGTGAGACACAGACGTTGGATGCACCTCTGTGGCTGGCGCTTGGGTCCGCTTTCCATGTAGTATTGGAGATCACGGCGGGGAGTGGTTTTGCAGAGGCAACAGTACTGTGAGTGCAATGTGTGAGCTCATCCTCATTCAATGGCTATGCGCACAAGGAGGTGAGGGCTTGGCCATATTCTCACTTGCTCTTTGTATCAGAGATATGGGCTAGAGCATGAGTAGGCAAACTAAGGCCCGAGGGCCAGATCAGGCCCAATTGCCTTCTAAATCCGGCCCGTGGACAGTCCAGGAATCAGTGTGTTTTTACATGAGTAGAATGTGCCCTTTTATTTAAAATGCATCTCTGGGTTATTTGTGGGGCATAGGAATTTGTTCATTCCCCCCCCCCAAAAAAAAAATATAGTCCGGCCCCCCACAAGGTCTGAGGGACAGTGGACCGGCCCCCTGCTGAAAAAGTTTGCTGACCCCTGGGCTAGAGAGCAACTTGCTTGCATCTTCTCTAGCATGGGAGAAAGCAGTTGCTGTGGATAAAATGGAAGGAGGGAGACTATCATGCCTTCAAATGGAAACCAGCCAGCTTTAACCCCTGGGCTGCCAGTTGCCTGTCCTTACATATGCCTTCGTGTGTCTTCAGGTGCTACCAAGCCACAAGATTTTGTCTAGACTGCTTGCTGACACATGCCTGTTAGTAATTGTTGGCATGTGTTCAGAAAGTTAAATAAAGAACAAACTAATTTTTAAAAAACTTCCTTGTCTGGTCACCTGAAGCCACAGGCAAGTGGGTGAGTGGCTTTTTACAAGCCTGCCTAACATGATATTATACTGCCCTGAAATAGATGCTTAGATGCATTGTATTTTGCAGAGAGTGTCTCAGCAGCTCCTGCCAGCTCTAGGCAGCATTGCCAATGGTCAGAGATGATGGGAGTTGTAGCCCAACCTCACCTGGAGGACACTACATTAGGCATCCTTGATTTAAGCTATTCAGTTTAGCTTGGCTACCACTATCCTACTCTCTTCTAGCTTAGTTACCAGGGCCACTACTACTTTCTGGAAATCCAAGGTACGTGTTTGACTTCGCTCACATTTACCATTCCAGAAGATCATGAATTCCAGCATTACTTTCCCCAAAGTTCATGCTACATTGCTACATAACTGTGCCCTCTTGGTTAAGGTCGAATCAAAGACAGCAGATCCCCCTCAACATTTTACACTTCTTGAAAGAAGAAGCTGTCAACAAGGCATGTCAGATATTTTTGTTTTTGCTGACATCCTACAGAATTGGGTGCTGGATCAGGGAGAGGAGGGTGAAAATCTCTCTTTACCCATAATGCTCACAGAGTGACCTTGGGCCACTCACTATCCTCCCAGATTAATATTCACAGCATCATTGTGAGAAACAACCTAACTCCTCCCACACTGTCAGTGTCTCCAGAATGTCACTAGTTTGCAGGAGGGATTCAAATGTATCCCGGAAATGTAGGTTTGTGCAATTAAAGTGGGCGAAAGTGCTCTGTCACCCTAGCATAACAAATCCACTTTTAAAGCAAATAAATAAATGGATTTTTTGTGGTTTGGAAAGTGACAAGCCAATCTCCTGAAAGGTGTGGGATAAACAAATGATTTATAGGAAGATGTAGAAATACAGTGCAAGTACATCAAAATGAATGCTCATTGTCATATGACACTCCCCAGCCTCAGTAAACAAATCAGACAAATGTTCAATAGACTGGACATGGCGTAAGCTTTGTGTAAGCAAATAAGCACAAACGTTCAGTAAACAGGACTTTTGGCAGAGCCCTATGCTTCTTGGAGGATGAGAATACTAACCAACTAACAGCAGCACAAACATGGCCAGCATTGGCACCTATCTGAAATATTATGTACCATGAAAATAAGCCCTTGCTGCATTTTGGCCTGTTTGGGGAGCATGACCTCAGAGGCAGAGCCCTGGCTTCCCAATTTTCTATGCTTCCCCAAATGAATAAAACTCAGGAAAAGGATTCCTAATTGCATGATGAACTAGCAGAGCTTGTTCCCTTTTTTGTCCAGATGGTTGAATTGAGCTAATGGAGCAACAAGATCACCCTGGACAACTCATTCCCAGGACTGAGCCTTTGCATCATGCTTCATGGATTGGCAGGGGTGTTCCCAGCATCTGGCAAGGTTGGGCAGTAGTCCATGGATGTCTGAAGGGCCACCAAGACAAGTTCTGGTTTTAGTACCCCGATTGGATCTCTCTCCCTTCTGATGTCTGAGCAGGTTTCTTGTGAAAGCATCACAAACAATGCCGTTTTACCAGGAGAGGAATAAAAAGCTTGGAGACAGCATTTCACTGCCTTCAGGCTGAGGTTCCTATCCTATGTGAGGGTTTGCTTCACTTCTGTTCTTGCTTGATCACTGGTCCTCAATGGGAAAGGTTAATTAAGGACTGTGAAAATTAGCAAAAGGTAGGGCAAAGAGGAGGAGCAGATCTCTTACCCAGGGGCAAATCCTTGACTGCCTCTTGCCCACAGAAACCTGACACTGGTCTTAGAGATTGGAGATCCTATTTCAGCACCAGAGGCTTCTGCATAAATTGGCCCACTGCACAGCTGCCCAGACGCCAAGGACGATTGCAGAAGCAACGAGAGTCACACAATCTGTTGGTACCAGAGTGTTCTGGAATAAAGGAAACTGCCTTTTCAAATATTATTGCCACCTGAACTTTGGGTTGTGTACTAAAGTACATGAGAGGGAGCATGATGAAATCTAGATGTGTCCACCTGGGTGTTTTGTACAGGGCAAGAGCACCTCCTAAAACCTGTATTAAGGTGTGGCGCTCTAGAGTAAGTGGCTCCAAAGAAACTGAGCTCTGCAATCCAACTCCCCAGGAAAAATGTTAGTGGACATAACCAGTGTGCCAACTGTGGCTAAGCATGTGCTTGTCCTATCTATACTGTGATATGCATGCAGGATGGGAAGGTAGCCTATCTAGGAGATGGAAAACTCTGATCCTAAATCTGCACTGCCTTGCTAAGGCTACGGAGTAGACCCTACACAAAATGGTAGTGGAGTCCCTAAGACGGTTGGACGGTTGGACTAGCCGAGCTAGTGCAAAAGTATTGCTCTGCTCACCTTTGGCTGAGCAAGGCTGAGAGGGTAAACTTGTCATCTGGGCAGTCCAGGACCTCCATACAAACGGCCCAGGCTTGCTTCCCAGGGAGGAGAACCTAAGAGAAGAGCCTGCTGGATGCTGCCCATCGAGTCCAGCATCCTGTTCTCACAGTGGCCAACCATGGGATGAGCATGGGAAGCAAGCAAGCAGGACCTGAGCTTGACAGCACTCTTCCCTCCTGCGGTTTCTAGCAACTGGCATTCAGCAGCACACAGCCTCCAAAAGTGGAGGTATTTGGACTAATATGTGGCTAACATGCAAGGGAAGGTGACAGCTTTGTGCCTCCCTAAAGGTAAAGGGACCCTTGTCCAGTCATGGCCGACTCTGGGGTTGTGGCGCTCATCTCACTTTATTGGCCGAGGGAGCCGGCGTACAGCTTCCAGGTCACGTGGCCAGCATGACTAAGCCGCTTCTGGCGAACCAGAGCAGCACACGGAAACATCGTTTACAGTGGTGCCTCGCAACACGAAATTAATTCGTTCCGCGAGTGTTTTCGTCTAGCGAATTTTTCGTCTTGCGAAGCACGGTGTCGGAAAAGTTTTGGAAAAGCTTCAAAAATCACCAAAAACCTCAAAAAAGGCTACCACACCACGTTCTATGAGTTGCTCCTCAAAGTCAAGTCGCAACTGTATTAACGGTGTTAAGAAAAAGGAAACAAACTTGCAAAAAACGCAACGCGTTTTCGTCTTGCGAAGCAAGCCCATAGGGAAATTCGTCTTGCGAAGCAGCTCAAAAACCGCAAAACCCTTTCGTCTAGCGAGTTTTTCGTCTTGCGAGGCATTCGTCTTGCGGGGCACCACTGTACCTTCCTGCCGGAGCGGTACCTATTTATCTACTTGCACTTTGATGTGCTTTCAAACTGCTAGGTTGGCAGGAGCAGGGACCGAGCAACGGGAGCTCACCCCTTCACAGGGATTTGAACCGCTGACCTTCTGATCGGCAAGTCCTAGGCTCTGTGGTTTAACCCACAGCGCCACCCGCGTCCCATTTGTGCCTCCCTACCGCCACCCTAAAATTGAGATACAGAGCAGAGCAGTACAGTCTGCATGCAAGGCTTGGCTATCAAAGTTCTGCTCTTCAAATGGAGGCTGGGGGCAGATTTCTCCCCTCATGCATTGGCTATGAAAGTGCCCACTTCTTCTCCGTGCTGCTAAAATCTTTATCTGCTGTTTTCTGCACCTCTGTTTAAGGCCAAGAGGAGGCCAGGCTGCTTGTGTTGTTGCTTTCCTGGACAGCTGGCAACCCCTACCCCGCACTCCACCATCAGACTCACATGTTGGAAGATGTTGGCTAAAGTAGCTATACAACTCATAATGGAATATGAGAGTCACAACATGAACGAAGAATAGTCATGGCATTATATAACCATCCTTCTGGAATGTGTTTTCCGAGCGTAGTATGATTGTGCTCCTCACTGGGTGCAGGTGACATAGCGGTGTCAGGATTGCATCATGCTGCAGGCCCTGGCAGTTTTAGGACCCAAAAGTACCCTGCTCCGAATCCAGCTAAGCCAACCTTCTGCTCCTCAGGAGCTGCTTCAATCCGATGTACACTCAGTTTTTCCAGGACTCCACCTCCCCGCAGGGTGATAATGGATGTTCCCTCTTTCTCAGCTGCTGTAGCAGGCTGTTTTGAAACCAGTTCCAGCCTTCAGTTACTCATAGCTTACTGTTAAGTAAATAACCCTTTTTCTCACTTCCTGATCTTTGTGGCAAAGCCATTCTTTTGCTTTGATAATTCTTTTCCATCAGTACAACTGTTTAGGCTGTGTACACACCATGCATTTAAGACACACACACCCCACAAGAATCCCAGCAAAAGTAACTTATAATAATAGTAATAATATAATTTATTATTTATACCCCGCCCATCTGGCTGAGTTTCCCCAGCCACTCTGGGCGGCTTCCAATCGAGTGTTAAAAACAATGCAGCATTAAATATTAAAAACTTCCCTAAACAGGGCTGCCTTCAGATGTCTTTTAAAGAGAAGATAGCTGCTTATTTCCTTCACATCTGAAGGGAGGGCGTTCCACAGGGCGGGTGCCACTACCGAGAAGGCCCTCTGTCTGGTTCCCTGTAACCTCACTTCTCGCAATGAGGGAACTGCCAGAAGGCCCTTGGAGCTGGATCTCAGTGTCTAGTGGAGGTGTCCGATGGGGGTGGAGACGCTCCTTCAGGTATACAGGGCCGAGGCCGTTTAGGGCTTTAAAGGTCAGCACCAACACTTTGAAGTGTGCTCTCCTTTGCAGAGCTACAATTCCCAGCACCCTTAGCAAACTACACCTCACAGGATTATTCTCTGGGCGCAGGGGAATGTACTTTATAAATGCTTCAGATGTATGGTGTGTATTCAGCCTTAAGAGGGAAGGAGAGGCTGGCTGTGTAGACATTACCGGTTTAAAATGCGCTGAGGTTTTTTCTTGCTGCATTTCAAGTCTGATTTGCCCATCACTATACCCCTCAGCATGGGTTGAGGTGTATTGAAATCACCTGCTATTTGCCCATTTCATCACCCAATGGAAATACCTTGTTGGTTTCCCTGCCCTTGTGTCCACCCCCTGATAACCCCCCCCCCCCGATAATCTGGACAGAATGGAAGGTTGTGCAAATGTACACACCTGGGATTCAGTTACAGGTAGGTAGCCGTGTTGGTTTGCCATAGCCGAAACAAAATAATGATAATAATAAATTTAAATAAAATAATAATAATAAAAATCCTTCCAGTAGCACCTTAGAGACTTAGTTGATCTCTAAGGTGCTACTGGTGCTCTAAGGTGCTTAGAGACTTAGTTGGTCTCTAAGGTGCTACTGGAAGGAATTTTTTTATTTTGTTTCGACCTGGGATTCAGTATCAGTTGAATAAGCATATCATGCTCAAGTTGGCCTGAAGCTGGCTTCAAGGAAACTACATCAAAACACAGTCTTTTTACAGAAACCATGAGATGGCTTTGGATCCTGGGCAAGTTTGTGTGTACATGAATTCAAAAACAGACAGCAGGAGTGGACTGGAGCCAGAGTAAATGTCAGTGTGTACACAGCCAGAGGGGGAGCGAAATAAGCAAGATGTTTAGCATTGTTGATGTCAGTTGTACACTGGGCCTCTCCAGGTGGCGAACACCTATCTGCTCTCTCTGCTGGGTACCTTTTCTGAGGACATCTCAGCACTCTTAGTGAGAAACCCAGCCACAAATAGTCATCCTTGATGTCCCCTTGTCATTTGTCAGCGGTATTGATGTTTAGTAATGATGTAGCCTTCCCTCTTAGAAGCGCATTATGTAACTGCAGAGAGAGAAGGCTTTCTCAGGACTGACACCCTGGCTTTGTTATATCTTCCCTAAAGGGGTATAATCTTTACAATCTTTTTGGCACCAGTTTAAGACATCATTATTTACCCAGGCATTTTAATTCCCCAGGGTGCTTTGTAATTTTTGACCTGTTCTCGTTTACTACGGCTACAAACATTTGTGTTTTATTGTACTGTACAGCAGTGCTTCAAATTAATTTATTGCTTGTCTTGTTGAACACCGTCCTGGAAATTGGTTTTGATGTAGGTGGTATAGAAACGTTTTAAATAAATAAATAGCAGCTAGCGTCTGTCAGCTCACTAATTCCCAAAACAACCCAGTGAAGTTGGCTAGTGTTGTTATCTTAAAATGCAGATATAGGCAGTGGACACTTAGAGAGAGAGTGCCCTATCTAAAAGCAACTCTGGACTTTCATGGCTGTGGTAAAATGTTAACCAGGGACTTTGTGGCCCACAGCTCATTCTCTTAAGCAGCTCCCAATTACAATTATGGTACTTCCCCTTCTTCAAGCACTTATGAACCACTTAAACATTACCACTATGACCACTGCATCATCAAGGTCTTGGGTATCATCAGATCTGAGCGTCATCTAATTTTCACTACTAAAGCAATTTGCTACCAGAAATGTGTGATTTAAGTTTCAGCTCCCCAAAGGCAGTACATTGCTATTACATCATCGTGGAAAGTGGAGATTGTCTAGGAACTGTTTCTGTGTGGGTAAGTGTATGTGAACAGTAAAGGAACTGATAAGTAGTTGCTCATATAGAGAAAGAGGAGTCATTTTGTGAGCGTGACATAGATTATTACGCATAATTATTACATAATGTTCATCACAGGGTGCATACCTGGAGAGAAAGGGAAGCGTAGCCCCTGAGGGGGAAGATCATCTTTTTATGAGTCAGAGTTCACCTCAGAAACAGTCCCAGTGACATAAATAGTAAGATGATAATTTCAGGTAAAAGAGTCATTGAGATGGTCCTTGCGGCCAACGGAAGCATCTCTGGCTTGGTTCCAACTAGTTGGCTTCGCTTGCTTTGGGGAATAACCTCCTCTCATGTTACATAAAAACCACATCCCAGAATCAGACTGTTGCATCAGCCAGTTCCTCTGATGGATGCTGTGACCTTGGAAGTGAAGCATTAGTGGTGACTTAGAGACAAAATGGCTTCCCAAGAAGACTGCCAAGGGAGGAGTATTGGGACAGTCACAAGTTTTGTAAAGCTGCTGGGCCTTTGTGGGACAGAAGTAAACTCTTGCATCTTGCTTTTTAAGCAAGCAAGAGGCTTGTCATTTGGTCTCCCTGTCTCCAGCATCTGGCCCTATTGTACCCATTGTTCTGCGAGCTTCAAAAGCACAGTAATACTTGCAGTTTGCTTGTAAGAGAGTGCCTGAGAGCCACATGACCCGCAGTGTGCCTTCAGTTTTCAAGGGTGGGTTTGATCTCTGTTTGTTCTAGTTCACACTAGACTTGAACAGGTCCATTTTAAATTTATATCACTTTCTCCATCGTGAGGTGCCAGGGCTGCCCTATCTAAGCAGACTCCTGCCTTGTAGTTTCTGCTTGGCACTTTTCATAGAGATGGGTCGGACACATGGCAAGATGGATTAAGTAGCCCTTCTCATTCCAGCTCGGTTATCAATGGAAAGTGGATAAAACCTCTGATATCTACCTAAAATTCACCAAGCAACATTTTAATTTGTTGCAGATTACCAGGGATTAAATGTCAATTATCCTTGACACAGCATGCTTTTGTGGGAACTGGAGCTGCGTAGTAGATGTGTTACTCATAACTCTTCTCGTGAGAATCATCAGACTACTTCCCACTTGATCATATTATCATAAGAACATAAGAATGGCCCTGAATGGGGTAAATGTGCCCCTGAAGGACCAGGAGCGCAATCCTGGGAGTCAATGGAGGCACAGGTCAATTCTGTGTCCAGGGCAGCTGTCTACCAGCTCCATCTGGTACACAGGCTGAGACCCTACCTGCCCATGGACTGTCTCGCCAGAGTGGTGCATGCTCTAGTTATCTCTTGCTTGGACTACTGCAATGTGCTCTGTGTGGGGCTACCTTTGAAGGTGACCCGGAAACTACAACTAATCCAGAATTCAGCAGCTAGACTGGTGACTGGAAGCGGCCACCGAGACCACATAACACTGGTCTTGAAAGACCTACATTGGCTCCCAGTACGTTTCTGAGAGCAATTCAAAGTGTTGGTGCTGACCTTTAAAGCCCTAAACGGCCTCCGTCCAGTATACCTGAAGAAGCATCTCCACCCCCCATCGTTCTGCCCGGATACTGAGGTCCAGCGCCGAGGGCCTTCTGGCGGTTCCCTCACTGCAAGAAGCCAAGTTACAGGGAACCAGGCAGACGGCCTTCTCGGTAGAGGCACCCGCCCTTTGGAACACCCTCCCACTAGATGTCAAAGGAAAAAACAACTACCAGACTTTTAGAAGATATCTGAAGGCAGCCCTGTTCAGGGAATCTTTTAATGTTTGATGCACTATTGTATTTTAATATCTTGTTGGAAGCCACCCAGAGTGGCTGGGGAAACTCAGCCAGATGGGCGGGGTATAAATTCTGTTCTCACAGTGGCCAATCAAATGCCTGTGGGAAACCCACAAGCAGGACCCAGGCAGGAGAGTACTCTCCCTTCCTGTGGTTTCTAGCAACTGGTATTCCAGTTGTGGAGGCAGAGCATAGCCATCCAAGCTAGTAACCACTGATAGCCTCATCCTCCATGAATTTGTCTAATCCTCTTTTAAATCCATCCAAGTTGGCGGCCCTCACTTCCTCCTGTGGAAGCGAGTTCCATAGTTTAACTACCGGTATGTACTGCATGAGGAAGTGCTTTATTTTATCTGCCCTATAGTCATTTAATATGGCCCAGTCAGCTTTCTGGGATGCGGGTGACGCTGTGGGTTAAACCACAGAGCCTAAGACTTGCCGATCAGAAGGTCGGTGGTTCGAATCCCTGCGACAGAGTGAGCTCCCGTTGCTCGGTCCCAGCTCCTGCCAACCTAGCAGTTCGAAAGCACGTCAAAGTGCAAGTAGATAAATAGGTACCGCTCCAGTGGAAAAGTAAATGGTGTTTCCGTACGCTGCTCTGGTTCGCCAGAAGCGGCTTAGTCATGCTGGCCACATGACCCTGAAGCTGTCTGCGGACAAACGCTGGCTCCCTCGGCCAATAAAGTGAGATGAGCGCCGCAACCCCAGAGTTGGTCATGACTGGACCTAATGGTCAGGGGTCCCTTTACCTTTACCTTTAGTCAGCTTTCTGCTTTACATTTCCCCTTGTTTCTTCTGAATTTTTTTTTTTAATTCTGAAATTTAAAATTAAATTCTGATATTTTTTAATTTTTTTTTTTAAACAAAAGTTAAAAAGTCTGGGTGTTTTCTTTATGACCCATCCAGACCTGTGGCTTTATATTTGTAATTAGAGATTCTGTAGTAGAAGGAATAGCTGAAGTTGCAAAACCAGTCTCTTTGTGAAGTTAATGACCTTAGCCACATCTGCTAAGTATCTTTTTACATGACTAAAGAGTTGGCCAAGTACAGGTATGTGGCCATAGGAAGGACTGGCTAGTGCTGCTTCCAGAAGCAGGGAGCAAGCCATTCCCCCTCACCTAGCCAGAGGCCATTTCAAAGCAGGTGTAGGAGAACAGCCTGCTATGCTCTCCTCTGGAGATGGGAAGTGCAGAGGCTTGCCTTGTTCTCTGCTGAAACCACAGCCATGACCTTGTGAAGCCCCCTAGGAATCACATGGGGGAGCAAAATCTGTTGGGTTGCTAATGCTGGGAACCCTTTCATCTTATGTGGGGTGTGGGGGTGTGGGGGTGTAAATAAAACTATATCACAAAGACACCACAGTCCGTGGTAGCCTCCATACCAAGGAAGCCAAGTGCAAAGTATGTGCTAGCACCCCCTGAATTTCTCACTGCGCTGAGAATGGGGTGTGCTGTGAACAACAATATTAAGCATATTCAATAGGAAGAGAAACAGTACCATTCAGCTGGAAGCAAAGGCAATAGTGCTGATAAAACATGTCTGAGGATGTTGCCTTTGAGCAAGCTTGAGCAAGCCTATGGAATGCATCGCCACAGGATATTTCTGGGTGAAGTAGCTTAGCAGGATTAAATATGCATCTGAACAGCTAGATCAAACCATTTCAAAGAATACTGGCTGTCTTGCTTATGGGCATGCACCAATTTCCTGATAAATCATTTCCTTTCTTCAGTTTGTATTTCTGGATTCGGGCAGAAGATGCATTGTGACTGTTTTAGAATAAAGGCATCACTTTGTCTGCAGACAAGCACTTCCAGCCTTGTTTTGTGAGAGTCCCTCTCACAAGCACCTGTGCCCTTAATTATACACTTCTTTGCAATTATATGTTACTTCCAGTGAAAAAAGAGTTAATTATAGTAACCCTGATAGTAATAACTTCCCACATTAAAGCAGTTATTAAATTACTTTGATGACAGTGTGCTACTACCCAGTGAATTGGCACCATTACAACAATAAAGCTTTAAACGTTTCTTAAACAAAACCGAGTAAGAGATAACAGCTGTAATGGTGATGCCCAGGGTTGTTTTCTTGCTCAGAGCTTCTTGCACAGCAGCTCCAGAACAAAACCTTCTGCACCAAACACTCCTGATCTCAGATTCACAATAAGCCAAAATGGTTGAGCAGTTCAGGGGAGTAAAGCAGATCATCTCTAACTTCCATAGGGAGAGTCAGCCTTTCTCAACCTGGGGCCTTCCAAATCTTTTGAACTACAACTCCCATGATCCCTCACCATTAGCCATGCTGGCTGAGGCTGATGGGGAGTTGTGGCCCCGAACATTCAGAGCACACCACATTGGGGAAGCTTACAAAGACACAGAGGTGACGGCTGAGTCACAACCAACACATAAAACAAAATGAAGTCATTCACAATAGCTGTTGCCTCGTATAACTTGAGGGGATCGAAGGGCGCATGGCTGTTGCATCCTCCTCATGCTGCCCTCCCTGAGCCAGCCCCGCTTTGTTGATGCACCCTATGGAAGCTAGAGATGATCTGTTTTTCTCCCCTGAACTGGTCCCAGTTCCCAGGATTCTTTGCAGGAAACTGTTTAAAGTGCTTTAAATAAATAGTGAGGAAGGGGTATAGTCTATGTGCACCACAGCTCTGTCCTCTTAACACTTCCCCTTAGCTTCTGCTGCTGCCGTGGCCACTTCACTGTTGGGGACTAGATCACCCCACTCTCCTCCTGAACTTCCCAGAGAAGCGGGTGACAGTATAGATTTAGAACAGTGGTTTGCAGAAGGTCACTGTTCAGAGGCTGCAAAGTGGAGAAGCTGGGAAATATTGGAAGAAGAAGAAGAAGAAGAAGAAGAAGAAGAAGAAGAAGAAGAAGAAGAACAACAACAACAACAACAACAACAACCATCGGGGAGAGACAGCTGACAGACCCAGTGTCTTTAGAAAGCATTCCAGATCCCCCCTCTCCCAGGACCTGGCGGGCATGGAAAGTAGGAGAACAGAAAGCTCAGAGGCAGAAAGCACAGATCATCCAACATAGAGATGATGTATAATAGGAGAGATGGAGGGGGTGGGGCTTTATTCGGAGCAATGCCATTACTGCAAGAGAGGCACTTTTCAAAGCCTCTCTCTGCGAATATTGAATAAAAGACTTGGTAAGAACTCTTTTTGTTTATCTAATTCTTGACTGCGCACCATGGGAGGGATGCGATTCCCTGAAGCCTGACATTCACCCTGTCTGATAACATTGCTAGCAATGCAGCCACATGGGGCTGTGGTGGGCAGGCAGTGCAGAGGTGAGTAGTGCCTGTTAGAAGATGCATGTGTTGAGCTTGAGCTAGGAAGGTTTTATGGCTCAGTGTGGGTTCATTGCACTTCTGGCTTCAAGCATGATGGCCTGCTTCTTCTGCTAATGTGCTCTTTCATGTGTGTTATGGGTCTCTGAAGAAGATAGTAGTCTTAAAACACCTGTGAGTGTTGGTCACACTTTTGCTGGTCACAGGCATGGCAAGCCATCTCCACCCCCTCTCCTGGCCTTGTTAGTTTGTACACTGAAATAGTGGCATTACTGCTCCCGCCGGCTCCAGCACACCCCCACCACTGGTGTCTGAAGCCGAGTACACATAATATTAGCCACCACCTGTAGGTATCTTGAAGTTCCTTGAGAAATATTGCTGTTTCCTTCAAACCATTTCCCATCCTGTTTGAAAACATAAGCTGCCCTTAAGCTGGGAGTAATCAGATAATTGTGTGTACGGCAGCATAAAATGTGACTTGAACCGCAGCAGAGGGAAATGACCTTGCTGCATTTTAAGCCACAAATCTGCACATGCCCTTTGTTTTTCTCCCATAACAATAGGTCTACAAATGCTGTGTTGTGTTCAAGGCGGCTTTCTGCGATTCCACAGGTGTGCTTGGAGCGCCCTCTATTGGTTCACGTTTGCAGAGTAAATTGATTTCATTGTGCACAGCTTTGAGTGCTGTTGTTGTCGTTGCTTGTTGTTCCTTGGCTTTGTAACTCAGAATTCAAATCAACAGGAAGTTCATAACCAGCCTGCGTCTTTATAGCACGACGTAACCTCCGCTCTCCTCTATGCTTATGCGGACTGGATTGGCACAAGCAAGTTTATTTGATAAATGAAATAAATAGAACACAAACAGAAGGAAGCCGGCAGTAGCCTTTGAAGTACTTTTCTAGGGCCAAGCTAGATTTGACGTGGGAGATCCACAATGTAGGATCTCCCACCACTTTTTAAAAGAATCTAAAGAAATAGGATGCGGCACAACTGGGGAGGTTGTCACATGGCATTTTGTAGTGGTAGATATGGATAAAAGGGCAATCGTCGTGGGTGAGCTAGTTGTATTTCTCAAACTGCATAAGAGGATTTATGTTGCTGTAGTTATGTGCTGAACTTGCGGTTAATAGGGAGACCTGGGTGCAAATCACTGCTTGGGCATGAAGGTCACTGGGTGATCCTGAGCCAGTCACTGCCTCTAAGTCTGCTTGTTTCATAGAATTGTTACGAGGGAGGAAATGGGATAATCCAGTGAAGACAGGCTTGAGCTCCATGGAGAAAAGCTGGGGGAAGAAATGTCTATGATGATTTTTAAAAACAGTTTGCTAAGTTGCCAATGGCTTCTGCACTATGTAATGTACACAGGAAAAATAACAGTACAAAAGCACTTGGCTGGTGCAGGAAAGAAGCAGGCAGTTGATATAATATTATTTAATAAAATGATTACAGTGGTGCCCCGCAAGACGAATGCCTCGCAAGACGGAAAACCCGCTAGACGAAAGGGTTTTCCGTTTTTGAGCTGCTTCGCAAGACGAATTTCCCTATGGGCTTGCTTCGCAAGACGAAAACGTCTTGCGAGTGTTCCGATTTTTTTCGGCTCCCCCCCCTTTTTCTAAGCCGCTAATAGCCTTTTAGCCGCTAAGCCGCTAAGCCTTTAATAGCCGCTAATCCGCTAATAGCGCTAATCCGCTAATAGGGTTGCTTCGCAAGACGAAAAAACCGCTAGACGAAGAGACTCGCAGAACGGATTATTTTCGTCTTGCGAGGCACCACTGTATCAAGAATTGTGGATGTTACAGTATATATATACAAATCTGATTTCCAGAAACTATATTTAAAGGGTGTTACTTACGGCCCCAGCAACAAAGGTGTACAACGGCCTACTATGTTTCTCAAAAGTTTAGCATGCCATCAGTCATAAATAAAAGTAAACAGTTTAACCCACTTTTGTTTATGATTGCCACACATTCTGGCAATGGAATGGTTAACTGAAGGAGCTGCACTCTCTTCTGTCAGGACCACCGGTTACAGAGATATTTATTATGGTATTTTTGTTTAACAAGAAAGGGGGTGGGAGAGTGGGAAGTTGGTTAATACTTGAGAAAAACAGTTGGCAAGGATATAATCAGGCAGGAAACAGGAAATGATGTCACTAGGTAACAAACAGGAAGCAATGATTATAATACAATGAGATCTCCTTGCTTTGGGTTGAAGCTTAAGGGGGGAGGGGAATTCCCTGCCACCAAGAAGGTGCAGTTTTGGTTCCAACTATTTCAGCTTGAGTGTTTTATTTTCTGGGAAGTTCTGGGAAGAACATAGAAAAATGCTTACTTAGCATAATTTGTTAGAAATTCACCTATAAACCTACAATATTAGATTTTCATACCAACATACTGCAAAATTCCATACTAAGTCCCTATTATGGATGGGGATATTAACTGAGAGGTTTTCTTTCCCCAAAAACTTTTTATTGATTATTTTTGTTACATACGAGGAGACACCAAAAAAACAAAACACAAAACAGGTAAGCAACAGGAGCAATACAGAGTTGCAGAATCAAAAAATAACAGCAAACTAGAGGTTTTCAAGAGCAAAGAATGTTGAACGCTCTTGCCATAATAAATGTTTTACGTTGTGATCCAATACCTATACATATCTAGGAGTAAATCCTTCAGACATCTATAGGATTTCACTGTTAGACTTTTGTTTGTTTTTGTTTCTGTTTGTACAGAAATTATGAATGGACACTTCTTGGAATGTGAATTCTAGTGGAAAGTGGAATGCTGCCTTTGTTAGCCTTATTTTGAAAATTATACTTAAAATAATAAGGATGCAAATGAATGGTAGTCTTGAGAAAATATCACAGATATGTGCTAAGATCTGTGAGGCAAATTTCTCCCCAGCTCCAAATACAGAGAGCTGGTATTACTGATACACATCAGAAGTCATGTCTGGTAGAAGACTGATCCTTAAATTAAATCTGAAGCAAATTTCTGCCCTAGCAAACACAACAGGTCCATTAAAAAAAACAAAAACAAAAAACCCAGACTTTATGTGGTTCGAAAATGCATTGAAAAGCATGTGATGAATGAATGAGTAATGGGAAGATGTGTAAATACCCTGCAAGCAAATCAGGATGAATGCAAGATGAATGCTCATTGTCACATAACGCAACTGCCTTCCCCCAACAAATGAGAACAAATGCTCAGTAAAGACCAGACTAGCTTTGTGAAAGTAACTTAGACTGAATGCTGGATAAACAGGGGCGCCGACTTATAAAAAATATTGGGGGGGCCCATACCGGGGTCCTGCCGCTGGTTCACTCGGGTAGCCGGGAGAACGCAGTTCGAGGTGGCGGTGTTGGGGAGAGACCCTCGCTCAGGGCGCCACTAGACTTGGCGGCCGGCGGCCTATCTGGGGGGTTTTGGAGCGTATTTCGGCGGAGCGATTGGGGAGGAGGGGGCTTGTTGCCGGATTCTTCAGCTGAGCCGGAGATCCGCTGCTGGGGGTCCCTGGGCCGAGTTGTGAGCACGGCCTGCTGAAGGGAGATCCAGCCGATTGCGCGACAGGGACGGCCGGGGCTCTCCGGCTAGGGCGCGCGGCTGGCTGGCTGGCGAGGGAGCAGGTGGGGAGGAGGCGGGGGTCCTCACTCTCTTAGGAAACGCACCCGCGCGCCCGATTGCCACGAAGTCCGAAGGGTGCGTGTGTGGAATTAAAAAGCAAAAACGAGATACGGGCAGGGCAGGCAAAGAGTTTTCTGCAAGAGGATGGAGGGCAGGTTGAAGAGAAAATCACTCAGGATGAGACAGTCAAATCAGCCATGATAAAATGGGCTCAGGATATAACATCATGTTTGAGGACTGGGAAAGGTTATGGACCACCGGAATGAAATTCACGGCATGTAATGCCTTGAAGGAAAATATTATGAAAATGATTTATAGGTGGTACATGACCCCAGTCAAGCTTGCAAAAATATATCACCTGTCTGATAATAAATGTTGGAAATGTAAGGAGGCTGAAGGGACATTCTTTCACCTCTGGTGGACTTGTCCAAAAGTGAAGACCTTCTGGGAAATGATCTATAATGAGTTAAAAAAGGTATTTAAGTATACCTTTCCCAAGAAACCAGAGGCCTTCCTCTTGGGCATTGTTGGCCAGAAAGTGTTAAAGAAGGATAGAACTTTCTTTATGTATGCAACCACAGCAGCAAGAATACTTATCGCAAAATATTGGAAGACACAAGATTTGCCCACACTGGAAGAGTGGCAGACGCAATTGATGGACTACATGGAACTGGCTGAAATGACTGGCAGAATCCGAGATTTGGGAGAAGAAACAACGGAAGAGGACTGGAAAAAATTTAAGGACTATTTACAAAAACAATATAAGTTGTATGAATGTTAAAAATTTACACGATTCGGAAACTATAGCTTCAGCAATTAGATTTGGGAAACAGGAAATTATATTTTAAGTAAGAAAAGGTCAAAATCTAAGGTAATACTATGTTTAATTTAAGATATAAGTAACTGATGAAAAGTATGTTAAATTTAGAGGTATAGTATTTGAAAAGTACAAAATAAGGTACGAAACAAGGTAATAATTTGCTGATATCTTTATTATAAAGAATGCAGTGTAAGGGAGATGCGAGGAAGTCCAGTTAGTTATATAAAAAATGTGTTGAATGGTTGGTTTTCTTTTCTTCTTTTTCTTTTTTTCTTTTTCTTGTTCTTTTACTTTTTTCTTCAGTGTATGTTTCTAACTTTGTATTTGAAAACTTAATAAAATATTTATATATATAAAAAAGAGAGAAAATCCTTTCGCTTTTCTGGGGCGCAGGGAAGTCTCAAAGCCGGAGGTTGGGGAAGGGACCCCCTTTGCTCTGCCCTCTTCTCCCGTCTTAGATTCGCATGGGGGTCCCCGCCCGAGCTTGCCTGGCCACCGGGCCACACAAGGGCCGCGCTCTACGCGGCACACCTTGCTAGCCGCGCAGCTGTCCTCCGCGGCTGCGGAGCGGCCCTGCGCCGGTGCCCAGCCCCTCTGGGCGCCCGCTGCGCTGCCAATGACAAGCGGGCGACGTCGCGGGCGGGGAAGGCGTCGCTTTCTTTCCCGATCCTGCATCCTCCCAGTCTTCCAGCCCTTTTTTGGGTTGGAAGCTCGTCTCGTTCGCCCTTCTCCTTTCTTCACCCTGCGCGCAATTTTCCTCCCTCGTCTCCCTCCTCATTTCTCCTTCCTTCCTTCCTTCCTGACTGTCTGACTGACTGACTGACGGGCTTGGGCTCGGGCTCAGGCTCCGGGTCGGGCTCGGGCTCAGGCTCGGGCTCCGGGTCGGGCTCAGGCTCCGGGTCGGGCTCAGGCTCAGGCTCGGGCTCGGGCAGCCACAGCGTCGGCGGTGTTGGCGATCGGCGGCGCGGGGGGATGGCCCTCCCGGGGGAGCCGGCGCTGCTCAATGGGGTTGCCAAGGAGACAGGCCGGCCGCCCCCCTCCCCCGGCCCGGCGCCCCCCGCCGTGCCGGTGCCCGTTATCGAGCTGGTGCGCGCCGGGCGCCCTATAAAAGCCGCGGACGCGCCCACCGCCGCCCGAGATTATTGGGGGGGCTGAGCCCCCCCAAACGAATTTTTGAGGGGGCTCGGGCCCCCTCAAGCCCCATGGAGTCGGCGCCTATGTGGATAAACAGGTTGTCTGGAGAAGCCTATAGTTCCTTTCCTCTTTGGAGGAAATGTTTCCTCCTCTGTCTGGAGACTCGGTGGGTGTGCTGTGTAATCTGGGATCTTATACCCTCAGCAGGCCTATCTGACACTCAGCTCCCTGGGAGGTGGGGGGAAATCTTTTTTGAGAGAGACAGATGCTTTTAGAAGCAAAATGTGGCTTTGTGATTCCTGGCTGATCAAACCTCCAGGACAGGGCTTGCTAGTGTAACTTGATTTGGGCCTAGCATTTGGAGGCAATGGTTTTGAAAGCTGGCCCTTCTAAGTATTTTGCCAATTACCAATGACAAAAGGGGGCAAGATAGGAATTTTCTGTTGGCGGTTGATCGTTAACAGTCACCACTTACCTAAACAAACACTTAATAGCAGCGTACAACACTTATCTGCACTCCTGGTATTGATGTGGACATCAGTTGCGCTCGTCGTATTGATGTGGAAGTGCTGCCATGCAAAAGGTGGGTGGGTGGACAACAAGACCCTCCTGGGCAGGGCTGCCTATTAGTGGGGTAAAATGAGCAGTACTAACTTGAAGGGGCTGGTTTTATTGATCAGTTCAAAGGGATGTTTTGTGTGTGGTGTACACAATTGCCTTAGGCAGAAGCAGAAGCAGACGGTTGTTTTAGGAAACAAACCCTGACCCACGCCCTGTGGGTTTTTCGCTGTAAGAGCGAAGACCAAAACAAAAGACACCAGTTTGCAAGTGAAGCTGGGGAAGTGAGCAACATTGTTGGGGAGGTCGGGATGGAGTGATGAAGGCGTGAGTTCCTCTTGGAATGGACATGCAGAGCAACACATTTCCACACACTAGAATCACAAAACTGTAGAGCTGGAAGGGACCACGGGTGTCATCTAGTCCAGCCCCTTCTAATGCGGAAATGCCCAAGGTGGGGATCAAACCCACAACCCTCATGCCATACCAACTGAGCTATCCCAGATGTCATCTGATGTCATCATGCTGGGGTTGACAGTTGGGTTGTCCTGCCCATCTGCCATCTGTGTCACCCTGCAGAGGTGGGGCCAAATAAGGATCTGGCCTGCAAAGCCAAAATGGTTCCTTACCTCTGGTCCAGAAGACCTATTTATTGAACATTCATTTTGATTTGTTTGAGGGGAGGTTATATAATGTTGCATCATACGCAAAGAAATCAATGGTCATAACTAACTTAAGACTATAGATTTCGGTGGATCTGCTCTAGGTACAATTTGATCAAATACAACCATAATAAAATTAAGAGCTCTCAGGACAAATATATTTTATTTGCATCAGTGTTTTCCGCTCAGACTCACAACAACAACAACAACAACAACAACAACAACAATAATAATAATAATAATAATAATAATAATAATAATAATAATAATAATAATAATTTATTTATACCCCGCCCATCTGGCTGAGTTTCCCCAGCCACTCTGGGCGGCTCCCAATCAGTGTTAAAAACAGTACAGCGTTACATATTTAAAATTTCCCTGAACAGGGCTGCCTTAAGATGTCTTATGAATGTCAGGTAATTATTTATCTCTTTGACATCTGATGGGAGGGCGTTCCACAGGGCGGGTGCCACTACCGAGAACGCCCTCTGTCTGGTTCCCTGTAGCCTCACTTCTCGCAATGAGGGAACTGCCAGAAAGGCTGCGTATGAAACAATAACCCGCAGCGATGAAAACAGAGTTTGGCAAAGAGCTGTAGAATCATACACTTATTCAGAGCTAGGGTTTGGATTAGGAGCAAAATGTACAGTCTTCTCTCTGATGTACAACAAATATATATTGACCAACCAAGGTGGATATAAGAATAAGAAATAATGGCAACTGATAAACTATATGGAACTGGCTGAGATGACCGGCAGAATTCGAGACCTGGGAGAAGAGACGGTGGAAGAGGACTGGACAAAATTCAAAGACTATCTACAAAAACACTATAAATTGTATGAATGCTAGGAGAATGCACGCTTGAAATGTAACAGGGCAGCAGTAATTTGGCTTTATGATATATGAAAATAGGTGTGACGTATCGGAATGAAGAAATTTGAAATAATATTATGTTTAAATTAAGCAGGCCAACCTATGATAAGGTTACTTAAAATTTGGGACATAATATTTGGGAAAAGTTAAGAATTGAAACAAGGTAATAAATTGCTGTCTATAACTATTTGATTGAGAACGCAGAGAAGGGAGACGTGAGGAAGTCTTAAGATTATGAAGATATGAATCTTTAACAACTGTATTTTATACCTATTTTTCTTTTACTCTTTGTTTATCTTTCTTAATCCTATCCTGATTTTTCTGTGGTGATGGTATCTTATATGCTTGGTGGTTTGTTTGTTGTTTAAAGAAAATTGCAATAAATATCTTATAAAAAAAAAAGAATAAGAAATAATGGGGACAATGTAGAGACACGATGGCGTCATCCATACCAAGCAGAAATTTAGTTCACCACACAACTGGTCAGGTTACCTCTCTCACACACAGAGCTGCCAAAAATCAGTTTCCCCCCTATATGAGCAAAACTGAGCAAAGTTTTTACCTTATATTGTTTTTTTTAAATTTATGACCCCAGCTACACAAAAGAAGTTGGAGTCATTACTAACACCGAATGGCTTCACAGTAGACCAAGTGTGGCCAAACTTGGCCTTCCAGCTGTTTTGGACCACAACTCCCTTCATCCCTAGCTAACAGGACCAGTGGTCAGGGATGATGGGAATTGTAGTCCCAAAACAGCTAGAGGGCCAAGTTTGGCCATGCCTGCAGTAGACTATGCCATTGTACAATGCACACAATCCTACTTCCTTTCACTTATGGCCATATATCACTCACCTGAACTTCAACTCATGACCAAATAATCCTGCAATTCAATTTCTGTGGATTACTTAAAAGAAAGAAAGAAATCATTGAGCTGTCCCTTCAGTTTAGCTAAGAATTATCCCATGTGAAGGTTTTACTGTACAGTGGTACCTCGGGTTAAGAACTTAATGCGTTCTGGAGGTCCGTTCTTAACCTGAAACTGTTCTTAACCTGAGGTACCACTTTAGCTAATGGGGCCTCCCGCTGCTGCCGCGCAATTTCTGTTCTCATCCTGAAGCAGAGTTCTTAACCTGAGGTACTATTTCTGGGTTAGCGGAGTCTGTAACCTGAAGCGTCTTTAACCTGAGGTACCACTGTACTAGCAACCTTTGTAGGTTTGGGAGAAAAGTCAGGGATGTCTCATCCTGCAGTTGGATGTGTACAGGTTATCTCACTTTAAAGCAATAATACTTTACATTCTTTTTCTCTAATCTCCTTAGGAGTTCATGCTTAGTTGGTAGTGGTCCCTTTTAGAGCTCTTGTTTGTTTCGCAGAATGCAGATTCACATATAAATCCTTTTTCATCTGGGTTCAATGGACATAGTTCTCAGCCCTGTCCTTCCTTGATATGATTTTGTGCTTTGTCTTGAGACTCAGAAGCCAGATTTGGGTCTCAGTCCTGTTTGCTAAGCTGTGGAGAGAGCTCCCTGACTATTTTGTTGTTTAGCTGTTTTTTGTTTGAAGCTGGACTCTCTCTTTCTCTGTATGTAATCCGTGCGTTCAATTAAGAGAAGCATCTGTTGGGTTTATTTCACATTGCCAAGGAAGGGCTGCAAATCAGCAGCATCTGCTCTGCTTTTTGTCAATGGCTTGTTTTTCATAATTTGCTCTGCAGGGTGAGTGTTTGGGGATGGGAGGGATCTTTTCGCTTCTCCCATCTTTATTATTGTTTGCCTCAAATGGTAGTCAAGGAGACTGATTAGGATTTTCAGCTGATTTTACTAAGCAAAGAATAAAAGAGGCAAACGGAGTTTTTAAGAAGGTAAACAAAACTGTGTACCATTAAAAATAAGGCACAATAAGGACTGCTCATTAATAGTTGTTATGACTTGTTTAATGAGGTGTTATGAATTATAGGCAGGATTCACCTAATGAACCCCATCAGAGGACAGCCCTAACCTTAATCCTTCCACCCTTGCAACAGGGCTTTCCCCTCCTCTGCTGGGAGGGTGAGGAGAACCCCAGAGCAACACACAGGGGGAGGATCACTCCATTTGGCCAGGTGATACGCTTACACAGAGAGAATGTTTGTTAATAGTGTGACGTTGAACTCCACCCACTGGGTTTGCAATTTCAGGTTGTTTTGAAGAAAGATTTTGTTTTAGAAGAGACAATGCACAGCAACCCACATAACAAAATACTTAGATTTAAACTCATTCCATTCCATTGGCTTCATGGGCTTCAATCCAACTCCTGCAGCATAAATGAGCTGCAGCTCAGGTAGATAATGCTTAACATGTAGTAAACCTATCGCTAATTAGCCAACAACCTGAGATTTTTATGAGTAACAAGTTAGCAGTGCCTTTGCCACTCATGATTGGCGTGAAGACAGTCCTAAACCTCATGCTGTATTTCCATGAAGTGGAAAGATGTGCAGGCTTTTGCACAGCGGCACCACCCTGACAAGGACCTGACACGTGACCTTGCGAACACTTTTGATACGAGGGTCATGTCGTCTTTCAGGGAGGTGCTGAAAAGGCGGATGAAGCAGCAGACCATGGACAGGTTCTTCAGCAAGAAGCAAAGAGTGGAAGAGGAACCTTCTTCAAGTTGTCCCCCAGAGTCTTAGAAAATGTATGTACAGTACACTTTGGTGATTTTTAAATGCTTTTCTGTCATGTTTAGAAACTTAAATTATTGTTCCTTCAATTTTTGAAATGCTCTTTACAGTATGCGTGACTTTAAAGAGCACTTAATAAACTCTTTTTGTACCAAATTTGGCTTTGTTTGGACTTTTTTTGACCATAGGAACGCATTAATTGATTTTCAATGCATTCATATGGGAAACCGTGCTTCGCAAGACGAAAAATTTGCAAGATGAAAAAACTCGCAGAATGAATTAATTTCATCTTGCGAGGCACCACTGTATTTACTACTACTGAGAAACATCCAGAAACGGGGAGGTAAAACCACCACCAGCAGCAGCATTAAACCCCAGGGCACTTTCCCCTGCCATTTCTGCAAGGCATGTTTATCAAGTCCTATAAGCAGTAGAGGCAGCCCTGTTATAATTAAATTATTTATTATTTATTATTATTATTATTGTTGTTGTTGTTGTTGTTGTTAATTTATACCCCTCCCATCTGGCTGGGTTTCCCCAGCCACTCTGGGCGGCTTCCAATACAGCAGCTTAAAATACAGTAGTCTGTTAAACATTAAAAGCTTCCCTAAAGAGGGCTGCCTTCAGATGTCTTCTAAATGTCTGGTAGTTGTTCTTCTCTTTGACATCTGGTGGGAGGGCGTTCCACAGGGCGGGTGGCACTACCGAGAAGGCCCTCTGCCGAGTTCCCTGTAACTTGGCTTCTCACAGTGAGGGAACCAGGCAGAAGGCCCTTGGTGCTGGACCTCAGTGTCCGGGCTGAACGATGAGGGTGGAGACACTCCTTCAGGTATACTGGACTGAGGCCGTTTAGGTCAGGGTGGAAGGTGCAGGGTGCTGCTTGGTTAACGCTGACCTATGACAGGGCCTTCTCATGGCAGTTCCCATTTGGGGAATGTCCTCTCTGCTGAGGTGCATCTATCTGCTGAGGTGCATCTATTTCAGAAGGAATCTTAAAACAATCCTGTTTACCCAGGCACCTGATGGGTAAAGAATACTTTTCCTAGTAACCTTGACATTATTAGCTGTGGAAGTACGGTATGTTATTGTTTTACAGGTTTTTAGATGTTTTGAAGATGTTTCCACTGTATTGTTTTATCACTGATGTTGCACTGCCCTGCCCTCTTTTGGGAGGAAAGATACAAATTTAATAATTAAATACATTATTATTTGGGGAAGCAGAAATCTGGAAGCGTGCCCGGATCTGTAATAAACAATGCTGTGACCTAACACTGAAAATAATTCAATTAGTTATGTGTCATATGCAGTTTCTAATTTCTGTTTTCTCTCACACATTTTATCATATTTACTTTACATCCTGTTTAAAGCATTTTGGAATAGACAGCTGCTCTGATACATCCTGAACTCTGTTAGAACAGAGAAAGGTAAGAAGCCAGCAAAGGAACTTTCTCGCTCATTAATAGAATATAAAGTTGAGAAGTGAGTTTATTTATTCCCGAATCCTTTTCCAGAATGAACAACAGATGTAATTTCTATTGTTGTGTAAGAACTAACATAGTCCTTAGAATAAGGACAAAACCCTGGCCTATGTAAAAAGCTTGGCTTTATTACATTTCTAGATTAAAAATGTAAGAATTCTTACATCAAAGCAGGTTATCAACTAAAAAAATAAACTGAATTCATTCACCAGAAACTTTGTGACCTTTGCACATGTTATGTAATGCCAAGCAACAAATTTATATTACTACAGGACCTGTTAGAACTCAGCCTCTATGACAAAGAGATTTCCTGTAAACACTGGAAGATCATGAAACTCAAGTCATACAATGAGAAACCACACCAAACTTTGCAGTAGCAGGAAAGTATTTTCATTATTTGGAAAAAAAATAAAATTCAAACTTTGTCATCACATAAAAACATAACATGATAAGTAATAAACATATTTACACTTCTGTTTTTGATTATAAATATACATTATATACAAAATAATGTTACAAAATGTAGAAAGTTCAGTGCTTCTGATTTTCTTTTTAAATTATTGAAATACTATGTTTTAAAATAACTACAAACAGACACTAGTATAAACCATATTATTGATTTCTGAAGGTCATTTTCATAACGGTCTTGAATGGTCAGACCAAAAGGTCAGTAGTGAACATTCTGAGCAAAATCTTGCTTGCACAATTCAAGGCTGGAGGTGAACAAAACTGATGCTGGGATTTACAAGGTCAGGAACATTGCTCTTCCACCACAGAAAGGACAATCCCAACTTCCTTGAATGAAAATTTGCTTCCTCTCTCTGCTTCCGCCATATTCCCTTTCCCACAGTACATGTTTATCACTACAAACATCACAGCACTTCCTATCTGAAATGTCTATTATTATTGCTGTAAATGTATGAGAGTCTGCGTGAACTGAGTTTTCCAGTTCAGAACTGCTCCTTTGGACTAAAAAACATAAGGTTACTCCTTTCCTTGTAGCAGTGTGAAGGAATGAAGAAGCAGGACAAACCAAGAAATTTATGATTTCACCCACAGATATCCCTCAATAAGTCCCCCTTGTAGCTTAGTCTTTCTTAGCCCAGCAGAGCTGTAGATAGTGGTGGTTGTTCTGCAGCAAGGAATAAAACTTCAGGGCTCATAAACACTTCCCTGGCTGTAAAAAAACCCACAAGTTTAGACTTGGAGGTTATTTGCAATTGAGGTGGTGGCACCAGATTCAGATATCCAACACAAAATTCCAAATCCTACCTAATGCATATGAAGAAGAAACACACTTCTATTCATGGTGACTAGTAGTGCAAAGGGCATGAAAACAGCTGATTGATTTTAAACGCACTTGTAAGGCTTTCAGTGAGCACTGGGATTAAGTTTCCTCATACTGAGGAGGCAGCAGCGGCAGGATTCTCCTCTGCTGTTTAAGTCCATGGATGTTTCTGTCATTCAGAAATAGGAGCAATTCCCAATTCACTGCTCAGTTCACCAAAGCATCATCCTAGGAGATGAAATGCCAGCTCATTATCCATCTCCCCTTACATTGTTTGGAATACATGGAAGGGGAAAAGATGTAAAATAGAGAAGCAACAGGAGGTACTGTTAGTAAGTAACTCCTTGCCAATACTGTTTGGGTACTGCAGGGGGGAAAGGCAGTTATGTCTTGATTTGGGCTCTCTAGATTCTTAAACACGCTTCAGGCACTTTCAAATCCAGAAAAAAATGGTGAGCTCATTTATTCTGTATCCATTATATGCATAGAAAAACATGTTTCTTCATTCATTCTTCTCACAGTATTGCTGGTTTATTCTGTGATGGCAGAGTGCCTTTTGCACCAATGGGCACCTTCCAAGATGGAAGTTTTGGAAAGTCACACAACTGTCCACGAGCAACTGGCAGCAAAGTAATTTCAAAGGCTAGTAAAAGACACCATCACTGCCTCTCCCCTCCCTGTAGTCAGTTATATTCCTCCTATCAGACTTCAAAATAAGGGAACAGGGGGCCAAAAGGTCTATTGCAGCTTTAAATTCACAGTCTGTCCAGTTCACCCACTTCCATCCTCTCCTCCTCCTGAGAGCAGCAAATTGCATATAATTAAAAAAATCCAAGTCCAATCCAATTGTGAATTGTAAACAATTAGCAGGAATGTCCACCTTGTGGCATCTCCAACACTGAGGTGCAAACAGAGCAACCTTCATTCTTATACCTGTTTATAAACAAATGGGAGGGGGAGAAATTAGAAACAGGCAGTGCTATTCAAAATACAGCTTAAAGTTGCAAACCAAATTCCCCCGCAGTAGCAGCAGAGTTTTGTGGAGCAGTGGGGCCACCAGATGGGAGCAGGATAATTGGCCTGATGCTCTCAAGTGAGGGCAAGGGGACTGGCATGAATTTTATCAGTATCCCCTTCCTGTTGTAGCCCTTTGCTCCACATTCCATGCCTTTTTGAAACAGGTTTTCAGGAGGTGTGGGGTGCTAGAGTGGGAAGTGAGAATGCAGAATTCTGGTTTCGGAAGTAAGAGCTTAAGCCAATGTCTTTACTCTGGGATTCAGCCCTTAAAAACAAAACAAAAAACCCTGAAGAAACTAACCCATTAATTTCTCTATTTTCTTAAGTATTGTTTGCAGGAATGATCTGAGCAACACTAGAAATAGTTCCATTACTACTCACTACTTGCCAGATTTATGGAAATGATGCCTGAAAGTCTAAAACTACATTGCTATCTTTTCAGATTTTTATTATTAAAAAATGAGACCTTAGCTCTATAAATTAATGACTAAATTAATGACAAATATAGCTTGGGAGCAGGATATCTGAAGGATCACCCCTCTCTGCATAAACCTGCTTGTCAGTTGTGGCCACCTTCCAGGGCTCTGCTCTATGTTCTGCAGCCAAGGCAGGGCCTTTTCGGTGATGGCACTCCGATTGTGGAACTGCCACCCAAGGAAGAATACACTGGCCCCTTCTTTATTGTCAGGTAGGTGGTCAAGACATTTTCCCTCTTTTAATATGTGTTGTTATCTCCGTTTAATTTTTGTTTTGAATGTCATTTTTGTTTGTATTGATATTTATTGTTGTAAACTGCTTTCAGAGCTCTTTTTGGAGCTAAAAGCAATATAGAAATGTTTAAGTAATTAAAACAGCGGACGCTGTAACACTCCAACAGTTTGACTTTAGCCCCAATGGCGCACTCTTCCGCTGTCTCTTGAGACAGGCGGGTGGCAAAAATTAAAATCTATGTAGGCAACATACATACCTCTGTGGCTATAACACACTCATTTCGCTCCTCTGCTATCACAAAGACAGATTGGTACATGGAATCCCTTGGAGAGCATATAGCTGATATTCTACATTCTGGCTTTTCACTGTTGAAAACAAAAAACCATGATAAAAATTCTAAGCAAAATGTTCTTGTTTCATGTGTTAAAACTGAAGAAAGGATCTTTTACAGTAGCTTAGGCCACGAATGACAGCAAATATTTAAAAATTCAGTTTCCAACCAATGACAACCTCAGTCTTCTATGACCAAATAACTAGGATCAGGCTGAAACTTGCATATGGGGAGTAGCCTGGTTTCAAGTAGCATTCATTGTGTTTTATTGAACCAAGTAAATCAGCTTGACTTACTAGGTGCAGTAGATGCACAAAATTTTAAATATTTTATGTAAAGGCTGTAAGTCTGCATTAAAAGACAGAATTTGGAACTACTTGGCTGTACTTTCTTTTTGTCTCTCTTCATTTCCTCACATTCACAAGACCAATTAAATTAGGTGAGCAGTTCAAGCATAAAGAATCTGGGTAGAGGTGTTTTTGTGAAGTCAACAACTTTGACAGGAACAAACGCATGCAGCCCTGCCTCACATGTCATGATAAGACACAGTTTGTCTTAAACCATGGTTGAATTGTGAGTGTGCCTCTGCTGCGTAGACCCCTTGTGTGGCTTCTCCCTACTTGCCCCATGTAGCTTAAACAAGCCATAGTATGACTTATCACATCATTCAATCCCAGACCATGAATTGTTTGCTTTAAACTGATGATGAGCAATAAGCCAAAAATAAGCTTAAGAACAAACATTAGTTGCTTTCTAGCCCTCAGATAATGGTTTCTTGGAATCTGTTACAACATAGTCCTACCACCTATCTAGCTACAGGATTGGCCTTGAATCAGTGGGCTGCAACCTGGCCATAAGATGGGTCGTGCCAAGGCATTTAAAATAATGTTATTTCATTTAAGCTTTGAGGAAGGTAAACTTCTTCCGAAACTTGATAGATTGTCAACGCTCCTCTGTTGCTGTGAGTGAAGTGTACTCTGCATGAAATTTAAAATGTCAGAGCTATCCACTTTCTATGCTTTTCAGAATCTAACACATTTATGAGTTGCTCCCTACTCCTGTTCTTTGCACTACATAGGCTTCCTTGTTCACAAATGCAGAGAAATTAGATTTCTTTAGAAGGTGTTCATACCTGCGTAACCAGAAAGGTGATTTCTCTCCTATACATTTTTCACTTTTATGATATTTATCTTCCTGAGCCCCTCTACTCGTCAGTTCCTTCATCAGGTTATAATCCAATGTGTGATTCTTAAGTTTGTAGTTTGATTTCTCCAGCACGCAGTCTACTTCAAGGTCTTTGTTTTTATTGGTGTTTTTAAGTTGAGAGGCTGGGATGAGATTTTCCTTCTGGAAGTCAGACAGGTTGTTCATGGCTTCTGAATTCTGTTCTGGCTGTCTCTGCATCTGCCGGATAACTATAGCGATCATGCAGCACAAAATGAGAAGAGCCACTAGCCCGACTCCCATGGATATGGCCACCCAAGGAACCTGTTTAGGAGGCTCTGAAACTGAACGCACTGGAAATTCACAATGGCTGCCCATGAAGCCAGAAGGGCAGTGACAAGCAAAAGAAGTAGGATAAAGCCCAACATAGCATGTTCCCCCATTCTGGCAGGGCTCAGAGGCACACTCATCTCTAGTTCTGGTTTCACAGTTTTTGCCAGCGTAGCCTGGCAAGCAAGTACATGTATAATCATGTGTAGTCACAAGGTCATGACAAGATCCTCCATTGGTGCATGGATTTCTGGAACATTTGCTGATGTTTATCTCACATTTCTGACCAGAGAAACCAGGACGACAGCGACACACGTGTTGCTGGCCCAAAACAAAGCATTGCCCACCTGTAGAGAAGAGCGCAATAAAAAAAAATCTTGATTAGGAATGTATTTTTTATTATAATTTAGCGACTGCTGTGTTGCACTGAACACAGAAGCAAAGACCAAGACTACCCAGGCACTAGAATATACAGGGTGTCCTTTAAAAGAGGTCCTGTGGATACAGCGTACACATGTTCCACAGGGCCTCTTTTCAAAGACTCACCCTGTAGTAGTGCAGCCAACAGGGCAAAGCTGAGGAGAAGACATAACCTGATACAGAATCATCAAGAATGAAGTAGGAGGACATAAGCAAGTAGCAGGCATCACAGAATGTGTGTGGGAAATGTTGTGAGAAAAGATATCAATTGGGAAATATTGACTTGATGCACAAGGAGACTTTTCTAGACACAGAAGGTGCAGAAATGAGGGAATGTAGACGACAAGAAGAGGTCCAGTAACAGCTAAGATTGCAGAAAAGCAAGAAGAAAAGATACAGTACAGAACTAAGATTTAGAAACCCAAAAATGGGTGTCAGATGGTCCATCAGTTGCTTCCAAAATCCACCGATGGGCCACATGAAAATTGCAGAGGGTCTTGGAGGCACTTATGGATTTTTCTGTCAGTTGTAGCAATTATAATGCACTACATGTATTATTTTGAATTCTATTTTTACAGACACACTGTTCCACCTGAATAACGTTTGTGGACCACTAGTAGTCTACAGACCTATTTGGGAACCCCCTATACAGTGGTGCCCCGCAAGACGAATGCCTCGCAAGACGAAAAACTCGCTAGACGGAAGGGTTTCTCAGTTTTGCGTTGCTTCGCTAGACGAATTTCCCTATGGGCTTGCTTCGCAAGACGAAAACATCTTGCGCTTTTTTCTTAAAGCCGCTTGAAGAGGCGCAGTTGTGACGGACTGTGCTTCGCAAGACGAAAAACATCGCAAGACGAAAAGACTCGCGGAACGAATTATTTTCGTCTTGCGAGGCACCACTGTACTATAGTCTGGTCCAAGGGGTCACGAAGAGTCGGACACAATTAAATGACTAAACAACAACAACAAATACTACAGTCTTATGAAGTGATCATGTATATAAACAAACAGCATTGCAAGCTACTCCTCCACCCTGTGAGTTAAAGAGCAACTTAGGAAGAGTTATTTTGAGCTGGGGGGAAAGAATCACTGGAGGGAAAGGGTTAAGAAGACTCTTTCCCCTTCCACTCGGCCGAAGCTGATCCTTTTTTTAAAAATGTGGAGAAAAAATAGGCAACTCATTGTAACATGCAATATAAACCTCACAAGTAAGTAGAAAATATACCGTACAACGTATACCTTATAATAGTAAAAGAAAACTGACAGATCAAGGGAGGAACACAGAATCAGATTAAAGTTTCATTATTGTCTGTCCCCAAAGATGAAACTCCTCTGGTGAAAGGACTTACCATTAGAACAGGGGTTGTTGGTACACCTGTCTTCTTTCTTTTCGCAGTTGGATCCTGTAAAGCCCATAGGACAAATACAAGCATAGCTGGTTCCTCCTTCTCTTTCTAGGCATGTGCCACCATTAAAACATGGAGAATCAACACAAGTCAAGGCACTGTGCTCACAATTAACACCATCGTATCCTGGGGGACATGTGCATTTGTAGTATTTCCCTAAATCCTGTGGGGGGGAAATAAGGAATATATAAAATTTAGCTCCTTCAAACTAGTTGCTTTTCAGTTACATTTCCTGTCCATTTTTCAAAGGGACATAAACTTTCAGAGATGTGAAAGCAGATGCACCCAAAACAAATTAAATTAAAATGGAATCAGATTGGGTCTCCAAGTAAGCAGGGCTAAAACACAGCTAAAGGGTCTTGCAGATGAAAAAGTAAATTCACGCTATAAATTAAGTGATACTACTACAAAGAGACTTGAGTTCATACCAACAATGTACTTCTCAACTATTGATGGTTACTAAAAAGAGCACTGAGGGAATAAGACTTATTAACCTGATATGGACTGTACGTACTCAGACACTACCAAAGTGAAGTAAGACAGACTGAAAATATTACTTGCAGTATAACTGTGTAGCTAAAAGAAGGTACATGAAGCAGATAGATGTGTTTTATATAGCACTGAAGGCCAGGACTATGCAGGGGGATCAGTAATATTTTTGCTTTTGTTTGTGTGCAAGCCCTATGTGAGCTTCAGGGCCCCTCTGTGCCATAGCTGGGGGTGCCACCATATCTGCACCAGCGCTACCCCCACCCTTTTTTGCCGATGCCGCAGTGCCTGCTAACTTCTCCTTCCCCAGTGGCCAGGAAGAGTCTCCAAGATGGTATCCACCAACTATCTACCTTGAAATCATCATCAGAGGCCCTCAAAATGGCAAGAGGCTGCTAGGAGGAAAGGCCTTCACAGGAACAGCATCCTGGTTCTGGAATGTTCTCCCTAGGGAGGCTCACTTGGAGCATATTCTGTATTCCCTTCAGTGTCAGGCAAAGGCTATTTTAAAATTCTCCCAGGCTTTTTAGGGACTTTTAATAGTTTTGATATTTTTTATTTAAATTTTAAAGATCTGCCTGTGGTTGGTTTTCTTGATTTATTTCTGCTGTAATGTGTTGCTTTTATTGTTTGTACTGTATTTTAACAATGTACACCCTCCTTCCCCAGACCTGTAACCAGTCAATCAGTCCCTCCTCTTTACTGGTCAGACAGGGGTATTGTGAACATTCATGCATACTACCCCAAACTCATCAGTGGAAGGACAAGATATAAATATGGAAGGCTGCTTTTTCTCTTTCCACAAATAAATTTCCAACATATAATTAGTTCTTACTGTGCAACTGCCTCCATTCTTGCAGGGGTTACTGTCACATTCGCTGATATTCCGTTCACAGTCAACACCAGTAAAACCCTCTTTGCAGGAACATGTATAACTTCCCTGGCCAGTGTTCATGCAGGTGGCCCCATTCTTGCAGGGTCTGTGATGGGTGCAGTAGTTCAGATCTGCAAGGACAAAAACATGACAATGAGATTGTTCTGTTTTAACAAAGAACAAAAAAGATGAGGCACTAGAAGTAGCAAAACAGAGACTTTGACCAAAACACCTTCAATTTATTGTTCAATAGAATCAATGGAAATTTGTGTCCCCAGCCAGGAGGACTTTTAGGAATGCCTAAAATAAACATCCTGGGGGTGCATAAGCTCAGTACTTTCCCTACAATGTAGTTCTCATTGCCACAATGAGTAATGCTTAAAACCTTTCCATGTGCAATAAGACAAAAAACAAAGATAGTCACCTGGTGGCCCTCACTTTTGTTCATAACCTGGTATATCAAAACGACATGGAAGGAAATGGACTTATGAATGTACTATGAGCTTTTAGTATCATGAATATAACCAAGGTAAGATGGCATACTTTACTTAATGATAGATGATCAATCAGAATTTCACCTGCTAGGCCAATTAAAATACCCTTAAACAGATAGGCCATATTCTGCAATAACTACTGTATATATGCATCCTTAGGGCTATAAGAATGATTTTGCTTTGAATCTGGGTGGGCTGATAAGTGTACTGCGTTTGGAGCTAATACTTGTCTTTGTAGGTGCCTAAAGCTATTAGCAATAAAGGGATGTGCATTTATCAAGTTGAAAAAGATCCTAGTAAGTTTATACACTTCCAACATTCTCATTAGGTAGGCTTTCTCTAGACAAAGTTTCTTCTACAAGGTTCAGAAATGTTTCTTAGGATGTTCAATCATACATAGGTGGTATAACCACCTTGAAATATATTGACCATGTATGTGGTTAATAAATTAAATAATTGCATGTCTGCATATTCCCTATAAGGATTCCATTGTAGCAAAAGAACTTGTAACCCCAGTTTAAAGTGCAGATATGACTTTGGAGAACCATAGTTATTCAACTGAGATTACATCAGAGATCATGGAAACATGTCAGGTGCATAGTCAAGCCTGTCCCTTGAAACAGAATCTGGAGATTTTCCCCAATTTCCATTTATTTTAAATTCTGCATTAGTCATATAAGAATATTCCCATGAGTAAAAATAAGGAAGAGACAGATTCTGTTTGCTTGTGATACCATATGTTTAGAAAATGGCCTCAGTTAAGTATATGATAGATCACTAAATATACAGTTTTTATAAGGGACAAGAGGCAAGACTAAATGTGTAGTGTGTATACTTAAAAGAAAAATATGTGCGAATACTTTTGAATGTTCCTGTAAACATATACCACTTTTACAGAAAGAGAAGAATTTAAGAGAAATTTTGACATTTGGCCACAATCATCCAAGACAATCATATTCAAAGTCTATTAGTTAGACTTCTTGCAGCAACCTAAAATGTTAAATTTCTCCTTAAGAAATTTATCAGCAAGAAAAAAAACCACTCACATAAAAATTAATGCATTTTTGTTATAACTACATCAACTAACCTTGATCACAAAAAAGGCCTCCCCAGCCTTCATCGCATATGCACTTTCCTGGTTTTGTACAGGTCCCATGGCGACAACCCACATGAGGGATACATTCATTACAGTAACGGCCTTTCCAACCACTACGACAGCTGAAAAGAAACAATTGAAATGTATGAAGTAACTGTTACAATACTTTGAGCTTACTTGAAGTCAAAGGGAATTTTATCAGTGATGACCACTGAAATGAGTAAAGTGAGAAGGGAGAGGACTCATATACTGTTAATCACATTGAGATCTAATACAGCAACTACTTACATGCACTCTCTTGGCTTTCTGCAAAATCCATTTTTCTCTGAACACCCTTCTAGACAGATAGCTGTTTCAATGGGGGAAAAAAAGTTTAAGTTAATACTTTCAAAAATGCATTTCAAAGTATTTATTATTGTATTTGTATCCAACAAGCTCAAGACAGCAGCCTAGTTTGCACATCACAGTAAATATTAGTTAACTGTTTACTGTAAACACTGATCTGGGCTGCTGATCTGGCAACAAGCCACGATCCCTGGTTTAGCATTATGCTTGAATCAGGGATTGTGGCTTATTTCATGCCCCCAAACTAATGACCATGGTTTCAGCAAAACAAATCCTCATCCCTGGTTGGGTATAATGCTAAGCTAGGGTAATATTTTGTTTCTTCTTGCATGCTGGCAGGGAGGACCAAAAGATTAAACCATTAACTCTGGTTTATTATGATGTGCAAACATGGTCCACATGTTTTCTCATTGACAATCCTGAGAAGCAGTGACTGCCCCAGAGGCAGAGAGTGAATGGCCTACAATTGCTTACAGTTGTATTTTGCACTAAACAAAAATTCAAATTCTGTTCCAAAGATTCTCATATGCCATGCTCAAAATTATGTAAATCAATGTGAAGTGGGAACATGTACAATTTTATATATAAAACAGGTGTAATTTACATGCATTATTGTGAATTCAACATTTGATTTGCTTTTTAAAGGCAGAGAACTAGAAGAAACCTGTAGCACCAGCATCGTTTTTAAAGAAATTTCCTTTAGGCCAGGAGTTTTTTTTTTTGTTTGTTTTGTCAACAAATATCGACTTGGTTCCCTAAGACCAATGAAAACAAAAAGTGGTTGGATTTTTAGAATTCCTACAGCTGCAGTGCCATCAGTTTTGATGATAGCTGTGAGATATACACACAACTTTAGCAATAAAAAAACTCTAAACTTCTTAGATGTACCTGAACCCATAGTTAAAATGCCAGTATGAAATTCACTAAGAAGCTGCCCTGGCAACTAGAAGTGTTTTGAAATGTAAAATTAGACTTGAGAATGCCTTTTACAGTTGTTATCTAGAACATTAAGCTAAGATACTGGGGACATTCGATGCAGTCACCATCTAAAGCTGGCTGACTGAAAGTAGTTGCAAAGCGGGGAGTGGAAATGATGTGAAGTACAGATGCAGGAAATGGTGTGATGGCCCCAGGAGCAGGTGCAATAAGAAAATGAACCATTTATGAGGGAGCTACATTCCCCTGATTCTTTAGTACCAAGGGAATGGGGTGGAGACAACTGTGGTTCCCATTCATTTCCATTATTGCACATACACCACCTCACCCAGAAGAATGGAATGGCATTTTTGCTCTACTGACTTGCTTAGAGTTGGAGGTCTGCATTCAAAACGGGCACACCTGCAGCCACCATAAATGGTAGCACAACGGAATATAATTTTGAGAACCACTTCTATGGAGCCTAGGAAATCGCCAAAGCCCTTTTAAATGTAAGAAATGGTCCCAGAGAGTAAGTAATGTGAATCAGGAAAACCATTGCCTGGCTGCAGCCTTATATAAACTTTCAAATCACATTTGTGTGTATTAATTAGAAGCCAGTTCCAAAGACAATTGCATCAAGGAACTGATGTCCAGTAGCGCAGCTTGGTCATTTGAAGACTGGATTTAGGAGAACCATTTAATCTGTAAACTGTGTCTATACACTTCGAGGGATGGAGAGAAGAAACTGGTCTCGGATATATGGCAGTGGGTGTTTTTTGTAAAAAAAAAATACTATTTTCATGCTTTAAGAAGGAACTTATTCGGCCTGTTCCAGATAAGGCTGGCGCCCGTTTCCTCATATTATAACTGTCCATGTTATAACTATGAGGCGCTCATAACGGGGTTAGGAGGCCAGTGAGACATTTCTGGTTCTCAGTTGGAACTGCAAGGGCACAGCAACGCACCCGCATGCCGTCCTGCCTATGAGTTTCAACAGAACCCCGTCTCCATCCCTCTCTCTGCCTCGACCCTCGCAGGTTCCTTTTCCAAATCCCCTCAGCCAGTGGCGTAGCGTGGGTTGTCAGCACCCGGGGCAAGGCAAGTAATTTGCGCCCCCTAACCCTAACCCCCAGATGTTGCGCCTGGTGTGGCCGGCCCCCCCTGCACCCCCCACGCTACGCCACTGCCCTCAGCCCTCTCGCCCCCGACCCTTTCGGCCCCCCTCCGCCGACCTCTAAGGGCTCGCGCACGCGCAGTGTCCCCCTAGGGTTGCTTTGCTTTCTTTGCCTCCCCGTCCGCCAGCTGTTGGCGCTCGCGACCGGCAGGGGGAGCTGTCGCGCCCTTTCCCTGCCCTCGAGGCTCAGTTTGCGCGCCCGCCCGCGCGTTTTCTGCGCCAACTGGTCGCTGGGGTGGGGGGCGGAGGGAGGGGGAAGTCTAGGGCGGGAAGGGCGGCCTCGCTCACCGTCTGTGCAGTAGTCCCCCGTCCAGTCGGGCAGGCAGGCCATGGTGCCGTCGGCTTTGCAGACGTAGTGGCCGAAGAGGTCGTCGCGGTCCTTGCAGAGGCGGGAGCAGTTGTCGCCGTAGTAGTGCTCGTTGCACACCACGCGGTAGGAGAAGTTGAGGCGGGCCCCCTCGTGGCTCTGCTGGTCGGGCAGCCACGCCTCGCCCACGGCCAGCGAGCGCCGGATCGCCATCTGGCTGATGAGCCACTTCCGGGCAGGGGGCTTGGATCCTGCTGGGGCGGGAAGGACACAAGCTAGGTTAGGCCTGGAGGGAGAAGCAGGACACTCTCCCCGAGCCCCGTCTCCCTTTCTAGCCACATCCAAGGCCCCTGTGTCAACAAGGTCTTTGGTTTGCGCCAGACTCAACTGCGGAATCTGGAATGCGAGAAGAAATGCCCCTGGGCACGTGCAGAGTGCCACTCACTCACCACTCAAAGGGGGGAAATAAACAGAGCATAGAGGCAGGTGATAAGGTTTTGGATTGCATGCAGAAGCACATCTCTTTAAAATATAATAAAAAGCTTTGCACTGACAGTCACCACCCAGGAGTCACCGCTATTTCACACCGTCCTCTAGCTTTAGTCCATCTGCTACACTTTAACCTCCTTTGCATGCCACTGCTGCATCCCTCTCTCACATCCCAAAGGACCATTTGCACTCTTGTTTTACAGAACCCATCCCATAGTGTGGTACTGCATCCTCACAGGTTAGTTGCCACTTTTCCCCCAGCGGGTGTCAGGGCATCCGTTTAACGGCTGTATAATAAGCAGAAATCCAACATGTAAAATATTTTCCATCCTGGCATTCTCCCTGTGAAGACATGCTACACCTGCTGAATACAGTTGTTTCAGGCAGAGAGGCTCTGCTGGAAGCAGGTGGTAACTCTGCTCACAGTTCATCCCTTATGTTAAAGCACACTGGGCACTTAACTGCTCCTCTTGTCTGATGTGCCTTGGCTGTTCACAACAAGGAAGAATTCCCACACACCGTCCTTCTGGCCCATGCTACCATGCACAGTGCTACCACACACTATGCCCTTATTAAAACATTCTCACATTACACGCCAGCTTGTGCTTCCTCTCCAGTGTCACCGTAATTAGCGATGGCGTCTACCATCAATCTTCTAGCCCCAACATACAAGCCCAGACTCTGTGCAATAGATTTCATCAGCTGGTGCCCTCATATTTTTTTAAGTAGCAATGCTCATTGCAACATGCTCAATATAATTAAAAACAGTGAAGGATTTTGTTTTAGGGAGCGGGATTGAAGGTAAGAAATCCTAATAATGCCAAATAAAGAGAATCAACCTGGCCCTCAAAAGGCATTTGTGACAACGTGTTACCACTGAAATTAAACTGAGGAAGAAAATTGAATTATTCAGCCCAAGTAGTGTGCCAAATAATGTTGTTTAAAATATTAATAAGCCAGGAGTATATAGAGACATTTGAGGCTCAACCACTGGGCTCCAGTAATTAGGGGGTCAGGGGTCACATGATACCAGTGTAAAAGCACTGTTCTCTTTTGCCTTTAGTATCCATTATTGTTAGCTGTGGTCCTGAGAAGCTTTACAGAAAGCCTTTCAAAGTAAGAGCTCTTGTGCTGTTGAAATATCCTTTTCCTCTATGTCAGAAAAACATCCCAAAGCCATTATTCCTTTTCCAAAGGGCGGAATTTGAAAAAGGTGTAAAATACAGGAAAAGGCAGTCAGGACTTTTTGGCAGCCTTGCCGTTTTCTCACCAAAGAGCTCCTTTCTTTCCCACGCCAAAAATAAACGGGAGGAAACGCAATTGTGTGGAGATTAAGCAGGGGGACAAAATCAAAGCAAAACCCATCAAGATGTTGGGAACAGCTCTGCCTTGCAAATTAAAGCAAGCATCGAAAATATTTTCTGAACTTACATGCAATAAGTAAAAACAATATTTATTTATGTAGCTTAGGTGGAAGCTATTTAATAACTGTGCTGGCAGACTTAGCTATTTTGTGTTGTTTTTTTAAGCTAGCTTCTGCATAAAGCTGCAAGTTTTGAAAAGCTGTCGCCCCCTAGTGAGTAGGAAAGGAACGGCCATATTCACCTGCTGGATTGTAACCTTCGGGAGCGTGCCAGGCTTCAATGATCAATGAGAAAGTTCCCTGTGAATGGAAAGGAGGAGTGAGAGGAAGGCACAGAACCTAAGACAAGCGTGGAGTTCTAGTGATAAGTGATCGGAAAGGGGCTGTCGGCCTCAGAGATTTAAAACAATCGGGTGAAACCAGAAAACCTCTACCTGGCGGTAGATATACATTTCAATTAATCTAATTGCAGATAGCATTACTTTGTCTGAGTCGATGAAATGGAGCTTCCTCCGGAGGACTGCTTTCATCTCCTGGGAAAAGGCGTCTCTCGCCTCTGACCAGGGTGCAGGAGGAAGAAATGTTCTCTCCCTGCCTCCCCAAGGCGACCCTTCCCACCCCAGCTTCGTGGAAAGCAACTTTCCCCTAGCTACAAAATGTGCACATTTCACTCGCCTTGAGCAACTCGCCGTTCTATTCCGACATGCATTTGCAACGCCCGCAATTAGAGCGCAGCTTTCTACATGGCACCAAGTTATGGAAACAAAACGTCGAGCGCAGGGTTTGTTTATATAGCCTGCAGCTGAACCACGGCGGCCTCTGCTTTTTTATTGTTATTATTTCGACTTCCTCGCTCAACCCCCGCCCCGCTTTTCCAAGGCTGTTGAAGGTGAGCTCTCACCGGCCACGTGAAGTTGAAAGGCAACTTGATGGGGCTGCCGAAGCCCTCGGTCTCCCGGATGGCGAAGGAGTTGATGCCCAGCACCGGGGTCACGATGCTGCCGAAGGTGCAGTCGCCCGGCGAGATCACCGCCTGGTAATGCATCAGGCACACGCGGAAGAAGGTCCTGCAGCCGGACCCGCACGACTCTCCGCTCGCCAGGGCGCCTTGGCCGTTGGCAAAGTGCCGCAGCTCCAGCTGGAAGACGCCCGAGCCGGAGACCTTCTGCGCAAAGGGGAGACACACACAACAGCAGAGCTTATACCCCGAGCTTGTTCCCTTTGGGGCCAACACTTTCCAGAAAGAAAATGAAAAACTCCCCATGCACACATATATAAATGTGTGTGTGTATATATACATATTCCCCCGACGGCTGTGCCAACATCATTACCTGCAGCGTCACCGCGACAGCCAATGTCAAGCCCACGAGGCGCAAGGCTGCCATCCTCCCGCTACGATGTGCTTAATTCCTCCCGGGCTGAGCTTTCAAGGCTCGCTCGTATTCCTCAGGTGGTCCAAAGATGCGCTGCTGCTGCTGCTGCTGCCTGGCTCTCCCAAGTCGTGGCATGCAGGTCAGAGGCTTCCCTTCCAAGTACTCCCCAAGACGAAGAGGAAGGTATAATCCAGTGGGGATGCTTTTTAAAGCATCGGAGTGGTCGGAGGGTTAAATCCCGTCGTTTATAAAACTCCCAAGCCCGGAGGAGAGAGGCGGAGGGGCGTGTGAGCGTGGCGCGGCAGCAGCTAGTTCCTTCCCCCGACCTCAGCTGCTGCTCCTGCGCTCGCTCCGTGAGTGGAAAGCTGGCTTCCCTTCGCGCTGTTTATATAGTTGCCTCCTGGCCTCGCAAGCTCATTATGTAAACTGTCCGTCAGGCTCGGGAGATCCCTCCCCCTTATCTTTCTGGAAGAAGGAACCCAATGTGGTGGAGAGCCCGCAGATCCAGAATTAATACCCTGCTGCTGCTGCTGCTGCTCCACACTGACCACCAAGGAGCCGAGCTGATTATGAAGATGCCCCAGCATCTGTTGAGAGATTTAGTGCGCTCGCCACGGAGACGGAGCCCTCGCAAAGGGGAAGGAGGAGGCAGGCAACCGGGGAAAGATTTTGCCTTGTGAAAAGAGTGCCCTTCTCATTCGGGCTCGAAAAGACTGCATGCTTCCTAAAGGAAGGCGAATGCAGTCCAAAGCGCTAGGGGACTTGTGGCTTTCCAGATGTTTTCCAACACCTGTCAGCCCCAGCCAGCATGGCCAATGGTTATAGGTGAGGGGAGATGGGGTCCAACAACTTCGGGGCGCACAGATTCCCCATCCTATGCACTCTTGTTTGGCCATATAGTGTTACCTGCCCAGGTGAGAGCAGGTAAGAAACCAGAACTGACGCCCGTTCTTGAGAAATCGAAAGGCCAACCTTGCTGCGGATTTCCACACCCCTCCAAACATCTTTCCCCGGGCTGTTTGGCAAATCACTTCGATTCACAGGGCTCTGAGGCCGGCGCACCTGTGTGCCCTAACCCTGTGGCTATTTCTATCTGCAGCCCCGACGCGTAAGAGCGGAGAGGGGGCAGGACGACGTATTAACCCTTGCGCTGCCTCCGGACAGAGTTAGGCGAATTAAAGTGGTTTTGCTCTAAAGTTGGCATATTCTTCCATGCTCCTCCTGCGGCTCCCAAAGCCCTACCATTTGCGCCCCCAAACCCCACCAGCTGACTCTCCTTGGACAGAGGGAAGCTGCTCTCACCTCTCAGGTGAGGACCGGTGGAGGCAGTCATTTTCATCAACAGGAGAATCGTAACCGTATAGAGTTCGGTTTCCGTGACACCGAGGAACACGCATTGGGTACCAACCCTGTCCCAAGGGCAACATCCCCCGTGGTGTGAATGGAGAGCCTTGCAGCCTGCCAGCCTGCCTGCTTGCCCGCCTTCCTCCCTCCTCGGAGCGGTGCGCCGGCTCAGATTGTATCCTGGCTGCAGGCTGGTGTGTGCCAATAAACCCCTTGGCCTGATTGCAATGTGTGCTTATTGTTGGGTCGCGTGTCCCTCATTAAAGCCAAGCACAGAGAAGGCCTTTCATGTGGCTTTTATTTCAGCTTGTTAAAAAGGGAGGGAGGGAGGGGGAAGGGGGGGGGAAGAAGATAAACCTTCAGCTGTATGATAATGAGGTCTTGCCACCTTTATGCCAGCCCCTGTCCGCGCTTCTCTTCACCTGTAAAAAAAATAAATAAAAAATAAGTGAAATAACCGGTTGGTGCGTTGTTTTGGGAAACAGTGGGTGTCTCCCAGGCAGCCCTTAGGGAATACTCTTGTTTTATTTTGAGGCCAGAAAGCATAAACATAGGTGTGGGTTTCTGCCTGAACCAGACAGGATCGCCCCATGCACTTGCTTTCAAAAGAGCAACTTTTGTGTGTTTGTGTGCGGCATGAGAAACGCCTGCCTTACAAAGCCGAGGAGGACCCAAAGCAAAATGTTGATTTAGGATATGATGTACTAACAGGGATGGGTGGTTTTTTTTTGTTTTTTGTTTTTGTTTTTAAAGTGTGCCTGCCAGATGGCTCCTGGGGGAAGGGGAGGGGGAATCACTTGTTTCGAAATGGATGTAAACTTCTGCTGATCTTGCTTGACTCTAGAAAGTTTCTCTCTCCCCCCCCCCCTTTATAAAGCCCTGCCCATGAACTGCTGAGCGTCTGTCGATTTAATATGAAAACCCAACGCTGCAGCGAGAAAAAGCCACGATTCCCTGTACGAGTGTGACTTCTCTCGGGATCTCCTCCAGTGTTTGGCTCGAGGATTTCGGGGTCCCTTGCACGGATCCATCCACGCGCGCACAGTGTCCCCTTTCTCTTTTAATCCTTCGTCGAGAAGACACCTTGAGAGGGTTTCCTTGGAAAAACTCACCTGGGTCCTTTCCACTTACCGTCTCCCTCTCGCGCTCTTTCCAACGGAGTGTAACCTACAGGCTGGTCATGCTTTGGTGTAGCAGAGCAAAGTTTCTCCGGAGAAGACCCCACGCCCAGAGCGTTTTCCTTTCCTACTTGTTTGAGAAAGCGCCCCATGCCTGTGCCAGGGAACAGGTGCCCAAGACACCATCCCCTCCGATGCCCACCGGCTGGTCTCTTGGATTGGGGGGGTATCTCTCCCAAGTCAGGATCACAGGGCGATGGGTGCTCTTTCCTAGTCCGCAAGGTAGAGCAGGAGGTCCCTGCTTCTCCCCTGAGCAGCCAAGGTCCCCTCCTCACCCGCTAGCGCGTCAACTGTCAACCCACCAAATCTGCTCTGGCGCTAAATAAAAACACGGGGCCAGATAACATCAGTGCTTGGTAAATGGTAATGAGCGCCTAACCCCGGGGGAACAGAAGGGCGTTGGGGCTCTTTAATGCGCGGCTGAAAGGCTAGCTGGGTACTGCGGGCCCGAGCAGATGTTCGTATGTGTGTGTTTTGATTTGGGGACTTGTGCTGGAGGTTTATGAGGCTAACCAGAGCCACCCCACGCCTGGCCACTTGGCCCAGGCGCCATCTGGCACAAGCGCGCACGAGCCGGGCACCGCATTGGGGCTGCAGATCCACAGGCAGCATCTACCATATGGACGCGCTCTATTCTTCTCTTCCTTCCCCAGCCAATGTAGGTTAAAGCCAGAACAAGCGGGTCTCTCTCTCTCCTCCTCCTCTTTCACAGCTCTGCCAAACCTCAGGGCAATCCTCTCTCTCTCTCTGGGCGAGCACCTTCGCAGATAGAGTTTCACGTCGAATCGGCGCGCTCTGGGCATCAGCTTCCCTCCGCGATCAAAATATTATGATGTGGGCGGCCAAGGGTCCAGCCCCTGTGAAACCGAGCCTCTTTCCTCTTCTCAGCCCGCAGTTGGCCTCTCTCCTCCTTCGCTGCTTTCCTTCTTCCCTCGACCACAGAATGACTCCTGACCTGGCACACGTCGCCCGACAGCATCCCTCCGCTTTCGGATGGTGCACAAAACAGATGTGAAATCTTCTCGAAAGTCAAGGGCATTATTGTGCCGTTGTGATTGTAGCTATTAAAGAGGCGGTGGTAAAATAATAAATGCGAAAGGGGCCATCTGCTTTGTGTTGACCAAAAATTTAGATAAAAAAGTTGCAACGAGGAGCAGAAGGGCAGCTGGATCGAAAAGTTTGCAGAGGGCAGGTTCGAACGACCGTCGTTTAAAATTATTGGTATACTTCACTTTCTTATTATCCGCCATATGGGAGCCCACAAGATAGCACCTGTATGGGGCCTCCCTTCTTTGTTTGTTTCGCTGCCATAATCCAAGACCAAAACTCTTGTTCTCCACGTCAAATCATCCAGGATAATCATATATATCTTCCTGATTCTGCAATCACAATCAGTAAAGGAGTCGAGAGCTACGATGGCCACCCAGTTAAATGTATCTCAATAGACTTATCATATGACTTTTAATCACTTGAATAGTCAATTAAATATGCATATATTTGCATTCCAATAAAATAATGGTTTTGAAGGGGGGAAAGCATTATTTTGAATTATGCATATGGTTGAGTCGCAGCAAGCACTACCTTAGAAGACGCATGTGCCTGTAGTTTTTGCCAGTACAAAAAAAACCTTTTAAATACATAAGTAATTGTTTAAGTCCCTTATATACATTTTTAAAAAAAATTGTGAAGTCTCTTGGTTTTTAGTATTGTCAGTGAAATCTATTTAAAGGTAAGTTTTCATTGTTGAAGCCAGCCATTATGGAGCAGACACAAGATAAATATGTAAAGTGTTTCACATTTCTTTCTTCCAATTTCATGCCTTGAATTCTTGCCACAACATCCATATAACCTGAAGGGAATTGTTTGCAAACTATTAGTGACCAATGTGAGTGGCTTCAGTGAGCATCTCATGTAATTGTTGGCACTTCCAGCATTAAATACTGGAAGCATTCCAATTAGTTAGTTATATCCTGATCCCTAAATGTAATTACACGGAAGACAAGTCCTATTAAAAGAAGGAGGAATTATCTGCAAGTCAATGGACTGATAGTGTTTTATTTTATTCACACAACAGCCTTCAGCATCTCCCTTAAGGGCCTAATAGTCCATTTGGACTGCAGTCCTGCTCACTTGAGTACCAGTGACACAAGTCCTGAGCCACTCTTATGAGTTAAGTCACTCTTGTGTTCCATTAAAATCAATGGGATTTCAGTTACTCATGATTATATACTTCTTCTGGGCTAGGGCCCTTAGCTTCAATTGGATTGAATTCACCCAGCTGTGCAGGATTGCAGCCCAAGAGGTTCAAAGCTATGTAAATCTCAGAAGCTGCCTTATACTGAGACTATTGATCAGAAGGCCAGACTCTTGACAAAAAGCAGACCTCCAAGCCATCATGCTAAGGTTCCTTCATGATGTGAAGGAAGGAAATGGCCACCGAAATCTGCCATTGAGCCAACATAGTACACTCTGATTCTATGTGTACTTTCTCAGGAGTCCCACTGAGATTTGCTTCTGGGGAGGTATGTATAGGACTGCAGCTGCAGATGTGATCCTCCAGAATTTGTGGGATGCAGAGAGACGTCCCTAGGGCCCCTTGCATCCTTGGCAAGGAGCTGAATTGGTCTCCCCCACCGCCTCCAAAAACAACACTTTACCACACACCTTTGTGCCATGGTGCAAGGATGGGAAGCTTCTCCTGAATTTCATCTCCTGCAATAGTGGTGGGGTGTCTCGCCTCTGGTTGGAGGACAACTCCCATCCTCCCTGACAATTGGCCATGCTGGCTGGGGCTGGTGGGAGTTGAAGTCTGACAACACTTGGAGAGCCAAGGGCTCCCCATCCCCTTGTGCAGTGCAACCCTTAAGAAAGTTGACTAATAAGCAAATCCTAATTAGTTAAGAGACGAAGGCTATGTACGCCTTAGCAGCTTGAAATGCAGCAGTTACTTTCTCCCACGTTGTTTTAAGTACTTTTTAATGTTAGTGAATGTGGATTTATGCACACAGAGAAAAAGGATAATAAATGGTTAATTTAGTGGTGTGCTTGCAATACACCTGAAGCTGCACCTTTTGAGAGTATAAATACTCTTGCATTTACAGTATAGCCTTGGGTAGACCCTAATCTGTGTTGGAACGCTGTAAGGAGCATATGTTGCAGCAAAGACCTTTTATTACTTTTGCTGTTGGGACAGACTTTGTGCTACAACTACTGTATATGGAACTGCCGAGGAACTGAATTATCCTTTGGACTACCTGTCAGTAAAGGAACTGGTAAAGGAACACCAAACTGGTGTTTTTCTTTAACAACCCCATTCTAGGTTTTTCCATTTGAACAATCCGTTGGCACAATCCGTGTTGGATGGCCTTTCTGCACATGCATGTTGATGTTCACAGCAGAGAGGAGCCAGAGATGTCTTTACCCAATGCTCATTACCTGATTCGTTTATGTTGAGCTCCATCTGCAAAGGTTGCCTGAAATGTACACGCCCCAACATAACCAGGGTCTTGCTTTTCTAATTGGATAGATGGCTGGTTTGATGGAAAGCCCATCACAGTAAGATTTCTCAAGAAGCTGCAGGATACCTATGGATTGTGGCTAATATCACGCAGACTCGGTTTCAAACACCAGCAGTGGGAGTGCACTGGAGCCACAGCAAATGGTAACATCTACACAGCCAGTTAAACTTGTTCAAGACTGTAGTCTTAGGGCTCATCCACACTTCCCTTTTGTCCTGCTGCTTTCCCCCACAGAAAACCGCTCTTTAGTGCTCCATTGGAGCAAACAGCTATTTGAGTTTTCTCTGGATTGGCATTTGCTCTGATTCAGTGCTAAATAACGTTTTCCCTGGGAAAGGAGCAGGGCTAGGGAGAGGAAACTGCTTGGATCCGCACTTTCTAGGCACAGGACAAGTGGGAATGTGGATGAGTCCAGTGGAGCAGTTTGTACTATGGAAAAGTTGAAATTAGCTTAACCTCACACGTTGGATTTCAACCTGTGCTTACGTAGCATACATATAAAAGATCTATTGTTGTACGGGTCCTAGAGCAGTTACTGCAAATTTTACTGGGTAGATTCCCTGTGCTCCCACTGCACTTTGTGGTGAGGAAGGTGGTTGTCAAAATCTACACAATTTAGTGTTTTACTACTACTACTACAAAATTATTTATACCACGCCCATCTGGCTGGGCTTCTCCAGCCACTCTGGGTGGCTTCCAACAAAATATTAAAATACAGTAGTGCATCAAACATTAAAAGCTTCCCTAAACAGGGCTGCCTTCATATGATGAAGATGAAATGGAGACTGATGCTACGCTGGTGCTTGGTTACATTGATCAAAAAGGTTCAGCTACAGTCCAGACTCCAGAAAGCTTGGACTCACTTCCTTGTGAGAACTGGATGCTGGACTAGATGGGCCTTTAGCCTGACGCAGCAGAGCTGCTCTTACATATGGGAATGATCCGCCTCCAAAAACAGACGACCAGGCCATGTCACTAACAGCTTTTGAAATACTTCAGTTGTCCCATGGCAAGGGAAGGAGCCAGAAACCCAAGTTGTGCTATCTTCTATGGTTTGGAGTCATAGGAAGAAGTTGTAGCTAAATCATACCAAGTGTTAACCTAACGACTGATCATAAACCACTCTTCCAGGGGAACCCCATCAAGAATGGATGATGGAAGAAGGAGGCTCAGGAGTTTCAGTCTGTAACAAGATGATAAATCAGGCCACAAAAAGAGGCAATTCTAGGCGTATCCTGTTGACATTTGGAGTTAAAATGCTGATAGAAGTGGAACTGAATCCTGAATCCCAGCAGGAGGAGCACACTTTACCCTGGACGTAATCACACTAAGGCTCTGGGTTTTGAAAAATAAGAGATGTTTATTGCAGGAAATACATACTTGATAGGAAGGATTCTAGTTCTATCTAGAGGAAGATGCAACAAACTATGCTTGGATGGAGTGAGATCCAAAATAGTCATCTCCTTTCATGAGGGAGGCATGGAAAAGGAAGGAGGAAAAAAGGTTAAAAAAAAAAAGGTAAAGGACTCCTGGACAGTTAAGTCCAGTCAAAGGTGACTATGGGTACAGCATTCATCTCACTTCAGGCTGAGGCAGCTTTCCAGGTCATGTGGCCAGCATGACTGAACCACTTCTGGCACAAAGAGGACCATGATGCGCACGGAAATGCCATTTACCTTCCTGCCGAAGCAGAATCTATTTAACTACTTGTATTGGTGTGCTTTTGAACTGCTAGGTAGGCAAGAGATGGGACAGAGCAACGGGAGCTCACCCCTCTGCATGGATTCGAACCGCCAACCTTTCAATCGGCAAGCCCAAGAGGCTCAGTGGTTTAGACCACAGTGCCACCCGCTACTCTATGTGGAGGAAAGAAGACAACCCTAAGAGTGTAGGTCTAGCCTGAAGGAAGTTCGGCACAGGTTAAATGTGTAGGAATACCACAAAAGGACAGTCTAGGAAGCTTGGAGGTTCCTCTACTCTTTTCCATGCAGACACATCAGCTTTAATGCCAGCTGAGTTGCATCCCAGCATTTCTACCTTATCCTTTTATAGTGGGGCAGGAAAATAGTAACAGCCAATAGATCCCACCAAAGAAAAATAGCCTGCTTCTATTGAGGGGCGGGCGGGGTTGGACACCTGGAAATGCCAATCTGTGGCAGGCAGGCAGGCAGAATCAGGGGGCCTGTTAGTCTCTGTGCTGATCACAGCTAGTCCAAGCCAATTACTTGGATCAGTGCAGAAGCATAAAAATAGTGTCTGCAGCACTAGCTTTACCACAACTTTAGTTGAGATACTTTTCTGATCTACATTCTCTTTTGCTGCTATTATTGGTTGGGGAAGCAGCCACCTGAACTTTGCTGTTGTGTATCCTTTGCTGTTGTGTACTGATAGGCTGGGGCTAATCCATTATGGGCTGTTTGTTCAGAGGGGACTTTCATTTAACTTTCATTTCTGCAGCACACAAGCTATGCATACAGAAGACAACTAGTTCAATCGTCTCCATTTATTGGAGGTGGGCTGAGAAAGTTGCCAGTCTGAGAGCTGGGGGAGCAGCTGCCAACCGGGGTAGACACTACCTAAGTTGTGGACTGCCTGCAACTATTTTTGCTGCTCTTTTGAAGAGAGCAAATTTCCCAAACACAGCCCTGTTATATCAAAATGATGTGGCTTATAGATTTACATGCATGTGCCATAATCAGCACTACCATTTGAGACACATTTATTAAATGGGCACTAATGTGAGGACGGTCATTTCCTCTAAATTTTAGATCACCCAATGAGAACAAAAGTTTCTCAAAGCATAACCTTATCCTGACAACAGAGTGTGAACAGGTCTTTCTTTCTTTCCTTCTCATTTTTTTTTTTTGGAGGGGGGCAGCCAATGCTGTGTTCTCCAAATGATTTGGACCACTCTGCCCATCAGCTGCAGCCACCATTGCCAATGGTTGGGGACGATGGGAATTGTAGTCCTCAGCGTCTGGAGGGCACCACGCTGCCTACCCCTGCTTTAACAAAGGCTTCCTAACAGTGAAAGCGGGTTTGGCAGGGGAACAGACTGCCTCAGGATATGGCAGGCTCTCCTTTGCTGGAGGTATTTAAGCAGAGACCGGATTGCCATCTGCCACAGGTGCTGGTTTCATCATGCATCACAGATCCTACACCGAGCAAGGGGCTAGACTACATGCCCTCCAGAGTCCCTCCCAACCCGGTAATTCTATTATTCTAAGGGTACAGCACATGACAGCCTGGTGGAGGAGTTGCAATAAAAAACAAGGCTTCTTCTTGTAAGTTACATCTGCTGCCTCCACCTGCTCTGGCTTACTTTCTCAGCACCCATTTTCTGCAGTTCTTGAGTGGAGAGCTGCAGCAAGCTGAATGCCAGAAAACTGTGTGTGTGCAGGTAGTTGAGATTTCTGGATACAGAAAATGGCTCTCCGGTATTAAGAAATTCTCCTAGTGCAGCCTTCCCCTAACCTGGTGCCTTGCAGATGTTTTCGACAACAAATCTCATCAGGCCCTGCCAGCACGTGTATTGTAGTCAAAAATATCTGCTGGACCCCAGGTTGGGAAAGTCTGCACTAGTGAGTTAGTTAAGTGTATTCAGCTCAGGACAAAAATGAATTCAAGCTGGGATGAGGGGGCGTTTACAACCAGAGCGCCGCTCTCATGAATGGGAAAGCTGGACTAAAGGCTAGCCTCTGCCAATGACTCACTGGGTGGCCTTGGGCAAATCACTTTTTCAGTCATTCACCCATCATAGAGGAATAATGGAAATCATGGGTGGGTGTGGATGAGTGCAACAGACACACCTGTAAATCAATCTCCATCAACGGGGTACTCTCCAGATGTTTGGGGCAACAACCCCAATCATCCCTGATCATTTGTCAAGCAGGCTAGGGCTACTGGGAGTTGCAAGTCCAAAACATTCGGAGGGCAGCTTGAGGAAGGCTGCTGTAAAGCAATTCTTGAGCTCCATGGAGGAAAGGAGGGATAAATGATATAACTGTAATTAATTAATTAAATTTGGATACAGCACCGAAGACCCCATTAAACAAAGCAGACTTGAACCGCATTATTAACACACACACTCTCCACCCATCCTTTCTCACTCTGACACATTTATTCCATTTATATCCCCCCAAGGAGCTCCAGGTGCCATGCATGGGTTTCCTCCTCCACAACAACCCTGTTGGTTTGGCTGAGAGACAGTGACTGGCCGAAGGCTACCTAGTGAGCTTCAGGGTGGAGCAGGAATTTGGACCCTGGTCAGCCAGGTACTAGACTGACACTCTCATCCCTGCACCACACAGGTAGTCAACCTTGTTTCTTGGGCGCCTTTCCCTGTCAAAGCATTGCACCTCCCCTGCAAGTCTTCAGCCTCATTTTGCGACCAGGTTTCCTTTACGGCCGATCCCCGCCCCCTTTAAAATCGCCTTTCTGATGAAAAGAACGGCGCCTTCAATTCCGCGATGTTAAGTCATAAAGGACCCGAAGAAAAACACACACGAGCCTGCTGGTTTTGTTTTCTGCAGCCTCAAAACTGTCCCCCGCTCAGGAGCCTTGCCCACCCCTCTCTCCCGCCCCCTTCTCTCTGGAGAGAGGAGCGCCGAGGGGTGTTAATGTGGTCGATTGGGGAGACAAGCGTTTGGAAATGTTTCCTGCTTCGCACAGAAGGAAGGGAGATTTGCAAACTGTTGCTGCCACATGGCTCCATTCTCATTGTAATGAGGCCGGCGCGTGCCTCATCTGCTCCAGGGGAGCTGCCACGAGCCAGCCAAGCACGCCACGTGCCAACTGGGACAACGAAGCCCGCGCCAGCTCAGCCCGGCAGCCTCCAGACACCCGCATCAGCAGCAGCAGCAAGGCCCGGCAGGAGCGCACAAAGGACACCTGCTGCAGCCCCGGCCGGCAGCTGCAAGCGGGCCCGGCAGGCGCGCTCTCTCACACCCACCCACCCGCATACACACGCACGGCACAGGCCTGCCTTGGAACTCGGGAGAGGAGCCCGCTCGCCTGCAGGCAGCAAGGGCCGCGCCGCCGAGCCCGGGCTGGCGCGCCTCGAGGGTCGCCTCGGTCGCTCCTTCGCGCGCTGGAGCCCGGGCGGAGATCGGGATCGGGCAGCTCGGCGCGCCAGGGCGAAGGAGGGGCTGGAGGTGGGCGCAGGCGCAGCCCCTTAAGAAGAGGGCGCAGCCCCCAAAGCGGGCGCCCCAGACCTCGCCTTTTCTCGCGGCTCTTGTGGTCTGGGTTGTCCTACTTGGGCACGCACGCGCGGCCGTTGTAGAAAGACAAGGGTTGGGTGGTCCATGTGATAAGACAGACATACAGACATACATATATTGAATAATATATTGGGGTGGGGGGAGGGCTAGTAATCGATCTCTCTCACACCCACCATAATCGATCACATGACATGGCGCACTATTTGAATGGCAGTGCCCATCAACTTTGGGGGGCGGAGAGGCGATCAAATGTTTTACTGGGCAGTCTGAATATATATATAATAGCAATCTTGCAGCCGGATCGAGCCACATTTGATTTCAGGGATTTCCACATGTCAATATAATATTAGAAGCTGCTTTCGTTCCTTTTTAAAAAGCGGCTGCATTACAACACGCTGGGCATTTCGCAGACTTGTGGTTTGGCCGGTAAGTCGCTCCAAGGAGGTTGGACGATATTTTTTTGCCCAGAGCACATGAATTCCTGGTTTGGCGGGCAGTTGTGCAATTCTGTGTAGGATCTATAAAGCGAATGCCCGTTCTTTCCAGGGGTTCTTTTAAAAATAAACCTGCCAGCAGCGTGTGTGTGTGTGTGTGTGTGTGTGTGTGTACTGGAAAACCGTTTCCAGCCAATTGCATATCATCACTGTCACTAGTCCGCATGGAATTAACCCCGCCACATAGAGAGCAGAGGTGGTGAAACTTGAACCCGCTGCATCCCAAGCTTCAAATCAACTCTTTATAGGGCAGACCTCAATCCCCAACGAATTTCCTACCAGGTAAATCTTATTGGCCTTAAGGAAACTTTGAAACCACCTGTTTAGCAAGTGGAGCTCTTGTACTCGTTGCACGTTGCGTCTCCTTGTGCTACGCGCTGCACACACAAAAATGGAAATGGCACAGCGCATGCCCAAAGAATTTGCCACCTACGCGGCACTGCCATTAACCCCACTCCCAAACAGAATTCAGAGCGCCAAATGGCAATAAGTGAACCAGCTAGCGATGTCTTGCTGGTGGGGGCGAGTGCTTGAGCTGGGTTCAATTACAACCCGGGTACGTCCATCTCCTTTTGTTATTCAGAGTTTAACTCATAAAACGAGGCCTTTTGGAAATGGTATAACGATTACGATTGACTCCTGGGTTCCAAATCGATGGCTTCTTTTCCATACAAATGCATGTTTGTTTCTTGAAGTTCTCCATCTGTTTGGTAGCGAACACCTGCCATTCAGTAAATCGATTTTCCAATTTAATGTAACAGCTTCGCAGGACATCACCCCCTCCTCCTTTCTTTCCTTCCTTCGGGGCCAGATGCCACAGCAGCGCCAGCTCTTCTCCTCTCCAAGCTAGCTCGGGGCCCACCTACCAGTCGCCTCCCCACAAGCAGAACCAGGAGACGCTTCAGTCTGCCCGTTTGCACCCAGCAGAGCACGGGAGAAAAATGGTTACCCGCAGACATAGCTGACCTCGACTCCTTTCTTTCTAGATTCTGACGGCTGCTCTTTTTCTGAGCATTTCCCAGGGTTCTTTAGATCCCGACCCATTTTTTTGGGTAAAATTATTCCTCAAGTGTATTTTAATTAATAAACTAATCACTTTATTTTTAAGAGAGATGCCAGGATGCATCGCAGGGAAGGAAAAGGCACCTTGTACATGCACAAAAATTACTTTTGTAAAAAAACAAAAATAGGGCGGGACACTTGGTATGTTTCAGGAAAATAAAAAATATTCCAGGGCTGAATATTTAATATCTAAAAGCCTCATCTGCATTTAAAGCTTAACAAACTACAGTTCCCAGAATTCTTGGGGGAGCCATGACAGTTTAAAGTAGTAGGATACTGTTTTAAATGTACAGTGCAAATGAGGCCCTAACTCGAACCCGAATTACCTTTCCTTTGGTGAGCTAAAAGGGGTGTGTGTGTCACGGTGCATGGGGAACATTATCCCTTTGCAGAGCAATGTGTGCATTCACGAAAGGGTATTTCCTGGAACTTGTTTTTAAGCGCCGAGAAACAGGACCATCACTTGCGAAGGTGATCAGGGCAATAACATTCTGATACATGGGATGCTCACAGGCAACTGAGGTGAGGCATGAAAGACTAAGGGTAATGGGGTGGCCGGGGAGGAAAACCAACAGCTACTAGAGAGCAGTTTACTGGGCGTGCAGGCCCAGGGATGACATCGTCTGGATATTCCGGTTGGATTCCCATCTGCAAAATGAGTAGCAAACCACCCCTCTTCTTTATTACTGCACAGGGTTGTCGTAAGGGCAAACGCATTCAAGATAGTAAAAACTATTTCATAGGAACGGTAAATGAACAAGCTGCAGTAAAATGTAAATCAATTGGAGTCCCCTTTTTATAATCTCAGCACTACTAATGCCCCTAAAACCTGAAGACTGGAAGTTCCGTGGGTACTTGCAGATCGATCCTCCCCATTGAGTTCCAAGTTTCTTCTTTCTAAGCGTGCACAGGATTGTAGCCTAGTTTTGGGCTTATCTGATCGAGAAGGATTTTCGAAGGCAAATGCCTACCTAACTGCTGCATACACCGTTTCTGAAGTCTAATGGTTGTTAGCACTACCCTAATCATTCCCATTTTACACATGGGGGAAAGTGAGACGGAGAGAGCAGCTTGACTAAGACTCCCCAGTAGAGATACGAATTGTATCGCAGATCGAAATCCAGTCCTCTCTGCACTGAAGAGTCCACTGCAGTCCGAAGCATATTGACTTGGAGGCAAACCCTATTGAAATCAATGAGACTCCCTTTCTGCTGAAGTACGCCGAGAACCGAGCTGAAAATCCGACGGATGTCAAAGGGATTTCGTCGGGTATGTTTGGAACCGCAGCCATCGAGACAAGGAGGCAATGGAGACTCCTGTGGGTCAGTGGTTTGTCCTTTGAAAGTTGCTTCAAAGTTCTGATCTGGATCGGGGTGAAAAGATGCGCAGGCGACGCTTGTTGGTGCACACGGAAAGTAATGGAGAACTGTGTGCTTGAAACTCTGACGGGCAGCCCTATCGAGATCCGGGACGGGGAACCTACAGCCATCCCGGTGTTGATGAACTCCAACTCCCGTCAGCCCCAGCTGGCATGGCCAAGAGCCAGGGATGATGGGAGTTGTAGTCAAACAACATCTCCGGATTGCACCAACCCTGTAAGGCTGGATTCTGACCTCATCCCGCGCGAAATGCACACTTGTTGACTTATTCCTTATTGAATTTATATCCCGCCCTTCCTCCCCAAGGAGCCCAGACCTAACCATTCGCCATCGGGAAGGAAACTGCTTGGGCACCAGCACTCCTTGTTCTTTTTGCACCCCGACCTCTGGACTAGATCAAAGGCAGACATCCGGCTTGGAGGATTGTGGTACAGGCCTGGCCCTCGCTTTCTCCCGGAACCCATGACTCTTTAGGTTAAGCCTTAAACAGCCTTGGCCCAGTATACCTGAAGGAACATCTCCACCCTCTCATCATTAAGCCCGGACACAGGTCCAGCGCCGAGGGCCTTCTGGCAGTTCCCTCACTGCGAGAAGCAAAGTTGCAGGGAACCAGGCAGAGGGCCTTCTAGGTAGTGGCACCCGCCCTGTGGAACGCCCTCCCATCAGATGTCAAGGAAATAAAGAACTACCTGACTTTTAGAAGACATCTGAAGGCAGCCCTGTTGAGGGAAGTTGTTAATGACTGATGTTTTAATGTATTTTTAATATTTTGTTGGAAGCTGCCTAGAGTGGCTGGGGAAACCCAGCCAGATGGGCTGGGTATAAATCATCATCATCATAATCATAATCATCATCATCATTATTAATAATTCTCATGGTGTACTGCCTGAGTTTGCCAGCTTTCTGTGGCCACTGCACCTGATTGTTCTGGCTAGGGCTGACAGGAGTAGTAGTCCAAAACATCTGGAGAGTACCAGGGTTGATGGCTTCTGCACTGTTTGCCTGCAACATCTGGTAACCTGAACATGAACATTTAATTTCTAGCTATTTGTTGTGTGAAGAGGTAGCTCCTACTGTTCGTCTGGGAACCTGCTGCCTTTTGATGACTGACTAATATTTCTCAACAGCACTGTCACATTGCTGGGTGTGGCAATGCATGCTTTTTATTGCGCTCCATTTTATGGCTAGCCATCACCACCCACGGCAATCACGGAGGCAGCAGCTGCAGGGCCATCAAGACTTATTTAATGCTGAAATTTAGAGGGCAGATTTATGGTTGACACAAGCAGGTGCAGCTGTGCCAAAGTCAATGAAGTAACATTTGCTGATGCAGTTAGGATCTCAGGTGGGCCTGGTATTTGCCTGTACAGTTGCTTCCAATGATCTTTGTGTATTTCTTTGTGGCTGTGCTGGTTGAAACCCTTGGAAATACTGCTGGATAGAACCTTGGCCTGGAGAAAAACTGGCTTGACCTGGCCTGGTCATTGTCACCAGCTCTGCTCCTGGATTTGATGTGAGGGGCGATGTGGGAGGTGCTTCTGCGAAAAACTGTTCATTTTCAGGGGCAAGACCGCCAGAACCTAAATAATTGTGTTATAAGAGCTGTAACTTGAAGTGCTTGGACTTGAGCTTGCTTTTCCCTCCTCACTTCCTTTCCCCTCACACGTCATGTCTTTTTAGACTGTGAGCCTGCAGACATGGATCACGCCAGTACCATTGCTTGTAAGCCCTTTTGGCTAGATAAATGCCATAAATGCACCAATAATATATATACATAAAAAGAAGGGCGAGAGAAAGAGAGAGGAGGAATTATTATTGTTCCATACATTTATATAGCATTGACTCTACACAGTTGTAGAATGCTCTCCCCAGGACGGTCCGACTGACGCCTTCATTATACACCTTTAGGTGCCAGGCAAAAACATTCCTTTCAGGGTGCCAACTTGAATTCAAGGGGCCCGGGTAAGCCTCACACTGCATAATCAATCACAAATATTTGGGGAGGACCGATGGGACCTTGGCTCCTATGGTTCCTCTTCAACCAGGCCTTTGATTGATTGACACCCGATGTCCTTTTAAATGTGTTGTGGCAGGGGAGATTATTGGTTTGTTTCTGTTCTTATTTTTATTATGTATTTTGTGTTTTTTATGTTGTAATTTTATGTTGTGAACCGCCCTGAGCTCTTAGGATGAAGGGCAGCAATACTACTACTACTACTACTAGTTGATGGGATGGTTTATTTATTTATAAACAATGGCCTGTTCTATTTTACTGATACAATATTATTACTTTAGTTGTCATTGCTATTGTGATCATTCATGCAGTTCATCATGTACCAGGGAATTTGTATATATACCCATATATCTATGCCATCAATGCAGGACAGCATTCAGTTGGGAGAGAGCAGGAAAATCTTTGCATGAAAAGCTTCCCTCGTGGAGCAGCCTCCATTTGGTTGTATACAGTGGTACCTCGGGTTACATACGCTTCAGGTTACATACGCTTCAGGTTACAGACTCCGCTAACCCAGAAATAGTACCTCGGGTTAAGAACTTTGCTTCAGGATGAGAACAGAAATCGTGGGGCAGCGGGGCGGCAGCAGCAGCAGTAGGAGGCCCCATTAGCTAAAGTGGTGCTTCAGGTTAAGAACAGTTTCAGGTTAAGAACGGACCTCCGGAAGGAATTAAGTACTTAACCCGAGGTACCACTGTATAAGTAACCCCGCAGGCTGTTGCATAACACAGGTTTGAGGTAAGGCATGGTCACCTGAGCATAACTCACTGGAACATGTAAAGTATTAAGAAAGAAATGTCTCTTTCAGTATGCACACACTGCTATTCTCTCCGTTGCTTCTAGACATTTTTCTTTTTCAGAAATCAACTGCTGGACAAAACCCAGGCACTAGCATGGTCAAATTTTACACTCGTAGTACTTCCTGGTTTAGATGAACCAATGGCAGTAGTGGAAACACACTCAACGGTGCTTTTTATTTTTTTAAGGACAAAGTCATTTGGAAGTAGGACAAACAATTGAAATGTCACTCAGCATTGGAGGAGGCCATTGCTTTGCTATTGTCTGTTAATCTTGAGTGTGGAGAAGAATGGTGAGGACTGCTTCATTCCAGTTTACTGGAGTTTTCCTGGTTCGAGAGTTTTTATTATAGAATTGGGAAGCCTGAGAGGATAGCTCAAGGACTGGCAAAAAGTGAATAGCAATTTATTAGATACCGCAAACTCCAATGGTTAGCTTGCCATCTGTCTGCAATGCCTGACACTGGATTACTATTTATTATTCATCCTCAATCATTAATTATAAATCATGGAGCCTATATGCCACTCTATACATTCACATTTGCTATGCATTCACAAACACATTATGTAACGTTTTAAAAGCATGGATTTTCCTAGTATCTCAAGGATAGGTGCGTTGGACCTCTCTAATGTCACAAAGGTGTAAATTAGCTTTGTCCAATCTGCTAAGATAACTGGAGATTTTACTTACCTATTGCCATGGACTTACTGCCTGATTTTGGAAAATGAATTGTTCTTATAAGTTTGTTTGTTTAACGTAATGTGCTTGATATCCTGCTTAACAATAAAACCTAGTAAGAAAATAACAAAACAGCAGAATGGGTTGTGTTTCAGTGTTAAAACAGCATCAAAACCAACTTTGTTGCACAAATGGGGGGGGGGGGGAAGCATTTATCTGAAGCTGAAGAGAAAACTTTGCAGCAAGGGAGCTACAGACATGGGCTGCCACAATTGAGTTATGGGCTCATATACATTAGGGGTGGGCAGATCAGGATATACTGTACTAATATATATCTAAGTAATTTGCAGTAGATCAACAAGGTTTTCTGTCTACCAAATGTTTTAAAGTAGTGATAACCCCCCCTCCACCCAAAAAAATTAGGCTGCTGAAACCAAGAAATCTGGGATGATGGGACAACTAGAAATGGATTTTTTGCATGGAAGGACTATGAGGTCTCATGAGATGCATTCAGATGCATCCTGTTCCTTAATTCGAAGTACAAGTCTGCACCTCTTTCTAAAGCACCCTTTTGCAGTTGGTTTCTGTTGGTGGACCTGGGGATTCTAAGGGAGGGGGCGACAAAGATGATTCTGCAGTATTGAAGTCCCCCTGATCTAACAGATTTGAAACCAGTGGAAATATCATAGCTTCCTCCAAAGAATTATAGCTGTGTGAGGGTGATCAGGCCCCATTTCATTTTGGTCATATAGGAATTGTATTTCTATCCTGCCATTCCTCCAAGAAGCTCAGAACACCTTCCTACCACCCTAGTTCCCAGACTTCCTTGTCTAGGAGCCATGGCAAACATGCAGTTGTGAACCAGGATTAAATGCATAGCTCTGGATTGCTCCCATATTGGCAATTGACATGATGATATCAATATATCCTCTTATTTGTGGAATGAATTATCACACCTATCCATTGCAACATTAATGATCTTTAAACACATGACCTGGAGTTCTTATGGCTGCATCTCTCTGCTGCCTCTGGGCCATTTTTCATACCACCCAATTACAAGCCTTTGTGTAAGTAAACAAGGATCTGGTTTCCTCCTGGTAGTTCTAGAGCTAAATATTGCCTCTGCTCTGCAGGAAGAAGATGGTCAGTTGTGGGTGCTTTGCTCTAGCATGGTGCAGGGAGTATAAATATAGCTGCATCTTCCCGACACTGGGTGACAGGAAGATGCAGAGATATTTAAAAATACCTGCTTTGACACTAGCCTAGTTTTGTGCTCAGCGAGAAGCAGAAAGTTGGCCTACATCCCGTTTGCAATCACATTCTGCCATCACCTCCCTCTCCCTTCCCCCAAATTAACAAATTGTAGGACATTTTCCAGAGTCAAAGGCAGGAAGTGAAGTGTATAAATAAAATAAAGTCACTAACCGAAAGGTGCTACTGTAGCTCCCATCTTATTCTGCTTTTGCCTTTATTTACTTTTTGCTCAGATTTTTTCTCAACAGATTTTTTTCCTATTACTTTCCTGGATCTTACCCAGTGGCCGCTGTTATCTTCCCAACTTCTCTTCTATGTTTTACTAACCTCTTTCAAATGTTACTTTCACCTTCTTTTCCTGAATTGCTGCTTCCTTCCGATGCTTCACTTTTCCCTTCTGCTCATCTTTCATGATGCGTTCCCCCTCTTGTGCAGTGTGTTTCCATTGAATGGGATTCTGTTATGGCAGAGCTTGCACAAGTATAAGAAAAAGATGCACATCTTGGTTTTTTCTCACCCCCCCCCCCATACTAGGAAGAATTTCTTGTGGCTGTGAAAACGGAGATTATGGTACTTTCTCCTAGGCCTTTATTTAATAATAATAAATAATAATAATAAATCTTTATTTATACCCCTTCCTTCCTGATTCAGAAAACCGGGCTCAGGGTGGCTAACAGCAAATTTAAAACACTTAATTATGATACAACAAAAAACAGCATAAAATATAGTATAAAAGCATGAATAACAATAAATTCAAAGCTCAAAAATCAATTTGGGGGAAAATCCATCCAATAAACATTAGATGGTCACCAGGGCTAGCTGGCTAAATTAGTCCTATTTCGGGCCAGCAAGGAGGCCAGGGGAGAATTAGCTGTGGGGTCCCAGAGCAGGTAATCTTCATAAAAAGGGGAGGGAAGAGAAGGGAATAAAATATCAGGCTAAATTCAAATTGAAAGCCAGGTGGAATAGCTCTGTCTTACAGGCCCTGCGGAAAGAGGTTAAATCATGCAGAGCCCTAGTCTCATGGGACAGAGCATTCCACCAGGTTGGAGCCATCACTGAAAAGGCCCTGGCCCTGGTGGAGGATAGTCTGACTTCCTTAGGGCTCGGGACCTCTAAACTATGGTTATTCATGGACCTTAAGGTCCTCTGCGGGGCATACCAGGAGAGGCGGTCCCATAAATACGAGGGCCCTAAGCCACAAAGGGCTTTAAAGGTCCTTTGAAGCTTAACACCTTAGCTTAACACCTAAGGATGGTTCCTTAAAGGATATTGATGGTTAGAATATGTTTGCTTAAATGACCACCAATAGCTTTCGATGCTTGGTGGCTGCTAGCTATTAGTCACACTCTACCAGCTTGAAGCTCACTGGGCGACCTGAGGCTAATCACTGTCTCTCTCAGCCTGACCTACCTCATAGGATTGTCATGGGATTAAATGAAAAGGGGGAGAACTATGTACACCGTCTTGAACTTTTTGGAGAAAAAAGTGGGATATAAATATATATATATATATATAAATATATATTTTTTAAAAAGAAGTTCTATGGTGCATGCTCTTAAATGTCATATAAAAATGTGTGATGCGTGTATTTTGTGTTACGTGTTTTTGCAATGTTGTCATCAGTAGTAAAGAAGAGTAGTTTCCTGCCGGAAAAGCATGGACACACACACACACACACACACACGTCTGTTTTGTTGCTTATACCAGTGATGGGAAACTGTGACTGGCTACAGGTTCCCACTACTTCTACTTGCCAAAAAACGACAGGTGTGGTATTGTCAAGTGTGAAGGTATACGCATTGTGCACATAGTTCTTTCCTCCATGGAGTTGACATCCAAGGTGGAAAACCATCGGTTGTTGAGGCTCTGGCTATTCAGAAAGATTACTCACAAGCAGTGCTTTTTTTCTAGAAAAAGAGGTGCTGGAGTTCCCACGCGCTGCCCCACAGCCTCCAACACAAAGCCACGAGCAGCATGCTGCCCGAAGTCTCCAACACGCAGCTCTGGGCGCCGTGCCGGTATACTGCACAGCTGCCGGTATGCTAAAAAGAGGTGCCGGAACGCACTGAAGAGATGGCGTAACTCAGTTCCGGTGCGTTCCGGCTGAAAAAAAAGCTCTGTTTGCAAAGGTAAAGCTCGGCACATACTTAAGAATGGCAAAACGGAGAGCTCTAAAGAATGCAACTGTGTCATTTCAAGGTTACTCGTTAAATAGACTTCCTCTTTAGCTGCTTACAGATGTGGGAAGTGCTGGAATTTTAGTCTACGTGAAATATGGGATATTTGGCAGCAATAAAGGTCTCTCTTTTTGCACGACAAATAACAAGTGAGGGAAAACAAGGGGTGTGAATTAGATGGTGCTCAGTCTCTTTCCCCTTTGAGCTAAAGGAAAGTGTAAGGGTATTTCCTGAGAAGGAAGAATACCGTGCTTAAAAATGTCCTTCCTTAAAAGAAAAAAAATAGTAGATTCAAAACTCCCTAAAAGTTGCAGATTTCCAGCTTCGAAAGGGTTTGTTACTGGCAAAAGGGACAGGCAGATTACAGCCTTTGGAGCATGTGTGTTGGTTGACACACAGGATGCAGTGGGCATATTTGCACAGTGCAAACCTCGAATGGAACTGCATGCTTTGCCAATGAACACGTGCTCCAGTTGTGTGCTTGCTGAATAAGGTGGAGGTGCATTTGCAAGGGAGAATCGTCTTTTTCCCCTGGGTGACTTCTGAGAGCAGAGATGAGCCCAGCTGGGATAAAAATGGTCTGGCGAGGTCAGTAGGGGAAAGCATTGGATGAGGGTTTAAATCACTGTTTCTCCCATGCAAATGTTCCTGGGCCCCCATGTTCGTGATATTTGGCAAACAGGGTTGAGAGCTTGTGGAATGAGTTCTGCCCAATCTAATGGTCATGGTGAACTTACAGGCGTGGAGTTCTTTTCGAGATATGCAAATTCAGCAATGTTTTGTTTGTTTGTTTAATTCAACAGAATTTATATACTGCTTGATTGCAAGAAAACCTCCAAGTGGTTTTCAGAAATATATAATAAAACATTAGAATTCTCGGTTAAAAAAACAGGAACAAATATTGAAAAACATTATTAAAATCAGTGGTGGCTAAAAAGAGAGAAAACACATGCAATTTTTTCATGTTTGACTAGGCTTGCCGAAACCATGATATTTTAAGCAGGTGTGGAGGGTTCTAGGTCATTGAACCTGTGGTAAAGTTTGTGAACACCTCTAGAGGACCTGTTTATTTTTAAATAGTTTTTTTATTGAAGATTTTCTGATTTGTTAGCATTCATTCTGATTTGTTGATGGGGTAGTTATATGACAATGAACATACATCCTGCATTCATCCTGATTTGCTTGCAAGTGTGTTCATTTCATTGGTCATTAGTTTATTCCACGCTTTTCAATTCGTTCGCCTGTCATTTTCCAACCCACAACTGTCCGATTCTTTTTTTAAAGGGGATTTGTTGCGTGAGGGCAACAGGCCCTTTAATCCACTTTAGCAGCACGGACATAACATTTCAGTATGCTCTCGAATCCCTCCTGCAAAATAGTGACAGTCTGGAGGTGTCCTGTGACACAAACCTTCATGACATCCAGAGGCACATGCCTCACCTTTTTACAGGTTTTTGTAGCCTCTGCATTCTGATGGACGTGGCACAAGAACAAACGGTGCCTCGTGAAAAGCAGCACTCCTATAAACCGCTCGAAAGCACAGTGAGCATAACCCAGCGGCAGGAAATTCCCATAATTAGAGGAGCTGCTGATCTCACTTTCTGTGGAAAGGGGCAACTCAGTGACCAATTGCATCATGTCAATGTATATGTTGCCCAAACCAAACAGGGTATAAATTAGTCGGCGCTCATTTGTTTCATGAAGAGCATTGTTCCTCTTTTATTCAATGACCTTTTTGTTCTTTTACATCCTGGACCAATCAAATGTCATGGTTGTAGCTGAGCCCTGAGTGCAGACAATAGCTTATTCCGTCTATTCTGTTTGAGGGGCTGCAGGAATGGCCGGCCACTTTGTCATGTGGTGACTGGAGGCTGTTTAAAGCAGCTTTTCCCACCATTTAGAAAGTAGCCGAATCCTGAGAGGAAAACCCTGTCATAATAATAATCTAGATCCCATTGAAGTTTTTTTCAGCTTTATGATTTGGGTGGGGTTGGAATGCAGAGCACTCGCTGGCTTTTTCGCTGCTGAAGTGGAGAACTAGAGAGTCAGTTCTGGGGCCTTCATTTGCAGACTCCGAGAAACCTAAGTGCATCTTTTTGTAAGGTTTGTAGAACTAGGAGCTTTGCTGTGCTTGCTGTATGTCAATAAAACCTCCCTGATTATGATATGGGAGTTGCAAGGAGCCAGAACGGATTATAGGAGAGATGGGTGGCTGGGTTTGTGAGGCGTAGCAACGAAATTGGTTGCTTTGGGTATAATTGTAATTCTTCTGTTTGCAATAATACAAACAGTGCAATATACCTGGACTGGCAAATTTGGTTGTTGATTAAACTGTCTCTTGTCCTAGGATGTCGGGGTGGACATGGGGAATGAAAGCTTACGGTGGGATGGGGACATTGGTACCAGCCTTCGGACAATTACGTTTCTTTACTTTGTTAAAGAACAGAGACGTAGCCAGAAGCTGGTTATTGAAATGTGTTTGTTTATTGTGATGCACAACTATTAAGTAGTCACACACATAGGACCTGCAACAAAATGTTGCAACAGGGACTTCTGGGCATTTCTCCTGAGTTTCCATTCCCCTCCCCCCCTTTAAATGGGCATAAATGATTCCCCCCACATATCTAAACTCACATTTCGGAATCTATTTCTGCACTGATGCCTGACTCCCACACTAGTCTCAAACCACCCATAGTGCTTGTGGATGCTTCAGCCAGGATTTTGCATATGTCAGAAAATTCATCCTTTAGATTTGGGGCCAGACTGCAGAACCAAATTTTAGAACCAAGTCAGGGGCCTTGTCACAAATATATAAACACCCACACCCACACACAAAACATATGCATAATTTCACATATACATGCACATGGAAATACAATACTGTATGCTTGGTGGTTAGCTACTATGGAGAGATGCATAAATACATAAACAAGAGATTTGCAGACATAGAATCATAAAACTGTAGAGTTGGAAGGGACCCTGAGGATCATCTAGTCCAACCCCCTCCAATTCAGGAATATGTAGCTGTCCTATACGGGGATCGAACCTGCAACCTTGGCGTTATCAGCACCACACTCTAGCTAGTTGATCTAATTGGTAAACATGCTGTGCATTTTTTTTAAAAAAAACCTAGGCTTAAATATGGTTCTTATTCCTGTACAAGCTGGGTCTTTGGAAGCTAGCCGGCACCATTCACAACACGGGTTTTTATCTGGCATCTCGTAGGACGGATGTCAGACTGTTTCCCTCCTTCTTGGCACTCCATCTTTTTCTCAGAGCCCAATCCCTTGTGTGACATCATCCGCTTTTCCTCCTCGGCCTTAGGCACAGTGTTTCTGGAGCTCGTTGCTTCCTGAACCAGAATTCCTAACTCAGGATAGCGATGTTGGGGAGGAGGAGGAGGCGCTGGTGACGAGGGAGAAACACATAGTTTTGTTTCACTCGGAAACGTTAAATGAGAAAGGCAGCCGTGTAAAGTCCTTGCATAGCAACCAGCAGCACCAAGGTTATGGTAATTAATTTCAAATCTGTTGAGAAAAGGTCCCTTTCATGTTGGCCTGACGCTTTAAGTGGCTCAAGAAGTATGGAAAAACAGGAAACCAAGCAGCCTCATTAGGAATTGACTCTGCTCAGTAATTAGGAAAACAAGGAAAAGCAGGTGGTGAGGGAACTGAAGTCGACCACAGAGCTTGGGATGGAAATTCTTGTTAGGGGAGGAGGGGCAAAAACAGAAAGATCGCAAGACCCAGGACTGGGTGGTGGACTCATTACATGCTTAGCAATCAAATAGCTGCCTTTGGAGACTGATAGATGTTGCCAGTGTGGGATTTATTTAATAACAAGGCCGTCTTTCAAAAGGCATCTTTGTTCTGCAGAGTCCAGGTTCCCCTCAGTCCAAATCACGTTAAAACAAATTAGCGAGCAATGGTGGGTTTCGCCAGGACATCCAGAAGAGAGGACACCAGTCATTGATATCCATTACGTTGAATTAGCCGAAAACTGAATTGGCTTGCTAAAGGGAGGCTGGGTTGTATACCAGGGTGACCTGAGGCGAAGGAAAGGATGAAAAGGCAGTCGTTGGGTAGAAGAGGGAATCTTGGCAGGGGCAGTTCGCCAAGCGAGAGAAAAGCTGCGTTTGTTGAAGCCTTCACTCCCAGAGAGCTATATGAAAAGGACAAGATCTTCTGTACACCTTTAAAGCTCATCTTGTAATAATCCATATTCAGAGGAGGTATTAAAAAAGGGCTCCAGTTGGCATTTGTGTGGCTGTCAGAAATGTTTTTGCTTGTATTTTGTGAAATATGCATGGTTGCAGCTGCACCTTCTGGAGTTGACGTCTCCATGTGAATTTTCAGCTGAGTCTAGCCAGTTAAGGCAGAATGCTTGGATCTAAGCCCCTTTAATCTCTCGCTAATGAATGCCACACTGGTCGAAACATAAAAGCTGGTCCAAATTCAGGTGGTGCCCAAGGTCTGACATTTGGTTGTGCAAGGATTGCCAACGTTTCAGCCGGCCTCTGTAACTGTGCCTTTAACATGATCTGCAGCAACGAGCTAGCGATCTTGGTCATCTCCATGTTGGGAATTGCTTTCATGTCAAGTTGTAGTTCAAAGCACAGCTACAGAGGTCAGTCGAATCGCTGGCAACCTTATGCCTTGCATCTGTGAGGGATTTTGAAACTAGGACAGTGCCTTCCTGACATGCTGCTACTGTTCCTACCAATTGTTCCCATGGCAGGAAGAAGTTTCACCCAATAAATTCCTGTGTGTCCCGGTGCTCGAAGGGCCATGATAGACTAATAAGCCAAAGCAAATGATATACTGACCTAAATAAACTATTGACCTGAAATAATAATAATAATAATAATAATAATAATAATAATAATAATAATAATAATTCACATACCATTTTACAAAATAAACAAATCACAGCATAAATCATACTTAAATCATCAAATGCCTTCTCAGTAAAAGGGAAAAACAACAACAGCAACCCTTTAATGAGAAAAGTTATCTGTTCACGGATATCCCCCGGGTAGATAAATAGACGAAAACTGTTGTATATTTTTTTGCTGTGAATTCTTTTGCGCATCACCAGCAATAACAAATAACATCTGATCATAAAGCGTGACAATTTACATGCTGTGTATTGTCACGTATCCTCTCAGGATACAGTGGCTTTCAGTCAACAAATTTTGACTCATTGTGCTGGGGTGGGATGGCGAACATGCGGGACATGAAAGTATAATTTGGGATATTTCACAGACTGCTTTAGGTTGCAATAAACGGCTTCACATTTGTAACAATTTCACCTGATGATGTCAGTGGGATTGCGCTTGAGTGCATGGCAACCTTCATTCCTTGTGTTTATTTCAGGACCGGCTCCAGATTTTAGGCGGCCCTTGACAAAGTGGTGGGCTCCCTCCTACAGTGGTGGGTGTAGTGGTTAAGAGCAGTAGACTCATAATCTGGTGAACCGGGTTCGCGTCTCCGCTCCTCCACATGCAGCTGCTGGGTGACCTTGGGCCAGTCACACTTCTCTGAAGTCTCTCAGCCCCACTCACCTCACAGAGTGTTTGTTGTGGGGGAGGAAGGGAAAGGAGATTGTGAGCCGCTTTGAGACTCCTTAGGGTAGTGATAAAGCTGGATATAAAATCCAAACTCCTCCTCCTCCTCTTCTTCTTCTCTCTGGTGGGGTGACCTGGCAGTGGCAGCAGACAAAAACAGCACTCTGAGGAATGCCATGCAGCCCCCCCCCCAATGAGCTATAGCCAAGAACAAACTGGAATGCAAAGAGCATTGCATGAAGGTTTTGACCATGGTTAGCTGAGAAATGTCTGCTATGCAATTCCTTACACTGAGGGATAAGAACCCTCCAGATCTCCAGATGTTGTTGGGCCTCTCACCAGCTCCATCTGGAATGGCTAATGGCCACATCCCCCAGTCTTCTTGTGCCAGGCCTCCTTTTCGACATTGCGAAAGCTCTCAGAGGGCCTTCCCCATAGGGTGGAATTCAGCTTTCCCCAAAGCTCTGACTGGATACTGCTGATTATGCTGTTGCCCCTCCTGAGGTTACTGATGGCGTAATGGGGTCCTCTTGAAACACAAAAAGTCTGGGAAAAGAGATCTGTAAAACATGTCGAAGTTACATGCAAAACATCCCCCCTCCCCTGTTTCCAAGCCCAGCCGCTTTGAAGCTTGTATATTTCTTCATGTTCCTGAAACCAGAAGTGACCTGGAAAAAACTGAAAGGATCCTTCTGTTGTGTTGTGCTGTGCATGCCCCCCACATTTTAAAAAGTAAATCTACTACATGAAATATTGTTGGTCTCGCTCTCCCCCCCTTCTTCTTTCAATTTCAGGAAGTTCCTTAATGCCTTCTGCTTGATTTTGTTTTCCTTGTTATCGGGACAACTAATATTTTTTCCTGTTAGGGGAGAAAAAGATTTTCCCAAGCAGATTAAAGATTCCCGCCCCCCCTTCAAGTGTATGAATGGTGACATGGTTCACTTTTATTGCTCTGTTTATTTTTAAGAATCGAGAAGGGGAGGGGGGAAATCCACCTTGATTTATCGTAACAAGATGTCCATCCCGGTGCGAGACATGAGCTGAATTGAATGGTCTCTGCTTGTTTTCGACTCAGTTGCGGCTTCTTATCTGGTAGAATTCTATGGGTGAGTGGGGAGAAGGAGGAAGAGCAAGTGATAAATTTTTGCTACAGCATGTATTGATGGCTTCAGGGGGTAAAATGGGAACAATGCAGGTTGTGATGTGAAAATCTCCCTGTTAAGTTGTGATAATCAGACAATGGTCTCCTTGGAATAAAAGCTGAACTAAACGGTTACTCAAGGGCATAATGCATCTGAGTCTCAAATGTCTCTGTACTAGTGTCCTGGTTATACACATAATCAATTATAAATGAAAATAATTATCATCTTGTAGATTCAACAAAATGAATTGGAATCAGGCCACTCATGTCTTACCATGAAAAAAAGAAACATTGACTAGCATAGTAATAAAACATTATTATTATTATTATTATTATTATTATTATTATTATTATTATTATCATCATCATTATTATTATTAATTATTTGTATACCACCCTATACCCACAGGTCTTAGGGCGGTTACAACATAAAATCACAATATAAACACAAAAAATCATAATAAAACAAAAACAACCCAATGAACCTTCCCGTCCCTAACACATTTTGAAAGGACATTGGGCATTATCTAGTTCAACCTCCTAATACATGTCCAGAGTGCCTGTCTTGTATCTGGAAGTATTTTTTAAAAACTGAACTTTGATGGGATATTATTGAGAATCAGAGTGATGCAGTTTAGTGTGTTGGACTAGGGCTGGGTGGGTGGTGAATCTAGAGATCAAGTTCTTACTTTTTGTTGTAAGCCACTCAGGAAATGTTTATTGATGGGCAAGAAGAGTCACAGCCCATTCCACCAGTGAAACGTTCACCCTAAACTGGAGGTCAAGCTTCTCTGTTCTCTCCTGCTGCTGTGGCCTTTCCCAGTCAAACACTTACCACTCTGTTTTATGCCTTTGAGGGAAACTCCACGTGGGCAAGTCCTCCTAAGATCCCTGTCTGCATTTAGTTCTCCCTATTGCATGTAAAGAAAAGTAATTAAGATGCAGGATCTTCCTTTCCCCCACTTCCTTCTAATTCTACACATTTGCACAATAGTCAACGTTTCCTTTTGCCACCTTGTTGCGTTGTAAGGATCCCAGAGAAAACGCCAGAGAGAAAGAAAAACACTGAAGCTTCTTTATCTCAGATTACTGAGAACAAAACTCAATCACTTCAGCCTCGCCATCTACTTCCTCCACCCCCAGCTCCTTTTTGTGCCTTTAATTACAACCCCCAATATGCAGCTCACCTACTCTGACGCCACACACCGTTTAATCTGTGGATAAGGAAGGTGTTTTGTTTTGTTTTATCCAGAGGGCCACATTCCCTACTAGGCAACCTTCCAGGGGCCACATACAAGTGGTGGGTGGGGGCAGGGGCAAAAGTGGGTGGAGCAACAGAAGTAAATAGTAGGGGTTCCCAACCGAGGGTTCCCAACCTTGCTTTAACTTTGTTCCCAACATGAAATTAATGAACTAAGCCAGTGGTTCCCAATAGGTGGTCTGCAGACCCCAGGGGTAACAAAACTACCATAGAGATAACGATTTTTTCAAAAGTTGTGGGTCCATGGCTTGGTCGTTTTAAAACAGGGGCTCCATCTTACTTAGCTAATTGGGAAGCACTGAGCTAAGCAATAAAAATGGCACCAGTTACAGATAGGTAGCCGTGTTGGTCTGCCATAGTCAAAATAAAAAAAAAATTCCTTCCTGTAGCACCTTAAAGACCAACTAAGTTACTTCTTGGTATAAGCTTTCGTGTGCATGCACACTTCTTCAGATACACTGAAACAGAAGTTGCCAGATCCCTCTATATAGTGAGAAGGTGGGGAGGGGTATTACTCAGAAGGGTGGTGGGAATTGGAGATTGGCAGATAGCTGAGATGAGTCTGTTGACGACTCTTAACGACTGTAATAGGTCTTACAGGAAAAGGCAAGGGGTGAGAAGGTGAGAAATGGCTTACCTTCTCACCCCTTGCCTTTTCCTGTAAGACCTATTACAGTCGTTAAGAGTTGTCAACAGGCTCATCTCAGCTATCTGCCAATCTCCAATTCCCACCACCCTTCTGAGTAATACCCCTCCCCACCTTCTCACTATATAGAGGGATCTGGCAACTTCTGTTTCAGTGTATCTGAAGAAGTGTGCATGCACACGAAAGCTTATACCAAGAACTAACTTAGTTGGTCTTTAAGGTGCTACAGGAAGGAATTTTTTTTTTATTTTGACTATGGCAGAAACAGTTTTTTTGCTTAGTATTCCAGAAGCATAAGGGTCAGTTTGGACAAACCATTAATAATTTCATGATTATTAATGACTGAGGACCAACTATTTTGAGGTTTAAAAAGCTTCGTCATAAGCAAGAGCACAGAAGCAAAGTACACTCAGTCCATAGACAGAACCCAAGCACAATTTGCTGGGGCCTGGAGCTAGAGTCCGTTGCCATGAGGAAAAATAGTGAGCTTGGGCTTGAGCGTGTTTCTGCAACCTTATTTTCCTGTATCTAAGTATTTATATGGAGGATCTAGATCTTGTACAGTTTTCTGGAGCCACTTAAAAGGACTGTAGAAGCAACTTCCTGAATAATCGACTGCTGGTTGAAACCCTCTCATCTGAGGGTGCAAGAGAAAGCATGAACGGGAAACTCTAGGCCTTATAGTTTGCAAGAAAAGACATGGTTGCCTTCTTCCTATGTCCCCCTTCAAGCATTACTTGCCTGAAGGCACATCACACAATTAGTGGGTCACAGCACCATGCTCCTGGCCCCACCCCAGCATTGAGCTCTGCTCCTAGGTGTCCATGTGTACTCTGCAGTTTGAAGAGGAGCTCCTTCTGCATAGGTTTCCATGCCACGGGGACACCCATGGTTTAAAGGTGCCATGTTCCAGTAAGTCATAGTTAAGATGAACCACAGTGCATTTGGTTTGGGGCAATGCTAAACTGTGGCTAGTTAACAATGGAAATGAAAGCTTCTGTTCTCCTTCTAGAAGCACACAGTAAGAGCTATCCAATATGTCATTATTTATAATTTCTGCCCCATAACATGAATACAATCAAATATTAAAATCTACAGTGGATGCTTGGATTGCGAACGTGAGCCATGTGGGAGGCACGTTTGCAACCCGCAGAGTTTGCAACCCACAGCGCTGTGTCTGCGCAAGCACGGGGCGTGATTCGGTGTATCTGCACATGCGCGAGCACCGAAACCCGGAAGTAACCCGTTCCAGTACTTCTGGGTTCGGCGCGGTGCGCAACCTGAAAACACACAACCTAAAGGGTCTGTAACCCGAGGTATTACTGTATTTCTAAATGGAAGGGTAGGTATTTGTGCAAGTGGCCGCCAGGTTGCATGTGAAGTGCACAATATTCTACCTCTGTGGTTGTAAAATTGCAGTCCTACCCAGCAATGTACTCTCTCCACAAGAGACAGGATTGTTTCAGATTCCCTTCTTTCTGCAATGCCTTTCAGCCAGGCTTATGAGGTTAAAGAAAAGCCATGATCTATCACTCTTCCCAATGCTTCACACTTGTGCCAAGCAGTCCTCTTCCCCTTCCCTGGGCCACACTTTGGGAATCCTTGTCTGAGCACGTGACAATTGAAGGGCCATGTCTGGTGCTAAAAATCCAGAGCTGAACATGAGGCAGGATCCAAGTACAACAAACGATCCCACTTGTCTGCTCACCAATCAGTTGAGAGGAAATGACTGTAGTTGTCCTGCCCCACTGACACTGTGGATGAAGCTACATGGAGATGTTTTTCTTGGCACCAGCTCTTGGATTTAAGAGACTTGCACGTGCCACCTGCTCCCTCTTAAGTCTTCCGCCAGCGAACAGAGCACACACTTCCTCTTCTTCTGAAGCAAAGTCTGAATCAGTGGGTCTTCTGGGACAGCTTGGTTTGACGTTTCTTCTTTTTTACAAAGAGAAAGAGATTCACGCCAATCTAAATTTCTTTTCCGTCCGATGGGGTTGCTGGGAAGCACACAGTGTAGCAGGAGTTCTTGCTTTGTCTGAATGTAAACTCAGTGTCTTTGTCATCGTATGCATAGGAGGCTGTCTCCGCTTTCAGGACCGAAGGCTAAAAGAGCTAACTTAAAGGCAAGAGTCAGTATAGGATATCCCAGAAACCAAAAGCAGCTTAACCCATTATTATTTTTTTAAAGTTACCTGTATATCCCATCTTTCTTCCACAGAACCCACACATTCTTTGGGGAGACCACATCTAAACCTGATTAGCTTTAGGAACATTACTGAATCCTTCAGATCATGCCCTGAGATCAAACTGAATCCTGCAGTGATTTGGATTATATGAAGAAGATGGTTCTACATCTTCTGTGTCGAAGAATAAATCCCACCCATTTAGCACCTGAGAAAAACAACCTGGGATTTCCCATTGTGACCAACTCATACCGCTTCATGTCTCTTCAAGTTTCTCAGGCTGTTTATTCTTTCCCAGTAGTTGCATTATCATATACGGTATTCCTTGAAATCACAAGGCAACTTATGGTATTCATTTTTGCTAGGATCATACTGTACGATGAAAATCATAAACAAAGGTCACAAATGACATTTTTCTGTGTTGGCGTTTGGCATATTACTCTGCACATATTCTTCTCATCACTCCCCCAGTGAGCAGAGTGTCTGGGACTCTGTTTTTCTCTCCCTCCCCTCAAATTGCTCCTCTCCTACCATCCATTATGCCCTGGACCTCCCCACAAGATGAAGAACTCAAACTCCTGGCTCTAGTTCTGCCAAAGGCTTTAATGCTCAGATCAGATTGGCACATAAGGCAAACTATGGGTTACAAGGTTCAGAGGAAAGATACGCGGCTAAGCACAAGCTAAGACATTGATCGAACAAGTAACACCCTCTCCATCTTCTTTTTGAAAAGTGGGGCAGCACAACTATTGGGGCAACAAGTGGTTGGGGGCCTGGGCAAACAGGTCCTCCTTCGAGTGGGTTGTCTCTGTGAGGTTTGTTCTTGCTGGTATCTCCATGGAGACAGAGATGGAGATAAAGCCAGGTCAGCATCAGGGGATGAGTCTTTGCTGACAGGAGGAAGCGATGGAGGTAGCTCCTCAGCAGGAGGGACTGAGCTAGGGGCATCCAGTATCAGAGCTGAGACATTATTTCAACAGCTCACTTGTCTCTCCACACACACCCCTCCAGCTCTCCAAGCCCTTCCTCAGCATCAGACAATTCTTGGGGTCCCACTAGGGCCTCTACCAAGATCCTTCTGCTCCAACTCTCTGAGTGCTTCTCACTCCTTCACAGGGTCTGGTCACTTCCTCCATGACACCTCTGCAGGACACACTACTCCCCTCCCCCCAATTTTGGGCATGCAAAATTGTACCTGCACGCGCCTAACTTAAAAAAAGAAAATCCCAGGATCTTCACAAGAACAAACGTTGTCATCTTTCAAAACAGGCAAAACGGATGCCAAGTTCAAGGCCCTCTTGTTTTTAACATAAGATTTGTCAGTAATTTCAACATATATTTTATGTAAACCACTAAGAGGTTTTGATGGTGAAGTGGTATGCAAACTCAATTAAATAGATAATAGAGGATTCAGGTAGATTATTTGCATTGTGCTGTTAGTTTTGTGTGACTGGAATTGTGGTGAGTATCTTTGAAAAGCTGTTGCAGCTCTGCTTAGAAGTCAGTATGAAAGGTTAAGCAGACACTGAAGGGGGGCTTTGTTTTTAAATACATTCTCTCTTTCTCACACACAGACACACACTCTTAACAAATCTTGCTTTGCCAAATATCCCACCCATAAGACAAACAGCAGCCTGGCACTTTCAAATCAGATTGGGCATGTTCTTTAACAAATGATTCACTCATTTAACATCCAGGGGAACTCTTTGCAGGTGAGGCAAAGAAACAATTACCAGTTTAGGCACATAAAGTCACTAGTTCACTTCTGGGAAATGAGGATATATTCCAGAATGTGGACAGGTTGATTCTCAGAGCAGAACAACACAATATGCGGAGTCTTTAATCTTTCTTCTTAACAGTGGCAAAAAAAATTCTCTTGTAGTTTGGCTTTTCCGATTTCTGACTGGGCTTTGTGTATGTGCTACAATTCAAATGGGAGAAAAACATCTAATACTTCCCCAGTAAACTGGCCACATTATAGTACGATGTTATAGTTACTGTGTTGAGTTAGGATCCGGCACACCTAGGTTCAAAATCCCTACACAGCCATGTAGCTCACTTACCATCCTGTTTGAGGTTCTGCAGAGGGCTGGCTACACAAGATAGAAGTCAGTAGATTTGGTCCTGGAACTGAGTTTGGAGCCTCTTACATCTGTAGTCAATAAAGTCATGACCTGATTTAACCCAAATACTAGTTGTCATGTCTCATTATTCATTGAACTGGGAAGTCCATATGGCAGGGGTACACCTGGGCAAGATTTGTTCCTGGAGCTGAGTTTGGATCAATGAGATTTAGCAAACATGACTTCCGCTTCCCAGAGGCCACCCCTCAAGTGGCTACCACAAAAATGGCGGTGTTAGTAAGAATGCGAGACATTTAGGTTTTAGATTTGTCTTGTCAAACCTCCAGGGAACGACACTCCTTCTCTCTGGGAAAATGACATTAATGATGATAGAGTGTTGTTAAACATGCAGGGAAAGAAGATTAACAGAGTCCTTTTCTCTTTTTTGCAGCAACTAGTGTTTACAGTACAAAATAGCCCATTGTCACAGAGTTCCTCCTCAGAATAGATCCCTCCAGAGTCAGGATGGACGAATCTGTCTCTAAGTTCCTCATTTTTCCAATCTTAAATTCGGTTCTCCAGAAACGGCTTAGTCATGCTGGCCACATGACCCGGAAGCTGTCTGCAGACAAATGCCGGCTCCCTTGGCCTACAGAGCAAGGTGAGTGTGCAACCCCAGAGTCGTCCACGACTGGACCTAATTTATGGAGGCTGGCAACACTAATTGACATAAAGGTAAAGGGACCCATGATCATTAGGTCCAGTTGCGGACGACTCTGGGGTTGCAGCGCTCATCTCGCTTTACTGGCCGAGGAAGCCGGCGTACGGCTTACGGGTCATGTGGCCAGCACGACTAAGCCGCTTCTGGCGAACCAGAGCAGCGCACGGAAACACCGTTTACCTTCCCGCCGGAGCGGTACCTATTTATCTACTTGCATTTTGATGTGCTTTTGAACTGCTAGGTTGGCAGGAGCAGGGACCAAGCAACGGGAGCTCACCCCGTTACGGGGATTTGAACCTCCAACCTTCCGATCAGCAAGTCCTAGGCTCTGTGGTTTAACTCACAGCGCAGTTTAGAACAAAGCACATTTTTAAAGAAAATTTTTTTTTCTTCCCACCACCATTTGCTGGGGAAAACAAATACGCGAAGAAGACAACACCTAGGCAGAAAAACCCAGAAGGCCTTGCTGTGCTCCTGTTGCATGCTCTCTCTTCCCTGTCAGGGGCTAGGGCAGCTTAGCCACAGGAGATAGAAGGTGAGATAACACCTTTGTATTGCTCCCCCTTCCGCAGCATGCAAATGTGCCAGATCCCAAGGCCTCTGTCCATATAGAGCCAACCCCCTTTTGCAAAATACTCCCCTGGCATCCCTCCTTGTTGGCAGGCTGGCTCCTGCAGCTGCCATGAAAAACCCAGGCCCAGTGGATAAAAGAATGGGGAATAATCATTTAAACGACAACAACAGCAAGCCTGTCATATGTGGGCTGTTTTGAAAGGGTGGCATTGCTGCTCTCCCAGGCAACAGCAGGACTGCAAGGCAACTCAAGCAGAGCAGGTGACCTGGTCTGGGCAGAAGCTCTGCCAGTGTGTGCCGAGATCATGATGCTGTTTACAATAAAGCAGGGACGAGGGGGGAGGTGGGACTATAAAAGGAAAGTGGGGGGAGGAAAGGAGCAGCTGAAATCTCCATGGAGACATTTAACCTGCTGCAATGGATGCCTTTGGGGGATTGGCACTGACCAGGCCCTTAGGAAGGAGCCCTGGCACAAGACCCACAAGAGTCTCATTATTACCCACATGGCTCACACTGAGAAATAAATTTGAGGCTGCCTCTTGTTTGGCACAAGAAACAAACGGCGCTGGCATAATATTAAGATTGGATCACCGCTTGTAAAGAATCGAGATGCTCACAAAATGCAGGGTGATATAAAAGCCAGGGGACATAGCAGACCCTGCTTATGAGGTAATGGAGGGAGGAGCTGAAGGCTTTGAGGTTTTCGTTTTTCTCTCCTGCTGAGAGGAATTATTATATGAAAACGATTCATCTAGGAAAGAAGGAAGCAAAATAGCTAACACACCTAATTACTGCTGCTAATTTATACAACAACTTCAGTTTGTGTGACCACCTGAATATACGGTAGTTTGCAAATTTCGGCTGGTGCAGAACACAACTGTCTGATATCTGTTGAGGCCGGGAGTTTGGAACAGGTTACACTGATATCGAACCAGTTGATTTGGCAATTTAAAGTGCAGGCAGTAACCCCCCAAACCCTAGCACCTGCCCCTCCCAACATCCTTTTTGGTCCCATGGACTTTAGAGTTACAGCATCAGTTGGGCAATGGGTGTTGAAAGTTTTCATGATGGGCACAGGGAGGGATTCAACTCTGGACAGAGAAATCCAGTATGACTCCTCTCAAAAGCCACAGGACCGCAACCTTACATAGTTTTATATGAGCAATAGCCTGGATTCTGCAATACTTTTAGCTGTTGTTTTTAATTATTATTATTTATTGAAGAGCCATTTTGCAATCCAGTTTTTAATGCTTATGTAAGCCGCCTACTTTTACCTTGAAATGCAGCCTAGAAATGTTAAAATCAATCTTTTTAAAATAAAATAAAATAAAAAATAGTTCCACCCTAAGATGGGCCTGACCAATAATTAATTGCCTCGGCCTCTCAATGAGTACATGACATGGAGGGACAGAATTGAAGCTAGGGATTTGCATATGCATGCTTACAACTTGGTGACTGAATCATCATATAATGACTTACCTATCTGATGTAAGATTACTGATGTAATCTTGGTATCGCTACCCAAAGTAATGCTTTTCAATTAAAAAAAAACCAGTCTCGTGTTATGTTAAACATTCAACATATTTAACTATGGCATATGCTTTTGTGGAGCAGAGCCCTCTGGATCAAATGCTTGTAGTGGTAACACACAAAAAAGCTGGCTTTGATGGCCTTAAGATGCCAAAATACCATTTTTTATTTTTGCTGCAACAAACTAACAGATTGTTCCCTTGGCAGGTGTTGCCATGGAATGTGAACACACATTCAGCTGCTGGTTATCTAAGGGATGTTCACTTATTATGGTACCGGTCATGGAGTATGAGGTGGGGTGCTCACACTGTGCCTAGAAGAGAAAGCAGCTTCAGTGGAAAAGAGCAGCAACAGCAGCACAAGCACCACAATGAAGATAATAAAGACAGTATAGCTTTAAGCCTTCTTGGCTTGTTTACATAATTAATTTTCAGGGCAATATTCTACCTGCTGCAATCAATTTCAGGATGTTTCAGCCGCAGCACATCCTTGTTGACTATCTCGAGGCGTTCACAAGCCAATTCCTTATGGAACCATGAATTTTATTGCAGGAACTTTAGAATCAAACAAGTACTTTAAACCACGGCTTGCCCGAATCCTTCATGGTTGCCTGACAAGGTTGAGCTTGAGAGAGCGAGAGAGATGGAGTCCGAAATCAAACCTGAGTTCTGAACAGATCTCAAATCCACTAAGTTAGAAGTGTTTGGGAAACCATGTGGAGTGGATTTCTGAATGTGACAGCAACGTTCCCTGGGTCCCTTGCAGGGGCATGTTCCTGGGTGGTCACTAAGGTCAGTCCCTCAGCTACCTGCTTCCACCATGCATACCACTCAACTGCCCTGAATGCAGCGGGACATCATGAAATTACAAAAGCCACCCTGGCTTCTGACCAGATCCTAGACTGTCTTGTTTTTCAGCCCAGCACTCTGGTGCGAGTCAGCTGACTCCTGCAAGAGCCCGGGACCAAAAAAAGTCCTGATTTTGATCGGTGGGATGTTGAAAGCAGATGCTCTACCACTGCTCAGCAAGGGTTATCTTGCCTGGGCTGGATCAGTCCCACAGAGATCCCTCCGTGGGCTGGATCGTGCGTATGTATGAGTGTGCATGTGTGCGCACGAATTTTGGCGCCTGCCGCGTATACAGACGCGAATTTCGGCATATACGTCTGCACAAATGTGATTTTTGGTGCAGCGGAAGTGAGTGCCCGCACTGTGCTGGTTTAGCGCAGCGCATGAGCAGACAGCTTGGTTCGGGGGCAGCTCGTGGGCTGGTCAAACGACCTCTGCAGGCCGCTTCTGGCCCATGGGCCTTAGGTTGCTGACCCCTGCATTACAGTCTCTCCCACCCCCAAGTGGATTAAATAGTGAAACTACCCCTACAGATCAAGCTTCCTGACACTGGACTACAGTAACCCTGCTAAAGAAGCTGTTGGGCTACTGCACATGTTGCTCTTCTCTGACAAACGCTGCATCACATGCACATGGAAATCACCGAATCCACCTACAGTAAACAAAGGAAAAGAGGAAGTGACTTATTGTAAAGTTATGTGAACTTATATCTTGAAAGACAAGGAGTGCTATAAGGATTTAGGACTGCCAGGGGTTGAAAGGAAGGCAAGGCCTAGAGAAGTCCCTTTGGCCGTTTTTGTCAGCTGGCAAACTCTTCTGATGTTTCAGTTGTATGCTTCAGAACTTCGCTGTCTAGTCAGGTACCTCCCTGGTTGAAAATACTGAGGAGCAGCAATTCTTTTGTGGGCTGTCTAAACTCGAGTGCCTTATTGTGTGGTTAGTTTAAACCTGTTAGCATCTCTTTATAGTTATTAACTCATCAAGTTGTGTACAGCAGTTAAAGCAGTGTGTACAGCAGTTAAAGCTGAACAAAGTAATAGTATCACAACACAAAGCACACAAGGATAACAAATCGCAGTAAGATGAAATGAAGTGAAATATTCTTGACACACATATGATCAAGAACATTTATAGCACAAATCAAAAAATTAAAAAACCAGATGCATTTCAACCAAGAGGTCTTCACTGGTCATCTCATGCATGACCGTGTACATGATGTGCCACTTGGCATATACACAGGTAATGAATGGGAAACCATACCCAGCAATCGGGCTAAGTTATTAAAATAGCTGCATAAGTCAGAAGTGAGCAAAAATTAATAATTAAGAATAATATAAATTTGATGAAAAAATAGGAATGTATTTATGACAAAGGACTTCTGCTGGGGAAGTGGGGCAACTGGAGAAGGAAAACCCTGATCCTAAACCTTCCCTGCCTTGCAGGATATCTTCAGGAGAGGAAAAGGCTAAGGAGTGAACTCCACAGAAATCCAGAGTGGAGTCCCTAAGACAGTTGGATTGTGTCTTGTACCCCTCCTTCCAGCAACTCCTGCAGCCAAGCTGGTGCCAAATGTATTGCTCCACTTTCCTTTGGACCACATCAGCAAAGCCGAGAGAGGGGACTTGTCAACTGGCGGTCCAGGACCTCCATACATACTGCTTGGGCTTGTGCCCAGGGAGGTCACTTTGGTGCTGCTAACACAGTGGTTTGACTTCAACCCTGGAGGTGCACTCCGTTGTCTCTGGAGACAGACAGATGCCAACAACAACAAAGAGGAAGGGAACCTGTATGTGTTCTGCTTTACAGAAGGCTGTCTTCTATTTTGAAGGGTTGTCAGGGGACAGTTTTCTCCTTGAGGGTTGGTTTAGAGATAAGGAACCATAAAGAGGGACAGCAGGAGACTTGAAGCTGCCCACCAACAGGTAGCAGAAACTGGTTAGCAGAATGAGCGGTCACACATGTCACCCGATGTCTTCCCTACTATGGGGAGATGAGTTGCATTGCTATTTAAAGGACAGCAATTATTTCTACATGTGTGCCTATACATATACATTGCCATGTGCAAATTTTATGCAGATTGTCCTCCGTTTTCCTTCCTTCTTGGTGATGCATATCCTCTTTTCTGGCAATGCTTAAAGGTCACCCTAGGCTTACCAGGTGTTGTTCCCATCAGCCCCTGCCACCTTGGCCAATAGTCAGAGGTGATAGGAAGCCTAAAATAGCAACATCTGGCTGGACATGGTCTACCCAGCCCTGCCCTAAATCGTGGTCAAAGTGACAAAATACCAGTGCACTGAATTTCTACTTAAACAAGCTCTTAACTTGGGAGGAATGGACTTTTAGCACATAGATTATATTATTAATATTAGCCAGATCAAAAGAAACAGTGGCCTAGAAACTGCCTGTCTGATTATCTGAAACTCTGTGCTGGTCCAGGATATTTTGCCCCCGGTAAAAAAAGCTCAGGGGATACAATATGGCTAGCCAGGTTATTTTGGCGCCAGAAGCAGAAGAGTGCAGAAGTACATCTCTTTGGGAGTAAAAGAATTAGAATAATAAATCAAATAACTAACAATATTTGCTGTCACGACACCCCAAATCAGCTTCCTAATGATAGGGCTGACCCATGGACATTTTGGTAATTTAGGGTGTGCACATTCCTAGGAGCAAGATCCATTGAACACAGTGGAACTTACTTCTGAGTAAACATGCATAGGACTACACTATTTGCATCTGTTAGAGTATACTGAAATATGAATGATTATATGAATGAATAATCTACATAGGTAACTCAGTGCTCATGCATTGCCAATTCACTTTAATTAAAGATCAGGGCTGAATACACACCATATATTAACAGCGCACACCTCCCCACCACCAAAACCTGAGAACCATAGAATACTCCCCACAGAACTATAATTCCCAGCACCCTTAAAAACTGCAGTTCCCAGGATTCTTTGGGGAAGAAAGTGTGCTTTAAATGCATGGTGTGAATTCAGTTCTTGAAAGAGCACAATTAGGTTGTATTTGTGTAAGCAAAAATCTGTAGCTCCTTCTCTCATGAACAGGAAGCTCCTATCACTCAGGGCTCCACAAATCTTTCTGCTTTCCAAACTTCCTTCCCGCTTTGTGACCACAAGTCTGCTGCCTAGAAGAAGAATGCTGGTAACCACCTCTCTACAAGCTTTAACAATATGAAAACCACAGTCGTTTCTAAAGAAGTGGCTGATACATTTGAGTTTTATGTTTGATGGTCAATAAAGTCATGTTTTAGGATGACATCATCCAACCCTAGCAAGATGCAAGAACCCTGAGTATGTACTGTAGACACTGACATATAGCTGATGGCATGCATTGTAAGAGATTATAATACTTTGTCTTAAGTATGATACTGCCTATAGCAGGTCTCTAAACTTTGAAAAACCAGTCTCTTCCCTTTAGCCTAGGAGGAAAGGAAGTAAAGTTGCCATCTATGATAATTTAAACTTAATTTCTGTGATGATAGTGTAAGATTGGGTCACAAAGAATACTTATTTTAACATGGTGTCTTAATAATAATAATAATAATAATAATAATAATAATAATAATAATAATTTATTATTTGTATCCCACCCATCTGGCTGGGTTTCCCCAGCCACTCTGGGCAGCTTCCAACAAAGATTAAAAATTCATAAAAATGTCACACATTAAAAACTTCCCTTCAGATGTCTTCTAAATGTCAGGTTGTTGTTTATTTCTTTCACATATGGTGAGAGGGCATCCCACAGGGCGAGCAACAACAACCAAGGAGGCCCTCTGCCTTGTTCCCTGTAGCTTTGCTTCTCGCAGTGAGGGAACCGCCAGAAGGCCCTCAGCACTGGACCTCAGCGTCTGGGCAGAATGATGAGGGTGAAGACGCTCCTTCAGGTATACTGGGCCAAGGCCATTTAGGGCTTTAAGGGTCAGCCCCAACACTTTTGTGCTCAGAAACGTACTGGGAGCCAATGTAGGCCTTTCAACGTATTACTCCTTCCTCATCACCTAGTTTTCCAGAGGGCATACCTTCCAATATTACTCAGATGAAAATAGGGACATTTCTCACTCTCCGCCAACTGACCCTCCTTGACCCTCCATTTTTTATCCCCCTCTGCAGAGGATTTCCTTTCAGAAGATGGGTGAGTGCCACAACCATGACACCAATAGGACTCAGCGCACACACACACGCCATACCTCGATCCTGATTTTATTTTATTTTATTCTTTGGTATATTTACAAAAAAACCCCACACATCAATAAATAAATTTTAGAAAGGGGCAAGATAGATGCACACGGATGCACACAACATTTTTTAAAACATCAAGACTCCTTGCGCTCTGCTCCACTCCCCCTTTCTTTCCACCGAGGGTGACGCTGCCCTCAGCCTGCCCCTCTCAGCTAGTGTGTCGCCTAAGCGGTGGCAGCCTCTCCTTCTCCTGGCTTGCTCCCCAGCAGCTGCTCTGAGCAGCCCAAAGGAGGCAGCCAACAACAGCAGCCATGGAGAGGCAACAGGATGCTCCCTTACTGCCACCACGGGACAAGCACCAGTTCATCCTTCTCACCAAGCTCAGTAGTGGCAGCACTGGTGGGGGAAATTGGGACATTCAAATCAGAAGCCAGGATGGCTTTTGTAATTCTGGGACTGTCCCTAGAAAATCGGGACACTTGGAGGGTAGGAGAGGGCATTGCATGCCTGGACTTTGCTGCTGGGATCACCTAGAAAGAGCCATTCTAGGGCAGGAAAAAGAGGGTGGTGAAAAAAGCACAACCAAAGCTGGGACTGAGATTTTCCTCATCTTATCTGCATACATTCAACAGAAGGAGCAGAAGGTGAAATGCTGCAGGAAGGGATCTGTCCTGTAGATCTAAACGATTAATTATGCTAAGATTTGCTGCTTAATAATAATAATAATAATAAATTTTTATTTATACCCCGCCTTTCCCAGTTCAGAAAACCGGGCCCAGGGCGGCTAACAACAAATTTAAAACACTTCATTGATGCAATAATAATAATAATAATAATAATAATAATAATAATAATAATTTATTATTTGTACCCCGCCCATCTGGCTGGGTTTCCCCAGCCACTGTGGGCAGCTTCCATAGAAACCAAAAACCACTAAAATATCATACATTAAAAACTTCCCTGAACAGGGCTGCCTTAAGATGTCTTCTGCAACAAAAAACAGCATAAAAAACAGTATAAAATGTGAATAACAATAAATTCAGAATTCAAAAATCAATTTAGGGGGGAAATCCATCCAATAAACATTAGATGATCACCAGGGCTAGCTGGCCAAATTAGTCCTATTTGGGCCACTGAGGAGACCAGGGGAGAATTAGCTGTGGGGTCCCAGAGCAGGTAATCTTCATAAAAAGGGGTGGGGGAGAGAAGGAAGGGGAATAAAAGATCAGGCTAAGTTCAAATTGAAAGCCAGACGGAATAGCTCTACTTCTGAAAGCTAGTGTGCTGCAAACTGAACTTTTTCATGACATAACAGTAGACCAAACATTTCATCCATATAAACTATAGCCAGGATTGACTCACATTTGTGGTTTTATGATAGTACTACTTACGAATAAATATTTGTTTGGTTGTTTGGGGAAGAATCAGGTCCTGTGTGCCAAGAAGGAGCACAGGTCTTCAGATGACTTCCCAGAAACAAAGTGCATAGTCACACAAGTTTGGGGGAAAAACATGCTTTGGCTTCTGGTCATTCCCAGGGTGTTTCCCTTTGATCAATTCACCACCTCAACAGAGTAAAGGCCACACAGGAGGAAGTGACAACCTTGAGTGGGCATCTGTGTATATTGAAGGAGAAGGAGAAGGAAGCTTGCGTGTAGGTACCAAGGGACCACAGATGCAGGAAGCTGCTTCCGTATTCTGAAAGCAACAACAAGTAACAACCTGCGTTCCTGAACTAGTGGCTACAATTTCCCTTGGAAACTGGACTGAGTGAAGCATAAGGACATATATCAGGGATCCTGTCAGAAACCAATAAAGAAAAGGAATATGCACCTGGAAGTTCTCTCCCAGGGCGCTTCCTAGGTGTTTTCTCATTAGGCCCATATAATTCCAGTGGGGATGACACTGGAAGACTTATAAATGGGTTGTGGATAACATCTACGCAAAAATATAATAGAGCAGATTCTGCATTACTGGACACTTTGCTATTCTCATTGGCTTTTTGGTAGGAATGTTGGGTGTCCAAGGAAAGCAAAATGAATGACATACTTGTAACAATGATAAAATAATAATAACAATAATCCAGAAAAATAACCATGTTAGTCTATTGGAGTACAAATAACTAAGAACCACATGGTACCTTGAAGAAATTCACCTACAAAAGCTCATGCCACAATACATGCTAGTCTTTAAGATGCCACAAGACTCTTTGTTGTTGATTGCTATAAAAAGTCTCTCTTCCTTCCTTCCTAGGGCACGACAGGGATATTTTTGGTCATTGCTTCCTTTTCCACTCTTTCCCACTCTTTGAATTTTGGACTTTTCTTATGTAGCTTTTCTCCCCTTTACACCCAGGGTTATTTCAACATGATGTGTAAAGTGGGGGAGGGGGGGAGTATTGCACGAAGTCAGAGAGAAGCAGGGGAGCAAAAGAGAAGGCAGGTTGCACAACAGCAATGTCAGTGGCCTGGAAGTGAGAAACAGGAGAGACTGACGAGGAAAGTGGATGTTTAAAACAATGGGAGAGATCCTTCACCCAATGTACTTCACTCCTGGTACCCTGTGTTGGCCTTCAGCCTGAAGTTCCAGATTCAATGTAGTCGTTTAAACAGGTGTACAGTATTATTATCAAACAAACGCCTATATATGTACACTAGTGGCCAAAATTGTAGAAACCTTTTGGAAAAAGTGTATTTCTGAGGTTTCAAGGCACATAACACCTGATTGGCAATCATGCTCATTGGCTACATTGAAATGAAGGAAAGCTATTGTATACGATACGATACGATAATCTTTATTGTCATTGTCCCATAAAGAACAACGAATTTGCAAAAAATCTACATTAAAAAACCAACAAGCCTGCTATCCCAGCTATCTCAGCCTGGTTAACCCCCTAAAAACTCTGATACCTCATAATTAAATACAATATACTCCCACAGAGACTACCTTACACTGCATTTAAAACCAAAATCATATTTGGATAAAAACTGTTTCTCGAGCGGCTAGTCCTAGTCTTTATAACTCTGTACCTTCTTCCAGAAGGCAGAAGCTGAAAGAGATCATTTCTGGGGTGCATACTATCCTGCACTATCTCTGCAGCTTTCTTATGACACCTGGAAGCATAGATTTGATCCAAGGTGGGAAGAGTGCACCCAATTATTCTCTCTGCACTCTTTACAACCCTGGACAGCACTGTTTTTTCCCTGACCGTGCAGCTCCCAAACCACACACACACAGACCATAAGTTAAGCTGTGTATCAACCTAAGCAAGTTGTGCTTCCTTTTTCTGATTATTTGGCTATAACTTTTGATAGAATGGATGCGGGTGGCGCTGTGGGTTAAACCACAGAGCCTAGGGCTTGCTGATCAGAAAGTCGGTGGTTCGAATCCCCACGATGGGGTGAGCTCCCGTTGCTCGGTCCCAGCTCCTGCCAACCTAGCAGTTCGAAAGCACATCAAAGTGCAAGTAGATAAATAGGTACCACTCTGGTGGGAAGGTAAACGGCATTTCTGTGCGCTGCTCTGGTTCGCCAGAAGCGGCTTAGTCACGCTGGCCACATTACCCAGAAGCTGTACGCCGACTCCCTCGGCCAATAAAAAGAGATGAGCGCCGCAACCCCAGAGTCGTCTTCGACTGGACCTAATAGTCAGGGGTCCGTTTACCTTTACCTTTACCTTTGATAGAATACAGATAACTGAACAAACTTTGTTGCATTACATTCTTCATAATATTATATTTCCATTGATATATAATTTTATAGTATTACTCCCCCAAAAAGTGGTGTTGTGAGCCATCAAACCTCAGAAATACACTTTTTACAAAAGGCTTCCACAATTTTGGCCACTAGTGCACACACACACACACACACACACACACACACAGTTTGATCCTTCAGATTTGAACAAAACCAAAAAACTGCACAAGCAACTGGCATGAGCCATATATTTCTTTTGATACCTCTGCTTTGCACAAAACCAGAAAATTGAACAAGCAAATATGCAATTGCCTGACTGTATGTGTTTACACATTTCTTGGTTGGAGAAATTATTCTAAAAAGCAAGGTCTGCGTGCATACCTGGCCAGTACTTAAATGGCATAATAGAATCACCAGATTAGAAGGCAGGGGCAAACATAAAAGTGAACACCTACTGGTATCAGGGACGTGGACTTATAAAAAATATTGGGGGGCCCCGGGAAAGCTCATGAATAATAAATAAGCTCATGAATATGCAAATAAAGTGGCGCCGCCTCCTCGTGAGCGAATAGGGGAGAGCGTGCTGCGCCTATTAATCAGCTCCGAAGGAAATTGGGTGGAGCTTTTGCTCGGGAGGGCAGGAGGCATGCAGCCCGACCCTGTGCATTTTGGGCTGGGGGAGGGGCGGCGATGGCGCTCTGCTGGAGGGGCGCCCGAGATTATTGGGGGGGCAGAGCCCCCCAAACGAATTTTTGAGGGGGCTCGGGCCCCCTCAAGCCCCATGGAGTCGGCGCCTATGACTGGTATGAATGGGAAAGGTGGGAGTTGCTCCTCATATACAAATTCTGATATATGGGGGCGTGGACTACTCTAATTCAAATAGGGGGAAAGTGGATTAAGAGCTCAAATAATGCTCAAATGTGGGCAACCCCATACTTAACCAAGAGTAGATGATAGCTGTCTTAAATGCTTGATTACACTTACGTCCCAGCTGAAATGCAACTGGAAATACTGGAAATATTCCTAACAACTGTTTTCATTCTTTATGATTTAATGACACCAGATGTTGCATATGGAATCTTTTGTCATGGAAATTCCATGGCAAGACGACACAGTCACATGCAGAGAGGAACACAGAGAACAGACGAAAGAGTGCCGTTCAAGCTCATTGTCCGAAGTTTCCTAATTCAGTTTTTAAAAACCAGCTTAGTTTTTGTAACCTTTGGAGGTGAATAAATTCACTGCTGGGTAGGATTATTGCTTAATTTTAAAATGTTTCCATTACTATAATGGACAACACATAACCTAAGTGGCAGAAATGTATAGGTAAATTCATTATGGGACAACAACATGAAAAATTGTGAGAAAGTTGAAGTTAAAAAAATGAATGCAGTTGTTAGGTTGGATAGAAGAAAATGATGAACATTAACTCCTACCATACGAAAGTGTTTCCTGTAAAGTACCGTTACATGATTTAATATGGATAAAGAAGTCAACAAGGCAAAGAAATTTTGGGAATGACAACTTTTTCATAAAGACTTTATTGGAATGGTAGGATAAATATAAGGAAATGTATCAATCAATGGCCTCTGGGTAAAATGATTATTTTGCCCACACCAGCCTCTTGCAAACTTTACTATATAGAGAGAATACAAAAATTGAATTATTATGAACATTGTGTAGATAAGAAGTGATAACCACCATTGGCCATATTTAAGGTTACTTAAATCCATTTATTTTAACGCGTGAAATAACACCATAAAAGTACCCTTCTTTTAAAACCTTCAAATAAGACACCCCAAAATGCAATTTGAAACTAGTAACACTAATTACCAATTTTAAAGAATAAACCATAGAACAGACTCTGACTCTCTCTCTCTCTCTCTCTGCCTTGTCTAAGAATGCATCCTATCCTTTTGGATACAAACATGAATAAACATAAATTGCATATGGTGAAATGAGGAAAAAAAGATTTGTGAGAAGAAACATCTAATGTGTGGCATTTTTAATTCTCAAAAAGCTTTCTATTTTCAGTTAGTTTGATTATTAGAGGAAAATGTCTTAAGATGTCAATGAAATGGCACTTAACAACGCCATAGCAATCATCTATGAAAACAGTATAAGAAGTGTTTGATGTGTGCAAATCCTTAATGTGATTTCTTTCTTTCATATGTGGTGGCAGTTGCAGAAACAGTTAATGAGACGTGTAATTTCTTGATACCTTTTGGCCAGTGTGATTTTCCAAACCAAAATGTGCTCCTGGTCTCTGAGCTGCCCCCCCCCCCGCCCCAAAGAGAGATGCCTCCTCACGCCACCCCACAGGGGTCTGGGAAGAGGATGCTCTCAGCCTCAGTGGCCCAACGGAGACTGGCCAAAGGAGAACGTGAGGCCAGCACCTTACATTGATTGGCAGCAGCGGGTACTACTGGGCCTGCATGGCAGAAAGGCTCTCCTTCAGCACCGGGCACTCAGCTCCTAGACAGGCATTGCGCAATTAAGCACAAGAAAGTCCAGTGCAGCGCCTGCCTGCCTGGCCTCCCACTTATCTGTCCATTCGCAACAGCAAAGGCTGGCGGACTGGCTGGCTGGGCTCCCTCACACACTTGCTTGCTTACTCTGAGGCTGCCTCAGTTCCTGGCAACCAGCACCCCCTGGCCAGCCCCAGAGGCACCACATTCACCAGAGGAGCTTGTAGCCAGGGCTGCTGCAACAAACAGCCATGCAAGCCTTTGGGAGGCAGAGACATGAAAGGGCATCAGAAGAGGGAGGGAAGGAAAGAAGGACAGAGGCCAGTCTTGTCCACAGCACCAACTGACCATCATTCAAGGCACCCCAGGGTGCCACGGCACACTGGTTGAAAACCACTGCACTAAGTTTACTCAACCCAATTTTGCAATTTTGGGCAGAGGCAGATTAGTATTCGCAGAACACTGAAAAGTGACTAGTGTCTGCACTCGGAAAATCCATATCGATAAGGAAATTTTACCTTGGTTAGGTTTGCAACCGATCAAAGATTATTGAATTGAGTTACGCCAGGAGTTTAATCTCATTGTAGATAGACTGTGGCTGCTACACATAGATTGCATTGGTTAGCTGAATGACTGTGATATGCAAGAGAGGAAATAAATTACTTTTTTATGTTTTTTGATTGGTCAGTTCCAGTTAAACGAAAGCGAAGTTCCACGTTCACTTTCAGTTTCCGGCTTTATGTTTGTGACACTGCATCCAGTAAAATGAAGAGGCGTAAAGAAACAGTGGGGAAGAAATGAATTAAAAATGAAAGTGAACACTTGCTGAATTTATGTAATAGAACATATGCTTAGAACAGAAACTCAGTGCCATTCTTAAAGGCTGGGTATTACATTTCCTTATTTGAATTTGCTGTGTCATCCTAGAAAAAGAAATGGGTATTTTTCAGCAAGGAATCTTGACAAAGCATGGGGTTTTTGAAACTCGGGTCTGTGGGCATCTAATCCCAGGGAAGAGATCTCCAAGCTTTACAGACAGCTCAAGGAAAGAGCAACAGATCAGGAGGTCCCTAGATTAAAACTTGCCTCTGCTGTGAACTCACTATATGACATTAGGCAACCCACTCTCTCTGTCTCAGTCTCCCCTTCTGCACTATGGGAGACAGAAATACTAACTTATCTTACAGGGGTGTTATAAGAATTGCAACTAAATTATACATGTGAGATTCTCTGAATATTCAGAAGTGCTATCAAGATGTAAAATATTATTAGATCTGCGCTGAAAAAAATTATTTTTCAGTCTTTCAGTGGGTGGGAGGGAAATGTAATGCTCCTGAAGTTCTCACCTGAGAGAAATTTCTCTGAAGTTTTTGGCGAGGTGTTGCTGCTTACCTTTTTTTAAACATTACCATGTGGCCAAGGTTATTCGGGTTTTCTTCTTGCTTCTTAAATTTTAAATCAGTAAAGCTCCATGTCACTCGTGGTGCCACGAGGCAGTATCTCCCCAGCCACACTTCCTGAAATGCCTCGGGAGCAACACCACCTCATGCCCCATTGTGTCTCTCCCAAGCCATTTCCAGGCGTGTGGCTGGTGGGAAGCAATGTGAGGCTTTCTCCACAACTTCCTGCTTGCCAAACTTCCTGGCGAGACCCCGTAAAGTAAGAGGCAACAGCTTCCTAAAGGCTTTGGAGAAATTTCTTCCTCCTCAAGAAAGCAGCAGAAAGTTGGACCCACAGGGAAGGTGGGATATTTCCAGGAGGCACTTTTTGAGGTGGTCATCCTATGTATACCAGTGGTCCGTCCTGTGAGAGCTGTTGGAACTGCGGCATTCTGTAATTATTAAATCTGGATCAAAATTTCCTCTCCCATGCATGCTAGGCCCCTTGGAATGAAGCTCGCCCAATTCTGAAAAAATAGTGGTATACAGATTTAATATAGTACAGTGGTACCTCGGGTTTAGAACTTAATTCATTCTGGAGGTCCGTTCTTAACCTGAAACTGTTCTTAACCTGAGGTACCACTTTAGCTAATGGGGCCTCCTGCCACCACCGTGTGATTTCTGGTCTCATCCTGAAGCAAAGTTCTTAACCTGAGGTACTATTTCTGGGTAAGCGGAGTCTGTAACCTGAAGTGTCTGTAACCCAAGGTACCACTGTATGTAGGCTAAACCTATTAAAAATTTGTGTGCCCGTTGTAACAATGAGAGTACCAGTATTAATAGCCGTATTATCGGAATTGGATCTGACTCTAAATAAAAAACAACAAAAGTATACCAAAATATGGGAAACACTGATAAGCACACCAGAACACAAGGAGAACCCTGCTGGATCAAACCAAAGCATACTGTTCTCACAGTTGCCAACCAGGTGCCTGTGGGAAGTCCGCAAGCAGGACTGCATAATGGAAAGATTGTCCCACCGGCTAAAATAGGCAGCTGGTGCAGCAAGGTGGGAGATTTCCTATCATTAGGGATGCCCTTCCTATCTTTCATGGGAAAAAGGATCAACAAAAGCCCATGCAACAAAACTCCATCTTTATACATTAAACCCGAATACAGACACATAAAGATGTGGCGAAAGATCATTGGAGAAATGAGCACCAGCAAGCAAAATCCAGCAACGTTAACGTAAGCATGTAATGTGAATTGAAACTGTGTGATTGAAATGCTCTTGCCATATTTCTAAAGCAAGCAAACAAATAAAACGTCGGATGTGAAATTGACAGATCAGAGTGTAAATAAGTTCTTGAGAAAGATGGAGTGATGGTATGTTTCTTGTTTGTGGCATATAATTCATTCATTTTCTTCTGCTACCAAGTTTGGTAAAACAGGTTTTGCAGGTTTCGGAAGTATCACAAAACACTGCGAAATGTGTTTAACCAGAGATAATAGGAAGACAGTAAAAAATAATCTGCACACTCCCTTTGCCACAGAGTGGTAGGAAGTTCCAAGGTAGTGTAAAAAGATCCATTTCTTTGTGACAAGAAGATATTAGAGAAAAGTGGTGCTTTTGTAATAACTGTTTATTATTAACAGGTATGCAAAGCAGGTGCAAAGGAAGTCCCCAGATTGCATCAGTTTAGCCAGCCAGAAATATCTTTAAAACTTTTAGCTTCTCTGAAGCTGTTAACAAATCCTCATTGTTTAGCATCAACTAGCAGCTCACTGAAGAACCCAGAAAGACAAAGCTATCTTGTTGCATTAGAGGAATCTTAAAAGAATCAAATTTTCCATTCTTCTCCTGAGCATAGCTTTCATATTCCGCTTGGTCAACCTGAATCTCTTTTTTGCCACTGTTCCCTTGTCCCGCACTATTTACCCTGGATTTTTTTGCTGTTGTCTTTGCTCGCCATGCTGTGCATAAAATTAATCAGTACAGCTTTCAGGACTTCCTGGATGGCTACAAGATTGTGAAGACCGATGAGTTCATTGTTTAAATTAAGGGTTCCACCCCCCCTTCCCTATATGAAAACACCACTGCTTTCCCATATGGCCTTGGCAAGCCTGCTCCCCGCTTTTCATCCAAATTAAATTTCCCTAATTGAATTTGTGTCCATTTTATCAGCTGCCGCCTTGCAGTATTTTCTGCGACTCCCCCCTTGCAAATCCCCCCGGGGGGCTCGAACCACGCTTAGTAAGTAAAGAGCTGCTTCCACCCCAGTCTCTCATTCATCACAGTGACAACAACGCACAGCATCAAGGGACAAAAGGGAGGGGGGCAGCAAATACCTCTCCCTTCAAAAGCATCTCTCTGCCATCTCCAGGCATCCTAAGCTAGGAAGGCCGCTCTGTGCTGACCCATGGCTGGTGAAAGGAAGCATTCTGCTTTTGGGTTAAAAATAACCAAATAAATCCCCCGGGGTCCCAAGTGATGGGACTAGCTGAGTGCAGACGCCTTGACGAGCAGGGAAGCCCTGAAATCAGTCAGGATAGCCAATCTGGTTTCAGATTCCATATGCTGAGGGATTAGCATCCTCAGGCCAGGACTCAAGGGATGAGGCAGTCAGCGCTGGACAGCAGGCTATAGACTGGAGGCGAAGCCGTAGGGGAAAGAGGGCTTGTCTGCATCTGGTAGCAGAGCGTGACGCGTGCGTCTTCTGCCTTTGTCCTCTGGAAGGATTTACAATTGTTGCATCTCGAGCCCTGACATTCTGGGGCATCATCAGTGCATCGGAGTCTGCAGCTGCCAGAGTTGGTGCTCTGGATAGGAGAGCAGCAGGTGTTGCAAACCCCCCACCCCACCCCACAATTCCACTAGAGGGAAATGCAAGCAGTTTTCACAAGCTCATTTGCAAGGGGAGCATATCAAGAGTACCTTAGAAATATTCATCCTTCAGAACATTTCTATGCTGTTTGGTGGGATTTAATTTCTTAGCTGTCAAATTCGGATCTACAAAACTCTCCTCCTTCCCCACCAAATCAGGAAATGGGGCTCTCATTGGGTGGGGTATAAATAAATAAGTTGTTGTTGTTGTTTATTGATTTGGAAGGGACCCTGTGGATCATCTAGTCTAACCCTCTACAATGCAGGAATATGCAGCTGTCCCATACGGGGATTGAACTTGCAACCTTGGCATTATCAGCACCATGCTCTAACTACCAACTGAGCTATGAGGTGTTTTGCTGCTTTTATTTTTCTACATTATCTGCTTTCTATTTATTTGGAGAATAAATGCTGTTCCTGTGCTTTGTAACCTTAATCATGTTTCTTTTTTTATTTATTTTCTATACTTCTGATTTTATATTAATAAAAAAAACTTTATTAATAAAATGAAATAAAAATTCATCCTTCTCTTGAATGTGAGTTGAGGGGAAGGCTTTGTTTTGTTAACAGTACTGCAAGCTATCACTGGCCTCTCAGATGCTTACCAAGCAAAAGCTGGAAGAAGTGAAACCTAAAGTTAAAGAGGGGCAATCAGACTGGAAGGTGCAGAGGTGTGCTTTGGAGTTATTTGCTTCTCAAACATTTTCTCAGAACAAGCTAGATACAAATCTTGAGGCAGTAGCTGCATACACATCAGTGGCTTTAAAAGCAGCTGGCTCGTTCTATTTCTCAATTTGGATTGAAACTGGTTTGGTGGGGAAATGCATCAAAACACAGTATTTCATAAGAAACAAAAGGATATATCTGGATTGTGGCTAACATTGAGTGTACATTACTTCCCAAGCAAACAGTGGGAACACACTGGATGCAGAGTAAATGGGAGCATGTACACAGTCATCGTGGGGTTTTTGTGTTTTTTTACCATTCCCCTCCCATGATTGATGACTTTGTTAGAATAGAGAGAACAATATTAACTAGTTGTAGCTGTCATTGCTCACAGGCATCACAGATCTGCTCTGAAATTCTCGCTTTCTTCCCACTTTCTTGATACATTCTTCTACCAAGAAGAAAATTAATAGTTTATATGGAAGGTGAAGTTGCAAGGGTGGAAAGTATGTTGCTTCAGAAGAAACCTTTAAACAGCAGATATTTCAAGCTGAAAATAAAACAATGGTTGAACTCTTTGGCCTGAGCACTTTGTGAAAGGCAGGGCTTTTCCCCCCAGCTGGAACTCAGTTCTGGCACCTCTCAGGTGGGCACCATTGCCATTCTAAGAGAACAAGGGAGGCGTTCACAGTGAATTCCGGCAACTCTTTTTCTGAAAAATAGCACTGGTGAGAGGTATTGACTGAATAAATGCTATTTTTCACTTCCAGCTCCCAACTAAGAATGCTGACCTTATTTACCAAAAAATATCTAGCTAGCAGAGAAGGAAATGGAGGGCCACTTTTGGCCAGAGATCCCAGAATGGCCAGAAGTCAGGAACTCCTGAATTGTACAACAATCAATTTCTGCCACAGTTAGTGGGAAAGTTTCATGAGATGTATTACCGGTTAAATGAATCCTCACAGCACATTATTACTCAGCTGAAACTGAAACAAAAACTGCTAGTGGGGATGTGCTCTCTGTGATGTGTACGTCTGTTTTATTATAGGATGCATACTGGAGGAATAGCAAGGGAGGCCCAAATCTTTGGTGTTGAATACAATGAGGTATAAGGCTCATTCTGTAAGGATGTCTTAATGGACTACTGCAGGATTTGTGCCAATGACTCTTGAGTTCAGAGTCAGGGCCGTCTTACCCATAGGTGCTAGAGGTGAGGGGGAACCGGGCACCGGGCACTCAGGGACACCAGGCCGAGAGTCCGGGGATTGGGAAGAGCCGACAGCTGCTGCCAAGCGGAGCAAAGCCCGTCGGAGCGCTGCAACCTTACAAGTTGTGACGATTTGCTATGCGGCAGGCGAAACCCAAATGGCAACAGCCAATCAGCCAAGTGGGGGAAATTCCTGCCGTGCCCCTGTCCCAATGACAGACGACACACAACGGCATAGCAAAGTCAAGCGCAAAGCCCTAAAAGTAGGGAGAGGTGGGCGGGTATTCTGAATGCACGCGCTGAAAGAGAAAGTTCTGGGTCATGTGCATGGGCATAAATAGGTCTCTCGAACCGTTTGGACTGCATCCCATTGGCCAGATTGCACCCATCTTCGAGGGGCCTACCAATCGGGTGTTGTGGCTGATCAATAGCACCCACCCACAACACAGGGTGTCGGTTTTCCAGGTCTCACCGTAATACGTGCCCTCTTTAAGGGAGGACCCGATTTGCCCCCTTGAAGGTAAATGGACACATTGGGGGGGGTGCCCATCTATACATAACTGGGAGCACCACCTCTTCCTTACCACATCTACTCTGGTGCCGCTGTGGACAATAGTGTTATAATACTCTTTTCTGCTCTGGAAATTCCAAGGCTAGTATAGAGCCCTGTCCAGGAAATAATACCACTGAAAATCACTCTGCTGGGTCTTTCCAGTCTAGTCTTGCGTGAAAAGTGGATGGTTGAAGTTCAGCTGTTACAGAGAAACTGATATCTTTCCCTTAAGGATACTTCTATAGTGGAGAAAACACATTTTCCCACAACATGAAATAGAATTTCTTTTTACAAGAAAATGAAAATTTCTACGTAGGATGGCTGCTTTGCATGTGTGTACACGGTTTGTGGTGTTATTGCATGAGTGTCACGGGCACAATATTCCAGTTGACAAGTGACACTTGCACTGGAATATAGTGTGCTTTTTGTCATCTATAGAGTTCCCAATTTAATATTGTGTTTTAATTGCTGTAGGCCACCCTGGGGCCTTAGGGTGAAGGGCAGGTAAATAATGGTGATGATCACAGAATCATAGTATTGTTGAGTTGGAAGGGACCCTGAGGGTCATTTAATCCAACCTCTTGCAATGCAGGGATCTTTTGCCCAACATGAACATTCTTCAGCATTTTAGTGAGATTTCTCTTCCTAAGAAACATTTTTTTGCATTCAGTTTTGACTAATCTACACATTTTTGCAAGCAATTTCTCCTAATACAATGCATTTGTCTGATATTTTCATTAATGTACTCATTTTAGGATGATTTCTCCCTAATTTATGCATTTTTGTAACATTGGTTAGAGAACCAGTGCTTTTTCTGGGGGGATTCAGGGGGAAGCATACCCCTCAACATTTTGTGAATCTAAGTTTGGCCTCATTGAGGGGAAGTATTTCAATATGAGTAGGAAAATGAGAGAACCTCTAAACTTTTTTTAAAAAAAGAAAAAAAGCACCGTGGAGAACTATGTAGCAAAATTTGGATAAGTGAAGGATGGTTGTGTTTCAGTGTGCATATTGTTTTGGAGAGTGCAAATTTGATAAATTCTGCTTTAAATGTAAACTGAATTTAATTTCTCTGCCCTCCCTATTCAGGAGTAAGTGCCATTGAGTTTATTTCTGAATAAACATGTTGAACATTGTCTGTTGCCATGCTTTTAATGGAAGACTTTTAAGCTCATGCTCTATTTTCCTCTATTGAAATAACTTATTATTCTAGGTCTGTCCTTACCTCCAACAGCCTCTTTTGGGAGCGATGCCTAAGGGAGAGAGACTACTGCAATATGTAAAAGACAAAACAATTTCCACACTAAGAGAAATTGAGATATCAGAGTAAGGCGTGTTTTGACCTAGTTATGTGAGTGGATGGGGTACATGGATAGACAGACAGTTTTTAAAGGATGCTTGGGCACACGTTTAAGCGCTCTCTTTGCACCTTTGGCATACTGAAAGGTGAAGGAACAAGACAGGATCTCTCATTGCAAATGTTGTTTACAAAGCACTCGTGTTTTCACTCCTCCCACCCACAACATACCCCAAGCTGACAGCATAAGCAAATAAGCAGCTTTTAACATATGCTAATGCTTGCATTGACAATGGCATTTCCTAGGTTGACCAGTTACAAAATAGACGTAGACATCTGGGTTTTAATATTTTAGCAATTTATAGAACTATGGCAATGAAACAGCACACCTGTGCTTCAGGAGAGCTGCAATAAATTACCATTTGTTTTGGGTTGCAGAAGTGTTTATATACTGGAGTGGAAGACAATACAGCTAATTATCTCACGCTCCTTCAAGTGGTTGGTCTGCTGTGCAAAACACAAAGGGCTGTGCAAAACACAAACAGCCCCACTACTGTTTAGCTGAGCCTTTCTGCCATAGACGGATCACATTAAAGACCAAGAGAGGGTGGAAACAATGCTATTTGGACTAGCACAGGCTTTCAGGGGTCTCAGGTGGAAGTTCTTTCTAGCCCTGCCACTTGTTCAAGTGGAGTCGGCTGGGATTGAATTTGGGACATGCAAAGCTCGCGCTCTACCACCCAGCTGGGCTCCCTCCTTTTCACTGTATTCCATAGAAATTGTAGAGTTGGAAGGGACCACAAGGGACATCTAGTCCAACCCCCTGAGATGCAGGAATATTTTGTCCAACGTGGGGCTCAAACCCACATCTCTGAGATGAAGAGTTTCATGCTCTACCAGCTGAGCTATCCCAGCAGATAACATCTTCATGGCTGCAGTAATGCAGTTTGGTGATGACTGGACTGTTTAAAATGCTTTTAATATTGTTCTTTGATATAGTTGTAGCCTGCCCTTACGGTGAAGGATAAATAAATAAAGGAAAAGCCTGCATATCATGAGGTAAACGAATACCAGGAATGTGGTTTTTTGTGGCAGTTGGCTAGGCTCTGATCTATAACCTGAATTTCTTCGGTGAACACTCTTGTGGCATGTGTGAAAACCGAATTAGATGTGTCTCACTGGAAGGCACACACATTCTGTATTGCATCTCAGTGTCTGAGACAGGTGCACTATAGAGCCTCAGGCAATGCCTCTAGCCTGACTTGCCATTATTGTCCCTGATGACTGAGGTAACTGAGAGCAGGAGGGGAAAACATGCACCAGGCCGCAGCCTCCCCATCCTGGCAATGCTGCCTCTGTACTAGAGAGAGAATCTTTTTGGTTCTTTACTATTCATTTCTTTATTTATTCTCAACTCTTTTTTTGATACAGATCCAACGGCTTCTGAAGACCGTGATATCGGAATACAAAATGTCAAAAGAGAAGCATAACCCCCGTCCATGAACATTTGTGTCCTGAAGTGACATAACCGCAATGCACACATAATGCCATCTTTGCAGGACTTCACTAACACCTTCAACAGATAAATGGAATGAAACAAAACTGTAGCTGCAAGCTAGAATTGTCATATTCTGAAGACCAAAAAAGAGGGCCTATTTGCCAGTGCCTGGAGTGGGAGGGAGGGGATGGGGAGCAAGTGTGTGCTGGGGTGGCAGTGGCCGTTGCGGCTGGGGAAAGAAAGTCCTTCCATAACTGAGACTCATGAAGGTATCTTTACCAGACTGGCTAACTCATTGGGCCAGATTCAGTTAAGTTGTTGCGTTAACAGAAGCCAAAACAACAACAAACCCCTGGTTACGTGAAACATATTCAATAAGCACACAGACGTAACCATCTGTACGTTTGAAAAAATAATATATACTATTTATTGTATTGAATTGTAGATTTCAACAGAAGTAGCTCATAAAGTTTAACTAAAAAAGTAGAACACCCAGTGGATCAGTTCATTCTCTAATCAGTTTATGCATAAGGTACATATATGTAAAAGTATGTATTCCACCTGTCTGTAATAGCTGCTGTAAGTAGCAACTTTTACAGAGTAGAGTTATATGGACAAACACAATATTGATTCAAGTAACAGGTGATGGCAATCAACAGATACAAAATTAGCAGAAGCCAGCACTAATAAGTCCTGTTAGTACAATGGGACTTTCCCCCTCTCCTCTCTCCACACTCTCCCTAAATCTGGTCAGGAGAACCTGCAGAACAGCACACATGGGGTGGGGGTGGGGGGGAAGAGGGGAGATAGTTATGTCTGGCAAGCAGGAAGGTTTGCAGTGACAGAACAACTTTCTTAGCGTGATGCTGAATCCCACCCTTAATATCTCTGAGTGGATTTCAGTCTGGGGCAGGTGCAGGAGACGTTGGGGAAAAGAGGAAAACCCCCACTGTGCTAGAAGGAGTCCTTGCACTGGCTTCTGTTAGCATAATGGAATAGCTGGATCTGGGCCTCTGTTTATGCTTATGCTTTCCACTGCTGGCACATAACATTGCCTCTGCGGCTCGTTTTTGTGCCTGCTGCTAATAATTAATGTTTTGCCAATGTAGCATCATCTGAATGAGTCTTGAAGCCCTCTCTGTAGAGGTCAAGAGCATCCTAATGATCTCGCTCCTCCACCTGTGCCCTCCCCACCTTGCTGTTGCCCAGCAACCTTCTCCCAATGTACCAGGAGTGCATGGTTCTGTCTGTGCTCTAGATTCTATTTTGCTCAAGGCAGGTGTGCTGCATCCTCTCTGTTTACCCTGTGGGAAAGGTTTCAAAGACTGTGTGGGTCGGATTTCTTTTATTTGATAGTGGTTTTTTCGGGGGGGGGGGGAGGAACAGGAAGCGCAACAAGGCTGCTGACTTTAATACGGGGTTATGTTGCACCATTTAGGGGAGTCTGTCTGCAAATTACTGTTGTGGAGCTAATGGAGATTTAGTCAACAGCTGACCTTCATCATCCATGCTGACAGCAGTTCACCTGCTTAGCCCCTTTGTGTCAGGCTGCTGTTAAAGGCACATAAGCAGAGCTTAGAAGTGGCGCTGGAAGTTTATCTTTATAGTTCAAGTAGCATGCCACAGAAAGTGTAATCCAAATTTAAACCAAAGTACACAGGAAGCTGCCTCATACTGAATCAGACCACTGGTCCATCCAACTGAGTTGTTGGCATCATGCCATCTTTAACCTCCCCTTTATTTCTCTTTTCTTTTCTCTTCCAAGCTAGGTGTTATGTACTGAGTTGAATAGGATCCAAACTGAAGCAGTCTGATTGGTCCTAGAACAATAGGATCCAAATTGCAGCAGTCTGATTAGTCCTAGAACAATAGGATTCAGAATGCAGCAGTCTGATTGGTCCTAGAACAATGCAGCAGTATGATTGGTTGGCAGGAACCACCCAATCCTGCTCCAGATAGAAGTGAATCCACAACCTGATTGGCTTACAGTAGAATTCCGGAATTAGCCAATCATGTGCAGCCCATTGTGTAAATAATGTATATAAAGCAGATACTGTAAGGGGACTTTCATTCATTCCTCCTCACCACTATGAGCTGAATAAAGAGCATGAAATCACTTTGCGACTCTGAGTATATTTCACTAGGCCTGGGGGATAAATTCATTTCTGCTATGTCAGTGATGCTCAGAACAGGTGAGCGGACCCAGTGATGGACCTTCTTCTCAGTCAAAGGCTCCAAAGATATCCAAGTCCCAAAGAAATATCTGTATGGCTTGCAGAATATGCAATATAGTCAGACAGTCGATAGTGCAGACAAGTGGGAATAACTTTTACATAGCTTCATTCTATCCTTCTGGGCTGTCTCTCCAAGGCCCAAGGCAATTTCCAACAATTAAACAATTGTAATGAGGCATGGATCCATTGTGTGCCTGTGCAGGGCTGCAGAAAACCACGGAAGGACCTTCAGTGGTAGAAACCTCATTCCTAATCCTTGTGGGTTCCAGCAATCACAAGGATTAATGGCTAGAAGAAGAGTTTGGATTTGATATCCTGCTTTATCACAACCCAAAGGAGTCTCAAAGTGGCTAACATTCTCCTTTCCCTTCCTCCCCCACAACAAACACTCTGTGAGGTGAGTGGGGCTGAGAGACTTCAGAGAAGTGTGACTGGCCCAAGGTCACCCAGCAGCTGCATGTGGAGGAGCGGAGACGCGAACCCGGTTCCCCAGATTACGAGACTACCGCTCTTAACCACTACACCATACTGGCTCTCAATACTGGCTAACAATAACAAGTGGTTTGGCAGGGTAAGTAAACAGACGAGAGTTGTCATACACTGCCCCAAGATCAATTTAATAGATGGCATAGAATTTTATTTTATTTTTTTAAAAAATACATTAACCAACAAATCCAGCTTGCACAACTAAAGTTGATTTGGAGGTCTTTTGCAACAAACCCGCTTCCCTAAAAATCTGAACTTTTCACAATTAAGAAAGTGACACGGGAAATGCATGTTGCCTCATCTCCCTGCAAACAAATTAGGATGAATGCCTAATAAACAGATATTCTGGAAGCAACCTCTGTTTGTAAAACCTGCATTGTCCAGAATGTTCATTTCTACTACAAGTCTTTTTTAAAAAATAAATAAATAAATTACCAGATTTTCTGCAGAAACAGTAAATCCAGATTATGGATTTATGATAACGTCTGGATGAAGATGACCTCTTGTGGATGCTGTGCAAAACTTGAGCAGCCCACAGTAAACTGCTGTGTGGAAGCCGTGCCTAGCATTTCTTTCGCAATGTTGCAGTGTCCACCAAAAGGCAGTGGATTGCAGTGCTCACAGTCTGAGAAACATTGGAGTAGGCCCATGGAGCAAGGAGGAGGCAAGAACACAAGTGTTGTGAGAGTATCTGAGACTGGATCATGAAGGGCTTGAGGGATAAAGTTTAGCCCACTGAATAGTTCTGGACACTCGTTGGAGTCCATTTATCATTCACTGCAAAGTAAACTGAGTTTACTTCCATCTCCCCACATCTGAAAGGAGGTACATAGCACAAATTGAAGTTTCTGAAGGTTCATCCACACTTCCACTTGTCCCGTGCCTAGAAAGCACAGGTCTGAGCAATTTATCTCTTGCCCTTCTTCTTTCCAAGGGAAAACCCACTCTTTGGTGCTAAATCAGAACAAACGTCCATCTGGAGGAAACCTAAATTGCTGCTTGCTCCAACTGAGCGGTTCTCCCTGGGGGAAATCAGAGGGACAAGAGGAAGTATGATTGAGCCCTTGGTTGTCCCAAAGCGGGGTGTGGGGTGTGGGTGGTGGTGGTCTAGGTCAAATGCATCACAACACATGATATTGGCATGGTGGCAGGGACATACCTGATGAGCATGTGGAAGGCATATAATAAGGATAGGAGGTGGGAACAATGGTAGAATTCTAGCCTCTGCCCATCAGTTCTCTAGCAATTCCAGTATATGATAAGGACTTGTAAAATGATGATAACACTTGCTGATAGCAGAGAGTTCTAAGATTCCAGCTATTAATAGACACAGGGGCTTTCTTTATTTCAGGTTTGTGGTGACTCAGTGATTGTCCCATCTGATGGCTGTTCATCCGCTTAAGGAAATTATGTGGTGGCTCTTGGACACAAATAATCACAAATAACAGATGTCACTTTGGACCCTCTTATTCTGGGGTCAGCAAACTTTTTCAGCAGGGGGCTGGTTCATTGTCCCTCAGACCTTGTGGGGGGCCAGACTATATTTTTTGGAGGGAAATGAACGAATTCCTATGCCCCACAAATAACCCAGAGATGCATTTTAAATAAAAGGACATAGTCTACTCATGTAAAAACACACTGATTCCCAGACCGTCCGTGGGCCGGATTTAGAAAGTGATTGGGCCGGATCCGGCCCCTGGGCCTTAGTTTGCCTACCCATACTCTTATTGGTACTCAGTGCAGAGGCCATTGGACTAGTAAACATGAAAATCTTGGAACTGGGGAAGTTGGAGTGTGCCCAGACTGGTGGCTTTTCTGCTACAAAACATACACACAAACACACATGTAAATAGAAGATTTGTGAGGCTTCACATGGCCTATCTCTGTTTCTGCTTCGGCAGGGGTAGACTTTGGTAATATTGCACTCTGAGCGAGGACAAAATCCCCCTCCCCTGTTCTTATTTTCACAATAATTAATTTTGGTACATTTGCTTTTTAAATGGATCCTCTTCATATTATTATTATTTTGCGCTCCCTCGGCTTGGCGATCCATGTGGGGGAATTGCCAACACTGCCCTAAATTTGGCACTGGCTCCAGTTCCCATTTCTTTGCCCCAGCATGAAAGAGTTTTCACCCAGAAATCTCCTGCTGCCCTTTCTTGGTCACTCCTCTTGAAAAAAGAAGAAACATTTTTTAAGGGTAGGTTTCTACCCATGTACTTATTTCAAGGAGTTGCAGGAGCACAGCACATGGCTTGGTTCCCTTTGGAATAAGGTCACTGGAGGCTAAACATTGTCACTTTCCTTTAGCAGAAATTGAACCTGCCTTCTTACAATTCCAGGAAATTCAAAGACAGAGCATCCTCTGCCTGCAAACGTCTAGCAAGGGAGAGCCCAACTTCTAGGTAACGGGTCCTTTGCAGAACTGCTCTCACTGTTAATAAATAATCTTCTCATATTCCACAGAAATCTCCCCTCCTTTAACTTAAGCCTGATAGCAGAGCATATGACAGCAGAGGAAAACCCCCATCTTTGCCCTTTTCTATAAACGGTGTTCAAACATTACCTTCAACAAGTGTACAGTCTGGGCACCTGTATACACAAATAGGTGAGCTCTACTCTCATCCGGTTTTTCACATATAATGCTCCTCCTCCCTTAGAGCTGCCACTGGAGCCAATCACCCCACTGCCGCTTCCAGAGACAGATACAGGCAGAAGCCACAAATCCATTCCAGATCCATCCCAGCCTTTTTATTCTGCCTGCGTCTCTCCGCCGGCTTCCCTTGCTCCACAGGTTTTTGAAACATTAAGGGGTGCATGGGCACACCCCCTACAGGTGAGACTAAATTGCCTTCCACATGTGGATGGCAGGGATCTGTAGTGCCAATCCTCAAAAAAAGAGCTGAGCTACCTTTGTGACCTCCTGCAGTATCTGAAGAAGGCTGCACTGACCTTGTGCATACTGCTCCCCTTCCATCTCCCGCCACTCACGAAATGTACTTTAAATGCAAAGCCCTGCGAAGGGGCTTCTTTCTAGCATACAGGGACAAAGCCCCACACCACACTTAAAAGGTGGAAGGTGGCGCCTGTTCTTGTTGACAGATCTCACAGTGTTAAATTGGGGATCATGGTCTTGGAACCCTCCAGGCTTGTTTTAGTTTGACTCATTAATCTCACTGAAGCTTTGCTTGCCTCAGATAATGCAAGGATTAACTGGACAGCAAAACAAACAGAAGCCTGAATAACTGCCCAGGTTATCACCTCTTCCCTTCTACCAATAAAATTCAAGAGAAGATTAATAAAGGGGGATACTAAATCTTTCTCTCGCTCTCTGTCTGACGGCTTTATCGCTAAAATTCCTTGCAGGATTTCATTGTCAAGAATATCGATCAGACGGTCACAAAATACATAGAAAAATGAGCACAAATTATTATCCCAGGCCTGATCATTTAGCTGCTGTTGTCATTAAACAAAAAACAACACCCTGATATTTTTAAATATTTCCATTTAGATAAACTTGTGAAAAGTCTAAAGATAATACTTAAAACAAGGTGGAAGCAATGAAGAATTATTCTTGGAAGCCATACAAGGCAAGGTTTTGTTTGTGTGTGTATGTATTTCGCCTTATTAAAGTCAAGCCTTACGTTCTCCAGGAGATAAATTACAGTGGCAGGATCAATCTTAATTCTTCCAGATGATACTGATGGTGGGGTTTTATGTGCAATAAAGGCAGTATTTAAAAACAATGGGTGTTAGATGCACAACTGATTTTAGGGTGGCCAGATGCAAAAGAGAACAGGGATCTGGTTCTACACCTGCTTAAAATCCTTCTTCTACACATCTAGAGCTGTATCCTCTCTTGCATCTGGCCACCCTGCTGGCATTGTCCATATTTCACATAGTTCAGGCTGCAAACCTGTGCATACGTTCACAGGGAGTAAGTCCTCTGAGCCTTATGCCCAAAGAAGCCGTGCATATCACTGTGTTGCATATTGCTGATTTCTTTTATTGTCTTCCTTAGGTTATGTAAACCACTTTTCCTTTCTGACATGAAAGTAATAAATGAAAAAGGAAAGTAAAACAGCAACACCACCAAACCATGTCAAACAGTGTCAAACGGCATGGTGCAAGCCACACTAAGGCTCTGTGTATCTGGGCAAGCAGCCAGGGGGCAAAGTTCAGCCCTGCCGTCTCCCGGACCGGCTGCTTTCTCCTGGTTGCTCCCTCTTGCCACTGCTGCCAGGACTGGGCGCTTCAAAGCCTTGAGTGGAAGGGAAAGAAAGAAATTGCATTTGCCGGTGCTATAGAGCTGCAGTGGCAAATAAAAGAGCAGGACAGGGGTGGTGACCTTATGGTCCTGCAGATGTTGCTGGACTACAGTTCCCATTATGCCTCACTACTGCCCGTGTTGACTGCAGCTGATGGGAGATGTAGTCCAACGGCATCTGCAGGCCCACAGACTTCCCCATCCCTGCAATAAAAGAAAGGCTATGAGTGATATAGAAGATTATGTCCCTGACCCCCTACCCACCAACTGGACTGGCAGCTGAAGCTTACTTTTGCAGCAGCAAGAGGATGGTTTATTCCAGCAAACCTGAAGGTACCTGGCTAATTTATAGCAATGGTTCTCAGAGGGGTGGTACTGCCCTCTGGGATTACCCAGGGGGGCACTAAAAGACAAGCAGGTAGCAGAGGGATGCTGGTAGTCGAAATGAGCTGGTATTGCTGGATCAAACTCATCATTTTTGTTGAATTAATGAAGCTAAACAGTTTTAACTGGATTTTGAATAAATGCTGAATCAGTTGTTATTGTTTTGAATTTTATTGAGTTATTATCTTCCTTAGTGGGATGTGCAGACTGCTATTTTGAACAATGTTTTTTTATCAAGTAGGGCAGCACGCTCTGGGGATGAGTTTATGGAAACACGGGAGTGGGTGTTCAGAGGGTGCAAGACAGCCTGTGCGCCTGAGGCAGCTGCCTCACTCTACCTAATGGTAGGAATGTCCCTGCATCTCTCTCAACATCCTTTGTACTGATTGGCAGCAGCTTTGCAATGTTCCATAGAGGTGTCTTCTCCAGGCCCCATCTTGCAATGCCAGGGATAAACCTGGGATCGTATGCATGCAATGCTTGTCCTCTGTCACTGAGCTATGACACTTCCCCTTAGTGGCACTTGGAGAGGAGGAAGAACCCAGGATAACATACCAGGGTGGGAAGGAATGCTCCCTGTGAGGTTATTCACAAGCTGATGTATACTGGACTAAGGGCTTATGGTTTGTAAATAGCTCAGTTTCGCTGAGAACTGTTCCTGGGTGTTTCTTTGATTGACAAATTTGCTCAAAGGCCTCCCAATAAATTTTGGAGATTGACCCGAGAATTCATTATTGTTGACTCTTCCCACCTGGCTCACAATATAACAGAAGAGGAAACGTACTGGGGAAGTCAATGGCCTGTCGTTGCTGATGAGGCTGGGAAAGTTCAGTGCGTCAAGCTAATCCCTCTGAGCAATTGCACCTGATTGTCTGTTCCTGGGATCCTGTGCACTCAAGGGCAGGATAAGGCAAAGGCCTGCAGTTGCTTCAGTTTGGATTGAACTGGATGGTGCTGCACACGGTCGATCCCTGCCCGATATTTTATAGGCGACATTTCAAGATCCAATTGAAGGTTCATATCCTGCTACTAATATTAATTTCTGTCGCTTTGGCTTCTTATGCTAATCCTATGCACACTTCCTACCAATTAAATCCCATTGAAAGGGGGACAAAGTGGTGAGATTGGCTTCTCTATGGAGGCATGGACAGTTGATTGGGCCCTATGTTTCCCCAGCTGGTATGATTCAGTAAGTTGCACGTCCCATCCTTAGGGCTGAGTTGATTATCACAGCTATGGCTCAGTAGTCTTGTATTTTGGGTAATCTGTTCCAGCTCTTAGATCCCACATGAACCATTTATTTTATTTATTTTGAGCTTTCGTATAATGTTTTCTGTTGCAAGTGCTTGTGAAGCAAATAATATCATGTAACTCTGTTTACTTCTTTTGGAACTTCCTCCCACCCCAAAGCAAATATGTGGACTCCCCCAGTCTAGATCAGAGCCTCAGAGAAAACCTGAAGGTTAAAGACTCCCTACTCCCCACTCCATGGTCCTGATAGGGATCAGAGGGCCACATACTAGCAATTTGTGGAAGGGAAAGCTTGCACCCAAGGGTAGTTCCTCCCTTGCTTCCAAATTATGCTATATGCAGCTGTGATGAATATCTTCTCATACAGGTGACTTGTGCTTTTATTGCCCTTATCTTGGCTCAAATTGTTACTGCATAAATGCTATTGCTTTCTCATAGTATTTTAGTACTTCTACTTCTGGTACCAGCTGAAATCAGGAAGTGCCAAAGTTGGTGGAAATACATAAATCCTTTCCCCGTTTATTTAAAATAATTTATATCCTGCTATTCCTACATAAGGAGAGCAGACATTAAAAAGTGTACATTAAAAAGTGTAAAGCAATATGGGCAAACAAAAATGAAGCCCACGGTTGTCAAAATATCTAGGAGCGCCATGGGTGTCTGCAGAATTGCGGGGGGGGGGAGAGTGATCTAGGGGTTTATCCATACTTACCTTTTGCCACACTTTTTCCAGGCACAGGTCCAAGCATTGTTGTTGTTGCTGTTGTTTGTCCCGGAGTTTTCCTCATGAAAATCTGCTCTTTGGTGCTCAGTTGGAGCAAACATCAATTTGAGTTTTCTACAGATTGTTCTTTGCTCCAATTGAGCTTCAAAGAGTGGGGTTTCAGGGGGAAAGCTCTGAGGCCTCAATATGAGACCTTCCGATGAGACCAATATGAGACCTTCAGACCGCTTTCTGAATCTGGTTTGTTTTCTGACCTATTCTAGCAGTGTTTATTCCCAGAGCACAACCTCACTTTTTCTTGCAAGTGGTGTTCATGCACACACAAGGAAGTAAACAAAAGGGACTCAGGGGGGCTTTGACTCCATTAAAAATAAGGAAAGGGAAAATGCAGAGTTTGCCAAATGGAAAAGGACGAGGGAAGGAAACTATTGGCGGACATTCAACGGGAAAGTCACAAACAACAGAGACACACCAAAAGCAAACTTGGAGAGCAAGCCTAAGAAATATTTTCAGCAAAGAATCTTTATGCTGCCAATAGTGCAATTTTTCTTTAAGCAATATCTCAACAGTGCACTGACATGCACAACCATGGAATATTAGTAAAGATGTCTCCGCTAGCAATATTATTCTGATATGTAAATGCAAACCTTTCTACGGGTGGTTGCCATTGCTAACTTTGCTGGCTTAGTGCCACAGATGCCACAGTGTTGATGTTGTTAAAGAATGGTTGTGAACACAAGGCTGGCTGAAAACACTTTGATGCCTGAGGCAGAAAATCTAAATCTTACTGCCAACCCACAAAATATACAATTTGAATCAACTAACAGGCATTCATGGCTGAACAGGGAATGGGAACATGAGTAGATGGCATGAAGCCATACTGGCCCTGCCTGCTCCACCCCTGTCCGCACCTTGTTGAACCTGATAACACAGAGTTACTGATCACAGAAAGGCTCAATGTGTGAAATGTGAAGATGCTTCTGGCATGGTCAGGACTGTTGGGTTGGGGGGCTGGCACATGCAGCCCTCCTTCTCCTCCACTGACTGAAAATTGTATCACTTAAAGAGCTCTGATTGGCTGCCCTTTAGGTAAATAACAGGCCTCCAAAATAAATAAATGATGCTCAGACGCGGCAAGACTGGGAAAGGTGGTGTTTTATAATCCCTTGAATTCCACATATCACTGATTTTTCTAAACGGCAGGCATCTAAAGGCGCTAACCCCTCGTATCCTGGCTCCTTTTCAGGACCGATGAAGGGCAGCTTTAATATGCTCCTTGTGAATTTCACTCCATTGCAACAAGAGCCCAGCTCCCACTGGAACAATAGCTGGGGAGAGAGAACGGGCATCAGAAGTTCCAAACTACAAACAGGAAACACTCTACATGTCTTCAAAGCATTTATAAACACTGGAAGTTGAGCAGAACTGAGGAGAGCAACTGTGCCAGACCAATTGCGCTTGTCCAAAAGCTGCATATGCCGTTACCGGAGAAGAAATTTGTGAGGCACAGTCATCATCTATCCTGTTTTTGTACAAAGGCAGGCACATGAGCCAAAAAGAAAGCTTTGCCTGACACGGCAATCTTAATTTTCAAAAGCCTTACTTGTTCACCGAAAGTAGAGTTGGGCCTCTGCCGAAGAGCAAGCGATACAGAGGGGGCTTAAAGTATGCTGTTACTGTTGTGTCTTTTTAATGATGTGTTTTTTGGTTTTACATTTTATTGTACATTGCCTTGGGCTCCTCCGGCAGTAAGTGTGATATAGAAATGCAACGAATAAACAAAAAATGTGGGGGATCTAAATCCACTAATGTGAACTTGCCCTCTAAGGCTAAATACCTTCTTTTCTTTCCCTGTTGTTCAAATGAGACAGCACAATTATATTTAAATTATTAGATTCTGCCGCCCTCCGGGCAGGGGGCTTGTTTAATATCGTAAACAGGTTGTTCAGATATCACAAAATGACTTTTTAAAAAGGATTTCCCCTGGAAAGGGTATAGCATTAAATGAGGGGAAAACACAGGCTGGCATTTTGATGACAATGATTTCATATGGAATAATAATAATAATAATAATAATAATAATGTGCACAAGGAGTGCCCAACAATAAACATCTGAGCTCCAACCTCCCACATTCATGTTATACAAGTTTACAAGTTCATGGCTAAGAAAGCAATTCCCTTCAAAATTTCAGAATGTACATAACACAATTTGCTTTCTGAAAATCCCAAATGATTCTACTGGAACAGTACCTAAATCAGATTTGCCCACCTGCTACTCTCTGCCGTGTGGTAACTCAGCTTTGATATTTCAAGACTGTTCATCTAGGCAGCCCTGTGAATCATTAATAGCAGGGGTCTGCAAGCTGCGGCCCATTGGCCACAAGCGGCCCATGGGGATCATTTAAACGGCCCCCGAGCCACCCCCGAACCAAGCCGCCTGCTCAGCGAGTCCCCATGCGCTGCTCTAAACCGACACAGCGCGGAGTGGGGACTTGCTTCTGCAGCGCCAGAAATCCACGGGAGTGAACTGGCCCAGGCGAGGTAAACCTTGCCGACCCCTGGTTAATAGTATGTGCATACAGAGGGAAATTTGGAAGCTTCCTGTTAAATCAGAGCACTTCTTTGGCATGAAAGTCTGATCCCCCGATTTCAGCAGAAATTATTTCTGAGTGATTTGCATTGTGGCAAAGTACAAATGAATTGGTTGAAATCAGCCTTCCCCAACCTGGTAGCCTCTAAATATTTTGGACTACAACTCCCATCTAGCATGTTTGACTGACAGGGGCTGATGGGAATTGTAGTCCTAAACACCTGGAGGGCACTGGGTTGGGGAAGGTTCATTCAAGCAACTTTCAGATTTGTACTAGAGCTCTAGTGTTTGTCCCCTGGATTTCCCCTGCTTCTTTGTTAGTTGCAGATACATTAAAAACAACAAAACCTCACTAATTAGAGAAGGGGGGAAACCTTTGTTATTGTCTCTGAGCTTCTGTAGCATAAAGTTCCAGGATTCTTTTATTCCCAGCTGCTGGATTCAGAAAGCTTTTCCTTTTCAAACTTCCTGTTCACACAGGGCTGGGGTGGGAAGTGGGAGAGGGAGGCTAGGCACTGAAGGAAAAAGGATTAACTGTTTCTCTCCTCTGACCTCTGGAAAGAGCTCTCTGTGAAAGTGGCAGCATGTATCTCTAGGAATTATAAATGATGTGACACAAAAAAGGGGCAGGAAGTAACAGTCTTGTCAATATGACACACAAACACGCTTACCCAGACATTGTTATAATGTTAGAATCCTAGCCTATACAGAGGCTTCCACACTTCAAATTTGGATAAATTCTCAAAGATAATTTAAAAAAGCAAAATAGATTGGGAAAGCGGCTCACTTGTGGCACCAAAACACCTTTTTTATTATTATTTAAAACATTTATACACCATCAAAATCCTAAGAACATTTTGCATATTGGCATTCTCTAATGTAATGGCAAAATCTGCTTCAGCTAGAACATGCAGTTGCTTAAGACATAAGCAATCCTTCGAAAAATAATCTTTATTTTTGCACTTTCAGGAGTGTTGCAAAAGTACAAGCATGTAACAAAAATGGCTGCTTGGAGCCAATGCCACCCTAGTTGTGAGTGCTAGAGACTTCTGGTCATGTGAGGGGGTGGGAAGGAGGAAGACATGTTTTCCACAGATGTATCCCCTCCAGTTACAGCATCCTGTCCTACCTTGGACGCCATTTTGGATGGTCCTCCAACCCTCAGGGGCAGCTTTTCAGGGGCTCAAGGGGCTGCAGCAGGAAGGAGATAGGAAATTCCCATTCCACAAGCAGAACTCTGTCTTAGACTCTAAGCTTATATAATATTTATTTTATTTATTCATTTCATAAAATTCATTCACTGTTTGACTGTAAAAAAACACACCAAACAAACTCAAAGTGACATCATGGGAGGGGGGTTTCCAGTTATTCCTCACTTGCCCTTGGAAGCCTCATAAGAAGCTGCTGCAGGACATGTGCTGTGAGCAACATCATGGCGTGTTTCTAGGACTAAGGTGAAGCTGTGAAGCTCCCTTGCTGATTTTGCTATTGGAGGCTGCATTTTGTTTAAGTAACCTTGTTATATTTATATTGGAATGTGGTTAGATATTCATAGAATCGTAGAATTGTAGAATTTTAGAGTTGGAGGGTCAGCCCCCAGCAGTACAGGAATCTTTTGCCCAATGTGGGGTTCGAACCCACCACCCTGATATTAACAGTTTCATTCTCTACCACAGGCATAGGCAAACTCGGCCCTCCAGATGTTTGGGACTACAATCCCCACCATCCCTGAGCACTGGTCCTGTTAGCTAGGGATGATGGGAGTTGTAGTCCCAAAACATCTGGAAGGCTGAGTTTGCCTATGCCTGCTCTACCAGCTGAGCCAGGTCATTGAATTTGCTATTGTTTTGCTCTGTTATAGTGAATTTTTTTTGGTAGTGTTTGCTTGAAATGCTCTCATTTCTTTTGCTGTAAGCCGCTTTGAGCATGCTTTGTGTTTTTGGGTGCAAACATGGCATACAAATTTAATGAATGAATTTAAATAAATAAATAAATAAATAAAATAACACATTAATATCTAGGTGCTATTCAAGGATAACATTGAGAAGGCCCTGATACAGTCTAGAATAGGAGTTGTGTTGTTTTTTTAGTAGATTCTAATTACTAGAACCTCAAGGTCTACCAACAAAAGACAAAACAGTGGCTTAGGGTTGAAGGAAGTAGTGCCTATATTTAAGGAGCATGCTGCCTATGAGCACATGATTGAGACCAAGCATTTGTTTTCATTATCAGAAGCTGAGCTTGCAGTTCTTTCATGCAAAAATCCACTCCTGGTTTCCCCCAAACCTTTCATCATTTCAGCAACTTACTTTCCATGAGGAATTGGCCTTTTTGTTATGGTTAAAACAACTGAGAGTCAGAAACCCTTGCAGATCTTCTGCAAATCACCCGGCAATTCAGCATTAGATCCTGACATATCTTCTGCCCACTCCTGAGCTAGCATGTGTGGAAAGTGATCTATCAGCAATGTCACCTTTGCTTGTCACTTTGAATAACCTCAAAGGGCACGTGATAGTGGTGTAGCTGCTCACCTGTTCCTTCCAGGAATCTAGTCTAGTGCACAGAAAGACACCAGCAAGGTGATTCTAGCTTCTCTAAGGCTGCACATGCAACCTACCAAATTAGAGTTGGATTAATGTTTACCAGTAAACAGAGTCATAGTTCACTACAAACACAGAAGCCAGCCTCAGAGTTTCATGCACCTCCTGGGAACAGCATGAATCAAAACAAGACCTTAGTACAGTTCACCACTCTAATTGCATTGTGAGGGAACTTGAAGGCTGGGAAGTGTGTAAAGGAAGGACTAGAGTTACGATAACCTTTAAAAGCAAAAGCGAGAACATGTTCTTTTTAAGCCAGGTTTTTCGGCAAGCGTACTTGTACACTTCCTCCTCCTCATTCAGCCTTCTTCTTCTTTCCATTAGTGGAACAGAAGAGGGGAACACAGGGGAGCACAGGACTTGTGGATTATGCCCATCCACACCCCACACCCAAAACAGACGTGATCATGTCATCTTCTGAGGGTCTCGGTGGTCTGTGAAATATACTCAGAGTGGAGAGTGGATTTCATGCTCTTTATTCGGCTCATAGTGGTGAGGAGGAATGAATGTTTCCCCAAAGTATCTGCTTTATATACATTATTTACACAATGGGCTGCACGTGATTGGCTAATTCCAGGATTCTCCTGTAGGCCAATCAGGTTGTGGATTCACTTCCACCTGGAGCTGGATTGGGTGGCTCCTGCGGACCAATCATACTGCTGCATTGTTCTAGGACCAATCAGACTGCTGCATTCTGAATCCTATTGTTCTAGGACCAACCAGACTGCTGCATTTTGGATCCTATTGTTCTAGGACCAATCAGACTGCTGCATTTTGGATCCTATTGTTCTAGGACCAATCAGACTGCTGCATTTTGGATCCTATTCAACTCAGTACATAACAGTCTGGCAAGCAGATGAGGTGACAATCGGGTTTTCAAGTTTGTTTGCAAGAGTTTAGCACAGAGGAAGCCAGAGAATGAAGGAAAGAAATGATCTTTGATGGGAATGTTTCCCATATTTCATCGTAGCAATTTAAATGGTGACACTTCCTTGCAATTTCTGATGAAAAGGAAAGGTTGCATTTATCAGTTGTCTGAAGGCTCCAGGTGTTTCATAGACAGATGCCGTGCAATCAGAAGCCAACATGACAAAGTTCATTGGAGCTTCCTGCCTTCTGTGATGGGTAGGTGTCATTTGTCACAAGCAGTGTCCCCAACAGCCACTATCCAAAAGGTGCCTGTGACTTTTGCACAACCATATTTGTCCCTATGCTCACTACCAGCTGTTGCAGGACAAATAGCAGGGTGGGAGAAAATACTGTATTTACCCTGGAACAAAATATTGTGGCTTGGAGGCAAATGAAGTGTAATATTTCTAGACCTTGATTCAGGTAGGTAGCTGTGTTGGTCTGGCACAGTTGAAATAAATTAAAAAAATGCCCAGTAGCACCTTAGAGACCAACTAAGTTTGTTCTGTGTATCTGAAGAAGTGTGCATGCACATGAAATCTTATACCTTAGTTGGTCTCTAAGGTGCTACTGGACAATTTTTAAATTTTTAAAAATATTATTTCTAGACCTTCTTAATTCTAGCTCCCCACTTAGGCAGATCCCTTAATGGCAACTTTATTTTCTTTTTTGCAGTAGATGAAACTTCTTTTTGTCCAGGTATTTTAATGCTGAATCTTAAAGATCTTGGCTGCAATGCTGACGCTCTTTATGCTGATTGACCGCTCTGCTTTGTGTTTTGTAAACTCTTATTGATTATTCTGGTTTTACATAAGCTGCTCTGCGAGCTTTATCAGTGGAACAACAAGGCAAAAATATCTCAAATACAAACAAACAAACACCTCTGCAACAAACTACAGTGGTACCTCAGTCTATGAACTCCACAAAACCGGAACTATTGTTCCGGTTAGCGAACTTTACTTTGGTCAACGAACGGTGGAAGAGCACCAGCGGCGGGAGGCCTTATTAGGGAAAGCGCGCTTCGGTTTAAGAATGGCTTCAGTGTAGGAACAGAATTAAGTTCATAAACTGAGGTACCACAGTAAATTGAAAAAAGCAGTATGGATTTTCTGTAACAAGCACATCATGGCTTTTAACTAAGCATTTATGGTGCTAGTTTGCACATACTCTGAAACTGCCAATAGTAATTCCTGTAAAACCTGCCTGTTTAGGTGGGTCTTTGTTTAGTGGTTTAAGAACATTGTATGTAAGCTCAGTCGTTTCCTCTAAAGAGCTTTGCCCCCACTTCCTGTACCACAAACTTCACCCCCATTCCACCCTTTCTGAGCTTCACCTTAATTTGGCCTCATCTTGCATGACACTGCCTGGAACACACATCATATTAGGGCTGGGATAGCTCAGTTGGTAGAGCATGAGACTCTTAATCTCAGGGTCATGGGTTTGAGCCTGGCGTTGGGTGAAAGATGCTTGCATTGTAGGGAATTGGAGTAGATGACTCTTGTGGTCCCTTCCAACTCTACAATTCTATGAAAATAAGCTATGGTGAACAGTGTGCAGATTAAGGTAGGTAGTGTATCTGAAGAAGTGTGCATGCACACGGAAGCTTATACCAAGAACAAACATAGTTGGTCTCTAAAGTGCTACTGGACATTTTTATATATATATATATAGTATATATAGTATATATATATAGTATGCAAATTAGGAATGGGCAAATCTGTCAGTTTTTATTCTTCAAGTTTCTATTTTTAAATTTAGTTCTCCACATTTCCATTTTTTTGAATTCTGATAAAAATTCAACAGTATTTTAGTGTGAATTTTCCAGATTCCTTTTGCATGCAGTTTTGAATAATGTACACATTTTTTTCAAGTAATCTTTTGTAATATATTGCACTTTTGTGCATTATTTTCAGAAACCATGCATTTTGTTTGGTTGGAGAACCGCATCACAAAATTTGGAGATGTGTGAATTTTAATGGATAGCAGTGTTCTGGTTCGTGTCTTGGTTTGAGAAGTGTGAATTAGGTAGTTTCTCATTAAAATGTAAACAAAATTAATTCTTTCCTCCAACCTCACTATGCATGCACACTGCTCCAAAGTTACCATGGTGCTCCTCCCCTGCTCCTGCTGCGCTGTGGATAAAACCAGCCAGAATCTAACTTGCTATGCTGTTTGTTTCCTCCAAACAAACCACGAGCAGTTACCAAGGTTTCTTCTCGGCTTGCTGTTTGTGGTATGTTTGGAGGAAGCAAACTACAGGACTGGGCTCAGACGGCATGAAAAGTAGGCTCTGGGTGATTTAACCCATGTTCGCACCAGGAGTGGGGGAGGGGCACCGCAGGAACATTTGAGTAGCATTCTACTCATTCACATGAAAGCATAGCTTGCTTTAAACTATGGATTAATGTGACATGCCATGACTTTACCACATCTGAGCACTGCAAGTTACGTGTGTAAACATTACTGTGATGGGATGATTAGCTGCTTGTGCATAAAATCGTGGTCCCTCAGAGTTTGTGCAACTCCACAAACCTCTGTGTGTGACAGAGCTCCTCAGACATGTCTGCCCTAGTCACTTGCAGATTCCGACAGTGGTTGCTTTCGGAAGCGCTTCCAGCATAGAAGCTCCTTAACGGAAACACGTCTTCTGGACTCACGACGTGACAGCTTCCGGCGAGGAATGGGTCTCCCTATGGGAGCTTCTGACACCTCCCCGCTGTTCTCGCTGGACGTGTCCCTGAGCCCTCCCTCTTCCCTGCTAGTTCCTGCCTTAGCTGCTGCGTCTCTCTCCGCATTCATGAGACCTTCCTCCAGAGACCCATCTCTCCCCCTGCTGGTCCCTGCTTTCGCTGCTGATTCCCTCTCAGCCTCCGTGAGCCCTCTCCCCACCTGTTCCTCCGATGGCAGTTCCCTGACATCCACCTCCCCTCCAGGACCCCCTTCACCCCCGCCCATTCCCTCTCCTCTGGGCGGTGAGGAGGTAAAACCCCGAAAAGAATCCTCTTCATCTTCAGACGTCTCGAACATTTCCCTCCATCGGTCTCTGTTCCGGCTCGCTGAATCCTCCTCCTCCTCGGAATCAGTGAACCCCTCCAACTCTTCTTCTTCGTCGGTGGTGGCAAAGTATTCCCTCCGAAACCTCGCCACTGGCTGAGGTTTACGTGGGAACCTCTGATGAAACGTTTCTATTAAAACCTCGTCATTGACATCCTCTGCCATGACCCAGGTGTTTTCCGACTCCGGTTCCCCTTCCCACGTTACCAAATACTCTACTTGATCTCCCTTCCACCTGGAGTCGAGAATCTCCGCTACATGGTAGCTGTGTTCCTTCTCCTCCATTGCTGGTCCCCGAGTGACCCTCCCTTCTCTGTCCCCTTTATACGGTGACAGCAACGACCTGTGGAAAACTGGATGCAGCTTCATGTGGTTCGGTAACCGGAGTCTGAAAGCCACTGGGTTGACCTGTTGCGTGACTTCAAATGGGCCCAGTCTTTTGGGTCTTAACTTCTTACAACCCCCTTTGAATGGTAACCCTTGGGTTGACAGCCACACCTGGTCCCCCACCCTAATGGTTTCACCTTCTCTTCTGTTTTTGTCTGCCTGCCTCTTATATTCCTCCTTGGCCCTGTCTAAGTTAAGTTGGAGCTGGCGATGGATCGCTTCCATTTCTTCTACGAACTGTTCGGCAGCTGGAACGCTCCAGTTCTCCCCTTCCCCCCCTGGGAAAGCTCGGGGATGGCACCCGTAATTAGCCAAAAAGGGGCTCATCCCCGTGGACACGTTCTCCGCATTGTTGTAGGCAAATTCTGCCAACGCCAGCTTCTCCACCCAATCATTCTCTCTGTCATTCACATAACACCTCAAATATTGCTGGAGGATGCTATTGGCTCTTTCCGCCTGCCCGTTGGTTTCAGGATGCCGGGCAGTCGAAAAATTGACCTCTACATGCAGTAAGCTCATGACCTTCCTCCAGAACCTGGAAGTAAATTGTTTCCCTCGGTCTGAAACCACCCTCAAGGGGGCGCCATGCAACCTAAACACATTTTCTACAAACAATTTAGCGGTTTCTTCTGCCGTGACAGCATGTGAGCAGGCTATAAAGTGGGCCATTTTGGTTAACAGGTCTACCACAACCATGATGGCTGTTTTCCCTCTGGACCTTGGCAGATCAGTCATGAAATCTATTGCCACTGTTTCCCATGGTCTTTCAGGTGTGGGTAGTGGTTCTAATAACCCTGCCGGTGCCCGCCTCTCCCCCTTGGCTCGCTGGCATTGGTCACACCCTCTCACATACTCCCGCACATCTTCCCTGACCTTGGGCCACCAAAATTCCCTGGTAACCAGCCACATGGTTTTGTGTTGCCCAAAATGCCCTGCTGTGGGGCTATCGTGCAGTTGCTTGAGTACCTTCTCCCTCAAATCACCTTCAGGTATATATAACGCTCCCTTGTAATACAACGCCCCGTTTCTCTCCTCAAAACCCCCGGGTTTGTCTCCCTCCCTCCTGAGACCCCTGAGTTTGTCCTGGGCGTATTCATCATGCACCGTACCCTCTACCAGTTCCCTTTGCCCCACCAATGCCGCCCCACAAACCCAGCGGTCCTCTGGAATGACATGTGTTTCTTCGGGTGCTCCCTCCCCCTCCAAATATTCAGGTTTGCGTGAGAGAGCGTCCGCCCTCACGTTCTCTGGGCCTGGCACGTAACAAATCTCAAAGTTAAATTTGGAGAACTCCTGGGCCCATCTCAACTGCCGTTGGTTGAGCACTCGCGCCGTTCTCCAATACTCTAGGTTCTTATGGTCAGTGCACACTTGCACCTTATGTTGTGCACCAATTAGCAGGTGCCTCCATCTCCGGAAAGCCTCATGAATAGCAAGAAGTTCTCGGTCGTACACCGTGTAGTTCCTCTCGGATTTGTTCAGCTTTCGCGAAAAAAAGGCACACGGTCTCCACTCTGACTCCTCCTTCCCGGGCTGCAGAAGAAGCACCGCCCCTATGGCTCGGTCTGATGCGTCTGTTTCGACTCTCAGCTTTTTTTGTAAATCCACATGCAGAAGTTGTCCTTCAGAGGCGAAGGCCCTTTTTAGTTCCTCAAACGCTCGCTCCGCCTCCGCAGTCCAAACAAATTTCTTCTTACTGCTGAGACAGTCCGTTATGGGCGCCGTCATGTGGGCAAAGTTTCGGATGAACTTACGATAAAAGTTCCCAAACCCTAGGAACCTCTGCACATCCTTCTTGGTTTTGGGTGTTTTCCATTCCACCACTGCCTGGACCTTGCCGGGATCCATGGCCAATCCCTTGTCTGACAGGCGGTACCCCAGGAATTCCACCTCCTTGGTATGAAACTGACACTTCTCCAGTTTCACCCACAGCCTGTTGGCTTGCAGCCTGCTCAACACTTCTCTGACGTCTCTCACATGCTGCTCCTCATTCTCAGAATACACCAACACGTCATCTAGGAAGGCCACGCAATTCTTGTAAAGCAAAGGCCCCAGTACGTGGTTCATAAACGATTGGAAGCACGCCGAGCCTGCTTGTAAGCCAAATGGCATCACGAGATATTCAAATGCCCCCAAAGGGGTGAACATGGTGGTTTTCCATTCATCCCCTTTCCTTATACGTATCAGGTTGTACGCCCCCCTTAGGTCCAGCTTTGTAAAAATCTTTCCCTTCCGCACCCTGGTCAAAATGTCGTCAATCCTGGGCATAGGGAAAGCCACTGGTTCTGTCACTGCATTTAACCCCCTGAAGTCACACACCAGTCTCGGCTTGTCCGTGTGTTTCTTATCCACAAAAAACACTGGGCTACCTCCCGCTGCTTTGGACTCTCTGATGAAGCCTCTCTTCAGGTTCTTGTCAATGAACTCTCTTAGCTCCTGCATTTCTCTGTCTGACATGGCATACAACTTGCCTACAGGAAGCTGTGCTCCAGGGAGTAAATTGATTTGACAGTCAAAGGGCCTATGCGGGGGTAGTTGGTCAGCTTCCTTCTCGCTGAACACGTCGCTGAGATCTGCGTATTGTGGTGGTACCTTCACCTTCTCCATTACTTCCGTCCCTGCTAGGGTGGCTTGGGCCCCTGCTGAACCCTTTCCCCCTTTGCAGTGTTCTAAGCAATGTGCTGAACCAAAGGAAAACAACTCTCTGATGCCAGCCCACCAGCGGATCATGTAGCGCTAGCCAGCTCATCCCCAAAATAATAGGAGCTCCTCCCAAGGTGGCCACATTAAACGCTATCAGTTCTGTGTGCCTTGCCACCCTCATTATCATTGGGACGGTCTGCAAGCTGACTTCTCCTCCCAACAACTCCCTGCCATCGATCGTGGTCACCTGCAGGGGGTTGCTTAAAGGGATCGTCTGTATCTGGTGTTCAGCAGCAAACTCTTTGCTCATAAAATTGCAGGAGCTGCCTGAGTCCAACAGCGCCTTTATCTTTAGGGGGTGTCCATTTTGCAGCTCTAGCGACACTTCAATCACTAGAGCAGGTTGAGGAGCTTCTGGCATGGGCACTTTCACTGCTCTTCGGCCTGGCTGCTGTGCCCCGACTGTGGCAACCAGGCGTTGGCTTTTACCTGCTCCGGTTTTCCCTCCTCTCTTCCTTCAACAGCTCCCACCATCCCTTGCCATTCCTTCCTCTGGGGGCAGACTCTGGCAAAGTGACCTGGCTGTTGGCAGAGATAGCATTTCCGGGCGCCTTTTCCCTCCTTCTTTCCCCCCTCACTGGGTTTTGAAACTGCGCACGCGCGCGCTGTTCCGATTTCCATCGGCTCTGCCGGCGGGAAAGTTGTCTCTGGAATGTCAGGAATGCGGAACTCCTTCCAGCGTTCCCCCTTCCCTTCCCGCCTCTCCAAAGCTCTCGCCTCCTGGCGCGCTCCTATGGTCAGCGCAGATTTAGTCAGCTGATCCATAGAATCCGCCCTAGGACCCCGGGAAAGTTCGTCTTTCACAGCCGAAGCAAGGCCTTCTTCAAAAAGCATTTGAATGGGTGCCGCCGATAAATCCCACCCCAATCTGTGAACCAGCATGGTGAACTCAGTCCAGTACTCACGGACAGATCGGCTTCCCTGCTTGCAAGCCATTAGCTGTCTGCGCACCACTCCCTCCTCAATATCGCTGGAAAACATGAGATCCATTGCACGAAATAACTTCATGGTGTCCTTTAGGACGTCATTGTGCGTTGCCATCAGGGGTCGAACCCAGTCCCTCGCCCCCCTCTCAAGATGCCCAATCACGAAAGCCACTCGCGATTCCTCATCAGGGAATTCATCAAACTGCACATTGAGGGCATATTGCATCTCTGTCCTAAAGGCATGGTAGTCCTTGGGGTCCCCCCCCAAAACTTCTGCACCAATCCTGGTACCTTTCTGTTGAACTGGGTGGCTCTCCCCTTCTTGTCTGCATCCTGAGCCCTTCTCTCCTCAAGCCTCGCCGTCTGCAGCGCCAGTTGGATTTCCAACGCTCGGTACCTTTCTTCCAAGCTTGGACCCGCTCCAACTCCTGCCTCTCCGGTTCCGGCTGGGTTGCTCATGATGCCTTCTCCTGCACAGGCAGCTTACAGAGACTGTCGGAATGCTGTGATGGGATGATTAGCTGCTTGTGCGTAAAATCGTGGTCCCTCAGAGTTTGTGCAACTCCACAAACCTCTGTGTGTGACAGAGCTCCTCAGACATGTCTGCCCTAGTCACTTGCAGATTCCGACAGTGGTTGCTTTCGGAAGCGCTTCCAGCATAGAAGCTCCTTAACGGAAACACGTCTTCTGGACTCACGACGTGACAGCTTCCGGCGAGGAATGGGTCTCCCTATGGGAGCTTCTGACACCTCCCCGCTGTTCTCGCTGGACGTGTCCCTGAGCCCTCCCTCTTCCCTGCTAGTTCCTGCCTTAGCTGCTGCGTCTCTCTCCGCATTCATGAGACCTTCCTCCAGAGACCCATCTCTCCCCCTGCTGGTCCCTGCTTTCGCTGCTGATTCCCTCTCAGCCTCCGTGAGCCCTCTCCCCACCTGTTCCTCCGATGGCAGTTCCCTGACAATTGCTTTATCCATACTGCAAGCCATTCACCACTGGCCTTCATGTTTAGTGGTGCTCACCATCAGTTATTGAATTTCCTCCAACCACTGACACAGATCACCGTATGATGACCTTGACCCACATAGTGAATACTACTATTTGGCATGGTCAAGAGGTGGGGAGTTCATCAAAGCCATGCCTATTCCTGGGGTGAAAGTAATGCCTTCATTAGCTGTCATAAGTATGAATACTTACACCGTATGAAGGAGCTTCTCCACCCCCATCGTTAAGCCAGGACACTGAGGTCCAGCACCGAGGGTCTTCTGGCAGTTCCCTCACTGCGAGAAGCGAAGTTACAGGGAACCAGGCAGAGGGCCTTCTCGGTAGTGGTGCCCACCCTGTGGAATGCCCTCCCATCAGATGTCAAGGAAATAAACAACTATCTGAGTTTTAGAAGACATATGAAGGCAGCCCTGTTTAGGGAAGTTTTTAATTTTTGACGTTTTAACATGTTTTAAATATTCTTTTGGGAGCCACCCAGAGTCAGATGGGTCGGGTATAAATAATAAATTGTTGTTGTTGTTGTCTATCTACTTGGCTTCTGGCATGGTGTTCATTGGACTCCGATACCCACTTTCTTGGAACTAGGGCTGTGCTAAATTTTCATATTCAGACTGAATATTCATAGTTCTGAGTCTTAGGTCAAAAACAAGAGTTTATGGAGGTAAGAATTACTTCCCTGAATTACTTATGATTGTGGAAATACTGCAGCCTGCAGAAAGAATCCTGTTGATCTTCTGAGAAATGAGATCAAGACACAATGCTCTTTCCCACCCAGCTCCAGGATTCGATCTATACTTCTGCAGATGTGCTTTCAAAAGCACATCTGGGTTTATTGGGTTTTATAAGTTGGCTGCTTCCTTCCTTCCAAGCAGGAAGCTGGAGCAGAGCTCTGTGTTCAGTGTGCTGGGGAGTGTGTGGAAGTGCAGAAGGAAAGACCAGAGCTGACTTTCTGGTGTGTTCTTCCACCATACACACTTTTTCCATACTTGTACATGAGCTGTTTATAGCCAAGCTATGTCCATTCCCACATTTGCTTTGGAGAACCTTTCCAGACATTGTCCCCAAGCAACACCTTATTTCTGAGCTATTAGAAGGCCTTTCCATTCAGATGCAAATGAAGTCCTTCCTGACAACAAGTGTTGAGTAATTCTGACGTCAATACATGAGCCGTAGCTGGACATTCCAATAATAGACCTGCCGTTTGGAAAAAAGAGTGGAAAGGAAGCAACTGCAGATACTTGAGAGGCTCAGTTCTTTGGGAGATAGGGAGCTGCAGAAAGAGGAGATGGGCAGAGGTAACCATGTTTTACGATCAGCTCCCTTGAAATGTTGTGTGACGGTAAATGCAGTTACCCTGAAATATTTTCAAGTGTGGCCAGAATCAAAGTGGGGTGGTATTTGAAGACCACCAATGCAAATCTGTGCACTCACCGAGATCAGCTATGAAGGCCCTATTGGTTACTTGAAAGATGAATCTGATTGGTGGGCATGAGAGGCAGGGCCTTTTCTCACTTTTATCTCACTCCCTCTCAAGTGATTTGCATATGACCTCATAAGTACACAGGTCTTTAAACCCCATTTATTTTGGGCTGCATTTTCATATATAGCCTTCATAGTTCTGCAAGTCTGAAATTGTTTTTCAGTTGTTTTAGTTAGTTATAAGGGTTTGTTGCTGGCCTGTAAATTGTTCTAGACCTCTCATTAAAATTATTACTTTTAATTGAAATATAATAATTGTATCTTATGGTCATTTTATGTAAGTTGCTTTGCGGGGGTTTGCCCTAAAAGGTAGCCTGGAAATATGTTGAGACAAGGGCTCATGTACCATTAATGATGGTAAAGACGAGGGATAAATGAATGGAAGGAAATAATGTTTATTAAAGATTTTCTTGGATTACAAAAGAATGTGCAATGTTTCTTTTGTTCCATATCATAGAGTCTTTTCTATAGATTATTTACGTTCAATGTGAGAAGGTTCCTCTTTTGTATGACTGTTGGCACAAGGGTGTCCTCTGTTGCCTCTAACTGCCCTAACAGTGATTGAAAAAACTGAGAGTAAAACACGTAGTGATTAGAAAGTCCACTATCACTATTTGGAGTGCCATGACCTTTCTGCTTGTTTCCAGAGATCTTGACCCGCTAAGCTGCACAGAAATCACAGTCATTGTAGCTGACTTTTCTGATTTGCTGGCTCATAAGGAAAAGTGAAAATGGCTCCAAGGCACACTGCCTCTCTCAATAGCATCTCATTAAAGCAATGTGTCATTTCCATGGCCACTGTGTTAATTATGCAAAGGCCTCAAACTACTTTTCATTTATTTAAGCGGTTTATTGCAAGAATGTCTGCCTTGCCTTATCTTATCTAACCCAATTCAAAGTGGCAATAAGAAGCCACAAATATTAATCTTCTCACAGTTATACAAAATATGGAGCCCGGAGTTTATTATTTACTCATTCTTCAAGATTTTTTTTTAACCTCCTTTTTATTTTATTATTCAAGGCGGGACACAGAATCTGACAAATTAAGTTAAAGGTATCAGTGACTGATGCCTCAAAGCATGAAGACAAAGCATCACTATTCCTTTGTAGACTGGCACAAAACTGCACTGCAAACCCAGGGTATAATTAGAAACAAAAAGTCTGGTGTCTTGCAGTAAGCAAAAATTTCATAAATGAATTATGCACACTTCCCTGGTGGTAAGCCCCATATCGAAGTGTACATGCATAGGATGCCTGCTGCTGATTTTACATTGGGATTCATTCATTCCTCTTGAGCAGAGATCGCCAACTTGGTGCCCTGCAGATACTGTTGAACTACATCTCCCATCAGCTTCAGCTGACCTTGTCAATATGGCACCATATTGCTAGAAAGCATGGGTTTGAGTGGTTTTGCTTTTGCCTTGCTTTTTCCCCCTGGAAAACTGGCTCTTTAGCACTAAATTGGAACAAACAGCAATCCGCAGAAAATCCGATTGCTGTTTGTTCCAATTCAGTGCTAAAGAGCAGGCTTTCTTGGGGGAAACTGGCAGGGCAAATGGAAGTGTGGATGAGCTCTTAGTGAAAGGCATAGGAGTCAATTCTTAGGGGCTGAGGTCCCTTTGGCCACCCCCAAATAAAATATTTGATGGGGCAGGGGCCCCCAAAGTTGACAGCCATTGCCATTCATATGGTGTGCGTGTGCCGCGTTTTGTGATCGATTCTGCAGGGTGGGGCTTACTTAGGCTCCCCCAGTATTTTATTCAAGTTGGCACCCCTGGTGGAAGGTCATACAGTGAAGTGGAAGGTGTGTGGATAGTATCATTATATGGTTTCGTCACTAGATGACACTAGACTTAGATGTATCTGGGTGGAGTCAGGTGTTTCCTGTTACTGTTCTCATCTTGTTTCAGATACAATAAAGTTCTTGTGTAGCTTCCTGACTGGTATGTCCTCTAAGAGCCTTCCATTACTCCCGAGCTTTCTAATTGTTCCATTTTGTTTTTCTTCTTGTAGTACTAAAAAAACACCGCTCCACTGACAATAATAACAGCTTCTCATCTCAGCCAGGTTCATAAAGAACCTGGAAACTTTGTCCCATTCCAGAGGATACTTACAGCACTTCATTAGTAGCAGGCAGAAAGAAAAGTAGGTAGAGATAAGGTACTGGAGCAGCCCAAATAAGAATTTCAAACACTTTTGATGGAGAGGGAAGAAGGACTTCTTTTCTGCAACTATACATTTCTAAACATGAGGGAAGTCTGGAAATTGTAGAGGATGCATCAGAGTAAAAGTTCATAATGTAGATTTAGGTATTTAAGATTATGGAAAGTGGATATCCCTCTGTTTATCAATAAACAACTACTAACCGCTCCGGCGGGAAGGTAAACAGTGTTTCCGTGAGCTGCTCTGGTTTTGGTTTCCATTGCACCAGAAGCAGCTTAGTCATGCTGGCCACATGACCCGGGAAAACTGTCTGTGGACAAACACCGGCTTCCCTGGCCTGTAAAGCGAGATGAGTGTCGCAACCCCAGAGTCGTCTGCGACTGGACTTAACTGTCAGGGGTCCTTTACCTTTTTTAACTCGTAAGAAATTATGCTGGTAGACAATACCAAGCGAGATGGACCAACACTCTGACTTGGTATAGGCAGCTTCCTAGTTTCCTACTGTGTACATGTGACGTTCTAGTTTTTTTATTGACTGAGAGCTGCATGTCTGAAAGAACGTGGTAGACATGTCCTCTGGAGCCATCATTGGCCCAGTAAATGTTTCTAGCTTTTAGCAGCATACAGAATATTGTAGAATCAACATGGAAGATGCAGAGCTGCCAGTCTTGCGTGTGACATGGTGAAATCAAAGAAGTAATGCCCAACATTGCCTTTTCATCCTCACTTCCTGTTCCTCCTTCAACCTCTGCAATTGCTGGTTTTACTTTTGTGTTCCATATATACTGTTACAAACTTTGGTGCTATGCATTTATTTTTTTAGGAAAAGCAAGCCAGAACCTCAGACAGTGCCAGCTCAAGTTTTCGTTTTCTTTTTTTGCTGGGATGGCAGGGTAAGTGAGCATGCACCCCACTGAACATTACAGTGGTACCTCAGGTTACAGACACTTCATGTTACAGACGCTTCAGGTTACAGACTCCGCTAACCCAGAAATAGTACCTCGGGTTAAGAACTTTGCTTCAGGATGAGAACAGAAATCGCACGTCGGCGGTGTGGCGGCAGCAGAAGGCCCCATTAGCTAAAGTGGTACCTCAGGTTAAGAACAACTTCAGGTTAAGAACGGACCTCCGGAACGAATTAAGTTCTTAACCTGAGGTACCATTGTACTTCCAGCTGTTGCTCTTCTGCCTCAAAGTTGCTGCCATGTGGACTTCCGGGTTAGCGCCTCCCGCAATGGCGGATTTCCTCTGATCGGGAGGAATCCGCTCCATGGAAATTAGGGTCTGGACCGCCACGGTGAGGCAGAGACCCATTAAAAACCACAGGCGGGAGAAGCCTGTGGACGTGGGATTCGGCTGGCACCTTTTGCGCCTCCCCTACTTGCGGGGGAACCCGGTTTCGGGGATCCGGAGCGACGTGGGATGAGCGGCGCGGTGCTTCGAATTGACTGCTTCTTTCACGTAGTGAAGCCGCATTGCTGTTGCCGGAGAGCGCCTGGGAATGGGCTGCCAGTAAGATTGACGTTTTGGGAAAGTTCATTGACTGTGAATAAAACGTATGTTGATAGACTGTTAAATAAGAGAAATATATTTTTTCCATTGTTTCCTTTTGCACTTAAAAAGGAGTAAAAAAATAACTGAAAATCGAAACTAACTTTGTTGCTGGATCTGCGCTTAAAAGGATGGATACAAATAGAAACTGTTTCCTCTAGAGGGAGCTTTCGAAACTGTTGCAGGAGTGGAGCTGGGGAATTTTCCAGCTGTAGAGATTAAAGACCGTGAGAATCAGAGATTGACCTTGGACAAGAATGTTGACAGAAGAAGCCTTGGTGATTGCATTTTGCAAGACAAGTGCTTTATTGGAACAGCTTCATGAGAAGATGGACGTGATGATTATTAAAATTGACAACTTGGGACAAAAAATGACTGATCTGGGACTAAAAGTGAATACTATGCAGAAACTACTCAGGTTTTGATTCAGGAATCTGTTTTGACATGGCAAGCTGTGGAGAAGACGAAGGAGAAAGTTGTTGTTGAACCTCAAGTAATTCAAGCAGAGAGAGCCCCGGCCTCACAGAGGCAATTTGATGAACATAAGCTGTTGCCTTTTATGATCGAACCTAGAGAAAGCCAGATTTGGTGGGAGGGAGCCCTGCTTGGATTGGAGAAGGAAAGTTGGATAGATCCTCTTATGCAGAGATGTTCTGGCCTTTGGGATTTGGATTTGGGTCAGGGGGAGATTGGTGCTCTGAAATATCTTTTGGACTTTAGTTCTGACTATGGAGAATGGGCTGACCTGTCAAGAAGGAATAAGGACATTGTTAGGTTGGAGTTTCCCCGAGATCTACTCCTCAGTGCCAAAGGAAGGAAATTAAGAACAAGATCAGCAGAAGATAAAGTAAAGTACATCTATAAATATGAAGAAGAGCTGCAGAAGGGACATGGAAAAGAGTTAAGAGCCTCGGACAGAAGGTCACCAGGTTGATGGACCATATGGAATTGATAGAAAGGACTGACAGAATCCGAGACCAGGGAGAAGAGACGGTGGAAGAAGATTGGGGGGGGGGAAAGTTTTTTAAAAGTTTTTTTTATTATTTAGAGAAATGTTGCAAAATTAATGAGTGTTAGAAAAATGTTGGAATGAAATTATATGGCTTTAGTAGAAATGTTATAAGGAGTTAAGTATAAATAAGTTTTAGGGTTTTAATGGTAAGATAAGGTTAAAATAAATTAAGATAACTAAATGATAGAAAACAGTGAAAGATGGAAAGGATTTGCTGAAATAATTAATAACTAGAACACAAAAAGGGAGGTGTGAGGAGGTCGATGAAACAAGCTAATGAAAGATAAAAAATATGGAAATATTGGATGTGTTTTTAATTGTTTTTGTTTTGGTTTTGATGTATTGCGTCTTTTGCTTTTTTATATGTACTGTAATGTTTTGATCTGTATTGTTTATTTTTTTATTTTTTTATTTTTTCTTTTTCTCTTTAATTCTTAAACTTTTAATAAATATTATTAAAAAACAAAACAAAAACAAAGTTGCTGCCATGTGCTTGCTTGCCAGATGGAGCCAAGGAAGCAACACCATGGCTCTTTGCTTGCTTACTCATCCCCTCTGGGTCAGAGTGAGAGGAAGGTGGTAAACAGGTTGAAACAGTGAAGTGGGGGGTACATGTGGATGTGCAGGTCCAGGGGCCTCTTGTTAGTGGCATGCCTGCTAGGGTGTGGGCCCAACCATGCCAACCCTTGATGCCAGTCCTGCTCTCCCAGTATTTAGAAATCAACACATATCTCTGTCCCAGATACAAAACTTTATATAATATGATTTCTCCAGGTTGTATATTAAAATTCTGCATCAGCATTTGAGCCTCTCCTTTGGCCTAAATTACTCCCTTGGCCTGTTACTGTGATTCTGTTATACTTTTATTGTTTTAATGGGGATGGGTGGGTGGGGTTGCTTTAAATTATTGTTAAATGTTATATGCTCATTTGTATTTTTGTATTTCTATTTGGGGGCTGGGGTGCTGTTTAGGGGCTGTCGGGATGATATCAGTGGCTCCCAGCTGGTTGCTCGGGAAGTATAAAGACAAGGAAAAGTTTCTTACCGTCTATTTTTATTTCAGTCTCTACAGAGAGAGGCTATAGAACCCAGCCTCTTGGATAATGGCGTTGTCCTGAGTGACTCTCCACCCTCATCTCTCCCACTTCCTCATTCGTCACTTCTATGGGTGCTGCTACGTGCCCTCTGTTTTTGAGCTCTTTGCTCTCCTACTCTGGGAGATGGTCTGGAATGCTTTCTAATGGCAAATAGCTGCTCCAGTTCTGCCTGCTCCTCCTCTCCCATTATTTCCCAACCTCCCCCCTCATCTGCCTCTGAGCTGTGACCTCCCTCAAACCCCTGTTGTAAATCTATACTGTCTTCCTCCTCCTCCTCCGCCTCCCTGGAAGGGTCAGGATGGGGAGGCGGTCTCCACCATTCCTCCTCTCCCCAGTCCCTGACAGGGGCTTTTGTTGGGGCGTGTATTGTTTATTAGTGTGTATGCATTTGTATTGTTAATTGTTTTGATCATTTTTATTATGTATTTTGTGTTTTGTATACTGTAACTTTGTGTTGATTGTGAACCACCCTGAGAACTACGGGTATACAAATTTAATAAATAATAATAATAATAACCATGGGGAAAACACCCCATATAAAACATTAGTGATTAGTAGCTGTTGCTTGATAGGCCCCTCCTCAGTCATTTAGTACAATGTTGCTTTGCCATCCAGTTGAAGATGTTTATTGAGAAATAAGTTGTTAGGAGAAGCTAAGGATCAACTAACTCATCCCATTTGCAGAAGTACTTCCACTTATGCAATGGAAATTTTCCTCCCTCTTCTTCTGAATGCTGCCTCAAATATGTATTAGAGGCAGGGGCGCGGACTTATAAAAAATATTGGGGGGGGGGCCGGGAAAGCTCATGAATAATAAATAAGCTCATGAATATGCAGATAAAGTGGCGCCGCCTCCTTGTGAGCGAATAGGGGAGAGCGTGCTGCGCCTATTAATCAGCTCCGAAGGAAATTGGGTGGAGCTTTTGCTCGGGAGGGAGGGCAGGAGGCATGCAGCCCGACCCTGTGCATTTTGGGCTGGGGGAGGGGCGGCGGTGGCGCTCTGCTGGAGGGGCGCCCGAGATTATTGGGGGGCAGAGCCCCCCAAACGAATTTTTGAGGGGGCTCGGGCCCCCTCAGGCCCCATGGAGTCGGCGCCTATGATTAGAGGAGGTGTCCCTCAATGCTTTGGAGCAAACTTGGAGGGGGGAGCTCAAGGGCAAGTGGGGAGAAGAGAGGAAGGCAAAGTTCCACAGTCCTTGAAGAAGTCCTTGCACAAACAGGACAACTTGGTTGGATGCAGCCCCTAAGAATGAATTGCCCCCCTTCCAAAGGAACCAGTCTCTTTTCATCTGAACTCACTAGTTATTTCCCTGTGCTCTACCGCAGGGGATAGTCAGCACTTCACAACAAACTCATTAAAAAAAAACAAACCACACTGCCATGACTTTCTGACAAATCCAAGAAAGGAAAAAAATAGTTCCTTTGAGCTTCCTGCTCACATCCCCAGGCGTTTTAAAATAGCTCTGACCCATGGAAGTCCCTATGTGCTGCTGGGAGCATTCAGCAATATTTGTTCCTCTTGTGCCACATATTGTTTGTGTGTTTAAATGCAAACTTGTAAAAAAACACACCAAAAAACCACCAAGTCTCTCACATGCTGAAATGAAAGGAAGCTTCTCCAGAAGCTACAGCTGTCCGCTAATGAAAATACAGAGGTGTAGCTACTTGCACAGTTCAGCAAGTCCCGCCCTGAAACAGCTTCCTCTCCGCAGTGTAAACTTCAGGCCCACGTAGGCTGGGCCTCTGTCCCTGAGCATTGGCTGGGTTTGTTTTTACTTGGAGATAGAACTTGGAAAGGACTCAGGCCTCTCTGCACAGGAAGCACCTGCTTCTAATGTGACGACTGTCTTATCTGACCCAAGTCACATCAGGTGGCTTCCTTGTTTACATTAGCAATGGGTCCCAGTGGCCCTCCATCATTGGCTAATTTGCCCGCTCCTTTTTCCAGCTTACTCATTGATCTGAAGAGAAAATCATGCGCAGACTTTCCCAGCAAATAAGCTGCAGCCTTCATTTCCTCCCCCCGCCCCCCAGGAGGATAGCAGGGTCAGAACTCCAGCAGTTCTTGAAGGGAGTGGCAAGACACGATAGATTTGTTCAGAGGCACAGAGGACAGGACATATTGTGGACCCACTCTCCCCAAGGAGCAAGGCCTAGCCTGTGAAGGTGAAATAACTGGACAGGGCAATGTTCTAGGTTTTAAAAACTGGCCACAACTTTGTTGATTTAAGATGTAGGTTGGACTCGGGTGAGGCACTGGGTGTATATCCCTCACAGCCCCCCCTGGTGGAGGGCTATTGCATGACAGGATTCTTCCCTGGGCTGATTTGCAGGAATGCCATGGCTTTTCGCTGCAGGTTAGGTCATAGCTGTCAACTTTTCCCTTTTCTTGCAAGGAATCTTATTTGGAATAAGGGGATTTCCCTTTAAAAAAGGGCAAAGTTGACAGCTATGGGTTAGGTTAAGGTCAGGGGAAAAGGCATTGTGTAGTAGCAAGGATTTTCTCTTTCTGTGACCTGTACTTGTAAAGTCATTAATGACTTTCCACCTCCTAGATACCTGTACACCAGAGCTTTCCAAGCTGTGTGCCGCGACATGTTAGTGTGCCGACTGCATTGTGTAGGTGTGTCGCGCAAACACACCCAGCGCTCCTCCTGGGGCTAGAAAGGGGTTAGTTTAACCTCCGGTTTGCTAGTAAAACTGAATTACTGTGTTGCGAAATGATGCGTGTATGAAAAGTGTGTCTTCAACACAAATAATTTGGAAAGCTCTGGCCTACACGGATGACCCTCCCAGGCCACTGAAGGAAGTTCTATGGCCCATCTTCCGCACTCCTTGGCTTTTGGACCTAGTGCTGGTCCTAGCTTAAATCTGAACTTCAGGGAAGTTGTTGCTGTTTTAAGTGAACTAGAGCAAAATGTGACCCTTTAAGCCAGGGGTCAGCAAACTTTTTCAGCAGGGGGGCAGTCCGCTGTCCCTCAGACGTTGTGGGGGGCTGGACTATATTGGGGGGGGTGAACGAGTTCCTATGCCCCACAAATAACCCAGAGATGCATTTTAAATAAAACCACACATTCTACTCGTGTAAAAACACGCTGATTCCTGGACCATCCGTGGGCTGGATTTAGAAGGTGATTGGGCCGGATCTGGCCCCCGGGCCTTAGTTTGCCTACCCATGCTTTAAACGATGCAATCCTGTGGATGATTGTCTACTTTGAAGTTCTCGGTAAATTCAGCAAGACTTCCAGATAAGTATGTATAGGACTAGATACTAATAAGTCAGTCCTAGGAACTGTTAATCATACGTTAATTTTAATTGCACTTGGTTATTATCTGGTGCTTAAATAGTTCTTTGTGGAGGGGATTTTTCTGCTCTAATCTTTAAGAGATAGCCATAGATTATATTTTCTGGGAATGGAAGCCCCTGGCAAAGGTTAGATCCCAGGATAAGTTGCTCTGTACCTTGGCCCCAGCTGCCAATAACTCCTCTCACAAAAGGTAAAAATAGTTTACAAATTTCTCCCAGTGTTTGATTTGCAGTTGGAAATGACTGGCCAGTGAGATACTTTAAGCTATTCCTCAAAGAGGACAAAGATTCCAAAAAAAGCAGACACTTGGACTGAAAACAGACAAAAAAGAAAACTCATAGAAATGTCCGTCAGTCTGGCTTTGCAACTAAAATGACAGCTGTGCATTCCAATGAATTGAACACTAGCTTAGCATTTCCCCTCTCCACATGTTTCAAATGGACGGTCTGCTTTTCTTTTTAAGGAATGTTTAAAAGCATCAGGACTGCTGCAGGTGACCTATTTATTGAACATTCATTCTGAGCTTACATGGAGGTTAGTCTTTACTGAGCATGTGTTCTATTTCGATTTTGAAGGTTGGTTATATGGCAGTGAGCATTCATCCTGCTGTATTCCTCCTGATATGCTTGCAGGGTGTTTAGTTATTCATTCATATCACATTTCTGAACACATTCCCCTGTCACTTTCCACACTGCAAAGAAGTTCTGTTCTTTTTTAAAAGGGGATTTGTTGTTCAAGGGTGGCAGAGCCTTTTAATCCACTTTATCTGTGCATACTTAACACCTGACTAGGAAGGGCATTCCACAAGTGGGGAGCTGCCACTGAGAAGGCCCTGCCATGCATCAATGCCAGTCAGGCAACCCCTTGTGGCACCACCAACAAGGCCTCAATAATAGGGAAGACATTATTTTAGGTACTTGAGTTCCAAGCCATTTAAGTATACAACTACTAACCCCTTAAATTAGACCCAGCAATCCATCTAAACTATATCTATATAAATCCAAACTATATATAAAAAATACAGATGGAAGAACAAAGACTAGCTGAGAGACAGTTTAAGCTGTGAACTCCTCAGTTCAAAGCTCTACTGTACCATTAATGCCACCTCAGCTTCCCATTTGCAACATGAGGCCAATAATATTGGCCCACATTACAGGTGTGTTACAGGATTACCGAAATAATATATGTGAAGTACTTTGAATACGGAAGTATTATATACACACTAAGCATTATTATCGAAACTGCCAGAGACTTTTAAGACAAAACCCACAAATTCCCATCTTTTTCTTTCTCCTGTCCTTCCAGGGAGCTTAACGACTTCCTAAATACATAATTTCAGCAAAAGGCAATATGTGCCGCAGGCCCCCTCTAGGCAGTTCTCCGGGAGAGGGCTGCCTGTCTGACAGCACTGACAGGGTTTTTTTATATATAATTTTTTTTTGGTCTTGGCATCATTCTTCTGTCATTCTGGAAGCCGCTCGCTTTCAACAGCAATTCCCCATATCTTCTTCCAGCTCCGTCTCCTGGGCGCATCAAGAGGCAGGAGACAGGTTCATATTCTCCAAGTGATCAAGAGTGGAGCATCTACACCTGGCTTTGTGCCACAGAGATGCTGCTTGACAGCTGCCTCTGAAACAGTCCTGTAATATAGATGCACTTTATCTGCCGTATTGAAATGGATTAACGTATCAATTTGTATTAAAGCCGCACTTCCTGCACAAAGCAGTCCATCTTCGCTCTCTTTAAAAATACATCTAGATTTCCTTACAGCACACGGGTGGTGTTTGTACGTCACGCTGGGACAGATATTGCAGCATTTCTGTCCTCTTCACTGCCACCCGGCCAGCCTTTCCTTCCCATCCCAGTTCTTAATCAGATGGCTCCTTTGATCATCAGAACTCTTCTCTCCTGGAGCAAAGTTTGAAAGTGTTTCTCACATCATGTAAAGAGGAACAATGGGAGAATAAGGCGTCTGAATATTCATTATGCTAATCAAATGTTAATGAATTACAGAGACATTGCAGGCAGCCCAGCTTGGTGCTCTCTTTCAGTTGGGCTTGTATATATATATTTTTTCTCCCCTTCTGCATAAAGAGGGAATTTTGCTGAAGTTCATGGACGAAAAACGCCAAATGAAAAGGGCTGTTTATTTAAGATGACTTGGAAAATAGCAAACATTGTCCAAAGGACACAACACAGCTGGAACACGGACTGTATTCAAGGCCTTTTCCTACTTTTTTATCGTATCAGAGCATTGTTTTGTCAGAGAATATAGAACTAATTAGAGGAACTGTGGTGGCCACAAAAGGTGGTGATGGCCACCAACTTTGATGGCTTTAAAAAAGGGATTAGACAAATTAATGGAGTAGAGGGCTGTCAATCACTACTGACTCTGATGGCTTGTCAGACTTGTGCCTCTGAATTCCACCTGCTGGGGATCACAAAGCCTCAGACTGCCCCAAAAATGCCGGGACTGTCATAAAAACCCTTAATCCATCACAGTTTCTCAATATGTCAGGAAGAGTCCCAAATTCTGCAAGCAGGGAAAGGGAAGGCCAGGAGGAGGAGGTCTTCCCCTTCACAGGGGCACAGTGGGACCCACAGGAGGGGAGGGGGCCAGCTGCTGCCACTGTGCTCCTCAGCTCCACTAGCAGGTACCGCTCAACACACCTCACTACAGCGATAGTGGCAGCAGGAACAGCCTAAGGGGCCCAGCTCATATAGGCGCACAGGGGCCTTTTGTCAGTCAAAGCCATTGACTATTGAGACTACGCTGCTGGCTCGGAAGTGCCAACTTGTAATCAGCCGGGAAGAGTGCCTCCTCTGATGCCCAAGGCAGGCTGACGGAAGCCTCGCAGTTCTATCATACATCATCAAAGACTCCCGCATATAACCAAGACATTTGCCAGTATGATACTGTTACATACTCCTCTGGGTAACAGCCATTGGGGCAGCTCAGCCAGCCCTGTCCTTCTCCCATATATAGGGGAGCATATATAGGGGTGTTTTGAATTATGGTGTTGGAGGAGACTCTTGAGAGTCCCATGGACTGCAAGAAGATCAAACCTCTCCATTCTGAAGGAAATCAGCCCTGAGTGCTCACTGGAAGGACAGATCCTGAAGCTGAGGCTCCAATACTTTGGCCACCTCATGAGAAGAGAAGACTCCCTGGAAAAGACCCTGATGTTGGGAAAGATGGAGGGCACAAGGAGAAGGGGACGACAGAGGATGAGATGGTTGGACAGTGTTCTCGAAGCTACCAGCATGAGTTTGACCAAACTGCGGGAGGCAGTGGAAGACAGGAGTGCCTGGCGTGCTCTGATCCATGGGGTCACGAAGAGTTGTACACGACTAAATGACTAAACAACAACAACAACATATAGGGGTGGGGACACTGGTGTAGAATCGAATGTCCCTATTTTCATCTGAGTGATGTTGGAGGGTATGGAAACCTGAGCAGGAGAGTCTTGTTGCCTTGCTTACTGATTTCTTTTAGGCACCCATTTTAGGCTGCTGTGAGAATAGGATGCTGGACTTGATGAGCCACTGAACTGATCCTGTAGGTTCTTCTTAAGTTGCTCAGAGGTAGACCATACTTGTTACATAAGTCCCAGGTTTGAGTCTTTGAGAAACCACACAGAGCAATATTACAGAAAGCCCCACTTGAGGGTCCCTTATTCATCCTTTATTTATTTTGTCATATTGGTTCCTTTCAGTATGCTCTCCCTAGCTCCCTCAAGGCTGCTTCTCACATTACATTTAAAATAAAATAAAATGTAGCAATGGGTATATGAGATTCACATACGTTTCCAAACAGCCTGTATGATATCAAAAGGGGATGCCCACCAGGGCATGGAGGAGGGGCGGGGTTGGATGGTTATGGCACCCTGTTGTATGAACATACAGGGGCAAATGTGAGTTTGCTCTCATGTGACTTGGAAAGTGGCCTTGAGGGATCCTGAAGAGTTCGCTACACTACTGGTCAGAGAGATTGTTTTGGGTTATGTTAATCACTGGTCTGTGGGCATAAATATTTATAAATTTTATTTTAAACTTTTACGAATATATATTTTGTAAATTGAGGGTGTGAGGAGCAATTATGAATGGCAGTGTGTGGGAAGGGGAGGTTTAAGCCCTCTCTCCCCAGTCATTACCATGGTAAAAATTCCCACCCTGTCATGCCAGTTAGGTTTTGGGGGGAAACTCCTATTATTGTTCACTCCCTACCCCCTGATATTTGCCAGGCAGAGAGGCGAGTTCGTGCCCGGGGAGAGACAGCTTAAAACCCCTTCCCTGCATGTTCCAGTGTTGATCAGTGCCTGATTTTTTTATTTTTTTAAAAAACGATGACATGATTGCTCATCACACTATTAACTTACAGCATTCTCCCCCCAGTGTCTTCATATATTGAGTGGCGTGGATTTTTAAAATTATTATTATCATGCTTAAATTCATGAATAAATGAGGACTCAACATGGCATGAGTGTCACCTTTAAAACTTGTGCTTTTAAAGACCAGCACACAAGTCTTGCAGTTTCACTACGTCAACCACGTAACATGCATGTGATCCACAAGAGCCAAGGCTTTGGGACTGTACCTGAAACCCAAGATGCCCCAACCTTTTGTGTCTCTAGTTCCAGATAATGCCCTGGTGTCAAATCCTTTGTATTATAGATGTGCAACAGAGAAAGGCCGAATAAGATAAAACACTGTGTGATGTTGAAATTCTATCCATCAGGCACATCCTCTATCTCTCTTTCTCTCCCCCCCCCCCCCGCTTTCTCTCCACAGGAGTTTTCTCTGTTTTCCACAGGTGGAGGGTTCCTCTTCATTTTGGACAAAACACAAATGGAAACACTCAGAATACGGGGGACTGGGTTATTCTGTAAAACAAGGTGCATCTAGTATTGGGTTTGGTGGCAGGGGGAGAAATCATTATTTTCAGTCAGGGACTAACACTAGAGTTCTTGAGCTTCTTAAAACTTATGCTCCATAATCTTTTTACCTCACCAAAAATGAGCTACTTTGATAAAAATGGATTGCCATTTATTTTGTAAAGTGTTACAGCTTTGCTAACTGAAATGATGGTGATTTATTAGTAAAAGTGACCCAAAGCTATTTAGAAACACAACTAAAACCAGTCACAACACACCCACACACCCACACACCCACACACACCCACGCACACACACACACCAGGTCTGACAGATAATTCACCCATTTCAGTTTTCAACTGTTCCAGCCTTAAGAAATGGATGTAGCAGCATGTATGAAACAGAACTTTTTCTCATGAAGGTAAGCAGTGATTGACTGGCAACTAATGGTCCTCAGGTAAGTGACAGAAGAGAAGCCTCCAGTGCAGCTGGCCACCAGCTCACATTCTACTGCTGATGCCTAAGCCCAGCTAGTGAAACAGGGGATCACATAGTCCACAAGGAATCTCTACAACACAAGCCACAATTGCAGAGATCCATCTGATTTTTCCTCGGTCCTGGCTGTCCCATCAGATGGATGTTGCTGTTCATACCCTAACAGGGTTTACTGATTCCTGTGCTGCACACAGAGCAGCTTCTGTAATTTTGGATGATTGCACTAGCACTCAACCGTGACTATACGCTGGGATATGCAGCAACCAGCTCAGACGCCTTTACATGCTGAGCTTCTCAGGTAGACTAAAGGGGAACAACGGCTTGATTCCCTAGTCCCTCCCGAGGTAAGCTAAGCCTGGCTGGACAGCTTACTCTATGGTCTTAACCTCTTCATGCATTAATAAGACTTAAGCATGTTGGTTCTATGAGGCTGGTCATCAACAGTTAGCAGATCACCTGGTCACAGTCTTCCCCACAAGGCTGAGATGTATTGCATTTCTATTTATAGTAAAAGAAGAGGAAAGAAAGAAAGAAAGATGGCACCAATTTACAGAAAACCCTGTCAATGCATATAAAATATAGAAGGTTTTAGAACAGCTTTATTCAACCTTGGTTCCTCCCTAGGCATTGCTGGACTGCTTGATCCTTGACTAAGCTGGTAGAGGATGGTGGGAGTTGCAAGGCAAGGGCCACAGTCACTTGTGGACAACCTTCCAGGGGCCATATGCTAGTAGTTGGTGGGGCAGATACGAAAATGGATGGGGCTCTAGGTGTATAATCAGTTCCTCATCCCTTGTGTAAATGCACGCTGGTCATGTTGCCAGTCCCTGGCAGATATGTGAATGGGCAGAAGACTGAGCCTGTGGCAAATCTACATTGTGCATTAATTGAAAACATTTCTTTATAACCCTTCATCAATACCAGGGTGGTTCAGAACCCTACAATACAATATGCTAATACAGTGGTGCCTCGCAAGACGAAAAGAATCTGTTCTGTGAGTCTCTTCGTCTAGCGGTTTTTTCGTCTTGCAAAGCAAGCCCATTGACGGATTAGCAGATTAGCGCTATTAGCGCTATTAGCGGCTTTTAGCGGCTTATCGGCTTAGCGGATAAGCGGCTTAGCGGCTTAGAAAAAGGGGGGGGAGGAAAAAAACCCCACAGGAACTCGCAAGACATTTTCGTCTTGCGAAGCAAGCCCATAGGAGATTCGTTTTGCGAAGCACCTCCAAAACGAAAACTCTTTCATCTAGCGAGTTTTCCGTCCTGCGGGGCATTCGTCTTGCGGGGCACCACTGTAACATCAACATATAAAAATACAAAAAAACAACAACAACACAATACATCACATTCCACTATCCAGGCTCAGTCTTAACAACCTACGAATGCCTGGTTGAACAGATGGGTCCTTAGCAAGTGTTGAAAGCACATCAAAGTGTATGCTCTCCTTATTTTGGAGAGGAAGTGGTTCCAAAACTGGGCATCACAACAAAAAAAGGCTCTCCTCCAGATTGTAAGCAAGGATCTTAGCATATGGGCTGGTCTGTACAGAAGCTGATGTCCCTTCAGGTATCCAGGTTCCAAGTTTTTGCAGGGTTTTCTATGTCAACTCTTAAATTTGGCTTGGTAGCAAACTGGCAGCCAGTGCAACCCTTTCAAAAGTGATATCATGCTCAGGGTAGAGAATTTCACTCAGCAGCCTAATTACTGCATTCTGCCATTGCACTCACCATGGGAGAGCATTCAGAGGGGCAAGGAGAGCGTTCGGCAGCCTTCGGAGAGTGTGTTTTGACTATATGCAATTTTGGCTTGTGCGCTATCCCCAGAATGTAGCTCCCCATGTATGCTGAGAGTCAATTATATAGTGCAGGCCAGGTACCGGTACTCACCATGAAGTTGTTACAGTAAGTGCCACACTTTTTAACAACAACAAAAAATGAGGTGCCGGGGGTAAAGCACTGGTACAGGAAACTTCTCATTTACACAGGGGTTGCATTCTGAGGCACATGCGTCAGCGATCTCGCACATGCCGATTGCTCACAAATGGGGACCTGCCTGTATACAGAATGTTTTCCTATGGATGTGCCACAGGCATCAGATGGGCATCCTCTAGCCCAGGCTTACTCAACCTCGGCCCTCCAGATGTTTTGAGACTACAGTTCCCATCATCCCTGACCACTGGCCCTGCTAGCTAGGGATCATGGGAGTTGTAGGCCAAAAACATCTGGAGACCCGAGGTTGAAGAAGCCTGCTCTAGCCTTCTGCTATTATGTCCACTGAGACTATTTGGTTCCCCTACCTTATCCTTACCATGACGAGAAAGGAGAGGAGAGAGAGAAATTGTTTCTCTTTCTGAGCTTTTCTCCAGCAGACGCTGTTTGTTTGGTTCCTGGCCAATTCCAGGAATTGGTTATTGTGTATTTTGTGGCTGAAAGCCACAGGCTCCTGAGCTCCAAATCCTGGTGAACATGCCATGTTGTACACCCAGCCATGGAAGGAAACTGGCAGATAGTTAATTCTTTACTGGCAAAAGCAGGCACTTACAGAAGCCTCTATGGTGCACTGGATATACACAGATAGGTAGCCGTGTTGGTCTGCCATAGTCAAAATAAAAAAAATCCTTCCAGTAGCACCTTAAAGACCAACTAAGTTAGTTCTTGGTATGAGGTTTCGTGTGCATGCACACTTCTTCAGATCTGGAGTGTATCTGTGTATCTGAAGAAGTGTGCATGCACACGAAAGCTCATACCAAGAACTAACTTAGTTGGTCTTTAAGGTGCTACTGGAAGGATTTTTTTTATTTTGGATATACACACTCTCTAACACCTATGCAGCTTTTTCCAGTTTCATGCCCAGCAGAGTAGTGGAAGTGACAGAGAGACCATGCCACCCCCTGGGCTTATGGACCCATGTCTGACAGAGTACCTGCACACAACCTGAGACTTCTCCTGCACGGAAGTCATTGCTGCACTTCCCTATTCAAGCCCCTCCTGGTTCTAGGAGACAGAGGGGCAGGGGACAGCAGGGATTTGACTGGCCTGCTCCTCACCTGAACAGCCTCTTCCTCAACTCCCAACCAGTCCTGTGCCCCCACCTATGTCTCTGTCTGCTCAGACCCTTCCCCTTCCCTTGCAAGTGGCACCCATCAACTGCTGGCCCCCTCTCCTGGGTCTGTCTCCAGCCCCCTGCCTCAGTCACACACTTGCCAGAGCCCTGTCAGTCTCCGCCACACGCTCTTGGTCTTGCTTTCTTCAGCTGGAACATGCCACGGCACATTAAGGCCAAAGACAAAGCAAACAATTCACCAAGGAAGACAATGGTGAGGGATGTGGGAAGTAAGCCCACGCTCGCAAGGCAACCTGACACTTTGCTCGTTCACGGTGGCAGTTCTGCTTGGCACTCTGTTGCAGCATGTTCTGACGGCTCCAGAATTTAGCTTCTTTAGCTATCCAAGCTTCCTTATGCGTATCTCTCGCTGCAGGGAAGAAAATATGGATGAGCCAGGCTTTTCCATTAGACAATGGCACTAAACAGAACATGCCACTTCTCTGTTGCTCTTTTCAACATCAGCACCTCACTAAGGTATGGATGTTTAAAATACTTGAGAGGTGCTGAGTAGCCATTTTATGCATTGGCAAAGCAGAAAACAAAATAGGAGAAAATGCAACACAAAAGAAAGAAGACACCAATTTGCATAAAATTTGCATGCACATGTGTTTAGGATAATAATAATAATAATAATAATAATAATAATAATAATAATAATAATAATAATAATACATTTATATCCCTGCCCATCTGGCTGGGTTCCCCCAGCTACTCTGAGCAGCTTCCAACAAAATATTAAAAGTACAATAAACCATCAGACATTGAAAACTTCCCTAAACAGGGCTGCCTTCAGATGTCTTCTAAAAGTCAGATAGTTGTTTATTTCTTTGACATCTGATGGGAGGGTGTTCTACAGGGTGGGCACCACTACTGAGAAAGCCCTCTGCTTGGTTCCCTGAACTTCCCTTCTCGCAGTGAGGGAACTGCCAGAAGGCCCTTGGAGTTTGTCATTATATGCATGTAGATGTTTTCATTTCTAAATCTGGGCAGGACTCAACTAATGAGTCTCATCAGCAGAAGCCCAGGCAAGGACATCTGCTTGCACGAGGGGATCCATTGCACATCCCAGAATGGTCTCTGGGAATAGAGGTTGGGAGAACCTCCAGGAGAGCATGAGGTGGGATGAGAGGAATGCCAATGGAATGATCAGAATAATGTGATTTTGAATTCCTCCTAGAATTTAGTCCATTGAAATTTTATGCAAATTAGTGCATCATTATCATCATTAGCAGGGGAGACTGTGATCAGGTGATTCATGTGTCTGTTCCTTCTGGTAACTGACCAAGTGCTAACTGTTGATGCCTGTCTTCAAGGCCTCTGATCTCCCTTCCTTTACACAAAACTTGGACGAGGCAGCCCACCCAATAGAGGCTAGTCCTTGATAAAGGAGGACACAAGGCCACTCTGGGGTTTGTATATAGAGAAACACACACATCAATTGCATAGGTAAAGGTAAAGGGACCCCTGACCATTAGGTCCAGTCATGGCTGACTCTGGGGTTGCGGTGCTCATCTTGCTTTATTGGCCGAGGGAGCCGGTGTACAGCTTCTGGGTCATGTGGCCAGCATGACTAAGCCACTTCTGGCGAACCACAGCAGCGCACGGAAACGCCGTTTACCTTCCCACCAGAGCGGTACCTATTTATCTACTTGCGCTTTGACATGCTTTCGAACTGCTAGGTTGGCAGGAGCAGGGACCAAGCAATGGGAGCTCACCCCGTCGCGGGTATTCAAACCGCCGACCTTCTGATCGGCAAGTCCTAGGCTCTGTGGTTTAACCCACAGCGCCACCCGCGTCCCATCAATTACATGGGAAGAGGTTATTAATCTACTTGCAACTGGAATGCCCCACTTTTAGCGCACTCACTTGGAAAGACCCAGATCTTTTCCTTTGTGGTTTAAAGCCAGTACATGTCAATCCACGCCTGGTTCGCAGCTAACATTCTTTTGAGCTATTTGTATTTTCAGGTGTTTGTGGGAAGGGACCTGCTGCACACAAATCCTAAAGCAGCGCCTCACATTCAGCTTCAGAGCAATGGCTTCCAAAACTTGCCCAGTCGAGGACGGCATGTGTGATAACTTGCCGAGCAACCAGAGAAGCCATTTACAACTGGTGGATGTCTAGATTCCTGCATTGCGAACCTCCTGTTTTTGCAAAGGGTAGAGATTCCCTCATAAAATCCCAATCTGGGTGGAGCTAACTGTGTTGCACTCAAGCATTGCTTTGGCAAGGTTTGATCTGGAGCAGCGAAGAGTCTGGTAGGGAAAGGGTCAAGGGAATATCTCTCTCTTCACAGAGACACGTTGCCAGAATGCGCACCCTTCTAGAGGTCAATGCAATAAACAAGCCTTGCCTCCGCCCACCCACAGGCACTTTGCATTAGGAAAAAGAACGATTTCTGAAACAATGCAGAATACGGTAGATGCAAAGGTAGTTTCACATAACTAGTGACATCACTGGCAAAGGTAATATGCTTCGACATCAATTGTGTGACCACATTTCACATAACACTTTGATCTTCAAGAGCCTGGAAAACACCCAGGTGGATATCACCACTGGAAGCTAAGACTCATAAAAGCCACGTGGTTGAAGTATAATGATATTTTGATGGAAGTAGGGGACCAATTTAGATTAAAATCTTATGATCAGTTGAAAGATAAATTAGATGATTGGTTCCAGTACATCCAGATAAATGAAGTGTTTAAAAGGGATAAGAAAATTGGTTTTCAAACAGAGAAATCCAAACTGGAAATGGAATTATTGGATACAAAAATGAAAAACTTATCCAAGATGTATAATTTATTGCTGGAATGGGACAGGTGAAATCTGTAATGATTGAATGTAATGATTGAATGGGCTAGGGATGTGGGGCAGAATATTATGGTGGTGGCCTGGGAGAAATTGTGGAAAAAAGAAATTAAATTTACAGCATGTAGTGTATTAAGAGAAAATTTGATGAAAATGATGTATAGATGGTACTTAACACCAGTGAAGTTAGCAAAAATGTATCATACTCAAGAGCCTTTTGCCTTTTGCCTTCAACAGCATGACGGCTTTGCTCTGCCATCACATCTGGAGGCGGTACAGTGGTGCCTCGCAAGACGAAAAGAATCCGTTCTGTGATTCTCTTCGTCTAGCGGTTTTTTCGTCTTGCGAAGCAAGCCCATTGAAGGATTAGCGGATTAGCGCTATTAGCGCTATTAGTGGCTATTAGTGGCTTTTAGCGGCTTTTAGCGGCTTATCTGCTGATTGGATCAGCTGATAAGCGGCTTAGCGGCTTAGAAAAAAGGGGGGGAAGGGAAAAAAACCAGCAAGAACTCGCAAGACATTGTCGTCTTGCAAAGCAAGCCCATAGGAAATTCGTTTTGCGAAGCACCTCCAAAATGGAAAACCCTTTCGTCTAGCGGGTTTTCCGTCTTGCGAGGCATTCATCTTGCGGGGCACCACTGTAATGCTTTTGAATGCCAGTTGCTGGGAAATGCAGGAGGACAGAGTGCTCTTGTGGTCTGGTCCTGGTAAGTTGCCAATAAGGGACTACAACCCTTAAGCTGAGAAGGATTCCCCACCCTGGTCTTGCAGCAGCTCTCCAGGGTTTCTTCCTTCCAGGGCCCCAGCCTTGCCGCCATGTTTCTCAACCTGGAGATGCCGGGACTTGAACTCAGGCCCTCCTTCGTGAAAAGCATGTTGTGTACCGCTGAGCCACATCCCTCCCCTGCGTCAAATTACTGCCCATTCCCGCATCCAATGTGTGGACTCAGGGAAAGATGCCTGGTGCAATCAAGACGTACAATAAAGCCCTCACCTGGAAATCCCCAAGATACTCCCCAAGATAAGGAATAGAAGTCTTTGTCTAGCTTATCTCCTCTACCTTCAAGCTATTCATAGTGTCGGAGACTCATGATCTCAGGAATATTTCCGTAGCTCTAGGAGAGGAGGGGTGAAAGACAGAATGGTATCCAGTTCCGTGATAATTTTCTTTCCTGTTTCAAAGCAATAAAGAGGCCTCCAGATATTGCATGCTTACTGTAATCAAGCGGGCAGCATGGGAATGCCACGACTTCAGAGCCAAGGGGTGAGAGGTCAGAGGAAGCAGCTCCCCCTCCTCCTTTGCCCTTCTAAGAAGGGTTCAGAGGGTGGAGGGTGGCATGCTGAGTGGGAATCGCCATTGTTATTTTAACACAAACAGCTACAGAAATCCAGTTTCTGGAGATGCCCTGAACTTTGCTCCAATGTCACCAGCATCTCAGCTGAGCCAAAATAAACACAATCGAAAGGGAGCCTGCCACATACGCTGCTGAAGTGCAGGGCTTTGCAGAGGAGCGAGTGCAGCGAGGCAGAGACCCGGCACAGATAATGCAGGGAGCAGCAAGAAGGGAAGCCGCACAAAGAGTTTGAAGGGGGCAAGTGGGAACGCGCAGGGTGGAAACCCATCAGGCGCTGCGATGCATTCCGAGCAAACTTGCGTTGGCCAGAATGTTTACACTGGTTTTGGTTTCAATCGAGGCAGCTCCCGGGGGTGTGTAGCAGCATGCCCGTTTCTTCCTCCTGCTGGAGTCTGAGCCAAAAGGCATCCTGAGGACAGGAGCGCTCGGGCGGCATGGCTGGGAGGATGCCCCAGCTGGCACAGGGCCATTTTGGAAGCCTCGAGTCCTCGGCAGATTGCGACGGATCTGATTTCTCTTCTGAATGATGCTATGAAATGAAGCCGAGCATCCACCGAGCTTGGGTCTCACAAAGGCTTGACAGTTTTTTGGAAAAGCATTAAGCTTTCCTTTACCCACTGACACAGCAGAATTGTAGAGTTGCTGTGTACGCGCTACACATTCAGAGCACATTCTTCCCTTCCAAGAAGTCGAGGCATTGCAGTTTGTTCAGAGTTACAGGGAAATGTATCTGTCTGAGGGGTGCGCTACTGTGCCCAGGGTTCTTGGAGGAGGAAATGTGCTTTAAAGATATAGTGTGCAGGCAGCTGTAGAGTTGGAAAGGGACCTACCTTGGAGTTCTCCTAGTTCATTCCCCCTGCCCTCTATTCAGGATCTGCAGTGCAGGGGTCTTACGATGACAGCATCCCTGACACATAGGCAGGGCTTCATTTCATCCGGAACTCACTAGAACTCAGTTCTGGTACCTCTCAGGTGGACGCCATTGCCATTGTAAGAGAACAAGGGAGGTGTTCATCATGAATTCTGGCACCTCTTTGTCTAGAAATGTAGCACTGCATATAGGTACAGTGGTACCTCAGTTCTCAATCAGAATCCGTTCTGGAAGCCCATTGGCCTTCTGAAAGGTTCGAAAATTTAGGCATGGCTTCCCATGTGGGAAGAGTCAGTGTGGTGTAGTGGTTAAGAGTGATAGATTCGTAATCTGGTGAACCGGGTTCGATTCCCCACTCCTCCACATGCAGCTGCTGGGTGACCTTGGGCTAGTCACACTTCTCTGAATTCTCTCAGCCCCACTCACCTCACAGAGCGTTTGATGTGGGGGAGGAAGGGAAAGGTGAATGTTAGCCGCTTTGAGACTCCTTAGGGTAGTGATAAAGTGGGATATCAAATCCAAACTCCTCCTCCTCCTCCTCCTCCATTGGTTACAAGAGCTTCTTGCTCTCAGCTGAAGCCGAGTTGCATGTTGGGGTTCTGAAAAACATTCGAAAACAGAAGCATTTACTTTCGGGTTTTCAGCATCCGAGAACCGAAACATTTGACAATGGAGGCATTCGGGAACCAAGGTACCACTGTATACAGCTTCCATTTAAATACCTCCAAAAGACATCAGTCACATCTTCCCCAGATGCTATGCTAATGATTTGATAATGTGCAAATCTACTTAACTGAAAATTCTTTAATGGTTTGATGGTCCTGCTCTTAATATCTATGACGGCTAGCAGTAATAACTCCAGTTTTGTCTTTTATAACATATACATGCTTCTCCCTGGTTTTCTTTACTTCCTGATTCCTTCAGTGCTCTAGTCCTCAGTGTAACACTTGTATAGTTATATCGCCATGTTCACTGTAATGCCTATTCTTTCAGATTGCATGTGACCACTTTTACTTCAACCTCTTTGTTCACCATATACCATAGAAAAAATAATAATATTCTTGTTGGAAAGTTCCATATAGGTTTCTGTTGCTTTATGCACAGCTATAACATATATTTCACTTCCTGCTCAGTTTTCTCTCTGTAGAGTTGGCACCCAGGTCCCATTTATCCAGTAAATGTTAGAATTCATGCAAGGACATATACGGTAATACCTGGAATTCTGGTCCTCAGATGGGCGTGCAGAATGGAAATGTTTCTTGTATATTCTGACGCTCATTCATTTATGGGAATCTGGCCATACAGAGGATTCTGCCATAAACAAAGACGTGACGCTCCTATTGTTGAGTGTACGTTTTATCACCTGAAAATAAGGAAATGTTGTGGGAAACTTCCTGACACCTCCCGACATAGTAACAGTATTTCCACTTGAATTCAAGAGGTGTCCTTGGATCTGTCTTCTGAGTCACTAGTCTCCCTTGAAGCCTCTTGTTTGGGCTGATGACACATAGTGGCCTAATAAAGTCCCACTTTAATGAGAAGAAGAAGAGTTTGGATTTGATATCCCGCCTTTCACTCCCTTTAAGGAGTCTCAAAGCGGCTAACAATCTCCTTTCCCTCCCTCCCCCACAACAAACACTCTGTGAGGTGAGTGGGGCTGAGAGACTTCAGAGAAGTGTGACTGGCCCAAGGTCACCCAGCAGCTGCATGTGGAGGAGCGGAGACGCGAACCCGGTTCCCCAGATTACGAGACTACCGCTCTTAACCACTACACCACACTGGCTCAATAACAAATGAGGCACATTTGTTATTCATAGCTGCTCTGGGATGAGTAATAATGAACCGTGTATTAGCAAGCAATGCGTGTTATTTATAAAGAATCCACTACATCTTCTGCAATTCCAACCCAAATGGGGATATTGCAAAAAGTGCTTCATCACGACTACAGCTTTGTTCCTAAAGTACAAGATTTCTTTCCACACAGGCATACTGATGAAAATAGGGACATTCTATTTAATAATAATAATAATAATTTATAATTATAATTTCACTATTTATACCCCGCCCATCTGACTAGGTTGCCCCAGCCACACTGGGTGGCTTCCAACATATATAAAAGCATAATAAAACATTAAACTTCTAAAAACTTCCCTATACAGGGATGCCTTCAGTTGGCTCAGGGATATGTTTGAGTGGATTATTGCCTGACAGCTAAATAAAGAAGAAAGGTTTTACATTAGTTCTGAAAGTAGAGAGGCTGGTGTTCCACACCCACCCACGCCCCACCATATTGCATTTCCAGTAAAAATATTTCCACATTCTGTGAAACTTTACAAAATATGTGAGAAATTCCCTCTTCCATCCAGGAAATAGATAGTTTATTGGACAAAACCAAATTGTTGTGATGCATATCTCTCTCACACAAATAGTGCGGACAGTTTGAAACTTGCTAGCTTGATAAATTCTTTTGTATTGGTGGTACTGCAGTTGATCTCATTCACCACATCCTCTCAAAATGAGCATGATTGACACATATGTTAATGGACTCAGGTGAAGGAAGGGAGGGAAATCTCTTTAACTGGAAAAGTGGCTTAGAGAAAAGAAAACATCTGACATCTTTCACATCTGTAATTTATGATAGTAACATCTGGATCCCACTGATTCTGTTTTACTAGAAAAGCAAGTTTCAGGAAATAAATAGTCACTGCTACCTCACATTGCCGTTTGCTAGGAAGGAATATTTACATTACAGTTCTGATCTAATCAAGTCGGGCATTTGTATATATGACGTGCAAGCATGACTCACAATCTGTGTACAGACCAACAAATAAATAGGTCATTCATACTGCTAATCATCTGTTACAATTAAAGACAAACTTCAATCGAGATTAAAGCAGCTATAAACATGAGTTTAGCCACTTTCCGGAAACAAAGGCAAATGCATGGGGAAATTTTGAGGACTCAGAAATATAAAATGTCTACTCCTTCTGCAAAATGTCAAGTTAGGAAGAGCTGGGAAATCTAGACTCTGTCCTATTTCTGCAGTGCAGAGTGAGAAAGGTAAAGAAATTTGCATTCTCCCCACCTTGCATTATGCTAGCAGGTTTGCAAACTATTCTCCTACACCCTCACAGCTTATATAAGCAACCAATAATTGCATTCTGCAGGAGAGGTCATTCTGAGGTCCATTCTGCATTATTTTGGAATCCGGCCTTTGGTGCGGCACACCTCTCCTTTGGGACGCACTCGCATAAGGTAGCAGACAGACACTTTCTCTTCAGTATTTTTGGTGCCTGCTAAAGACCTTCCTTTTCAACAAGACTTCCAAGTGGAGATCTTTATTCCAGTTGGTATGTATTGCATTTGGATTGATTTTTAAGCATGAGCTGTTGTTTTAAAGTGTGTGTGTGTGTGTTCGTGAGAAATTGGGTTTTTTAAAATGCAATTATTTTAACTGTTTTAATATATGTAACTGTTTTATATTTGTTTTATTACATTGCAGATTGCTCCAGTATACCTCAGATGAATAAATTCATAAGTAGCAACCAACCAACCAACCAGCTGTTATGTACTGAGTTGAATAGGATCCAAAATGCAGCAGTCTGATTGGTCCTAGAACAATAGGATCCAAAATGCAGCAGTCTGATTGGTCCTAGAACAATGCAGCAGTATGATTGGTCTGCAGGAGCCACCCAATCCAGCTCCAGATGGAAGTGAATCCACAACCTGATTGGCCTACAGGAGAATTCTGGAATTAGCCAATCACGTGGGGCCCATTGTGTAAATAATGTATATAAAGCAGATACTTTGGGGAAACTTTCATTCCTCCTCACCACTATGAGCTGAATAAAGAGCATGAAATCCACTCTCGACTCCTAGTATATTTCACCAACCAACCAACCAAACAACGGAAACAGTCGTATGAGTAGCATTCAGTAGTGGATAAACCTCCGACAGGCAAATGATCTCCCCACCATTCCAGCTCTTGGGGCCGTTTCACACTTTGCATTTGCAGCTGCATAGTTGCTGTTTGATGTTTCAAAGAGTGAATTTGTACCTGATTGCCTGCACCTTTGTTTGCATGTTGCTGGTATTAGAAAGTGAGAATGGCATTTTCCTTTCCGCACCAATGGCGGGTTGTGCCGAAAATGGGGGGGAGGCCCATTGTTGTAGTCGCACCTGATACATACCTTTGTGTTCCTTCAGCCAGTAAATGTTGGGGTTATGAGCATGCAAATGGAGATAACCCTTTCATAGCATGCATGCTTACATACATACAGTGGTACCTCGGGTTAAGTACTTAATTCGTTCCGGAGGTCCGTACTTAACCTGAAACTGTTCTTAACCTGAAGCACCACTTTAGCTAATGGGGCCTCTTGCTGCCGCTGCACTGCTGGAGCACGATTTCTGTTCTCATCCTGAAGCAAAGTTCTTAACCTGAAGCACTATTTCTGGGTTACCTGAAGTGTATGTAACCTGAAGTGTATGTAACCCAAGGTACCACTGTACATACAGATAGTTATATTATATGATGCTTAGTACTCCAGATTTCTAATTTTGTGGGAGTATAGGAGACTGGAAGCTATTAGACAATAGGAACTAGGATCTGTGGTTTCCTGAAGTGCCCGTAGCTGTTACTGACTTATCCCGTAACTCCCTCCAGTAGCTGCCATAACTTTCTTTTGAACTGAGGTCTCAAACTGACAGCTCAAACCAGTCAGAGGGAAGCAGTACCAAACCATGCCTAGCAACCCCCACTCCCTCCACACAGAAAAGGAGTGACATAAATGAAAAGTACTGTGGAACTGTTCCAAATCTTTCACAAAAGTTGGATATATATTTTTTTACACAGATTGATGTTTGCTCTGAGTTTTAAAGAGCAGGTCTTCATGGAGAAAGCTCGGGGAGATGGGTGCTTAGATATGGAGCTTTAAATTGTGGACTGTGCCTGGAAAGAGTGGAGGAAAGGTAAGTGTGGATAAAGCCAAAAAAAACCACCCACTAAAATGTTGTGCTCTAGTGTATCAACACTTGTGCTGTATGCGATTTTTAATGGGATTCGTTCTTCTTATTGGATTATCAGTGGAATGTAAAAAAAAAAAAAGTTTGAAGAAGGTTTAGACTGGAATTCTGAAGATGATTACATTGTGTGGACACCACCTAAAAAAATCATCCATGTGTAGCAGTGAATCTGCAATAACCCCCTGTATGGATAAGCCCTTAGTGAGTAATTGAAGCAGATAATGCGCCTTTATTACCAGGGTTGCCATATTTCAAAAAGTAAAAACCAGGACACCCTGAAAAACTTTTTTAGGACCCCCCCCCAATTATTATTTTTTACCTTTTTTAAGGAAGACCCGAAAGTTGTAGAGCTTTTCTTTTACAAAAAAGCCATTTTCGATTGACTTGTCAATTCCGCCTTTGAAATCCCTGTAATGTTTCATGCTTTTCCTTATGTCTCCATAAGTAAAAGGACTAGAAGCGTACTCTTAAAAATTCAATTCAAGCAAGAAGCCAAGATAGCTATGAGGGGGCAGCCCACCTTAGGGGTCTATGAACAACCTTCTGATCAAGCATTATGCAAGCATTAGCCATTAGCACTGGGACTAATGTGACGCAGCATATTACATTTTATGAATTGCTTTCTTGTCTGAGTCTCTAGAAGGCCTAAACTAAGCAACACTAATTCCATACCAGCTCTACAATTCTATGATTCTATGGCTTGGCTCTGAGAAGAGCTGCCGCTGTTGCCCCTTGGCTTAAGTTAGGAATTGCCTGGCTAAAACTTACTGCCAGCCTGGATAGCTCAGTTGGTTAGAGCATGGTGCTGCCAAGGTTGCAAGTTCAAGCCCCGTATGGGACAGATCCATGCTCCTGCATTGCAGGGGGTTGGACTCAATGATACTCAGCGTCCCTTCCAACTCTACGATTCTATGGGTTTATTTACAGGGAAGAAAAAGGGAAGAAAAGTTGTCACCATTATAGATTTGTTTTGTTTGGTTTTTGTCAAGTAATAGTCTGTTTCTAATCTGAATGACATCAAAGTAAACAAGGAGAAATCCCAATGAAAACTCAGTCCTACACCAAAAACAAAAAGCCAAGAATAAAACCAGAACATGTGACTTTAGAAGTGTGCTGATAATGATGCAAGTTTTCCACAGTGTACTCTGCAAATTGATACCAAAAATGAGTGCATGCTTTTCTTCTCCTTAACCACACATCTCCCCTTAAAAATAAGATGAGACGCTGAATTAAATCTGGTAGGAAAGTATATTTCCTGTTTATAAAAATATCCTTCCTGAGTGGAAGAGTCCTCTTCCTGCACACACTTGTCTGCACATGTCATTTTAAATTCCCAAACCAGAATCCACAAAGGAAAATGAGTCTTGTCTCACTTTTGTTGTTGTTGTTGTTATTTAGTCGTTTAGTCGTGTCCGACTCTTCGTGACCCCATGGACCAGAGCACGCCAGGCACTCCTGTCTTCTGCTGCCTCCCGCAGTTTGGTCAGACTCATGTTTGTAGCTTTGAAAACACTGTCCAACCATCTCGTCCTCTGTCGTCCCTTCTCCTTGTGCCCTCCATCTTTCCCAACATCAGGGTCTTTTCCAGGGAGTCTTCTCTTCTCATGAGGTGGCCAAAGTATTGGAGCCTCAGCTTCAGGATCTGTCCTTCCAGTGAGCACTCAGGGCTGATTTCCTTCAGAATGGATACGTTTGATCTTCTTGCAGTCCATGGGACTCTCAAGAGTCTCCTCCACTTTTAGAGCTTGTTATATACTACCTATGAATTATTATATACTACCTATGAATTATTATTATTATTATTATTATTATTATTATTATTATTATTATTATTATTACATTGGGATTTGATCCTTATAAGAATAGGGTCTTCAGAAGATGGAAATGACTAGAATGGACACATGAGGGTCTTTTCTGAATAGCCCTGATGTGTTAGGTATCCCCTTTGTAATGTCAACCAGAACAATATGTTGCCACAGGAACTAAATAGCTGGGAACACTTCACGTATTACAAAAGAGAGTGTGTCCTTCTTCCCTCTACCTCCTATGACTGGAGGCTGTGTCATCAAAGGGTGTGTATGCGAAACAGAAGAGATGACAGGCAGTCCTGGAACTGAGTACGACTTCCTCTCTTTTAGAATCCTGTGCTCTGGTTCCCTTAGAAATCTGATGGGAAGCAGCGTATGCTGCTGTTCATGCTGCATAACCCCATGTTATGCTTTGCTTACATATAAATAAACCTTATATTACAGAAATGCCTCTAGTGACCTCGTTAGCAGGAAACCAATTCAGATATGTGCTTCAACACCTGAAGAGTCTCATTGTTCAAAGACCAGGGTGTACACAGCACTACAACGCCAACAGAACATTGTCAGGACTGTGTTCATAATGTGCTTTTTGTTGTTCGTGAAAATACCACCGTATGTCCCTTCCAATACCTGGATCCAACAAGAATTCAATAGCTGGAATAGCCAGGCACATTTCTTGGTCATGGGCCCATAGCTTGAGTCATTAAGGTAACAAAGGAAGTAGCTCTGTTCCCGAGAACAAATGGGTGACAAATCCTCTCCCTCAACTGTCCATCTGTTAGAAGGACAAGCCAGAGTTGTGGTGTGTGAGCTAGAAGCTAGAAGCAGGCAGCAGGCTGGGCAGCTGAGAGACAGAGCCAAGCCTGATTTCTGCTGGGATCCAAGGCTTTGGCTATGGCAGAAGCAAGAGCTTCTCGGGGTGCTAATGCCGCAAGCTCCTCCATCAGGTTGTATATGTGTGTAAATGAACCATAGATTCAAAATACACCACGGTCTCCTCTGTCATTCATTGCGATAAAATTGAACCCTGGGTTAGCACCTGGAACCCCTAGAATCTCACACCGCTCAGAGATTGAGGTGGCCTGAAACAGTATTAATGATGTAGCTGCTCGTGAAAGGACCGGGGGACAACAATACTCCATTGTTGGCGGTTGGGATCCTCCAGCCAATGGGCCAGGTTAGGCTTGCTAGGCCTCCCTCCCTATTTGGCCTGCCCTACACCTGATAGTCTGTATAGTTAAAGCTATGGTTTAAAGCTAAGGTCCATATAGTTCAAGCTATGGTTTTCCCTAGTGATGGAAGTAAGATCTGGACCATAAAGAAGGCTGATCGTCGAAGAATTGATGCTTTTGAATTATGGTGCTGGAGGAGACTCTTGAGAGTCCCATGGACTGCAAGAAGATCAAACCTATCGATTCTGAAGGAAATCAGCCCTGAGTGCTCACTGGAAGGACAGATCCTGAAGCTGAGGCTCCAATACTTTGGCCACTTCATGAGAAGAGAAGACTCCCTGGAAAAGACCCTGATGTTGGGAAAGATGGAGGGCACAAGGAGAAGGGGACGACAGAGGACGAGATGGTTGGATAGTGTTCTCGAAGCTACCAGCATGAGTTTGACCAAACTGCGGGAGGCAGTGGAAGACAGGAGGGCCTGGCGTGTTCTGGTCCATGGGGTCACGAAGAGTCGGACACGACTAAACGACTAAACAACAACAACAACACCACACCTGATAGAGCATCAAGTAATGGGACACGTAGTCCCTGGCAAAAGTGGAGTTTGCAGGCATGCACCAGTGATCTGCTGTGCCTTTGCAATTGCCACCGTGGCTGTCCGTGATGGAGGTGGCATGCAGACAGACACTCTTTGTACTCTAGGCCATCCACAGGAGCATGAAACTTTTCAGCACAAGAACTTCTTCCTCTGGACCCCTTACATTAATTGCATGAAACTTGCTGGTCTCAGGCTGTCAACCACATGCATGCCCCTCAACTGTCCTGTTTAAGCAGAACCTTCCAGAATTACAGAAGCCAGCCCGGCTTCTGATTGGATGTTCTGTTTCGGTGTCCTGATTCTCCTCTGTGGCAAGTTGGAGGGTGTGCATGTAGACTGTTCCCTCCCCACAATTAACCGGCACTCATTTAACATACTAATAATCGGAATAATAACAACTGAAAGAAGAATCTGCTATTTAATTAGAGCTGTTTGCAGAACCAGCCTTCGAGTGCTACCTGACGCTATATTCAGCCCTGAGAGGCAGGCAAGGTTCCTGCTTCCTCTTCCCTCTTGCTAATAAATTCTCTCTCCTTTCCTGCAACAGAAAGAATGCCAGGAGGAGTTTGCCTCCAGCGGTGAGGTCACCTTCCCACTTGGAGTGTCTGCTGGAATGAATTGCTGATTAATCCGCTATCTTTCCTTTAATCACAATAATTGTTCTTTTCTGTAATTTCTTTTGCTGTTGCATGGGGAACTGGTGACCTCATCATGCTGGTATTTATCACTTTTATTGCCGCCCAGTGCCAGGGCATGATTAGCTGGTGGAAAGCAGATCCCATTAGGTCATGCTTGTGCAGAATGTTTGCATAATATACGCTTGCTTTTTGTGTGTTGATTCTCATGTGTAACAGGGTCAGTGGGAGCAACACGGAATATTTTGATCTACAATTGTGCATTTCAATCAAGACTTTATTATCTTGTATTCATTTTATCATATTTTGAAATTCAAAGCTGCTTTGAGGGATAGAAGCAGGGTATACATGAGGAGTGTGTGTGTGTGTGTGTGTGTTCATCTCAGCTGGGAACATCATTTGGAGTCCAATGTGCTGAACTGTTTAAAGCTTTATAGGTCAAAACCTGCACTTTGAATTGGACCCAGAAACTACTGTATTGGCCCGAATATAAGCTGCACCCAAATATAAGCCACATCTTTAAAATTAAGGGGGGGGGAGAGACAATAACCAAGGAGCAGCGGGGGCCAAGGAGGGCCAAGGAGGCAGCGCCTTCACTCTGGTGGTGGCAGCGGTGGTGGGCAGCAGCGTTTCCAGAGGGTCAACACCACCAGGGCCCACCGATGGGATGGGCAGAGAGAGGCAGTGGCTGGCGGGACTCATACGCCCCTCAGCGGGCTAAAGCCAGGCAGCACCTCGGACTATCGCCAATCCCAGCACACCGGCTGTATTTCCTGTTCCTCCTCCTAGCAGACCTTCTCTCTCTCTCTCTCTCTCTCTCTCTCATCCATGCTCTTCCCTTCCTTCCTCCTCCTCGCCACCTTCTGGCTCCCTCTCAGGGACCCCCTTGCCGTGCCACCATCTTGGGAGCTGGCCCAACGGAAACCGGGCAACATCCAGGGACATGCCCGCTCCAAACCAATTTTTATAAGGTTGTGAATATAAGCCACACTTTAACTTTTCACAGTCAGAATTTGGGGGGAAAGTGTGGTTTATATTTGCGCCAGTACAGTAATTGGTGACCAGTCTTGCCCCAGTGAGCAACTTGGCCGCTGAATTCTGCAGCAGCTGAAGTTTCTGAACTGTCTTCAGAGGCAGCCCTGTGTAGAATGCATCCAGGGTTTTTTTTCAGCTGGAACTTGCTGGAACTCAGTTCCGGCACTTCTCAGGTGGGTGCCATTGCCATTATAAGAGAAGAAGGGAGGGGTTTGTCATGAGTTCCAACGCCTCTTTTTCTAGAAAGTGGGAGTGTAACACTATCAAGAGCAAGCAGCCTCACATCCATCCAATTTAAGGAACTGCCCACCAACAGTGCCTCTGTCTTTTCTGGATTGAACTTCAGTTTACTGGCTCTCATCATTTCTTGGTGGCAAGACAACAATCCAGCACATTCATTGCCACACCTGCAGATATAAAGGAGAAGCGGAGCTGTGTGTCATCAGAGTATTTGGAGTGTATACAACATACTCCAAAACTCCAGATGACCCCACTCAGCAGTTTCATGTAGATGTTAAGCAGCATAGGGGATTAAATTGAACCCTGAGGAACTCCACATTGAAGGCTCCATGGGGCTGAAGAGCACTCTGGAAACGACCATCCAAGTAGGACTGGAACCAGAACACAGCGGTGCCACCCATCCTTACCACGAACAGCCACTTCAGAAGGATACCATGGTTGATGGTATCAAATACCGTTGAGAGGTCAATGTGAATTAATAGGAACACATTTCTCCTGTCTTTCTCTTGACAGAGGTCATCATACAGGGCGACCCAAGCAGTTTCTGTGCTGCAGCTGGCGCTAAGCCCTCATTGAAATGGATCCAGTTTTATTACAGTTTTAGGAGACATTTTTCAACCCAGTTTTTTGGTTGGGAAGCTGCATCAGACCCTCCAGAGAAATGCAAATTTTGTTTCATGGGAGAATTAGGAAGGTCTTCAAATGCAAACCAAACTAAATTTCTCCCCCATACATCCTCACCCTGCTCCCTGTTTTCTATTTCCAGTTCTTATATTTTCACTCAGCTGACAGTTGTGTACAAATAAAATGCTTTTGGAATTTGCTCGGTAGTATGACACAAACATTGCTGAGGAGACCACAATGTTACTGACCTTTGTGATGCTGACAATGAAACCAGCTGAGGTGCACAGCAGAAGTTTCATTTTACTAGAAATACTCTTCTTAGAGGCATTTACAATGACCTTTGTTTTTACTCGTGGCACCTGAGCTTTCTGAAGACAGGAAAGAGTATGACAAACTCACAAACATTTTTTCTTGATTCCTCTCCCTCCAACCTTATGTTTTGCACTTTACAAGGAATGCAAGTAGCTCATGTCCAAATTTTCATTACATTACCCAGCTTATCTAAATTAGAAAGATTTTACAAGGTTCTACCCTGTTTCTATTACTACACAAAGCTGATTGACTCCGAGCTACTAGTATTAGTGTGATACAGCTACTGCACATATTATAAACACACACACACACACACACACACACACACACACACACACATCTGTGCCCTTTGAAAGAGGGTGAAATTGGATCTTATTTATTAGTGGTGTTACAGGAACTATCCAATCGGTGCCAGTGACAGGGACACAGAAACACACACCCCTCCATGACTTCAGCACCTCTTGTTGAACTTCTTGTGAGAGGCTTCAAATACCCTGGAGGGGGAATGATGGACATGCAATGTTATAAAATGTTTCTGTTAAGTACAGCAAGCTGAGAATAAATAGGCTTCCATGTTTGTGAAGAGGTATTTTCTGTATATATTTTCTGCATGTGGATGTTTATTTAAAAAGACTGGTAGTCTACCAGGGCAGATGCTAGAAACTATGATGAGTGAGAACAATTACCTGAGTACTGAAAATCAGAACACAATATTTGTTATTTTGTAACTATTGAGCAGCAACAATTAAGGTACCTGAAGGCATTTCATGAGGGCTAGAAACTTCTTGTCTCCTAGCAGCAAAGAGCCAAGCTGGGATCCCCAGGCTTCCTTGGCAACTTACAGATTTTGCTTCCCATGCTCTGCAGTGCAACAATCCCAGCCATACAGATTTCCAGACTTTTCATGCTAACGTTTCAGCATGAACATGAAATTTAAGAACGTGAACCCTGATCGCCATTCTCACAATGCCCAGTGCTGCTAATTAGAAGCCTCAGGGCACAGACTCTTAAGACAGAGATGCATGCAATATGCATGTCCTGGTTTTTATATGCAGATGCAAATCTAGGTGTCTCTGCAAATTAAGGTCGTGAGTTGCGGGGGTCACCCTGGCAATGTGCTTTCCAACATGTCCAGAAGCACTGTAAACAACATTTTAATGAAATTTTTAAAGGGGATGAAGAGCCTCAGGGTCCTGGGTCACCCCTTAACCCCTGTCTGGTGGGCTTAGCACTGAAACCGTTTCTGCTTTCCCCAAATTGTTCTGAAGGTGATTGGGGAGCAGTGTAGAGTCTTCTGCCTTCTGTCAACAAGTCCCAGCTACACTAGTGGCCAAAATTGTGGAAACCTTTTGGAGGAAGGATATTTCCGCAGTTTGATGGTTCATAACACCACTTTTTTGGGAGTAACACTATAAAATTATATATCAATGGAAAGATAATTTAAAGAAGAATGTAATGGAATAACTTTTATGAAGGGGTATTTATTACAAAAGCAGTCATAAAGAAGAAACATGAAACACATAGAAAGAATGAGATATCAAACCTCGGAAATACACTTTCTCCAAAAGGTTTCCACAATTTTGGCCACTAGTGTAGAGCCTGTGTGATTTCAGAAGTAGAGCAGGAAGCGATTGCAAAACCGTCTCACCTTAATACTGTCATCCTTTTTGCTCCCTCTTGCCAGGCAGCTGGCACTGTCCGTCTCACTCTTTCCATCCTCACATCCTCTAGTCTTGCTGTGATTAGCACTGAAATTGGCTGTTTAACCCTATGCTCTTCCTGGGAGCCAAACCGGCAAATCAGCACATGTCCATTTCAGCTCCCAGGGCATCATGGCAGGAGACCTTTAAAAGGTAGGTGCTCCCTCCCTCTTGTTTTGTGTTGAGAAATGTTGGCAGCTCCCTGGCAAGTGCGAGCAGGAGGCTGGGGCAGTTTGTGCAATGCGGCTTTCAACTGGGCTGCCATGAAACAAAACATAAACAAGTTGATCCTATAAGCAAAGCCTGGATTCTGCCTGGGTTGGTATGCTAGCTATGAGCAGCTAGTATAAATATTGCAACAACCAGGCAGAGTTCTGTCCCATGGAAAACGTGGTGTGGAAGTCGCAACCCCTTCTGATTCACAGAGGGACCGGATCTGAATGCCCGGCCTCAATGGCTCATGATCATGAAGACAATCCCTTCCCCCAAGCACAATGGATGACAGTGCAAGAAAAATATTCACAATTCCTCCCAGCTGCGGGAAAGGACAGCTCAGCAATTGCCTTGTTGGATCAGATGGGTTTTCCCCCCAACAGCGGCCAGCCAGATGTTTCTGAGCCTTCACAACCAGGCCAAGAATAGGTTGGCTTCCTCTGTTGTTCATCCTCAGCAGCTGATCTTCAGATGTCTGCTCCTTCTGTACATGGGTTGCCTTTTTGGTTTGGTTCTGTTTTTGCTGGGAGTAAAGCAGCGCTTGCAATAAGTTACCTGAACCAGTGTGGGGCGAAGGACAAAAAAGAAGTCTATCCCTCACTTCTGGCGGTTCCCTCACTGCGAGAAGCAAAGCTCCAGGGAACCAGGCAGAGGGCCTTCTCGGTAGTGGCACCCGCCCTGTGGAACGCCCTCCCATCAGATGTCAAAGAGATAAACAACAACAACTACCAGACTTTTAGAAGACATTTTTAATGTGTGATATTTTAATGCATTTTTAATCTTTGTTGGAAGCCACCCAGAGTGGCTGGGGAAACCCAGCCAGATGGGCGGGGTACAAATAATAAATTACTATTATTATTTCTAATTTTATGGAATCATAGACTTGCAGGGACCTCAAGGATCATCCAGCCCAATCCCCCTACAAAGCTGGAATCTCAACTAAAGCATCCATGACAGATGGCCCTCCATCTCTGTTTACAAACCTCCAAGGAAGGAGAGTCCACCACCTTCTGAGGGAGTCTGTTCCACTGTCTAACAGCTCTTACCATCAGAAAAGTTCTTCCTGACATTTAGTCGGAATCTCCTTTCTTGTAACTTGAATCCATTGGTCCTACCCTCTGGAGCAGGAAAAAACAAGCTTGCTCCATCTTCCATGTGACAGCCCTTTAGATATTTGAATATGGATATCCTATCTCCTCTCAGTCTCAGGGCTAAACATGGCCAACTCCTTCAGCCCCTTGTTTTTCTTTAGGTAGCTGCTTGTTGGTATTTGGGTTAATAAACTGAGCAAGACTCCTAATAGGTCAACCACCTGTTCTGGACAGGGTAGCACACCCTTCGAAGGAGCAGGTATGCAGTCCGGGAGTTCTCCTTGTTCCATCTCAGTCACCAGAGGCTCAAAAATGCTTTTTATTGCCTCTGGCTAGTATGCCAGCTGCGACCATTCCTGGACTGTGACGGCCTAACCACAGTGATCCTTGCCTTGGTTGATTACTGTAACATACTTCGTGTGAGCCTGCACTTGTTCCTGGTCCAGAACTTCAGCTTGTGCAGAATGCAGTGGCTAGACTGCTCACAGAAACAGATTACAGTGGTACCTCGGGTTACAGACGCTTCAGGTTACATATGCTTCAGGTTACAGACACTTCAGGTTACAGACACTTCAGGTTACAGACTCCGCCAACCCAGAAATAGTACCTCGGGTTAAGAACTTTGCTTCAGGATGAGAACAGAAATCACTCAACAGCAGCAGAAGGCCCCATTAGCTAAAGTGGTAAGGTAAAGGTAAAGGTACCCCTGCCCGTACGGGCCAGTCTTGACAGACTCTAGGGTTGTGCGCTCATCTCACTCTATAGGCCGGGAGCCAGCGCTGTCCGCAGACACTTCCGGGTCACGTGGCCAGCGTGACAAGCTGCATCTGGCGAGCCAGCGCAGCACACAGAACGCCGTTTACGCTAAAGTGGTACTTCAGGTTAAAAATAGTTTCAGGTTAGGAACAGACCTCCAGAACAAATTAAGTTCTTAACCAGAGGTACCACTTTATTGGCAGCATGCACTGGTTGCTGATTTGCTCCCGGGCCAGGTTCAAGGAACTTGTGCTAATTCACAAAGCCCTAAAAAAAAAAATGAGGGTCTGAAGTAGCCTAAGGACCATCTGGTTCTTTGTGTTCCCCTTCTATCACTGAGATCCTCTGGTGGGGACTTTCTCTTGGTCCCACCATCAGGGCTGGCCCACCTATGAGGCAAGAGGAGGCAAATGAATGATCCACAGTGGCAGCTGATCCCGAGGTCGATCTTCATTAGCCCCTTGTTCCTGATGTAGATCTTCACTCACCCCTTCTTCCCTAGTGGGGAGGGGGGCGCCATTTTGTGGTTTGCTCAGGCCCTGGGACAGCCCTTCACATCATCCTCACAGGAACCTTTGGTAAAGTCACAAGAGAGGGGCATGGGCATGGCCGTAGCTAGGGGGTGATGAGGTGGGCCCCCGCCAGGGACGCAGGCAGGTGGGGTGCAAAATTGGGTAAAAATATGTCCATAAATATGTCTATAAATAAAAATACTGATTATTTCCTCATAACAAAACGTTTTTAATAGAGGGTAAATTGAATGGGGAGGGGTTGGACGAGAGGCAGAAAAAAGAGCTAATTTTTCTGTGGCTTGGGGGCGCAATCTGGACGGTTCTGCTGGGGGCTCAAGATCACCTAGCTACGGCTCTGGGCATAGGCATAGCCGGGGGGGGGGGAGGGAGAAGCTGCCCCCCTAAATAAAGTAAATCAATAAAAATACTTAGCTAACTGAGGTGTCCCCCCCTTGAATCCAGGTTTTGCCCATGGAGAGGGGCTTCTTGGTGGTTGCTCCTAGATTGTGTCTAATAGTCTGGCCTCCTCTCTCTGCTTTCCTTTCACCAGCAAGCAAATACTTCTTTTGTTTAGACAGACCTTTAGCCACTAACCAGCTGAAGTTGCAGGGTCTTTTCATGGTGGGTGTTCTGCGTTTTCTTCTCTTGTTGCTCTTTTAAATAGTTTAAAGTCATTTTGAGGCAGCACTGCTTTTAATATGGTAACATATCTAATTTTTTTTAACAAATATTTGTGACTGGTGATTTATTTTATTTTAGCAGTATCTGTTTTAATTCAGGTTGTGAGCTGCCTTGCGTTTTGCAGTAACTCCAGAATTATTGCCAAATGCCCAGCCCTGTTACAATGTGGGAATGACACCCACCACCACCACCACCCCCACTACCAGGGAAGAAGCTGTGTTCCCTTGAAATTTATGTACACAGAGCAAGCCCACCCAACGACTTGAATAAGTTTAATTCCAGGAGAGCGTTCCCTAGGGACATGCCAGGGAATCCCAAATGCCATTTCCTATAGAAGGGGCTTAAATACAAAAAGGATTTTGACGACTAACTGCTCCCAAGTCCCTACTGTTTCCTCAGGAAATGAAGACTAATGGTATCACAAAGTCTGCTCCGTCCCTCACTTCCTCACCAGTGGAACATTTCTTCCTTTCTGCTTTGTTCAGAGCTGCATGAAACTGAAACATGACTCATGTTGCTGGTGCCCCGTCCAGTGCCACCCCCACCCCCCTTAGCCCTGAGGTTGTCACACTCACTTCAGCCAACCACGATTGATGTTTCAGGACTCTGGTTGGGAAGAAGCCAATCAGATGTCTCCTTATTTGTGCCACCGCAACACCTTTCGCTTTGCAAAAACATTGGGTCAAATAATTAGTGCACTGGTTGCATGCAGTGCTCTGAATCCGGGGGTTTTAGGGGGGGCAGGGGGAAGGTTACAGATGCTGTGACAAGAGCCATTGTCAAGCTGCGCTAGAGCTTCCACTTCCTAATCCTAGCTAAAACAATGAAGGTTCGAAGGTGGGCATAAAAAACAGCAGCACAGGGGACTGATTTGCAAAATAGCTCTGTGAAGTTAGTTTGCCTTTGCAGGATATAAGGTTGAGAAGAGAGAGCGCTTCCTTTGTAATTTGATGTGTGTGTTTTTTTATTTCCTGTAAAAGGGCATAAAAAATTACAACAGTGTAGCAGATTTCAAGAATAATCGCACGCATTTCGAAGCAAGCTTCTAGGAACCTCAAGGGGTTGGGGAAATAAGGACTTTTCTCCCTTCAGGATCCCTAGCTTCTCTTCCATCAGAATCTCTGCATCTTTGACAGAGCTGGCAGAAACTTTTAACAAGCAGAAACTGTACCCTTTACTGTTGGTCTTCTGCCTGCTGCTATGGTTAGGTGAATTGGTCAGTTTCAGTTTCTCTCAGTTCCACATTCTTATGCTCCCTTCTTCACATTTCCACATCAGTTTGCGAATTTATTTTGAAGTCGTCATGAAAATTCATCAGCCTTTTAGTGCGAATCTCCTCTAATTGACACACATTTTTGTATGCAGTTTTGCCATATGCAATTTCCCCATATGCAATACATTTTAAATGTGGTTTTCGCTAATACGTACATGCATTTCTGTGCACATTTCACCCTTGTTTGCTCATCTTTGTTCATACTGGCTGAATAACTGCATTGCAGAATTCAGAGACATGCAATTTTTAAGGGGTGGCTGTGTTTTGGGTCCTGTATCACTTTGGAAAGGGCAAATTATGAAGAGTCACCTTTAAATGCAAACTGAATCAAATTCCTCCTCCATCCCTAACTGCCACACACCTGTTAAAGGTTCAGAGATACTGTCAGGGAATAAAATATAGCTACATTATAGGACAGTTTCCTGTGCCTACAACAGCTATATGGCTGCTTAATTTTCCCACGGTGTGGAAATGTGAGTTGCTAAATTTCTTCTTGTTGTGCAGCTGTTAAAAACACAGAAGGCGCTGCCAGAAACAAAAGTGGCACAGCTTGTGTTTGTGTGCGACAGTCCTTAGGGTGGCTGTGAGGTTTTGACACAGAGACATTCTTTTATCACTTTTGTGATGGGCTCTGCCAGGTGGGATGCTGGAAGATCTTAATCAGACAGAGGTTCCCATAGCGGACTTGCACCACGGTGCTCCTGTTAACCTTTCGTGCACCTGGATCCAGTTCCTGAAAGCTTTCCACTCTGCCTGCAAGCTAGTGCGACGCTTCGTATCCCATCTGAGCCAAGTGAGGGACAGGCAGTCTGAACTGCTGCGATATACATCACAGTGGTTATAGACAAATACAACAATCTGTGTTATCAGCACCCCAGACACCAGGGAGAAGATACAGAACATTATTGAAAGCGAGAACTTTATAGAAAAGAAAAGGAATACATAAGGAAAATAGAGAAATATTTGGAGGTGCATTTCGCCGAACGTCCGGGACAAACCCGGAAGTAACCAGCAGGTTTGCCACCGTTCGCGCATGTGCAGGAGCGGAAATCCCCGTTTGCACATGCGCAGAAGTGGGCAATCGCTGCCCGCGCCTGCGCATAACAGCACCTCTCCCAGTGACCCGTTTTGACTTCCGGACAGGCCACTGGAATGGATTGTGGTCATGAGTAGAGGTTCCACTGTATACAGTGGTACCTTGGTTTAAGAACAGCTTAGTTTATGAACAACTTGTATTAAGAACGCTGCAAACCCAGAAGTAGGTGTTTTGGTTTGTCAACTTTGCCTTGGAAGCAGAACATATTTTGCTTCCTGTTGAGTGTTCCATTTGTAAATTGAGTCCCCCGCTGCTATGGGAAAGCACGCCTTGGTTTAAGAATGCTTTGGTTTAACAACGGACTTCCGGAACGGATTAAGTTTGTAAACCAAGGTACCGCTGTATATTTTTAGACTCCAGGCAGTGGCGTAGTGTGGGGGGCAGTGGCCCTGGGGACAGAATTCTGAGGGGGTGCAACCCAACGCCCCCAAAGCAGGCTCTCTGGCCAAGGCCACATGGCTATCAACCTCCACAGCTGTTGGAGAGGTGAGCTACATCCAAGCCAGGCCTTTGGGGCTGTGACGGTGGCGCCTCCTCATGGCTGGCTGCTGAGCCTCTTGGGCTTGCCGATCGGAAGGTCGGCGGTTCGAATCACAATGGGGTGAGCTCCCGTTGCTCTGTTCCAGCTTCTGCAGCATGGCAGTTCGAAAGCACACCAGTGCAAGTGGATAAATAGGTACTGCTGCAGTGGGAAGGTAAACGACGTTTCCATGTGCTCTGGCTTCCGTCACAGTGTTCCATTGCACCAGAAGCAGTTTAGTGATGCTGGTCACATGACCCGGAAAGCTGTCTGCGGACAAATGCCGGCTTCCTCAGCCTGAAGTGAGAGAGCGCCGCAGCCCCATACAGTGGTACCTCTGGTTGTGGACAGGATATGTTCAGGAGGCCCATTCACAACCTGAAAAGAATGGAACCCGTGTCTGCTCGTCTTCGCAAGCGCAGGTCATGATTTGCCGCTTCTGTGCATGCGTGTGATGTCATTTTGCACATCTGCGTGAGCAGCGAAACCCAGAAGTAACCCTTTCCAGTACTTCCAGGTCACCGCAGGATGCTACCTGAAAACATGCAACCTGAAGCAAACGTAACATGAGGTATGACTGTAGTCGCCTCTGACTGGACTTAACTGTCCAGAGGTCCTTTGCCATTGGCAGTGGCTCTCCAGGATTTCAGGAAGGGGTTTACTGAGACCTACCTGGAGAAGCTGGTAGGGACTGAACCTGGAATCTTTTGCAGGTGTCTTCCCCTGCCCCAGCTGCAGCAGAACAGCAGCTTTCCCTCATACCATTTGGATAAAGTGAGAAGCCACCTTACTGTTGCCCCAGCCCCAGCCCTGAAAGACAGGTGAGGAGGAACATTGTAAGTTCTACCCTTTGAGTCAGGGGCATCTCACATTCTCCAAATGTCATGGGAAGCAGCTCACAAACATAACACAAAAGAGGGCCCTGTCTGCACATTTCTCCATCATTCTTGCGGAAGAGAGGAATCTACAATGTGACCGAGGCTTCTTGGCCTTCTTGGCAGGCACTGCAAACCAACCAAATCCAGAGGTGCTTTGGGCTGCCCTGTGAACACTTACCTGGGAGCCCTTTGGAGAAAGCAGGACTTAGTTCCAAGCAAGCATGTGTAGGATAAGGCTGTGGAGCTCAAATGTTAAAGTGCAGACAGAATCAGCAAGATCCCTTGCTCATCCGCTCACGTGTGTAACTGGGACTCTTTCCATTCTTACTCAGCAATTTTCCGAGCCAATGTAGAGCATCTCTTGGCAAACCAGGGCAAACTGCACTCAGCTTGCCTCAGATGGAAGGTGGAGAGTGTCTTGCTTGGAGGACCACAGGAATGCACATTCCCAGGTAGCACAGAGCTGCTCCTGAAAGTGTAGGGGAATGAGTCACACCTACGATGCAGAGCGCTTTCCAGGATAGAAGGAACGAAAGCCACTCTATACAAACCACAGAATGCCCAACCAAACAACTTTGATTATGTATTCATATTGACCCCCAACTTGGGACACAGCAGGGCAGGGGCAGGGCTCAAGCCCAGGCAGTGCAGCTCCTCTTTTAAGGGACCAGAATTTGGACCACTAGAACCACCTAGTGGTTGAAGATCGGTCACTGCAGTTGCAGGGAGTGTAGCAGCAGGTGAGGCCTTCTCTATGTAAGAGCTGCACCGTTATTTTACATGCATAATCGCACGCACACGTCCACATTTCCTCCTCCTTGTTTTTTAATGGTAGGAAGAAAGAAAGAAAGAAAGAAAGAAAGAAAGAAAGAAAGAAAGAAAGAAAGAAAGAAAGAAAGAAAGAAAGAAAGAAAGAAAGAAAGAAAGAAAGAAAGAAAGAAAGCCAACACCATCGGTTCACATTAAGGATGCAATAACCATCAGTGCAGTTATCTGAAATTAACCCTATAAGTCAAAATAAGCCACCCAGAAGTCCAAACAAGTATCCACATGAGATTGATCCCATTTTTAAAGGTTTCCTCAGGTGGACAATGCACAAATTCTTACTGGTCACCTGGCACAGTCTTCCCTACCGTGGCGAGATATACAGTATTGCATTTCTATTTTAAATTGCAGGAACTATTTCTAAATGTGCATGTGCAGGTTGCATGGAAATCAATGTCCTTCTCAGAAGAATTACCGATGAAAGAAGAGTGGCAAATGAAATTAATGGACTATGCAGAATTAGACAGATTAACAGGAAGGATTTGAAACCTGAGGGACCAGAGATTCTTAGAGGACTGGAGTAAATATTTGAATTATCTGAAAAGCAATTGTAATAAACAGATTATGCTAGTAGGAGTGCAAGAAGTTTTGTAAGGAGGATTATGCGAAATATTGCAAGGAAGATTATGAAGAGAATATCAGTTAAGGATAATTAAAAGTAATAGAGAAATTAAGAAATGCAAATTAAGTGATAAAGAATGGAAAATCTTCAGAGGTAGTTGACAGAAGTCTAAAATATTGTATAAGACAAAAATGTATGTTAAATGACTGTTGGAAATGATATGTTAAAAAATTAATTAAAATGTATTTTTTTAAAAAAAGGAAATCAATGTCCTTCTTTGCGTGTGATTTGTGTTCTCTTTTGAGGCAATAGCTTTGGGAGACACCCTACCCAAAATGCCATTTAACGTGCTTTTAAAAAATGTTAATGGCAGCAGGTGTAGGAGGGAAGGGAGGGGGAGTTTATCCCTTTCTCTCCTCCTCCTGCAACCCTAATTAAAATCACCCCCCCACTGCTGCTATTGCAAGCTTTACTTGCAGTGCAAACGGGAGTGTTGGGGATGTGATATTACAGTACTCCAGGGGAGAAAGTGTTAAACTCTCCATTGCTGCCCACCACAGTTCACCTCTTGCTCATCCCCTCTCCCCATGGCAGCTATATGCATTTTTAAAATGGCGTATATTAAATGCAAAAGAACATTTAATGTCACATCTAGCTGGGCCTGGTGGTTAGTTCTCTTGGAAACCCTGTCAAGCATCTTGGAACCATATTGCTGATTTCATCACTACAAGAGAAAACACATTTGCAATTCATAAAAGTGTTGCGTGTACATGCCCCTGTGTTTGTGTGTGTTTCCCCAGATACTTGAATCGGCTCCTGCTCTTGAGGCAATGCTCTCATCAGCGTGAACGAGATGCAGGATCTTGCCCAATATCCGCACAGTATACAAACATGATTCACCCTTGTAAAATAAACAAGGCTAGGAATAGTGAGCCGGCAGAAACGGACGTGATATGACACAGGCAACATATTAAGGAAATGGTCTAGCTTACTGATAACTGGAAAATGTTTCTTATTACAAAATAAGACAAAGGTAATCTCTAAAATGTATGAAACTTTACTAGAGTGGGAGGTGAAGGATGAACAAGTAAAAGAGGTAATGATTAAATGGGCAATGGATATGAGCAAACCTATTCAATTATCATCATGGGGAAAATTATGGAAGGAGAATTGGAGATTTACAGCTTGTGAGGCGATAAAGGAAAATTTGTTGAAGGTGTTTTATAGATGGTATTTAAGACCAAGCAAAATATTTTAAATGTATAAAACAAAATCTAAATTGTGTTGGAGGTGCAATCAAGTAGAGGGGACGCTACTACATATGTGGTGGACCTGTGATAAAATTAAGAGCTTCTGGGATTTGGTATATGAAGAGTTGAAGAAAATATTTAAACAAACTTTTGTAAAAAATAAAACAAAAAAAGAAGCTTTTCTATTGGGAATATTAGATTCAGATATTGCTAGGGAAAACACAAACATATTCCTGTATGCAACATTGGCAGCAAGAATCCTAATTGCCAAAAATTGGAAAAACGACTCAGCACCAACAAAAAAAGAATGGCAAGAAAAATTATTTTATTACCTTGAGTTGGCTAGAATGACAGGTGCAATTAGGGGTCAGTCTAAACAAAAATTTCAAAAGGAATGGAGAAAATATAGAGATTATCTTAAAAAGCAGTGCCCTCAAATTAATACCTGGACTTGTTTTGATTAACTTTTGCAAAACAAAAGTCTAAAATAGAAAGAAAAGTAGGGAAAAATGAAATGAGAAGGAAACAGTGTATTAAATATGAAAGTAGATACGCGTTGGGGACAAAGGAAGTCAATTAGAAGAAAACAAGAAGTGAAATATGGTTATACAGTCATACTTCGTGTTGAAGTAGCTTCAGGAGTATTTTCAGGTTGCGCTCTGCGGCGACCCGGAAGTAATGGAGCGTGTTACTTCTGGGTTTCGCCGCTTGCGTGTGTGCAGATGCTCAAAATGACATCACGCACATGCACGGAAGCGGCAAATCGCCACACGCACAGACGAACATTGCAGAGAAAAATTTATTTACAAAATAGAAAAGAAAAACACACACCAATAAATAAAATTTAGGGGCAGGATTAGAAATGGACACACAAAGGGTTTTTTAAAAAAAAAATAAAAGTAAAAAATCAAGACTCCTTGTGCTCTGCTCTGCTCCCTGTTTCTTCCTGCCCAGGGTAGCTCTGCCCTCTCCCTGCCCCTCAGAGCTGGCATTTTACACAGGGCTGGGCCTCCAGCAGCCGTTACAAGCTGCCCAAGCGAGAAGGCTGGCAGCAGTGGCCATTGAGAGGCAATGGGATGCTCCCTCGCCACCGCTGTTGCTGTGGTCAAGCACCAGTTCATCCTCCTCCCTGAGCTCAGTGGTGGCAGCACGGGCATGGGGAAATAGGGACACTCTAGGATCAAATCTAAAGTTGGGGTGGCTTTCGTAATTCTGGGACTGTCTCTGGAAAATCAGGACACTTGGAGGGTATGTTTTGGGAGCCAGACTTCTCTGCTCTCCTCAGCTAATATAGTCAATAAAGGTAATTCAAGCTGAGAAAAGATGCATTCCTGTTTACATTGTCCTCTCATTAATTTAAAAACGAGATCATGTCTCTAATACAGCGAGCTGCCAGACCTTGAATCTCCCCCCCCCCCAAAAAAAATATTTTTTTGCAGTTGTGGCCTGTGGTGGCAAAAAGCAAATGAGAAACCAATGCCTTTCTGAGAAACTCTGCTAACTGTTTGCTAACAAATGAACTCTTTTTCTTAAGAATCCATTACATGGAATTTGTAATATATACATTATTAATTAAATATCTGGCTCGTAGCCCCTTTCAGAGAAACAAGAGGCCAGCTCATGAACAGCTGGGTCAGAAGGTTGAATTTGCTGGAGAAATGTGTTACTACTCCAGGCTTCGTCAGAATAAAGTTCGTTAATCTTTAATTCAATCTGTAGTCCGTTTCTACAGAAGCAGCTGAAGACAAAACTCCCCTTAGCCTTTCCTAAGAATCCCGAAAATCTCCACAAGGGGGAAGGAAGGAATAGTGCAAGGAAGTTCATACCTTTGTGTATGGGGGTGGGGAGCCAGCAATGTTTACAAATCCTTTAAACATCATTTTTAGAGCACGTTCATGATAGTTTAATGGTGCCTATACACAATCCCACTTTCAATGCTGCTTTGGGGCAGACATACTGCTTCATGTACTGTTGAAATACTGGTACATGTCCTGCTGAAATACTGTAACTTTTTATACTACAAATGTTCTGGTTTATTTTATGTCTGCATGCTTTGTTGCACTATAGCGCAAGAGTGCCTCTCTAGATGGCAATAACGTAAAAACACTGAGGAAGCATCGCAAAACAACTAATCAAGTGGAACGATATGTTGACAGTCCAGGATAAATCCACCCCTAATGCAATTGTATTGTGGCAATAATTTGTTGCAGAATAGGTATGCAGAATATATACAGTGGTACCTCGGGTTAAGTACTTAATTCGTTCTGGAGGTCCGTTCTTAACCTGAAACTGTTCTTAACCTGAAGCACCACTTTAGCTAATGGGTCCTCCTGCTGCCGCCGTGCTGCTGGAGCACAGTTTCTTATCTCATCCTGAAGCAAAGTTCTTAACCTGAAGCACTATTTCTGGGTTAGCGGAGCCTGTAACCTGAAGCGTATGTAACCTGAAGTGTATGTAACCCAAGGTACCACTGTATACAGAATGCAGAAGAAGCAGCAGAATTGTTGGAAAGTATACATGGGACAAAATGACAAATAGTTTTCATAAATAGATAAAAGATGGGAACAAATATTTGATTTTATAGTGGATTTAGATATAATATGTCAAATGGTTTTTCCTATCAGTGCTAGGGGTATCAATGATGAAATTAGAATGAAAAAGACACAGCACCATATTCTCCAATCCAGAACTGTACAATATACAAAACAAGAGAAAATGCAATATGTTATCCAAAGGGCTACACTATATTGTATTACAGAGCATTAGAATTAACATTCTAATCAATGTCACAAACCAGGATTTTTTCAGCATTGTTATTATTATTATTTGTTATCTGTATTTTGTGTTATATATATATATTTATATTATATATGTAGGTTTTGGTGTCTTCGGGTGTCTTCCCGTGTAAGAGTTGGGGTGTCTAGGCGACGTTTCGACGAGGTCTCACTCGTCATCTTCAGGCTGGTGCTTTCGGCTTCTTGTTACTAGAACAGAGCAGGATCTCAGTGTTTGAGTTCCTATAAATACTGTTGAGGGGGTGTGGTGTATAGCCTCCAACGTTCTGGGCAGATAGGAAGTTCCTAGGTTAATGTGCCTTTTCTTCTTTTGTTCATTAATTACTTGAGGGATATCTTGAGTGATTACTTGAGTGATATTCTGAGTACCACTTAGGAGGGTCATTAGGTGTGGATTAGTTGCTAAAGCTTTCGTGTCTTGACCTCTTGACCTTGTGAAGAGTTTTTCTGAGAAGATGGTTGTACTGCACTTAGTTGTGCTCTGGCTTGGCTTCGTGTATAGGGGCGAGCTGTGGTTTTGTGCCCTGTGCCAGCCAGATCTGTGTAGGGATTGCAGGGGGGTGCAGCATCCGGAGGTGCCACTATGGTTTGGCTACTGGATGGTGTCTGTAATTTATCTGTGGAGAGGGTCTGGGTTTGGGTCTGGTGTGGTTGATTGGAGATGGCGTTCTGTGTGCCTCTGGTTCTGGTGTCGGTTTTTGTGGGGAGGGCTAATTTCCAGATGTCTGGCAGGCGGGACGTGTCGTCACGCTTGTTCATGTTGTGAGGGTGTTTCTCTATCTCGGTGGCTTCCATGATTATTCTCTTGTGGTGATGTTCCATGTTAAAGAGCAATTTGGAATCTGCAAAATTAATTTCGTGTCCTGTTTCTTTCATGTGTTGGTAAAGAGAGGAAGTTTTTTCTTCTTTTTTGACGGCATTCTTGTGTTCTGCGATACGTGCATTTATTCGTCTGTTTGTTTGTCCAATGTACGTGGCTGGGCAGACTTTGCAGGGTATTTCATAGACCCCTTGGTTTTCTAACTGGATTTTATCTTTTGGGTTTCTGAGGATATTGGCTATTTTTTGGTTGGTGCAAAAGGCTGTTTTGATATTGTGTTTATGGAGGATTTTGCTAATTTTATCTGTAGTGCCCTTGATATAAGGAAGGAGGGCCATGCCATTGTTTTCTTCTGTGTCTTGGTTTTTGGGGGGTGTTTCTTTTTGGATTAGCTTCGTAACCCTGTTTTGCTGGTATCCGTTGGCGACTAACACATTTGAGAGATTCTGTAACTCAGTTGTCAAGTGGTCTTTGTCAGCCAGGCGTTTGGTTCTGGAGATGAGAGTCTTGGCTACGGAGTTTATTTGTGCAGGGTGGTGGTGTGAAAGCAAATATCTCACCTCTACGGGGAGGAAACCTTCCAGCTGACCCTACATTCCTGTACCCGTGAAAATCTACGAAAGCTTATATTATATATATATATATATATATATATATATATATATATATATATATATATGGGGGAATAAAGAATAAAGAAAACAAATGAACAACATATATGAAGAAAATTTATTTAAAATAATATCCTAAGAATGGAATATGAAGTACAGTGGTGCCCCGCAAGACGAATGCCTCGCAAGACGAAAAACCCGCTAGACGAAAGGGTTTTCCGTTTTTCGATGCGCTTCGCAAGACGAATTTCCCTATGGGCTTGCTTCGCAAGACGAAAACGTCTTGCAAGTCTTGCGATTTTTCCGCTCCCCCCCTTTTTCTAAGCCGCTAAGCCGCTAATAGCCTTTTAGCCGCTAAGCCGCTAAGCCTTTAATAGCCGCTAAACCGCTAAACCGCTAATAGCGCTAATCCGCTAAGCCGCTAAGCCGCTAATAGGGTTGCTTCGCAAGACGAAAAAACCGCTAGACGAAGAGACTCGCGGAACGGATTATTTTCGTCTTGCGAGGCATCACTGTATTTAGCATGTGGAAAGCAAGAAGAGTGCTTATATATAAGAATACACACAAACACGCATCCTCAAAAAGACACAAATAGATACCTCATTAAAAAAACAACCAACAGCCTGAAGGAGTCCAAGGTTCCTCTGAGTTTTTTTCTTCATTATGTGTGAATGTCATTGAGGCATGCATGACTTTGTTCAAACCCACCATTGATTAAAGGGAAAACTACAAAGGGGTACATAGGTATAAGAAAAATTCAGAATGTTAATACTGGGATTGCAAGGGACAAAAATGAAATGAAATATATACTCTTCAGGATCCAGCCAAGACATTTTGTTGTCTGAGGCGAAGGGCAAGATGTCACCCACTTTGCATGTACAGAAGCCTGGCAGTTGGACCTTATTTCAACATCCTCTGCTGCACCTGAGGGAAGCAGGCTAGCTTAGGAGCCTCCAGCAAAGCAACAGAGGGGAAGGGCTGGGGGACAACTCAGAAGAAACGGCTCGTGAGGGAAGCTGCCACTAATGCCCCCTCCCCCCAATAGCAGCTGAGGCAGCTATTTCATTCTGCCAAATAGTAGGACTGGCCCTGACATCCTTTCTCAGCATCTCTGCACTGCAATTGACACAAACTTGTAGTAAAGTGGGGAATTCCTCTGATCCTGATATCCGCTTGCATCAGCGGTCTGTGTGATTTTTGTATCCATAAACAAAGAAAAGGAATGCTGAGTCTTTCTCTCCTCTCCCTTCCAAGACCGACAGAGTTTTGATTGCTTCCTGCTGTTTTCAGAGGTATTCTAGGGTTGCTTCCACACCAGTCGTTTTCTCTAAAAGTAACGCCATTCAGTCACTCACTTGCTATGAAGAATCCAAGCTGCCAAACCACTACAATCCCGTGTAAACCCTGCAAGTCAGCGTATGTGCTCTGCATGCTGAGGCCCCCAGAGCAACGGGGCATCCGGTGTTGGCTGATTTGCAGCTGCCTGTCCCGAATTACAGCACTGCTGCTGTCCTCTACCCTCCTGGGGAACAGTGGCAGACTTTGGGCTCTCTAATTTCAGTGGTGCCCTGTGTGGTGCTAAAATTTGGCACCCCAATGCCTCTCATGTTCTATTCTACAGCGTTGTTTTGGCACCCCCTGCAGCATGGTGCTCAGTGTGGACTGGTTGCGCCACCCTAAAACTGTCTCTGTGGTGCCTTTCAGATGTCGTTGGACTACAGTTCCCATCATCTCCGACCATTGGCGTTGGTGGCTGGGCCTGGTGGAAGTCCAACAACATCTGGCAGCCACTGTCTTGGCTATGCCTGGTTTCAAGGAGCTGCATCAAACTGACTCTGCATGTGCAGCATATATCTAAAACACATTTAAAGTACACCCCCCTCCCCAATCCCAAAAGGATAATGGGAACTGTAGTTTGCTAAGCATGCTGGGAATTCTAAATCTGTGGGGGTAAACTATCATTCCCTGGAATCTTTTGGGAAGTGAAGTACTTTAAATATATGGTGCGTATGCGGTCAGTTTCTTGAAACCATCTTGAAACCAAAAGATACACCCAGAATTCACATGAAGGTATGTCATATTATATAGGATCATACGAAACGTCCTTATGCTGAGTCAAATTTTTGATCTGTCTACATCAGCATTTGTCTGTTTTGACTGGCAGCAGGTCTTCAGGGTAGGGTTGCCAGATGTCTGGAATTTTCCGGACATAGCCGGTATTCAGCCCTCATAAACAGCATCTGGGGGAATCGCTGAAATGTCCAGGAAAATCTGGGTGCCCTACCATGGAGAGCTGCTGTAACAGCAACTTTTGTGTCCGGATTTTCACTTTTTGAAATATGGCAACCCTACACCAGGGAGTCAGGTAGAGGTAGAGTTCTGATTCATTATCTTCTCCTTGAGATCCTTTTAACTTGAAACACCAGGGACTGGACTTTGGGTTGGCTGTTGAGTGGTGGTCCCCTTCCAAATTTTCCTTCAGTTCCTATTTTTCAACATTCAATTCCTCTCCCTCCCTGAAGGCCCCACTCAGCAAACTTTCCCATTTGTTGCACTGAAGGGTAGCAGTTTGCTGTGTAAAGGTTATTGATTTAGACTCAGGGATTTCTGGAATGTGAAGTGTTGCTAAGGACCAGTGATCCTCTCATTCAGCTTTCTCTCTGGTAAATTGTTTGTATTCTTGGAAACAGAGCCAACAGTCTTCTGGTAATATTTATGCTGCAATGCTTAGTTCAAAACAAGAGGCTGGCTTGGATTTCTGCTTGGCCTTTGTAGTCTCCAAGGCCTTGCCCAGATAAGCCTGCCGGGTTGCAGCTGGAAGGATTAATAGAGATCCCAGAAGCATATTTGGGGGTGGGGGCTCCCTGTGGTCTAATATATTAAATTAAAAATTAAATTCAAGAAGGATCCCAACTGTTACTGCATAGCCTCATCTGTACATGTACACATGGCACTTGACCAATACATGTTTCGGTCCTTAGCTAAGAGTCACAGTGTGCCACAGGGCCAATTATACTTGTAGAAGAGGGAATTTAGCAATCAATCAACAAGCCAGAATATAGAGTAAGAAGAATATACCATTTATTACAAAAATAGAAACAGCATTGCATTCCGTAGAGTGGTAGGTCTTTGGGATGTTGGAGAGCGAATGCCAGATATGGGGAAGGAAGAGTGGCAGGTGCCCCAAAAACATGTAGGGATCCTGATTGTGTTTGAGGAAGGAGGCGAAGCCTATGCAACCCTACTTCCTTGCTTGGGAAAGTAGAGAGAGATGAAATGGAAAAGAAACATAGTTGAAGAAAGAAAATCAGAGTGCAGATATTACTCTGGAAGGCAGAAAATGTTCTTTTGGAGGATGCTGTGGGTCACAAGGCCACACTTTGCACCATTCCATCAGGGTTGCTTAAGCTGTCTTTAATGAATCTGTGACAGGGAGGCTGTCAGTTTCCATTTCTTAGTACAGAAAGTATTGATCTGATATGTAGAGATCTTTCCCATTCTAATTAATTCAAGAGGGATCTGGAAGCTTCTCTGTGTGAAAGAAACAAGCAGAAGGTTCGTGATGTTTGGGGTATTCCTGCAGAGAAGCCGAGTACAGCTGATTCAAACTGGTTCTCTTCTCTCTTTCTGTCTAGGTCATGCTGACTATAAAAGTAAGGCCAGGAGGAGCCTGGGTTTCACTTTCTCTTTCTATCTCTTTTCCTTCTGGTGTGGTGTTCTGTACATAGTATGCTTAGTGTTAAGGCTTAGATTTATTATAAGTTATTGTAAGTTTCAGTTAAGTCTACTGCAACTGGACTTCTTATGGACAGTGCCAATCCTGAACGTATTGGATTTGTGACCATTGTGCTAATTTGCCTTCAGTAGCAGTACAGCTCTGCTGGATGGAATATTAATTGCCTCTGGTCTATTTTTTGGGAATCCTGCAACATATTTAAGATTTTACTCTGCTAACTATACGTTGGAATCTGCTCTGGATCAATGTTGAGTAGAATTTCATGACAGAGGCCTGGGGAGTGAGTGGTTGCCAACAGATCCAGGTACTCTTGGAGTAGAAAGTAGATCCATTTCAAACAGCATTGAGGCTTCCTTGGTTGTCCTGTATGACCTGTGTTGGGAGAGAAATGGGGGAGATGACCCTGTTGACTCTCCTTGATCTCTCAGTGGCTTCCAGTATTATTGGTCATAGCATGCTTCTGGGCAACTAGCTAAGTTGCATTGCAGGGACTCTGCTTCTACCTGGACAACCACCTCCAGACAGTGGTGCTTGGGGGATATTGTCCAGCCTGAAGAAGAAGAGGAGGAGGAGTTTGGGTTTGATATCCCGCTTTATCACTACCCTAAGGAGTCTCAACGCGGCCAACAATCTCCTTTCCCTTCCTCCCCCACAACAAACACTCTCTGAGGTGAGTTACAGATAGGTAGCCGTGTTGGTCTGCCATAGTCAAAATAAAAAAATTCCTTCCAGTAGCACCTTAAAGACCAACTAAGTTAGTTCTTGGTATGAGCTTTCATGTGCATGCACACTTCTTCAGATACACTGAAACAGAAGTTGCCAGATCCTTCTATATAGTGAGAAGGAGGGGAGGGGTCTTACTCAGAAGGGTGGTGGGAATGGGAGTGAGTGAGGGGGTTGCAAATGTGTGTAGAAACTATATACATCCATTGCTCCATGCACTTTTGCCCCAGACCCAGCCAGGCACTGACATGTGGCCCGCAGAAGCTTGTGCAGAATGGAATGTGGCCCTTGGGGTGAAAAGGGCTCTTCACTCCTGAGTTAGGGGAAGTACCATATCAGATTTCCTCCCGCTTGGTATTCACATTTAAAGTGCTACCACGGGATTCTGCAAGAGTAGAGGAAAGTTACTACTGTTCCTCCATAGAAATAATTGCCTGGAGGTGTTTCTCTTCTTCCCATCATAAGGTCCCTGTTGTTGCTGCTGCTACTCCTGGATACAGATGATGGGAAAGATGAACAATCGGAACAGGGATGACCTAAAATGCAAGAGTGCATGAAAGCCTCAGGCTTCGTAGATAAAGTCAGGCCAGCAATTATCCCAGAAACGGCATTGGGGAATTTACAGGACCCTTTGGCACAAGCGCTGAGTGTGTGCCTCAGATTCCTGGCTGAAATACAGAAGGGAGCAGAGAGCGAGAGCCAAATCTGAAGGCCAACAAGATTGTACCCTCCACTGGGACTTGCATGGGAGGAAAGAATTCAATTAGGGCTCCCAGCTGCTAATGAACATCTCCTCAGTTGCTCTGGCTTGGTGTGCAGCACAAACATGTATACAGTGGTACCTCAGGTTACATACGCTGCAGGTTACAGACTCCGCTAACCCAGAAATAGTATCTTGGGTTAAGAACTTTGCTTCAGGGTGAGAACAGAAATTGTGCTCCGGCGGCGCGGCGGCAGCGGGAGACCCCCATTAGCTAAAGTGGTGCTTCAGGTTAAGAACAGTTTCAGGTTAAGAACAGACCTCCAGAACTAATTAAGTACTTAACCTGAGGTACCACTGTACTAAATTGCACACGTACTAGTTTAGGGAACAAGAGTGAGAGGAAAGGAGGGTGTGTCCAACCATTATGGTTTTGGTGTCCATTGAGAGCCAATCAGACAGAAAGTAGATAGAGAATAAAAGGAATATGGGAGAAAATCTAGAGTTGGAACTGCCTAAGGAAGAGTAGGCGAAGGTATAGAATAAAAACCCAGTGAGTTTGTTTGTTTGTTTGTTTGTTTGTTTGTTTGTTTGTTTGTTGAATTTATATACTGCCCTAAACCTGGAGGCCTCGGGGCAGTTCACAGAATAAAATCAAGATTAGTGTTCACATAAAAAAGAGAGAACTCCATTAAACTATTATTGGTCTCTCACTTCCCATGAGAGACCTAGAATTACAGTGACCTGTTCTCCAGAATGATGGAGAGTTTGTAACACTCATGGGATATACCGTATTTTTCGCTCTATAACACGCACCCGACCATAACACGCACGTAGTTTTTAGAGGAGGAAAATCCGTAGGCATGCCACCCATAGGCATTCCCTCCATAACATGCACAGACATTTCCCCTTACTTTTTAGGAGGAAAAAAGTGGGTGTTATGGTGCAAAAAATACAGTATTTTCATATGTGGTAGATGTGTCTGCCGGTACAGGCATTTTGGCAATGTGTTCATCAACAAATTTCTGCAACCACTGTGCAGGAGGTTCATGTGAGCCTGTGATTATCTTTATTTGTGGGTGCAAGTGAGAATCTGATACCCAAAGACCTTTTTAACATGCCTTCTGTTGCTGTTAGATTTGAAGTGGGGAAAATTTGGAAAAAATAAAAATACAACGAAGTTTTTGATGGAGTCCAAGTGCCAAAGGGTCTGTGGAATAGCTTTGGCCAAATAGCTAACATGCACTATAAGGACACTGTGTACTGTGAGTATACACAGCAATGCCATCTGTGTATTGTGGGACAGCTTTCATAAACTTATGAACAAGAGTCACAGAGGAAAGCACCCCAGATGCATGGAAGGATGTTTTCCGGTAACATGCACCAAACAGGACTTTAAATGTGCTGTGAACTTCTGGAACTGTTATTTGTTGCCTCACTATATCGGCCAAGATATGATGTGATCTCTTGTTTATATGATTGTTGTGTTGATTTCCAAAGAAAATCATAACATTTCTTGCTCTCTTGCCAATGTGTTGGGCTTCACAATCTAGTTCATAGGCTAGCCGCAACCTAACACATGAATTAGGCTGCTTCCACACAGGGCATTTGCTGTGGGAAAACTGTGTTTTGTGATCTGATTTCATGAACATCATATTTTTGTGTGTGTTTAGATTCCGTTATATTTCACAGCTCAGAATAACTGACTTTTTTTCTAACACAGTAGACTACTGGACAATTTCTCCAGGCATAGATGGCCTATTGTGACATTATTCTACCTGCTTAGGTGGTTGCAGCCATTTTCTAGATTGCCTCGTTTCTCTAGGACTCAGCTCTATCACTTTAACCCTTCTTATTCCAAACGGCATTGACTTTACGAGTATTTTTCTCTCTCCCACCTTTAATGGATTGAATGCACAGATTGTACGCACCAGGAAACATGTGTTCAGTACTGGAGTCCCAATTCTGTGGAATTTCCTTTTGGCTGAGATCAGACAGCCTCCCTCCCTGTTCAACATCCAGCACCTAGTGAAACCCTTTTGATTACAGCAGGGATTTTAAGTAAGTTTTCTGATTTTGTACTTACTTTAACCCAGTTTTATATTTATTTTATCTGTTTAAAGTAACCCAGACATGGCAATTGCTATTTAAACTGTTGCGCGTGAGCACGCACACACACACACACCTCTTGTAGCATGGTGGTAGGGGCATTAATGATTGAGAGTGCAGCTCAGTGAGTGTCGGAGGGAATATTTAACTCTTCCCCACCTCCCACTGCAATGATCTGAAGGAAAAATTCAATCTCCCCCAACATTTAGGGGTGGAGAAAGTGGACTGCTCATTTGGCTGCAGAGTCTGGAAGCAGGGCTGCTATTCCACTTCCAGCTTAAAGCACAGCAGCAGTTCCTGGGTGCTGCTAAATCACTCATGTCTGGGGAAACCCTTCGTTTGCTGAAGCCCACTGACATCAACAGGTTTATGCGCACCTACATCTGTGTTGAGCTGCGGCCACTGTCTTCTCTGGAAATGTATGGTCTGCTTCCCTAAACACGTCCAAATGCAGAAGCCTTTGCAGCAAGTTTTCAATGTTGTGCTTTAATTAGGCCATTTCCGTCAGCTCCACAAGAGACCTGGATGAGGCCAAGTCTTGGCAGGATGCAGCTGAGTCTGTGTCAGATGGAAAAGGAGCAGGTGGTCCTGCCCTGAAGCTCTGTCATTGCCACACTGTGGCCCTTGGAGAACGAGCAGAAATGCAGAAGACTGCATGATGGCTTTGGTTGTTCACTTGTCAGTAAATCAGAGTAAACTCCAAATCATTCCCATTCCCCACTTTGTGGCAAATAATCAACTCTTAAATATCGCATGACTTTGAAGGCCTACATGGCTTGCCAGAACTGCTTGACTCGTGACTCTGCCTCCACTGAGACAAATTTATGTAGTGTCTTTTATTGTTAGAATGTTGGTGCTAACCCAATGCAATAATAAAACGTGTATAGCCCTTTCAAGTGTTCCAACATTTGTACAGCAAGACTTAAGAGAGGGAGTGGCTTGCCAAATACACCAAGTGAATCTATGGAAAAGAAATATTCAAACAAGGGACCTCCTGAGTGCACTTGTTGCACAGTCTTCGGACTGAGGAAATTGCCATGCTTATTCCTGATTACATCATGGCTGAGGTTGCCTTTGTTTGGGACTGCTCTTGGAGATGACTCAGAAGCGACAGCCCTATTCAGACTCCTTTCACTGGATAGTTCATTGGTCTGATCCAACCAAACCTATGCTTTGTATCATGGATGGAAACCTATAGACTCGAACTCCCATCAGCCCCAGTCAGCATGTCCAATGATCAGGGATGATGGGAGTTGTAGTTCTGCAGCCACAGGTTCACCTACCCCTGTTCTGTCTACCTGAGGGCAAGCAAACATAATGAAAGTGAACATAAATCAGACCCTCCAAAAGGTTCTGGTTTTGTCCCCCTTCAGAACTTGTTCAGTCCTCATTGACAGGAAATTTGCATCAGGAAATCATTAATCATCTCAGTGATGATACCTGTAAAGCTAAGATAAGGTAAAGGATCCCTGGACAGTTAAGTCCAGTCAAAGGCAACTATGGGATTGGGGTGCTCGTCTCGCTTCAGGCCGAGGGAGCTGGTGTTTATCCACAGACAGCTTTCCTGGTCATGTGACCAGCATGACTAAACCGCTTCTGGCGCAGTGGAACACCATGACGGAAGCCAGAGCGCACAGAAATGCCATTTACCTTCCCGCCGCAGCGATACCTATTTATCTATTTGCACTTTGACGTGCTTTCGAACTGCTAGGTTGGCAGGAGCTGGGACAGAGCAATGGGAGCTCGCCCCATCGCGGGGATTCGAGCCACCGACCTTCTGATCGGCAAGCCCAAGAGGCCCAGTGGTTTAGACCACAATGCCACCCGCGTCCCACCAGTGATACCTGTAGGACTCTTCCTGCTTTCCAACCAGCTGAGATGTGCTAACTTGTTATCATTTGGGGGGGGAGGAGAACTTAAAAACAACTCTTCTGTCTTCTCTTTGTTTCAAATCTGCTTGCGGGAGGTGAAAGATAGCTGTACGTGGTCATCTGTCCTCCAAAGCCAATTTCACAGACACTTAACCAGGCTGTCAGCTTCACCCCAGCCTCTAATTGGGCTACTCATGCCACCGTGTTAAATTGAAACAAAGCCGGGATGCAAGGAGAGAACCATACTGAAAGGAACAAGAGCTGTGTTCTTGGAGCCTCAAAAAAGTTTGCCCGCTCGAGGTGCCAAACAAATGCCAGCCGTGATCGTTTACTGCCATGAATATTCAAGCCCAGCTGCCAGCAAGAAGGAGCAGCTGTGCTGGCAAAAACTGGCACGTCCCCTTCAGGGTGCCCTTGCACACTGACCCTAGCATCTGGGTCAGCTTAAGAAGAAAAGCCCTCTGTGTCCTAGGCTTGCCGAGCTGATAAAACGGATGCCTCAAGCCAACACTACTTTGCAAGCAGAAGTGTTTTAAAAACAACAACAACAACAACAACAGCCCACAATCATAAAGTTGTGCCCATCCACTTCTGAAAGATGCCTTCCTCTAGCTCAGGTGTATCATGTCCTTGTAACACTGGATCGTCGAAAGTAGCAGTTTAGGCAACCTGATAGTGGAAATCTACAGAATTCGAATAGCGCTGGAGTTTTGGCAAAGACCACCAGGGACTCAGAAGAAACATCCTTGTGGATCTCAAGGTGTGGAGATGACTTGGTGGAGGCGCAGGCTGGGAAGTTAGTGCTGGTTATTAGAAGGGTATAAGCTGCTGCCATGGTGGCTAAGTAATTACACTCCTAAGAAAAGGAGCAGATGTCTAAGTCTTTGTCTTTTGCACTAACCGAAAGCATCTGGGGGAACAGCACCACTTGCTGCTCCAGATGGCTTAGGGCCTACAAACAGCAACTGGCAAGGAGTGGTAAAAGTGGGCAGTGATGGAGGGAGATCAAGTACCACATTTCACTCATGATCAGTCCTTAAGCTGAGAGTGGTTTGTGCGCACTTGCTCAGCAGCATTGCATGGGGACTTTTAAATGTGAATGAGCCGTCAGAATTCATCAGTCCAAAGAAAGAACTTTCAAGTAACAAGTACAATGGTTTTCAATGGAATCAGTCTACACATTTAGCTGCAAGTTGTCAAGCGTAGTGGTAACAATTTTTATTTGTTTAAGCTATATGCCTGGAAGACAAGTTGTAAAATATTACGGGCATTGTGAAAGAAGTGTGTAGTTCCTTTTCAATGCTGTTGGCAGTGAAATTTCCAAAAGCAAAAACAAATGGTATCTTCTTAAACAAGCAAGTATTTCAACTTAGATACTTTACTGGATACAAGTTGTGTGGAAAAAAGGATATATATTTGTATATATCCACTTTAAAACCTATGTATTAGTGACAAAAATTCAAAAGTGCATTAAGTTAGGGAAGATAGTTTACAAAAATGTGCAAATTAGGCAAAATTACATACAAAAACCTGTGTATTAGAAGTGTGCACTAAAATGCTGATATATTTTCACGAGGACTTGCAAACTGATGCAGAAAAATGTTGATGAGAATTTAAGATTGGGGAAATAATAAACTTACAGAAACCAAAACTGAGCTAGTCATCGACTCCTAGCTACAATTCTAAACACAGCTATGGGAGGATAAGTTCCATCTTGCCTTTTTTCGTTGAATTGTGTGTGCCCAGTCCCTCCAATTATATTATTGTGGGTGCCCAAGCACCCACGGCCCCCTGGAGTGGGCTCCTATGGTGGGACTTATTCCAAGTGAAAAATGCATAGCATGACACTGACAGATTGGAAAGTTTACAGAAAAGGGTAACTGAAATCCTTAATAGCCAGAACAACTTCACTTGGAAAGAAACCAAACCAGTCTTTGGGAATTTTTCAGTTCAAATAAAAGAGGACCAAGGAGTAGTGGCGGACATAATAAAGAGGTTCACAAAATTATGAACAGTGTAACTAGAGTGGAATGACATATGTGTATAAAATTATCAAAAACCCAATAAAAAATTATAAATAATAAACCAGAGTGGAACGACATTGCTCCTCTTGCCCAGAGTGCTAGTCGTTACTCAGTGGAACTGATTTGCAGTGGATTCAGAAGTGATAATATTGTATTTTAATGTTGTAACTCACCCTGGGACCTTAGGGTGAAGCAGTTAAATATAACAGTAGTAGTAGTAGTAGTAGTAGTAGTAGTAGTAGTAGTAGTGATTAACTGCATCCTACCAGGATCCAGAAAAAAATCTCTGAAGTGCTGTTTGATGGTTTCACACCTATTTATCTATGGGATTGTCAGGGAACTGCCATCAGAGCCAGAGGGAGAGGGAGGGCTCCAGAGGGATTCCGGAGAGCGTCCCGGGAGGGAGAGAAGCAGCACATCTTCTGGGGAAGGAAATCAGCGTAACACCAGTGGAGAAGGGGGGCAGATGGGGGAATCGACGAGGTGGCTCCATGACTCCTCGCCGGGGACCAGCGGGGAGAGCACGGGTCCTCCGCTGCCCACACCCTCCCTGCGCAGAAGGCTTCCCCGCAGGGAGAGTAGGTGGAGACTAGGCGTCAAAGAGCTTCTTTGCTGGAAGAAGTTCAAGAAACGCCCACTGACGGATTCTGCCAGCGATTGAGACAGCCACGGGTGAGTGGCTGTCCGGACAGAAAGGGTTCACTCAGGCAACCCAGCCAGGTGTGGCGCCGATTTACGCACGAGCAACCCCTAGTAGAACCATTACAGGGATTATCCACACTTACCTTTTGCCCCACACTCAATAGGCACAGATCTGCACTTTCCTGGTCTGTGTCTGTTTTCTTTCTCGCCCACTTTCCCCAGGAAAACCTGCTCTTTAATGCCGAATCAGAACAAACAGTAATTTGGGTTTCCCACAGAATTATTTTCAGCAGTAAGGAGAGGGTTTTCGCAGGGGAAGCACGGGGGCAAATAGAAAAAGCACTTGGACCCAGTGCCTTAAAGTGTGAACCTGTGCCTTGAGATGTGGCACAAGAGGAAGTCTGGATGAGCCTTAACTATCAATACAGATATATTATGGTCTTGCAACTGCAGCGACTCTTCCTTCTTCTGGCTCCATCGCGGGAGTTTCTTCCCGTTCATTTCCATATAAGAGCAACTGCATTCCCAGGAGACCCAACTACTACAGTTAAGGCAAGTTTGTTACATTCAGCTTGAGTTTCTCCAACTAAATCTGGACTTGATTAGTTCTTTTCAGAAGGGTGAAAGTACAGAACAATACAGATGTGTTTGCCAAAAGCCCATTGGGCCTTGAATGTCCTTGTATGGTGACCCGCAAATGCCATGGAAGAACAGGACAAGCCTGTGGCAATGGGAAAGGTCGCTATTGGAGCCCCCGATTCGCTTTACACTCGGCAAGCTGTTTTCCCATGTTGCTTGGTGGCAGCTGTGGCAGCCTTTGCTGACAAAATTGCATGAGCCTTGACACATCCACAGGCTGCTTATGTCTTGGCCATCACAGTTTACTCTTCTCTCTCCTGCCCCCCCAACCATATAGTCACTTGCCTGGGCAATGGAGGCAGTCATCTTTTTTAGAGTTTTGGAAAGAGAAATAGTATTATGAAAGTTGGTTATTCTTCCCCCCTTTAGGCAGAAAACGCTGACAGGCTAGTAACATTTGTGTACTTTACTGCATGGCTGCAGTATACAGACTGACTCTTTAGACATAGAATCATACAATCATAGAGTTGGAAGGAACCCCAAGGGTCATCGAGTCCAACCCCCTGCAAAGCAAGAATCTCAACTAAAGCATCCATGGCAGATGACCATTGTTATGTACTAAGCTTGGATCCTAGAACAATAGACAAGTAGGATCCTAGAATGCAACAACTGATTGGCCTGCAGGAAAAGACCAGTCAGGCTCCAGGAGGGAAGCAGAATCAGCCAATCAGATGGGACTCATTGTGTAAATAATGTATGGTATATAAAAGCCTGAGGTTTTGGGGGGGGCAATTCAATCACTGTTTTACAAGCTGCAATAAAGAGCATGAAATCACTACAGGACTCCGAGTATATTTCAGCCATACAACCTCTACTTAAAAACCTCCAAGGAAGGAGAATCCACAACCTTCTGTCAAACAGCTCTTGCTGTCAGAAAGTTCTCATTTCTTGTAACTTGAAAGAAAAATAGAATTGCAGAAGCTAGTCATGGCAGCTGACCCATTCATCCTAAAAAAAAAAAAAAAAGCCAGAAGATCAAATCATGGATTTTCCCCTAACATGTGGCTTGAAATTTACTACAAGGGCCTAAATAGTTCTCAATTCATCACTAGGGAACACATTTACACCATTTACTTCCTAATTATTCAAAATAACGTTTTTCAAAGTCCTGATCAGCCTATTACCATGTCTATGGTATTTTCAGAAATGTTCAGTATGCTCCATAGAAATCTGATCTTACCTACTGAACTGAAGTTCGGTTAAGCAAAAATCTCTGTTCACATTTTCCATGCATCTGATAAGATCCGATTCAGAGGGTAAGATCTGATATTAGCAAGGCACAGCTGGAGAACAACAGGAGAAGCTCTCAGCCTGGGAAAATCAAACCAAGGACCCCTTTCTCCCATACACATATTAACCATAACAAAGAAAAAGAGGTGCCAGAACTCACCATGATCTCTTATAATGACAATGGCGCCCACCTGAGAGGTGCCAGAATTGAAAAAAAGCCCTGACAACAAGAAGTTTATTACTGTATTAATAACCCATCCATCTGGCTGGGTCGCCCCAGCCTCACTGGGCAGCTTCCAACACCCATAAAAGCACAATAAAACATTAAAAACTTCCTGATACAAAGCTGCCTTCAGATATCTTCTAAAAGTTTTGTAGTTCATTATTTCCTTGACATCTGATGGGAGGGCATTCCACAGGGAGGACGCCACAGGAAGGCCCTCTGCCTGGTTCCCTGGTTCTTCTTGCAGTGAGGGCACCGACAGAAGGCCCTCAGAGCTGGACCTTAGTGTCCAAGCTGAATGATGGGAGTGGAGACGCTCCTTCAGGTATACAGGTCTGAGGCATAGCATGGGAGTTGTTCTCTTATAATGGCAATGGCAACTGAGTTCTGGTGAGTTCCAGTTGAAAACAAACAAACAACAACAACAACAACTCTAAGGAGTCCACATAAACAGTCTCATTCCATGCTTAGAATATTCATGCACATTTCCCAACAATATGGAGAATTTGTTTGTTTATTTCTTTGTTGCATTTATACCCCGCTTTTTCTCCAAGCAGTTCAAGGTGGTGTACATGGTTCTCCCTCTCATTTAATCCCCTCAACAACCCTGTGAGGTAGGTTACTCTGTGAGGCAGTAACTGGCCCTCAGTCACCCAGTGAGCTTCATGTGCAAGTGGGGATTCGAACCCTGCTCTCCCATGTCATAGTCTAACCACTACACCACACTGGCTCTCATACTATATTGCTGGATGGCTGGATGTGCACGTGTGTTCAGGGGACCTAGAACACTTATGTAGAAAAGGAAACCGTATGTGTAGCTGAAGCATACAAATGTAACACAGAGTCCTGCCCCAGAATTTGAGACTGCATCAGAAAATAGAAGCAAAATGCTACCTTAACCTAAACAGTTGTTTTCACATCTTTAACAGAGGGCCTCTTCCACCTTAGGCTGTTGTGATAACAGTTTGGCTGGAAACAGATGCTTTGTCCTTGAACGTCATTGGACAACGTGCACTTGGGGCGATGCCATAGACTGCATCAATAAAGGAACCCAACAGGGCTTTGCTCCTTAGCACCAAGCCCCCAGCCTGTGATACCAGCACGGTGCCTCTGTCCTGATCCTTGCAAATGAAATTAGGAAAACGGGCTGCCTCAGTTGCATCTGCTTTTGCACTGCACGAAATGGCATTACAGCCAGGGTTCACTGGCTGGGGAAAGTCATAAATGTAATTTCCTCCTCAAATTAGCTGTGCCAATCTGGCAATGGTGGGTTGTTGTTGCTGTTGTTATTTTTGTGTTGTTTTAAGGAGAATCTAACCGCAACCTATTTTTAAAAAAAGAATACATTTAAAAACCCACTTTTGGCCCCAAAGGGACGGATCTTTAGGGGATTTAAAAAGGAAAGACATTTCTAGATTTCAGTGAAGCATTGGTCAGTTCTGGGCCATGGAAGAGAAGCATGCAAAAAGCTTAGAGATGTGGTGATCTTTAGCTAAATCCTTGTGTGAAAGACCTGTGGGTGGACACACAGATAATTTCAGGAAGGAATTTACATAGCAATGTTTTTTTATTAAACAGGTTGGAATTTAAGACAAGAGCTTTAGGGTCAACAGGGCCAAATTTTGCAGAGTTTTGCAAAATTTCAAAGGTGCATCCAACACTGGTAGTCTTTTATAGTCCTGGGCTGGCCCACACATTCATGTACATCAAGTAATTTCTCATCCACCTGATAGTATGCAAGTGAATATGTGAATGGATGCTACATCAGTATGTTGTGATTCGAGTGATATTATTATTATTAGTAGTAGTAGTAATTAAATGTGTATACTGCCCTTCAGCCATAGATCCCATGGCAGTTCACAGCACAAAATATTATATGAAAGTTACAGCTGTAATGTGATGTTGACTTAGCATGTAGCAGCAGCTTCTGAGTCCATTGGTGCATGAATTTGAACTTGCACGAAAACTATCCAAGCCAAAGACTTTAGCCACTGGTTAGACTTCACTACAGCGGATCTCTTAAATTTATGCTAGAGATGAAAAGCAGAAACAAGCTTAACCTCAGGACTACCTTCCCATCTCTCTACTTATTTCCCCACCAAAATAGGGCATGATCCAATGGACATTTATTAAACTGACAGAGTAGTTAGTTACTTTATCGTATATTGCTCCATAATCATGAGAAATAGTGAGCCAAGGAATGAGACAAGATTGCTATAAATTGCTGGTGAAATCTACCCCTCCTACTACTGTTTTAGCAAGTATGACAACTGTCCAGTTTCTCTCCAGCACAGAAGAAAGACCAAAAGATGAAATCATCCACCAGGCTAAACTTTGTATGATTTGATTACATATATAAATGAAATAAAAGGGACAGCTTCTGGCTTTTAAATAAAGACACAAGCTATTTACCAGGATTAGAACAGGAACAGGAGATGGTTTTTTGTTGTTCAAGTTAGGCAGGACCATTTAATCTCCACTAAGAAACACAGGAAATCAAAGAGATGATTTGGCCAACCATGGATCATCCTTGCTGGATCAGGGAAGTATTACTGAAACAAGAAACCTGCTGTTCTGACAGCCAAACATGTTTACTTGTAGGATATATGTTGTGATTTATTTGTATACCATCTTATGGTCCAAAGGTTGCCAAAGATACAGAAGAATACAAAAAGAGAAATCCAATAAAAGCGCAATCAATACAACAAATCATCATCATCACCACACACACACACACACACACAGAGAGAGAGAGAGAGAGAGAGAGAGAGAGAGAGAGAGAGAGAGAACACTGCTCCAGTCTCTCATCTAGGAGCAAGCTCAAGCCCTTGCCTTGCTCCAACAGAGAGACATTTTCCCTTCATTGATGCCCTACCAGGGCTGCCTCAGCAGTGACGACGGACTGCCAATAGCAGTCTCCAAACAACAGATTTCCACTTTGGGAACCAGCTACAGTGGTGGCAAAGTTCTTGCTCTTCATGGGTGGGGCCAGCTGGTCAATGCTTCTTGCCCCTCTTACAGGCTGCTGTTCTCCAGCTGCGGTAGAAAAAGCCTGGGGAGGCTAACATTTGTATCCACCTCCCAAGCAGCAGAAGTCCAGCTACTGCTACCTGCTTCCTACGTGGAAGATACTTGTAAGTGGAAAACTACTATTTCAAAGCTCTCTAGGAAGGATTAGGCAGAGGCTTGGTGTGCCCTTTGATGTGACACGCTGTAGAATTATAATATTATCCACTGAAAGAGGATACAATTGGGATGGAGAACTAACAGGTGAGGATCTAGTCTGCTTTTTTTTATTCATATATCATCATCAATGTACAATGCCTGGGGGGCTATTTATAGTTTTATCCCACCTTTCCTCCAAGAAGTTCCAGGTGGCTTGCAGTCTCCTCCCCCATTTTATCCTTTACCACCCTGTGACATAATTGGGCGAGGAGTTGGTGATCAGTCCAAAGTTATCCAGCGAACACTATGGCTGAGTGGAGATTTGAACTCAGCTCTCCTTTGCTAGCTCTTGAAACAATCATTGGCTGGCTTGCACACTAGCTATTTTCTCTGGAAATGCCACCCTTGGGTTGTTCATTCTTTTTATGCCCAAAGTAATTTGCAAAGTGTTGCATTCCAGTGTTTTCTGAGTACAGAGTCAGACAATTCAATTTCTGATTTGATTGGTGGCCTTCTTTAATTTTACTTTTTGCCTTTCAGGGCTCCTGTGCCTTTTAATTTAAAGTTTCCTGTTTGCAGATCCAAACTGTTTGACGGTCTCCTGTTGTTTAAACAAATGGTGGATTAATGCTGAATAACTTCATAACTGCCTCGATATTATTTTCTCATGAGGTGGAAAGGCTTTAAATACCCATTTCCTCTCTTCACCTTTTAAAAACAAACATAAAAATGGAGTGGGGGGGAATAATGCAACACGACCAATAATTGAAGCCTCCTGCTCCGTCCACAGGAGCAGACACTGACACTGGAGCAATTTAAAGACCAATCCTTACCAGGCCCATAGTCGCCGTCAACAGGAAACCATCAAATGAACAGAACCTGAAAACCGGAAGCTTCTTATAAACAATGGGAACAAACTTTACTGAACAGGAATGGCATGTGAGTAAACACGACAGGACGACTGTGGCTGTGGGGACTTGCATTGCTAGAGAACATAATGCTGTATTAAATGCTGTGTAAAAACTTTGTTTCCATTCCCCTTCTACCTAATTATAGTGCCTGAGCCACACACTAGTGTGTCTAATGTAGAAGCCCCACCCTGGGAATGGATCTGGAAAGCTCAGGTTCAAAGTTCTACCTAGGGCCAAACTAGATGCTACCATAACATGATGAAATGGGGGGCATGCCACCCCCGCTTTCTCCCTGACATTCCTTTGCTTTAAATAGGAGGTCCTCAACATGGCACAGCCCCCCTGAAAACAACCACCAAAGCCCCTGCTATCTTTTATTTTTAATTTTTTACAATGAGGGGCTTTTGTGGTTGCTTGGCTAGGGGTGCTGGGGGGGGGGCTTCTTTTTGGTCTGTGTTTCATCTGTTTTGAGGTTTGTAGGTGTTTTGCCTGCTAATGCTTGGAGGGGAAGTAAGTTGATCAACACTAGTTTTTCTTCTGGGAAATGGTTTTGGTTTTTTATACTGTCCGTGTCAGTTTCTGAGATATGGAAGTGTTCTGCAGGCCTAAGAAAGTTTGAGCTGCCTTCCCTAAAATCATGGTCACTGCCTTCCCATCTGCTTTGCCCCCTGAAATTGAATTGTCTCAGGGCCAGCATCAGCAACTGGCACCCCTGAACGCCATATTTTATATATGGGCCAGGGCCCCAACTGGGTCAAGCCACCACCCACTCCCTCCATGTTGCATCAGAACAGGGACAGGCAACATGATGCTCTCTAAGTCCCATCAGCCCCAGCCAGCAGAGCCAATGGTCAAGGTTGATGGGCGTTTTCATCCAGCAATATCTGAAGGGTGCCACATTGGCTACCCCTGCCCTTGAACATTGCTACTTGGATGAATGTGGGGAAATAGTGCCTGCACAAGCCCTCCTTGGAGTTCTGCTGCCACCATTGCCTGATAACCCCACCAGGACACACTGATAGACCCATCAGAGGGCACTTTGACCACTGTATTGCCTGGGACAAGTCATTTCTCTCTCTTTTAATCTACTTCACATGTGAAGCTAAATGGCAGGCATTTGAAACAGGCTGGCTTGGCAGTTGTCTTACAATGAGATCCTATGCATGTCTGCTCAGAAGCAAATCCTATTGAGTTCAGTGGGGCTCCTTCCCAGGTAACCTGGAGGCAAAGCAGATGCTCTCTGCTCCTGAGCTGTAAGGCATACAGTGGCACACAGTTCATGATAAATAACAGCAGGCATCTTTGCTTAGCTGCATGGCAATACCAGCTCAAGTGCCAGGCAGAAAGCAAGTGCAAAGAGCTATTGCCGGTGCTCAGCTGCTTCTAAATTTAGCTTCATTCCTAACAACTGGCAAGGCTTTGGACTAAGCTGAAATGAGCATAAAATCCACTAAACAAACAGCCTTTAGCTGAAGCTGCTCTCTCGCCTTCCAACGGCTGTGTGCCATCTTTGCGTCTTTCCAATCTTGTTCCCGAGTTAGATGATTTCTGGGCAGTCCTTTGGTATAAAACTCCCAGGGCAGCATGCAATTAGTCATAACCTTACGTGGGGGCGGGGGAACCAGCATAAAAGTAGCTGGCCACGAAATAAATAAAATCCAGCAGAGCTATACCATTCAACTAAAATCATTTCAATAAGGTGCTGAAATATCTGGGCATTTTTTTTTAGGTCTTCACCTGGCATTGAGAGAGCAGCTAGATGGGCTACCAGGTAAGTTTCTCAAGGGGCTGCATTTCATAGATAGAGTCCATGCCCCTCAAAGCCATTTCCAGTTATCACCTGGCATCCACCTAACCTTTGTATTGTGGGACAGGAGATGGGACATGGAAAGCTTTGTGAATAATGGAGCCTTTGGGTTGAATAAGGTGCGCCTTCAGGTAACCAAGAGTCATTTAAAACTCTATAGGTAACAATGAATTGCTCCCACTAAATTGCTTTGAATTGCCCCCACTAAGCAGCAAGGTAGTGCTGCTGTTTTAAGTCCTGACAAGATGCTTCCTTATAGCTGTTCCAATTAGCAACCTAGTATTTTTGTGCTATGCTATGTTTGAAAAGTCTTCAAGGGCAGCCCCATGTATATGGCATTTCAGTAGTCTGGTTGAAAGGTTAGCAGTGGGTGGATAACTGTGGAGTTCTCCCTCGTTTAGGCCTGAGCCAGAGAGACCCAACATGGGAAAGGTCCAAGGTCCAGCTGACAACTGTCTGTTCAGGGCACAGAAGCTGACAGTAGATGTCCCCAAAACATCCCAGAGGAGTATGTGGCCTCCATTCTTAAACATTGTGTTGTCATCAGTTTTCCACTTGCCCCCAAACTACTTTCACAAGTTTCTCGCTCTTGTGCAATATTTGCTTTGGTGAAATTTGCCTGAGAAGGAAGTGTTAGATTTTCTCACAGTGCAAGCCCTAGAAACGTAAAAAACCATTTGAAACCAGTTCACAAGCTGATTATTATGCAGATCAGTCAACATTATCCTTTCCCTCATTACCTCAAATGCTTTGTGCCATCTGTTGGTAACAAACCTGCATCTGGCAAATTACCCATTGATTAGGGCTCCTCTGATCATTAGGGTAGAAGCTCGTGGAGACAGGCCTAGCAGTGGGCATGAGGAAAGCTACTGGTGTGAAAAGCGATGAACTCTACGGAGTCAAGGTCTTGCTTCCAAATACATATCTGACAAGGATTCTTCCTGAAAATGACTAGGACCAAGATCAGCTGCATCAGTTTCTTTCAATTGCAGTAATTCCCTGCAGTGATTCCTGATTGATTTCTTGTTGGGAAATCAGGAAGAAATTCACTTCCTGTGCACAATATTCCTGTTCCTGCATAGTCTGCATATAGGGACAGCCTAGTGAACTACAGTGAAGCAATAATGCAGCGGTATTCATCATGTTGTTCTTTAGATACAGGCCACAACTCCAATCATCCCAGGCCACTGGCTACGTTGATGGGACTGATGGGAGATGGAGTTCAGCAACATCAGCAGGGTACCATATTGGCCACCCCTGACACAGTGGAGCCAAATTGATCTGGGTAGAGCTTGCTAATGTGATCTCACTCCTCACATGCACATCCTCACTCCAGGCATGTCCATCATAAGTACAGGGCTACTATTTGTGAAACAGAAAGCTCCACTAACCTAGCCAGGAATGTGCACACTTGCCTTCCCAGATTCAGATCCCCCCCCCACACACACACATACACCCTGTTCTGCAATACAGAGATTATACCAATGACATAACTTACAAAAATTTTGTAAGGATTGCTATGATAATGTACACAAAAAAAATTACTAATGCACCGAGTCCTAATACATGAGGCCTACAATACGAAGCCTTTATGAAGGCTTTCAAGAGGATATATGAAAAAGTAACAGCGTGGGATAAAGCGAGTGATGAACATACAATAAAATGTTAAGTGTGAATATGTAGGCAAGTTTAGGGCCACAAATGACCAAAGGCAAAGTTTGTCAAACTGTAATATGTATTTGTTATTTCCTATGACATTCACCTCTGCTCCACAGAAAAGGGATCTACACTGGCAATGGAAGATGCAGAAGTAGGATACATTCACCTAAAGCAGGCATCCCCAAACTTGGCCCTCCAGCTGTTTTGGGACTACAACTCCCATCATCCCTAGCTAACAGGACCAGTGGTCAGGGATGGTGGGAGTTGTAGTCCCCAAACATCTGGAGGGCCGAGTTTGCCTATGTCTGATCTACACAAATTTATGTGCCTGCCATCTACATGAAATCCAACAGTCGGCCAGCAGAATTGACATAGCTGACAGAACAGATCCCCCCTTTCACAGCCCCCCAAAATGCTAGAGGACTGAGGGACCCTCTGAAACAGATGAGGGGCCCAGGAAGTCCCACTGCGCAAGCCCCATGACGCAGTGCTGATGTTGCCCACTGACTTCTAATGGATCCTAGGCAGCGAACAGCAATGAAACCTGGAAAAGACACCCAGATGAGACCTGGAGGCTATCTGGCAGCAAAGTTGGGAGGGCATAAAGCCGTCTTCCTGCCCAGCTCAACTTTACATCCGTACCAATAAAGGGCACCTGCAGGCCGGCAGACACAATTCTCATTACGTCAGCGCATAAAGCCCCCAATTCACCTCTATATTATGGAAAGACAATACACCCAACAAGGAAACCAGCAGGCCTCCCCTATCAGTCACACCCCTTTCAGAATTATTTCCTTCTTTTCTTCTCTGCTTCCCAAGTCCAATTTCGGCGAGTTTCACTCTCTCCCCCACCTGCTCTTCCCATATTAAACATTGATGCAGGAGTGGAACGTGATAGTGCTGGCATTTCTTTACCGATGCAGCGAGTGGAGGAAGGGCCGGGGGGGGGGGCGGAGAAGGAGGGTTGATGCTGAGGGTGGGGGAGACGTGATCGGTCCGCGAGCCTGCTTTGGAGGGGAAGCAACAGAGAGGAAGCGGGGAGTAACATCTGGCAGGCAGAAGCAGGGCTGAGAGTGGGGTCAGAAACAGGCCTTGTGCTGAGGCAGGTCATTGTATATGTACTTTCAGCCTCAACAGTGGAACGAGGAGGGTGTAACATTACACACTTCTCTTAAAGCCTACCCAGGTAGCAAGCTTTGCAAGGCACCGGCAGCCTATTCAGCAGCAAGGGAGTTTTCAGAGATGGCGCAAACCTCATCCAGCAGGCACATGCTATTTCAGATCATCTTGGTCAGGTTCAGAGGCCGAGGCTGCCAGATTTGGTTCGCTGCTTCTGTAGAAGGTAACTGAAGATGGGCAAAGACCCTACAAGAGCCGATAAGCTGCGCCTGCATCTTTGCTCAGGTATCAACAGTATCCAATGAGCGTCTGAAATCAGAAGCAGCAATGGGCTGAAGCGAGAGAAGTGTTTCAAAATGTACTCATCTATATGCTGGTGACCATTAATATTAATTAATATTACTGCAAAACTCAGAAGACAAACTGACCAACAGATTCTGTTTGCTTCCCATCATGATCTCGAACCAACAAACTATGAAGCACTTAAATGGATGCACACCTATACAGGGTCGCACAGGTTTACAGCATTAGTAATCTCTCCAAAGCCCAAAACACCAACCTAATGTCATAACTGTGAGATAGGCTATGTGGAGAAATTAATTTGGCCAAGGCTACCCTTGTGGGCATAAAAGACTTTGTTCTTGCAGTTGCTATTGGAATAAATTATTGATCCACAAATCCACAGGACTTTACACGTGAAATTAATTATTTGCATACAACTGAAACCTCTGCTTTATAATCAGTATCAATTTGTTTTTAAGTAAACCCTTTTCTCGGTCTTTGACAAAACAGTGGCATCTAGTGGCTGGTCCCAGAGTTTTTACTCTTACTTCAGCTTAGCATTTTTAGAAGAAGATGGGGGTGGGAGTAGAGAAACCTAGTTGTTCTGGATAAACGCAAAGTGAGTGGCAGATTAGCCCCCTTGTCCAGACCGGACATGCCAGCACCGAGGGTCTTCTGGCGGTTCCCTCGCTGTGAGAAGTGAAGTTACAGGGAACCAGGTAGTGGCGCCTGCCCTGTGGAACGCCCTCTCAGCAGATGTCAAAGGCAATAAGCAACTATTTTACTTTTAAAAGACAACTGAAGGTGGCCCTGTTTAGGGACGTTTTTAATGTTTGATGCTGTATTGTTTTTAATATTTGGTTGGAAACCCAGCCAGATGGGCGGGGTATAAAAAATAAATTTTATATTATTATTATTATTATTATTATTATTATTATTATTATTATTATTATTGAATTCTTGAACTAGAACGGTTTCAACAATTACATTATATAAAATTAGAATTTCATATATTTCCAGTTATTGTTTAGCTGGCTTAACAGAAATATGGCTTTAAAAAAAACAAAAAACTTTAAACAACTGCGTAACAAAATTTGCTTTGGAGTGTGAGGTTTCTTTGTTGGTCACCATATGACACAGATATTACAGAAAAGGAGAGCACCTGTCAGTGGTCCAAACACTCTCATCAAGAAACAATAAATCTAGAGAGTAAGGCATCCAGCTGGCCACTGTAAGAAGTGGGTGCTGGACTTGATGGGTCCTTGGCCTGATCTAGCAAGGTTCTTCTGTATATTTTTGGGTGTTTATATATCAGTCTTACAATAATGTCAGCTGACATGATTACTGTAAGCACCATTTGTACCATTTGTACTGTATCATCTTTCATTTTCTTCCTTTTGCTGTTCTTGAGGAAAGGCTATAGCTGTGGAAACGGGTTATGGTTTAATGGCACAGCATCGGCTTTGCATGTCAAAGGTTTCAGGTTCAATCTCTGGAAAGGTTTCAGGTTCAATCTATGGCACCTCCAGGTAGGACTTGGACTGTCTGAAACCCTGAAGAGCTGCTGCCAGCCAGAGCAGGCAATGCTGATCTGGGTGGACCCATGGTCTGACTCAGTGTTAAGGCGGCTTCTATGTACTGATTCACAACATCAAAATACAAAAACACAAAACAAAAACATCATAGCTAGATTTCAAAAATCCCAACTAAAATTAGTGTGTGTTTTAGTGACACAATCTTGTAGCTTATGCCCTGACCAAAAAACCCAAAAGGCCAAGGGAAGCCACACACCAGGATGTTTACTCCCAGCATCTCATGGTGACAACCTAGGCTCTCAGCACATCTAGATGACAATGCATCCCCAATAACAGTTTATTCTGATGCAGCTTTAAAGAGCGGGTTTTTGTGGAGAAAGCTCTAGAGCTTTAAAAGGGTGTGTGGGTGTGGGTGTGTGCTTGGACACACAGCTTTAAAGCACAGACCTGTGTCTGTAAAGACTGGGGCAAAATGTAAGTGTGGATGGCACATAATTGCACAAGTCTGACTCAAATAGAAATTGGATTTGGCATGTTGAAGGCTACCACTGACCTCAAGAAGAAATCCATCTTTAATATTGATAATGAACATGGTCAGCAGGAAACGCTAAGCATCATTGTACACAATTCTAGAAAGTTTATAATAACATTTGAGTTTCCCCATGAACAATTCCTGTTTCTGTGTCGCATATTACTTTTAGTGTCCATGTAGTAAATAATATTTTTAATTGAAACTAATGAGACACTCAGGTGCTCCACAGCCTCATCACACCAGAAGCAGGCAGCCACACACATATTCCAAGCATCCAACAAAAACCTCAAAAGCCAGGTGACCATTTCAGAAAAGTTTAATGTGCATTTAAAAAATAACAACTGAGGCACATCCTTAGAAGCAACTTCACCATAGAAACCCTCTAGTTCAGACATAACCTTGCTCATTATTAAAGGTAATTCATAACCAGAACGAAGAGCGAGTGGATCAGCCACAGCCTAGACCCATCCTGGGCTCCCCATTCATGCTGTTTGGTTGCATCTATTAAGGTTTAACTCTGCCCAAAAGAAAGGCGGCAACTGCAGGTGAGGAAATGGAGGCACCACTAAGACGATCGGCTAGATTATCTGCTAAGCCTGCCCCCACCCACCTAAACAGAGTCAAAGCCCCCAAAAGAAGCACCTGATAAAGAAAAAGGAGCAAATGATGAGAGAGGACTGAAAGGTAGCCAAAGGGAAGAAAGGAGCAAAGGAAAAAGATGAATCTAAGCAAGAAGATGCTAAGGAAGATGATGCTGAAGTGTCTGACGACAAGCCGAATTCTGAGTAACAAATTTAGCCCTCTTCATTTCCATCATTTGGTATCCGTACCTCCATACTGTATTGGTAAAGAGAGGAATGTTTCTCTCAACTCTTTTATAAATGCAGGGTTTCTTAGCATGAATTTAATTATGGAACATCTTCATGTCAGTTACTTGTATCTTAAACCAATGGGAAAACAAACAAAACCATTGTTTTGTGATTGTCGCAGTTTGTATGGTACCTGGAAAGAATGAGTGGTGGCTTCCTACTGACTTCTGTCACTATATAATCCCTTTTGTTTCGTAGGTCATACAAGACCTCAAATTTCCACCCTTTGTATGTGCTGAATGGTTTCTTAAAGTAGGGCAGTCTAAAAATGATTATGATAATAACACCACAAAATAATTGCATCAGACATTCCGATGGTTCTGTGGGTTGCTTTTATAAAGAAGCTGGGATATTTCCAGGAAAAATCATAAGGAACTAGAAACCTTGTATCCCAAATGTAGTTCTATTTTGCCACATTTTACAGAATAATAAAGAATGTAAAAAGGGGGGGGGGAGGAGACTAGAACCAAGAGGAAATGTAGTTCTAGTTAGATAGTACCTTTGACATGATTTAAACTTTGAGTCCCTTAGCTGGCTTTCCTTGTGACCTAAAGTCTATTCCACATCATTACACTATTGCCTTTAAAGAGGGAGGGAGGAAAAGTACCTTTCACCTTACATCCAACAGTTGTTCCAACAACACAATTTTTCTATGGTCATTTAAGGATGTGAATCCTGAACTGTCCTGCTCCAGCTTCAGGATGGATTTGCTGTTGGCGACATGCGAGTTTCCAATTCTCTGTTTTAATATCAGTCCACAAAAATGTGCAGCTAATAGTGTACAGCTGTTAAGACCAGGAATGGTCAGGTGCTGCTATAATTAGGGGCAGTGTGAACATTCAAATGAGAGAGTGTAAAAAATAAAAAGGCAACAAAACTAGCATGGAACATCTTAGATCTGCACAAATGCTATCAAGTCAGAGTGCCATAATTTTTTTTCCTGCATACTGTGAACAAAATGAAGAAATCTTACAGCATGTTAACAATTTGCAGCTACCTGACATAAGCTTTCAGAAAACTAAGGAGGAAAAGAACAACACAACCTCAAAAGAGAAAAATAAAAATGTAGCATTTTACATGGAATTGCTTTGCCTGAAAGTGAAGCTTTTATGCCATATTATAGGCAAACTCGGCCCGCCAGATGTTTTAGGACTACAATTCCCATCATCCCTGACCACTGGTCCTGTTAGCTAGGGATGACGGGAGTTGTAGTCCCAAAACATCTGGAGGGCCGAGTTTGCCTATGCCTGCCATATTAAGACAATGGACGTGTGTCCGGAACAGGACTTCATGCACATTTTCTCCTTTTATATTTCTGACACAGAACGCGATCTCAGTCTCGCGACCAAGAAAAACAGCAGGAGATGCTCCACATTTGAAAACAATACAAGTGTATCCCCAGCACAGCCCAATTCTTTATAGAAAGATGGGCGTAATCCAGATATGGTAACACAAGTGGTAATGTTTGGTTACCTCTCAGCAAGAAAAACATCCATTTAGAATTCATATTAAGGATGTCTCTGAAGAAGCCTTGTGTAGGCAGCTGTTAAGAGTGCTTTGTAGAGCTTCAATATAATTGCCTTAGTAGCAATGACCTTTACTGACACCCCACTTTGCCCCACTAACTTACAGATTATGAGACTCGCATAATACTTTTTCAAATCCCCATTGAGCTCACATGCCTAAGGTGCCTGGTGGTTAGCTGCCAAGCCTCATGCGCTCTCTGCGGGCAGTTTCATCCTCCAGTACAGGCAGGAACATGTCAGTCTTACAGCCAGCTCTGCATCTCCTCTTCATGCCTCTGTGGATCAATGAAAGGCTTGTCAATGGACCGGATCATCAGCTCTCCACAATACACACATTCAGCTGCCACAATATCATCAATGTCAGCTTTCATCTGCTCACGGCTTAACTGTCCCTTTCCTTGGCTAGAAGTATCGGTGTCCTTAGGCCGGTGGTGGGATTTGGAGGGCTGGCTTGTGGCCGAGAGCTTCTTTTGAAGGTCTTCCAGTTTAGCCTGCTTGTAGGCAGGCAAGTTTGGATAAACTGCCTGCAGAAGGCAATCGTAGTGGAACATGTGCCCACAGAGGAAGAGGTAGAAGGGGCGGTTCAGGAGCGGAAAGTCACATGCCGCACATTTCTCCTGGGGTTCCACAGAGCCATATTTGTTCCTCATTTCCTGAATGTCTTCCCGGATCCTTTTGGCACTCTGTGTGGCTTCCTCCATCTCCGTCTTCAACTCCTCTATGTGCTTGTTGTAGGCCTCTAGAGAGTTGCAGATGGCTTCCTTGAAGTGATCGATGGTGACAAAGTCTGGAAAGAACGGCAGGACATCTTCAATCTTCAGCAGGTTGCAGCTGGAAAGGCAGGCCATGGCCTTCTTGACATCCTTCTCTTCCTGGACAACATGTCGCGCGATCTTCAGCCAAAGCTTCTTCCTCAGCTCCTCATCGTCTTCAGGGAGGTCTGCACAGGACTTTGCCATATCTACATCCACCTGGGAAGAACAAAGCAAAAAGGAAGGAAAGAAAGATGAGGAACTAGTCACCATTTACCCCTCTCTCCTGTCACTAAATACACAGTTGGTAAAGGAAAGACACTGGTAAGAGGAACCAGACATAGTTACATAAAAATAAAGGTAACAAGAGGAAGATGATGTGTCGCATCTCCCCCAACCAAATCTTGATGTTGTTTTCGGTTGCTGCTTTCAGTGGTCAGGGATCATTTTGGAAACTCATCTATCCAGAGTTGAAACAAGACAGAAAAATTCAAAAGGAGTTGCATTTCCCCATGGGACACACTTTTTGCTCTTAACCAACATGGCTGGGGAAGCCCAACCAGATGGGCAAGGTATAAATAATTTAAAAAGTTGTTGTTATTATTATTATTATTATTATTATTATTATTATTATTATTAACATAGAGAGAATTAATAATGTAGAAGACCATTTGGATGCTCTCCTTACAAAACGGAGGTTACTGGATGCTTTCATTAATTGCCCACGAGAACAAGAGTCATATGGCACCTTAAAGAGGAACATGTTGATGAATTCACATTTCAAACGCTTGTCTGAAAGACAGTGAAGACAGGGGTGGTTCCTGCTGAGCCTCTACTGGCAGGGAGTTTCACAGGGCAGGACCTGCCATGCTAAGGGCTCAGTCCCTAATAAAGGCTGACTGAACCTTAGGGGCATGGGGAACCACAAGAAGTGCCTCATATACACATGGCCAGGAGAGCGAATTCTAAGCAGTGAAGTCAGAGGGAAACGAAATGGAAGAAGTACAGACAGTACAGACAGTGGGTTATATCAAACTCATGTCTCTCCACGGATGAAAGGCTTGGAGTCTTCCACCAGGGGAACACAGATCAAGGTGATCTTTGGCGATTTTGCCCTCCCCGTTACATTACTTCCTGTGCTATTCCAAAGGGACTCCCAACCCTCTGGAGCAGATTGGAAGTGATGAAGGGCGGAGGGGGAATTTCCAAAGATGGCTTCACTCCCTGTTCCACTGACAGAAGTCTCTGCTGGATCTAAGAGCCTTCCAACAGTAGATGGATGCCAAGTGTACACAGCCCAGCAGCAATTACGTGAAGGTGACATAGAAGAGCTAAATGAAACGCCTCCTCCCCTTGCTAGTATCAAGCCTTAAAATAAATCTAATGCGTTTTCAAGTGCATAAACGAACGGGGTCATTGTTCCCCTACCTGCAAAGCGAGATCCACAGCTTCCTCGTACATCTCCATAACTTTGTACACGTGGACACAAGCCCGGTGGTGGCCGTGTTCTGCACAGAGCCGAAGTGCGTACTTCAGGTCATAGTGGATGTTGTCGGCGTAGGTTCCAGCGCGTTCCAGATACGACAACAGCGAGTCAGGGCGACACAGAGCATAGAGCGACAAGAGGTAATTGTGAATGGCCTGCTGAGTCTCCTTCAGTTCACTCACACAGAACTCCATGTATCGAATGGCTTCGTTGATCTGCTCAGTGCTCCCACTCTGGCTGTAGTTGACAAGGGCAGGGATGAGGTTCTTGGCATCCAGCTTCTTCCCCATTTCGATCCAAGCATCCACCAGCTTCTTGGGGATGTGCTGGATCAAGACTGGAGAAAACTTGTAGAAGAGCACGTCGTCCCTGATTTTGGACAGGACTTCCAGCGCTTCGTTGTAATTCTCATGTTGGCAGTAATGGGCTATCACCCGTTCGTAGTCGTGCATTATGACGGCAAAGTACACCATGTGTTCCGTGTCCCCGTGGCTCGCCAGCAGCTCGTGAATGGTTGCTCGGTTGTTGAACAGGCAGTCTTTGTTTTTGGGGCTGCCCAAGAAGCTGCGGAACTTGTCCCGGGTCTTCTCATAGAGGTCCCGTTTGGATGCGTCTGCTTCCAGGACGCCAAGGCGGTTTAAGTACAGCTCCGTCAGCCACGTGGTCAGCAGGGTTGTCTGAGTCTTTTCCGAAGGCTTCAAGCCAGCCAGTTTCTTAATCAGAAACTCCATCAGCGCCTCTTCCTGCTTGGCTTCGATAAATTTAAGCGCAATCTCCTCAAAGTAATTTTGAGTCAATGCGTAACACTTTGCACTATCTAGGTATCTCTTGTTCTGGAAGCAATATTCGGCCTCCTTGGCCAGCACGATATCCAAGCACTCGGGGCGGTCCTTGCAGTACTCTTTAGCCAGATCAAACTTGTTGATGTTCATATACATCTTCCACACGTCACGGGACTCTCGCTGCACGTTGTATCGAAACACGGCCTTTTCTGTGTGGATCCAGATTTGCCCAAACGCAGGGTCTTTGATCATACGCTTCAGTGAGCCAAACTTTTCCAAGAACACATCCTGGAAGACAACTTGCCCATTCAGGGTACACACAGCCTTCACTCTGTCGGGAAACAGCAGCAGAAAATGAAACTGCGTGAGCACTATATTCATGGGCTTGTTGGCTACCGCGTCTACGTCAGATGGATATTCCCAGACCTGCTCATCGCTAAGAATAGAGTCGGGACGTCCGTAGTCCAGCGATCCGTACAGGACACCGTTGCCCATCATCCAAGCAAAAGCACTGGGGGTGGAGCGAAGCTTAGGAGTATAAAATGCAATTTCGCTGTAGCCAAGGCTAGCTGGAAACTCGCGGAAGCCAGGCAGGTGATCTGCAGGCATGCTAAATATCGCTCCAAAGGCTTGCTGTTCAGATCCCTCTGGAATCTTGCCAACAAACTGGAAAAGCCTCTTACGAGTAGTGGCAATGATAAAGCACTTCCCATCAATTCCTCGTTCTATCTCGAGGCAGCAGACTGGGGCAGGTCCTGCCTCCTCTTCTAGGTTATAGATCTGGCGGAAATACTGGTCAGGGTTAGTGCCGAAGAGACTGCCTTCACTGACCGAGACCTCAGCCTCGTATATCTGGCCTTGGGATGTTCCCACCAAAATGGGGCCCGTGTTCATCTCCGAGCCAAGGAACTTGTTCCAGCCCACACTTTCAATCAAATGACCTTTCCAGCGTGACAGGATTCGCACCTTCTGAGCACTTCGGTTCAAATAGAGGCACTCACTGGTGTTCAGGGCAATGATAAGGTGAGAACCTGTAGTAAAAAAGAGACACCGCAACAAAGATGAAAACAGAGGATCATAGCAAAATACCTCTCCTTAGACACATCTTCTGGTGCCTAAAGTTTTCAGAAGGTTCTAGAAATAGATTTGACAAGCACAAAATATTCAACTCCCCTCCTCCACATCATATTTGTCTTATCATTAAATACCTAGCATAACACTATAACATTATCTGTCATACACATTTAGACAGGAAGGCCATTAAAAATCCTAATTATTCTTCAGGAATCTCCTACTTGCCTTCACTGTTTCCATCCAAATGAGAACACTCATAACCATGCATAAATGTGATTTAGAATTTGGCTTCTTTGGTGTCAGTAGATGTCAAATTTGCTACAAATTTGAATATTTTTAAAACCCTTACTAAGATATCAGCTAACACATTACTTTACCTTATTTCAGTTAACAGAAACACATTCTTCAACTTTACCAGCTTCACTCAAAGATCAGTTTATTTTGAGAAGACAGAAACCATACAAGCTGCAGTGCCCCTGTGATAAATCTTAAGATAACGACATGTGGACATCCAAGTCTGAATATCATCACTGTGATATGACCACATTTAATCAGCAAAAAGTGTACCGAAGGAATACCCTTACAGAATGGTCTGACCAAAAATATAGGTAAAAGAAGAAAGAATAGCAGAGGCTACTGCAAATGTGTTTTTTCACATGAATGTGCACTTTACAAAAAATTCCGTAAGGGAGAAAAATATATTTTGTTAATACTGTATATGGAGTGAACTAGGGATGGCTTTTCTAGACAGAAACATTTATATTGCATGCAAACAAACAAACAAACCCCGTAACATAATGTTTGTGGCATTTACTGAAGATGCCAGAGCACTTTGCACCTCCTCTTCTTGCCTCACCTGTGTGGTCCAAAAAGAGCTTGTGAACTCTGGCTTCATCCTTTCGTCCAAGCTCTACCTGGTTAGGCTCATCTGCCTTGGCCAGGTCAAGCCTACATAAAAGGGGAAAGAAAGCAAATGGTTGAAAATTAGGGGGCGAGATTGGGTGGGACTAGCAGAAACTTTGCTGCTGGGCATAATTATCATTCAGGCTGGGATTTGGGACTGGAACAGCCTCAGTTGCCCTGTCTGATGTTCTGTTCCTGATGTCCCCATCTAGATGTTACTTATGCTGGATCTCTCAACAGCTTTTGTTATCAACAACCATGGTATATTATGAGACTGCCTCTGTGAGATGGGAGCATTGTGCTGTTGTGGTTCTCTTCCTACCTACAGCATGAGTTCCAGAAGATGGCACTGGGCAACTTCTGATCTGCCTGTCGCCATTACTCTGTGAGGTACTGCGGGGTTCTATGCTGTCCTCCATGCTATCTAACATCTGTATAAAGTTGCTGGGAGAGCAAATATTTGGGAGTTAGGTGTCATTGGTATGCTGACAACACTCAGATCTTTTTCTCCAAGTCAGTTGAGTCAGGTGAAGGGGCTGGGCCACTCTCTGGTCAACATAATGGGCTCAATGAGGGCCAGTTAAATAAAACTGAATCCCAGTAAGTCACAAGTTGTGTAAAGTAGTGGGTCCAGACCCTGAGGTTGTCATATGAGGCCCTTTGCCATGTGCCTCTGAGGGTGGTGACAAGAAAAAGGACCTTCTCAGTTATGGACCCCATTTTGTGGAATGTGGAAAGTCCACCAAACACAGACATCGACATCATTTTGGCACTAGATAAAGACTCTCCTCTTCTCCCAGACATCTGACTGTTAACATCCTTAGGTTCTGATGGACATTTAAGGGATTTACTTTGTGCCAATTATGATACATCTATTTTCCTTGGGGTTGTGTGGGTCGCTTTTAGAATTGTACTGACACAGTTGTGGGTTGACTTTATCTCTGCTTTCAATTCATGTATATTTTTATATTGTTTGTAATTTTATGTTGGGATTTTTTTTTAGTAGAAAGTGTCTAATAAATTGATAATAGGAGGGAAGAATTCAGCATCATGTTCTTCTTTCATCCTTCCCACACCCTATGAAATTTCAAACAGGATAACAAAGGACTGCACATACCTAAAAATGATGTCTTTTCCAAGACTCATACACAGCTGGTTTGAAGAGACAACCAGGCTATTAATCTTTTCAGGGGGGTTGAAATCAATCCGCTGTTTGTTAAAAATTGGGGTCTCTTTTTCTAGGCGAGCATTCACATACCCTTAAAAAAAAAGGAAACAGTTAGGTTTTTTAAAACTGAAATCAAACTGCAGCACAATCCTGTGTATAAACCCTCAACTGCCATGCACTTACTAGACATGGAAAAGTGATCCAATTACATACACTGCATTTATTGAAAACAGTTAACTGTCCTTTGTGCCAAATAAAACAAAGAGAAACATTAATTTATTCCTGTTGAGGCATGTGCAGAGTGCCCATCCTCATGCCAGCAGAGTGGGCCAAAAGAACAGAGAAACACCAAAGAGCTCTAGGAAGAGTCAGTTGCTTTATATAATCCATGAATAAACCAGAAAAGAATGACCAGCACACAATAATGCAAGCAGGTTTGCAAAATGTATGCACTGAAAATAAAATTCAACATCATGCAAGGGGTACTTCTAGGACTACGGTGAAACTGTGAAGCTCCCTTGTTATTTTTACAGCTGGGTGCTGCATGTTATTTAAGTAATCTTGATATATTTATTGTATTGGAGTGTGGTTGTTTGATATGTTATTTTAATTGCTTTTTTTGCTATGTTATGAAATGCTTGCTTTGTTAATATGAAATTGTTTTTCTTAGTATGTGTTTGAAATGCATCCATTTATTTGTTGTAAGCCACTTTGAGCATGGTTGGGTTTTTTTTGGCAAAGTGGCATACAAGTAAAATGAATGAATGAATAAAAAATGCATACAAAAGCAGACTGTGGAGTAGGTTAAACAAAGACTATTATAAGAATCTCAGTGTTAAAAGATATTAATCTGGAAATATTGAGAATAAAGATACAACTTGTTTCCAAGCAGACATGCACAGCATTGTGCTGTAACATTATCTCTCATTCAATCTACAGCTACCATACATAAAAGATGATGACTCAAAGTGGAAATGAATCTAATGTGCTTTCCAAAATATATATCCCTTTCCTTCTGGTTCACTTTCCATTTTAAAAGTCTTCCGTTAAATGCAGGAAGTTACAACACACACGCTAATGACAGCTGCAAACAATTTCACTAAACACACTTAACCACATTTGTTAGGGCTTTCATCTCACTAGTTTCCGCAAACGATAGTTGACAGCAAATTGCACTGGCCAATACAGAAAGATGCAGAATCTTCATTCATACAAATATTCAAGGATGTTATTTTACTACACAGATACACAGCCTTCTGTTTGGGAAACTTAAAAATGTGTAGTTTCAAGAACTTTTGAAACCTTTCCAAGGTAAATATGTCTCTTTTCAAGATCAAGGAGAAAAGCATAGTTTTCCACTGAACTGGAAAATAGTGTGACATCCTCATAAAACAACACATAAATGGAGCCATTTTTTATCATCCACAAACAGATAGTATCAAAGCTTTTGGACCACATCTGTCCTTCAAAGACACCCATTTTTCCTAGACTCACATTTATTGTAAGACTGCAGAACACCAGAAAACCCTTTAAACAAGATCTGCCCATATCACCTCAGGGTGGATGACAAAAATGGGATGAGCAGTTGCGGGTCCCTTCCCAAGTTAATTAATATCAGATTCACTGGAAGCAAATGTGGGGGCGGAGAACCCTGATGCCAAAGGAATTTATATAAGCGGCAATACAAGCCTGGGAAAATGTTCACAAGTAACATGTACTTGGAAGAACTGACACGGACTAAAGCAAATGTTCCAGATCACCCGGCTTCATTCTTTGCAACATTGACCTATGCTGTTCCACTTGCCTCAGTTCTTCCCAAAGAGTTCCTTTACTATATTCTGGGATGGGAAAGTTCCATTAGCACTGAACTGAAACACAGAACGGCACTATGGCAGCGGTCTTCTATATTTTGACCCTGCTTTAAGGTTACCCTCAAATCACAACCTGTGTTAAAATAGGACGGCATCTAGATAACCGCAGATTCTGTTTGCTTTTCATTCAAATGGGAGTGACACGAAAAATAAAAATTGTATGACAGAGTATAACAACAGGTCAGCTGTGGGCTTTTTTCAACTATCATTTCTGTTCTGTTGAGACTATCCGTAGCGTCTGAAGGACCATCTCTTCCCCCACAGATCTACCTGTGGGTTGCAACCAGCACGGAAGATCCTGTTGTACATCCTAGCACACAGTGACATGGGACTGGATTTCTACTCCAGTAGCATCTTCTACACTATGAAATTCCAGATATAAACATCTTCAAATGCCTTCGGACAGCAAGAATAGGACGTTCATGGTACTGCTTACCAATTACTTCTGCTTCATTTTCGTGTGGTGGCACACAAACACAATTATTTCAAAGTTCTAATCATGTTTTAGATTTGCTGTAAACCTCTCTGAGGCCCCTACTCAGGTAGGAGAATGGGATATAAACATTTTGAAGAGATAAATTGCCTCCATTGTGAACTGAGAAAGAAGCAGAAGCGGTGGGGTTTTGATCTGAGAGGAACAAACAGGAGGGAAGGCAGGAAAACGTTTTGCCACACCGGCGAGGGATCCAGAAGAATTAGTATTCTGATCGCTCAACAAAGCCTATGGCTGCTTACTCGGGAAAGAGCGGCCTTAAAAGCGAAGGGCGCATGGGCGTATCCAGAATTTTTGTTGGGGGGCAGGCCTTTAGTTGGGGGGGGGGAGGCAGACCCACAGTTTGCTATGCATTTTTATTTATTTTTGAGGGGAAAGCAGCTGCCCCTCCCTGGCCCCCCTTGGCTACGCCCATGGAAGGGGGCATTGGGAGAATGTGCATTCAGCTCCTAGCAGAGAGGAGGCAGAAAGAGCCGAAAGACACGCTGCTTGAAAGAAGAGACTCAAGTGCTCTAATGAATGGATTCTGCTTCCCGTCCTCCTACCCGTGTGCGGGATGCCCAGGCTGGCGCGGTTCTGCTGCGAGGAAGCCGAGTGCGAAAGCGAGTCCACGTACTGGTCCAGAATGGAAGCCATGGCTGCTCCGGCAGGCGCCACGCCCAGCCTCCCCGGAGAGCTCTTCCAAGCCGCCGCCGCAGCACCTCCTTGGCTCCGGTCCCCAGAGACCGCCAAGAGGCTCGGCTCGGCCCTCTCCTCTCCCACCACCGCCTCCTCCTGCTCCGATCAGCTGACGAGACTCGCGAGCGCAGGCTGCGCTTCCTGTTTCCGGGTCGAAATCCCGACCATAGAGAAGGGAGCGCAGGCAAGAGAGTTCAGTGGGCAACTTCTCTTGCGTCGCCCGACTCTCTAGGCACAGGAGGGGAGGGCTTAGGACAGTTGTGTGTGTTTTTAGAAAGAGTAATAAATCCAGAAAAATATGAAATGTTTTCCCTATGCATGAGGGCCTGTGTTTGACGCGGAGTGAACGTTTAGCTTTACTACTATTATTATTACCAATTAAATTTCTGTACTACCCTTCATCCGAGGATCACAGGGTAGTTTTGCAATATAAAAAACATAAAAAGGGCTGGCAGGAGGTTGTTAAATCGCGGTAATGTGTTTCTAGGCACACAAACTTGGACCTTTTTGCAATCGTTCGGTGGATTTTAAAAATGTATTTAAACAATATATCACTTACCTGCAATAGTCTCTTATGTGGTTTACAAAGATGCAGTACAAAAAATAAAAATCAGTTCAACTGCAATCGAATTTGAGTTAAAGTGCCTGCAATACTGAACACACAGCACTTGGTTGATGCAAGCTGGGCATCAGAGCCACAGGAACCACTAACAGTGGCTCCCTGAAGACTTCAGTGTTTGGGCATGAATACAAGGGATTGGACGTCCTTGAAGTATGCTGGAGCCAAATTGTTAAGTGCCTTATGAATGTATGCAAGAACCTTGAACTGGTAGTGTGTGGGCAGTCAGTGCAGACCCCTGAGCTCTGGAGTAATGTGCTGGTTATAGTCTGTCTGCAGTGTTTTCCATCAGCTGGAGACTCTGGATCAGGCCCAAGGGTAGCCCTGAAAGGGACTTCGGTATGCAGACCAGGAATGTAAAAATCAGGCAGCAAAGTTTCTTAAAGAAAAAGTTTTTATTTGGTTTTGTCAGACAAAAGCAAAGGGTGCATTTCAGAAAATGAGAAAATGCCCACCCCTCCTTAGGAGCAGTTAACTTATATACCTTTCTGCAAAGCATAGTTCAGCCCCTTGGCCTCCCTTTAGCCAATGATTGACAATTTCCTATGGTCATTGATACATATTCATTAAAGCTCAACCAATGAATAAATTTGGTGGTGGCCTTTCGGTTCCAAGTTGCCTATTCCACTAGGTGGCGCTACTGGCTTATAATCTACTTAACCTCTTTACTAATTCCAGGAAGTGCCCCTGAACCCCCCGCTTCCAAGAAATGTCCTTGTGGTTTAGCAACTTCACACCTAAGCGTTATATCTGGAGCCTGGCGGTCAGCAAACATCCTGCTACTTGCCTTTGTCAGGGGTCGTTTCTCAGAAATGGCTTAACCTCAACTGGCAAACTTCCTGCCGGTGCAAGCTACCCTAACCATATCCTTGCAAGCTAGCTGCCTCTGCAAAAGGTGGCAAACAGGAGAAAGAGAAATAGTCTTTAGCTTTCTAAAATGGCTTTGTGCCTTTAGCTTTTAGATGGCTCTATAATATGGCTTCAGAGATTCTTAGCCTGGCTCTCCATTGGTCATCCTGACCTTCACCCCTCCATTCCCCCCTTTCCATCACGAAAATGCTGACCGGTCACGGTTCTCCATTTTCGCTTGATGGACCTATAGGTACAATACTCCTGTGGATACATGTGCCTCCCTCTATGACCCTGTCAAGTCTTCAAATATGGTGCTCGGGAACCACATAGGTGGTGTTCAGAATCTTGACCTCGCACGCATACCCAGCACTCAGACCTGTTCAGACTCTTGGCCACAGCCGTGGTCATGTTCAGGAAGGTGTTCTCCCTCCACCCGGTGGCCATCTGAGAGGTGAGAACCATCAGGAGGCAGGGTATGATCCACATCCTGATTCGTGGGATGTTCGGTGGCCCAGAACAAAGAACTGTACCACCAACACAGAAATACCACAGGCCAAAGGGATGGGGGCCCACGAAGGCCAGGTCATGTGGGCCTCTAACTCCTGGCCCTACTGAGGCGTGAACAGCGTCTACACACAAAACGTTCCCACTCTACACAGGGAAAAGTGGCCGCCTGGCACTGATACACTGTTAGGCCTCGGGAGCCATAGGGATGGCAATAGACTCTGTAAAGTTCAATGGCTGGTCCTACTGGGTAGCGGTCACCTACGTGGTCTCTGACCAGGGCCTATGGAGGCTGAAGCCTGGGGTGGTAACCCTTATGCAGCCACAAGAATACCCTACCACATTCAAGGGTATTATGTGTGGAGTTACCAGGCCAGGTATTCTTCTGGGATTATGGGAGGCTCGAGCCACCACGACAACCACAGGTGGGGCTGCAGGATTTACTGGCACTTGTTCAGCAATTTCAATGTGCACCTGGTTCAGGCTCCCTCCCCTGCAATATTTGCATTAAGATAGGCTCCGTCTCATGCAACACCTGGATTAAGATTAGGACCTGGTCTACCAGATGGGGTTGGTACAGTGTTCTACCCCCTGAGTGACAGTTGGTTCCCTCCCCACAACAGCAAGAGCGGTCCAGAACTCGATAGATTTCGACCGTCTCTGCAACTTCCCTTAGGAGCAGTACCCATGTGCGCTGGACAGTGGTGTGGAAGAGAAGCCACAGTGGGGTAGTGGGATGTTTCAATACGGCAACCTCATCAAAGCCCTGTTCCCAATAGCCAATGAGCACGCCGTTTCTTACCACTGGCAAGACGAACCAGTCGTAGCAGAGGTCCGCAGGCCAATAGGGTCGGTATGGCTCGGTGGAGTCAGGGCAATAGGACATAGAGCAAATCAATACAGAACATTATAGAGAAAAGGGGAAAGTCCTTGTGAAAGTCCTTGTGATGATCAGTCGCAGGATCACGGTGGCCCAACGCACTCCCGGTGGCGTCGGACGCAGGGGTGATGATCAGTCGCAGGGTCTCGTTGCCCGTGGCCCAACGCGTTTCCGGTAGTGTCAGACACAAGGTGATGATCAGACGCGTGTGATGCACCCAGGGAATCACGTCGGCTACTCTCACCGCAGTTGGGATGGAGAGGAGGACGGTATACGGGCCTCGCCACTTAGGGATGAGGGGGTTGCGCTTCCACGCTGTCACCCGGCTGGAACTGGTGGACCGGCTCAGCGAGACTGCACGGTGTAGGCTCGAGGTAGTACCTGGAAAGGGAAGCAAACACACACGGGGACAGGAATTGCACTTGTTCCTGAGTGATGTGATCTCCCACCCGCCCCAAACTGGCGGGGATGTCTCGGACGAAAGGGGGTGGCCTGCCATACAAAAGTTCAAAGGGTGATAGTCTCAGTCTCTTGGTTGGAGCGCTCCGAATCCGAAACAAGGCAATGGGCAGGACATCTATCCAGTGTAGTCCCGTCTCCTGGGTCAGCTTGGCCAAGTGGGTCTTCAAGGTGCGATTCATACGCTCAGGTTTTCCCAAACTCTGGGGTCTGTAGGCTGTGTGTAGCCTTCAGTTTATCTGCAGCGCCTTGCACACTTCTTGCACAACTTTATCAATGAAGGCAGGGCCATTGTCACTGCCAATACTTCTGGGGAGGCCAAATCGGGGTATGAGTTCATACAAGAGTTTCTTGGTCACCTCACGAGGTATCTCTGTTCTAGTGGGGTATGCCTCTGTCAGGGTGCAGACAAGCACAAGCAGGTATTTGATGCCCCTAGCTGGTGGTAGTTCAGTGAAGTCCACAATCAGGCTTTTCATAGGGGTAAAGCCCACGTGTTGTACACCCGGTGGGGGAAAGTGGCCTGGTCTGGGGGTGTTCTTGGCGCACAGGACACACCTCTGGGATATAGCAGCAACTAGTTGAGAAAGGTTAGTGATATAGAAAAGTCTCCCAAGGTGTGCTCTGGCAGCTGGACCCCCTAGATGAGTGGACTCGTGGTAATTCTTCACAATCACGGTAGCCAGATGTTGGGGCACAAAAACACGGTTTTCTGGTAGACGGAACCATCCCTCCTGGAGTGTTGCTCCTTCCTGGCGTGCCCACTGTTGCTCCTCCGGTGTGTAGCGTGGTTCCACATCGTCTGGAGTGAGTTGTGGGATGAGGGCTGCGTTGAGTGCTGGTGGAGGTTTCAAAGCTGCTTCACGAGCTGCGTTGTCTGCCTTCTGGTTGCCCCTAGTGACCATGTCCCGGCCTCTCCCATGGCCTTTGCAGTGCATCACGGCAATCTCTTCGGGACCCCATACTGCTTCCAGTAACGTCTCAACTTCTGGACATTAGCCTTGCATCCAGCTGCCAATTGCAGGGCAATGCCTTTTGCTGTTGGACTTCGCCTCAAAACACAAACAACTCTTGGAGACTTTGGCTTTCTTAGACCTCTTGGAACGGCTTGCCTGGTTTGCACCCCCACTTCTGGGTGCTCTGCTGCCTGAGGAACAACTTGTAACTGCCTTCCTCTTCCCAGCTCTCAGCCTCTCTCCAGCCCACAGTCCATCACACAGATTTATTGAAGCGTAGAAACAACTTCCCAAAACAGCCTCAGCCCCCTCTGGGCTTGGTACTTTTTCTGGGCATCCTCTAGCCCCCTCTGGGCTTTCTGGGCGTCCCACAGCCCCTTCTGGGCTTCCAGCCCCCTCTGGTCTGGCTGCCACTGTGGCCTGACATGCTGTCTTCAGTGGCTGCCACGCTACCCAGGGCTTCCTCCCTTGGAGTATTGCCAACAGCCAAGAATCAACGCTGGCCCTTAAAATGGCTAGGACCCTTTGGTCTCTCTAGAACATCAGGCACGTCTGCTTCACAAGCTTCCACTGCGCCTGCAGACTTCTCAATGGGTTGGGCAAAGCCTGTTTCAGCCTGTGTATCCCTTATATTCCATAAGGGTGAGAACCAAATGGGGCACATTCACATGCATCTCCTGGCCAAACATGAACTTGCCTGCTTCTTCCACTAGTGTGGCGGTGGCAGTGACAGCCCACAGACAGGGTGGCCAGCCTTTCACTGTGGAATCTAATTGCTTGATAGTCTCAAAGGCTTCTTGTTGGGCCGGTCCCCACTCAAAGGGGTCTCTTTCCCTTCCTCTGGTAACTTCAGCCCCACATAGAGCACATTGTCATAATTGAGTCTTGAGGTTACTAATGCATGGATCATGGGGCTCGGATCACCCCATTCATAGCTATTGTTGATGTACCAGATGTTGCTGGTAATATGCACTCCTAACCCTGAGACCACCTGAGTTTCCAGGGGAAAAGGTGGATCCAGGAGCACCCTCAGACTCCAAGCTTGTACTTGAGGGAGTGCACCCCACCCAGAACAGGGAGCTAGCCAATTTCCTGGACATAGGAACTACTGTACCAACCTACAGTGCTTCCATCTTCCTAGGGTATTGGCGCTCATCCAGTCCACCATAAATGTCTACTCAGAGACAAGCCCTGCTGAGCTCAGCTGAACTTGTTTCAATCCTATATCCACTTAACTGGGACTAAGCTTTATTTAAATCAATTCACAGCAGTGAATTCATTTAATTTTGGGATACATGTGTAGGATTGTGTTGTTTACATTGCTAGAAGGAGCTAGGGAACATCCTTCTGGTTTCTTTTTAAAACTTTTTATCAAATAAGAAGGCCCAGTACTAAACTCCTTTTAAAAGCCTATTTGTAACATTATTTTTTTCCCATGGACTGAAATTAGCCGCTGGGGAAAGTCGGTACTTGAAAGCCCAGCTGGCTCCAGTGCTCCCAAGAGGGGCTTGAGAACAAGACAAGTAAGCTGGTACTAAGCGCCTGAGGGGAGAAAGAAGCAGCTCTTTCCACAGGGTGATTAAAATGCTTTATCTTCTTTCATACTGACAGAGCATAGTGTATAAACAGCTTTGTCTGTGGCACATCTGTAGATGAATAATATGTTCAGTATCACTCTGAGCTGGACGAAGACATTTTGCTGCCTGAGACAGTGCAGCAGCTGCCCCATCCCTCCAGTTTTGACTCCTGAAATCCCACAAGTGTGGCTTCCCCTTCCTTAACAGTAGGGGGGGGAATGCTAACAATTTGCTGCTCCAAAATCAGCTGCCTCACTGTCAGCTTCAAACGGAGGTGCTGTGGGTGAGGAAATCAACTGATCTGGATGGAGTGATCTGGTGTTGGACCCACACACCCATCCAAAGCACCAAATTGTTGGCTGGGGATCCTTCTGGAATTGGAGCTGCCTGGAAGCCCACATGGGGGCAGATAAGAGTGCTTTCCCCCCAACTTCAGTTAGTGTGACAGCTACAATCCTATCTTGGGAAAACAGACCTAGCCTCAGTCATGGATGTGGTAGCTGCATCCATGCTGGCCTACTGTAATGCACTCTTAGTGGGGCCGACTTTGAAGACTACTCAGCAACATCAGCTCATACAAAATAGGGCTGCTTGAGCCCTTCTTGGGGCGAGACGGTTCAACCACACCACACAGCTCCTATATCAGTTGCACTAGTTGCCAGTGTGTTTCCAGGGCCAATTCAAAGTGCTGGTTCTGACATTTAAGTCCATAAATAGTTTGAGTCCAGGTTATTAAAATGGACTTTGGAAGCCTAACTTGTGTGTCAACCTTTAAGATCAATTTAGACTTGTGGCTACTAGAGGTAGGGTCTTCTCGGTGGTGGTGCTGTCAGTTTGTATTTCTTAGTGAGAAAGTCTTGATCTGATGTGTAGAGATCTTTCCTCTTCTAATTAATTCAAGAGGGATCTGGAAGCTTCTCTGTGTGAAAGAAACAAGCAGAAGGTTCATGATGTTTGGGTTATTCCTTCAGAGAAGCTGAGTACAGCTGATTGGTTCTGCCTTCTTTTCAGTCACGTTGACCATAAAAGTAAGGCCAGAAGGAGCCTGGGTTTCACATTCTCTTTCTATCTTTTTCCTTATGGTGTGGTGTTCTGTACATAGTATGCTTAGTGTTAAGGTTTAGACTTATTATAAGTTATTGTAAGTTTCAGTTAAGTCTGCTGCAACTGGACTTCTTATGGACAGTGCCAATCCTGAACGTATTGGATTTGTGACCATTATGCTCATTTGCCTTCAGTAGCAGTGAAGCTCTGCTGGATGAAATATTAATTGCCTCTGGTCTATTTTTTGGGAATCCTGCAATGTGTTTAAGTTTTTACTCTGCTAACTATACATCAGAGTTCTACTGTGGATCAGTATTGAGTAGAATTCCATGAATGGTGCCCACCTTATGGAATTTCCTTCCAATAAATATGGCTGCCTTCTTTTTGGGGAAGTTTTTAAAAGTCCTGTTTTCCCTGGCTTTTAGTTGAAGGTTTTACTGTATATGCCACTGGAAGACATTTATGGCATTTTAAAATGTATTATGCACAGTGTTGGTCGTTTTTATTCATTGTTGTATGATATTTCATGTATTGTGCTGTTCTTACATATGTTGTACTCTGCCCTGATTTACTTCTTGATCAAAGGTAGCACAAAACATTTTAAATAAATAAATGTTGTCGCTCATAGCTGGGCTGATAAGATGTTATAAACTTAAGCTTGTTGCAGATCACATCATATTGTTTCCACCTCAAAGAGCTACCACAGATTAAGGCGGCAATGCACTTATCTGGGATTAAGCATTTTTTAAGGTAGTGGGGCACATTTCTGAGGCGACATGCATAAGAAGTCTTCGTTCCTCTGATGAAATGGGCTTGTGTAGTCTTAGAAGCAAGTCCCACTGCGTTAAATGGGGTTTACGTGTTTGTGAATGTCACTGGATTCAGCGTAGCTGGTTTTTGTCCACTAGGTGGCAACAAAGATTTATTTTTAAAAAGACACATCTGAAAAGTATCAAGGAAAAAAGACAACTCAAACAAATAACTGTTTGGTGGGTAAATGCTGGCCTACATCTGAATCAAGCCAAGGCAATCAGACTAATATACGTGTTGTTGTTTTTTCTGGAGCATTAAAAAAACACCCTGTTGCTTTAATTCAATAAGCAACTTGTAAAGATCTAAGTAGTCAACATTTTGAGAACACTGAAGAGTGATGTAGAGGTTATTCCTTCTGCACATTTCAAGTCTAATTCTGTTCCGCGTTGCTTTATTTGAATAGCAGGCAATCTAAATAATGACAGAATATAAGAGCCGCCTGTACACTGAGGATCTTTATAAAGCCTCAGAGTTTGAATCCATTGCACTCCCTGCGCAGGGGGAGGAATCCCTGCCTATGAGCCCACCTGGAGGACTGATTTTGTTGGTGAGCACAAGAGATAGGGTCTTTTTTGTGGTGGTCCCAAGATTGTGGAATTTACATAGGACCTCAACGCCGCAGACTTCTTATATTAAATAAATAAATAAATGGCATTCACATTCTCTAGTCAAAACTGTGACAATGGGCTTTAGGAATAGTAACCGACCTTGGATCAGCCAGCAAATTGGCAAATATTCCCTTTTAACAGAACACAACAGCATCCATTTTGTTAATAGTCATAACTCTAGCATACAGTCTTTACAAAGTTTCACGCTATTTACTGTTCTGTACAGTGGGTCATTACATTTTAACCTTGGGCCTTTCTCATCATGTCCATCGAGATCATATTTTAATCAGCAATGCTGCAAATTTATTTGTCGAAATTGGGGAGTTGGCTTTCCCCCGACTGGACTGAGATGAGCTGTCAAAAGTGACGCTAGGTGAATCAGCTTTAGCCGGCTCTCTCACTAATTAGATAATAATTAAGCAGGTGATTGGCAAGGGAGGTGTATAGCTCATCTCCAGAAAGATCTATCTTGGTTTCACCAGATCCCTTTTACTTCACTGCCTCTACAGTCACATCTGCAGGGATCCCAATCTTTCTCCACACACCTTTCACTCTTTATCAGTGTGTGGGACACAGGATGCAATCTATGTTCCCTAATTTGGAAGTTAGTTCCATTGGGTTGGATCCAAACTAGCTTTCAGTGGGAACAAAGTGCAGCTAACTTAGGCTGGATCCAAACCACTGATTCCAAGTAAGCTTGCTTCTACTTCAAGCATAGGGTGTGGCAGAGCAAACCATTTAAGGAGCTGTGAATCTTCAGGAGCCACACACTGATTCTGAAGCATGTCAACGCTTCCGTTGACTTCAGCCAGATCATTTTGAGACCCACCATTCATTGAGAACTTAGGGAATGGGGGCTTGTTCCAGTGTCTGTCTGTCTGTCTGTCTGTCTGTCTGTCTGTTAGGTTAGGCTAGCTGGGACCTGTGCTAAGATATCCTCAATTGCAGCACTAAGTTTCAGTCTCCAAGGAGGCCTACTTGAAGACCATCTTTATATTATTCCTTGGTGTGACAAATGAAAAACAAATTTAATTTGGAATAGGAGATACAATGTATCGTGGCGGCAGCTGTGGCTTTTGTATTGGATGGTTGGGGTGAAGCATTTTTTAAAAACACAACCACCACTTAAACACACAAATAATTATCCAGTAGAAAGGTCAGTTGTGGGGGCCTTGTCTGCAGGCCCACCATCAAGGTCTTTTCAGTGGTGGCCCCATATCACTAGAGCTCCTTCTCAAAGGAGGTACACCTGGCTCCTTCCTCTCACAAAGCTACAATTCATAGACTTCCCTGTAAGAGGGATTGATTGTTAAACCACTCTGGGAATTGTAGCTCTGTGAGGGGAATATGAGCAAACAACTCTCAGCGCCTGTAATAAACTACAGTTTCCTGAAGTCTTTGAGGGAAACCATGGTTAAAGTGGTATCATAACACTTTAAATGTACGGTGTAAATGTGGCCTGGACCTGCCTGCCTTCCCCTCCTCTCACACACAGTGTGGAAATCTCCTCTTTCCCTGAAACAAGAATAACAAGCAGCTTGGAATCCTTCCCCCCCAGATGCCCCTCTCAGTGATGTCGCAAGACATAGTGGGGACAAGGGCAGCCCTCAGGCTCAGCTGAAGCCAGTTCTCATTTGCCTTCCATTTCCCCACAACTGACTTCACTATATCCACCTCCATTCTTTACCAGTACACTATGCAAGGTCAATTCAACAGGGCAGCATCGTTCTGCTCAACAAGCAATAAACCTTTATGTCTTATCAAGGATTTATGCTTATGCTGAACAGTGGGGAAATTCCCCGTTATGACTGCAAGCTTCTTCCTTTTGTTTTTCTTCTTTGGTTTATCTTCCTTGCAGACCTTGTACGTAACTCAGCACAAGACACTTTCCTGCTCCTCCTCCCTTTAGTTTGTGCGCCTCCAGAGTCGCAAAAGCCACAAACATTCTCTTCCCATGCATTTTGTAGCTGTTTGGCTCCCGTGTTCCTAAAACAATACCTTTTCTCAGGATTCATATATGTGTATGTGGGGCCAGTGTGGTGTTGTGGTTCGAGAACTGAACTAGGACTCAGGAGAGCCTCAAATTCCCACTCAGCCATGAAGCTCACTGGGTGACGCTGGACCAGTCACAATCTCTCAGCCTAACCTACCTCGCAGGGTTGTTGTGAAAATAACATAGGGAAGAACAATGTGCACCATCTTGAGCTTCTTGGAGGAAAGGGGTGATAGAAATGTCATAGTTAACCAAATAACTATGTACACAATCTGCCAGCAGAGGAGACTGCTTCATGCATCTGACAAAATCCATGAAAGCTTATGCCACCATTAGATTGGTCACACCAGTTAGCCTCCACAGTTGCTGTGGAATTAACTAGAAGAGGGGTTTTTAATTGCTACTTTAAATATGTCTTTACTGCTATTGATCAAAAGATTCCATAATGTGTACAAAACTGTGAATAAAAGTGTTTTAAAGCCCAGTCCTGTACGTGTTTACTCAGAAGGAAATTCCACAGAATTCAGTGGGACATACAAAAGTACACAGGAGGATCAAAGTCTTAGTTCACAGCCACACCATGTACTAAAAGTGCATTGAAAGCACATGGCTTCCCCCAAAGAATGCTGGGAACTGTAGTTTTCGCCCTCACAGAGCTACAATACCCACGCCCCATGGGTGTAGCCGGGGGTGTTGCCCTCCCAGGTCAAGTAAAACAATAGAAATACTTAACTAACTGACCGATGACATCAGTTTTGCCCCTCCAAAAAAGTCCTCCCCCCCCCAACAAAAATCCTGGCTACCCCCATGCTACCCCCACAACAAACTACTGCTCCCAGGATTCTAGGAATTGCAGTTTGCCCCTCACAGAGCTACAGTACCCAGGGCCCTTAACAAATCACAATTCCAAAGGTTCTTTGTAGGAAGTCATTTGCTTTAAATGTGTGGCATGGATGTGACCTTAGTTTCCAAAGCTATCAGCTGTGCACCTTTCCTGAGTGAGGATATGCTCTGGTTGTAAAAACAAAACGCTTAGCTGAAGTCAGGTCCCATTGTTTGAAAAGCTTTTTACTTTTTTTTTTTTTTAGTTGAAGTGAAACTGCACCTGTAATTTTTAGATGCTGGGAGCCAGATAACGCCTGAGAAAGAAACCTGTGGGAGCAGGGTTGTTTGTTTCTAATAAATTAATTGCTCAGATTAAAGATCATTGAGACACTGCACAATTCCCACAGAGGTGAAGAAGTCATTCTAGGCAATCGTTGTCAGAAACATATAACTAAGGCAGAAAGCAGGAGTCTGCCAGCAAAATGAAGAGTGATTATTTCAAGAGGTAGGTGAGTGAAGAATCAAGCAGCCGCTCTCAGGCAGCTGGCCAGAAGTCACGGAGTGCTGAAGGAAGCTGGGTTGTGCCAATGGTGGCAAGAAAGGCTCAATGCTGCAGAAATGGCCAATATGGAGTTCTCGGACTACAATTCCCACCATCCCTGACTGACGGCTGGGCTGACTGGGGCTGATGGGAGTTGGAGTCCAGCAACATCTGGAGGGCTATACCTGGGGCAAATGTATAGCAGGGCCTGGCATCCTTGAGCACTGATGATACCTGCCCCGGGGACCAACTTATAGTCGTCGTTTTTTTCTGGCTGGCACTCTAAGCCGCTCCAAGTGGCTGGGTCTAGACACCCTTTTAAATTAACAGGGTAGCAAAACCCAGCCACCTTACAGGCCTCTTGAGTGTTGCCAACCACAGTCAGATAAGCCTACTATGGCCCAGATGACAGATCAGTAGGGACAACAGAGGAGACTCTGTCCAATCTGGAGCTGGCTCTGCTTCTAGGGAAAGTTTAGTTCCAAACGACACTATTAATATGATCTGTGAGAACAGGATGCTACACTAGATGGGTCATTGGGCTGATCCAGCAGGCTCCATTTATGTTCCTATAGCTCCCTCCCTCTTGCAGGGGATGTGGATCAGGCATTGTTGCTAGCCATCTGGGTGGTATCTCCTTGCTGGCAAGATGGCTTAGTACATTTGCAGTATAAACAGGTGGGGAACCCAGAGCTGGACTGAATGGACTGGATAGCTCAGTTGGTTAGAGAATGGTGCTGACAATGCCACAGTTGCAGGTTTGATTCCCATCACTACTTTCCTATAGAAGTAAGAGGCCTAAGAATTTTATTCTTAGTTATTCGAGTTAGCAGCTGCATTGCAGAGTGGGTTGAACTAAATACTTAGGGTCCCTTCCAACTCTGCAATTCTATGATTCTATGTATTGCCTGGTATGGATTAGCTGCGTCTTGCATGGCTTCCATGCTAATAAAGATCAAATTTTGTTGCAATATCCTTAGTGAAAGCTACCACAACCATTGTTCTGAAGAAGGGCGAGGGGGGAGGGTGAGAATTAGCTTTCTCAAGGAGCACTACGGGATGGGTGTGTGCATCTCTCACTTTCCTAATCCTTGCCTGCCAAGTTCATTGCAATGACTGCATTTGCTGCACCAGTGATTGTGTCACTGGGAACGCTAATGTCAACACACAGGAATAAGTCACTTACAGCCTGTGCACTCAGAGGTAATAGAGTTCAGTGGGACTTATTCCCAGATATGTATAATATGAAAGCTTATTGATGATGCTGGTTTTCGTGAATGCAGCTTGTCACAGGGCCCCCAGCAACAAATGCAAGAGGAAGAGACCACCTGGGTTTCCTCCAGGAAAATATGCATGAAATGAGCCCAAGATTTCTTTTTATATATATATAGATTTTTATTGGTTTTACAGAATTTTTAACACCATACAAACATATAAAAAGACACACAAACACGTATAATTTCATAACCTTATTTTCATAGACCTTGTTTCTCGAACTCCCCCATACCTCCCCTTTCTGCATCCCAATGTCCAAAATTTTTCAGCAACTTCTAATGATTCTGTCAAGAATATGTCTTACTAATCTTCCCTTCAATCTATTCTTAAATCGCTGTAACCCTTTCATTCTCAAAGCCTTGACATTTTAGCCTTCATCAAGTTTGTAATAGTCCTTAAGATAGATTTTAAATTTCTTCCAGTCTTCTTCTGTCGTCTCCTTTCCCTGGTCACGGATTCTGCCAGTCATCTCAGCCAGTGTCATATAATCCATCACTTTCATCTGCCATTCTTCCAGAGTGGGTAGCTCTTGTGTCTTCCAATACTTTGCGATGAGAATTCTTGCTGCTGTTGTAGCGTACATAAAAAAGTTTCTGTCTCTCTTTAACACCAATTGGCCGACAATGCCCAAGAGAAAGGCCTCTGGTTTCTTAGGGAAAGTACATTTAAGTATCTTTTTCAGAAATGAGCCCAAGATTTCACCTCTTCCAGAAAGTCAGACCTGTTTGCTTGCCATGCTGCCTTTGCAGGATATAGGAGAGCTCACAGCTCCCCTTCGTTTGCTTTAGGTTGCTACGCTCTGCTTGTTGACCAAAGCCACCACTCCTGATCCTCTTTAGAAATCCCCAGCATAAATCAATAGCTGTTTCTGTTTGGGCCAAGAGGGCGGAGGGGTTCTGAAATGCAATCATCTCACTTGCCTCCCCGTCTCACTACCTCTGGAAACACCCTTTTGAAAGACTGCTCAGCGTTGGTGAGAGAAAAAATCGTTTGCATCTGCCAGGACCTTGACTCCACTGTTATAGCAGATGAATCTCAAGGGGTGTCCAGAGCACTGTGTGGTCCTGTTTTGTTGGATAAGTTTCAGTTAGTAAGGCTCAAGGAGGTGGACTCTTGGCTGCTAAATCTAGCAGGGAGGGGATTAAAGCCTCCTTGCAAGAGGGGGTGGTCCCTGCTTGTACCTGGTTCTCCCTCTCCCTGTTTTATCCTCACAACAACCCCGTGAGGTAGGTAGGGCTAAGAGTCCATGAGAGACGTTACCCCGTGAGCTTCATTGCTGAGTGCGAACCAGATGCCCATGGGAAGCCTGTAAACAGAATCTGACCACAACAGCACTGCTTCGGACAGTGGAGGTAGAAGCCACAGTAGCAAAACTGTTTCACCTGTTTGTTTGTTTGTTTGTTTGTTTGTTTGTTTGTCTGTCTGTTGTGCGAGACGGCGCTTCACCCCACCTTACCCCCATGTGTCAGTCAGTCCAGCAGTTTGCCACAAACAGCACCTTCAGTAAGTGCTAGGAAAAGGAGGAAAGGCGGCTGGGAGTTGGGCGTTTGCTCAAGCACCTATAAGGCAGCATCAGGTTACCGGGAAAGGGGGTGGGCCCATGCAAATCACAGCTGCTCTGGGTGGCTTAAAGAATTTAAAAAAAAAACATTACAGGTCTCGGGAGTTAAATGCAAAGTGAAAAGGTGGAGTCCTCGGCCCGGGTGCAACTCTCTTTTGCTCCAGACCCAAGACACCTGAAGGGATGCCGTCCCAGAAAATGAGATACTACCACTGCGCGTGGGAACAGAGTGACTGACCCACGTTTGGCTCTCACTTCTTCCTGCTTGGCAGTTGTGGTGGTGTTTTTAAGCCCAGAAGAACTAAATATCCAATCGCAACATTTTTTGTTTCAAAAGAGGGACGCCAAGTGTCCCCTTTCTCGCTCCTCCAGCGATGCCCCCCCAGGAGATACTGGATTACTCGCCCACCTTGAGAAGATGCAGCACCCCCAGCAGAGGCAGCGGCTCCGAGCTGGGCATCAAGTGTGTCCTCATAGGAGACGGGGCAGTCGGTAAGACCAGCCTCATTGTCAGCTACACAACCAACGGATACCCAGACCAGTACCAGCCCACGGCGCTGGACACCTTCTCAGGTAAGCAGAGGGCAACCTGGGCAGCTCCTTCCTTCCTGATATGTGTTGGGGTACATTTTGCCACAATGGGGTACACTGTGGTCTGTTGTCATTTTGGCACTCTGCGTTCTTGACTAATTGCCATAAGACCTTTCGTAGTGACAAGTGGGATACAAAGTTCGTAATTAATAGAGCAATGGCATGTGTGACAACTGAGATATATTGAGATGTATATTATTGAGATATATATCGAGATACATATTATTAAACTGCTGGCTTAAATGACTGTGTTTTATTAGAATAGGCTGTTGTAATTTAATATTGTTTGCAATGTAAGAAGTCTGAGTGGGGATTAAAAAAATATATACATACATATTAAGAAGCAATTAAGTAAGCATGCAAAGGATTGCTTTTTTCTCTCCCCCCCCCCCACCCGCTGTGCCTTTAACAGTAGCATGGGAGACAGAAATTCACCAGGTGAGGCTATCTCCAGCAGGCAGATGCAGAGACAGGGAAAACTTTGCCTACTGAATATCTCCTTTCAAATGGGAGTTTTGCCAGAAGAAAATGAGGGGGAGGCCTACACGTGTTCTCTGTTCCAAGCAAAGACTTTTGGATCTTCTCTTCTTGGGTGTAACTGGAGCTGTAGTGGAAGGGACTGCAGCTGCAAACAACCAGCCTTCTGAGCCCAGTATCATATCATATCAAGCCGGTTGCAGCAATCAGATGGTGTTCATCTGTACAGGAAATAGATTGGGAAGCAATTTACCCTGATCCCTTACAAAACTTCATTGGCACCACAAACCCAATGCATGTCTGCTCAGAGAAGTTAAGGGGCACTTCCTCCCAGAAAAGCTGCTTTCCTATAAATGCTTAGTACAGTGGCCTTCTTTGCCTGTTGCTTTAAGCCACAGTTAAACTTAGCTATGCGCTGGTGCAGGCGAGGTTGGGGGAAAGGGAAGGAATTACAGTGGTACCTCAGGTTAAGAACGTAATTCATTCGTTCTTAACCTGAAACTGTTCTTAACCTGAGGTACCACTTTAGGTACCATGTGGGTGGCGCTGTGGGTTAAACCACAGAGCCTAGGTAGGGCTTGCTGATCAGAAGGTCGCCGGTTTGAATCCCCGCGATGGGGTGAGCTCCCGTTGCTTGGTCCCTACTCCTGCCAACCTATTAGTTCGAAAGCACGTCAAAGTGCAAGTAGATAAATAGGTACCGCTCCGGTGGGAAGGTAAATGGCGTTTCCATGCGCTGCTCTGGTTCGCCAGAAGCAGCTTAGTCATGCTGGCCACATGACCCGGAAGCTGTACGTCGGTTCCTTTGGCCAATAAAGTGACATGAGCACCGCAACCCCAGAGTCGTCCGTGACTGGACCTAATAGTCAGGGGTCCCTTTACCTTTCCCACTTTAGCTAATGGGGTCTCCCGCTGCTGCCGCCCCACGATCCTGAAGCAAAGTACCCAAGGTACTATTTATGGGTTAGCAGAGTCTGTAACCTGAAGCGTATGTAACCTGAAGCGTCTGTAACCCAAGGTACCACTGTACAACCACTTCATTCATCAAAGTTTGATGAGCTTGTGGTTTGTGTCTCTACAGATAAACCATGAACTGTCACCAAGGTTTGTTCATGGTTTGGGAGAGAAAAACCCGAGCCCTGGTTTGGTTGTAAAGCTAAGCCAAACCATGGCTTAGCTCCTGGTAGCAGGGCAGCAACAAAAGCTTTACCTTTAAACTATAATTAAGCTTCTGTGTGATTTAAAGTGATGTGTGAATGAGGCCATTATTTAAAGCACCAGTAGCCATATGTATCTTACATAGTCCCACCAACATTGAATCAGTGTCAATATCTTTAAGAGGTTTTGAAAGAAAATTAAAAAGCTGTCAAATGGACACATCTTGAACCCTAAAAAAAAAAAAAAATACAAAGGAAACAGGTTTGGTCTTCTACCCGAAACATGGGTGGCAGCACTCTCGCTTAGCTAACTGTGGAAGACTGTTCAACTGGTTTTGGGTGTTTCTAATTGGGAGAGCAAACCTCAAGAGATTGTGTTTCCAGTTCAAGCATAGGAAAAGAGGAGAGAGCAGTTGTGACATTTGAAGCTGTGTTAGTAATTCATTTATTAGGATGAAACTCCCCATAGCACGTGGGGCTGGATTGCCTTAAGCTCTATACAGACAGGAGGTTTCCCACACTGCAGCTCATGTGATAGGGCACTGAACTGGAAATGCAGGAAGGATCATATGGAAGGTAGAAAAAGAAATAGACATTTGGAGGGATTGTTTGCCAACTGACAGAACATGCTCTGAGTTCTGTACTTCTTAGGGAATAAGATCAGGCATGATTTTACTATGGTAGCAAACATTTCCACTGGAACATTAAAGTGGTTAGAGTGTCGGACTAGGACCTGGGAGACCAGGCTTCAAATCCCCACCCAGCCATGAAGCTCACTGGGTAACTCTAGGCCAGACACTGTCTTTCTCAGCCCAAGCTACCTCACAGGGTTGTTGTGGGGATTAAATGAGGCAGGGAAGAACCATGTACACCATCCTGAGCTCCTTGGAGAAAAAAGTAGAGATCTGAATCCTGATCTCCCAGGTCCAATGCTCTAACCACTACTCCATACCACTACTCAGTATGTTTCACAGTAAAATACCAAGCATTAAACAACTTCCCTAAACAGGGCTGCCATCAGATGTCTTCTAAAACCCAGATAATTGTTTATTTCCTTGACATCTGATGGGGTGGTGTTCCACAGGGCAGGAGTGACTACTGAGAAGTCCCTCTCCTTTGTTTCCTGTAACCTCACTTCTCGCAATGAGGGAACCACCAGAAGGCCCTTGGAGCTGGATCTCATGATATGGGTGGAGACTCTTCTTCAAATATACAGGGTCAACGCCATAGGTGTGAGTCGTGCACCTGGGGAACCACCAATGAGGGAAATCACCCCCTTTCCCTGCCAAAAGTCTCTGCCAATATAATACGGGATCAGGAAGTCCTTGAGATGCTCTGGACCCAAGTTGTTAAGGAAGCAAGTTTGTTTGTTCTACTATTTGGAAAGTCCAATTTCATCATTGTTATGGTCAACAGATGCATTTTCAAAAAATGGAATTGGATATTTATTCATTTATATATTACATTTCTTTCCTGTCATTCCTCCTAAAGGGACAGCAAATGCATCGGCGTTGAAACAGTGCAAAATTAAACATCTGGGCTTATTTATTTCAAACACAACCCTCTTTCTTTCAATATTAAGAATTAATTTTAGGCTTCAAAAGGATTTTATTAGAACACTAGCTGTTGCCATGTGTATCTCAATTATCTGGCTCCCAGCCTTTTCACCCCATTGGGGCCTGCCCTGCCCCACACACTCTCAAGGCTCTTCAAAGGCCATTAGTCCCCGCCTCAAGAGAGTTTCTGTCAGTCTGGATGCCTTGTAAGGAGAAGGCAGCAAAAGGCACAGCGGGTGAGAACCAGGTGTGAGGACTCTCCTAGTATTGCCTGTGAATTGCATAGGCAAAGAGATTACCTGTGGAAAGAGGAGGGAGTGTTTATTGTATCTCTAATTGGGATGGAGAATTTCAGATGCCAGGAGGCAGCTGTGTGGAATGATGGTTCCAAAGTCAAAAAGGGATTGGAACATTCTTGGGTCTTAAAAGACTGTAGCAGATTTCACGTTGGAACCCTGCACAAAATATCAACCAAACATTTTTGATGAAGTAGGCCATTGCCTTTAAGGTATCGGGGCACAATGCGTTTTCCTTGCAGCCTTCCTTAACCCATGCTGCAAAGGCTGCAATCCCATGCAGGCTAACTTGAGAGCCAGCCCTATTGAACACATTGGGATTTACTTCTGAGTAAACAGGGTGTTCTTGGACAGTGTTCTCGAAGCTACCAACATGAGTTTGACCAAACTGTGGGAGGCAGTGGAAGACAGGAGTGCCTGGCGTGCTCTGGTCCAAGGGGTCACGAAGAGTCAGACACAACTAAACAACTAAACAACAACAAACAGGGAGAGGATGGGGGTTTAGAAAGAAATGGCTGCAATCCATTTACCTGAGGGTAAAGCCCATGGAATTTATGTTTTTTAATTGTACCTGAAGTCTGCTCTTCACACTGAGAGCCAGTGTGGTGTAGTGGTTAAGAGCGGTAGTCTCGTAATCTGGGGAACCGGGTTCGCGTCTCCACTCCTCCACATGCAGCTGCTGGGTGACCTTGGGCCAGTCACACTTCTCTGAAGTCTCTCAGCCCCACTCACCTCACAGAGTGTTTGTTGTGGGGGAGGAAGGGAAAGGAGAATGTTAGCCGCTTTGAGACTCCTTAAAGGGAGTGAAAGGCGGGATATCAAATCCAAACTCTTCTTCTTCTTCTTCTTCACCAAATGTTCCAGGGCAGCTTACCAACCAACCAACCAATCAATCAATCAATCAATCAAATAAAAATTCAAGGATAAAACCATTGCAAATCGGAAAACGAAATCGCAAAATTCTGAAGCTCTCTTTTGAAACAGTCAGAAAATGATTTGGTATCAATTTGGTTAGGTTCCGCCAGCCCCTTTGAAAGTTTCCAAAAAGTCTGTCTCTTGATATTTTGGAAACAGTGGTAGTATATCAGCCTGCAATACGTAGAACACATCTTCACAGATATTTGGGGCAGCAGTGGGAGTAAAGAGTGTACATCTCAAGCATGTTTTAATTGAGCTGCTTGAAGTAGGGTAAAAGGGGTGGAGCAAGTAAAGAAACTAAACCTTAGCTAAACTAGGCCCCAGTTTGAATCTCACCTCTGCTCTAATCTCACTAGGTGGCACTCTCTTTTGCTTAGCCTCCTGTCTGCATAATGAATGGGGTGAGAAATCTACCTTACAGGATGGTTGCAAGGATTATGTATTTGTAAGACTTTGAACGCTTTAAAGTGCTCAGTAGAATTGAGGCTGACTTTTACCTTAGGATCTGGCTGTAAAACAGTTTCACCTTTTATTTTATTTCTTTCGTTATTTATAAAATATTTACATACAGCTTGGAATATGCAGAAATGGTGAAACTTACCAGAAGAATAAGTAATCAAGATAAAAAAATTAAAATAATGAAAATGGTTTATAGAATATTTACAGATAAATTATAAACAGATAAAAACTTTGGCAGGATTATTGTAACAACCTGCAGTTTTATAAGAGTATATATTTAAAGAAGATGAATAAATGAGTAAATTAATTTAATTTGGATATGCAGAAGATACTTTTTTTAAAAAAAATTAAGGAACCACAGAAAGAGGGGGCGGTAAGTCAAGTTTTGAAATGTCAAAATGAATGTAAAATTAATGAAATGTATACACTTGTAAAGTATAAATAAATAAATAAAATGGGGAAAAAATTATTTACATCCAGCTAGTCATAAAAAAAAAATCAGAGCGGTTTACAACAATTATACATGAAACCATACTATAGAAGCCATATAAAATATGTATTCTTAATTGCCTGCACAAGCCTCACGGAACAGAAAAGTTTTCAGCAGGCATTCAAAGTTGAACCTTCCCCCTGCTCTGCACATAGACTCCCCTCAAAAAATGAGTAGTCTAGTGCAAATAGGCTGAGAATGTCTGGAGGCGATATCTCTGTTCTTTTAATTGGGAGCATGTGTAATGTTTAGATGGCAGGCAGACTGTGACTCAGACACCAATTTCATATGTCAGCGGTCATTCCACTGGTGGTCATTTAGTAGAATCATTCATCTATTTTCAGGTTTCACCTGTTGCTTTTATTGTTGTGTTTTACTGAATTGATCTGTCATTTTCTGCACTGTCCTGAAATCTTAATATGGTTGAGGAGAGTATATAAATGTTCAGGGGCAAACCTAGTGGTTGGTTAGGTTGCCACCGCTGCCGCCCCCCCTGGGGTACTGGTCGGGGCAGGGTGGATGGCAGCGCAGAAATCTCGCCTCACGCCTCTCCACTTTTTCAGTTTCTGGTCCTTGTTCTCACCTGGCTTCAGAGGCGCCACTACAATTCCTGGCCAAGGGTGCAAAGGAGCCTCAGTTCCTTTCACTGGCAACTGGGGGGGGGGGCTGGGTATTTAATATTGTGAAGGCTGTGACGGCTTTGCTCCACACCCAATTCAACGACAACAGCTGACGACTAACCTTTGGGAGACCAGGCAAGGCCTCATCCTGATTAGGGGCTATTGTATATGGCTATCTTCCTGATCTTCAAATTTATTTGCAAGATATGGCAACAGCAGCTTAATTGCTCTTTCTGCCCTGTGCCTCGGTTGTTCCCGGTGCTCACAGAACAGGCTTTGCAATCTTTTTGAAATGTGTTTGTTTGTTTTTGACACTCCTCCAAGGACTCAAGGCAGGATACAATGCACCCTTATCTCGTTTTTCTTCTTCACACAATAGCAGCCCGAGAGATAGTGACTTATCTAAAGACAGCCAATGAGTTTTCATAGGTAAGCACTTATTTGATCCCTGGTTCCTATGCCCACACTATGTCCACACTATGCTAGGGTGGCCATCTACCCTGCTTTACAGAGGAATGGTCCTCTGTTGAAAGGTGCCCTTCGTTTCAAGGGCTGCCCAGTCCAAATCTGGTTTAAAGACTAAAAAAAGCCCATCAGAAAGTACAGCTGGGGTCTTGGAACTGCCCTTCAACATTGAAAGCAGCTGGGCAGCAGACATGCAGGTCCTGGTCTTCCCCACTATGGCAAGATGTGTTGTATTCATATTTAAATAATAGTAATTAATTTTAAATATGTAGGGGCTGCCTCAAATTAGGGTGAAGATCAAATTAGAGTCCATAAGGACATTGTCATGAGTTCGGCCTTCCAGGCCAAGCTGCAATACATGGCTAAACTTAAATTATCATCTTATTTATGAGCAAGAAAAGGTCTGAGGCACATGGTTGGGGGTCGGCAACCTGCGGCTCCAGAGCCGCATGCGGCTCTTTAAAGCCTTTGCTGCGGCTCCGGGGCGGTGGCGAGGGGAGGAGGCGAGGGGAGGAGGCGAGGAGCGGAGGCGAGGGGCGGAGGCGAGGCGCGGAGGTGAGCAGCCTGCCGCCCGGCGGGCAGGACGCCCTAAAGCAGAGCGCCCCCCTCGCCAGGCAGACATCCGCAGCGTGGGGAGCCTTGCCAGACTTCCCGGCAAGGCTCCCCACGCTGCGGATAGCAGCCTGCCGCCCCGCAGGGGGGGCGCCCTGATGCAGAGCGCCCCTCGCGCGGGGCAGACATCGGCCAGCCCCACAAGCTCGGGGGACAGCAGGGAGGCGCAGCGCCGCCATCCCGCTGTTCCTCGACCTGGTTCGGTTTCCCCGACCTGCTTTTGGGGGGGAAATAAAGGGAATTTTTTTCCCCTTTATTTCCCCCCAAAAAAACTAGGTGCGTCCTATGGGACGGAGCGTCCTATGGGGCGAAAAATACGGTATTTTTATAATGACGAATGCCTCATTATTAATTTTTATATCAGGCACTGATTATGATTTATGGTACACTGGGGCCCTGATTAATTTTCTATGGCATTTTGGGGCATTGATTATTGGGCATAGCAAGTCGCGGTCACGTGGAATTTGTGCTTTGTGACCGTTTGAAGTGGGGTTTTTTTCTTGGGAGGCTGGGCGGCACGAAGAGAGGGATTATTTTTATAATGACGAGGATGACATCGGGCCCTCATTATTAATTATTATTTACATCAGGCACTGATTATGATTTATGGTTCACTGGGGCCCTGGTTAGTTTTCTTTGGCATTTTGTGGCATTGATTATGCAGTCGCGGTCGTGTGGAATTCCACGTGGAGTTAGTTGCCTGAAGCCCCTTTTTAGTTGCTTGAAGCCCCCTTTTAAACTTAAGCAGGTGAAAGTTTGGTGAATTGCTGCCAAGGAGTGTGGTGGAGTCTCCTTCTTTGGAGGTCTTTAAGCAGAGGCTTGACAACCATATGTCAGGAGTGCTCTGATGGTGTTTCCTGCTTGGCAGGGGGTTGGACTCGATGGCCCTTGTGGTCTCTTCCACATATGTATGTGAGCAGGTCTTCTCCAACATGAACTATATTAAAAACAAACACCGATCACGCCTCACAGATGACAGCTTGCAAGCCTGTGTGAAAATGAAGGTGACGTCTTACAGCCCTGATGTGCAGACACTGAGCACTGAGGTTCAGGAGCAAAAGTCCCATTAACCTGGTTACCTGGTTGTAAATTAAATATTTTAATTAGCTATTAATTTGTCCTTTTTTCTTGAGATTGACAGCTGACTGCACGATCCTGTATATATAGCATTAAGGCCAGAAACAATATATGCAGTGTTATATTTGTTTTAAATGTTGCAATGTTTTTGCGGCTCCCAGTTGTTGTTGTTTTTTTGGAAACGGGTCCAAGTGGCTCTTTTTGTCTTAAAGGTTGCAGACCCCTGCACATGGTCAAATCTGATCAGCTATACACCTGAATAAGTTGTCTAAAAAAAACAAAACCCAAACTAAGGTCTGTTTCACTCCACAAGCTTCTCAAAAGAGTTGTCTTTCGTTTTTTTATGCACTGTCCACTGCCCTTCTGTCAGGGTTAGGCTTCTCTTATGGAAATAACCACGTTTTCCCAGAACCCAAATTATAACGTTTGGAGGCTGTCTGCAGGCAGCACATCTTTGTTGTGTGAACCACACACACAAACACACACACGTAGGCTTGCAACAACAAGGCTAACACTTGTGGGAAGTGGCTGCCTTTAGAATACAGTGGTACCTCTGGTTACAAACGCTTCGGGTTACAAACTCTGCTAACCCGGAAGTAGCTGCTCCTGGTTGCAAACTTTGCCCCAGGATGCGAGCGGAAGTTGCGCGCCGGCAGCAGCAGGAGACCCCATTAACGAAAACTCGTCTCAGGATAAGAACGGTTTCAGCTTAATAACAGACCTCCAGAACGAATTAAGTTTGTAACCAGAGGTACCACTGTAACAGATCGTGAGTGGTAAGTGCCATTACCTTCTCCCTGGTAAGTGACCAGAGAGAAGATAATGGCATTCGACAAAGCAAATTTATGTATATATTGTTACTATCCACAGCACCTCCACCTAATAAGGATTCAGTTTCAATTCGTCCAGCCCATCACTGACTCTACACACTGGCCTGGCTTCCCTGATTCAGATGCAAGTGAAATACAGAGTGGGTGTCATCTGCATATTGATGAAGCCACACTCCAAACCCCCAGCACCACCCAGCAAGTTTCATAGAAGCATTTAATAATACAAGATAGGGACGTGGGTGGCACTGAGGTCTAAACCGCTGAGCCTAATGGGCTTGCCAATCAGAAGGTCAGCGGCTTGAATCCTTGCGATGGGGTGTGCTCCCATTGCTCTGTCCCAGCTCCTGCAGCCTAGTAGTTTGAAAGCACACCAGTGCAAGTAGATAAATAGGTACCACTGCGATGGGAAGGTAAATGGCGTTTCTGTGAGCTCTGACTTCTATCAAAGTGTTCTGTAGTGCCAGAAGCAGTTTAGTCATGCTGGCCACATGACCCAGAAAGCTGTCTGTGGACAAACACCAGCTCACTCAGCCTGAAAACGGAGATGAGCACAGCACTCCATAGTCGAATTTGACTGGACTTAACCACCCAGGAGTCCTTTACCAGTGTGGTGTAGTGGTTAAGAGCGGTAGACTCATAATCTGGTGAACTGGGTTCGCGTCCCCGCTCCTCCACATGCAGCTGCTGGGTGACCTTGGGCTAGTCACACTTCTCTGAAGTCTCTCAGCCCCACTCACCTCACAGAGTGTTTGTTGTGGGGGAGGAAGGGAAAGGAGATTGTTAGCCGCTTTGAGACTCCTTAGGGTAGTGATAAAGCGGAATATCAAATCCAAACTCCTTCTCCTCCTCCTCCTTCTCTTCTTCTTCTTCTTCTTCTTCAATACAAGATGAAGCCCCACAGTGCACCACGGCTAAGCAGAAAATCTCCAATGCTATTCTCTGGTAATGGTCCTATTGATAGAAACAGCCACCGTAACACAGTGCCCCCAATTCCTACGCCAGGAGGATATTATGGTCAGTGGTATGAAACATAGCTAAGAGGTCCAACAGACTCAACTGGGTACCATTCTGTCTGTCACTCTCCCAAATATAATCAACCAGGGTGACCAAGGCTGTTTCAATGCTATATTCAAATCTGAAGCCAAGCTGAAATGGGTGCAGATAATCTGCTGTATCCAGGGATAGCAGCCACCACACAATCACCCTGCCCAGTAAGTGATTATTGCAACTGGGTGGTAGTTATCTAAAACCTCAGGTTCTGGGGAGACCATCTTCAGGAGGGGATGCACCACTGCGTCCTTTAATGCCATGGGCATCTTCTCCTCCATAAGTGAGGCATTAAGTGCTCCCTATCCATCTCTGCTTAAACAGCAAAGAGAGAATGCAATGGGCCTGATTCCTTCCAGGGTCCTGTCCCTCCTCAGGCAGCAACAACTGATCTCACAAACTTCAAGCAGACAGTGCTCTAAGCACCTTCACATTAACTGTGGCAGCAAGTGAAATGTGGATACGAGCAATTTTGCTGATTGCCGTCAAAGGCTGCTTTACTATGGTTATCTGCTTTCTCTTCAGGGCTGGATTTCAACAGCCCATTCACCACTTGGAAAAGCAACATGGGGCAGTCCATCGAGAAGGCATACAGTGTACAAAGACAGCCCCATGGTTATCATGTCCTGAGGCAGAGCAGAAAATTGGCCCTAACACAGATCTTGGTCCATGTCACAAACAACCTAGAGAGAACCTCTGCTACTTCAGACGCAGGGAGGCTGCGTCAAGAAGTGGGGTGGGTGCTACATCACCAACACCCCAGGCTGCTCTGTAGCTTAGCCCCTCTGGTGCAGATTCTCAAACCCAGTTCCCAGACAGGCTTCCTGGTGAGAAATTAGTTTCCCATGCATACAGGTTTAGATCTGAGCTACCGATAACCTGTCATTTCAAGTTAGTTCGTCACTCGGGGTCAGAAATATGCATAAATATTGACCTTCAACCACCAAACTATCCTGTTTAGCCTGCTTCTCCGTTATGCCGAAATTCTTCCACTGCGTATAGGAGTGGCCAATGCAAGGTTTAAACTTAGAGAGACCTACAAAATTGTAGTGATGGGGAAGAAAAGAAGCAAACTTCCTCATACCGAGGTGCTGTGCATTATACGCTTGGCCAAATGCATTTGGATGCCCTGAAATGGGGGGGTCACAATTCTGCACCTTTTCACACTGCCACCACGTACCCTTCTCTCTGTTGCCATAATTTACGATTGAACCCGTGTTCCTCCCAACTTCTTTCTCTTTCCTGATTCTTTTCCAGTTGGGCTTCACCCAGATAAGGGGACGGAGATAAGCACAGGCAGTTACTTCAGCAGAATGGAGGGCAGTAATAGTTGAGGGACTGTCCTGAAACCACCTAGTCCAGGGTTTATCCCTAACTGATGCCATTCTGGCTGGGGCTGGTAGGAGTTGGATCCCAATAACATCTGGGAGGCCACAGATTCCCCCAAACCTGATGTACAGGGTAGGCTACAAAGTGACAGAAGCAATAAAGCTCCAATGAACTTACGGTCTGTATCCTGTTAGTTCACAGTTCTCACATGAATTTCTGATAAAGTATTTGGGGCAGTATACAACGACCACATCCTGTTGGTGCCTTATTTCCGCTTGCTCAACAGGACACCCCCCCTACACACGTCCTGCATCCTCCCTCAAACACTGCGCATGCCAGTTATATATTTCCTAATTAACCCCCACCCATGGGATTGGCAAATATTTAGAAATGAGACACCAAGAGGGAAATGGTCAGCATCTTGAAGATCAAAGTAGAATCTTTTGATCAGGAACAGGTTTCTCTTCTTTCTCTGTATGCTAACGGGGCTCAGCCATAAGGAAGTGATGTATTTCACACCAGCTCTTCTGATGGCTGAAGAGCCACTCTAGGACCTTGAGCTATCCCTGCCTCTCTCCTTTTTACCTGTTTTTGTGCTCATGTATATTCCATCTGGCACATGGCCCCTTAGAAAGAAACAGGAGGCCAACTCCTGAAGGTGAGACCTAGCTGGAAGGGTTTGTTGCAGAATCCTAGGCCTCATTCTTTTGTAATTCATATATCTATACACACAATATATATTAAAGCTTAATTTACCATTAACTCTGTCAGTAATGTGTTCATACATAAACAGCAAAGGGCAAGACATCCACCAGCGTAGTCCTGAGTGGGGAATCTGATGCCCTCCTAACATTGTTGGACTTCAACTCCCAATACCCCTGACCATTCCAGTGACCCTGCTTTTGTATCTGTTTTGCCACATTGAGCCAACCAAAGTGTTTTGGCTTTCCCTGTGTCTCACTTGCTACCTTTAACACCTTGGCTGCTCTTCAAGGAATATCCAAGCCCAGCCCAGTTGACAGCTTGGAGGCCTTCAGTCCCTAGGAGCCTGCCTGCCCGCTGAGGCAGCATGTAATGAAATTACTGCAGTGAAAACTGATGGCTCCTTTCTAATTGTCCCATGCCTAGGAGGAGTTTGTACTCCATTTTTCTTTAATCAAAATCCCCTAACCTACTTATTTAATATTTAAACTACTGTGGGATCGTCAACAGTAACTTTGAATGTATCTTACTGCCTTTCCGTGGTGTAGGATTTTCCACAAATACAGCGGTACCTCAAGTTAAGAACTTAATTTGTTCCAGAGGTCCATTCTTAACCTGAAACTGTTCTTAACCTGAGGTACCACTTTAGCTAATGGAGCCACCCCCTGCCGCACGATTTCTGTTCTCATCATGAAGCAAAATTCTTAGCCTGAGGTACTATTTCTGGGTTAGCGGAGTCTGTAACCTGAAGCGTCTGTAACCTGAGGTACCACTGTAATGCACTGTGACTGTGCTGTTTTGTTCTCTTGTCTCCATTTCAGTACGTTTCTGTTTTTCTGCAGTCCCAAAATGCTCCTTGATTCCGTAGTCCCAAAACGCCTGTTTGTTTATCCTTTGATGCATTTGCAGATCTCTCCTCAAACTTGTGCTTCTGAGAATGGAGATCTCACATTTTCTAAGTGCTCTATGTGCAATATTTTGTAGATGGAAAAAATTAGTGGTCCCTCCCTCCATTCATGGGAATGGCTATTGCAGAGGTAGCCAAAGTGTCAGTGGGGGGTGTCCTCTGGGTACAACCTCCCTCCCCCTCAACACATAAAGTTTTATTTATTTTTAAATTGGACATTTCACCACACTCCCTCTTTCCTGTGTGGGAGTGCACATCTCACCTTGGAAAAAAGGGAAAAGAAAGGGCTGAACAAAGGCACCATCTAGTTACTCCATTGTCATTGAGATTTGGGGTGGGGAAGGAGCTGAGACACAGGGGAAAATGTGATCAGGGCACCCTTTGCCCCACTGCACTGAAAGGCCCCAAGGAAGGGAGAGTTATTTTGCTCAGTAGATCAATGTAAATTCTGAAGCAGGGTTGTTTGTGGTCACCTGCTAATGGCATAAAGCCTGAGAAAAGTTTGACCCTGTTTCTCTACAAAATAAAGAACCCATACACACCCCAGCTGAGGAAAGGACACAGTGGCAATATCACTAGTTGGTGCTAAGTATGGGCTATTGTTGCCTTTAGCACAGGATGTCTGCTTCTCTTGATTACACACTCCTGCTAATTATGCATTTTGTCTTGGGTTGTTGTTTTTCTTTATTACCCTGTCTCTACATTCTCTGTAAGCTACCCCCAATATCTATTAATGTTCCAGAGCTCCTGTTGCTCACAGCTTCACTCTGTAACAGTTAGTTAAATGCAGCTCAAGGTAGCTGATAAGACTTTTAAAAAAACATTCCTCCATGGTATATTTCCCTTCATCTGTCATTCCATTTGCATATTGTCACACACACTCCCTTACATGGTCTCATCTGTGTTGTTCTTTGTATCGTGAAGAGAAGCTACAAAACTTTGGCATACTTCCAGTGGGGGCTGGCTCCCATTGGGACTGGTAGGGTGGAAGGCAGAGAGGACAACGGTCCTGGAAGCATAAAATTGCAGAGTTGGAAGGGCTCCTGAGGGGTCATCTAGTCCAACTCCCTGCAATGGAACCTGTACCAGGGTGGGCAGAGAGTTCTCCTTCATGGATAGTCTTCAAACAGAGGCTAGACCGAGATGCTCTCTAGCTCTGCATTTCTGCACTAACCAGAAAATTGGACAATATTATATACAAGGGCCCCTTCTGCATTATTCTGCAGTGTTTCCATTTGAAAATAGATGTGGGCGGTCCTGGCTATGGAGGGTGTATCTGCATCTGTGCAATGACGTAGTTATACCAAGATAACAATCACCACTTCCTCCTTTCTTTATCTGGGGCATGTGCAGGGAGGGAAAAGGCATGGATAATCAAATCAAGGGCAAGGTTTTCAAATGCGCATCAAGTAACTACATCTACCCATCCTTGTGGATGATCTAGAATAAACCTAGGTTGAAAACATCATGTTGAGTTTGGACATGAATGATTCCAAACTGAGAAAACTTTGTGTTTGTGCTTCAAATGGGATAGTGTATACGCAGCCTAAGTCACTGGGATTTGTGCACTAGTGGAAGAAAACTGGCCTGCTGCAAAGGGATTGCACGAAACCTGCAAGGGAGAGGCCTTTGTATTGAAATCCAAACTTGCTAGGTTTGTTTGTTGTTTTTTAAAACCATACTGCAATTATGGAACAGTGTTGTTGCAAACATTGCACAAATAATTCACCGCCAGTACAGTTTCACTGTTGACAATAAACTACGCTGGCTATTCATGGCTGGTTCCATCCCTTCATTAGTGTAGCAGCAAAAGAAGGGAGTAGCTGGACATATGAAGGAACGCTTGCTTTTCAAATGGCTGCTTTTTGACACTGTGCAGCTCCTCACATTCAAAGAGCTCCTAGGTATATAAACAGGGGATATGTTAGTAGATAGGTATGAAATATATCCAGCACTTACCCACTCCCAACCTTCTCTCTCTTTCTGTTTGCAGTGCAGGTCCTGGTAGATGGGGCCCCACTTCGTATCCAGCTGTGGGACACTGCAGGACAGGTGAGACTCATAAATTAAAGGAGAATACAAGTTTGAGTTCTGATGGGGTGCCAATAATGTCAGGAAGAAGGTGGTGAAAATCTGGGTCAAATTGAAATTATGAGTGGCATTAATAATTGCTCTTGTACAGCACATTTCAAGTTCTAAAGATGTTTCAGATACATCACCCCTGTAATCCTTACTACAGACTTACTAGGCCAATCTTACCAAATTAAGAAAAAGCCCTGCTGGATCCGGCCAAAGATCCATTTAGTCCAGCATCCTGTGCTCACAGTGGCCAGAGGCCTGTCAGAAGCCTACAAGCAGGACCTAAACGCAACCAAACTCTCCTTACTTGTGATTCGCCGGAACTGGTATTCAGAGACCTACTGCCTCAGACAGTGAAACACAGCCTGTACCGCAGCTGAGAGTATGCAGTATTGTCACCTGATGAGTTTGTGTTTGAGGTAACATTAGAACTGAGGGCTCCAGGAATTGAAATCTACTGAAGCCTCCACAGCCAGCGTACTGAAAAATGTGGGGCACCTCTGTATAGAAGTGCAGCCCTTGCTAGAGAAGCTTCCCAAGCGTTAATTGGAACAACTGGCTTTTTTTTGCTTGGCCGAGATCCCTCTTTGTAGTGGACCTTAAAGTCTCTCTCTTTTACATGGGCCAAGCTGAGCTCCCTCTTGTTATGAGACTGGCTGAGCTACCAAGTTGTCTTTGTTTCCCTTTGGTTACACTTGGAAAGCTCAAACTGTATTGTTTTGAGAAGGTTTGCTGGGACAAAGGATGAAAACGTATGCTTTAGAGCAGGGGTCAGCAAGGTTTACCTTGCCTGGGCTGAAGCGGTCCCACGGAGATCCCTCTGTGGGCTGGATTGCGTGCGCCCGCGATTTTTGACGTCTGTGCATGTGCAGATGTGATTTCCGGCACCACAGAAGCAAGTTCCTGTGCTGTTTTAGCGCAGCGCGTGAGCAGGTAACTCAGTTCGGGGGCAGCTCAGGGGCCAGTCAAACTACCTCCGCAGGCCACTTCCGGCCCATGGGCCTTAGGTTGCTGACCCCTGCTTTAGAGCTTTGTGGAAAAGACAGCATTACTACATTTTATGGGAACCCTCTAGCTTATCAGCCACAGCTAGTTTCTGCCGGTATGCATCGCAAACCAAATTCAACATCTCCTATTTTTCCTCTGCAGGAAGACTTTGATTGCCTCCGTTCACTCTGTTACGCTGACACAGATGTCTTCCTGGTCTGCTTCAGTGTTGTGAATCCCACATCCTTCCAGAACATTATGGAGAAATGGATCCCTGAAATACGGACACACAATCCCCAGACTCCCGTGGTGCTGGTGGGAACACAGTCGGATCTGCGGGACGACGTCAATGTGTTGATCAATCTGGACCACTATCATGCCGGGCCTGTGCTAAGAACTCAGGCTGAAGGCCTGGCTGAGAAAATCCGGGCTCAGACTTACATCGAGTGCTCTGCTCTGACTCAAAAGAACCTGAAGGAGGTTTTTGACACAGCCATCATCAGCGCAGTTGAGCACAAGGCCCAACAGGAAAAGAAAATGACAGCCAAGGGAATAAAAACTCTCTCCAAGTGCCGGTGGAAGAAGTTCTTCTGTTTTGTCTGAAGCTGGTTTGGGAATGAAGAGGCCTAGAAGTCGGGATTGGACTTTGCACTTTCTGCCACAGAGGGCAAAGTGGCTAACTGAATGAAAAAGTGGCTCCAACAAGGAGAATGTCGTGAGCCAAGGGGACCTGGAGCCCCAAGATTTGCTGGGTTGGGATAGAACTTTCCTGGAAGACAGGAAGTGGACTTGTGTAGTAGTGCCAGGATACCAAATGGCTCATGCAATCTCAATAGAACCGGGGTGGTTTGAAGCTTCTTGTATTGAGTTCAGTATTAAAGAAGAGCCAAGCCTGTCATTTTAGATACCCAGACAGCATGAGCAGTTTCCAGAACCTCCTCACAGCATCTTATTTAAACCCAGGAGAAGCCGATGCAGTGGGGTGGTGCCAGGCCACTGCCCCCCCCCCAACAATGGCATTTCTGCTTATTGGGGCAAGGGCAGGGCTGCAGGGCCAGACTGACAGGAGCACCGGGTGCTGGTGTGCCCTCACAGCCTTGTCCTTCCCGCAGCCCTGCCCCATAATTTGAAGTGGTCCCTTTTTCAGCCAAGCAGCAGCCCTCCACCTCACAGGATTAAACCTGAGATATATTCTTGAGGCTGATATCTCCTTTTCAAGGCACAGGCAAGGATAGAGGGATTTCTCCTGGGAGACAACAATGTCAAATAACATGGCCTGCTCAAGGAAATAGTATCTTTTATACTTTGCTTTCAGTCCTGCTTCAGGAAGCGGAATAAGTCCTCCAGACAGCAGGGTGTTTGTATGAAGGAGTATCAGTTGTGTGGCACATCCTTAAAAGGACAAAGCATTTTTTGCGAAATGACACGGAAGGATCCCTATGCTTCCACAAAGCTATTCCAATACGGTACATCATTTTGGACCTCATTGGACTTTTTTTTTAAAAAAAAAAAAGTTCCACCAAAAATGTATTTAAGGTTTTTGGTAGGGTAGGGAACCTTCCAGCATCTAAATGTGAATATTTCCATCTTAAGAAGGACCCGGTGCATTTGAAAGAAATGTAAGAAAATTTCACTGTTGTGTGAAACAAATATTGTAAAAGTGAGAAGATAAAATAGGAGGGAAATGACAATAAAGGAGAAGCATGTGACAAGAAGGGCAGAGAGGTGGTAGGAATGAAGGAGGAGAGAGAGAGAGAGAGAGAGAGAGAGAGACAGAGGCAGGCAGAGATACAGAGGGAGTTTAAGGAAGGTGAAAGGGAGGCATAAAGGAGCATTTCCCAGTGTAGTGCCCTCCAGATGTTTGAACCTCCAGGTCCCATCAGCACAGCTGGCTGAGGCTGGTGGAAGTTGTACCAGGCTGGCATAGAGAAACCAAGAGACAGGAGAGTATGTCGCCATGGGATTTAGATAATGTTGGCAGAGGGTTGTGTTTTTTTGCACTAAGAAACCCTTCAGTGACCTCACCTCTTGATGGTTAGTCACACCTCAGATTCAAATGAAGGAAGATGCAATAGGGGAATTGTCAGGGAAATAAGATCTTTGATGTGCTGTACTAAAAGCAAGGAGAGAGACTGTCGTTCTTCCTGTATCAGGAAAGAACTGTCTTTACGACCTATGGGTGGAGCGTGAGAGCCAGAAATTCTGGCAGCCCTGGAGTAGCAGAGATCCCACCTCTGGATAAGGATCTGAATGCAAGCCTGGACCTTTGTATAAGAGGTGAGAGTGCCTGCAAATTGTTCAGCACAGAAAAAGAAGTGGCACTGTGTCACTAAATACACAAGTGTTTTGGAATTCACCAGTTTCTTAAATGCCAGGCTTCGGAAAATGTGAATGAGAAGCGGGAACCTGAGTGGCTTTGCTTATTCAATTGATGTCTCCACAGGCAGAAAACAGCGTCCAGATCAGGGATTGATCATCGCATGCGGTAATCATGCGTATTTCCTTTTTGTTACAAGTGGATACCCTGGGAAGCTCAGCCATGACTTTCCAGCATTTGTACGCCTTGTGTGATGATCAGCAGACAGTTTGCATGTTGGAAATGTGCTGTGTTTGAAGCAGGTCTTGATCATCGCTATTCTCGAGTTGCACGGCACACTTTTGCTGCACAAGTGGAAAACGTTGCATGTTGGGTCTTTATGCATTTCCATTGTACACGGGGGGAGGTCCTGGAATGAGGTTGGACATCATGGCAGCCCTGTGTTGAGGACTGAATCTTAAAGGCAGTGCCAACACCAGGAGTTCAAAGGAACTAAGCATGCTTCCCTTTTCCTGCAGGACTAGGGAAGGATGCATGGGTGTTTTCAGTTCATGTTTGTAGCATTGGAGGGATTCCAAGGAGTTCTTCCTGGGAAAGAAAGGATCCTCAATCTTGTTCCTATTGCCCTAGGGACTGTGTATCATACACCTTTTGTTTCCAAATAAAGATGTTTTGTTTAAGTATGAATGCGTTTCTGTGAATTATTTGCATTGGTGGAAAATACCTTCACAGATTAAATGGAAACGAATTCAAGGTAGCGAAAGCCTAGTGACGATGAATAAGAGTCACAGAACATTTTCTTCCCGCAGAAGTAGCAAGACACAAGTTGCAAAATGTCAGGTGAATTTCGGCGATCCAAATTAAACTGGGCAAACCACGGGTGTGGTTGAATTATTGAAGATCTCATTCTATATAGTTTGCTAAATAAATAAGCCACAAAATATCCCTCAAAAAGCAAAATAAACTGTTGGGAGCAGTACAGACATAATTAATAAATACAGATAATACAGGTGCCATCATACACAAAGTAGGCCATTGGGTGGAATTCAGTGTCGTGTTATTATAATAGTTCCATCTTTGCAACCAGTTCGGTTTTCTGCGTTATTTCTTTTGGCAAGAGGAAAGCGTATCTGTGCTCAAAGGCCATTACTTTGATAAAATCATTATTTCACAGCGAGCTACTTGGACGCCAGCAAAATAGACATAGACAAAGCACTTTGATCCTGCTGTAACCAACCGTCACTTGACCTGGCCAAGTTGCAGCATGCCTTGCTGCTTGGGCGGCAGCCAGGGGGGAGAGTTTCTGTTTTTGGTGTATTTAATTCTAAAGGAAATCCACAATGACACAGATTTTAGAGTTGCTGTGTCAGCTGCTACTGCTGCTTTCCAGACTAGCTGATGAGAAGCAATTTGATGGAAACCTATCTGACTGGGAGTGATAGCAAACTGTCAAAGAACCTTTGTACTCTTTTGGGAGTACTGCAAGCCTAAGAAAACACTTGAGGTAGGGGATCTAGTTTGTAAGAAGCATTTTTATGGTGTTCCATATAAGAGTAAACTGATACCTTCCTCAGTTCCCCTGTGCTGAACCAAACTTGCTGGTAGACCCAATTATAAAAGCCTTTAGGCCACAGAAAGGTTCTATATTTTTAACAATAATGGTAATTCTTATGGCATTCTTATGTACAAAATCTCTTAAATCTTTATTGCATTCATCTCGCAGAGTTAATATTACTAATTCAAAAAACTCTCTTAAAGTGCCAAATCTCTTACTATCTTTATTACAGACATAAAAGCTGAGAGTTTGTAATAAGACAGTGCATTTACAAAACACACTTCAAAGTGTTTCACATTTGTTTATCTCTATAATCCTTAACAAACTAGGTCAGAATAATTAATTGTCTCCATATTGCAGATGGGAGTGTGGAAACTGAGCAAATAATAATGGCTTGTTAAAAAGGACTTGAATCTATAGATTTCTCAGGTTCATCCCCGTCATGGCAGCCACTCGTCAGCAATACCTCCAGAGAGATCCAGTTTCATGTGTGCGTTTTAAGCTGATTTTCTGCCTGCAGCATAAAGCCACCCATCCATTGACTCTTCTTCAAATCATGCTAAGCCATGCGATACAGCTGAATCATGGTGCAGAAGGCACAGAGTGAGGGCTACCTAAGGGCCAGTTTCAGTCTGGGCACACTCTTTCCAGATTATACTTGATACTGGCTGCATTCTTTCCACAGCTTTATAGTTAGCAGACCACAGCAGAAACTATGCACCTTAGCTCACTTGAAACCCCTTCTCTTGGCTCCATAAAAAGAGCGGTCTTTATCTATGCTATGAATTTTTTGCTGAAAATCTCCCACAAGTGTGAGACTCATGTGAATGGCAGAATCCTGCAGCTGGCTGCTAAGTAATATTCCTCATAAATCCCAGCTAATTTATTCAGGGATGGCAATCTGCAGGGCTATTCACAGGAGGGTATCGGGTTTTACCAACTCTAGCATTTGCAGTGTGGGAAAAACACAGCAAATGCCTTGCTTACCTTAGGCAGTCGCCCATTTGTTTCACTACAAAAGAATGCATCCCTTAAAAGGCTTGGCTTCACCTCATCAGCTTCCTGCTGGGACAGCTACCCTATTCCCCCTCCTGATCCCAGGCTGCAAATTAAGCCCTGGGACACCAAGTATTGTTCTGTTCAGTGGGGTTCCTCTTCCTAAAGTGGGGTGTGGCCAGGCTTTGAGAACTTCCAAAAGATTCACCCTTCCTGCTGTTTTCCTTCCAAGCCTTATTTACAATGCATGGCAAAATGTAGACGTTGGTTGGTGGTGATGAAGCGAGTCCTTTAGCCAGCCTCTGTCAGTTAAAAATGCTGATGAGACCACAGGGAACTTAACTTAACCTTGCTAATTATGGGGGGCCTTTTAAGATAACATGCAACTGGGATGGTCCTTCACTTCCCCCAGAAGCCTGGGGGGTATTCCCCCCCCTTATAAACAAACTTCAAGGAACAGGTAATTATACTATGATGCATTCAAATAATAAAAGATTAGTCTGCTCGTTATCTTACCATTTTTATTTCATGTATCTACACAAAACACTAAGGAACTACCGTATTTTGCGCCCCATAAGACGCTCCGGCCCATAAGACGCACCTAGTTTTTTGGGGGGGGAAATAAAGGGAAAAAATTATTTCCCCCCCAGGCGCGGGGCTGGGGCAGCCCGAGCTTCCCCCGACCCCAGCCCCCAAACAGGCAGCTCTCTGCAAGCCGTGGGAGCCCAGCGGTGGTTCCCGCTGCTTGAGGAGAGATCCACGAAGCCTGGACGCGCTGGGATCAGCGCGCGCAGGCTTCGGGATGCTGGCAACTCTCCCCAAGCAGTGGGAACGTTCCCGCTGCTTGGGGAGAGATCCGCGAAGCCTGCACGTGCTGGGATCAGCGCTTGCAGGCTTCGGGATGCCGGCAACTCTCCCCAAGCAGTGGGAACGTTCCCGCTGCTTGAGGAGAGATCCACGAAGCCTGCACGTGCTGGGATCAGCGCTTGCAGGCTTCGGGATGCCTGCAACTCTCCCCAAGCAGTGGGAACGTTCCCGCTGCTTGGGGAGAGATCCGCGAAGCCTGCGCGTGCTGGGATCAGCGCGCGCAGGCTTCGGGATGCCTGCAACTCTCCCCAAGCAGTGGGAACGTTCCCGCTGCTTGGGGAGAGATCCTCGAAGCCTGCACGTGCTGGGATCAGCGCGCACAGGCTTCGGGATGCCTGCAACTCTCCCCAAGCAGTGGGAACGTTCCCGCTGCTTGAGGAGAGATCCGCGAAGCCTGCACGTGCTGGGATCAGCGCGCGCAGGCTTCGGGATGCCTGCAACTCTCCCCAAGCAGTGGGAACGTTCCCGCTGCTTGGGGAGAGATCCGCGAAGCCTGCGCGTGCTGGGATCAGCGCGCGCAGGCTTCGGGATGCCTGCAACTCTCCCCAAGCAGTGGGAACGTTCCCGCTGCTTGGGGAGAGATCCACGAAGCCTGCGCGTGCTGGGATCAGCGCGCGCAGGCTTCGGGATGCCTGCAACTCTCCCCAAGCAGTGGGAACGTTCCCGCTGCTTGGGGAGAGATCCGCGAAGCCTGCGCGTGCTGGGATCAGCGCGCGCAGGCTTCGGGATGCCTACAACTCTCCCCAAGCAGTGGGAACGTTCCCGCTGCTTGGGGAGAGATCCGCGAAGCCTGCACGTGCTGGGATCAGCGCGCGCAGGCTTCGGGATGCCTGCAACTCTCCCCAAGCAGTGGGAACGTTCCCGCTGCTTGGGGAGAGATCCGCGAAGCCTGCGCGTGCTGGGATCAGCGCGCGCAGGCTTCGGGATGCCTGCAACTCTCCCCAAGCAGTGGGAACGTTCCCGCTGCTTGGGAAGAGATCCGCGAAGCCTGCACGTGCTGGGATCAGCGCGCGCAGGCTTCGGGATGCCTGCAACTCTCCCCAAGCAGTGGGAACGTTCCCGCTGCTTGGGGAGAGATCCGCGAAGCCTGCACGTGCTGAGGTCAGCGCGCGCAGGCTTCGGGATGCCTGCAACTCTCCCCAAGCAGTGGGAACGTTCCCGCTGCTTGGGGAGAGATCCGCGAAGCCTGCACGTGCTGAGGTCAGCGCGCGCAGGCTTCGGGATGCCTGCAACTCTCCCCAAGCAGTGGGAACGTTCCCGCTGCTTGAGGAGAGGTCCGCGAAGCCTGGAGAGCGAGAGGGGTCGGTGCACACCTACCGCTCTCGCTCTCCAGGCTTCAGCGAAAGCCTGCATTCGCCCCATAAGACGCACCCACATTTCCCCTTCATTTTTGGAGGGGAAAAAGTGCGTCTTATAGGGCGAAAAATACGGTAACTTGGGCGTTTTCATTTCACCCCAACATCCTTTAATCCCTGGCTCTTTCTTCATTTACAGATAGGTAGCCGTGTTGGTCTGCCATAGTCAAAATAAAAAAAATCCTTCCAGTAGCACCTTAAAGACCAACTAAGTTAGTTCTTGGTATGAGCTTTCGTGTGCATCTGAAGAAGTGTGCATGCACACGAAAGCTCATACCAAGAACTAACTTAGTTGGTCTTTAAGGTGCTACTGGAAGGAATTTTTTAATTCTTTCTTCATTGTTCAATTTGCTTGCTTAACTTCCCGCCTGATGAAAAGTTTTGATGGATTCAGAAGCTTCTTGCTGCTTTGTGATTTTTTAGTGGATTGTGCTTTTGTTACTGTCCATAAGTAACAGCATTACCTGTCTTGTGCTTTTATCTGTGCTTTGTGGCTGGTGTGTGTGTGTGTGTGTGTGTGTGTGTGTGTGTGTGTGTGTGCGCGCGCGCGCTCGCTCGCTTGCTTTCATAAGCCACCCTGGTAAGATATAAACTATAGAAGCAAGCAAGCCAACAAACTCTTTATTTTTCATAGGTATATGACATGTCATCTATGGGGAAACAGAATGAAGATGATTTCTGGATCTCATTTTTCTTTATTTGTTCATTCAGTTTGCAAGCACATTCCCTTTCCACTCAGTCACAAAGTTGCACCTTAAGATTTTCACTAAAGGTGAGCGCCTTGAGTCTCACTTCACATACAACAGCAGAAAATAAGGGAATTACACAGAGTGAGTCAAGGAACATACGAACCAACTCTTAAGTTAGGCACAGTGACTTGCTTGAGCGAGGGCAGCCACCAAGTCTACCCATTTCACAGGTGGGGACACCTGGGATCTGGTGTTTCAGTACCCCCTCCCTATCGGCTTCATCTGCTTCTTAATTGTTAACGAATATGGCACATTTCAAGTGGTGTGGTGGATCAAGGAGACAGTAGAATCAGGTCTGGGGCAGAATTGATAGCATTTTCAAGATCAGGTGACTAACACTGTGATCAGAAGGGGAATGGAGGCAGCCAGTCAGTGTGACTCAGCTTGGTTTAAGACAGGTATCAAAAGCCTGTATGTGGTGTGGGGATGGATGTGGGTCAAATAGGAGGAGGAGGAGGAGTCCAAAGTTCAGTTTATCACAGGAGAAGGAAGGTGCGTGTTGGTGAAAATCTTTGGCTGAATTGGACTTGAGCTCAACATTCAATAATCATCCCAGTGGACAGCACTGACTCAGGCCACGGACCGCCTCCTCAAATGTTGCGAGAGGCCCACAGGTGACAAGCTCCTCCTTCTGTACAATTTGTAGCGTGGCTTTGATTCCAGTAAGGATAGGGCCGGAGGCGAGGATGTCGGAAAGCCATCTTATCCTGCTCTTGGGGCCTCTTAAATGAAACCTGCTGAATCATGTAAACTGCAGTCTCTCCTGCGCTAGACAAAAAGTTCCCAGCACAATGATAAGTGCAGTATTGTTTTGCCCTTGTGAAGGTCCATTGTGCAAGCGGGTGAAGAAAGGGGTGGGGGGGGGAGGGAAATGATTCAAGCTCAACCCTGAGACAAGTCTCATCCTTTGCATCATGTGATGCTGGTTCCCAGGCTGACACTGTGCCCTTTGCGCTGTGTGTGAGAGAGCTTGCCATGCTCTAAACTGGTCTAACCAGTCTTGGAAGGGAAAGATCAGCTGCAGGGCCCTGTCTCTTCTTCCACCGACACCACCACCCCACGTGAGGCTGTGTTGTGAACCTGAAGTGCAGCATGAGAGGGTTTTTTTCCCTTTGTCCCTCTGACTGAGGATCATCGGGTGTGTGAAATCTGGCTCCCAAACAAGTTTCGCCACATGTCACCAAGCCAGGCTTTTCTTTCCCATGAGATAATCCTGGGCGGGGCAGGCAATCTATTAAAATCGAAACACAATGAAAATGAAGGGCTTCCCAGGAGTTACTGTAAATCTCCCTTGCTGGGTTTTCTCAAGAAGGACTGGGAATATGAAGGCGATACTGGGGTTTTGGGCAAAGAGGATAAACCTATTAAATGCCTATATCCAATCACACGTTGGGGCACGGTGAAGAACTCCCAAAGTAAGAGCAGTCAGCAGTCCCCTGATGGACAGAGCAATACTAATTCCCCTTATGCTCAGCTAAGGGGGAGTTGGATTGAGTAGAGGTATCTCACTGCTCAGCCATCCTCCCATTGGCTGCCTGAGCCAGGGACCCCTGAGCCAGGCCAGGATCCTCTGAAGTCCAGGCCGGTCTTGCTGTTGTTGCAAGGAGACTGTTGTTGGACTCAATCACTGTGAATTGATGGAGACCAAAGTATTGTCCTGCTCCCGCCTTTTGCTGCAGCTGCTGTGGATAGCCGGGCTAAAGATGCCACTCCACAGATCCTCACCTCTGGGAGTTCAGGATTGGATTTCACCCTTAAAGACACATCACTCCTCTTAAAGAAGCATGCCTTATTTTAGAGTAAGTTGGATACAACTGGCTGTTGTGCAAATAGTTGCTTAACAAGATACAGTGGTACCTTGGGTTACAGATGCTTCAGGTTACAGACTCTGCTAACCCAGAAATAGTACCTCGGATTAAGAACTTTGCTTCAGGATGAGAACAGAAATTGCACAGCGGCGGCGCGGCGGCAGCAGGAGGCCCCATTAGCTAAAGTGGTACCTCAGGTTAAGAACAGTTTTAGGTTAAGAACAGACCTCCAGAACGAATTAAGTTCTTAACCAGAGGTACCACTGTATTGATATAGCCACTTTTGCGCCTAAGGAACCATTTTGCTTAGGACCAGCCTGGAAAGATTTGTATGCCTGAGGTGAAGTAGTAGATGCCCCTCCTGCAAGGCACCAAGGCCAGGCCAGCGATTTTGGCATCTTGAGGCAGAAAATCCAACAAGCACCTCTCCCACAAACTGGCAGATAAAAAAACACAACAATAACTACTAATTAACAATGTGCTGCCTTTTGTGACATTCAAAATCAGCTGCCTGAGGCCACACATTTGTAGCTCATGTTTACTCAGATTCTTATCATTGGATAGGATGAGCAATTGGGAGAGGGGTGGAGAACTCCCCCCAATGTGCTAAACCATTTGTAGAGGCTATTTGAATCATCCCACCAAGTGGCAAGTAGAATTTTTTCCACATAACCGATATAGATATGGGGAATGAACATGTGGGAAAATGGCTGCCTTAATCCACTCATTATAAAGGGTACAAAAAAAACCCTGCTCTATGAGTCAAGTCATTTCAGCCTACAAAACTGAATCCACTAGTGGGTTAGACTGAGGGGGAAGGACCATAGGTCAGTGCCTTGCATGTGAAGGTCTCAGTTCAGTCCCTGGTGTCTTCTGGCAGAGGCTGAGGAAGACCTCTAGGGAGCCACTGCTAGACAAACCAATGGCCTAACTCTGTATATGGCATATAAAAAAATAAAAACATTGTCCAGTAGCACCTTAGAGACCAACTAAGTTTGTTCTTGGTATAAGCTTTCATGTGCACGTACACTTCTTCACATATGTGCATGCACATGAAAGTTTATACCAAGAACAAACTTAGTTGGTCTCTAAGGTGCTACTGGACAAGTTTTTAATTTTTTGTATATTTTGACTGCGTCAGACCAACATGGCTACCTACCTGAATCTGTATACGGCAGTTTCCTGTGTTCCAGTGTTCCTACAGCTATTTCACACATTGCATGGTAGTCAGTTTTGCCACCTGTACACAGGTGTTTAGCCTTAGGTGGTTGGCAATGGGTGCTGTTTGCCAGGTGAAACAATCTGAAGAAGGGTGCATGAGCACAAAAGCTCATACCAATAACAAACTTAGTCGGTCTCTAAGGTGCTACTGGAAGGAATTTTTTTAACATTTTGTTTCGACTACGTCAGACCAACACGGCTACCTACCTGTAATCAGCAGCCACTATGTGGTGCACAAGGGAAACAGAATTCCCATCTTTACCTTTTGGGGAAGGAGATAGGGAATGTCTCAGTCAGGACCAGGTGGTTTCTGAATGAACAGTTGCTCCCTGGTGTAGGTTGCTAAAGCCTTCAGGGACAATGATGCAAGTTGACAACCATGGTCCTAGAAGAGGAACTGTGAGGCCCTGTCTTCATTTTTATCCACCAATGTTCCCATCACCTAGTGGTGAATGAAAGGGATCACCACCTTCATCAGATACCACTGGTTTTAACACCCATCCTTATAGAATGTGAATGGAGAAACCCATCTGCAAATGCACAGTGAACACACACAAGGTCAGTGAGAAGTTCTCAAGGGTTTAGAGAAGCATACCCTCTCTTCATTTTGTGTGTGCATAGGTGACAATGCAGGTTTGTATGGGCAGCAAATGCAACTACCACGTAGAGTGTCGATCGTTCCTCAAAGAAAGAATAAAGCAAAACAGGAAGATCTTAAATTTGGGCAGAACATTATAAACTAGAAGGGTGAAGTGACTTCTATGAACATCATTCACCACCAACTGCAAATATATTTAAGATGCCTAACTTCCTTTAAACTCTAGGTAACTTAATCGAAGTTCATATCAGACAGCATCCACAGGAATACATCCCTGAGAACACAGAGCAGAATCAAAGCGGTGAGGAAAAAATGAACAAAACAGATATATTTCTATACTTCCTAACCTAATTTAAATAATCATAGCAGTGGCATAGGACATATTTTGGACGGGGTACGAGATACACTGGCTATTCAGTTATCATGGAGTTCCACTTTATTGAAATGGAGAACGTGCCATGAGAAATTGTGGAAGAAATATAGCAGGTGAGGCAATACCTAGGGGCATTGCTGGGTTAGTTTGTGGGACAAGTTTAAACTAAAAGTTTCTCCTCTTATGCTCACTGAAAGTCACATCTGGCTGGAGAGGAGTGTGTGTCTGTCTGTGTCCCACACCTGAGGAAGAGGCAGGAACATTTTGCAATCAGGCTTGTAGTTCTCCAATCTCTAAGTATGGTCAGAAGGACTGTCTGAACTGTGCTTTCACCTTACCACCCGCCACCTCCATGAGTCGACAGGTGCCTCAGGCAGTACAATGACGCACCACACACCTGAGATCATCATTTTCATGGGAATAGACTCCTGAGAGAAGAGAAAGAGTTGGTGAGACTCTCCCAGAGCTTCAGTCACAGTCAGCACTCACAGTGCAGATTTCACATGATACTTCAAAAGCCTTTAATAACCGCAAGGGATCTATGTTTAAAAACCTTCCAGAACTGTGCCAGGAGGAAATGCAGTCAATTAGGGGACAAACGTTTCACACCTCTTCAAATGAATTAACTGCATTCAGAGAGAGAGAGAGAGAGAGGAAATGTTTCTGTAAGACATAAACCAAATAATTCCAGACACTTATTGAAATTCAATACAGTTGGATTAGGTGCTTAATGCTGTACAGTTGAGGAGGCCATTGTGTTCTGTAGGTCTTGGTTAATCATTATGCAAGGTGTATTAGGGTTTTTCAATTTAGAAAGCATTTTGAAAGGAATAAACATTCATCCGACCACCTCAATCCTGATGCTCCCAGGAATGCGCCTGCCAATCAACAACTCCACCCAGCAACTAGATCTGTGCATGGAAGGAATTTCACTTGGAGCCTGCAAGAAAAGGTACAGTGGTGCCCCGCAAGACGAATGCCTCGCAAGACGGAAAACTCGCTAGACGAAAGAATTTTCCGTTTTGGAGGTGCTTTGCAAAACGAATCTCCTATGGGCTTGCTTCGCAAGACGACAATGTCTTGCGAGTTCCTGCTGGTTTCCCCCCCCTTTCCCTCCCTTTTTCTAAGCCGCTAAGCCACTTATCAGCTGATCCGATCAGCAGATAAGCTGCTAAAAGCAGCTAAAAGCCGCTAATGGCGCTAAGCCGCTTATCAGCTGATCCGATCAGCAGATAAGCTGCTAATAGCGCTAAGCCGCTTATCAGCTGATCCGATCAGCAGATAAGCCGTTAAAAGCCTCTAAAAGCCTCTAATAGCGCTAATCCGCTAATCCTTCAATGGGCTTGCTTCGCAAGACGAAAAAAACCGCTAGACGAAGAGAATCACAGAACGGATTCTTTTCGTCTTGCGAGGCACCACTGTACTTGTTTTTGCATAAGAACCCTTTTGCCCAGTCCACACATGTGTTGCGCACTGAAAATGCAGAACTTTCTCAACAAAGTGCAATCAATGCTAGCATAGTTAACAAACATAGTCAAAAAAACCTATTAGAAGCAAGAATACCTCCTTCAAAGAATGGAAGTCTTGTTCAAATAAAAAGAACAAGAAGGAACACAAACCTTGGCCGAAAAAGGAAGTGCAGGCAGACAGTAAGGGATGCTTAAAAAAGAACATGAGAGGCACCATGGGCGTGGCCAAGGGGGGCAAGAAGGGGCAGCTGCCACCCTAAATCAGTAATAATAATAACAACCCACTAACAAAAATCCTGGCTACGCCCATGTGAGGCACATGCAATAAACCTCCGGAGGCGAGAGAAGTACTGTACTCAGGCCTTGCTTGCAAGTTTCCCACAAGCATCTGGTAGATACCATAGGAGCCAACTCCTAGTGACTGAGGTCCCTTCAGCACCCCCAAATAAAATAATTGAGGGGGCTGGGATCCCCAAAGTTGATGGGCATTGCCATTCAAATGGTGTTCATGTGCCGTGTCATATGATTGATTAAGTGGGGCGGGGTTTACTGGCGTCCCCCCAATATTTTATTCAAGTTGGCCCCCCTGTTGACCACTGTGAGAACAGGGTGCTGGACTTGATGTGCCCTGATCCGGCAGGCTCTTCTTCTGTGCTTAAATTCTCAGTCTTGATGAATTCACCTCAAAATCACCATGCAGCGGCCTCAGCAGCAAGAAGAGAGTTTAGTCCTGCTGGCCACATGACCCAGAAAGCTGTCTGTGGACAAACGCTGGCTCCTTCGGCCTGAAAGCGAGATGAGCGCCACAACCCCATAGTCACCTTTGACTGGACTTAACCGTCCAGGGGTCCTTTACCTTTTTACCTTTACTTAAGAATGGTTTTATGAGACTGAGTCATCTTTCATGACTGAAGATCCAGCACTGGGAAGAAGGTTTGACTCAATGTCCTGCACAACATCCCTTCAGACTATGTAAATCTGTGAGTTCATATCTACCTCATTGCTTTACATACTGTATGTATGGTTTCCACAAATGGTTGGAGTATTAGATTTTAATTTGGCGATCACTATGATCCCCATAGTGGACAGGTCCAAAAGCACTTTCAGAAATAAGATTTTTGTAATACTTGCTAGCGTGTTGAATTAGCAAGTGGAAGCAAGCTCTCTGCTGATAGCATTGGTCCCCTCCAATATCTAGCAGGGACTGATACACATGAACAATGTTCAGCATTGGAAGGTGTGTACCAGAGGTGGCAAATGTCTCATCCTTCCTAGTGCCATGAACTACAACTTCCATCATTGCAGTCAATTGGTCATGCCAAGCCAAAAGGAGGGGATTTTTTTGTTCACAATATCATTCTGGAGGATACCATGTTGGTTGTCCTTGGTGCAAACCACTATGCTGGTAGGAACCCCCACTTGATCACTCCCACTTCTGGTTCTGCCACTCTAGTTGCTGGGGGAATACAGATGGACACTTCCAGTTGGGACATCTAGAACCAGCCAAGCCTTAACTTCCACTATCAGCCAGCTACTTCACAGATATACTGTGAAACCAAGTAAGATCATGAGCATTTTACTCTGAGAATCCAGTGATATTAATGAACATGACTAAGATCATTGGACAGTGTTCTCAAAGCTACTAACATGCATTTGACCAAACTGCGGGAGGCAGTGGAAGACAGGAGGGCCTGGCGTGCTCTGGTCCATGGGGTCACAAAGAGTCGGACATGACTAAATGACTAAACAACGACAACAACAAGATCATTAATTTCAGTGGGTCTGTTCTGAGTAAAACTTAGTTGAACACCATCCAATTTTTTTAATGTGAACTCTGATCAGATTCATGACAGGTAACAACTTTAGTGAAAAGAGACATGGTGGAATCTTGTATTCTACTCTTTCAAGTGAAAAGGCTCCATGGCTTCAACTACTTGCTTCTCTCTGCTCACAGCAACCCTGAGGCTGCCACTGCATGAGTCATCAATAGCTGGAAGCTGCTATTGTTACTGTATTTATCCTTAATGGAGCCAAACCAAAAGCAGGCACATTTTATGCACCATTTCCCCCAGGGAGAATGAAAAAAAAAACCAAAAAACATTTGAGGAGAAAATTTCCTCTCACAAAGAAGAATGCAGCTCATCTGGTGGGCTTTGGCACATCTCCACTGAAAACAGCAGCATGACGATATTTCTTTTTGACAGAGGTGTATAACAGGAATTCGACACGTGCATCAGCACCTCCAAAAATAACTACACTTGTTGAACGTAATACTTACATTTATTTGTTCTCTTAGTTGTATTTGTCTTAATTTTATGTTGTGAGCCGCCTTGGATCCCATACTGGGAGAAAGGTGCAACATAAATAAAATAAATAAATGCATTATTCATATTTATTATACTTATTAGTCCCTTTTTTAAAGCAAAAGTAACTCACAGCAACTTACAATAATAAATAAATAACAGATAGTTTAAAACCAGCATAAAACAAAACAGAGAAAAATCTAAACCTCAGTTTTTAAAAGGTGGAACTAAAACATCCTACCCACTGAAGGAGGCCACAGATAATTAAAATCCAAAGGCCTGAAAAAAAATGTTTTTGCTTGGCAGCTCTGGGTAAGTAATGATAGCACTAAGTGAGCCTTCCTGGGGAGAGCAAACCACAACCAAGGAGCCACCACTTGAAAGGCCTGCCTGTTCTCGTGATGCCACCCTCTGGACCGCCAGGGCGGGGGATACAGAGGAGGACCTCCAATGACGATGGCCAATCAGCAATCACTTACTAGGGTTTTGTTGCACTGGGTCAGAGCATTACTCAGAAATGAGTAGAGCGAGCTATCAAAGCCATACCTAAGCAGGTAGATGAGATTTAGCCATGTTGTCGTCAGAGCAAGGCAGGGCTTTGAGATGTCAGCTCTCTCCCCTTTTTGGAGGGCTGCTTTGCCGATGGGAATCTGGGGCCTCCCTGAAACTTGGCTGTGGGCGGAGGTATGCTACCCACGTCAGTAGCATCCCTGACCGCATCACGCCCCCGGCCAGCCAATTGGGCTGCTTGGGGGCTTGGCTACCCACGGTTTAAATTGTGGTGCATCTGGGGAGGTGGCCTCCTTTGCTTCCAACTCGAGATCTCCCAGCCCGCCCACCCTCTTTTCTTGCTTGGCTTGACTATGGCATTGCTATGACTTATGTCGGTCGCCTGGTTGTCGGGACCAGGTAGGAATTTTTCCACTTGGCATAACTGGCACTAGCCACTTGGTTTCCGCCTACCTAGTAGCAATCGTCACAACTTTCTAAGGTTAGGCATTGGGTAAGCCTTATTATGGGAGGGGAGGTTGTTGCCTCCCCTCCACGTTAAGGGTATCCCGTTAAAGGGATCCAGATCATAAGGCTCCCCTCTTCTGGTGGTTGACCCTAAAAGAGACTTCCTGCGGTCTGGCAGGAGTCAGGTTATAGTCTTGCTTCACCATAGGCGCCGACTCCATGGGGCTTGAGGGGGCCCGAGCCCCCTCAAAAATTCGTTTGGGGGGGCTCAGCCCCCCCAATAATCTCGGGCGGCGGTGGGCGCGTCCGCGGCTTTTATAGGGCGCCGGCGCGGCGGGGGGCGCCGGGCCGGGGGAGGAGGGCGGCCGGCCTGTCTCCTTGGCAACCCCATTGAGCAGCGCCGGCTCCCCCGGGAGGGCCATCCCCCCGCGCCGCCGATCGCCAACACCGCCGACGCTGTGGCTGCCCGAGCCCGAGCCTGAGCCTGAGCCCGACCCTGAGCCCGACCCGGAGCCCGAGCCTGAGCCTGAGCCCGACCCGGAGCCCGAGCCCGAGCCCGAGCCCAAGCCCGTCAATCAGTCAGTCAGGAAGGAAGGAGAAATGGGGAGGGAGACGAGGGAGGAAAATTGCGCGCAGGGTGAAGAAAGGAGAAGGGCGAACGAGACGAGCTTCCAACCCAAAAAAGGGCTGGAAGACTGGGAGGATGCAGGATCGGGAAAGAAAGCGACGCCTTCCCCGCCCGCGACGTCGCCCGCTTGTCATTGGCAGCGCAGCGGGTGCCCAGAGGGGCTGGGCACCGGCGCAGGGCCGCTCCGCAGCCGCGGAGGACAGCTGCGCGGCTAGCAAGGCGTGCCGCGTAGAGCGCGGCCCTTGTGTGGCCCGGTGGCCAGGCAAGCTTGGGCGGGGACCCCCATGCGAATCTAAGACGGGAGAAGAGGGCAGAGCAAAGGGGGTCCCTTCCCCAACCTCCGGCTCTGAGACTTCCCTGAGCCCCAGAAAAGCGAAAGGATTTTCTCTTCTTCTTTTTTTATAAATATTTTATTAAGTTTTCAAATACAAAGTTAGAAACATACACTGAAGAAAAAAGTAAAAGAACAAGAAAAAGAAAAAAAGAAAAAGGAGAAAAGAAAACCAACCATTCAACACATTTTTTATATAACTAACTGGACTTCCTCGCATCTCCCTTACCCTGCATTCTTTATAATAAAGATATCAGCAAATTATTACCTTGTTTCGTACCTTATTTTGTACTTTTCAAATACTATACCTCTAAATTTAACATACTTTTCATCAGTTACTTATATCTTAAATTAAACATAGTATTACCTTAGATTTTGACCTTTTCTTACTTAAAATATAACTTCCTGTTTCCCAAATCTAATTGCTGAAGCTATAGTTTCCGAATCATGTAAATTTTTAACATTCATACAACTTATATTGTTTTTGTAAATAGTCCTTAAATTTTTTCCAGTCCTCTTCCGTTGTTTCTTCTCCCAAATCTCGGATTCTGCCAGTCATTTCAGCCAGTTCCATGTAGTCCATCAATTGCGTCTGCCACTCTTCCAGTGTGGGCAAATCTTGTGTCTTCCAATATTTTGCGATAAGTATTCTTGCTGCTGTAGTTGCATACATAAAGAAAGTTCTATCCTTCTTTAACACTTTCTGGCCAACAATGCCCAAGAGGAAGGCCTCTGGTTTCTTGGGAAAGGTATACTTAAATACCTTTTTTAACTCATTATAGATCATTTCCCAGAAGGCCTTCACTTTTGGACAAGTCCACCAGAGGTGAAAGAATGTCCCTTCAGCCTCCTTACATTTCCAACATTTATTATCAGACAGGTGATATATTTTTGCAAGCTTGACTGGGGTCATGTACCACCTATAAATCATTTTCATAATATTTTCCTTCAAGGCATTACATGCCGTGAATTTCATTCCGGTGGTCCATAACCTTTCCCAGTCCTCAAACATGATGTTATACCCAATATCCTGAGCCCATTTTATCATGGCTGATTTGACTGTCTCATCCTGAGTGATTTTCTCTTCAACCTGCCCTCCATCCTCTTGCAGAAAACTCTTTGCCTGCCCTGCCCGTATCTCGTTTTTGCTTTTTAATTCCACACACGCACCCTTCGGACTTCGTGGCAATCGGGCGCGCGGGTGCGTTTCCTAAGAGAGTGAGGACCCCCGCCTCCTCCCCACCTGCTCCCTCGCCAGCCAGCCAGCCGCGCGCCCTAGCCGGAGAGCCCCGGCCGTCCCCGTCGCGCAATCGGCTGGATCTCCCTTCAGCAGGCCGTGCTCACAACTCGGCCCAGGGACCCCCAGCAGCGGATCTCCGGCCCAGCTGAAGAATCCGGCAACAAGCCCCCTCCTCCCCAATCGCTCCGCCGAAATACGCTCCAAAACCCCCCAGATAGGCCACCAGCCGCCAAGTCTAGTGGCACCCTGAGCGAGGGTCTCTCCCCAACACCGCCACCTCGAACTGCGTTCTCCCGGCTACCCGAGCGAACCAGCGGCAGGACCCCGGTATGGGCCCCCCCAATATTTTTTATAAGTCGGCGCCCCTGTGCTTCACCCAATTGCCTAAGCCAAACCGCTCACATCTGTAACCAATAAAGTTGTGGTCTTATTTATCCCATTAACCCAATATTCTTGTGTTTGTGTATTTATTTCAGGAAACTGAGGGGGGGGGTGTCCCTGGGGCTTCACCACACAGAGGCATTCAAGTCCCCACTCAAAGGAATGAACAGGAAGGCCTCCAAACACATCAGGGTGGGCTTACTGCATTTTGAAATGAGTAAAGCAATGCAAAAGAACCTGCTGGATCAGGCCAATGACCCATCTAGTGCAGCATCCTGTTCTCAAAGATCATATCAATATTGTTGTTCAGTACTAAACTTAGCAGGAAGGCAAAAAAAAAAATGCCTTAGAAGCAGAACCAGTTCCAGATTGGATGCTACAATGGGAAGCCCAGAAGCAAGACTTGAACTCAACCCACTTGTGATTCGCAGCAACTGGTGTCCAGAATTCCACGGCAGGAGGTCGAACATAACCATCATGGCCAGTAGCCTTATCCTCCACAAATGAGTGTAATCCTCTTTTAAAGCCATCCAGTGCACATTGCCATCTAGAGAGGGGAGCCCCAATACCATTAAGCCCAGAATCTAAAATTTCCTAATTGCACTATTCTTTCTACTGCCCCTGAAAACACACATTATTCCACATGGCTGCATGATATTAGTCAAGTTCTTTCCTTGCTGGCAAAAGTAGGTGGAAAGGGAGACTGAGGTATTAAATGGCAGAGAAGAGATGATGATGATGATGATGATAATAAAAATAATTTATTTATATCCCGCCCTCCCCAGCCGAAGCCGGGCTCAGAGCAGCTAACAACAATAAAAGTAACACAGCATTCTAAAATCAATTCATTTTAAAATAAGTTCAAAATCAAATTAATGGCAACCATTGGGCTAGAGTTCTGTGAGGATTACCAAAGGAGGGGGTCAGACTGTGCCTTGGCCAAAGGCCCGGTGGAACAGCTCTGTCTTGCAGGCCCTGCGGAAAGATGTCAAGTCCCGCAGGGCCCTAGTCTCTTGTGTTCCACCAGATCAGGGCCACAGCCGAAAAAGCCCTGGCTCTGGTTGAGGCCAGCCTAACCTCCCTGTGGCCCGAGACCTCCAAGATGTTTTTGCTTGAAGACCGTAAGGTCCTCCGTGGGACATACCAGGAGAGGCAGTCCCGTAGTTACGAGGGTCTTAGGCCATATAGGGCTTTAAAGGTTAAAACCAGCACCTTAAACCTGATCCTGTACTCCACTGGGAGCCAGTGCAGCTGGTATAGCACCGGGTGAATGTGATCCCGTGGCGAGGACCCCGTAAGGAGTCTCGCCGCGGCATTCTGCACCCACTGGAGTTTCTGGGTCAGTCTCAAGGGCAGCCCCATGTAGAGTGAGTTACAATAATCAAGTCTGGAGGTGACCGTCGCGTGGATCACAGTGGCTAGGTCAGGGCGAGAGAGGTAAGGAGCCAACTGCTTAGCTTGGCAGAGATGAAAAAACGCCACCTTTGTTATAGCTGCAATCTGCGCCTCCATGGAAAGGGAGGTGTTGAAGATTACACCCAAACTCTTAACGGCCGGTGCTGGCACTAATTGCACCCCCGCAAGAGATGGGAGTTGCCCCCCCCCAATCCCATATCATCCTGACCCAGCCAAAGGACCTCTGTCTTCAAAGGATTTAACTTCAGCCGGCTCCCACGTAACCATCCAGCCACAGCTTCCAAACATCTGATCAGTGTGTCTGGGGCCGAGTCAGGATGGCCATCCATCAACAGATATATGAGGGAGGAGGGCACAAACAAACGACAGGAAGCGTTTTACTTTGACCAAGTCCAGGCATGCCTTTGGCCCTAGGTGTGGCCATCTTTGAGTCTATACAGACAGTGCAATAAGAACTGGAGTGGCCCAGGATTAGGCTAATGTGCTGAGCTGTGACACTGTCAAGCTGAGCTGGCTAACACAACAGTTGTGATGATGAGGCCATTAATCACCTTGCAGCCCAGGGGACTTGTAGCTGAGGAGTCTGCCCTGGCAACAAACCCAATTAAGAAAAGAACTGTTTACTCTTCACATCTATGTCACAGCACAGGAGAACTTGAAAAGCCTGGTCATGGGAAGCCGAGAAAGAAAAATGCTTTTGCTGCATGCAGTTTATGAACATAGGAAGCTGCCTTGTACTAAGGCTGTCTCCAGACTGTCGGTGTTTTGTGGGATTCAATTCAATCGCATATTTGAGCTTTAGGTTTGCGCATTGAAAGTGCCCGGTCATTGTAGCAGAGCAAATTTGCTTTAAAAAAGCAACAATACACTTTGCAGGTTGGAAAGTGTCGGGGGAAAAGCACTGAAAACTGTGGCATGAATGAATGACTAACAGGAAGACTTGCAAACACTCTGCAAGCAAATCAGGATGAATGTTCCTTGTTGGATAACCTCCTTGCAAACAAATCAGAACAGATGCTCAATAAAATCTGGATGAAATCTAACCTTCATGCAATATCTGTGTAAGCAAATCAAGATAAATGCTCAATAAATAGGTGATCTGGAGGGGCTCTAAGTCAGAGCATTGGCCATCTAGCTCAGTACTGTCTGACTGGAAGTGGCTCTTTGGGGTTTGGGGCAGAGTTCTAGCTCAGGCATAGGCAAACTTGGCCCTCCAGACATTTTTGGGACTACAATTCCCATCATCCCTGACCACTGGTCCTGTTAGCTGGGGATCATGGGAGTTGTAGTCCCAAAGCAGCTGGAGGGCCGAGTTTGCCTATGCCTGTTCTAGTTCAACCTTACTTGAAGATTTCAAGGATTGAACTTGGAACCTCCTCCATGCAAAGCAGATAACTTATCACTGAGCCTGTCTATTCCAAGCAAAGCCCCAAAACCACAACAGTGGAACTGGGAGCTAATTCAGGAAGTGGGTTACAAATACTGTGTTTTTTCTCTCTGTTAGGAACTAAAGTGGTCAGATCAAAATATTATTATAGCAACTTTAACTGAGATTCAGAGTATAAAACTATGTCCCCTTATGAACTGAAGGCTGGAATTAAGGAGGAAAGCCCTTAAAGTAGACAAAAGCCTTAAATCATGCCCCTATTATTTTAAAAGCAAAAAATGGATGTTCACCAATCAAGAATGTTGTGGCTTTGACAGGGGGCTGGGCTAGATGGCTTTTGGAATCCCTTCCAACTCTATGATGCTGTGGAAACCTTTCATTGTTGTTGTTGTTTAGTCATTTAGTCGTGTCCGACTCTTCGTGACCCCATGGACCAGAGCACGCCAGGCACTCCTGTCTGCCACTGCCTCCCGCAGTTTGGTCAAACACATGTTAGTAGCTTCGAGAACACTGTCCAATTATCTTAGTCATGTTCATGGTAGCTTCGAGAACACTCAAAGTATTTGTGTGAAAACTTGGGGTTCATTGATTTCCATGTCACCTTATCTACCCACCTAAGGTTCAGCCCATTTTATCATCCCAAGAACCCTGTGAGATACTTTAGGCCAGGGATTCAGGAACCTCAGGCCTGGGGATTGAATGCAGACCACCAGGTCTCCTTGTCTGGCCCTGTCTCTCTCGAGTCGTCCCCCCCCCCCCCTTGCTGCTCCTGCTCTAAACCCTTTTCCTGACTGGAATGTCCCCTTGACAACAGCACACCTGCACTATTTGGAGCACTATTTAAAGCACTATTACACCAGTTTGTGGAGAATGCTTGTTAAGGGAGGTGACCCCTTACAGAGCTATAATTCGCAGCATGCTTGATGAATTACAGTTCTTAGGATTCTCCTAGCATGTGACGGGTGGCATTGGGGCTGCTGAAGTGTCTCACCATGGACTCAGCAAAGGGAGCTATCCAGGCCACCCAGTTAACTAGGATGTTCGGACTGGCAGGATTTTGGTCTATGTGGAAGCCATTAAAATGACGTGGAGGCGAGGTGGGGGCGGGGAAACAGTCCTGATTACACACGGCCATTTAATTGAACACATATTTATGCAGTGCTTTTTTTCTTTTGTGAATCTAAATTTGGCCTCATTGAGGGGCAGAACTTCAATATGAGTAGGAAAATGAGAGTACGCCTAAAAAAATTTAAGAAAAAAACCCAAACTGTATATATGCCATGCTTTTTATCTTAAAAAAAACAAACTGTCTACCTCTGAAGCATGTAGGAGATGCATAGATCTGCACTGGAATCCCTGATTCAAGCAGAGAGAAAACTTGGAAGAGAAAATAACAGAGCAACTGCTGTTGTCTAATTTAAGCTAATAACTTCCAGAGGGTTCATTGTATTTGTTGAAGAACAGACAAAGAATCACCCAGTGATGATGCAGCATATTATGCAATGGATTCTGGTCCATGTTTGCTTATGTCACAATAAATTTGTTTAGTCTTTCAGGCGCTACAAGACTCTACATTTGTTTTCAAAAATATATACTGTACATATATATGCAGCCAAAGCGCACTAGTGCCACCATGTGGTCCATTCAAGAACTTCAGTTCCTTGACAAAGGCTGACAATTACGTCTAATAAGTGGGACCTGCGACGCAGTGTTGCAGCGCATATCTCTTATTTCTTGAGAGTGGTGCTCCTTTTTAGGGCGGTTCCAAATAGCCTGAAACAAGTAGATAGGTAAAACAAAATAAAACAAATAAAATAAAATAAAAAAATCCTTCCAGTAGCACTTTAGAGATCAACTAAGTTAGTTATTGGTACGAGCTTTCGTGTGCATGCACACTTCTTCAGATACAGTGAAACAGAAGTCACCAGACCTTTATATATAGTGAGAGGGTGGGGTGGGATATTACTTAGAAGGCGTTGTGGAAATGGGTGTTTGGCTGATAGGTGTGGTAAACCTGTTGATGACTGTTAACGACTTTATCATGTATCATGAGATAAGAATCCAATGTCTCTATTCAGACCAGGTCTCTCCATGTTTTTAAGTTTGGTAATAAGTTGCAATTCAGCAACTTCTCTTTCCAGTCTATTTCTGAAATTCTTTTGTAATAAGGCAGCTACTTTGTAGATAGGTAGATTGAGAATCATGGCACGGCAGCAAAAACAAAATCCATATTGCACCATGCGCGAGGCTTGTTGCAAATGCACCAGTGATTTAGGAACATAGGAGGCTGCCTTTTATACTGCCTGGCAGCAGTTTTCCCTGGTTTCAAATGGGTCTCTCCCAACCCCAAGAGAAGATGATGGGCATTGAGCCTAACACCTTTTGCATGCATAGCATTGTGCTCTACCACTAAGCCATTATACTTCTTGTTCCCAATAATTCAGTGTCTTAAAAGGGGAACAGACCGCAGTGCCAAGGAGCCGTGCACAGGACCCTTGTAATGTAAAAAGGTAAAAGGAACCCCTGACCATTAGGTCCAGTCGTGGCTGACTCTGGGGTTGCGGCGCTCATCTTGCTTTATTGCCCGAGGGAGCCGGTGTACAGCTTCCAGGTCATGTGGCCAGCATGACTAAGCCGCTTCTGGCAAACCAGAGCAGCGCACGGAAACGCCGTTTACCTTCCCACCGGAGCGGTACCTATTTATCTACTTGCACTTTGACGTGCTTTCGAACTGCTAGGTTGGCAGGAGCAGGGACTGAGCAACGGGAGCTCACCCCGTCGCAGGGATTCGAACTGCTGACCTTCTTATCGGCAAGCCCTAGGCTCTGTGGTTTAACCCACAGCACCACCCGCGTCCCTTCCCTTGTAATGTAGTTCAGGTCTAAAAGGGATGTGTGAAGAGGACACAGAACATATTCACTCCTGGCTTTATCCTGCTGTGCTACGCTACCAGCCTAAAACTTGAGCACACAATAATTTGGGATGAGACAAATACAACTCCAAGCAGGAAAGGTGAAAATACGTCCTCCTCCTTTGCTTCCTCTTGAAGGTGACGCTAGAAGTACAGGACAATATGCCTCTGCATATCACCTGATGAACAGCACAAGTGGGAGTCATATTGTGTTCACATTGCACTTATGGGCGTCCTATAGACATCTGGTTGCCTAGTGTGAGAAGAGAAAACTGGACTAGATAATAATAATTTTATTATTTATACCCCACCCATCTGGCTGGGTTTCCCCAGCCACTCTGGGCGGCTTACAGCATATATTAAAACATAATAAAACATCAAACATTAAAAACTTCCGCAAACAAGGCTGCCTTCAGATATCTTCTAAAAGTTGTATATTTCTTCATCTCCTTGATATCTGATGGGAGGGCATTCCACATGGAGGGCACCACTACCGAGAAGGCCCTCTGCCAGGTTCCCTGTAACTTTGTTTCTCGCAGTGAGGGAACTGCCAGAAGGCCCTCGGAGCTGGACCTGTGTCCGGGCTGAGCGATGGGGGTGGAGATGCTCCTTCAGATATACTGGGCCAAGGCCGTTTAGGGCTTTAAAGGTCAGCACCAACACTTTGAATTGTGCTTGGAAACGCATTTGAACTTATGTAGCAGGGCTCTTATGTACTTGTGTTGGCAATATAATCTGACAATCTTAGTCATGTTAGTCCCTTGGAATCAAGAAACCATGATCAACTGCAGAGATAGCTCCACAGGATCAGTCAGGCTTCAAAATAGTCAGCCAACTAAGTTAAGGAATGTAGTTAATGGGTTAATTCTCCATCAGTCAGCAGAAGTGACTCATTCCCTACAATGAAGGCATTTTGTCTCTCTCCTATCTGTTACTGGGCAGATTTGGCAAGTAACTCTTGTGTATAAAAGGGCTGCAGAAACTGAGTCAAGCGGTTAAGCTCACCCCTTGATCAGGACACTAGACTTCTGTCAATGCACTTTTAATGTGTATCTGCTGTGTTCTCATGATAATCAGGGTGTTGCAGCTTTGGTGTCGTTTTACCTTTATTTTTGTGATTTTATTATTTTACTGGGCCGAGTGCCGTGATTGATGATTGTTTAAAAATTATGTTTTATATATTGACTTGTCTGCTGCCTTGAGCTTTAACAAAGACCAGTCACTCATAAACCACCCCATAGCCATAGGTTACAAGGAGACGTATTTGAGCAAGCAAGATCCTGCCCGGTTGCATTTTCTCCTTATTCCAAACTAGTCTGACTGGTTGAAGGCCCAGTTTGAGGTGACACCTTTTTCCTCAGTCAGTTTTGGGTCCTAACATGCAGGAAGTGACCTCACAGCAGCAACCCTCTGACCTACTTGCTACCTGGCTGAAGAGCTGGGCTGGATCTACCATTATAGTGACTAACAAAGTTGCTGCTGTCTTATGAAATGTCTGACTGCCTCTTCCTTTCCCTGAAGCATTTTGACAACAGCGACTCCTGAGTCCTTCTCAAGTCAACCACAACAAAATAACTTTCCAAGCAAGTAAGTTGCTACAAACAAAATATTTTATTAAAATTTACATCTACTGAGGGAGAGAAATCCAGAATTTAAGGGCTCAGGAAGCAGAGGTTTGCAGAAAGGGAACAAGGGGGGAGGGAGCAGATGGAAGGAGGGCAGAACTAGCAGATATAAAATATATTTTAAAAAGGTGGAGTAACCTGCCAACCACAGAAAATAATGAATTATCTCCTGTCCCATTTCTTCCCGGCACATTGGTGACCCTCACCATCATCTTCTCAATCTCATTCTGCCACTTCACTGAGCATTAAGAAATCTGGCTCTTAGAAAGAGCTGCTCCCTTCTCTCAGAGAATTATTTTTGCTGGTGCCTGTTGGCTTCAGCAAAAAGTCCTTCTACACACACACACACACACACACACACACACACCACAAAATGAAGACACAAATATTCTCTGCTCGCTCTCTCAACTTCATAGCAGAGGGCATTCCCAAAGCAGCAGACAGAGCTATATACATTTCCGTTCCCAGTACAGAACTGTACCAAATTCATTTCAGACAGCAGCCCACCCTCCCATCACACAGAGAGGGTATTTTGTCCTGGTTCTTAAAGCAACATTTGGCTGGATTCTTAGTAGGGCGAAAATGGGAGTTGGCTGATTAGCTAGAACGGGCCCATCTACTTAACCCAAACTGTGCCTGAAAATGTCTGGGAGTCACATCGAAACTCTCAATGACAGCTGCTCTAGGCTCACCATACAGCTTACCCCTATCACATGAATCCTTTTCACAAGCATCCTCCATACCTAGGGGAATGTATGCATGGGGGAGCAGTGTGGGCCCCACCGAGGTCCCATTCACATGGCATGCCTACTCACAAGCAGCTGTTATATGGAGGGCAGGGGGGACAACACGGGGCATGATATTGAGGAGGGCATTGCAAAAATGTAGGGAAACGCATGGAAGATGGATCTTGTTCAAGCGTCGACAACCACAATCAATTCAATACTCAGGACTGATGAGGGGTAGCCAACATGGTGCCCTCTGAATGTTGCTGGACTCCCAACTCCTACCATCAGAATTGAGCGGGGGGGGGGGGGAGGATCTGTTATACTGAACAATGGTGAACAGCAGCAAAAGGACAAAAGCTTGCCTTGTCATCAGCAACTTCAAAACAGTAAATTGCAATTGGATATATATATTATATGCTTTGACAGCTAAGACAGGTGATAAATGAGAAACCGGAGCATACATGTCCTTCATTCACCCAGTTCATTTCTGTTCACTTTGGGGCAGAAGCTGCTTCTCTCTCTCTTTCTCTTTCTCTTTCTCTTTCTCTTTCTCTTTCTCTCTTTCTCTCTCTCTTTCTCTTTCTCTCTTTCTCTCTCTATATATATATTACTGTAGTCCACCAAAAAGCAGTGTCCTCCAGCTTCCACAGTGCTCCTTCTGAAGCTCTCATGAAAGCATGTAATGGGAAATCAGTAAGTGGTACTAGCTTGCAAATGGAATTCCCTATAATTGGGGCCATGAGGGCAGGGGAATAGTTACTGCTCCACAAGATTCACTATGTACTTGGGAGACCAGCTAGTTAACATCTTTCTAGTCACATTTTGATTCTATAAAAATAAATACATACAGGTGCAATATTCAAACTCAAGAACTAGTCTTTTAACATTAAAAGCAGAAATGGCAACCTTGGGAGGTAGGAACAGGCGGGAAAATGTCAAGGAAAATGAATGCAGACCCTGATTTTCAGTCTTTTAGGAACAATTCAGCCGCACTTCTTAATATGTTCAAATTACATTTATAACTTATGGTCATACTATATATTTTATGTTACGTGCACTGAATCATGCCTAGCGATTAACATGCAACAAGGGCTGCAATATATTTGGGAAGAGGCCAGATTCACTCCAGTGGTGTATCAAACTTCTTTTTGATATCGTCTTGCTAGAAAGACCGCCATGTGCAACCCTGAGTTCACAATGATCAAGTATGAGAACCTGGCTCAGGACTCTCAGAAGTATCATGAGGTTTGAACTACTTAGACCCTTAGCACAGAGAGGGTGGCTCTAAGATGGCAGGACTTTCAAAAGAAACAAAAAGGAACTAGGCAGAAGTTCTAACACACACGCACACACACACGAAATGTAGATTTGAGCAGGTTTGTGAAGGGATGAAATCCATACCAAAAATCAAACCACGACTCCTTCAATAGGTACAGTAAGCCCTCAGTGACAGCTTCCTCTGACAGCATAGTGAGCCACTGTTGTCATTACAAGAGTGGGGGGGGGGATACTGTCCTTCCTCTTCCTCAGAAGCTGTCACATAGTCAGAACAATCGCTAGGGGCAGTAAGATGGCTGGAATTTGACAGTCTAAGGAAGGAAGCATGGAGGAAGAGGGACATCCTTCAGCCACAGGCTTTTGTTTCAGAAGTATCATCAGTCAAGGCAACTGGCCCACTCCCAGAAGTGGAGGGCAGCTCTTCCGGATCAAATAGGCTTCGTAGTACTGTTGTAGACGAGGTGCTCCGTGTCCTCGGTGGTGGAGAGCACAGAGGAGAGAGTGGAGTTGGCGGCAGTAGCTGGCTGGCGCCGTTGCCGGTACGTCTTTCTGTTCTTCAGGAAAAAGTAGCCAAGGATTGCCAACACTATCATTATGCATACAGCCAGGAGAACTGCAATGGCCGTTTCGAAAGAACCTGTGAGATATTTGAGGGAGGGAGGGAGGGGGGGGGGAAGAATCAGGGTTAACCAAAGCTGCTATTTGGGCCTTAAGCGTTAAGAAGGAGGTGCTGTTAACGTATTTACAGTAAAGGCTGGAGCAGCCCAAGATTCGAGGCACCCCTGGTTATTTTGCTGCTTGCCTTTCCGCACTCAAAATGGCACCTGTCCTCTTTCTGCGGTGTTCATCCAGTGAACCGCTTCTGACTTGGGTAGGTGCCCTAGGCTGAATGCACAGATCTTGAGATGCACTCACTTTTCATGTGAGGTGCCTAGCCATCTCAAAAACAATAAGCAAAAGGTGATTGTGGGTCTCTTCCCAGAGCCCTCTGCAACAAGGACTTCCTGACAGAAGTACAGTGGTAACTCGGGTTACATACGCTTCAGGTTACAGACTCCGCCAACCCAGAAATATTACCTCGGGTTAAGAACTTTGCCTCAGGATGAGAACAGAAATCGTGCTCTGGCGGCGTGGCAGCAGCGGAAGGCCCCATTAGCTAAAATGGTACCTCAGGTTAAGAACAGTTTCAGGTTAAGAACGGACCTCCGGAACGAATTAAGTACTTAACCCGAGGTACCACTGTACTCCATGGTGCGATTGCCTCACCAAGATATGTAACATGCAGATACCCGGAGGAGCAGAATCCCAAGGTACCGTCTTTTTCTGTGTATAACATGCCCCCATGTATAAGACGACCCCTATTTTTTTGGGACCGCAACAAAAATATTGAGGGGAGATTGCTCAGAGTTGTTAAGCTTTTTTTGGGGGGGGGAGGGAGCAACCATGCCTCACCGCTATTGTAAATAACCCGCCCACCTGCCACAGCAACCAATCACACACCCAATCACCACTGCCAATCTCCTGCTGCCTGCTGCCACCAATTGCCTGTCCCACATCTGCTATCCGTGTATAAGACGACACACAATTTTTGCCTATTACTTCTAAGGAAAAAAATGTTGTCTCATACATGGAAAAATATGGTGTGCAGACTTGCAGCCTAAGGCTACAATCCTATACATACTTACAACAGATCAATCCCATTGAACTCAACAGGACTCAACTCTGAATAGATCTGCCTATGATAGCATGTCAAATACATGTTATTTCTAGAGCACTCGCTTGAAAAACCTTTGGTTTTAAATTTCACTGTTGTGATTTGTAGTCATAAGCTGTGTGACTAATTGTCAGCCACCTAGGTCTTTTACTGAATAAGTGGCATATACTTTTTGCTAACTAAAAACATAAATTACTTTTAAGAAACAATGCAGTGGGATGAATATGTAACACACATAAGTGATGGTGACATGTTTCTAAAGGCAACAAATTATGCGTCATCACTTTCTTTGTACAGAAGTATCAGGATTCTTCCCGTGCCTCCTCCCAGTTATCCTATTTTCTAAAATACATGGCAGCTTACAGCCGAAGCAAAAGAGACAGACAGCAGAGACTGAGGAGCAAAGAAATAAGTGTGCTACTAGAGCATTGTAGAGTTCAGTTTACATACTTAAACCTGCCTGCCGGGCCTCATAGGTGCTCCATCTCTGGCCAATCAGATCTTCCTCTGTGGAGGAGAGAAAGACAGGGTTGTATAATGATGCTTGGAATAATGGCAGATGCTCCTTCACTGAGGCAGTTTCATACAGTGCACTTTTAATATTAAAACTCTCCCAAAACTTTCTCTTTAAGTCATATCATATTTTCACCCCAACAGTTCAATCATATGTTCATTTATTATTTTTATTTTACTTCTTAGATTTATATACCGCCTTTCTCTGCTTTCCAACAGCTGGATTAACAATTAAAAAAGAAACAAGAAACCAGGAAGATAAAGAAAGGAGTGTGGGAGGTAAAAGAATATGGTGACAATGAAATATCACCTTCTCAATCTGACCTGTGGACAGTCCAGGAATCAGCGTGTTTTTACATGAGTAGAATGTGTGCTTTTATTTAAAATGCATCTCTGGGTTATTTGTGGGGCATAGGAATTCATTCACCCCCCCCAAATATAGCCTGGCCCCCCACATGGCCTGAGGGATGGTGGACTGGCCCACAGCTGAAAAAGGTTGCTGACCCCTGAAATAGGCTTATGAGGCCAACAGTTCTTTCGGGGATGCAAAGATACTCACAGGCAATGATCATGCAATAAGCCAGACTTTGTGGCTTATTGTGGTATATTTATTTTATTTTATTGTTTATTAAATTTGTATACTGCCCTTCATCCAAAGATCACAGGAAGAAGAGGCTGATTGCTCCCACTTTGCTTCCCCCCTGGTGCAAGTGGAATAAGCAAACTAGGAAGCTGGCTTTCTGTTACACCTGAACCAGGGATCGGGGTTAAATGCTTCCTGTCAAGCCACAATTGGGAGGCCAGCAACAAACCAGGTTCTTCCAGGGACCAGAACCAGCACTTTCTGACAGCCAGCAGGCTATTACTGAGCTAGATGAACCACTGGCCTTGCTTGGACTCAGACAGCTTCTCACAAGAATACAGAAATGCTACATTGGGTCAAATCAAGAGCATTTAAGCATTCTGTCTTTTAATAGCAACCAGATAGATGCAACAGAGAAAGTCATGATAAGCACCATTATTTGTTAGTTCCCACCATCTAGTACTGAAAGGTATAAATATGTGAACCTCTGGCTGCTAAACAACTAGCCTTTCATGGTAGTACAGACGCAACAGGAGAAGGGTCTGTGACTCCATATTCTGCTGACCTCTGGTCTGCATGGTGCCAAGAATTTACTCAGAAAATATTTACTAAGGAAAAGATGCCCCACATCTCCTGCCCACCTCTTTAGGCCCTTTTTCTACTTACTTGTGACACCTTCGCAAGATTTCATACACACTTCCTCCTCCTTAAAATTATTCTTGTTGCCTTCACAGCCTCCATAGGTGAAGCGACGGCATTTCTGAGCAAACGGGTTGTAATACCAGCGAGGTATGCTATCATCACATCTCCCAGTATCTGGCATATCCACACAGTGACCTGCCAAAAAATATGATTGAGATGGTTTTGTATCAGGACATTAGTTAATACCTGATCATCTGATAATAATTATTTAAATTGGTCTACTGCTTTCTTAGTGCAACTGCCTTCAAAAACTGACTTTCCCCATAACCGCTTGTTGCTTCACTTTATTTCTGTTCTAACTTTTTTTGGCAACTGTAGCCCAGTTTTCCTTAGCCTGACCCCCTCCAGATATTAAGCTACATATCTCATCATGGCTGACAGTTGGCCACGCTAGCTGGGGCCAATGTGTGTTGCAGTAATGTAACAGTATCTGAAGGGCACTAGGTTGGGCAAGGCTGGCCCAGGTATTTGAGGATAAGAAACAAAATGAACTCGTTCAGTGAATGATTCACATTTATAGAATCCTTACCTCACATTGTTAAAAGTTACAATTACATTTTTGCAAAAGTTTCATTGTTTCACAGTAACCAAGAGCTGTAGTCAACTAAGTCTTGCTCAGTGTTAGACCTATTGAAATTAATGAGCCTAAATTAGTCATGCCCATTAATTTCAGTGGGTCTACCCTGTGCAGAGCTAGCATTGGACAAAACATGGGTGCGGTCATACTTTATGTGCCAGAATAAATTTGTTACTCTTTAAGGTGCCATATAACTTTTGCTGGTTTTTCAAACCAGTTGAAGATTAAGATATATTTTTGTTCTTGGAATAAAAATCAATGCATTTAAAATACTTGAACACTACTTGACCAGTGAACTGACCACATCTTCTTTGACTGGGAAAATGCCTAACTTTAGTGTTCATCAAAATGATGCATATACTAAGGAGCTGAGAAGTGCTACTGTTCCTTTGCAGGAAAGCCTTTGGTACAGTTTATTCTTTTAATTTGAGCAAGGTAACTGCAATCCATCTCCAGTCCTTCTGGAACAGTCACCCTTTCCAACCCCAATTACACTTAGGGAGATGCAAATGTAAGTAATCAAACTGGTTATTAGCACATTCCTCCAAAGTAGAGCCCACTCCACAGGCATTCAGGATATACTTACTTTGGCTGGTGGTAACATTGATATTACGTAATCGATTGAACCCTTGCACATCTGCAAGAAACACAAAAGGGGAGGGGATAGTTCACATAATGGTTCTTTCGGTGTGATGACAGTGCAAAGAATCAGCATAAAGTCAGAAACTCCCTGACCTCTTATTTAAATAGTTTCTCCCTGTTGTTTTGTTAGTAGTTCTCTGATCTTCCCCATTCACCTCCGTATTTGTTTCTGTTATCAGTTTTAGACATACTACACCAGGGGTAGGCAACCTAAAGCCCGGGGGCCGGATGCGGCCCAATCGCCTTCTCAATCCGGCCCACGTGTTTTTACATGAGTAGAATGTGTGCTTATATTTAACATGCATCTCTCAGTTATTTGTGGGGCATAGGAATTCGTTCATTATTGTTATTATTTTTCAAAATATAGTCAGGCCCACCGCATGGTCTGAGGGATGGTGGACCGGCCCATGGCGGAAAAAGGCTGCTGACCCCTGTACTAGGCAGTAATAAGTAGACCTGTATGTATGGCCTACTTTAAAAACAAAACACCACAATAACATTTTTGCATCTATTTAACTGAAAAGCAAGAAAAGCTGAAATAAAACTAATTCTGGGAAATGGAGCGGATTTGGATGTTCTCATTTTGCAAAATGTATCTGGCAATTTTTAAAGCATTAAACATGTTGTCTGGAAGGTTTCCTTTCTGGTTTCTGAGATTTTAGTAGATGTTGCCCACATACTTTTCAACAGCAACTGTGAGTGCTGTTGCTTCTGTAGCCCAAACAGTACCACCCACAAGAGGGAGGTATCAGCAGACTTAGGGAAAAACCCAAGGTTTGCAAGACATGTGGTTAAACAAAACAGAACACTACACAAAAAGTGTGTGTGTGTGTGTGTGTGTGTGTGTGTGTGTGTGTGTGTGTGAGAGAGAGAGAGAGAGAGAGAGAGAGAGAGAGAGAGAGAGAGAATATAACAATTCAATAAAGACTGGGTATTCTCCGTGGCCACAGATTGCTGATTGATTGTTGGGGTGTGTACATGTGCAGAATACAGAAAACTGGAGCACAGGAAAACTAAATGGAATGGCTGGAATCCTGAACAGTGTACTCTACACAGCAACATTTTCCTTTAGTTCCCCCCCCCCCAATCAATGAAAGCTGGTATTATTCTTATATTTGTTAGCTGCCCTTTATTACCTAAAAAAATACAAGAAATAAAAACACCCCCACCTCCAAATGCAAAACATGTTCTCAATAAGCAACATTTTGAAGTCCTGTGAAATTGCAACCGACACTTTGAACAGAAATACAAACAAGAGCAACGGGAACATTAGCAAAGGGAAATGCAGGACATTGCCATTAAAAGCTAGTTCACACATGCCAGCTGGCTGCTTCTAGTGTGCACACATGTGCACACACATGCATACTGGCTCATCATAAAATCTCTCCCCACTCAATCCAAATACAGAGTCCTGTGGTACATCAGCACAAACAAGGCAATACACTGATACAAGCAGTAGTCTGCAATGATGCTGGCGATTGCAATGGGTGGAAATATATTGATGGTGCCTCTATATTCAGTCCTGCTTGCTTATATTTCTCCACACAAGATCCTGGACTCAATAAGAGAGAGAGGAGGGTTCATGTAAAAGTGTGTGGAGGGGAGAGAAATGCCTGATCTGCACAAGTGAACCTGTCCTTACGCATTTTTAGATTTCAGAGGGGACTGTGAAATCTGTATGGGACTGATTAAAATGAAGAAAGGCATGATCCATCTTTGGTGATGAAAGAGAGGGAGAAAGAAGACTACCATCCTGCCCTTTCCAGCTTCAGTTCTGTGAACTTGTGGAAATTGTTCTAGCAGAAGAGATAGTAGATTTGATAGTCCAGTGGTACCTTGGGTTACATACGCTTCAGGTTACAGACTCTGCTAACCCAGAAATAGTGCTTCAGGTTAAGAACTTTGCTTCAGGATGAGAACAGAAATCGTGCTCTGGTGGCGTGGCGGCAGCAGGAGGCCCCATTAGCTAAAGTGGTACCTCAGGTCAAGAACAGTTTCAAGGTTAAGTACAGACCTCCGGAACGAATTAAGTACTTAACTCGAGGTACCACTGTAGCTTCAGTGGTCTGTCCCAAAATTGTACAAACACATAAAATGAGAAGAGAATATGACTTCCTCTCCTGGGGTGGGGAGAGAAAAGGACCATGTTTGCCATCAGAGGGTGGCTGCTTCCACCTGCCATGGCCCACCCTTAGGTATCTCTCTAAGGGAGGAAGTGCCAGGAAAACAGCTAGAGTGTTTCTGGCCTTTTGACTCCAGATATAAAAGTTACCGGAGGTGAGGAGGGGGGCAAGAGGATGCTACTTCTGGACTGTTGAATAGCCGTGGCCCTCCATAATCTTGGGCAGATGTTTTTCAAGGCACTTTATTCCTTTCCCTGGAGATGCCAAGGCCTGGTTCTTCTGTATGTGTGGTATGATTATGCCCATTTTCAAAGACGTCACAGCAACACCTACTTACACGAATCACATAACTTCTCGTCTGACCCATCTGAACAATCTGCAGTTTCATCACATTCCAGGAAGCTGTCAATACAGCAGCCATCGTCACATTTGAAAGAGTAGGGCAGGCAGTTTTCATTGCACACTATAGGGGAAATATAAACCAGACCTTTTGGTTCTCAGCAATGACAGTGCCCCCTTCCGGATGGGGACATTTGCTTCAGATCAATCACCCAGACCAGGACTAATGATTGTGCCAGTGAGAGCAGTAAAGACAAGAGCTTCACCATGCCAAGAAAGCTACCTCTTTGCAACGCGGCAAGCACAGAGGCAAGAGACCAGTCACCAGTATTTGCCATTGAGGCTCAAGTCAGCAAGAAAGTGAGAAAGGGTGGAGTCATGTAGATATACAGGCAGAACCCGCAAAGCCAAACCTTGGCTTAGGGAGAGGGCACAAAAGTGTTGCAATGTGCTGTGCCGGGCCATGGTTTGGCTTAATGTATTGTCAAAATCTGGGCTCGTGGTTAAGTTTTCTCCTCGCTAACCATGAACTGTAACCAAGGCGTGTTACTGCTCACAGCTCATGGTTAGTGAGGAGAGAACTTGACTCAGGGACAGACTGTGGTTTTTCAAATTTCAGCGACGTCCTGCGCAAGGTGAAATTTCAGCACCCCCAGCTTGTCTCTCGCCTTCCGTGCTGCTCAATTTATGACGTTGTAGTTGTGACGCTCTGTGGTGCCTCCTAGTCCCAGCACCCAGTGCGGCAGAACCAGTCCGCTGCCCTAAATCCACCTCTGCTTAACTGCGAGCCCACCTGCAGGCAGAATGTTAAGCCAATCCTTGGCTCAGCTGAGTACAGCACGGCAACAGAAAGCACCAGGGAAGAGCAGAGTGGCTGCAGGTTCCACTCTAGGAATCTGCACATGTGGGCCATCTCCTAAGCCTAGACTTGGCTTAGTGTTCTGGACAAACCAGGCCACTGAAATGCTTACCTGGCTCATTTCGCTTTTCAACAGCACCTAGAGAGAAAGAAAGAGAGATTGCTGTTTTTCAGAAAATTACATGAAAGTCATTGGATCTCATCTAAAAATTCAGACAAAACAATAATACTTTATCTGTTAAAACATTTCCCCTCCTTTTAAATGCTGGCATGCACACAATTCATTTCCAGCTACACTACTGTGTTGGAGGGGCCACAGGAGAGAAAGAGGTTTTTTTTTATGTGGTTTCCCAACAACACCCTTCTAGAATTAGTGGAACAGCTGTCAGTCCTTCCCGATTCCAAAACCTAGCTAGCTTTTAGCAAAGTAGAAAAAGTCACAGGTTCAGAGACTCAGTGAACTCACTGTATTTAAAGCCATTAAGATTCAGCTCTGCCAATGCCAGGGGGCAGAAGTATGGGAAAGAACATGACTTGTGTGTTGCAAAACTCAGCATTCCGAGTTTACGTCCTGAAAGGATTGCAGGCAATTTGACCACAAAATTGAAGGTGAATTTCCCCAAGGAAGTGATTTACAGAGAGCTGGCTTCAGGTACCAGGCCTGTTGGCAGACCAACTCTCTGTTATTGGCCTCTACAGCCATAGCAGGCACTGTAACTCTCCAGCAGTTTGCCACAATTTATGATCAGTTCAGCATTAAAGATGTTGGAACAAGTCCCAGGCTAATTATTTCTTCCAAATTTATGGAGATTAAAAAACAGCCCCTCAAAAAGCCTGAGCACATCACATCGAGACTTGGTAGACAGGTTCTTCCTCCACCCTTTTCAAAAATTAATTCTCAGCGGCATCTATCAAATGCCAAATGTTTTCTCACTTGAATCTCTGAAATCCAGAAAGGAGGGATTTTCCTCAAAGGCAGACCAACCTTGGACATTCTTGCAGGCAAGTTTACATTCTTCTTCTCGTATGTAATTGTTCTTGTTGGGTTTGCAACCCCCAAAGGTGAATTCCTGACACTGCTGAGTTTCTGGATTGTAGTACCAGCGAGGAAAGCTAGCCCGGCAACGTCCCACCTTATAAGGAGCCAAGCAGTGCTCTAGAAGAAACACACACAGTAAGAATCAGAGAAGACACTGGTTAGAAAGCACTGGTTAGGTTTAGAAGAGTTTGGATTTGATATCCCGCCTTTCACTCCCTTTAAGGAGTCTCAAAGCGGCTAACAATCTCCTTTCCCTTCCTCCCCCACAACAAACACTCTGTGAGGTGAGTGAGGCTGAGAGACTTCAGAGAAGTGTGACTGGCCCAAGGTCACCCAGCAGCTGCATGTGGAGGAGCGGGGACGCGAACCCGGTTCCCCAGATTACGTGACTACCGCTCTTAACCACTACACCACACTGGCTCTCTGGTTTAGGTTTAGCTTATTCCCCTGATCTTACAATATTACTAGTTGGAAGGTCCCAGCATGTGACACTGTTCCCCAGGGTGTCCCTAAGACTAGTATCAGCCGGGGTTCCAGTTCTAGACTCTATCTTTGAAAGGTACAGCTAGCAATGACCCACCTACAGTCTGCTCAGCATTTAGCACAGTGACGGTGATGTTGGTAGAGCCCTTCTGTCCAGAAGTATCCGTCACAGTCAGCTGGAAGATGTACGTCCCTTCTTGCAGGTTGGTGAGCACCACATGATCTGTCTCTTTCTGAAGATGCAAAATGTAGAGAAGGCATGATAACATAACATATAGCAAGAGCTTCAGCATTCTCTCATCTTGGTTCAAGAAATGTAATGGTGGTGGGTGTTTTTCAGAGTTCACCTAAAGCAGGCATCCCCAAACTTGGCCCTCCAGCTGTTTTGGGACTACAGCTCCCACCATCCCTAGCTAACAGGACCAGTGGTCAGGGATGATGGGAGTTGTAGTCCCAAAACAGCTGGAGGGCCAAGTTTGGGGATGCCTGACCTAAACTCAGGATGGAGAACTTGTCCACAACCACCACACCAGTGCTGCTGGACTACAACTCCCATCATCACTGGTCAATGGCCATGTTCTGGAAATGATGGGAGCTGGAGTCCAGCATCATCTCGAGATGCCATGGGTTCCACAGCCATGACCTAAAGCATCAAGGCAAATTTGGAGGTTCCCTACTTTGGCAAACTGCCGCAGGAATTTTGAAGGACGTTTTTCAATGTCCATACACTGATACACTGCGAGCCAAGGACAACTGGGACTGCCCCACAGGACATTTCAAACAATAGATCCCAGCACTGGAGATATTTTAGTAGACCAGTCTTGCAGAAAGACCACAACAAAATGTTACAGAACACACAGTATTATTAGGATAACAGATAGTTGTAATAAAGCCTTTGAAAAAGTCACAGGACCTCCAATCAAAGCTGCCCCTTCCTGATGACATCAACTAGAAGGACCAAAGACTAACCCTTTCTACTACAAAGAGTAGAAGGAAGTCATGTTGGCTGTAAGAAAAAATCTGAAAGCCATATTAGGGCAATACCTTTATTACTCCAACCAAAATGCCACACAGTGATACAGTGAGTGGCCAAAGGAGAAGGAGACAGAACTTTGTAAAAGCTATTTGTACTTGCAGAAATTGGGCATCTGCTATTATGTGTTTTTCCCTCCTAGGAAGAAAGGCCACACTTGCCAGACGTAGACACAGATGGCTTTGAACATCAGCCAACTCTCCTGCCTCCCCATCCCTCAACTTTCTTTTTTTAAAAAACAATGTAACCTGATGAAGAGTTCAAGGCAACCTTGGGAAAGCTTTTCAAAATTGTGTTTAGAAGCCATACATTGGTTTTGAAAAAACACACACCAAGCCTTAAACACTGCAAGATATGAACACAGACTCAGATACCATGATGGCACTGTAACCTGGCACCTCACATTTGTCCAACATAAAATGAGTGCTTTATATTCATTCTTGCGTCATGAAGTAGACAGTAACAATTTATGGGGCATGTAGATGGCATGGCATTATACAACAATTTAGAGCAGGAAGCAAAGGCACTGGACATAATAAGGTTGCCAGACTAGTCCCACAAGCTAGAATTTACATTTGACCTCAGGTGACCCACAAGGGAAGCTAGCAACCTCTAGTCTGGGATCAAGTTTCTCCCTTTCCCATCTCCCATCATCTCCCCTGAAGCAGAAAACTCAAATTTCCTTGTCCTGTTTGAAATCTGCATCTTCTTGTTTTGTTTGAATCCATTTTTGTAGCCAAGACTCCATTTTCCTGGTAGCTTGTGGCCTAGCAAAACCATGAAATCTCATCATCCCTGCCTAGTTTAACCCCCCCACACCATTTTTAGATTGGAAGTGTGAAAAACCTGTACCTTAGTATACTGAAAGAATGCACCATTAATCTCTGAAGACTAGTACCATAAGCAATGATTGAAGAAAGTTGGCTAGGTGGAACAACTGACTAAATTTAATCTTGAAGTCAGTAGAAGAATGAAAATATTAATCACAAATAAATAAAAGAGGATGCTGGTGGATAGCTAACGAACAGAATAATTAGTCAAAGGTTAATAACAAAAGACAGAGCAGAATAGCTATACGTAATTAAATATTTTAATGAGAAGGCTGGGAGGGCTAGTCAAAGGAGCGAAAGGATTCCCAATTGGTTTAGAGTGATGAAAGTGGGTTATAGGAAATTTATTGCAGTCATATGATTGGTCAATAGTAATCATGTGTGTAATACAGAAGTGTATAAAAGCTCTATGCCAGGCATGGCCAAACTTGGCCCTCCAGCTGTTTTGGGACTACAACTCCCATCATCCCTAGCTAACAGGACCAGTGGTCTGGGATGATGGGCATTGTAGTCCCAAAACAGCTGGAGGGCCAAGTTTGGCCATGCCTGCTCTATGCAATTATACCATGTTACAGTCCTTCACTGATTTTTCATGAAGGCTGCCCCTGCATATGCTTGTACCACATAAAGGCCTAGTTTCACTTGAAGCCTGTTTTTTGAATGGCATTTTTCTTGGGACATCCCCCCCCCCACCCCAGCCACAGACCCCTCCCCCTTTCCTTCAAAGCAGTAGTGATTTGTCCCTGTGACTGGTCCTCCCACTTTGTCTCCCTCTCGCATGCAACTGAGGTGGCAACTGCCGGGTCTGATGTGGCTATTGTATACCTCCCCGCCAGTGGAAGGTACTTACAGTGCCCATTACGAGCAAGTGATGCTGTCAGGCCCCCGTTTCCCCAATGAAGGATAGAGCGGCAATTCTTAGATCGAAGCCCACCTCAAATGCTACCACCTGCCATGTCTGAAAGGCAGATTGAACACCACTGCATCCTGTGACTGAGGAACATGAGGATATTCACCCAGTCACAATCCCCAAGACTCTCCCTTGCCCTGGGAAAAGGTCGTTCGCTGCCCATCTCCTTGGGCCAGAAAAGGCAGATGATCTGACCCAGCACTCGTAGTGGCAAAGGACCTGCCTCTTGTTTTTGAACTCATTAAAGATTGCTGAAAGGCAGAATGTCAAACCGCTGGAGCCCTGCCTCCCTTGCAGTCATTACTGGAATCTGCCTAAACTGGATTTACTTACTCAGTAGCAAGCAAGGGATTGTATGTAGCACACATCTAGAGTACACGAACCCAGGACAGGTTCAAGCTTTGAACTGAGGCATGCCTTACATAATCAAACTTACACTAAGTACAGCTTACAGATCTGGCTTTCAGGCAGTCTCCTAATCCAGACACTGACCAGGCTCAGACCTGCTTTAATCTTACGTATAATGTAAGAAAACCATATGCCCTTAAACGATATTCTGGGATTAATAGTACTGAATGCTAATCTCATTGTCTTTTATCTTTGTGCAAAGTTCAACAATGCCATATCATTAAATATAAAAAAATGCATTAACCCATCTATTAATGATTTCAGGGATATAAAAAGGTCATTTAGTAGGAGAGGAAAGCAAAGGTGTTAGAGGGAGAAGGGAGTAAATGAATATCAGATGGAAAGCTGATGGCTATTCTCACAGAGCTTGTTTCTTTGCATAAAGAAAGGAGGCGTATGCTGAGTAACAACTTAATTGAACCATACTGCTGACGTCATGACAAAATGATTCACTGGCTCAATTCAGATGATCATATGCTGACTTAATAAGCCAAGACATAAACCACCTTTTTGCCACAGCATGCAGCCCCTTCGCTCCTCTCTTAATAGGCGCCACAATTAAATCAGGGAATCCCTGAATCAACCATAGTTTCCCATTTCATCCGTACCAAGAAACTATGGTTAGAAGTTTCAGAATCAAGGTATGATATTCAACCATAGGCCATAGTTTAAGATTCAGGCTTGTTCTAAAGCTTTTAATCAATCTTAAACTATGGCCTATGGTTGAATATCATACCTTGATTCTGAAACTTCTAACCATAGTTTCTTGGTTCGAATGAAATGAAAAACAATGTTTACAAAGTGATTCCCTTTGTTTAATCATGGCTGACACAGAGGAAGGAGAGAAGGGGTTTCATGTGCAGGCAGTTCATTCTCTCAGCTTATTAAGAAGATATAATCACCTGAATGCTGATAAGTGTAGATTGGCAAGCTATTGTGGAAGCAAACCTAAGCCAAATATTTGGCCTTCCTTACCTCCATCACCAGAGAGTCATCGCCAGAGAGAAGAGTCCATTCATAATTCACAATACCATGGTCATCAAAACTTTCTGAACCCCTCAGCGTCACTGGCTCGTTAGGCTGCACTTTCATCTCCATCCATGCACGGGCCACAGGCGGCCGATCATCTGACAAGGGAGAGAAGCAACAACATTTTTATGTATTAATTCAAAATATATCCTGACAATCTACATACAGCACCATGCACAGATAACCAATAATAATATAAACTGAATAAAATCATTTTTAAAAAATCAACAAAGGACGACAGAATGCCTGGATCCAACTCTGAAGAATGAAGGGAACACACACATGACTAAAATGACATGACAGCTACAAATGTACCCCACAACCTGCAGGAGATTTTTAAAAAATGGATGCTACATTAGCGGTTTATTTAGTTTTTAAAAATATTAGACATTTTTTCAAAGTGGTGGAAGACAAGTAAGGGATGAGGTCAAGTAGCACTTTTGTAGCGTATTGTTGGCTCAGTGACTGTTGCCGCCATCTTGTCTACTTCCTTGCCTGTGCCCATTCTTATATGCAAATAGAAGAATAAACAGGGGAGGCTCATCCAGCAGTGGAGCACTGCCCCACTAACCTCAGTCTGCTTTTATCCAGCCCCTACCTGCCTGTCTTCTTACTTTATAAAGCTCATTGATGGTCCTTTTTGTCCTCCTTCCTCTCATTGTTGCCACTGTACAACTCAGCACAGTGGAGGATGAGGGCAAAATCATAATCCATCGGTTCTACCTCTCATTGGTTCTCGCTCCACCTGTCACAGGTGTCCATCCAACCTCTACTTAACCTCCAGGCAAAGAGTGGTATTACTACTTGATCCTACTAACTCAACAAACAGGCCCTTGAGACAGTTGATGAAGAAGCCGGACTAATCTTTTACCTCTGAAAGTTCACTCCAGCTTTCCTATCCAATTTATCTTTAGCAATAAGGGCTGTTCATCTGGAGGGAAAGGGCCAAACCTAGTAAGCTGCAGGCAAAGACATTTGACGCCAAATGGAAATATACTGGGAAGTTTCCAGTGACCTTAAACTAGAATGAAGTGCAGCCAGTTATGCCAGAGTTTTCAATCAGCTACCTAAACGTCATTACAGAAAGTGGCCGGAACAGCAAGACTTTTTAACAACAGGCAAAGACCAGCAAGTGCTCAGGTCACACCCAAAGGATTACAATAGGTTATATCCATGCAAGCACACTGTTCCCATCATTTTCCCAAGGTCGTTTCCCCACGTGGATTTCCCCAAAGTCGTTTCCCCACATGGATTGCCATGTGCTTAGAAAACTGGCAGTGGCTCTCCAAGATCTCAGGCAGTTAAAGGTTTTTCATAGAATCTGCTACCTGACCCTTTTAACTGGAGATGCAAGGAACTGAATGGATAGAGACTACTTCCTTCTAAAACACAGGCATTGTTTCCATGGAATCCTCTGCTAAGCCAATGGAAGAAAACTCTCCAATTTATAGCAGGGGATTCTGATGCACCCACTCCCATCCTGTTTCAACAACAATATGCATGATGCTGCACTGTGGTTGTGCATTCAGACATATATATGACAGATCAGACACATGTATCAGATGTTTTCAAATTAGAGCAAACATGACTTAATAAATGAATAGCCCCCTGAGTATGTTTATTATGCCACCTCTTCTCCCCAGAAACTCATTAGATGAGTTTCTCCATGGCGACCGGCTCTTCTCATGTCACAAAGGGAGACAATCTAACATAAAGGTGCTTTACACAGAGGTTCAAACAAAAAAAGAATCTGGAAGATCAATTATAAAACTCCCCAGCATTTTTCTGCATGTATTTCCCTTACCCCATGAAAAGCAATGGGGTGGGGCGCTGATCACAAAAATAGCCTGCAGGGCAATGATAACTACCTCCTTCCGCAGTGATATATATATTTATATATTACACAGCATTTAAACACAAAACATCCCTTACAAAATATAAATAGCACATAACAAAAAATAAAAAATTGCATTCTGAAAGTACTGCTATATACAGTGGTACCTCAGGTTAAGAACTTAATTCGTTCTGGAGGTCCGTACTTAACCTGGAACTGTTCTTAACCTGAAGCACCACTTTAGCGAATGGGGCCTCCTGCTGCTGCCGCACCGCCAGAGCATGATTTCTGTTCTCATCCTGAAGCAAAGTTCTTAACCCGAGGTACTATTTCTGGGTTAGCGGAGTCTGTAACCTGAAGCATATGTAACCTGAAGCGTATGTAACCCGAGGTACCACTGTACTGTATCTAATTTATGTTTATTTATAAAAGTATTACTATTCTACTTGATGTACTACCCCCCCCACACACACACTGGACCACAAAGCCCTTTCATGTATATCAGAAACAGTTACAGTGGGCCTATTTAGGCATTAATTGGTTATTTACATGATTGTGTTTGTTTGTTTGTTTGTTTGTTTGTTTGTTACTATGTTATATATATTTTGTGTGTATTTTCATACTGCCTCAGCTCAAATTACTTATTTGTGAAAACCAACCTGCATGATGCATGAAGTGTTATGAAATAAGGAAATCGTTAGCTCCCTATAGATCACAGAGGACCCAGGCCCTTTTTATACTCTAGGCAGTATGGTTAGGATCACATCAAAGTCCCCATAGGTTTTTACTAGGATATCACCATGACAAGTGCACTTACTTGGCATTTGATTACATAAATTGTATGTTTCACAGTGAAGTACTCCTTCCAGAAACATCCCAGAAAGGTTTATAATTGCTCCAGGGAGTACTTCACTGCAAAACAAGTGTGAGCATACTTCCTAATCTCCAGTGCTATTTTTCTAGAAAAAGAGGTGCCAGAACTCACCATGAACACTTCCCTCGTTCTCTTAGGACGGCTATGGCGCCCACCTGAGACATGTCAGAACCTTGTTCCAGTGATTTACACCTGGGGCGGGAGGGGGGGGGAAGCCCTGCTAATCTCCACACTAAAACCAGGGCTAGAAAATATATCTATCCAAGCTCTAGATAGGGTGTGTGCTTAAGCAATTGCCTGATGTGGGACGTGATGGTGAGATCTTGTCTCTTTCAGAGCACCACTGCTACATGCCCAGGCTGGAAGCCATCATTCATTTGTATCACTGACGTTATGCCTCTCTAGTTCATGCACATTGCACATAGTTGCTCTGGGTGAGCTTTTGGGAACTGTCGCCGGGTCAGTTTCATTTACTGTAGTACTTCAACCTTCCTCCAAGGTGTTTAAAATAAAATTTTATTCTTGCACTGTTAACATCACCTGGGCCCTCCAGCTGAAGTCCCCAACTGCACCTTGCCCTGACCCCAGGAAGAAGGTGTTGTGCCAACTCTACCTAGGCCAGGAGGCTGCTCAGGACAAGCAATTAAAACAGGAAATCTGTTTTTGTTTTCAAATATCTTGAAGGTTCTTTCCCTTTACTGAAATATGGAAAAAAATAAAGATCAATATCGGATATATTTTTATCAAGACTAAACCACTAATCTAAATAAAAACGCAGAGCAGAAACAGAAGAAAAAATGAATGGGGTAAAAGAAAAAGAGGGAAATGGAGAGAAATAGAAAAGAGAACTTCTGATTCTTTATCTGTCAGCTATTTAGAGAGAACTGTTCAACACATGTACTCTAAGACAACACTCAACAAATCCACCTTTTATAAACTAACATTATCTTCAATCCTCAAACCGAGATATCATAAGTACATTTCTTTTTCATGCAAAAAACCCATAGAAAGTTTCCAATCTTTAGTCAATGTTGACAATGGTTTTTCTCTGATTAAACATGTCAATTTCACTGTCTCAGCCAAGTCCAGTAATTCTAACAACCATTTCTCCACTGTAGACAATGATGAATTTTTCCTTCCTTGTGCATGTAAAAGTCTTGATGCTGTGATCATATATTGAAATAAAGTTCCACAGACTTTTGCTAATCATATACGCGTAAATCTCAGCAGGCTTGGGAGAACCTCTAGGTTTGCAGAAGTACCACAAAAAAGAGTCAGCCCAGACCATGGCATAAACCCCAAAACAGCTATGGCTGAGCATGCTTAGTGGCCGTGAAATACTTGCTGTCTGAGTGTTGGAAGAAAAAAAAAAAGGGAGAAACTGGGAGGAGAAGAGGGAATGGGGAAAAACGGAATTTTGACCAGCAAGGAGGACTCCTGTAGGCCTCATCTGTAGCTCAGTTTCAAAACTCTGCAAGCCCTGCTGCACATTGTATTGTGTTGCAGCCATCCCTGGAATCTGCCTCAACAGGACTTGCCTACTTTATTCCAGACAAAAGATTTCACTCAAGGTACACATGAAGAAAAACAAACAAAACTCATACCAATAAAATTCCTTTTTGAAAAGAGAAGACAGATTCTAAAGGTGAGTCTGGTCTTTAAGGGATTAAAGCATTCAAGCCTGAGCCATTCACCTTTATAGAGAAAGACAACATGCACACACAAACACACACACACACACACACACACACAAAAACAACAACACACACACACTTGGACCTTTGCTCGACCTGGAACTTTTTTTCCCCCCAACACGGAAATTAAATGAACTGAAGGACATAATTGTACTACTGTACAAGCTTAGATCAATATTTTGGTAGTTGTATAAGTCCAGGGAGGAGTATGTAGAGTCAGTGGAAATAATAAATGCTATTAGGACCAGTTAATGTCCAAAACCCAAAGCAGTTGTTGCTTTTGTAGCAAGAATCAGTTTCATGAAAGAGCCCTGGTTTGAACCCAGAACTATAATTCCCAAGGTTATGTTGGGGAAAGGATCCAAAACAGTTAGACTGGGTAAAATCTGTAGCCAAGACGCCACCGGCAAACCCCTTTACAGACGAGAACATTTGAACCACCTTGGTTTTTGCTCTGAGACGCAGCAATATTCTGAAGTCTCTGCCTTTTGCAGTTCTGCTATCCAAGATCCTTTTAGCTGGAGATTCAAATTGGGCCTTCTGCAGCAACATGTACTCTGCCCCTGGAGATGCAGCCTCTTTCAACACCAGAGTTTCAAAGAAGTCCTTTCTCTCTTTATCATGACCTACACTATACAAAAACTAACCTCGCCTCGATACATAATCCTGGTCTAACTTCCTTTATCTGCGAACTTTGATTCAAGTAAGCATTTGCCTATCATAAACACAGATCAAAGTTCAGCATCGTCCAGTTGTTCGTACTTTCTTTAGCATTGTATACATGACAAATACCTTCCGACTCTAAGCACTGCAACTCTTTTTAGTCTGTACCACTTTGGATTTTCAGGGGTTTCGCTTCCCTTGTTTTAAGGCAAACAGTATCACATTCTCTTCAGCAAATCCAAAGAAATTCAGCGGCCACATGACACTGAATTTTTTTTGACTGCTGTGAAAGTGATGTTGGCCAGTATGAGTTCTGTGCCATTGCAGCGAGTGGCTTTAAGCTTTCCTGCAAAAACACTGGCAAAGGTATCAGAACATTTCATATTAATCTAAAGCAGCAGCCAACTATGTCACGGTGAGTGTTGGGGCTGGGCGATATCAGCTTTGCAGCATCGCAGTATATCACCAGCCAAACGCCGTGGTCTGGCGATATACCGCGATATTGAACAAACAAGCTGCACTGGCTGCGAGGCACCCGATGAAATTGCCGCAGCTCTCACCGCAGGAGCTGAGACATTTTCACCCCAGCGCCTAGCGGGCTGGGACAAGGCAGCTTGTTTGTACAGCTCAGCTGGGGCACGGGAGGGCTCCCCACCACCAGTTGAGCCATCCCCGGTGTTCCCCCAGCTTGCGGATGAGCGGGGAGAGCAGCGGGGATCCCTTGCCTGGAGCCAGTGCAAGGCTGGGGGACTCTGAGGGGAGCAGCAACCGCACACTCCTCAGCTGAGCAGTTAAAAGATGCAGTGGGGAGAACAAGCTGTATGGGCGCTTCGCCGGTGTAGCTTTTTTCTCCCTCTGCACAGTATGAGGGTAGAGCAAGGGCCAGCAACCTAAGGCCCATGGGCCACAAGCGGCCCATGGTGGTTATTTAACCAGCCCATGGAGCCCCGCCACCCGCTCAGGGAACCCTTTCTGCTTGGTCAGCTCCTGTGCACCGCGCTAATCTGGCGCAGAGCAGAGCGGGGACCGCCTTCCATGACGCTGGCCGGCTTCCCATTGGCTGCAGGAAGCTTCCGCGGCCAATGGGAAGCTGTGCACGCCTCCTCCGCCCCAGAAGGAGCATTTGTGCATGCATGCGCACACACACTCCGGCCCACCGCGGCATCTGTGAGACCGTGAACCGGCCCAAGCCACAAAAACTTTGCAGGCCCCTGGGGTAAAGCAACACTCGCTAGAGGACATCGCTAGCAGAGGGACTCGGGAGCGGTGGTGGTTTCACCAGTGATACACCGCTGAGTGAAGCCGACATCACAGTCTGCTCCTCATATTGGTCCTGGGCTATATACTGATATATCGCCCAGGCCTAGTGTGTGTTGCTAAATCAAAATTAAATCCAGACCAATCCAGGATTCACACTTTTGTCCAGCAACGTTCACACCTGCTACTAACGGGTGCAAGCAATCAAAAGGAAAGAGGAATTTCTGTGTCCCACCATTTATTTTTCTGGTAAATGTGAAGGGGCTAAAGTACTTTACAACAACCCTGCAAGGTAGGTTAGGCTGGATGGCAAAGTCTGTTGGGAAAACAAACGGCAAATTGCTGGGCTCCACTGCAAAAACACCTTGGAAGGAAATCCCCATCTCTCTCAATAAAAGCCACTTCCCTGCATGCAAGTGCCTAGGATCAAAGACCAAAAGTCACCAGCAGTTGCTTCTCGGGTGTTGACAGTTCTGGAGACACTTCTTCCCACCCAAGAAACTGAAAAACTGGAGGCAGGCTGTGTTTGCAAGTATTTCACAGTATTAGGAGAAGTTGCTGTTCTAAACATAGGCAAAAGTTTGAGGAGGTTATTATTCCACTCCCACTGAACTGGTTTGCCTAGACCCAGAATAAACCTATGAAGTCATAACTTAAATAGCAGGCTCTAGATTGTTGCCAGTAAACATCTTTGGGTCCTGCCCTTCCACATAAGGAAAACACAGGATTCCCATTTTATGGAGAAAACAGAACGAGCACAGCATCATCACTAAAGGGTAAAACAGCAGGCACCCAAGAATACAGTTTATGATGAGCAGCATTATTCCTTAATTCTTAGCAGCCAAAAGAATCCTTAACAGAAACAATCCTTAACAGCCAAAACAAGTGGCAAGAGCTGAGGGGGCGCAGAATTGCTCAAGAATTACAAACAAGGAGAAGAGTCTTTGGCATATTATTCCATCTAAAGATTCCAGACAAAATGCTTTTATTTCAATTCTTGCTCAGCTTCAGCACAATCATGTATCATCATCTTCTGACTATTTTTTTTTTAAAGCGGTCAGCAAACAAGTACTCAAATACCCATCTATTCCTAAAAGCAGTTTTCTCATTTGAGCAGAAAGTGTTTAGGCACATAGAATCATAGATTTGTAGAGTTGGAAGGGACCCTGAGGGTCATCTAGTCCAATCCCCCACAATGCAGGGATTAATATGCAGCTGTCCCATACGGGGACCAAACATGCAACCTTGCCATTATCAGCACCATGCTCTAACTACCAACTGAGCTAATGCCTCCCCTCCACACACACCTTTTTTCACCCCAGAGCTGTTTTTGCACATCCATTTTTATTCTGGTATATAAAATCTTATGTCTGCTGATCAAAAGAATCCCCATAGATCTTTCACCTGGACCACAAGAGAGGGAAGAAGGCTAATCTCAGCGAAGGAAGCAAATCTATTTCAGTAGGGAAGGGGAGCCTATGGGCTTTCCAGAGGATGTTGGATTCCAACTCCCATCAGCCCCAGCCAGAATGGTGATGAGGGATGAAGGGAGTTCTAGTCCAACCATCTCTGGAGGGGCGACAGGTTCCTCACTCTGTTCTGTGGGATGGAACAGAGCTTCTACAGAAATTAACAGGCCACCCATGTGAGCCAAGGCACATATCGAGCTTGGGCTGCTGGATAAGGAAGAGCATGGCAATGTTACGTTGCAACCTCAGCTGTGTTTGCTGTGGTTGCATTTGACAGCTAACAAATAAAAACAGCTAAAAAATAAAAAGCACTGTATTGGCAGTGCTTGGTGAGCTGATCATCACGAGGCTGTACAAGAGGGTGAAGGTTGCCACCATAACTGGGCAAGGCTCTAGAGAAATCATACTGGAATTATACTGGACATACCAGTTGGGGCATTTGGCCTACAGGAAGAGGAAGTAGCATGGCCCAACTGCCCATCCTTATTTTGACATTATGGAATTTGCCCATTATTACCCTTAATGTTTTGCCAGACTAACACTTTGGGAAGTGGCATGTACCAATTCTTAGAAATTATCTCTAAGGTACTCTTTAGGGCTCCAAATGCTTTGCAGTCATGATCAGATTTATCCTAGCAGCAGCCCTGTTCCCATTTTATTGATGGGGAACTGAGGATACAAGAAAGGAACCCTGCCCTGATGCATTTCTGAAGTCAGCTCCCACAGGTCTCAATCCAGCCCAATGATCCACCAGCACAGAGGAGAGGACCTGTGGCCCTCCAGATGTTGGACACCAGCCCCCATCAGAAGCCGCAGCCAACATGGCCAATGGTCATGGATGATGACTATTGCAGTCCAGCAGCATCTAGAGGGCTACAGGTTTCCATCCCTACTCTAGGAGCACAGTACCATTTGGAGAACACATAAAAACAGAGAATCATAGAGTTGGAAGGGACCCAAGAGTCATCTAGTCCAACCCCCTGCAATACAGCAACCTCTTGGCCAACGTGGGGCTTGAACCCATGACTCTGGATTAGGAGTCTTGTGCTCTACTGCCTGAGCTATCCGTCAGGTCATGCTTGATTTATATTCCGGCCTAGCCTCCTCCATTACCCATGTAGCTTATTTACTACTGCACTTCTGACCGCTATATTGCTCTTTGGGCCAATAACGCGAGAGCTAAGCACACATTACATATGCACTGCATGCTGCAGGGGTGCAAAGCTGCTAAACCAGTGTTTCTCAAACTGGGGTCTTCAGTTGTTGTTGGACTACAACTCCCATCATCCTTGACCACTGGTCCTGCTAGCTAGGGATTATGGGAGTTGGAAACTATGGAGACCCAAGTTTGAGAAACACTGTGCTAAACTGTATCATTTGAACAGTCAACTCTCCTACATTTTTGCTGTCCCCTCTCCCTCTTTGACTCTACATATCCGTTCACATTTACAATAACCTAAACACATCCAGAGAAAAAGCTTGGAGAACTGATCAAGCGGAGTGGACAACATGTATACAGTACTTGACCTGTTCCTCTTGAGACTGCATGCAGGGTTCATTACGACCAGGATGCTATTCTACACATTCTCGGCGGTCTCTGTTCCTTACTCTTTGGGTGGGGTCATATGCATTGCCTAAGTCAGACAACCACACAGCCTTGCCTGCCAAAACTAAGTTTTAATGACATGCACAGACTGAAGGCAAACTTCTGTGTTTTGTCTCTTACATTCCCTCCAGCGCAGCAGAAGTCTCAGGCAGGTCATGGAGAGAAAGTGACGTAAACGAAAAAGTATCTGCCAGGTAGGTAAGTCACCTCACTGCTCAGGGGCTTTGTTAATCCGGTCTCCTAGAAACACACCTATAGTAACCTCACTCTTCCCGGGGAACCAACGGAAATGATGCACTCACTTGTCCTGTTCGAACAAGCCTTCCATTCCCCACGGGATTCCCCACCTCCTGACCTAGTTCATATGTCATAGCTACAGAATACATTTGTCTTCTGGCTCAGATCCCACCACCATTCCTTGTCAGCGGCTTCAATTGTATTTCATTTTCAAATATCTCAATCCCACAAATCAGCCCCCAGCAAACATAAACATGCGGAGATTTTTAAAGCCACACACAAAAACAAAGCAGGAAAGAAGCAAATTAAAGCTGGAGTAGACAAAAGAATAAGCGTTTAGCTTATCTCCAAAAGCCCATCTGGATAGAATTTACAATCCTGGGTCAAAATGAAGAACAGGCACCAAGCAAACCTTCCCAGAAAGGCATTCCAAAAGCTGGAAAGACCAGCAAGCGTCTATGATAGTTATTCAGAGAAGGCGCTTCAGAATATGCCCTCAACACAAGGGGAGTTTATACAAGAGAAAGTCAAATTGGTATTACTGCGTACAGTCTCCAACTCATTCAATTTTTGGGAGCTAGTTTATTGTTCACCAATCTTCCCATCTCCTGGCTTGGAACAGTTTTTCAGCTCCCTTATAATAATTGGGTGGTGGAGGTTAAGCTTCAATAACGTCAAACTTTTTCCTAACACACACACACATATATGTTTCAGTATACTGACAGGGTCTATTTACACAAACATCTACATTCCTTACTTTTTTTGGAACTGCCCCCATTAACAGATAAAGCATTAAATTTGCTTTGGTTACTATTGAGAAATCCTGCAGCAATTTTGAATGGGGAAACGTCTAATGAGTGCAGGGCAAATTGCTCTCACAGCCTTCAAAGCCATCCATGCCCATGTATTTGCCATGCCTAGCATAAAGTATAGAAAGTAGGAAACCAGTGTTTTCATATACTGTGTATATATCATCCACTACAACAGCTACATTTTAAAAAAAATGTGGTGGATTGTTCAGGAACATCAGAAGAGAGTGCTGGATCAGGCCCACCTAGTCTGACATCCTGTTCTCACAGCAGATAACAAGATGCCTATGAAAAGCCCACAAACAAGACCTGTTATTGATGGCATCATGCACACACGACAAAACCTTTCAAAAATACCCAACATCACTATCGTGTTAATCTCCTCCTCTTTCCAGTAACAGAAATGCATGAAACATTCTGAACAGAAGAGAAAGCAAAAATAAAAGGTCTTCCTGGCTGTGCCGAGACCTCCTTTATTAATGTTTTATTTATGCTTTTACAGTAAATTGGTACATCCAACTGGTAAATTGGAGCTGTGACCTCCTATACAAACATAGGAAGTTGCTTTACATCAGATCAAACCTTTACCCATTGATCTTTGATCACTTTCATGCTATATATTTAAAGACAGAGCTGTTCCGCCAGGCCTTTGGGCAGGATGCAGTTTGACTTACTTTCTTTTGTATAAAACAAGCCCAAAGGAGGCCCCAACCCGCTCACAGGTCCTTATATGACCAGTGGAAACAGTTGGTCCTGGCAAGTACTCAATTCCAACCTAATAATTGCCACCTGCCCAGATTTTAACTTGTCTGAATTAATTTTAAGGTGTATTTTAATTAACTGATGTCTGTTTTTATGTATATTGTCTTGTTTTTATGATGTTAGCCGCTCTGAGCCCAGCCTCGGCCAGGATACAAATAAAATATTATTATTATTATTAAAGCACTATTATGCCACTTTAACACTCATGGGGAATCCTGGGAACTATAGTTCTGTGTGGGTCAGCACCCAAAACAAACGACAGTCCCCAGGATTCTCCACGACTGTCAAAATAATATAACAGTGCTTTAAATGTATGTTGTGGATGCGACCTTTGGCAGTGGCTCTCCAGAGTTTCACGCACACCACCTGCTGCCTGAGCCTTTTTAAACTCAAGATGCCAGGAAGCTGCAGTTCCCCCTCCAAATACAGGACCTTGCACTGTATTCTCCTCCTCCATTAAAGCACTCCTGGTTCAGCATGAGGCAATTAGGTTCCAGGAAGGCTCAGACCTAATCCCCATGAGACTCCTTGCCCTAGGTTTAGATTTCTTTGAAGACTTTGATACTTCTGTTGCCAGGCCGCAAATAGTGAGAGAACAGAAATGGAAAAAATGCTTCATGGAAGGCACATCTTTCCGTGCAATTAAATGCTTAAAGCGGCACTTTTAAAACGTTTGGACCTGCAAAGATATTTTGATAGGTGCACAATGAGCTTTTACTCAAAGCTCTCTTAGGTAATCCAAGATCTGAAACTCCCGTTTCTCTCCCACAAGTCTCTGGACATTCAGGAGTCAAAGCACATTTAGGCCAAAGGAAAAAATTATAGACTATGGGTATGGATTGGTATATCACATTCCCTTGAGCCTTCAGCACTGTATCTGCAGATGACCTGAGTAAGGTCTGGGGTTGTGCGTATTCAAAATGTTCCCTAGGGCCTGGCACCGTGCTTCTGTCCCCAGTGAAATGTGGTAGAATCCCTTTTTACAGACTACTAGAGTAGTGCAGGACTTTGCATGCCATTTCAATGACTGTGCATGCGCTGTTCTTATTTGTTGATATACTCCTTAATATTCCCCCAGAAGTTCATGTCTGCAGTCAACGGGGCTAAAAGGTTTATCACTACAACAAGGAACCTGAGTAGGGATTAGAGACAAAGTTTCCCTGGTCCAAATCCTGCACAAGTCCAAGTCATGTCCTCATTGGGAATGTCCAACCAGTCATGACACAGGGCATTCCTACAGCCTTGACTGAGTGTAAGAAGTACAGCATCACATCATGGGTTGTTGCAGGGGAATTATTCTTGTTGGGTAAGTCAGAGATTTTCAACCTTTTTGAGTCCACGGCTCCCTTAAGCAACTACCTTCTTTCTGCGGCACCCCTGTGGGGCTCAGGAGCCCAGTTAGGACACCCCGTGCCCACAGAGATGCCTGCCACTCACCCGTTTTTGAACATCCTCCTCTGTGGAGTGTTCCCTCAGCCTCCTCTTCTCCTGCTGCCGCCCTTCTTGCTGCCCCCCACCCTACCCCAAAGAGAGGTGTCTTCCAGAGGCACCATTCACCTGCAGAGCTTATAGCCAGGCCTGCTGCAATAAACAGCTGCACCAGCCTTTGGGAGGCAGAGACATGAGAGGGCATCAAAGGGAGGGAGGGAAAGAAAGAGGGACAGAGGCCCGTGGCACCCCGACCATCATTCAAGGCACCCCAGGGTGCCACGGCACACTGGCTGAAAACCACTGGGGTAAGCGATAGTCAAGCTGGCATGCAGGCTGGTTAGTTAGTGACAACTGATAAAATTACATCACTGACTACATCCAGGAGTTGCCCATAACACAACCTGAAGCTAATCACAACAACTATAGATGCATTGTTGTGGAATGGGATGTAGTTTCCTAGGCATGCAAGGCAATAGAGGAATCAAATAGTACAAGCAGATCATCTTTACTTGTAAATCTGGCAATACTCACCTGCATGCCTAATATTGCATTGTTTGTGTGTTTGGGGGTAGGAGCTATTTGCAGGAATGTTTATAAGATCAGTAACATACAAATGGTATGTGCTTGACCAATGATGATCAGATACATTTGTGCAAATTTACTGTCTCGAGTAATAATGATAAATCACAGATGCAAATTTTGAAGCAAGCTAAAATGAATTTTTAAAGACTCCAAGTTACTAAAAAATTGAACAAGGCACTCTTTGCTAGAGTTAGTATGCAACCAAAGGCCACCTGGTCTGCAAAGTACTATAAAATATAACATATTTAGTGGGTGGAAAATGCAATCACCCTCAAACAAAAGCCCAGTCTTGAGGAAGGATACACAGGCAGCACACAAATAATGGGCAGCACATGTACATTTGTAGTGTTAGAGATCAACATGTGCAGAAAGGCCTTTAGTGGCATTTCCCCATGAGTTTACCATTCTTTTTGTTAAAGGGCTACTCTGCGTCATAATCCATGTTGCATGGGGATGTGGGATAGATGTTTTACACAGTCACAATTTGCATAGGCACACAAGAAGCCACAATGTGGAAAAGTTCCATAGCTAAAGTAAACTGGAACATTCCTGTAATATTATACTTTTCCAGGAAAAAGTACAGAACTATGTTATTGATGAAGAGCCTGCCTGCCTGCCACTCCTCATATTAGTTTTGTTAGAAACTGCTGCATGTATTTTGAAAGATCTTTATGTAGACATTCTACTGGAAGGCTGCCATTATAGAGAAGCAATAACAACAAACTACAGACCCTTGCCCTTCACCCCTATAACACGTTCAGTTAAATTATTCAGCCAGGATCACACAGTGAAAAGGCTGAAAGTTCTTAAGCTTTCATTTACACATTCCAGTTATGCAGCATAATCTAAGCATCTTTTTCTCACAATTAAATCCCACTAAATTCAATGGGTTTTACTCTCTGGTGGATTTTTCCAATGAGATTTCCTCCCTGTGCTTAGATTTCAGCCTTTTTAATACAGTGGTACCTCGGGTTACATATGCTTCAGGTTACATACGCTTCAGGTTACAGACTCTGCTCACCCAGAAATAGTGCTTCAGGTTAAGAACTTTGCTTCAGGATGAGAACAGAAATCGTGCTCTGGCGGCGCAGCAGCAGCAGGAGGCCCCATTAGCTAAAGTGGTGCTTCAGGTTAAGAACAGTTTCAGGTTAAGAACGGACCTCCGGAACGAATTAAGTACCATATTTGTCACTCTATAAGACGCACCAGACCACAAGACGCACCTAGTTTTTGGAGGAGGAAAACAAGGAAAAAAATATTCTGAATCTCAGAAGCCAGAACAGCAAGACGGATCGCTGCGCAGTGAAAGCAGCGATCCCTCTTGCTGTTCTGGCTTCTGGGATAGCTACGCAGCCTGCATTCACTCCATAAGATGCACACACCTTTCCCCTTACTTTTTAGGAGGGAAAAAGTGAGTCTTATAGAGCAAAAAATACGGTACTTAAGCCGGGGTACCATTGTATATGTGCTTTCCCTTCCTTTCCCCCCCCCAAAAGATATTTATTAAAGTTTTTTAAAATATAACAATGAAAAAAATAAAAAATAAAAAGAAACAAAATACAAAAAAACAAATAATTTTCCATAATATATCTTCCTTATGCTTATTTCCCCAGACCTCCTCATACCTCCCTTCTTTGTATTCCACTTCAATTTGTTAGTTCAGCAAATCCTTATCATTAAACTTTTACCCATTTATAAACCTCCCCCCCCCCCGTATCTCCTAAAGCATTACAGCTGGAAACCCCTTGGTTTCTATCCAACATCCTTCTAACAATGTGCTTTTCCTTCCTCCTGTTAAATATTCTGGATTTATGAATTTTCAAAACAATGCTTGGCCAGAGTCTCTCTCACAAAAGCATATTAACTTTTTCCAGAACAGACCAAGGTCAACTGGTTCCACTATTCAGTTCTCAGGGGCAGCAGATGCCTCTGGTTACTCATGATCAAGGCGTGAAGGTGGTCGCTTTCTCCTGCCATTTGTGCCCAAGAGGTATAAACTGCTCCTGGACATGGGGGCTCAACTGAGTAGTTTAAACCGCTTTGATAGACCTACACTCCATTCACTTGCCTAATCCAGGGGTCTCCAATGTAGCACCTCTTGGCACACATGTGCCCTTGACACCCACAGGGTGCCTGCTCCTCCCACTACTGAAATTAGGCTTGAAGGAAGCATTTAGCTGTAGCCAACTGAACAGGCTGTGGTGTGTACTTGGTTGTGAGGGTGGCAGCAGCTGTATAAACACATTAAACTTAAAGGGCAAAAAAGAAAGAAACCTGGGTTCGCTTCTACATACTTTCATCCTTAATTCAGACTTTGCGATATATCGGTATATTGCAGTGCTCAGCTGGTAACGTATCACAATGTTGAAAATTAGACATCACCCTGTCTTACAGGGAACTGCAGTTTGTGCTGAGAACTGAACCCAAGAGGGGTGAACTACAGTTCCCAGGATTGGGGGGGGGGGTTGTGTGTGTTGTATTACCTGCCACATTTCCTCCAGTTTGTGAATAAACTCAAGGCCCCTAAATGTTGGCGACGCCTGGTCTAATCCTTTTTTCAAAAACCAGCTCCTAACTCCAGTAGAAGTCCTACTTTTCCTTGCCAGCCCTGACCGTCTACCAGTCAGCTTTGTTTGGGTCTCTCTGGAATTCTACTATTTTTTGGGGGGTGGGAAAAATAATACTTCTCTCCAGTCCACAGTAGGGCAAATCTGGACACGTCCCACAAGTCACCCCAACCACAACACACACACACACGCGCGCGCGCGCACACACACACACATCTCCTTACCCCGATGGCCTTTCTCCCGCATGGCCACATAGGCCTCGTACACGTCCTTCTTGACATAGTTGAGGAAGCCATCCTTCCGGGCAAACTTGCAGACGAAGGCCTGCTCGTAGAGGCAGTCGAGGAGGAAGCAGCTGTGGATGCCGTCTTCCTCGTCCCCCCCGGGGACCTTCTCCACCAGAGCCAGGTTGCACTGCGGGTGCTTGCAGCAGGCCCGCACGCAGTCGCGGCCCCTCTCCACCGACGGCGAGGACAGGAAGGTGGCTCCGTTTTCCACCGAGGCGTCCGTGTCCAGGACGAACTCGGGCAAGCCGGCCGTGAAATGGGCCTGGCACCTGTCTCCGAAGGACTCTCCTTCCGCCGCCTCTTCCTGCCCGACGGCTACCAAGGCAGCCGCGACGAGCTGAAGCAGCAGCCCAGCCTGGACGTGAATCCGACGGGGGAGCATCGTGACGCAGGCGGAGCCCCTTCTGCCGCGCAGGCGGTGGATCTCCGCAGCCGAACGAGGGCGGTGCGCTTCGAGGAGCGGAAAGCAGGCAAAGCGCAGACGGGCTCGCCAAGGAGAGTCGACTGCGCCGTCGACTAGGAAAGCTGAAAGGGAGTTGTTTCCCCTCTCCTCTACTTGTGGCTCTTTAGCCCAAAGAGCATTTCTTTAAACAACTTTTCCCCCAAGATTTTTCTTCTTTTTTAAACTCTGGCTCGCCAAAAAGTCCAACTGCCGATGCGCGACGGCGACTCTTCCTTTCGGTTCCTCCTCGGAGAAATTGCGGGCGGCGGGCGCGTGTCCGGGGATCGGAAGAGTGAGGCTCCCTGGGCGCCGTCCCTTCTGTTTTGTGCGACGACTTCCTCCCTCGGACCTCTGCGATCTGTTTCCCTTTTCGGGTTTTTTTTCACTACCTGCCGACTGGTTTCAGGTGAAACTGACTCACGGGCTACGCTGCAGCCCAAGAGGGGTGTTTCCCTTCCGCGGATCTCCGATTAACTCCTTCCCCGCCGCCTGAACTTCAAGGTGCGCCCTTTAGCAAGAGCTCAGGGAGAGACAAAAGACTCCAGGTGACAGGAAGTGAAATTCAACGCCTGGACACCCAGCCCTTCCTATTTACTTTGAGCAGGCAAGAGGGAAGGGAAAGGGGAGGATGCTTAGAGGCGCGCCTTTCCCCCCAGCCGCCTCCTGTGAAAGGGAAGAGGACGGGCAGATCTGAAAGTATTTGGAAGCCCTTTCAGGCCAGGGGGAGAATGTGAAATGGAAATCCGGTACTGCCCATTTCTTAGTGCCCGCTTTTCCCTGTGGAAAACGCCAGGCGAAAACGGCAGCCTTTGGCTGATTGACAACCGATGTTCTAGGAAAGGGATTATGGGTTTGTTGTTCTTAATTTTATAATATATATTTTATATTGTATTTTTATGTTGTGAACCTTCCTGAGATATATCGATGAGGGGCGGGATACAATCAAAAATAAAAACAAGATGTTCCAACTGCCAAGGAGCTTTAGGGGGCGTACATGATTCTCTCCCATCATGTACCTCACAACAACCCTATGAGGTGGGTTTGGCTGAGAGATTATGATGGGCCCTAAGTCACCCAGTGAGCTTCAGGGCTGAGTGGGGATTTGAACTCTGATCTCCTGGTTCCTGGTCCTGCACTCAAACCGCTGCACCACACGGTTGTACTGCACAATATTATACACTGTAGAATTATTTATTTTGTCTAGTTATGTAATACCTTTTTAAAACAAACAAATTTAATTAAAGATTTTCTTAGGTTACAAAAGTACAGTGGTACCTCAGGTTACATATGCTTCAGGTTACACACTCCACTAAGCCAGAAATAGTGCTTCAGGTTAAGAACTTTGCTTCAGGATGAGAACAAAAATCGTGCTCTGGCGGCGCGGCGGCAGCAGGAGGCCCCATTAGCTAAAGTGGTGCTTCGGGTTAAGAACAGTTTCAGGTTAAGTACAGACCTCCGGAACGAATTAAGTACTTAACCTGAGGTACCACTGTATGTGCATGGTCTCTTTTTTTTCCAGGTCATGATGTCTTTTCTACAGATCAGTTACATTCAATGTGAGACTGGGAGAGGCTCCCACCCGCCCAGCAACATGCCAGAAATCGTGCCACTGTACAATCCAAGTTAACAACCCAAATCCTGAGCATACAGGTGCCTAAAAGCTTGCCATAATGGTACGTCAGATGTGTTTCCCTGGGGAGGGCTGTACCAGTAATTCCTTTTTCTAAAATAAAATAAAAAAAGCAAGATCACATGAAAAGCATATTCTTTGTTCCATGTATAAATCCTTTAAGGAGCTAGATGTGTGCTGCAAACCAGCGGACATCAGATCAGATGTGAGGAATCTTCATCCCACCAGATGTTGCTGAACTACAAAACCCATCAGCTCCAGTGGCCAGGCATGATGGGAGTTGTAGTCCAGCAACATCCAAAAAGGCAAAAGTTCGTCACACCTGCCTTAGATGTATCCTTCACTTTGCTCTGATAAAGTCAACTTTGGGTCACGTCTGTGATTCAGAATGGCGGGTGGGGAGAATAAAATTCCCCCTGCCTCTTCATCCGTAGGGCTTGTCCTGCTGAAGTATGGGGAAACCCCTAGATTCATTGCCAACATAACTAAACTGTAGGTTCACATTCAGAGTCAGAATTCCATTGAACAACATTTGGAGTAAGTCCACAGAGGGGGAGGGGGCTCTTATCCTCATGTCCTGTTTCTATGGGCTTTCCAAGGGCATCTGGTCAGCTACTGCAAGAAACAGAATCCTAGACTAGATGAAACTTATCTTGATCCAGTTTTTTGATGCTGGAGACGAAAGCTCGCTTTTCTCTCTGTTGCTTTAGCTTAACAATGGGAAGAATCAGAGTTGATGCATCCTAGGAGGTGGGAGCCTGCAAGGCAGATATGAGCCACCCTGGCAAAACCCTCCATCCTCTGCCATTCAGCTGAGGGTAGGGAGTGCCAAGTAACTAGCGCATGGCAGTGTGGTAGCAGGAGAATTGCAGTCCCCAGATGGTGAGTGAGATGCAGCAGAAGATTCAAGGCATTGCCCATCCCCTTACCAATAGCCCCAGGCTCTTATAACAGGATCATGATGTCAACAGTTTCTGCAGATTTTGTCTCGAGACTTTATTTGGATTCGATGGAGAAGTGATTTAAAACAAAGCAAAACTGCAGAGTTTGGCTGGTTGAAAGTTATGAAGGACACTTCCGCATTATGCTTCCTCAATAGCTGCCACAGTGCTTACTCCCCCTCCTCCTGCCACCCACCAAAAAAAAAAAAAAAGTAAATTGAAGAACCTCTTAAAAACCACTTTAGGATAATCACATAAAAATCAACATTGTTTGAAAAGTCAGGGAAGAAAAGACTCTGGCTTTTGTCACCCGTCAAGCAGCCTATGTACCAAGGGTGGTTTAAAGGGGTACCTGGGTAGCGTGTGGCGTTGTGGTTTAAACCAATGAGCCTCTTGGGCTTGCCAATTATTTTTTCCTGCCCTTAACCCTGAGGTCCCAGCAATGGGTTACAACAATTAAAGCACAATGTTAAAATCCGTTTGAAAGAACTTACAATCACAGAAATAAGCTGGGTCCTTAAAAACTACATCCCAAAGGTCAAAAGACAGGGCAAAGAGGGGCATCTTCAGCGTTCACTGCGAGTTGTATGATGAAGGTGGCATATGCACCTTTGTGGGGAGGGAATTTTGCGGCTTAAGTCTAGCCATGGAGAATGTTCTCTTCTGGAGCACCACCACCCTGAGTTTCTGAGGCTGGTGGAACAACCAAAATGGCCCCCTCTGCAGATCTGAACACCTGAGAAGGACTATGTGGTAGGAAGGGGTCTTTCAGATATTTGGGGCCTGGGTCATTTAAACACTAATGTGAGCACCTTGAATTGGGCACGAGACAGCTGCCAATCTCTTTCGGTACTTAATAGGCGAAACCTTACAGGTGAAACTTTACCTCAGCATCAAGATCTAGTAATTCAGAGGAGGCCTGTTACATTTGAATCTCTGCTTCTTGTGAAGTTGTTAGTGTCACTGGAGCCCTGCCAGAAAAGGGTGGTTACCTATTCAGAAGAACCACTACGTATTGCTTTCCAATGCCAGAATGTGTGAAAACAGGAATGACTGTGTCTTTTATTTTTCCTACTGCAGCTAGGTCAACTACTACACAATTAGCCTTAATAAGGATAAGGAGAAAGGTTGCATTTTATTAACACTCTTCCGTGAGAGGGCAGGAACAAACCCCATTTTGAATAAATCTGCTACACAGTAACCTTCTGAGAAAATACCAGAGTATTTCGATTATTGGAGTAATCGTCTTTGCTTACCTTCCTCCAACAACAACCATTTCCAAATTCACAAGGCCAGTAAAATCTATTTGTCTCCCTGCTCTAATGTGGAGAACCTGTGGGCCTCTAGATACTATAGGACTCCCACTCCCAGCAGCCCCCAACAGCATAGTCAATGGTCAGAGTCATAGGTGATGGGAGTTCTAGTCCAGCAACAGGATATCCTGCACAAATGGATACTCAGAAATCTCTGTTAAGCTTGTCAGCAGTTAAAGACATGTGCAGGCAAACATTCATGCGTGTGTAATATTTGCATGCCTGTATTTTATTTAAACATGCCTTTTATTCTAGTAGAACAATGTACTAAGAACCACCAAACATAAATCAAAAGATTAATTGCTAACTCAGCCTTATATTTATTAGCTCACCTGGTTGACATAGGTGACAAGGAATTCCATGCAGGTGAGTGAGCAGGCTGGTAAACGAGGGACCGATTTTCTCCATCCTTCCTCTGCCAGCCTTCCACATTGCTATGCTATCTAGCTATGGGGCCATGCCAGAGAGCACCTCCTCCTCCTTCTCTGTTCCAAGCATGGAAACATATGGTGGGCTGGTGGGGGAAAGTTTTTGCAAACAGTTGCATGGCGTTGTTTTAACTGAGACTGGAAGAGCTGAAACTAGGACCCAGAATTGTTGCCAGCACTTGCTGCAATTGGCACCTGTCAGTTGTGATGAGACGGATCCTCTCACATTCAGCATTTTTGAAACTCTATTCACAGTTTTAGAGAAACAGATAGAATTAGTTACAGGACAGGTGCATATTCAAGTATATACACAAGTAACTCTTTAAAAGGAAAAAATCAGTGCAATGCTACCTTTTCCATTTAGCAGTGCCCTGCGGAAAACTTACTTTTCAATTTATAAAGCATTTTGCTTAGTGGTGAAATTTATAGTCTCTAAACGCTGCTTACGATGTGGTCCATTTCATTATCCCATTGACTTGTATAAGACAATTGCAACTCAGACAGTGGGTTGAATAGTTTTCTTCCCTGAGGCAAAGGGAAAGAAAGATTGCAAAAAGAAAGTTTGTTCAATTAATTTTTTTGTCTTGTTCTTTCCTAGGTGAGCACTGGATGGAGTGCATAATTCTCTCCTCCCTTTTTATCATCACAATAATCTCATGATGTAGGTTAGATTGACAGACAGAGCCCAAGGTTATTATTGCTTTAAAAATTGCTTATAGTGCACAGTTAAAACATTTTCATGCCATTGAAATGCACATCTGTAAAAACAACAACAACAACAGGTTTATTCAGCTATTATCTCATTAGAAAATAGTGACATAAGACACCTGATAGCTTAGGGACTGCATCAGAATTACGCTTGTACATTGTAATCAACATCCTAATCTAACAGACAGGACAAAGCTAGCCAGCAAAAGCATATTTTGAGATATATAGATAGATGACAGATAGATAGATATAGATAGATATTGTGTTATTTAAATGTATTTATAATTGAGCTGTTCGATATGCTGAAAACTGCATAGTACTGATGCAATAAAGGGCGGTCTATGAAATATAATGAATACATAATAAACATTCTAAATAATAAAAAATAAAAGGTGGTTTCTTCTAAAATACCACTGTTGGTACCAGTGGGGCACTAAGAAAAACGTACTGACACAGAATCCAAAATATAAATATAGGCAGCTTCAGAATGTCTAGTATGCTGGCTTATCTAAGGTCAACTAATTTGTGTGTTGTCTTTTTCTCTTAACTCTTTATTTGTTTGCAGTTTCCATATAAGGTCACAAATTCTTATCAAGAATAAATACTGGGCCTATTACATTGCATGACTTTCCATGGAAACAGTCTGCCCAGAGCAGACAAAAACACTGCCTTTCTCATATTGATCTCTGTCCTTCAGACAGGCATTGTTTTGCCTAGTGGTTAGAAAACAGAGTAACTGTTTTATTTCATAGAATCAGAGAAACAAGGAATTGTAGAGTTGGAAGAGTCCCTGATGGTCATCTAGTCCAACGCCCTGCAATTCAAAAATATATTGCCTGTTGGGCTCAAACCCACAACCCTGAGATTAAGAGTCTCATGTTCTACTGACTGAGCTATTCCTCTCATCCTATTGCCATATACTGTATTTTTTGCTCTATAAGACGCACTTTTCCCCTCCTAAAAAGTAAGAGGAAATGTGTGTGCATCTTATGGACCGAATGCAGGCTGCACAGCTATCCCAGAAGCCAGAACAGCAAGAGGATCGCTGTGCAGGCAGCACTCCTTTTCGCTGTTCTAGCTTCTGGCTTCGCCATGCGAAGCCTCTTCAGGGCAGGGGGAGCCTTCATCGCGCTGCCCTGAGGAGGCTTCGCGCAGCTATCCCAGAAGCCAGAACAGCAATCCCTCTTGCTGTTCTGGCTTTTGGGATTCAGAATATTTTTTTATTTGTTTTCTTCCTCCAAAAACTAGGTGCGTTTTATGGTCTGGTGCGTCTTACAGAGCGAAAAATACGGTAGTAGTTTTCTTTTAACTATCAGCTATTGATATATCTGAGAAGTAGGATTCACTTTTTGCAGTCTCAGTTTCTCTATATCACTGACAAGAATGTTTGGTGTCACATAGTCAGAAGGCCATTAAGCATCACTTTTGAAAAAGAGTATCCATTTATGCTGTGTGGAAATGTGAATACAGGACATTAGGCTCCATCTAAATCCAGATGTTCTAGAATGAAATGGACCACCCTTTCAAACAAAGGATATTCTTAATTTCCAAGGACCTTAGTGTGTACTTAAACTGCAGCTATGGTTGAAGCATGCTTCAACTTGACCGTTACAGTACTTTGCTCTAGTACTGAATGTATACACTTCACTAGGATGTTTAAAGTTGAAAAAAACTTGCAAATTACAGTATGTGGAAACATAGGCACCAAGTTGCACCCAGCGTTGAGGGGCCTATTGCTTGTGCATGACATCACATGCATGACACACGTACCTCAACCTGACCAGGCCGACTCGGCCTGCCATTCCCCCCCCCCACCGTCAGCCGCCTTACCTTTGCAAAAGGGACATGCGGGGCGAAGATGTTTCACCCCACACATCCCTGGCAAAGATTGTCATGGGCCAGGAGTTGGCTTCACCTGCTGAGCAGCAGCCTGAAGGAGCAGAAGGCGAAATGACTCCAACTGCTGCTGATCAGAGAGCCAGTGTGGTGTAGTAGTTAAGAGCGGTAGACTTGTAATCTGGTGAACCGGGTTCGCGTCTCCGCTCCTCCACATGCAGCTACTGGGTGACCTTGGGCTAGTCACACTTCTCTGAAGTCTCTCAGCCTCACTCACCCCACAGAGTGTTTGTTGTGGGGGAGGAAGGGAAAGGAGAATGTTAGCCGCTTTGAGACTCCTTTGGGTAGTGATAAAGTGGGATATCAAATCCAAACTCTTCTTTTTGCTCCTGATGAGAACCAGCTGGCTCCAGCTTTCTTAAGCAGGGTTTCCAGCCTCAGTCAGTTGCTGGAAACAACATTTGTCGTTCCTGGTCAGACCTTGCTGCTTCTCATTTCTTGTGACCTTGGACCCTCAGATTTCATGCCCCCTGGATCATCTGACTACATGAACTGAGATGCTCGTGACCTTAGGATTGGACTGAATCCTGCATATGGAGTCTGCCTCCAGGCAAGTACCCCACTGAGATTCGGCTGGCTGGCTGGCTGCTCCCTCCACTAAGCTCTGCCATGGCTGGAAGCACAGGACTACGACAAAGATCACAGGAATGCCCTGCCGCATTCCTGGTGGCGATCACCAGCGTGCCTCCCCAGAAGGCACTCTGGCAATCACCAAAGGGAAGTGTGGGTTGAAGCTTTATCCTGCCGCGTCCCTGGACGTGGCATCTTCATCCTGGTGTATCCTTTTGAGGATCACTGTGGAATTTGGGGAGGCAACCCCCTTCTTGAACATATTGGGGGGCCTGCTCCCCCTGCCCTCCCCTATAGATGACACCCTGTTTGGAAACTAGTAGAGGTTTGTACACATTGGGAAATAACGTATTTTCCCTCCTAAAAAGTAAGGGGAAATGTGTGTGCGTCTTATGGAGCGAATGCAGGCTGCGCAGCTATCCCAGAAGCCAGAACAGCAAGAGGGATTGCTGCTTTCACTGCGCAGCGATCCCTCTTGCTGTTCTGGCTTCTGAGATTCAGAATATTTTTTTTCTTGTTTTCCTCCTCCAAAAGCTAGGTGCGTCTTGTGGTCTGGTGCGTCTTATAGAGCGAAAAATGGTGCTATGCACACAGAAGATTGACACAACCCTTCACACAAGGACCTTAAATGTACCAACTCTGTTTTCTAGGTGGTAAAATGTGATCATTTTCAAGTTAGGTTTTTCATATTTCTTTTATGTGGCACGCAAACCACCAGACTCCCCAAAAGTAGCTTATTTGTACCAGTATGAATAAAGGTAAAGGGTCCAGTTGTGGCCGACTCTGGGGTTGTGGCGCTCATCTTGCTTTATTGGTCAAGGGAGCCGGCGTACAGCTTCTGGCGAACCAGAGCAGCGCACGGAAACGCCATTTACCTTCCTGCCAGAGTGGTACCTATTTATCTATTTGAATTTTGACGTGCTTTCGAACTGCTAAGTTGGCAGGAGCTGGGACCAAACAATGGGAGTTCACCCCGTCGCGGGGATTCGAACCACCGACCTTCTGATCGGCAAGTCCTAGGCTCTGTGGTTTAACCCACAGCACCACCCACTTCCCACCAGTATGAATAGATAGACATAATAACAAAGTAGGACAGTATGAGCTGCAATACTGTGGAGCCCTGTCCTAAGGACACTTGAATGCCTGCTCATTGCTTGGAGACAAGGCAGTGTGAACCAGTCCTTTGTATAATCCCAGTATGACCTATTTTTGTAGCTGCAAAAATAACCACTTTAAAGTAAGGATTTGATAATGGAAATAGGCTACACTCTTATATATTGTGGTCTCATGAAGTGATAACCAATGCCAGCCTCCACAGGGGACCCCAAAGCAGGCCTGCCCCCCCCCCAGAATTGCATGCATGTTTGCCACTAGCCATGTAGTGACTGACTTCATGTCAAAATTCTTGGGGCTTTGCTTCCATGACTTTATTCCCTTAAAGGAACTACAAATCACTCACCACAAATTAATCTGATGCTGTGATTTTGCATACAAAAGATTCTACTAGAGAGAGAGCTATATTTTTTCAGAGCTCCTTCTAACAGAAAGAGTTGTCATTCACAGTTCAGGATCTGTCGCTTTTCAGATAAGGCTAAAATAAATCAGACTATGGCACATTCCATTCTGCTCATACATTTGGGTGATAGGAGATTATTGCCAAGCATAATGTCTAAATGTGATGTGGCATTATACATTGACTGAGCATGTTTGTGAAACATCTTTGGCCTCAGCAGAAATGTCTGCTTTTGCATCTATAGTTCTAAAATGATCAATTAGTCTGCATGGATGGATTGATCTGACGTGTGTCTAGTACAATAATAGTTATTAAACAAATATGGCATACCACATGCTACAGGTTACATCAGAAGTGATTTCTTAAATATGACTCAGAGCTAAGCTAGCCCACATGAAGCTTATGTGCAGCAAGCTGTTTATATTCTTTTCTTCTAACTTAAAATTTAAAGGCAGAATCCAGGTTAGGCTCACATGTGTGGGATGTATCCACTAATGGAAGGAAAGAGGAGCCAAGTTTTGCTCCCCCAGTGCTCCTGCAAATAGGCTGCAGACCTGAGTAAATCTTTTCACCGGTCAGAAAAGCAGAATGGTTTTGTTTTGGATCATTTCTTCATTTTGGTTTGACATCTTTCCCCATTATTCCAGTTGTCTAAAAACAAGGCATGGTAGAGGCAACAATAGGATGGAAGGATGCTCAAGTTGCAGGAAACATTTGCAGCCAAAGGCAACCTGACCTTTCACATAAAACTTGAAGAGGTCAGCGAGTGCCTTTTGGATCAAACTGTAAAACACCCACTCCTTTGACAACAAAAATGATGCTGACAGGTTGCCTAGATACACCAGATGTCTCTGGGCAACCTGTCAACATCACTCCTGTTGTTCAGGGCATGCTTTATGGTCTGCTGCAGCAGGCAATCTCCGGCCTGCAGTCTCTTATCTAATAATTTTTTGCTCCGATTGCTCTCTGCAAACTCTCACCTTGTTCCATCTAGCTGTTGACTGCCTTGTTTCTAAACAGCTTTTAAGAGGCAGCTGAAAAAGGATTGGCTTGTTTGTCCTTTGGTTCCTCCATCTCCACCCACCAGTTTAATTGCCTTAGATGTTGTTGGGTGTCAAATTTCCAAGGCAAGAGGAAGAGGTGTGGACCTAAGGGAAGACAGAAAGGTGGTGCAGGAAAGGGAGACTTAGGGAAGGTTTCCAGAGTTCGGCAGTTCATGACTAACAGTCAAGTTAAGCTGTGGTGTGAAATAGAGCAGAAAAATGAATGACAGGCCTCTGAGTCCACAAGGAAATACACAGCTGCAGCGTTTTGCAATGTGTTTCTCTGATTTGCCCCCTAGATAAGCTTTCAGATGAGCAACTGAAGGCTCATCAACCCCATATACTTGGGGTTTATCTGGTTATAGTGAGTGAGGAGGGATCTACCAGGGCTTTGCAGAACCCTTGTTTACAGTCAGCAGACAGCCCAACATTCCATGCCAGAAACTGTTTGGATGCCCAACACTTTCCTCTTTGTGGTTCCTCTTGCAGTAGCATGTTCAGCTGTAGTGCTTTGCACCTTTATTGGAAAGTAAATTCCATTGGACTCAGTAGAATGTACTTCTGAACAAGCACACTTGGGATTGTGCTCTCAGTATGTTACCAGAATTCATTCCTGTTGTATTTGTTCATTCCTTTTGTTATTTAAAACATTTTTCAACCACTTAATATATTTTCTTAAAATACCTGTCTAGGCAATATACAACATAAATCCAGTAAGCAACAGCTTTAAAAGAAAAAGGTAATATGAAACCAGTGAAACAGTAGTATGAATGCATATAAAAACAAAAACAGGAATTCAGGGAGTTTATACAAGCAAAAACAGGGTCCAGTCTTATGGGTCTGGGAAAGCATGGGTGAAAAGATACGTTTTACAAGATATCAAAAACAAATGATGGCTGCTGCTTCACGTATGGGAGCTGAGCTGAACACAACCCCTGAAATGACTTAAGTAATCTTTTGTCAAGCCTTCAAGATTAACCATGAGGAGAACCAAACTGCAAGAAAACACAAGTAATTAATATGCCCTCTGAAGTTCCACTGCTTAGGAAAAGTGTCACACCTACTGACTGAACAGTCCTGGGACTTGGCTAGACTGCTAAACAAAAAGCGATTTACAGTACAGTGGTACCTCGAGTTACATATGCTTCAGGTTACATACGCTTCAGGTTACAGACTCCGCTATCCCAGAAATAGTGCTTCAGGTTAAGAACTTTGCATCAGCATGAGAACAGAAATCCTGCTCCGGCGGCGCGGCAGCAGCAGGAGGCCCCATTAGCTAAAGTGGTGCTTCAGGTTAAGAACAGTTTCAGGTTAAGAACGGACCTCCAGAACAAATTAAGTACTTAACCTGAGGTACCACTATATATATGTTGTATGTGCAATATAACATTGTGCCACCAGATGGCGATGTGGAGTCCCGTTTTTCTCTACTTGTTTTCCCTGTTTAAATTTACAAACGCTTTAAACTGAAATGCTTCTTTGATGTGTCTAGATCCAGCCCAGGCCATAGGGAAATAGGAAGCAGCCTTCTATGAAGACAGCCCATTGGTTCATCTAGCTCAATATTGGCTACACTGGCAGGGGTGGGGACATTCCCAGCCCTAATTGGAGATGTCAGGGATTAAACCTGGCGCTAATGGATTCATAGCTTCCTTTCATACCCATTATGAATCTTCTTCCCTAACAAGTCTTGTTGCTGTTGGTTCCTGGTTTTGAAAGAAGTGGCAATATATCTTAAATATTGGGAAATAATGAAGTTAGTCCATATGGTCAATAACCAACTCGGTCATATTCAGACTACACACAGTGAAATCTATAGACCTGTCAGTTGATTTCAATGGGCCTGCTACTATGACAAATGTTGGACCATCACCCTGTGGGTTTTGCAATGTGGCTTCCCACTCTGCAGTAGGACCCAAGGAGATTACAACGGCCTGGCTCCTTGTAGAAATGGCTTCTGAATTGTTTAGTGTGTGCACCAGTTGTTAGTTTTGACAGAGAGATGAATAGAGGCTACTGGAAGAGGATGTAGCTTAATTGGTTCCAGAACAGAAACATCTTTCTTCTAACTGCCTGAGGAACAACTGTAATATGTTTCATTCTCTGCCTGAATGGAATGCGGATCCTGGCTAAGACTATAATGGACTTTGTAGACATGTGTCTGTACATGTCTCCTCTTATTTCTTTTCTTAGTACAGTAACCTATACAAAAGTTAACTTTTATGAGAAAGGTCTGCAACCAGTCCGTGACAGGAGATGTCAACAAGTCTAAAGACTTGAGGTAAAATTTCACATGCAGAGTATAAAATTGAAATGTCACATTAAACTTTGGTAAAATTGGTGTTGCCAACTGAAAAAAATATTTGCAAATGTTTCAGGTTTAATTTCATGTACCAAAATATGACATAATGCATTGAATCAGAGTAACTATCACTTAGGGGATTTTGTTGGTTTCCACTATCAAGTCTAATTCAGAAATCATTTATAAAAACTGGACTTGTTTTTTTTTAAAAATTCTTTCTTAGCCAGGTATTCAAACTAAGTTCAGACTGGTATTTCAGATTTTTTTTATTTTTATTTCAGAAATTCACCTCCCCCCCCACATGTAGTAACTTTAAGACTCTGTTACAAAGCAATGACATTATTGCCGGCTGACAAGTCTTAAGGCCTCAAGCCCAAGTGAAGCTTCCTGGAGAGAGATCTAAATCTTTAATTCAGTCCTGGAGTCTATGAGGCATGGATCTCTGAGCACACTTCTCTGGTCTGGGAAGGGCAAGATGTATAGATCAAGTAATCTTTCTGAGGGAAGACCTTTATAACAGGAGCTGCTTGGTCTTCCTGGTCTGGACATTGTCACCTGCTCAGCTTCTGGATCTGATCTGGGAGTGAAGAGTGCTTCCAGGGTAGCCTTCCTTTTTAATGAGGGGAGGACAGCCATAACCTATAGAACTGCATTATAAGAACATGAAGAACTTGGACTTGAGCTTACTTCCTCCCTTCCAACTTCCTCCCTTCCATTCCTTTTTCCTCATGTGTCATGTATTTTTAGATTACAGACCTGAGGACAGGGACTACCTTGGTATGGATTTTTGTAAGCTGCTCTAAAAGCCTTTTCAGCTAAAGGATGCAGGTGGTGCTGTGGTCTAAATCACTGAGCCTCTTGGGCTTGTCAATTGGAAGGTTGAAGGTTCGAATCCACGCGACAGGGTGAGCTCCTGTTGCTCTGTCTCTGTTCCTGCCAACCTAGCAGTTCAAAAAGCACACCAGTGCAAGTAGATAAATAGGTACTAATGTGGTGGGAAGGTAAATGGCGTTTCTGTGCACTCTGGTTTCCGTCACGGTGTCTCATTGTGCCAGAAGCCATTTAGTCATGCTGGTCACATGAACCAGAAAGCTGTCTGTGGACAAACACCGGCTCCCTTGGCTTGAAAAGTGAGATGAGTGCCAAACCCCAGAGTTGTCTTTGACTGTACTTAACCATCGAGGGGTCCTTTACCTTTTCACCTTTTCCTATAAGGAAATGCCACAAGTAAATAAATAAAGAGATGTGTGGGGGTAAAATATATACCCTGCTTTTCTATGGCAATCTTGACTCAACACAGCTGTGTGTGTATTGTGAACTGCCCCGAGACCTGGGGGTATATGGTGGTATACAAATTTAATAAAACAACAGCAGCAGCGGCAACAACAACAACAATAGATAGCAGATAGATACTGTATCAGAAAGAGGCCTCCTTACCGTAAGGGTATTAGAGTTAGACTATCAAAAGGAAATAGCATATTTAAAGCACAAAATGTATTGATCAGAAATGCATCAGAGAGATGTGTGGTGGTTGTTTTTTGTGTATTTCAGAAACATGCAATTTAATATTGCCTGCCTTCCCTCTCCTTGCTCTCAATTATCCCCACTTAGCTCATTCTCCTCAGGAAGTGGATTGCATAAAACATTAATGGACTCTGTCTGCCCGGTCTATGATCGCTCAGCCTCTTCTAACAACAGATGTTATTACAACTACTCTCCCTCCCACATTGCTTTTGTCAGTGTCACTAACAGTGAAACCAAATCAGCTTTTTCCTAGAGCAGCTGATTGATTGCTTCTCCTGCGACTTCTCTCTCTCTCTCTCTCTCTCTCTCTCTCTCTCTCTCTCTCTCTCTCTTTCATCTAGCGACTTGCTCTGAGACACTACAGGCAGTTTCTTCTGCACTTTGAAAATAATCAATGGCAATTTTTTGAAGGAGGAGGAGGGGAAGAAACATGCTGGAAGAGAGAACATTGTCCCCGGAGAGTACAGAGGAGGTGGGACAGTTAGTGAGCATAGCCCAGGGCCCAAGTTCCCTTCCTCGGGTCACTTTTAATGCTCCAGAGAAACCAGAAGAGGAAACATCCCACAGAAGGCTGGGCAAATTAACCATCAAGTATAACCGAAAAGATCTTCAGAGATGGCTAGATCTGGAGGAGTGGATTGATGCCCAGTTGCAAGAGCTGTATCAGTACCAGGTGGGTAACTATTTGACTGGATAAAGACATCACACATAAGCCCAAAGAATTTTACCTATGCCAGGACTGTCTGTAGCACAATGTATGGCTTGGAATGGAATGGACATCTGTTTTGGTGAGAAAGGAATGTGATTCACTATCACACTCATTAACTTGTTAAATTCTCCCATTCTGCATGAGATTACTGTGTGAGATTAGACGGGGGCTTAAGGGTAGAGCCACAAAGCGTCTGCCTGGAAAGGATCAGCTCATCCAACTCTCTACCCTGAGGCAAAGACATCTTATATCCAAAAAGCATTCCTGGCAGACACCTTTCTGCTCTTACCTTGGAAATTTCCAAGCAGGACACCTCACAACCTTAAGTAGCTTTTTCAGTCGTGGGAATGATCAGGAAGTTTGTCCTAATCTTGAATCTACTTCCTGCAACTAAAAGCCGTTGTTTGTTGTCCTGAATGCAAGTTGAAAGAATGAGTGACTGTTTCCCTTTTATTTTCCAATACTGTATCTCTTAAAATGTTTGGAGCATATCTGGGTACCTTGCAAAATTTCTGGATATTTTAGACTGGCCTCAAATGATTTGCTTTTTTATTTAGGGCAGCCTTCCCCAGTTTAGTGCCCTCCCATCATCCCTGACCATTGTCCTGATGGCGGGGGCTGTTGGGAACCTGAATCTAAAACATCCAGGGTGGATCAGGGTGGGGAAGGTTGACTTTGATTGGCATCTGTCTGTCTCAGGAGACAATGAAGGGGTTTGCCTTGGGTGTATGTGTGAAGTCAAACTGTTGGGAAGTTACAGCGCCTGTTGGGTCTGTAGAGACCAATGCACGAGAGACATGCTTTGTTGCAGCTGGGGCAGATGAAGGCCTCAAGTTGTGCTGTTGCAGATGCACCATGGCTTTTCTTCTCCCAGTGGTCATTCCTCCTCAGGTCATTGCTATGGATACACAACTTGACTGCATGTCTCCAGACACTGTGCTTTTCTACAAAAGATTCCCACACAGCAGGGTCAATGTTGCCAACCTCAGGTCACATTTGCAGACATTTTTGTTACGCATAATTGATTTATGGCATGTGTGTCCTGCCCAATTTGCAAGGGCATTTTAATTTCACAACATCCCTTTGTGGAGATGATCAGCTGGGAGAGATTGAGAAATCTGTCCATAGTCATCCCAATGAGCTTTGTAGCATGAACTTGAATAAATGTTTTCCATTTCCAAACTCACCTTGAACCATTTAATCCACATGTAGTCTCTGTGGCTACTTTCACACTGGGCATTTTCTGTGGAACACCTACCCTCTGTTCACTCACTTTTATGGGGAATCTGCGTGATGCCATTGTCAAAACATCCTCCCATGATGATCTTCATCAACTTCCATCCTTTTCCAAAGCTCAGTTTCCCAAGAGGTAGATGACCTATCATGCGGCTGCTTATTAGGTTGTTGGGCAAGTTAAGGATTGTATAGATTGCTCTATCAATTTCCTTCCCTATGATCCATCTCTCCTATCTATGAATCAGATATATTACTTTAACCCTTCCCTTCTCAAATAGCATTGCATTTATGTCCATTTCTATTCTGCTCTCCCCATACATCACACCAAAGGGAGGTAACTATGATCAAGACTGCAGCAAGTGGAGGAAGGGGGGGCATTTAACCCTTTCCTCCATGCCCTTGCTGCAGTGAGAATTCTCTTCCTCCCCATGGACACTTGAGACTTGAAGGCACTGTCTAGTAGTCACAAGCCAAGCAGAGAGCATCCAGGACCTTGGAGAGCTCCAAAAAGCCCCCCTCTAAAACAGCCACAAGAGCAGCTGTTGCAGCAGGGAGCTATAGCCAATTGAAGCCTTATATAGGCTTTGTTGTTGTTTAGTCATTTAGTCTAACCAAGCCTAAAGTGTGGCAGATTCCACTGCCCTGGAAGAGCTCATCTGCTGGTTAAAGGTCCCTTGCCTTATTTTGTAGTCTCTGGGTTCTACAAGGCTTGAGAGACAGAAGTAATGCAGGGGACTCACTCTTTAAGTCAGAGGATGGTGGCAGGACTGCGCCTGCTAGCCCTGCGTTAAGGCACTGTTTGTTCTTCCTCTAATGAGTAGCTTGAACTTCATCTGAACAATGCACTGCAAGGTTCCCAGGTCATGGGTCATGACACCTCAGCATTCGAGGCTGTTTTTCTTGGGGAGGGGGCTACCCACCTGGGTACACATTGAATCCTAAAGACAATAAGTCTGAAAACAGAGTTGCTATTCCACTTGCAGCCTAAAGCAGGACAGCAATTATTGTGTCCTGATCAATTATCCACACCTGGAAACACCTGAGATCTTTACCTATGTTTGTAGAGTCCTCTTCCATCTTGTCAGCTCTTGAACTATGGAACTTAAAACTCAACATAATACTCTAAATGAGGTCTCAGCAGGGTCCCTCAATAGCACTACTAAATTTCTAAGTTCAGAAGACCATTCAGTAATTTGATTGTACCTAAAATAAGGTTGTTTGTTTCATGAAATGCATGCACCACTTGATTGTATTTTTTTACCAACTTTTAAATATACAAAAAGCTAAACTATTAAAACAGATTAAAATTCACACCAGCATTTCTAAGCATCTGAGTAGGCTTGCCTAAACAATGTTTTTAACAAGTGCCAAGAAGAATATAGTGAAGATAGCTGCTTGATAGCAATTGGCAGGGAGTTCCAAAGTGTAGATGCTGACACACTATTGTGTTCTTATAAAGGCTGAATGAGTGTTATGTGTCATCTGTAATATTGCCAATTCTGCCAATCGAGGTGGAATTAGCTGATTGGGATCCTTTGCGGGGGATGAAGGAGGTTGAGGGAGCGTATTAACAAACAAACTAATTGTGGGCTATCTGTCACAATTTGGGTCATTGAGAAGAGTATTTCAAGCCTGTTTCTGTACAGGCAGCATGTAAAAGCCCTGCCCTCTTATCTCCATTCCAAAGGTTGTTTTCCCGACACAGTTTTGCTGATGCTTTACTTTCCAGCAGCCTAATCCCTGCTTCTCAAAGGCAGGTAAAGGTGAGGATATTATTCAACCTTATTGAAAGGAGGTTGTTAAGTAATCAAGAAAGACATTTGCTGACCTGTCTGTGTAATATGGAACTGAAATATGACTGTGTGCGTGTGTCACTGGTGGAGGTCCTGGAAAGATGGAGGAGGCAACCATTTGAAATTTGCTTCAATCAATCAAATTTATGTATATATAAAATTTACCTTCAGAGTAGCAATGGGTGGGCCTGATGAAGAAACAAAAACTGAAGGTGTTAGTGCCTCATTAAGTGTGCACACAGATACACCTGAATGAAACAGAATCACCCTACCTGGGTAGCAGTCCTATATGAGATGCTACAGTATTTATTATCGTCACCAAATCCATAGTAATAATTCATTACAGCTAGGTGGAAATGAGAGGTTGGGGTAGATATTTTTTTTCAGGGGATAAACAGCACAGGGAAACCCCCTCACCCCACAATCCTGATTCAGATTGGGGTCCTCCTGCAGCTGCTAAGAAAGGTGTGGTTAGTTAAGAGCTCACAATTTAAAAAATATGCTAAAAGTCACGTCTCATTGACACTTGTTAGGCCACTGGAGTTGTTGGAGCATGGCAGGAGGCTCTTGATTGGCAGGTACAAGTATCTGATCAAACAGAGTGCCAGGCACTAGCTAAAGAAAGATTCTGCCTGGGGACGTAACAGGAGTGGTTCTGCCTGAATAAACAGAGCTATGCCTGGCCGGGGGCCAGTTGGCCAGCTTCAACCAGACTGGTAGACATGGTGGAGCTGGAGAAGCCCAGGCAGGATGGTGGTGGCATCTGATTAGAGATTGAGGTGGGGAGGAAAGAGATGATGGTTCCAGTGCCTTCTAAAAGAAATAGAGAAGGGGGCAACCCCAAAACATGAAGGGCAGCGCCTGTGTAATTTGAGCATTGGTGATTCTGCTCCAGTTGCAGGAGGAGACAGAAGCCACAGCCGCTCCAGAGCCAGAAATCGACATTGAGGATCTTCTTGACGTCTCTAACGAGGAGCAGAAATCTAAACTGCAGGTTGGACAGAGGCACCTTTAACTGCCTATTTAGACGGTTTGTGGGGGACCAAAGGGGCCTTTTCCAATGTTGCCATGTTAGTCATCATGAAAGGAGGTTCTCAGTGAGCTGTTGAACACAGCGTGACTCAATGAGACAAAACCATCTGCCCCATTTTTTGATGTGGTGCCTGAGAAGGGAGTCCTCCACAACTAAATAACTGGAATTGCAGGGCAGGGTGGCATGGGGTGCAAGCTCTGTGTACCATTTTTGCATGTGGTTGAATTCTGAGATTGATTCAAAGCAGGCAGGCCATTTCAGACTTGGGAGTGTTTTGAGAGACTGTCCATAAAGTACATCAGTTTTCAACATATGAGTCTGCTTAATACAGAGTCAGATGATTGGCTCATGTGGCCCAGTGTGGTATACAGTGGTACCTCTAGATACAAACGGGATACGTTCCGGAGCCCCGTTCGCATCTAGAGGTAAACGTAACTAGCGACGGCACATCTGCACGCACACATCGCTTTTCGCCACTTCTGCGCATGACGTCATTTTGAGTGTCTGCGCGAGCGGCGAAACCCAGAAGCAACGCGCTCCATTACTTCCGGGTTGCCGAGGAGCGCAACTCGAACGCGCTCAACTTGAAGCATATTTAACCTGATGTATGACTGTACTCCTATTGCAGCTAAGCGAAAGGCCATGGTTCAGTGCAAGAGCATTTGCTTTGCATACAGAAAGTCCCAGGGTCAATCCCCAGTATTTCCAGTTAGGGCTGGGAGAGGGCCCTGCCTGAAACCCTGGAGAACTGCCAGTCAGGGTAGACTATACTGAGCTAGTTGGACCAATCATCTGACTCGCTATAAGGCAGCTTTCTTTTGGCTGCCAACCAAAGAGATTTTGCTTCCTTGTCCCTGGGGGTAAAATGCAGAGGGAGATATATAGAGATATATAATTCAAATACATGCATAAATGTTTTATCTTATCTTGTAGGAAATTCTTCAGGAGTGTTCCAGACCTACAGAGGTGAGCATAGAGCAAGGCAACTGTCAGTGCTTTTTTTATTTTTCCAGGAAGTAATCAAGTGTACGCAGTACCGGCACCTTTTTTGTTGTTGTTAAAAATTGTGGCACTTACTCTAACAACTTCATGGTGAGTACTGGCACCTATTTTTCTAGAAGAAGAAAAAGCACTGGTGACGCTTTAATATCACAGTGTTTTGCTCTAAGAACAGCTGAACAGCCAGTTCCACAGATGTTTTGAAGCTATGTTTAGTGTGCATTGCTCATGCTTTCATTTTTCAGCCATACTTACACAGGTATAAATTATTTTATCCCAAACGGTTTGTGGCTCAACCAAGAGGTTTGGATAATGCCAAAATTTGGATAAACAGGAGTGCAGGTTATTTTCTCCAAATAGCACAAAACTACTAGGGTTGAATGTGGGGGGTGGCCAAGATGGAAGTTCTACTTCTAAATATATTTGTTTTGAATGCAGTAGAGCCAAACTCATTTAGGAAGGGCTGTAGCTCAGTGGTAGAAGGTCTCAGGTTCCTACCATCTCCAGATAGGTCTGGATATGTCCCCCTGTGTGAAAGCCTGGAGAGCTATGGCCAGCCAGAGTAGACAATGCTGAACTAGATGGACAATGGCCTGACATGCTATAAGGCAGCTTTCCTATGTTCAAACTATATGCTACTCTTAAGGTGCAGCTATGTATCAAGTCTCATTTTCCTTAACTACAAGCATATGGGGAAGAAATTATTACAGGGAAGTTAGTGGGGGCTTATTTCTTCCCTCTCCAGTGCAATCGGAGCCAAAATTGGCTTCCTTGTGCAGCTAAAATGCTTAAGGGAAAAAATTCCCATTGATAGCAATGGTAAGTTTTCTTTAGTATTAGATGCTGGAGGGGGAGGATGATTTTGGCTCTGATCACACAAGGGATGTTCAACTTTCCTTGCAAGGATCACACACATACACCCCTACACCTGTACTTAAGAAAGGGAAAACTTGATAAGGTTTAATATCAGGCAGACATCAGTTTGGCCCTAAGAGAACTACTCAGTTCTCATGACATTCATTCCTCTTCCTTCTACCTGCGTTGGTTCATCCATGGAGTCACTATCATCAACTTTCCCTTCAAGGTTAACACCCATCCCTCATGCAGAGAGCTGCACATGAGCTAGGCGACCGTGTTGTTATGCAAAGGACACCACTCATTTTCATTCATTTCAATCGGTCTACTCAGAGAAAATTACTTGCATACCACCACCCTGTAATTATGTTTGGAAGGGAAATCAATCGGGTTATCTATTGAGATAGGACTCTGAACTATATTGTGTGCTACAGCTGAAGGAGGCAAGATTTTCCTTCTCCACAACTAGTGGCGGTTGAACTTCTTGACTCACCATTGCTGATCTCCATGGTAACTTGACCAATCCTTGTAGAAGTTGTTCAAAGGTGACTACACAACAAGCAGGGTTGGTGAATGATTTACTTGTGAACAATAAGAGAGCACTCAGATGTGTCTGGGTAGAAAGGGAAACCCACCAATGACAGTGCTAGCTTGAAGCATTACAAGAGGTAACACACAAAGTCCATCACTCGGTACAATTGGATGTATGCAAAATAGTCACCACCTGTCCAGCTAGCGGGGTATAAGCACATGGAAGGCCGCTTCTAGATGTGTAACTCAAGCGGGATGAAGGGCAATATGTGATCTAGCTTCAGGACTGCGTCCCTCTCATTCTGTTAGAAAATAGCAGCAGTAATCTTCAGTTACTAAAGGGCAAGTGGAGACTTACATGGCTGAATTGTACCTGCAGCAGGGATTGGTGGAAGGCCAGGATATGCATTTAACAAATAAATGAACAAATACATGTTCCTCCAGACAAAAAAATAAGGCCAAAAAAACTGAGTGTCAGGAAATAGGCTAAGCTAGAATGCTTCTTCCTGACATACCTGTTTTCGAAGCAGGAACTATTTTCGTGTAGATGAGTATTCAGACATAAGAGTTGCCACCTGCAGTCTGAAGTGGTACAGTCCAGAACCTCACTTGCTGTGCTTCTGGTATGCATGACTTACATTTAATTTGCTTGATCAGCCAAGTCTCTCCATTCTACTTGCACTCCGGGGTAGAATGGTTGAAGTCCCCCAAGAATAGATTTCAATTTATATTTATAAATTGGTTGGCATTTGGTTTATATTTAAATAAATCCCCTTATGGTGATCTTAGCAGATAGAGGGGAGAAGAATCTGTCTTGTAGTTGATCTTGTTTTTTAAAAATACATGGCCATTCTTCTCCCACCTGTCTGCTAAGATCTCCATTGCATGAATGGCTTTTCACAAAGTGCATAGCAAGTATGGGGACCCCAGTCCAGACTGGAACCCTGGTACTGATGGGAGAGGGCCTTTAACCTTTTGCTCCTGCTGCAGTCCTGATCCAGCCTGGGGCAGGGGAAGAGGGGAGGGGACGAGACCTGGGTGTCAGCACTATATGTCTTCATTTGACCTGGAGAACCGGTGTGAACTAAAAACTGCTTTGTAGGGTAACAGAGAGGAGGAAGGCCTACCATCTGCATTAAAAGAACAGCTCCATTGGTGTGGACGGGAGCTTCTATTCCAATGCAAAAAGTGGGTCTGGGGACATAGATCCACACTGGAACTGCAATGTGGGCCCTGCCAAGATCCCCATCCAGACTGGGGGCCCTGCACTTGCTATTTACTTACTTAACAAAATAACTTTGCAATTGGTAATGGTGCAGAAGACACTTTGTCTCCTTGTGCCCCAAAGCCACCGTGTCAAACAGGCTGGCCTCAGGCCAGCGAGGGTCAGGGCTCCTGAATCTTTAATAGCTTGAAAGGAGGAATTTCAGCAAGTCTGTCATGTCAACTCCAGCCTCATCCAGACTTCTTTTTGTGCTGCATTTCTAGGAACAGATTTGTGCTTTAAAGTGTCTAAGTGCTTTTGCAGTGAAAACTCGCTCTTTGCCTCTGAATCAGAGCAAACGGCAATCTGTAGAAAACTCAAATTGCTGTTTGTTCCGAGCTAGTTAAGGAAGCTACACCCACCAAGTTTCCTCTTCTACACAGCTACTGCACCATTGTTTATTTGCATGCCACTTATCCATGGAAAACCATACCAAAAGCAGCTCGTAATATCAAAGTTTACATAAGATAATTCACTAGTAATTACACGACATAACAAAATGTAAATAGTCATATAAGCAATATGCCAATGAAAACATCTCACTCTAATGAAACTATAATAAAATTAAACAATCTGCTGGTAATTCCTAATAAAGGCCTATAAAATACAAGAACACAATAGCACAACTTCTCAGCCACAGCAACAACCCTAAACAATACTCTACCCTGATCGCCTGAAAACCTTAATCTTACCCTAATTTAGCCCCCCCCCGGGGGGGGGTTCTTTTAATTATGGCTTAGCTGCTTCCTAATGCTTTGCAAGAGGAGCATGCCAGGAGGTTGTAAAGATCCAGCTACTTTTAATTTGGTGGAGGGTGAGTTAACTTTATGAATTAAAACCTTGTTTTAATGGATTTTGATTCAGGACTTTGTTACAGAACTGCTCGATCGATTGAAAGGTCTCAGGAGAATGGCCAACAATCAAAAGAAATGAACCGCGATGACAAAAACCTGTAACACAAAATGCATCATCCCGTGGAAGAGAATTATTAGAAGACACAGGGATGGAATTCCAGCGCTGCCTGATATCGTACACATCAGATTCCAAAGCATCCATCTTCATTCGCCCCTTGGATTTCTATCTGCAAGCAGTAGCTTGTTTGCGGGGAGGAGAGGCCATAGCTCAGGAGGCAGATCAGATGCATTGCTGGTCAAAGCTCCCAGGTTCAGTTCCTGACATCTCCATTTGAAAAACACTTATGGAGCAGGGCTGGGAAAGATCTCTGCTCAAAGCTCCGGAGAGGTAACATGGAACTAGACATGCCAATGTTCAGACTGTTAGAATCAAGCTAGGTCTTTAAGAACAGGGACAGGGAGTCTGTGTCTCCCCAGATGGTGCTGGATTCCAGCCCCCATTGAATCCTCCCAGTGTGGCCTTTGCTCAAGGGTGCTGGAGAGCAGGGTGGGGAGGGAACAGCTGTTATGGGAAGGAAGCATCTCTTTCCTCTTTGCATTAAATCAGGGAGGGGAACCTTTGGTCCTGCAGATGTTGCTGGGCTCCCATCTTAGCTTGAGCCAGCATGAAAACCAGAGTGCCACCAGATCGTTGTTATTATAATTAAATGTGTATACTGCCCTTCATCTGAAGATCACAGGGCAGCTCACAACATAAAAATACAAACATGAAATACGTAAATCCCTTGTTGCCCTCCACCCATTGTGTCATGTTTTTGAGGGATGGGGAACCTGGGGCTCTTGTTGTTGGACTCCGGCTTCCATCATCCCTGATGCTGGCAGGGTTTGGTGGGAGTCAGAAGACAGCAACAGCAGATTCTTTGCCCCTGAATTAGAGCATGGGGGACAAGACAAGTCCCTCAAGCGGTACAGGTTATCTGTTTGTATGATGGCATTTGCAAGGAATAATAATTTTCAGTTGAATATTTTTGTGCTTCTTAATATGAATGTATGCACCAGACATTTAAAGCACACAGTTTCCTCATAAATCCTGGGAACTGTATTTTGTAAGGGTAGTGGAAATTGTAGCTCTGTGAGGGGCATTCTACAGTTCCCTGGATCTTTTTTGGATTTAAAAATGTATTATAAATGTATGGTGTGTGCATAGCCTAAGAGAAGCATTTATTAGAATTTATCAGACTCCCCAGTTTTCATTGACATCACCTCTGAGATCAGTCTTTAAAAACATTTTTCCTGCCTAAAGTGATTTCCAGCTTTTACTTCCATCAGCGACAAAGCTGATAAGGTAAGGCACAGGAAACAGAGTCATACAGTGAAGAACGACATCATGATGGGGGTTTACAACTGGAGTATCCTATCTTTGTTACATACCTACGCACCATTCAAAATGCAGAAAGCTGACAGAATGCCAAAAATGGGAAGCAGGGAAGTCAAGTTTTCAGTGACTGAAAGAGGGGAAGAAGTTGGACATGGGAAAGTGGATTTAGCTCAGCCCTTGATTATTTCTCTCTTTCATGGATAAATGCTCTTAGGGAATTGCACGCGGTTTAGAATCCAAAAATACCGAGGCATGGGAGTTTCTAGCAGCTAAACGTGAAGGAGGTGGGAGATGAAATACCTGAGCTGCTGCAGATCTGTGAGTTTTCTTGAGTAACGCATGTCCATTCATGTAATTACAAGGTGGGGTTTCCTGTCCTTTTTATTTCCTATTCTGAGGAATACACACTGGTGACTAAGGCAATGTTGAGATCGTTCATTCTTCTGAGCAATGGGAATGACTTCACCAAAAGATCTGTGCTCTTTCAGGCACCAGGGCTGCATCCATAGCAAAATAAATGTGTTCACTGTTGCTTTCCCCCCCTTTCAAATATTGTGTTTCAGCACAAACACCTCAAGCATGTGATAGTGTGGGATGCATAAGGAGTTAACAAAAATGTATTTTTGCCTTTCATTTCAATCGCTTTGTACAATGTCTTTGTCATCATCATCATCATGTTTAAGAGGTACATTTTCTATGGCCTCGGTGTGGTCTTTCCAATGTCACAATTCCCATGCCCTCATCTCCAGGTGTATTTCATTGCGAATGGAGGTGACTGTATAATGCTTGGTAGCTAATCTGTGGCATGGGTGCTGTAAATGGCACAAGGAACACATGTCTGTGCCATTCCTGGACCAGAGCAAGCGGGTCTCTGGGCAGAGGTGGATTTCGGAGAGTGTGACCAGCTTGCCCCCACTGAACTGCAGGGGCCCCCACAACTATGAACAGATGAGAGACAGGGGGCACCGCTGAAATTTGAAAGCCCAAAGTCTGCCACTATTGTGGCAGAAAGCTTGGACTATGTGCCTGCCTCTCTCACCTGCCTTGAGATCTAGAGCTTGGTCTCATATCTCTGTCTACTGGACTACACATATAGTTTGGGTTTCAGGCCAATTTCTCTGTCTGTCTGCAAGAGATCCATTGTTAGGTTACTTCTGAAAGTGAAACACGCCGTGGATAGTGTAAGAGGAGAGCAGCACCTACAGTGGTACCTTGGTTTTCGAGCAGCTTAGCTCCCGAATGTCGCAAACCCAGAAGTGACTGTTCCAGTTTGTGAACTATTTTTGGAAGTCAAGCATCCAACAGGGCTACCGCGGCTTCTGAGCAGAAGCTGCAATTTGGTTTTTGAATGTTTTGGAAGTTGAGCACACTTCTGGAACGGATTCTGTTTGACTTCCAAGGTACGACTGTACTGCACTGCAACATGCTTCCAGGCAACGTCTTCTGCTCGCACACTATGCTCACATGCATTACAAACACACCACCTGAAGGAAAACACTCATTTCACCATTCTTCAAACCGCCTGGCTAGCTCAGCCTTCCTAACAAACTGATCAAAGTGCACTGAGCCTCATATTAGAAATGTTGTGTCTGTTTCCCTCCCTTTCCTACATGCATTTTCTTTGCAGTACTTGCTGGGCAAGTTGCTCAACTCCATAAAACACACTCAAGAACAGCAAACAACAAACACAAAGGGTCAAACTGAGGTTGAAGAAGAAATTATATTTGTGGAAAAATACAGCATCAAGGAACTAAAACTGATACTTCCCTCTCCAGCAGGCAGTTTCATGCATCTTTTTGCATGAATGCGTTTAAGCACAACATGCCACAGAAGGCATTGTAAAGAAAGCTTGTCACTGACATCAAAATTTGTAGGAACTGAAATCTCTGTGGGGAGAAAGTGATTACGTGCTTCTGGGCCAGTTCGTATTCCCCACCCTGCTCTATAGCTGTCTTGGTTCAATCCCCTTTCCTTCCCTTTCAGCAGATAGTCTGAAAAAAAGGACACACACACAAAGACCAACATGAAGAAAGCTTCGATCCAAGGGCAGGGCCCATAGTGGTTAAAAATAAAACCTGGCAGACTGGTTACTGAAACAATTCAAGGGAGAATAAGCTGGATGTCAAATAGATTGTCACCTCTGAGCAGGCAGACTGCTCCTCCCTTTTCCCCCATCCTGTCTTCTTCAACACGGTCCAAATATGCTAACCACAAACACAGCAGCAAAAACTGCTCTGTCTGAAACCTGCTGTCCATACTAAGCAAATCCGAGCTGACAGTGCATGACTAGACACTACAACTATAAATGTTGTGGTTCAGCTACTAATTGTTTCTATGAAAGTGAGACTGCCTTTAAAATTCTTATCCTGCCCCCTAACAGCCATCCAGCCCCCATGATTATGCATCTGGATTCTGCATCAGGCACACTTCTGCTTCACTGTAGACATAATGCTAATATGGGATGCTGATCCTTTTTAGGGGAAATCATGACATTCAAGCCTCTGCAGCCACAGACCTCTGAGTGGGGCAGTCCATCACAAATTACTGAATGCACAACACCTGGAGGATACAAGCCATGCATCTGAGCATGGGGGGGGGGGTTATGCTAAAGTGCTTCCCTTTATTTCAACCCATCTTCCTGTTAAAACACTATTTGTTTTCTCTTTGGGCGGTGTCCAGATCCGATGATGGGCATGTTACTCTAGCACTAGTCATTGTCCGGGTATTACTTGCTCTATTCAGAGTAATTACCACCATTCACACTGAAAGGAAATGGTCTGTATGTGCTTCTTTGTCAGCTCACACCTGCCCATCCAGACTCCTGCCAAGTGCCTGGCTTCCCAGGTAGACTGCCCTTCTGTTCACCCTAGATGGAAACACGCAGAAAAGGCCACCAATCCACCCAAGAGTGTGTTGCAATTGCAAACCAGCTGCTACAGAACACAGCTTTATGCCCAACCTCCTCTGGCTATTTAAATTGTTTAGAGGAGAGATGCATCAGGAACCCATGCCCACCCAGCTATGAATTCTCAAAATGTTTTTACCGCCTTCAGTTCAGACATGCAGAGTCCTTCAGTCACCTTGGTTCACATGTCCGAGAATGCCATTTCCTCGAGTTAGAGGAAAGCAGAAGATCTGGACACCAGTAAGAGCCAATGAAGAACATTGCTTTGCATCCAGTGGCGCCATCCCGTTCACAAAAGGACTTCCACAATGGAACTTCCCTTTTCTCTCCTGTTCTGGGGGTTTGCCAATGCTGGCAGTTCCCTCACTGCAAGAAGCAGGGAACCAGGCAGAGGGCCTTCTCTGTAGTGGTGCCCGCCCTGTGGAACGCCCTCCCATCAGATGTCAAGGAAATAAACAACTATCTGACTTTTAGAAGACATCTGAAGGCAGCCCTGTTTAGGGAAGCTTTTAATGATTGGTGTTTTACAGTGTTTTTAATATTTTGTTGGAAGCTGCCCAGAGTGGCTGGGGAAACCCAGCCAGATGGGCAGGATATAAATAATAAATTATTATATTATTATTACTGCGACATGGGGAAATGAGAGGGAGGGGAAGTTCCACTGCAAAAGTCCTTGCAGGATGACTTCATTGGATGCAACCCCATTGTTTATAATTTCATTTACCTCACCACTTGGATTTTTCACTTCAGATGCCAAAACGTCTTCGGCAAACCCTACAACATGGCCGACTAGGACAAGCAGGGCAGATGAAGTGACTGGCTGCGCCAGCCTGCCTCCTCCCCCTCCCCCGGTTCCTTGTAGGGGTGTGATATGCTCTGATACAAGGGAAGTGTGACCGGAACGAATAAAAATACAGTGGGGAGACCTCTGTCTGCCACGCTCTCCAGAAGGGCTAGTTCTAGCAAAACCTGGCACAGAGAAGATAAAATAGCATACACTTGAAGCATAAAAGTAGTCAGAAGCAGTTTGCTGGATGGAGTGGAGCCATAATGCTAGTTTTGCAATGTGTGTGTGTGTGTCACTGTTGCTTACAATGAGAGAAAGGGACAACATGCAGAGCGGAGGGTAAGTCAGCACAGTACAAACATACCGGCAGGAGTGCTGGATTGGGTCCCATGCCTTTGCACTTCACCAGCCTTCCCACAATCTCTGCCCTGCCCCCCCAAGCCACTTCTAAAAGAAGCAATGTAAGGGGTGAAGTGGTCAATAAATCCATGTGTTTTGCCTATGAATGAACACAGAACTGAGAAACGGGGTTCCATTTCTAGAATCTGCTGTTGTGCATTTCAAGGGACTTTGGTGCAACGCCAATACATGTCCGTTTAGCACACTCAGGTTGACTTACTAAAAGCATTCACCTCATAATGGTTTTGGAATTCGCTATTGTGAAGCGAGAACAGAAAGGATGCTGTTCTGAAAATTTACTAATTAAAAACAAGACATATGAAACCTAAATCTAGTTCCTTTTGTAAGGGGGAAAACTGACCAAAGAGAATGGAAATATAGGAATTGAATGTTTTTCTGATTTCAGAGGAAAGGCCTTGGTTATGATCCAAGCCTACTTGGAATTTACTATAAAACTGGTTCCATTTTTGTGAAGAACTTTGCTGTTGAGGCATCACTACTGCTTGCATTAAGGACGGTGTGGTTTTAAGAGACCTTGAGACGAGTTCTCAGATTGTAGAATGCAACAGTGGACATCTACGGGGGGGAGAAAAATCACCACAAACTTCTCTTCATATAATTTATTATCTTTGCAATATTTCCTATGAACATCTCATCCAGGTCAATGGCAAATCTCTGCAAAATAACCCACCTTTTTCAAGCATGCCAGTCTTCATTCTCACTGAATTAACAGCTTACTCACATGGCAAACCACCTTCAGCGTACTACGAGCTCCACAGTGGCTGCCTTGATTTTGCCAGGCACAACCATTTGCCCTCCAAGCTTCTCAGTGACACAGAGCTGCCTTTCAGAGTCTGCCAGCTTTTGCTGAAATAGCAAACCTTTGTGGACATCTTCTCTTTTATCCCCTTCCATTTCACCTTCCTCCCCTTTTCTTCTCACGCTCCATAGGCTCATTTTTGCTTTCGAGGACGACGATAGCTAGACGTTCGGTGCTCCCTCCGATCAAATTCATCATGGCTTTCCCTGAAAACCAAAACAGGAAGTGCAGGCAGTGTTTACTAAGAGTCTACTGTCATGCCAACCAGAATATCCTGCAGAAGTGATGGCGACTCTCACTCATTCATGGAGGTAAGAGGAGATCACAAGCCCTCCAGTGATCTGAGGCACAAGGTTTTGCAGGCATAGTCAGAAGTCTATGAATTACTAGTATGAAAATTTAGGTTCCTGGGCACGGCTGGCAAACAGGAGGCCTCCAGCCGTTCCTTCAGATCCAACTCTGAAACTGCACTACAGGGGCAATCTGTAGGATTGTGAGCCACAGAAAGGAGCAGAGAAGGGCCCAATCCACTGACAGGATCATCTTGCACAAGCTCAATGGAAGGGAATAGAACTATGTGGGTACACATCACTGTCATCACGTGCAAATAAATTACTCTATTTTATGTATGTGCTCACACACTGTGGAGTGTTTTAATCTTCGGCACCATAGTCTGAATGACAAATTTCTCCCTCCCTGCCCTACAAGAAGAGAACTGCAGAGAGCCAGTGGGGTATATAATAAGCCAAGTGGCGGACTTGAACTTTGGGACAAACTACATGTTCACTTAGGTACGCAGCATAGAGCTACCTATTTCCCCTTAAATAATTGCAGGCATGAGAGTTCCCGGTTTTTAATGGAAATGCAGCTCATAGAGAGGGGAAGCTTCTCTCTTCACTCTCCCACTTTGATTGGAATGGAGATTCCTTCCCTTCCCCAAATGCAGCTAGAAAAATAAGTTCCCACTGGTACCAATGAGGACTTTTTATCTAAGGCTCTCAGCAGCACAGAGGGCTTGATCTCCATTCCAGCTGTGGGATGTGAATATGAAGAGAACTTCTCCCCAGGCTCTGCATTTGCAGTAAGAACCAGGCTTCCCCCAAGCCTGTAACTATTTAAGAAAAGGCAATATACACAAACTCATGCAACCACTTTAGACAGCCATGGCTCCCCACTCAAAGAAATCCTGTAGTGCTGAGAGTTGTTAGGAGACCCCTGTTTCCCTCATGGAGCTACGGTTCCAAGTGGTTTACCCATCAATCCCTCTTCCCAAGGAACTGTAGGAATTATATCTCTGTGAGGGAACAGCGGGGTCTCCTAACAACTTTCAGCACCCTTCATAAACTACAGCTTCTCTGGGGTAAGCCATGTTTAAAGTGGCAACATAGTGTTTTAAATAGACAGTGTGAATGTGGTCATGGTCTGGGCCTGAGAAAAGCTGCCTTTAGGCCCAACACCAGTTGTGTGGTCCTTGCAGGAGGCACTGCTGCTGAGGGAAGCGTAGATTTTCCACCAATTTCCCACTCCGAAAACAACCCTCAACTCCTGTTCCAGATGATTCCTCCATCCTTTTTAGGGAGAGCAGGAAGTTGCAGCAGGATATAGGAAGTGGCACAGTCCCCTCCCCTTAGGCTCAAGTCATGGGGATTGCACGTTCAGTGCTAACTACTTTCTGCCGTGGGGCCCTTGCAACTCAGGTGCTTTGTTTCAGCCTTTTTGGCACACAGTTCTTCCTGCACACTCTAAAAAACATGCAGCACATGATCACGCTGCACAAGCTGCATGGAATGCTGGGATTTCCACCCTCCGCCCCGAGGTTCTTGCCATTACCGGAAGCATCGCTGGCAGTAGAGGTCGTCATCACAGGCGTGGCAGCGCAGGGCAGCATCCTCGTTGCAGATGCAGCACCAGGGCAACTCTTCCTCGTCGCTGTCCGGTAAGACGAGAGGTTTAGCAACCGCTGGAGCTTTTCCCTAAAGGGAAAGGGTAATATGCATAGATGTTGCAACAGAAACTCCAAGAGTACCTTCTGGTGTGAATGGGGAGATGCGTGACATTGCCTTCACTGTTTGCATTCTGCAAAATTCCTCCCACTACAACTTTGCACCAATTACAAACCCAAACCCACTTATCCAAATCAGTGCAATATTTCTACTTATATCATGTAATGTTCTCATTTCAATTTTTTTTTAATTCCAGTTTTTTAAAATTAAAAACAAACACACACCTTGCCTATGCGTTATTTGTTTTTGGGGAGGTCAGGAAGCCACATGAGTGTAAGAGGAAAGATGTGATTGGCAGTCAGAGCACATAGGAGGGATGCTGTAGTTGTTTCCTGGATCGCAGATCCCATACTCAGCCATGGACTGCATGACCACCAAGGTCCCACCTAAGACTGGAGGCCAGCAGGTAAGAAACTGAACTAGACAGGGTGCAGAACTCTGTTCCCTGAAGATCACAGCATTTTAAATATATGCTATGCACACACCTACATATATACACATTCTTTTTTTGGGAGATTTGAGATAACCACTGTGTTATTAATATGAACCATCAATTTCCTGCTTCAGGCCTCATCTTACTTGAGACAGTCCTTCTTTCATTCTAGGCCTACATTCCCTCCTCCTCACCACCATGTGCAATACGATGCTCATGGTGTTACCCCATGTTACAGGGCTGTTTTAAGGAAAATACTGGGAATATACATGAAGTGTTTGAGACACCTGAAATGTCTGCATAAATGCCAAGTATTAATATCTTACAGCCACAAGGACAAGAAACTCATAAAATGAAATAAAAGAACTCTGCTGCAGGCCCTAGAATACACTTCTAACCCTGCGCAATATTGGACACCTGAAGACAATGCAGAACAGCCCAAGCAATAAAGGAACAACCACTTTTGCTTGGTACAGGAAGGGCTCATCTGAAGCGATGAGGCCTTGATGTGAGTTTTGTAAAGTCACAGAGGAAGCATGTGGAAGAACTGTTTGTTATTTCCCACATCAGCACCAGTCACGCTTGATTGCTATTTACTTTAAAGTGCACACACAACTTCGGGCATCTCTTCTTGCTCACATAGACATCAAAACCTATTGTTCTAGAAGAGGACACCTATCAATTTTGCCTACAGCTGGAGGGCTTTGAATTGTTTGCCATAACACAGAACTAGGACACAGAGTGTGGCTCAGAATTAGCTGGCCTTCAAGAAGTCATTTTGTCTTTTGCTTCTCAGCTTAACCATTCGGCCCATGGGCATTTTGTTGTTGTCTCTGTTTAGGTGCTATTTAGCACGATGGGATGACACCTAAACTAAAAAGGGCCTTGCTGGGATCAGCCTGACACTGCACTGAGCAGTGCTTTTTTCTGGGGGTACGCATACCCCTAAACATTTTGTGAATCTTTGTACTTTTGTCCATTTACTGTATTTATTTCTCCTGATTTGAACTATAAAACACTGATTTTCTTGAGTCAAAATGAGAGTACCCCTAAACATTTTTTTAGAAAAAAGCACTGCCCCTAAACATGTATTTTTGTCCATTTACTGTATTTATTTTTCTCGATTTGAACTACAAAATGGTGATTTTCTTGACAAAAAATGAGAGTACCCCTAAACATTATTTTTTAAGAAAAAAAGCACTACACATAGGATTGAATTGGCTGCTTACTTGCTCGGGTTTCCTGGCTGGTTTCTGTTGGGCGGTCGCTGGTTGGGTGGATCGATCTGGAGAAATATTGAAGCCGCTTGCTTCATCCAGAGCCGCCTCCTCAGTAAGCTGAAGGCAGAAACAACAGCAGATGAAACAAAAGACTTTTCTTCACACAAACCTTCCTCTCAGAAGTGTCTTTCTTCTACTACTTCCTTAATCTTTGGTTTAGTAAACAAACATGCAGCCACCAGATTAACTATTGTGCAGGAAAGAAAGCAGCTTTACAAAGGGCATTTATGACCAAAAATCTAGTCATTAAATACTCAAGAGAGCACCTGGGTTCAAATTCCTACTCAGCTAATTAATATCTCTAACCTACCTCACAGGTTGTTGTGGGTAGCTCCTCTGGCTAGAAATTATGTAACAAAATCAATAATATGGATGCTCTTCCCTTCAGATATTTGCGTGGCTTGTCTTTCTGCCTCTCAAAACCCTTTTCAAAAGTCTCAAGCATGGCAGCTTTGATTTTTATTATTTTTCTTACATCTATCTTCGTTTCCTCATTCTTTCATTGCTTTCACTGAATAGCAAATATTTGTTCATCTTACTACGTACTTCCTATTTCCCTCCCCTTGTTTCTCTGATATTGTGAGCCTGCAGGAAGAGCCCACTGATTACAGAATGCTTAAACATGCATCCAATTGCTGAACTGCTGCCATTGTGAGTTTTAGATGGTATTGCTTTTTATGATGCTGTAAGCTGCCTTGGATGGGCTATACCCCAAAAGGCAACCTATAAATGAGTTTACAGATAAATAAAATTGTACTACACAACTCCTACAGTTAATTGACTACAGTGGCTGTTGTATACATATTTTAATGGGAGTAAGTTTCATTTTAACTCTAAGCTGACGCGCACAGGAACTGCATTACACAATTTCTTTAATCGAGTGAAAGCTCTACATAGTACTCTACAAGGCTTATTGACTAATTTGGGAAAACCATTAGGAGCACACTCTGAGGATGGATTTACAGCAAAGATAAGAAGCTGGGCATAGCAGAAATCTTGTCTTTGCAGCAAGGCAAAAACAAGAGGCTTAACAAATGCAAAACTCAATTCCAATTACTATGGACCTGTTTCAAAACTCTCTGAATGGCTTCTTCTTCTTCTATTTCTTCATCACTATTGGGGAATCTGTAGTCATCCAAAGTCACTGCAAGAGAAAGAAGAGGAAACTGAGGAGCTAAAGATGCAATTCATCAAGACGGCCCATCATCATCTTATGTTTCTTGCCCTCCTTTGGAGATTTGCCCTCCCTATGGGAAGATGGGTTTTTATTTTGGTTCGCATTCTTTAGTGTATTTCTAGTCCCTGTAAAGCTGGAGAGAGAATAAAGGACCACGTGATAGCATGTACCACTAATACACCCCCGACGGGTGTATTCTTAGAAGAATAAAGGCTGTTCCCTGGTCACTTCCATTCCATCATCAGATGGCACAGTATACCTGAAGGAGCGTCTCCACCCCCATCATTCTGCCCGGACGCTGAGGTCGAGTGCTGAGGGCCTTCTGGCAGTTCCCTCACTCAGAGAAGCGAAGCTACAGGGAACCAGGCAGAGGGCCTTCTTGGTAGTAGCACCCGCCCTGTGGAACACCCTCCCATCAGATGTCAAAGAGATAAACAACTACTTGACATTCAGAACACATCTGAAGGCAGCCCTGTTGAGGGAAGTTTTCAGTGTGTGACATTTTAATGTATTTTTAATCTTTGTTGGAAGCCGCCCAGAGTTACAAATAAATTATTATTATTGTTGTTGTTGTTGTTGTTGTTGTTGTTATTTTGCTGCCTTTGGGCTCAAGGAAGCTAGCAATCCGCCCTCTTCCTTTTGTGGTCTTGTTTCTCTAGCAGCCAGTCCTTCCTTCTTGTTCAGCCCAGGCTCTCTAGGCTGATCATTCTTTATGGTAGAGTCCCAGGAGAAACATGTTACTTTTGGTTCCAGTCAGTAGGATTTCTAAAGACAGCCAGGATCCTCCTTCTCCCATCATCAGTGTAGGCAAGGCTAACTCTAGCTATGGCAAATGGAGCTGCTAATGGATGAGAGGTCACTTTGACAGCAGCTTTGTTTGCAGGATTAGCAGCGAATACTTTTTAGGTGGAAAAGTTCCACACACTCACTCTTGCATATCAAGGTTATATCAAAGGCAAAAGATTAGGCCAAGGTATTGTCTTTCCTTCAGTTAGTTGGGAACCCTAGCAGTCAATGTGAGAATGCAGTTATTGATTACAGAGGGAGTATGAAGCTACTGTGCAGCTGACCCAGTTGCACAGGCTGCAATATTTTCTAACACTTGGGATTACTTGAAGGAATAGTGTGTATATTTTATTTTATTTTATTATAATAATGTTCTGCAAAGGTATTTGTCTGTTTGATACACATTTGGACACCTCTTAAGGTATCATAAATCACATTTTGAATGGGGGTCCCTGAGATCAAGGAGCAGGTTTTTAATCTATGGTTCGGGGAAAATGGAAGACCAAACCTTTCAAAATGGCACTGATATTTTTGTTTCTTCAAATTCCTGAGCAATGCTAGGCACCCAGGGGTGAAGAAATATGAGAGAAGAGCAGGCCCCTGGCAAATGCCCAAGGTTGGAGAAAACACAGCTAAGTAATGAATTTTGCTACAGGCCTGTCTATACGCAAATCAGGCTTTGTTCAAACAGTTTTGCTTGTGAAAGAAACTAAGGGTTTCTGTTACAAGTTAGCTTCGTGCTATCCACCGATACCAATTACTTGTTCCTTAAAAAACCAGAATCACAGCACTAGGAAACAGTCATATTTTTCGACAATTGTTTGTCAGGCATATTCCCACTAGCCAACAAAGAAAATGTAAGGACGTAGGAAGGGTCTGCTGGTTCAGGCCAGTGGCTCATCTAGGCCACATCCTGTTCTCACAGTGGCCAACCAAATACAGTCAAACCTCGGTTCTTGAAGAGCTCCGTTTTTGAACGTTTTGGCTCCTGAATGCTGAAAACCTAGAAGTAAATGTTCCGGTTTTCGAACATTTTTCATAAATTAAACATCCGACATAGCTTCCGCTGGATGGCAAGAAGCTCTTGCAACCAATCAGAAGCTAAGCCTCGGTTGTCAAACGTTTCTGAAGTCAAACGGTCTTTTGGAACGGATTACGGTCTTTAAGCAGATTACGGTCTTTAAGCAGAGGCTTGACAACCATATGTCAGGAGTGCTCTGATGGTGTTTCCTGCTTGGCAGGGGGTTGGACTCGATGGCCCTTGTGGTCTCTTCCAACTCTATGATTCTATGATTCTACATTTCACAACCGAAATTTGATTGTATTCCACGGAGAAGCCTGCAAGCAGGACCCAGGAGCACTGGCACTGTCTCCTCCTGTTGAGAACGACTCCTCTTTAGGAAACAGAGTGCCTGTTTTTCTGCTTCCTTTAATATCCCATTACACACCTTTCTCAGGATCTTGGCCTTTTAGTGCGGCCAATCGCTTGGCTACTTCTAGAATCTTCTCCTGCCTGGTGTTGTCTTCCCTCAGCTCAGTCGCCGCCGATGCCAGCAATCTATTCTTCTCCTCCTCCAACTGTTTGGGATCCATATCATCAATGCCGCCAATGCTGTCGGCTCGATTTAAGTCATTTAAAGTTTGGGTCCTAACTTCTGGAAAAGCAGAGACTTAGGGTTAATTCAGAAATATATGACCATTGCACGATGACTGCAACCTTAAATGATGCACGCAGCACAAACCTCCCAGACCAAATGCGGCAGACGGAACATCTATTATCTGGCTCCCACATCACCATAAAAACAATGCTATTTCAGTCTGCAATGTCTATCGCCCCATGAAAAGGATTGTGATTACAGCAAGAACAAATAAGAACCAGCAGCCAGCAAATGAAACACATCTGATCAGTAAAGGCAAAGGTAAAGGACCCCTAGACGGTTAAGTCCAGTCAAAGGCAACTATGGGGTTGCGGCACTCATCTTGCTTTCAGGCTGAGGGAGCCAGCATTTGTCCACAGACAGCTTTCTGGGTCATGTGGCCAGCATGACTAAACCGCTTCTGGTGCAAAGGAACACCGTGATGGAAACAAAACCGCATGGAAATGCCATTTACCTTCCCACTGCAGCGGTACTTATTTATCTACTTGCACTGGCATGTTATCGAACTGCTAGGTTGGCAGGAGATGGGACAGAGCAATGGGAGCTCACTCCATCGTGCGGATTCGAACTGCTGACATTCTGACCGGCAGGCCCAAGAGGCTCAGTGGTTTAGACCACAGCGCCACCCCATTCCTCCATCTAATTGGTAGCAGCCGGTGAGGCTGCATTCCCAGTGTCAAGCACACCACTGATGCGTTACCAAGGTGGGGGATGGGGAGGAGCAAGGCGGCAGGGAGTTTGGTGTACTGCAGGCAAAGCGCTGGAGCCAACACGATACTCCTGCTGCTGTGCCTACCCTGCAGTAAGCTCTCTGCCGCCTTGCCTTCCCTCTCAGTAGTCAGTCGCGATGTGTGGCATCAAGAAGCCAGGTCAACAATACAGCATTGTCCCACTGGGCACTGCTGCATCAATCCTAATAAAATACCGTATTTTTCGCCCCATAAGACGCACTTTTTCCCCTCCAAAAATGAAGGGGAAATCGGGGTGTGTCTTATGGGGCGAATGCCTGCAAGCCTCGCGCGCCCGGCAGGAGGTCCGACCGGGTGCGCGAGGCTTGGGGCGGCAGCCTGTCGCCCGAAGCACGGGGAGCCCTCTGGAGGGCTCCCCCTGCTTCGGGCGAGTGTCTGCAAGCCTCGCGCACCCGGCAGGAGGTCCCACCGGGTGCGCGAGGCTTGGGGCGGCAGCGGACTGCTTGCGCGCACCGAGAAGCTTGGGGCCAGCTGAGCTCAGCTGGCCCCAAGCTTCTCGGTGCGCGCAAGCAGTCCGCTGCCGCCCCAAGCCTCCCGCACCCGGCAGGAGGTCCCGCTGGGTGCGCGAGGCTTGGGGCGGCAGCGGACTGCTTGCGCGCACCTAGAAGCTTGGGGCGGGCTGAGCTCAGCTGGCCCCAAGCTTCTCAGTGCGCGCAAGCAGTCCGCTGCCGCCCCAAGCCTCGCGCACCCAGCGGGACCTCCTGCCGGGTGCGGGAGGCTTGGGGCGGCAGCGGACTGCTTGCCGGCATGCAGAAGCTTGGGGCGTGCTGAGCTCAGCACGCCCCAAGCTTCTAGGTGCGCGCAAGCAGTCCGCTGCCGCCCCAAGCCTTGCGCACCCGGCGGGACCTCCTGCCGGGTGCGGGAGGCTTGGGGCGGCAGCGGACTGCTTGCCGGCATGCAGAAGCTTGGGGCGCGCTGACCTCAGCTTGCCCCAAGCTTCTGGATTAGCGCAGCGCACCTGGGGGGGAAATAATTTTTTTTCCCTTTATTTCCCCCCCTAAAATCTAGGTGCGTCTTATGGGCCGGTGCGTCTTATGGGGCGAAAAATACGGTAACTAAGACCCCATAAATCATTAAAGCTATAAAGGGTATTGCAGATTCAACAACCCCATGCAATTCTGTTTACGAGAACATGACGGAAAACTATTAAAGCCTTTGGGGGCTTTAGAAGGCCTGATATGATGGGGCTGATCTTCCTGGAAATGCAGCTAAGGTTCAAGACGCTTGGAGATATAACACTGAAGGTTATACTTTCATGCCAGTAGTGTGTGACGTTCAAAGCGAATTTTCATGGTAAGTTTCTGTGCCCAGGAAAACTGTGGCCTGATGCAGTGGAATAGTTCTGCTAGTTTGCAGCAGGACCCAGCGGTGGATAGTGCGGTTGGCTGGCACCTGCAACATCAAAAAAGCTCTGCTCCCTCCCAGAATAGTTTTGCACTAATTTTTCAAAATGCTTTCTTTAAAAAATAGTGATTAATTAGTAACACTGGTCGATCTTGACTTGGGTTACATTCTGGGGGTTCATGTGCAAAGGCCAAATCATGCAAAGTCAAAACAACCGCTGGAACTCCCCCAGCTGCTTGAGATCTTGCAAGGCCCTACAAGATCTCATGAGAGCCTCTAAAGCCTGAAAAGCAAGGATCTTCCATCACCTTTCTATTTATTCGTACGTTTGCAATTGCTAAGTAAAATAAGTGTAAATTTACATGTGGCACTTTTAAAAAATAATAACAAAAAAAACACCAAAACCATAAAAGAGGAAAAGCCCTCCTGAAGCACAAAGAGAAGGTGGGGTGAGGCTGGAAGATGATGCAGATTTTGAATTTCTGGTATGTGAATCTGTTCTGCAAATTGCCAGGCCAGGTTCACACTGCAGGGCGTGGATAATTATTCTCCCCACCTAGCGAAAATTAACAGCAAATAACCCGCTACCATTTCTCTTTAAATGTTAGGTTTGCCTTCAGCCTAGGACTCGCCTAGGGAGGTCTGCTCTCAGGGAACCTCCCAAGGTCCAAATGCCAGCAGAGGGTTGGGCCAGCGGCAGACATGGGCAGAACAATCGATGTGACTTTCACCTTTGCGCAGCAGGTACATTCTAGCCCCACAAAAACCAGAGGTTTCTGCACCTCCCACCTACTCTCCCTTCCAGGCAAGTAGAAGACATCATCACAGTTTAAGGACAGGAAAAACAACAACACTGAAGAACAGGAGCAGGCAGCATGGAGCCCTCTGGACAGTAGTGTCACTGCTGCTTTCTGGTATGGGGGTTGAGCAGGGTGACATCACAGTTGTGTGGCTGCACCAGTGGAGTCAATCCTGCATTCCCACTAGTGTGTGCCTGCTAGAACCCTAACCCTGCTGCCACCATTCTGCAGAGGACACTGGTGTCAGAGAGGCAGCTCCATACCACCAACCCAACATGCTGGCCCTTCCTGCTCCATGAGAGTCCTGGGGGCCAGATAGAGAAGGCTGGAGGGCCACATTCAGCCCCTGGGATTGAGGGTCCCCACACCTGCTATATACATAGGAGGAGGGGAGTCAAATTTCTGGTGGGTATGATAAAAAGTAAGACCTCCCTGTATACTTTTAAATTGGGGGGGGGGGGAGATGCATCTTTGTAGGAGTTATTTATGAAAGAGAGGTTTGATGCTATTGACTGTGATATCCTCCAGGATTTCCTCTGAGGGTTAGAGGCGCACTTCTGCACTATCAACTAGGTCAATTTCGGAAAGCAAACTTGGTCCCCTAACAGTTATGCTGTTAGGGCACTATTTTCTCCCCAATCCTATTTAATGCCTAAATGAAGCCATTGGAAGTAGTCATTAGGAGATCTGCAACACAATGCTTTCAGTAAGCTGAAGACACTCAGCTTTCTTGCTCTATAACATCTGAATCAGGAGTGGTCTCTTTCAGAGGCATACTTAAGTTTTGTTTTATTACTGTCCACTGATCATCTCCTGGTCTTGTACTGAAATTTTAACTATTATCGCGACTGCATATTTTATGTTTATTTTTGGTTTTCTGTACTCCACTCTTGATATTTTATAATGAGTAGCTTATATTTTTTTTTGAAATAAATACAGTGGAACCTTGGTTCCCGAATGGCTTAGTTTCCGAACAAATTGGCTCCCCAACGCCACGACCCAGAAGTAAGTGTTCCGATTTGCAAACGTTTTTCAGAAGCCGAACGTCCAACGTGGCTTCCAGTTAAGTGCAGGAAGCTCCTGCAGCCAATCGGAAGCCGTGCCTTGGTTTTCAAATGGTTTCGGGAGTTGAACGGACTCCCAGAATGGATTAAGTTCGAGAACCAAGGTACCACTGTAAAATGAATAAAAACATGTCAGCCAAAGAACGACACTGTACCATGACTCTGATCAAAGTACTCATACTGTTATCGAACTGTAACTAAAGAGATCATAGCAAACAAAGATGTATACAGTGGTACCTCGGGTTAAGTACTTAATTCGTTTCAGAGGTCCGTTCTTAAACTGAAACTGTTCTTAACCTGAAGCACCACTTTACCTACCGTATTTTTCGCCCCATAGGACGCACTTTTCCCCCTCCAAAAATGAAGGGGAAATGTGTGTGCGTCCTATGGGGCGAATGCAGGCTTTTGCTGAAGCCTGGAGAGCGAAAGGGGTCGGTGCGCCGGGCTCCCGCGGCTTGCGAAGATTTGCCTGCATGCCAAAGGCTGGGCGCGCTGAGCTCAGCGCGCCCAGACTTCGCGCAGCTCCCCGCAAGGCGTGGGAGCCCGGTGCTGGGCTCCCATGGCTTGCGGAGAGTTGCGTGTTCTGGGGGCTGGGGAAGCTCGGGCTTCCCCCGCCCCAGCCCCGCGCCTGGGGGAAAAATAATTCCCCCCCTTTATTTCCCCCCCAAAAAAAAACTAGGTGCGCCTTATGGGACAGTGCGTCCTATAGGGCGAAAAAATACGGTAATGGGGCCTCCCACTGCCGCCGTGCCGCCACCCCACGATTTCTGTTCTCATCCTGAAGCAAAGTTCTTAACCCGAGGTACTATTTCTGGGTTAGCGGAGTCTGTAACCTGAAGCGTATGTAACCTGAAGCGTATGCAACCCAAGGTACCACTGTATATGGAAACAATTCAAATAACCTTGTTTTCATTTATATACCGCACATTATTTAACTGGGACCTGCAGCAAGGAGTAATTGTTGGGTGATGTGCTTGAGCGAGTGATTATACTGTAATGGATATATTGATCTATAGCAGTGGTGCCCTTTGAGGTGTTGAGGTGTACTTGCTTGTTCCTCCATTTTTAATCAACTTGCGGGGGCGGGGGGGGGGAGACTGAGCAGATTTAAAACAAGACAGGGACCTTGTGGCGTAACTCCTGAGCCACCGCTCTCATCAATGGCAACTTCCTCAGACATCTGCTTCAGCAGGTCATCTGACTGCTCGGTTTGCGTCCTGGCATTAGGGGCCTCGTGTACCTAACAAGAGAAAGAAAAACAGAAAGGGATTGCACAAGTTACATCGGAATTCCCAAACTTTCAAGTTCACTGACCACTGGATGAGTTCAGAAAGTTGCCATCAACCTCTACCCAAATTCTTAGGAAATAAAGGGGTGGCCTTGGGAAGCAGCTAAGCAGAGCCCTGAAGAAAAGTGAGGCTTTTTAAAGACTCACTGAAGTTTCCCAAAGGCAGCTTGCTTTTATATATTTGGTTGAGGAGTGTTATAATTAGTCTTTTAACACTGTAAAAAAATAATATTTTACAAGTGAAACTCTGCACTTACATACATTTTTTTTTGCAAAAGAACAGAAAAGCGTGGTCTGAGAATCCTGTTGCAATGTGGAATCATCTTGTTAAATACAGAGGTTCCTCAATGGCAAGGGCATTCATTGGCTCTCTGAACATGCCCTTGCTCAATAGTTTGTAATTAAATTTATTTTTCACATTGTACCTTATAAATTCCTTTTCCACCCCAGGCCCTTTTGGACCCCCAGATCTTTATTCACCCCTGCACAGTCCCATCAACCCCAGAGGGTCAATGTTGACCACTTTGAGAAAACCTAAGTTATACAGTCAATGGAAGGAGCCCAGAGGTTCAAAACTAAAAGAAAGAACAAGGGGCCCAGCCACAACAACTTCCCAAATGTCTCAAGGGGCCCAGGGACATTTCTATTCTTTCACACCAACCTAATATACCCAATCTTATTTTCAGGGGGCCAGACAACAGATATAGCCTGTCTCTGAGGCAAACGGCCTTGGACAGAGATAGCACAGTGAAAACCAACACCTGCTCTCTCTCAGCCTTAGAACACAGCTGAGAACTTGAAACACTAGTATGTACCAGAATGTCTCTGGTGGATTCTGTACTTCATAAAACTTCAAAACCCTATTAGTAAGAGAATGATAATAGGTAAAAAGGTATAGGACCCTGGATAGTTAAGTCCAGTCAAAGGCGATTATAGGGTTACGGCGCGCATCTCACTTTCAGGCCGAGGGAGCTGGTGTTTGTCCACAGACAGCTTTCCGGGCCATGTGGCCAGCGTGAGTAAACCGCTTCTGGCACAACAGAACACTGTGACAGAAACCAGAGTGCATGGAAACACTGTTTACCTTCCGCCGCAGTGGTACCTATTTATCTACTTGCACTGGTGTGCTTTCAAACTGCTAGGAGCTGGGACAGAGCAATGGGAGCTCACCCCGTCGTGCGGATTCGAACTGCTGACCAAGAGGCTCAGTGGTTTAGACCAGTAGGCTTGGCCAAATTAATTTCTCCACATAGCCTATCTCATAGTTATTACATTAGGTTGGTGTTAGACCACAGAACCACCCATTGTGATGGCCTGGGAATCCGATTCAGAGGCTGAACCGGAGGAATCCCAGCCTGCACAGGAGTCCCCGCCTCCAGGGCCGGCTGAACTGGGGCAGGGCCTTGATTCTGAAGTGCCTGCACCTGTGCCGGATCCTCAGGAGCAGGCACCAGGTGAATCCACTCTGGCTCCGGAGGTGGTTGAGGACTCAGTGCCTACAGGTGAGTCTCCCCCTGGGTCCAGTAACCCTTCAGCCTCTCCTGAACTGCAGAGGCTCAGGGCAGAGAGGTGAAGGGAACTGGTTTCTCCCAGGAGGAGTGCTCGCCTTAAGGCCAGGAGAGGCGGGTCTCCTGGGGGCCGGGACCGCCCCTGGCCGCAGAGAAGATAAAGGCCAGTCAGCCCGGTCCCAGGTTGTGGGAGCAATGTCGTTGATGAGCTGTTTCGGCCAGCATCCAGTCCTGTTCCCCCAGAGTTCCTGTCCTTGCCCGGTTTCTCGATGTGGACCCCGCTTCGCCCGTGGAGGACTGTCTGCCGACCCTCAACTCAGGTCCTGGACCTCGCCCCACGGTAACCTCCCCCCTGGACCAGCACACCCATGTCCCTTGACAATATTCATGTGGCAGCTAGAAACAGAATCTGGAAAAGAATGGAACCTGCGGCCCTCCAGATATTGTTGGGACTACAATTCCCAGCATCCCTATTCACTACCATGCTGTCTTGGGCTGATGGAAACTGTAGTTCAATAACATCTTGAGGGCCACCAGTTCCTTATCCCTTGGAAATTATATATAGTGGTACCTTGGTTTACGAACTTTATCCGTTCCAGAAGTCCATTCTTAAACCAAAGCGTTCTTAAACCAAGGCATGCTTTCCCATAGCATGGAACTCAAATTTACAAATGGAACACACTCAACAGGAAGCAAAACATGTTCTGCTTCCAAGGCAAAGTTCACAAACCAAAACACCTACTTCCGGGTTTGCAGCATTCTTAATCCAAGTTGTTCATAAACTAAGCTGTTCTTAAACCAAGGTACCACTGTGTGTGTATATATATATATAGATATATATATAGAGAGAGAGATAAGGAAATCTTACTGGTTTTGGAGCTGGAGAGGGGATTGTTCTGCCCTGCAAGGCTGCCAGCCGGTTTTCCATCTCCTGGGCTGATGGAATGGGTCTTGCAGGGTCATCTTTCAGTGCTGCCAGCCTAGACTCTATCTCAGCCTGAGATGGAATGGACTCTGTTCAATTAAGAACAATCTTGTTTTACCAAGAGAGCCCAAGGGGCTTTTGTAACTTTCGTGCCTTGCATTAAAACAGATAGGCATGTATTTCCCCCCTCCACCCCCGTTCCAGCCATCATATTGACTAGACCCAGAGGATACCGAGAACCACCTGTGATACTGGAATAAAATATTTCCCTTCTCCGCCCCCACCGCATCATTCCCTAGCCTGTGCACGTTCAGTGCCCTGCAAACCCCAAATCCTGCTGTTTGAATAAAGCTTAAGTAACAGACAACAATTGATGCATTGTGTGCTATCTCTGCAGGCAGGACAAAGAGCTATTCAGGACACAGAAGCTCCACCTGCTGACCACTGGAGGGCCTTCCCATTCAGTCTGAGGTTTCCATCAGACATTGTTCACATATCAAGCAATGCTGCTTCAGAGACCTCAATCGCCAGAAACTAAACAATGAATAGAAGTTCCTTTCAACCGCCCACAAGAATATTTATAATGCCTACCAAATGTCAGATGCTTGCCTTGTGTAGCAATCCCAGGGACACACTAATTATACACAGCCCTGCCTAAGTATCACACAGATGCGAGCTGAATTCAGACCAGTTAGTCTCTAGTGCCTTCCCTTCAGCACCTTCAATTGGAAGGTACAGTGGTGCCTTGCAAGACGAAATTAATTCGTTCCGCAAGTTTTGCCGTCTAGCGAATTTTTCGTCTTGCGAAGCACGGTTTAAACGGCTTAACAAAGTTGCAAGACGTTTTCGTCTTGCGAAGCAAGCCCATAGGGAAATTCGTCTTGCGAGGCAAATCGCAGACAAAAAAACCTTTCGTCTAGCGAGTTTTTTGTCTTGCGAGGCATTCATCTTGCGAGGTACCACTGTATCTAAAGCAGCTTCCAGCAGCAGCACAACGGCCTGCAAAAGGAAGCGTCGAAGATGTATATGCACACAGAGGTCATAAACCCAGAGCATATGGCAATATATCGACTAACTGTGCAATTCCATAAGTACTGCCTGAAAAGTAAGTTCTATTTTTGCTCAAGACAAACCAAGAGCAAACCCAGGTTACAGCTTGTCCAAAGCAAAACAAATCACAAGGCCAGGTTTGTACAACAAACCATGGCTTAGTTCGCAGCACTCCAGCAGGATCGGAGGAAGAGCAAAGTGGCTACAATTTCCTCTCCAGGAACTAGTGTGTTCACACTAAGCCATGGTTTAGCGTAGCATTATGTGCAAACTGGATCAGTGTGTGGCAGATCTATTGTGCAAATAAACAGTGAAGGTAACCTTGCCATTGTTGGTTTTTTCCACACTGCTGCAAGAACATGTTGGCTTTAAAGCTAAGGACAAGTCTTCCCCTCCATTTGCAAGGCTGGGAATTCATTTTTTAAGTTCTGTTTTATGTTGTGTCTAAAGCAGGCTTTCCAGGGGTGATAAGAGCAAATGACTCCAAAAATAGTACGCAGCTTACTGGGTTTTGTTTCCTTCTTGAGCCTCTCCAGTCTCTCTGCTAGAGCTCGATCCTCTTTTGATAGACCTTGATATGTGGAGCCTGCTTGGCTTTGGGATTTCAACAAACCCTTCTGGAGTCCCTGCAGCCGATTCTGCTTGGCTTCAAGGGCTGCTACACGCCTGCAGAAAGAGCAACCAGGAGGAGTTACAGCAGGGTTTTGGTTTTTTTAAAGGGGAAATAATAATTTTAAAATCATATTCCATGTGCTTCTCTAGGGGTTTGTTCACACCCACCCACACCATTTGATCATTGGAGCATCAGCTGACCACTTGCATGCACAAAACAAACACTACGGATGGAATCACCCCACCAAGTAAAACACAGTCCTGTTTCCCAAGCCCATTCACATGTTCAGCCAGAGTCGTGAAATACTGAGCAATCAAGTGCTGAGCAATCAAGAAGTACATAGGCATGAGTGAATCGGTCCTAAGCAAGGGGTAATTTTAGATGAAGGTTATGCAGTGACTATGGAAAACTGCCTTCTCTCATCATATGAGTGGAAATCACAGCTACTCCAATAAGAAACAAGAACTACCATTTCAACAGCAAAGCAGTGCTAGATGAGGTTGAGAAAACAATTCTGACTTCCCACCCTTTACATTAGGGCTTCGAATCCTGACACAAACTACAGAACATTACAGGTGGCTGATTAATACCTAGAACTAATGGTGGCAGTTCAGTGTGTGACAACAAAGACTTGGATCTGTAAAATGAGCAAATGTATACACCCTTGTTTGCAACTTACACCAAGGATACGAAATAAAACCAGCTACATTGTTATTTGCGTACCAGATCCAGGTGATCTTGGGGGGAACTGATTTTCTCTATCTATTTCAGTTGGGGTTTAGGCCTGGTTTTGGGACAGAAATTGCTTTGGTCGCCGTGTATGATGACATCTGTCAGGAGAGAGACAAGGACAGTGTCTCCCTGTTTGTGGAATGCCCTCCCCAGGGAGGTTTGGCTGGCGCCTTCATTATACACCTTTAGGCGCCAGGTGAAAACATTCCTCTTCAAGGCCTTTGGCTGATTAACATCTGATACCCTTTTAAATGTGTTGTGGGGGGTGAGGGGAAGGGAGTCATTAGATTGTTTTTGTTCTTGTTTTTCTTACGTATTTGGTGTTTTATATCTTATATTTTTGTGTGGTAAACGGCCTCAGGACTTGTGGATGAAGGGCGGTATAAACCTTTTATTGATAATAAATTAACATCTGCATGAAACTACTGAATAGGATTATCTGGAGTTTTGCAGTACATTGTCAGCAATATGCTGATGACACACAGGTCTACTTCTCATTCACAGCGGCAGGTGTGGCAGTGGAAGAGCTGGACCAATGTCTTGCCTTGGTCACAAACTGGATGAAAGCCAATGAACTGAAGCTCAATCCAGGTAACATTGAGACACTGTTAGTGGGCTCTTCCCTAGACTAAATGGATGGGAGGTTGCCTGCTTTTTATGGGGTTACACTTCCTCTAAAGGAGCAGGTACATAGCTTGGGGTATTTCTGGCTCCACAGCTCCCCCTTCTGGACAGGAATAGCCTAACTTCAGTCATCTATGCTCTAGTAACCTCTAGGTTAGATTTCTGCAATGCGGAGCGAGCCCTCTGAAGACGGTTCAAAAACTTCAGCTGGATGACCACTGGGGAAAGATGGTTTGAGCATATTGCACCAATCCTGACCCAACTGCACTGGCTGACAATTTTGGGGCCCAATTCAAAATGCTGTTTTTGACCTATAAGGTCTTAAATGGCTCAGGACCGCAACACCTCAAGGTCCGCCTCTCCTCATATGAACCAATGTGGACCCTGTGGTCTTAATCTTAGGCCCTTCTTCGTGTGCCTCCTTCACTAGATGTCCAGAGGGTGGCAACACAAGAACAGGCCTTTCCTGTGGTGGCTCCTTGCTTGCAAATGCTCTCCCCAGGGAGGCTCGCCTGGCGTCTTCATTACATATATTTAGGGACCAGGTGAAAACATTTCTCTTTAACCAGGTCTTTGGCTTTGGCATCCTTTTAAATGCATTTGTGGGGTGGGGTTATTGGTTTGTTTTTGCTCTCGTTTTTATTATGTATTTTGTGTTCTCACTTTGTATTTTTATGCTGTGAATTATCCTGTGATCTTCAGATGAACAGCAGTATACAAATTTAATAGCTAGATAGATAGATAGATTAGATTAGATAGAACTCACTTTTTATAGTTCTCTGGTGGAGACCATTTAGCTGCATTTGACTGAGGTGAGCCGCTGTAAAGCAAAAGGAGAAATGTCACAATGGCAGAGCATAATAAATCCTTTCTTAATCATGGCAGGACGTGCCCTCAGACAGAACCCCATCTTGCCTTGCCTTCGATTCTATGAGAAGTCCCGGGTATAACACCAATCTATTTCACCCTGTGCCTCAAAAGCAGGAGGGGAGATGGCAAGGCTGTTTGTTGATTGTGCCTCTTTAGCCTGCATTTGAAGAATTGCCTGACTGAAGGCACCCCCCCCCCCGCAACAATCTTCCATCAAAGTACTCAGAAAACTAGATGCGAAGGAGAAAGATCCCAGCCTAAACTTCAGCCTGACATGCCAGTTTTCTAACGAGTCTCAGCGATTTCATTAAGTCCACTCCAAGGGTGAGGAACCTCAGCCTCAGGGACAAAACGTAGCCCTCACTGGCCATGCTCCATTTCCTCCATGAACGCTTTTGCCTGGATAGAACATGTCCCTCAACTGGAATAATACAGCTAGCTTGCACAGAGGGAGAGACAGGGAGGGATGTAGAAGTTTCTGATTTTTGCATTGCTGGAATGTAGCCTACTGTACAGAGTTAAGAGGCACGTCTGTTGCGCCAACTACTTTTGCCTCTGCCCCCTCCCCCCTTTGCAGGCATGCAGCCCCTGCCCAGTTACCTATGAGAGAATGCAGCTTTCAGGCTGAAAAACAGCCTGAAAAGCTTCCTTAGTCTAGAAAGACCCTTGCAGCATCATATGGACCTCATTGTTGTGGGGAATGACCACCTAGCCTGTAGAAGTGCTGGAGTGGCAAGTCCCTGCAGGAAACGTCCTGTGTTGCCTTCATAAAAGGAAAGCACGAGAACCCCTCAATCAGAACCACAGCTCTAGTTTCTTACCTTGTTAATTCCCCATGGCATTGCTTGCAGACCTTCTGCTGAGTGTTTCCACAGTGGGGGACGACAGCACTGAATCCCAGGCAGCCTGAGCAAAACGCTCGCCCGCATTTCTTGCATCCACACTGAGAGAGGAAGGGAAGAGGAAAAGGAAAAGGAAGGAAGTGCTCTTAATACCCAGCTGCAAATGATTCCAAGAGGTCTGAATGACTCTTTCTTGGAAAGGGTTCACAAAGGGGATGCTTCCACATCAAAACATTATAGCCTTCTTCGATCATTTTCTACCTTTTGAAAGCAAAAGAATTTATGTGAATGCAGAAAGCGTTTGCTAACAGTATTTCAGTATTTCAAACCGGACACATGGTTTAGTGATATTCGTTTTAAATGTTTTCCTGCTTTTATCTTTTATTTTAATGATGGGTTTATCCATATTTGTTTTTAACTGTTTGTAAATTTTAGTTATGCTTTATGACTAAACATTATGCTTTATGACTGAACCTGGGTTGTTGTTTTTGCTTATACTTTTTCTAAATAAATAAATAGCATAACATAAATACTTCCCATAAAACACATTAAATGAACCTTTGTTTACTAAATCTGTACTCAAAGATATCAATCTTAATTTCAGCCATTCCACACATTATGTAGCTGCAGACCTTTGCCACCAAACTCAATGGCCAAAAGAAAATCCCGGGTCTTTGGTGAATGTTCTTTTTATACATACAAGATTCCAAACATAAGTTTGCTTCACCCACACCTTATATTTTTAAGTGCACACTACACAGAGCATGCCTACTCATTCAGAAATTTCCCAGAGTCACGCTTACTCCCATGTAACTGTACACAGTTTTGCACCCTTACAGATATTGGATATTTGTTTTATTTTCTATATTTATATTCCATTTAATGCAAGAATAGTCTCTAAGTGGTATACAAAATATTTTATTATATATTTAAACAATGAAATTAAAGTAAAACAATACAATACTGTATTGAAAAGATGTATAAAAAGCATAATGTATTAATCAGTCCTAATTCTTACCTTGCAAAGCCAACATAGAAATAACATTTTCACCCCTTCACACCACACCCCAAACTTATGAGGGTGGAAGAACTAGCAAGAGAGCCCCCTCTGCCTATCTTAGCACCTATACACTTTACAGCTGTACAAAACAGAAAATTGGGACAAAAGAAAGTGATTTGCTTAAGACCTACCTCATCCAGTAAATTAATGACAGGAGACGATTAAGCAACTGACACATCAGTAAAATAACTAAAATTTGAGCAAGTGCACCTGTCACAAACGATTGAAAGCCTGAGTTCTAGTGGAACATTTTGGAATAATAATTCCACGTTCTACTCTTCAAGCTCTCCTTTCTCAAAACAAGGACCATTAGTGGAGAAAACCATACCTGTTTCTTGAAGACAGTAAACTTCGATGCACAGCCATAACATCTGCTATCCATCATGTCAGGTGAGGTGGCACACTCAGTCTTCAAAAATGTACAAATGGAGACACATGATTCTATTCTGTCTGCTACCTCAACTTTCTTCCTCTTTCAGAGAGAGACCAGACAATAAGAGAGACGGTACAGTTATGGAATGTTAGCAATGGACCACTGAAAACATGCCATACTATGGAACCTGAGGTTCATGCAGTCTGAAGAAAATGTGAGGATCTGGTCCTTACTTAACCTTAACAGCAATGGTTGCCACTGAAATGTTCTTAAATCACTAAATCAAAGGAAAGGAAAACAGACACTACACTTCTTTTATAAATATCCTTTCTGAGGTGACCATCCTGGTGACCCCTCCAAATTTAAAGGAGAAAATCATTGGGTCTCCTAGACGGCAGATTCTAGATTTCAGCACTATCAGTTTCAGATGAAAGCAGTGCCATCAAAGTCTGTGTGTAATGGGTGGCCCACCTCATGAGTTCCCATTCTCATAATCACAGATGGCAAACACAACCATCTACAATGCACCATACAAAGGTGGCTGGCAATGCACATTTTTTAAGAGGAGTGACTCATCACTTTTGCAGGCCGCTAGCACATTACCCACCACCTAAAGGTAGCATCCTACAGGCAACCTTTAAAAATAAGAAGAGGTTACACTTTCCTGCCATACTCCAAGGCTTTTAGAGAGGACCACAGAACAGCTATAGACACACTTATTTCCGCAATACTGTACTGTATGTACTACTGTGAAATGCAGATGCGGCTGGGCTGACACATGGACAAGCGAACATCCGGAGAGATTTCCCACCTGGTACTCATTTCGCAACAGCAAAACATTTCAATCTTTTTTGAAGACCAGGAATGCCAGCCCCCACCTTATTCATGGCACCAACATTTATGTATGTATGCATGTATGTATGTATGTATGTATGTATTAAATAACCCACACATTTTAGTTATCTCTCCTTCTGTCTTCCTCCGCCTTCTCTCCCCCCCCCCTTCCTCTCACTCCCTCGTTAAAATAAAAAAGGCAAAAAATGAGAAATGGAAACGATGATGGAGAAAGCTCTGGAGCAACCCACCTTAGGCTGACCCGGGGCGTCATCCAGCCGATTCACACGACCCAGCAGTCGAAGGCAAATGCTCTACCAGCGCGGAACTCGACGGCCGCTTTACCATAGAAGAGCAAAACAACAACCCGCCAGTCACACACCTCGGTCCCAAATCTGGAAATCCAACACCCAGCTGCACAACACGACACAGCCTCTGGGCGCCGGGAGGGCGAGGAGGCTGGAAGCGAAGCGAGGCAGAAGACGCCTCCGCCTCCCAGCCAGACAACCACGAGCAGAACCTCACTAATGGCAACGTCCACTGGCCCGGCTCGGTAATACTCACTATAGTGCAAGAAACGCGCGGTGCGGCGAGAGTCCCACTCCCATCACCCCGGACAGATCTTCTCCGGCAAGACAGGAAGGGGAAGAACTACATTTCCCAAGAGCCCACGGGGCCTCCCCGCCCCCACTTTCCCTTGCGCGGTGTCTCCTGGGAGCTCCAGCCTTTCTAGGTCCGAGGAATGACGGGAATCGTAGTTCTGGCCACACCCGGGAAGGGGAACTGCTGAGGAGGCAAAGACTACGTTTCCCAGCAGCCTCAGGGCAGCGCGAGTCGCTGTTGGGGCGGCGGGCGAGGGTAGCCTAGCTGAGGAAAGGCAAGCTCGGTCGGGCAAGTCGAGGGAGTAACAGCCCCTTTGGCTCTGTAGAGAAGCGGGTCGGAGCGGGAAGAGAAATGGCGGTGGATAAGGAGCTGCTGGAGTTGGACTTGTACGCGCTGCTGGGAGTTGGCGAGAAGGCGTCGGATAAAGAGGTCGGCAAGGCCTCGGGCTGAGGGGAGGGAGAAGCGGCGGTGGCGGCCGCTGGAGATCCCTGAGGGCCCAGCCGGACCTTCGCAGGCCCCCGAGGGCCAGAATTATAGCAGGGGGCTCTGTCCCTGCCGCTCCTTACGGGACAAGACCTCAGGGCCCTCGAGCTGCTGAGTTCAAGGGCCCATAGCCTAAAGTATTGATGCTATACTGTACACACTTTACTAGGGGCCACTTGGCACTGTACTCGATGGGTCCCCCTTCTAAGTTCCCCAGTAAACCTGAGATGCGCCGGGGTGCAGCCCTGCGCGCCTTCTTCAAATGCGATCATACTACTGTTTTTTCATAGTCATTATAGGAGGAACCACGACGGTCATCTAGTTCAAACCTTCAATGCTTTTGTCCAACATGAGGCTCGAACCCACGACCGTGGAATTAAAGTCTCGTGCTCTGCCAACCGAGCCCTCTCTCATAGAATGGTAGAGTTGGAAGGGACCCCCGAGAGTCATCTAGTCCAACCCCCCCCCCATGCAATGCAGGAATCTCACCTAGATCATCCATGACAGGTGGCCATCGAGCCTCAGCTTAAAAACCTCTGAGGAAGGACAGTCCACCACCTCTCGTGGGAATCTGTTTATGATAGGCTTTGCAAGTGTGTGGTACTGGACTGCATGAATGAACTGTGATTTGAGATGGCCCCTTGGGTTTGCTTTGGATGCTTGAGGTGGTGAGTATAATGATGGGGGAGGTGAACTGTGAACTAGGAAGTCCTTGGTTTGCATCGATCTTGGCCACAATTCTTTCAGCCTCTCCATCTGGCATAAATTGATAATAATGCTGTCTTACTTTGTGTGGGCAAACATTGTGGCAACCTTGCAAGTATGTTCCTCAAAAGTTGCTAGAAGACTTATTTTTATTTGTTATCCTGATCCCCTCACCCCCATTTGAGGCATTTTTTAAAAAGCCAAATTTTAACATGTTTTCCTTCCTAGAGGTGATATTTCCTTGTTACAGGCAAGCATTTTAGAAGCTTCTTGAAAGCATGTTTGTAACAGTTTCTGCAACAGTGGGTATTAAGCACTTTGAGTAGTCAAATAGTGTTGTTATATATTATTGTGTTAATATTTTGCTTTAAGTTTAAGGATCAATAGCTTCAAGTTGTCTTTTTAGTACTCATTTGGTCCACTAGGTGGTGCCTAAATACCAGACGTCTGTAGGTACTGTATATTGACAGAACTTTTTAAGGTAGCTATCTTAGAATAATAAGAGACTGCTTTGCATATGAAAATGTTTCTGATAAGGAGTATTAATGTTAAAATGAATGCATGTGATCTATACTTCATAGTATCTCTGTTGTGACAGAATTGTACTGCTGGAAAGATGCTAACAACATCTGATCCAGCAACCTGAACAGAAGAAAGATTCAGTGTCTTAACAGTCTCACACGGATTTTCTTTTCTTTTCTTTTTTTTCCATCACACGGATTTTCAATGTGCCAGAGAACTCAGAGGTGCCTTACTGAGAAGATCAGTAATACAGTTTTTCCAGCACTACTGAACAACCCATCAAATGTGCATTTGCAAGGATGGGTTGAGGCTTCTGGAGTGCACTTTTGATTCACAGGCAGAAACAGCAAGAACAATCGGGGCTGGCCAACATGGAACTCATGTAGTATTTTGTAGCTTCTGGCCAAGTGTCAGCACATGTTCAGTTCCTATCAGGCCAGGTTGTTGTCATTGGATGGAATCAGCGAAACAGTTACTTTGTCAAATAAAATATTTTTATTTACCTGAGCAACTGCAGTCCAAGCATTGAGGACGCATTAGGCAGCAGGTGTGTTTGTCATATCTACAGCAGTGTTATACCAGGGTTGCTTGGTATAAGGTAGGCCTGCATTTGGGCAGATAACCTCTGGCATCAAAACAAACCTCTTAAAAGAATGAGCTTATTTTTAAACTTTTCCTATTTACTTTGAGTTGCCTGTTGCCCTATCTTCTACATAACTGAATACTGCCTTAATCTGCTAATCACACTGTTCATTGCATTGTTTTTGCTCTGTCATTTACAGATTAAGAAAGCCTACAGACAGAAGGCCTTGTCCTGCCATCCAGATAAAAATCCAGACAACCCCAAAGCAGGTATGGAAAGTATTCATAGACACTCTTAGCTTTTATTGACTGTTCTCCCTGTGTGATCACTAGAAGTGGCTAGATTTATCCAGAATTACACTGGTGTGTTTCATTGGTAATAGATGGAATGTTCTGGATATCAGTATCTAGGCTTGATTATTTATGTGACCCTTTAATCACATGAAGCCTATTGTGTACCAGGTCCATTGGTTGTCAAATGCTGCAGTTTTTAGGCCTGCTAAAACCATAGGATTGGCAGGTACCACAGACAGAGCTTTTTTGTGGTACCCCCCGATATTTGAGGCTCTCTCAGAAATTGTGAATGGACCCCCATTGTTTGAGTCTTAAGCAGATTTGAGATTTTTATTGTTCTTCTATGCTTTAGTTGATGGTTTTATGTGGGCTTCATCTTTTAGCTGCTGCTATTCTAGATGATTAATTTACTGACTTCTGTTAATTCTGTAATTGCTCAATATGTTATATTTATTGCTGCAAGCTGCCTTACAATGTTCATAAGCTTATCTGGGGGGATATAAATATATTCAATTAAATGATGACTCAGCAGTATTTTGTATTCAGAAGTGGGCTAATTGTTTGAGATTCAGGACAGACAAAATAAAATGTATTTTCATACATGATGGCTAAGTTCTGTTTTCACTGTCCAAGGTTGTGTCCTCTGAATACAAGTTACTAGGAATCACCTGTAAGTTTAGAAATAAGATATTAAGAATGAACCACTGATCCTTGCATAAGGGGCGAACTGTATTTTAAATGGAGCAAACTGAAGTTCTGAAGTTATGGTGAGGATTGACTTTCAAATATTGTAAGAAGCTTTGTTGTGTTCTCTGAAATTATTTACTAAGACAAATTTCAGACAATCATTTACTCAGTTCTATATCTAGGAATTGTATGCATTCTCTTATTGCTGTTTCATTTTTTTCACTTTCTGTTTCCTAGCTGAGCTCTTCCATCAGTTGTCTCAAGCTTTGGCAGTTTTAACAGATGCAGCAGCAAGGGTGAGTTATTTTAATGCTCTGTTAGAACTCCAAGCATTTTCTGGCTCTGCTGTTAGACATGAATACTTGGAAAAGAAAAGTGCAGTCAGAAACTTATTTCAGGCCAGTACAAGCCAACAAGTTGTTTCTGACTGTTCCCTTACATATCTCTGGATAGCCTATGTACAGAAATTCTCTACTTCTCTCAGCAATAGACTCCTATTCTAAACCGTGAGTGGATGAGGCTGGGTCATACTTGCATGGAGGGAGAACTCTATAATCATCAGAGGTCATTTGAGCCTCCAATGACAGAGATGGATCAAAGAATACTCCCAGACTGCACACCTGCTCCTTCTGGAGAAGTGCTACCCAATCCAGAACAGACAATTGGCCTATCTCCCAGAAACAGTAGCTACCCAGTCACAAAACCTCCGTCTTTCCAGGATTCAAGCTCAGTTTATTGACTCTGATCCAGGCCACCACTGCATCTTGCTCCACACTCAGTTGTAATGGAGAAATAAAGTTGAGTTTCATCAGGGCAACACCTTGCTCCAAAACTCCAAATGACTGCTTCCAGTGGCTTCATATAGATGTTGAATATCATTGGGAACAATATAGTGCCCTGTGGCACCTCGTAGTGTAAATGTGTTCGTTGATCTTGGGGAAGGTTAAAACTAATTTATTCTTGCCTTGGAGGCTCGATATGAATCCTTCATTTCAAACTGATCGCTGATAGCTTGGGATGGAAGAGATTTTTGGCATTATGATCAAGTATTTGGGTTCTAAAATGAGCTGGGTTCCACTTATCTGAGTATATAATACTTCATATGAAGAAATAAGATGGAATTTTTAAAAAATGTGAGAGAGATAGAGGGAGAACTATATGCACAGTTTTAAACTCGTTTGCTGCAACAGATCTTATTACTGAAAAAAGTAACTGCTTTTTTCATTGGTTTTCTCCTGTATTTTGAACTGCTGTGACATGAAAGCAGGTAGAGCTCTTGCAATTCCATTGTTCTTGCCCATTCTTTGGATCCCTGTTAAAAGCTGCAAGCAAAACTATACCTGTTGTCAACGCCTGTTGTCAGTATGTTTCAGACCATGCTGCCCCTGCAGTGCTAGCATTAAACTGGGCTAGTGATCTAATACAGACATTATAAGTAAGATGTATACTTCAGAATACTTTCAAACATTTGTATCTTTCTTGATTTTACATATCCTGGTCCATCTTTCTTTCCTCCGTTTGTGGACATTACTAATGTTAGTTACTGAGAAGTCTTGAATTATTAAAATTTTTATCCTTGTTAAACACAATCTGAATGTCCATGACACTTGCAGATCTTTGTTTTGTTTTAATTTTAATATTTCTAGATATGTGATTGAAACTTTCATTTTGTTTTGATTTATTGTTTTGTCTTGTCCTATCACTACTGCAGGCAGCATATGATAAAGTGAGGAAAGCAAAGAAACAGGCAGCAGAAAGGACTCAGAAACTTGATGAAAGGAGGAAAAAAGTCAAACTTGGTATGTAAATCTAGAATATTCTTTTGCATATGGAGCAAATGCCAGGTTGCAGGATCCTTACCATTTGTTCATGTCTGCAATTTGTTTGTTTTCATTAAAATTTGAGGTGGTATCAGTAGGTGCTCTTAAATATACTGTACTGTGAGCAGTGATTCATTCTGTTAGAAATGAATCTCAGGAAAAACCAATCTGTTTGGGTTTGTCCTATCTTGGAATCATAGAACTGTAGAGTTGGAAGGGACCACAAGGGCCATCTAGTTCAACCTCCTGCAATGCAGTAATCTTTTGCTCAACGTGGGGTTTAAACCCACGACCCGGATATTAAGAGTCTCCTGCTCTACCAACTTGTGGACTTCTTCTTTTGCTATAGATCTTGAAGCCCGGGAAAAAGAAGCCCAGTCCCAGGTTAGCAAGGAGGAAGAGATCCAGATAACTAGAACATTAGAGCAAGAGGTAAGGGTAGCAACCAAACAAAATGTTATTTTATATCAGAAATGAGGATGGGATCCTTTATGTGCACAGCCATTATAAAGAGCAGAAAGTTAATGGTATTGAAAGATAAATTATGCTGGCAGCCTATAGGAGTAGCAACATTGAGGTTCAGGCTGTGTGAAAACATGGCATAAAGGGATTATAAACTTGAGGGGCATAGTTCAGTGGTAGAGTGTGCTTCACATGCAAAAGATCCTAGGTATTGATCCTTGGCATCTCCAGGTAAGACTCCTTTCTAAAAAAAAACCTGTAGAGAGAGATAGTCTAACTTTATATAAGGCTGCTTCCTGTGTATCTATTCTTCCCTTAAAAAAAAAAACACTTTTCAATTTGGCTGTTGTTGCTATACAGGAGACTGCTGGTCTATTCCTTGTGACACTTTCTTCATACCTACAAGTTAAAGAGTAGATTGTTTTGTAACAGCCACTTTTCTTGGCAACATGGCCACCATTTTTTTGCCTTCTGCCTCTTTCCCCAGATCCTACGGTTACGTGAGGAGGGATCCCGCCAGCTGGAGGAACAACAAAAACTTATCCAGGAACAAATACGACTTGAGAAAGAACAGCGAGTGCGAGGTAAGGCCAGGCAAGGTCAGAGCCTCTGCCTGCCACAAAGTTGTCTTGCCACGGTTCTCTTCAGAACACGCCCATGGGTGCTCAAAGCCAGTTTGCTTTTGTTGTTAAGGAGTACATGCCTGTAGAAAAATAGCCTTTTCTTTGCTGCATCTCTTGTTGTGGAGCTTAGTGGCAGAATATTCTTTTATTAAGTAGAAGGGCCAAACAAGAAGAGTTAAATTGGGAGGTGTACAGCACACTCCTATTCATGGCTACTAAGAAGTAAATTGAGTTCAGGGGGACCTTCTCCCAGGATTATAGCTCTGGTCTCTTCTAAGCTGTGCCACTTGTTTCCTTTTTCACCCCAGGCAGATGTGGAAATGAGGAGGGTATTGACGATTATTTTAATGAATGTTTGCAAAGAACTTTGCAATATTTGTTATAGATTTTTCAGTACCAGTTGGCATGTGAGATTGGTTTATGAACATTCAGTGCTATTTTTATCCTCCCACCCCCAATTTTATTTACTACATTTATATACCACCTTTATCTTCCAATAATCTGAAGTTGGTGTACATGGTGTGATGTCGTCCCCCCATTTCATTCTCACAACAACCCTGTGAGGTAGGTTAGGCTAAGAGATGGTGACTGGTCCAAGGTCACCACCCAGTGAGCTTCATGGCTGAGTGAAATTTTCTCACTGTCATTGGAGCCCTACTTCTGGAAGTAACAAGAGTCAAAATAGAACCCCCTTTTAACTTGTATAGTTATCAGGATAATTGCCAACCTACACCCAAATCCCCTGTGGTGGAGTTTAAATCAAGCTAAGGATATGTAGAACATAGACTTTCTTGAGTATTTTCAATCATTAAATGTCAGTGTAGTTTTCATTTTCTTTTTCTTTTTCTTCTTTGAGGCAAACATGATGGGTATGGAGAGGAGGGCAAAGGAACACCCAAGCTCAAAGTAAGACATTCCCAAAAATTGAGCTATGAAGAGAGATGAGCAACTAACTTATCATTCCATCAGTAGAAGCCACATGGATCGCCTCTGGCCACACAGAATGCTGGACTGTCTCTGGCATCCTCGCTGCTTACTGGAATTGTCACTTACTTCATCTTAATGTGTTCCTTGCACTTTAATCTAGAATCTAGGCACTAGGATGAAGGTAATTAGAAGTTAAGTCTCTGTGACTTGGGATACTGACAGGTTGCCAGATGCTGCTTGATGTATGTAGTAATTTTCAGATCTTCTAAATGTGAACTTTTCCCTGTGCTAGGACTATGTATATCTGTCTCTGTGCAGTGTAGACATTCCTTTTAGTATGTCTACAAATTTTAACATCTGAATCTATTGCCTCTATAGCATCACAGATGTAAAACCAAGTGCTAGATTCTGCTATATATTGCATCCAGTACACTGAACAGTGTGAAATTAATTTCTAACTTTTCCTCATCAGCTACGCTGGAAATGCAAGAAAGAAGATGAAACTAAAGGAGGCTACTCAAAAGACGTTCTTCTGCAAATCCTACAAAAGGTCCTGTTCCAAAATGCTCCTTTCACCTTGGTTGGTTGGTTTTGCCTAGCAAACTGTAAGAATAAGCAAAGAAAGTTGATATCTTCATAAACTAATGAGGCCCTCCCATGGTAATTATAAATCATTCCATTCCTTTTTGTTGGTACAGGAGGACACCATAAGGAATTTATTAACTTGTCAGCTAATATTTAATACAACCAATATATCCCTGTGGTATGACTCATAAATAATTTGATGGTGTGGTTTAACGTGTGATCTTTACTTCATCCCTATTTGTAACTGCTAGGCAGATTTGACTAGCTTGGGCTTACTCTCTCTTTTTTTTGTGAACAATGAATTCAGAACTAGGCTAGAACAATAACCTCATTCATTACATCACATGATGATGATGTTCTATGGGGTTTTGCTGTGAGAGTGTGATCTGTGAACTGACTTATGGCTGTGTTGCATTTCAAGCTTGTTATGATGACCTTGGCCTCAAATCAATGACTGCTATTGTAACATCTCTAAAAACTCTTTAGCTAGCATTTTGACATGATTATGCATAGTATATCTCAGCACAAAATGTACTCTTCACCAGTATTGTATCTCATCCCACTTCAGTCCTTTTTTCCATTTGTTATTTATGGAGACTTTGGCAAGAGCTGTCATATATCACATTTTAGAACATACGGTTTCTCCCCTAGACCTATGTCTGACTTTACATTTCTTATTGATTCTGGCAGTATGGCGAGGTTCTGAATTTGCTAATCTCTAGCAAGAAGACTGGGAGTGCAGTTGTGGAATTTGCCACGGTGAAAGCTGCTGTAAGTTTTTTGATTTGGGAATTTCTCAGTGCACCTTTATGGTGGTATATATTGGCCTTTATGGAAGAAGGTATCATTAGAAGTCTTTCTATGACTCTTCTACATCAACTGGGCTTCCCCCACCCAACCCTTATGACTGGCGCAGAAAGCAGGGCCAGTTCCCCATCTTTCAGCAACGGGTGGGTGTTTATAGAGGGGTGGGAGGCTCTGAGAAACTTCACCAAAACAAAGGGAAAGCATTTATTGCAGTTTAGGAAACCATACTTAAACATTTCTAGATAGATAAGTAATTTATGTGAATAGAGTTTCTTGATACTTTAAACACCCACTCTGAGTAACAAAACTAGCCCGAGTAACAAAATTATCATGGTAAAACCTTCTCCCATCAGTATGCAAATACCACTATCAAGATAGTTACCAGTAAACCCTAAAACGCTACATCTGATTTTGTTATTGTTACTAGGATGCTTCTCTCCATATTATGATGAGCCTTAGATGCAGAAGAAAACCTTAATGAAGTTAGGAAGGAATTTTCCTCCCATTAGATTATCTGACTATTTTACTTTTCACCCTTCCATACAGTACATTTAGTGTGGTCTGCTTTAAGCAAGCTGGATTTGTTTTACTTTTCCCACAAGCTCTCCCCTATCACATGGTGCATCCATGTGGCACTGGCATGCACTCTCTCACATTAATGTGTGCACACAAGCCTACTGATGAAAATGGGATGGGCTAATCCAGTGTTTCCCAACCACTGTTCCGCGGCACACTAGTGTGCTGCGAGATGTTGCCTGGTGTGCCGCGAGATGTTGCCTGGAGGGAGGCGGGCGAGTCGGGCGGCGAGAGGCGGGGCGGCGGCGGCAAGGAGAGGCCGCCCAGTGCGGGGCTCTCGCCGTCTGCCTGCCTGGCTGCCTGCGAGCTCGGCGGGCAGCGCCTCCGTCCGCAGCGCCCGCCTCGCGGCTCTCATTCCCTGCCCCTGCCAAAGCTCACCCAGCCAAGCCGCGCTCTCCTTCCTGCCTCGCTTTGCTGCCTCCTCCCCCCCTACCCCCAAAGCTTGGAGGTTCCCCGGCAAGGGGGAGGGGAAAAAATTGAAACTTACACTTTCGTGCGTCCCTCCCGGCGTGACGCTGCGCGCTGACGTCACGGGGCTGTAATGGTGGTGTGCCTCGAGATTTTTTTCATCAAACAAGTGTGCCTTTGCCCAAAAAAGGTTGGGAAACACTGGGCTAATCAGGGACTGGGAGGGGCTCATATACAAGCTTGGAGGGGTTTTCAGCTCCAACTAGCACAACCTTCCCCAACCTGATGCCCTTGAGATGTTTTGGACTCCAACTTCCATCAGCCCAGCATAATCAGTGGTTGGGGATAATGGGGATTATAGTCCAAAACACCTGGGGGCACGAGGTTGGAGAATGCTGATCTAGCAGAATTGTTTAATCGATTGAACTGTGGCTATTCTGTTATTCTGGGCTTAGTATGGGAAGCATGAAATGAAGAGGCTGTTTTTATTCATTAGGAGATGGCAGTGAAGAATGAAGTTGGCCTGATAAGCAATCCTCTAAAAATCTCCTGGCTAGAGGGCCAACCACAGAGCAATCCTGTGTTTGCTGATGGCACCAGCCTGCCACAGATATCCAAGGTAGGACCAATACAAGCTGCTACTTTTGCCTTTGGTGATTCTTAAAATCTGTTTGAACTCTGCATACACCTAGTATGGGCACTAGCAAAAATATTCCGTTCATCTTTGTACTTTTGCCTTGGGAAGCATTCACTGAGCAACTGTAAGCCATTTAAAGTTTTTCATTTATGAACTTGTTCTAATGAAAGCAGGTATAAATCTGGCTTGATGTTGAGCTTGTATAGATATGATCTGCTGCAGCACTAATTGGGCTATTGCTAAATGGAGTAATAGAGAGGATCCTGTGTGATGTTTGCTTTGTTTAGGGTTGGGCTGAAGAAGTACATGCACAGTTGATGAAAGATGAGCCTTGGGAAGCGATCTCTTCTGAGAAACTAGATTGGGGCAGATAATTCTCCCACAAAAGGCTTGTTTTACTGATGAAACTCATGGTTTTAGAGCAGCGGTGGGAAACCTCCAGCCCAGCATCAGCTGATGGTCAGGTCTTGCAAAGCCCTGTGCAGAGCGCTTTGCAAGACCAGGAAGTAAGCAGATCACCACCACTTTGTGCACTGTGTATTTGCCACCCACCTGTCAATTTTGTGGGGAGGGGATGTGGGGACAGATCCAGCTCCCCACCCCTGCTTTAGAGTATATGTTCTCTTCTGTTTGTTGACAAAGTCCCATCATTGGAAAGAGGCCTACAAACGTGATGCACTGTCTGCAAATCTGCTAGGTAAAATAAACCCCTGTGATCTGTTTGAAAGCAGATCTAAGCTATATGTTCCTCACATCCCCAAATGTGGATTTGCTTTATTGCACCATTTCAATATTACATTTATAAAGACTGTTCTAATGTTTCTAGAACTTCCCCTGCTCTGTTGAAGGCAGGGGAATTGGCGTCGTAGAGTGCAAGATCATCTGAGCTTCCATTTTATATTTGAAGCTTCATTTGTTTTTACTTTTTCATTTATAGCTTGTTGTGTCTTGAATCAGAGCACCTATTGTTAGTCGTAAATGAAATAAGAGTCTTCATGTGTTAAGGACGAAACAGACTAGATAAATGGGTGATGGAGGGAAGTGGGAACATGTAAATACCACTTTATTATCTTGATTTGGACTGTTTTATAGATATGTGAGATGGGAATGCCCAGCTATTCATTCTGCACATGCAGATATTCTTTAAAAGCAAAAGAAAAGAGAATTCTGGGCCAAAGCCTGTCCTCCTTTTCTCTGTGCACATGGCTTGAATAGCTTTTTCAATAGTGTGTGGGTGGAAAGGTAGCAGCTGTCTACTTAATGAGCAGGTATTCTGGTAGTTTCTCAGGTGAGGCTGTTATTTGCGTCTTCCTTTGTTTTGCTAGCCGGTTACTTTGTGTTTAATTCCAAGTAGTAGTTCCTGAGAAACTGCCTCTCAGCCTCCCTGAGGTTTTGTTTGAGCCTGGATGGCTCCATCTAGGGAGCACTTTCAGCTCTTTTCAAAGAGTGACTTTCCTGCCCGACTCCACAGGGCTGTGTGTTTATGGCCGCAAATAGTCTTGCCTGGAGTGCAGTAGGGAACAAATGTTGTGACTGGTTGTGCTGAACTAGGTGGAATCCAGCAGTACTTTCAGGTTGTTTGGGGCCAAGAGATGTTTTTCTCCCTTGCGCAATATAGGCGAAGCTACTGGGCATGATAGCTATGCCCTGCCTCCCCAGCCAGAGGCAGTAATGCTTTTCAATACCAGTTGCAGGAAACCACAGGAGGGGAGAGTGCTGTTGTGGTTGGGTCCTGCTTGTGGGTTGGCCATTGTGAAAACAGGATGCTGGACTAGATTGGTCACTAGCCTGATCCATCAAGACTCTTACATTCTTATCACAAACAATGCCTATAAAAGATGTTTTCTCAGGACTGAAGAGCAACAGTTGTCTCCAAACAGAAGCTCTTGTTGGTTTTCAAGTTAGCTTATTGCTTCTTATGAAGCCTCTGGCTTATGACGTGAGTTTATCTTGGCTTGTTTCCGTTCCATATGTTTCTTACTTGGAGCCCATATATTCTGCCTGCTGCACAGGATTAATGTGTATGAACCCAAGCTGGGAGCTGTGACTGAGTTCATAGCTCTGCGGAAGTGCTAGATGCTCTGATACAGAGGCCTTCCAGCTACTTGCTGGAGTGCAGACATTGGGATTGTGCTATTCTGAACTCTTTCTTAGATGATACCTTAGCAGGTTTTGTATTTGGACACATAGCAGAGCTTTCAGTGGGATGTACCGTATTTTTCGCCCTATAGGAGGCACTTTTCCCCCTCCAAAAATGAAGGGGAAATGTGTGTGTGTCCTATGGGGCGAATGTAGGCTTTCGCTGAAGCCTGGAGAGCGAAGGGGGTCGGTGCCCACCCGCCCCTCTCGCTCTTCAGGCTTCAGGAAGCTATCCGCTAGCCGTGGGAGAGTCGTGTGGCTCTCCCACGGCTAGCGGAGAGCTTGCCGGTACCCAGAAGCTTGGGGCGCGCTGAGCTCAGCACGCCCCAAGCTTCGGGCTTCGCGCAGCCCTCCGCTAGCCATGGGAGAGCTGTGCGACTTTGCACAGCTCTCCCACGGCTTGTGGATAACAGCCTGTTCTTGGGGTTGGGGGAAGCTCGGGCTTCCCCCACCCCAGCCCCGCACCTGGGGGGGAAATAAATAAAAAATTCTTTATTTCCTCCCCCCCCCCCAAAAAAACCTAGGTGCGTCCTATTGCCTGGTGCGTCCTATGGGGCGAAAAATACGGTAATTGCAATTCATGTAATTCCTGGATTCAGTACTGGTTTTTCAGTGGGTTTCCAGCTAGAAGGGATACAACTGGTATGCCTTTCAGGTTGGAGATAAACTCCAGTACTCCCCCCCCCCCCGAAGTAATAGTTTCCACCTAAGCTAACTGACCTGCTAGTTTTTATTAATCAGTTTTCATAAGAACTGGGATGGTTGCCTAAAATAGCAGGATTGTGTTTGATCCAAATGTTTTTTTATTATTAAAAAAATGCAGTAGGTGGATACTGATTTTTTACTTGAAAAGATAGTAAACTTCTGTACTGTAAGCTAAATTCAGTACAGAAAAAGCTGAATCCTGCAACCTGTGTAAATTACCTAAATGAAATAAACATCCATACATTACAACACAAAATATGGTAATATTCTTAATCAGGAGACTTTAAAATTGCTTTTAGAATTTTTACAATTACACAAAAATATTAAACCTGTGAAAAGTTTACTTATATTTTGCATCCTTAGCCTTTGACAAGTGAAGTTCCAGTAAACTTCACTTTGATATGCAAAATTTTTCCTGTTGCTTGTGCCATGCCTGCGGTGATCACCTTCCTTCCTCTTTTTGTATAATTACTCCTGAGGTGACATCACTGATTCCTTACATCCTTTCTACAGAAACTTCCCACAACTTATTTTGTTTGGCAGTACTTGAATATGAATGCTTGTAACTTGCTCTGTTCTTTCTCTTCCCAATTTTAAGTGACATCTTTTGTGTTAATGCCTCTTTATATTTTGGGATCCTCTTCCAATTCTGTCTGTATTTACATACTTAAAAAAAAGTTATTGAATTTTAATGACTAATTTACTTCAGTGCTTATCTCTTGACTTCTGTCTGCCCTGAGGCTCTTTTTACTATCCTGTTCATGTTTACTAGCCTTCCAATAAATACTTAACTTAGGTGCCCTCCTCCTGAAATATTGTAAAATCCATTAAGCATGTAGACTGTATACCCACACAGTGCTTGTTTTGTCTGTGCTGTCATCATGCTTCTAAAAGGAAACCTCTTGCGGCATTAACCTGTTTGTTGGCTTGCTCCTTGAGTTATGTGATGTTGCATACTTAATGTATTTTTTTGTTAGAAATATTATCTGTTATCTGCAAAGATGATTCAAAAGCAGATATTTTTTTGCAGCAGAGACACTAGCTTGGCACTTGCACCAGGACAAATCTGCTATTCATTTATTTCATAACATTTCTACACCGCATGATTGTAAAAATAAATAAATAAATAAAGCTGTTTACAAAAAGATAAAACAACAGAATCAAGAAAAATCCACAGCCATACTTTAAAACATACAAAAGTTAAAATACTAAAACATTAAAATTACCTCAACTTTTTAAGCATCTGAGTAAGCATCACTTTTTGTGCTGAAGTGGGAATTGTCTGGCATGCTAGCTGAAAAGTTATGCCAATATACATTGCTGTAGAACAGGGGTGGGAACTAGATCCATTCAGCGGGCCAGATCCTGGGTTCTGCTAACCCTGGTAGGCCACTTTGACAAATCTGACATTGAGTGACATGTTCCCTGCTAGAAAAGGAAAAACAAGCTTGAAGTCACCCCCTGTCAATGAATAGACTTACAGTGGTGCCCCGCAAGATGAATGCCTTGCAAGACGGAAAACCCGCTAGACGAAAGGGTTTTCCGTTTTTGAGCTGCTTCGCAAAACGAATTTCCCTATGGGCTTGCTTCGCAAGACGAAAACGTCTTGCGAGTGTTCCGATTCCCCCCCCCCTTTTCCCCCTTTTTCTAAGCCACTAGGCCACTAATAGCCTTTTAGCCACTAAGCCGCTAAACCTTTAATAGCCGCTAAGCCGCTAATAGCGCTAATCCGCTAATCCGCTAATAGGCTTGCTTTGCAAGACGAAAAAACCGCTAGACGAAGAGACTCGCGGAACGGATTATTTTCGTCTTGCGAGGCACCACTGTACTCTCGCTGCCAGTCAGCCGATTGGATTAGTGACAGCACACAACTGGGAGTGTACTTTCTGACTCCTAGTTGTGCAGTAGCAGCCACATCTCCACCTGCCCCACACTTGATGTCACCTATGGCAGCAGATTGGCGTGGTTTGGGAAAAACTGTCTCACGGGCCAAACTGGGACTTGCGTTGGCCCTAATGAGGACCGTGGGCCTGAGGTTCCCCACCCCTGCTTAGAGTATAGCGTGTTGTGCGTTTCTCACAAGGCCATCCTGTTAACCTGAGAAATCACTCTAAGCTCAGTTCTGACTCTTGACTTGTTTATAATGTGAAGCCAGAAGCAGAAACAAGGGTAAGAGTCCCTGGTTACTGAGGAACTCTTGGCATGCTGCAGCTTTATCTTGATGGCACAGTCATTATGGCAAGTATGCAAAAACGGGTGGAGTTCATAATTCAATTCAAGTGTTAGTTTTTACAGAGGGCAAAACTACATGTGATGTTAGTCATGCTTTACAAACAAATATGCACAGCCTGACTGTTTTTATATTGAAGCAGCAGCAGCCATATGGTTCCAATCTGCAGTACAGATAGTAAATTGCACCTTTGGAGGTAAATAGCAGCCAGTGATGCGGCAGTTTTCCACAGGAAAGCTATGTGAGGTGGTTGTTTTCTCTCTGAAATAAAAGCTGTGAGGTTTTGTATTCTTGTTTAAACATGGAATTGTTGTTGATGGTTTGTATACCACCCTTCATCCATAGCTCTCAGGATGGTTCGCAACATAAATTTACAATATAAAAAAGACTAAATGCATAATAAAAATAAGAACACACAAAAATAACACTTGCATTTTGGTCCTGAGACTGACCTGCAATAGCAAGCAAGGGCATATGACTGTGAATCCATCTACACATTTTAAGTGTTTATTCAGGGCAGTAACTCAATAAATTATTTTGACATGGCCCTGGAGCCACATGATTTCATAAACAAGCCTTGGGACATGATATTTCTTACAAGGGGGTCTTAGGTGGTTTGGATATGCTTAGGAGAGCAGTAGCTGTTTGGTTTTCCTTTCAGTGGCCCCTTTCCTGCTCTTTCTAGAGTTTGATGTAACAGGGTTTTCCCCAGTCACACTGTTACATGAGTGCTTGCCAATGGAAATTAAAGGAGACACAAATGAAGTACAGGAAATACTTTTAATAAGGTCTAAAATATATATTCTCTTTCACATTTTACAATGGATTATTCATAGCTTATTGTGGAAGCAATAGTTATACACTTCCTTTCCCCTGTGACAAATAGAAAGAAAAACAATTGCTTTCCAATAATAGTCTGGCTTTCTAATAGCTTAAATATACCCATTAATGAGGAAAATATGCACCAGCATAAGAGAGGATGAACTTCAGTCATGTATAGTTCAAGGCTCTTCTACATCCATGAGTTCCTTATAGTTCCTTCATGTTACAACCACCCACCCTTTTCCAGACGCACATCAGTTGTAGAATCTCTGATACGGTCCAAATGTAGGAAGCATCTTGTCATAATGAAGTACTCTGAGTAGGAGTTCTTGGGAATGTGTGATGAATGGAAATACAGTAATCCTAGTAAATTCCAAGTAGATACTGTGTTCAACTGCTAGCTGGTCTGCTGTTCTCAGTTCATTGAGAAAAACAAAAAGCAGCCTTAGTTGCGTATAGGCAGTGAAGATGAGCCAGTGGTTCGGTGTAATTAATTCCTCTGCTTTTATTTGTAAGTCTAGCTAATCTGACAGTAAATTCTGGTTTCTGAGTGTCTGCAAAACATCATCAAGGAGTGAGGGCCCCAAATCCAATGTGAAAGAAAAAAAGGGGTCTAATGGATCACGAATAGGATTTCTGTAGGAGGAGGTGGTTTCAGAGAGCCACCAGTTTGTGGCTTGGTTCCTATAAAATAGGTCTGGCTGTGTTTGAGTGGCCTTGTGGAAATGACGTGAAGTGCTTGGGAAAGAAATGTCTGTAGAGGGAGAATCAGTGTGGTTTATTATATTGGGGCAGCTGGCACTGTCCAGATATAGCCGAGGTGGTTTGGGAGGTGGCAGTGGCTTGCTGAGTAGGTTTTGCTCGCTCTGACACGATAAATAGTCCGACTTTCCCGTCAAGTCTCTTGGGAGCTCCCTTTTGTTGTACTGTTGTCCGCTGGTGTCTATTGTTTGGCTGTTATGATTCCAGATCGTGACTTGATTGCCCAGTTTTTTATGCCTCCTGAATGAGAGGCGCTTGAAGAAACCAGAGGATCTGATGGATCCTCTCCGCCAAGTGTCCATGGTGAGGGAAGCAATAAAAAAGGCTGGTGGCTCCCAACTGTGTGATGAAGGAGGCCAGAGGCCTCCGTGTTGAGCTTAATTGAGGCTTTCTGAGTCAGTGGGGAGCTTCTTTCTTCTAATTTCTGGAAGAAAAAAGAAAACCTAACAAGCTGGCTTCCCAGAGAAGGCAATACTTGACTGTTAACCCTCACTTCCACTAAAGAAATCATTGGGAAAGAGTTCTACCAACTTGACTTTCATGACCGTATTAGAACTGTAGAACTGTCCAAGTTATCAGTACAGTGGTACCTCGGGTTAAGTACTTAATTCGTTCTGGAAGTCCGTTCTTAACCTGAGACTTTTCTTAACCTGAAGCACCACTTTAGCTAATGGGGCCTCCTGCTGCTGCCACACTGCCGGAGCAGGATTTCTGTTCTCATCCTGAAGCAAAGTTCTTAACCCGAGGTACTATTTCTGGGTTAGTGGAGTCTGTAACCTGAAGCGTATGTAACCTGAAGTGTATGTAACCCGAGGTACCACTATATTTCAAAGAAAATGGTGAACGCATGTAGCATTTCCTGTCAAAGTCCAAATGTTAAGTAGACATACACAAAACACTTCAAGTATTGTGAATTTGAAAGCCAATCATAACTCTTAGTGTGTAAATAGTTGTGTTTTAAAGCATTTGTAGTTGAGGTTCTGTCATCCCAGCTGGCTGGGATGCAGCAGATGAGTTATTGCAGTGTACAGGATGGGGCTTGACCCTTCTTATTCCTCTGCTGCTTGACTCTGACATGCTTCTGCAGTAGCCTTTATTCAGGACAGTGGCAACCAGTATAGTACTATTTGAGAGAGAGTTACTGACCTATCTCCCATCATCATCATCAGCCTTCTTCCCTGCCTCCCTGCTTCAAATCATCTTCTTATCCAGTGGTCCCTTAGAACACCTCTCTGGTATTCTTCATTTCTATGTCTCCTTATCTGTCACCCCCATTAACACAATTTCCCACAGCTTTTTGTACAAATCCACATCTCACTCCTTTTTTTCTTCCTTCTACCTGCAATGGTCTTCCCATTTTCCATTTATCAGGCCACTTTCCTTTCTTTCTCTAGAACTCTTTTTAAGACCAAATTATTTCCAAAAGAGTCTTTTCTGATCTACCCTGCCTTTGTTTCACTTGATCTGCTACCTTCCCTACCTCATTTCCTTCCTCAGTTGTTAGGCAAAATGAGGTACTATCTAATGCAGACTGAAAGCAGTAATGTGTCAGGACATACTAACTTCATCTGCCACCTCAAGGTCACCAAACTCCACTTGCCCCTTTTAGCCCACTTTAAATCCTTACCACACAAAGAAATTATGGGGCTGCCAAATAAAGGGCTGTATATGCATATCATCATCTCAACAAATTTACCCAGATTCTAGAGCACATAGCAGCATCCATATGGTGGAATTGTTGAATGTTACATGTCAGAAAAGTCATTATCAGTCTCTCATTACTGGATTGGCAGAGCCGAGAATTAGCAAAACTATATTCATGAAGGATTTCTAGAGCTTAAGTAGTTGCAGAGCTTAACATTGAAGAAAATGAAATGTAGAGTCGCTACTTACTATGAGACAGAGGGGAATTTTGAAGGAAGTCCTTCCAGCTCAGGGCACAGCATACCTGTGTCCATGTTTAAAAGTCCACTGTATCTTCTCAGCTCTACCTTTAGAACATCATTCCTTCGGTGTTACTCCTTGCCCTTCTCACTCAGCCACTCATGTGTTTTGCTGGTGGCAATTCCTTTGTGCGTGTTCTGTGCCAAGCCCTTGCTGACTCAGTTACATCAGAAACTGGGATTTACACTATTAGTTAATTGCAGAGATTGCAGGAAGTAGGTGTGTAGACCTGTGAAGTGTCAGCCCACACATACAAAGCTTCAAGAGAATACAGGGCTTCTATGGAATACTACTTGAACAACTTTCAGTGTAGCTGCTGGAGGAGGGGGAGGACAAGGGAATACAATAAGACCCAGTTCTGAATTGCAAGTTCAAGGGACCCATGCATTTCTACTTAGGGTTGGAGATGGGATCTCTCCCCGCCCCCAAATGGCACCTTCATGGTCAGAGGCAGTAAGATTCTGACTATCAGGCGTGGTGGAGAGACAGAAGCAAATAATCACGCTACGCTTGCAGCTGTCCAGGGACACCTGACTGTGGTCACTCCTGGAGACAGGATGCTGAACCAGAAGAACTTTGGTCTGATCCAGTCCAGCAGATTTTTAAGCAGAGGTTGGGTGGCCATCTACCATGGATGCTTTAGTGATTCCTGCATTTTAGGGGGTTGGACTAGATGTCCCTCGGGGTCTCTTCCAAGTCTACAGTTCTATGCTTCTATGATTCTTTATATTGTATTATCACACCATTATATGTTACATAAGCAATTAAGTCACAAATATAAGGTGCCAACTGCCTTCAAATTTTTTAAAAGGCCTGACTAATCAGGAATGTACAGAAATGGCTATTTTTACTCTGCTTTATGAATTGGATAGCTCCAAGCTAAAAATGAAAAGGTGTTGATTACTATTAAAGAGCCATGCCACCTATAAGCCCTCTTAAGACTCAACAACACTAAATGTTTAAGTATAGAATCTGTTTAATAGAGTGCTGAGAAATAAAATGACACACAATTTCTAGGATAATGGTTCCACTGGTTTTACAGGATATTAGGCCAGGGGAATCCCCTCAATGTAAGATGTTTCGTTTTCAACAATTTTAGATTTGGGGATTTGTATTGTTCTCTTCTTGGAATCTGAGGAAGAAATTACTAGTTAAGATTCTGGAACCCTTCTCAAAAGAGTATTTGCAGTGCTTTGCCTATTCTTAATTAAAGTGATATTATGTTCCTGTAAAATTAAGGCAGTAGACAGTATTTTGATCCTAGAACATTTATGATGCTGCTTTAGTACTTCCTGTTATATTGTAGCAAAAGGAAATTTATTTATCATTTATTACATTTCTGTTTCACTTTTTCAGTAAGGAGCTAGTCTGGGTCTGTGTCCCCTTGCACACCCATTTTACCTTTACAACTACCCTGTGAGCTAGGCTACAATTACCTGTAGTAATGAGAACTGCCACAACTGTAATAGTTGAGAGTGGAGGAGCTTACTTATTCTGGCATGACATTTTGCTTGGAGTGGCTACATTAGAGTTGTCCCCACTTCGGACAATCTTTATCGCCAATAAACACTAGCTAGTAATGTCTGTAAGGTACTCTGCGTCAGAAGACCTCTTTTCTTGTGCCATTGTGGTGGTGTTTATTTTAGGACTTCTGAAAGAACTAGCAGGGATTCCACCTTACTTTTCCTGCCATCCCTTTTTCTTTAGGGTTCAGTTGTCTCAGAGCGGGATTACGAAAGCCTCGTGATGATGCGGATGCGCCAAGCCGCTGAAAGACAGAAGCTGATTGAGCAGATGAAACAGGAAGATGAGGAAGAACCTTCCACATAGTACAAGGAGAAAAATAGCATTATCTTGTGTGTTTGCTTATACTTAAATTAAGTCAATAAATATCCTTTTTAAAAACCGTCGTTTTCTTTGAAAAATAAACTGATCATCCTCAATAAGGGTATAAATCTGGTAGTGTGTGGCTCTGCTTCTGCTTAGATATCAGGTGCCCACACTATCAAAGCTACCAAGTCAAGTTTCTCCTCCCATTGACAGACCATGGGCTAGTTTTAATCTTATGGAAACTGCCAGAAAATGGTTCCTGCTGTTGGCAACTCTACAGATGGGTATAAGTTATATAAATGATTGCCATGTTTACGAGCAACTTCTCCAGCAACTTCTGTGTTAAAAGAATTGTGTGTCAAAGACACTGAAATGGTGATGTGATGAATAGACACATCAGTTGCATTTATTAGTTGAGAAGAATTCACCAGAAGGTTGTCGTGCAATGGACCTTTGAGAAACCTACTGCTTCTGTTTCCACATGGAAGGCTTTTTTTTTAAAGGGTTCTGAAGTACACTGGATGCACCCTCAAATCTGCAGCAATCATCATGGCAGGTATTGGTGCTGTTTTTGGTCTTTTCTCACTGCTCTCATTAACAGGGGAAACATGGAGATTATATATAATCAGTGTTGGCCACAGTACATGACCATATTTTCAAACACAAGGGGAGTAAATGGTTTGGCACTACACTACTAAATCAGTAAATAGCCCATGATACTGCCATATTCCTACAGCTTCTTGAAGAATGGAAGGCTGTACAAGTTGGGATAGCTCAGTTGGTAGAGCATGAGACTTCAGGGTTGTGGGATTGAGCCCATTGGGCAAAAGATTCCTGCATTCCAGGGGGCTGGACTAGATGACCCTTGTGGTCCCTTTCCAACTCTACAATTCTATGATTCTACTAAGACTGTGGGCCTCTGATTCATTATCTGGCAATGCAGGAACTGGCCCATATCCAGGGTCATTATCTGTGTACTTCTTCTAAAGCCTTTTAGCGGCAGCTGCTCATTATTTCTCAGAAATTCATTCAAGAGTTAAAACACTTGCCCGCTGCTACTTCAAAGGAATTAAACTCTGGACAATGTGAAGTCTGTTTGTTAAATTATTTTATTTTGCCAGCTATTTTAAGAACGGCTTACTGCATAAACACAGTTCCAAATAATCCCAGCAATGAATGGACTGGTACAATTACAAAACTGATGTTCAAATATTTACAGGACCTTTCGCCTCCATTTTCCAGTTTGCATATAGAAGGGGTAACTAAAAAAACCACATTCAGGATTCTATTCATACTCGTTAACTTGAGTACACCCTAGATTATTTTCATCTTGGAGATATGCTGTGCTTACTGGTGATCAACTTGTTCTGCAGCAGCATCCGCCCCTTTCTCAGCAAAGGAACAAACTTATAAGCTTGGCCTTTTCTCCCCCCAGCCACTCTGGCCTGAGAGAGTTACTTTAATGCCAGCTTTTCATCATTCAACAGGAACAAATGAGGATAATGCTGCTATATTGGCAGTTCAGGATTGGCGTTCCAATTAATGCTCAAAAAGGATTGATCTCTTCAGGCCAACGCCAGCCCTAACTGGGCCACCTTCCTATGATGCGCTTGTGGTAGTGGTACCTATGTTTCATAATGCCTTAAAACGAGTAACACGCTGGAAAATGAAGGCAGGACTATGCTGGGCGATTTACAGCAATATCTTGGGCAGAGAGAAAATCAGAGTTCTCTGTACATTCTTTGTGGAGGCACCACACCAGTGTCTGGCCCACTCCCGTCATGCTGATCACGCGATAACCACGCTTCTCCAGCTTGTCCAAGACGATCCGAGGGGCATCGTGCACATAGTATTCCCAGCTGTTGTAAACAAGATGTGGAAACAATGAGAAGAAGCAGTTTCCCAAATAACTTTAGCTGAACTGTAACCGCCACTTGGGGAAGGCTACCAAATTCCATCAAGGTTCTGACAGCACAATCTAAACCTAGAAAGTAACTGGACGTGTAAAGTGGTGCGGATCAGGGTTATGCCCACGGCTTTGCCATCCCAATTTTTTGGAAGACTTAGGACAGGGTTGGGAAACCTCAGGCCTTGGGACCAAAGGTAGTTCTTTCCAGCTCCTCCTGTGCCTGGAAAGGGGTTAGATTAACCTCTGATTTGCTAGTAGTAGACCCCATACAGACCAATCACACTATCCAGATCAGGGGTAGGCAACCTAAGGCCCGGGGGCCGGATGCGGCCCAACTGCCTTCTCAATCCAGCCCGCGGACGGTCCAGGAATCAGCGTGTTTTTACATGAGTAGAATGTGCCCTTTTATTTAAAATGCATCTCTGGGTTATTTGTGGGGCATAGGAATTCATTCATATTTTTTCTTCAAAATATAGTCTGGTGCACCACATGGTCTGAGAGACAGTGGACCGGCCCACGGCTGAAGAAGGTTGCTGACCCCTGATCTAGGGCAGCTTTATCCAACCTGGTGCCCTTTAGATGTTTTGGACCACAACTCCCATCAGCTCTTCCAACTTGGGTATTGGGTGATCTAGATAGGATTAGCATGAAGCTTACACACTTCATGGCAGAGTGAGGTCAAAACCAATTGTAAATGCAAGTTTGGAGTTGAACTTGGCTGTGGAATCTTCAGCGTATCTTTTCTTTTTTCAGTTTAGGGATCACTTATAGAAACATTAAAATGCCCATTGAAGAATGAGGAAATAGGAAGGACGGCCTACAACTTGGGAATCTAACTGATAAGAAGAAATTAACAAGGGAATCCAAATCGACTCTGCTCTTGATACATCCCAACTAATAAAGGATAATTAACATCGCCGGCCGAAACATTTTTGACATTTCTGTGGTCCGTGCCACATATTTTGGGCTAGATGAGAGGTCGTCTTGCTCCGTGGGGAAATCCATGGCTGTGTATGACCCAGATTCAAGCCACACAATCTCCATTTATTTAGGTACTTTCTTGTTAACTACATTTGTAATCCCAACTGATGCATGCTTGTTTTAAGATTTCCAGGCTTACTCCAAAATACTTTTTTCAATGAAAAAACCATCCACTTGCATCTTTAAAACAGGGGTGGGGAACGTGTGACTTTCCAGTTCCGGCTGAACCAGAACTCCCATCATCCCTCAACATTGACCATTCTGGCTGGAGCTAGAATCCAACAATATCTGGAGAGCCTCAGGTTCCCTACATCTGCTTTAAAACTAACAGGAATTATTTTACTGAAATAGTGGATTACCTGCATAATCATTTAGTGCAACTGGATTTTTAATACAGTTAAAAGCTACTTAGTTATAACACTTTAAGTGTTGTAGATATGCCCTTCACAAGTCGTTTACAACTTGAAGAGCGCCATAATTGCTTAGAAAAGCAATCTTCCCTTAGCATGGCTCAATCTCTGCCTTGATAGTTTAATAGGCCTCCCTTGGTTGTGTTCCTACTTGGTTCTCTGAACTGATCCCTCTGACTTAACCTTCCTGGAATGCAGGTTTTCACACCCACAGCAAAGATGCCAAGTATAGACCTACATTCCACCAAGGCAGGTTTGTTTTTTGTTTTTCCCCCTCCTCCTCTTCAATTACAAAAGGGAGGAGGCAAGCTACGCAGCTTTTCGCCATGGCAACGGAGACAGGAAAAGCATCCACTGACTAAACATTGATTGCATCCTAGAAATGGATGGGGTAAGAATTAGAACTTGCAATGTTTGGAGACACGTCAGCCAGAGACAAATACAAAAGTTGACATGAGGGAGTGACACTTCTCACAGCAAGCCCTGGAGCAGGGAAAGGCCACGTGCTGCCCTCCAGTTGTTCTGGATTACAAACCCCATCATCCTTGACCATTGGCTCTGCCTTCTGGGGCTGATGGGAGTTGCAATTCACAAATTCTGGAGGGCACCATGTTGACTATATCTAAAACAAGATCTCAGGTAAGATTCCTCTCGCATCAAGGTTTTTAATGCTTGATGTTTTGTGTTTTTAGATATGCTGAAAGCTGCCCAGAATAGCTGGGCAGACCCAGCCAGATGGACGGGGTATGAATAATAAAGTTCTTGTTGTTGTTGTTGTTGCTGTTGTTGTATGAATAATAAAGTTGTTGTTGTTGTTACATCCCACCACATAGTTGCCATACTTCTCTGGTGAGCACAAGAACTCAGCGGCAGGAGGGGGCTTGGCCTAGGGACAGTCTCAAGGGTCAAAAAGAGGCCTCGAGGGCCACACTCATCACCCAAGGCTTAAAGGTCCTCACTCTTTCTTGAAGGCACTTGCAGGAAGGCAGCTGATCAGAATTCTAGGGGGCCTCTCAAGACAAGCTGGTGCTTCCAACAAATGCCATTTTTCAGCAATGCAATTTTACACATTAAATCACTTTTTCTCTGCTAGTAAAATAGTTGCTTTCAAGTATAAACTGCACGATCAGGGAATATGACAATGAGAAGGGAAAGAGCAGAAAACATCATTAAGAGTGCATTGTGGTTTTAAGAAGGGCATGATTATAAATGACAGGGGGGAAATGCTAGTTCTTCTTCACCATTTCTTAGTTCTTATCTCTGAGGTAAATGTTCATGTGGGAGAAAAATGTTCCTTAATTTTCCTCTTCTTCAAATCTGAAATACTTGTTTGTTTCAAGAGATTTTCAGTCTCACCTTATAGTTATGAAACAATAAAGTATCACCTTCAAAACTGTGTGTTTAAATCGTAATTACAGGGTTCTGTATTGTGTGGGGGCCTTCCACAAGTATAGGAGGCTTCCTGCTTCAGAAGTTCACTCTCCAGCATTGGAGGGCGACAGGAACAGTGATGGTGGGCCAAAGCTTTGAGTGCTCTTCATCACACAATGCTACTTGTGGAGGAGATTATAACACCTGAAAAGGGCTTCTGACATACTTGAGAGAATGTCAAAGGAACACCAGACTGAAAACAGACTGAGGACAGGAAGGGGAAAATGCACAAGGCAGAAGTTGAACTAATGATGAGGAAGTGGTAGAACATTTACTCTGCATGCAGAATGTCCCAGGTAGGTCTGGGAAAGAGCTCCATCTTAAATCCTGGACAGCTGCTGCCAGTCAGTGCAGGCTATATAGAGCTAGATGGACCAGTGGTCTGACTCAGTGCAAGGCAGCTTTCTATATATTTAGGGGCTGAAGCAAGAAGAAAGTTCTGCAAGGGGCAGTGGCTGGAACACTCCTCCTGAAATTTCTCAGCATGAGTGGGCCTTCATTTTTATTTTATTTTTTTTACTGTTGTTCCAACCCTACTCTGGCATTAAGCCCTCACACGATGTTTACTGCATGAGAGGAAGAGTGGGGCCACACTCGCTGGTCACAACCCCATTGCCCTGCCCTCCATGCATTGAGTGGAAGGGTCTAAAGAAGAGAGCCTGACCTGCAAGTGTACAAGTATACAGCAGGCTTCTTGCTTCAGATTTTCCCCTCCCTAATGTATGGATAGCAGAGGCGGGGCCAGCAGGGGACGAGATGGAAGGGGTGGATCCAGCAACCACAGATAGGCCTGAAGAGGACTCTCTTCATTTACTTTGGATTGAAGTCCAGGAAACATCTCAGCAGCAAGGTGGAGTGTTCCATCAATCCTAAAGAATACACGGAGTTTTCACAGAGCTGAATGATGAAGGTGACCAGCAGGGCACGGTTTGGCCATAGATGAGGTGTGAGGAAATGTTTTTAACCACTTAGATCAGGGGTAGCCAACATGGTGCCCTCCACATGTTGACATAAAATGTAGACACTGAGTTAGTAATAGACCATAGCTGTCAACTCTTCCCTTTTCTTGCGAGGAATCCTATTTGGCATAAGGGAATTTCCCTTTAAAAAAGGGAAACGTTGACAGCTATGTAATGGACTTTTCACTGTGCCTCTGAATGTTTAGATTCCAATTCACATATGAACATATAAAAAACTGCCTTACACTGTATGAGTCAAACCACTGGTCTATTGAACTCAGTATTGCCTAAAAACTAAACTGAAGTCTGGTTCTCATATTCACTTGGCTTATCTACACTTGTTACTTTATTTTTGTTTCATTTAGACTAGCAACTGGATGTGTGGACTGAAATCCACTGAAAAACCTTGGGTTTGAGAGGTGATAGAAACATCTTGCCTGCAGTGCTGTAGCTGTGATGGCCTATTCACACATGGAAGGCACTATTTGATACCGCAGGCATCCCATGATGAACACAAAGGCATGTGAATTGCCCATCAGTATTGTATTTGCAGTGCACATGCAAAATCAAAAGGCGAAAGCCACGTGATACTATCAAAATCTCTGACTGGTTAACCAAAGGATGGAGAAGCCAAAAGATGGGAGATCAAATACCCACAGAAATACTTACAAATGGTTCCCCAGCATGTTTCTTTTCGTGGCCCCAAGGTATTGCATCAGGTTTGGGTCAGAATGCTCATCACCAACCATGGTGGGCCCGACCTCCTGCAGGGAGAAATACCCAGTTTCATTACTGAAAATCACATTAGGATCAGGACATTCATTCAGTCAATCTAGCAAGAGTGTCTAATCCATCTAATCCAAGGGTCAGGAACTTGTGGCCATCCTGATGTTGATTGATTACTCTTATTTTTTCCTTAATCCAATGACAATTTTATTTATAGTGACTTAGAGACTTTTATGCTGTTCAATGCATGGCCCAGGAAGGTGGACACAGCAGGCATGCAAAACGAAACATTCTGCTAGAGCTCCTCCTGCAGGCTGAACAAGGGACACCAGAATTTCCATATGCATCGTTTATCCTGCCAAGTTAGTTATTATGCTAAAATTCTGATTAACTAGAGAGAAGAGAAATGCAGTGAAGGGTTAGAAGAATAACTGTTTAAACAGTTATGCTACTTAGAGGCACTTAGGAAGCTGAACCAGCCTTAGCTGCAACCAAGATCACTAGCCACATTTTTTACTAGCCTGCCTGCCCAAACTTACAAGTCGTATCAACCTATAAGGAGAGCAGGGAGAGAGGCAGAGAGCACTTCCACTTCTTTTCCACAGAAGAAGAAGAAGAAGCAGTAGCAGCAGCGGCAGCGGAAGCAGCAGCATCTTTGACTAATTGCCTGGAGCCACTTCCTACTCACCACAAGCTAAAGGTGAACCATTTGAATGCTTGCAAAATCTTACTTAGATCTCAAAGGAGCCGCTTTGCAGTTGCAAATATACTGCTTTAAAATGTTCAGACAACGAAGTCTCAAAATATGCTAAGAAGCAACCTGCCTTTTACCCCAAAGCATCAAGATGCTTGCCAAACATTAGGCACAATGGCTGTGCCTGATGTAAACGACAAAGAGGCTGCAATGCTAAAAGGGTCCACTGTGTGACCAGACCACGGTTCAGGAAAGGGAAAGAAAACAGTGCAACTGCCACAGCTTATGGTATTCAGAAACCACGAAGGAGCTCTTTCGCGCTCAACGTCAAGCAACGTCTACAAGAGCACGCCACAGCCAAATGACCTCGCAAACCCTCTTGTCCAGCAGAAAACATATTCAGTGCAACAGCGTTTCCTGGGCAATTTGTCCAGGAAATGACTTGGCATTCCAGCTTTATAAGCCCTTTGAGTAAAGGGACCAAGTGCTGCAGGAACTGGCCAATGAGCTTTGTACATCCCTGGACTGTATTTGGGAAAGAGAAACTTGCACTGTTTGAAATGGCCGTAGGCAGACAACAAAATGTTGTCACCCTATGGTTTCCCCCCTCTTTATTCATATTAGTTAATGGTCTAGCCAGTGTTCTAAAGCTGCTCAAAATTTGCTCCCCTTTTGTTTTCTACAAAATATGCATTGCAAATAAAAAAGTCAGCCTCCTATAGAAAGCTAGAATTTATTCATACTGAGGGTGTAACCCTAAACAAATTCATTTGAGAGCAAGTCACCCTGAACTCAACTTACTTCTGAGTAAACAGTAGGATTGTGCTGTTTATTGCTTAAGCAAATGTGTGATATGTTGGTGGCAAGGGAAAAATACTGTAGGTATAAAAAGGAGAATTTCTAGATGCCAAGATCCAAGTCTGGGGCAAGTACTCATTGGTGAGAGAACCCCAGCAGAGTTTTAACATCACGAAATATGCAGCAAAGTAAAGCATGGAAATATAGGCTTCTAGACCTTTAAATTATCCCCCTGTAAATTTAAAAAAAAAAAACCTTTTTCCTCATCATAGAAAAAGACCACACATTTGGTCAGTTAAAAAATGGTTTACTTACAAACTCTGCAAATATCATATTCATGTGCTTTTCCACACAGCATTCAGAAGAAGTTGCAGGCAGTAAACCTGACTTAGTTACAGTGGTAAAAGTTCCTAAATTATTTGTATAGGAATTCAAGAAAGGCTTGTTAAAGCCATGCGGTCTGAGCTTCGAGCAACCAAGGTAGGCTGACAGAAACAAAGTCTTGATTACCTAGTCCCGCCCAAGGTGGGCTAAGCCTTGCAAGACAGCTTACTCTATGGTCTTAATCCCTTCATGCATAAATTAGACCTAAGCATGTAGGTTATTTGAGGCTGGTTATCCCACAGGATCCACTACAGATTTCTTAAAACTTTTTTTTAATGTGCTGCAATGTAGAGTGTACCACACAGAGACACAAGGGAGCAAAGGTGAAACTTGATAGAGCTTTTCATAACAAATGAGGGCAAGAATATCCATTTGTGTATCAGAGAGGAACTGGACTTTTTAACTTTTATTCGATCTTGAAAGCACAATTGTGCAACTCCATTTGATTCACTATGCACTGCAACACACTGCCTTTGTGTTTACAGATCAAAATGACTGGAAGTTTCTTCCACGTTGCCCTTTGCCACTCTTCACTCAGTATCCAGTTGTTTTGTAACTCCATTTCTTTCCTTTGCTAACATTCAATACACCTAGCCCATGCAGTTTGATACTCTGGCCGGCAGGCAGAGGCCCCTGCAATGAATATAATGGGACTCTGCTAGAGTCTCTACCCAGCAAGAACAGAGCGATACATCTGCACAGTGCCTGCCTCCCTTTGCCTGAAGTCACTCAGGTTGAGATTAGCACATTAAAAAAGATAGACTCAAAGTGCTTCCCGACAGTCATTATTTTGCAAAAGGGATTTCCCTATATCAGGAGTTTTTAAATGTTTGATGTTTTATTATGTTTTTATATGTGCTGGAAGCCACCCAAGAGTGGCTGGAGAAACCCAGTCAGATGGGTGGGGTATTATTATTATTATTATTAAAGCATGTATCAGAGATTTAGGTTGGTGCGATGCAACAAATTCACTTCTTAACACACTTTTTGCAGCTCAAAAAGCGACATGGAAATGCACAGGGAAATGTAGGATAAATGACTGAATAATGGGAAGGAAAGCAAATCAAGATGAATGCTCATAGTCATACAACCACCCTATAAGCAAATCAGAGCAACAGCTCAACCAAGACTGGTCACAGTTTAATCACTACATAAGCTTTCTGCAGGTTGAGGGAACTCTATGCGGGTCTGGTGCAGCAGCAGAGCCAAACCTAGGAGTAATGCATGCTTAGTAAAGCAGAAAAGAACTGGTATACGTGCCACCATATACAAAGCTGTCGGTATTCTGAGATTCCACAAAAGCATAGAGTACAAAAGGTGGCGCTGGGACCAGAAATTCAGCTTTACAGTTTTCCTTTCCTTTCCCTTAGCTTTTTAACTCAAGCTTCTAGTCCTTATGGGCAAAAATAAATTGGAATGTGTGGGGGCAGTGCTCAGCAAAGGCCAAGTGACATTTTCAGTTGGCTAGGAGATGCGGCTTCCATGCCCAGCCTCGTCCCTTCCATGCCCAGTACAATCCGATAAATATCCACTCAGAAGTAAGTTTAACGATGCATGATCTCAGATGTGTTTAGGATTCCAGCCTAAATTATGGGAAAGAGTGAGTGAAGATATGCCTAATCTGCATTATGTACACAAGTTGCAAACAATGGGAGTTACAATGGCATGGAATCTTTCCACTGTAATTTACAGACTGAGCAGTGCTGAAATAATATCACAGGGTATGCAATTTCACAGTGTTTTCCAACCTTCTGTATGCAAAGCATAAGCATTACTACTTAGCTCTGGTCCTTTCCCTGGGGTTTGCGTCACATTACATTTTTAAGTGTGCAGATAAAATATAATGCATCAAGCAGCTTTAAATGTGCTCATTTGGTTCCATCTAGGAATATACACATACACATACAAATCACCAAGCACATAAATACATATATACATATATGCCTGCATATACACATACTGTACATACATATATATGCCCCTCTCACAGGTCTGTTTTGAGGATAGAAAGAAGGAGCACCATATATGCTGTTTTGAACTCCTAGGAGAAAAGCTACAATATACAAAATAGTAGCCTTCTACCATTTTTTGTAGGATGAGCTAGTGTAGTACAGTAGCTAACAGTCTAATATAGGAATCAGGAATTCCTTGGTTCAAATCTTACCTCAGGCATGAAAATAGATAATATTAACCTAACCACTTTCTTTGAGCTGCAGCCTCTCATCTACAATATGCGAGTAATAAAACTGCCCTACCTTGTGGAGCTGTCGTAAGAATAACAACAATAATGTACCGATTTGAATACTAAAATCTTCTACATAAGTAAGCAGTATTAATCATTCACACGTGTAACAGAACTTCTGGCAGCATTGTCTAAATTTACATCAGACTCAAGCTGTTTGTCATGCAAAGCTACAACATACATTATTGGACTTCAGTCCGTTATTTTTGTCAAGGAGACAAAAAGTAAGCGCTATCAGTTTGTAATCTAGGACATGCAAACTGTCTTATCACGCAACTATTCTACAGAATCACTGGTTGCTTCCTCAGCCTGAATAAGAGCAACTTTTAGCATCAAAAGGGCAAACTTGTCACCCGTCTGATACACTGGGATATATCCACAGTAGGGTCATGTTAACAGACAGACCACCTCCGGGACCATCGCTCGGCGGAAGGAGCCACCTGTCGAGCATCCGTTGAGAACTGCTGCACTAAGTTACCCTGGACACTTTAGCAGGTGGCATCCCTGAAAAAGGAAGACAACCAGAAAACAGCCAGGTATGTTTCGATCCATGCCGAGATCACAAAGCCACCCTGGGGGGTTTTGCCAATGACACCGCCACCAGCCCTAAACAGCACAGAAAGAAACAGCCCCATCGGGATCCGAAAAAACTTATGCACGCTCAGGGGCCAAAGCAAGAAACAAGGGCCGGCCGCTGTTTTATAGCCGGGAAGCAGCGGCACCTCCTGCAAGGCAAATGGGATCAACTCCGTCTCGCGCCCCAGTCCACCTCTACAAGCGGACACGGGCGGGCAGCAACCCGTTCGGGGCCGCCCCTCGCCTTCCTGGGCATGGGCACCGACGGGCTCCTGCTCAGCACCATCCCGGCAAGCCCACCTAGAGCTCCCCCCGAGCTGCTCACCATGCGGATCTGCGTACTGATGAGGACGTACGGCATGATGCCCCGCCGCGAAGCGCTGCCCTCAAGGTGGCCGCCGCTCCCGCACGCCCCGCTTTTGCAGCGCAGCGCCCACGTGACATCCTGCCACTCCGCGGCCACGCCCTCGCTCCGAGGAGCCAATCGGCGAGCGGGCTGCGGCGCTGGAACGCGAATTGCTTGGCCTCGGGGGCGCGGGCGGCTTAAGGGGCGCGCGGCGGCGCTCGGTCGCTTTTGCGCTCCAAACTGGACTGCCAGAGGGTCACGTGCGGGGGGGAACCCTCTCGTCTGCACCCTGCTGCGTTGCATACCCGGGTGGGTCACCCCACAGCCACAAGGCTCCGCGGGGCAGAGGCTTCCTTCCCCACCGCCTTGAACTCCTCCGCGTGCACCGCCACCAAACCTCCTCCTGCTTTTCCCTTCAAGGCGTTTCTGTCGCCGCAGACAGACAAGAGGTTGGTGGGGCGGTGCCCCATATGCCCTCACAGGCCAGCCTCCGTCGGCACCCCCTCTGTGAAATATACGGCATGATACACCTGCCGATCTTTCAGTGCATGTCACAAAATAAGGCATGCGTAGGACTGCAAACTTTCGTTGGGCTCTCCCGCTGAAATCGATGGGAATGAGAAGCATTTCAGTTTGTTTTTGTTGTTGTTTAGTCGTTTAGTCGTGTCCGACTCTTCGTGACCCCATGGACCAGAGCACACCAGGCCCTCCTGTCTTCCACTGCCTCCCGCAGTTTGGTCAAACTCATGTTTGTAGCTTCGAGAACACTGTCCAACCATCTCGTCCTCCGCCGTCCTCTTCTCTTTGTGCCCTCACTCTTTCCCAACATCAGGGTCTTTTCCAGAGAGTCTTCTCTTCTCATGAGATGGCCAAAGTATTGGAGCCTCAGCTTCAGGATCTGTCCTTCCAGTGAGCACTCAGGGCTGATTTCCTTCAGAATGGACAGGTTGGATCTTCTTGCAGTCCATGGGACTCTCAAGAGTCTCCTCCAGCACCATAATTCAAAAGCATCAATTCTTCGGCGATCAGCCTTCTTTATAGTCCAGCTATCACTTCCATACATCACTACTGGGAAAACCATAGCTTTAACTATACAGACCTTTGTTGGCAAGGTGATGTCTCTGCTTTTTAAGATGCTGTCTAGGTTTGGCTGGATGTAATATAGTTAGTGCTTTTTTCTGTAAAAAAATGTCTAGGGGTACTCTCATTTTGACTCAAGAAAATCACCATTTTATAGCAAAAATAAATACAGTAAACGGACAAAACTACAAAGATTCACAAAATGTTTAGGGATATGCGTACTCCTGCATCCCCCCAGAATAGAGCACTGAATATAATTAAAAATATTTACCACAGTACATGGCAACATTAATCTGCCCTCGCTGGGGTTTCCATTCCTTCCCTGAAGGAGCAGGCATGTAACTTGGGGGTACTCCTGAATCCTTTGCTATCGCTTGAAGCTCAGGTGGTCTCAAAAGGAGTGGCTGTGTGCCAGAGGGCAAGTGGGATGGCGGGCCCCTCCCTCAATGGTCAGTTAGTTAGAAAGACAAAAGGGAAATTTAGGGTGGAGGTTTGTGGCAGTTTCTAAAGGTCAGCAAGCTGAAGAGGGCCATGTTTTTGAGGATTTTTTATTTGAATCCAGGACTACGTCTATGGGTGGTGGGAGCAGTGGCAGTGCTCTGAACCCCTCCATGGCAGGCTCAGGTTGCATATAAGTGTAAATAAACCATATTATCTTAAAGAAACCATAGTCTCCGCTGTGCCTCATTTCCAAAGGAAACACGAATCCTGGGTAAGTGCCTGGACCCCTGGAATCTAGCACTGTTGTGGAGGTTGTGGTGGCTTGTAACAATACCCTTCGTAGACTTCCTTTAAATAAAGCAGTATGTTTGAAGGTTGGGGGAGCAATCGTTCACTCATTTTTTTGCTTTTGAACCAGGAGGTGGGGCTGTGCACAACAGAATAATAATATTGAAATAGCAAATGTGGGGCATGGAACAGTCTCTACATATTCATTTCCTTTGTCTTGTATTTATTATTTTATTACCTTTGAAGGATCAGGGTCCCAAGGTATAGTCTGAGGACACATGAGGCCACCGTCTTTCTAAAGCTGATGAGGTCTGGATCTGGGTCAGTGCTAGGGTGGGTGAGTACCCGAAACCACATATATGCTCCCTTGAGCTCCATGATGGAAGAAATATAGAATAAATGATTCATTTGTAATTTAACAGAGCATCTCATTTTCTGCTTCACTGTTGCTTTCATGGATATCTTTGTTCAGTCGGCATAATTTTAAATAAACTCAAACATTACAAAACACCCTAAGCCTCAAGTAACCTTCATCCAAAGGAAACCAAATTCAGGTGTGTGCTGTGCCCCCAGAACTTTTCATCACTCAGAGAAGTGGGGTGAACATAACAGCAACCAATTGTGCTCTGAGCGTTTTCATGCAATTCATGTTTAAGAAGGCTTGAGGTGATTTAGCTGCCTCGTAAATTATGGTTTGGTTCCTTTACATAATATTAGAGATAAATGGCTTTTTAAGCAAGATTTGTATGTGCCTTTTCTGTTGTTGCAACAGCTTTTTCAAATTAATGCTTTCTTCTTCACTCTATAAGTGCTACAACTAATCTTTGAGTTTATTAAGATTGTTCATAGTTTCTTGAGATCAGCCAACATTGTTTAATTAAGAGAAAGAGAGCTTCCTACACAGAGCGAACATCCTTTTTCTATCCTTCCTGTCGGTATAAAATATATTCAAGGCAGTTTACAAACAATAAAGCAACTATTACAATGATTTGCAACAAGGCTAAAAACAATAAAGCAACTTTTGCAAAGTTTGCAACAAGCCTAAAAGCAGCAGTAGCAGTAAAATCCTTAAAATGGGGGGGGGGGATCCCCAAATATAAATAACAGTATTTGCTTCTTGTCTAAATAAAATAAACCTTCTTGGGAGGCTGCATCATGGCCACTCTCTAGCTCTTAAAGGGAGAGGTAATACTTGAGATATACCGTATTTTTTGCTCTATAAGACTCACTTTTCCCCTCCTAAAAAGTAAGGGGAAATGTGTGTGCGTCTTATGGAGCGAATGCAGGCTGCGCAGCTATCACAGAAGCCAGAACAGCAAGAGGAATCGCTGCTTTCACTGCGCAGCGATCCCTCTTGCTGTTCTGGCTTCTGAGATTCAGAATATATTTTTTCTTGTTTTCCTCCTCCAAAAACGAGGTGCGTCTTGTAGAATCATAGAATCATAGAATCATAGAGTTGGAAGAGACCACAAGGGCCATTGAGTCCAACCCCCTGCCAAGCAGGAAACACCATCAGAGCACTCCTGACATATGGTTGTCAAGCCTCTGCTTAAAGACCTCCAAAGTAGGAGACTCCACCACACTCCTTGGCAGCAAATTCCACTGTCGAACAGCTCTTACTGTCAGGAAGTTCTTCCTAATGTTTAGGTGGAATCTTCTTTCTTGTAGTTTGGATCCATTGCTCCGTGTCCGCTTCTCTGGAGCAGCAGAAAACAACCTTTCTCCCTCCTCTATGTGACATCCTTTTATATATTTGAACATGGCTATCATATCACCCCTTAACCTCCTCTTCTCCAGGCTAAACATGCCCAGCTCCCTTAGCCGTTCCTCATAAGGCATCATTTCCAGGCCTTTGACCATTTTGGTTGCCCTCCTCTGGACACGTTCCAGTTTGTCTGTGTCCTTCTTGAATTGTGGTGCCCAGAACTGGACACAGTACTCCAGGTGAGGTCTGACCAGAGCAGAATACAGTGGCACTATTACTTCCCTTGATCTAGATGCTATACTCCTATTGATGCAGCCCAGAATTGCATTGGCTTTTTTAGCTGCCGCGTCACACTGTTGGCTCATGTCAAGTTTATGGTCAACCAAGACTCCTAGATCCTTTTCACATGTACTGCTCTCAAGCCAGGTGTCACCCATCTTGTATTTGTGCCTCTCATTTTTTTTGCCCATGTGCAATACTTTACATTTCTCCCTGTTAAAATTCATCTTGTTTGTTTTGGCCCAGTTCTCTAATCTGTCAAGGTCGTTTTGAAGTGTGATCCTGTCCTCTGGGGTGTTAGCCACCCCTCCCAGTTTGGTGTCATCTGCAAATTTGATCAGGATGCCCTTGAGTCCATCATCCAAGTCGTTGATAAAGATGTTGAATAAGACCGGGTCCAAGACAGAACCCTGTGGCACCCCACTAGTCACTCTTCTCCAGGATGAAGAGGAACCATTGATGAGCACCCTTTGGGTTTGGTCAGTCAGCCAGTTACAAATCCACTGAGTGGTAGCATAGTCAAGACCACATTTTACCAGCTTCTTTACAAGAATATCATGGGGCACCTTGTCAAATGCCTTGCTGAAATCAAGGTAGGCTACATCCATTGCGTTCCCTTCATCTACCAGGCTTGTAATTCTGTCAAAAAACGAGATCAGGTTAGTCTGACATGACTTATTTTTCAGAAATCCATGCTGACTATTCGTGATCACAGCATTCCTTTCTAGGTGCTCACAGACTGTTTGCTTAATGATCTGCTCCAGAATCTTCCCTGGTATTGATGTCAGACTGACTGGGCAGTAATTATTTGGGTCCTCTCTTTCCCCCTTTTTGAAAATAGGGACAACATTTGCCCTCCTCCAGTCTGCCGGGACTTCGCCTGTTCTCCAGGAATTCTCAAAGATGACTGCCAGTGGTTCTGAGATCACATCTGCCAGTTCTTTTAATACTCTTGGATGCAGTTCATCTGGCCCTGGAGACTTGAATACATCTAAACTAGCCAAGTATTCTTGTACTATCTCCTTAGTTATTCTGGGCTGTGTTTCCTCTGCTGAATCATTTGCTCCAAATTCTTCAGGTCGGGCATTGTTTTCTTTATCGGAGAAGACTGAGGCAAAGAAGGCATTGAGGAGTTCAGCCCTTTCTGTGTCCCCTGTTTGCATTTCACCATCTTCTCCTCTGAGTGACCCCACTGTTTCTTTGTTCTTCCTTTTGCTACGAACATACCCATAAAAGCCTTTTTTGTTGCTTTTAACCTCTCTAGCAAGCCTGAGTTCATTCTGTGCTTTAGCTTTTCTGACTTTGTGTCTACACGTGCTGGCTATTTGTTTGAATTCCTCTTTGGTGGTTTCCCCCCTTTTCCATTTTTTGTACACATCCTTTTTTAATCTTAACTCAGTTAAAAGTTCTTTAGATAGCCACCCTGGCTTCTTTAAGCACCTTCCATGTTTCCGTCTCATTGGTATTGCCTGACGTTGTGCTTTTACTATCTCCCTCTTAACAAACTCCCAGCCATCATGAACTCCTTTTCCTTTTAGTATTCCTGTCCATGGGATCTCACCCAGCACTTCCCTAAGTTTTATGAAGTCGGCTTTCTTAAAGTCAAGAAATTGAGTCCTAGTATGCTTGGCTGCTCCTTTCCGCTGTATAGTAAACTTCAGAAGAGCATGATCACTCGCGCCTAATGATCCTTCCACTTCTACCCCACTAACCAGGTCATCAACATTGGTTAGGACCAGATCTAAAATGGCTGTTCCTCTTGTTGCTTCTCCCACTTTCTGGACAATGAAGTTGTCTGCAAGGCCAGTGAGGAATCTGTTTGACCTTATGCTCTTGGCTGAGTTTGACATCCAACAAATATCTGGGTAATTGAAGTCCCCCATTACTACTATCTCCCTTCCTTTTGCGTGTTTGGCCATCTGTTCCAGGAAGGCATCATCTATGTCCTCCGTTTGGCTTGGGGATCTATAGCAAACTCCCACAATGAGGTCTCTGTTATTCTTCTCTCCCTTAATTTTGACCCAAATGCTCTCACTTTGGCTTTGAGGTTCTAAATCTTGGATCTCTTCACAGGTATACACATCCCTGACATATAACGCCACTCCTCCTCCTTTCTTGTCTGGTCTGTTTCTCTGAAATAGATTGTATCCCCCCATTATTACATTCCAATCGTGGGACTTATCCCACAGGTTTCAGTGATGCCTATTATGTCATATTTAGTTTGCTGTACCAAGAGCTCAAGCTCATCTTGTTTATTTCCCATGCTTTGCGCATTAGTGTACAGACATTGAAGTCCATTAATCATTCCCCCTGTGTCTCTTATTTAAGGATTTTTTCCTCCCATCACTAGGTCTGCGTGCTGTTTGCTCCATTTGGTCTATGACATTTGGATGATAATCTTCATCAATTGATAGACTCCTACCTTCAGGAGCACTGTCTCCCTCCCCCACATTAGTCAGTTTAAAGCCCTCCTGATGAGGTTTCTGAGATTTTTGGCAAAAACATTTCTCCCAACCGTTGTGAGGTGCAGCCCATCGCTTGCCAGAAGTCCATCTTCAAGAAACTGCAGTCCGTGATCTAAGAATCCAAACCGTTCCTGTTTACACCATTTGCGAAGCCAGCTGTTCACTTCCACTATTTTTCCCTCTCTCCCTGGGCCACGTCGTTCAACTGGGAGGACAGATGAGATGACAATTTGTGCATTTAGTTGCTTCAATTTCCTGCCGAGAGCCTCATAGTCTCTTTTGATCTTCTGGAGGCTATTGCTTGCAGTGTCATTGGTTCCCACATGAACCAAGAGGAAGGGGTATTTGTCAGTGGGTTTTATGATTCCTTGCAATCGTTCAGTTACATCTTGGATCTTAGCCCCGGGGAGACAGCACACTTCCCAAGACATCTTGTCAGACCCACAGATCACTGCTTCTGTTCCCCTCAGTAGGGAATCCCCTATCACCACTACATGCCTCCTCTTAGGTTTGGTCGGGGTTTGTGGTCTGGTGCGTCTTACAGAGCGAAAAATACGGTACTTGGTCCAAGCTATGTCTGCCTATCAAATTAGCATCCACTTGGCTGATAAAGGATTGGTGTGATCTGATCTGTGCACAGCTCTGTGGGTTAGTGGGGGGCTGATAATGCCAAGTTTGCAGGTTCGATCCCCGTATGGGACAGCTGCATATTCCTGCATTGCAGGGGATTGGACTAGATGATCCTCAGGGTCCCTTCCAACTCTACAATTCTATGATTCTGTTATCTGATCTACCAACTCCAGACAAGCCTGTCATCCACATTCTGCACACTGAAGCTTCCAGACTATCTTCAAGGGCAGTGCATTACACTACAGAAATCTAATGTGAAAGTGATTAGAGCAGGAGAAATTGAGGCCCGGTCTGGTTTTTCCTGGAAAGGGTGCAGGTGGCATAAAAGATAAAAAGGTCACTGCTGCTGCCTAGGTATCCAGGAACAGGGCTGGGTTGAGAAAGAACTCTCAAGCTGTGAATCTGATGCTTCAAGAGAAGAGCAACTATATGTGTACCAGTGATGGGAATGCACTGGATCCTGAGTCAATGGTATTGTGCCCACAGTCTGAGCAACCAGTGATGCATTCAAAAACGTTTTCTGTTGTGTAGGATGTAACATCCTACCCTGGAAGCTCAAATGGTGGAGACCATGATGAGTTTCTACCATCAAGTAAAAACATCCTTATTCTTCCAGGAATTTGAGGTGAACCAGTGAGGCCACATTTTCATTTTTTTAGACCATTCTGTTTCTTTTTTATTGCTTTAAGTTGGGTATTTTTTTGTAATTGTTGTTCATGATATTTTGGAAATTACACAGACATTGCTATAAATGAAAAAAGACTGAATACAAATCTAGATAATAATTACAAAAAGTTACATGGTTCGTTCCTTCCAACTCTATGATTCTATGAATTGATTTGATAATCTTGAAATGCGCACTTGATATATTTGGATGACTAAAAACATCATTTGCACATTCTGTATTTTTTTTTTCATTTTTGTTCCTAGGTCCCACTCCTTTTGTTTCCTGGTTTATCTGGGAAAACCTCTTTTGTGTTTGTAGAAACTTTCAACCATCGCTATTTTACTGGAGTTGAAGAGATCATTACAAGATGAAAAGTCTGACAGTGTGTTGACACTGCAGCGAAAAGTCACGTGCAAATATAACCAGCCCTGGGAACATGAAAGTTATTATTTCAAAAAAATCAAATTTTTACTAAAACTTGGTGCATAATTAAAGTAATTAAAGTAATTCCATTTCCTTTCTAGTATTATTCTTAATTATTTAAGCTTACCTTACTCTAGAATATTACCTTGTCACTGTCCTTTGATCCTGCTCCATGAAATGAGGTCATGGATTTGTGTGTGTGTTTATGATGGAACAATGGTTTTCATTTTGATGTCATGAGTAAAGAATTAAGGACTTTTCCTGTTAGCATGAAGAAATACAATAAAAAACAAGAAACATCTGGGAGAGAAAACTCTAATAAGTAACATTTTGTACTAACCCAATTACTAAAAACAAATTAAATCCCAACAATGCTACTCTGGCTACAAGATGGGCTGGCTGACCCATTCAGGATTTCCTTATCTCTTATATGCATTATTTCTTTGGCTTAATCACTGTCGGGTTTTGTTTTGACCACAGAAGAGCATAACTGAAAAGGGATGGGGCTAATTTAATATCTATCACATCTAAAAGAAGGGCAATAGCTCAATAGTAGGAAAAGCTTAATTCCTGACATCTGTTATGAAAAGGGTCTCAGGTACTGAGCTGGAAGTCCTGAAAAGTAACTCCCAATCTTAGTAGGGAATACTGTGCTATGTCTGACTCAGGGCAGTTCCTTTCCCCACACCTGTCTTTCACAGTGGGCAATTTGTAGAAACTTCAGAGATGCTGGACTCAGTGCAGCCTGGGAGTCACACCTTCGCACCTATAAGCCTGGTCCCCAAGCCCAGATGTCTGGAAGCTGTTTGTTGTTACTTCTGACTTGAATGATGAATATTACCATTATTTTATCACCTTCTGTTTAAAGCTGCAATCCTATCCACACTTATAAGTAGGTCTTATTGAATTTGGTTTAAGTGTGCATAGGAACTGGCCGAATTTGCCTTATATTATAACACGGAGGGTGTTGATCACGAACATGGCAGTTCTGAATGGGTTTTTACCATAGTCTGACTCTGAATATTGTTGCCTGGTGGGTTTAGTTTAAAGAGAACAGTTTGATATTACTTTCACAAAGGCTGGTGTTCCAACAACAGCCAAGTCCCATAAACACAGTCCAAGCTATGATTTATAATACTGTCTAGATAGGATCTTTAATATCCGCAAAGGCCTAACTTCAAACTCCCGCTGTCTTGAGCCTCTGTTATTCCTTCCTTGATAACAAACGGATAGTGAATAATGATTTGAAGGCTTGCAGCAACGTAGTTTCCTTTTTCCACTCACCCTTAGGGATTTGTCAGATGAAATCTATTCCATTTGCTTTCAACCCAAAGCTCTTACGTCAGCAATGCAACACGACAAGCCAAGAGCAGATTTCTAACAGTATTATATAGCTGGAACACTCACAGACTTCAGGGACTGCATTATGTCCTGATCTGATATTATCTGTATGATGCAAAGCCAAATATTGTTTACTGGAAAAAATGGAAGTTTGGTGACTTGCAGGTGTAATCAACTTGCCTCATGGGATTTCTATACATTGTTTATAACAAAGTCTTGCATCACCAAACTTTGTGACTTCTAATAAGGCATGTTCTGGCATGAGCCCCACCTCTCAATTTACCCATGGGCATTGGCAAACCCACTTTGTCAGTGACCTTCCCATATTGCACACAACATCCTCATATGTTTCCTCCCAACCCAGCTGGTAACGGACCGTCCCAAGTTGTGAGGGGAAGATCTGCAAGGAGCTTTCATTGACTTTAAATTGAATGTGAATTGAATTATCTTGCACAATTAGGGACCCCGCGTTATCAGTGTTCCTGATTATAGTAGAGCATATGTGGGCATCCCTGCTGCCTTCCACATTTGGAACGTAGGAAGCTGCCTTATACAGAAGCAGGTCATGGTTCCATCAGCCTTTGGTCGATAAAGCATTCTATGGCTTTTTAAATGTTTTTGTGGGAGGGGTTTATTGGTTTGTTTTTGTCTTAAGTATTTTGTGTTCTCATTTTGTATTTTTATGTTGTGAACTGCCCTGTAATCTTCAGGTGAAGGGCAGTATACAAATTTAATAAATAAAAAATAAAAATAATGCAGATGGGGTGATCTGATAACCATTATAAGCAACCAGGACCTGATAGCCACTATGCTGTATTAAGACTAGGAGAAAGACCTGACAAAAATGTTGGGCTTGGCCTGGAATTCTTTGGCCTAGGGCAGTGATGGGCAAACTTGGCCCTCCAGCTGTTTTGGGACTACAACTCCCATCATACCTAGCTAACAGGACCAGTGGTCGGGGTGATGGGAATTGTAGTCCCAAAACAGCTGGAGGGCCAAGTTTGGCCATCACTGGCCTAGGGTGAACCCTAGATGTCCAATTAATAAAATGACATTTTCAGGCTTGCACTGAATGGATAACTTTAAAATATGTGGTTATTTTGAGGCTGTTGTAAGTCCCCAGGGGGAAAGTGTGCTGCCACAGAAGCTATAAGATTAGATATGTGTGATTGAAATTTCCCAATGTGCAGATAGTCCTATTCATTTATTAAATCTGTATCATAACCTCCAGGATGTATGGGGTTTTAGACGGGTAGTACCTCTGGTGGGGGACATGCTTCTTCTGGGGTAGTCTGTCCACTTTTGGTCCCCACCCTGCACTCAGCTGTCATCTGTAGCTACTAGAAGCTGTCAGCATGCAACAGCAGCCATACCCCAGGAACAGCTATGGCTTTGACTGGCCAGCTAAACCAGGTGAGGGTAGCCGATCGGTCTCAAACTCTTGGGGAGTTAGGGACTTTGCTTGTGTGAGAAGAAAGACACATTGAACCGATGAGACCAATAGTAGGTCCAACAGCCAAGAAGGCGGTTTCTACACGTCCTGTAAAGGGAAGTGAGAGACAGATCCGGCTCATCAACCCAGGAAGGTAGCCCATCTAGGAGACAGAAAACACTTATCCTAAACTTCCATCTGTCAGTCTTCCGCTAAAGAGTTGAGAGCTGCATAGGCAGAGAGAACTCCCTGCCGCTTCACTCCCAAAAAACTATACCCATATGGTCCAGCATCTTGTTTCCCACAAATTTTCGCTGTTTTTTGTGTTGAATATATGCTATATGGTAATTTATGGACCTAATAGGTATCTAAAGCCATTTGCCACTGTTGCTGTATGTAGGTTTTTTTATTTGTTTTTTTATCTTATATTTTGGAAATGTACATCCAGTTTTTTCCCTTTTTTGGGGGGGGGGCCAAGAGAGTGGGGTCCTAAGCTATAGCTTGTTTAGCTTACACGTAAATCCGGCACTGCTCCCAGCCATTGATGCTCCCAAACCAATCCGAAGCCCTTTCAGATTCTTGCACCCTTCGAAATCAGGGCATCTCCCAATGCGGCAAGTTAGGGAGAGAACAGCCTCTGTTGTACACACCACTAGCAGACGTCTAGGCAGACGCCCGGCCGCTCCTTATTCCACCCGCCCCCCGCCCCGGTCTGGTGTTTTCCCCACCCGTGTTTCCTTATATTGCTCAGGCATCGGCAAACTCGGCCCTCCAGCTGTTTTGGGACTACAACTTCCATCATCCCTAGCTAACAGGACCAGTGGTCAGGGATGATGGGAATTGCAGTCTCCACTGTGGGAGGCAGTAATTCTCCTGGAAACACTTGCGCTCCGCTCCTGCTTGTAGGCTTCTCACGGGCGCCTGGTTGGCCACCGTGAGAACGGGACGCCTGCTTTGCCCGGCCGCTGGTCTGATCCGGCACGGCTTCTCTCTACGTTCTAGAGGCGTGACCTCCTTTCTCTCCGTCAATTCTCCGCGCCAACTTTTCACCGTCGGAGGGATGAGCCGTACCCCAACGTCATTTCTATGCGCCGGCGAGAGGACTGGCCTGCGGCGGGGTAAGGGGGGAACGCGGGGAACGAGGAGGGCGGCGGACGGTGGCCGCACGAGGACATATCCAGCGAGAAGCGCAGCGGTAATTTAAATAGCTGGAGAAGAAGCGCTTTGAAGTTTTCACTCGGCCTCCTCAAGCGGCTCGCGCGCAGCAACCGTCGCCTTGCGGCTTTCCTAACTCTTTGGGCGCGCGCGCGGCCTCCTTTTCGAGTAGGGAAAGGGGCGCTTGCCTGTTGAAGCATCAGTTCCCGGGCACATAGAACTACACACAGGCAGAGGGAGTGGGGGAGACTGAAAGAGGGACGGTGTCAGTCCCATACGTGCCTACTCTGGAGTAAACCCCACTGAGTTCAGTTGGCCTTACTCCCATGTAAGTAAGTGCAGGATTGCACCCTCCATCTCAATGCAGCCCAAGAGATCCGCTGTGGCGCAACGCAATTCTCTGCGGTGCCACAAATCTCTCTTTCTCTCTCTCTCAAAGCGTTTTGCTGCAAACAGACCAGTAATGTGGCTCTTCGGAATTTAGAACTCGGCCTTCTCTGCGCATGCGCCTGGAGCGGCGGGAGATGCTGGGGCAACGCTCCTCCTGTCGCCCATGGGTGGGGGTCGGGGTGCGGGTGGGGAAGGGGCGTGTGCCTCAGTTCTGCGGCTCACCACTTCCCGCTATCTCTGAGCACACCCAGTGGGTGGTGACCCCTACATGCTCCTTCTTTCAGTAACGTTTGTGGTTTAAGAACCTCAGTGTCATCGCGGGGTCAGAGGCTTGGCCCAATTATCAAATCGCCTGAGCTGGGTAGACAAGAGTTTAAAACCTGTTTGGTGGTTTTGGACCCCCAAGGCTCAGCATTTCTTATCTCGAAACACATCATGTAGATGGTGCTGACAAACCGTATTAAGGGGAAACTGGTATATTTACATGTAAGTGGGTTTAGATTTCTGTGTATTTGTGTATGTATGTATGTGAGAGAGACAGCTAAATTGGGAAAGAGTGACCTGGGAAGAAGATTATGTGGCTTCAGTTCTTTGAAATTGCTACTAATGCGGACTGTGTCCTGCTTTGAAATGGGAGTGTTTTTGGCAAGGTTGCTAGGTTATCACTTGTGTCCTCCCTGTTACCTGTTGAGCTCCTGGATTGAACTGTATCCGGGTATTATCTGAGTCAAATGTGTATAGCTTCAACTACAGAACTTTATCATGTGGAATGAAATCTCACTGAATGACCTTTGGTATTTGATTATATTTCAGTGTAAAATTCTGTTTCTCCTAAGCATTAATTTGCCATTGAGGTCACCAAATCAGGATTTCCCTCCTATATAGATAGAACATCAGAGTATTTATTTTTACATATTCTGAGAAGTAGGTTGCTGTCTATCTCTTGTATCGAAGAACTGACGGTTATGTTGCTGCACCCTCTTTGTTTTTGTTTTATTTAAAAAATGCTTAGCTTGTAAATATTTTAGACTTATTTTATTTTGAAATATTGTTAAGCACATAACACTTACAATGTGTTATAATACAGCACTTTCTCCTTCATGTTGTGTCTATTTCATAAATACAAATTATGGCCTGCTTGAATTGTTTCAGATGCATCATGTCCAAAATGGTGGTCTTCCGTGTGGGACTTGGTGTGGTCCTGGGAGCAGCTGCAGGAATAGGTCTCTTCTACTACTTCTACAAACAAAAGCGAAAAAAGCCCCAGCAAAGATCCAAATCACCAAACGTACAGAGTCAACATAATGCTCTGGACCCTAAAGAACACACACAAATTCTACAGCCTTATAATCAGGGTACAAAGATGGTTTCCATTTTTTAAATTATCTTTTGTACTTTTATTTTTTCTAAGACTAGAGTTACTCAAACTGGTAAGAGGTTGTGAGGTTAATTTATCACGATTAAACTTGGAATTCACATGCCTAGTATTACTCTTATTTGCTTAATTTCAGTGAAAGTATGCTCTGAGATGAATGGGTAGATTAGTTGAGAATTCTGTTTGTATCTGATAAGTTATAATTACTTTAAAAATAAAGACACAACTCTTCTGAACTTGCCAAATGGGAATATATTAAAAGATTCAATTTTTCTGTAAATTAACAAATTACAATTAGATGTTAAGTTGTAACTGCTTAATGTGTACAAGTCTGCATATCCACAAGGCTCTTTCTGCAGACTGGAAAGGCAGTTATATTAGTGTAGGTTATATACCCTTGTACTATTTATCTGCAAAATGTTGATGGCTAGCATGTTTGCATCGCTGTATCAATGATATGTGCAATGCTATGGGAATTGACTGCATTTTTCCCCAGAGCAGGTTTTTATCTCTTTTTCCTGGGAAGTCTCTGGGTTCTCCATTCTGGGAGAAGCTTCCTTCTACCAAGTCAGACTTTTGATCCATCTAGCTTAGTATTGTCCACCTGACTAGCTGTGGCTTTCGCCAGGGTTACTGACAGGGGACATTCTCTTTCAAACCTGGAGATGCCAGGGATTGAACCAGGAGTTTCTCCATGCCTAGTTGTGTTGTAGCTGCTTCATTTTCTTTCTCTAGTTCCACGGATGAGACAAGCACCAGTGGAAGGTGGTGACAGCATCCCATATACAGCTCATCTAACACAAGAAGAACAGGCTGAAGTGCTGAACCGTCTGGACTTTGTGCTCAAAAGCCTTATAGAACTGCGACATGAAGTGGAAGAGTTGCGGAATAGCCTGCAGGGTTTAGCAGGAGAGATCGTTGGAGAAGTCAGGTTAGTATAAAGCTATTTCCTTCAGATTCCAGGTTGCTGAAAATTACATGAACCATGTTTTGGGTGAAATTGTTATTGTGCTTTCCTTTTTTTAAACTGTCACTGCTATTTGTAAAACAGTAATTCTTCCAGAGTAATTTCACTGATATTCAGCAAAAAGCTATGGATATGCTAGAGGCACATGCCCTTACAAGGATATTTAATTTCAACATGTTCCTCTCTTTTTTTCTTCAGCTATCTACAAAGCATCAACCTTTATCACACTAACCAGTATTTAAAATTTGAACCATTTGATTTTGTATCTGTTGTCAAATGTCATTTGTAACAGGTTGTCCGCCCCAAAAATTGATACTGGAGCAGAACACTGGTATAAAGCAGTTTATCAAGTAGTTCAGAATTGAATCCAAAACTAAGAAATGTGTTGATGTTTGTATTGTGGGAAGAGTAACTTCTGTAATAACTCCACTGGAAGGTTTTGGATGAAGCCTTTTGAATGATTCATGTTAATATTGACAGCTGTAGAAAAGAAGCATCAATGAAAGAGCATCTGACCTAGGCTTCAGTCCTATACACACCTTGGGGGAAGTTTCATTGAACTTGATGGGACTTTTTCCTGACACATGCATAGGATTGCACTGCTATGCTTCTTAGTGAATAGCCATTTATTTTTTTCCTGGAAGTTCTTCTTAGTATAGTATAGTTGGCTAGATGATTTCCCCCTAACAGATATCCCAGACTCCGTAGACTTCACAGCCCTATCTAATCTATAAAGTTGAATACACTTTTGTCAGTTTCCCTTCTTAGTTATAATTGGTGATATAGCTAAATTATTGTGTAAACATTTGTATATGTCTGTTATATTTTTATATTCTATGACACAATAGTTGAATAAGGTCTGATTTTGTAGGACTAATCAGAATTATACTGAGCAGAAAAGAATAATTATTTTGGTGGTTTGTGGGTGCATTAGAGAAGGAAAAGGGAAACAAACAATTAATGGGAAACAAACAATTAAACAGCGTAAGTGTCTCTTGTGTTAATATCTCCCCTTGCAGAACCCAACTAGAAGAAAGCCAGAAGGTTATTCGGCGGAGGCGTACTGTATATCCCAGAGAAAGGAGTGATTCCACAGGTTCCAGCTCTATATATTTCACAGCCAGCTCTGGAGCCGCCTACACTACTGATGGTGAAAGTGAGGGAGGGTAAGTGAGTTCAAAGCAAAAATTAGTTTAAAGGGATTAACTTGTGGCAGCAGTTGGTTCTATAAGAGAACTGACTAGCAAAATATCTGTTCTGCGCTTAGTATTAAGCCTCATCAGGGAAAGTTCAAGGAGAAGTAAACTGTTGTTAAATTTCTATGTAATTTTTTCTTTAGAGAGCCTTGCTGTTCGCTTAGGGCAGCCTTCAAGGTGACAAACAATTTGGAAGGACTTGTTTCATGCCTAGTTGTGAAATTTGGCATTTCTGAACTATATGGAAAGAGTTTGGAGCTAGACCTCAGTTCAAAAGCTTTTAAGCAGAGATTGCGTAATGCATCCCTTCAGGTAGACCAGGCATGTCCAAAGTCCATTTCGGGGGCCTAATCCGGCTCTGCTGGTCAGTTTAATCTGGCTCCTGTGGTAGTTTATTTCCTGGGGTAAACAACTTTGGGGTAAAATTGTAAAAAAGCTCAAAAACTTTGGTCGGCCCTCACGCATGTTCACTTCATTAAATCTGGCCCTCTTTGAAAAAAGTTTGGGTAGCCCTGAGATAGACAGATCAACTGTAGCAATTTCTACAATAGCACTACAGGGGAATCACTGCTTCCATGGGGGTTCCATTCTTGGCTGCCAGACATGTAAGTGTGACATGCCCAAGTCCATTCCACTCCACCCCATTCCGCCCCACCCCCTCTGGGTGCCTGTCAGCGACTACACATTTACTGATCTCGCACGAGTGTGGAGGTGCCTGTATTTTATAAGATTTCCCTTACGTTCCTTTTTAACTATCTTGTTAAAAGTATTTTGAAAAAGAGAGAGCTAGAATGACCTTTGCTTTCTAAAAATTATTTATTAATTTAAAAATTATATCCCGCTTTTCATCATCAGAACATAAAACAAACTCTAAAAGAGTACAAAGGCATCTGAAAGTCAATACAAGCAGTTCTTATCTAACTGTGTAGGAGGGATGCCCGTTAAATGAGATTCCACAGCAGTCTTGGAAGGAAGGTTCAGAAATAATGCCATATTTGTCCTTGTGGCTTGAACCGATTTCATGACCTTGCATAGATTTCTAGAATGTGTTGTACTTGGGAAAGAATTTGGGGAGAGATGTGGAGAAGTCTGACCATGAGTCTGTAATTTATCTGCTGAGTGGACAATATAAACAAACAACTATGGAGCTTGTACACTTTCTATCTGCTGTTGTCTTATTAGGGAGATTCAGAATATTAAGTTTGTTTTGTGCTTTTATTATTTAGGTGTTACTATAATTTTCTTCACCGTGTATTTCTATGGCATTTCATTCAAGATTTGTTCCAAGGCAAAAAGTTTTCTGAAGGAGCATGTTGTAAAAAGGAGTTGTGATCTGCTAGGAACAGTTGGCATTTTGAGTTTATGTGATATATAGTTTAGTTGGGTCCAAAATAAAGTTCTACTGATTTTACCTTGTGTAAATTTAAACTTCAGTTTGATAATAGTTGGATGACTAGATACAAATTAACAGATCTAATCATATTGATAAATGAAAACCACAACCATTTCTTTCCCCGTGGCTTGTATTTGATTTGGGATATTAATCCTTTGGTAGTGGCGATTGAGGAGAAATAACTCTTGCTAAGCTAATAAACTGCTGAATGGTCTTAGCCTGAGAGCATTTATTCATCTGCTTTATTTATATCTCACCTTTTCCCTGAGGAACTCCAGTGTGGTACATGGTTCTCTCATCCCCACCCACCCTATTTTTTGTCCTCAAAATGACTCTGTGAGGTTCGTTAGATTGAGAGAGAGTCACCCAGGGATTGCCATCTTTTATTTCTTTATGGACAATATTACTATGCTTCCTCATAACCAAAGTTATGGATGACATACCTAAACATCATTAAAATACAATAAAAGCAATATAAATAAAATCACAATAAAACACATCACATTTCAGAGACTGCAATAAAAGGTGGCGAAAGTAGGCCTTAAAACTTTTAACAAACCAGAGCCTCAAAATCCTTTAAAGCCCTAAAAAGGTCCCCTAAAAGGCATAGGAGAATAAAGTCTTTTCCTGATGCCAAAAGGAATACAAAGTACAAATAGTTGGTGGCAGGTGAGCCGCTGTGGAGAGGGAATTCCACAACTGGAGTACTATCACTGAGGAGGCCCACTCTGTAGCCACAAAACAGAGTACTTAGTGCTGGTGTTCTGAGAAGGGCCGTTGGTGACCTCTTGACTGAGTGGAATTTGAACCTGGGTTGCTAGTCCTAGTCAAACATGCTAACCACTGTACTCTGGACCCATACAATTGCACACGGAGTTTGGTCTTTTGAAAAAGGAGGTAAAACACACACATCCTGCATATACTCCAGAGCTTTTTACTGAGTGACTTTGCACACACATACTTATCTCTAAGTGATTGCAACATCAAGTTACATGATTATGTGAAATAGCAGGTATAAGCAGGGTTTTCATACAGCTTGATACCACTTCAGATACTTCCTGTATTTTAAGTACAGTGGTGCCCCGCAAGACGAATGCCTCGCAAGACGAAAAACTTGCTAGACGAAAGGGTTTTCCGTTTTTGAGCTGCTTCGCAAGACGAATTTCCCTATGGGCTTGCTTCGCAAGACGAAAACGTCTTGCGTTTTTTGCAAGTTTGTTTCCTTTTTCTTAACACCCTTAATACAGTTGCGACTTGACTTCGAGGAGCAACTCATAGAACGCGGTGTGGTAGCCTTTTTTGAGGTTTTTGGCGATTTTTGAAGCTTTTCCAAAACTTCCGACACCGTGCTTCGCAAGACGAAAAATTCGCTAGACGAAAAAACTCGCGGAACGAATTAATTTCGTCTTGCGAGGCACCACTGTAGTAATATAAAATCATACGAAGGTTCTGGTCTGAGTACTGCAAATAATTGAATGTTTGGAGTGACATATTATGTCCCACATCAGAGGTAGCACTCCAAAAATGTATTGGGAAACTGTGTAAGGAAAGTAAATAAAAGTGTAGTGGGTAACTCAGCTGCAGGAGTGGGAATAATTCTTAGAAGTGCACTGAAGAATGTGTGGAGGGATGATGTAGGAAGATGTAGAAATAAGCTAACACTTACTAACTAAAGCACAGTATGTTGGCATCACTGCCATGACTTATTGATAGAAGATTGTCAAGTAATTATCATTCTGTAGAATGTAGATTCACAGTTCTTGACAGTGTTGTGAAATACATTGCAAGATCAGCATGGTTTTTGGTTGTATAGTTCTACTTTTATTCTAGTTTACTACTTATTAAAAATTCCTTAAAATGTTATTTTTAGAAAATGCAGTATTTTTCCGATGGAGCTGGGACATAGAATCATAGAATCATAGAGTTGGAAGAGACCACAAGGGCCATCGAGTCCAACCCCCTGCCAAGCAGGACAGATAGTGCATTGTATCTAAGTTTTAGTAGACCTGTTGAAATAATGGCCCTACATTAATCCTATCTATTAATTTCAATGGGTCTGCTCTGAGTAGGACTAGCATTGGCTACAACCCACTCAGTTGGGAATTAGACTGATGGCCTATGCATGTGTGCTGTGGTTTGTTGGTCAGGAATTTTGGCTTTGTTTTTCAGTTCCAGACTTTGAGGCCGTTAGCCCTGTTGTATTGTTATGTATGTTGTATCTGCTTCTGATACTAAAAGCTGTTGCATAGCAGGAAGTTTAGGATATGGCCCCCAATATTAGCATTCTGTTCATAGAGTTGGATCCAAATTTCCCTGAATAGAAGGGCTCCTTCAGTCCACTTCTGATCCAGAAGAGGTATCTCATTAGTGGAAGGGCAGAAGACTATATTTGTTTATACCCCCGCCAACACTGTTCTGGAGAGTCTCCCCATCCTCTTGAGCAGATCTTTGAAGGTTGGGAGGGGTTGCAGAAGGAAAAACAAACCAGCAAAAGTTAGCCTCTTCCCTCTTTTCTACTAGTGGAAGTGTGATGAACGGAACTCCCTTAGAGAGAAGCTTCTGCCACTAACAAAGTTCAGGCACAAATTTCTATTTCTTAGGATGTGAAATCTATTGACTTTAAAAGCTTTGATTATAAAATTTAGGTTATGTCATGTTGATGTAATGACAGATTTTCTGCAATTTGTCTTAAAGCTATACTACAGCCAACGCAGAGTCTGATTATGACCGCGAGTCTGATAAAGAGAGTGAGGAAGGAGAAGATGAAAGAAGTTGTGAGACTGTGAGAACGGCAAGGAGGGATTCCTTAGACCTTGTCAATGAGGATGAAACACTGACTTTGGACCCTGCTACAGATGAAGCACTTGGTCAGTTGCTCCAGCAAGCAGATCGCTTGCACAGTGGGAGCGAACAGGAGAAGAGAGAAGGATTCCAACAGCTGCTTAACAATAAACTAGTGGTAAAGTTCACTCTAGCAATTTCCCAGAAAAACTTGAGCTGAGCTAACCAGCAGGGAGAGCAGAACAGGATGTTGTGCAAGGTCTTGTCTATACCACAATCCTAAATGAGACCAGGCATCTAAAATGCAGCATTGCTTATGCTGCCATTAGGAAATTAAAACCCTCAAAGCCTGTGGGACTTGGCCTCTTCTTAAAAGTATTAAATTATGTTTTGTTTATTGCGTATTGAAACATACAGTAACTCAATCCCCTAATGTGTTTAAAAGTGGAACTGCAGCATCTCTGAAGTTGATAGCAAAGCTCTACTCAGACTTATTACAGTGATGATTTAGGCATAATTGTTTCATGAAATGTAGATACAAACTTGCTTTATATATACATGTCAACAGGTCAGCTGTTTGCAACGTGTTTGGGAATCAAATCAAGCTTACCAGTACCCAAACTTTTCCCATCTTCATTTGCAGACATTTTTCAGTCTGTTCTTCTAATGTGTCTCTTACATTTTTTGTGTTGCTAATGCTATCTCAAGTCTTCTACTCCCGCTCCAAGGGCGCCCTACCCAACTGCTGCAACCTACTTGCTATGCATGAAGTTGGATCTGCAGTATTATCTAAGAACTGTTTGTTCTGCCTTAATACTTGCCCAGTTATTGAGAAATCGCCTCATATTCTCTCCCTGTCCCAACCCCATGGTAAAATTAGGTTAATGAGCCTGGAACTTATAGCCATGTCAGTAGTTATATATCTGCTTTATAATCATTGTACCACATTAATTGGCTCTGTAGTGGCCAACTTGATTTTATGAAGTCTCACACAGGTCTCTAGTTCCCAGTTCTGTCCCCACAAGGGGGAGCACTGTCCAATTCAGCCATGCATAATGTGCACATGGCTGGTGTATTCCATCTAGTGGTCATGGCTGTGGTACATATGCTATATGCTGCTTAAGCTTGGCACCTTTGTCTGCTTGCAAAGTAAGCCCAGTGTGACACCAGCAGAGGAACAGTTTATTTGCAGGAGCAGGGACTTGTTCTAGGAAGGTTTCTATTTGACATAAGTGTTTGACTGTCTGACCTGCATCCTATAGTTACTTTATTAAAATCTCAAGAACGAGAAGCATATTACACTTTACTAATTCAGGCAAGTGAAGAGATTTAAATGAATTATTGAGTTGGTTTTGCTCATCTAGAGCATTATTCCACTCCTTGTCAAATTGTTCACAAACTACGTTTAAAACAAAACAAAACACCTGCAATATGCTATACTTGGAAATCCCATTTTCTTTTAGGCCAACAGGTGAACTAATAAATAAAAAAATTGTCCAGTAGCACCTTAGAGTTCACCTAAGTATGTTCTGGGTATAAGCTTTCGTGTGCATGCACACTTCTTCAGATACCAGGCTGCATGCACACAAAAGCTTTTACCCAGAACATACTTAGTTGGTCTTTAAGGTGCTACTGGACAATTTTTTTATTTATTTTGACTGCGTCAAACCAACATGGCTACCTACCTGAATCTAGAATCAGGTGAACTAATCTATGTGAACTAACATTTGTTTTATCTACAGTATGGTGACAAGCAGGATTTCCTTTGGCGCCTGGCCCGAGGTTATAGTGATATGTATGAAATCACGGAGGATGCAGATGAGAAATTATCTTACGCGTCTGATGGTAAGAAGGCACTTTGAGATAAGGGTGGGTGCATTTTACCAGTGAGTTGTATTGGGCATTTATTTACCTGCCTGCCTTGGAAAAATGTGGGTTACACACACACGTTTGTTCCACTTATATCTCACCTTTCCTCCCAGAAGCCCAAGGTGGTATACATTGATTCTCTGCCTCTCCCCATTTTGTCCTCATAATAACCCTATGAGGTAGGTCACCAGTGAGTTTCATGGCAGAGCAAGGCTTTGAATCCTGATCTCCCAGGTCTTAGTCCAACCACTGCACTACACTGGTTCTCAATTTAAAATTACAGCCCCCCGCCCTGGTGGATTATTCTTACTCCTAAAATGAAATCATGTGTTAAAGAATCTTGTAAACAGAATTGTACTCGGAGAACTGCTTGGCAGGTGCTGCAATTGCATTTGCTGTTTTTATCATGCAATGCAAGACTTTCATAGTATGAATGGTACAATAAGTCTGAATAGCTGCATCTATATTGGATGCTTGCGCTAGCCCACACTTTTGATTCACATCACTGCTACAAACTGCTTTACTCCTCCTCAAATTCCTGAGCTTATGTTTGTCTCAAAATTGTCCACTTTCCTTTACCCTCCTCTGTTGCTGCCTCCTTGTCAGACAGCAACCACCTACTTCTCTTTCTGATAGGGCAAAAGTAGGCTGTTTGTGATGTTGGAACTCTAAGTGTGCAGTTCTACAGTCTGCACCCTGAGAACACATTGTTATGGGAGTTGGGAAGCTGGCAGATTCAAAGCTATAGTTTCCCATCTGAATATGGTACATCATATGTAACATGTCTCTCTTAAAAGTGTAGTTAAATTCTTGCTCATTCCTGCCTTGTCTCTCCCTTTGTGACAGCTCCACAAATATTAGGGGTGAAGCTTGATCTCAGGCAGCAGCCTTAATCTGGTTTTCTGGGTTGGGAGGCATGTGAGCCAAAAACCTATGGGTTCTATTTCCAAGAGTGTCAGACGGTGAGGTGCAGCTCTTCAGCTGTCATAATGTGCCATCCTTGTATTAGGCTGCTGTTTTCTGAAGAATATCTGCTTACTGAATGTGTGGAACTTCTTTGTACGCTGTTAATCTCCAGTTTCAAAGTATTTGAAGGGTTAAGTGTTTAAAATGCGGCACACAAATAAGTTTATTTTTGTTGGTTTTCGTTGCAGGAAAGGATGAGGCAGAAACAGCTTTGCAGATGGGAGATCAAAGTGCTGAGTGTCACCAGTGGTATGTAATTACTTCCTTTGTGAAGAAAAGGCAAAAAGAGGAGACTTGTTTGATATATTGGCCTTCTATATGTTGTCACTTTAGACATAAACTTTTCAGAAGTATAGTCCACATACAGAGCTGCTGTCTTCTTAAATGTACAGATTTGATTTATCCTTCGTCCACAAATACTTATTCATTTGGCAGAAGAGTTTGAGTTTATGGACAGAGCTGTTTACAATTAATCAAAATATGTTTTCCCCATTTGCTCTTGTCAGCTAATGACAAACTGGCTCAGAACAATTCTCCCAGAGGATTTTTTTTTTTTTTGGCTGTTAGAATAATAAGTATGTTTTGACTCTGAGAATATGATTTGTATCAGTGTCTTATGAGCCCTCATCTAGTAATTTACTGCTTTCCCCCAGAGTCTAGGCATATATCTTGGACAGTTCTGTTGCTTCGAGAAAACAAATGACTCCTCTTTTGCCGGCTCCTAATCTCTTTCTTCTGCAAGTCTGCAGTTCAGCTGCAATACAGCTGTGATTTTAAAATCCCAAGAACAACACTACTTACTGTAAAATTATGATATAGATACCACCTGGTGCTGCTAATAAGCCATTGTTACAGGTAAAACAGCAATGACTTCAGAGGAGTCCCATAAATGTCAATATTTTTTCTGTTAAGTGCAGTAGTAGCCATCAGGGGTGGTACAGGTGAGGCAGCGTTGCTCACCTGGCATCCCAATGCCTGCATCTCTGCTGGTTACTGAAAGAGGGAGGGACATGACAACAGGGAGTTCAACATGGGCGCCCAGTTAGGAGTATTGGATTGCCTCTGCCTCTGTGGCTCCACCACGCTCTCCACTGCTTTGTCCCTCTCGGTAATTGGCAGTGATGTGTGGGGTTGGGAAGCCAGATGAGCAACACCACGCTGGCCACTGCTGCTTAAGTGTCATGGGCTTAAGTGCCAGGTGGGCTGCTTATAAAGCATCGTTCGTGTTGAACCTTTTATATACTGTGCCTGTAAAACTCACATATAATGTTTAACCTACTGGAAAACTGAGGTGGTAAATAAGGTGAGCTTAATACTGTGGTTATCAACCCCTTATACTCTGGCGATTTGAGAGTGTGAAGTATGAAGAACTGCTATAGCTTTCGTGTGTGCCCAGTGCTTTTTGTCTTAAAAAAATGTTTAGGGGTACTCTCATTTTCCTACTCATATTGAAACAATGCCCCTCAATGAGGCCAAACTTAGATTCACAAAATGTTTAGAGATATGCATACCCCTGCGTCTCCCCAGAAAAAAAGCATTCCGCCTTTCTGCTGAGTGGTGTATTATTCAACTTTCCAAAAGGCAAGAACAGAATTAAGTGGTTGAAGGCCCGCTGCTATCGGCTAGCCTTTCAAACAAAAATACTGAATTCTTGCACACAGTGGTCTAAATTTGGTGTCTCATGGGAATGTGAGAAGGGTTTCATTGCATTATCCTTTCTACCAAGCAGTAAAAGGGAGCCTCTTGTTGGAACTCCCATCTGCTGCTAGAGGGAAGAGACTAAAGTTCTGTATCTGCCAGCAGTAAGAGGTGAGCTTCAGAGTCATTAGGTATTGTTTTTTTGTCTTGCGAAGCAAGCCCATTGAAGGATTAGCGGATTAGCGCTATTAGCGGCTTTTAGCGGCTTATCTGCTGATCGGATCAGCTGATAAGCGGCTTAGCGGCTTAGAAAAAGGGGGGGAGGAAAAAAAATAGCAGGAACTCGCAAGACATTGTCGTCTTGCAAAGCAAGCCCGTAGGAAATTCGTTTTGCGAAGCACCTCCAAAACAGAAAACTCTTTCGTCTAGCAAGTTTTCCGTCTTGCGAGGCATTCGTCTTGCGGGGCACCACTGTATAATGTTTTGCTGGTGCGATGTAATACATGAGAAAACATGGGTGGCTGACCCAGCCTTGTTTTTAATAGGATGTCCCAAGCTTATCCCATGACTTCCAAAACTAGTTGTAACATTTAATCGCATGGTAGAGGGAGAAAAATAAGCACCCCTGTCAAAAACTAGGGCAACTCCGTGTGCTGTAAAGCGTGCGGTCTAATGTGCTCCAGCACCAATATGTGAATTCCCGAAGGCCTCGCAAAATAAAAACAACTGAAAATCCCCCATTGCTTCAGCATGTCTGTGGCCTCTGCATTCCTTAAAAACATACTCTGTGAATTAAGGATCAGGAGGAGGAGTTGCTTGTTTGCTTTGGCATTTGTTTGCATTTGCTGTTGAAAGAAATGTTGGAAGTACAACAAGAGCAGGAGGGGATTTCAGAGTGGTCTCTGGAGAGGAAACAGTGCAGGTGCAGCATTATCAGTCCTTTATGCAGTTAGAGTAGTTCTGAAAATATTTACAGACATCCTAAGAAGTCAACGTTTGTTATTTGCCTTTCGAGACTGAACATAGAGAGTCAATTGCAAGATTTGTGAGGCAGGCCTCCAGACCTAAATGGAATTCTGGCACATGAGTTGCCTCTGTTTTTTAAAGGGGTGTACAGAAAAACTGCAGCAGCTCTCAAATGTCCCTGAGGTGGTTGTTGTTTTTTATGAACAAACTGTGTTCACGAAACATGGGCTTTTGAAACTTCATGTGCCCATTCTTCCTGATGTGAATTCTATGTACGTTGTTTTGGGATAACCCAAAAGGTCCATAAAACATGCTGAGATAAATGGCCATGTTTAGATTTAGAGCTACATAATTTGGAGTTGTTCCAGGTTGTCTCTATTAACAAAAGTTCGTCGGTAGGTAGATGCTGACTTTCTCCACTTACCAGTACAGTGGACCCTCAAATTATGTACCGCTCTGGATACGTAACTTTCGGGTTTCGCCGTGCGCACATGTGCAGAAGCGGTGCCTCCAGTTGCGGACTTTTCGGGTTCAGTATGGACCCCCAGAACGAATTTAATTCGTATCCGGAGGGTCCACTGTACAGTGATTGGTGGGTGACATGTAGCACGTACTTTCATGGGGTGCACTGCACCCAGGTTTGTGGCTGTTGCTGAGGAAGCAGGTGTTCAAAAGCATCCTGAAAGTAGCTTGGCTTTTAGATGGCTATTAGGAAGAGGGAGATTTGCAGAGTAGCCACTGAAACTCTCTAGAGCTGTTGGTCATGATGGAACATAGGGGAGAAAAGGAACCGTACCTAAGGAATTTCTTTGCATCAAGTGGAGCCTGTGCTCCTTTACAGGTTGTTGGACCAGTGCCCATCAGTCCCAGGCAGCATGGCTATTGGTCAGGGATGCTGAGATCTGTAGTCTAACATTATTTGGAGAGCCACAGCTCCTTCCCCATCCATCATCTAGGCTGCTTTTGATTCTGGTAACAGTAGATGCTTTACTAAGCAGCAGTGCTTAAACAGTTGAATTCTATGAATTACCTTACCCAAGTTTCATAATGTGTGTTTTTTTATTGGTGGAAGCTGTCTCCTTCATTCAGTACTGCTATGTTATAATACAAACCGTGCTGCCCAATAAAACAACCAGTTGGTAAACTTCTAGGAATTTTTTTTAAAAAAATGAGTCACAGCAACCTCTAGTCCAGATGTCAAAGCAGTCACTGAGATTTCTTACATCTATTTCCCTTTTTGTTCACTGTTTTGAAAATGTGGTTATTCAGAAGGGAAAATAGGGCCGTATCCATATCAGCAGCTGTATTGCTCTGGTTTCTGACTCTGGATAGTAATCAATTTTAGCAGACCCTTAGTATGGTCTGTGAATGACTGATCTTCCTGTGCAATAAATCTCTTAGTCTTGAAGGTGTCACAAGACTCTTTTTTTGGAGGAGGGGGAAGAACTAGCTGGCTGAATGAATTCAAACTTCGTAAATTTTCATTAAGTGAAACTTATCCTGATGTTTCTCTTTGTATGGACAAGATTTTCGAGGAAAGTGTTTTCCTTGTATCCAGCAGATTTCCCTTCAGGAAACAGTTCATTTAAAAGTCAGCTTGAATTATTTCCTTCACTGATTGACCTTGTGGCAGGAATGAAATAGCAAGCTTGTTTTTTTATAGCTAATGGGAAAGCTGGTGTGCAATAAAAGATACAGTTGGGAGGAGGGGAAATGCAGTATTTTTTTTCTTGCTTCAGAATTTAAACCATTAGTATTTTGTGGAGTACTTCTCTATGTTAGAGCAGTTAAATAATATCAAAAAACTCCAGTAAAGGTTTGCAACCCCAAGGATGGAGAAAAAACAAAACTCCAGTATGTGTGCTGTGATCCTTGACATAAAGTTACACCCATTGTCCCTAGATATCCACCTTCCTTTCCTGCATGCCAGATGGCAGCTTCAAAGGATGGTCAGGAGTGAAAGAAGTAATCCCCGCCCCCAGTGCCACTGCCCCTATCAAATTAGGTACCCTCCACGGCTGCTTTAAAAGAAGAATAACCATGTTGGGAGAGCTGATCTTGGCACTATTCATGTTCTCATTCCCCCTATATGAGCATCTTAGGGAAGATTCAGGCAGCTTGCAACCATGTACATGATGACACACACACATGCATCACTCTAAATTGCATTCAAATTCCTACCTGACCGTAAAACTCACAGGGTTAAATGTGGGCTCATGATCTATTAGGCTAGCACATCTCTTTAGTTGTGAAGGTAAAAATGAGGTTGAGCAGAGAGGAGAGGAGACCCATGTATGCCTCTCTGAGCTCCTTAGAAGAAGGGATGGATGGACTATAGTAAAAGAAAAACCTGTTTTACCCCATATGGCTCTCTCTGTGTGTGAGAGAGATAAAACTGGATTTCATTGCACAAGGGAGGCTAGGGACAATTTCATACAGCAAGTATTTAAGTAGTACTGCGTAGCTTAAGAGGTATGCAATAGATTCAGCAGATGGTGGGTGACAAATTGTTCAGTTTGTTGCTGAAAACTAAAAGTTTGAGATCTTTCTCAAACTTGGGGTCCCTTTGCTATATGAAATATGGATGGGAGGGTGAGAGCTTTCTGGTTTCTTCCTTTTTATATAGTGAAGTTTTCTCCAGGGAGATCTTGGAGCACTATAGAAGTCCCATTGCGACTTGTTTGCTAAGCACTTTGAGGACAAAATCACACATTACCTTGGCCTGCAGCCTACAATTCCAGCAGTTCAGCTGAAATGTAAGGGTGTAAGGTTTCGCAAACCATAGTTTATTAAACAAAGAATTGGTGTTGGGGCTACATAATATTTTCTTCCGTCCCCGCTCACACCAGCTTTGGTATGAAGATCCAATTTTATTTTGTAGAAGAGGACCCTGTTATGTCTGAACCAGAAAAATGATCACAAACCAGGATCTCTGTACAAAATCTGAAGCATGAGGTAAGGGTTGAGGAGGGAGCGTGCAGGTCTGATGCTTGTTCCCAGCTTTGTAAGATTTACAAAGCCTAGGATGTTCTATCTGAGCCACATTTATGCGCACAGGAACTGCGTAGTCCTTTTAATATGGATTAGGTGACTTTCTGTTGCTGCAGCTGTTCTTCCAGCCTCCCACCTACTGAGTAAAGGAAAGAAGAAAAGTGCTAATGTAAATTAGCCCAGGTTGTTAGCCACTTTGTAAAGCCTGTTTACCAAAAAAGGTGGGATATAAATCTCCCCACCTCCGCCAAGGCATATACCGGTAATTGTACTGCAGAGTGTGAGGTAGACGTTTCAGATCTCTCTGCAGTCCTAGGTGGCTGGTTCTGTTTTTTCAGCTGGCCAAGGTTCATGAGAATCTGCTTAGTTTTGAGTTATATGGCAATGCTCCAAGATCTGAACCATCAACATCTGCCATCTTTGAGCTGCAGGATACCAGCAGGTGAGACTTGAGACAAAACTCCTCAGTTTGTTTTCCAAGGAGAGAAGCTGCATCAGAACTGGTGGGAGAATTATGCTGTATTGAGTTCGTCAACCCTATGTGGGCCGATGCATTTCCTTCTCCCTGACATTCCTCACTGTTGCTATGCAGAATGTGAATTTCTGCACAGTTTGACACTTCTTGAAGGCTTGGCTCAGCTTAGTATGTTAACCAGGAAAGGTGGAAGGAAAAAGAGATGACAGTCACTACTTGATCCTGTGTATGTTTACTATGTTCTTTCAGCTCATACTAGACTCCCCAAAAGTTATTGTTAATGGCAGGCTTTTGTTAAGCTGGTCAAATTCTTCTTGCTACCCCCAGTGATAGAAACTGAAAGTAAATATGACAGGATTTACAAGCAGTTACTGGGAAGCGTTTCCTAGTGCCTTGCTTCAGGGCAAGCGTGGAGGTAATTAACTGTGTTTATTTGAAGATCTACAAGTTCACATGGGGGTTATATGGCTTTCTCTTGTTTAAACAACCTTGTAAAACTGTATTTTAAAGATCTCACAAACTTTGAGTAGTGTTGCAGTAACTTTCATTAGATCATCCTAATGTTTTATGGAGTTGCTGAGCAGCCTGAATTAGAATCTGATATGAACCATTGAACTTTCAGACCTGTAACTTTCAGCAGCCCTTCATTGTGGGGTTGTTCATTGATAACATGCCACGTTGCAGCTAGGTGCATGCAAAAATGGCAGAAAGCTAATACTCGGTGTCAAAGCCTCTGGTATTTTCTTCACTTTATGTCCCCACGAGCGCAACATCCATTTTTCCTTTGTCTCACCCACCCGCCCTGCCCCATAGTCTCTACTTTGGCTTCTCCCCACAGTCTGTTTCCCACTGAGGTGATCCCTCTGTTTAACAATATGCATTGGTCCGCGGCTCTTCCAAGAACAGAAGACTGAACTTGTGAACTTCTGCGTTACTTAAGAATTTGTAGCTTTTAAAAAATAAGTTCATGTTCACAGCTGTCCTTTCATATTAAATATTTTAGAAAAGGTTTTCTTGTATTTAACTTGCATTTTGTTAAATTTTGTTCACTATTTCCCCCCAGCTGATTCCCTAAAGAAGAATCATACTCAAAACATGTAGGGATGGTTATACCCCATTTGGCATTTTTAAAAGACAGGATTATTATATTTCATTTGGCATTTTCTTAGACATTCTGCTTCATAGGTATAGAAGTAATACTTGAATAATATGGCTTCCCACCTTTTCTTTGATTGGTAGGCAGCCTCTTTTCATGCATCAACTACTCCTAGACATCCTTTTATAAGCTCAAATGAAATAGCCTGGATCTGAATGTGTTGGTTGGCTTGCCTGCTTGAACAAAATGCTGGATTGGGTCCCAATTTCTATGGACATGATCAGATTGGTTTCTGTTTGATTTATGTTAACCAAGCTTATCGTGATTCTAGAGAGTCTAGAAAAAAACCTTCTCCTGCACAAGCTACTTTCCATGTATCAAAGGCTGGCATCAAAATCCCACTTAGCAAGTGGCATAGATGGTATTTGTCAGGTGGAGTTCAACTTGGCCAAAGATAAGTTTGAGAACAACCTAATGCCAGGGCTGTAAAGCAGTCCTGAGAGGAGATAGTGACTCACCTGAGCCTTGGGGACCAATTCAGGGTGTGTGTAAATACCTATGAAGTGACAAGGTATAAAACTTTGTGTTTGTAAACTGTTGTTAATTACTTGCCCTCTGTTTTCTTTGTACATGGCTTCTCTGGACAATAGAGCATTTGATATTTTCCTACCCCAGAACACAACCACAACACCATGCTAAAAAAAACAGATTTTGGAGCAATACACTAATGCTCAGGCTTACTGTAATTTCCAGGTATGCCGTTTTATGTGGCCAGGCTTCAGAACACGAAAGTATACAAAAACGCATACAAGCAGGGCACACTTTTAAGGTAAGATGGCTTTTTCTCTTTTAAAAAGACATTTATCGCAATGGAGTAAAATGGGATATTGTGTTGAAAAGGTCTGAGAACATGATAGGAAGGACACCAAATATATTATAAGACTAAGCTGCAAGTAAGATTTCCAACCGATTATAACCATGGTCTGCTTAAAGCTACCCAACAAATTTATGGCTGAGGTTTATTCTGACTTTTACTTCAGCCGGTACTCTGCACCATACATTTCTGGCACCCTTTTGTCTCTCTCACCCTTTCTCATATAACACACACATGTACATGCAGTGTGGGTGCTGCTCTTCCATGGTGCTGTTCTGTACTTCAGAGGACTGTGTGAAGTAAACATTCATGAAGATAGGGCCAATTAATTTAATGGGTCTCTGCTTCAGCTGAACCCTACAATTGGTTCCTCCCATGTTTTGTTTTGTTTTCATAATAGTCTCCAGTGCTGTAGGATCCCACAGTGGGAAAGCATCCCCTATGAGTGCATGTAGGAGGATGATTTTAAAATGTGTGGTTGACATAAAAGAGGACATGCCATTTGTGCCCTTTAACAGATTTTAAGAAATGACTTAAAGAAGTTGCAGAGAGTCTTGTCTTTGGTATAGACTCTAGTACAGTGGTACCTTGGGTTACAGACGCTTCAGGTTACAAGCTCTGCAAACCCAGAAACAGTACCTCGGGTTAAGAACTTTGCTTCAGGATGAGAACAGAAATCGCGGCACAGCGGCAGCGGGAGGCCCCATTAGCTAAAGTGGTAACTCGGGTTAAGAACAGTTTCAGGTTAAGAACGGACCTCCAGAACGAATTAAGTTCTTAACCTGAGGTACCACTGTATTAGCAAGTACAGTGGATGTTCGGGTTGTGAACGTGATCCGTGTGGGATGGACGTTCGCAACCCGCAGTGTTCACAACCCGCAGTGGTGCGTCTGCGCACACGTGGGTTGCGATTTGGCGCTTCTGCGCATGTGCGACAGCCAAAACCTGGAAGTAACCTGTTCCAGTACTTCTGGGTTTTGGTGGGTGTGTAACCCGAAAAGACGCAACCTGAAGCGGTTGTAACCCGAGGTATTACTGTACTATATTACCAGCTTTTTGATAGTTTACTGCTTTCGGTCATTGTTACATAGGAAACATGTTTTTAGTGGAATCATAGATTTATCTCAAAATGAGTGTAATCTTAAAATTGTGCTTCATGAATGAGAAATGTCTTTGCTGTACATCTCTTTAGAAACATGTAGACAAAGCAATTGCTCTGAAACCAGATGACCCTAAATCTTACTATCTCCTGGGCCGGTGGTGTTACCAGGTAAATCATTTTCTTTAATATGTATTTCTGAGGTCACAAGACATCATGCTAAATTATTTTGTCTATATTGTTGTTTGTTGTTGGCACCCGCCTGTCTCGGGAGACAATGAAAGTGTGTGTCCTGTTCCTCCTCTGGTCAGTCCTGTGGATGCACAACCAATCTCCAGGTGATGTGATCGTCTGCAAGAGATTCCCACATGGAGGAGTTAATGTTGCCAGCCTTTCTGTCACATTTGCAGACACCTTTGTAACACAGAGTTGGTGTGCCAATGGGTCTGGTGCCTGAAGCGAGCTCCCCATAGAGCACATCCTTGGGGATCCTACCATCTTCCATTCTGTGGACATGACCAAGCCAGCGTAGAATAGGAAATAAAAGACATCTGTTGAATGCCTTAGGGTTTTTCTGTGTTTAACTGTCTGGATTCTTTTATGCAATTTCAGCTGCCGATAAGATCTTCACAAAAATAGTCTGCTTCATTGATTTGGTTCAGCGACTCAGTTTTATTGCATTTATTGCAGATGGATGCAATTGTAATGTTTTGTGATGCTTCAAAATTTTGTTGTGGTACAGAGTTCCTGATTTAAAATGTTGAAATCTGTCCCACAGCTCCTTTCTCCACTTCTTCCTATATTTGGCAATTGAATGTCGATGCATCACTTGTTTGAGGCAACATTAAGAATAAGCTCAGTTAGATCTTTGCAGTGGGATGGTATTTGCATGGAGTGTTATGGCCTTGTGATGCGCACACTCTCTTTCTGTCCCTCTCTCAAACGTGCACACACACACAAGGCTAGTGGCTGCTAACTAATTCACTGGTCTTCAAGACATTTACACTAGAATCTAATAGTTGACCAAAATAGAGTTTCCCAGGTAATGTGGGATGGCCAGCTTAAAAGCTGCTGATATAGAGAGCCAGCACTGTTTTAAAATGCATGAATAGGCAACATGCACAAAACAACCACTAATGAGCAAAAAGTACTATTGGATTTGTCCCACAAGTGTCATATGGCAAGTAGTTTTAGATGGGAGTGTAATGTGTCTGACTGCAGAGATTTGTAGTGTGATCATCTGCTGCTACTGTTAATCCTGATTACTGATTTATACCTGTGTTTGCTGGGTAGTGAGTATAAGAAAGCTGTTAAGATATTTATATTGTGAGTTAGTGTCAAACTGATGCTGGCTTCTTTTTGGCAACATGCATTTGTATAAAATCTGTTCATGCTTTGTTTTATGAATATGAGGTATATTTGAAAAGTGATCCTTTTTTAATTGAACAAGTTAGAATTGTGTTGAATAATTTTGTAAAAAACCTATTGTACCTTCTATTTGAAACGTTACTATTATATGCACCAGTAGATGGCTTTAAATTATTTGCTGCCTCTATATATTGTGCGTGTTCTAGATTAGCAACATTATCTTCATGATTTATTACCTGGATCTGTTTTCTTTCTTTCCTCTTCCTCTAGAGGGGAAAATGCTATTATACTGAAAGCAGTTCCAAGTTGTAAGAAACTCAAGATCCTAGGTAGTTTTAAGATCCTGATTTAGTGCTTTGTTCATTGGAGGGGGCAAGGGAAGTGGACAGAAAGGGATAGTGAAAGGAAAGCATTAGTTGCAGGCAAATGCATGCTTTCACTTTCCCCATAATTTTACTCCAGTAAAAACAATCACACTTCCCTCTTTTGAACACACATGGATGTGATTAAGGATGTTTTGGAGCACTCCAGGGCTCCTGCATACAGTGGATTTGTATAATGCTTAGCATGTGTTTTTCTTCTGTTGTTCTTATCAGAAACGGTTGCAGGTATTTAAAAAACTGTACCACGTGCTTTATATTTTTCAATGGTGTAAAGAAAGGAATGAATTGAAGGCAATTCATTCACTTATTGAAAAAAACTTAACTGAGCTAAGTTTATTTAGTACAGTGACTATGAGGCATCCAAAAAAAAAAAGATGCCCAGGTAATGGGACTGCTAGCTCGCTCTTCCACTGCTAGTAGAGTCCAACTTGGCTGCAGTTGAGATTTAGTAGTGTCGGATAACAAAACAGAATATCAACTAGAGTGTCATTACAAGCAAATGGTCATTTAAATATTGAATGGCAGTGGGGAGTAGCAACCTCTACTTCTCTAATATTTCATCTCAAAAACGAAGGAATACTGGTGGGAGGAGACACTAGATTGTTGTTGTTTAGTCGTTTAGTCATGTCCGACTCTTCATGACCCCATGGACCAGAGCATGCCAGGCACTCCTGTCTTCCACTGCCTCCCGCAGTTTGGTCAAACTTACGCTGGTAGCTTCAAGAACACTATCCAACCATCTCGTCCTCTGTCATCCCCTTCTTCTTGTGCCCTCCATCTTTCCCAACAGGGTCTTTTCCAGGAAGTCTTCTCTTCTCATGAGGTGGCCAAAGTATTGGAGCCTCAGCTTCAGGATCTGTCCTTCCAGTGAGCACTCAGGGCTGATTTCCTTAAGAATGAATAGGTTTGATCTTCTTGCAGTCCATGGGACTCTCAAGAGTCTCCTCCAGCACCATAATTCAAAAGCATCAATTCTTCGGTGATCAGCCTTCTTGATGGTCCAGCTCTCCCTTCCATACATCACTACTAGGAAAACCATAGCTTTAACACTAGATTAATTGGTTCTTAATCCATGTAGCAATTCTTTTCTGTAGTTGCTGATGAGGGAGTAGGTGCCCTCCCTATTAATGCAGATTTTAAGTGACATTCAACATGATTGCAACACATGGAGGCCACCACCATCTTATTTTGATGGTAAATAATCATGTTAATACCTCTTGTCTGGTATATCCTGGTCTCTGTAGAGCACCTGCATTACATTATTATTGGAAGGACGGATGCATGCTATCCTGTTCCTCTGCCATACAAATGGAATCGCTGGCAAGATAGGCATATGAACTAGGTGGTTTTGTGTTGGCTGCCAAGTTATAGTAGGAAGATTATGGTCCCCTCTTTGTTTTTATGCAGGTCTCTCATCTGGGATGGTTGGAAAGGAAAACTGCTGCTGCCTTGTATGAAGAACCCCCCACAGCCACTATTCAGGATGCACTGCAGAATTTCTTAAAGGTACTAACAGTTGAGCAAAGCACTAAAATGGCTAGTTACTAGTTGTGCACAAACCACCAACAGAAGCAGCTAAAGTTCAGCATTTTCAAGCCTATTTGAACAACAGCAAAAGAATTTTGGTTTTATAATGGTTTTAATCTTTGTACTATTTTGTAAACCTTTAGTACCTTTTGTAAAAGAAATGTGACTAATAAGTGCAATAAATAATAAACTTTTACACACATAAACACACATCTTTTCCCAGCTTCCATCCAGTCAAATGTGAGACAATATCACAGTTCAAGGACACATTTCAGCCAGGCAAAAATATTTGGAGAGTATAATTCAGGACCACTGAGAGTCAGATAGGTCTGGAAGGCTGCATGCAGACCCTGGGCCTGAAGTTCTCCACCCTTGCATTAAAGGCTAAAATAAATACTATGGGGTAAGCTTCCAAGATTTTTGTGGTCTTTTTGATGCAACAGACTAATACGACTGCTCCTCCAGATGTTTTGTTAGGTGTACAGGTCATGGATTTTGATGGACAAGGGTAACTGACTCACATGGGCTACATACAGAAGTATCTTAAAGCCCTGCTTCTTAAAATGATGTGAGCGTAGCAGAAGTTTCTCTCTAATAGGCCCCCTCCCCATTTTCATGACCCATTAGCGTGCAGACAGTTTCTGTCAGGTGAACAGTGTAGAACCTGCAGCTAAAGTCTAATCTCTCTGAATCATCTTTAATTCTTCAAATTCGTTGTAGGCCGAAGATCTGAGTTCTGGTTTTTCAAAAGTGGGAAGAATATACATTGCCAAGGTAAGTGTATGTTTGCTTGGGCCACAAAAGTTGTGTGTTTATGTACATTAGGTAAAGGTAAAGGGACCCCTGACCATTAGGTCCAGTCGTGGCCGACTCTGGGGTTGTGGTGCTCATCTCGCTCTATAGGCCGAGGGAGCCAGCGTACAGCTTCCGGGTCATGTGTCCAGCATGATTAAGCCGCTTCTGGCGAACCAGAGCAGCGCACAGAAACGCCATTTACCTTCCTGCCAGAGCGGTACCTATTTATCTATTTGCACTTTGACGTGCTTTCGAACTGCTAGGTTGGCAGGAGCTGGGACCGAGCAACAGGAGCTCACCCCGTCGTGGGGATTCGAACTCCTGACCTTCTGATCAGCAAGTCCTAGGCTCTGTGGTTTAACCCAAAGTGCCACCCACACCCCTTACATACATTAGAAGTTCAGAATTGACTGCTTGGTTTGAACACATGAAACTGCCTAATCCAGAGTGAGACCATTATTTATTTAGAAAAACTATGCTACACCCTTCCAATGGTCTGTGTCACTCAAGATGATCATTAGGCTTTCTAGCCCCTAGTATCTATGGTTCCAACTGGGTAGTGGCTGTTGCTGTTGGGTTTTTGTATCTATATTGTAGATCGTGTTGTGATTTACGTGGAAAGTGTTCGGTTTGGTTCCACAAAGGATTTGAAATATGTTCTTGTTTGCACAAACTGAATGATTTTTTCCCCCTGGAGCTACATTGTCCTGTTTCTGTGACCTCCACTTGGAGCCCATGAAAGTTTCAATGCCAAATGGCTTTTGCTACAATAGCCAGAGGAGAAGCCAAGCAAGAGTGTAGAGGGATTTGCTCCCTGTAAAATCACTCTGTTCCCCAAGTCCCAAACAACCTCATTTTATGTTGAGTAGTGTACAAGTTTTTAAGATTCTGTTCCTGGCTTGGAATATATTCGAATTTGAAGTTGCCACAAGTTTTACTTGCTTTGACAGTCTTCTGTAAAAACTGGAAGGTGGTAATAAACTTAAAAAAGAAGTCAACAAAATGCAGAAATCTTTGTGCAGGTTACTTTTTTACTTGTTTTACTACACTGTGGGCCGTTGTGTATCTCATACATGACTAGGATGTGAAATGAATATAATCTTTAGTTATAAGTACAGGACTATAATAATTTCCCCCCCATGGAATGTTTTCCATATATATGTCTAAGAAGCCTAGATCTAAGTTCATTTTAATTATGATTTCTTCGTCATTCTTCCATTTCAAGAAAAGTTTGCTTTTAATAAAATAGGAAAGTTACTATTCTAAATATCAGTGTTGCATATGATACAGTTGAAATGTGAATTGGGATTCTGGTGCAATTAAACCACACCATGATGATACACATGGTCACTCTTTAGCTAAAAACATTCTTGTTTAGACAAGCCTTCTCACAGAAGCTTAGAAAGTTGAGGTAATTTTAATCTGTTCTAGTATTTTAACTTTTATATGTATGGTTGTGAATTTTTCTCAATTTTACTGTTTTATCTTTTGGGTTTTTTTACAATCAAGTGGTATAAACATTTTATTAAACAAATAAATAATATTTTAAACACCTTTTAGTAGTTGTATTTAGACTATCCTATACCTCTTAGCAAAATAACTTACCTGAGTCACTTGAAAATATCACTCACCCGAACATTCCATTTTAACTAAGGCTGCAATCCTGCATACACTCAAACTTGACACTCCAGCTGTTTTGGGACTACAACTCCCATCATCCCTAGCTAGCAGGACCAGTGGTCAGGGATGATGGGAATTGTAGTCCCAAAACAGCTGGAGGGCCAAGTTTGGCCATGCCATGGTGGGATTAACACGAGTAAATATGCATAGGGTTTCACAGTCGTGACAGTAGGACTTTTATATATATCTAGCTAGTGTTTGAAGACAGGAGTGCCTGGTGTGCTCTGGTCCATGGGGTCACGAAGAGTCGGACACGACTAAATGACTAAATTCTTATATTCCAAGAAAATTATCTGTTGTACAAAATTTTGTTGGCATCCGTCTGTCTCGGGAGACAGTGGAAGAGTGCGCCTTTTGGAGGCGAATCAGGGTATTTTGATTCCACTGGTGATTCTGTGAAAGCAAAGCGTAAAGTATGTCCCAAGATGGTTAGACAAATTCTGCTAAATGGGCCTGTGAGGAGGGTGTCAGCCCCATGCCCGTCCGCCCCCAGGGGTGTGGCAGCCTCAACACTATGCAGTCTTGTTCTGCAGGGGTGCAAGTGCGAACTTCACAACCACAAGAGCAGTGCTGAATGTAATGTCACATTCACTCTTGCGTCACCGGCTCACAACATCCTCTTGAACATCATTCTGAAGTGAATAGTACAGCTTAATGGGTTTGTACCTGGGCTGTTGATGTCACCCATTCTGATGCCTCTCTCTTAGAGCTCAGTCTACTATGTATTTTGGAAAGTGCTTTCTCCAGGCGTCTCCTCTTCTGTTCTCTATGGGTTTCAGTGTTTGAAAAGATAAATTATATTTTTTATTAATGGAATACACATCCTCATAAAATGTTCTATCTTGTTTTAATTTTGCTTTCCCTCCCCACTCTCTCTTGCAGTGCTACAAGGAACTAGGTGATAACTCGGCAGCTGCTCACTGGCTGAGTTTGGCTTCAGAGTTGCCAGTCATCACAAAAGAGGTAGTGTTTGAGTGTCATTCATGTGTGCAGATGATGATTTAATAGATCCAAATAATATGCCATCTCATATTTAGTTGTATCTGTCTTCAGAGATAGACAGCCTATTAAATCTACACTTTAGTTTTTATTTTATCCTTCTTCCTTTTTGAGCAGTTTTCTAAACCAATTTCTGAGTAATTTTTAAAATAAAAATATGTCATTTTAAATAGGTAGTAGGTGAACCTAAATATTCAAACTGCTGAATCCTACTGATCTGATTCATATGTCATGCTAAGCCAAACCATGACTTAGCCAGGCTCTGGCAGAAAAGATCACCACCACTTTGCTGCTCTCTAGCCATTGTGCTTTGCCAAGTTAAGCCATGGTTTATATTGCATGATCTCTGGCTTGCAGTCTAGCTTTCCTGGTTTGCAGCTCATGGTTAGTATGGAGAACACTAAACCACAACCCAGGTTTGGACAGCACACAAAGCCAAACCATGGCTGAATTCAGTGCAGCACAGCGGCAAAATGACCTTGGAGGAGCAAAGTGGCTGTCTGGTGCATCTTGGTAGGCCATGCAAATTTTGCAAGTAAGCGGTGATAAGTAATTTTTCTATCGCTGTTATGGTGGGGCTGTTTTTTATAAATGTTGGATGGAATGTTAACATTTTATATGAATTTTTTATTCTGTAATGTTGCTTGGATATATTTTAGGTAACAGGCCGCTAATATAATATTAATATTGCAGTTAAATTAGATGAAACTGGCTGCATTGAACTTGTTATATTGAATTGGAGGTGAGATCTTCACGAACCCTGTCCGGTGTTTTTAAGCTGGAGTATTCATTCTAGGCTATAATGCCTCCAGTTGTTTTGAGGATCTTTCTTTTAAAAGTTTTCACCTGAAAGGGGTTTTATCTTTTGTTGCACAGCTCTTTAACTGACGTTTCGGACTATGCATATACTGAATTTTGCTCACTATTTTATATTATGCGAAACTGGTGTTACTGCCACCTCCAGAACAATAGCTAGTATTGCACTAGCAAATCTTCTACTGCAGGCTGCCAAGCTTAGGGAAACCAGATGTCCAACTTAAGAATTCCAGTCACTGAACAGGAAATTTCAGAGATCAAGAAAAGGTTAGATCCATCAATTCAGGCAGCAAAAACCTGTCAGACTTGGCTAGGGGAAGACTTTTGCTAACCAGGCATTTTAGGAAAACAAGTTGCACGCTGTAGGGGGAGTGTGCATCTATATAAATCAGAATTGAGTGTCAAAAGTGGAGCATGAACATCTAATGGCCATAACTACCAGGCTGGCCACAAGTGGCAAGGCATCCCCCAGTGGGGTCGGCAGGGGCACAGTTACCATTTCAGAATCAGGCCAAGCGTCAGCCAGTGATATTACAGCATGGTTAGTCTCCTAGGGGATACTGAGTTTTGTTGAATGGGAGTCTGGGGTGAGAAGCCATATGCTGGTGATCTTGTCTAATATTTCTTCCCCCAGAGTGAGAAACAGGACTGGAAGTGGATGGCTCTGGGTGAGAGCCTAGGACTAGGATGGGTAGCTGCTTTTGTTGATTATGCTTGACTTACGCAAAGAGATTAGGTTGTGATATGCCCTAGATAGATCTGATAGGCTGGGTATTTACTCTCAGCGCAAAGGACTGTGGCTGTTTTACTACTGTACTACTACATATCTTTGACTTGGAGAGGTACAGGATTGTAGCAGGGGTTGTCTTTTTAGCTCTTCCTTTCTGTCCACTTCTGGTAATTGTATAATACAGTGGTACCTCGGGTTACATACGCTTCAGGTTACATACGCTTCAGGTTACAGACTCCGCTAACCCAGAAATAGTACCTCGGGTTAAGAACTTTGCTTCAGGATGAGAACAGAAATTGTGCAGTGGTGGCGCGGCGGCAGCAGGAGGCCCCATTAGCTAAAGTGGTGCTTCAGGTTAAGAACAGTTTCAGGTCAAGAATGGACCTCCAGAACGAATTAAGTTCTTAACCCGAGGTACCACTGTATAGACTTTGTGTTTGAAGGGGGGCAGGGAGATAGAATGTTTGAGGTTCCCCAGCTGGATTCAAACTGTGCCTGCAAATGGACAACATCAGGGAGTATTGCTGTCAGCACTGATCAGCTGACCATCATTGAGCCTGGCTTTCCCAGGAAACATTGGGAGAAGACTTTTAAGCAGTTCATCTGCAGTTGTGTCTTTAGTAGGTAGACATGGTTTGGGGGAAACAGCCTGACGGGTTAAATTAGGGCCCCTGCTAGGCCAAATTAGGGCAACGAGTGAAAGGTTTCCACTGCTGTTTTGAAGTATAAACAGTATGGAAAAGGAAGAAGAGCCAGCCAGGGTTGTTTGTTTCATTTTCTCCCTAGGAGGTTGGGAGAAGAATAGCATGTTGATCATCCTGATTGTATAATTTTGCAGATGAGATTAGTTCAAACCAGCTAGCCACAAATTTACTTTGTTCCTTTTCATTCCTCCAGGACGCTGAAAGCAGTAGAGAGATGGAAGAGATGGAAGCAAATTCAGAAGGCTAAGCAAGTTGAAAGATCCTGTCTGCATAATAGTTGTGCAAATGCAGTGAAAGTTCCAGTCTAAAAGGTTTCACAGTCATTATTATCCTCGCTGGGCTTCATGAACATGCCGCAGAATGAAAATGAAAAATCAAACTGTGGTTTCAGCAGTCCTTTTTCAAAGAATTAGGCTGGCATGATAGTCAAAGAAAAGTGATTCAGCTCATTTCCCTTGATTGCTAAATCAGTATGCTCAAGTGTCCTCAAAACAGAAGTTACCAAGTTGATTAGTTTTTCATGCTTGTGTTTTGCATATTCACCAGCCAGACATTTCCAAGACACATTAATTGCACACTTCCTTAATTGTGATGTGATCAACATGGCACTTTGTGTGTTAATACAGTTTTCATAATACATTAGAAATTAATCAGTAAAAAGAAGGCCTATATTAGATGTGATGGCAGAATTAGGCACAAGATCTCCCATGGTTTTTAGATTAAAGCAGACCTGGGGAGGGTTTTTAAAAGGTTTCTCATTTAAAAACAGTTTCCCATTTAGAATCTCCCCAGCAGTGCGTTAGGTATATACCCAATACCTTTATGTTTTCCAGTTTATTTGCCATAACCAAATAAGCTTGAACTGGGTGGGTGTGGGGAGTAAATTTGGGAATAAGGTTTATGGGAAAGCTTTAATTGTCCCCTTTTCTAATACCCCACACTTGTAGTGATCAGAAGATGGCATTTCTTACCTGGCTTCCCAGCATAGAGGTTGCTGCTGGTAAATAGGAAGGGGAGGGGCAAGGCAATGGGGAGGTTGGTGTTGCGCAGGTACAATGGCAGGACCAATCCAATATTCCCAATGCTGCAGCTGCATCAATCCATGTCACTTTGCTCCTTTCCTTCTCTGCTACTGCCAGTGACTTCACATTAGGAGGCCAGGTAAGCAATACTGCTCTACTGGCCCACAGCCTCAGCCTAAACCCAATTACTGTTTTGATCTAAATGGAAAAAGGCAACAGATGTTGTTTTCTGGATTCCCCTGTGTTGCATCTAGTTTGAACTGGATGTATAAGGTAGAATTATAGATCACGGCTTCCTCTGGCAAAGTGATTACTGCTTAATCCGTGGACGCATGACACTCTGTTCACTGCACACGATAAATATTGTTGACTTGGCCATTTTTACTCAAGGCAGCGTAGTACTGTCACTTTCCATTGCCCCCATTCTTAATATCTAGGTGGGGATTGATAGGAGAACATGGGTACAAATACAATATTCCACAAGCTAGACTTCTGTTTGAGCCCTTATAAATAACTCTGAAATTATTTATTGTGTCCAACACATGCACCTTGTAAGCTATATGCATATTCAACTAGCTGCTTGTGGATTTTGTGTTCCTTTTGGAGTACTCCAACTTCTTCCGCACAGTACGCTATAACTGTGGCACCGCCATTCATTAAAGCCACGAGGGGCACCCAGCAGAAAAACTTAGAAAAACCTTAATGTTGGGGGACCAAATAATTTGCCTTCAGTTTTTGGAGGTGTTTGAAAGAACTAACATCACTGCTGCAAAGGGCAATTAAAATCTGTTTTAAGTTTAAGGAATAAAAACAAAGAGTTTTCTTCATCTGCTGGCCTTTAACAGGATATTCCAAGATACATTTTTAAAATTATCTTTCATTCCTTCTCTTAAGCCATGACCATTACCTGCTTACTGTAGAATACAGCATAGGGGGAAATTCTTGGTTTTGAAAGAGAACCAAGCTCTGTATTTTCCAGAGCTGTCACTGAGTTGTACAGAATATGCAATGCCTAAGAGGTGGAATTAAATTACCATTCAGTTTCAGCCTGTTGTAAACCAAACAATCTTACTACTTCCAGAGTGCAGAATAATTCTGTTTTCTGTGTCCTGTAATTTTTGCCAGGAATTCAAGTGGGATTTCTCAGTCCCCTTGAAACCTAATTTACAGCTCACTTTAGCTGGATAATTACAGTGATTTTTATTGAATACACGCTGCTGTATTTAACATTTCTAGAAAACACAATTAGAGAGAATATTTTATATAAAAATCATCTAATCTATTCACCTAAATATGTATATAACAAATCAAGTTGGAAGACAAGAAATACTTCAAAGATTTTCCTGGTGCATATTTTCCTGTTTCTTAATTCATATTTATATCTAAAAACATTAGATAGGCTGTCACCATAGTCCTATAAACATTCAGAGAAGCAAGTACTTTTATAGCCCTATTTTTACTGTGCTCACAAGGAAATGCAACTCGGTTAAGATTGCAAAATCAGAAATGTGGGTTGTATTCAACTTAAGTTGTACTCAGAGTAGACCCACTGAAATAAATTAACCTACGTTAGTCATGTGCATTAACTTCAGTGGCTGTACTCTGAGTAAGAGAAGTATTGGATACTGCCCTTTGAGTAGGTGGCAGTGTTATGTATTCTTGTGACCATGTGGTTTGGATGAGAACATACTGCCAGCTACTAAATCACTAGGGTGGTTCCTTGCATGTTCAAAATGTCTGGCCATAAAATGTTCAGTGAAGGGTTCCTCAAGTTAATTCAACATAGTGAAAGTTTCCCGGTATTTAAAGGTTTGTATAAATGCCTGAAATAATACTTGTTTTAAATACAGTAAGTCCTTGGATCAATCCTTGTTGCCCTTGCTAATTTACTGTAATATCATTACCTCACAATCAACTTAGTTCATGCCCCTTGTGAATTTTAGGCCATGCCATTGTACACAATCTAAACAATGCCCTACTGTAATACTTACTCCATACTTCATTCAAGTGAAGTACAAAGTGTATCTACAGCTTAGACCTGTGGGCCATTTTCCCCATACCATGTTGTTTGTCACTGGTAGTGTGATCTGATGGGTGGGAGGGCAGAGTTAAGACCTGAGTTGGCTGTGTGCACCTCTTCCTTGCAAGGGATGGCTGATGGAGACGTTAAATTAAAATAAATCAGTTCAGCAGGATTCCATGCAAACCCCTTCATGATTCAGGGAGCACTTTGCATTGGAAGCTGCTGCTAAAATGAAGAAAAAAACACCAGTCAAATTTGGTCCACAGCACTGATATGGGATCTGGCTGGTGGAGTCAGAAAGATTCCCCATCCCATTCTAAAACCACTAATCAAAATGTGCATCTGGATATTGGACATTTTGTTTGAGTGAAAATTGGAGTGACTAACAATATCAACCTTTTATTATTTATACCCCACCCATCTGGCCTTGAGGCTCTCACAAGTATTACTTGAAAAGGACCAGTTCATATATTTGCATTCAGAAGTACTTACGTTTTTCTGAAGTTAAAAATTCGTTCGATTTCTGTGCCTGACCAAACTATTTATTATTCCAATGAAAGAACTAATTGAAATGCTTGGGAGAGCCGTAAGAATTATTAGACAGTGACCAAAGTATTTTCTGTGAGTGCTGCTTTTAAAAACTATGCTCTGAAAGCATTTACAGAAGATGGAGAACTGTAACTAAGGCTGCAATTCTGTACTTGCTTACCTGGGAGTAAGCCCCACTGAACTGACATACTTCTGAGTAGATGTGATAGGATTGCACTATTAAGTACACTTTTCTGTTGTTGTCGTCGTCCTCCTCCTCCTCCCCACAATTTTGACATTCCACATGCTTATTTATGAGACCTTTGGTGATTCAGTGTTTGCTTTCACTATCCATTTCCTAATGTGTTTAAAGCTTTAAATTTCCATGTGTGATATTCTGATACTACAGAAAAATGATGTCAATTGCAAGCACATTTATTTTTATGTGAGATGGATGAATTAAGTAACTGATCTGATTGTGCTTCTGCAAGTAAGCCTGACGAACCTGACTAAAATGCCAATGAAGTAAACGAAGAAAGGGATCCTTCAGTAACCTCGCATGATATCAACCTTTAATTCAAGTACAGACATAGTCATGTTGTGGTGCCCTACGTAAAATTGCACTGTGTGATCATTTTAGGGCCCACAAAGCAGTGAGTATCTTAATGCACTTGACCGAAACAAGGTCTTTAGTATGATTGCTATAGCACAATAATGGTCCTTTAACTGAATTCCATATCTGACTAACCTCTCCCTGCCCCCAACCCCTGAATGAATTGCCACATGGGAGCACTGCGTGGGATTTTGCAGGCTGGGAGGAAAAAGCTTTGATAGGCTGGACAAGATCCTCTGGCTATGTATGTGTGCCTTACCCTTCATCTAAGGACCTGCCTGCCTGCCTCCCTTTGTTCCTTTACAGGAGATTGCTGTTATCACTAACACCATAGAATCATGTGTTGAAAATAAAATAACTTTCTGAAATTGGTTTAAGTAATCAAGGCAATATCATTTTTAGTGTGGTAGATGGTATACCTTGAGATCAGTATTTTGGAGAAGAGTAATCTCTGAGGAAGGATGGTTTGGGGAAAGTGGTTCTTCTCATTTAGAAGGAGGTGCACTTTAGCAGCCTTAGGTGGAAATGATTTATGTGTGTGTGGTGGTGGTGGTGGTTGTTTTTTTTTAAGTTGCATAAGTTTTGTTGACTAAACTGTGACTATAAAGGTGAAAATCTTTTATCACTGCACTGCAGCCCTCCTAGAGGGTTACTAAGTACTTAAAAGTCTGATGGACAAGAGGTAGTTCAAAAAGGCAGTTTGCATTACTGACAAAACTTATTTCCAATATCTATTTTACAGGACAATTATTTTCATGCAGCTGTATATTTGTTTTTAAAAATCAAGCTAATACAAGAGTTAATTGTAAAACTGGGTAGTTTTAACTTCAACGTTATTTGAAATAAAAGTGACAACACTGCCTAATGATGAGTATGTAACAGTTCTGAAATAAAAATATCTGCATTCTTTTTATATGACTGTGGCTTGTATCCAGAGTTCTGTGAGCAAAACTCTTCTCGTAGGACTTCTCCCAGGAGGAAGTGCAGGGAGGTGACGTTTACTGATTCATACTTCCCCCTGCAGTGCTCTGAAAAGCTGCTCCAGCGGGGCTGGAGAGCCTCTTCCAGGAATAACTTGGCTGAAGGGATAAAAATTGAAACCCAAATCTGATTCCAGACTTCTCAAGAAGTGTATTGCGACATAGACTGTGTAATTAACAAACATTGTATTAGTGACTCTAGTCAATAACTGGTTTCTTAAAATTACAGGAATTGCTTTAATAAAGGAAAAGGCCACACAAAGTTAAGACTTGCAGTGCATTGGTGATGCCTTCAACTCCTTTTTAGCCCAGCTGTGGCATTACCTGCCCCACTCCTGATGTCATACGTTGTTGTTGTTTAGCCGTTTAGTCGTGTCCGACTCTTCGTGACCCCATGGACCAGAGCATACGTTAGTGTAGGGCAAATAGACATGGCTTAGCCAAATGGGGAGGTCTGATGGACTTTATTAGGAGCTCACAATTTCCTTCTGTAAACAATCATAAGAACATGAGACGAGCCTGCTGGATTAGGCCAATGGCCCATCTAGTCCAGCAGGGATTTGAACTCTAACCACTACACCACACTGCTGCTTGGATGCCTGTGGGAAGCCCACAATCAGGACATAAGTGCAACAGCACTGCTTGCCTGTGATTTCCAGCAACTGGTACAGTATTCAGACTCTTACTGCCTGACAGTACAGATGGGACATCACCATTCTGGCTAGCAGGTGATGATAACCTCCTCCTCCTCTTTGAAGCTATCCAAGTTGGTGATCATCACTGTGGAAGTGAGGTCCATGGCATGAATAAGTACTTTCCTCTGTCCTGAATCTTCCAACATGCAGCTTCATTAGATATCCGTGAGTTCTAGTGTTGTTAAAAAAAAATTTTGTCTATCCACTTTCTACATGCCGTGCATAATTTTATAAATTTCTATCATGTGACTTGCCTTTTCTCAAGTTCTGAATGCTGCAACCTTTCCTATTAGGGGAGTTGCTCTATCCCCTTCATCATTTTGGTTGAATTATCTTCCTATGGATTGATGGGGGGGGGGGACAACAGATTCCCTGCTCCCATTTGCCTCTTGAGCCTGGGTCAAGCATGTGTGTTTGGCGGTCATAACTGCTATGATGGTTCTGGTGGCATCACCTTTGCTTAGATGTGCTGACTGCAGGATGGTTTTAAAAGATAGTAAAGAGTTCTATCATCTTCCACCCTGACTTCTGCAAGGCTAGTAACTTTCCCCCTCTCTCCAGCCCCTGCCGGATACCCCTATTTAGACGTTTACCAACAAATGTGGGTGTGGGTGGTGCTGTGGTCTAAACCACTGAGCCTCTTGGGCTTGCCAATCAGAAGGTCAGTGGTTCGAATCCCCATGATGGAGTGAGCGCCCGTTGCTCTGTGCCAGCTTCTGCCAACTTAGCTGTTCAAAAGCACACCAGTGCAATCGGCGGGAAGGTAAATGGCATTTCCATGCACTCTGGCACTTGTCATGGTGTCCCGTTGCACCAGAAGTGGTTTAGTCATGCTGGCCAAATGACCCAGAAAGCTAGCTGTGGATGAACGCCGGCTTCCTTGGCCTGAAAGGGAGATGAGCGCCACAACCCCATAGTTGCCTTTGACTGGACTTAACCATCCAGGGGCCCTTTACCTTACTTTTTTACCTTTTACCAATAAAGTCAAGTTCCACTTGAATTTTTTTGGGGGGTGGGGAAAAACAAATAATAAGCGTTCAGCTTTCAGAAAACAAGTGTTAGCTGATTAGGCATTTTAACTATGCAGTGTTGAATGTTATCTGTAACATTGTTCTTGCCTGTTTATCCTTTGTTATTTTTTTTATTTAAATCACTCCATGAACCAATAACTTGCACATTGACCACTTACAATGAACCATGTTACAGTTATTACAGCAAATATATACTATTTTTATGGTGCCCATGTGACATGAGAAGACTTGGTCTGTTTATTTGTATAATTTATTATTTCTGTGACCCCTGCTTTCCTTTGGAGCACATCAGTGAGGCCGAGGGGGGTGGGTCTTGTCCCATGCACACTGCCGGACCTGCGCCCCAGGGTGGCCACTTTGGTGCTGCTCACACAGCAGTTTGGCTTCACCCCTGAAGGCACACTCCATTGTCTCACGAGACAGATGGATGCCCACAAAAGATCCCAGTTTGTAAAACCCAATAAAAAGTTAATCACAATATGTGATTTTGTATTTTGGAAGAACAAACACATTTAAAATTTATTTAGACCTCTGCACCACTATGTTCAAATCCTGCACTACATGCGGAAATGTTGAGGTCTTCCCTTGAAAGGCTGTGATTGCCTGCCAGATTCCCCAAGTTCCTTGGTTGCATTATGGCTTCTCGACTGTCACCCAATAATCATCTTTAAAAGAAGGCTTTCCTGACTAATGTGCTAAATAAAATCTCCACATTTCTTAGCTGTGAAAAGGGCACAGATGTTCTCTCCAGTGGTAACTATGAAGAGCTGGCTCCTAACTATTGCATGTATGGGGACAACACCCACCCACGGGAGGTATCGTCGTCTCCCCTACTGGCTGGAAAGACTTCGAAATTTAATCATATGTTTTGGATTAGAGGATTGTTCCTAGATCGGCCCCAGAGAACAGCAGGCGCATATAGTGATATTCTGCGACATTCCAACCATTGTAGACTCTCACTTAGCTAGCTTTTTTCCTGCTATCCCTCAAAGGTGCCCAGTGTTTCTTTCTTTCTCCCCACCTCCAATCCTTTTTCTACCCACTAAGTTAGGACAGGAAGGCTTGAGACTCACAAACATTTCTGACAGGTGTTAACAAAGCAGAGTTTTACAAGTATAATGGTATAAGACCAGCACCATCCAGCTAGCTTTCATAGGTATTAACAGCACTTTTTAATCACTTCAAAGGAGAGGATTCATGAAAAATGTTTCTGACTACCACTGATGGTGACCTTACTGGTGCTGGAGAAATAATGTTGGATGGCGGCTTTCCTGACAGTAAGTGAACAGCCATGTGGCCTTGCCAAAGTGCTTGCTATTTGCGCTCATCTGAAACTTCTACTTTGGGTAGGTTATCTCTCTATTTCTTTAATCCCTTGCTGCAAGAAGACAAACAATTGTGACAGCATCTTTATTCGGAGGTAATAATAGTCACATTTTTTTAAAATGTTAAATAACACTCAAGTAATGTTTAATACAAAAGAATATTTTTAAAAGTGCTACTTATGGTCTTCACCCAAACATAGGAATAAGGAAACGCCTAATGGTAGATTCAAAAATAGGCTATATTATTTATGCATTTCAAAACCTTTCCTGAATATGTGGCTTACTAGACAAATATAAAGGCTGCTGGAAAGAAGAAACAGCTACGCAAGTTAACTCCTTGATTTTCAGCAAAAAGCAAACAAGTGCAGATTCCACTTATGTTTAAAACAGGGATGGGGAACTTCTGGGTGTTTTTGGACTCTCAACTCCTATTTATCCTTGACCACCCTAATAACAGACAACTATGCAACGCAATGTGCAGTTGGGTCACCATCATTGTACTAAGAAGAATTCAGTTCTCCTTGCTTCTTCCAAAGCATATGGCTGCTTCACAGGTTACTCTTTGCAAGACCTTCATGAGCTTATCTTCTATGCGGTAAAATGGGGGAGTGTGTTAGGCTGATGCTCTTCTTCATCAACCTCACATGCACCCAATGTGCTATTGCCTATGAACATGCCCCTCTGCAGGCAGAAAGCCAAGCAGGTTAAAACAGTCTGCATCTCCAACTCCTTCCTCTGGAGCAGCTCCAATGCTGGCAGTGGAACAACTCTACAGTAACTGGCTTTGAGGACTGAGTATTTTGTCCACCATAGCTGCAGCCACATGACCGGCTTTTGGGGGTGGGAAAACCTAGAAGGTGCCGGGGTGTGGACAATCTGTGGCCCTGGTCCAATTTCATGTGAGTGGCGAAGGGGAAGGAAATGGGAAGAAGGTGGGAGACAGACAGACAGACAAGAGGCTCTCCATTATGAGGTCTGGCACACAGGAAGAATGCAATCCCCAATGGAGTCCAGGGGAAATGCTGTTAAGAGTAGAACTGGCAAACGAGGAAATTTAAGTGTCTTGATTTCACGTTAAAGTGTAATGGTCTAGATGCTATTTCTAATCAATCATCTGGTAACGTTTATTAAAAACAGTTGGTAGGTTCCGAGTTGAATTTCAAGGTAGGAACCACTGATAGATAACAGAAAAAGAACAGTTTGTCCCGCAACCCAATGCAGAAAAATGCAGCCAAAGTATTTCCTGTTCCCTGGCTAGGAGGCGGCAAGCTGGCTGAGTGTGCACACTATACCAGGAGATTTTCATTTACATTTCTGCTCAAACTGGAAGTGACAAAGCTGCCAAGACGTGCCACATCTGTGCTGCAACTTGAGTAATCCACTAATGGATACTGAAGAGGCTTGGTCAAGAACAGAGCAGGAGCACTAGGTCTACAAGTGGCAAGCTTCTGCTGCCAGGTGCTTCTAAGAAAAAGCAAGTTTGGAGAGAAGCATCAGAGTTGCTTAACCCTTCACCTGCCTGCCATTTTTCCAGCGGCTGCTAGCATGATGGCTGTGCTCTTCCTCCGAAGTTGGAGGCAGTAATGTTTCTGAACACCAACTGCTGGAACCACAGGAGGGGAGAGTGCTCTGGTGCGTGGAGTCGTGCTTGCAAGTTTCCCACAGGCATCTGGCTGGCCAACTGTGAGAACAGGATGCTGAGCTTGATTTTGCCACTGGCTATTCTTATGTTCTGTGTGGCTCCCTCCCACAGCTGGCAGTGTTCCAACCATAACTGTCACAGGCATGTATCTCAACCCGAGAGTGTGGAGGAATTTCAGCAGAAAGCCAGTGGAATAGAAAAGGGTTGTGGTCCCCTTCACTGCAGCTGCTTTGCTTAAACTGCTTTTCCTTTGATGGGGCACTGTCACTCTCCAGGTATTGTTTGCAGCCAGCATGGCTAATATTCAGGGAGCATGGGAATTGTAGTGAATCAGCATTTGGAGGGCTACAGATTCCCTGTACCTACTTTAGTGGCAGTGGGAGAGGTTGCTACAGGAATAATTTGGCCCATATTTAGCACCACTAACCAACCGAAGGTTTCCCCCATGTCTTTTTTTTAAATGAAAGATAACTCTATATATGACTCGCCCTATGAGATGGGATGGAGCCACAAGGTTAATCCTTAGCAAAGTCAGAGCACAGATTACTTGTTCCTGGTTGCCACAGGTAGGAAGTATCTCTCTTCTTGTTCTGCTTCAAATATGACAAGTGTGGGAGGGACACAAAACTGCATGGGGATTGTCCCAGGTGACAACTGTGCACATGTACACATAATAATTAAGTGTTGGGCTGCCACCCTTAAGTGTCATTTCCCAGCTGATGGACCTGCAGTTAAAGGCATTGTCGCTGTGATACTCTTCACACTGACTACACATTATTTCCAAGTAAATGCTTCCTATAAAAATGCTTTCCACATAACACAACCGTACCTCCTTTTTTTGATCAACAATACTGTTAAGTGACAAACTTCTTGACACAATTTTTTGGGGAGGGGGGAGCTGAGAGAATCCAGGAGACCTTTTCTGTCTGCATGGGTGCCTGCTTCAAAGAGGCATTTATTACAAAAGTTCACAGTCCCAAAGGAAGTAACTGATGCCAATTTCCCACAACACCACAATAACGTGTCCCCCCCCCCCCAGTCACAATAGTCTCAGTGTATCTCAAATTTAAGATGTTTGATTGGAGGCTCTGGATGGGTCACCCAGGTGAGCTAAGCAGGCTCAGAAAACCCCCCAGCAGGTTTAAGCTTTCCACAGCGCCATGTCTGCCAGTCCAGCTCCTCACAGGGAAGAGGAACCTTTGGCTCTCTCCAGATGTTGCTGGACTAGAACTCCCGTCCTGGCTGACCACTGGCCATCCTAGCTGTGGCGGATGGGAGCTTCAGGCCAAGCCACCATCATCTGGGAGGGCGGCAGGTTCCCCATCCCCGTAAGAAAGGCACCGTATGAAGCCGTGAGCTTCAGAAAGTTAGGGGGAGAGGGGCTGGTGGGGGGAACATCAACTTCCTCTGGCAGAGGGCAGCTCTGAAAAGCCAGCAGGGGCTATGGAGAACTTGCTGGTGGAGCAGGAAGCCCCATTGCTAAGAGGCGCCCTCGACGGTCCCTCCGAGGCTCCCTCCCTCCTCCTCTCAGCTAGGGAGAGCGCTTCGCGGGGAAACGGACACCGTGTAAGGCAAGGGCTTGAGCACCAGCCCGTAGATGTAATCCAAGGTGAGCTCCTCGGCCGGGTTGGCTTCCACCTCGCACTGCTGCAGAAGGATGGCGGTGAAGAGGAAGAGCTGCAGCTTGGCCAGCTGGTCGCCGATGCAGCGCCTCTTGCCCGTCGAGAAGATCATGACCCGGCACGTGAGGTCCCGGTCGACGTTCTCCTGCCGGGCGTCCAGGAAGCGCGTCGGGTCGAAGACGTGCGGGTCTTTCCAGCGCAGCGGGTCGTGGTTGACGGACCACTGGTTGACGAAGACCACCGTGCCCGCGGGGATGTGGAAGCCGTCGAGCAGCACGTCGGCGGCCGTGGCGTGCGGGATGGTGACGGGCACGAAGCTGCTGTAGCGGAGCGTCTCGTGGAGGAAGGCTTCCAGGCGAGGCAAGGAGGCGCGGTCGTCACCCGTCGGAAGCCGGGAGCGGCCCACCACCCGGTCGAGGTCCGCCTGCAGCTGCCGTCGAAGGTGCGGGTGCTTGAGGAGGAGCAGCAGCACCCACGTGAGGGCGGTGGAGGTGGTGTCCTGACCTGCGCCGAACAAGTCCGCCAGCGTGGCCTCGACGTAATCTCCGCCCAGGCCCTGCTGTGCCCCGGGGCCGTGCTCCATGCACTCCAGGATGGCGTCGCTGATGTGGCGCGGAGGGGCGCCGGGCTGGACGGTGCTGCGGTGCTGCGCTACCTTGGCGCACACGAAGTCGTACAGCTCGCGGCTGACCGCCTGGAAGTCTCGGAAGACGCTGCGCACCGGGTTGGGGAAGGCCTGCAGCCAGGGCAGCACGTCCACCAAGCTGCCCGCCGCCACCGTCTGCCCGAAGCGGTGGTTCCTGCTCAGCAGCGCGCGAAACTCGCCGTCGGCGTGGCTGTAGCGCTGCCCGAAGCAGAGGGCGCACAGCACGTTGGCGTTGGCCACGACGAAGAGCGGCGAAGGGTCGACGTAAGCGCCGCTCTGGCTCAGCCGCAGCAGGCCGTCGATCAGCTCCTGCGCCTCGGCCGCCACGTGCTGCTCGAAGAGCTGCTTGCTGGGCGTGTTGGCCGTCGAGAAGGCGCGCAGCGTGGCGTGCGCCACCCGCCGCTGCGCCCGCCAGCGCTCGCTGTAGCGCCCGAAGGCCATGCTCTTGCCTCCGGACACCAGGCCGAAGGAGAGGAAGTCAGGCCGGTCCGCGAAGGGCACGGCCTGCTGCACCAGCGCCTGTCGGATGGCCGCCTCCCCGTTGAGCACCACGATGGCGCGCCGGCCCAGGCGCAGCTGGAAGATGTCGCCGTAGCGCCGCGCCAGCTCGCCAAAGGTGAGGTGCGGCAGGCGGCCCAGTTGCAGCACGTTGCCCAGCAGCGGCCACCCGACGGGGCCGGGGAGGCTCTTGCCCGCCGGCCGGGGGCTCCTCCTCGCCCACAGGTACAGCAGCAGGACGCAAGAAAGCAGCAGCGCCGGCTGGACGGCGCTCTTGAGGAGCGCGCCGACCGCCCCGTCGGGGGTCCCGCCTTCCGCCATGGGGGGCGCACGCCCGTGGGACTCCTAGGAAACCGGTTTCTTTGTGGAGAGACGCGGGAAGCCGTCGGGGGACCCTTCCTCCGCCTCAGCCCCGACCGAGCTCGTCGAGTGGGGACTTTATCGCCCCAGACGCTTCGTCCCGTCGGTGAACTGCCCCCTCCCTCTGCCAGATGCCTCTGGCTCTGCTCTGAGGAGTTCGCAGGATGCCCGTCGCGGCTTTATAGCTGTCTGGGAAGGGGGCTGAGCTTCCCTCCTCCCCTCGCGGTGGTCCCAGAGTCCCCCGTGCGCAGCCATTCCGTGCTTTCCTCCGAGAGAGAGAATGGAAGCAGCAGATTGATCCCTCGCACCAGGAATGTGTGCAACTTTCCAAGGTCTTCCTCCTGCCAAAGACAGCCTGATCCTCGCAGCAGGAGCCGGAGAAGCGGGAGGGGAGCGGAGTGTGAGAGCTACTGAACTCTGCCAGGCACCTTTGGCTGCCTTGGAAAGGCTGCTGCTTTCGTGACTGGAGACAAACTGGCCAGCGACGCTGCTGCCGCTGCCCCAGACCGCGAGGGATGCGAATGCCAGTCCAGTCCGAAGGGAAGGGCGGCAGCGAGCATTTGGTGCCTCTGCTTTGTCAGGACACTTCAGCAAAGCCTGGTGGAGGGGACTGTCAGGGGACAGCAGTTACTCGACTGGCAACCTGACTTTCCTTGCCTTTGGAGTAAGATATAGACAAGTTGACTTCTTTCTTTCTTTTTGCTTTGCCAAAACATCTCAGCTGTTTATCATGCTCAGAATTGGCACAGTTGGTTGTGGGGCTTAATAAAAAAAGGAGTGGGTGACCTGGAAAGACTTTGGGTTATCCAGAGGGGGATACTTTTGAAAAGGTTGCCATTCATAAATAAAGGAAACATAATTGTTCTATTCCTGCAAAGGGGTCTCTCAGATACTTGCACCTCTGAGACAAAGTGTTGTTTCTGATAAAGTTACAGCTTCATTGGAAATGCTTGCCATCTCGTCCATCATTGGGAATCTGAAAACCCTCCGATTCCCTGCACAGCTTCTCAACTCCCCTGCCAGCTCTTTCTTTAATCACCAACATATCCCCACAACACACACCTCAGCCCCATTCCTGCATCTTGCTCAAAGATAAGAGAGCACATAGGACCTCAGCTTTGCTGCTGCACAAGTTACTGATTTCATAAGGTTATGGGGGAAGATAGCTTGGCTAAAATGAGAGTGGGGAGTGAATTGGTGGGGCTTGTGAATTTTACTACAAGTCTCCTACTCCAATGCCCCCACCGCTCTGCTGATGCCAAACCTGTTGCTGCTCCTGCAAGTGCTTTGTCCATGTTCCAAGTCTCCTAGTCCATCCCACTGCATCTCCTAGCATTTGCTTGCGCTGCAGAGATTGTCCTTGGTTCAAATACCTCTTCAGCCAAGACTTGTCTCATAACCTCTGTTCCCCATCTGATATATGGGGATGAGGACTCTGTAGCGATGCTTATCCAATTTGGCACATGTGATACATAAATGACTATCGGACTTTGGAAAGCTCCTATCGGTGGATCAAGCTCATCAGTTTGGTTGGAATTAATTAAACTACATAGTTTGAACTGGAGTTTGAATAAATGTGCCATTTCTGTTTTCTGAATGGATTTTACTGTGGTGTTATTTTCCTTAGTGGGCCGTGCAAGCTACCACTTTGAATAATGCTTCTTATAGTGTAGGAAGCCCTGGGGCATGGGCCAAGGGAGGCTGCTGCCACCCCCTAAATCAATTAAAATCAATACAAATCTGAGGTTCTGGCCTCTGTAAGAAAAATCCTGGCTACACCCATGCCCCGGGAGGTGTTTATGGAACCAAGAGGGCAATGCCCCCCACCCAAATTGGGAACCACTGACTTAAAGCCTGTATGTTTAGCTGTACTCTGAGCTTCTCTTGAAGCTGAATTCCATGGAATATCCTTGTGTGCTCTACTTGCTTGAGCTTGGGTTCAGTAGCGGAGCACATGGTTGGCATGCAGAATGCCCTAGGTTAAGTCCCTGGCATCTCCTGCCAGCCAGTGTAGACAATAGTGAGGTAGATGGACCAGTGGTTTGGCTCCGTATAAGTCAGCTTCCTAGGTTCTGTCTCAGCTCTGAACAAAAATGTGCACACATATCAATAGGGCTGTAAAATCAATCAGAGTGCAAAGGAGCTGCCAATATAATCCTTCTCCCATATGTCTTCTTAGAAATAAGTCATTATTCACATTTTACAAAAAGGGAACTGAGCCTGGGAGAAGGAGACCCTGGCTAGTGAGCCTGCGGCTGAGTGGACATTGATCTCCAAGTTGCCTAAACACAAATCCACTGTGCAAACTGCTGAGTCACGCTGATGCGTACCAATCTTTGCAGAACCCTTCCATAGAATTGCAGAGTTGGGACCCCGAAGGTCATCAAGTCCAGTCCCCAACAATTGCAGAACAGATAGGTTCACTAAAATAAATGATGAGTTGCATGTCTTTTTTTACCAAAATTATACACTGGGAGGGCATAAGAAAGGACACAGACCCAAAGCAAGAGGTTAAGGTACATTGGACTGGTCTCTTAAGCAGCAAAGGGAGGTTGAGCTTCCAGTTATCAGGGGCTGTCGGTGGCGTGCCACTTAGAGATCACCTTGACGGAGCTAGGCAGCCTCAGAGTGTCAGAGAATGTGCTTAATGGGGTAGCTGTGAGTAATCATAGCTGTTGGCAGAGCATGTTGAAGAGGGAGCATCCGCAGGTCATGTTTTAGTGGAGCAGAGAAGCTGCCGCTCCGGAGAGCCTGACTGGAGCCAAACTTTTTGCAAACTTTCTGTTGTAAAATAAGATTAAGCTTTATTGTTGCTGTCTGAGATGATGCGATATCGTTTTAAGTCCTTTGCGACTTCAAACGTTTTCCGGTGTATCCCCCTAACATTCCTGGGGAGGAAGGAAATACTGTCGCATTATAAATTGACAGCTTGCACTATCAACATGTCACTCACAGCTGCGGTGCCAAATTGAGCCCGTCTGTTGCTCAAGGGTCTCTGCGAGGGACGTTTCCAATACAGAATAATTGTGACCACATGAAGTATTCGCGTGGATTTCTGAAAAGTATGTGTTTCGGTAGTTTTTTAGATGAGCCTATAGCCCAAAGGGGAAGCTGGTAGCAAACTGAAGATGGGATAACTCATTTCACTAGACTTTCTGGGACTGCACTCTTGAAAAATGGAAGCGCTTTCTTTTAGCAAGCTTGTTTTCTCCTGCTCTGGAGGCTAGGATCCGAACCAGTGGCTTCAAGTTACAAGAAAGGAGATTCTGACTAAGTATAAAAAACCCACCTGATGGAAAGAGCTATTCAACAGCAGAACAGACTCCCTCAGAAGGTAGTGGACTCTCCTTCCTTGGAAGTTTGTAAGCAGGTTGGATGGCCTTCAGTCATGGGTGCTTTAGTGAATATTTTTGCATTGCAGGGGGTTGGACTAGAGGACCCTTGGGGTCATTTCCAACTCTACAGTTCTATGGGTCAATGATTCTAAATAAGCTGGCATTAAATTCCAGAAAAACATATTTCAAAGTATGAGACGAATGTTAACAAGATTCAGCTGAGGACCTTCTCAGAAACCTTTTTTTTACTGCATAGGTGAAAGAGACACTGTGCTAAACATGTGTACTACAGTGGTACCTCGGGTTAAGAACTTAATTTGTTCCGGAGGTCTGTTCTCAACCTGAAATGGTTCTTAACCTGAGGTACCACTTTAGCTAATGGGGCCTCCTGCTGCCGCCGCTGCGCCGCCACCGCACAATTTCTGTTCTCATCCTGAAGCAAAGTTCTTAACCCAAGGTACTATTTCTGGGTTAGCGGAGTCTGTAACCTGAAGCGTCTGTAACCTGAAGCGTCTGTAACCCAAGGTACCACTGTACCCTGTAATTGTGTGTGCTCAGAAGGCGCTGTGTAGCTTATTAATTAGTTGCATTTGAGACTGAAACAATTATCTAATGCCCCCCCCCCAGCTTTGAACGGTAGCACAAAAGTGGTAGTACAAGGGCAAGTCTCTGCTTCCTGCCTTGAAATGGCAACACGATTTCAGCAGATGATTGTTGCAGCTGATGAATAATTCCTGGCTGGTCCCTTGCAGTGATGTGGACTGCCCAGAACAGGGGGCAACCTGTGCAGGATCAAGTTTGGAAAAGTATCAAAGACACCTGCAAGTTTTAAAGCCTCCATTCGTATTAGTGCAGTCTCCTCTGACCAAGGAAAACAGAACCCTGGTTAAGAGCTGGAACTTCTGGATTCTCTTACTACTTGGAGACTAGGACGTGCACAACAATATATATACACATAGTTGCAGAACTTCAGGATGTTTTAATCATTAATCTGACCATGTCTGCATGAATGAGAAACAATAGCCGCTGGATTAAAATGTGTGTTTTGTTCTATGAATTCAAAGTCAGCTTTCTTTTTAAAGAAAGTTGTTCAGCAATGGTTTTTGGTATTTGTTTTAATTAAAACCATTCAATCTGCCAACATTTGAAAACTGCCTTTTGCACGTATGCTGCAATTTTCAAGGGAAATCATTTAAGTGTCCGTGTTTACCTTACCACATTGTAGATGTGCTACCAAGCAACGTGGTAAGGGAACCGTTTTCACACCTTCCACTGATGGATGGAACTTAGTGGTTGAATCCTGCCCCAAACTTCCTACTGTCAAAAGAGGCTATTCTGCTCTTCAGCATGAGTCACTGATCTGTGTGTGTCTTCTGATCTAGAAGGAAGGAGGCCCAGAAGAGTAGCTTGCGTTTATACATCCCATTCCACCTAATCTAGAGGCATGCAGAGACAGAGTGGGCTCCCTCCTCCGTGCCTCATTACTCTGGGTTCATGGCGGTGGAGACTTTAACTGCATACTTATTTCCCAAGCATAAGAAGAATGCAACAGGAAAACATGCAGCAAGCTGGAGAGATGTTTGAGTTCTGTTTGAATCCAAGGCTGTGGCTACAGGAGAAACAAGACCCTTCTGGGGCGTTGATGCTGTGAAACCCTCCATAACAGGCTCAGGTTGCATATATGTGTAAATCATATATCGCAAAGACACCATCGTCTCTGCTGTGTCTCATTTCTCAATGGAAACACAAAGCCTGGGTAAGCGCCTGGAACCCCTGGAATCTAACACCTCTTGGAGATTGGGGGGACATGCAACAAAACCTACATCTAATCAGTGATGTAGGAAGGGGGGGTGCTGGGTGCCCCTGTTGTCATCATGGAGGGGGGGTGACAAAATGGCAAAAATATGTGTTTTTAAAATTAAAATAAAAAAACTGAGCTCACAACACTAATAATAATAATAATAATAATAATAATAATAATAATAATAATAATAATAATAATAATAACTCCTGCACCCCCTTCCTATGACACTGGCAGCTAGGTGAGGTGGGGGGCACTGGGTGCCACACCGCGGGGCCTGCAGCGTGCCTGAGCCACACGTGTCTCCTGAGGGGGAGGTGGTTGGGCGGACTCCCTGCAAGCTCCGCGCTGCTTATGTTTGCCCACTGCCCCAGCTGCCCTACAGCTGAGGGGGAGGCTGCAGATAGGCTCCATGCAGCACGGCCTGCCTTGGCTCACCCCATGCCCATGGGCAGCTCACCCCGTCCCCGGCTGCAGGACGCGTGGGCCACACCAGGCACCCGAGTGGCTAGCTATGCCTCTGCATCTAATGCTTGGAGAGAGGAAGAGCTCCTGCAAAGGCCTGTACCCTCTGAAGAGGTGCAGGGAGGAAGGAAGCTGAACTCCAACACACGTACACACACACAAACACACACTTTTTCTGAGCCCTCCCTCCCTTTGCTCGCCAGCAGAGCTGGCAATGATTATGAATAACAATGCTTTGTATCCTGGATTGGATTGAATTACATGACATGCAGACTGACAGACGGTTAGCAAGCGGAACTCTGATTGCGAAACTGGGACGCTGACTCCCATGTGGATGCTTCCCAGACAAATCCAACTTCCCCTTTTCCTCCTTTTAAAAAGTTTTCAGCTGGCCCAAGGAGTTACAAATGAAGTGGGTGGGGGTGGGAGGCTGAAATCTGTGTAAAACATACAGGAGATTTAGCATAGCATCTATTTCACTGGGTCCATACAGCTTGAGAATTCCAATGGGAGCCAGTGTGGTGTAGTGGTTAAGAACAGTGGGCTCGTAATCTGGGGAACATTGAATCTGGGACCTTCTGTATGTATATGCACATGCTCTCCGACAGAGCTATGACCCTTCCCTTATTCTCCTCAACAACTTGCTCTTGGGCGCTCATCCCCACAGCTGTACTGCAGGCAGCTGAATACAAGCAGCTCCAAATACCTTGGAGTAGTTGCAAAACTAGTGTTGGTGCTTTCCCACTACTAGTCACTAGGTACTTTTGTGACTGGTTTAAACCCAGCCACTTCAAGCTCCATACAAGGGTGGAAAAGCTCCTCCCAGTTACAGCCAGGTCCCTGAAAGGGGTGGCAGGGTGGTAGTGGTAGAGAGCCTTGTACCCTCTGAAGCCGAGTTGTTTGCTACTGAAAAAAAAAGCTCCAATTCAGTGCAATGCATCACACGATGGCACCGTGCAACAGGATTGCTGACCGGTTCCAAAATGTGGTTGTTATCAGTTAGAAGAAGAAGAAGAAGAAGAAGAAGAAGAAGAAGAAGAAGAAGAAGAAGAAGAAGAAGAAGAAGAGGAGGAGTTTGGATTTGATATCCTGCTTTATCACTACCCAAAGGAGTCTCAAAGCAGCTAACATTCTCCTTTCCCTTCCTCCCCCACAATAAACACTCTGTGAGGTGAGTGGGGCTGAGAGACTTCAAGAAGTGTGACTAGACCAAGGTCACCCAGCAGCTGCATGTGGAGGCGCGGGGAAGCGAACCTAGTTCACCAGATTACGAGACTACCGCTCTTAACCACTATACCACACTGGTAATGTAAAAGAATACATAAAGTTATGAACACCGATAAAACACATCTAGGGATAAGACCATTGAGTTCATTTTAATTTGAAGAGTTTTATCATTCCAAAAAATTGTTTGTGGCTTTCTAAAAAGTTCTGGAAGTCCCCACATATATATATATTTGTAAAACCTTGAAGCACTGTCAACTTATTCAGACATTGGAAGTAGTTTTGTGGAATGGCCAGTAGGAACATGCTGGGAGAACAGCAGGGTGGAGCCAGGATCCAATTAAATCGAGCACGAACCTTAGGTCTGCTCCAACATTTGGTCTCAAGGGTCTGGCATTCTGACCTGGCATGAGCCTGAAGAACTCAATAGCACTTATTAAGGGATTTTGCAGTGCGCACACAGCTGACATGGAAATGAATGAAGTAGCTTGGCCCACAAGGAATTTTTTTGTTTATGCCAAGAAAACTGCCTTTGCCTCTTTTAGCCTGACAGCAGGGCTATTTGTCCAGGAAAATATTCCTAATGTGTCTTGAAAAAATATATAATAATGTTTTCAGAGGCTGCAGTTAAAAAAAATAAAATGATATGCTTTCAGTACTTTTGCAAGCAGGGACCCTCCTCAGAACAGGATCCAAAATGGCACTGGGGATTGCTAGGGGGTGGGGAAATTGGTGGTAATTGTCTCTTTACCTCCCCCTCCCCGCTAAGTGGGAGCGTCTTCTGGATCTTCGGCCTTTTCCCTTCACAAAATGGCATGTCTGGTTCCAACCTAATGAATTCAATAGGTTGTGTTCAGCATAGTGCTAAGGAGAATATTCCATGGAATGCAATGGGATAGTCTCCTCTCCCTGTCCCTGTGCACCCCCTAAATCTGCAATGCAGGTTACCCAGAGCAGATTTGGGGATGGCACAGGGCACTTACACAGTGGGATGAGAGCGGGGGACTCCCCTTGTGCTAGTGTTGACCTTTGCACTAGGGCCTTTATTTAAGCAAAGGCTGCCCAATTTAATTTTATCTCTGTGCATTTATAACTGCTCTTCATCGAGCATTTAAGCACCAGACTGGGGAACAATGACATAAAATAAAAAGGCACAGGAAGGAGAGATAATTTATAAAATTTAAAGAATCCGTAAGAAGTAGTCCAATAAATAGCAACCAAATTAAGAGCTCTATCATAAGACAAACAAAACTAAATTCCAGTAAAGACAACCATTATAATTTCCAATTTAACCAAATATCTGGGTAAAGAAGATATTATATCCAACCAGATGACTGCCAAATGGCCTGATTAACAGTTCCCTCCCGTGTCTCCTTCAGGGCTGCTCCTCCGCCTCCCAAAGACAGCCCTGCTCTGTTCCAACAATTCCTCCCTCAGCAGCTTCCATCCCTCCACCTCAAACCACCCAGGCTCTCGCCCCGAGTGGCATAAATTGTTGCCCACAAGCATCCACAGCGGAAAGCTCTCGTCCTCTTTTCCTACAGCAACAGAGCAAAAGCTCTGGGCTGAAAGTCAATAAGCCACAGCTAGTATTTTTCTCCTCTTCTTCCTGGTTCTGACAAGACTTAAAGTCAGTAAGGCTGCTAGGGAAGGGTTTGCTGGGCTCCCCCATCTCAGTGCACCTTGCCAGCCAAGACAAACTGTAGTCATCGCCCTTAAAAGAAGAGGCTTCAGCCTTTGGGCTGAAAATTGGTGGGTGAGCTCTTGTTTGTCTCCTTGTCTTCCTAGTTCTGCCAATACTCACAGGCCTCAAGGTAGCAGGGCTTGGGGAAGAGATGTGTTGGCTAGTGTCTCCCATTTATCAAATTTCGCTCAGTGGATTGCGACTCAAGACACTGTTGCCTCAAATTGGAGGGAGTGCAGGATTGCCCTTAAGGTCAGAATATTTTGCCTCCCTTTACAATAAAAAGTGCTTAATAGCATCCAAACACCAGTTCCTTAGACATCCCCTTCACTAACTTTAATAGGGAGGCCAGATCTGACTATGGTAGCTCTCCCACCTCAATCTCATTCTGAGGGCTTCAATGAAGTTGTTTTATTTTAGAGGTGGGGGCTTCTTTGAGATCTTCCAGAAAATTAGATCCCAGTATTGAGAAACTTTATTGCATTCCCACCACATGTGAGTGAACAACCCTACTTCATCATCACAACATTTCCAGCACATTGCTGTAGACGTTTCCAGTCTCATTGGTGTTAAGTACCATTTTTGAACAATCTTACAGGATGTCTCTCTGAACCTCCCAGATATCGATTTATAGGGGAATTTAACCCATCAGAAAGTTTTAAAAAATCATTTTTTTAAAAAAATAAGCAGTTGCTGTAATATAGTGTTATAGCCCTATTACACCACAATACAACCAAAGTAACATTGCAGCATCATGAGGCTATAGTGGCTTTCATTCTGGCGAAACATGAGGCCAGCTGGTGTTCATTGCCAGCACAAAATGGCTGCCATTAGCAGGCAAAAACAGAGGTCCCAGTAAACCATACTGATGAGTATTCTCACATAAAAAAGTGTTGGGTACTGGAGACCCCACTGGCATTGGTGTTAGGAGACTTTAGCATCCACGGCAGGGATGCTTGGGTGGCAGCGGAAATGGCAGCTTCATGGTTGCCATGACAACCGTGGGGCTGCCTCACTACATCACTGGTCCAACGCATTTGGCAGGTCATGCATTGGCTCTGGTCTTTGCAAGTGGACAGAAGGCAAGTGGTCTAGAACTGGAGGCAGGTGGATTTGAAATAACACTGTTTCCACAGTCAGACCAGTTCTGTTGGGATTAACAGCATAAGTTTCTATTTTTATGCAGGAGAGAGGAGAAGGACCCTGAGCCAAGCGCCCAAGCCGTTATATAGACATTTTAAATTGCCCACCCTGGAGTCCAAGACCATCCCCAGAAACATCATACATACATCACATATATATATATATATATATATATATATATATATATATATATATATGCTTTCGTAGATTTTCACGGGTACAGGAATGCAGGTTTTGGTGTCTTCGGGTGTCTTCCCGTGTAAGAGTTGGGGTGTCTAGGCGACGTTTCGACGAGGTCTCACTCGTCATCTTCAGGCTGGTGCTTTCGGCTTCTTGTTACTAGAACAGGCTCTGTTCTAGTAACAAGAAGCCGAAAGCACCAGCCTGAAGATGACGAGTGAGACCTCGTCGAAACGTCGCCTAGACACCCCAACTCTTACACGGGAAGACACCCGAAGACACCAAAACCTGCATATATATATATATATATATATATATATATATATATATATATATGACCTTAAAATTCTTATAACATCTGCAATTTCTACGCAAAAGGATAGTAGCTGGTCAGGAATTCCCTGTGGCAACAAACGCATATTATTTTAAAGAGCAAATGTTTAGACCACAGATGAGATGAACATCAGTTGGAGAGGGGATTTTGAAATTTCTGCTTACCTGTAGATATTTCCTACATGCTCAGCACACCTCTCACTGGCTGATGTGCAGAGGTATAGTGCCTTGGCACACTGAGGTTCCGTTTAGCTATTTGTGTTAAAGCTGGCGAATGGGCTCTCCTCCATGAAGTCTTCCAAGCTCCTCTAGCCTCAGCTTTCTAGCACTGCATTTCATTAGAGGACTCCAAGCTTTGCTTTCAGTTCTCAGAAGAGCATTGCCCACCCAAACCACTAACTTTTAAAAGGGGGGGGGGATACATTTGCCATTTTTATTGTTTTAGCAATGTTTTGCTACTCCATAGGGATTTGTCAGCTGCTAAACCAGGCTTCTAATTTATACTGTATCCTCCTCCTCATCCTCCTTCTTCTGCCTTCTGGTGATTCCCTCGCTGCAAAAGGTGAGGTTACAGGGAACCAGGCAGAAGGCCTTATTGGTAGTGGCACCCACCCTGTGGAACACCCTATAAACAACAACACAACTTTTATAAGGCATCTGAAGGCAGCCCTGTATAGGGAAGTTTTTAATGCTTCTGCTTTATACTGAGTATCCTCCTCCACCTCCACCACCACCTTCACATTAAGGTCCTAGGGTAGGTTACAACAATTTAAAATGCAACATTAAGAACATTTTACAACACACACACACACACACACACAGGCTGCATAAGCATTTATCCTACTTTTGTCATCATACAGCCATGTAAATGACTGAGGAATTACAAGACAGTTGGCTTCCATCTTTGTTGTCCTCCCTTATTTTATTTTTACATACAGCCAGTGAGATGAAAGAACACATATTGAACCAGTCAGGTTTAAATTAAACAGCTGTCTTGAAAATGTCCTCTGGGGACCTTTTATAATGGGCTGTTCCAAGTTAATAGCTATTTGTTTATTCAAAGAAACCTGCTACCGCTTGAGAGGCTTCTAATACATAACCCAAGACCTACTCTCCATGATTTTCAGAGGACAGTGGCGTAGCGTGGGGGGTGCAGGGGGGGCCGGCCGCACCGGGCACAACATCTGGGGGTTAGGGTTAGGGGGCGCAAATCCACAGGTTAGGGGGCGCAAATCCAAGGGTTAGGGGGCACAAATTACTTGCCTTGCCCCGGGTGCTGACAACCCACGCTACGCCACTGTCAGAGGAAGAACTGAATTATCTTGAATGGAAATTAAGGTGCCTGCCTCATCTTGAACGTGATGAGATCTACCTCCTCCAGACTTGTTTTTCTTTTTTCCAGGTATATTCTGCAAGATTATACTGAGCTGACCAAACACCATTTCACTTTAATAATTGTTCTGCAATATTTCCCCAGTGCTACTACCTTACTGCTATCTGGAGGGCACTCTTGTGTTGTAGTGCCACAAAGGTTGGATCCCCCACTGACATTTCAGCAGGATATTAGGAAACATGCATGAATTGGAAGCAAAGCAGTCTGTCCACCCACAAAACTTTAGGAGGGTCAAGCAGTATTGAACATGGGTTCTGGGTTCATGTATAACCACACATATAATCATGAATGCACAATTGAATGGATGTCTGGTGGCGTGGACCAGTGCTATTTTTCTAGAAAAATAGGTGTCAGAGTTCACTGTGAACTTCTCCCTTGCCGGAACAGAGATCCAGTGAGTCCCGGTTGGAAAAAAACGCCCTGGTGGGGACCCATCTGAGCTGAAATTCTCTGAGAATTTTGCACTGGGTGGATACTTTTGCATGCATTTTTCATCCTTACACTTTATAAAAAGCATTTGCTTAATTAAGAATAAGTCAAGCGCTATTCACAGTTCTCCCCCCCCCCCTTGAATTCATTTCACTACATTCCATTTAAAAATGAAACAAAACCCCCTGCCATTGTTTTCCAAAGTGAATATAAGAACATGAGAGCATCCCTCCTGGGGCAAACCAAGGTCCATCTGCTTCAACATTTTGTTCTTCCAGCGGTCAACCACATCCCTGTGGGGAGTCTACACACAGAAGATGAAACCACAACAGCAGCCTCCCCACTTCTGCTCCCCAGCCATGGGTATTCCAAGGCATACAATGGTACCTCGGGTTACAGACACTTCAGGTTACAGACACTTCAGGTTACAGACTCTGCTAACCCAGAAATAGTACCTCGGGTTAAGAACTTTGCTTCAGGATGAGAAGAGAACTCGCTCAGCAGCAGCAGGGGTGTCTCAGGTTAAGAACAGTTTCAGGTTAAGAACGGACCTCCGGAATGAATTAAGTTCTTAACCCAAGGTACCACTGTACTGCTTCCAGTGGTGGAGCTTCATGCTCCGGTACCGGGGGGCGGAGAGCAGGTGGGGGTGGGACATGCATCCCGGGGGCAGGGCACGCCACTTGCAGAGGCGTGGCCCCCAGCGCAGGCAGGGTGGCAGCCACCATGGCACCCCACCGGGATTGCGCTGCCGGGGGTGGTGCGCTCCCCTGGCACTCCTCTTCCTCTGCCAGTATCTGCTTCCAACCCTGAAGGTGGTAAGTACACAGCTGTCTTGGCTAGAAGCCACTGATAGCCTGATCCTTCATAAATTTGCCTAACCCTTTTTTTTAAGCCATCCAAGTTGGTGCCCACACCCATTACTACAGCTAGCTATAGTGGATTCCATATTTTGGCTATGCAATGTTTGAAGAAGTATTTTCTTCCGTGTGGCCTGAATCTCCCAACATTCAGCTTCATTGGGTTATCCTGGGTTCTCGTATTACGACGGGGAAGAAAAACAAAATTTCTCACATAATTTTGTACATTTCTATCATGTTTCCCCTTGCCTGTCTTTTTTTTCTTTAAAGAAGAAAGAACCCCAAATGTTCTAACCTTTCTGTTGCCCTTTTCTGACTCTTTTCCAGCTCCACAACATCCTTTTTGAAGTGTGGCAGGCAGAAGGGAACACAGTATTCCTGCTGTGATTAAGTGAAATTTCACTTAAGGAAAACAGCTACGTTAACTTTTCCAACAAGAATGTAAAGTCTCAAATGCAGCTCTCTCTACTTCTAGCGTTGCTCTCTCTTGGTGCAAAACCCCCAGAAACTCTTTCCCACTCCTTAGTTTTGGGTCTGCATGCCAAAGCATGCCACTCATTCTGGTGGTCTCAACCCTCCTTGTCTTCTACCTTAAATTTCCAGCTCATCTCATTGGGCGTTTGTGCAATTGCCATTAAGTTCAGCAAGATGCTTCCACGCCTTAGATTTAATTCCAGAATAGTGTTGCTGGCTGGGATTCTGTAGGAATGTTGCTTGTTGCTAGTTATGAGAGCAGGAAGGAGGGCACTTTCTAGCCTGCCGCCTGCTACTGTCTGCTTATCAAGTAAAGGGTCCAAATTAGAAACCCAACAACTCTTATATATATGAACACAAAGCATTGGATATTTTCAAAGCAGTGCAATTTATAAGCTGGCAAGCTACAAGAAAAGTTCCGTCCCTTTCTCATCCAGTCCTTGATTCCTCTCTTCATCAAGACAGTCCACTTAACCCAAGTCCCACTGGCCCACTAGCTGTTCTGATCCTTTAATCCTCCCCATGTTCAAGGATTTAAACGCTACTCTTGAAAAGTGGGAGTAATGCTGCTGGGGTGGCTTCCAGATTCTTGCTATTTTCAAGTGGGATTCAACTGCATACTAGCAAATTCAGGTTGCGCCATTGAAGTTGATCTGGAGGTTTTGCACAACAAACCCCCTTACCCCATTCCCGCACCCCAAATCACACTTTCTGCAATAAAGGAAGTGACAGGAAAAGGCACTGGAAAGTGTGGGATAATGCTTGCTTGCCTTAACAGAGTTCAGCTTTCCTGCAAACACATCAGGACAAATATTCAGCAAACAGGTTGGAGGGGAGTAAACTAATGAATGCTGTGTGAATAAAGGCCAGTGCAACTTCTGATTCACCAAACTAGATTCAGCCCATCAACCATGTACTGTTACCTGCTGGCAGCTGGATTACATACCAACACACCCTGCTGCTTTTGTAGCTCCAAGCAAACAGCAAAATAGGTTGCTCTTGTGGACTTCACTAAATGGCTGGTTTTCAAGGGAGGGGGCTGGGTTTTGCTCTCCTCCCCAGTGCCCCACTCATCCAGTTTGGTCCTCCAACACAAAGATGAACAACGGGTGGCAACACCTAGTTGGCAACTCAAATGGAAACTGCTGCTCTAAGAGCAGCTACAAGACCGAATTCATGCTGAGCCGACCCAAAGCCCTGAATCAATGCAGGAGTGGAGGACATTCCTGCTGGATCACTTGTGGTGCACTGTCTGAGTCCAGAATAGTGAAAGTGAAGGATGGAGAGGGATAAAGATAGCTTATAAGCAAGCTGTCAGGCTCAAGGCTCCAAAGTCCTGCAGTCTGTTGCCAAGTCTGTTGCTTCCCTCTGTTGCCAAGTGTGCAGTCTTTTAATAAGTTCCCTCAATCATCAACTTGTTCTCAAGAAGCCTTTGCATAAACAAACCTAACACTACTGTCCTCCAGTCGCTGAAAGCAAGGAGGCTTGAGAAAGAAAAGAGAGAAGCTACTCACAGCTAGGGGCGCAAGCCAAGCTCAGCCATCCCTCCAAGGGACCAGTCTGTTGAGCAATCATCCAGATTTGCTTGTGCAGAGGTTAGATTATATCCAGTATTTAATGAGCATTTGTTCTGATTTGCATGAGGTGGTGTGTGTGTTATGGAACATTTACCCTGCATTCACCCTTATTTCTTGCAGTGTGTTTATACCTCTTCCAATTCATCAGCCATTCATCCCACACTTTTCAATGCATTCCCCTATCATTTTCTAAACCAATGGCAGAAAACTCCTATTCATTTTTAAAATTGGATTTGCAACACAGCCTTTTAATTCACTTTCATGGACCTGCATTGGCTCCCCGTACATTTCTGAGCACAATTCAGTGTTGGTGCTGACCTTTAAAGCCCTAAACAGCTTTGGCTCTGAACATCTGGAGCATCTCCACCCCCATCATTGAGCCTGAAAACTGAGGTCCAGCTTCTAGGGCCTTCTGGTGGTTCCCTCACTGCAAAAGGTGAGGTTACGGGGAACCAGGAGGAGGGCCTTATACGTAGTGGCACCCACCCTGTGGAACACCCTCCCATCAGATGTCAAGGAAATAAACAACACAATGACTTTTAGAAGGCATCTGAAGTGAAGTTTTTAACACAGGCTTCCTCAACCTCGGCTCTCCAGATGTTTTGAGACTACAATTCCCATCATCCCTGACCACTAATCCTGCTAGCTAGGGATCATGGGAGTTGTAGGCCAAAAACATCTGGAGGGCCTGTTTTAATGCTTGATGTCTCACTGTGTTGGAAGTCACCCAGAGTGGCTGGGGCAACACAATCACATGGGTGGGGCACAAATGTTGTTGCAAACAACCCTTGAATCCTTCCCACAAAACAGTGATAGTCTGGGGCACCTATAGCCTGCCCTCAACTTCTGAGCTATAAGCAGAGAGGAGAAAGAGCATCATAGGTTGGGTGGAAAAACCAGGGATCTAAGAGGGGCAGGGCTTGTCAGTCCAACCCCTGCACAGTCTCATCAGGGATGGCCTTAAGGTAATTGGAGCAATTGGGCCAAATTGGGCCCCGTGGGCCACTCCTAAGGGGGCCCCTGCACCAGGGCAATCTAGATGGATTTTATTTATATCCCTGAGATTCTGCAGACTGGCTGTGAACCGGGGCCCCACAAAAATAGTTAAAGTTGGGCCCCAGAGTTTCAAATTGGGCCCCACTGGCTGGCCCTGAGTCTCATAGTTGCTGGGCCCGAGTTGCCCTGCCCTCGCATGAAATCTTGGGTTTGCAATTTTGGGAGAGGGGAGACTGCCCGCTGGGGGGCTAGGGAGGCCCCCTAGATTTAGAGGCCCTAGGCTTCATCCTACTTAAGGTAAAGGTAAAGGGACCCCTGACCATTAGGTCCAGTCGCGGACGACTCTGGGGTTGCAGCACTCATCTCGCTTTATTGGCCGAGGAAGCCGACATACAGCTTCCGGGTCATGTGGCCAGCATGACTAAGATGCTTCTGGCGAACCAGAGCAGCGCATGGAAACACCGTTTACCTGGAGCGGTACCTATTTATCTACTTGCACTTTGACGTGCTTTGAGAGCCAGTGTGGTGTAGTGGTTAAGAGCGGTAGTCACGTAATCTGGGGAACCGGGTTCGCGTCTCCGCTCCTCCACATGCAGCTGCTGGGTGACCTTGGGCCAGTCACACTTCTTTGAAGTCTCTCAGCCCCACTCACTTCACAGAGTGTTTGTTGTGGGGGAGGAAGGGAAAGGAGATTGTTAGCCGCTTTGAGACTCCTGAAGGGGAGTGAAAGGCGGGATATCAAATCCAAATCCAAACTCTTCTTTCGAACTGCTAGGTGGGCAGGAGCAGGGACCGAGCAACGGGAGCTCACCCTGTCGTGGGGAATCGAACCGCCGACCTTCTGATTGGCAAGCCCTAGGCTCTGTGGTTTAACCCACAGCGCCACCCGCGTCCCTTTCAGCCTACTTAGCCTATACATAAATCCAGCACTGGAAAAGGGGCAGGTGCTGTTTTGCATCTGGTTGCTCATGGGGAATTACTGCTTCTGCCAAGGAAGGAAGGAAGGATGTGGCTAAGAGCACCTACAAGCAAAGAATTAACATATTCAAAGCAAGCAGCATTTCTCTTGGTGGTGGTGGGGCTTACACTGGAACTACATGCCATCTTGGAAAACAGGCATTTGCTGTGCAACACTTATGTAGAGGGGGGAGATGGCAGAGGAGAATCAGTGGATGAAAGGGGAAGGTACTTAACCCCTTCCCAAATCCATTGTTTTCCCCCTGCTTTCGCTCTCCAGAGCCTTCTCCCCACTCCAAATCAGGGGGGTCTTGCAGCTTGGCTACAGATAAAAACCTTTTGAAAGTGGAATGCTAGGGAAGGGGCTGTGTGTGTTGTGGGGGGAGCAATGGGTAGGAAAGGGGCATTCCTCAGCTACTGATTATCTCCTGCAAATGCCTCCCCCCCCCCATACACCTACATTAGCGTTACCAGTTTATGGCAACCTCGTGATTGTTTTCTTCACATAGTCCCAGTCTTAGAGACAAAATACTTCATTTGCTCTCATCTTCAGCTTTGTTCTGGTGCTTTTGTAATAAAAGGCAGCATAGAATTCAGAGTGGGATTCAGCAACAATTCACTTGCCTCCAGAGTCAGTGCTAGAAGCAGGACCGAGGCTTGTGTGGGTGTTTATCCTGCGAACACCTGAGAATAGATTATCTCCAGGGTTGTAAACCTGGCTGCTTCTCCAATGCTGAGCTTTAAAACACAGTAATAATTATTCTCAACTAAATCAATGCTAAATTTCTAAGCGCTGGGTCATGACCAGGGCCTGGAAAGAGGTATTCAAGATGCACTCTTTTCCAGCACAGATGGCTTTAATTTACTTGTGTAAGGCCTGCATTGTCTCACAAAACCCCCAGACAAGAGCCAGTTTCAAGAGAGCTAAAATGTTTTATAATGGCAGCAAAATTCTGGCCTGCGTTTATTTCCCTCATAGAAACTCTCACAGCTATTTCCTCAGAGACCTGCACAAATTCGGTTGCTTAGTGCATGTAAAAGGAAAAGTCAGTTTGAGGTAATGCGTAACTGTGAGGGCAAGTGAGGTACTGGAATCTCATGCTTCAGGAGACACCTGGCTCTCCTTATAGGCATTTCAGGAGAGGGGGAATCAAGGAATGTGGATGTGATCTCAAGTGCCTTTTTGCCCCTGCAACCTTAATTTATCAATTCATAAAGCCAAGTCAGTGTGGGGAACATTGTTAAATTTTCTTTTCATCTCAGGAAGAGATATTGAGTTGTTTCCAGCAAAGTTCACAAAGGACCTAGGGAAAGTAATGGGTCTAAATTGGTCATGTTGATTAATTTTAGTGGGTCTATTCTGTGTATACAGTGGTACCTCGGGTTAAGTACTTAATTCGTTCCGGAGGTCCGTTCTTAACCTGAAACTGTTCTTAACCTGAAGCACCACTTTAGCTAATGGGGCCTCCTGCTGCCGCCGCGCTGCCAGAGGACAATTTCTGTTCTCATCCTGAAGCAAAGTTCTTAACCTGAAGCACTATTTCTGGGTTAGCAGAGTCTGTAACCTGAAGCGTATGTAACCTGAGGTACCACTGTATTTCACACTGGATAAATTAACCCGTGTGTCAGGGGTTTAGGAGCAGAGGCAAGGGCAAGGGAGGAAACAGAGAGCGAAGGGGAGGAGGCAGAAGAAAAGATGAGTGATGACGACGACCCGAGATCTCCGAGTCTTTCCAGTGAATCAGAGGATTCACAGAAAGGAGCACCAGTGGCCAGGGCAAGGGGGGAGTTTAGGGGGGCACCCCAGGAAGATAGAGCCAGAGGGGACTCAGAGGAGAGCAGTTGGAAATCGGGACCAGCGTCACCGCTAGGGAGCAGGGAGGAGGAAGGGAGCCAGGGGGCAAGCGCTGGCAGCTCACCACAGGAGGGAGGGCATGAGTCAGGAGTGGCCACACCTCCATCGGGGAGCGAAGAAACGGTTAGGCGGAAAGTGGAAGGTTGGGCGCGCGCGCCAAGTTCAAATGCAGAGGAAGGCGGCGCAGTAAGCAGCCCGGAAAGGGAGCCAGGTCCTAAAGCCCGGCGCAAGGAGGCAGGAGGGTCCGGGTCAGCGTCAGAAGAATCCCGGAAGGAAGAAACCCCGGGGGGCAGAGGGACCCAGAGAAGAACAGTCAGGCGGAAAAGGTGGAGCAGGGCTAGGATATTAAGTTGGTGCACAAGGGGCGGAGACTCAGACGGAGCTTCGCCGATCTAGCTACTAGACGTAGAGTTGCACGCAGCAGCTTGAAAATGGAAACTGTAACTCAATAAAGACTTTTACTTAATGATCGCTGGCTAGCGTGATCCTCTGTGAGCTAGGATCTTCGAGCAGCTCTGACAGTAAGCTCCGTCTCCCAAGTGTCGGCATCTACAGCCTCGAGGAGGGGAGAGAAGCAGGTGCCTACCAGCGAGCTCACGAACGGCAGCCGACATGACGGCTGAGCAGCAGATAGAGGAACTCAGAAGAGCAGTGTCACAACTGAATGCAGAGGCTCTCGCATCCCGGAAGAGAGAGGAGGAGGCAGCTGCCGCCTGCAGGGATCTCCAAGTCAGGTTAGACGTGCTTACAAAGCAGACACCCAGACAGGAGGGAATTGGGTTGGCGAGACGTACAGGCGGTCTGGTCTCTCACTTCGATGGGAACCTGCAACAGTATCCCAACTTTAGAGCAGATGTACTGTGCGCACTGCAACTGCTGCATAAAGACTTTAGAGATGAGCAAGAGAAGGTGGGATTCATCATGTCCCATTTGCATGGGGATGCTAAAGCATGGCTGCGCAATCTATGGAGAGATAAGGATCCGGCGCTCCAAGATGCGGATGCCTTTATTGAAGCGATGGATGGGTGTTTTTTATCAAGCATTGACGTGGATCTTGCCCGGAAGGAGGTGCATGGACTAAGGCAAGGGAGGGCCAGCGTAAGGCAATATCATGCCCGCTTTTTCGCTTTGGTCAGTGCCCTGGAATGGGACAGAGATTCGGCCCCTGTGAGAGACCTCTTTTGGGAGGGGCTGCACAGCTCGATTAAAGATGAGATCGCGAGGGGGGAGCGACCCCGGACCACCCAGGAGGTCGTTCAGAGGGCACTGGCAGTGGGGGTGCGGCTGGAAGAACGTCCGTGGAGCAGGGACGAAGGGCGTGGAGGGCGCGAACCAGCCAGGGGCCCCTCCTTCCTTCCCAGAGACGCAGCGCGGGCGCAATCCACGCCTCCACCAGGAGGAGGAGCGGAACCTATGGAGGTGGGAGGTGCAAGGGCTCAGTCAGCAACCAGAGCCCTAGCACCGGCAGCAGTGAAAGCGAAGCCTCCTAGAGGGAACAGGAAGTGTTACGTCTGTGAGGAGCGAGGGCACATGGCGAAAGAGTGTCCCCAGAGGCCCCACAAGCTCACTGCAGCCTCAGCAATGGTGACTGCAGCGACGCAGCAAGGTGGACCACAGCAGGGAAACGACGCAGTCTGGCTGGAGGAAGAGGCACTGGGGCCCAGCCAGACGTGTTAGTGACGCAGTCCCCAGAGATTTTGCAGCCCGTGAACCCCCTCCCGCCCAAACCAGTAGTGAGGCTCACCGCATCTCTCCAGCTGCCCAATGGCATCACCATGGACGTGCCAATCACCGTGGACTCGGGCAGCAACGCGGACTTTATAGGGCAGGACTTTGTCGACAAACACGCTATACAGTTGCTGCCGGCCACACTGCCCCTGCAGGTTGTCACGGTGGATGGCAGGGAGCTGCTAGGGGGGCAAGTGGTGAAGCAGACGCCACCGATGGTGATGCGACTTGGGAATCACAGAGAAGTCATCAGCTTCAATGTCACTCAACTATCGGACACGCCCATTGTATTGGGAATGAGTTGGCTGGACAAGCACAGCCCAACGCTGGCTTGGTACCAGAGGCAGCTGATCTTCGGATCTTCCTTTTGTGCTGAACACTGCATCGTGCCCCGGCAGGAAGGAGAGGAAGAGGAGTCACAGCTGCTGCTAGGCACGCTGCAAGCGATTCCCCACAAGTACGCAGAATTTTTGGAAGTATTCTGCGAAAAGGAGGCGGACAGACTACCCCCTCACAGACCATATGACTGCAAAATTGACCTGCTGCCGGGGGCGGCGCTGCCTAAAGGGAAACTGTATTCCATGTCAGAGGACGAACTGCAAGAACTCAAGGAGTTCATAGATCATAATTTGGAGCGCGGTTTCATCCGAGAGTCCAAGGCAGCGGGGGGCAGTCCTGTATTCTTTGTTAAAAAGCGAGACACGCCCCAAAAAAGACTGGTCGTGGACTATCGCATTTTGAACAGTGGGACCAAGCCATCGGACTTCCCCATGCCCCGAATCGACGACCTCCTAGCGAAGGTGCGGAAGGGAAAAGTGTTCACCAAGTTGGACCTGCGAGGGGCGTACAACCTCATTCGCATGCGGGAAGGAGATGAGTGGAAGACGGCCATGTTCACGCCACTGGGGACCTACGAATACAGAGTTATGCCTTTTGGATTGCAAAATGGCTCCCACGTTTTTCAAGCTTTCATGCATCACGTGTTGGCGGGACTTCTCTACAAGACGTGCGTCTGTTTCTTAGATGACATCCTGATCTTTTCGGAATCGCAGCAGGAGCATGACGGGCACGTCAAGGAAGTGCTGCGCAGGCTAAAGCAACATAGGCTCTACGCCAAGCTGGAGAAGTGCCAATTTGACGTGACGGAGGTGGACTTTCTGGGCTACAAGCTGTCTGACAAGGGGCTCGCCATGGACAGCGCCAAGGTTCGAGCGGTGTTGGATTGGAAGAGTCCACGCAACCGGAAGGAGGTCCAACGGTTTGTCGGCTTCGCGAACTTCTATCGCAAGTTTATCAAAGGCTTCGCTATGCAGACAGCGGCCATCACTGACACGCTTAGCTCCAAGAAAAAGAAGTTCGTTTGGACAGAGCAGGCGGAGCAGTCCTTTCAGGCGCTCAAGCGTCTCTTCGCGTCGGAAGAGCAGCTGCTTCATGTCAACCCCAGCAGGCCGATGAGGGTGGAGACAGACGCCTCGGACAGAGCCGTGGGGGCGGTCCTGCTGCAGAAGGACCAGCAGGGGGTGTGGCGACCGGGAGCGAAGAAACGGTTAGGCGGAAAGTGGAAGGTTGGGCGCGCGCGCCAAGTTCAAATGCAGAGGAAGGCGGCGCAGTAAGCAGCCCGGAAAGGGAGCCAGGTCCTAAAGCCCGGCGCAAGGAGGCAGGAGGGTCCGGGTCAGCGTCAGAAGAATCCCGGAAGGAAGAAACCCTGGGGGGCAGAGGGACCCAGAGAAGAACAGTCAGGCGGAAAAGGTGGAGCAGGGCTAGGATATTAAGTTGGTGCACAAGGGGCGGAGACTCAGACGGAGCTTCGCCGATCTAGCTACTAGACGTAGAGTTGCACGCAGCAGCTTGAAAATGGAAACTGTAACTCAATAAAGACTTTTACTTAATGATCGCTGGCTAGCGTGATCCTCTGTGAGCTAGGATCTTCGAGCAGCTCTGACACCGTGGAAGACAGGAGTGCCTGGCGTGCTCTGGTCCATGGGGTCACGAAGAGTCGGACACGACTAAACGACAACAATTAACCCATATTATTTATTCTAAATGGGAACCTGCGCAATGGTGAACAATGTTACCACAGCAGCATTAAACTCATTTGCCCCAGATCTGCAAGGATACAGAAGCAAAAAAAATCATATGAACACAGCTAGCATGATGAATGGAAAAGAAACACAGATTTGCTATAAGCAATAAGACACATAAACAGACACATTCTTCTTCAAGTGGGGGGGGGGGAATACTTTTAGACATGTTCCCGTGTGTGCAAGTAATAAGACAATGTGGTTATAACTGGCTATGAATCTACATGTTGAATCAGCCAGGAACAAGCATATGGTGAGTAAACTGAAAGTACGCCAGACAGCATTTTCTCAGTTCTGAACGTATGGCTCCTATAATGCTCAATTATTAGAAGTCTTTTGCAATAACTCATGCCATGTGTAATATTAAATACACAACATGTGAGTTCGACACAGAAAGAACATACCATCCAGTACAAGTTATTGTGGCCAAATGGCGTCAGGTTGACATTCTCCACTGTCCTGGTAAACTAAAGTTTGGGACTGAATAATTTGGGATAATAAGGAATTTTCTGCTGTGGTTCAAATATGGGTTGTTTCATTACATGTGTATAACTTAATTCAGTAAGCAGAATGCTGGTTGGGGCTGGATGGAGATCCCTAGCTTCCAAAATCCCGTTCAGGGATAAGCAACATGTTGCACAGCAACTGTTAACCCGACAACTCTTTCTCCATTGTGAAGTGCCCACATGAAGGGTGTGTGGCATCAGAAAAGGGCTTCCTGTCAACCCCACATATGGTTGCACCTCATCGACCCATGTTTGTGAGGTAAATATTGGTCCACAACACTTGAGGGTTGAGGAGAAGCCCCTGGGTGACGGTAGGAGCAGTGTTTGGGGGCAGGATTTTCCACGACACACACATGTGTACACACACGTACACACACACACACACAGCAGAATGAGGAGGGCTCCCAAATGCAGCAAGGGCCAGCTCACCACATTTTGAAGTGAGTGAAGTAAAACACAAGGACGGTTCTCCCTTCCCCTCCATAATACCATTAAGTCCAGAGTCTAAGCTTGGCTAACTGCACCATCCAATGGGAAGGAGCTGGGGGGGGGGAATGGCTGGCAGAAGAAGGGTTAAGCACTCCCTCTTCTCTGCCTCAGTTTTACCATGAAGGCCCATTTTATATGTAAATGTGCATAGTCCAAGGGATGCTTTTACTGCATGTTTTAAAGTGGGTCTGAGGGAGGAACTGTTTGACCCTTTTGCTATCTAACTGTCCTCCCTCCTCGAAGCTGCTGTTTGTCAAACTGAGGGTGAGGGAATATATAGATGCACTATGCCAGGGGACTCCAACTCCCATCAGCCTCAGCCAGCATTTTCAATGGTCAGGGACGATGGGTGTTGTAGTCTGACAATATCTGGAGGATATTCCACCTTGGCTACCTCTGCACTACGAAGTGCCTGTGCTTTTCCTCAGCAAGAGCTAGTAGCCTTAACAGCTTTAAGGAGGACTAGTTTAGAGCACATAAACAAATCCTTCAGTGCATCTACTTCAATCAAAATCAGAGGCCCTGCAGTGCATCTGTTTTAAAGGTTTTTGTTTATAAAGGGTTGGGTAATCCAGCCCTGGAACTCCCACATCCCATCTATTTTGTTACATATAAATTACTCCAGAGTTAGGATTGTCGCCTCTCTTCCATACACTGTATAGAAGATACACAGAAATACTTCATCGTTTTGCAAGTGCTGAGTGATTCAGGAATCTGTGGCTGAACCAGGACAGATGAAAACAAAACCATTTCAACAAGACTAGAAGGAAAAACAAAGTTAGCTGACAGTGTAAATATGTATTTGTGTCTGTTATATAAACTTAAGAAGCAATATTCAGTGCTTCCAGCACACAGGGGAAATGGAAGCTGTATTTCACGCTTTCCAATTTTTCTTTAGACCTTGCCCAAACTGCAAGCAAGAACCCATTAAAACTTTGGTGAAATTAATGTCATATGAGCCCTGCAGCAGAAACGAAAGCAGACAGAGGGTGTGGTCTAGATCCAAGTTTGCTGTGAAACGCCTCTCAATACCAGTTGCTGGGAATCGCAGGTGGACAGAGTGCTCTCGTGCGCACGCCCAGCTTGCAGGCTTCCCACAGGCATGTGGCCAGGATGCTGGACTAGATGGGGCATTGGCCTGATCCAGAAGCCTCTTCTTATGTAAACGTGATGCTTTAAAGAGGAGCTAGTTTGACGTGGTAAAATTCAGAAACTGGAAATGCAAAGAAAGCAGACATAGAAAACGGCCTTGTATTGAGAGTCAGGCCTTTTATTAATTGAGCCCAAGACTGTCTAACCCCACCAGCAGACACCCCCCCCCCCCGAGCACCAGGGAGAAGTATTTTCCTCCTCAGCCGGCTGCGATTCTTTTAAGTGGAAAAGGCACTCCAGTGGGCAAAACTTTCATCCCATGGTCCTTTTTACATCTGCAGCCACTTCAGCTGAGAGTGACTATGAACAGAGAAGGAACAGTGTGCATGTGTGCACACTTAACCCTTTCCCATCTGCTGTTCGCTGTGTCCAATTCCCCCCCCAAGCTATTTCCTGCAAATCAGAAGTTTGTCTAATTCACAAACATCCCCAATGTTCTTTGTACCATATTGCTTCCAACCAGGCCATCTTTCATGTTTCTATGGAGCCAGACCACTGACAAAGATGCTCACTCAAATTTTGGCCAAAGTGGTCTTTGACATGATGCCACTGCATCTGAAAAGAGCTCTCTTCCTCTGGCCTCTTGACACTGGAAGCCACTGCATCAGCTTTGAGCCGCAGGTTGTTGAGCGCTGAAAACAGCTGGATTTCCCTTTACGAAACTGAATCCAGGAAGCTTCAGGAATCAGGACTTTGATGTTGGCCACCCTGTAGAGTATGTTTCCTGGGGTTTTAGAGAGAAGGACAGGAAGAGGGAATGCGGATGGGAGGGTTTCCTTTGAGAGAACAGGCAGTTTTAAATTAATTACTTTGAATGGGCCATTGTGGGGGACCCACTGAGAATTCTTATTTATGCTCTTTTGCTGCCCTAGCTTAGCACACACACACAGTGGGAACCTTTGGTAGTTGGGGACAGGATAATAAATAAATACTCAAGCAGCCTCACTTCTATAGTGATCCTAAGAAGACTTAAGATGTTTTGTTAAGTATGCTTGACTCAAACTGTTATAAAAACTCTCTCTGTGTCTATGTGCCTATGTATATTTACTTACATTTACTAACTACTATTTCTGCTAAAGCGTCAAGCTCCTTTTCAGCAGGAATAGCTGAGTGTGTGTTTCACTCTCGGCTTCTCGTTCTCTGTCCCAAACATGTCCCCTGTTGCACGCAGTTCTGTCATACAGCCAGGATCATAAATGAACTGTGTAATTGGATGGATACGATTTCATGATTATTTCATCCCCATCATGTACAGATTTTCCACTCCATCAACAACCCAAAGAGCAGCTGACATTTAACAACTAAAGAACACTCTAGGTTCAGGTAACATTTGGAGGAATTTCTTGACCTTTTTTGATGTCAGTGCAGCAGGGTGAATGAGGCAGCAGTTCTCCTGGGCAAACTCTGGCCAGTGAGGAGAGATTCCTCTCTGCAGATGCTTCCAGTTATAATTTTTCCATTCTTGGTAGCTATATAGCGTCTCCAAGCCTTATGGGAGTTTCTAGGTTTTAGCCATAACTTGCTTCACCTTTACTTTTCGTATTTTCAAAATAAACTGAGCCAAAGTAATTTATTGCTAAAACTTTTCATGCTGTTTAAAGTCCAGGTAACCTCAGTGGCTAGGAGTGCCTTCTACCAGCTTCTCTGGTAAAATTGTCAGAACAGTTTCTGGACTGGAACAGCTTGACCACTGTTGTTCATCCTCTGGTGACTTCCAGGACTAGTGCAATGTGCTCTATGTAGGACCGCCCTCAAGGTTGATCTGGGAGCTGCAGCTAATGCAAAATGTGGTGGTTTGACTGCTCAGTAGGGCAGAAAATTGCTATCATGTTATACCACTGCTGAAATAATTGCACTGGCTGCTAATTAACCGTTGGGTGAAGTTCAAGGTCTTGGTACTAGTACACAAAGCTTTATACAGCCAAGGTCCACAATGCTTAAAATATAATTTTGTGCTGTGTATACTAAATTGAAAGTCTTTTTCATTCAATGTTTAAGTATGGCAGCACCTATGTTTTGGAACTCCCTTACATTACATATCTGAATTAAGTCCTGTTAATTTGTTATTGTCCTGTCTGGCACTTTAGCCAGGCATTTAGTGCAAAATAAAGTCCCACTGAGTTCGGTGAAACTTAATTCCACACAAAATTGCCATGATTCGGTGACAATGGTTTCATTGTCTCCTGGTGTTTTCAGTAGAGTGAAAGGAGCAATTGCTGGATGTGTGTGAGTAGAATGGGTTGCATAGCAAGTTATGGTATGATTTGTGCAGATGCAAGATGGATTTTGGGTGTGAGAAGTACGTATTGCATATTGTGAGTCAGGATGTGCCTTGACTAGATTTGTTGTGGGGATTAAGTGAGGAGGAACTCGACTACCATGAGTTCCATGGGGAAAAGGGGGAGATATGAATGTAAAATGCAAGCAGCTACCATTTTACAAGTCAGAAGGGATCTGAATTAATAACTGTACTCTGTGTTACCTTGCATTTTCCTGTAGCTGATTCAGTGCCTTTTCCATTCTCTAATTTTTCCTCTGGTGAACTGCTTCTGCTCTACTAACTAAACCTGAACTCCTTACCTGTCTTCCCCTACTCCCCCATCCTCACCACTGAACTTTTTCTTACCCATGACCTCAGCAGCTCGTAAAAGATCCATTAGCATGATGTGTATGGCTTTCTTGTTGCTTGGCACAGTGTGGGGCTCATCTCAAATTATGAAAGAGAAAACATAGAATTTTGTCCATCACAAACCTCTTTGTGCTCAAGGTTGTACTGAGTGCAATAATAAAGGATTAGGAATGCACCATATGAGAAGCTGGCAAGAAAAGAATTTTTTGGGGGGGAGGGGGAATCAAAACAATCCAACATTTTGAAATGTAAGATATTGTCATTATCAACAAAAATCTGAATGGTTACCTGCCCCTCACCCTACTGTCCCAGGGTGGGTCACAAAAATTGAAAGCATAACATTAAACACAGTTTAAAACAAATCACAGTCACAAAGTGAGTCCTGAAAATACACATCTCAGGTCAAAGGGACTTAATGCATCTTCAGCATTCACCAAAAACTGTACAGTTGAAGGTGTTAGAGATACTTCTGTGGGGAGGGAGTTCCACAACTTACTGGCCACCACAGAGTGCCCTCACCTGGGACCTCCCCCCCCCAAAAAAAAGAAATTCTGAGGGAGTCAGAAGTATCAAGAGGACCCAACTGCTGAGAGGATCTGTAGGGAAGGAGGCAGGTTTTTGGAGCCTAAGTCATTTAGGGTTTTAAACACTAACATGAGCCCGGAATTTGGGCCCGGAAACAAACTGGCAACCAATGCAGCAGTTTTAAATCAGAGCTTACACGAGATCTAAATGGAACCCCAGCCACTGCATTTTGGACCAATTTAAGTTTCCAAGTCGTCCTCCAAGGCAGCCCCACATAGAACGTACTGGAATAATCCAATCTGGAAGTACAAGTCAATTCTGTCCGAAAGAGACTGTGGTTAGCAAATGACTCCTAGCCATTCTATCCACTGAGCCTCCAGTGACAATGCTGAATGCAGGAATACTCCCAAGTTGTGGATCTGCTGCTTCAAGGGGAGTGCAGCCTCATCCAAGATAGATTGTCTCCCCACCTCCCAGACTTGAGAACTCAGGACACATAATGTCTCGGTTATTTCAGAATTCAGTTTATTGTCCCACATCCAGCCCTTCACTCCCTCTGAGCGCCAGTCTACTGAAATTTAACCTCAATTTAAATTTAAAATATCAAATACCAATGCTATCAACAGTAACTTACTGTTGGTTTTCTGCCAATAGTTGTCCAATAGCAAATGCCACCATACATCAGAACTCTCTCACACAGTCAGACATAAAATACCATTGTGTATCATTATCAAATAATAAGCAATATGAAACCTCAAATATTGTTAGATGCCAAATATTCATATGATTTTAAATACACTATTCAAGCGGGAAACATGACATTCATGCCTGCAAGGGAATAAGCAACCAGGTCAATCCTTCTTAAAGTGAATGTCGTATTTGCACCGGGGTTCCACTGTAGTGTTTGCAGAGCCATATTCCAAACAGATTTTCCAAATCCACATCCAGTGTGGGAGACCTAGTAACATTTTGCAGCAAACCTACTCTAGCCAAGATTCAAGAAGAGTTCCTTCTGCCCCGTTACTTTCTGTCAAATATTTCAGAAGCACAAGTGCCTCTGTATACATTCCAGGTTAAACCAACAGGCTAAGGTTATCCAAGTGCTTTGCTCAAACACTGTTCTCCTCCCATTCCAGCTTACATTTAAAGTCCAAAGAATGGCAGAGAGTAGTTTTTGGGGTGTTTTTTTTCTGCCCGACCCTGAGCACCTGCACCTAAGTCTGATGGAAGAAGGCTTCTGCCTGGACTATAATAATGGGCCTTCCATTCCTCTAATGAATTCCCCTCAGTATGTTTGTGTGCTTAGTGGAGGGAGGGGGGCGGTGAGAGGGAAGGAGGGCTAGCTGTCAGGATATCTTGCCAATGAAAAGGAGGAATTGAAATGAAAAAGTTCCTTCTGGCGTGCAAAATCGAGACATAATCACCGCTCTCCCTAACTAGCTGTTATTTCAGGACGGGTGCGAGCCAGAGGAGTGGAGGCTTCTTGGCCGAAGAACAGACTCTCTCTCAACTCGGCCCCCCTCCCCGTCTCACCCTTGGGAGGGAAGTGTGTGTGAGGGGAAGATTAATCCACTGTCGGGGTGGATTAATGCTGACAGGAGGGCCTGGACCGTGACAAGATAGATGACAGGGTTACACGGCAATGCGTGAGAACCCTGCCCCCTTTGAGCAAGCGCTGTTTTCATTGCGTGACTGCCTCCCTTCTCCCTTCCAGCCGCTTTCACCTTGTGACAGCCTCTCCTTAACTCTTCATTTCCCATCCACAAGATTGTGGAGGGAGGGCGGAGGGCTGAAGGGAAAGGCTGCCTGCCATCAGCCCCAGAAAGCCCACCAGGCCTCCCCTGATCAAGGGCAGGGAGCGAGTCTCCCAGGAGGAAAGGTTGCAGCATTTGGGATTTTTCAGTTTAGGAGGAATGGCAAGTAAGACACGATGGGAATTTAAAAAACGAGGCACGAAAGCGGATCGAGAAAAGTGCTTCTCCCTCATAGACATCCAATTAAGCTGAATGTTGAGACTCAGGGCAGATAGAAGCAAAAATACTTCTTCACCTAGCATATAAACTCGCTCCCACAAGAGGCAGAGACGGCCGTCAACGTGGATGGCTTTAAAGCAGGATTAGACAAATTCATGGAGGATGAGGCTACCAAAGGCCATGATAGCCATGTTCCACTTCCATCGCCAGAGGCCACACACCTCTGAATGCATTTCTGGGAATGGCAGGTGGGCAGAGGGCCATTACACTCAGGTCCTGCTTCCCACAAGCATCTGGCTGGCCACTGTGAGAATAGGATGCTGGATAAAATGGGCCATTGGCCTAATCCAGCAGACTCTCTGTATGTTCTTATGTAATATGGAACCTCCAAGGACCACAGACTCTTGAGAGAATGGGTGATAGTCAACTGAGTTGTACTCAAGAGTAGAGCCACTGGAATGGGCCATGTTTATTGAATTCAACACGTTTAATCTGAGTAAAACTTAGCTGAATACCGCCCTAAGTATTTGCAGTGTAGAACTCTCTCAGAGCATAACTCCCACCTATGCTTCGTGCAAATCATATGCTGTGCAAATCATATGCGCATGAATGGATAACTATATGTTTTCCTTTGTACAGGTAGGATATCCATATGTGCGTTTATAGATACTGACTATACTGGAAGATTACAGTTAACTTTAGAATGTGAAACCAACTCACTTTTCCTGAGACACAAGATAGGTGCTACATAACACTTGTTCAGCATTTGTACGATGTCAACTCCCTAGCTAATCACATCTGGCAGGCACCTTCACTACTCATCTTGGTACCTGCCAAAAACATTTTTGTTTAGGCAAACCTAAGATTCCCTGGAAAAGACCCTGATGTTGGGAAAGATGGAGGGCACAAGAAGAAGGGGACGACAGAGGACGAGATGGTTGGACAGTGTTCTCGAATCTACCAACATGAGTTTGACCAAACTGCGGGAGGCAGTGGAAGACAGAAGTGCCTGGCGTGCTCTGGTCCATGGGGTCACGAAGAGTCAGACACGACTAAATGACTAAACAACAACAACAACCAGACATGTAGAATGTTAACATGTGTTTCAATCTGGTTTTTAGCTTATTGCTGATTTTTGACTTGTTTTAATTGATAATTTTGTAGTTTTTTTCTTTTTACAAACCACTTTGAAGTTTTCTTACGATCAAGTGGTGTATAAATCTTGTGAAATGAATAAAGACACATTTCCATTAAAAAGCGAATAAAATCTATAGTTCTTGGACAATGATCCTTCCAGAGCAACTGTTGTATTTTATTTAGTACTACAAAGCAGGTGTGGGGGCATGAGGTGTTAGGGGAGGGGTAGTACCTCTGCTGGGGAACACGTCATGCTCCCTCTGGGTAGTTTGCCCACCCTCTCAGCTCTCACCTTTGGCCCCCAGAAGCTGTCAGCATCCAACAGCAGCCACACCCCTGGAAACAGCTTCAGCTGGCCAGCTAAACCAGGTGAGGGTAGCCGATGGGTCTCAACCCTCAGTGAGTTAAGGACTTTTTCTGCATTGAATACAGGCAGATTGAGTGGATGAGACCAATAGTGAGTCCAATGGTCAAAGAGGCAACTTCTGCATGTGCTGCAGAAGGAAGTGAGGGGCAGGTGGGGCTTGTCAACCTGAGAAGGTAGCCGATCTAGGAGAAGAAAAACTGATCCTAAACCTCTGCTGCCTTGTGGGATATCTTTGGGAGAAGAAAAGGCTAAGGAGTAAACTCTACACAAATCTGGAGTGGAGTCCCTAAGATGGTTGGATGGCTCCTTGTAAGCCTCCTTCCAGCAACTCCTGCAGCCACGCCAGTGCCGAATGTATTGCTCTGCTTTCCTATGGACCACATCAGTGAGGCTGAGAGTGGGAGTCTTTTCAACTGGGCAGCCCAGGACCTCCATACACACTGCCCAGGCTTGCGTCCTGGGAGGTCACTTTGGAGCTGCACTCCATTGTCTCTCGAGACAGACGGATGCCAACAACAAAGCAGGTGCAGTTATGACAAGGAAGACAATTGAGAAAGGATTGTCCTGTTAGTGACAGCTGAACCCAACAGCACAATATTGAAGTTCTCAGTTTGTCCACACAGGAAAGAATAGTTTTGCAAACTATCATAATATAGACTACTGCACAAAGCTATTTCATTTAGCAGGACCCCTGCCAACATCAAGTTGCATAAATTCTTACCATGCCAGAGGCTGCTCACCTTGGAGACTTGCTGTGGCTATGGGTATGAGATTTAGACCCTCTCCCTCAGATTTTCAAGGGCCACTGAGATCTTGCCGGACATTGCTGTAACCAGAATGCTTTCCAAGGCTCGGGCCTCTCTCTCAGGGCGAACCCATTCCAGGGCAACCCTGACCTTCACAAAGAAAACTCTCCCAGGGGCTCCTGCTGAATTCTCTGGGATTGGTTGTTACTGAAATGGAATTTCTCAGCACCCACCTCCACCACTTCAGACACTGAGATTTGAACCCAACTCCCTTTCAATCAACTGAGGGTCGTGGAAAGGGTTGCTTCAGGTAGGCACCAATTGTACTTTCACAGGGAGAAACATGTGCACAGACTATAGAAGGAAAGGATGCAGGATCATCCCCTTCAGCCTGCATTTTCCCCCACGTAGATTAACAGAAGTTGCCACCACTTCCCTTGTGTTATTTAACAGGATACTTCTGTCACCCACACTACATTTCAAAGATACATCTGTGCCCTGAAAATCAATATTCATAGTGGGCGTAGCATGCAACTACTGTATAATGCATGGGTGATATCTCACATGGTAAGTCACACTCAGGACTAGACCAAATGAAGTCAATGAGCTTAAGTAACTAAGCCCATTGATTTCACTGGGTCTTCTCTGAGTATGCCTAATACTGGGTACTGCTTATATAAAAATGTTTGCAAAAATTAAGAGATTTCTAATTCCATCAATCTCCCTATTTTTAGGCCAATTAAGCCAACATATGGAAAAAATTATTATATGCTTCTGAAAAGCTGGGCAAAGAACTAGACTTCTCTGACCACACACAGTGTCAAATTCAGCCAGCTCTCTGCCCGCAAACTTGTTACAAGATGTGGATTTTCTTTCCAGAAATTATAGAACAGATTTCTCAACGCTAACTCTCTATTTCTTCATCCAACTGAGATGCTGGCTCAGTTCCTCTGGCTCTGTGGTTCCTCGACATCTCACATATATTAGGCAGCAGTTTAATTTGTGTACAACATGCTAATTGTATACCCCATGGTGTTGCCAGTTTTCTTGGATATGTAGAGCAGATGTGTTAGACCTCCAAAGAGTGGCAGCAGGATGTTCGTGACTGGTAACTAAACCAGTGTACTCAAACAGTTTGGGTCAGTTTAGGCAGCAGGATGCCTAGCCTCTTCTCCAGCTGTCAAACCATCCTCGGGAGAAAAACACAAAACCAGAAACTCATGTTCAACACATGGAGTTTTGATTAGTCAAATTTCTTTAAAACCCGTGCAGTCCTTAAGAACTGGTACAATACATTTAGGGTCTCAGACTATTTGTATATCGGCTAATTTCTGATTTTTAAAGTAAGTTACATCTAAACATCCGTTTAGGTTCTAGTGAAATATTTGAGTTGCCATTAAAAAGCAAAGCCTGCACATTGTGTAGCCTTTGCCCATAATCAGGCACAGGGGGCAGGAAAAATAGTGAGCAATTCAACTGCTGATCACCTTGCCATGTGATAGGAGACTTGGCACTAAACTGGAAGCATAGGAAATAAGTTTTCCAAAAGACAAAAACAATGTGGTGCAGAGGAACATAATGTAAGAAGAGGATTAAGACCAAAGACCCATCTAGTTTAGGTTCCGGTTCTCATCGAATAGTGAACCGGATGCCTCTAAGAGGCACACAAGGGAAGCTTCTGTTGTCTTTGTGATTGCCTTCATCTACAGTGCAGACACATGGCTGTACAACCCAGTGATAAGCAGAGATAAAATGCACATTATGTAGTATTTAGATAGCTGGCATCAGACGAACTGCAAACATATTTGACGCCTGAAAACATGGCCCACTGAAATATATGAAACTTGAATGTAACTTAAAACTTAAATATTCAAAACAGGCCCACTGGCATACAACATAGAATTTGCTTAACACCATTTTAGGAAATAAAAAATGTCATTCCCTTTCCATTCTACATGCTTTCTGTACCTGAAAATTCCAGCAAAGCTTTAATTTACTGCTGCATTTATCATTTGTTTACATTGCCACAATATTTCAGCTAGACCTTATAAGACTGCAGATAATGTTGTACGAATTGTGTAAACCTTTGAATTCAGTTTTTTAAAAGAAAGCCAGTTGTTTTAACAAACTCTTTACTGCTGCAATTAGTTATGATAGGGTTGGTGTTCACTAGGTGTAGTAATGCAGTTCACATGAGATTCTAAAAGTTGGTGTTATGAATGAGTCATAGTCTCTCTTTTACACTACTCTGTGAATACCTGCATGCTTAAAACAGGTGTAGGGTATCGGCTGGAACAATTAGATGTGTAGTTGTTACTGCACAGATAGCAGAGAAGCTCAGGAAGAACTTTGTGTGCTGTTTTACTAAGGCTCTCATTAACACCTGTGGTTGTTTTCCTGTTTTTAAGATGAAAGTAAGAAAAAAAAACCAATGTGAGAAGCAATCACAAAAATGCAAGTCTTGTGTGCATATGTGCTATGCATATTGCAGTATTGACATTTTGCTTACCCATTATGTAACAGCATTTTTAATGATACAAGCACCTCAGCAAAAGTGTCATTCTTGTAGGGAGGAGGGTCTGAATCTTAAGTGCTTGTTTAAAGCTCTGGTAAATAATGCTAAATGGGCTTTTGCTTGTGCTCTGGGCAGCTCATGTCTACCTTGCTTGCTTTTCACCCACTAGACCTTTGTGAAAATCCACTGAATTTGTAGAAGTTAAAACAATGCAACTCAGTGCTCCAGGGAAGGATGAGAGCTCTGGAGCAGAGCATTTGTTCTGCATGCAGATGTGCCTGGGTTCAACCCCTGGCATCTAAGAGAGACTCTATGTCCAAAGCTCTAGCTCAGTATTGTGTAGACAATACTGAGCTAGAGGGACCAATGGTTTGGCTCAGTATAAAGTAGCTTCCAACATTTCTAATCCAAAGCATACAAATGAAATGTCTGCATTAGAATCATTTTGATTTTTCTGTTGCAAAGCATAACAAACTCTGCCTACATTATTATTTCATTGGGATCCACATGTAATCTATGTCAGAGGTTGCCAACATGGTGCTCTCCAGATACTGCTGAACTACACTTCCCATCTTCCCTGACTGTTAGGCCATATTAGTTGGGGCTTACAGGAGTTTAAATATGCTTTCCTGTACATTTGTGTTTGCCACAGAGCAATGAATAAGAGTAAGAACACAACAGGCACCCATTGCTAAAGCCAAACTGCTAGATGTGTATGATTAACTTTAATTAAATCAAATCATCTAGAAAGTATTTACAGGCGGAAGATAAAGATGCAGAGCACATCTCAGCAACGCTGTTACATAGAAAGATGCCAAGCTTTTCTGGGTTGATGCAAATAACATCTCAATTTACAGCAGTGCAAACAGTGTAATAAAAAAAAAATTAATTTCAGTTTCTGTTCTAAAGATGTAGAGCTATCAGTTCAAACAGGTTCTCTGCTAATGCCTTTATTAAAAAGCCTCTAATCTGAACTGGCAGCTGCCTGAATTTTAGGATAAGCAAATCTCCTTTACTGAACATGTTCCATTCTGCTTTGGCATCAGTTACTATAACCAGGAAATGTTCAGTATTTCATACTTTCTGTATCCATAAGCTTTGCACACATTTTGTAAATGTTTAAGTTGTTTCTCACCACATTACTGTATTAAACAATGGAGGGATCCATCACGCCGACAAACATCAGATGTGGGTCAGCAGGACAAACAGTCCTTGAGGTTTGTTTTGCAACTAGTTGCAGCAACAACAGCAGGAGTAGTCAGTCCAAGTATAGTGTATGGAAGCTTTCTCTGGCAGTCTGAAGCCTAAAGCTATGGTGGAAGAATCATCTTGAAGGATCATATGGAAAGGAGAGCCTTTTTTGACCACTCTCTTCTTGCAAATTGAAATATGGTATTCTTCAGTCTTTAGCATCTCCTATTCCATCAGGATTAATAGCAAACATGGCTTCTGCTTCAGGGAGGCAAGGCGAATCATAGATTTTGCATATTCTAGTTTCACCCCGACCTTTTCTCAAGTACAGCCTGGCAGGAAGAAATTAATGCATTTATTCAATTGCAACTGTTTATCTATTTAAAGTAAAAATACTTAGCAGCCATGCGACTCCAGATCAATTATCTACAAGTTAATTCTCCCCACCTGTGATAAATTATTGTGAATTAAGGGGGTGAGAATGGGTAAGTGAGGCAAAGAGCTTATTCTCACAGCAGGTTGAAAATGGTTGCAGCATTCCTTTCTGAGTGGGAAGGCAAGCAGGCAGGCAAACAAACAGGTACGACTATTAATATAACAAGTCACCTGCTGAGTTGTGAGGATTCCTTGTTCTCTACTTCCTTCCTCCCCCCCGCCCCCCCCAACTGAGCAGTACTCTCTCACACAGAGGAACAACAGGAATTGAGGTCTATAGACTCAGGTCTATTAATTTCCGCTTTGAGGGGGAGAAGCAACCTGATGTACGGTCTTCTAGAACTTAAGGCTAGAAAAGAGAACGGGGGACAATTCTTTCTTTCCACAGGCAGTTAGGTGAGGGGCAATTTGCAGGCATGTACAAATGCTGAGTTACATTCAACATGCAAATTTTATCTTTCAAGTACAGATTGATATATGACGCAACATCCAGAACTGTGCAGTCTTATCATATTCAATAATCCACAGCAGTTTGTGTCTCACTGCTCCCTGGTCAGCTAGCCTGCTTCATAATAACTTAATCAGAAGTTATTTTGGAGCAGGACAGTTAAGGAGACCATGAAAGGTAGCTCCTCCCAACCTCAGACACGCAAATGGGGATTCACAGTAGACTGTTACAGTGCATCTCCAGCCACTTACAGGAGAACTCCTCCAGCCTGGAACAGGAACCTCATAGTGCTTTAGGGTGGCAGGCTGGGGGCTTTCATGATGTGTAAAAGGAAAAAGGACACTTTTTCCCCTCCTCCACTTTTCTGAAACCTTCTCTTGTTGCGCTATAATGTGCTGAAGAACTCCGGTTCAAGGCTAGCAGCCAGCATGAAACCAGTGTTTTATTGCTGGGGGGTTCTGGGGAATGAGATTGGCAGGGTGTGGTGTAGATGTTCTTTTGCGTTGCTTCCCTTTTTAGTGCAAGAATAACATGACATGTATTCTCCTCCTGCAGTCGTAAGGGCTGAAGCAAACCAATTCCTTCCCTCCATTTTTCTTTTACTTGTATCTATTTCAATGGTCACTTTCAGAATTCAATTGCCCTTAACATTCTATAGGCCCTGAAAACTGTTCATTGGTTTATGTTTACAAATATTGCTTTTAATTGGCAAACTAATATACTTCTGCATACCTAGGGAATTGCCTCAAGAATGCAAAAACCATTACTTTCATTTTGGGTGGCCCTGTTTGCTTCCAAATCATAGGACCACCCTAGCTTGCATCAGGTGGCATGGTGGAGCAACTTCCTAGTGATAATTGCATTTATGTTTATATTAATTTCTCATAAATGCCTTCACCAATACCACCTGGCACGTCAACTGTGAGGCCTTTCTATCACATTCACACTCAGCAACCGCTTTTCTTTCTTCATAACCTTGAGGCTATATCTGCAAAGTGCTCTCTGAAAGTTGTTTTAGAGACATAGTGAGAAAAGACTAACACAGGCCACCTACTGATGAGAAAGGGTTACTGGAAGCACATGACTGCCAGTGCTTCTAGTTCGCACTGCATCTCTACTACTATTCACAATCCCTACTATCAATCAATTTAACAGACCCAACACTGTTTGAAGAGTGTGCCCCTCCCTTATTTTCCTATCATAACTGTCCATCAAACAGTTCTCAGCCGATGTCCTCTATAAACCTATTGATATGGCTGGTTGGCACAAAGTTACTCAATTCTGGCTATCCTTGAGCTCGGGAACTTTTTTTGTTTTTTTAAGGTACACTTGAAACAAATCTGGCTATTTTTAGGAATTAGTTTGTGGCTTTATACCTTTAAGCCATCATGTTTCAATGTATCTTACATTTTGTTAAAGCTGTCAGCTGCTTTGAGCTAGGGCAAACTGAAAATGATGATCATATCAACTTTCGAATTCTGCCTGAAGAACAAAACCTGTTCTTGCTCCAAGAATGAAACTACTACTACTCCACATATAGACCTCCAACCATATAAACATTTCACACTTGGTCAAAGGATGACCTGAAAAAGTAATGCAGACAAGAGACTAATAAATTGACATTTTACCTAGTTGTTGAAGCATGTGCAATGATATTTCCTCCAATAGGTTTCTTGGGATCTGCAGCAAACATTGCAGCTCCATCTACTTGTGCTACCACCTGGTTCGTGATTACTACTGCCACACCAAACTGCCATAGAAAAAAAACACGTGATCATTTTTAATTTCTCTGGTCTGTTCCTATTCACCAGTATAAGCGTGTCCAGAAACACTTGCCCTGAACTTTGCAACTGGAACAAAAATGACAGGTAGGTCAGATTATTAATTTACCTCATCTGCAATTCGAAGCAACATACGTAGAAATCTGGCCAAATGCATCTGTCTGGCTGACAGTTCACCACGGCCAGAGTAATCTGTCCGGTAAAGGGCTGTAGCACTGTCCACTATCAGCAAAGCATACCTGAAAGAATGCAACAGGTGGGCATTACTATGCATAGATTTCCACTCCTGGCTGGAAGAGATTAATCTTACTTTTGTGTGCAGCTTGGCCTGTCTTAAGCAAATTCAATGGAACAACTAATTTATCTGTCAGAGAAATGATGTATCTGTAACCACACAATCTTTACCTAAAATCATATTTGGTTGAAACAAACTCAAGCTCAATTGCCATCTTGTTTTCTCTCTTTGTATTCACTAAATTCTAAAACCTTACTGTTTGGCAGAAATTCTTACTGATGACAACCCATCATCTTCCCTCATGGTAATACTACTTTAAAACTATAAAAGATGAAACAAGTTATTGTAATTGGCTAAGCAATATCAGGATCAATACCTGTCGTTTTCTTTCTGTAAAAAAGGTATCATTGTTCCATGAAATATTTGGGAGAGAAGGAAACGGCCAACTTGGAATTCATCTTGTCAGTGGTAGTAAGGGGTGTTATCTATTTTGCTGCTTAGAATGTGGCTTATTGACAAATCAGCTGGCAACATTCTAAAGAACTATTTTAACTAATTACAGTAAGTTCTGTGAGATCCAGTCCCACACTAATGGATGTGTTGGGACTTCCTCTTCCTCCCCCAGCAATTTGCTCCTAGTCCCCCAACCTTCTGGAAAAGGTGAGATGGTGATGGGGGGGGGGGAGTAAGGGGAATCACATTTGCATGAGAAGAGGTTTTTTGCGCAAGTGAGCCACTTAGTTAAAATAGTTATTTAGAAAGCAAATGTAAGTGTTATTAAGTATTCCCCCCATAAAAACAGCTTTCTAACTTCGTATTTACCCTTATTTAATGCAGACTGAACTCTTCTATTTATAACTAAAGCATCTTACAACAAAAATACAATAAAACTAGAGTAAAAATCATTTAATTAAAAATGGAAACAATAATAATAAATCAGAGCAATAAAAATAGAACAAATACACTCGGTTTAAGCAGAAATGCAGATCAGATCTTAAAAGCCAGCTTAAAAAATAGATGCAGTTACATGTCAAAGAAAAATGGGGGCAGAGGAGAACACTGGTGAAACTCCATTTTAGGGAAAGGGAGTTCAATAACTGTGTGTCTCCACCAAAGTATGCCTTCAATAATCTTATTTACTAGAAACTGCTTTGGTTCTTAGTTATTCTAAAAGTTTTGTTTGCCAGTTAACTTTGTTATTGGATAATAAACAACTTATTTCATTTGCAAAGAAAATTGGTTATCCAACTGGATTTTGCCAATTCTCCCCCTTTCCTCATGCAGCCCCAGTACTACTTTCTATGCTGTTCCAGAGGGTCCTCAACTGATTTCTTAGACCAGTGGTTTTCAACCAGTGTGCCACTGCACCTTGGGATGCCTTGAATGATGGTCAGGGGTGCTGTGGGATGCCCTATCGCATCTCTGCCTCCCAAAGGCTTGCACAGCTGTTTGTTGCAGCAGCCCTGGCTTCAAGCTCCCCAGGTGGTGCCTCTGGGGCTGGTCGGGGTGCTGGTTGGCAGGAGCTGAGGTAGCCTCGGAGTAAGCAAGCAAGCAGACTAGGGAGCCCAGCCAGCCAGTTCGCCAGCCCTTGCTGTTGGGAATGGACAGACAAGTCCCAAGCCCCTGGGGGGCAGTGTGAGGAAGCACCTCTCTTTGGGACGGGGGCGGGGCGGCAGCAGTGACTGTCCAGAGGACTCTCAAGGAGAGGGGACAAGAGAGGAGGCTGAGGCAACACTCCACAAGAGAGGGTGTTTGAAAAGCGGTGAGGGTCTGCTAGCTCTGCAGGCAAGGGTTGATATAAGTGGGCTCCTGAGCCCCACTGGGGCGCCACAGAACAAATGTAGTTGGTCAAGGGATCCGTGGACTCAAAAAGGTTGAAAACCTCTGCCTTAGACCCATTCTAGTCTGGACCCTACCCTCTTTTAAAATAGAAACACAATCTTGAGTGGTACACGACTAAGGTCTGCATCTGGATGGTGAGAGTGCAATTCTATTAGTTCTACTCAACACCATTAGTTCAGCCCCAATCAGCAGCTTCTGATACTACAGGCAATGGTGAATTTGAATGGGGGTTACATTCCTGAGCCCTGTGTGTGTTGGCAGGACACAGAAGCCCACCCCACCCCCTCTTCTGGCCATATCCGGGTTGCCGCGATGTGTGCAGTTGCAAGTAAATTGGTCATTGCTTTTACCATGGTATTCTTCTGCTCTGTCAGTTGGAGTTGGGCTTAGCAGATACACTTTCGTAAAGAATAAAGTCCCCTCTACTGAGGTTACCTTGATTCAGTCATCATAGCAGATGCTTGGTAAAGAAGCTGGGTCTGATGGTCTGTGTTAAATCCTCGTGCATATGCCACATTATCAAGCACATCACTGCCGGATAAGCCATACCTAGGAAATAAACCAAACAAAGAGAATGTGATTCTGTCTAACAAAGCGGGAGGCATTATAAGACACCATTTAAATAAATCTAATCAAAGCTTGCTTGACGAAGAGTATCTATTGCTACTTCTCCCCCCCCCCCCCCATTTCAACCATATTGTACTTTGGATAGAAAGAACTCTTAATAAAGCAAACTTTGCTTTTAAAAAAAGTACTTCCATGTTATATGTTCCACTTATATTGAATAGCTTTTCTTTATTACCCTTCCTGCTGCTCTCTGCAAGTGAGATAATTTTGTCAGATTTCTCTGCTTTGTTGCATTCAAGCTTACAATGTGCACTTTTATTCAATCCACTTTAAAGAAAACTCAAGCTTTTCAAGTTTGCCCGGGAAGCAATGTAACTATCATGTTAATTAATATAACTATCACTTCTCCAAGTCCATTTTTGTAGAAGCATGTAGCCAAATCTGTGTGACTTTTCATTTTTTTTTTTATAAAATTTTTATTTGGTTTTCTGCTTTTATAAAAACAAAACACACACAAAGAAAAGACACAAAACAAAAACATGTATAAAATCAGCAAATCCCCATTTCATAACCTTGTTCCCTGACTTCCCCCCACCCCCCCTCGTGCATCCCAGTTCCCAAGATTATATCAGCAAGTTGGTGTTTCTCCTCTTAACCATCTTATTCATCTTATTACCTCTTTTATAATAAAAATTGATTTTCCTAAGTTGGACTTAAGTTCTCTTCCATCGATTTTCATTTTGTCTTAATTAAGAGTCATATTAACCAAACCTAAAAATCTTAAGAGTTTTTAAGAATCTCCTCTTCCCTCCCTCCCATCCCCGGTTTTTGTCCCTTCCCAATAGAAATCCAAATTCGAGATTCTCAGCCTGGGTTCCTCACGTCCGAGGCTTTCAAGTCTATTTCAGTCCCTCTCCGCCTGTCTTGTTGGTAGTCCTTTATGTCAGTCGTCGAGTCTGGAAAAAGTTCTTTCCCCATCAAAGTGTATTCTCTTCCCACAAGGAGATTTGAAAGTAACTGCTGAAAAATTTCCACAAAGCCTGTATCTTCAGAATCAAAGTCCAAACTGAGGCCCCAGTCATATTTCTTTATTTTAAGTTCCTGTATTCCATATTGTCCCGGGACCTCCTCCTCCTTCTTCTGTGTCTTTCGCAGACTTGTGGTAGATAAGTTCCCAGCGTCTCCTTGCTTGTGTTCCACAGATGTCAGCTTTTGGTTGTTACTTCCCAAGGTTACTTCTTCTTTTTCTTGTTGTTTAGTCTCTTCCACCTCTGTAGATATTGTTTCCCATTCAGCTGTGGATTCTTTCTCATTCAGGTCCTCAATACAGAGAGCAGAGTTGCCTGTTCCCAAGGTCATAGTCACAAGTTGTTTATTCATGGCCAAGCTCTGCTCTTGTAAGGTTCCCACCAATTGAAACATCCTTTCGATTTCCACTAGTAACTTTCCTTCCACAGCCATTGTATCCATTGTAGTTTCACAGAATTCCCCCTAGAGGGAATCTGGTTACTTATTAGTCTTTTCTCCAACAGTCCTTTAGCAAATTATTATTACTTTGTTTCCAACAATTTTGGCTCAATTATAACTCGTCTTAGTCCAGAGGGATCTTAGATAGCGATTTTTCCACTTTAAACCGCCCGTTTGACAGCTTTGACAGCTGTCAAACTCCGCAGCTCTTACACAGGCACAAAGGCAGGACTTTCCCGAGCCCGGGGGGGGGGGGGTTTGTTTAAAACAAAAAGAAGGTTTCCAAAACTCCACTCTCCAGCCCAAAATTTCCTTTAGCCAAATCTTGAAAGTTAATGTCCTTTTTAACTCACCCCACCAAGGGTAGGCTCTCCAGCTTAGCTCTTATGTCGTTGCGTAGATCGTCTGCAAGGGGGGGGGGTGCGGACTTCCTTTTAGCACACCCCCCGGTCGTCTCCAATTCAGGGTAAATTTTTTTAAAGTCCCAATCCGTCTTACTCACGGGTGATTCTTTCAGTCCAAATTTTCAAGGAAGGAAGTCAGCGCTCTCTGGTCATGGCTCGCGGCTTCGCTCCACCGAGGTAGCGATCGACTCTCAGTGCCACGCCACCCCCGTATCCTCTCCGCAGCCTTTAAAAAGGCTCTTCGTGGATCAGGGGGGGGCGCTTAAGGCACCCGCCGAGTCTTCAGTCCGCAGGCATCCGCGCCTGCGGTTTTTAAGGGTCCCCGCGTCGCCGGCGCGGCAAAGACCCGTCCTCGGTAGAGCCGATTCCCTCCGCAGCTCGGAGGGAATCCGCCATTTCCAGATCGCGTCAACCCGGAAGTGTAACTATCATGTTGATCGCGTCAACCCGCAATGTAACTATCATGTTAATTAATATAACTATCACTTCTCCAAGTCCATTTTTGTAGAAGCATGTAGCCAAATCTGTGTGACTTTTCAAATAGTTTTCTTTTCAAACAGCATATTCTCACATTTAATCTAATTAATTCTGTTTATATGACTGTGCTGGGTTGACTGGTTTTAATGTAGTGGCTATTTGTAATGTTCTGAGGTGTTATAAAAGTTTTAAATTGTGCTTTTGTATTGTTAGTGTTATGCTTGTCCCTTTGTGAGGAGATTCATCTGAAAAATGGAATAAAAATCTATTAAACAGGTTTGACCCGAGCAAATGATATGTCACTCTCAGTGGGAAATGTTTAACAATAAATCAAGTTCACTATGGACTTGATACCAAGTACCATGTATTTATTTCATCAACTGTCAGTAGATGGCAGTATTGTTATACAATCTTCTACAGAATTCTGGATGCAACACCAATTATTCCAACAGACCTCTCAGCCACAGCAAGCAATCGCTCTGGACGAAATGTGCCCTCTGTGTCAATGTACATGGCCTTCCCTTCAGCACCGCCTCGATCAACAGGGAGCTAACAAAAAATGGGTGGGAATCCAGTTAGTCACAACAACGTTTTGATCTCTGGGAAACTTAAATCTAAGAGCATCTTTCTATAATGTGCATACAGCTTAATATGTTCAACTGATCTCAGGATCATGCAGGAACAGGGGAAAAACATGTCTGCAATTCTAGAACATCTGGGAGACAAAAGTAAAGATTGATGATTTTGCCAGCAATGCTTAGATTTTTTTTTACAAGGACAGTGAGAAAGATAGTGAGGAAAAAGGTATATTAGAAGATGAACGCATATGAGAGGCAAGTCTAAGGGAAACATTAGAGGATGACAAAGCTGCAAATAAAAAATAAACCCAATATACGAACAGTCAATTTTCAACCTTAAATAAGCTATTTAACAAAACTTATGGGACAGACTTATCCAGGTAAACTCACACATTGATTAAAATTGGTTAAGAAGCCCTGCCCCACAACCCTTATTTGAGAGGTATCATCTTCAGGGGATGGGAATAGTGTTAGGGTGTGCTTATCCTGGAAGTTGAAAGCTGAACTATCCATTTGAAGCAAGATCAAGACCTGGAAGTTTCTGTGATTAGGAAACACTGCAAGGAAGTGAGGGAAGGGTGTGTTTTGCACCCTGGAACCCCCCCCCCCCCGCTATAATCCTCATTCCTATCAGCTGCTTTATCTAAAAGTGTGCTGGATGCATTTGTCACATCACAGTGAACAGAAGTTTTAATCAAGCATTCTCTTTTTGCAGACTGCACTTCCTCCCATCTCTTTCCAGGGGTGCCTTTGCTCAGGGGTGCCTAAAGTTTCAAATCTAGGTCTGCTAAATGTCTAGCTCAGCCTTCAGTATCACAAGATCTCATGCATTGTCTTTCTAATTGTGCAAATTATACTTCAATTCATTAAAAAATGCATGAAACAGAGGGGAAATTTTTAATTTTTTTGTCCAGTACTTATGTAAGCCACTTACCTGGCAGGTTACTGCCAGTGTGAGACACAACTGAGTCTTTCCCGTGCGGAATTCCCCAAACATCTCCGTAATAGATCCAGTTTCTATTCCTCCTTTACAAGAAAGAAATGCAACATACTTCAGATTCTTATCAATAATCATATAAACAGCAGATATCAGAGTATCACAGAACTCTTGAGGACAGAATTTAGATTAAAGTTCTTAAATGACAGGTAAATTATATAACAGCCACTTTTTAATAATAAAATGGGAAGAAAAAGTATTTAGTACTATTCAGCAGCTAGATGTACATTTCTTTGTGAAGTTACTACTGAAATTATTTTTGAACTGGTTTCCCAGCTATGGAATGTAATTTATAATGAACAAATTAAAAATGTTTTGTGAAGCAGGGATACAGATCGCCCTAGTCTTTAAGGAGGCATGTTTACTCAGAAGCTCAATTGATTTCAACAGGACATACTCTCAGGTGAAGTGTCCATAAGAATCCAGCCTACATAGCACTTTGAAGCTATATAAGTGAGCTATGTGCATATCTTACTTTATAAGCTGCTGCCTGAGTGTTTGTTATGATCTTTATAACGTACCTTTATATATATTAGCTAGCTCTCTACACCAACTTATGAAGGCTATGCCCTGAAAGGCAGCCCATAAACACTTAAATATGCATTTTATATGTATGCCTATAGCAACTATTCCATATTTGGTTTTGTATTTATAATGTGTGATAAAATTATATTTAAAAAATCAAGGGTTACACCAAGATATATACCTTGAAGCAGCTTATCAAGTTCTTTGGACCCAGTTGTGATTTGAATGATCTCTGACCTCTGCTGATGAAACTCTGTTGCTGTGGTGAATCCCATTGGTACCAATTTTGCTGCTTCTGCCTGAGAAACACGGTAAGATCAAAAGACTGAGTAATAAACACCTGCATCCCTATATTAAAACTCCCACTCTTTTTGTTGCTAGGATTGTTTATTCCAAACTATACTATAATAAGACTTAGAAAAAATATGCATTCATCTCTTACTTGAAAAACTTTCAAAGAGCATTGTATTCCCATAGCCTCTTGAAAACAATATATATACATTATAACAGCGTTAAGTATAATTACCAGGATTTTATCTGCTTTAGCTTCACTTATGCCTTTAATATTGAGCAATTCCTTCTTTGGTGCATAGGCAACAGCTTCAACTGTGTGAAATCCAGCTTCTTCTAACTTCTTCACATCATTGGCATTAATACCACATTGCTATACAAGACAATATATATTATTCAGTATGAAACATTAGATTCTTGAATAAATCACTTCAGTTGCAGCTTATCACATTTTAACATAATTTTGTACTTTTCTGGCAGTAAGTAGCATTGAACTCAACAGGTGCAGTAGACACACATGAGGTTCTGCTTTAAGTGTTAACGATCTCACTTCATGCAAAATATTGCTTCTAAAAACATTACATTTTAGAGTTGGATACAATTGATTTTAAAATTGCTATATTTTCATTCCTTCATAGACTGATCAGATAAACAACTTTCAGTAAAGTTTTAATAAAGCTGTCATTGGCAAAAAGCAGGTCTCTGAGGTACATATTGCTGTGTATATTTTATTAAAAATGATATGAGCAATTGCAATGAATCTTATTCAGTTACAGAAAGTTTGGGCCACTTTAGACATTTAATCGCAAGCGTGCATTTTATAACCTTAAGTTCCCCGTTGGTCACATACCTCTAGCCGTGAAATGGGCTGAGGACCAAAGCGTCCCTCCTCTGTTGATGTTTCCAGACTTTCATCTTCCTCACGTTGCAATTGCATGGCCATGGCGCACATCAGTCAATGCTCCTATCAAAACAGGAAGTACCTAATGCAGGAATTATGCATTTTCAGTGATGTATTTTTTTTTGTAAACAACGATTTCATCTTACTGCTACAACCTTATGGTCACACAGGACGCTACCACCACTACTGTAACAACAGAGAGGTTCGCTCACTCGCTTTGGAGTAGAGGCTTGCGCTTAACCCACCTCCCCACATTTTGTATTCACATTTTATTGGCGAACTGCCACGTAACAGTTTTCAACTGTAACTGCTTTCACGTGTTCGTTTTTAACCTTGCCTCTGTTTTTAGAGCGCCTAAATCGTTTCAGGGTGTTTTTGCTTTGTTAACTACGCTTTCCCTGGACTGCTCGGGGAAGAAAGGCGGCGTATAAACCGAAATAAGCAAACAAGGTAGCGCAGCAGAGGCAAAAGCACACGGAGGCCGCAAGAACAGGAGGCCTCGCGAGCAGCTTCTTATTCCTTAGCCTCTCCGTTTCTCAGGTAGGCCGGGAAGCCCGAGCCCAACTCTCGCCCCGCTCCCTGGGCCTTTCAGTGACCCAACAACGACGGACGCCATTCGGAGGGGGGATGGCGGAGAAAGGCCGTTTCTTCGTCCCGCGAGGGCGAACGGAAGGAGCGGCCCACGGACTCACCTCCGCTCACACACTCCGGTCCCTCCGTCCCCGTTCCGGATTCAGACGAGCCCGCCACTGCGTGACGCAACCGACGCGCACGCGCGTAGCGACGTCTCGGAAGGGCGGAGGCCTTCAGCGCGCATGCTCCCTTTCCCGGGTTTGGCGCTTGTCCGTCGGCTGGGGCTCGTTAGCGGATTGTAGCGAGGCGGGGCCTACGCGTGCCTACCTCTTAAGCCCCGCCCCGCCCCTTTCAAAAGTTCTGAGGCAGCCTTTCTCAACTTGTGGGTCGCCAGATGTTGTTGAACTACAACTCCCATCAACCCTAGCCAGCAAGGCCAGAGCTCAGGGATGATGGGAGTTGTACTCTAACATCATCTGGGTTGTTGGTAGATTTTGAGGGGCGGGGCGGCGGTCCACTCAGGGTAGTAGTCTAGACCTTGTATTCACAGCAGGCTGAAGAGGTTTGGACTCAGTGGCTGCATCTGCAGAACACATATTGGGGAAGAGAGGAACTTGAAACCCAAACACTACCCTCCGTTGTTTCTCCTCGCACATTTCGCTCTTGCAATGTTGATGCACAGGCGCATGCGCACACACGTGGCTTTAAAATATAGTATATGGGGTGTTAAAGGAGGGGTAGTACCTCTGGTGGACGACACATCGTGCTCCTTCTGGGGTAATTTGTCCAGGAGTGCCAACTTGAACAAAATATGGGGGGTGGGAGGCAAGCCCTGCCCTACATAATCACACAATGCTGTGCATGCACACCATTTGAATCATAGCAGTCAACTTTTCCCTTTTCTTGCAAGGAATCCTATTTGGAATAAGGGAATTTCCCTTTTAAAAAGGGAAACGTTAACAGCTATGATTTGAATGGCATTGCCCGTCAACGTTGGGAGGCCCAGCTCCCTCTGATATTTTTTATTGGGGGGCAAAGACCCCTTGCCCCCTAGGAGTTGGCTCCTATGAGTTTGTCCACCTTTGGTCCCCACCCTGCATTTATCTAGATGCAGATATGTGTCCTAGATGCTGTCAGCATGGGATACATAGCACCCACACCTCAGAATGGCTTCGACTGGCCAGCTAAACCAGGTGAGAGTAGCCAATGGATATCAAAACCTCAGTTAGACTTCCCTGCATGTCAAGACAGGCTGAAAATGAGGGTCTTGCATGAGCAGCCCAGGCTTGTGCCCTGGGGAAGTCACTTCGGTGCTGCAGCTTGACTTCACCCCCAGAGGCACACTCTGTTGTCTTTCTAGACAGATGGATGCCAACATTCATCCTGATCGCCTCTTGCCAGGTGACCACAACAATGGTGGTGGGATTGCTGTGAGACCCAAATTTTGCTGTGAGGGTATATATAGATATTAATAGGAAACTTGATTTACATTGGATTTTTTTAAACTACCAATTTAAAATCAATCCACCCTGCTATCATCTGGAACAGATAGCCCAAGCAGATGCAATGGGCTACTCTAATAAACAAATATACACTACAGTTCCAACCAGCAACTTTCCATTTTAATTAGCCAGTAAAACAAATGGGAATTTGAAAGCTGTCAAAAACTTGCAGCAGGAGTGCCCTCTGACGGTGAAGCACAGCCATAACATCAAAACAGTAGGTTTCCTAGTCCCATGTAACCCCCATAGGAACCCTTTATGTCTTACCCTGGTGCACAGGAAGCCTCTAAAGGCCCTCCCAATGACATTTGCTTTTCTAAGGGATCAGTGCAAAAGTGTGTGAATGTACTCTCTACCTTCCAAGTAGGGGCTGATCCATGGGAGTGATACAAGAAGGAACCAGAGGAGGTGGTACCAAGAGCACTCATTCAAAAATCCCAGTGAACCCATGGGCGTTGGAAGGTTGGTGTTTGCTTTATTTGATTGTACATGGCTCTTCTACCAATAGTAATTGTTTCGTCAGAAAATGCTAACTATGTAGAACAGCCACTACAAGCACTGAAAAAGCAGCTACAGGTTGGGGAACTTTTATAACAGCATAGTGCTAACTTGAGGCAATTATTAATCAACTGCAAACTTCTTTAAAAATGAACTGAAGCAATGAGATATCTGTTCTACTTTCATTAATAAATGTTATCAAGTGATTACTGATTGGTACTGATAAGAGTAAATTTGATAGATGCAAAAATTAACGAGGCAGAGCCGGGAACCCTTTCATCTGCTCAGTGCAACCCCATCAAGGCTCAGTAGTCAAGAAAGCAGAGGACCAGAAGGTGCAGTTGCTCCGGCTTGTCTCTGGGAGGCAAGCAGTGTAATATTCCAGTGATCCCTAGCTGGTTACAGAGGCTGGTCTGCTTCTCTTTGGTTTTGCAGCCTCAGTTGATTGTCAGCTGGAACAGTAATGACTTGGACTCCACAACTAATGCCTTTGTGCTAGTAGAGGTGTACAGAGCAACAACAGGGTGACTTCCAGTTGCTGAGGACCAAGGATGTGGACAAGGTGCTTGGCAAACACCAGCTGACCACCTGTCAAAAACCAGCCCTTTGCAGCTTATTTCATCTAATAAGGAGGGGATGTCTGGCCAAGAGTTGTAAGCACCTCCTTCAGAGAAGTGGTGTTAACCTCCTTAAACAAAACGGTAATTAAGCACTCCTAAAAAAACCTAGCTGGACCCAGAAAATATAAATGATAGCTGGTTGCTAACATCTCCTTTCTGAGCAAGGAGCTTGAGCAAGTGGTTGCTAGTCTGGTTTATGGTGTTCAGATACCTAATTGTTAATGGGCAGTATAAAATGGTATACAGTGGTACCTCAGGTTACATACGCTTCAGGTTACAGACTCCGCTAACCCAGAAATAGTGCTTCAGGTTAAGAACTTTGCTTCAGGATGAGAACAGAAATTGTGCTCCGGCGGCACAGCGGCAGCAGGAGGCCCCCATTAGCCAATGTGGTACTTCAGGTTAAGAACAGTGTCAGGTTAAGAACGGACCTCCGGAACGAATTAAGTACTTAACCTGAAGTACCACTGTATGCTGTTCTTTTTAAGCATACACTTTGGCCTCATCTTGTCTGTGAAATAACATTTATTTATCTTCTTATTTTGTGAGGTTATTAAATTGAAAGGAAGAGTAGAATGAATCCTTTCATCCAAAATATTCAGAATTTTTCTGAAACAGTTCTAGAAAGTTAAACAAGGAATAGGTTGTCAAAAGAAGTTATTTTACCACAACCACATTATAGAAAGGAAAAGCAGGGAGAAATGAGCACAATACCATGATTAATATAACTTACAATCTTCTTAGAACTGAATGTGTAATATTTTGCATTTATTCCATTGATGTTTTCTAATGAGTAATTTGTTTTTTCAGTCTTTTGATATGAAACCATTTTTGAAGGAGAGGAAAGACAAACAGCAAAAACAAAATCGTCCAAACAGTTTAAAGGATTTAAAACACACACACACCACCAAAGTAAATAGTGGATTTAGAGGAAGTGTTGGCAGCATTACTTTAACTTACAAGTCACCACTAAGACAATTTTTTTTTAGTGTAGGTGGGTTTATTATACTTCCCCCATTAACAAAAAGTAACAAAATTAAAAAACCTAAACAATTCAAAAAACATTAAAAATGCTATACTTCACACATATACATACATCGTCCAGCAACTAGAGATCACAGTGGAGAAAATATGGATGCCTTATTATAATAATATAAGCTTTGTAGATATGAGATGCAACCACATCTATCTGAATAATTTAAAAATCTTAACAGTCAGACTGGACTAGTGACGATGGCAGCCAAATAATTCAGTCAACAGAAGCATGGATGCACCAATACTCACTTCATTACAAGTCCGAAACATTGGATAGCACACCTACTTTTCTATGTGCAATGTTTTAATTTTTGTAGTTGTAATTAATCAATCTTGGGGCAACTTTCTAAAAATAGAACTTCTTTATTTTTGTAGGGGTCAAAAGCTACTGCTAGCCATTAATACACATGTAGGCCTTGGAAGATACACATCACTGCAGTACTTGACCTATGAAATTGCACTAACTACTGCAGAAGAACTGCAACATCAGTTTTGCAGTAAAATTAATTTATCAGAAATTAAGAGTAGCCTTAAAAAGTGCTAGAAAACAACAACAGAACTATGCAATATCCCTTAGCTATACACTTTTCAGTAGGCAAAAAGGACTAAGTGGTGATCCTTACTAAGAAAATAAGCAAAGATTTGACTACTGAATGATTGCTCATTCCACCCCACCCCCTCCCCGCTGCTCTGCTATCTTTGGATTGAAGGACCCTGGAGCAGATTACGATGAATCTGATTGACCATTCTCTTCAAGTAGTTGGCTCCCACTGGAACACTGGATAAAACATCAGAAATTTCCTCTTGGCTGTGAAGAGAAAATGCATACACATGAGGATCAAATGAATGAAAACCTTCCCATAAAACTATAGTAAAAATTATTGCTCTCACACCTTCTGTTTTATTTTACTCACTTAAGTTTGCCGGTGCATTTTGGAATGGTGAAAGCTATTGGGGACACAGGATAGCTGGCAGATAAAGACAGTTCAACTTCAAACTTTGCAAATGATACAGAACTGGAGAATAAGAGCTTCACTCTACGGAGAAAACAAAATATAGATACAGTCATACCTCATGTTGCGTCCGCTTCAGGTTACGTGTTTTCGTGTTGCGTCCTGCAGCAACCCAGAAGTACCGGAACAGGTTACTTCCAGGTTTTGCCGCTCGCACATGTGCAGAAGCACTAAATCGCGCTGCGCATGTGTGCAGGCGCGGCACTTTGGCTTGCGTCAGTTCCGTGTTATGGATGGGCCTCCAGAATGGATCCCGTCCGTAACACGAGGTTCCACTGTCCAAAGAATTATTTGTGTTGTGCCTCAGTAACTGTTGAATGTTAAAATAAATTAAAAAATTGTCCAGTAGCACCTTAGAGACCAGCTAAGTTTGTTCTGGGTATAAGCTTTCATGTGCATGCACACTTAAGTATTCTACATGAAACAGTTGGGAGAGGTAATCAGTTTGCATGCTATTTATGTTCAATTTCTCCCTTTTATCAAATCTAGGTGATGCACTGATATTTAAACAGTTAGCTAAAGGGCACAGTAAGAGCTACTAAACTGATGCTGAACGCAGACAGGATTGAAGTACTGTGGGTAGAAGGAAAGGACCATGGTGGAGGCATTCAGCTTGTACTGGATGAATTGCACCCCTCTTAAAGATCAGGTTGATAACTCAGGGATATACAGTATTTGAATCCAGCTTTGCTGTTGGGATCACAATGTGATAGTTTTGCCTTCGACTTCCTTTCTCCAATTCCAGATTATGCCTGTGCCGCCTCCTGGAATAAAACGACCTTACTATCTACCTATGCTTCAATAAAAAAATCAGGCTTGATTAGTAACAATTCAGGCTGACTTTGAAAAGTCTTCAGAACTTTAAGTGGTCCAGAATACAGCAGCTAGATTGTTAACAGGGACCTTCCATTGCAAACATTGCATCAGCTCTTAAAGACCTTCATAGAGCCCCTGCTTGCCACCAAGGCCAATTGAAGCAGCTGGGTTTTGACTTATAAAGGCCTAAAACACCTAGTCCAAGCCACCTGGATGACTGTTTGCTCCCTCCGTGAATCTACCTTCATTAAAGGCCATTTTCTGGGTACCCCTGCCCTCTGAGATTAAGTGGCTAGCTACTACAGAGGGGACCCTTTTATGATTGCACCCAGCCTGCAGGACCCCCTGTCAGGGAGATCCACTCTTTCTTGTTATCTTTTAGGTGCCAGGCAGCCCATCTTGTTTTGACAAGGCTCTTTTATGTTTAGAAAGTTGCTTTAACTTGGTTTTGTTTCATCTTTCGCTCTGGAAGTACAATGCTTTAATTTGGTTCTGCTCTTTTTATCATGTTTTAGCTGAACTGCTGTTCATGCAATGCATTTTTAATACAGTCATACCTCATGTTATGTTTGCTTCATGATACATTTTTTTCAGGTTGCGTCCCACGGCGACCCGGAAGTACCGGAAAGGGTTACTTCCGGGTTTCGCTGCGCACGCATGGCAAATCACAACCTGCGCATGCGTAGACATGCCGCTGCGGGTTGCGTTCTGCTCATGTTGCGAACGGGCCTCCGGAACGGATCTCGTTCGCAACCAGAGGTACCACTGTACTGTATATTTTAAGATACTTCATTCCTTGCTTGCTATCTGGATATCCTTGCTATCATTCCTTGCTTGCTATATAGGGGGAAACGGCTTTTTAAAATCCTGCTGAGGTGAAACACACCAGAATTTTGTGCTATAAATATTAAATTCTTGCCAGAAAGATTTTGGAAGGATTGTAACACACCCTCTACCAATCCTAACTTTTACACCAATCCTAACTTGTACACCAAACAAATACATTTAGAGAAATAGAATAGACTTTGTTAAGCATTTACTTTGTATCGTTCACATCTGTCTTCAGCAGATTGAATTTTCCACCCCATCTGTTTAGATACTCGATCTCTTCTCCCAGAAGTTCACAACGACTCACCACAAGGGAAATGTCACGCAGCACCTGATTAGACAATCAGAGCAAGTAATGATGACAACTTAGGTCCCAGATTTCCTGAGATAGGATGGGAAGAAAGGTACGCCACTCCTCTTGTACATTTTCTTCACAGCAAGAAGGAGGATGTGTGCAAACCTTCTCCGGACACAAAGCAACTTAACTAGACTAGGGGTCAGCAACCTTGTCCAGCCGTGGGCCAGTCCACCAACCCTCAGACCATGTGGTGGGCCAGACTATTTTTTTGGGGGGGGGGGAATGAATGAATTCCTATGCCCCACAAATAACCCAGAGATGCATTTTATATAAAAGGACACATTCTACTCATGTAAAAACACATAATTTTGTCATTTATTTGCATTCCTATACTTTTAAAGTTACACTCAATGTAATCACTTTATAAATTGCTTTTCTACCCTAGAAAAGGGCCATCAAATGCAGAAAAACAATAAAGCAAATCACAACACAGTTTCTTTGGGCAGGATTCACCTAATCATCCTAATCAGTGGAAACCCTGCAAGGACTTCTGCTTACACAACAGGGCTTCCCTCTTCTTCCTCCACAATTGGCTTGTGGGGAGGGGTTGGGAGAACTCCCAGAACTGTGCACAGGGGGAGGAGTGGGGGCGGGATAGTTCCATCTGGCAAGCTGCAATGATTGGAAGAGTGTGATGCTGAATTCCTTTCATTCTTCATAGCCTCCATTAAGTGTCACTACAGTGTCACTAAAGCAGGTGAAAAAGTTCTGCTGGGAAGCTACTTCCACCTAGAATTGCTCCAAAATGTATAGACTTTCCTGTACTTCTGGATCTTCTTTGTTGACTCTTCCAAGCAATAAAAGCAGCATAGAACAAATTATAGCAACATTTTAAAAAAAACCCTTTTGCTTTTCATTGTTAAGTTACCTGATAAAGATGATGCACTGTTGAGCATTTTTCCTTCAATGAACTCTGACTGTTTATAAACTGGAAGATGAGTCTATGCACTAGTTTTGAAGATGGCAAAGCCTTTGCTTCTGTATAGGAGAACAAAGAAACAACAAACTCTGTTTTAGGTTTAAGTTATATTCAAGTCATTTCATTCTATTCAACTCATGGATGATTTTGAATGCCTTCAAAATCTTGAAGGCATTTGATATTTAGTTTGATTTAATTGCTTTGCTTTTTGCTTCACACTGGGAATTTCATTGTTAGTTGAAAGTTTTATCTGAGAAAAAGGAAGGTTCTTCACAGAAGACTGCTTTTCATGTTTTCTTGAAGTTCAGCAATACTTTTCACAAGAGAAGCTGGAAAATGCAGATCTCCTTCCAGAAAAAAATATCACAGAAGCAAAATGCTTCAAAGCCTTACCATCCAACAGTGATTCGAGGTTCACACCAACAATATTCACGCAGAACCTGTTGCTGAAAACAGCACCATCTGTGAGAAAGCAGACATAATATAAGTTCTATGATTCTATTTCAGAATGAGGTCTAGTTTTCACTGAGATGGTCAGCCTGTGTCTGGGGTTGTCCCTCTTCATATAGGTCAGAATTCAAATAAATAAATCATTCTGCACAAAAAACCTGCATGTCAGGGTCCAGCCTTTGTCATGATGTGCAGGATTCAGTGTGGGGAGATGTAAATATAAATACTTTTTTTTTGTATAGTGGAATATTCAACCATGCAAGTCCCTCCCTGCTGCTTACAATACCATTGTACCAAAGACACAATTCTGCAGACTTTTGTGCAAAGATCCATGCTCCATTTCTCACTGTTCTGCTTCATGATCTGATTTTGCAGACACCAAGAGTGGGAACTGCTAGGATGAGACCTAGCCATCCTGGTCATCTGTATGAGGTCCTACTCCCGGCTCTACCCCTGCAAACACCTGAAACATTGAGGAAAGTTTCCTGCACAGTGACATGGCAAAGATTTACTGACCCAAATTTGGAGCAGTGAATGGTAACACAATTTTGTAAGGTGATTAGAGCCATACACTACCAGCAGCTCTGGATGGAGGATTTCAGACAAGGGACAGAAGCTAGCAAAGAGATCACTGTCTGTTCCTTCTACACTATACTCCCTACTGTGCTTCACATGGTCATCTACCACCAACTGTGGGATGGAATCAGATTTATTTTAATATTTTAATTTTGTTATGTTGTAAACTGGCTTGGAAGAATTTGGATCCTGAATAGTTGTAGGAATAATTGTAATAAATATTAAATACCTGTAATCTAGATAGCCCAAAGACTGGTTTACCACTTTAGAGAGCTAAATTTATGTCACTCAATAAAATTGAAGACCGAATGCCTTTTCAGTCTGCATGCAATTTTTTTTACAGCTCAGTTCTTATCAAATTAATCAGTTTTGCCTGTAGTCTGCTTTAGTGTTTTTCTAGCTTTTAAAAAAATTACGTTATGATGTTTGTGAGCAGACCTGAGTTCTTTTGGGACCTCTTGGCAGGAGTAAAATATCAAAAAACACATCTAGAGTAGATAGTGGTGCTTTTATAGTGCTTCATATAGCAGATAGAGTTTTTAGTATTTTTGCAACTCACCTACAGGGCGCCCAAGGCTGAGAGTGAGCTCAACAGAATCATAAAGGAAGGTGAAAACAGCCTGGTGATCATTCCACTCTTTTATTGCCCACTCAGAGAAGCTACAAACAGAAAAAGTTATCAAAAATGAATTCACCAAAAGACAATGGGAAGGATAGTGCATGTACAGTTACTGGGCACTTGGTAAGAATACAGTGGTACCTCAGGTTAAGTACTTAATTCGTTCCAGAAGTCCGTACTTAACCTGAAACTGTTCTTAACCTGAAGCACCACTTTAGCTAATGGGGCCTCCTGCTGCTGCCGGAGCCCGATTTCTGTTCTTATCCTGAAACAAAGTTCTTAATCTGAAGCACTATTTTTGGGTTAGTGGAGTCTTTAACCTAAAGCGTATGTAATCTGAGGTACCACTGTACTACCTTAATTTTTTTTTTAAATTGGGGTTCAGTAGTCATGATCTACTTTATCTAAAACATCTGTCCCCTTTGCAAGTTGAAAAACCTATATATTTCTCCCTCACACACTAAGTTGACTAGAGCAGGTACCTTCAACCTTTTTCAGACCTAGGACCCACTTTTAAACAAAACATGTATTTAGGGACCCATTTCTTAATCTTTTTGAGCCACATGGACCATACGGAACAAAGCATTAAAGAAGGAAAGATAAAAACTGCTTTTGTGTGCCCACTTGTTCTTTTTACTTAGAATATAGATGTTAAATGTAATTACTTGTAAATGTTTCCCCCAAGCAGTAAATGTCATTCCTATAAGGACCATGCCATCCTCTGTTTGAAGGTGAAGAGGAATGTTGAAACAATTTGGTTATACTCTAGAGCAAGGATAGGAAACCTGTGGCCCTCCAGATTTTCTGGGACTACAACTCTCATCAGCCCCAACCAACATGGCCAGCATCTGGAAACCATGGTTTTCCCACCCCTACTCTGATTGCCAGCTCATGGGGACAAAATTAGAAGATACCACTGATGTCATGTAAACATAGACAATATATTACTTGAATTGGATTCCCTTCACAGCAAGATATTAATTGACTGAATTTACTTACTTGTATTTCTTCATAAGTTCCTGACATCTGTTTGCATACTCCTTGAGATGGCTTATTTCAGAAGCTCTCTGTTTCTTTTTATCTCTGATATTCGATTGCTCTCTGAAGGAGTACAACAAAAGTGCAATGCATTTGACAAATACCCTGAACAGTATTAAAGCCAAGCGTTTTTCACAACACATAAATACATGTCAAACACTAATGATTAATTCTACCTTTGAAGTGCCTCCTCTTTGGCTCTGTAGTTTTCCAGCTCTAAGAAATGAGAAAATACACAGTAAGAGTCAAAATGTTGATGAAAAGCATTAACTGTTTATTCTGTCTGATTAAGCAGGTCTAGTCCTCAACATGCCATTAGGTTTATTCTCCAAGGCCAAATGGTGTTCAATGAAATTCCTACACGGATGTAATTTGTATAGGATTAAGTGAATCCTACATACAGGATATTGTATATGAAGAACCTATAGGTACAGTACATGCACTGAAAAGATGCAACCAATCAAAGCTTTCCAGAGCTCATACATGTAGTAACCTCCATGTAGATCAGTCAAAACAGCCCCAAGTACAGGAAAATATCTTTCAGCAATGGCAGGACAGAAAGATGCATTCTACAACTCATGTTAGTAAAAAGATCTGGAGACTATATAATAAGCACAGCCACAGCAATTTCAGTGTCCTAACAGCCTTCTGTATCATGCAGCTCAAAACAGGTTCAGTACCTCTCTCAGTGTCTCTCATCTTAGACTTGTATTCTGCCATGGCATCATTGACATCTGGCTCAGACTCTTCCAATGCAGAAGTTTCTAAAATTAAGCAGTATTTTATAAGAACATTCACTTCAAAAATGCTATACATATACTCCAGTCAACTTAGCAGGAAATACAACCTTTGAAATTATGCTCCCAACTTTGAGTTTCAGGTGTATTCCTAAAAAATAATATATTTGTAGTTTGAGATTGGCTTTGCTCTACACTTTTGGTACACAGTTGAGGAGAACATTCAAAGACTTTTGTTTCAAGTCATGCTCACTGATTTGGCAGGATAGTGATAAAAAGAGGAAACTCTATACAGTGGTACCCCGCAAGACGAACGCCTCGCAAGACGGAAAACCCGCTAGACGAAAGGGTTTTCCGTTTTGGAGGCGCTTCGCAAAACGAATTTCCCTTTGGGCTTGCTTCGCAAGACGAAAGCCCATAGGGAAATCTCTGGGACAGCGGGGAAGCGCAGCGCATTTAGAAGCGCTCGGGGAAAGCAGCGCACTTCGCTGCTTTGCCCAGAGTGCTTTTAAATGCGGGCGGCGGTGAGGGAATCCCTTGGCCCCCCGCCGGACTTCCCGAAGCTCTTTTGAAGTCCGGTGGGGGTCCAAGGGATTCCTTCCCAGCCGCCCGCGTTTAAAAGCACTCCGGGGAAAGCAGCGCACTTCGCTGCTTTCCCTGGAGTGCTTTTAAATGCGGGCGGCTGGGAGGGAATCCCTTGGCCCCCCGCCGGACTTCCCGAAGCTCTTTTGAAGTCCGGCGGGGGGGGGGGGCAAGGGATTCCTTCCCAGCCGCCTGCGTTTAAAAGCACTCCGGGGAAAGCAGCGCACTTCGCTGCTTTGCCCAGAGTGCTTTTAAAAGCGGGCGGCTGGGAGGGAATCCCTTGGCCCCCCGCCGGACTTCCCGAAGCTCTTTTGAAGTCCGGCGGGGGGGGCAAGGGATTCCTTCCCAGCCGCCTGCGTTTAAAAGCACTCCGGGGAAAGCAGCGCACTTCGCTGCTTTCCCCGGAGTGCTTTTAAATGCGGGCGGCGGTGAGGGAATCCCTTGGCCCCCCGCCGGACTTCCCGAAGCTCTTTTGAAGTCCGGCGGGGGGCCAAGGGATTCCCTCACCGCCGCCCGCCTTTAGAAGCGCTCGGGGGAACACCTGCCCCAGCCGCCCCACTTCGGAACGCTGTTCCGAAACGGGGCGGGGGGCGGGAACACCTTCTGAAGGCGGGCAGGGGGCGAAAGTCTTTGTCCCCCCTGCCTGCCTTCCCAGGGGCTTTAAAATCGCCCCGGACAGCGGAGAAGTCCTCCGCTGTCCGGGGCGATTTTAAAATGCCGCCCGCCAGTATTTTAAGATCGCCCCGGACAGCGGAGAAGTCCTCCGCTGTCCCAGGGTTTTTTAAAATGCTGGGGGTGGGAAGAAAAGCCCTTGTCCCCCCCCCAGCCTTCAGAAGAGGTCCGGGGACAGACTGTCCCCGGACCTGGTCTGAAGGCGGTTTCCCTAGGAACGCATTAATTGATTTTCAATGCATTCCTATGGGAAACCGTGCATCGCAAGACGAAAAAACCGCAAGACGAAGAGACTTGCGGAACGAATTAATTTCGTCTTGCGAGGCACCACTGTATTAGTTATCTTTCTACAGACATCCTACAACAAGGGCCAGTGGACATTGTAAATCACCACAGCAGAACATTTTACTTCCTGTGAGGATCAGTTTTCAAAAAAAGCAGTTCATCCATTTACATATAGACTAATAACATGCTGACTGTATCCACAAAAGCTTCAAAAGCCAAATAATTTTCATTGCCTAAGAGGACTTATTTTACGTAGCCTGTCTCTTAGCATGGCTCTTAGCTTATTAGTCCTATGATCTTAATGTGTGTAAGAATGTTGATTTCTTTTTGACACCAAAGTATGCCCAATTATGTCAACAGGGGTGTTGTTTTTTATTTTTTTCTTTCTTTAGTCTGCAAAGGTATTAATTTAAATTGGCTTTACTGGAAAAGTAATTTTTGAGACTGTACCTGTTTCCAGAGCAAGAAGACAGCTGTCCATTTCCCTTATAAGTTCTTCTACTTTAGCCAGTCTTGACTGTAGTTTTTCCCACTGAAGCTTAAATGTAAAAATGTGGTTAATTGTTTATTATTAGTAGTAATATAATATGTAAATTATGGCTAGATTCTATCTTAGCAAGCAAATATTATTAAAGGACATTTCTGGCTACTAAATAAAACCAGTTTTTAAAAAACATTTTCCTGTTACATGTATTTCCTAATGGTCTTTCCAACAAAGGATGGGCTCTGGCCCACAGAAGCTGTTTCAGCAACATGACAACAGTAGGTATCCCAAACTTTTTATTGGGCCCCAAATGAAATCAGTTTACAGTATCAGATTAAAACACGCAGGAGAGAACACCAGAGTGACTATGCCTTTTTACTGATTTGTAGGGGAGAAGGACGAGAACAGAGACAGTATAGTACACTAGATGAACTGCTATATTTTGATATAGGGTCTTGTTCAAGTAAGGAATCCGCTCACTATGTAGCCTTTATCTCAAAGTCTAAACCTATACCACGTTAATAAACAAAAATAAGAATTATAAAGAAAACTACAAACAAGCAGATCCACCAAACAGGATTATATGTTTTAGCCATAGAGCTAAAAGTTACACTGAAACTATCTTTTCCCGCTGCCCCACTTTCCAAACTAAGATACACAACTCCTCTAGCACCCATGCTATTTCCCCATTTTATTCCATAATATAAATGTGAAGCTAAATGCAGGAACCAAACTGTGTTTAAGGACATGAGGAAATAAGACAACCTCTCTCACATGCAGCAGTTAGTGTTGGACTTTTAACCAGAGACACTTTGGTTCAAATCCTTGTTTAGGCATGAAGCTCACCTTGGGTGAGCCCTCATCTCTCAGCCTAACATATCTCATAGTTGTTGTGAGGAATAATCAGGACAGTCCTTTGTAGAATGCCCAGAACTCATTGGAAGGAGGGAAGGATGCAAAAAGGAAGACATCTCTATACGTGGAAAGGCAGCCAAGTATTATCTCACTGGTTACCTCAAAAATTTACCTGTCCATTTTGCACCAGCTTTCTATATAATGTTGCTTTTCCTTTGTGAGCAAGAACTTTACTCTTCTTGAGGAAACTGGATTTCATTTCGCGTAGCCCTTCTCCAAAGCGTTTCAGCTGCAGTGGAATGGAATACATTAGCAGAATAAGGGAACTGGAAGTGAACATGATAGTTTTATTTTATTTTTTAATGACAGAACCTCTCAAGTGCACCTTGGTTGGCAGTGGGAAGCACCTGTCCCAGGAAACACTTTCTTTCCCCACCCCCATGTGTTGCTGGTTTGCTCACTGGCCCCAAATTTAAGTTCTTTATGGAGGTGTCCCTAGAGTAAGTTGATTCACCCTTCATTTGCAATGTGTAGTTTGGCCCTTGGTGCATGTCTGCAACAGATCTCTCTCTGTTTGCTCATTATTTGTATAAGAATATACCACAAAACTAGTTTATGCAGACTACACCCCATTTGATTAAAAGTACTCTTCAATGCTACAGATCTAGATTTTATTGCATTATTCTTCCCTCCACCAACAGATATTTTTGCAGTGTTTTATTATGCTGATTTAGAAACATCACTGAGAAACCATCTCCTCTTACATTAGCCTGACCACTTTGTACAATATATTGCTGAGCCCTATACTAATTGTGTCCCACTTGTGACCAAGGTATGGTTGATGAGAAAAAAGAGGAACTTCCAATGCCCAAATTGTGGTATATCCTTCCTGTGGGAACCAATTGGCTCCTTTTCTTACAGTTTTTCACTAACTGACTGAAAGTTTACTTTTCTGGCAACCATTGGTCTTTCATTTTGTAATGTTTTGATCTGCCAAGCCTGCTTCTGCCTTTAAATTGTTTTATTTCTATTACAGTGGTACCTCGGTTTTCGAGCGTCTCAGAAGCCGAATGTTTCAGTTTTCGAACGCCAAAAACCTGGAAGTAATTGCTTCTGTTTTCAAATGCACCTTGGAAGTTGAACGGCTTTCGCTGCATGTTTTCCAATTTTTCCAATTGAACCTGCAGCCAGCCCTTTGTGCCTCAGTTTTTGAATGTTTTAGAAGTTGAACGGACTTCCTAAACAGATTACGCTTGAGAACCGAGGCACCACTATATGGGATTGTGGTTTTTAATTGTTGCAAACTGCCATGAGAGATGCAAATGCATTAGAAGTCTGTAGCTTTCTAAACAAACAAACAAACAAACATTTAATTATTCAGAATGAGTCAGTTGCCCATACCTCCTCATCCGAACAGGTTCTCATTACTCCCCATAGACTTTTGTTCACATTCACCAGAAGTTTATGCTGGTATTCTGCATACAATTTTAATCTGAAATTTTAATTATAAATAATGATTGTAATAATTACATTGTGCAATTTTTCTAGAAAAAGAGGTACCAGAACTCACCATGAATGCCTCCCTTGTTCTCTTAGAATGGCAATGGTGCCCACCTAAGAGGTGCCAGAACTGAGTTTGAGTGAGTTCCAGCTTGAAAAAAAAGCCCTGGTTATATATAACATTTTAATATATTATAATATTATATAATATATTATATAATATATAATAATATTTCTGGTGTGCTTCTATCTTAAGAGAATCAGCAGCGCCTTCAAATGACCTGTGATTCTGGCCTGGAATAAATTCTGCTCTTCATAGATTTTAATGTCGAAACTATTCTAAGATAGCATTTCTGAGAACATAATTTCATTTGGCAAGCACTTGTGACCAACTCCTTTAGGAACAGAATGCTGGACTAGATAGTCCTTTGGTGTTATCCAGCATTTGTCCTATTTAGAGATTATGTGTACTGGACTACAGTATGCTGTTGACAGCATCCAATCCAATCCAGAACTTTAAACTATGAAGGAACACATTGGCTAGGATCCAAAAAGCCCCATCTGTGTCACTTAGATATCCTCTGTTTCTTTTTTGGACTCCAGCTAATTCAGCTGTGTCAGAGATCACTGCAGGATTTTCAGGTGACTCTGAAAAAGGGGCCTGAGGTGCCCTAATGCAGATGTAGCAGCACCTCATATGGGCCTTTTGCTCTCACTGCTTAAGGGTTTTTGAGCTATCTGTATGAAACCTTCCAAGCTTATACAGGACAATATACCTTAATGAGGTTTAGCTGCCGTAGAACATGATGATCTATTACCTAGCCACATATTTCACCTACATTTAATTCAGCTCACTTTGACCTCCGATCATATTTAACTGCTTGGCTCCCTTCATCATGATCAAAGGCACCTTATATCTAGAGATGGAAGTGATGTACTTTATCACAACTGTTTCTGTTCTGCACATGTTCACCATTAAGCCCCATTTCTGTGTGAATTTAAAACAACCTTATTTTTTTTCATAACTAAAAACAACATTTTAGCAAATAAACAAATGTTAGCTTTGTAATATGGTGAACTGAGGGATGCCTCTTAGTTCTTTTCTTGTTCAGTTTTATTCTAATTAGAACAGCTAGAAAACACAGCTCCTTCTACACAGGTTGAAAATATTTGTGAAAATGCTTCAGGAAGCAGCCATATATTATTATGTGTATAATTATTCCTAAATAATTGTAGTGGTGTGTGTGTGTAAGTGTAACGGTGGTGCCAATGTTGGCAGCCTTTTTTCTGTACAATTACCCTGGAAGAGGCAACATGTAATGAATGACATCCACTTGCTTCTTAGAGCATTTCTTGAAGTATAGTGAATCAGCCAAGTTTGTTCTAAAAGGTAGAGTAAATTAAATCTTCCAGCATCTCTACCTAGACCACATCTTTCTTCATTCACTTCTTTTCTGTATACATATGTAAACAATAAAACAATTGTGGAAGCGTTTCTACGGGGGGGGGGGGCAGGGGGATAACCATTTATAGTTGCCTGGTTTTTTATCACCAATTTCAATCTCTTCTAGTTAATAAGAGGGTTCAGATAACGGATATGACCACTGTATCCCAGAAAATTGGGAGCAAAGGGTGGGAGGGAGGAAAAGCTAAATATGGAAGAGATAAGTGCCTGCATTCTCCAGCATACTTGTAAGGCGCACAGACAACTTCAATACCTGCATTTAAAAGAGCTTGTGAAACTCCCAGCAAAAGTGTCATGCAAACCCTATTGAAGAGATCAACTTATATCAATGATAACACACATCTGACAGAAGTTGCAGTAATCAAAAATATACTCTATGAACAAAATTTGCAAGCATCTTACTCTTCTATTATCTTGTAGAGAGCTTGGCAATCTTCTTTGTAAATTTGGAACTTGGGACAGTAAACGTACTCGTTCAAAAACTCATCTTCCGGGGTAAGAGCTGTGTTAACTGCATGCTATAGAGAGGAAAATAAAAGTCAACAGGGTTTCATATATTTAAGAGTCCAAAAGACATGATGTATATTCAAATAGAAGAATTACAGCCAGATGTTAAGTGTGTCTGTCAGAGCTGCTTCCAGATCCTAGCTCACAGAGGATCACGCTAGCCAGCGGTCACTTTATAAAAGTCTTTATTGAGTTACAGTTTCCATTCTCAGGCTGCTGCGCGCAACTCTACGTCTTAAGGGTTAGACCGGCGAAGCTCCGTCTGAGTCTCCGCCCCCTGTGCACCAGCTTACTAACCTAGCTTTACTCCACCTTTTCCGCCTGACCGTTCTTCTCTGGGTCCCTCTGCCCCCCGGGGTCTCTTCCTTCCGGGACTCTTCTGACGCGGACCCCCCGAACCCTCCTGTCTCCTTGCGCCGGGCTTTAGGACCTGGCTCCCTTTCCGGGCTGCTTACTGCGCCACCTTCCTGTGCATTTGAACTTGGCGCGCGCGCCCAACCTTCCACTTTCCTCCTGACCGTTTCTTCACTCTCCGATGGAGGTGTGGCCACTCCTGACTCGTGCCCTCCCTCCTGTTGCGAGCTGCCAGCGCTTGATGCCTGGCGCCCTTCTTCTCCCCTGCTCTCTGTTGGTGACGCTAGTCCCGATTTCCAACTGCTCCCCTCTGAGCCCCCTCTGGACCCTTCTTCCTGGGGTGTCCCCCTAGGCTCCCCCCTTGCTCTGGCCACTGGTGCTCCTTTCTGTGAATCTTCTGATTCACTGGAAAGACTCGGAGATCTCGGGTCGTCGTCATCACTCATCTTTTCTTCTGCCTCCTCCCCCTCGCTCTCTGTTTCCTCCCTTGCCCTCGCCTCTGCTCCTGAACCCCTGACAGTGTCTTTATTGCTGCAGGAGTTCTGAATAGACCAGAAGCTTTTTAAATTGCCCAAGAGCAAGAAAGACAAAAGCAAACTTTGGCCAAGCTCATGGTTAATGAAGATGTCGCCGACTGTAATGGTTGCATGAAGAGTTACAAAAGCACATAAAAGTACTAATGGATCTCAGTTAACATATGGTACAAGTTATCACCAAGCTCATTCTGAAACTGAAGCAAAAAGTCAAAAAGAGTTTACGAGTATATATAGTGTGGGTCTTGTAACAATTTCCAAACACATATTTTACATGTTATTAAATGTAGATCTGTATGTCTGTATGCTTACTTTGGGTGAGACCAAACTCTGGTGAGGAGAGTGTATCACATCAACTTGGAGGAGTGTGAAAAATTCACCGACTGTGATAGTACCATCCTGCAGTTTCTGAAAATGAAGTGTTCACACATAACTACTTAAAATAGTCTTAGTATTACCTGAGGTGCTAGATCAAAACGAACAGAAATCATAATACCAAGATTAAAATGATAAATTAATAAAAAGCAGCCTCAGCAGAAACAACACAAACACAACAAATAAACAGCAGTAACATTCAGAGGCATCTGGTAACAGAGAGAAGACTATCTAAATGTCTTACATTACACATCTAAAATGGAAGCCTGCTGGATATCACTAGGGGTGTTATTCTATAACTGCAGCAATATATACACTGTTCACAGATAAGAGAATTAAAGGGCTTTAAGCTTCTTACATACCTCCTTCAAATTTTGGTCACAAATAATGTTCGTGAGAAGCGGAATCTCCATTTCACTATTTTGCTGAACTAGGGGGGAAAACAGACGTGCTAAACAAGAAATTGTGTCCCAATTATATACAGAATACCCACAATATATCAATGTTAAGTGAAGGCCACTTCAGTCTAGATTAGTGGTCTGAAGTGATTTTTATTAATTTGATTTAGGATTGTGATCTTTGTTAGATCAAGTCCTGGTGATCTTTGAGATCTTAACAATGAAGTGCCTGTAACCGAGTAGATCTGCACCCCCAATTCATAATACGGAGGTTTATAAAATAGTAATAATACAAATAGTGTAGTTAATATCAAAATGCTGCTCTCAAAATACTAGAAGCATAAAAAATGTTATGTAAAATCTTTAGATGATTCAAATACTATTCAAGGCAGATTACACGCAGCAGCTCCTGATGCTCTGACCAATGCAGGACACGTGCCTTTTCCTTTGGTTCTAAATCTCAGGGCAATTGGCAGTTGGAACAGTTTTTTCCGGGGGAGGGGAGAGAAGAGTAGCTCTCTGCAGTTGCTCATTTCTGACCAATGGCCAGGGCCAGGCTAGTTTTCCCCTTGCCATTATGTTCCTCCTGGCAGAGAGAGGAGGCACCATCCAATAGCCTTCGGTAGACAGTTTAATACATGGGTATCTTCTAGAATTTACCACAACAATATGCAACAATGCCAGAGTTTTCAACAGCATCGGACAAGTTTAGGGTGGATCAACCATCAATAGCTATTAAGGATCCATCTATCAATAGCGATTAACCCTAAAAGCTAATAACATAAGCTTCTTATTAGTGTCAATAGACTTCCATAAATACTGGGGCAAATAGCCTATCTATATTCATCATACCCTGTGTGTGGGCTTGCTGGTTCTTTTTGAAAACAGAACACTGAAGGAGATGGACTTCTAATCTTAGCCAGCAAGGCAGCTGCGTTCTTAGCAGTGCCAAAGGAAGAAAGGGTGAATTGCGGTAAGAGTATGACTGAAAACTGTAAGAGAACAGAGGACCTGGCACTTTTTTCCATTATAGCTTCCCACTTTGAAGAAGCATCTCAGAGGAGACTCTAATCAGAGGTGATGGTTTGGATTCCAAGTAGGTTAAGTAAGTTTACAGGATATTTTTTTACTGGCTTAACTTACCACTATAGCTATCTGCACCCACTCAAAAGTTTCACCAGGGCTGCTGAGAAAGGAAAATTGCTCCAAACTAAGTAGACCTCAATTCACTGTCCTCTCCTCCAGCAGCTTCTTGCTCTAAAATATTGTTGAAATGCAAAGGGGGCAGGGGCGGGTCTATTTGGACTTGCAAAAGTAGAACAGTAACCTGACGAAGCAAGACTATGCATATGGGCACAAATCAGATATAATCTTTTGACAAGTTATTTTGAGAATTTCCATTGGAACCCTTAGATGACACTAAATACAAGAGTGTCTCATTTAGAAGCTTGTCTATCCTATTTGCATAAGTGTGCTTGTGAAGCCATTCATTCCTGAATACATCTATCACATACAGGATACTGTAGTGTTCTTTACTGATTGAATTAGTTGAAATCAATATAGTCAGATAAGAAGGAATTCTTACTAGAGAAGTCTGGATCAGCCTTAACCGAATCCAAAGAGCTGCTGTTGCTGCTTTGCTTCTTTTCCATATTTGTAGCTAATAGGTCGGTAACATTTTCACCTTCCTGTGTTTCATGAGCTAACATTGTGCTGGAGAGGGGCTAAAATAATAAAAAATAATTATTCAATAAAAGTTAAATTAGCAAGATTATTTGGAGATACAGCAACTCAACTATTTCTTTGTTTGCTGTGGATCACCAAATATTTGAAAGACCACCTGATTTTTAAAAAACGTTATTTCTTACCCACCCTTCAGGAGCACAGCACTACAACTGAAGGAATCAGTTGCCCCCCACACCACTTAATGAATTTATAGCTACTATACCATTTCAGCTTCCTTTAGGATAAAACCCACTGTTAAATATGTACTTTGTTCATTAATTCATAGGTGATTTTACAGACTCGAGAAAATGTGACCAAGTGCCAAACAATCATCTTAAACCCACCTGCTTTAACTCTACTGCATCATTCCAGCCCTCATCTGTCTTGAGCTTCTTTTCCTGCTGAAGTTTCTCATCATCTTGATTCCAAGACCTTCTCTTCCTGTTACTTGTTTCAAACACTCCAAGCAGCCAGCCTTCCGTATCAGCAAGCTCCTTTTCATTCATCAGCTTTTCTGGCACTTCACAACCTAAAGACTCATCAAAATCCACTTCACCTACACATGCAGGAAGCAGTTCTTCATCTATATAATGAGATGGACTCAAGTTGGGGGTAACTTTGTCCAGGGATCTCCTGAGAAACTGAGTGATTTTTGAACCTTGAGTTTCTACCTTCTCTTCTGATCTGGCACCAATATATTCTACATTAGAAACAGTAGGCTTCCTTTTATTTGGCAGTTTAGGTGGGAAGATACCCAGGGCTGATTTTCTCATCTTACAGCTATCATTCCACATGGCATTTAAGGGCACAGAGAGAGGAGCAACATCTGTAAAATCATTGTTTGTCCACTCATTAGAAGCAGCAGGAATATTAGATACTTTTTTTGCATCTTCTCTCAACTCCAAATGATCAGCTGGCTTCAATGCCATTTGGGGCAATTCTTTCCCAATGTCTTGAGAGGGTAGGAAAAGTTCAGACTTCTTCCCATTATCATTAAGCTTTGAACAATCACTGACAACATCAGACAGTTTAGACAAAAGGATTGGTTCCTCCTCTGAAGTAACATTATTGATGGGAGGAGGGTCCATGTTATTATCTTTTGCATTGCTACTCCAGTCACACAACACAGTACCACATTTTTTAGTTATTTTATCAACTGGAAAAGCCTCTGTTTCTCCAGCAAACCTACCAACCTGTCTTGACTGAGATAACTTTCTTGGATCATCTTTCAGGCTCTTGAATTCAGCAGTTGATATGCACATTCTCTCTGTGTTTGATTCAATAGCAGTTTCCTCATGTAACTTTGTATATGACGCAGACATTTTAACTGGAAATGTAAAATCATTTTTTCCACAATATCCATCATTCAAGGTAGATTCTTTTGCAAAATTAGCTTTAAATGTGCAGGATTCCAGCTGTTTCTCTTGGATTTTCAAAAAGTTCTGTTGTTCTGGGACAATTTCCAGAGCTATAGGTAGCGTCACGCTGGCAGGTGAAATGCATTTTTGAGAGATATCATTGTCAATTTGGGCATTGTGTTTCCCCCCATAACTGAAATGGGGAAATTCAGAGCTAGATTTTGTCCGAGAATGAAAACATTGATTTTTAACACCATTCACCTCCATGTTCTCACAGCCTGAAAATCCAAAAGCCTTTTCTTCTGACCTTGTGGAGGACTTTGGTCTTTGTTTCTCAGCATCACATGGATAGTTAGGGTTGTAAGTTATAACTGCTTGATTTCTAGTAGCTTCTATATCTTGCAATGTCCCCCTACATGTAGGGAAAGGTACATTACCTAAATTCTGTCTTAAGTTTTTAGTTAGCATTTCTTGTTTCTCAAGTGCCTCCAGGTTCCCATTAACAGCAGCACTAGGTGGCAGGATTGTGACTTCTGTGCCATCCTGGTAAAATGCAAATGCATCAGTCTTATTGGGGTGGCCTAAGAGCTTAGCTTGGCTAGCTAGCTGGCAATACAGGGATGTTCTGCTGCCAAATGGCATTGTCTGCCTTTTAACCATTTCTGTGCCAGCCATAGCTAATGTTGCAATTTGATCTGATGAGGGTTCCCATCCAGCATCCATTTCCAGCTTCATCACATTCCAAGGCAAGTTTCCCTTAGGGTTTTTAGCAATGGCATAAGATCCTGCAATGTTCATATCATCCTGATGAAACTGTATATGGGGAGAGTTTTCTGACGGGGAGATGTTATCAACATTTACAGTTATTGTATGGCACTTTGTCATCTCCATTTCATTATCATGTAGGGCAAGAACAGTATTATCTGTAACTGAGCCTGGTATTGTGGTAGTGCTCATCTCTTGCTGCGGCAAAGACTTGAAACATCTGTTTAAAAATGCACTTGATATGGGTTTTGTTATTTCCATTGAGTTATTGCACATTATCGTTTTATTTGCAGGAACAAAAGCAGTGGATTTCGTTATTGCTGCATCACTGCTGTGTGTGGACATACTGTTTTTATCTACCGGAGCGGAGGACAGTACTTGAGTAGCTACCTTGGCCCATGGGATAATAATATCACTGTTTACTGACACTGTTTGGCTCCTCATAAACGTCATCTCATTGTCTTTATCCAAGCAACACATGGTCTCTTCCTTGGCTGAACTTGATCGAATCACCTTGTCCATCTCTTTTTTCTTCAGCTGCAAAGGTTTGAAAGCAGTATCTTCTCGAGATGTATTGATTATGTGACTTATAGGCTTAGTTACTTCCATGCTGTTATTGTGCATATACATAATTGTTTTACCTTCTGGAAAAGCTGTGGACTTGCTTATTGCCATGTTACTGCTAAATACAGACATGTTGGTACTCCCTGCGGGTATCCATGATTGTGCTAGAGGAGCTTCCTCTACTGCCATTGTAAGGCTCTTGGTAAACTCCATTTCATTGTCTTCACTCTGGGGAAATACAAGAGTTTTGTCACAAGCTGGTCCGGTTACATTAGTTGATCCCAACTCACTTTGTTTTTGCATAGCTTGGGCACCAGCAGCTTTTACAGGTTGATCTATTATGGTTGTTATGGCTTTAGTCTCGTCCATGTTGTTATGATAAACAGTTTTATCCAAAGGTTGTAAGGAGGGCACCTGAGATGTTCTTTCACACTGCTGTATATCATACTGCGCTGCTACTGTACAGCTCCTGGTAAACTCCATTTCATTGTCTTCACTCTGGGGAAATAAAACTGTCTTATCTAATAGAGTTATACCTTTCTTACCAATTCCCATTTCTTGAGATGGCATATCTTGGAATCCAGCAGCATTTATAGGATTATCTATTAAGTATGTGGGTTTAGTTATTTCCATGTCCTCACCAAATCCAAATATAGAAGTTTTATCTGCAGAATTTAAGGATGCTGCATTGTTTAAAACCCCACTTTTTCTATTAGTGTTACCATGTAGAACAGGCATAGAAGTAACAGATCTGAAGGGCATAGAAAATGGAATAGTTCCCTGATAACAAGACACTGAGGCATCACTGCTAGCATTTTTTATGCTAACGCCTCCTTCATTAACGTTTGCATAGTTTTGCCTGTTAGCAGGTCTTCCAAAATCTGTGTTCTTGCTATTTCCGCCTTCTAAGTAGGTATATACATTCTCCTTTGAAGGACACACATTTCTTTTTGAAGCCTCTGAAGCAACGGGTGAAGGAAATAGTTTAGTGGACTTCAAGCTTTTCAAGAAGTCATCAAAATTTATTTTGTTTGTGTTTTCAGTGTTTGTCTTCTGTTGAGACAAACAGGACTCATTTCCCTTTGTAGCGCAGCTATTAAAACTGAGATCATTCATTTGTATAACTTCTTGTTCCAATTCAGTGGCATGCTTAATTATTATAGTGTGACCAGACGTCATATCCATTTCATTTTCATCTGAGAAGAGGAGCGTCCTATCCATTTTGCTCCATTCTTGCTTGTTGTTTACGTTATCCTATTAAAAAAAAAGAAAAAAAGAAACAAACTGTTTACTGAAACTTATGTACAGGCAGCGACCACTTTAGGCACGTCCAACTGACATGTGACTGCCAAAACGCGGGTCCTTTTGGAGGGGAGGAATGGGGGTGGAACGGGCTTATGCATGTTCCACTGATGGGTGGGGGGGGCCAGGAATGGAGCCCCCATGCAAAATGGTTGCTGCCTATACAGTAATACCTCAGGTTAAGTACTCAATTCGTTCCGGAGGTCTGTTCTTAACCTGAAGCACCACTTCAGCTAATGGGGCCTCCTGCTGCTGTTGTGCCGCCGAAGCACAATTTCTGTTCTCATCCTGAAGCAAAGTTCTTAACCTGAAGCACTATTTCTGGGTTAGCGGAGTCTGTAACCTGAAGCGTATGTAACTCGAGGTACCACTGTACTTAACTTCTAAGCACATTTAACCTAACTTTCAGATACCAAAATGGTAAGGCCAGCTTACACTACTGACTAGTTAAACAAAGAATGCAAAGATTGGGGGCAGGGAGGAACCAGGTCTTCTAAAGTAAGTAAGTACAGTCATACCTCAGGTTGAAGTAGCTTCGGGATAAGTATTTTCAGGTTGCGCTCCGCGGCGACCCAGAAGTAACGGAGCGCGTTACTTCCTGGTTTTGCCGCTCATGCAGATGCTCAAAATGACATCACACGCATGCACGGAAGCAGTGAATCGCGACCCACGGGCTGCGTTCGCTTCAGGATGCGAACGGGGCTCTGGAACAGACTCCGTTTGCATCCAGAGGTACCACTGTATTCTTCAGTGTGTTGCTCTTTATTTTGTTGACAGCAGTTTTTGCCAACCTGGTGTCCTCCAGATGTTAGACCAGAAGGCCCATCAACCTCAGCCACCATGACATCATTGAAGTTGTAGTTGAACAACATGGGATGTGGGCAGGCCCAAGAACATCTGATTGATGAAAGCTAGCATACAGAATTTTATACTCGAGTGAGGCGGGCGGCATGACAGACCCGAAAGGAGCCCTTTCTCGCTGCTGGTCCCGCTGCCGCCGCCCGCTTCTCACAAGGGCACTGAGCTGCTCCCAACTGCGGCTCCTATGCCTGCCCTTGCAAGCGGCAGAGGTGCTGGTGGAGGAACGAGCAGCCTGAAAGCAGCCCCTTTGGGCTGCTTGTTCTTCCTCCGCCACTGCCGCCACCAGGTTTGTGGTGTGGTGAATCAGCTTATACTCGAGTCATTAAGTTTTCCCAGTTTTTTGTGCTAAAATTAGGTGCCTCGGCTTATATTCAGATCAGCTTATACTCAAGTATATATGGTATTACGTTAGAGGAACAAATGTTGGTTTTTTTTACCTCCAATTGTTGCAAAGGTGTCCTGATGGGAGCATGAAGTAAGGTGTTCATCCCTTTTAAGAAGGAAAAAAAATAAAAATGTTTATTTACGCAACAGACATTCTGAAGCCAAAATATTGGATGGTTAGTTCAAATTAATGCGTGAGATAAGATAAGATAAGATAATATTTATTGCGGCCATAGGCCCATACAGGTAAAAACAACACATAAGTGACAGCTTGTGCCGTGGGGGAAAAAAAACAGTCACTAAAACACCACTATAACAATAAAATACTATAAGATGGAAAGGCATGCTACGCCTTAATTAGCTTGTAGCGCTCCTTGGCGTCGCTTTTGGGAGAGGACAGCGACCAGGAACCTAGCCACTTTCAGGGTCGTGTGGGAATCCTTATCCTGCAAGATTTGGGCAAGGTGGAATTTTGGTGGGGTACCCTCTAGTTTCTGTATGATTGATCCCAACAAATTTGCCCGTGGCACATTGAACAAGGGGCAAGTGAACATAATGTGCTGAAGCGACTCCGGCGTCACCTTATCACATTCGCACGTAGCGGGGTCTTGGCCCTTTGAGAATCTATGTCTCAGGACATTGGAGGGGAAAACGTTGAACCTCGCTTTGGTGAAGGCCAGTCTATGGGCAACAGTCGAAAGGGAGGAGAGGTATGATGGAACGCAATAAGCTAAAGTGATACCAATGTTCTGGGGCGAACAGACACCTCCCCCCAGCATATAATTTTGCTGTAAGTCGATGTCATCCAGTCTTTGACGGATCAGTCTTTGAGCAGTGATTTGGTCTAGTTTTAGGGAATCTGAGGGAGAGATTCCATAGCTCAGGAGTTTGGCATGAATTTTACTAGTCCAAAGGCTGGAGAATTCATCTCGCCATAAGCATTGGACAAGGTAATGGTTTGGTAATCTATGCCACAATGATAACCAGTAATTGAAGACTTGCTTCCACAGGCAAGTTTCTAAGGATGCGATCTTCAATTCTAGTCGCATGGCTGCGTTGCTTACGCACAGGGGGAGCATTAGGAGCCGACGAAGGAATTGGCTTTGCAGAGTCTCAAGGGGAGCAAGGTCTGTCATCACGGCCCAGAGCGGGGCAGCATAAGCAAGCACTGCAACCACTTTTGCCTTGAACACCTTTAGGGCCGAGGGAACATGCAGAGCTCCGTCCGAAAAGAAAAATCGGAGGAGCGCATATGACAGGGTTTTGGCCTTGTTAAGTAGGTGTTGAATTTGAGCTTTCCATCCCAAGTTGTATTGAAAAATAACTCCTAGATATTGAAATTTTAGGACTTGCTCTATTTTTGCTCCACCAAGCTTCCATTTGTATAATCTCCGGCTTCTGGAGAAAATCAGAATCTTGGACTTAGCATGGTTGATGGTTAATTGGTTGAGTTGGCAATACGTGGCAAAGATCTTCAGAGCTCTGGTTAGTCCAACACGTGTATAAGATAGAATTACCGCGTCGTCCACATATAAAAGGAGTGGGCAGCGGTAATCCGCTAGTCTAGGCGCGTGTGTACTTGGAGATGAGTTAACTAGGGGTGCTTGCATGTCGCTGATGAAAAGGTTGAATAGGCAGGGAGCCAATATACATCCTTGGCGCACTCCCTTGTTTATTGGTATCGAATTTGTGAGGTCGCCCGCAGGAGTAAGTCTCACTCTGGCAAGGGTACCTTCGTGGAGCTGACTTATGAGCCATAAGAGTCTTCTATCAATGCCCTGTTTCGCAAGTTTCTCCCAAAGAATATTTCTAGGAACGCTGTCAAAGGCTGCCTTTAGATCTAAGAAGGCAGCACAGAGGTAGCCCCGGGGAGGGGAGGAGTACTTCCGTGCCAGATGATAAAGAATTATCGCATGATCTGTTGTAGAACGTTTAGTTCTGAACCCTGCTTGTTCGTGGCCAATCTGGTTAGTCTCATCTACCCATCGCAATAATTTAGTCAGCAAAAAGCTGGCATAAATTTTCCCTATGATCGAAAGGAGGCTGATGTTACGGTAGTTTTCCGGCTCCGTTGGGGAACCTTTTTTATGAATTGGTACTATAATGGCCTCCTTCCATATTTTGGGGATGAGACCGGAAGCGTTGATTGCATCGAAGGTTTTGGCCAAGATGCCGGCCCACCATTTTGGGTGTAGTTTGATGGCTTCAGCAGGGATCAGGTCGGGCCCAGGGGCTTTGCCCGGTTTCAGCTGAGCTATTAGCTTGGCTATTTCGTCAGGATCGGTGGGAGGCCAGATAGGTAGGTGGGTAAACAGATGCATCAGATGGTCGGAGGGAGCATCTGCCTGTGAGAAGCATTTCTTCAGGAACAATTCCCATGTCGGTGCAGAGATGACTGCCCTTGGGTATTTCCTCACCCTTCTGTTAATCAAAGACCAGAATTCCCTGGATCTGTGTGGTTTTGACGCAGTAATCAAAGCCTGCCAACGATTATGTTGCCACTCACGCTTGGCGGTTTTCTGCGTGCGTTTGTAGACTTGCTTGGCTTGGGCATAACTAGCTGGCAGAGTAGATGCATCGGAGATCTTATATACATTATATATAGCACGGAGGCGCTGTCTTGCTTGTTTGCACTGCGAATTATACCAGGGGGCACCGTAAGTATACTCGTTTCGATTTAAATTTTTGGGTGGCAACCTAAAGAAGGACGAAAGATCAGTCGTATGATGGTGGAAGCGCTTCAGCACTATGCTATGCTCGTCTGAGGCAGAGCCTATGTTGGAATGGGGCCCGAGGATTTCTTTTTGAAAGAATTCCTGGTACCTTTGAGCCTGGGTCTCCGACCATTTGATTCCTCTTACTTGGAGAGATTCGTTGGTTACCATCTGGGTCGCATGTCTATGAGCCTCCGGCTGCCAGTTCAGGGAAAGCTTAGCTACAAGGGGAAGATGATCACTAAATTGTACATTCTCGATCTTAAAAGTGGAAATACACTTAAGTAGATCCCTAGAGACCAACAGGTAATCGAGGACGCTGTTTGATTTAACGCTCAGGTGAGTGAAATCCCCTGGAATATCAGGGAGGCATGTGCCATTTAAGGGGACCAAATTCAAACGGATGGCCATTTGATAGAGGAGCACCCCAGCCTCATTTGCTCTGTGGTCTTTAGAAGTTCTCCTCATGATATGTTCCAGGTCGTAATTATCAAGGTTTGGGGTAACCCACCATTTGGCTTTGGTCAGCGAGTCCCAGTTTGCTGCTGTGCGGGCATTAAAATCGCCACCTATTATGGCCGGGGTGTTAGGGAACTTAACATAGCATGAGAGCAAATGCTCTTCTAGCGAGTCCCATTTAGAGCCCAGTTCGAGGGAAGAACCCCCAGGTGGCAAGTAAACATTTGTAACTAGGAGCGAGATCTTTTCCCCCGCAATCAGCCCGGTAAGGGCGTAGGGAGGCAGGGCCTGTACTAGCGTAAATTTAGCATGTAGGTTGAGGGAGATGCCTATTATTAGGCCCCCTTTAGGGCGGCCTCCTTTCAGGGAGGGGCAGGCAGGGAGTTCTAGCAGCTCAAAGCCATTTAGGACAATTTTCTCTACTTCCCACGATTCTTGGAACAAGATGATATGAAACAGGTTAATAAACTCCAAGAATTCTGGCTCATGTTTTTTTCCCCTCCATCCCGCGATGTTCCAGCTGAGGACTGATAGGGGGGAGTTCCTGTTGTGTTCAATTCGTTGTCAATTCAGGGAGAGAAGTGAGTCCTTTGGAGGCAGGGCAGACCCCACAAAAAAGTCAGTTATTTTGCTTTGCATGGCAGGCACCTGCTGGAGGTGCCTGATCTTGAAGTTGGTAGTGAGGTGTTCAGACTGGGGCGACAGAACGGGTCTCCCGCTGGCTGGCCCAAGGGCGGACACTTCAGTGGGAGACTCCACAGGATTTGCTGAGACTGCCCCACCGCGAGGTCTAAAGGTCGCCGATGAAACCATTTGATTTATATGTCCGGCCGGGTCTTCAGTCCAATCCGGGTCATTTTTTGATGTAAGTGGAACACTCCCCTGACCTGATGCTAGCGAAGGTACTGGGGATGCTTGACGTACAGATACTGTTTGTATGTCGGGTCTATGCCGCTCAGGGGAATATGAGGACTCCAGTTCCGGCATTGATGGATTGGATGGTAAGGAATTGTTTTGGTGGAAAGGACTCTGAGTTACACTCTTCGGCGGGGGACTCTTGGAGGGCGAGTCAAAATTTATCAAGAGTTGGGATGAGAGGCCAGCTTGTGAGGCAGAACCTGGGTCTGCCAAGCGTCGGTGGGATTTGCCCACAAGTGGGGGGGGGGCATGGGTTTAGGAACTGGACTGAGGTATGGAAGACTTCCTACTTCCTTAAAACACGACTCCGAAAAGCTGGCAAGGTTATCCTGAAAAGTGGGCAGGACTTTTTCGTTCTTCTGGACATGTATGAGCTGGTGGTTAAGTACTTCTAGTCTATCAATTATTTCTTGTTGATTCCTCGGTGGAAGGTCGCCAAAGGTGGCTAAAAGCTCTCTTTCCTCCGGTGGGGTCAGAGAATTGCTTGCGCCAGTGGGTTCCTTTGGAGCTCGTGGGGACGTGGGGTAAGTCCAGTTTTGGTACGTATGGATATCCTCCGGAAAAGGAGGCTCAATGTCCCGGGGTGCTCCCGACCTCTCCGACAGGGTCCGCTCCGTGTCGTAACCGGCAAGTAGAAGGGGATGGATCATGCTATCCATAAAAACTCTTGTTGGGAAGATATCATACCTAGCCAAGAGTGATTTCTGCCTGATGATAGCTGAAGGGATCCTTGGAGAGTAAAACGCAAGCATCACTTTCTGTTGCCTGAGGTGCTGGTTCAAAGGTAATACTGCAATGAGATCACATTGTGTGATTTCTATGTTTAGGAGATTGCTTAGATGCTTTTTAACCCCATCCAGAGTGAGCCACCTTGCTGACCTTACCCCGATATTTAGGCAGATTTTCTTAGGTTGCAGAGATAATGCTTGCTGTTTCAGTGCAGGATTTGGTTTATATTTAGGGATCACACTTCCTTTTTTGGATGAGGGTAAGGTTCTCTGGCACTTCATTTCCCCCGTAACTACAGTTGGTTTAGACTTTGACCAGAGGTTATCAATTTTCTGTTCAAGGTTACATAGCTGGGAGGATAGCACATCAATCTTCTTGAATATGCAATTAAGGGTTCTGACCACAAGGTGGAGATGTTCATGTTGTTCTTGTCTTGCGCAGTCCTCGGCTCCGGCGTCCTGCACCACCCCCAGTGGGACACTCCCTCTTCCTCCGAGCTTGCCGTCCACAGTTTTAATCTGGGGTAAAAGTAATTCCTCTGGTGTTGACGTTGTTTCTGGTGACATTAGAGGGTAGAAACGGTTCTGAGTTTTCACCCTATAGCAGTGATCAGTGGGGACACTCCATTTGCCAGACACGGGGGGGTCGGTTTTTGATTGTTTGGCTCTTGGGGAGGGCAAAGCCTCGTCACAGTCCCTTAGGCGTTTGCCTTGGCCCATCGTTGTGAGTCTTTTAAAATAGCAGTGTATAAAAGGTAATAAAAGGTAGTAAAAGTAGAAATACAAGCTGATGTGGGCTGGCAGAAAACCAGTGAGTCGGAGGCTGCCGGAGGATACAATTATCTGCTTGTTAAAGCTGATTTACGATGCAGGCTTTACAGATTATCAGCAATTTGAACTCCTGGCATGGGCTCCAACACCCTGGTGCAATCTTCAGCAAGAACTTGAAAGGCTGGGAGCCGCAACACAAATTTTGGGGAGGATTCGAAATGAACTCCAGCAGATGCGCCTTACCTCGTCGCCATTTCTACAGCAGCGTCCCAGCTCAATCCAAAGCAATCCTCCTTCGTCAAATTTAATTAAAATCTGGCATCACACCAGTGGAGAGTCCAGCAATTACTTGTCTAGCAAACTGCAAAACTAAAGTACATAACTTACTCCAGTGGTTGTAAAATCCAAATCGGGAGAAGAGGTCGGAGAGAACTGGAAGGAGGAACCTTACACGGTGGCCATCTTGGCTCCCTCAATGCGTGAATTTCAGACCTACCATGCTTCCTGGCTTTTCTTGCCACCTGGGGGTTGCTAGGTCATAGGAGCCATAACTGCCACAATTATTCTATCAGACTCCAGATTGGGGTGGACGACCAAGAGATCTTGTGTGTGCCTCCATCAAGGTTTGTCCATTTTTTTAAAAGAACTAATTATTCCCATGCTGTGAATCCAAACTTTTTTTGGCCTAACTCTAACTCAGAGCCCCCTAAATCCATCCATTTTTTAAAAAAATAATAATTTATTTTACTGATGAAAAAGATCACAGAAACTTTGCGCAAAGTAAAAACTGGCCATTTTCACTTTGGCCTTCGAGAATTGACCATGATCTGGAAAAGGTTAGCCCTAGTAGCCTTAACACACACCCCTAGGTATTTCACGTCTGCCTACGCCTAGGCGATGTAGCGATACACTGAGCAGGACTGGTATGAGGAGCGGACTGTGATGGCGGCTTTACCCAGCAGTATATTGCGGGTGACACCGACACCACTTCTGAGTCCCTCTGCTACCAGCGCCGCTTTCAACATTCGGCCGCTGGTAGCAGAGGGACTCGGAAGCAGCTGCAGTGTCACCTGTGATATACTGCCGGGTGAAGCTGCCATCACTTTGCCCCTCACACTGCAGAGAGAAGAGTATCACTGGGCCAATACAGCTTGTTCCTTTCTCAGCTGAGTGAGCCCCAGTGCTTCATGCGCGAGCTGGAGAGGCGTGGAGCTCACTCAGCTGGAGGGCCCTGCCACCCCCCAGCTAAGCCTCGCAAAGAAGCCCTGAGGTCCCTCCTGCTCGGGACGTCGGGACTTGCTCAGCTGCGGGGCAGGAGCAGAACAGGGGAATTCCCACTTATGTGTTTAGGTGATGTGAACAGTGGTCCAGAATGGAACCCCCACATAAATGAGGACTCACTTGTATCACATAGGAGATGCACAAAGAAGGTGGCCAAGGGAGCTGTGGACTCAAAAAAAGTTGAAAACCACTGCTTCAGGGTGCAAGCCAACTTCCCACTGGTGTGGTTTTACAGAGAAGTAGAGCCACTGCTGCATCCACACCCACCCAGTCTGCTCTCAGTGGCCATAGTGGAAGGTAGGGCAGGATCAGGTCTGATCCCTGTGTCAGCTCCAGGCTTGTGCATCAGTCAGGTCTGATCAGGCCCAATGCCATCACATGATAGCAAAACCAGCTCAGGACCCATTGGAACCTGGGCCAGCTCAGACCTGCCTTCTCTCTCAGAATACCCGGTTTTGAGACTTTCTGCTGGCCCCCACCAACAGGGATACTGCCAGTAGCAAAGGTACACTTCCACCCAATCCAAATCTTTCACAGTCTGGTGTAAGGGGCACTGGTGTTGGATTGCTGTTCTAATCCAAAATCGACAATTTCTTCATCCTTCACAGCAGCTGGACTGTTTAGTTCTTCCAGCAATCAAACTTTCTATGTCACCACATGGGATCTGAGGCTTTATTGCCACAAATTAAGTATGATCTATGTCACTTCCAAGTAGCAAATATATTTACAAAACCATATCATACAAAATTTTAACATATTATCAAAAAGCAGTGGATATTTAAAGGTAATTGCTGTTTTCATACGTACCAGTGATATTACACAGGTCGGCCTCCAGTTCTGCATTCCTTAAAAAGGCAGTAACAATGAATCATAACTTGATTTAATTTATATCAGAGATTATCTCAACAGGAAAACTAGCAATTAATAGAACTATAACTGCTGGAATTATACCACTACTTCTATTATACTATGACCCTGTTACATGCACATTAATTTAAATCCAACCCACCATTAAGATCAATTACAAATGTAGTTATCAGTTAAATCACTCTTCCAGCTCTAAAGGCATGTAATAAAGTTTCCTATGCAGTAGATCCCTTCATCAAGTCAATCATTCTCACATTGTCTATTGGAATATACCAGCATGACATGAGAAAGCAATAGACTGAGTAGCCCAATCACTCCAGAGGTAGAATTTATGCCCTCAGAGGAGGCTGACTATTGCCATCTTGCACACTCTAGGAACAAACCCTATCAGGTGGAATTTCAGTCCATGAAAAATGATTTCCCATTTACCAGAAGTTTAGGAAACACTGCATTAAGCAGTCAACACTGGTAGAAGTATTATATGACTGGAAATCATGTCTCAGACTACAGTGGTACCTTGGTTTATGAACTTAATCCATTCCGGAAGTCCGTTCTTAAACCAAAGTGTTCTTAAACCAAGGCATGCTTTCCCATACCAGCAGGGGACTCAATTTACAAATGGAACACACTCAACAGGAAGCGAAGGCAAAGTTCACAAACCAAAACACCTACTTCCGGGTTTGCAGTGTTCTTAATCCAAGTTGTTCATAAACTAAGCTGTTCTTAAACCAAGGTACCGCTGTACTTTAAAACTGAGAAATCTGTTCAATTAGGCAATTCATTTCAGGCTTACTGATTAAATGTGTCTTGGTTCTTCGCTGTTGCTGTTCCTAAAATTAAACAAAAAACATCATGAAAGAAACATCAGCATTGATGTTGGTGAATGTAATAAGGCTCTCGTTATCATCCCAAAACATAAAAATGAACAAAAGTTCTCACCGGTATGGTCTGATACCTCAGTGGCTGGAGGATCTGATGGGAAGATGCTAAAACACACAGACAAAAGGAATTACAATTTTACTAACTTGGAAATATTTGCTGTAAAGAAAACAAACATTCATATTATTTATTTATTTAATTTCTATACCGTCCTATACCTGAAGGTCTCAGGGCGGTTCAAATACATAAAACCAAAATACAACAACCCAATACAAAAACCCTAAATAAAACCCTCTATGTGCACCGACTTTGTTTTTGTCACAGCTCAGGATACAAGGAGTCCCTTGCATTCATGCCAAGTTGGAACTAAAGTATGCTATTGGGAGAGTGCAAAAGTTAGTTGTGGATAGAGCAGTTAGCCTTTATAACATAAAAGTTTTAAAACTTGATTTAACCTTTCATAATTGACAGGCTGAGTTTTTGGCCCTTTCTTAAAACGTATCCATTCATTTGCTTTTAATTCCTAGCTTGATTGTAATGTATTGTTGGATACAGTCATTTGTATCTTGGTGTGTTTTCTTACACTACAATCCACATATTAAAATGCATTATATTCATATATTGTGAACTGGTTTGTTATGATTTAGATGAAGAGCAGTACATAAGTGTTTTAAATAATTAAAAATAGTTCTCTCCCCTTGCTTCTCACAACCCTGGGAGATGGGTCATGCTAAAAGCGAGAATGAATGGCACAAGGTCAAGCGGGGATATGAACCTGGGTCTCCCAGTCCTAGGCTGACCCTAATCACTAAGCCATGCTAGCATAAAATAAAAATAAATATGTTTCTATTGTTTGTGCTTAGAAACTGTCTCCATTCCACAAAGGGCACTATTTAGAATATTCTGAAACAAGCAAAAAAATCTGCAATGCAATGAGACCAAATGGGATGTCAGTACACACCACAAGCAATGATCCATCTTCCAAACTTGTTTCCAAATGTGTTAAAAAGTGGTAATACTAGTCTGTAGCATAACAGTACATATTGTTTAGGACCGTCAGAACAGCATGCTGGGATTTTTAAATACCCCATACCCCATTTTCATTAAGTACAGAGCAGCTAAATTGATATTTTTAAATCTTGCCTTAACAAGCATTTCACTCATCAATCTAAGAGAGAATGTAGACAGCTGATAAGGATCTATACCTTTTTTAAGTGGAGAATGGGGCTGTTTGCATTCAAGACCAGTTTTATAAATCTGCTACTTTAAGAATAAGCTTACCTGATAGTAGCTGCAAAACTGACACGCCTGGAGTTTCTCTGACGTTTTTCAACATTGCAGTCCTGAATATGCAACACAGAAATTAAATACATAGGCAGCAACTTTTATATGAAAGCTTTCAACCAGGATACCTGATATTACCGTATTTTTCACTCTATTGGACGCAGTTTTCCCCCTCCAAAAATTGAGGGGAAATGTGTATGTGTCCTATGGAGTGAATGCAGGCTTGTGCCATAGCAGTGTGCAACCCCTCCGGCAAGGAGAGGCTGCATGGGGCTATGGCTTCTTTAGCCCCACGCCACCTCTCCCGGGAGGGAGAGGCTGCACGGGGCTAAAGGGGAAGCCAAAACAGCAAGCGGGATCAATCCCGTTCGCTGCCTTGGCTTGCTCCATAGCTGTGCGCAACCCCTCCGGGTTGCACGGGGCTATGGCTTCTTTAGCCCTGCGCTGCAGTCTCCCGGCAAGGAGAGGTTGCGTAGGGCTAAAGAGGAAGCCAAGGCAGTGAGCGGGATCCATCCTGCTCGCTGCCTTGGCTTGTGCCATAGCCGCGCACAACCCCTCCAGCAGGGAGAGGTTGTGCGCAGTCTGTACGCTGCTCTTTCGGGCTGGGGGGGGAGATTTTTTTTCTTGATTTCCCCCCCTAAAAACTGGGTGCGCCCTATGGTCCGGTGCGCCCTATGGTGCGAAAAATACGGTAAGTGTTATTATTGAAAATTAACCTTTAGGAACAGACTTGTATATGTATGGTACCTGAACACATTTAAATTGCAAACATGCTAAATATCCAATGCTCATGGAGCTGGTTTTCAAGTCACCCAGTGGATTAGACAGTTTGGATTGCACCCATACATGCAAATTAACCCCTGTTGGGTGAAATCCAATGCTTTTGATTCAGCAGAGCAATCTGCTAATGTAAAAGGAAGGGAGGCAATTTTCTCTGATTCCTTGGTCCCTTTGCAACACATCCACACATTTTTCATGCTGCTTTGAAAGGTTCCCCAAGCAGATTTAAGGAGCTGTAGCAGGAATGGGGAAGTGGAAGAAACCTCCTCCAACCCCTGTGAGCCATTTTGATTCAATCACATGCCATTTTCTTTTGTCCACTGGAAATGAACTTTATGGGCAAAGGAACTGGGCTTCTTAATTGAAGCCAATCAACTGATAGATGGCTCTTGCACAGGCGTATAATAATAATAATAATAATAATAATAATAATAATAATAATAATAATTTATTTGTACCCCACCCATCTGGCTGGGTTTTCCCCAGCCGCTCTGGGCGGCTTCCAACAAAGATTTAAAATACATTAAAATGTCACACATTAAAAACTTCCCTAAACAGGGCTGCCTTCAGATGTCTTCTAAATTTCAGGTAGTTTTTTATCTCTTTGACACCTGATGGGAGGGCATTCCACAGGGGGGCCCCACTACTGAGAAGGTAGTATATGATGTCAGATGTAGCACTGGTAGGCTGGGCCTTATTGGCCAAATTAGATCCCCTAACAGGCTTAATTAGGCATGCAGACCAGAGGTTCCCCAACATTACATTACCAGGCTACTCCACTGCATTGAAAGCTGCTCCGCAAGTGGGATGGCAGCAGTGAATTTCACCCACTAACTTGAGACAAGGATACTTCAAAATAAACACTGTATTTTTCGCCCTATAGGACACACTTTTTCCCCTCCAAAAATGAAGGGGAAATGTGGGCGCGTCCTATGGGGCGAATACAGGCCTTCGGAGGGTCGCACAAAGTTGCCTGCGCTCCCAGGCTCCGCGCAGCTCTGCGCGACCCACCGCGCCGGGCTCCGGTGGGTTGCGCAGAGCTGCCAGCATTCCGAAGCCTCGGGCACGCTGAAGAGCGCACCCGGGCTTCACACAGCTGTCCGCAAGCCTGGGGAGACCAGCGCGGCTCCCTAGGCTTGCGAATAGCAGGCTGTTCTGGGGGCTGGGGTCGGGGGAAGCTCGGGCTTCCCCCGCGCCAGCCCCGTGCCTGGGGGGGGGGGAATCATTTCCCCCCCTTCCCCCCCAAAAAACTAGGTGCGTCCTATGGGGCGAAAAATACGGTATGTCAAGAAGTTATACACTTTTTAAAATATAGACATCTTTTTTTAAAAATTAACCAGTGGTAGGTTACGGACACTGACTTACATTTGGAGATGACCTCACTTGTATGTAATGTAATGCCTACCTGAGTTAATTCATTTCCACTCCCTAAGTCACGGAGAGGGGTCTGGGGAGCTTTTAAAATCTACAAAGGAAATAGGCATCATTGAGAAAACAATTTCTGAAGCAGCTACAAAACTATTTCTTAAAGCAACATGGCATATTATACAGTAAACAGATTTCTGGTTTGTGGAACAACTTCTGCTATTCAAAATAGTAGTACTGTATGCATATATCTCCAAGATAAAGCCTTTCCGAATGCACTAATGCACTTAAAGCAGATTTCTGAATTGTCACTCAGGATAGTAATTCATTCCTTACTATCCTTGTAATTTTTAATAACCAAGACTGGCAGTCTGAATATTTCAAGTCAAAGGCAGATGAACACACTCCAACTGAAAAGAAGAATGGAACTGTCCTAAAGAAAATTACCAAATGTATTTGCTATGTCTGCAATCCAAATAAACATTTTCATGAATGGAAATGAACTTCATACACTGTTGTAGCATTATTTCCATAGATAACACTGCAAGACACTTGGAACTAAACAGTTGCTTGCATTTTTGTCTGCAAAGCTGCAGTAGCAAGAATTTCTATAAAATCTGGCTGAGGCTTTCCCCCTTCCCTACGCACAAATGGCTTAAGATTCAGTCTACATTGTACTGTATTGTTTTTTCTTTTTCTTTTTCTTCTTTTCTCCTTTTTGTAAGGTTTAAAAGTAATAAATATTATTTTTAACAAAAGATTCAGTCTACAGATTGTTCTAGAAGTTTCACTTTGCACGATAACTCAGAAAGCAGGAAACTTGGATTATGTATTAAATATAGGTTAATATGATAGCTTAAACTATTGTTTAAAAAATATGTTTTAGCCCATGATTGACAGAATTGTCACAAAATACAAAGTTTTAGATCATGAAGCTCCATAAGAGCAGAGTACGTTTAGTATCAGAAAATTAGCTCTCTCTTTTTTGCTACCATTACAGAAAGAGGCACAATATATATGTAATGTTTAGAGTCTTGATTGCTGAACAGAATATTCAGAATTTCATTATGATACATTCTTTGAGTCTGGGAAGTCCTGCTCACTGCCTTGCAGGCCTTTTTCTACCTGGCCTAGGAGAGTGATTGACTCCAGCTGCTACGGTATTTGGGGGCGGGGACACCATTTTGGAAGCAGGGGTGTTGCTGTTATTAATTTTTTGTATCTTTAAGTTGGATGTTATGATTTATGCAGAAATTGTTTCAATTTGGTTGTATACCTTTTGATGTTTTATTGTTTATGACTACTTTTGTTATATTTGTAATTATATATTTTCCGTGTTGTAAGCTACCTTGAGCATGGTTTGAACTGCGGAAAGGTGGCACACAAATAAAATTATGTATGTATGCAGCTGCAGGTCAGGAATAAAGTTATCCCTAGGACAGGAATAAAGTGGATAATACATAGATAATTGCAAATGTTTCACATTGCATTTATTTTCATTTTATGCATTTATTTCCCACTGTTCATCAGGTGGGTTACACAATAAAATGACAAAATATAGGATGTAATCAGGCCAACTATAATCATTAGCACAACAAATACAAAATCACTAATAGGATAAGACCAATGAACTAATTTCTCTCTGTACAAGCGAGTGAAGTCAGGATTACTACAATCTACTGTGGCAATGTGCTCAGGGAATCCATTTTGAGAGTTAAAATGTTAAGCAAGGAAGCCATTCTGTTGATCTGGCCAGGCCCCATATGCAGTAAATACACTCAGACACCCACTACCCAGAGACACACAGAGATAGGCTGATACAGTGGTGCCTCGCAAGACGAAAAAAATCCGTTCCGCGAGTCTCTTCGTCTTGCGGTTTTTTCGTCTTGCGAAGCAAGCCCATTAGTGGCTTAGCGGATCAGCTGATAAGCGGCTTAGGATCAGCTGATAAGTGGCTTAGCGGCTTGGGAAAAAGGGGGGGGGAGGGGAAAAAACCCGCAGGAACTCGCAAGACATTTTCGTCTTGCGAAGCAAGCCCATAGGAAATTCGTTTTGTGAAGCACCTCCAAAACGGAAAACCCTTTTGTCTAGCGGGTTTTCCATCTTGCGAGGCACCACTGTAAAGATTACCACATAAGGACATGGAAGGGTAGTGTCCAACTCCTCATGCCTTATCTCTAGGCAGAACCTAAGGTATCTATCTGGAACACAATCTCCAGGCTAAGCAGTTCTTGTCTCCAGGGGGAACCTAATGTATCTGAGTACTGTACAGTATGTGTAGTGCTGTAACTTTTGATTGGATAAAGACCTGATTTAAGAATGTACTGTATAAAGGGAAGCCTCCCCTATTTGGAGGGGCCGGACTTTGGAACTTATTCCTCTGTGCCATTGCTTGCTGCCGGCAAATAATTAAAACTTTCTTGCTTTATTTCTCTGACTGCTGCGTGGTCATTTGACTGGCCTAACCAATTGCTACATTTCTTCTAAAATAAAATCTATATATATAGATCTTATTCAAAGTTACACTTACTGAGGAAATCCTTCTTTTCTTTCTGCCCTCTGTGAAGTCACTAAAAAAGAAAAAGTAAAACTCTGTGAAAGTTAAACCTCAATCCTCCTCAACACACCTTATGCAAAATTGTTTACAGTGAAAAGCAAGAAACTTTCTGAAAAGTAAAATACAGGTTTAAAATTTCAGAACTTTTATGAAAGTAAACAGTCATTACTTAAATACAAAGCACACGCATTGTAATCTCACAGGCCACCAGCTAACAGACATATCAGCAAATAAAAAACAACAAATTGTCATCATAGAAAAGGCATGCACTGAAAGCACAACTTACTTTTCATCACTCATTTCGGAATAAATCTTGTCCATTTTGGGAGACTGGTTTCCTACAACAAGTGCAAAATTAGTCTTAAAACTGTGTGAAAGCACAGTACAACAAGCTACCACAGGTGTTTTTTGAGACAAAATTAAATGAAAAATGATGGACACTACAGTATTTGGCTACCATCAATAAAACTCTAGACAGCTTAAAACAAAGCCACACATTATAAAATATTAAACCTAAAAAATACAGTAATTTTAAAAAAGAACCCAATAAAAACAATAAGACGTTCCTTCTACTACAGAATAACACAATTTGCAGGCCAGAATAAAAATCATACTGAAAGAGCAAAAGTGTATAGTTTAGTTATAACCACATTTAAATACTGAAAGACTAGGATTGGTTTTAAAACACAAATTCATAAGGTGTGAGTGAATAAAATGTTCTTCAATGGGTGGGAAGACCATAAAGATGCCAGGCGAGCCTCTCTGGAGAAGATATTCCATTACTTCCAATGTTAACTTCCACTTAACTTCATAGGGCAGCAGAAATGCTCCCCCCCCCAAGTCTTTTTATTATTATTTATTTATTTGTTGAATTTGTATTTAAAGAAACAACTGACTTTTAGAAGACATCTGAAGGCTGCCCTGTTTAGGGAAGTTTTTAATGTTTGATGTTTTATTGTATTTTTATTATTTGTTGGAAGCTGCCCAGAGTGGCTGGGGTATAAATAATAAAAATTATTATTATTATTATTAGTAGTAGTAGTATATACCATGGTTCACAACATAAAATCTTAAGCCAGCTGTCATCTTTCCGGTAAACTTCTCCTCCAGTTTCTGCTGTCATTTAGTTTTTCCTACCGCCCCCCCATGATCAGGTGAGTTAGTTTGAAAGTATTCCTTCTTCAAAGTGCATCTCCAGGGGGGAAAACACCACCATGATGTAATTCAATTATCACAAACGACTCTTTAAACTGGGCCTTTAGCAGCACACTCCTATAAATGTCTACCCAAAAGCAAGGGAGCTTACTCCCAGGAAAGTGGGCCTCCAGGGCTCCAGCCTAAATCTAGCAAGCCAGATGCAGGAATTTCTGGCAGTACTATATAAAATATTGCCTCACTTGCCTTTTCCTTACTTCCAACAAAGGCGCCAGCAGAAATGCGCCAACTCGAGGATGCCCCGCAGTGCACGGTTTACTCGGAAGTAAGCCCCGCTTAAGTCAATGTCGCGCGCTAGAAATGGGTCACGGCGGGAAAGAAATTAGGGGGAAGCTGCTGAGATTGAAAGAAGACACAGTCCCGACTAGAGAGGAGAGTGGCAGATTAAACGGATGGATTATGCCGAAATAGCAAAAATGACCGGATGAATTAGAAACCAGGAAGACCATAATTTTTAACAAGGAATAGGGAAAAATATATAATTTACGTTAAAAATCATTGCAAACAATTAAAAATAGTAGGATTGGAATGAGACTTGTAGTTTAACGGTTGTCATGGAGATTTAATAGATTTGGATTAATGGAGAAGATACAGGAGGAAAAAAGTTAACATACACAAAGGGGAGGAGAGAAAGTTCAGGGGAATGCATGGAATTCTCTTTCTATTTTGGTTGGTTGTAAATTTCAAAATGTGAAAATTAAATATTTTTTAAAAAGAAAAAGAAACCGGGGTTAAAGCAACTCGGCGGGGGTGGAGAGCAGGAGGGCGAGGGAGGGAGCAGCACTCCCGGCTGGAGCCGCTTCAGTGCCGCCAGCGCCGAGCCCAGAGTCACGCGAGGAAGGAGATTTGGGGAGGTCGCGAAGCGCCCCCCCCCCGCCCCACTTGCCGGACTAGGCCTCGCTCCCTTCCCCTCACGCCGACGCTTCTGGCGCGACGCCCTGGCTCACCTTCCCGGGTGCGGTCTCCAGCCGCACACCCGTCTCCTCTGAGGCCTCCCCGCGACTGAAGGCACAGAGCCCGACTAGGCTCCGCGGGATTCAAAATAACCGCCAGATTGCGCGCATGCGCCTCCAACCGCCAACCTCGCTTCAAGGCCTAAATGGCGGTTTCGGATAGGCGGCGCGGCAGCGCCCTCGTTCCGTACAACATGGCGGCCTCCGTGCGGTGAGGCCTACGGAGCCACCGTCGGGAAAAGGATAGGCAGGAGCCCACGAAACGTTCTGTGGCTTCTCGGGAGAGTTGTTGTCATTCTTCAGGAACATTCGTCGTACCGCACACGGCATAGCGTTTGCTCAAGGGCGACGGTATATTCATCTAAGCCGGTGGGTGGGGAGAGAAAGGTTTGCAGTTGGAACAGTTCCTTATAGGCTTGGAGAGAGTGGAGGTTTCTGTGACGAGGTGGCCGAGTGGTTAAGGCGATGGACTGCTAATCCATTGTGCTCTGCACGCGTGGGTTCGAATCCCATCCTCGTCGGAAGTTTTTTGTTTAATGTAAAACAATTCGGCGTGGCTGCTTCTGATCTTTATTTACTAAGCGGGCAAATTCTTTAATATGTGCTAGACACGCAGTAATGCAAAGCCAAGTGTGTCGGGGGTGAGAATGTGAATCCCGACTTATTCATCCACTAGTGAGGTTTACTTGATGAAACTCTTTATTTGGGGTGGGGAAACTTCAGTTGAGAAGCAAAATGCAAAACCCTTTCACCGCCGCCGTGCAATAGAAACAATAGTAATACATTTAGAAAACCGTTAAAATGATATGCATTGAAATTCAACTAGGGGGATACGAGGAAGTCACTTAACAATGTTAAGATGATTAGTTTTAATAAGGTTATGATTTATGTTTGTCTGCTTATTTGTTAGTGTGTTTTTAATTTTGTGAAAATCAATTAAAAAAAATTGGGGGGGGGGATAAACAATAGTAATACAGTTATGATCATTATCATTGTACTGTGCTTGGGAGGATGGCCACTGCTTTCCCCGGAATTTCTGAATGTGAAGGAAGGAAATTTTCTCTCTTCCTAAGAAGCTTTACCCCGAAATCGTAAAAGTCAGGATGACAACTGTGCTGAATGAACTTCATTCTAGCCCCCTAAAAGAGCTCACGCCCCCCTAAAGGAGACAAGGTGACATTCAATGTTATTCCCATATTGAACTTAAGGGTCCACATTATTTGCCAACTGATTTCAATAGATCTGCGCTGCATATGACCAGCGATGAATAAGTCAGCCTTAAGTATTTAGGTGGCACAAATCTCTTAGCTGTTTATGTTGCAACAGGCTAACTACCCTTTACTGCTTTTTATTTTAATATTTTCATTTATTTGTTTTTTAAATTTCTATACCGCTTTATATTTTTAAGATAAATTTCAAAGCGGTTTACAGTACAGCATATTAAATCAATAAAACATAAAACAATCTGAAGGAAGGCTATACTGAAGCATGCAATCACCTTGGGCCAAATCCTCCTGCTGAGGAAAGATTTCCTATTGTAGAAATTCGTGCTCATTTTTTTTCAGCCATGTTTGTCCTCGTGTTCACATCACTGTGTTTGCTTTCACTCTTAAACTAGGGTTTTGGGACTGTGTCTAGACCCTTGAACTCCCTCCTAAGGAAGGCACAATTCAACCTCTTTTGTTAATGGTCTTCCAGAAATTAATCTAAACTTTCCTGCTTTTAAGATTTCCACATTGTAGTCTGATGTTTTACTTTATTTATTTTAATTTGCCAAATTGCTGGTGTGGGTGAACTAGTGCTTTTTAAAGAGTGTTGGAATATTTCTGCGATAACAGGTCTATTAAATTGCTAAATTCTGTTACCCGCTGAGCCTTTTCTTTTTTTAAGGCAAAATAAAGGTTTTAAATAAGAAAAACCCTCCCTAACAATATAGCCTCTATGTGACCTTTGACAGTACCATAGGACTCAACTCCTAGGTCTCTTCAGTCCCCCAAATAAATATTTGAGGGGTCCCACCCCCAACTTGATGGGCATTGCCATTCAAATGGTGTGTGTGCTGCATCTTGTGATTATGTGGCTTACCTGCTCCCCCAAAATACTTTTTTCAAGTTGGCACCTCTGGACAGTGCTGTTTCTTCAGGTGAGAAAATCCAAATTCAACAAGCATAGGCAGAGGCTATAATGCAGGCACTTTCAAGCATACTGACCTTGTCCCAAAAATTACAAAGAGAAGTTTAATGTGTGTCTTTTATTAGAAATGGTTCGCTTCCTCCTGATTTTATAACCACAGATGAATGCTTTGAAGAGGCCAGAATGAGCTCTATTCATTACAGAGATTTTTCAAGCAATGAAGTAGGTGGTGAAGGGCTCCCTCAAGGCAATTCTGCTCCTCAGGTTAACTATCTTTGTTACTGTTTAATGAGCCTCCTTGTACAGTTAATTTATTGGAATGGTTAGCACAGAACCATTAAGGAACAGATTAGCTGAATGGAAGCCAGCCACAGTAAAATTGAGCATGGAGTATAGAAACATGCATCGTGGAAAAACCTGCCAAACTGTGACAGCCAGACCTTACAATCTGTACTTACCTCAATGGTGCAAGTCCACTGCATGCTTGAATAAATCAATTTTAAAGCCTACCATGGGCAAATAAAATGTGGCTTATTACAATATACAGTGGCTGCCTTAAGTACAGGGTTGGGCTCGTCAATATTTAAATGAGTTGCTCTGCAGTAATAGCAATTTTAAACTTTTTTTTTAAAAAAAGCACTCCCAGTGAACTCCAAATTATAACATCTTTACTATTTATAGTGTTTCATATTCCAGACCCCGCAGGATGGTAACAGGGCTGACACCTGGACCTTAGAGGTGTACCATAGCAGGTGCAAAACTCCTGCTCAACCCAGCAGAGCTAGAAAAACTGATGACAGGATCACCAAAGGGAAGGGGATGGGTGGTCAGAGTTGTGAGTGCACTGGAAGCTGAGACTGTACACATGCAGTTCAATAGTAAAACTATTTTCTTGTAATCTCTACAATTAAGCTTTGTACAGGAAGGAAGCCACCTAGATAGGAGCCTCCTTTATTTTTGTCATATTGGTTGCTTCGAAATGTTAAAATAGGGCCACTAGATATTAAAATATATTACTACTGTCTTAGGTAGATAATCATGACTGCAGTTCATGAGCAAGAACCAGACAGTGTTTAGGAAAATGCGAGTAAAAGCCCTCTCTTCTCAGAGAGGGAGGGGGAACACTTGGTCCTAGACAAGGCGAAGCATTCCCACCTCCCACGCAATGAAGACATTTCCATTGCCTCTCAAGCCCAAGGGGAAGAAGGCTCAAAAGTTTCGTAGACAGGAATATAATAAACTGTTCTCATATAAACACCCTGCTTCAACCCTACACAGATGTACATTTGATTAGTAGTTGCAACCATCTGAAAGGCTCTGTCATCACATTCCTTCTTATAAAACAGAGCTGAACCTTTTTTTTCTGCAGAAGGATGCATTCCATCAGGGGCAACATTTACAGCTGTATGCCAGGGGCTACTGTTGCTCAATTCACCCCATTCACACACACCCCTCACCCGCATCCATTTACAAACCCAAAACCAAGCTGCTGCTTCAAAGCACTCTCTCTGCAGCTTTTCACAGACCCAATGATGCTTGATAAGGTTTCAGAAATTATAAGGTCCAGCTGTGTCTGCAAGAAAGCTGAAGTGCTAGTTGCTGATGCAAACCTAAGCACTACACGGCCCAACTGACTACACACAGAGAGATAGAAACTCTGAGCTATTCCTCCTTAGACAACCTGTTTGGCTTCTGTGCTGGGCAAGGAGAACATGGGAATGTGGCAGAAGCAGCCATGGACTGAATACACTATGGGTCATATTTGGCCCAGCATCTAGTCGTTATCCACCTCTTGATATAAAAGCAGTTGCTTCAAGCACTGCCGTGTACTCTCATACAAACCCATTGGCTCATTCATGGAAAAGGAACCAGGATTAGCAATGAAGTCACTGGCCACAGGGAAGAGATTTTAAAAAGGAAGCCTATTTAAAAGCATCTTCACCCCCCCTGTATACTTAGGACAGAATGGATCAACATGGACACAGCTTTTTCTTTTCTTTTTTAAGTGGGACTATTCTCTCCTCTTCCAATACTGTTTGGCACTTTGAGCATGGTTTCTTACAGTTGCCTGTTATAGCTGAAGCAGAAAACGTGTTCAAGGTTGGTTTACTAACCATGATTTCAGGTCCTGGGTAGTAAACCCACAGTTTACTTCCCATTACTTCAGGTGTAATGGGAAACTGTGGTTTAAAGAAACCACAAGTGATCAGGGAGCATGCAGGTCTGACCCTTGTTCCCAGCTTAATAAATAATCTACTAAACCAGGATCATTACATATGAACTGACCAATTCAGTGTGCATCTAAACATGTAAAATGTGAATGCAAGTTTCCATTTCTTTCTCACACACACTAACACACAGTCTTTACAGAGTATTTTAAAAATCTCAGGTCTCTTCCCAGTCATCCTGTGCCCAGACTGGCATCTTAGAGCAATATTCAAATTCTGCTCCCTTGTAGCGCAAAGCATGGAGATACATCACTAGATCTTTGGGTGATGGGTCCGGCCTCACTATCTTGCATTCTCCACAGAGAGGGTCCTTTTCGTCCCAGGACTCATTTGAGCAAGTTTCTCCACTTTCCGTCTTGGGCAGCTCTGCCTGAGGAACAGAATTCTGAGAACATGCCGATATCCTGCTCTTTTCTCCACCTGCAGATTCCTCACGAGTGCCAGAACTGACATTTACAGCGGTGTCCAACACAGCCTCCTGCACTCTGTCTCCTACAATGGGTTTCAAATCTTCCTCAGCAACGTCCAGGATACCCAAGCTCTGTTTTGAAAGATGCTCCTCCACCAAAGCCCGAAGCAGCTCATCATCCGTCTTATTAATATGGCCACCTTTGCCCTTTTTGGGACCCCAGGCATCGGTGTTGTAGATGGGGTCATTAACAATAGGGTGTCCCAAAAACTGGAGATGGACACGGATCTGATGGGTGCGGCCAGTGTAAGGAAAACACTTCACCACACTAGTCTTGCCATTGTAGCTGAGCCTCCGGAAGACCGTTTTACAGACTTTACCCTTGGGGTCCACTCGACACACCCCAACTTTGTAAGAAACAACCAGGATGGGTTCTTCACACGTCACCTCATTTTCTGGGAATTCTCCAAGTACACGGCACACATACTCCTTCTCCAGCTATTGCGGGGTATGGGGAAGTGGGGTGAAGGAAACAAAAATAAGAATCTGTTTAAGTTCTAGAATGCAGAAGCCCCACAAAGACCACTGCATGGTATCTGGCAAGGGTCTGAACCAGTACCTATGCCTATCTGAGTGCTTTATGCAAGGGTAATGTCCACCAAATCCCTTCATTTCACTGTGAATTTTTCTATAGACAACAATAATGTGTCATAGTGGTTGGAGTGTTGGGCCTGCCTGAATCCCTGCTTCTACCATGAAGCCAGTGTTAGAAACTCAAATATATAAGCTAGGTGCCAAATGACTCCTTAAACCAGGGCTACAGTTGCCAAATAGAATGCCTAGTTGTCATTTTGAGGCCAGATGGCTTGAAAGTCAATATAACTCTTGTGTTCCTGAAATTCATTCTGATTGTGCTGATAAAATATAACAGATAGAATTCTACAGGATGTGTTGCTAGTGTGTGAAAACAGTCAAAATCCAAGGATCCCCAGGCATGCACCTCCAGATGGAGGAGAGACATCAGGTGCCATCCTGGCGCCCGGGCATCTTCATTTGGTCACAAGTGCATCATTTGATAGCCAGGTGCAAAATGCGCCTGGTGAATTTTGAACGTTGCATGAAACTCAACGGGTATCACTCTAGCCTACTTTACAGGGTTGCTGTGAGGACAATAGGAGAGTATAACTCCACCTTTGTATGTCTCTCTGAGTTATTTGGAGCAAGGGTGGGTTATAAATGTGAACAAAAACCTTCGGGGCTTCACCTGTCGCTGTCGAACTTGCTCATCGATCCTCTTGGACACTTCTGCAGACTTCGCGAACATGAGGACGCCTGACGTCAGGCGATCCAACCGATGAATAGTGTGCAACTCCTTCAGGTTGTGTTCTTTACCCAAAATAAAAATGACAGTGTTGTGCCGAAATCTGCCACATGGATGGACAGGCAAGGATGAAGGTTTGTCTACAACCACAACCTCATCATTTTCTTCCAGGAATTCAATGGCCTGCGCTGTGACTGGAGGTTCATGGCGGTGTACGGTGTTCTGGATGAAGTCATTATTCTGAAAGCAAAACAATTACTGTACATTAGCAGGAGCAGGAAACTTCCTAGAATAGCCTGTTTGTGAAGAATTGTGGTTATTAGCTCCATTTACTAAAAAATAAATAAAAATGGGAAAAATAATAAAAGGAAATATTATTATCTATTGGTTATATATCCCCCAAGGATGTGCAAGGTGGGTAACATTATATATAGCAGTGTAATTTATATATAATAATTAAGATGACAGTCATAAAACTCTAGCACTTAGCTAAGACTGCAATCCTAGCCTCACTTCCTGGGAATAGGCCACTATGAATGCAATATGATTTACTTCTTAGTAGAGATGGTTAGGATTGCATCCTAACTACAACATTGAAAATATTCTGTTGTATCCAAAATACATTATCCTGTGTCAGATAAAGGCCTTCATATTATGTCAATTTCTATGATGTCTTGTTCCAACAACAAGAGGGAGCAAAGTGAATTCTAATTTACATCTTTACAAACTAAAACAAAAATGCTTTCTGCCATTAATGTACATAATGACATGCTCCCATGAAATAGTAAGAATATTAGCAAAAACAATGGAGAGTCTTCGGGCCCCTTACAGACCAACACATTTATTATGGTATAAGCTTTTGCATGTAGGCTACAGTCCACTTTGTCAGATGAAGGAAATGATGGTCCAGACTTGCAGGCAAATATATTCATGACTTTGAAGTGTGTGTGTTGGGGGGGGGGGGAGAATTGAATATAGTGAGATCAGATGGAAATGATAAGCAGGTAAGTACAGAGAGTGGTAATTAGCTTATTAACTGACAATTCACAGATATGTTTTTATCACTTTAAACAGGAAACTTTTCACTGTCTACTTGCATGCCATTTCCTCCTGACCATACTATTTATAACTCCCCTCCCTCCGGCCATCAATCATGTATGTAGGTTTCTGCAACTTGTTGGACAGGCAAGGTGGCAAACTGTTCCTGGATGGGGAAACCCAGCCCCGTGGGCAGGATATAAATAATAAAATTATTATTACCACTTAGGTGTGCAAGTCAACTCCAAAACAGAAAGCAAGGTAACTGATCCACGTATACTACTTTCCCGTGGGTGGTTCCCCACTTCCCCATCGCCTGTTTTGGCAGCATACGAACATGCCATCTCCCAGCCTGCAAACTGCCAAGCAGGAGGGCCCCGCCGTCGTTTCCCCGAATCGCCCGCCACTCGGACGCCGGCGCCACATCCTCCCTCCGTCCCGGCCTCACCTTGAGGATGACGCCCAGGTCCCGCACGGGCTGCTCGTTGAGCCGGAGGCGGCCCGCTTGGGCCGCGGCCCGGTAGTACTCGAGGGGCTGGGCGCGGAACTCGGTGCCGAAGACGTGCAGGAGGCTCTCGCCCACCCAGCGGCCCTTGCAGTAGGTCTGGAAGTCGAAGTAGTAGGGCCGCACTTTGCGGAGGCCGCCCTCGAAGTAGTAGCTGGTCTCGGCGAAGTGGCTCTGGCCGAAGCTGACGCCGGGGTTGCGCTTCTTGGGAGGCGGCACGTAGCGCTTCTCGCCTTCCTCGGCCGGCCCGGGCCGCTTCCCTTTCGCCTTCCCCTTCCCGGTCCACAGCCGGAGCCTCTTCACGGGCGGAGGGGAGCTCTCCTGCTCGCCGCCCGCCTGGCTCTCCTCCATGCTTCGGCCGGGCAAGAGCGAGGCCGCGGCGGCTGCCAACCCGCGCCGGGCGCCCGGCTCGGCTAAGAGCGACCGCGAGTACCGCTCCGAGCGCAGCACTCTCAGCCGCATGATCCGCGCGTCGCGGCGACACGGCTCTTCGGCGCTGCCCGGTGACGCCTCGCCACTTAAACCAATCGCGCTCGCTCGCTCGCTCGCTCTCGGCGACGGATAAGTCGCGCGACAAGACAGACCTGACAAGCAACTGCTCAGTCTGCCAGAAGTTCGCTTATATGTAAAGCAAGCCCTTCAGGGGAAACGGCTCCGATAAGCTTACGCGGATATTACAGTATAGCCATCTAGCTCCATTTTTTAAAAAAATTAAATTTTATTAAATACAAAATAAATAAAAGAGTATCAAATAAGAAAAGAAATAAAGAAAAAAATTCATACATACACATGGACATAATTATTTATACATCTGTAAAGCAATATTCAAAAAGAAGGAGGGGGGGAGAGAATAAAAGAAAGAAAAGTTAAAAATAGAAATTTAGAGAATAGAAAAGTGTTCACCATAAACAATTTCAGATCTATACTTGCATACAATTTTATGTTCCATTTTACATTGCGCATCCACACCAGGACATTCGCAGGGAAACCAAAATGCTGGTTTGCAAAGCTATTGTACGCTTGTGAAACATGGACCACTTATAAACGCCATCAGAATCACCAGGGACTACAATTTTTTTTACACATCATGTGGGAAGACAGGCGAACTAATGCCAGTGTACTGGAAGAAGCAAAGATCGCCAGTATTGAAGCAATGATTTTTACACATCAACTTTGTTGGACTGGTCATGTTGTGCAGATGCCTGATTATCTTCCAAAGCAACTACTCGATTGCAAACTTAAAAATGGAAAGCGTAATGCTGGTAGCCAACAAGAGAGGTTTAAAGACTCTCTCAAGGCAAATCTAAAAAGATGTAGTATAAACAATGACAACTGGGAAACACTTGCCTGTGAGCGCTCCAATTGGAGAACAGCCTTTATCAAAAGTGTCATGGACTTTGAAGATGCTTGAACTCAGGATGAAAGTGAGAAACCTAAGAGGAAGGCATGTTTGGCAAACTCTCACCATGATCAACTCCCACCTGGAAACCTATGTCCGACACTGTGGAAGGACTTGTGGATCCATAATTGGTCTCCAAAGTCATTTACAGACTCACTGTTAAGACCATGTTCATGGAAGACAATCTTACTGGGCTATGAGTGATTGCCAAAGAAAAAGAATACACACACCCCATTCTGTATTGAGTCATACATTTCTGGCACAGCACAAGATGCCGAAACGCTGCCCACTGCTATCCAGTATTAAATAGCAAGAAGATCCAACCTTACAGATGACAATATGTACAAGCTGCAGGGCGACGGTATTAGCTTGGTGGGTAGCAGTATTCCCTCCTCCATGAGTAGAGACAGTACACCTTCAAATACCAAATGGTAAGAACAAACAGGTATCCTGACTTACATGTGAGATTTTAAACAGATGGGTGGCTACTGATGAAACCAGATGCTTGAGGAGAGTCCTCATCCAGCAGGACAAATTGTATTATGAGTGTAATAGTAAAAACAAAGAAGAAAAGCAAGATCCAAGTTCATTAGTTTATTAGATTGAGATGTTACAATTGCGGGTTATTTTCAGTTATGTCCTTTTTCAGAAGTAGAAGACCAATTAAATTATTCTCCCAACAGCAGACGGCCACATAAGCATTGCTTCCTTGCATAATAAAAAGGCATATTGTGCACACCCACCCACCTCAACTTTTTCTTTTGCTTCTGCATGCAGGATTTTTTTTGTATCCTATGAAACAGCTGGACTGATGCTAGTTATCAGTCTTTAACCTATCACTCTGCTTTGCCTTCCAATTCCAAGAGTTCTTGGAGTTAACAGAAAATGAATCTGTTAGCCTAGTGGAAGGACTGATCCTAGCTTCCCTCACATTTACAAGGGTTGTTATCTTTAATAGTATTAAAGAAGTCCATTTAAGAAGCAGAGCCTTATGCATTTATCTGCACAGCATAAGAATGCCTATTCTTTCCAAACATAGTTCACAGGTTTTCCAAAGATCCTTTAAAGGTGATTTAAGATCTTTAAAGTTCACCCCTAAAGAAAGAGAGACAATTGACAATTAATATAAACATACATGAATATATTTTCGCAAAAATCAAGTGTTCGCACTTAGCTGGAGAGATGAAAATATTGCCCAAAGTGAAATGGTATTCCTTGCCTTGAGCTTTCTCAAAGTTAATATATACAGCTAAGTGGTAGAGACCGTAATATAAGCAGTTAATGAAATCACAGATAAAAAGGGAAATGCCATTTGGTTAACAAGCAAATATCTATGATGACTTGATCACTCCAGGAAAATGATGGCTCTGCAATTCATTTGATTCAGGAGTTTTACTCTTCATTTAGAAAAAATAAGACCTTAATGTTGGGAAGTGACATGAATATTGGGAAAGGGCAATGTAGATTTTCTAAACTTCAGTTATAAAAACATTTTTTTACATATGGAAGCAGGAATAAATAGCCATTTGTGGGTGTTGTCTCTGCATGCAAGCAAAGCATCCACACAGGGAAGGATCATGCCAATAGCATCATTTGTATTAAATGCCCCCAGCAGATGCTGGATCTTCTTGGGCCAAATATTATGGACCTGTTTCAAGGTTTCGACCTTCAAACTTGATGTTTGTGGGCCTTTTAAATATACATTCTGACTGGTTTTTTAACATAGATTCTACCTATTCACCTGTGTTTACAAGAGGCAATAGAGTTTTCCTTATCCCATGTATCACGAGGCACAGTACAATCACTACTTGGTATTATATTTTCCCTGTGAACAAGGGCTAATGGAAACACTGGCTTTCTCTTGCCCAATAACAGTATAGCTATAATAACCTGGTTTGGAAACTCAGCTCTTGGCTTGCCATAGTTCAGTGTCCTGTCCTCCCCACTTCATTAGCATTTACATCCTGCTTTAATTAAACCACAGTTAGCCATTATGTCCAACTGCAGTTGAATATCATTTTTTAAATACTCAGTCTAAATACTCACTGCTATGGAGATTAAATTAAAGACCACCCTGACCTCCTTGAAGAAAAAGGTGGGTGGTAAATGCAATAAATAAACAAACAAAACAAATCCACATAAAAAGAGCCTGCTGGATCAGGTCAGTGGCCCATCTAGTCTGGAATCATGTTCTCACAACCGGATGCCTGTGAGAAGCCTACAAACTTACTGAAAAATAAGCTTAGCTTTGTTCAATTGGGCTTTCTTGCAAAAGTGCCTGGAATCACAGTGCTACATAGCCTTAAAAAGAACATTAAGTTACCTCTGTATTGGGGTGGGGAAAATTTTTGGTTTGACGGATGGTTCTGATCTGGAAAAAATGGACTTATGAGACAAATGCACCCAGGCAAGGCCACATTTGGTCCATGGGACAAAGGTTCCCACTCCCTGTATGTTTCCCAAGACATTTACTCTCTGTTTTAAGAGAATACACAGTTTTTTAAAAATGGTTTCACTACGAAGTTGCTCATAGCATATTAGTATCTTTGCCTAATAAAACACACCCTGTGATAGGGATTCTCTTTTTAGTAGTGTTGTAACTGTGGGGATTCTCTTTTTAGTAGTGCTGTAACTGTGGGGAAAGTGAGCTTTTATCCAGCAATGCCTTGGAACACAAGAGGGTAGGAGCTTATTAATCATTTACCGAGGCCACTGTTTCTCTTTGTCTGTCAGAGGGACATATATCACACCCATCAGCTGCTTTTCCACAATCTGCCCGTCTTTGGTTTTGTCATACTGCATCAAAACCTGGTTTCCACCCTCTGGCCCTACGGGCAGAATTAGTCGTCCTCCAGGTTTCAGCTCATTCAGCAACTAGTAGTAAGAATCAATAAGAGCAAAGGCAAAACAGAAACAAAATGGAGAAAATCAGTTTCCATGTACACACAAAAGGGAAGAAAGACAAACTGAACACTGTTCTCTAGCTCTTGAAGTAGTCCATGAAAAGTGTCCATTTCCAAAATTAAAATTAAAAATGGCAACACATTTGCTACTCACTTATACCTAAACACTCTCTGTGTGATGTTTTGCCTGCTGAGAAATGCCAAGAGTGAACCATTTTTCTTACACCTCATGTCAATAGAAATGTGGTCAAATCTCCAGGCCATCAGAGATTTCAGAACGTAAAACGTTGTCTCTGTTCTATTCAATTTTAGTTCTCTTTCCTTATGATAACAGCTGAAACATATTGTTACACTTTTTTCACAACTGTCTTCTAGACTTAGTAAATTAACCACTTCAAAAAGGTTCCAAGCCAGAGCTGAGAGGAAAGAGACAGGCAACTTTCTCTCTTACCTCCTTTGGCACTGTGGGTGCAGCTGCTCCAACATGGATGGCATCGTAAGGGGCTTCTTCAGGGTACCCCTTTCTGCCATCCCCAACTGTGGAGAGAGAAAGAGAATGTGCAGTGAAGGTTCTTGTTCAGATGGCAGATTCTCCTATGCCTTTCCTTTCACTTGGCATCTGCGTGCAAGGAAGACTTGTATGCAGATTATGTTGGCACTGGGGGTATCAAAATGAAGTATAATAACCATAGTGAGAGACCTAAAAAAGGGAACTGTGCTCTTTGATATTACCAAGGTTAGGTGGAATTAGGAAAGCAGAGCTAAAGAGACGTAGGTGGCGCTGTGGTCTAAACCACTGAACCTCTTGGGCTTGCCAATCAGAGAGGTTGGTGGTTCGAATCCATGTGAGGTTGGTGAGGTTCCATTGCTCTGTCCCAGCTTCTGCCAACCTAGCAGTTCAAAAGCACACCAGTGCAAGTAGATAAATAGGTACCACTAAGGCAAGAAGGTAAATGGCATTTCCATGCACTCTGGCACCCGTCACGGTTTCCCATTGTGCCAGAAGTGGTTTAGTCATGCTGACCACATGACCCGGAAAAGCTAGCTATGGACAAATACTGGCTCCTGCACTGCAACCCCATAGTAGCCTTTGACTGGACTTAACCGTCCAGGGGTCCTTTACCATTACTTTTTAGATGCTCAGAAATCATTACTCTCGCTTCCCCCAACCTGTTGCTCTCCAGATGTTTCAGACCATAATCCTCGTTATCCCTGACCAATGGTCGTGTGACCGGGACCAATGGGAGTTGTAGTCTGGAGGGCTTCAGGCTGGGAAGACTGCATTACAAAAATATACCTCTACATTGCAATCCTGTGTGTGGTTACTTGGAAGTAAGAATTGCGCTCAATAGTGCTTATTCCCATGTAAGTGTGCTTAAGACTGCAGGCTCGGAAAACTAGCTCTAAATGTGCAATCCTCTGCAGTAGCTTGTTCATTTATTTTCATGAAACAAATCTTAGGGTTATTGCTAGGCTGAAACCGTTCCTGCCAAGTAAAGTTTTCACAAGTGTGAAGGGGTTCTAGCTTTGTTGTTGTTGTTTAGTCGTTTCCGACTCTTCGTGACCCCATTGACCAGAGCACGCCAGGCACTTCTGTCTTCCACTGCCTCCTGCAGTTTGATCAAACTCATGCTGGTAGCTTCGAGAACACTATCCAACCATCTCGTCCTCTGTCGTCCTCTTCTCCTTGTGCCCTCCATCTTTCACAACATCAGGGTCTTTTCCAGGCAGTCTTCTCTTCTCATGAGGTAACCAAAGTATTGGAGCCTCAGCTTCATGATCTGTCCTTCCAGTGAGCACTCAGGGTTGATTTCCTTAAGAATGGATAGGTTTGTTCTTCTTGCAGTCCATGGGACTCTCAAGAGTCTCCTCCAGCACCATAATTCAAAAGCATCAAATTTGCAAAGGATACCAATGCTCACCTAGAAGTTTCACTCGGCCAGAACTCAACAAAGAGGGATCATCTTCTCTGAGGTTTTTGATGGACTCATGAACCAGCTGTTCAATGTGTTCGATTCCCACTGCCTTCCCTGTGGGACCCACCTGTCAAGAGATGCCACATGTGCTTCAAATCTGTGTTACTACTACAAACAAAATTATCTGAGAGAGCAGAGAGGTTCCCTTTTTTGCAATGCCTGATAATTTTTATCCAATTATTTCTCCATCCAGTTTTAGAATGACAGAAGGATAGTTCCAATGACTGGTTACCTTGAAAATGAACAGTCCCTTTGCAGTTATTCCTACAATTTTACCTGTCCCGCGTTCCACATGATCATTAAATATACTAATTGGCCAATTCCAATGGAGGAAAATCTTATAGTACAATTCTATGCATGCCTGCTCAGAACTACCGTAGGTCACGTTGAATTAATGAGACATACTCCCAAGTAGCTGTGTATAGGACTGCAGCCTCATTCTATCCCCCCCCCCCCCAGTGCTGGCAATTTACTTGGCAGGACAGTGGAGGAATAGTTTCAGAATTCTATATGTAGAGAGGCGTTTCTCGTTGCTTTTGTTAAAATTGTGTTAAAACTAAAATTCACTTTAGCAGACCCCTTGCAATTTATCCAAATTCAATCATTTTCAGCAGTCAAATCCTGCTCTACAGAGAAGCAACACCAAACATATGCATAAGATCATCTGTTCTTTAAGAAGGTAAGCTTTACAAGTAGACGTTTTTAGCCAAACAGAAAAAAAAGGATTTCCTCTGTTTCCATTCTGCTTACCATCCTTGCAAAGCAAGCTGTGAGGTATCCACTTCCTGATCCGACATCCAATGCCTTTGCTCCTTCCACTAGCTGGTCCTTCAGTAACTCAAGGGCATGAGCATGCTGTGGGAGAAAGCACCTATATTTCACTCTTCCCACACCGGCATCTTTCACGATCCCCTTGCCAAAAGGCAACAAGAAGCAGGATGGTTAAGATACACAGTCTTACTAAAGATTTTGAGGTTGCTTCTGCTAAGTTGACGCCCACAGATATTTCAGCTGAGGAATTTCTCTGAGGCATGTTAAAGTTTGCAATAGAGGCACACACAAGGTGTGGAGAAGAAACGACTAGACTGCCTGCTCCCAAGGAGCCTCGATGATATACAAGGGGTGGGGTGAGACTGAGAGGGCCTGCAAGTTTTCCAGCTCCTCCTGGTGGCTTCAAAGCCTCAGTAGCAGTCATGGAAAGGGAGGGGAAGGGCCTGAGACTGAAGAAGGCAGATGCTGTCTCTTGAGACAGGATAAAGGAGGTGATGTCAAGCGGTAGGCCAAGATACCTACTTCTGCCCCATGATGAGCAGGACATTTCTGACCTGATAGCCAGCCAGCAGCGAGTGCAACCTGTATTCCTGAATGAAGCAAGGAACAGCTGTCCTAAGCTCTAAGGGGTTTGGGACCACCCCAAAACCGGTGGGCTTGTTTACACGCATTTCCAGCACACAGGATTGTTCAGCCAATGCCTAGCAGAAAGAATTCACCATCGTCACCAATTCAGGGATCTCAGGCAACAGGACCACAGAAGATTGCCTAAAACCAGCACCATTGCTAGCCAGAGAAAGCAGCGCTCGGCCAAATGAACCAATGAATTGACTCTGCATAAGGCAGCTGCGATGGTTCATGGCCTTTGTGCTTCCTCAACCACTGAATGCTATCAATGCATATACTGTATATTATTGGATGTAAAAGTATGTCTTACCATGTGAGGAGCACTGATGGTTGCCTTGTACCCTGAAAGAAAGCTGTGGATAAGTTTGCTTTTCATGTTATAACTACAACAATTGGAGCATTTTCTAGCGATTTGTACGTTTCTCACCACAAATCCGCCCTTTCGGTTTTCCTAGACAGCTCAAAGACCTAAGGATTTCCAGCTTTCAGTTTGACATACTATCTGTAGAATATTTTGTCCACTTTGCTAGTTTTCAGAGCTTACTTTTGCAGCCCATGCACAAAGGACAACTCTCAGTCTTACAGAATTAAGACGTCAAACGATCTTGGGCTGCTAGAACGCTGGGCTGAAACTAACACGATGGCATTTGACAGAGATAAAGGCGAAGTCCTGCATTTAGGTACAAAACACACAAATGAAGGTGCAAGGATAGAGTGGAGGAGACCTGGCTCGGCACAAGCTGAATGAGTTAGTAGTGTGATGCAGCTGCTAAAAAGCCAATGCCTGATCAGAAGCCATAGTGTCCTGATGAGAAGAAATAATGGTTTCACTTGCTTTCCAAACTGGCCAGGCTGCATCTGAGGAAGAGTCCTGTTTTGGATGCCACATTTTAAGGAAGACATTGAGAAACTAGGGGGGTGTCCAGAGCAGGGTGACCAGGATCATTAAGAGATCTGGAAACTATGCCCTATGAAGAATGCTTGAAAGAGCCGAGTACGTTTAGCCTAGAGAAGAATAAGTGGAGACCTGACAGCCACCTTCAGATATCTGAAGGGCCATCATGTAGAAGAAGGAGTAGATTTGTTCACAGGGATTTGCTCCAGAGAACAGGACTAGAATCAGCATGTGGAAGTAGCAGGGAAGCAGATGCTGGGAAAGGGTTAGGAAAGCTTCTTAATGGCTCAAGGGTGGAACAGTCCTGCCTTGGGAGGTAGCAAGCTGGAGATATCTAAGCAGAAGCTGGGCTAGATGACTTCTGAGATCCCTCCCAACTTTAGATTCTAGGATTTGGAGAGTTCTCAAAAGACAATGCTATGGACAATATGGTCTCTAAAATATGCAGTATTTCCTTTAACTGACATTGCAATCTATAGCAACATTTCTTACCGATTGACTGAGGAGAGTCCATATATGGAAAATACTTGATATAGTGGGATCTGTCTGTTGCCAACAATACTTTAAGGACTTGCTGAGACTTAATCACACCATTTTCTACAGAAAAACATGAGAGAGGATAATAAGGCTGACAGCAGAATACTTTTTATTACTATTTATATTTAGTATCACTTTTAGGTTGTTCAGTACTGAATTTTACTGCACTGTGATCCAAAGACAGGTACTCAATTTACACTGTTATTTTTTAAAAAATAATAATTTATTTATTGCATTTCTATCCCACTTTTTCCTCCAAGGAGCTCAAGGTGGCATACATGGGTTTCTCCCTCCTCATTTAATCCCCACAACAGCCCTGTGAGGTAGGTTAGGCTGAGACAGTGACTAGCCTAAGGTCACCCAGTGAGCTTCATGGCCAAGTGGGGATTTGAACCCTGGTCTCCCAGGTCCAAGGGACGCAGGTGGTGCTGTGGGTTAAACCACAGAGCCTAGGACTTGCCGATCAGAAGGTTGGCAGTTCGAATCCCTGTGACGGGGTGAGCTCCCGTTGCTCGGTCCCTGCTCCTGCCAACCTAGCAGTTCAAAAGCACGTCAAAGTGCAAGTAGATAAATAGGTACCGCTCCGGCGGGAAGGTAAACGGTGTTTCCGTGCGTTGCTCTGGTTCGCCAGAAGCGGCTTAGTCATGCTGGCCACATGACCCAGAAGCTGTACGCCGACTCCCTTGGCCAATAAAGCGAGATGAGCGCTGCAACCCCAGAGTCGTCCGCGACTGGACCTAATGGTCAGGGGTCCCTTTACCTTTACTCCCAGGTCCTAGTCCAACACTCTAACCACCACACCACACAGGCTCTCATTGTATCCACTATCTATCCATACGCATGCATGCAACACACCAGGGGGAGGGAAAGGGGGTTATTGCTCTAGACTCCAAATTCAGCAAATAAACCTTTGATGCTGAAACCCAGCCACATTGCTCAGCTCCAGTTCATGCAAATAAGTCCACATATGCAGACCACCCTGCTACTGCCTGTGAAAAGCTGGTACAGGTTTGCAATCCTAAGCCTCTGGTGTTAAGAGGTGGGCAGTTTAGGATGCATCACGTCTTTGCTTGCTGTGTGGCTCCATTACATAACAAGCCCAAGCTCCACCCAAGATGGTGGGACACTACTGCCAGTGGGTCTCCTGCCAGAGGCAGCCAGTAGAAACGCCCCCCCCCCCAAAATACGGGCATTATAGGAGTAAGGCAACAGAGGTTTCAGACCCAAAGCCCACAAATTCCCCAAGGGGCCCAAGGAACTGGCGCAGCAAAAATGGACCACCCTCCCTACCTTCCATCCTAAGCAGCAATAGCAAGCTGGGATTTGGATGCAGGGGAGGTTCTGCTCGTCCTCGGCCCCGATTATAATTGGTCCCTTGGTTCCCATGAGCCGCAAAATAGAAATCAGCTCATTTGGACAATTTGGGAACAGGCTCACATTCAGGTCTCTGGCTACACTTCATGTAAAATAAGAGAAAAAGCAATTGCTCTCAATAGCTTTGTGTGAAAGTAAACCTGATCAGTCCTGTTCCATATGAAGGCTTTACAGAAAAATACCAAACACAAAGTGATCTGTTCTCAGAGACAGTGCTGGGTTTGACGTTCAATAAAACAGCTTGGGAAAGTGCGACTGGGGAAATGAACTTGACTTAGGATTTCACCTGTAGAACTGGACAGATTATGCTGTGCTCTCTTAGGATGTCATTGACACATTATCATCCATTCCACAGAAAAGATCCACACAATTGGCCTAACATTGCACTTGTGCCCTGGGTGAGCCCAAGGAAAAGCAGGTGCAATGGCAGGGCTGTAACTTGCAAAATATACCGTATTTTTCGTCCTATAGGGCGCACTGGCCCATAGGGCGCAGCTAGGTTTTTTTTGGGGGGGGGGATAAAGAAAAAAAAATATTTCTCCCCCAGGCGCGGGGCTGGGGCGGGGGAAGCCCAAGCTTCCCCCGACCCCAGCCCCCAGAACAGGCTGCTATCCGCAAGCCTTGGGAGCCCGGTGGGAAGTCACGCCGGGCTCCCAAGGCTTGCGGAGAGCTGCCCAAAGCCCGGGGTGCGCTCCGTTGTGCTCCCCGGGTTTCAGGCTGCTGTCCGCATGCCTTGGGAGCCCGGCGGGAAGACGTGCCGGGTTCTCAAGGCTTGCGGAGAGCTGCCCGAAGCCCGGAGTGCGCCCTGCTGCGCTCCCCGGGTTTCGGGTTGCAGGCTGCTGTCCGCAAGCCTTGGGAGCCCGGTGGGAAGTCACGCCGGGCTCCCAAGGCTTGCGGAGAGCTGCCCGAAGCCTGGAGAGCGAGAGGGGTCGGTGCGCACTGACCCCTCTCGCTCTCCAGGCTTCAGCTAAAGCCTGCATTTGCCCCGTAGGACACACACACATTTCCCCTTCATTTTTGGAGGGGAAAAAGTGTGTCCTATAGGCTGAAAAATACGGTACTCATTTTCTTTAACATAAAAAATAAAAAATCGTTGGATGGAGAAATACAGAAAGGTTCCCAGTTAATTGTTTTGCTTTTTTCTGGCCATCCTAGCCACTGGCAGATTGACTCTCCTGGTGTCTGTACTGTTTGAGTAAGCTCCCATCTAAGACAGGCAGCCTGAGGAGGATGACAATTATGGATTATTGCATTCCCAAAGAAACTCATTAGAAGAAATGGCTACCTGCCTCAGCTGTAGGGGAGCTGAGCCTCTGCATGCTCTGAATAACCTTTCTTAAATTAGATGCTTAGAATGGATTTCTCTATTGTATCATTTGTGGCTGCTTGTATAGCTGAATACACAGGCAGAGCAGACAGGCATGAGCCCAGAATCTTAAAGCTCATATGCAGGTAGAATTTTAAAACAGGTTTCCACACTGACATCCACTCCATGAAATAGGTGTCAAGTCAACAATGCTAAAAATAAGTGAGGATTTTGGACAGTATCCAAACATTTCATCAGCTGTTTTAGAGGCGAGCCCTGAACGTCAGGCTGCTGCCGGTCCTTGGTTCTGTTTGCTCTGTATTGTACTTACTGTAAAGATTGTTGATCAGTTCCGCATGTGTCTTTCCAGTCGAGGTCCAGGCCATGGTTCTTGTCAGCAGGAGTCCCATGAGCAAGGTAGCAAAAGGCAGCGTACAGCTCATCCCATAAAAATGTGCAGGGGATTCCCAAGCCTGACCAGCCAGTCACAATGAGCCAAAGAGAGAAAGTTTTTTTTATATTTAGAGCAAGATCATGTAACACCTCATAGAAACCAAATCCTCCATACGCAGAAGGAGCCAAGATTAAGAACAGATGCACAGACGCAATACAGGGAAATCTGGAGAACACATTTGCCGTCTAAGTCAAATAATAACAGACTGTTGGATGTCAATAAAAGTACTGCTAATAAGTGTTTTTTTAAAAATAAAATAAAAAACCAAACACCAGTCCAAGAAGTTAGAAGAGAGATAGAGTATTAGACTAGGTTCTGGGAAAGTCAGGTTCAAATCCCCACTGTGTTATGAAACTCACTGAGTATGTAGATAAAGAAGGGTCTACACCTTGGAAAGAAAGGTGGAATACAAATGTATTAATAAATAAATAAAATTTGTCATCACAATGACAAAAATAAATATAAACTAAGGACATTGATAAACGTAAGGAGTTGGCCAAGATATTTTACTGTTTGAGGCCAAGTGGCACATAGCAGTGCACGGCATGTCCTCCTCGCTACAATCAGAGCGTATTGCAGCCAATGGCAATCAAAGCTATTTTGGCACGTGAGGCAGAAAATCCTACAAACACCTCCTTCCTGGCAGTAAGACTACAATAATAATTGTAACATTATAAAATAAAATTATAAAATATAACAACGGCCACTTTGCTGCCTATTAATGGGACTCAAGATGTGTTGTCCAAGGCAGCCGCCTCGCACGGCCAAGGCTGTAGGTGTGGGCAGGGAGGACCAGTAAAGGGGAGCGGGCAGGTTAAGCTAACAAGTGAAATAATTTGCAATAGTGCTCATCTATTCTTTTTTGTAGAGACTGGGCTGTGACTGCAATTGTCTGCAAAGCTAGATCACTGACTTACAGTACACCAACTTGTAGTACGAATGGGAAAATTGATTTTTAAAATACTACGTGTATAAAATATTACATGCATTACCAACCCGTTTGTATGGGTTGCCAACCTTCTTGTGTGAGTGGTCACACAAATAACATAAATAACCATTATCTCACTTGGCGTTTTTTTTGTTTGTTTTTGCATTGCATTTCCCTCTGACCACACTGATTGCAATTTCCACCCACATAAATATCTACCTGTAACTTAGGACACTTCATGTATATGAGGGAAATGGACTGCCGCCCACAAAACCCGATGCCATAATAAATGGGCTAGCCTTTAATGGTATCACAGTGTTATTACCATCGTCAAACATACATATTTGTTCCTCAAAGCATGTGTGTCTCAGAGCAAAAACAAGGCATTGGATGAAGGGCAGTATACGAATTTGATAAATAATAATAAAAGGAAAGGTCCGCCCCACTAAAAGATGAGCATAAAAAGAGGCACTTCAACTGAAGAGTCAACGCCCTCCCCTCTTGGTGTCTTATGATGGGGAAGGTGGGGGAAGGGAAGAGCCCATATGCAAGGCTTCTTAGTGGTAAGAGGAGGTGGGCTGGGCTGGGCTCCGACTCCTCTTCGGAGGGTCTTCTGATGCCTCCCTCCCAAGCGCCAGAAGAAGAGAGAGCAGACTGCTGTCCCCCAAAAGGCAGCTCCGTCCCCAGGATCCCACCCCTCCCACAAAAAGGCGGACTCACCTGCGCAGCCGCACTAAGTCCTCCGCACTCGCATTCTCGCCCTCCTAGCTCCTCCTCTTTCAGCAGCAGCTGCTTATTACGGCATTTGAGAGTAACTGGGGGAGTTGAGGCCTGCTGTTATTTACGCTGTTACGTAAAGAGAGAAGCCGCCGATCAGAAACTTCCGCCCGGCTTTAAGATGTCGCGCGCGACGGTTCCTAAAGAGATCGGATAAAATGAAGATATTATCACTTCCGGTTTTTGTTTAGGCACTTCCATGCTCAGGGGCCTGAGGGGTGGGGGCATGTCCGTGCAAAATTGTCAATGACGTAGCGATAAAGCTGACAGGTCCTCCTGGTTCCTCTGCTCTGAAACAATCACGCCCGCCGCGCCCTGCCTCCAGAGGTTATTTCTCATTGATTTCTCCACCGTTCTTACCCCGCACCTCCCGAGTTTGTCAAGGGGAACCGGAAGTCTTGTTTGCGAACCATTCAGCCTTCTCCTTTGCTACTTGCCAAGCTTCGGTGGTGATTGGTATCCCTCCGCAGCCTATGGGAGCGGGAAAGCTGTGCTCTGTTCCCTGATTGGCCAGTTTGGGACAACAGTGGGTTCCTCGCTCCCCGCCCCGCCCTTCCTGGCTCCCGAGACTTCTGCCCTTTGTGGACTCTGAAAGCGACGGAGGGGCCAGAGCAGTCTCAGCCGCTCCAGGTAGGCGAACAGGAGGGGCGCAGGAGGGGACGCCGGCAGCGGGGAGGATGGGGGTGCATGGGAGCCCATAGGCCCCGGGGGAGGCAGGAGACCACCTGGAAAAGCCACCGTGAGAGGCCTCTCCCGCCAGGCGCGCTTGGTCGCCTGACCTTAATGCCAAGAGCTGCTCTCAGGATTGCTCCGAATGTCATCGCCGCCACAAACACACATAATAAATAAAAATTTATTTTTATTTATATCCCGCCCTCCCCAGCCGAAGCCGGGCTCAGAGCGGCTAACAACAGTAAAAAAATAACACATTTTACATAAAATCATAATCATTTAATTGAAATACTGTGCATTCTAAAATCAATTCATTCTAGAATCAATTCAGACTCAGGAGGTGTGTCCTGGCGCCCAATTTATGGTTGCAAAAGCGCCCACTTTTTCTTGATGGTGGGGAAATACGATTTTATCCCCTTGCCTTATTGTCCCTGGTGTCCTATTGCTTTTATCTCGTGCGCAGCCGGATCCCAGGTCTGTGGACTTGGAGGGTCGTGTGTCCGAAGTCCAGTGGCAGAAGCCTGGCCTGGTCCCAGCGACCAGGGGAGGTGGCTGCTGTGGCTTTTCTCCGAGCCCCCCCCCGACCCCCGAGGCCTTACTCCCAACCTGCTGCTTCACACCATCGGAAAGAGCCGGTCGCTTAGCAGTTGACTAGTTTGACTGTAGCTGTAAGATGTACGTGCGAAACGCGGGTCATGAAAACACTCACACACACGAATGATACACCACACGTAGACAGGCTCGACCGTCCTTTAGAAATACCGGTAGCAGATGTCCTGTTCTGCGTTTAATTCTGGTTTCCCGGTACACGCTGCGATACAAGAGCAAAACTCTTAACACTGCAGCATTGTGTAGAATACCGATCAGGGTGCTTGCCACCCCCCTTTTCAGGATAATCCATTCTGCTAGTTTTCTATTTGTCCTTCCCACTCCTATGGTATTAAGTGTGCCTACTGAGCTTGATCAATCTTTGTTGGGCTTTCTTTGGTTTCCCTGTTGCAAGAAGTACAAGCAGCGACTTAAAGACATTTCTGCTTTGCACATACCTAGTTTGCCCCTTCTGCATATGTGTAGACTTATCACTTCTGCTAACTCTGCCCAGAATGTGGCAGTTACACTTGCTGAGGTCTATGCTTGAAATATACTCGAAGTCGAGAGTGGATTTCATGCACTTTATTCAGCTCATAGTGATGAGGAGGAATGGAAGTTCCCCCAGAATGTCTGCTTTATATACACTATTTACACAATGGGCCCCACATGATTGGCTAATTCCAGGATTCTCCTGTAGGCCAATCAGGTTGCAGATTCACTTCCACCTGGAGCTGGATTGGGTGGCTCTTGTGGACCAATCAGACTGCTGTATTCTGGGCCCTATTGTTTTAGGACCAATCAGACTGCTGCATTCTGGATCCTATTGTTCTAGGACCAATCAGACTGCTGCATTCTGAATCCTATTGTTCTAGGACCAATCGGACTGCTGCATTTTGGATCCTATTCAACTCAGTACATAACAATGCTAAATAAAGCCTCTTCTGTTATTCCCACCCTTTATATTTTTTTCCTAAATATTTTTTGTATGGCTGCACACCTTGAAGTTTCCTCCAAGCCTGCTGATACCTTCCTTCTTTTGCCTACCTAAAGATTCATACTTGGAGAGTGATTTTTCTATTGATATGTAGGATGGATTGGTTTGCCAAATCGGATGGCCTGCCTATGGAATACCCCCTATTTCCTAGATGCTTATGTGAACTGGCCCTGAACCTTGTGGTTGGTTGGTTGGTTGGTTGGTTGGCCGGCCAGACATTTAAACCATGTGGTTAATTTAGAAGGGTCCGAGTTTTTATGCTCCCTTGTTGTAGTCCTTTTTCTAGCAATCATGGGCTCTAATGATAGAATTGTCCTGGATATTTTTTACATGCCCGTGCCGGTTTTATGTTTCAATATGGTGAAACAGACACTGGCAATTTTCTCAGTGACTTCCCACCTTGCTGACACCCCCACCCCAATCCTGTGCCTTCACCACCATCACTCTCGCTGTAACTTCCTACATTAAAGAACAAACAGCTTCCTGTCATCTTGTTGGTAGGTAGCTATAAAGGTTAGCAAGCTGGGTTTCTTCACAACCCCCACTACACAATATTAAAATACAAATCACTAATAAAATCTATCACAGCAACATGAACTGTGGGATTCAAACGCATAAAAATACGTGGTGAAATACGTGTACTTTTCTCTGTCCAAAGTATTCCTCTGTCTAAATGTTGGGAGAGTTTGAATGATCATATCTTGGCTTGATAAACCAATATATAAACAAGCCTTATGCCCTTCCACTCAGCTCTTCCATTCCTTCCTTTGTTCCTTCATGGTATGAAGTTGGTTTAATATCCTGGCTTGACAACCATCTAGGCTGTTACATTAAGTGTTCTTTAGCATAACCCCATTCTTTTCCTATACCCCAGCTTTAATCTTGTTTTTTACTTCCTCCCCTACAAACTGATGCTTCTCAACTGATACCCAAACCCACCCCAAGTCTCTAAACGCTTTTATTTATTTATTTAAACCATTTATATGCCTCTTAAGACATTTCCAACACTGTGTGCAAGACTGTTGTGGTGCTTTTGAGATTCAGGTGAAAGATTCTAAGTTATTTCCTAATCACTTAACTTACAGCCTTAACTGAGAGAATTAGAATCATAGAACTGTTGAGTTGGAAGGGACCCCAATCTAGCCAACCCCCTGCAGTGCGTTAGAATATTCATTATATCTCAACAATTTAAGCAACAACGGCAGTTCATTAATACATATTTTAAACCATCCCACAGTTTATTTTGTTTCAGTCTGTGACACATACCAGATCAGCTATGTCTGCTCAGATCCACCCTCCAAATTCGTAACATTTTCCCTAGACATGGCATATTGGAACTGATGAAGATTGGACCTGAAGAGGCTATTACGTGGGACACAGGTCTTGCTTTAGATTTTTAAAAGGGAAGGTGAACAGGGACAACCTCTGTGCAGGACATTGCAGCATAGCAATAGTAATTTTACTAAACCGAGGCAAGTTCACTTATAGTGCAATCCTACACATGTCTACCCATAGCTATGTATCATTGGCTTTCTTGGGCCTAACTCCCAAGTAAGTGGGTATGGAATTGCAGCTTCAGACAAGTACTTCAAGCTGTAACTTTAAGTGTGTGATTTAAAACATAAGCATGATGCCTTAACTGTTCCAAAAAATATATGTCAAAAAATCCACTCTGTACAGCCTAATCCTTTGCATGGAAACAGGAATGCGTAAAATCTGCAAAAAATTAGGCACCAGCTGGGCATTCTAGGAGCTAATGAGATGTAGCTGATCTCTGTAGAGGGTGCCACTGGTTAGGCCAAAATGTTTAGGTGCCTGGATTTTTAAAAGCACTCAGTTTTCTTGCGCAGTTTGACTTCTGGTTTTTGTTTTTGTTTGTTGTGTTTTAAAGGAGAACTGAAAATCCCATGGCTTCTCATCTTTATAGGATAGAAGAGGGAGGAAATATATAGATGTATGTATTATATTACGCAGTTCATAAACTACATATTTCCCCCCCAGGATTTCTCCATCATGATAATGATTGAAAGTATTGACTCCATAGTCACGATTTCCAGCCAGGACCTCTGGGCTGAAATCTGTTCATCCCTGCCACATCCGGACAAGAATGATGAGTCAAGCAATGCATTTGCAGATTCGTTCACAGACGCTCACGTTCATGTGGAAAGTCAGAACGAAGTCATGAACACCACTTTCCAAGAAAGCATGAAGCCCTGGGCACCACTGAAGGATTCAGATGCCTATTTGGCATCTTTAGGTCAGTATATTGGGAGCTGCTGAGTTGGAGAATTTGTTGCAGTCAACACCTAACCTTTGAGAGTAGTAATTATTAATTGTAATTATTATTACTGTAACATGGCCGGGGGGGGGGGGAATTGTTCATCTGTATACATTTAATCCCAAACAGCAAGCATTAGTGTTTTGATCAGCTGAAAATCAAGGGTTTTGGACTAAAAATCCATTCAGTCCAAAATTATATGTTAAAGACCAGGCATAGGCAAACTCGGCCCTCCAGATGTTTTGGGACCACAACTCCCATCATCCCTAGCTAACAGGACCAGTGGTCAGGGATGGTGGGAATTGTAGTCCCAAAACATGTGGAGGGCCGAGTTTGCCTATGCCTGTTAAAGACAATGGTGCTGTTCCACAATAGGTGGACATGGCCTGAAAATCTGTGACCATTGTTACTTTTTGTGTAAATCATTGATTTCAGTCTCTCCTATACATTTCTGGATCTTCTTGGGACTTCAGAAAGGTTCTACAATTTATTTTTAAGAGCACTGGAATGACAAGATAATTGTCAGTACAGAAACAGGCAATGTGTGAGAGAAAACCTTTGACCAATTTCGTCTAATTTATTCCTGCATAAAACTCTGAAGAGTATATTAGATTGTTCTTTCTGATAACTTTTGTGCAGCGAGAGAGGAATATAATCCATCTAGCGTTCTGCTGGGAGAAGAAAAGAATTTGCTGCAGCTAAATTTCCAGAACAAGAACTTGAAGACTTCCATTAAACTTTTTGCTTGTGTGCTCTGCACACAATAATTTCAATTGAGTCTCTCCTTTCAAATATTTCTAGGCAGATGGGTGAGCAGTGATCCTTAACCTAGAATGAAATGTACTTCCATTGTTTATTTTAGTGTAGATACAGATTTAATGCCGAACCATTTCTGATTTCCATTTTTATTATGGGTTTGGGAATGAGAACATGAGTGGGCAGTGGAGGGAAAAGTAGTTTAGTGAGGCATTGCATGTTAGTTCTTTTTTACCAGTTCTCTCACAAAATTAAAATGAGCAAAAGTCAGGACATGGAAGAGAAATATCTAATATAGCGCTGCGGTAAAATGGATACTTTCAGTCAGAGGTGCCCAACCTAGGGCTGGGCAATACCTGGTTTTCAGCATTGTGCTATATCACCAGCGAAACATCGCAATATACCAATATATCATGATGTCTGAAATAAAGATGGAAATATGTAGAGGCAATGGCTGGCTTCTTCCCTCATCGTGCTTTTTGCATAGCGCGTGCGCGCGCACACACACCATGATTTATGATATATATTGCCAGGTCAAAAACCGATAATAGGGTTGCCATATCTTGAAGAGCAAAAAAGAGAACAGCCTGAGCCTTAGAAAGAGGCATGCAGGCATGGGGCCGCCGCCACCCTCTCGTGCCTGAGCCTGGGCTGCCCAAGCCAAAGCCCAGAAAAACCCAAAAAACCTGGACATTTCCTTTAAAATGTAAAAATCTGCCCAGATGGGCATGTTGGCCCCTGGAAGAGGACATGTCCAGGTTTTCCTGGACATATGGCAACCCTAGATATCACGATATGGACTTCAAGCCAGTTTTGGACGGTATATCACCCAGGCCTAGCCGAACCTGTGCTCATCCACCCCAGATGTTGTTGGATTCCAACTCCCATTAGTCCAACACAACACAGCCAATAGTCAGGGTTGATGGGAGTTGGTGGTCCAGCAACAACGGACAGCCACTGGTAAATCACCCTGCCTTAAATGGTGATTTACAATTCATATGAAAACCCATGAAATGGTTTGGATTGAAAATTCCTGACTCTACCTTGGCCACACTTGTGTGATTTCCCCTCCCTGCCTCTAGAGAGAAGATTGATGAGGATAAAGGGTTTGTCACAGGAGGTGACCTCCAAAGACATGCTGCACACTCTTTCTCAGGCGAAGAAAGAATGCTGGGACAGGTTTCTGCAGGAGAAGTCTGAGTCTGAATTTTACACGGAGGGAACTGAATCTGACGAGAGGTAATTCAGTGAGGTTTTTATTCATGCAATGGCTTTTGAAGTGTGCATCTTATCGAAGTGCCCACCACTTCTGGAGTAAGGGCTGTTCTTAATTCAAGCCACGGTTTGCCCTCAGCCCTGTTTTCAGTTCCAGGGCTCAGGTCAACCACTAGGGTGTTTTTCTGATCATGTGCAGACTGCACCATGCGCAGACTGGAAAAACCCCTTTGTGCTGTGGGGAAGCAGGGTTGGATTAGGTCAGGGGTCTGCAACCCGCGGCTCTGGAGCCACATGTGGCTCTTTTACACCTTTGCTGCGGCTCCGGGGCGGATACTAGCGAGGGGAGGAGGCGCATTGTGCGCCCTGAGACTCCCCACTGTGGCGGGCGCTGTACTGGCTGTGATGTCGCATGGGGGCGGTGCGTGCGTTGGTCACGCACCGTCCCGATGTCACCTTCCCGCCCGCTGTCAGATCGCGGCTCCGGAGATATATTTGTTTTAAATGTCGCAATGGTTTTGCGGCTCCCAGGTTTTTTTCCCTTCGGAAACAGGTCCAAGTGGCTCTTTCTGTCTTAAAGGTTGCAGACCCCTGGATTAGGCAGAGTCATCCCTCTGCTCAGCACCCCCCTAGACCTCCCCCATAAAGTGATACCAGCATCACTCTGATGGCGTGGAACTCCATTCCACTCGCCAAATGTGCAGGTGTTGTGCATTTACTGCCTGCAGTAGCCCCCAAAAGCCCCCAAATGGGGCATCCCGGAAGTTGGGCTGATCTGAACCAAGATCCACTGGATCCTGAGCCAGCCCCGTTGCCATCACTTGTTGGCCAATGGCCTGGTGCAGCAATTTGCCTGCCCCCCCCCCCCGGCCTTCTGCCCCAACTGATGTGAGTGACAGGGCTGCAGACCTAGTGGTGTCTCTACCACTCTTACTACGCCCTGTTACTGCCTGGTCTGGGTTTGGATTGCCCTGTTAGTCTGGCCCTAGAGGAGACTTCCCCCCAATTCCTATTATCTGTGTATTCTTCTGTTTCTGCTCTAGGTCGAAAACTCATTTCATGTAGAAAACTAGTCCATTGGAGAACTGTTCTAGCTGAGCTATTTCTCTCTGTGCTAGTTTTCTGTGTGTTTCTTCATAGGGGAACAAGGGAATCTGCAATGTGCCCTCTCTGGAGAGGGCCTGTGCTGAACTGATAGGTGTTCCTCAATAGCTGCTTGTCACAGAATTCCCTAAACTGTTGGAGTTTAGCCCAAACCCGAACCTTTTCTAAGATGTGGGGTAGCTTGGACAGAGAGAGTGAATGGTCCAGGGTCACCCAACTTCAGGGCTGAGTGGGATTTGAATTTGGGCCTCTCTAATCTGACAGTCGGACGCGGGTGGTGCAGTGGGTTAAACCACAGAGCCTAGGACTTGCTGATCAGAAGGTCGGCAGTTCGAATCCCCGCGACGGGGTGAGCTCCTGTTGCTCGGTCCCTGCTCCTGCCAACCTAGCAGTTTGAAAGCACATCAAAGTGCAAGTAGATAAATAGGTACCGCTCCGGTGGGAAGGTAAACGGCGTTTCTGTGCGCTGCTCTGGTTTTCCAGAAGCAGCTTAGTCATGCTGGCCACATGACCCGGGAGCTGTCTGCAGACAAACACCGGCTCCCTCGGCCTATAAAGCGAGATGAGCGCCGCAACCCCAGAGCCGGTCACGACTGGACCTAATGGTCAGGGGTCCCTTTGCCTTTACTTTAATCTGACAGTCAAAAGTTCCTTCCATTACATTTTGGTAGAAAATAGTTGAAATGATTAGTGGGGATGGGGTGGGGGCTGATCCTGCCCTTTTGCCTTCTTTCTTTACTGTTCCCTGCCCTTTCTGCTTTCTCTCAGCACTCTGGAACACTTGAAGCGCTGGCTACAGCCTGAGAAAGTGGCTGTCAGCACTGAGGAAGTGCAGTATTTGATTCCGCTCGAGGCTCGTATAGAGAAGCAAGAGACTGAAGAAGAACTGATGATGGCTGTAGAACAGTGAAATGTTGACCTTTGCCTCCAGTCCGGGGGCTGGTGCAGTTTCTTTTAAAGCAGCAAGAGGAGGGAAGTGCCAGTGCTTGGGGATAGTAGACCACACTTTCCACTGTACTTCTTAAATTTCAGTGGCTTTGAAGTTGCAGATTTAAATCTAGTCATATGTAAGAATCTACTAAGATGACTGAACATAAAAGGCAGTGGATATAATCTTTGGATAATGAGATGGACTGGAGTCAGGCATGGGAGTGAAGAGTTCATCCATTTGCTTCGCTCTTCTCCTTTATGGGCTCTTTTCTTTGGGTCTGCATCATTCCCAGAGGTTTTTGTTGTATTCTTTTTGGAGGACTTGCATGCATATGGATCCTGTAAACTGCATTATTTCAGACAATTCGTCACCTCGCACTGCAATGGACTGTGCAGAAACATTGTACTCTCAAATTTCAGTACGTGGAAACATTCCTTTCCTCACAGCATATAATCCCCAAATGTATGACTTCTAAGACTGAAACTCGTGTGTATCTCTTTTCCCAACTTTTTTTTCTAAGCCCAAGCGTGCCTGTATCTTTTCCTCTGTGAAGTGAAAAGCAACTGCCGGTGCAGTTTTGAGTGATCTTGGCAACCTTTGCTTTTGGTTTTAGGAAGGAAAAAAAATGGGGGGGGGGGGGGATAAAATACACACCACTACATTTTACATTCAGTTTCAGTCTTAAAGAGATGAAGCGTCTACTACTGGAAAAAAACCACACAGCCCTCTTTTTGTTAAAATTGTTGTCTTTGTCCTTGCAAGCAAGCAGGTCTTGAATTGAAAAGTGTAGCACCTCATGTAATTATTTTCTTAAAACTCTGAATTTAAAACTGTTCTGGAATGGAGCTACTTTGCTTTGCCATTCATGAGATCTGATTTCCCCAAGCATCTTTTCCAGCTAATAGAATAGCCATGCTTTCTTCTTCACTCTCAGTTTCCTTTGCTGCAAGAAGAAAAGAAAAATGTATTCCAAAACAATATGGAATTAAATCTGTAGGAATTTAGTTGGCATAAATAAGACCAAGTATGAAATCAGTGGTGAGCTGGAAAAGAGGATGTATTCCATTAACCTTTTTACTCCCTGTGGCATATTCACTTTTGTGTGTGGGTTTTTTTGTGTGTGTGGCAGTGTATGCAAAAGGAGGTGAAAATGTTTGTGCTGCAGCCACATGTCATGTCCTTGACTTCATTTTCATTACATTCCCTCACTCCGTGGCCATCCATAGCCCTTCACTGCTCCCTTCCCTGATACCTTTCAACATACGTAGCAGCCCAGGCCAGTTGCTGCTTTTGTGCCATTTTTCCCTCATTGACTTTTTGCTACTTGCAAACAGTGCAGTTGCAATAATGCAGACAACCGGATCTGATTGCATGGTGATATCATTGAAGGCAAACTCGGTTTGAATATTTTTGTTTGCCATTGGTGATGTTGTTATGTCTGAATGGCCATATAGTGACTTCACTGGTCTCAGAGTGCTTTTTTTGCCAAGATGGCAAAATAGGAAATACCGAACCTGGAAAAAAATTAGCATAGCACGGTTAAAGTATACAAGTAGGTATATGTGTTTATGAAGTATTTGGAAATGTGTGCTGTGGTTGCCTCCTCTCCAAAATTGCAGTTTTGCTTAAATAATCCGGAAATTTGTTAGACAAAACATCTCAAAATTGGGGAAGTTTACATTATTTCCCATCATTTTATGTTTCACTTGCCTCTGAGTTTTTCTGCTCTGGTAATACGTTATGGATGATGAACTGCATATATTGCTGTCACATTGGTGGGATGGTCTCTAGGTTGTCTATTTGCATAGTTAATATGCCTTTTCAAAATTGAGTTTCACTGACTTCTGTCTTGATCCATCAAAACATATTTGCCTGTTGTATGAGTGATGTACCTTTGTGGCTCTTCACATTTTTTTGTGTTGTGATAGAAGAACATGCGATTTCAGAACTGAGGCTTTTAAAGTTTGCTGTCTTTATTTAGTGTCGTCAGTGCATTAGGCTCTATACAGAGTGTAGAGGAGTTAGGAACACACGCACACCCTTTCCCAGTGAATTAAAAGGATAGGGCCCTCCTTCCTTGGAGGTTGGATTTCCATCTGTCATGGATGCTTTAGTTGAAATTCCTGCATTGCAAAGAGTCGGACTAGATAATCCTCAGGGTCCCTTGCAACTCTACAGTCCTATAATTCTATGAAAAGGAGACACCGGGACCTGAGAAAGAAGTAGCAGGAGGGAACGGTTAAGTGGGAAGAATTAGGAACAGGCAAATTTAAACTAGGGAACAGCAAGAACCAGTGGAGGCTGGTCCATTAGGGAAAATGTGGTACTGCCCCACCAACCTCAGATTCCTCCAAGTCTACCTGCCTGCCTGCCTTCTTAGGACTTGCTGATCAGAAGGTCAGTGGTTCGAATCCCTGCAACGGGGTGAGCTCCCGTTGCTCGGTCCCAGCTCCTGCCAACCTAGCAGTTCAAAAGCACCCTCAAAAAGTGCAAGTAGATAAATAGGTACTGCTCCGGCAGGAAGGTAAACAGTGTTTCCGTGCGCTGCTCTGGTTTGCCAGAAGCGGCTTAGTCATGCTGGCCACATGACCCGGAAGCTGTACGCCGGCTCCCTTGGCCAATAAAGTGAGATGAGCGCCGCAACCCCAGAGTCAGTCGTGACTAGACCTAATGGTCAGGGGTCCCTTTACTGTACCTTTATGTTCCTGGTTAGAAGGGAGAACTTATCCTGCTTAGGATAGCATGCTAAGCCAAACTTCAGCTAAGCTCAGTATGGGAGCAAAAAGAATTGGGGCAGAGCACCTGCAAGCCTATCTCTGGAAGCCTGGGCGATTGTATGGTCTCAATAAGCCACCATTTGGTTGACCATGTCATGTGAACCAGGCTTGTGTTGCCTGTTTAGCAGGAGACAAGAGAAGCAGAACTAGGTCCCTGTGCATAATGCAGTGTATGGGCACAAACCCTGGGTTCATTACACAGTTAATATTATTTCCTGCTAAATGACAAATCCATGGAGCAATTGCTATCCTGGCAGGTCAAACTACTGGGTGTGTGGGTGTGACATCATATTGTTTCTATTTTAAAATGTACTGTTAGTGCTAATCACAGCAATTGCCCTAGACTCTGAAGAGGCATCAATTAAAACACTTTTCCACTTCCTCTGTGTTGATTTTGCCAATTTTTTTTATTGATTTTCCATAATTTTTAATAAATTGCCACCAAATGAATACAAATTCAATACAAATTTAAAAGCTGACTTCCCACCCGCCCACAGGTGTCGCCTCTTTGCTGGTCCCAATAAAATCACTTTCCCAACTATCATTTCAAAATACACTCAACCCTTCTCCCTACACATCGCCTGTTCAGTTATCAATTTCTGCTATGGCTTTTATACATTGTTATAACCTGTACTCAAAATAGTTGAGTGGAGTAAATCCTCTTTAATCTATCTATAATAGTCGTTCATCAATTTTCAAACATTTCTTTCTGATACCTCTTGAGGAACACTTTGCCTGAGAAAAGCAGGTCTTGCTTCCTCCCAGACAACATACACATATTCCTCCCTAACATGGCCTTGAACATTGTTGTCTGACATCTGGCCCCAGTAACCAATAACTCGGCCTCACTGGTGCAGCATGCAGAGGGTGAAAATGAAACCCCTAGATTTTTTTGCATAAATATATAATATACATGATTTTGTACCTTTTAATGTCACCGGGATTCAGCCAGATTTTTTAAGGAGGGCCAGAAGCGGAACACAAAGGCCTCCTTGTATCTCATTATGCCTGCCCAATTTCAAAAGCATGTGATCAGCTTCGCTATCTTCCATGAGCGATCTCTCTGTCCCACAGCAGGCCAGTGGGCAGGGAGGAAGAGATTGGTGGAATATTAAAAGAAAAGTCTGCAAGTAAGAGCTGCTTGACAATGGAGCCAGGATGGTGGGCTTTTCCCCATGCTGGAGGAGGTCTTCGAGGCTGGGCAGACACATACAGAGGATGCTCCAATTTCCTGCCCACACACCCCTTAGTGGAGGAACTCAAGAGCTACAGGAACATCCTTAACATCTGGCCATCCAAATGTCTGCTTGAAGTGGAGATGGGATCTATTGTTGGCAACATGCTACTCCAATGATAATTTGTTGCTCTGTTTTTGTTTCTTAATATTCCTGTACACGTGTGTGTGTGTGTGTGTGCGCGCGTGCGCACCCCCATAACGTTATTAAAGGTAAAGGTACCCCTGCCCATACGGGCCAGTTGTGTCCGACTCTAGGGTTGTGCGCTCATCTCACTTAAGAGGCCGGGAACCAGCACTGTCCGAAGACACTTCCAGGTCACGTGGCCAGCGTGACGAAGCTGCTCTGGCGAGCCAGCACCAGCGCAGCGCACGGAAACGCCGTTTACCTTCCCGCTAGAAAGCGGTACCTATTTATCTACTTGCACTTGGGGGTGCTTTCGAACTGCTAGGTGGGCAGGAGCTGGGACTGAAAGACGGGAGCTCACCCCGCCACGGGGATTCGAACCGCCGACCATGAGATCGGCAAGTCCTAGGCACTGAGGTTTTACTCACAGCGCCACCCGTGTCCCCTATCCAATAACGTTATTACTGGATATAATTTGCCACTAGATCTCGTCAGAATTTCCTTATTGTGGCTTGAAAGGTAAAGTGCACACGTGATTTAGAATCTATCATATTTTATTTATTATATGTACAGTGGTACCTTGGTTCTCAAACGCCTTGGCACTCAAACGCCTTGGTTCCCAAACGCTGAAAACCCGGAAGTAAGTGTTGCAGCTTTCAAACGTTTTTCGGGTGGTTGTTGGCTATTGTTTTCTGGGGCACCTGCACCAATCAGAAGCTGCACCTTGGTTTTCGAACATTTCAGAAGTGAGACGGACTTCCAGAATGGATTAAGTTCGAGAACCAAGGTATTTCTATGGTAGTTTTTGTTAGTAAATGGGGCCATGTACCCCCTGGTTACGTGGACCTGGGGGGGTCTGCGGACCACCAATTGGGAACCACTGTTCTAGGTTATGAAGATCCTATCCAATCCTATAATTCGAATACTAGAACAAAATAGAAATGAGGAATTTTTACTGAAATCTAATGGCAAATTACATCCATTAATAACTCTGTGTGTGTGTGTGTGTGTATGCACACACATGCATAGATACAAAAACACAGCCACACAGTATTATTGGAGACTCCAACAATGGATTCCTTCAGGTTCCCACCTTGGAGGCACTGGGGAATGAGGGAGATGGGCTTTCCCTTCCTTATTATGGCCTGCTACGTATTTCATACTGCAGCGACATAGCAAACGACTGGATCTACTGAGACTTGGAACTGAAGGCTCTACTGGATCTACTGAGACTTGGAACTGAAGGATCTGTGTGTTGGTACACCTGGTGGTAAGCTACTCAGGGCTGCACAGCAGAGAAATGCCAACATTGTAATGCCTACTCAGAAGTAAATTTCATTAAGTTTAATGGGGCCAACTCCCAGATTAAGTAGGAATAGGTCTTTTCAGCCTTGCCATGTCTTCACCATCCTGGCAGATCCATTTCTTTGTTTAGAGCAGGTATTCATCCATGTCCCAGATGTTTGTCTGAAACTGTATTCATTTGGTGGGTGAACCTGGGTAAATGCTTAAAGATGGAGGTGAGTAGGCTACCTCAAGATGAATGTCCAAATTCAGTATCCTAACAAGAGGTCCTACACTGGGCCAAACATGTTGTTGTTGTTGTTGTTTAGTCGTTTAGTCGTGTCCGACTCTTCGTGACCCCATGGACCAGAGCATGCCAGGCACTCCTGTCTTCCACTGCCTCCCACAGTTTGGTCAAACTCATGTTCGTAGCTTCGATAACACTGTCCAATCATCTCATCCTCTGTCGTCCCCTTCTTGTGCCCTCCATCTTTCCCAACATCAGGGTCTTTTCCAGGGAGTTCTCTTCTCATGAGGTGGCCAAAGTATTGGAGTCTCAGCTTCAGGCTCTGTCCTTCCAGTGAGCACTCAGGGCTGATTTCCTGAAGAATGGATAGGTTTGATCTTCTTGCAGTCCATGGGATTCTCAAGTGTCTCCTCCAACACCATAATTCAAAAGCATCAAAAGGGTCAAACATATTGTTACTCAATTCCCTCCTGCACTTCCTCAAGGAAAAGTATGCATCAGTGGGAAAAAGAAAATTAGATAGGATCTTCTAAAAATGGGTAAGAATGTAATTACAGCATTGCCTGGTACTGGTAATGTAGAATGCTGTATTTGAATGTTATCTCCTGTCTGATCATATTTGCACTCCCTCTTGTAGATTTAAGAATTTCCACTGAGGTTAATGAGCATAAATGCCACTTTATGGTATTTTATGTTTAGGTATTAGAAACCTGCTTCTTCCACTGCATTTTTCATAAAGCGTTCCTGTGGATCTTTCCTGAATGCAAAGGGGCCATGTGATGAATTTATTTATTTGCATTTTCTGCCAGCTTTCCCCCTGAAGGCTCAGGGGGTGAATTATGTGTAGCAACCAGAAATATATAACTAAAAAACTTAGAGCAGATTGTTGCTAAACTCTAGTACATTTAGTTCTCATTTTTTTCAATGACAGAGATGTAATAGCACAATCCTATACATGTCTACTGAGATGTAAGGCACAATGAGTTCAATGGAGCTTACTCACAGGTAAGTGGGTACAGGACTGTAATCTAAAGCCTTTGTCTAAGACCTTTCCTGGTATCCATTTGGTAGTTATCTGGGTGTCCCCCCCTTTTGAAGATGGGGACAACATTTGCCCGTCTCCAGTCTTCAGGGACCTCATATTTCTATTTAATACCTATTGTCACCTCATTGGTGATGATGGAGACATGCTTTGCCTACAGATGAAATCTGCAGAAAAACAGAATCTGTTCTTTTTCTTTTCCATATTCAATGAAATTATAGCTGCTTTGTGAAATAACAGTGTTTATCTTTTGCATTTTCTTTCACTACTATAAAAATTGGCATTTCCAAAGCAGCGTAGACTTATAAAGCCTCAGTTTCCTTCCACAACATTACTGCATGAAGGAGGAGATTTGCAGTGCTGAGTGCTTTTAAAGGATATGGATTGCCATGGTAACCACTGACTTCTAAAGACCACACAAATTACATATTTAATTGAAAGGCATGTTTTGATTTTGACTCTGTTTTATTTTTGTATAGTTTATCTGCCATCTCTTTGTATGTTAATTTGGTGTGGAGGTAGGGAGATGAAAGAACATTGAGAATGTTCCTGGAATAATTTGAGGAATCTGTTATATTATTTTTAGAAAAGATTGTTCAACTTCCGCTTCTTGGTCATCTGTTTTGGACATTAATGTATTGTACTCAAGGAACATGACTGAAAAAAAGTAATTCAAATGCAGATTGGACACTATTAGACTCCACCAAATTCTCTCTCTCTATATATATATATACATATACATATACATATACATATACATATACATATACATATACATATACAAATATAATTTTAATTAAATTTTCTATTTTACAATTTAGAATATTCATTTATACAACCTTAACATATCAGTGACTTCCTTTCTTCTCTTTCAATGGTTCATTTTGCATAGCATAAATCCCGGCATATTTTATATCAACTAAACCATTCAGTATTTGATTATTACTTCCATCAAAACTTATTTACACTGGTGAATTTATCTTAATGCTGCCAACGTTTTCAAGTGTACACAATTCCCCTCCCCCATATAGTCAAACATTTTCCAATCTTATTTAAAGGAATGTTCTTCTTGTTCTCTTATTCTATACGTTAGATCCACAAGCCGTGCATACTCCACCAAATTAAACTGGAGAGCTGGGATGCAATTCTATACATACTGTCCTGGGAGTTGGTCCCATTGAACTCAATGTGACTTACTTCTGAGCAAACATGTTTAAAAAGTTGGGCACCATCCTCACTCTCTGCCCAGTGGTAGCAAGATTCCAGGGGTTTCAAGGTGCTCACCCAGGGCTTGTGCTCCTTTAGAGAATTGAAGGCGTGACAGTGACTGTTGGAGCTTTAAGAAGTATGATTTATTCACATATTGACACCATAGAGGGAATCTGAATCTTACAGCATGGTCATTTTAAGCAGGGCTTGGAAAGGATGATCCTGGAGGAGGACATGGCTGTTTCATTAGAACAATGAACACAGGTAGCCCATGCTGCAACATTTTGTTGCAGGACCCACTTGTTTTTTCTCCAAAGGCAACAAAGGAAGTTAGCGCACAAGATGTATCTGACAGTGAAATTCAGACAGCAAGACTTAGTCCAACACCTGATTCACCATGAATAGCCAATTACACGAATATGGAATAATTATGTTGAAGAACACACTTGGAGTCTCCAGACATAATGGTAATTTAAATTATGGTTTTAGGAGAGACTGTTTTGTGTCGTGCTGAGTATGTCTGAACATGAGCACTCAAAATTAAGCGCTGATTGCCGTAGAAGAAAAACACCACATCGAAGGACCCCAGGATGGTTAACTCCAGTCAAAGGCGACTATAGGGTTGCGGCGCTCATCTCGCTTTGCAGGCCAAGGGAGCTGGCATTTGTCCACAGACAGCTTTCTGGGTCATGTGACCATCATGACTAAACTGCTTCTGGCCCAACGGAACACCGTGACAGAGGCCAGAGTGCATGGAAACGCCATTTACCTTCCCACTGCAACGGTACCTATTTATCTGCTTGCACTGGTGTGCTTTTGAATTGCTAGGTTGGCAGGAGCTGGGACAGAGCAACAGGAACTCACTCCATCATGGGGATTTGAACCACTGACCTTCTGTTTGGCAAGCCCAAGAGGCTTAGTGGTTTAGACCACAGGGCCACCTTCATCTGATTGTCTTAGAAGGAAAACATCACATGTGCACCTTAATGTCAGAGTATTAATACAAGTATTCAGTTGCAACCCCAAAATGACTTATGTTTATATTATGCCCTGGAAAACTGCTTTAGAAATGGTATTTCCACAGGTACATGCAAGAAGCAAAGCAGAAGGGGATTGGTGCTTTGGTTAGAAGGTGCTAATGGACTATCTGTTGCACCACAGGTATGGAGATAAGCCCGAGCTCAGGCATAGGCAAACTTAGCCCTCCAGGTGTTTTGGGACTACAACTCCCATCATCCCTGACCACTGGTCCTGTTAGCCAGGGATGATGGGAGTTGTAGTCCCAAAACATCTGGAGGGCCAAGTTTGCCTATGCCTGCCCTAACTCTTTGTGCCTTTGAATTGTACAAACCTCACAAACAATTACAGAATTTTTTGAATAACAGACTGCAGTTCTAATGGAAGCTGTAGACTTGACATACTAGCTGTGCCTGCAGTCCCCATGAAGAACAACCCAGTTAATAGCTGAAGGGTTGATATTATTATAAATTGAGGGGGATCCCCTAAACCTAAGAAATTAACAAATGGTAGGATTTTTATTATTTGGGATATGAATGAAAAATACAAGCTGTAGAACTGTACCGGACAAAAGTGCTAATTACTGGTCATTAGCACATCTAAGGAAAGGTCTCAGGGCTGTGGGATTGCCAAGGTGATGGGGAACAGGCAGGCTGCGTTCACAGGAAAAATGTGCTTCTACAAAACTAGGCTTGGGATAGGAGATGGATGGGAAGGAGTTGTTTGGGTGAGAGGAAGGAGGAGGAGAACTAAGACAGAACAGATCTTGGCAGGCAGGCTGGCTGAAGGGAGGCTGGGAGAGATGTCTTGGACTTCAGCGCTGCATTGCTGTGAGGAGCAAGCCCCTCTTGAGATGACCACGTTGTAAGATGGTCACTCACTCCATCTTTATTCAGGTGTAAATATGTGAATAAATCTCTATTATTTGATTATTGATATAAACCTCCAAAATGTATTTTGTATAGTTAAGCTTTTACCTCTACCTTCAATACATTTTATTTTATTTTATTGCTATGGCTAGTGGCTGATGCAAATAAAGATTCTTCTGATCTGATCTGATCTGATCTGATCTGTGAAATCATATTTCTTAAAGCTACCTCTTGATTCTCAGAGGAACACAGACCCCAGGTGAGTGTCTGGAACCTCCTGGAATCTTGCTACCGGTCAGCAGAGATTGGGGGTGGTGTCCAACCTTTGTAACGTATGTTTGTAGTAGGAAAGACAGGGAGAGAGAAGCAGGTGCAGCGGTCCAAAAATGAAAGAAAGCAAAATGAATAAAAAAGCATACAAAATAGAAATGCAATTTAAAGCTGCATTCTTAAGCCACCTATTAGGGTGTAAGCCCAAGTGAAGACAGTGGAACTTCTCAGTGGACATACATAGCATTGTGCAGAAAGAGAGACACATAGGTAAAGGAATATATAATTATTTTTTTTAAAAAATTGTCCAGTAGCACCTTAGAGACCAACTAAGTTAGTTATTGGTACGAGCTTTCGTGTGCATGCACACTTCTTCAGATACACTGAAACAGAAGTCACCAGACCTTTATATATACTGAGAGGGTGGGGAGGGGTATTACTCAGAAGGGTGGTGGGAATGGGTGATTGGCTGATAGGTGTGGTAAACCTGTTGACAATAAGTAAAGGGACATTCTAGCTCAGTGAGGCCTTCCCCTCTCGCATGCAGCTGCCCCTGGTACTGATATTTTTATTTATTTTTGCAAGAGTTGAAGGTGTACATGGGATTGATTTAGCCCAGGCAGCTCTAAATTAATACTAACATTGCTGTTCTGTTAACAAGTGAGATGCATGTATATTCATATTTTAGCTCTGGGGCTGCCAACCTTCTTCAGGTCTGTAGGTGATTTGGATGTTTGAGTAGGCAGAGAGAAAACACCCACACCCCTTCCCTTTTCCAGAGACCTGTGTAAAACTCAGAGCCTCTAGAATTATCGGAACTTTGAAAAGCACCTGGGACTGAAAGAAGAAGTGGGAAGTTAGGCATTGGTAAGAAGGGGTTAAGAGGATGGGGGGGGGGAGGAACGCCATCACCTCCCCCCAGAGAACGAAGGGTGGTCCGGTAAAGGACTCAGGGGGGCATGGCCCTGTCCGAAGCCTATGGAGGTGTGGGCCAAAGGCAGGCCCCAGCGGTGGGAGCTCCTAGTTGACGTGCCTCAGCAGGAAACTCCCCCACTATGGTGTTAACCCTTCCCGTGTCTCCAGCAAATGGGCTGGAGCCGGATAGTCGATAGGACCAATGCCTAAGCCAATGCCTCTCATTCCTGAATTCAATAAAGTTGTGGCCTAATTCGCCCATTTAACCTTAAATTCTGATGTCTTGTGTCTTTATTTATCCTTGGTGGGGGGCGGGAACTCGCCACACAAGTGGGAAAGTGGGCTATTCTTCCAACTTCTTCCTTCAGTTCTGCATAGTTTTCAAGAGAGAAAAAGGTTCTCATCCTCACTACCTCACTACCTCTAGATCATGAACTGATGAAGGGAAGGATAGGAGTGAAACAAAAAAAGGAAAAGTTACAAATTTTCCTAATACTGTTGTGCATTTTAAAAGGGATTTACCCTGACAGCCTCAAGGGGGTGAGGCTGTAATGGTGGTTTGCTTTCTGTTGACAATCTTGATATTCTTGCTTGCTTGCAATTAACATAGCTAGGCTGAGATGGTCTGGGATGCGACTTGCCACAACAGAGCCCCCACTTCCTAGTGTGAAGCTCCAGGTTCAAAACACTGTGTGTTCATTTGAATCTGAGCCACTATAAAAAGCCTACCTGCTTTCAGCTGCCATTTCCAAAATGAAGGCATCCCAACACTTCAGGGTGTCTTTAAATTCTAATTTTACATGCACATACCTAGTCTTAATATTTGGCTGTTTGGTTGTTAACTTTGAAGCTCTCCTTTCCACCAAATGGTGCTCAAAATTACCTAGCAGCAATAAAACACAAATTAACAATCCAAACTGTACAAATGAGGCAGGTAAAATACATAAATAAAATCAATAACACTGATCACCGGAGGGCAGGAAATGTGGTATATTAGTAGCACCAGGAAAAGCTTGGTCCATAGCAATTTTTAAAGCATGGGGATAGCAACTTGCCGGCTTGCTATCATCCTGGAGTACAGTTTATTGGGTGAAAGCTATCCAGTATTTCCCAGAAACAATATTATCTGTTATCAATCCACATGCACAAAATACAAAATCCAGGGCTTCTCAAATAAGTACATGGAAGCTGAAACAGTAGGCTTTTGCTCAAGTTCTCAATATTGTTGCCATTGCATAATCTGTGTACCAACTCACTGCAGAGTCTAACCTCAGGAAATAATTAAAACATCTCAGCATGGTGCATTGAAAGCATATTGATCTTTCTGGGGAAATTTGTTCCTCTGTCAGCTTCAGGCTGCCTTGATTCTTATTATTTTTTAAGAGAGCCCCCCCCCCAACGTTAAGAATCGAACAGTTGCATTTCCCCTCATTTGGCTCTGGGAATGTCCTGAAGCCAGTCAAAGTAAGTCTGTGCTCCTTACCAATGTGTTCCTTAGGAAATAATCATCAAATCACCTGAGGGAGAGATAAATGGAAGTGGCACAAAGCACCAGGTATTGTCAGACACTGACATCATTCCTGATTTTTTAAAAAAATAACAGGAAGTTGAGATAGCGTATATTCTGACTGGGGAATCCATCTGAAGTAATGGTGCCACACACCTCTGTGGTCAGAAACACTCTAGTGTGAGCAGATGCTTTTAGCACTGTGGCAAGAGTTCTCTGGAATTCTCTTCCCTTTGAAGCAAGCCCCGTATCTATCAACAGGGACATCCACCTGTTGCCCCTTGTTTCCACTGCTCTTTGACTTCTCCCTGGAGCCATTAGCTATCACTTTGTGTTCTAACCCCAATATAAAGGAGTCCTAGAGAGAGGCAGAAGAGCATCTTTTAAACTTCTAGACAACATGATCTGCATGGTAAGTAACCCACAAGAGGCTCTGCCTAGTTCAAGGGAGCTACTTCAAGCTGAACAGATGGCAGGTCTTCCTATTAGCCTTCACAAATCCTGAATTGTGTATTTTAATGTAGCCCCAGGTATGCAATCAAAGCTAAAAGAAGCAGCCAATATTCCAAACGATAATAAATTTTACAAGTTCAAATTCCACAAAATATAAACAACTTGTATACCGTAAATTATATTCCCAACGGCTGTTCTTGTTGTGGTTGTTTTAAATGATACTGGTCAATGGAACAGTCCCCAATTGTCTTTGTTAGGCCAAATTGTAATAATACAAATTGTAATATAAATACAAATAAAACAGTCTCCAATTGTCTTTGTTAGGCCAAATTGTAATAATACAATTTTTTTGTATTTTTTTCAGATACCCCCCAGATTTGAAAGCCCCATCCCCCTCCATCCTGGCATTCTTAAAAATTGACAAAATCTAATTTATAATTTTGTATTCCAAAAAAGAACCCTGGATTAGCATTGAAAAACTAGTGTTATAGGCCAGATGGAAGGGGATGGGGCTTTCAAATCTGTTGTGATATTAAGACACATTTCAAATAGGACAGCTTTGTTTTATTATTAGGAAGGTTAATAAGAAATGAATTTCATTAGAATAGGGTAGGTTACAAGAAAAAGATGTATGGGTCTTGCCATTTCTTAATCTAACTCCTTCTGCATTACAATCTATACACTGAGGATATGGGGGGACATGGCAGCACCACCTTTCTCCAGTTTGTTCACCGCTCATGCCACAAACTACCACCCACAGAGCGGGGATATGAGCTTGCAGTGTATATCATTTTAAATTGGGAGAACTTATTCAGGTTATTAAACTTTTATAACAATGATGCTTCAATTTCTACTGAACAAGTCAGACTAGTTGTAGGAGACCCAGGGCTTAACTGGCTGCATATTTGTCAGTTTCAACATTTATTAGTTAATTCTGTCTTTAAGGCTAGACCCCTTACTAAATTCGAAGGATTTTTTAAAAATTAAATCTGGGTCATTGGGGCAGAGTATTAGTATTTGTGCTTTAATTTTTAAACAACAACAACAACTTTTTGTTATGTTTCATTAGAAGGTCTTCAACTTATCTGGGAGAAGAACTCACAACTGAAAATAGATGAATATAAGGGGTCTAAGCCCTATAAATCAACCTCATTTTATGGAATGGAATATTCCTTAAAAAGTTATGTACAGGTAATACCATACAGCTTTGCAGCTTTCTGATAAGCTATCAAATAGCCCATACTATAGGATTGTTAGCATAGCTGTGGTAGCAGGGGGCAATTTTCCCACTTAATGGTGGGAATGCTCTTTGGCATCCACATTTTCTGCTGATGATTCTGGAATTATTATTATTTTAATTAAATGCCCCATTTAAGCCTTCCCACAACTTGGTCTTTTGAATTTGTGGGGTGATAAAAAAAATCTTTTCCACTGTAAAGAACATCTTACATGGATGTAGACTGCAGCAAGAACTTATTTGGCTCAGAAGTCAAAGATGCTTCAAGACTCTCGTCGTGGTATAAGAATATGTGGACTCTTGACTATTGCTGAGAAAATAACTCACATATTACGTGTTTCTAAGAGTAGGGAAGACCCAGAACGTTCCTATACCATTTGGTGAGATTGCATTTCTTACGTGGTAAATTCAGATATACAAAGCTCTCTTCCCCCACCAAATTGCAAAATTTGGCTTTCACCGTGTGTTTTGCAGCTCGCATCTTTCCACAATATCTGCTCTGTACTTATTTGGAAAACATGGCTTCTGTACTGCTCTGCTCCTACGTTTTGCAATTTTGGTTGTGCTTTGGTTGTTTTTCATAAATAAAAACTTTTAGAAAGAAAGAAAGAAAGAAAGAAAGAAAGAAAGAAAGAAAGAAAGAAAGAAAGAAAGAAAGAAAGAAACCAGTGGGGTTTAAAATCTCGATGCTTTAGGCGTGAAATAACTTTCAGGCTTCGTTTAGAATTTCTGCATAGATGGAAAGCCACCGAGGTCATTTAAAGTGAATGCTGGCGGATCATGAGGTCATCACAGCAGGCGACCTCTCTTTGCCGCCGCAAGCACCCTTCTTCTCCGGTAAGGGCGGAATAAAATTTGATGGAAGGGGATGAAGTGGGAGGAGAAGAGGAGCTCGCTGATTTGAATAAAAGACGGCGGTTGGAGGGGGGCGAGGGTCTGTTTCTGCGGCTCGCTTTGCAAGGCAGAGCCAGTGAGCGCGTTGCTTCAGCACCACCAGGCGCGGACAGCTCCCCGTGGGGCTCTCTTGATCCAGCCTGGACGATGCTGCGGAGCAAAGGGACGAGCCTAGAGCCCAGGAAGGCTATTGAATCTTCTCTGAAACATCTATCGGAAAGACAAGGGGGGCAGAGAGGGGAGCAGCCACCACACTGTTAAGAAACCGCGTCTTCGCAGCAGCTCCAGACTGATCTACAGAAGACACCTAACCGCCTGCCGAAAAGCCACTTGTGGCTCTCCTTCTACTTCAAGGGGATTTAAAGTGTTCCTTCGCGGAGAAGCAAGAGCCAGCAGCCTAAAGGCAGGAGGAAAAGGTTTGGGAAATTTACTTTTTTATTTTTATAACTTATTTTCCCCTAGCGTGACTCTGTGCGCAAAAATCTCAGCCCTGAGCTTAGACTGAGGATCGAGATAAGTGTCCGGGATTCATTAAAGCGGCAAGTGAATGGTGAGCAACGTGGCAGGGCTGGGTGCGTGTGACTATCGCTGAAGACCACAGAAGTTCAGAGAGCAAACAAATGTGAGTGCCCTGAATTCTCCCGGGGCTCTCTGGGGCATTTAGCTATTCTCTCTTCATTCTTTCAAGTTGCCTGTTTCAAGTTCCTTGGAGTCACCTATTTGGGAGCAGGGGAGAGGGGTTCAGACACATCTCTCTCTCCCAAAATCCCTCAATAGTAACAATAACAATAATAGATGATAATTATTAATTGTGCTTACGTCACATGCCTTATCTAGTTGTAATCTCCTATAGGGTAGGTTAGTATTCTCCATATTGCAGACTGAGACGTTTCTGGGTTAAAGAGCAGGTTGCCTAAGGCCACCTGCTGAGTTAATAGCAGAGGTGAAATCTGAATCATGGACTGTCAGATCTGTAGTGAAATAACGGATTGTGTGGGTGGGAATTGCCAAGCATCTTATTAGAACAGAAGCTAATTGCCCTGTTCTCACCACTGGTTTGTCAATATTATTATTCCCCATACTGTAGTTGTTTTTGTGGGGGGTTAATGAGGCTGGTGAGTGTGTGGCTTGACAACAGCCACCTAGTGAGTTCAGGGAAGAGGAAAGATTAGAGTCTGGCACCTCTTGAATGTAGCTAAAGACACACACCACCCTTTTAAATGAGGTGCCAGAATTCACCATGAACACCTTCCTTGTTCTCTTAAGAGTGTCAATGGAAGAGGTGCCAGAGGTCAACCTGAGAGGTGCCAGAACTGAGTTCCAGTGAGTTCTGGCTGAAAAAAAGCCCTGCATATATGTGTGCTTTGAGTGTGCTTTAAAGGTATGGCGTGTATATGCAGCCTCAGCCTCTGAGCCACTGCCCCACTTGTTTTTGTACAAGCTACTATGCTACACCAGCATGAAGTATTTTGAATCCTCCAAGCATTGGCATAGTGGGGGGGGGGCAGGGGGGCCATTGCCCTGGGCACACAGAACCAGGCGCCCCCTGTGGAGATCCCTACTGCATGCCCTCTGCCCACCCGTTGGTGGCGAGGGCTGGGGAGTGGAGGGTGAAGAGCTGCACCACACCTTACACTTTCCCTCCACAGAAAACACTACCCGGCAGGAGGAAAGTGCCTATTGTCATGTTGTGTCTTGCTACTAAGCAGCTGTGTCTTGCATGCTAAGCAGCTGGAATTGGCCAAACCTCATGTGGGTTACCTGCCTTCTCTTATAGCTGAAGTGCTTTCTCTATAGAAAAAGTGCACTGGGAAAAGTCGTGATGTTAATTAACATTCTGCAGATCCTGATAGGTTTTGTGCCCTCTTTTGTCATGCTGCTGGCACACTACCTTTTGAAATGAGAAGGGCAATTACCCAGCTGCTTTCTATCGTCAGGTGACAAAGAGTGTGTGTGAATGACATGAGGCTGCCTTGGGTCTCCCTAGCAGTGAATCAGAAGGGAAAGAGATATGCTCCAATCCAGGATCTATTAACAGACAGCACAATCTTTATTGCAAGTGCCCTTGAAATGGTCAAGCAACGTGGTAAGAATACAAAGTTGGTTTTACTGTTGGAAGGCTGAGTGAACTCTGTAAGTAAAATGTTTGCAGGTTGCTGTGCACACCACCTGGAAGAGAATCCCGATGAACCAGGCTGGGAAGCAGAAACAAGGTGGTCCATCTTCTTGTTGGCAAATCATCATTTTTTTTCTTTGCTGCAATCACACCCACCTGAAATCTGAGGGGGTTTAAAATCAGGGCAAAACACTATTTTATCACATTTATGTTTATTTTATCTATTACGTTTATACCCAACCTTTCCTGCCAAAGGAGCCCAAGGCAACATTGGTGTCATGTTTGAAGCATTCATCTTAGTCAGTACCTTAAGAGGATTTGTGTAGTTTGGTTAGATTCCTGCAGACGCAAGAGTAATCCTTGCATTTATGGCCATGCAAGCAACTTCAACTGTGAGCAAATAATTAATGGAACTCTGGGCCACTTTGATAGTCACACAATTCCTGCACAGAAAGTACTTCCAAGTAGGAATAACTATGAAACATATCTGTAGATATTAGCATGTGATAGTCCTATCTTGGTATATAGATATAGATTGTTTGTCTGCTACGCAGCTATGACATCCAATACATACACATTTTTAAAGCCCTCACATGTCGGATTATAGTGCATGTGCAGTTTGGGTGTTAGTTCCTATGTACAGTATCTTCCATGCAGTGCCAGATTTATGTATAAGCTAAACAAGCTATAGCTTAGGGCCCCATTCTCTTGGGGCCCCCAAAAAAGAATTAAAGGAAAAAACACCTGGATGTACATTTCCAAAATATAAGATAAAAAACAAATAAAATAAAACCTACATACAGCAATAGTGTTTTGTGTTGCGTAGGCTCCTGTGATGTAAGTGATGGGCCCCGCCTGCTAGCCTGCTCCCTAAAATATCACTGGTTTGCTCATTTCTATATATAGGGTGCCTACATAAAATATGTATTTTATGATAATATATATTTTGTTATGTGCAAATGGCTTTAGATACCTATTAAGTTCATAAATTACCATATAGCATATATTCAACACAAAAAACAGTGACAACTTGTTGTTGACAAAGGACAGCTGGACATATAAAGGGCCCCATTACCTTCAGTAGCTTAGGGCCTCATCAAACCTAAATCTGACCCTGCTTCCATGCATAAGTTGAATATAACACATAAAGCAAATCTGCTTTGATTCCTTGTGCATTTTGCAACACACGGGACAACAGAAATAATAGCAACACACATTTTATTGATCCTACGTAAGCAGATACCAGGACAACTCCCTGCAAAAACCCTTTCCCATTCAAACACAGGAGCTAACACACTCATGTTTCTGCTTGACTGAGGGAAGGAAAAGAAATGAACTAAACTGCTTACAGGAGGAGGCATGCTCCTTATAGTGTTTCCACGCCAGATATCCAAAAGCATCTCACATTGATGTACTGATTGTTGCTGATGTGGAATGTGAGAACACCGGGGACTTCCGGGTTAGCGCCTCCAGTAATGGCGGATTTCCTCTGATCAGGAGGAATCCACTTCGTGGGAATTAGGGTCTGGACCGCCACGGCGAGGCGGAGACCCACCAAAAACCACAGGCGGGAGAAGCCTGTGGACGTGGGATTCGGCTGGCACCTTTTGCGCCTCCCCTACTCGCGGGGAAACCCGGTTTCGGGGATCCGGAGCAACGTGGGGTGAGCACCGCGGTGCTTCGAATCGACTGCTCTTTTCACGAAGTGAAGCCGCATTGCTGTTGCCGGAGAGTGCTGACTTTTTCCTGTGGACAATTGGACTATGAAACATCTTAATTTGGCACCGAAGTGGGAAGGTCTAAACAGGAAGTCCGCCTTCCGCTTTTGTAAATAGATTGAAGCAAAGACATTGCAAGCTAAAGTATGGAAAGTCACTTGTAAAGGACTAAATTTCCATCAGCTAAAACTACCACCCCCCCCCATGGAAGCAGGAGAAGAGGGGGGAAATCTTAGACTGTTTAAACCTGCAGGAGAGAGAGTAAAGAAAGATAAATTTCCACCGTCTTGAACCTGGGAACGGGGTGTCAGAGACAGACGCTTTGGGGAAGTTCATTGACTGTGAATAAAATGTTTTTTGACAGATAGTTAAAAAAGAGAAACATATTGATTCCAATGTTTCCTTTTGCATTTAAAAGGAACAAAATATCTGAAAAACGAAAGGAATTTTGTTGCTGGATCTGCTTTTAAAAAGACGGATACAAACAGAAATTGTTTCCTCTAGAGGGAGCTTGTGAAACTGTTGCTGGAGTCGATCTGGGGAATTCTACAGCTGTAGAGATTAAAAATCGTGAGAACCAGACATTGACCTTGAACAAGAATGTGCCCAGAAGAAGCCTTAGTGCTTGCTTTTTGCAAGACAAGCGCTTTACTGGAACAGCTACATGAGAAGATGGATTTGATGACTGTTGCAGTTAGCAATTTTGGACAAACAGTGAATACCTATATAGAAACCACTTAGGAACCAACCCAGGAATTTGCTTTGACAGGGCAAGTTGTGCAGAAGACAAAGGAGGAGGTTGTTGCTGAACCTCAAGTAATAGAAATGGAGAGAGCAGGGGCCTTGCAGGAACATAAGTTGTTGTTTCTGACGACTGAACCTGGAGAAAGTCAGATTTGGAGAGATGGAGTACTGTTTGGTTGGAGATGGGAAGTTGGATAGATCCCCCTATGCAGGGATGTTTTGACTTTTGGGATCTGGTTTTGGGCCAAGGGGAGTTTGGAGTGGTGGGGGCCCTTAACCTTGGAGGGACTTTGAAACATGCCTTCAATATTTTTTGGATTTCAGTGCTGACTATGGAGAATGGGCTGACCTGTCAAGAAGCGATAAAGACATTGTCAAGTTGGAGTCTCCCCGAGATCTACCCCTCAGTGAGAAAGGAAGGAAATTAAGAATAAGATCAGCAGAAGACAAAGTAAAGTGCAGGTATAAACAGGAAGAAGACCTGCAGAAGGGACATGGAAAAGATTTAAGAGCCTCAGATAGAAGGTCACCAGGTTGATGGACTAGATGGAAGGGATAGAAAGGACTGACAAAACCCGAGACCAGGAAGAAGAGACAATGGATGAAGATTGGAAGAAAGTTTAAAAATTCATTTAGAGAATTATTGTAAAATTAATGAGTGTTAGAAAAAATGTTGGAATGAAACTATTTGGCTTTAGTAGAAATGCTAAAAGGAATTATGTATAAAAAAGTTTTAAGTTTTAAGCTTTAGGGCTTTTTATGGTAAGATAAGGTTAAAATAAATTAAGGTAATTTAATGACAGAATATAGTGAAAGATGGAAAGGATTTGCTGAGATAATTAATAACTAGAATACAAAAAAGGGAGGTGCGAGGAGGTCGAGGAAACAAGTTAACGAAAGATAAAGATTTGGGAATATTGGATTTGTTTTTAAATTTTTTGTTTGTTTTTGTTTTTGGTTTGGATGTATTGTGTGTTTTCTTTTTTTTCTTTTTATTGACTTGTATTGTTTAATTCCTTTTTTTGTCTATCTTTTTTCCTTTTCCTTTTTTTCTCTGTAATTTTAAATTCTCAATAAATATCATTTTTTAAAAAAGAGAACATCACTGATGCTGGATGGAACATGGAAGTAAAACTGCACATTTAAGCCAGTAGAGATGTTAGATTGGGTTTTGCTTACATTAGCATGTGGTCAACACAAATGTAGGACTTACCCATGGAAAATACAATCCCAAGCATTCTTTCTAGAAAGTAAGTCCTATTGAACTCAGCAGGAGCTTCTTCTGAGTGAACATGCTTAGGATTGCACTGTAAACTCTTGTCATCCTCATTCAGTCAATCTGCTCAGAATTCACTACTGAACAGGACCAGTCTGGATGCAGGAAACAGCAAAGAATGTTAAGAACATGTATTGCAGTGAAGAAAACAAAGGTTTGGTTTCTTGCCCACATGCGTGGAAAATCTCTCCTTCCCACAACATGTGTGCTTATTTGCCATGCTCATGCTCTTCCCTCATAGAAGTCCTCCCCACATTTCACCAATCCCTCACCCTTTATTGGAACTGTTTCCATGTGAAATTCCTTTCACAAGCCCCTATTACAATCAGCCCCTCTTCTGCTTCACTTTGCAGAATTGGTCTGATCCCCTTCCAGTGTTGTACTCACCACCCCCAGAGTGCTGATATCAGGAGTGGGATGGGGGAAAGATTCGGAAGGAGCCGACAAGCAGATCTATTATGGGATTCATGTTATTCCTGGCTATGTAAAGAAGCCACTGCTTATTAGAGTGCCTATTAAAAACCATTCACACATTTCTAACTTTTCCCCAGATGGAAAACATCATAATACATAATGTTTAGGGAAGCTTTTAATGTTTGATGTATTAATTGTATTTTAATATTTGGTTGGAAGCCGCCCAGAGTGGCTGGGGAAGCCCAGCCAGATGGGCGGGGTATAAATAAATAATAATAATAATAATAATAATAATAATAATAATAATAATAATAATAATAATAAATTGGCATAGACTGGGAGTTTTCTTCCCCAGCAAAGCTTTGGATAGTGAATACAACTCACTATTCCTTGCGAAAAGAATCAGTTCCCCAATGCTTTTCTTTTAGTGGACATTTTGCTCCTCCTTGTGGCAAGATATGGAATACTCCAAATTATCCATTGGCAGATCCTCAGCTTTGTTTCATATTGTACCTTTTTGGCAGAGAGCTACTAATCCGAGTTGTAGTCAGTCCCTGGAGTCCAGTCACACACAGAGAAATGATGCAAATGGATTTAGGATGACAACCTCACTGCTGTTTTCTCCAGGCAATTTGTTTTTTCCTGTTTTGCTTACACCTACCCGTTGCTCGGTCCCAGCTCCTGCCAACCTAGCAATTCGAAAGCATGTCAAAGTGCAAGTAGATAAATAGGTACTGCTCTGGCAGGAAGGTAAACGGCGTTTCCATGCGCTGCTCTGGTTTGCCAGAAGCAGCTTAGTCATGCTGGCCACATGACCCGGAAGCTGTCTGCAGACAAATGCCGGCTCCCTTGGCCTATAGAGCGAGATGAGCACACAATGCCAGAGTTGTCCGCGACTGGACCTAACGGTCAGGGGTACCTTTACCTTTACCCACCAAGAAAGGACATAGGTGGCAATGTGGTCCAAACCACAGAGCCTAGGGCTTGCCGATCAGAAGGTCGGCAGTTTGAATCCCCGCAACGGGGTGAGCTCCCGTTGTTCGGTCCCAGCTCCTACCAACCTAGCAGTTTGAAAGCACATCAAAATGCAAGTAGATAAATAGGTACTGCTCTGGTGGGAAGATAAACGGCGTTTCCGTGCACTGCTCTGGTTTGCCAGAAGCGGCTTAGTCATGTTGGCCACATGACCTGGAAGCTGTCTGTGGACAAACGCCGGCTCCCTCAGCCTATAGAGCGAGATGAGCGCCGCAACCCCAGAGTCATCCACGACTGGACCTAATAGTCAGGGGTACCTTTACCTTTACCCACCAAAAAAGCATTCTGGCATTCATCATGTGGAATCTAAAACCTGAATTTTACAAGCTATTATTCAAAGAGTAACTAGTCACACAGGGATGGGTGTGTGTGTGTGTGCTTGCATTATTGATGGCTTTATTTACGCAATAATTCTCTCCCCCACCCCCATAAACGTACATGGTGGTTCTTCATTTGTGGTGCTAGATCCTTATTTTGGCTCTATAGGTGTTTCCGCTGTGAGGATTCTCATTCAGTTCATAATATTTTGTTGGTGGGAAATGTTATTCTTGAATCAACTGCTGTTGGGATTGCTGTGTCCCCTCCCCCTTTAATCCATTGGTTATGCTGAAGGCTGTGCTTTCCAAATTCTCAGTGTGGCATAATAATAATAATAATAATAATAATAATAATAATAATAATAATAATATATTTATGTCCAACCCATGTGGCTGGATTTCCCCAGCCCCTCTGGGCTGCTTCCAACCAAATATTAAAAACAATACAGCATCAAACATTAAAAACTTCCCTAAACAGGACTGCCTCCCAGTAGACTCCCAGATGGCTTAGAAGATAGTTTTGCTCAAGAAGAGGGAAAATGCCGCTGTCTGTGAGGAAAAGAACAAGATACCTTCCACCCATCCCTATTCCCCACACAGGAGCCAACCACAGTGGCCATCAGATCTTTCTTCAAAACTGGTAATGGGATAGTGTACTCCACCAATCCTGAAGGCAGTAGAGTAGTTTAGGGATGTTGGGAAATAACTGGTGAATACCAATAAATCCTGAAGTCCTTTGTGTGTGAGAAATTACTAAACAAAACAGCAGACTGCCTGAATTCCAAAATTGTGGGGTTGACTCACTCTCTAGCCAAAAGAAACTCCAGCAGAGTTTAAAACTGAAATACATGCAGCATTTGCAAAGCACGGGAAATATAGGTTGCTAGACCTTTAAATATCCCAGTGTTAAACACTCACAATGTGTTCCCCCACCTTTACCCCTCTGGTATTGAATAGACTATGCATTGTTCAATCTGGCTAACCCGCTTGTGTCATGCAGGGCTTGACAGGTTTGGAGACTAAGCTCATCATCTGACTATGCTCTATTCAGGCATATCCAACTCCCAACAGACTGTGATCTTCTCCCAGTATAAAAAAACTGGCAGTGATTTACCCATTGTCATTGGAGGGAGGAGGAGCATGCGTGGGGCGGGTGCATTGCCCAGAGTTGTGGGGGGAGAATTGCACAGAGTTTTTTTGCTTTTCCCCTGTAACTTTTTGTACATAAGGATCACGCGATCTACCAGGATCAGCCGGGGATCTACCTGTAGATCATGATCTACTGGTTGGACGTCCCTGGCCTGTCTGAATGAAAAGCAAATGCTGGGATTGGACCCTGGTGGTGAGTGGGACAATTGCACAATGCTACCAGCCTTTGAATGCCACCACAGCTTCTTTTTTAAAAATTTTAAGCTTGTGACCATGTCTTTGATGAAGAGAAAACATGGACCACTTATAAACGCCATCTCCAACCCCTTGAAAGATTCCACCAACGGTGTCTCTGAAAAAAATTACACATCACTTGGGAAGACAGGCAAACTAATGCCAGTGTAATGGAAGAAGCAAAGATTGCCAGTGTCGAAGCAATGATTCTTCAACACCAACTTCGTTGGACTGGTCATGTTGCTCGGATGCCTGATTATTGTCTTCCAAAGCAACTGTGTACTCTATTCCGAACTTAAAAATGAAAGCGTAATGCTGGTGGTCAACAAAAAAGGCTTAAAGACTCTCTCAAGGCAAATCCCAGATAATGTAGTATAAAGACTGACAATTGGGAAACACTGGCCTGCGAGTGCTCCAATTGGAGAACAGCCTTTACCAAAGGTATCACAGACTTTGAAGATGCTCAGACACAGGACGAAAGGGAGAGACATGCTAAGAGGAAGGCACGTTTGGCAAACCTTCACCAAGATCAACTCCTGCCTATGTCTTCACTGTGGAAGGACGTGTGGCTCCAGAATTGGCCTCCACAATCACTTATGGACTCACTTTTAAGACCATGTTCATGGAAGACAATCTTACTCAGCTACGAGTGATCGTCAAGGAGGAGGAAGCAATCCATATTCCTGGTTGTTGTTGTTGTTGTTGTTTTACTATACATAGAAACTGGATCTAAACTTAATTAACCCTCCAATTTCCATACAACAGCCATTCTATAAGTATAGGTTGCAGATAAATCTTGCAGATAAATCTTCAATTTCAGCAGCTCACCTTAAGAGTATGGGCATTTTGCCAATTTCATAGGGATGTTAACTGCAAATTTACTTGCAATCTCTGGTGAATGGAAGACAAAGAACACAATTTTTCATAGAAATGAAAAATGCTAGAAGATTTTCAGTGTCAAAACAACAACTTCCTTTTTTTCCATAGAAGGGAAATAAAATCTAAACCACTCTGAAAAAGCACCAAGAGGTTTGAGAGAGAAAGAGAAGAGAGGAGTTGCCATCAATCAGAGTGTAATTGAATCTGAGGTTCAGCATAAGCTGTTTTCAATGTAACTGCTGTAAAATGAGGCAATTATAAAGCTGACAATTATAAAGTGGAGGATCTTACCTACACCATATGCTCATGTCTGGTCTCCGGTATATCAGCGAAGCCGGCAGGGGAACATTGTAAAACCAGAGTGAGCTAGACCATGTGCACAGCTGGGTAACTTCACTGAATGAAGGGCCCAGGTGTCATTGGAGATAGGAGTGTCTACCTTTTCCAAGGATATTCCATCAGAGATGTTGTGGAAGTAACTGCCAGCTATAGAATGCAGCAGTGATGATACAGCTGCACAGGACATCTGTATCACTTACCTTGTAGTGGTCTCAGAAGTTCAATGGCTGGTATCCTCTCCTTCCTATTCAAAGGAGACATAGGCCTATCTAATCACAGATGCTACCGGGGTTGGTGGTGTAGCGTGGTTTGCTGACACCCAGGGGCATGTGCGTACACCAGGGGGGTGGGGCATGGAAGGTGAAAGGAGCCTGCCATGCCAGCTCAGCCCTCGCCGCTGATGCCTCCGGAATGGCACCAGCCGCAAGCTGCTTTGCGAGGCTGGGATCTGATCTGAACGATTCGCCGGGAGAATTGTTCAGATCAGATCTCAGCCTCACAAAGCGACACAGGGCTGACAGGGCGGCATGAGCAGCTCTCCTGAGAAAAATGGGCCTGGGGCCATCACCCCACAGCCCCACCCCCATGCTGGGGTAATTTGTCATTACACTTCCAATCTGGCCAACAATGCCAGTGCTAGGAATCAGCACCCTGCTTTCACCATCACTCCAAAGCACACCATTTGTGTATCCCCTTCCCTGTCCCTGGACCCTAACAATGAATGCTATCACCCCCAATTTCTGTGTTACTGGTTGTGTGCTTTGGCACCAATCTTGAAGTGGTAAAACGTGCTATGTGTGGAGAGACGGAGAGAGGGCAGGTTTATTTGTCCATGTGTGATTGTTTCTTAGACAAGATGTAAATGGAAATTACAACACAATCTCAAAATGCACTGATTTTTATTTGCAGTTTAAAATTGAATATAGTGAAAGAGACATTTAAAGCTGGCTGTGAATATTGTCCCCCTATTGAAATATCTTCCCTCTGGAGTTGAAAACTGAAATGATGCCCCTGAAGATTGCTCTGGTTATGCCAACTACTGATCTCGTTTGTTTTGAACCAAGAGCTGCTCCTAACTAGAGATTATTAGATAGTCCTTCCGCAGGATAAAACTCTGTCAGGATAAGCTGGTTTACATTTCCTCCTGGTTTTTGACCTCAAGCCTTTGTACAATTTATATCCTGCTAATTGCCAAATCCAATTAACACCAAAATGAAAAGGTGCCAGAGCTCCAAAGGTGAGGCCATACAATCTGTCACCCATTTCTACACAGCAGGCTACCCTAGATCATTATGGATGGAGCCCCTATTGAGTAAAGACATACATAAAAACATGTGCTGAATAATGTTATAAAAGGAGAAATCATACTGAAGACAGAAGTGGCCAACTGAGCGAATGATAGATCTCTTGATGTACTTTGCAGAGCTTCAGAAGAACTTTGCTGAACTTTGGGTTCAATCCCTGGAAACTCCAGGTGGAGCTAGGAAATACTCTTGCTTGAGACACCGGAAGGTCTAGGTAGACAATGCTGGAATAGAGGAACCAATGGGCTGACTCAGTGGAAGGCAGGCGAATGCCTTATGTTCCCAACTGATAGTAATATTTTGAAAGTGTATCAACAGGAATGTATTATTCACCAGGTGTGGGAAACTGTGGATATATAACCCCCTTCCCTTATAGTTCTGGTATATTGGTGTCCCAACTCCTAAACCACTCAAAGAAATGGTTTTGCCTGGTGCAAGGATCACCCGTAAACAAAATATAGAAGCTCTCCCAATGCTACTCTCTAGATTTGGTCTGGAAAATAGGATTGGAACCACTGCAATACAGTGTCCCTGAGTCCTGTCAAGGAGAGATCAAGAAGGAGGAGCAAGGTCATACACACACACACCCGTCCCACTATCTGCAAAGGCCATCTATCAAGGCAACCAAGGTTGATTCAGATCCATGGCCAGGCCTGATAGGAATGGATCTAAATAATCTGTGTCCTCCAAGAATGCTTGCAGCTGCCCCGCCATGGCCCTCTTCACTACCTTCCCCCCAAAGCAACTGCCCAATAGTTGTCCCAATCCAAAGTGTCCCATGCAGTGCTTGGCCTACACTTCTGTTATGTACGGAGCTGAATCCTAGAACAATAGGATTCAGAATGCAGCAGTCTGACTGGTCTGCAGGAGCCACCCAATCCAGCTCCAGGTGGAAGTGAATCAGCGACCTGATTGGCCTGCAGGAGCAGCCAATCAGGCTCATGGATGAAGTGAATCAGCAACCTGATTGGCCTACAGGAGCAGCCCGGAATTAGCCAATCACACGGGGCCCATTGTGTAAATAATGTATATATAGCTAGACGTTTGGGGGGAAATTTCATTTATTGCTACTACGAGCTGAATAAAGAGCATGAAATTCACACTTGACTCCGAGTATATTTCAATTTCTATAGCCTGACTGGCAGCATTGCGCACCCCTGCCCCAGGGTTTCCTTTGGGGTCAGCCCCTTTGGGGGGTCAGCCCTCGGCCTGTTGTTATAATAAGGTGGGCAGTGGACCACACTTCAACCCCTGCGGCAGAAATTAAACACTAACTTCTGTTACAAATAGCATAAACACCCTTACCTGTAACCAGATGATACACAGATCAAGCAACAATTGCAGTACATGCGCGCGCGCGCACACACACACACACACACACACACACACACACACAGACTTGGGAGAGCAGACCAGGCAAGTACTAGGATGGTGCAAAGGCAGCCCCTCCTTGCTTCTCTGTGAGTCTGCTCTGTACCCATAATGGTGTACTGATTGTAGTTGAAACAAGGGAAGGAGGGGGGGGGGAGAATAAGCAATACAGTTAAATGAGATGAGGATGATGTATATGCCTTTATTTTACATATTGCAGAGTTCATTTTATATCGGATGTCAGTAGAATAGTTGTAACTAACTGGAAATGGAAGGTTGTCATTGGGGAGAAGCAGCCTTTGTAAATTCAGTCTAATTCTTGTTAAATCCATACAAGTGACACTATTGACATTGCTGGTGTCATTTATTTATGTGCACACAGGCCATCATGTATGAATGCACACTTAATGAAGACCAAGGGGTTAAGACAAAGGCTTCATAGGAAAAGGTGAGTATTAAGAAAGGGTTTGACCTGGCGGGGAGGGGGAGAGGGAAGGAGGGAGGGAGGGAGGGAGAGAGAGAGAGAGAGAGAGAGAGAGAGAGAGGGAGGGAGGGAGGGAGGGAGGGAGGGAGGTGTTATGCTGAGAAGGGGATTTCAGGCACATGCACCAGCAAGTGGAAATGAGCAGGGGGTTTTTTGGAGAGCAAGAGACTTTCAGGATATGGGAGAAGAAGGCAGAATGGAATGGCTGAAGAGAGCTTTTAAAAGCTAGACAGGGGGGTTGTGCTGCAGCAACATGATGGCTAATTACAGAGCATCTGAACGTGGTACAGAAGACATGGAGAAATTGGGAACACAGGTCAGGTAGTTCTTTAGCAGTGTTCGAAACTCCCATTGTTCTAGGCGCATTTTGCAACAGGGAATTTCATTAGTGTGAGCAGTTTCTGAGCTCTGGGCACGGTACTGCACCTAAGATTTCAGATTAAAACTGCAGAGTGGAAGGAAACGAGGACCTTTTTCTGCCTCCCCACTTCCAGCTACTCTCTGAAGACTGTAGAAGAGACCCTCTTAAGAATATTACGGGAGTGGGCAGGGGAAGGACTGGACCATGTGAAAAATGAACATAATATTTTAGCTGCAGTTCATTCATTTTCTGCTTTGTATTATTGTTATATAAAAAAGTGGGCCTAGACGTTCCGTTGTTGTGCCCATAACCTAGGTTTAAGGTGACATTTTAGCTCCTAGCTTTCATATCTCAGTTTCTATCACTGCCCTTCAGCAATATCTTGAAACCAGTACTTCTTGAATTTAATACATTTGTACCCTGCACCTTCAACTCCCAAGGGTTCCTAAGGTGACAAATAATATGAATACGTAACATAACTATCACACACACACACACACACACACACACACACACACACACGAGCTAGCACCCGCAAAATGCATCAAACACAGCAACAACAGCTGAGTTCAACTGTTTAAAAAGGGAGAAGTTCAAGTGGAATAGAAGCCTGGGGAAACTAAAATACCCTTGACTGGTGGCTAAATTGCATCACAGTAGGCACCATGTGAACTTCCTTTAAAAAAGACACACTGATCAAGGATGGCAGGGGGTGGTGGGACTAATGAAGAAAGCTCTTTCCAGCCAACACTTTTCTTGCCTCAAGAGATTCTATGTCATCAGTGGACATCAGCCACTGAATGAAAATGCTCTTTGCATTAGCCTATGTTCATTTCTTCTTATTTTCCCAGTTGTAAACTATGCACGACCATGACATAGCCGAAGAGCATGGCAAATAAAAGACCAGGGTCATGTTCTGAATAGCAGAAGGGAGATTAAAGTCCTAAGAGTGGATGGACCGGAGATGCTACAATGCAATGCTGTGAATGCTCAGATAAGGAAGGACACGGGATAAGCGCTCTTAAAGAACTACTGGAGCTGGCAGACAGTATCTGCAAGCTGCTGCAAAGATAAAATGACACAAGGCTTTACAAATAAGACGTGAAAGGGTGCCACTTTCTAATTTGCCATCATGGGAGTAATCCTGCAATTTAGTGTTTATTTTTAAAAGACCAGCTGTGATGCCCATCACCGTTCAAACATAAAATACAAAACAAGTCTCAACCTGAAATTGATTTGCAACACAGGATTAGCCATTGGAGATGGTAGGCGGGAGAAAGAAGATGAGGAGAGACAGAAGTTAAGGACACTTTTACAGTTGCAAATAAGAATTCCCGAAGGACTCCATAGCTTTGGGAGAAAAAGTGCTTAAGGTAAAGATGCCTGAGGAGCAGGGAATAAATTTAGAAGAGGCGCAATGAAATGTGATCTGCTCAGGATTTCTAAGGGATGTATTATGAAGAGTGGGAGTTGCTAAGGGTGATAGAAGACGAAGGCTAAGATGGGCAGGGATTTTAAAGATAGGGACTGGAAGTTTAGGCATGGCATTCACATCCCTTTGCCACATGCTGCTACAGTCTTCCCAAACTTGGTGTTATACAGACGTTTTGGATGCTCTGATGGGAGTTTTACTCCAGAATGTCTGGGGGGCACCAGGCTGAGGAAGGCTGCTCTACCTATACCTTTACCTACAACTTATCCTCATCTCCCAGTGATATTTAACATACTGGGAACTGTGGGGAGAAGAATTCTGTGTGCAGATTGGCCCTGAATGTAACAGTCCCCCACATCTCATAAATTCCCCCTCCCACCTAACTTTCCTTTCTATCTTATTGCAGAAGCATCGTCACAAGGGAAAACCAACATGGCAGTGGACAACCAACTCCTCAACGACTCCTGCTCCAATAGCTCAACTCCCGTTTTCACTGGCCTGGACCTTCTCTTTGAACTGAAGCCACTCTTCATTCCTCTCTACGCCATCCTGGTGACGGTGGCCTGCACAGGGAACTTTCTCCTCCTCCTCCTCATTGGTACCACCAAAAAGTTGCACTGCACCACCAATTTCCTCATTGGGAACTTGGCAGCCGCCGATCTGATCATGTGCATTTTCTGTGTCCCGCTGACTGCCTCGTACGCGTTTGAGATTCGTGGGTGGCTCTTTGGGATGTTCATGTGCTACTTTGTCACCCTCATGCAAGTGGCCACTGTGTTTGTGTCCGTCCTCTCCCTCACTGCTATTGCCGTGGACCGGTATATTGTCGTCGCTTACCCCATTCGCAAAAGGGTCAGATGCAAGTCCTGTGCCTACATTGTGGCCTTCATTTGGTTGCTCTCCATCGTGGTCTCAGTCCCCACATCCATGCACACCCATTACCTGGATCTCAACAGCATTGGCCATGACATGATCATCTGTGAAGAATTCTGGAAGCACCACAAGACCGAGAGGTGGCTGTACTCTTGTTTGATGCTCCTCTTGTCCTACATGCTCCCGCTCTCTGCTGTCTCCATCTCCTACTGCGCCATTACTTATCGCCTCCGGAACAGGAGCGTCCCTGGGGCTGCCTACCACGGCCAAGAGAAATGGACTAAAAAGAAGCAAAAGACTTTCCGGATCCTCGTCATCTCAGTCATGTGCTTTGCTTGTTGCTGGCTCCCTCTTCAGGTGGTTAATCTGATCATAGATATAGACGAGGAGTTTGTCGTCCTAGACAAGAGATATGTCAATGTCATTCAAGTGTCCTGTCATGTGGTCGCCATGAGTTCTGCGTGCTTCAATCCATTCATCTATGCCTCCCTCCACAACAAGTTCCGACTCCACATTAGCAACTACTTTCATCAAAGGAAGAGGTCAAGTACCATGTGCCGCAAGGCTTCCCGGCTGAATACCTGCTCCACTTTGGCAGATCATCCTGTGGGCCACAGTGAAAAAATAGCACTGCAAGAGAAGTTTCCTTTTAGCTCAAACCCAGCAGCCCTACAAATATAAAAAGAGCCGATCTGCCGTCAAGGCCAAGGGTGTATGGAGCACCTTTGCTCTCAGCTTGTATAATGTGTGGTCCATAGCAGCTGGTGTGGTGGACCCCTGAAACTGGCATCCATTCAACTTACCTGGATGGTGTTGGGGATGCAGAGCTCCTGCTATTGGGTTTGCCCTGCCCTGCCCTCTCTTCCTCCCTGCCCCAGCCCAGCCCTGTAATCCAGGTAAGCTGTAATGATGCTGGTGCTGAACGGACAGCTCCTTGGCTCTGCAGTCCCATCAGCCTCTACTACTGTGTGCATACCTGCCCTGTAGTCTGTACAGCCTGTAAAGGGGGCGGTGGCGGTTATTGGCTGGTTTTTTTTTGTTTTCTGTTATGTATTCTGTGTTCTCGTTTTGTATTTTCATGTTGTGAACTGCCCTGTGAAGGGCGGTATACAAATTTAATAAATAAATAGATAAAGATAAGGAAGAGCCCTCCATTAAAAAAAGGTTCCAGATCTGTAAAAATGGCATTACTGGGAGTGGAGGACGGATTGCAAAACCAGCAGATGGGGTTTCTGGCTGAAGAAGTGGAGTCAGCTAATCTGAGAAATGCGGCTGTTATATATGTTCATTCAGAATCAACATCTGAACATATCATTGGCAGAAGACACACTACTTTTTGTACTTGCAAAGTGGACCAGTGCATTTGGTAAAAGCTGACCCAATGTTGTCAGGGCTATAGGGTCAAATTTATAGAAATCGCTTGCTTTGAACTCCAGTTTTTCCCCTCGTACTTTGTCACACCAGAGCTGAACAGATGTGGATGTATATACTGCATTTCCATGCAGAACATTCAAAATGTTGCTTGTAATTATAATTCATGCATTACATCCAAGTTATTTTTCATGAGTAAGTGAACTAAATGGGAATAATTAAGTCACACTGTGCTAGTGTCTGATTGTGCCAGTTTTAAAAGTAAGATAATTATTGTGACAATGTGATATGCATGTCAGAAACTGAAATAAAGTTGGATAAGGGAAAATACACTGTAACGAGCAGCCAATTACCGTATTTTTCGCACCATTGGACGCACTTTTTTCCTCCTAAAAAGGAAGGGAAAATGTCTGTGTGTCCTATGGAGCGAATGTGTGGTCCCTGGAGCCAAATCGCTGTTGCCCTACGCTGCTGGGGTGCTCTTTGGTGGGGTGGGGGAGGAGCCACGGTGCTCTGCCGGCAGCCTCCGTTTTCCCCTGAAGCCCCGGCAACGTTTGCAAGCAGCGGGAAGGCTGTGCGTCTTTGCCCTGCGCTCCTGGGGTGCTCTTTGGGGGGGGGGAGCCACACTGCTCTGCCTATAGCTTTTGCATTCCCCCTGAAGCTCCGACAAGGTTTGCAAGCAGAGGGAAGGCTGTGCGTCTTTGCCCTGCGCTCCTGGGGTGCTCTTTGGGGGGGGGGGAGCCACACTGCTCTGCCTATAGCTTTTGCATTCCCCCTGAAGCTCCGACAAGGTTTGCAAGCAGAGGGGAGGCTGTGTGATCCTGGGGTGGAGGGGGGGGTGGGGAGCAGCAAATTGCTTTCTCTCAGTGCCTCCTAATTCAACTGCAAAGGATTGCCTAACCGGATTCTGAGCTCCATTTGAAGTTTAAAAATATTAAGTTTGGGGATTTCTTCAGGTAGCAGTTTTGCAGAAATAGTCATAAATACATGCAAAGCATTTCCACAATTTAGTGAGCTCTGCTAAAACCGAGCAGGCATCTGGCTCAGTAACAGTTTAAACTAAGCAACTATAACCAAAATAAAAAAATTCCTTCCAGTAGCACCTTAAAGACCAACTAAGTTAGTTCTTGGTATGAGCTTTCGTGTGCATGCACACTTCTTCAGATACACTGCTCTGTATCTGAAGAAGTGTGCATGCACACAAAAGCTCATACCAAGAACTAACTTAGTTGGTCTTTAAGGTGCTACTGGAAGGAATTTTATTATTTTGATTATGGCAGACCAACACGGCTACCTATCTGTAACTGCAACTATAACCAGACATCCTGTGTGTTTGTGTGTGGACCATGTTTCTAGCAGCTAATCTTTATTGCTGAAAAGAGGCACTGATATTCCACTCCAAATCTATAATTCATTATACAAATTCTTACAAGTACAGTCCACCTATACCAAACCAAAAACATTGTGTTCTCTTGTTATTGAATGGAAGCTATTTATCTGCCCTCTTTTCCTCCTCTGTTCTTTGCTCAGTCACTCCATTTTGAATCTTCCTTTCAAAACAACCATGCCTGTTTTGAGAAAACTTCAGAGATTTAGGAACTGGAGCACAATCATTTGATCTCTTTGCTGTTCCTCCATACTCCAAGCACTTCTCATTTGCACAGCCCTGGTTTCTCTCCCTGACTATTAATATTCTTGATTAATAACAGTAAAATACTCAAATTTTAATTTTTGTGACTGCTGCCAATACTGACTTCCCAGTGATGATGAAAACAGCTACATTATAATGGAATGTCTGTCCTTTTTCCATTCTCTTCATTATATATTGTGGCTCACTTTAAAGCAGCAAAGTGGACAGGAGCCACCCACTTTGCTGTTTTAAATAGTTTAGTACAACATTTGAGTTGGATTTTTTCTTCTTATTTTCCTGCTCTAAAAACTTGGTGCGTCTTTTGGTCAGGTGCGTCCTATGGAGCGAAAAATACGGTAGATATTTAGGCCATAGCACCAATGTATTTGCACCATTAACTCCTATTCAAGAGCTAGGAAATTCCACAAACTCCAATATTCTCCCAGCACCTTTGAAAACTTTTATTCTAAATTATGGCTTTGCTGGAATTGTTTCTAAGTCCAAATAGCATGTACAAAAATACCTTCTCAGAAATGGAAATTCTATTTTAAAATTACTGTTATTGTTGCTATAGCTTTGAGGTTAAAGTTCTGCAAGTGTATACGTAGACTGGCAATAAAAGGAAAGATCTAAGTGTAAAATGATGCAGAAATGCCCCCCACTCAAACTTCACATATATAATGATCCAGTCTGAACTGGCGGTGACTAACTGGGAAATATATATTTGGTCAATGGATAGCTCAGTGAGGAGGTCAGATCTGGCATGTAGCAGCTGCGGAAAAAACAACTTCTGTTCCTGGTACTACCAGGGGAGAGAATGAAAAGAAAACTGCCAATATTGTAATGTCCATATAGATACCTGTGGCAAAGCCACATTTGGAATACTGCTTTCAATTCTGATCTCCACACCCCCAAAAGGATATTGTAGAGCTGGGAAAGTTGCAGAAAAGAGCAACTGGCATGATTGGGTGAGGGCAGAATTTCTGCAGCACTTCCTTATAAGAAAGAGCTACAGTGGTACCTCGGGTTAAGAACTTAATTCGTTCTGGAGGTCCGTTCTTAACCTGAAACTGTTCTTAACCTGAAGCACCACTTTAGCTAATGGGGCCTCCTGCTGCTGCCAAGCCGCCGGAGCATGATTTCTGTTCTCATCCTGAAGCAAAGTTCTTAACCCAAGGTACTATTTCTGGGTTAGCAGAGTATGTAACCTGAAGCGTATGTAACCTGAAGCGTATGTAACCCGAGGTACCACTGTACAATGTTTGACTTACTTATGATTAATCATGCCTAGGATTGGGTTACAGAACTTGCAATCTTCATGCTTGTAAATATACAGCTAAAGTGAAGCATTTTTATATCCAGTACTTTTTTCTGGGGGTATGCAGGGGTGCGCATATCCCTAAACATTTTGTGAATCTAACGGGAGAAGAAGCTAATGATTAAAAAAAAAATAGTTTGTTCTCTAGCACGGTGAATCATCAGTTCTGTTGCTACCCCCAATGGCAGCCTCTTTTCCTGTCACGGTGTTTCCTAGGTCTCAGACAGAATGTACGGTACTCCTAAACACATTTTAAGAAAAAAAAGAGCACTGCTTATATCTCTTCCACTAGCCTCAGTAGAGTTTTAAGATTCTTCGGTGAGTGTTTAGCATTCCCCCCCCCCCACAACACTAAGGCCTATTTAACAGGAGCACATCAAAGACAAAGTGTTCACATCATCCTATGCACACTTACCTGGGAGTAATCCTACTGAGCAAGTGGGATTTACTTCTGAATAAACATACACAGAATTGGCAGCATGTTGTTTTCTCCTGCAGCTTGATAAAAGGTATGTGGTTATTTTTTTAGCAAAGTCCGTATCTGTTTTTGTAAGCTGGCCACATATTGAAACGACCTCTCCTAGTAACAGCTCAATAAAATCCATTTCAAGGGGATTAGATATAAGCAGGTGCCTATTGATTTATTTCATATAAAGGGGATGGCTAGGTAAGATTTGCAGCCCCCAGATACTCTGTGCCAGCAGCAAAATCTCAATCACCACAGAAATCCCTTGAGCTGCGCTAAGTATTTCAAATGCAGCCGAGCACTCTTCATGAGTGAGACCAGAAACTATTTAGCTGTAACAAGCACAGTGCACTGCAACACTTGGGAGAGCTTAGTGTGGTCTAATAATGCTTTAGTAAAGAGTGTATTTCTCTATGAAGACGTTATACCAAAATGAACTTTTGACATGGATGCTGAGAGCATTGCTGACAGCTGCCAGGCTCTCTACAGCTTGGTGTTGCATCTGTCTGTCTCATGAGATCATGGAGGCATGCGCCTTTAGGGGTGAAGTCACACAGTGGAAATCATTGACAAATCCGACTATATCCTCACGGTATAAAAGTCCCTGTAATTTAGTTATTGCAGAACAAAATAGCACATATGTTATGGGTCTCTAAGGAATAGGAAGATCCTGATCACTTCTATTCAGAGTTTTGGTTTCAGATTTACAGTTATCTCACTCCTTGTGCCGTCTCTAGAAATATGACTGTCATGATTTTAGCTCAGGTGTTATTACCATATTTAATATGTTTAGGTTCTGGATGCCCTGCCTTTAGTCTGTTGTATTCTTGAATTTTTGCTACTGTTTACTTATCTCTGTGGCTCCATAATAACTTGAAAACAAATAAAAATAAACGTTTTAAAAGGTAAAGGTTGCGTCATTGTCGGTCACGTATAACAAGTTGCGGCTGGTGACTTGTGAAAAGAAATGTATTTTAGGAAGGTTATGATTTACTTTATGCTGAATGGAAGAAACTGTATCCAGCTATTCTCCTGTCAGAATTATGCTGTGCATAATTCATAGAGAGCAACACATTTTTATATTCAATGTTTGTTTGTTTAGTCATTTAGTCGTGTCTGACTCTTTATGACACCATGGACCAGAGCACGCCAGGCACTCCTGTCTTCCACTGCCTCCCACAGTTTGGTCAGACTCATGCTGGTAGCTTTGAGAACACTGTCCAACCATCTCATCCTCTGTCGTCCCCTTCTCCTTGTGCCCCCCCATCTTTCCCAACATCAGGGTCTTTTCCAGGGAGTCTTCTCTTCTCATGAGGTGGCCAAAGTACTGGAGCCTCAGCTTCAGGATCTGTCCTTCTAGTGAGCACTCAGGGCTGATTTCCTTCAGAATGGATAGGTTTGATCTTCTTGCAGTCCACGGGACTCTCAAGAGTCTCCTCCAACACCATAATTCAAAAGCATCAATTCTTCGGCGATCAGCCTTCTTTATGGTCCAGCTCTTACTTCCATACGTCACTACTGGGAAAACCTAAGCTTTAACTATATGGACCTTTGTTGGCAAGGTGATGTCTCTGCTTTTAAAGATATATATACAGATGTATAAAAGCCATGCGTGTGCATGTGCAATGTTTTTTTAAAGAAGTAGGAACATTCTCACATCATCCAACCTCCCACCCTAATATGAAGTGCCACTTTACTTTTGCAGTTATTTCTTTTGCTACCTCTTGTCAACCAAGTTGCTTTTAAGAAATGCAGTCCAACACAGAGTATAGCCACCAGCAACTTCACTTTTCTTCTGGGACGTTTATCTCTACTACTACACTGTTGGAAGGGTTTTCAAGGGAAAATGTGTCTAGGTAAGACCAGTATGCATTAAGCAGATCATACAGAAAGTCCACCAAACCTCAAGCTTTACAAATGATGCATACTCAAAAACTTGGATGGTTTGTCCGGAAGAGTGCTCTAAAAATGAAGTAGTCCAATAAAGTTCCCTAGACTTTTAGAATGTAAATCTGAAAATGGCAGAGTATGTTTATTTCCTAGCTGTATCAAACATACTGAAAATCCCTCCCCAATCCAACTTGCGGCAGGGAAAACCCTCATCTCTGCAACTAATGAGCTATATTTGAAACTAACTGAAATGAACATTCTTCATCTCAAAACGGTCAAAAACCCTCAGAGGATATTAGACAAAAAACAAAACAAAACAAAACCCTAGGATATTTGGGGGGGGGGGCTCTTTGTAGACTTATCATGGCTACCAAAGGAAAATACCATGTAATTTTCTGCTTTCCTATTCTAAATATCTGGGTCAAATGTTAATTTTGCTGGACTATGTAACTACACACACACACACACACACACACACACACACACACACACACAGCTTGTTTTATTATAGAGTCAACAATGAACAGTAAAATCAAATAATGACAATTTTGCCAATAAGTACACTATAGTACTGTTATGATTATTATTATTTTTTGCGGGGTTGGGGGAAGTCCCTTCTAACCTCTGGATCCAGCTTATGTTAAATAAGCCAGGCTAGCTTTCTGCTGAGGCAATTGCCTGGGTGATGGGCCATTAGGGGGAACAAAGGAAAGGGGCTCTGTGTGAGATGGTAAATGGGTGGGGCCCCTCCCCCAACTTGCAGAAAATTATAAAGACAAAGCCAGAGTTAAGAGTTGCAGTGTTGTGAGCTAGAAGCAAAGCAGCAAGCTGGAAAGAGAGAGACACAGAGCGATGATTGATTTCTGTTTGAATCCAAGGCTGCGGCTATGGGAGAAGTAAGACCCAATTGGGGTGTTAATGCTGTAAACCCCTCCATTGTAGGCTCAGGTTGTAAAGGTCAAGGAGAAGAAGAAGAGGAAGAAGAAGAGGAGGAGGAGTTTGGATTTGATATCCCGCTTTATCATTACCTGAAGGAGTCTCAAAGCAGCTAACAATCTCCTTTCCCTTCCTCCCCCACAACAAACACTCTGTGAGGTGAGTTTGGCTGAGAGACTTCAGAGAAGTGTGACTGGCCCAAGGTCTCCCAGCAGCTGCATGTGGAGGAGCGGAGATGCGAACCCGGTTCCTCAGATTACGAGTCCACCACTCTAAACCCTACACCACACTGGCTTTCCAGTGTGGGTAAAGGGTAAAGGGACCCCTGAACGTTAGGTCCAGTCGTGGCCGACTGGGTTTGCTGTGCTCATCTCGCTTTATTGGCCGAGGGAGCCGGCGTACAGCTTCTGGTTCTTGTGGCCAGCATGACTAAGCTGCTTCTGGCGAACCAGAGCAGCGCACAGAAACGCCGTTTACCTTCCCGCCGGAGAGGCACCTATTTATCTACTTGCACTTTTCAAACTGCTAGGTTGGCAGGAGCAGGGACCGAGCAACGGGAGCTCACCCCGTTGTGGGGATTTGAACCACCGACCTTCTGATCGGCAAGCCGATATATATGTAAATAAGTCATATATCCTCAAGACACCACAGTCTCTGCTGTGCTTCATTCCCAAAGGAAACACCAACCCTGGGTAAGTTCCTGGAACCCCCGGGGATCTCACACTGCTCAGAGATTGAGGAGGCCTGCAAGAGTAGCAGTATTAAGTTGCAGAGAAAAGAATGCACTCCACCAAGTGGTAGAAACAGAAAGTGCAGGGAAAACATAGAATTCAGACCCAATATGCCACACGGGTGGCGCTGTGGGTTAAACCACAAAGCCTAGGGCTTGCCGATCAGAAGGTTGGTGGTTCGAATCCCCACGACGGGGTGAGCTCCCATTGCCCAGTCTCAGCTCCTGCCAACCTAGCATGTGGCCAGCATGACTAAGCCGCTTCTGGCGAACCAGAGCAGTGCTTGGCCAGTAAAGCAAGATGAGCAGCGCAACCCCAGAGTCGTTCGCGACTGGACCTAATAGTCAGGGGTCCCTTTACCTTTACCTTTATGCTACACTCATTTCCATGTTGGTTAGATAGAGTTGCCCTCTGTTTTACTGCAACTGCTGGAATGAGTTAATGAACAGAAGGGTGCCTGGGCCACTTGTGCCTCTCGGTCAGCTGCTCTCCTCAGTTAAGACTGCTGGCGCTGGTTTGCCCCAAACATAACAGGTCACAGATCTGGTATGGGAGAAAAGAGACTTTCTCATCATGAAGGAGAGAAGACAGAAGAGTTGAAGTGATCTTGTGCAGAATGCTTCAGTCTGGGGGGTTGCTAAGCTTCCCTATGGGCTGCAGTCACTGTTGCACCCAGGAGTGGAAGCTTAGAGCTACCCTAGATCCTCCTTAGCAGTTCCTATTGGCTTGGTACTGTGAAGTCACAAAAGAGGCCACTGGTTGAGCATCTGACAACCAAGCTGCACCAGGGTACTTTGATTTAATTCAATTTAGACCAGGCTTCCACAACCTTGGCCCTCCAGATGTTTTGAGACTACAATTCCCATCATCCCTGACAACTGGTCCTGCTAGCTAGGGATCATGGGAGTTGTAGGCTAAAAACATCTGGAGGGCTGAGGTTGAGGAAGCCTGGTTTAGATTACTCTTTATTTGCCAGCTTAACTGTTTTTGCCTTTAGTATGACTATGCCAGTTTGTAACAGGGCTGCTGGACTCCTGAGGAATTCCATGCAAAGGATCTTTCATTGGCGATGGCTGGACCAACCTTTAAGTACAGCTGCCTGGGGTCTTCCATATCTTTGCAAAGGTGCCAGGAAACAAAGACATCAGCCTATAGCACACCGTCTCCCCAACATCTTTAATGATGACGGTGACAGTGAATCATGCATGTGCTGTTCCCCTTTTTGTCCCAGCTTCCATGGTAAATGACATATTGCAAAAGTGACCTAATAAATCAGTGCCATTGCATGTAAATTGCCTGGCACTCTTTTGAGTCCTGTAAGACAGCTGACAGCTGACCTTCATCTCATGCCGCACACCAGAAAGAAGAGCATGCTGCCTTTCATTTCCCTAAATTTGTAACTCTTTACTTTTCCAAAGCAGACGTGGGGCGGAAATGATGGCAAACTACTCCCGACATTGAAAGGAACATCCTGAAGCCCAAACATTTGCATTCTGGGGATTGGCAGAAATTGATCCATAATCAAAGGCACCACTTTGTCTGTTTTTAAGCTTCCAAGGCTGTGTACATACATCAGCCTTTGAAGCCTCATGGTTTGGGCTTTTCTAAAAGCCCTTTTGTAGACACTGCTTTGCAAGGGTCTATTCCTTTCGGCCTCTTAAGTGAGATGGGCGCACAACCCTAGAGTCGGACACGACTGGGCCATACGGGCAGGGGTACCTTTACCTTTACCTTTTTATTCCTTTCTACTGTGCCGATAGCATGAGTAGTTGTCAAATCATTGTCCTCTGTACACAAAGAGGATGTGTCATCTGTAGCTAGAGCACATTAGTTTCCTTGCTCCCTTCCCTTATGATGCCTGCAAGTTTACTGAAATACCAGAAACCCAGAAGTACAGCTCACTTATATTACAGTGTGCCCAGAGGCTTCCTTCCCTTGAACCATGCAGGCAACTTCATAGTATCTGTAAAGTTGGAAGGGATCCTAAGGATCATCTAGTCCAGGCATAGGCAAACTTGGCCCTCCAGCTGTTTTGGGACTGCAACTCCCTTCATCCCTAGCTAACAGGACCAGTGGTCAGGGATGATGGGAACTGTAGTCCCAAAACATCTGGAGGACTAAGCACTGGCGGAGGAATGGGGGGGACAGGGGGAGCGCACCACTGCCCCCGGCACCATCGGGAGGGGGGTACCATCACAGCCACACACCCCGGACATGTGCCGCGCCCCCCCATGCCAGGTGCCACGCCCCTGGAAGCAGCACGACACACCCCCAGGATGCACACCACGCCCCCGTGGGCGGCGCATCAAGCTCCTGGGATGTACGCCAGCCATGCCCCCGCCTGCTCTCCTCCCCTGGTGCTGGAGCATGCAGCTTTGCTACTGGGGCCGAGTTTGCCTATGCCTGTTCTAGTCCAACTCCCTACAATGCAGCTGTTGTATAGTGGGAAAGATGGGCGACAGACACAGCTCTTTTAAGCAACAGCTCTTTATTACAGCAACAGTGAAGTTGGCTGCCTTGTATAATGCTCAATAACTCGTAACAGTAACAAATTCCAACTAACTACCCAATCGGTGAAAGCAACTCTCAATCCTTCATTTGCATACTGGTGGCCCAGAGTGAGAACTGCAGCCAGTCTGAATACATAACAGCAGGAATATTCAACTGTCCCATGCAGGGACTTAACCTCCAACCGTGGCTCTACTATCCATTGGCTACATTTCTCCTTTCTTTTCCTTTTCTATTTTTTGCAAGGCACTCTGTATGTCCCCCCCCAACCTTCAATGCCCACCACACTTTTAACAACAACCACCCTGCAAGCTTACTGATATACTAGAAGTCTAGTAGCACAAGTTACATTTTTACCCAGTGTATGTCCAGAGGCTTACTTCCCTTGTACTATGCAGGCAGCTTCATGGCTAAATATCTTTTTACTCTGGGCAAGGCACTCTGAGTATGCTCAGAGGCTGCCTGTTCTGGTGCTAGGAAATAGTAACTGCAGACTGCACAGTGTCTGTGTTATCGCAAGTCATATAATAATACTTTAATTCTATTAATGTTTAAATGTTTTAATGATTTTTAAAAAATGATTCCCCCCCCCTCTCCCTCTTATATCAGTTAATTCCTCTGGAGTCACGGTGGTTTTGTAAAAGGGCTGTGGACAAAATGGATGTGCCTCAAATCTGTAGAACTGCCCCCATAAGCAGATAATATGGTTCTTGTTGGGAAAGATGTACAGTGATTGCAAAACTAAGTTGATCAAAGCTTCAGGATTTTGATAATCTGGAGAGATTACTTAAAAATAATACCACCAGGCTGCCTCTTATCAAGCAGCCTCTGAAAGTTCCCTGGGGTCTCTCGGAAACGTGTGTGGTGTTAAAATCAACTGAGGTGTTAAAATAAGCTGAGACCACTCAGGGCTTATGCAACAAGAGATGAATGCACTAAGATTAAAAAAGAAAAGTATAAGATCTGTAAATGTTACAGAGGGAGAAACGCAATGCCCCCAAAATTACACAAACCAGAAATATTCCAAAATATTCCCTTGGGAGCAAAACCAAATCAAAACTGGATAAACACAATTCTCAGACCGTAGTCTCGAACAGTTCCTAACTCATCAGGCTCTTAGCAGATTTTCCTGGCCGTGATTGTATAGTGGCTAGTACTCTGTGTTGTGAGGCTCTTAGTAGATTTTCCTTGCTCACAAGGTTATTTGAAGTGTTTGGTTATTTGAAGTGTTTCTCCCAGGCTCCCCATAGAGTCATAGCATTAGAAGGGACCCCCTTCCAGGAATCACAACTAAAGCATCCATGACAAATGGCCATCCAATCTCTGCTTAAAAAACTCCAAGAAACAAGAGTTCCACCACCTCTCGTGTGAGTCTGTTCCACTGTCAAATAGCTCTTAACTGTCAGAAAGATCTTCCTGCTGTTTAGTTAGAATCTCCTTTCTTGTAATTTGAATTCATCGGTTCGAGTCCTACCCTCCAGAGCAGGAGAAGACAAGCTTGCTCCATCCCATGTGACAGCCCTTGAGATATCTGAAGATGGCTGTCATATCTCCTTTCAGTCTCCCCTTATCCAGGCTAAACATACCTAGCTCCCTCAACCCTTCCTCCTAAGGCTTGGTTTCCAGACCCTTGATCGTCTTGGTTGCCCTCCTGAGATTGCCCATGTGAGATCTGCATGTCCATGTTCAAGTTTTTATTTCACACAGTTTAAAAAAAAATTCCTTCCTGTAGCACCTTAAAGACCAACTAAGTTAGTTCTTGGTATAAGCTTTCGTGTGCATGCACACTTCTTCAGATACACTTCTGAAGAAGTGTGCATGCACACGAAAGCTTATACCAAGAACTAACTTAGTTGGTCTTTAAGGTGCTACAGGAAGGAATTTTTTTATTTGGACTATGGCAGACCAACACGGCTACCCATCTGTAACAGTTTAAAAAAACAATGTATCTATCTTCTACTGTCGGGTTCAGGAGCAGAGGCAAGGGCAAGGGAGGAAACAGAGAGCGAGGGGGAGGAGGCAGAAGAAAAGATGAGTGATGACGACGACCCGAGATCTCCGAGTCTTTCCAGTGAATCAGAAGATTCACAGAAAGGAGCACCAGTGGTCAGGGCAAGGGGGGAGCCTAGGGGGACACCCCAGGAAGATAGAGCCAGAGGGGACTCAGAGGAGAGCAGTTGGAAATCGGGACCAGCGTCACAGCCAGAGAGCAGGGAAGAGGAAGAGCGCCAGAGATCAAGCGCTGGCAGCTCGCAACAGGGGGAAGGGCACGAGTCAGGAGTGGCCACACCTCCATCGGGGAGCGAAGAAACGGTCAGACGGAAAGTGGAAGGTTGGGCGCGCGCGCCAAGTTCAAATGCACAGGAAAGTGACGCAGTAGGCAGCCAGGAAAGGGAGCCAGGTCCTAAAGCCCGGCGCAAGGAGACAGGGAGTTCCGGGGGGTCGGCGTCAGAAGAATCCCGGAAGGAAGAGACCCCGGGGGGCAGAGGGACCCAGAGGAGAGCAGTCAGGCGGAAAAGGTGGAGCAGGGCTAGGATATTAAGTTGGTGCACAAGGGGCGGAGACTCAGACGGAGCTTCGCCGATCTAGCCATTAGACGTAGAGTTGCACGCAGCAGCTTGGGAATGGAAACTGTAACTCAATAAAGACTTTTACTTAATGACCGCTGGCTAGCGTGATCCTCTGTGAGCTAGGATCTGGAAGCAACTCTGACATCTACGTAAAGACTGTGAACACCACCAAATTTGACAGAAGCAATCAATAAACTACACCCACCATGTTGACGCATAAAAGGGCTGGTATTGGAGTCTTTCCTTCTGCCTGCTAGCCAGCTGTTTTGAAGAACGCTGTCACTGATTTCATTTGCTACAGCTGCAGCTTATTCAGATGCAAATTTCCATTTGGGCCAGTGTAATCACTTTTGTTTAAAATATAAATTATAGCCTGCATACAAAGAAGTGATTTTCAGTCATTAAAAGCTAAGCTCTGGCAGCCAAACTAAAAATGGTCATTTCTCAATATAAAATTTAATGTTTTGATTTTCCCTCTTGGGGGCCTATAATCAGGCTGTGTTTATTCTGCAATTGCAATAGTGCAAAATTGGGTACAGAGTGCATAATTCAGCATACTGTACTTGGAATACTGGTTTATTAAAAAGGTCCTTCGGCCTATGAATATAGAGTGCAGCAAAGTCCAAACCCTCCAAGTGTCCCTATTTTCCAGGGATGTCTCTGATTTAGAGAAGATGTCTTGGTTTTGGATTTGATCCGGGAGTGTCCCGCTTTTCCTTAGAATGTCCCTATTTTCACTGGAGAAATGTTGGAGGGTATGGGGTTATCCAACCCCCAAGCCATCTGAAGGAAATCCTGTATAGTGAAGTTGTTTAAAAAATGTTTAATGTTTTCTTATGTTTTTATATATGCTGGAAGCTGCCCAGAGTGCTGGGGCAACCCAATAAGATGTGTGGAGTATAAATAGTAGAATAATTATTATTACAGAGTGGGACGTCCCTATTTTCATCAAAGAAATGTTGGAAGTTAAGAAAGTCTGATGAAACTGCAGAAGCCAGATCAGTATTTATCCACCACCAGTTATTAGCTTTGGACGTAAAAAGGGGTGAGAGACAGAAACTTTCTGTAAAGTGTAGAAGCTCCCTGTATGATCTCTGTTGGTTTTAGCACGTCAGAATGTGTGGAGTAGATACAAACCAGGTTTTACTAATGGTTCAGACTCACCACAGGCGAGAGCTGTTTAGGTAGCTGAGTAAGACTCTGGGAGCCCTTTGGTGCACTAAAGAACTTTAGCTCTTGTTGTCTCTTGGAATATAGTTACATAAACGGTTTGGGCAAATTCATAGATTCATAGAGTTGGAAGGGACCATGAGGGTTATCTAGTCCAACCCCCTGCAAACCAGGAATATTTTGCCCAACGTGGGGCTTGAACCCACAATCCTGAGATTTAAAATCTTATGCACTGGGGTGGTTGCCCCAGATGCAAAATTTTTAGGGGTGCAAAATTTCAACATCTGTGGCCTCAATACAGCTGCCTGCTTTCGTCGCTGGGCTCCTTTGAAAACAGCTTCTCCATGCGAACCAGGAAGTGACCTCTCCAGACAATGGAACAACTCTTCTTTTTATCTCTGTGGCTGCGGCCTCCTGGGTGACATGGATGCTGTTAGGCAGCTGCATGAACATGCATACTCCATCCGTTTCCTTCTCTCCAAGCGGCCCCTGTTTGGTCTGACCCAGCAAGGCTCTCCTTATTTTTTGAAGCCTGGGTGGAATTACACACATAAAAAACACTGTGAAAAGGGTTTTTTTTTAAAAAAAACATTTTGAAAAATTCATTGAATTTGGCATAGCTCACTGTCGCCATCTAGTGTCACATTTTTATATTGCACTTTGCAACACATTTAAAACGTTTTACATGCATCTGTATAGCTGAGCCCCTATTCTCAAGGGGAAAGTGGGATCAGTTTTTTAGGTTAGAGAAAGGAAGGGCAGCAAAATTGTAGCTCTGGGAGTGGGGGCAGAGATCCTGAAGACCTCTATATCTGTTGGACTCTCAACCCTCGTCGCTCCTGACCACTGGCCATCTTGGCCAGCTGAGGCTGATGGGAGCTGGGGTTCAACATCTGGAGGACCATAAATTCCCACCGCTGCTGTAACCAAGAGGACTTTCCTGTCACAAGAATTCAAGTGGAAACTGTCTGAAATCGGAGGGAACATGTAAATTGAGATAAGAGTTTGTTCACGCAAAATAATTTCTCATTTGTCAATGTGATCCTCCAATTTTGTCTTGTTGATAGTCCTAGGTTTTACTGTCAGAACAATTTCCCGAGGGAGCTGTTTTCCTAGGACACTTGGAATTCCATGCAACATTTATTTGGATTGCAATCCAATCCTATAACCAAGTTTTGTTGGGTATCCATAATGCCTGGCCTAGCAACAGTGCAACGTAGAAACAAACTAAAGTTATCTCAGCTGCAAAGTCAACAGCACCATCGGAGAGGCAAAAATAAAAATGAAACACAACTTCTCCAGCTACTCTCACAGCTCCAGGTGAAACGTTCTGTACTAATGGGGCATCCATCACAACAGGAGCCCAGTGGCTGGGAGGAGACCCACACAGAGAAAACAGAGGTCACCGCGGTGCAAGAGAAGTTTCTAGAGTCCCACTGATCGAGCAAAAACACTGTGCAAATCCTTGCACACAGAATAGATCTAGGTGTCCTTAAGACAGGCACAGGCATTTTGTAAAAAGAGAGGTGTGGATCTCTGTAGCATCCTTCCCCACGGCACCAGCTTGGCACCAGCTCAGGGAGCAAGGCTGGCTAGCAAAAAGCATTCAGGAAGAGAGTGAGTGAGAGACAGGATACATAGGCAAGGGAGCAGAGGGCTCCTCCACCTTTTTCACCTGCGTGTTATTTTTTTTGCTCCTTAATCATGGCTTCTCCTCTTTCTACATGATTGTGACAGATCTAAGTTTGAACAGAAGGATCTGCTGTTATTGCATCTCAGCGGCCCTTTAAAACACAGCCAGACCCCTACGTCTAGAGCCCTGTGACATCACAGTCATGGCTTTCCCCACAGAATTCTGGGAGCTGTAGTTTGTCAAGAGTGCTGAGAATTGCTTGGAGGCCTGTAATCGCAGCAAAGAGCTACAGTTTCATAGTTCCCTGTGAATAGGGATTTATTCAGGCATAGGCAAACTCGGCCCTCCAGATGTTTTGGGACTACAACTCCCACCATCCCTGACCACTGGTCCTGTTAGCTAGGGATGATGGGAGTTGTAGTCCCCAAACATCTGGCGGGCCGAGTTTAGGGGTGCCTGGATTTATTGACATACCACTTGGGGAATAGGAGCTCTGTGAGGGGAACAGGGGCCTCCAAACAACACTCTTAACAAACTACAGCTCCCAGAAGTCTGTGGGGGGGAGCTATGGCTATTTAAACTGGCATAGTGCTCTAAATGTATGCTGGGACTGTGGCCTGTGTCCCAGTGGTGAACTGATATGCACCTAGAAGAACATGTGCCGTTAAGGACCCAGCGGTGATGATGGAAGGACCTGTGAGGAACAAACTGTGTCTGTGGTTTAACAGCTTTCCTCCCCCTCTTTTGTGAAATTGTTTTGTTGTGAACCAAAAACTCCTGACTGTGGTTCTACAAGTGCTTCTTTTATTAAGAACACAACAAATTGCTCCATCTTGGCACCATCTGAAAAGAAGTAATCTGTGGATAAAAGCTTTTTGGTTGTTCTGATCTAGGAGCTGAAAGCACAGACTGTGTCTTTATGGGCTTGATTTTTTTCTTTTTTTAATGACACATAAGTGACATGGAAGTTGGAGCTGGGTGTACGCACAGCCCAATCTGATGCGCTCTCCTAATGGCACAAAGTGGGCTAGATTATGGGCTGCTAATCATTTACACACCAGGGGGCATTGACAGGCAGGGACAACTTTACCCCAAGCTAAGGAATTAGGAGAGCCTTAAGGACTCCAATCAGTGTGAAGCTGGTTTGACAAACAGCATCCAACAGCAGCACCTTATAACAAAGGTAATGTTGTGTAATGTGTGAACATGGATTAAAAACCCAGCCCTGGAAACGCAGAGAGTGTATGGTAAACAGGAGTGTGAACACAGCCAGGAGACCTTTCTTTCTCTTTTTCTCTGGACTTAGGGTCCCAGGTCGGAACTGATTTGGGAACCATCAGCAATACCGCTCTGCTTTGGAAACTTGAAGCAGCAGCAAAGTTGCACTCACTTGGGATGCAGAATTGACCCAGGAACCATGATTGTTGACCCCCTATTCTAGCAATGCCTCATTACAGATACTTTAGGGAAGTGACTCCCAATTAGCTAAGGACTGTGGCCCCCGTTTTTCAAAAGCCAAGGCACTTTTGAAATTTTTGATAACTCTATGATAGCTTTTGTTATGTTGGTGGTGCCAGGGACCCCCTGGGTGAGTTATGTGGACTCCCTGGGGCAGGGAGGGCCATCTAGGGGAGCAAGCGTCCCCCCAAAAATTCAAGGAAGGGGCTAGGCCCCCTCAAAATTCTGCAGCAACTGTGTGCATGCCGTGGATGCACATCATTTGACGTGCTCATCTCACTCATGCATGCCGCACGGCGTGTTAGCGTCACTTGTGCAAGCCACAAAGCATGCACACAACATGTCAACTTAACTCCTGTTTGGCTGCTTTGTATCTGGTTGTTAGTTTGTAATTATTAGACAACTCAGGGCATGAACCATTCAAGCTTAAGCACTGTTATTTCCCATTGATCTGAAAAGTAGTGCTAAGTGCAGGCTGAAATCAGTGAGTTTTTGAAGCAGTTAGTCTGGATTGTATCCTCTCTCTCCATTTTCAGAAGGGGGAATGTATTTTTTTCCTTTATTTCAATGTCTTTGCAAAGCAGTTCAAAATAATTTGCAATGCATCATTTAACATTATGCAATTACTGCCTCCATCTTTCTAACAGCTGCAAAACAATGAGACACGTTGTCGTTCCTCTTTGAAGCAAAAGCACATGTCACACCACTGTTGTATCTTTATGAAAATATGTTACATTTTGATTGCATTCTGCGCTTTAGTCCTTTGGCACCTTTGACCTTATGTCTCACTCAAGAATTGCTAACAAAATTAGCTCAGCTAATTTCAAATGCGTCAGAACTTGCCATTTCTTGTCCTGTCAAAATGTTCCGGGTGAACTTGTTCATGCAGCAGAAGGTGAGTGGTCAGTCTCGATCAGGGCTGCTGGTGGAGAATACTTTTCTCGGGCTCTGAACCAGCATGGGCCCCAAACTCTCAGCTTTCTTTTTTTTAGAACAGTAAGTCAATCTGACACCTATAAAGAAAGTTAGAAAGGAAAATGTGCAGATAACGTTGTCAGGCTTTGGCAGACAAATACAGAAAAGCTAGGTATGTTTAATCATTGTTGCTATGCAATTGCAGGAAGGAATGCTGACCATCCCTGCTTGGGCTTGAGAGAGACCCTCCCGGGACAGCAGAAAAAACAGGAGAAGAAGCTTGTTTCTGTTGCTGCCAATCTGAACAGAGGATAGTCTTCCTGTGTACTGAGGTACCTTCCTCCACATCCACATTATTTCACTTACTCCCCAAGTGTGCTGCCTTCACATTATCAAACACAACCAGCTGGCTTTGGCATATTTTACTCTGAAGTATTTCCCTTGAAATAAACGAGGCTTCCTTCCTACTCAAAAAAAATTTGTGATATTGCCATATTCAACACCCTCTCCAATTTTCCATGTCCCCCCACAACTGCTAACGGGCTGTTTGTCATCACTGGGCTGTTATTTATACAGGAACCACAAGCCACAAATGTAAAATACAAAATGAACCAGCAAATACAATGAAAAAACCATCAAATGCCCTACAGCTGGAGCAAGTCAGTATTCATAGACTCATAGATCAGAGTTGGAAGATACCCTGAGGATCATCTAGTCCAACCCCATAAAATGCAGCTGTCCCTTATGGGGATCGAACCTGCAACCTGGGTGTTTGCAGCACCGTGTTCTAACCAACTGAGCTAATCCTGTAGAATGAATTTCAGCACACGGGTGGTTTTATTCATAAAGGTTGGTAAAATGTGTGTGTGTTTTGCTGACAGCTGTGAAGCTATACATACTTAATAGTATCTCTTGCTGGTTGTATCTTTCTATTGCTTTTCCTCCCCGAAGCTCAAGGCTAGGTAAATTGTATTCCCCTCTTCCCTTTTAATGTTCACAACAGCCCTGTGAGGTAGGCTGAGTTGGTAGTTCAGACACCAAATCTGTGAAACTGAACATACTTAAAGTATTATTTTGCTTGTTGTTGATCAGGGTTGGCAAACTTTTTTTGGGGGGGGGAGAGATATTTTGTTGTAAGTATTGAGCCTATGAAAAGTTGTAGTTAAATCAAGGCGGGGGGCTGATTTACTGACTCATTTTTTCTTTATATGATCTGTGTATGGCATGCCATATTTGCATCTTGTTTTTTTCTACCAGGAGTTAAGGGTTGTGTCAGTTGTTCTCCCTTCTCCCTCGTCGTTCTGTCTTTGTAAGAGGCCTGTGAGGTAAAATAGGTTAAGTTAATATATGCACGTAAACAGAAGCTTTTTGCTAATGGATTGCCTGGCGGAATGGGCAGGGCAGGGGGAGTGTTGCGATATACTTCAGGCTTATTCTGGGGTAATTGGTTTGTAATGGCAGTCACCCACTGTGGAAACTAGAGAAGGTTAGCTCTCAAGAAGGATTCAGTTTTGTGTACTTTAAAATATATAATTATTTGCAGAGAATTTTTTAAATAAAGACTTTCTTCTTTTATTGGGGAAAAAACAAGGAGTTGTGGCAAAGGAATTTCTTTATTGCCTTTTTTTCATTTCCACAGCCAATATTCTGCAAGGTAGGAGCCATCTCGAGTGATAATCCTGCCCCCATTTTGGTTGCTGAAAGCAAGAGTCAGTAACACAAGGGATGTCACGTTGCACGAAATGGGGGTGGAAGACCATAAGATGTGCTGCAGAGTTGGGAAAATGAGAGATTTAATGCCGAAAAACATTTTATACAATCCACTCCGTCCACAAAATGCATTGAGCTTGGGCTCTCAGTTGTGAAACAGAACATTTATGTTAAGGTTGGAGGGATCCACTTATTCATTCATCTGGCCATATGATGGTCAGGTGCCAAAGAGAATGGCAGTCATGCACTTTTAATAGGTCCCAGTAACAGAGGAGTTTCCCACAATGTCTGCCCCTTAAGACTCTTGATTTTGAAGCAATCAGTATCGTTATCACAGGTTTCCCCCCCTTACTTTCCTCCCTCTCACTCACTATAGTCTCATTAATCTACAGGCACAATTCAAGTTACTTATCTACTCTTGATTAAGTGATACACCACGGTCTTGGAACTACTCTTTCTGTTCCCCGGTTACAATGTGAATTTATGCCCTACTTTTCAAGGAAAGAAGCTTTCAGAAAGCAAATGTTTTTTTATAATCATATTTATTAGCATTTCCAATAATAACAGAATAAGAAAAATAAAGAAGATAAAGAAAAGAAAGAAAAAGAAAGACAAATTTACATTCTTGCTTTCATAACCTTCTTTCCAGGACTCCCTCCTTCCCCTCCCGACCGTATTCCCCTTTCCCTAGGTTGGTTCCACAAGCTCTCATTCCCAATTAAAACCTAATATGTTTAACCCTTTAGCCAATTTAAATTTATACAATCTTACCATCACTCCTCATCTTTAACAGAAATAGAAAAAAGATTTCCCCCCCAAGATCTGCCCCAATTTCCTTCCACGAATTCCCCCTTTTTTTAAAGAAAACATGTTAAATCAAGATACCAAAGTTATATAAAGAAATAGAAGATAAAAGATATAAGAAGATTCAAAAAGTTGGTTACATAGCCTTCGGATTCCAAGATTCCCCCTCCCTTCCCCGGTTTGAATTCCCCATGTCCATCAGTCTGTGTGTTATCGGCCTGGAGGTCTCAAGTCCACAGCCAAATTTTTCTCATTCCACCTTGCCGGTTTTCTTTAAATTTATTTGTTTTATTGATATTTAACTTCAAAAATCCAGTCTAATAGAGGCCTTTAGTTTCCTTGGTCTTTGTTGCTCCTCCCATTGTTCTTTCCGTGTCGTAGTTGGTCCTTTGTTCTTTTTATTCCTTACTTTCTCAGGTTTCTTGTCTTGTTCAGCTGCTAAAACGTTCTTATTCCAAAATCTAGTATCTCTACAGAGGTTTGTTATTCAGGAACAAAAACTTATGTCCAGTCCCTTCCTTTCTTCAATAGAAAATTCTATTGTCTCCTTTTAATATAAACACCTCTGTAGACAATATAGTATTTCAGTTTTGCAGCTTTCCCAGAAGATAAAACCTGTGCACATCCCAGAGTACCGTATTTTTCGCCCTATAGGACGCACCGTCCCATAAGACGCACCTAGGTTTTTTTTTGGGGGGGAAATAAAGGGGAAAAAATTATTCCCCCCCCCAGGCGTGGGGCTGGGGCAGCCTGAGCTTCCCCCGACCCCAGCCCCCAAACAGGCAGCTCTCTGCAAGCCGTGGGAGCCCAGCGGTGGCTCCCGCTGCTTGCCGAGAGGTCCGCAAAGCCTGGACGCGCTGAGATCAGCGCGCGCAGGCTTTGGGATGCCGGCATCTCTCCCCAAGCAGCGGGAGCGTTCCCGCTGCTTGAGGAGAGATCCGCGAAGCCTGCACGCGCTGATCTCAGCGCGCGCAGGCTTCGGCATGGAGGCAACTCTCCCCAAGCAGCGGGAGCGTTCCCGCTGATTCAGGAGAGATCCGCGAAGCCTGCACGCGCTGAGATCAGCGCGCACAGGCTTCGGCATGGAGGCAACTCTTCCCAAGCAGCGGGAGCGTTCCCGCTGCTTCAGGAGAGATCCGCGAAGCCTGCACGCGCTGAGATCAGCGCGCGCAGGCTTCGGGATGCCGGCATCTCTCCTGAAGCAGCGGGAGCGTTCCCGCTGCTTCAGGAGAGATCCGCGAAGCCTGCACGCGCTGAGATCAGCGCGCGCAGGCTTCGGGATGCCGGCAACTCTCCCCAAGCAGCGGGAGCGTTCCCGCTGCTTCAGGAGAGATCCGCGAAGCCTGCACGCGCTGAGATCAGCACGCGCAGGCTTCGGGATGCCGGCATCTCTCCCCAGGCAGCGGGAGCGTTCCCGCTGCTTGAGGAGAGGTCCGCGAAGCCTGCACGCGCTGAGATCAGCGCGCACAGGCTTCGGGATGCAGGCAACTATCTCCAAGCAGCGGGAGCGTTCCCGCTGCTTGCCGAGAGGTCTGCGAAGCCTGGAGAGCGAGAGGGGTCGGTGCGCACCTACCGCTCTCGCTCTCCAGGCTTCAGCGAAAGCCTGCATTCGCCCCATAGGACGCACCCACATTTCCCCTTCATTTTTGGAGGGGAAAAAGTGCGTCCTATAGGGCGAAAAATACGGTAGTTTCCCACATACGACCGCTTGTAATGTCCCGAAACCCCTCTAGGGGGATTGCAGTAACTTTGTATCCTCTAATCCAAAAGTCAAATTGTTGTTTCTTTTTTCCCCCAACAGTTTGTATCCATATTATATCAAATTGTAACAGAATTAACCAGCAAAATACTTGTAACAAAGTCCTCTTTATATTCTCAAGATTTGACAGCTACTTTGACAGCTGTCAAATTCTCCGTCTCTCTTCGCCAGGTTCTACGAATCGCCCCGGTTCCCAGGGGGGGTTGCCTTTTCCTCTCACCCTCCACTTTTCTCCTCCAGCACAATTCTTGTAATTTCGCATCGTGGAATTAATAATTTTTATCAGCAATAAACTTCTGGATCGATCTTGGTTGCCCAGTCCTTGTTTTAGCATGTTTACAATCAGGGGGGGACTGACTTCCTTTTTAGATCGCCCCCGCTCGTGCCGAATCCGAAAAAAATTCCTTTTTTTCTCCTTTTATACCCGGTTACCCAATTACTCACGGGTTGTTGTTAAAAGTCCGAATTTCCAATGGAAGAAGCCAGCGCTCTCCGTCGAATGGCATGCGGCTGCGCTCGGCAGGGGAAGCGGAGGACTCACAGCACCACGCCGCTCCCCGGCACCCGATCCGAAGCCTTTAAAAAGGCTCCTTCACGAGTCGGGAGGGCGCTATCGGTGCCAGCCGAGTCACCATGTCCACGGGCTCCGTGCCCATGGTTTTTAAGGGTCCCCGCGTCGCCGGCGCGGTAGGACCCAGCCCCTGCCGAGCAGACTCCCTCCGGAGCTCGGAGGGAGTCCGCCATTCGGCAATGGCGCCAACCCGGAAGTCCCCTTTCAGAAAGCAAATGAATGACTAAGCCTGGATTTCTGAAGATCCTTACTTAGAGGCATCCAGAAGCAATACTTTGTATTTCTTTAGGACATTCCTTCACTCCATGTTGCTCCTCATGAGTCCAGAGGAACATTGCCCAGCTATTATTTTGTTTTAATATGCTGTAAACTGTTTTGAGATTTTTATTAAAAATATAAAGCGGTATAGAAATTTAATACATACATACATACATACATACATACATAAAAATAGAGGTGGACGATGCTGGTGTGGCAGGCAGTGGGTCCCCACTGATATCAACCAGGCTATTCAGGCCCTGATTCAAGAATATCATGCCCTGAAAGGACTGCTTACCTTCCTATGATGGCAAGTGGCGGTTGTGCCCTGGCATAGCCACGGTCCACACCCAGGGCAAACTTCTGACTGTTGGGAGATGGCACCCATCTTTCTCTGACTATGTGTGTCGCTGGGAGTCTTGTATTCAAGTGGACCTATCACAGGCAAGCTGCATTTGATAGGACCTACCCGGAAGCTGTATGCTGGCTCCCTCGGCCAGAGATGAGCGCCACAACCCCAGAGTCGGTCACGACTGGACCTAATGGTCAGGGGTCCCTTTACCTTTACCTATCATGGTGCTGGAGGAGACTCTTGAGAGTCCCATGGACTGCAAGAAGATCAAACCTATCCATTCTTAAGGAAATCAGCCCTGAGTGCTCATTGGAAGGACAGATTGTGAAGCTAAGGCTCCAATACTTTGGCCACCTCATGAGAAGAGAAGACTCCCTGGAAAAGACCCTGATGTTGGGAAAGATGGAGGGCACAAGGAGAAGGGGACGACAGAGGACGAGATGGTTGGACAGTGTTCTAGAAGCTACCAGCATGAGTTTGACCAAACTGTGGGAGGCAGTGGAAGACAGGAGTGCCTGGCGTGCTCTGGTCCATGGGGTCACAAAGAGTCCGACATGACTTAAACGACTAAACAACAATCACAGGCAGGCTGCATTTGCTGGGAGGATTGTATTCAAACGAACCTATCGCAAGCAAGCTGCATTTGAATGAACCCATCTCAGGCAAGCAAGGGGTAAGTGAGGCTTTGTGGTGGACCTGAGTGAAGACCAGGAGCTGAAGTCTGCTCACTGGGAGTATATAAAAGTCCTTGCCATGGGCATAGCCAAGGCGGGGGGGGGGGTCAGGAGGGTACCTGCTCTCCTAAATAAAGCAAATCACTAAAAATACTTAACTAACTGAGGTTCTTCCTCTCCTAACATAAATCCTGGCTACGCCTGTGAGCCTTGTATATACAGCGGTACCTCGGGTTACATACACTTCAGACTCCGCTAACCCAGAAATATTACCTCGGGTTAAGAACTTTGCTTCAGGATGAGAACAGAAATCGTGCTCCAGTGGCACGGCGGCAGCAGGAGGCCCCATTGGCTAAAGTGGTGCTTCAGGTTAAGAACAGTTTCAGGTTAAGTACAGCCCTCCAGAACGAATTAAGTACTTAACCTGAGGTAACACTGTACTTGCCAGTCAAAGCTGGATTTGGAGGAATGAGGAAGCTCCAGAAAAAGCTTTGGAAGTAGCTGAAGGTCTGAAACAGAGCAGAGATTGGCCCTGCAAACGGTTGAAGACTGGAGGTCTAGGATCAACCGGTTCTTTGGCTGAACTGGTACTGTGAGCATGAGTTCTTCGTCCAGCAGAGAAGGGGAGGAGTTTCCTTCACAGCCAATCAGAATGGCCTTACATGAAATCATTAACATTTTAAAGTCTTTAACGTAACTGAATCTGTATCAGTTAGCCAACAATCTGTTTTACCAAATCACATTTGCTAACGTTTGCAGTTCCATCTGTGCTGGCTCAGTAGGTTAGAGCGTGGTGCTGATAATGCCAAGGTCACAGGTTCGATCCCCATAAGGGACTGGCCGCATGGCAGGGGGTTGGACCCGATGCTCCTCAGGGTCCCTTCCAACTCTGCAGTTCTATGATATGCCAAAAGAGTTCTTTGAGTCTCCCTTTGACCTTGAGGCCCTGGGACAAATTGCTTTCCTCCTCCAACCCCAAATAAACCTTGCCCTCTCACATCACTCAACTGTGTTTCTTTGGATTCTCTGGAGAGGGGGAGCAACTAACAACACAGATTATGCCTGTAGCAGAGATGTGTTGGATCAATGCATGGCTAATAGGCAATTCAAACAAAAATGGCTTTTTCTTTCAATGCTCAGCTAATGGAGCAATTCAGCAATTCAAGCCTTTCTCCCTAAAGAACACACTGGTAGTTCTTTTACAGTCAAAGGACCTAATGAAAACTGTTGAGTGTATTTAGAAACATCAGGTGTCTCAACAATGAAAGTGCAGATAAGCTATGCATTACTCATTATGAGATGTTTATATGTACTTCCTTTCATATAATACTTTGTTTTTAAATTGTGTCAGTTTTTGCTGCAAATAAGAGAGTGAAGAAGCTGCAGATGTGGTTGTTGGTTGGTTGGTTTGTTCATTCCATTTAATCCGGTGCTAATAAGCATAATTCTCTGCATGATGCACACAATAAAACAGATTAAAATCATAGTTCCAATAAAGCAAGACTCACTCAAGCAGTGAATAAAACAAACTGCAAAAGCAAAATAGTCATCCCAAAGCAGAGCTCAAAAGAGGAAAAACATCATAGCAGAAACAAATTCAGTATAGAAAGTGAGTTGTAGATGAGAGGGAAGTTCTTTATCCAAGTGCATTCTCTTCCCCTGTATATTTTCTTTTGTGTTAACTACGTTTCTTTGTTGTGACATTGTTATGTCTTAGCTGCCACGAGTTGTCTCAGTCTTTCGATTGCTTGCAACCATCCCCACTGAGGACTGTCCTGGGCTCCAGCCTTGCTATAGAACTACTTCCTTTTGTACACACAAGTGGTCCGCTTTCCCAGTTATTCTGCCTCTGGAGTTTAGAAAGCCATTTAACATTTCCAGCTCATCGGTAGCCAGTTGGGGTGCTCAAAATACATTGAATTGCCCTCTGTGGGAAGCAGGTTAGCTGGTGCAGGTTATTAAAAAGATCGTATAATGCCAAGTGTACCTAAGCAGCTTACATCAGAGTGTAATAGAAAGGAAACAAACAAGATACTTGCCATTTCCAAGCTGTTGGTACTTGTAAAAACAAATAAACACACATGCGGATTGGAGGATGCCTAGAATTGGCACCCCACTTGCATCTTGAGGGTTAGATTTGTTTTCTTCTGATAAGCTCAGTGGGGGTGAGGGAAAGACAAGGATTGCTGGAGAGTGGTGGGAATGAAATTGCCATGGAACAGTGGTTCCCCATTGGCAGTGGCGTAGCGTGGGTTGTCAGCACCCGGGGCAAGGCAAGTAATTTGCGCCCCCTAACCCGTGGATTTGCGCTCCCTAACCCGTGGATTTGCGCCCCCTAACCCTAACCCCCAGATGTTGTGCCCGGTGCGGCCGGGCCCCCCTGCACCCCCCACTCTACGCCACTGCCCATTGGTGGTCTGCAGACCTCAGGAAGTTGGTGGCACATACCCATCAACTGTTCAGAACATCCCATTTGGAGGGAATGCTCTTGCGTGGGTCATGTGATGCATGCGGGAGCATGGTCTGTAAGACGCATGTCCTGGTTTGGGGATCATTAAGATAATGATCCCTTCTCCAAATAAATTCATTTTTTCTTCTTCTGTGTGGTCTGTGAAATATCTGTTCAGATACAGATGTATAAAGTCAGGATGGCATGCTGAGATTATTCTAGGAAGCATGCTAATGCATCCTGGGAACTTTTTGTCCTATTAGCTGAGTTCCATAATAACTATTTTCTATTTTCTATTAGTTCACAGCAATGTGATTTTAAGATCTTACCAGCATGCATTACCCTCAATGAGGGTTCGTAATAAGCCCTAATTTGCAGCTCACTTGGTTTACATTTTCATCTCTGATATGCGCTTTCAGCATGGAGGGTTTTGTTACTTTAAGAATCTACAAATTATTTAATTATTCTTTGTTGAATCTCAGTCTTTTGATGAAGGGAAACAGATAGACCTCATTTTCTTCCTTTAATACACTTTTAGTTCTTTTGTCAGCCAGCAGATCAGCTAGCACCCTAGTCAATTTCCTCCTTCTGGTGTATTTAAAGTTTTGAAATCATTCTTGGTTGTCTTAATGCTTTTAGTGATGTGCTCCTCAAAGTCTTTAATTTCTCATTTTGTTTTTGTATTCTTTCTCCCTCCCCCCCGAGATAAATGTGTGAGGTTCTAGATGTCCATCAATTCCTCCTCTTCTTAGGGTGAGACTGATATTTGGACCCTTAAAGGTAAAGGGACCCTGACCATTAGGTCCAATCGTGACCAACTCTGGGGTTGTGGCGCTCATCTCGCTTTACTGGCCAAGGGAGCCGGTGTACAGCTTCCAGGTCATGTGGCCAGCATGACTAAGCTGCTTCTAGTGAAGCCAGAGCAGTGCACGGAAGTGCCGTTTACCTTCCCGCCAGAGCGGTACCTATTTATCTACTTGCACTTTTGAACTGCTAGGTTGGCAGGAGCAGGGACCGAGCAATGGGAGCTCACCCCGTCACAGGGATTCAAACCGCCAACCTTCTGATCAGCAAGCCCTAGGCTCTGTGGTTTAACCCACAGCGCCACCCATGTCCCTTTTGACCCTTAGGAGAGAGGTAAGGGAAGTGTCATTGCCCAGTATGTTAATGTTGGATAAATTGGTTTCTATACCCACCAGGGTGAAATCCTGTTATTGGGGATAGATTCTGCATCTTTTCCCCTGTCCAGTGAGAGATAAATGTTTTATTTAGGGATTGGTCATGTAGTCTTGCTTCCTTCTGTGTTAGTATTTATTTAGCTCTGGCCAGTTCTCAGGGTGTAGACATGGGAGTGGGTTGTTGGTTGAGGATGCAGAATTGAATTATATGTGTGCCTGCAGAGCACAGGGTGTGTGATTTGAGGATGTGTTAGAACAGTAAACTTAAATATATTGGTTTAGAGTATTGATGTGATTGAATAAGTGTATTGATCATGTATGGGTGAGCTCGAATAGAACTGAATGGGATGCACTTTTTACGTAGCTAGATTAAGTTGTGCATATAAGAGGCTAGGAATTTACCTGGATTGGTTTGTTTAATAGTATGTGTCAGAGCTGCTTGAAGATCCTAGCTCACAGAGGATCACGCTAGCCAGCGATCATTAAGTAAAAGTCTTTATTGAATTACAGTTTCCATTCTCACGCTGCTGCGCGCAAACTCTACGTCTAGTAGCTAGATCGGCGAAGCTCCGTCTGAATCTCCGCCCCTTGTGCACCAACTTAATATCCTAGCCTTGCTCCACCTTTTCCGCCTGACTGTCCTCCTCTGGGTCCCTCTACCCCCCGGGGCTTCTTCCTTCCGGGATTCTTCTGACGCTGACCCGGACCCTCCTGCCTCCTTGCGCCGGGCTTTAGGACCTGGTTCCCTTTCGGGGCTGCTGACTGCGCCGCCTTCCTCTGCATTTGAACTTGGCGCGCGCGCCCAACCTTCCACCTTCCTCTTAACCGTCTCTTCGCTCCCCGATGGAGGTGTGGCCACTCCTGACTCATGCCCTCCCTCCTGTGGCGAGCTGCCAGCGCTTCCCCCCTGGCTCCCTTCCTCTTCCCTGCTTCCTGGCGGTGACGCTGGTCCCGATTTCCAGCTGCTCCCCCCTGAGTCCCTTCTGGCTCTATCTTCCTGGGGTGCCCCCCTTGACCTGGCCACTGGTGCTCCTTTCTGTGAATCCTCTGATTCACTGGAAAGACTGGGAGATCTCGGGTCGTCGTCATCACTCATCTTTTCTTCTGCTTCCTCCCCTTCGCTCTCTGTTTCCTCCCTTGCCCGTGCCTCTGCTCCTAAACCCCTGACATCCATCCCCCCCTCGAAGCCCCCCATTCCCCCCTCCCCTCCTTCCGGTGCTGGAGCTGGGGGCTGCTGTTGCAAAGGGACGAACGTCGGATATCGGTCGCTTCCCGTGGCGGGCCTCCATCTGAAGTCTTCCGGTTCTTCCTCCCTGCTCTCGTCGACGACAGTCACCTCCGCTTCCATCTCTGTGCCGCCGTGCTCGAAACCAGGGTCTTCCCCGAAAATGTCCATGTCCGTCTCTCCCTCACTTCCTCCTGGCGGCGTTGCTCGTCCTGGACCCTCCAGCCACTTCCTGCGCCACTGCTCCTCTGGTCTATCGTCCCACCAATACGAGGGTTCTGAGGCAGATCCCGAGGGTGACCCCTCCGGGGAACGGACGTCTCGTGTCGGTTCCTCGTCCGAGTCGAACCCCCGGAACGTGCTGGTCGAAAGCGTGGGCGTGAAAAGCCAGTCGTCGAAAAAGTCTGCTGGCATAGGTCTATGTGGGAAGAGGGCATGAAACTCGTCTTTGAGCAGAGGTTCGTCTAAAGCGTAGCCCGGCACCCAGCTGTTCGCACTGGCCGGGGTGCCCTCCTTGGCGAGAAAGTATTCTACCCCCTCTTCCCCCCATCTGGAGTCCAAAATCTCCGTGACTTCGTTGATGCGCTCCTTCTGTGCCACTCCCGTGTGCCCTGTTCTGTCTCTGGCCGGACTCGGCGCCGTTCCGGGTTCCTGGAACCTGTGCGGTGCCTTGTAGGGAGTGAGCACCGATCTGTGGAATACCGGATGCATTCTGGAACCCTCCGGAAGTGCCAGTCTGAAAGCTACCGGGTTGACCTGCTCTTCGACTTGGTAGGGCCCCAGTTGCTTATGCCCTAGTTTCTTCTTGGCCAACGACCTGGCCGGCACTGCGTGGGCTGCTAACCAAACCCAGTCTCCCACGTGGAGCTCTTCTCCAACCCTTCTGTGCTTGTCTGCTTGTACCTTGTATGCATGCTTGGCCAGCTCCAGGTGGCGCCTCAGCTGATCGTGGACTTCCTGCAGCTCCGACGCGAACGCATCTGCTGTCTGCGGCTCCCCCTCCCCCATTCTTTCAAGTCCCGGGAAGGTTCTGGGGTGCCTCCCGTTGTTGGCGAAGAACGGCGTGACCCCCGTGGACACGTGCTTCGTGTTGTTGTAGGCGAACTCGGCAAGCGGCAGGTAATCCACCCACGTCGCAGGCTGTTGATTTGCATAACATCTCAGGTACTGCTGCATGATGGCATTGACCCGCTCCGCTTGCCCGTTGGTCTGCGGGTGTCTCGCCGACGCCAGGTTGATCTTGACGTTCAGGAAACCCATCAGCTTCTGCCAGAAATTCGAGATGAACTGCCGCCCCCGGTCGGACAGAATAGACCGTGGCAGACCGTGAACCTTGAACACGTGGTCTATGAACAGTTTGGCGGTTTGCTCCGCCGTGGCCACCTTCGCACACGGAATGAAATGTGCCATCTTGGAAAACAGGTCCACCACCACCAGCACTGCCGTCTTGCCCCTTGAGCTGGGCAGATCCGTGACAAAGTCCAGGGCCACCCTTTCCCAAGGTTCGACCGGAGTTTGCAGCGGTTCCAACAGTCCGGCCGGCGGTTTGTGCACTGGCTTGGCCCTCTGGCAGGTGTCACACCTCGCCACGTAGTCTGCGACCTCCCCTCTCATTCCAGGCCACCAGAAATCCCTGGCTACTAATTCCACCGTCTTCTCCTTGCCAAAGTGCCCGGCGGTGGGCGCGTCGTGCAGCTGCTGCAGCACCTTGGCTCGAAGTTCGTCTCCCGGCACGTAGATGGCCCCTTTACGGATGAGCAATCCATCTCTCAGCTGGAAACCGTCGGCCGCTGCCTTGCCCCTTTGCACCTCTGCCATCTTTGCTTGTGCGAAGGAGTCCCCCTGCAACGCTCGTCGCACCGCCTCTAGGTCCACGGTCGCCGCGGCGCACGCCCACACTGTCGGTGCGAAGATGTGCATGGCGGCCGCTGGTGTTGCGTCCTCCAGATACTGTGGCTTACGGGAGAGAGCGTCTGCCATGATGTTGGTGTCCCCCGGGACATACTCTATTCGGAAGTCGAAGTTCGCAAAGAACTCAGCCCAACGTATCTGCCTCTGGTTCAGGAACTGTGCCGTGCGCCAGTGCTCTAGATTCTTGTGGTCCGTGCAAACCTGCACCGTGTGCTTGGCGCCGATTAGAAAGTGCCGCCACGCCTTGAACGCTGCGTGAATGGCCAGCAACTCCCTGTCCCATATGGTGTAGTTCTGCTCGGACTTGCTGAGCTTCCTGGAGTAAAACGCTCCCGGTCGCCACACCCCCTGCGGGTCTTTCTGCAGCAGGACCGCCCCCACGGCTCTGTCCGAAGCGTCTGTCTCCACCCTCATCGGCTTGCTGGGGTTGACATGAAGCAGCTGCTCTTCCGACGCGAAGAGACGCTTGAGTGCCTGGAAGGACTGCTCCGCCTGCTCTGTCCAAATGAACTTCTTTTTCTTGGAGCTAAGCGTGTCAGTGATGGCCGCCGTCTGCATCGCGAAGCCCTTGATAAACTTGCGATAGAAGTTCGCAAAGCCGACAAACCGTTGGACCTCCTTCCGGTTGCGCGGGCTCTTCCAATCCAACACCGCTCGAACCTTGGCGCTGTCCATGGCGAGCCCCTTGGCAGACAGCTTGTAGCCCAGAAAATCCACCTCCGGCACGTCAAATTGGCACTTCTCCAGCTTGGCGTAGAGCCTGTGTTGCTTTAGCCTGCCCAGCACTTCCTTGACGTGCTTGTCATGTTCTTGCTGCGACTCCGAAAAGATCAGGATGTCATCCAAGAAACAGACGCACGTCTTGTAGAGAAGTCCCGCCAACACGTGATGCATAAATGCTTGAAAAACGTGAGCGCCATTTTGCAATCCAAAAGGCATAACTCTGTATTCGTAGGTACCCAGTGGCGTGAACATGGCTGTCTTCCACTCATCACCTTCCCGCATGCGAATGAGGTTGTACGCCCCCCGCAGGTCTAACTTGGTGAACACTCTGCCCTTCCGTACCTTTGCGAGGAGGTCGTCAATTCGGGGCATGGGGAAGTCCGATGGCCTAGTCACACTGTTCAAAATCCTGTAATCCACTACGAGTCTCTTTTGGGGCGTGTCCCGCTTCTTAACAAAGAATACGGGACTGCCCCCCACTGCCTTGGACTCCCGGATGAAGCCGCGCTGCAAATTATGATCAATGAACTCCTTGAGTTCTTGCAGTTCGTCCTCTGACATGGAATACAGTCTCCCTTTAGGCAGCGCCGCCCCCGGCAGCAGGTCAATTTTGCAGTCATATGGTCTGTGAGGGGGTAGCCTGTCTGCCTCCTTCTCGCAGAAAACTTCCAAAAAGTCAGCGTACTTGTGGGGAATCGCTTGCAGCGTGCCTAGCAGCAGCTGTGACTCCTCTTCCTCTCCTTCCTGCCTGGGCACAATGCAGTGTTCAGCACAAAAGGAAGAGCCGAAGGTCAGCTGCCTCTGGTACCAAGCCATCGTTGGGCTGTGCTTGTCCAGCCAACTCATGCCCAATACAACGGGCGTGTCAGATAGTTGAGTGACGTTGAAGCTGATGATTTCTCTGTGATTCCCAAGTCGCATCACCATTGGTGGCGTCTGCTTCACCACTTGCCCCCCGAGCAGCTCCCTGCCATCCACCGTGACAACCTGCAGGGGCAGTGTGGCCGGCAGCAACTGCACAGCGTGCCTGTCGACAAAGTCCTGCCCTATAAAGTCTGCATTGCTGCCTGAGTCAATGGTGATTGGCACGTCTATGGTGATTCCATTGGGCAGCTGGAGAGATGCTGTGAGCCTCACTACTGGTTTGGGCGGGAGGGGGTTCACGGGCTGTAAAATCTCTGGGGACTGCGTCACTAACACGTCTGGCTGGGCCCCAGTGCCTCTTCCTCCAGCCAGACTGCGTCGTTTCCCTGCTGTGGTCCTCCTTGCTGCGTTGCTGCAGTCACCATTGCTGAGGCTGCAGTGAGCTTGTGGGGCCTCTGGGGACACTCTTTTGCCATATGCCCTGGTTCCTCACAGACGTAACACTTCCTGTTCCCTCTAGGAGGCTTCGCTTTCACTGCTGCCGGTGCTAGGGCTCTGGTTGCTGACTGAGCCCTTGCACCTCCAACCTCCATAGGTTCGGCTCCTCCTCCTGGCGGAGGCGTGGATTGCGCCCGCGCTGCTTCTCTGGGAAGGAAGGAGGGGCCCCCGGCTGGTTCGCGCCCTCCACGCCCTTCGTCCTTGCTCCACGGACGTCCTTCCAGCCTCACCCCCACTGCCAGTGCCCTCTGAACGACCTCCTGGGTGGTTCGGGGTCTCTCCCCCCTCGCGATCTCATCTTTAATCGAGTTGTGCAGCCCCTCCCAAAAGAGGTCTCTTACAGGAGCCGAATCTCTGTCCCATTCCAGGGCACTGACCAAGGCGAAAAAGCGGGCATGATACTGCCTGACGCTGGCCCTCCCTTGTCTCAGCCCATGCACCTCCTTCCGTGCGAGATCCACGTCAATACTTGATAAAAAGCACGCATCCATCGCTTTAATAAAGGCATCCGCATTCTGGAGCGCCGGATCCTTATCTCTCCATAAATTACGTAGCCATGCTTTCGCATCCCCATGCAGATGGGACATGATGAACCCCACTCTCTCTTGTTCATCTCTAAAGTCTTTATGCAGCAATTGCAGTGCGCACAGTACGTCGGCTCTAAAGTTGGGATACTGTTGCAGGTTCCCATCGAAGTGAGAAACCAGCCCGCCTGTCCGTCTCGCCAACCCAATTCCCTCCTGCCGGGGTGTCTGCTTTGTCAGCACGTCTAACCTGACCTGGAGATCCCTGCAGGCGGCAGCTGCCTCCTCCTCTCTCTTCCTGGATGCGAGAACCTCGGCGTTCAGTTGTGCCACTGCTTTTCTGAGGTCCTCTATCTGCTGCTCAGCCGTCATGTCGTCTGCCGTTCGTGAGCTCGCTAGTAGGCACCTGTTTCTCTCCCCTCCTCGAGGCTGTAGATGCCCACAATGGGGAGACGGAGCTTACTGTCAGAGCTGCTTGAAGATCCTAGCTCACAGAGGATCACGCTAGCCAGCGATCATTAAGTAAAAGTCTTTATTGAATTACAGTTTCCATTCTCACGCTGCTGCGCGCAAACTCTACGTCTAGTAGCTAGATCGGCGAAGCTCCGTCTGAATCTCCGCCCCTTGTGCACCAACTTAATATCCTAGCCTTGCTCCACCTTTTCCGCCTGACTGTCCTCCTCTGGGTCCCTCTACCCCCCGGGGCTTCTTCCTTCCGGGATTCTTCTGACGCTGACCCGGACCCTCCTGCCTCCTTGCGCCGGGCTTTAGGACCTGGTTCCCTTTCGGGGCTGCTGACTGCGCCGCCTTCCTCTGCATTTGAACTTGGCGCGCGCGCCCAACCTTCCACCTTCCTCTTAACCGTCTCTTCGCTCCCCGATGGAGGTGTGGCCACTCCTGACTCATGCCCTCCCTCCTGTGGCGAGCTGCCAGCGCTTCCCCCCTGGCTCCCTTCCTCTTCCCTGCTTCCTGGCGGTGACGCTGGTCCCGATTTCCAGCTGCTCCCCCCTGAGTCCCTTCTGGCTCTATCTTCCTGGGGTGCCCCCCTTGACCTGGCCACTGGTGCTCCTTTCTGTGAATCCTCTGATTCACTGGAAAGACTGGGAGATCTCGGGTCGTCGTCATCACTCATCTTTTCTTCTGCTTCCTCCCCTTCGCTCTCTGTTTCCTCCCTTGCCCGTGCCTCTGCTCCTAAACCCCTGACAGTATGATTAATGTGTGGTACTTGGGAAGTGAACTGATTTTCTTAACTCATGTGATTTTAAAAGGATTAATTTTGATTTTGATTTGTAATATTTTACTTCCTGGTGGTTAGAGGATATTTTGTTTAGCTTTTTGCTATCTTTATTATGAATTTCCTTTGCATTTCTTGAGTTTATTTTTATGTTTGATATTAAAGAGGATGCTCTAATTGTTTACTGTGCTTTATAGAATGTAAAAACGCTCTGGTATTTTTATATTTGTTGTTTAGCGAAGACATTTTCACCTATGTTTTAAACAGGTTTAGATTTAGATTTAAATATAAGCAGTATATGAATTGGCCAAATCAAATAATTAAAATAAATATCTGTGTGCATTTTTTTATTTTTATTTTTTGGTCTGCAGATTTGTGTTCCTTCCTCCCTGCACCACCTCATTTCTGAAGGAAGACTTCTTGCTTCCAGCGACTTTCTTGACTGTGCTCATTAATCTCACTAGACTTGCTGGTACTTCTTCTGATCTGCAGTGTTCATTCTAGCTGGGTTTCTGTTATTATGAACAACCTTCATTCATTCTGGAGATATTGGGCTCCCCCTTCCCTTTCAGCTTAATATCTAAATATATTTAAAGTCACATGATGTGTTGTTGAGCTTTCGTAAACTCCTTGATTCACAGTCATACAGACGCTGTATTTCTTGTCTACTGAAAATCTTCCTCTTTCGAAAAGTGAAGATCTTTATCCCAGTCTGTCTGTATTTCAATTATTGTTAACTGTTTTCCTATATGGAATTGTTTTTTTAATTGTTTTCTATATGGAACTGGTTTTAATTGATTTTACAATTGTCTTGTTTAATAATCATATATTTTATTGTTGTATCCCTCTCTGAGACCGTACAGTGAAGGCTAGGTAAGAAAATTACTGGTACTAAGTAACTAAAATATACTTATTATATTGGTTTGCTAACATCTGCATTATTTGGATAGCATAGGGCAGGGGTGGTCAAAATTGTTGTCCGACTACAGCTCCCATCATTCCTGACCATTGGCCATGCTGGTGTGGGACATTTAAAAACAAGTCCACAGAAATTGCCACCAGGCCAAGTGTGTTCCCCCCCATCTGTTTCCGAGCTCCTAGAAAGTGTAGTATGGCTGGGGACAGGTAGCCAGGACTGAAGTAGAGAGGAAAATCATGCTTAGAACTTAAGAACATCACAGGTGCTTTTGGGATAAATACCTTTATCACTGCAGGGTTTGTTTTCCAATGCACTCAGGAACTTGGGAAGTTGTCAGATACTGAGTCAAATCACTGGACCATTTTCTACATTTGACTGGCACTGGATCTTGAGGGTTTCAGGAAGGGTTTTCAGAAACGTATCATAATAACTATTGAAAGAAAGGACAAAAGTAGGGTGATTGTTGCTTGTTACCATAATGATGTCTTGATCAAATACCACAAACATTCAGGAAATAAGGGGAGGCTTGCTATTAACGTTCTGTTCCTATAGGAACAAATAGACAGGGGGGAACAGGAAGCTAGACTAATGTGGCTGCTTCAGTGCTAAAACACCGTGGGGTTTTGTTTTCTCTGCACCAGATCTGGCAGAGGGAGCGAGAGAGGGAGGGAGAGAAGGAGGGGTTTGTGTTTCCTTTGGGAAGGAGGCACAGCGGAGACCATGGTGTTTTCAGGATATATGGTTTATTTACACCTATATACAACCTGAGCCTGCAATGGACAGGTTCACAGCATCAACATCTCAAGAGGGTCTTGCTTCTCCCATCGCCACAGCCTTGGATTCCAGCAGAGATCAACCATGTGCACTCTCTGCCTTTCCAGCCTGTGGCTTTTGGTTCAGCTTTTAACTCACATAGCTCAACTCTAGCCTTTTGACCACTCTTTTGTTTCCCTTCATGGCCCATCACCCAGGCTGGGCTGGCTATTCCAGCAATTGAATCTGTGCTGGATCCAAGAATTAGAAGGGGACCCAGGCATTCAGCCCCCCTACCCCTCATAACAGTATCCTTTTTCAGCTTTCAGACAGAGATGCTGTAAAGCTGCTAGGGTGCAATTATTGAAATAACTACAACACTGCAATTTCTAAATGCACACAAAATAGTCAAAGGTAGCTAGTTCCTATCAGTGCCATTCTTTCTAATCCAAAGTCTTGATCTCATTTATTTCATGCTGTTTTGAGCACAGTGTTAAGGGGCTGCCACAGCAGACCAGGTCTCAGGAATTGAGCCTCCTGCCGCTATAATTACAGAACTGCAGTTCTCCCTATCCTTGCCTAGTTTAGCAACATAACTTACAAGTGAGAGAACAGATGCCTGAGCACTCGCTGAGCGGGAGGCTGTGGAGTTGTCATGATTCTGTTTCCTCCCTGCTGTTTCTGTGCATATGAATTAAGGAGAAGCAGAATGAGACAGAGGGAGGCTCACCATATTGAGGTTTCATAACCAACTGCTAAGCCAGACCTGACTTGGGAAGGTCTCCGCAACTCTCACTCTCATGTCTAAAACCTTGACACCCACAGGTAAAGGATTGCCATAGCTGACAGAAGCAAGCCAGCAGTAAATCACACCGAGCAAGTTGGAATTAACTATTTATTAGCAAAACCAAGATCTGCACAGGAGTGTCGGGCCTAATGAGCATGTCTTCCCCGGCATGTCTTCCCCCCCATGAAGCAGATGCTGAGACTGTGCCTCCCCACAGCTGCCTAAATCCTCTCCTCTCCAGGGTTTCTCTCAATCAATCTGAGACTGTGCCAGCATGAAGCTAACTTCTCCACCCTTTTCATGCCTCTCCTGGTTCTGGGGGAAGGGGAGCTTGTCATAGCAGGAGGGGGAGACACCTGTGGAAACTATCAAAGTCCTGCATACCTCAGCCTCCTCTCCAGCCGACTCTGCAGTCAGGTGAGTAACACAGAGTCCAACCAGAACCCAAAGACCTCATGGAGCCACTTAGAGGCCTGCAAGCCCTCAGAGTAGGACAGAGAGGTTCACATGTGTTGTGAGGACTTGGTCACTTATATGGACATCCAGTGGTGAAGCCATAATAATAATAATATTAATATTATTATTATTATTATTAATAATAATAATAATAATAATAATAATAATAATAATAATAATAATAATTGCACTGCCTTTTTCCCTGTCAAGGACTCAAGGCACCTTACAGATAAAAGAAGAACAATGGTGCCTTCACACCAAGTTTTGTCCTGCATTTCCTGGGGGATTTCCTGCTTTCTGTCTTTTGCAACTGTCTCTTTAAATTCCTCTCTTCCAGATCCCACTCTTCCAGCTTCAGTGGGACCCACAAGGGCCTGGACACTTGGTGTGATGGCCTGGGAATCCGATTCAGAGGCTGAACCGGAGGAATCCCAGCCTGCACAGGAGTCCCCGCCTCCAGGGCTGGCTGAACTGGGGCAGGGCCTTGATTCTGAAGCACCTGCACCTCAGGAGCAGGCACCAGGTGAATCCACTCTGGCTCCGGAGGTGGTTGAGGACACAGTGCCTACAGGTGCACCTCTCCCAGCCCTGTCAGGGGAAGGAGAGTCTCCCCCTGGGTCCAGTAACCCTCCAGCCTCTCCTGAGCTGCAGAGGCTCAGAGCAGAGAGGCGAAGGGAACTGGTTTCTCCCAGGAGGAGTGCTTGCCTTAAGGCCAGGAGAGGCGGGTCTCCTGGGGGCCGGGACCGCCCCTGGCCTCAGAGAAGATAAAGGCCAGTCAGCCCAGTCCCAGGTTGCGGGAGCAACGTCGTTGAAGAGCTGTTTCGGCCAGCACCCAGTCCTGTTCCTCCAGAGTTCCTGTCCTTGCCCGGCTCCTTGCTTTGGACCCCGCTTTGCCCGTGGAGGACTGTCTGCCGACCCTCGACTCAGGTCCTGGACCTTGCCCCACGGTAACCTTCCCCTGGGACCAGCGCACTTGGTCTGCCTGTCATGGTGCTCAGGCCAAGCATCCCCATGGGGTGCTTCATGGGGAGAGCTGTGGGGACCTCGATTCCAAACCAACAGAGCACTTGGCTCAGTTTGAGCACAGCCTGGAGGGCCCATTAGCCCCACCCCCTTGCCTATTTTGCTTATTAATAATAATAAGAGACTGCCTGGCAGGGCCATCTCATGTGACATCAGTGCAATGTGTGGGATGTAATCCACTGAGAGCAGTCAAGTACAACATTCCTTGTATTGCTAGAAAAGACATGCGGGAGAATGTTTGATCCAGCCAGTTGAAAACTTCCTGTTTCCTCCTGGCCGGAGCATCCTTCCTTTGCATGTGACTAGAGGTGGGCGTGACCTTACCTGTCCAGGTAACAAAAGGACAAGTCACACAGCACCCTCTCTCTCTTTCACTTCCTTCTTTGTTCGACCAGCTTCTCAGCTAGGAATGCCCTGCTAGCTGCCAGCTAGCAGAGGCACTGAATTATTCCCCCACATGGGGTAGATCCACATGTACATATTTGTAACTAAGTCTGCCTTCAGGAATCCAACTGTGAACTGATGTGAGTAAAGTTCTTTTATTGACTTTAAATATGATTGTCGTGTCTTTATTCTTTTAAGAGGAATTAAAGGGAATTTACCAGGAACTATACAATTCAATCTGAGACAGACTGAATTGTATAACAGTGAGAGACTTACACAAGCCTGCAACCAGCTATCTGCTGTGCGTGAGAAGGGGAATGTAAACTTTGCTACATAAAGGAACTTGCTAACGCAAGTTAGGGAGGATATTAATAAACAATATATCCTCTCCTGCCACCCTGAACATTCCCACACAATGTGACTCACATTCTTGATTGAAACGCAGTGCTTTCAGAATGACATAATTTCAGTGAAAGAGAGAATGGTGCTATTATCTCTGCTTTTAGAGGGTAAATCCCAGGAGAAAGCATGGAAATGACAAACTGACTCATCAAACGAAATGTAGGGATGGTGGTTCAAGTTGTACTCTTCTTGGTGCATTAGGTAATTCTGTCCCGCCCCCAATATTGCATTTGATCTCCACGTGTATCTCAGTCTCAATCAAATGAATCACGGCTCATATTCGGCATCTCTCATATGTGTTCGATATGGCTTAGTATTGCATGAATATTGCAAGGCAATCTACATCTAGAAATCTTCATGAAGCGGCTTGACCAAGATATAGAAACATGTTTGAATTTTATATAATGCTCTAGTTATGCTGAAAGCCACTTAAGCATTGAGCCAAGGATCTCTAGAATGGTGCCTATAGAGACCTTCTCTGAAGCCTCCAGGATCCCTTCCCAGGCACACCCCTGCTGAAATTAAGATTAAAAGAAGCATTCTGCTGAATCAATAGAATGGGCTACAATGTGTGTTTGGTTGTGATGTGTGGTGCCTATTTTCTGTTTTGCAAATGTGCCCACAGGCCCACAAAGTTTGGCAGCCCTCACATTAAGTCCCAGTTTTTGGTATTTGACATGCTACGCTAACTTGTAGCTGCGTTCAATGGGGCATTTCTACAGAGGTCAGTATCACCAAGCAGAGATTGGGGGTGGTGAGCACCCTTTGTAAAAGGGTGCCACAGCAGCAATAGTCAAGGGAGCGATTTGCTTTGCAGTGTACTTATTTGATAAAAAAACAGTTGATGGAAACCTCATTGGCAAGGGATGAAATAGGTGAAACAAAACACTCAAACCAATGTTAATAAACACCTCCACTTCCACAGAATCACAGCAACGCAAGGAAGCCAAAGTAATCCTGCAGTTCTGAAAGAAATTCATTAAGTGGAAGTAAGTAAGAAAGTGTGAAGGATCAATTACTCTCTTGAGATTACAAGGCAGGATGTAAACAGCCCCATCATGTGTGCTCTGTAGCGTGGCAGGAGTGGTTGTAAAGGCTCCCAGCTGCACCTGATAATAACAATTATTATATGGGTGCACACAGTATTGGGGGGGTAAAGGAAATTCTCCAAAGAAAGAAATATACAGATGCATACATATGCACAAAACTAGCATCAGAGAACAGGCCTACTGTTCCGAGTAGACCTGGTGACTGAATGACAGTGAAGCCTAGGCAGACCTGGCCCCTGTATTCTAAGTCTACCCCTCTGTTTGCCTCTCGACAAACATGTCTACCCAGAGAGAGACCTGGCATCTGGACACCTCTGTAATGGCTGGGTCTCTCCCACAGAAGCAAGACAACTCCGGCAGCAATTAACTCAGGTTTATTGCTCAAAACACACAAATCCCTCTGGAGCTCAGTCACTCAGCGTCTGCTTCCAAATTAGCTGTTGCCAAGTCTGAGTTCCGCCCTTTCCTCCTCCCACATTTAAAGCCCCCCCTCGCTTCCTTTCCTTTTTTTTAAATAAATTTTTATTGGGTTTTCACATTTTATATTGACATCACAAACACACAGAGACAAAGACAAACATGTATAATTTCAAATCCTTACTTTCTTAACCACATTCTCAGACTTCCCCGCACCACCCCTTCATACATCCTAATTCCAATAGTTAGCTCAGCAAGTTCTTACTCTCATCTTCAAAATATTATTGTAGTCATTTTTAACTTAGTTCTTCTTAATTAACCAATTTTAGCTTATACATCAATTATAATCTTAACATCCTTTTCTAAGGTCGACCTAAGTTCCCTTCCACAAATTTCCCAATTTTAAATATAGGTTACTGAACAGACTAAAATTAAAAATCATAAAGTTATCCTCCTTTTGGATTCAAAAGCTCTCCCCCCCCTCTTTCCCGGTTTCGATCCCCCAAAACAAAAAGTATCCACAATATCAGTTCTTAGCCTGGATTTCTCACGTCCGAGGCCTTCAAATCTCCATCAGTCCCTCTCCGCCGATTTTGTTGATAGTCCTTTATGTTGGTCATCTGGTCTCAAAGGAGCTCTATCCCAGTAAAATCCAAGTTTCTTCCAGCCAGACCTCCATATTCCAAAAGGGAGCCCCAATCATATTTCTTGCTTCTTTTAAGTCCAGATGTTCCAAGTGTCCCAAGGGCTTCCCCTTTCGTCTTGGACAAATTTGCAATCCGTAATTCTTCCTCAATTTCAGTCCAAATTCCCATAATCCGAATCTTATTTTCTTTAGAGTCCACAATTTCCTTGTTTTCTTTGTATTCCACAATTGTAGGCTTCTGGTTGGCCCTTTCCACCAGCAAAATTTCCGCTCCTCCTTCTCTCTCCTCTAGTTCTGAAAATATCTCTTCTGATTCAGCTGCAGAGTTGTTTTTTATCAAGTTCTTAACACAGTCAACAGGATTATTTACTTTAAAATTCAAGGTCGCAAGTTCTGTAGCCATAGCTGTGCTCTGGTCTTGTAGCAATCCCACGAGAAAGAACATTTTTTCTAACTCGGCCTGTAATTTTCCATCTGCAGCCATTGTAATGTCTCAGAATCCCCCCTAGAGGGATTCTGGTTACTTAGTATTCCTTCTCCAACAGTCAGTAACTTTATTTATTTATTTCTTCTTTGTTTCCAACAATTTAAGATCAAATGTAACTCATCTAGTCCTCAAAGATAGTAAATAACAGATTTTTCTGGCTTTAAAGGCTCCTTTGACAGCTCCTTTGACAGCTGTCAAACTCCTTATGTCTCCTCCGCAGGCTCACTCACGGATCACTCCCGGATCCGGGGGGGGGGGGTCACATCAACTTCTAAGATTCAGTTCTCATCCTCCAGCACAAAACTCTAATGCCAATCGTGAAATTAATAACTTTTGTCTCACAAAGAGAGAGATGATCTCTCCACCTTAGTTATCCGATTCTTGCTTTAAATGTCTGCAGAAAGGGGGGAGCGGACTTCCTTTTAGCACTCCCCCGATCGTTCCAAATTCAAGGAAAAAGAGGTTTTTTAAAATCCAAATTCCATACTACTCATGGGTTATTTCTTTTTCAGTCCAAATATTCAAGGAAAAAAGTCAGCGCTCTCTGGCCATGGCTCGCGGCTTCACTCCACTGAAGTAGCGGTCTACTCACAGCACCACGCCGCTCTCCGCACCCTCTCCAAAGCCTTTAAAAAGGCTTCTTTGTGGGTCGGGGGGGGCGCAAATGGTGCCCGCCGAGTCACCAGGTCCACAGGCTTCCGCGCCTGTGGTTTTCAAGGGTCCCCGCGTCGCCGCCGCGGCAGGACCCGTCCTCAGTAGAGCCGATTCCCTCCGGAGCTCGAAGGGAATCCGCCATTAACCGATCGCGCTAACCCGGAAGTCCCTTTGCTTCCTTTCCTGTTCACGCCTCTCATTAATTCTTGCTCGCCTACGCATCATGGGATGGGCCCTCCCTCTGAGTCTGAGCTTAAACCGTCAGTCTGTGTCTTTCCTTTTGAACTCCCCCCTTCCTTCTCCATGTTCTCGGAGCTCAGGCTTCTACTGCAGCTAGGCTGCTCCTCCCTCATTCTGCATTCCTGCCTAATTACCTCCTCCTGTCTCTCCAAGCTCTCCCCCTCTGTCAGCAATGGGACGCAGGTGACAACCACCTTCCATTTGCTGTTGTATCCTTCCATTCTTTCCCTGGCTCCCTTCACCCCCTTTAGCCCTTAATTAATTGCATTGCTTCTACAATCCACTTCACAGCCACACCCATCCGACCATATTGTAAGTAGCAGTTTGGGAGAAATCCGGGATGGACAGAGGAAGGCTTGGCTCCAAAGCCTTCACCTAGCGATATAGCCTCTGAACCTATTTGACTGGACACTGGCAGGTGTTTTTTGTTTTGTTTTGACCCAGGGGCATGTCTCTCATGTTGGCAGTTTTCAAACAGATTGCTCACCAAAACCTAAGGGAGGACATAAAATTCCTTGATCCACCCTGGTAAGTGCTGGTCCAGCCCCCCTGCTAGACCTACTTCTGGCTTCAAGGCTCCAGCTGGGAGAAATCATTGAAATTAGAGTGGAGAACTGGTGAATGGAGAAAGGATGGGGTAACTCTCCTCCTCCCTGTCCGCAAATTCTCCCCTAGAAGTGTTCTATTCACCCAGTGTATTTGCCTTAAAAGAAAGTGAGGACACTTTGTTATTAGGACAATTTTATATAATTGATGAATATTAGAAGGATGTATGAAATGAAATTGCTTGGCTCTGGTATAAAAGTTTAAGGGATTAGGAAAGAATATAACGGTTAAGAGAAGTTATCAAAAATAAAATTTAGGTTAAGGTTTTTTATAAGACAATGAGGAGAATAGAGTAAGGTAATGTAATGAAACATTAGAATAGGGTAAAAACTTGATGGTAAGGATTTGCTGAACTAACAAATTGAACTGGAATACAAAAAAGGGAGGGATGAGGAGGTCTGGGGAAATAAGTGTATGAAGATATGTTACGAAAATTAATGTGTTTTTAACTGTTTCTATTTTTTATGTGTTTTTTTCTTTTTTCCTTTTTTCATTTGTTTTGTTATAATTTGGAAACTTTAATAAAATATCATTTAAAAAAATAAAATAAAAGAAAGTGAGGACACGGGAGCTCCATGTTTCTCTGTTGCCAACCAGTTGCATCCACACCCTCTTGGACTTCTGCCTCTATAGTCCACCACATTGGATAGTAGGTCTAAAGTGGGAAGTGATCTATGCATACCAACTGCCCACAGGGATTTCGAACCCTGCACAATCAACGTTGCATGGGGAGCTGAGGTTCACAGAACAGGCTCCGTGCTTCAGACTTCCTCCTCCAATGCATGGAGGGTGTCTGGGCCAGGCCACAGGGGTGCAACGGAGAGGGGCAGGGTCACTGAGCATGACTCCACTCTTCCCTTCATGCCATGGTATTAATACAACAAACCTCAATGCTATTTTTCATCTAGATCCCAGTCCCATCATGAAGAGCTTTGTGTTTTAGTTGCTCTACTTTCAGGTCTGCAACATGAGTGCTGCACCAGCTGAAGACATCCAGTTCCCAGGATAGGCTGCTCACCACCATTGCTCCCTAAACCTCCCTGCCGTTGAGGGTTTTTTTAGCTGCTTTTGCTGCTGTTGCAGCGGTGGCAACACAGGCTAACCTGCAGGCTCTCACCCCAAAATTCCTCACCTCAGAGGAAAGGCACTACAGGGTGATTCCTCAGAGCGAGGCATTGGAGCTACCAGGGCCAAACAATTTCAGAGATTCTGGCGGCTTCTGTGGCAAAGCAGCAGCAGCAGCACCCATGCTCCCCTTGGGCCACTTCACCCCACAATGCCTTCCTCAAAATGTCTAGCAGGGGAGCATTAGGCAGCTCTGCAGCTGGCTGGAGAACAAAGCTCCACCTGAGATGAGCAGCTCAAGTTGCCAAATGGGAGCGCCATCAAGAGCATCATAACACGCACCGATGGGTTTTAAAAAATAATGGACCTTGATTTTCTCATTCCTTCTCACTTTATCTTTCAGATTAACAGCTTAAAGAGGCGGGAAATTGCCCTTCTTTCTCTTTAAAGCACTCTGAAATCACAGACCCGTCATTATTCTTATTAAGAAGAAGAAGACATAGAAGAAGAAAACAGCGTACCATTGCTAATTCAAGACTGTTCCCTGTATCATCTGCCTCTGTTTTTTAGTGGTGAAGCTTCCAGTAATCTCTTCTACGTGAAGCGTGAAACAAGCTGGCATATTTTTCTCTCTCACACACCTGGAAATCCAGGTGTGAAGTGCCAGTAGAGGATGAATGATAAGAGCATAGAAATAAAAGTAAAGCTACAGGTAAGGGTTACAGATATCAAAATCAATGAAACTCACAAATAAAGGATTTGTACACCTACAGTCTTGATACCTATCCTGTTCTGTTGGCAGTGGAAAACTGAGAGACGGATTGCCACAATATAATATATGCAAGTACTTTGAGCTCTCCAAATGTTAAGCATTATCATAATTCCACTGGCATTAATGGATTGAGTTTAGATTTTCATTGAATAGGCTCTTGAGGTAGTTTCCCACTGACTAGGATGCTTAATGTATGCTAAGCTGGTTAGAGGGTTTTTTGGAGAAAAAAAAACCTTCTGAACAGGAGGCAGAAAAAGCCGGACCTCATAAAAATGTGTGTTTCTACTAATTTTGCAGTAGATCACAAATAATTTCTGAGTCCCAATTGTTTAATAACAAGGCAACTTCTTTATTTTACAAGTTAGGCTGCTGAAATGAAGAAAAATTGTGTGTGTGCAGAGGTGCGTGTTGGTTCCTTTTTTAATTCCTCATAATGCTAAAGCTGTTATATAGTATAGCAAATTTATCCAATCAATTCAAACTCAATCCCCCCAAAAAAGAATTATTCCTTTGGGATGCATACCAGGTAAAGTGGCCCAGTCACCTGTTTATCAGTAGTCAATAGCACTCTTTAGACCTTCTTTCTGAACATGAAAGAACTTAAAATGGGGACAGCCAGGTGTGAAGGCTTCTCTTCAGACCTTTGGTTAAAGGTCTGAAGAGGGTTTCTAAGTCCATTTGGTTGGCAGTTGTTACCTCTTCTTGATTATGGAATGATTGGCAGCAGCAAACCATGTGATGGAGCAGAAGCACTTACCTGATGCACTGGCGAGGTCAGCGCAGTGTGGACACACCAGCAACACCCTCCCCATCATTCCCTTCCAGCAAGTCTGCTACTGATGTTTAGCTTACTATTGTTCTAAAATAACTGTGAGCCACCTTGATTATTTTAAAAGGTGGGGCATACAGCCTAGGGAGAAGGAACCGTTTGGGGAAGGATGCTGTTCCATCCCTCACCCCTGTGTTTCATGTCCTTCCCCCCACCAGGAACTCCTATATATCTGGCTAACTCATTGGTTCTGCACACGGAGCAGACCTCTTGAGGTGTTCTGCTGAACATCTGGAAAATCCCAACTTCCCCAGCCTTGCCTTGCCTTATGAGGATCAGGGAACAAGGTGGCTCTTGATGATGGCTAGAATGTCAGAATAGCCACACTATAATAATGATGAATTTATGCTGCTTATTCAGGGAAAGGTAGCATTTGATTTCTCCATTTCTATCCTAAAAGTCATCAAAAGAAACACCCCTATCTTTCCTTTTTCTCTAAGCAAAATGAAAATGCCAACCAATATCATTTGTTCAATACAGAGATGTAACATACGCAGAACGGAATGTAACATAGAAGATAGAAATCAGGATTTTAGAAAATGTCTCTGCTGATAGCCTAAGAACGGAAATGCCATTTCATTGCCTTCATATTGACAGCTTAAATAATGCTTTGTAAGCCTTTAATACAAAATTCTTTGGTGGGAAAATGGCAGGCAAAAAGGGTGCACGATGGGTCAGCCACATCTGAAAGATTTCTATGGGGGAAATAACTTAGAAGCATGTCTCAAAGAATGCACTGGAAATTACAGGCTGGTTAGCTTAATGTCTTTCCTAGGAAATCTGTCAGAAAGTATTGTTAAAGATAAAATAACCAACAATGTAGAAGAAACAGCTTTTCTGAACTAGAACCAGTCTGGCTTCCCAAAGGATAGAGCCTGTCTCAGATCTGAGTTATTGGACAGCGTCAACAAGCATATAGACAGAGGTGATGGAGCAGCTAGAGGGCGCCTGGACTTTCAAAAAGCTTTCGACAAAGTACCCCACCAGCAAGTCCTAAGCAGGGGAGTAGGAAGGGGTGGGGGGTACGGTCCGCCCTGGGTATCATCCTTGAGGGGGTGACAAAATGGCACATTATGGGGGGTTGGCACTTACCGCGGGGCCTGGAGGGATGTAGAAGGTGGAGCCCCTCAAGGATATGCACTGGGACATGTGATTTTTAACTTGTTCATAAACCATCTAGAGTTAGGGGTGAGCAGTGAGCTGGCCCAGGTTCCCGATGCTACTAAATGCTTCAGGGTCATGGAAAGAAAAAGAGATTGTGGATAGCTCCAAAAGGACCTTTCCAATGGCAATACAAACGCAACACAATGTAAACAAGTGTAAAACAATGCATGTCAGGGAGGCAGAATCTTCATTTCACATATACACTCCTGAGGTCCGAACTCGTGGTGACAGACCAGATTTTGGGGCTGTCGTGGATGTTGACCCAGGATGCAGCAGCTGTGAAAAAGGCAGGGGTCATAAGGAAAAGAAGTGTAAATGAAAACTTCAAGTATCATAACACCATTATACAATGGTGTGACCACATTTGGAATGCTGTGTACGCTGCTGGTGACCATCTCCTCAAAAAGGGTATTATAGAGTTGGAGAAGGTTCAGGAAAGGGCAACCAAAATGATCGAGGGGATAAAGTAACTAACCCATAATGAAATGTTGCGGCAGAAGAGTTGACATGAGAGAGAAGTGCATTAAATGGTGTGCGGCATGGAAAAAGTGGATAGGGAAAGTTTTTATCCCTCTCTCATAATACTAGAATTCACAGGTATCCAATGAAGCTGAATGTTGGAAGGTTCAGGACAGACAAAAGAAATGTCCTCACGTGGCACTTAGTTAAACCATGGAACTCACTGCCACAGGAGGCAGTGAAGGGGTGGATCTACAAACGGGGCGGGAGGGAACACCCTATAAATAAGTCAGAAATTGGATCGTTATAACAAAAGGAAAAAACCCCTATGTATAAACATTTCGTGCTCTCTGGTGCATATTTATAACACATTCACACCATTGTTTCTTTGCTAATGCAGTAAAGGCCACCATGGCCACCAACTTGGAAGGCCTTAAGAGAGCACTCCAGTGCTCATGTCCTGCTCCCCAGTTTCCCACAGGCATCCATTTGGCCACTGTGGGAACAGGATGCTGGACTAGATGGGCCACTGGCCTGATCCAGTAGGCTCTTCTTCTTAACTCCAGCATACAGAAAGAGCCACTGAATTACGCAGACACAGTATATACAGCCTGGGTGATATATAAAAATGAGCAAAAATACCGAAGGATGGTTGATCTATAGTACAAGTTCCAGTTTTCTAAATGCTTACACCTGAAACCAGCCTCCTAATTCTGTATAGATGAGATCAGTGATTTTTTTCTTTAAAAATGTAGGGGTACTCTCATTTTGACTCAAGAAAACCACCATTTTATAGTTCAAATGGGGGGGAGGATACAGTAAGTGGACAAAAGTACAAAGATTCACAAAATGTTTAGGGGTATGTGTATCCCTGCGTACCCCCAGAAAAAAGCACTGAATGAGAGTCCTCAATAGACTCGAGGCATATGCTAAAAGCTTGAATGGGAAATCTCATTTTGTAAATCTGGAACTTTAATTCTGATCCTGCCAGAGGCCTGGTCAGTATCCAACTTGAATCAAACTTCATCTGAAGGAATCTGCTGTAGGAAATAAAGGCAATAATTGACAGAGGGTTCCCCATGTTGAAATGACTTCATTATAATTAATGAGCTATAGTTTAAGGCCCGCTATGCCACTAATCACAAGGAAATAAATCAAGGGACTTGAGAATGATGGCAAGGACTTCCTGTTGTGCCTCTTTTGGTAACCACGCAGTCAGGGCTGATATTACTCTCTCCCTGTCTCAGCAAGCGGACAATTTCTTCTCTGATAAGTTCCAGACCATTAGCCAGGCATTGGAAGAGAATGTGCTCAGGGTGTTACATTTTCCACAAAAGTATGCAGCAATTAGAAGGGAGGAGAGAATGCCCACATCAAATTTCCATTGCTTAACACACATCTAAACTAAAGGGAAGCAGAGCTGAATGGGAAACAGCTTTGATTCACCCTGCAGACTTTGCAAACATGTTTGTTTGGTGCATATTCTGCTCTTAGTGCTCCTGCAATCCTTCCTCCACTTAGAAACTGGAATGCACCCAACAGCCAGCAGGTCCAGTATTAATGTCCTTTCCTTGGCACAATTCACTGGCAAGGGACTCATTTCCCCCTCCATTAAAAGCAAAAGGGGCGGGGGAACCACATGAAACAGGAAAAATAAAATGCATGTCTAGAATACTCAGCAGCTTAGTTCACAAGCCGCTTTTAAAGCCACATTGATTCCCTTAGCCAGATTCTAATGGGTGCAGGGGGGCTGCAATGGTGTTGGACTACAACTCCCATCACCCCTGGCTGTGCTGCCTGGGGCTCATGGGAACTGGAGTTCTGGCAACATCTGGAGGGCCAGTGTTTCCATCCCTACTCTGTTGGAAGCAACACCCTCATACCTGCAAAGAATCCTGGGGATTCTTAAAGCTGCTGAGAATTGTAGCTTTGGGGAGGGGTAAACTATAGTTCCCAAGAGTCCTTGGCGTGGAGGTGCTTTAAGTGTACAAGGCCATAAACTGAGGATGGAACCAGGCATTACTGGAGGAACAGGGGTTCCCAGCCCCATGTGTCCCTGGAGCCCTTGTTTGTTTGTTGCATTTATATCCTAGCTTTTCCTCTAAGGAGCTCAAGACAGTGCACACAGTTTTCTTCCTTCTCATTTAATCCCCACAATGACCCTGTGGTGCAGGTTAGGCTGAGAGCCAGTGACTGGCAATAGGTCACCCAGTGGGCATCAGGTCCTCATGGGGATTTGAACCCTGTTCTCCAACATCCTAGTCCAACACTTTAACCACTACACCACACAGGCTTTCTGATGTGTCTCCTCCTGGAAGAGGAGAAGTGATAGCCTGGAAGAGGTTGCTTGGTCCCTCCCCATTCTTTGCAATTACCCCCCCCCCTGCTACGAACTGATTCCTTCCCCTTCACCCCCGGTTGGGCTTTTTGAAGTACAAACCCTCCAAGTGTCCTTGTTTTCCAGGGACAGTCCTGGATTTACAGAAGCCATCCGAGTTTCTGATTTGATCCTGGAATGTCTCACTTTTCCTTAGGACGTCCCTATTTTCATCAGAGAAATGTGGGCATGGAGTTATGTGACCCTCGAGCCAAGGAGACAAATAATTATACAACCTTTAGAAGACATCTGAAAGCGGCTCTGTATAGGGAAGTTTTTAATGTTCAATGCTTAATTTTATTTTTATATATGATTGAAGCCACCCAGAGTGGGTGAGGTATAAACAAAAGGAGAAGCCAGGCCAAGGAAAAAATGATGGGCAGAAGTCCTTTGTAGAGGGAGCTATCAGTTGCGACTTGCTCGGCTGATGTGCTGTGTTTATTCAATGAAATACCATAGGAGTTCCCTTTCAAAACAGGGCAGAGAAATAGCACAGAGGCAGCTGTGAGGGCCAAGCCTGCTAAGCCAAAAGTCCAGCAGTCGGGTACAAGCAGTCTGAATCAACTCTCCAAAGGACCAGGGAGAGGGGGGGGGGGAGAGAAAGTGGAGTTAACCATATGGTGAAAATAATACACTTTCTCCCTGGTGGAGCAGAACAAAGAACAGCAAAGTCGCTCGTTCTATTGCAGAAAGGTCTGCCCTTCGTACTAAGTGCTACTGTTGGGCTTCACAGCCAGTCGCTCTGGAAATCAATAATTCTCCATGAACAAAAGGTTGATCCTCATCATCACTGCACAAGGATGCTTTTCCCGTGGATTCAAAGCGCTCTTATCTGCTGTTCTTTGTAAAAATAAAGAAAAGGGAAGGGGAGAGGTCTGGAGTCAAGAAGGCTCCGAAGTTTGCGATCATTAAATCCCAGCCCATCTCCACAATCTAAACACAAGGAAGGCAAGTGAGGACAGAGACTTCCTCCGCTGTTTCAGAAGCGCCGGCTGCTCCTGCTGCATACTCTATCAAGGCACACACAAAGGAGCCGAGCAAAAGGCCAATTAAGACAAAGCACTCCTCCGGTTCTCGGGGAGTTTCTTATCGGATGTACTTTGTGCCAAATGGGATGCGTGCCTGCCTCTTTAGAAGCATTGGAAATGACTCAAACCCAGGAATGAGATAACTGGAGACTAGAAAGTACAAGCAGTTGCACTAGACTGGGGAGGCGGGGGGGGGGGGACTTTTTCAACCCAAGAGACCACCTTCCCTTCTAGACAACCTCCCAGGTGGGCAGGACCAGAGGTGAAAGTGAGCAGAACAACACAGGTAAACTTTACCTTTGCAGAGTATGCTATTTTCTACACTTACTCATACTAATTAGGTGTGATGTGTTAGGAGAAGGGTAGCACCTCTGGTGGGAGCATGTTGTGCTCCTTCTGGGGTAGTTTGTCCACCTTTGGTCCCCACCCTGCACTCAGCTCTCACCTGTGGCATGTGATAGACACCACACCCCGAGAAACAGCTTCCAGGTGAGGGAAGCTGATGGGTCTGAAGCCCTCAGTGAGTTAGGGACTTCCCCTGTATGCAAAGACAGGCTCCTGCAGATTGAGTGAACGAGAGCACTAGGGGGTCCAACGGTCAAGAAGGTGGTTTCTGCACATGCTGTAGAGGGAAGTGAGGCGCAGATAGGGCTTGTCAACCTGGGAAGGTAGCTCATCTCGGAGAAGGAAAACTCTGATCCTAAACTTTCCATGCTTCATGAGAAGAAATGGTTAAGGAGTGAACCCCACACAAATCCAGAGTGGAGTCCCTAAGATGGTTAGATGGTGCCTTGTAGGCCTCCTTCCAGCAACTCCTGCAGCCAAGCTAGTGTCAAACATTGCAAGGCCGAGAGAGGGGTCTTGTCATCTGGACAGCCTAGGACCTCCATACACACTGCCCTGGCTTGCACCCTGGGGAGCTCCCTTTGGTGCTAACCCAGAGGTCTGTCTTCACCCCCAGAAGTGCACTCCATTTGTCTCTTGAGACAGATGGATTCCAACACACATACTCATGTACCCTTCTCTATCCTCTGAAGCATTACCAGAGATCAGGGACATATTCCAGCCAGGCAAAAAGCTCTCAAGGAGGGTGCAAAGCAAGACCAGCCAAGCGTCTGGCTCAGGAAGATGTGTGACCTGGGACCCAAGAGCCAGAAAGAGAGGCCTAGAGGACTGATTTGGCTTCTAGGCCTGGCCTGAGGTTTCCTACCCCTGTAGCAGGGTGTCTAGAATTATGCTTCTGTCTTTTCTCCCACCAATTCTACAATCAAGACCTAATGCAGGAGGGAAACAGAGAAGAGGCCATAGCTCAGGGCAGAGCACCTGCTTGCCATGCAGAAGGTCCCAGGCTCATTTCCCAGGATCTCCAGGTAGGGGGATCTCTGAAAGCTTGGAGAGCCACTGCCAGTCAGTGTAGACAGCACTGAGTTAGAAGGATCAAAGGTCTGACACAGTTCAGCTTCCGATGTTCCTAAGACAAAAGTCTTCAAATTGTGAAAACTCACTTTGAAACTGTAGCATGTATGGCAGGTGCAAAACTCTCAACGTGGGGGTTAATATCTCAGCAGAGTGAAGAAATAAGTAACAGAAGAGACACGTAAAAACACAGTAAGAGCTGTGCTGGATGAGACCAGGTGGTTTATCTGTGTCCTACAGTGTCCAGCCAGATGCCTCTAGGAAGCCCACAAACATGAAGGCAGCAGATCTCTCTCTTTCTCGTCCCCAGCAGGGAGCAGTCAATATGCTACACCCTCTGAAGCTGGAGGCTGCATGTAAACCACTGACATACAAAAGACTTCTTTTCCCACCAAGCTGTCTGAGATGCTTTCAAAGAAATCTAATCGCATCCCTACAGCAAATGCTGTAGTTTCAACTGCAGTGTTTCAGAAAAGCCCTGTTCCAATGTGAACCAATGTACCGTCTGGGACCCTGGCCTCCTGCTGCGTAATAGATGTCCTTGGTTTTGTCTCTTAGCCACTTTCCCAGTTTAATCACCTCCCCCCTTTATAACAGCCCAACTAGTCTGAATTGCATGGCTGTTTCATATCAGAAATTTTGTGTCATTTAAAACAGTGGAGATGTACTATGAATAGATGTTTCCCAAGAATCTATTCAAGGAGGAATTTTGAGAATTCCTAGCGGCTGATTTCTTGTTTGAAATTCCTGCTGGCTGCATTTAGGTATTGCAACAGTCGACATTTTTAGAGGAATTATCAGTGCCTTAGGCTGCCACCTGCCGGACCATGGGTATTGCAGCTCCCCCAAGTTGCCTGTTTTTCAATGCTACTCTTTGTTTTCCCCTTTTTCTACACTCTCAATTTTTGTTCCTTTGCAGAGCAAACAAGCAACTCCGGCTTGCTGATGGCATCTTTTGGTTAACTGTGAGCCATGTCAAAGGATTCAGATTTCCGTGTCTTTCTTTGGAAGACATTTAGAACTCGGCAGTGCCTTTGTTATTTTGTCTGGGTTACTGTTTTCTTGCAATTGCTGCTGCTGTTTGTTAATGTGAATAAATGTGGTTGGCTGGCTGCATCTCATCTCGCCCCCCCCACCCCCCGTGTGTGTAGAAAAGGAATGAGGCAGGTACCCAGACGTGCAAACAACTGGGGTCCCCTGGTTCCTCATCCCTGCACTAAATAGCTGTGTTTTGAAAAAGCAGAAATTAGCAGGAGAAAAGGAAACAAACCGTTGGGCCCATTATCGAGTAAAATAAAAAGAGCACGAAAGCACCAATATTGTTCACAACAAAACAAAACAAAAAACAAATTAACACCACCAAGGAAGTTTTGCAGCACTCCAGCAGATCCCAACGTCAGCTCCAGGTTGGGGAGACTCCTTGGGTAAGACACCCTTTCCATGCCCCCCTCCTTGTCCTCCTCCCTGGTGCAGGGCCAGGGAACTCTTCTCAGTGGGGACTCTGCAGGGACATGGCCCCTTGGCAACACAGGAACCAGCTCCTAGGGGCCGTGGGGGCTTTGGCCTCTGCAAAAAATATTTGAGGCTCCCCCCCAAAGTTGATGGGCATTGGCATTCAAATGGTGTGCGTGCACTGCAACGTGTGATTATGTGGGGCGGGGCATACCTGCCCCCCAATATTTTATTCAAGTTGCTCCCCTGCTTGGCAAATGATCCAACATACCGGCTGTTGATGCCAGCCCTAGGTCACCCTCAGGGAATTCTGAGACGACTTCCTCTTGGACTGTGTAAGAAGTCACTGTCCTGAAGGTCAGAGTTGTCTGCCCACTAACCTTAGGTGATATTAACTGATCTGTCAGAGGCCACCAGACACCTGGGGCTCTTGGGCCACTTGGCTCCCTGCCTTGCAAGGGAGCAAGCAAGAGAGGGCAAGAGGTCAGAGAAAGCAGGATCTGTGCATTTTTCAGCAGCACCACATCATTCAGTCCCACTGCCCTGAGGATGTGGTAACAGTGCTCCACCTTATCCTAAAAGGTACTTTTTTCTTTTTCAAAATAAAAGGTGTTTTTATTGAGAGAGAGAGAGAGAGAGAGAGAGAGAGAGAGAGAGAGAGAAACCAACCTACCACATATTATTGAAGTACGTATGTTCTAAGCTGCATTCATAGTTTAATAAAGAGGTTGCAGCAACTTCCTGTACCCACTATCCCAGCAAAGTGAATGCCAATTGTTTGAAAATATATCTAGATTTTCTTTGTTTGGTGACTCATCACCACAATAGAGAAATACAATCTTGTTAACCGTCTTAATCAAAACGGATGACTCACATGCCACAAGTTAGGCAACCTTTCTTTGGAATCAGAGGGTGGGGGAGTTTCTGGATCTCAGCTAAACCCACTTTTCCTTTCAGCTGAGCAAAACTGAGCAGCAGTTGCTAAATTGTGAGGTCGAAGTTCTCAGTTTCTTATTCCCACAAACGTTTGAAACAGAGCCGAATAAGGGGCATCAATAAGGAACTGAAATTTGTCCACCACGTGATGAATATGAGCATATACCTCATCGAGTTGCACTGCTTGCAATTGCCGCAGAAAATATCCAGTTGATGATTTGGAACGAAAAGTGTGCCATTTGCAAAGGTGACGCAACAATTTGAACAAATTTAAATTGGGAGCAACCTCAAGATGTTTTAATTAAATTAAGGTTGATTTAAATTTTGTTTTCATTTTAATTGTAGATTATATCACAGAATCATAGGATTGTAGACTTGGGACCCCAAGGGTCATCTAGTCCAACTACCTGCAATGCAGGAATTACAACTAAAGAATCCCTGACAGATGGCCATCAAACCTCTGTTAAAAAAACTTCCAATGAAGGAGGTTTCACTGTTAGAGTTCTTCCTTAAGTTTAGTAGGAATCTCCTTTCTTGCAATATGAATCCATTAGTTTGGGTCCTACATTCTGTAGCAGCAAAACAAGCTTGCGCCATCTTCCATGTGACAGCCCTTCAGATATTTGAAGACAGCTATCATATCACCTCTCAGTCTTTTCTCCTCCACGCTAAACATAACCAGCACTATCAACTGTTGCTTGTGAGGCTTCGTTTCTTTTATTTTATTGTACTTGCCATGGCCTCTGGCTACAAGCAATAAATATTTATCATACCACACTCTGTATCATTTCCCCTTCAGATCCACAATTCCAATTAAAACTGCCACTTTTTGCAACATTCTTTGACATCTTGGGTAGCCTCATTTGCATGCAGCAACACTATTCACAGGTTTCAGCTTTTATAACTAGGTGAGGAAGTGAATTCGTATGCAACTAATTATCTAAAATGCCCCTTTGAAGCATAAATTGCATTGTGTTTGAACTGTCCCACTGCAACCTGCTTTCGGTGCAGCAGAATCATGTATCCTAACGTGTGTGCCTTAGACTACCAATTTCAAAAGCTCTCTTAACATCAAGAAAAAAACAGTTCTGTCTCATAACACTCTTTGATCAAGAGCCACAAGCATTTTGTCTGCAGAGTGTGACAAAGCAGTTGTAGAGAGAGAGAGTTCGATGTCAGACTGTTTTCGGGTTCTTCCTCCTCCTCCTTTTTACAGTTTGCACATATTTTACTGCACCCTGAGTTTGACAACCAACAATACATGAAAGATGGGAAGGCTACATTAGCAGAGGGTGCCAAATTGGATGTGTTTTTAAATGCAACTTTCTCTTCATGCCCCCTTTTTATTATTTATTTTTATTTAACAAAATGTATATAACACATGATTGTAGCGAAATCCCTAAGCAGTTTACAACAAGTATTAAAATTATCAACAAAAACAGTTAAAAACAATAAAAGACAATAAAAATTAACAGTAAAACATGACAACACATTTTAAGAGGGCATAGGATGTAAATCAGACCAACCAAAGGCCTGGTTAAAAAGGAACATTTAGAGGTGTATAACAAAGGCGCCAGGCTCCTGGGGAGAGCATTCCACAGATGAGGAGCCACTTCAGAGAAGGCCCATTCTTGTATTGCCACCCTCCAGACCTCTCGAGGAGGGGGCACACAAAGGAGGGCCTCAGAAGATGATCTCAGGGTCTGGGTAGGTTCATATGGAAAGAAGCGGTCCTTGAGGTGTTGCGGTCCTGAGATGTTTAAGGCTTTATAGGTCAAAACCAGCACTTTGAATTGGGTCCAGAAACTAATTGGTAGCCAGTGCAGTCGGACCAGGATCAGTGTAATATGCTCAAACCGTCTTGCTCCGGTGAGCAACCTGGCCGGTGAGTAAAGTATGCCTTCTTTGCTGCCTTCACTGTTACTAGGTAGGCTTGATAATGAGCCCTTACCAGTGTTCGGTTGCATTCATTCAGATCTTTCCTCCACAAGCCGTCTCCCAGCTTGTTTCCTCGCCCTAAGCTCTGGAGTGTACCAGGGGGCCAATGGGGTTCCACAAAGTGGGAAAGGGTCTCAGTAGTCAATCGCCCGAGGTGTTCCAGAGGTTGACTAGCATCCCCAGCAAGGTTAGTCAAGGTTTCAGGCCAGAGACAGCATAGGATTCCCATGAACTGTGTTTCGGTTCCCTGTCTTATAAAAGGGCACTCAGCTTCAAAGCTTGGGCTCTGCATAGGAAACTTTTTGTCTCTGTCTTCTTGGCCGTGTTGGAGGTGCTTTCAGAGGGATAGAGTTGGTCAAATCTTTCAGGACCTTGTGCTCTGTGAAGAGTCAGGAATTTGTTATAAGAAAAACTGCTCCCTTTCCCTTATGGGGTATTCCAGAGCCCATATAGAGTCCTTAAGTGAGTTCCCTATTGGCAGGAGAAAATAACATAGGCCAACCATAGTATATTGAGAAGCAAAGCGGCTCGTAAGCCTGATCTTTATTAAAGAAACAGTTGCAACAGGGTCCCCACTCACCACACGCTAGAAGAGAGCTCACTAGGCTTCTAGCTGGGTTGATAATTAACTGTTGATGTTCTCTGCTAGCCTTCATGTAAGTTGCTCATTCATTACATGCCATTATAAAAATGCTTCTTCCTGCCCATGCATTCATTGCCTGACTTAAATGACAAGGGAAAACATCCCTTCAAGAGGCTGCAGGAGCTGCTTCATCAGATGTGTAATTGTGTTTTGCTTGCAGCTAACACAAAAAGCTCACATATAGATTCATAATGCTTTAAACTTAAAAGCAGAGAAAAATGGCATGCATCAGAACTATGACATACTCATATGTTCTTTGCAGGCAGAATAGCCAAAGAGGGGAAAACACAGCTCTGACTGACTCTTTGGTGGTCTGTCCATGTCAACTGCCAACCTAGCAGTTCAAAAGCATACCAGTGCAAGTAGATAAATAGGTACCACAGCAGCAGGAAGGTAAACGGCGTTTCCGTGCGCTCTGGCCCTTGTCACGATGTCCCATTGCGCCAGAAACGGTTTAGTCATGCTGGCCACATGACCCGGAAAGCTGTCTGTGGACAAACACCGGCTCCCTTGGCCTGAAAGTGAGATGAGCACCGCACCCCATAGTCCCCTTTGACTGGACTTAACCATCCAGGGGTCCTTCACCTTTACCTTTTACCATGTCAACTAGTTCCCCAGTGTCCATGGCATAGCGCTCATCTGGAATTTCTGTATTTGTTGACAATCATATTGTATGATTTTTAGCTTGCCAATTCTGAGATGGAAATAATTTCACTGATACTGGCACAAAGATGCAAGCTGCCCAATGTCTTTGTATTTTACAACCATCCTGTGATCCCAGCCATGTGGTCCTGCACGGTAACGCTCCACAAGTAGGCAGTAACATCTGGTGTCGCTTGTCACATGATTCTTCCTGGCATGGGGTCATTATGCTTGCAGTACCACTTCTGCTTGCACAGCGAAACACCCCCACCCTCTCTTCCTTCATGCAACAACCCCAATCTACTCTAGGGGGTTCTCCCAACCCTCTGGAGCAGACTTTGGAGAGAGAGGGGGCGGGGAGGAGGCAGAAGAGGAGACATTCAGTTGCTTGAAAGGAAGTCTTTGTGGGTTCATTGACTTCCCTGGATACAACCCATGGAAATTCCCCATGACATGGGAAGAAGCCACATGAGAAGCCATGCTTGACATAACAGCTAGAAAGCTGCCACTGTGAAGCAACCCTCCATGTGAATAAGGTAAGATGTAGACCAGTCTTTAGATGAAGACAGGTGGGCTGTGACTATGTACAATCATATAGGCTAGAAGCTGGTCAACATGGTGCTCCCCAGATATTGTTAAACTACAACTCCCATCAGTCCCAGCCATCAGGGATGATTGTAGTCCATCAACATATGGAAGGCACTGTTTTGTCTACTCATGATATAACCCAACTGCCTGCTGGAGAGGATTTCATTAGAAACATTTGTGAATGTTCATTCATGTGTTGTTGTTTTTTTAAACAAAATCATCCAGGCAAGCCTTAAATGCATCTGCCCTCCAAAAATACCTAGGCATGAAATTCAGCTAAATCTGGCCAGGTGTCAGCTAAACTTCATTGGATATGTGGGAGTCACAAGTGTGAAGAAATACACAAGACGGTAACTTATAGCAAATTTAAATGGTATCTAGTGCCCACTGGGGCTGATAGGGGCAAAGGCAGGCAAGCCAACAGTAGATGGAGACCATAGAGTTCTTCCCACTCCTGTTCATCCTCTCTCCCATCTACTAACAACCAGCACCATCTCCTGAACCAGGAGACAGACAGGTGGAGGCTGGCTGAGGGCAGATTGAGTTTGGTGAGGAAATGCCTCATTGGCCTTAATGGACCAGGATGATTCCCAACTCAGTACTCAGCCTGCATCCTTCATTATAAGCCTAGACCAGGGGTCTGCAACCTTTAAGACAAAAAGAGCCACTTGGACCCGTTTCCGAAAAAACAACAACAACTGGGAGCCGCAAAAACATTGCAACATTTAAAACAAATATAACACTACATATATTGTTTCTGGCCTTAATGCTATATATACAGGATCGTGCAGTCAGCTGTCAATCTCAAGAAAAAAGGACAAATTAATAGCTAATTAAAATATTTAATTTACAACCAGGTAACCAGGTTAATGGGACTTTTGCTCCTGAACCTCAGTGCTCAGTGTCTGCACATCAGGCTGTAAGACGTCACCTTCATTTTCACACAGGCTTGCAAGCTGTCATCTGTGAGGCGTGATGGGTGCTTGTTTTTAATATAGTTCATGTTGGAGAAGACCTGCTCACATACATATGTGGAAGACACCACAAGGGCCATCGAGTCCAACCCCCTGCCAAGCAGGAAACACCATCCGAGCACTCCTGACATATGGTTGTCAAGCCTCTGCTTAAAGACCTCCAAAGAAGGAGACTCCACCACACTCCTTGGCAGCAATTCACCAAACTTTCACCTGCTTAAGTTTAAAAAGGGGCTTCAAGCAACTAAAAAGGGGCTTCAGGCAACTAACTCCACGTGGAATTCCACGCGACCGCGACTGCATAATCAATGCCACAAAATGCCAAAGAAAATTAACCAGGGCCCCAGTGAACCATAAATCATAATCAGTGCCTGATGTAAATAATAATTAATAATGAGGGCCCAATGTCATCCTCATCATTATAAAAATAATCCCTCTCTTCGTGCCGCCCAGCCTCCCAAGAAAAAAACCCCACTTCAAACGGTCACAAAGCACAAATTCCACGCGACCGCGACTTGCTATGCCCAATAATCAATGCCCCCAAATGCCATAGAAAATTAATCAGGGCCCCAGTGTACCATAAATCATAATCAGTGCCTGATGTAAATAATAATTAATAATGAGGCATTCGTCATTATAAAAATACCGTATTTTTCGCCCCATAGGACGCTCCGTCCCATAGGACGCACCTAGTTTTTTGGGGGGGAAATAAAGGGAAAAAGATTTCCCTTTATTTCCCCCCCAAAAGCAGGTCGGGGAAACCGAACCAGGTCGGGGAACAGCGGGATGGCGGCGCTGCGCCTCCCTGCTGTCCCCCGAGCTTGTGGGGCTGGCCGATGCCTGCGGGGCGGCAGGCTGCTATCCGCAGCGTGGGGAGCCTTGCCGGGAAGTCCGGCAAGGCTCCCCACGCTGTGGATGTCTGCCTGGCAAGGGGGGCGCTCTGCTTTAGGGCGCCCCGCCCGCCGGGCAGCAGGCTGCTATCCGCAGCGTGGGAAGCCTTGCCGGGACCTCCGGCAAGGCTCCCCACACTGCGGATGTCTGCCTGGCGAGGGGGGTGCTCTGATTTAGGGCGCCCCGCCCACCGGGCAGCAGGCTGCTATCCGCAGCGTGGGAAGCCTTGCCGGGACCTCCGGCAAGGCTCCCCACGCAGCGGATGTCTGCCTGGCGAGGGGGGTGCTCTGATTTAGGGCACCCCGCCCACCGGGCAGCAGGCTGCTATCCGCAGCGTGGGAAGCCTTGCCGGGACCTCCGGCAAGGCTCCCCACGCAGCGGATGTCTGCCTGGCGAGGGGGGTGCTCTGATTTAGGGCGCCCCGCCCACCGGGCAGCAGGCTGCTATCCGCAGCGTGGGAAGCCTTGCCGGGACCTCCGGCAAGGCTCCCCACGCTGTGGATGTCTGCCTGGCAAGGGGGGCGCTCTGCTTTAGGGCGCCCCGCCCGCCGGGCAGCAGGCTGCTATCCGCAGCGTGGGAAGCCTTGCCGGGACCTCCGGCAAGGCTCCCCACGCTGTGGATGTCTGCCTGGCAAGGGGGGCGCTCTGCTTTAGGGCGCCCCGCCCGCCGGGCAGCAGGCTGCTATCCGCAGCGTGGGAAGCCTTGCCGGGACCTCCGGCAAGGCTCCCCACGCAGCGGATGTCTGCCTGGCGAGGGGGGCGCTCTGATTTAGGGCGCCCCGCCCACCGGGCAGCAGGCTGCTATCCGCAGCGTGGGGAGCCTTGCCGGGAAGTCCGGCAAGGCTCCCCACGCTGTGGATGTCTGCCTGGCAAGGGAGGCGCTCTGCTTTAGGGCGCCCCGCCCGCCGGGCAGCAGGCTGCTATCCGCAGCGTGGGAAGCCTTGCCGGGACCTCCGGCAAGGCTCCCCACGCAGCGGATGTCTGCCTGGTGAGGGGGGTGCTCTGATTTAGGGCGCCCCGCCCACCGGGCAGCAGGCTGCTATCCGCAGCGTGGGAAGCCTTGCCGGGACCTCCGGCAAGGCTCCCCACGCAGCGGATGTCTGCCTGGCGAGGGGGGCGCTCTGCTTTACGGCGCCCCGCCCGCCGGGCGGCAGGCTGGTCACCTCCGCCCCTCGCCTCCGCCCCTCGCCTCCTCCCCTCGCCACCGCCCCGGAGCCGCAGCAAAGGCTTTAAAGAGCCGCATGCGGCTCTGGAGCCGCAGGTTGCCGACCCCCGGCCTAGACGCAGAACCATTAATACACATCCATGTTTGATGCCCGAAAAGTCATGCTTCTATGTAGCAAGAAGTGCCTTCCATCAACTGAGTAGGGCTGGACTGTAGGTGGTTGTGACTAAGGGCTCAGCCAAATTTCCTCTTGCGCCACGTTTCTAGGCACAGGTCTATGCTTTCAAGCGCCATGTCCGAGCACTTTTTCTCTTGCCCTAAGCATATCCAATTGGGTGGAAGATCAGACCCGTGGATTTGAAAAGAAACTTCTAGATAACGATGAGTGGAATGATGAAACTGGGTACTTTCTCTATGACCTTCCTGCAGATGCATCAGTCTGGTCTGATGATTATCTGCTGGAATTAATATAAGCCCAGTGAGTCATTCACTGGGATTTGTTTGCCTTGCCTTCAGATCCCAGTGCTGCGCACATGGGTTAGCTTGAAACAGAATTCGCTGAACAGGCTGCATCTACCCAGCTCAGTGAAGAACTGTGTATATTTATTGGGAGTATGTGACAGCAAAGCGCAAATCCGTGGCTATCTTTTGCATGTTTCATCAGGAGAAGGTTTTTAAAAAACAGGAAAGGCTTCATGGTCCTTTGACAGTCCTCACCCCATTGCCACTTCCCTAATTTTAAGTTGTACATTAACTTCTGGACTTCAAATTGAGTTTCCAAGAATGAGAAATATTTATAGCAGGCCTACTTCCTCAAAGATTTATTATTTTTTAGACTGCCACTTCCTCTGAACTTCACTATGCAGACACATTATTATTTTGTTGCCATTGTCCTTCCACTTCACAAAAAAGCCTCAGCAATCTTGCCAAGATATTAATGACATTTCACTGCTTTTCCCCATATATACTTTTAAAAATTAAAATACAACAACCACAAAGCACTCTTTCTTACTAAGCAGCCTCTTTGGGATTTAAAAACAGAATAAACAACACAAGGAACACTTCAGCAAATTATCAAGCAACACGTTTCTCCAATACTGAGAGGCCTCCTGCATGTTCATCCTACCTATGTTTCCTACCTTCATTTCTTTCATTTTTCTAGCAGTGGACTCATTTGGCAATGCATACAGTTTGCCGGGAATTCAGGTGGCTTATTATTATTGACTCAGCAGCCTGTGTGAAAAGACAAAGAAAAATTGGATCAAATGGCCAGAGTTTTGAGGCAAATAGGCCCCTGAAAAGTGTAAAATGGGGAATTCATGGGGAATTCATGGGGAAACAGTGTGGCGTGCAGAAAACTTTTGATACTCCTCTTTTGATAATCCTCTCTAAGAAGTGAAGTCCAACAGATCTGTTGAAGGTAGACACCTGGACCTGGTAAGGAATTAGTGAGGGCAGCTGGCAAACAAGTAGAAAATACTGTTGTGGGCTTGAAGTTGGTCTTTGGGGGTTGTAATGGCTAGGGAAGGAGGGAGAAATTAAATTCAGTTCACAAATTTGCACTCTCTGAAACAGTATGAGAAACAAAACACAGCCATCCTTCAAAATCCACACTTACCTAAATTTTGCAATGCAATTCTCCAGCCAAACCATATTTACAAAAATGCACAAATCAGGCTGAAGTGTGAATAAAAATGAACAATATACTAAAATGCATTATATTAAGAAAACTTCCAAAACTGTAAATATTAGTAAAAAAAATCCTACCAAACTGTGTTTATCAGGGGAAATTCCCACTAAAATGCTGCTGAATTTTTATGATAAAAAAAGACCAGCAAACAAATCATTGCAGAAATGTGAAGAACTGAACAGAAGAATGGAAAAATGAGAAACTGAGAGAACCACAACTGGCACACCCTTCCATCCCTAGACTAGCAGCCCATGGGCTGGGGTGGAGCTGCCCTCATGAAACACAGTAATTGCTGCTGCTCAGAGGCGTAGCTGGGGAGGGCACTGGGTGCCACATCAAGGGGGGCAGCACTTACCGCGCCTGAGCCACGCATCTCTCCTGGGACTGACACGGTGACTTGGCTGCCTACAGGCTCTTGTACTGCCCCAAAAAGCAAGGCAGGTCTACAGGGCACCGGAATGGAACAGGGCTTGGGCACTGGAATTCTGGCACGCCCTGCCCCACCCTGCAGGCACCTTGTCCCACCCTCACAGGTTCCCTCTCCTGCTACGCCACTGCTGCTGCTTATCTGAGCGAGGCTGGGCAGAGGGGTCTGTTGGGATTCGCAGGATACTGGATAAGTCTGCAGGCTTCAACAGGATGATGCAATACTCTGCTGGGTCAGAGTGACTCAGCAGGAGTGTGATTAGTGTAATTGACTATCACCTGTTTTAAAAAGGAAAGCCTGTTTAACAGGGTGTGGTGGTTGTGCTGTAGTGTGGTGGTGCTGTGGTGGAGAGTATTCTTTTGTAAGTACTCTATATGGACTGTTTCTTTTGTATATGCTCACATTAAAAAGGACTGCACTGAAAAACCTGGAACTCTTAGTGTTTTGCTGAAAACGCCGTGTGGAATACGCGACAGGGTTATGGGCCCAGCACGCTTCCGCTGCGCAAGAGTACAGGTGGCAGTTATCTAGCCGTGGGTGCTGGAGGTGAGCTGCAGGGATGGAGCAGTCCAGAACTGGCGTGTTGCTGGAGAAGCTGACGGCCACGAACTACAGCATCTGGTCGGTCCGCATGCAACACTTCCTCAAGCGTGAGGGCCTGTGGAAGGTGGTGGAAACTCCACCGCAGCCCCCTGAGGAGGATGAGGACGACGATGAAAAGCTGGCACTTGCAGAGGCCCAGCTTGAAAAGGATGAGAAAGCTTTGGCTACGATCATCCTTGGAGTGGACGACAGCCAGCTAGTCTACGTAGCTGATAAGGTGACGGCAAGTGAGGCGTGGAATGCGCTCAAGGCTGTCCATGTGCGAGAGACAGCTGGCTCACTGATAACACTGACCAGGAGACTGTACCGGTGTCGGAAGAAGCCGGGGGACTCCCTGGTAAACCACCTAAAATTCCTAACAGGCTGTTTCCAGGAGCTAGCCTTAAGAGGGAGGCCTGTGGGGGAAGAGGACAAAGTCTTTATAGTCCTGAGTTCCCTTGACGACAGCTATGATATGCTGGTCAACTCCCTCGAGTCTGTAGAGACTGATAAGCTGACTCTGGAATACGTGACCGGACGGTTGTATGCAGAGGAGGACAGGCGTGCAGAGCGAAAGATGACCTCAGCCCAGCTGTTGGAGCATCCCAGAGGGAACAACAGCCGGGAAGAGCAGAGGTGTCGGGAGCCGGAGAAACAGCCAGGAGGAGCTGCTGCAGACCAGCCGGTGGCCAACAAAGTAAAAAGGTGTATTTGCTGCAAGTCCAGTGGACATCTGCTGTGGGACTGCCCGAGAAAGCAACAAAAACAGCAGAAGCACAGGAGGCAGCAGAGAGAGTCTACTGCTTGGGTGTCTGCAGATAGTCAAGAAAAGGAAGAGCTGTGGGTTCTGGACAGTGGAGCTTCTCAAACCTTTTGTAAAAGAAAAGGATTGCTAATTGATGCTAGGGCTTCAAACAAAAAACATGTAAGTCTTGCTACGGGCCAGAAAGCTAATGTGGTTTGTGAGGGGGAGGTTGTGTTCCCACAGCTGGGACACACATTCAGGAATGTGTTGTGTGTGCCTAGTTTGCAAAACAATCTCCTGAGCATTCCTGATTTGGCAAAAGCAGGCTTTGAAGTAAATTTTGTGGGAGATCAGTGCCAGATAAAGCAAAATGGGGCAGTGTTGGCAAATGCTAACCTTAGAACTAATATGTATGTACTGCAGTGTGAATCTAAGGTTGCAAATGTGCAAAATGTCCCGACCCATGATATGTGTATTCATCTCCTGCACAGGCGTCTAGCTCATGCTAGCTATAAGGTGCTAAACAAAACATTGGAGTTGTGTGGGGGGATGAAAAACATTAAAAGTTGTGATAATTACTTAGACTGCAATATCTGCAAGGAGGTTAAAAGCAGGGCTTGCCCAGTAGCAAGAGCAAGCCAGAGAGAAACCAAAAAACCACTGGAGTTGATTCATGCTGATGTAACTGGTCCTTTTCCACCTAGTGTCTCCCACAACAAGTATTGTTTAATCCTAGTGGATGATTTTTCTAGATTTGGCTGGGTCTATCCATTAAAGCAAAAGTCTGACGTTGCCCAAACTTTGAAGTTCTGGGTAAGAAGGGTAGAAAGGCAACTTGGTGAAAAGGTGTCCTCTATTCAATCAGACAGGGGAGGGGAGTTTATGGCAAGCTCCCTAAGAAACTGGTTGCGTTCCCAAGGGATTAAACATAGGCTTACCAATGTGGCCACACCTCAGGAGAACGGAGTAGCAGAGCGTAGGGGAGGTGTCTTGCAGACACAAATGAAAGCATTGTTAGCAGATGCAAATCTTCCAATTAAGTACTGGGCTGAAAGTATTAAGACCGCGAATTATATTGGGAATCGCTTGTGGTCAAGGGTACTAGATGATATACCCTATAAAATTCTCTATAACAAAAGTCCAAGTTTGCAACATTTAAGAATCTTTGGGACAAAGGCATGGGTTGACATACCTGTGAAAAACCGAAGAAAATGTGGGAAAAGGGCACAGCAGTTGCTATTTCTTGGGTATGAAAGTGGTACGAAAGCCTACAGGTTTGAAGATGATAAAAACCTTTTGAGTTATAGTCGATCAGCCAGCTTTAATGAGCAAAGAAATTGGCCCAAGATACATGCAAACCTGCTGCCAGAAAAAGTTTTACTGCCGAGCATACCTGATAAGGCAGTTGAAACAAAGCTAAGAATTGGCAGCTCTCCCAGAGAAACTGAAAGGGAGGAAGTAAAGGTTGAGCATTTTTCTCCAGCTGCTAGCATGGAGCAGGGAAGAGAAGAAAGTGCAACAGGGAAAGGAGGAGGTAAATCTCCAGAGTCAATCCACCCCAAAAGCAGTCCTGAAGGTAGCCCAGGGGGTGAGGTTAATGAACCAAGGAGGTCTGCAAGAAGTAATAAAGGTCAACCTCCAGACCGTTATGGGTTCCCAGCCACCATAAACCAGGTTTGTGTAACTGAGCCAGAAAACTTTGAAGAAGTGCAAGAGTTACCTACTCTAGAGAAAGAGGCGTGGTTAAAGGCAATGCAGGCAGAGTATAACTCTCTGCTAAACAACAATGTGTTTGTACCTACAGAATTGCCTGAAGGTAAAAAGCCCATAAGCTGTAAGTGGGTTTTTAAAGTGAAAAAGCTGGCTGATGGTAGTTGTCAGAGGAAAGCCAGGTTGGTTGCACGGGGCTTTATACAGAGGAAAATGATACATTATGATGAAGTGTTTGCCCCAACAGCAAAGGCTGAAACAGTAAAATCAGTTTTAGCAATGGCAAGTCTGAGAGGGTTAAAAGTTAACCATTTTGATGTTGCCTCAGCATATTTAAATGCTCCTATTGACGCCGAGGTATATTTACAGCAAATACCAGGTTATGAGCTAGAAAAAGACAGTATGGTGTTAAAACTGCAAAGGGCACTATACGGTTTACACCAAAGTGCACGTCTATGGCATGAATGCATAGACACAGCTTTGAAAAAGATGGGATTCAAACAAAGCCTGGCTGATTCCTGTTTATATTCAGCAATGGTGCAAGGAAGTGTTTGTTATTTACTTTTGTATGTTGATGATATCTGTCTAATAACAACTGCACAAAAGCAAGTGTCTTGGTTTATAAACAGCCTAGGTAACAAATACAAACTGAAGTATTTGGGAGAGATTCAGAATTACTTAGGAGTAGAGGTTCAGAGAAATGAAGAGGGTGTTTACTCTCTGAGTCAGAAGGAAAAATCGAAAAGTTACTGAAGACATATGGAATGGAGAGGGCAAATGAGGTTGACACTCCCATAACTACCCAGTACAAAAATGAACCAGAAGGGCAAAAATGTGAGAATGCAGCAGCGTTTCATTCTCTGTTGGGTTCTCTATTATATTTAAGTTGTTGGACAAGACCCGACATAACATTGGCAGTGCACATGTTAAGCCAAAGAAGTGCAGACCCGGCTCAGAGAGATTGGGTAGCACTTAAAAGAATCCTAAGGTATCTGAAAGGCACAAAAGATTACAAACTGGTGCTGCATACAGGATATGATCAGCAAGTGTATGCATACGCTGATGCCAGCTGGGGGGACAGAGAAAATGGAAAGTCTACCACTGGCTATGCCATATATATTGGAAATGCCCTGGTTCAGTGGAAATCCCAGAAACAAACATTTGTTGCCACAAGTACTTGTGAAGCAGAGTACTCAGCCATAAGTGAATGTGTGTCACAAATAGAGTGGTTTGCTTGCCTAACAAAAGAGCTTGGAATACCTTCTGAAATGCCAATCACTGTGCTAAGTGACAACATGGCTGCACAACAGCTTGCCAACCAACAGAACTTTAAAAGCAAAAGTAAACATATTGCGATAAGATACGGAAATGTGAAAAATGCTTTGGAAAGAAATGTGTTAAAGGTACAGCACTGTAACACAAAATGTAATGTGGCAGATTTGTATACAAAATGTTTGGATGCTCCTAAATTTCGAGACTTAAGAGAATTATTGGGTCTCAAGCCTTTGACTTAAGGAGGAGTGTTGGGATTCGCAGGATACTGGATAAGTCTGCAGGCTTCAACAGGATGATGCAATACTCTGCTGGGTCAGAGTGACTCAGCAGGAGTGTGATTAGTGTAATTGACTATCACCTGTTTTAAAAAGGAAAGCCTGTTTAACAGGGTGTGGTGGTTGTGCTGTAGTGTGGTGGTGCTGTGGTGGAGAGTATTCTTTTGTAAGTACTCTATATGGACTGTTTCTTTTGTATATGCTCACATTAAAAAGGACTGCACTGAAAAACCTGGAACTCTTAGTGTTTTGCTGAAAACGCCGTGTGGAATACGCGACAGGGTCCTGGGTTGAGGTCCTGGGTTGAGGCCACTTCAGTGGAAGTTGCATCATTGGTTGCCAACCTGCCAACCTCCCTGCTGACTAACAACTTGGTGATTCTTGATTGTAAGAGAGAGGGTGGGCCTTAAACATGTCCAGCAGGCAGATATAATTTATGGGTTTGCAGGAGGCAAGAATCTCCTAAAATTGCTGGGTGCCAGGTTCTCCCAATGATGAAAGGTGGGACATTCAGTCTCAGAAGGGGGTGTGATGTCACCACAGGAAAAAATGTACTTTTTACATGAGACTTGGGCTGTGTTTTTAGGCAGGGCTTTGGGGAAGAAGGGTAGGGCCAGAGGCCGCGTGGGCTGATGGATGGACAAGCTGTGTTGAAGGAGACACAGAGATGGTGTTTTGGCTGCCTTTGAATCCAATGTTGTGCCACTGTGGGAGCAAGCCCCTCTTGAGATGTGGTGCTTGGAACCCTCTCTCCATCCAGACACAGATGTAAATATGTGTGTTGAATAAACCATATTTCATAAAGGCACTACAGCCTCTTCTGCCCCTCATTTTTCCCAAAGGAAACAAACCCTGGCTGAGTGCGAAAACCCCTGGAATTTCACAACACTCGGTAAAGACTGGGGTGGCCACTAAGAATTGCAACCTGCCCTGGGACCTTGTGATGAAGGGCAGGCAAGAAATCTATTAAAACAGAACAGAACAAAAGAAAAGAAAAGAAAAGTTCACTGCAGTGACAAGTTGCCCGGGATCCTCCTGTTGCTAAGGAGATTGGCTTTATCAAAGGCTAAAGGAAACAGAAACTCCTCCTAGAAGGGAGAATATCTTTTCTCCTCCATCTTCTCCCTTCTCTGAGCATAAGGTCACCCAGCTGTGTCTGTGAAAAGGGAAGTGAGCTGCAGTTGTTGAGGGTCTACAGAGGTTGAGGGTCAGAGAGATAAGCTGGAGCTCAGAAAGATTTTACTTATGCTGCACCTGTATGTTTGCAAATCAAACCAAATCTTACAAAACACCAACAAGCCTCTAGTGACCTCATTCAAAGAAAAGCGAGTCTGAGCAAGCACTGCAGAGGGTGGCTGTTTATTTAGCACCAAAAGAGAGGGAACACATTGCCAGGAAGAAGGGTACAGTACTAGAATTTAAATAGAAGTACCATACATCTCACCATAATAGTAAAGACTGGGAGCAGGTGATGTGGCAGCCTGCTCAGTCTGCTGTCCAGGTGCTGAAGTGTTAATGGGCAACTTCATGGTCTCTGCTCTATCTTTAAACTGGAATTGGATCAGACAGCCCTTCGAAGAGAGAGCTCTGTCTTCAGACAGCCTTTCCAATAGACAACTGTCCTCTGTAAAGCAGGATTAATTGCCACCACTGCATGGCAGTGTGGTGCTGAGCCATATTACTGTATTGTAGCGAGCCAGCTCAGGCCCATCCTATCTTGATGAGTTCACAGGGTGAAAAAGAGAATGAACAAAGGAGGGAACTTAACTGCCTGGGGCATCTAGGAACATAATTCTATGGTCTTAACCCCTTCATGCATTAACTAGCGCTAAGATTGCTAGCTATATTTGACCGCAATTTCCCACACAAATTGCCACCCCTCAGCTGCCTTTCTTGTAGGGAAAGTGAGGTGCTAAATACAGCCCTTTAATTGCTAAATTGCTCTCATCCTGTAGCAATTACTTTTGAACTGGACATAATTGCTCCTAAACATGGGGGGGGGGGTGGCACAGGTTCCTATTAGCAACAGGCCCCTGCTGTTTGTCCTGCCTGGTGGGAAGTATACGTATAGAGACTCTTTCTAGGAAGGGAAAGAAAAGTTTTGCATGCTATGCAGGCAATGAAAGCTGGATCACAGCAACCTACTGTTCTTTTCTCATCGCTCATCTCCACTTCTGCATTTACCTTGGGAGTGATTTTCAAAAAAATATTGAAGAGAGACAAACAACAGCATTTTTTTTAAAAAAAGAAGCTGGTAGAGCGTCACAATGTACAGGCCTCTAGTGGTGATGATAACACTCCAATCAGTTGCTATTACAAAAGCTACTTTAGGCGATATGCCTTGGAGTATAATAGCTCTTTATAAAGCTTCTGCTATTTGTGACTACCGGCAAAACAAATTATTATTTATACAGAACAATCAGCAGGCATGACACTTTTCAGCTGTATAACGTAAGCAATAGAGAGGTCCTTACTAGAAATGAGCAAATTTTTCTCAGAACACGTATTTGTTTACTTATTGTATTAACTTTGCACACTGTAATAGGTATGAGTTACTCGTGCGTAAACTGGTGCCTTTCTCAGTTAATTTGCCTTGTTAAACCTTTCTGACTGCACAGCCCCTTCTCATCATGGCTGCCTCAGTCACTGGCAGAATCCGTCAGTGGGCGTTTCTTGAACCTCTTCCAACATAAAAGTTGTTTGACACCCAGTCTCCTCCTCCTCCTCCTCTCACTGCGCGGGAGTCTTCTGCGCAGGGAAGGCATGGGTAGCGGAGGACCTGGGCTCTCCTCACTGATGTCCAGTGAAGAGTCCTGGAGCCCTCTCTCCAATTCCCCCGTCTGCCCCCCTTTATCCCTGGTGTTGCACTGATTGGCTTCCCCCTCTACTGAGCTGTTTCTCCCCCTGCTGCTGGGTCCTTTGCCAGCATCATCTGGGAGCCTCCCCTTCGCCTCTCGCTCCGATGTTAGTTCCCTGACACATACCCTCCTTCATCTGAAAATCCCAGAGGGATTCACAGCATAAGAATACAAAATAAAGACACAAAAAACATAATAAAAAACAAGACGAACCAATAGCCCCTACCCCCACCACATTTAAAAGAACATCAAATGATAATGAAGGTGCCAAGTGAGCTTCCCTGGGCAGAGCATTCCGCAAACAGGGAGCCACTGCAGAGAAGGCCTGTTCTTGCGTTGCCACCCTCTGGGACCTCTTATGGGGGAAACAGACAAAGAAAGGCCTTAGAGGATGATTGCAAGATCTGGGTTGGTTCATATGGAGAGAGGCAGTTCTTGAGGTACTGCAGTCTTGAACCATTTAAGGTAGGGGTCAGCAACCTAAGGCCCATGGGCTGGAAGTGGCCCATGGAGGTAGTTTGACTGGCCCCTGAGCCACCCCTGAGCCAAGCTGCCCACTCGTGTGCTGTGCTAAACTGGCACAGCACAGCATGGGGACTTGCTTCCGCGGCACCGGAAATTGTGTCTGCGCAGATGCAGAAAATTGCTCACGCGCACCTGTGATCCAGCCCACAGATGGATCTCTGCGGGACCAATCTGGCCCAGGCAAGATAAATCTTGCCAACCCCTGATTTAAGGCTTTATAGGTCAAAACCATCACTTAGAATTGGGCCTGGAAACTAACTGACTGGCAGTGCGGTAGGGCCAGGATCAGAGTAATATAATCAAACCGTCTTGCCCCGGTGAGTAACTTGGCTGCCAAATTCTGCACCAGATGAAGTTTTTGAGGCATCTTCAGAGGCAGCCCCATGTATAACACATTGCAATAATCTAAGATGTTTCCTCCACTCCCTGCCAACCCACTGTGAAAACCCACTCACTAAAGAAGGGTGCTGGGTAATGTGACAGATATTTTGAGTTTGCTAATAGCTAAAACTCTCTAGAGGTCTAGACTAAAACATTTGTGGAAACATTTATGACTTCACAGCAGCAGCGTATTATATTTCTGTAAAGGCGGCCCAGTGTCCATTTACTCCCCACCCAGAAGTTCAAAGCATGAAGAGGCACTTCTGGAACAAAATGGTATGTTTAACTAAAATCTGTGAGAGATTTAACTTTTGATGGTTTCATAAGGAGACACGGTTTCATAAAGAAGCACACACTTTTTCAGAGAAACCTTTAAACAGCACTCTTTATTGAACAAGTCTCAGGTAGACTTTCCCCACCTAAAATGGTTATCAGTGCTCTAACCCATGGGTAGGTAAACTAAGGCCCAGGGGGGCAGATCTGGCCCAATCATCTTCTAAATCCGGCTCGCAGATGGTCTGGGAATCAGCATGTTTTTACCTGAGTAGAATGTGTCCTTTTATTTAAAATGCATCTCTGGGTTATTTGTGGGGCCTGCCTGGTGTTTTTACATGAGTAGAATGTGTGCTTTTATTTAAAATGCATCTCTGGGTTATTTGTGGGGCATAGGAGTTTGTTCATTCCTCCCGCCCCCAAATATAGTCCAGCCCCCCACAAGGCCTGAGGGACTAGCCCCCCACTGAAAAAGTTTGCTGATCCCTGCTCTAACCAGTAACACCCACTTCTAGGATTTAACTTTCTCCCAGGGACTCAAAGGTGGGTTGCTCTCCCTAGCTAACCCCACCCAGATAGTTCAAACCCTAACTGCCCACACTGACAGTTACTACCCACTCAGGTAGCCAAAGACACCCCCCCATCATCCCCGCAGAAAGTCCCTCTCCCCATCTAGCCAATCCCCTACCTCTAACCAAGGCAGCCCTTATCTGACTGTTAAACTGTCAACAGCTCACTTAAATTCCAGTCCTCTCTTCTGATTGGCTGTTGGTCTGACCAGGGCTCACTGGTTGTCGGGTTAAGAAGAGGCTGACCCAGGGTGTGTCCATCACCCACCCAAATAAAAATACGGCTGTGGACGATCCCAGCCCCTACCTCATATTCCCCACATTTTTGTGGCTACTGCCATTCTCCCACACAATGCCCTGGAATAACATTAGAGCTTCATCTGCATTACTATTACTACTACTACTACTACTATACTACATTTAAAGCAGCTTCATACAAATTTAAAAAGTCATGGCCTCCCCCAAAGAATTCTGGGAGCTGTAGTTTGTTAAGGGTTCTGAGAGTTGCTAGGAGATCCTTATTCCCCTCACAGAACTACAATTCCCAGAGTTCTCTAGGAAAGCAGATGGATTGTAAAACCACTCTGTGTCTACACAGTCAGAAGTTCTCTCTCTGTTTCTGAATTGACACACTTTACATTTCAGAATGAAGTTTGATCTCAGAGAAACATAGGAAGGTGCCTTATTCCAAATCAAACCTTGGGTCAGCTACCTCATTGTTGCCTATGGCACTGACTGACATCAGTGGCTCTTTAGGGTTTCAGGTGGAATTTCCTCCACAGCCCTACTTGGAAGTGTTTGGAATTTGACTCAGGCTCTATTGCATACAAAACGATGCCTTGCCGCTGAGCAACAGCCCTTCCCCAACTGTTTGGCTGATGGAAAGTGCACTACATTGCCATATGTTCAAGACCATTCCCAGTCAAATCCTCTTGGAAAGTCCCCAAAGCAGGCCAGGCCAGCTGTTACCTGCCCCTAACTCATAGCAAACATCTCCCAATAAAACTTAACTTATCTGACTGGCTTCCTTGAATAGTTCTGGTAGATCCCCTGCTATAATTGACATTTTAATTATAATTTTGATATTAAAATATACTTTAATAGCCCTCAAGATAAAAACAACAACAACCTAGTACTGTGGGGTTATGGAACAGAAATGGGAGGAATATACTGAGGTATTTATGTAAGGTGTGATTGGTAGCGAAAGGAAAGTCATCTGCTTAAAGAGCGGGAAAGTGCAGAAAAGCTTTATAGTCTGTTTATTACCTTAGCAGACATTCAGAGTGTTTGCACACAGCAGTTTAAAGGTGGTTCAAGGCATCCCATGAATGCACTTTTTTTTGGTATCATCTACACAATGTCATCCTATCCAAGTAGCAGCTTGCACTCCCCTCCCATTTAATTTGGAATATGGGGATTGTGGTTCATAGGGGTGAGCCCAGTTGCCCCACCATGGATGTCCCTGGGCACAATTTCATTTAAGCCATGAACAAAGATAGGGGCAGAAGGCTAGTCGTGGCACACACTCCATGGCACCAGCACCTGACAGCTGAAGCCCCCGTCTCACTTTGTCAAATGGCTGGGCCATCCCTGAAAAAGCCCACCCTCATGAGTGTATAGGAGCACTACATCTGTGCAAAGTTTGGCAGCATATAATCATTTATTTAATTAACTGATTCGATTTCTCTCCATCATATACAATCTCAGGGAGGATTGCGATGTAAAATCACAGTACAGCTAAAACAACATATAGGCAACGTGAAGCTTGTAAAAGGGCACTATACTTGAATTATTTCAATTTCTGATCTCCAGGGGGAAAGGGGATGACAGACAAGCATTTCCCAGCCTTGTTCTTCCAGGCCCCTCTTAACAATCTCATTGCCATCTATTTCCTAGCTTCTTTGCTGCTTCCTGCACTCCTGTTCTCATCACGTCCTCTTTGGACTTTCTTTACATTCCCCCTTCATTTTGTTTGCTCCATGCTTCTGTGATGTCACCACAGTGCAATGCAGCCAATGGCAAGGGAGGTCTCTTGGAAGCCCACTTCTGATGGCCTCAGATTTGAAGTGTTGCTTTTAAAAATATCTATATATTTAGCTGGCTGCACATCCTTTGACATCTCAAAAGGTAGCAAAGATAGGTGCTGATAGGTGGTGTACTTGTGATATGAAAATCAACATGAAAGTAAAGGTGACAACTATAGCCTGGCTAAAAACCAGAGTCTTGCATTATGGAATAGATGGAAACAAATAATTGCAGCAGACAAGCTTTTAAAAGCCTGACACCACTTTGCATGTTGATAGTTACTTTGAAACTTTAAACTGGATGTGCCTGTGTATTTTGTACAGTGCCTTCCCCTGAGTGGCTGTTTTAACTGGCATTTCACGAGCGGAGGGTCTTTAACCTCGAGGTATTAAAGCATAAAACTGAAGAATAAATTGCACTTTCACTGGGCATCATTAAAATAAAAACCTCGTAAATCTACTTCCCTTCATTACATATCCTTTCCTCTTCAAAATGGATTAATGTCTTCACCAGAGAGCAGAAACTAGGAACAAGCCACTTCATTGCTATAGCAACATGGGCTACAAGCTAATGCATCCTTCCTCTGTTGTAAGCACTATTTGATAAAATTCCGCACACCAGCCAGATGCTCTCTGGATGTTCTGTGCTACAGCTGAAGAATGGCACGTTGTAGCTGAGGCTCCAATACTTTGGCCACCTCATAAGAAGAGAAGACTCCCTGGAAAAGACCCTGATGTTGGGAAAGATGGAGGGCACAAGGAGAAGGGGACGACAGAGGACGAGATGGTTGGACAGTGTTCTTGAAGCTATGAACATGAATTTGACCAAGCTGTGAGAGGCAGTGGAAGACAGGAGTGCCTGGCGTGCTCTGGTCCATGGGGTCACGAAGAGTCGGACATGACTAAACGACTAAACAACAACAAAAATGCTTTTGGGTGTGACTAAGTTATATCAATGCCATTGGTGGAAGATTCCAAGAGCAGCCCAGTTCCTCTTTCCTCCTCTAAATTAGTATAGGGGGTACAGTCTCATGGGAATTATTATTATTACTGGTTGGTGCAATCTTAGATTACGTTTGGTATTAACCTCATAGCATTAGGCTGCTGATGCTGCAATATGGCCTTTTTATGTATGCCATGGATTGAAAGGAACAATAATCGCTAATAGTATGGGAGAGTATACTTGTGTTTTGAATGTGCAGGCATAGATTGAGGTGTGTGTGTAAGTGGGTTTGGAATTAATGTGGATATTGAGCCAGCGGAATCCTGTATTATGCGCCCCCCCATTTTATCTACTGTGCAAGGGTGAGAGCCAAAGCATTGTGAGCAGACTGAGTAGCACTATAGGCTTCTCCTCCTCCAGCCCCCAACACATCCCCAAAATCTGCTCCAAAAGGTTAGAGGGAACCGCTTGGAGCAGATTCTGATACATGTGTTTGGAGACTGGAGGGGAGAACCCAGAAGTTATCTTGTGCTAGTGGAGTGCCTTTTGTACAAGTGGGTGGATGTAATTGGATCTCACCCTCTGTTATTTGGTGCTGTGGTCTGCTTGTCCTTGTAAACTACTTTGCAATCTTTTCCAATTAAACATACTTGAAACAACAACAGCTTTTCTTGACACGATGAATGGGAGATATGTTGGTTCAGATTTGTCTGTCTTCTACCTTACTTTGCCTCATGGCAGCCTCTTAAATTCTAAGCCACAAGTTGGCTGAACTGGATTGGAACTACAATCCTAAACACATCGACTTATTAGGAAGACCCATGTCCTGTATGGTAAAATTTCCTTCCAGGCTGGATTATTTTAAGATTACATCCTGCCATAGGATCAAAGACTTCCAGAATCCTGAGCCATGGCAACATAAAATGATCTTAATACAGTTCAAAGCATTTTATAGTTAATGGTAGTTCTATTTTAATGTGGGGGGTGGGGGATCCTAGTCTGTCTCCTCATATGAATTGGGATCTTCAGAATTCCTCACAGCAAAGGAAGGATCTATCTCTTTGACCTCAGATGCTTGACACAACTTATTTGGAGATTTCTGTTTGGGAAATGTTTTATCATGCCATTTGGGTGTTGTTCACACACCAGGGCAAAATGCCAGAATCCTGCTTGCTTCTTGCAAGGCCTTTTGAAATGTTTGGCCTAGTCACTGCGAAGCGTGTGTTTTTTCCATTATTATATGAGGATGTTTATTCCAAGCAGAAGCTTTGCTCTTTTCATGGTGATGGTGCTGCAATTTCGTGTGAAACGAACAAAATGAAAAGGATTGCAAGTACTATTATGTTTGCCCTAAAGTCAAGTGCCTGGATTTGTACAAAAGGCTTTGAAGTGTTCACTTGCATAATTATTGATTCGTAAACATGGTGTTTGTTATAGAAAAGGCTGAAAACAGCCACTGGATACCAATTGCAGTGGCAGAATGTTATCCTTTCAGGTGCTTTAAAAGCAAAAGTTTGTTTGCCTCTTTTGTGGCTGCATGAAGACTGACTGACCAAGATCTCTTGGAAATAACCCTTAGTATACTGAGTAGGATTTATCTACATTATGTATGCTCTTTTAGAACCTGAAGGGACCTCCAGTGTGGCTAAAAAAATAAGCACGGTAAAAACAAAACAAAACAGAACACAAAACTGTGGACAACCAGGGTAGCCAGTGGTTTAAAGTGTTGGTGCAAAAGAAAAATATAGGACGAGAATTCACTAGGTGCCAAGATCCAGGTTTGGGGCAAGTACTCTTTGGTGAAAGAACCTCAGCAGAGATTTTATATATATATATATATATATATATATATATATATATATATATATATATATGCTTTCGTATATATATATATATATATATATTGGTTTTACAGAATTTTTTAAAACAATACAAACATATAAAAAGACATACAAACACGTATAATTTCATAACCTTATTTTCATAAACCTTGTTTCTCAGACTCCCCCATACCTCCCCTTTCTGCATCCCTATGTCCAAATTTTTTCAGCAACTTCTAATGATTCTGTCAGGAGTATGTCTTACTAATCCTTCCTTCAGTCTATTCTTATATCGCTGTAGCCCTTTCATTCTCAAAGCCTTGACATTTTAACATTCATCAAGTTTATAATAGTCCTTAAGATAGATTTTAAATTTCTTCCAGTCTTCTTCCGTCGTCTCCTTCCCCTGGTTGCGGATTCTGCCAGTCATCTCAGCCAATGTCATAACCTCAGCAGAGATTTTAAGGCACAAAATATGCAGCAAAGCAAAGCTTGGAAATATAGGCTGTTTGACCTTTAAAATATGCCCTTCCAAGTTTCCCTCCTACCCCGGCATAGGAAAAGACTACACTTTTGATAAGTTAGAAATTGATTTATTTACAAATTCTTCAAAGGTCTGGTTCATGTGCTTTTCCATTCATCAGTCAGTAATACATAGCTTAGTTACTAAGTGACAAAAGTTCCTAGATTAATCAAGAGTGGCTTGTGAGAGCCATGCGGTTGAGCTGGAGCAACCAGCAGAAACCTCTTCACACGCTGAGTTTCTCAGGTAGACTGGGGGGTGGGCAGGCAGTAGGCTTGATTACTTATTTCCTTCCAAGGGAAGTGACATAGCTAAGCCTGGCAGGACAGCTTACTCTATGGTATTAACCCCCTCATGCATTAATTAGACTTAAGCAAGTTGATTATATGAGGCTGGTTATCCCACATAAAGAACCCTAAGAAGAGAGATGAGAAGGGACCTTGGCATTGCCCAGCCACACTCAAGACTGACCAGGTCACCTGGTCACAAGTCTTCCCCACAATAGCAAGCTGTTGTGTGTTTCTATTTAAACTGTAGTCATTATTTCTAATTCTGCATCTTTCTATATAAATTAGCACATGCAGATTTTATGTAAAATGACTTTCTGTTTTCCTTTTGTGTTCCTTCATTTTAGGCAATGTGTAAATAGCCACTCTAGGCAATACTGAATCTTAAATGGTATCAAAAACAATATTAAAATATCAAATGTAACCCCCCCCCCATATTAGACATGTGAACATATGTAATGATGAACAACATATTCCCACATGGATTAAAACACGCATCCTCGACTCTTTCGGGGCTTCTATGTCTCTTAATTAAACCAGATTTACAGTAGCATACAACCACTTTGTCCATGTCTCATTTATCAGTACAATCATTTTAATGGACCCAAAGCAATAGGAAAATCCATTTAATTGGATTGGTATTCTATCATTTTAATATGACAGCCACAATTACTTCCAACACCCAATTGGGGTAATTTCGGGTGCAATTACTGTCACTCACAATTAGCCATATTAAAACTGCCAGCAAAATGTAAGCAAATATTTCATGCATTTTGCCCTCTCGTTACAGCTCTGCAGATAAGGAAAGGCCCACTCCTAATCCTGCTTTCAGTACTTTATGTACAGTCGCTCACAAAAATTAGCAGGACGCCATCTCCTAAGGCTGGCAGCGTGGGAGAATCAGCGGTACCTGACCTTTCCTGAATGGCCAGGTAATGTGAAAAGACTGGCGCCCACGATATATACGGTTGTAGATCAAGCCATTCAGGTGCTCGACAACTCTGCTGTTTTTACAGTCCCTGGCAAAGTACAAAGGTGGGAGGATTATTTTGTCCTCGGTGGCCATCATTCATGACTGACAGGCTGTGTTGAGTTTGGTGAATACTGAATTTGACACATCTAACCAGGTGGTCATAGAATCATAGAAGTGTAGACCTGGAAGGGTTGTCTCCTCTGCCCATCAGCCAACTGCAGCATCCATCATTCAGAGACCACTTCCAAATATTTTCTTGCATTGGACTGTCACAAATCTAAGTGAAGACCAAGGACTTGGAGAATTGGTTTGTCTTAGATGGAAACATTACGAGCAGCTTGACCAATCCATTGTCTCCTTCGACACAGGGTTTGGCAACTTGGGAAGCACGCCAGTCTGCCAGCAGATGGCACTTACTTACCACTTAACTGCATTATCTCTGAAGGGTCCCTAACTTCCAAACTCACCAGGTGAGCAAAATCAAAATAACTACCTTCCCTCTGCTTGCATTTGTGTCCAAAAGCTGCACAGGGAAGCAGCGGCTCCAAGTTTAGTTCCACACATGAATATTTCTGGCATCACTTTGCACTTGTACACTCTGTCACTGTTAACTCTGTGTGACAAAAGGCAGGAACTCCCCCTTCAGTTAACGGAAACACCACTGAGTGGGAGTCTCCAGAATAAGGGCCATCCGAGTCAAAGAAGAGAAGAAAAATATCCACAATGAGCAGTAGGACTGAAGCACTTTTAATGCTGAGTCTCTCTGGTTTGCTCTGGGAAAGAAGCGAGGACTCTTCTTCTTTTACAGCCCCTCACACGCAGAGGCCTTCCCACAACAGGGTACAAACTGAGCTAAATCCCAGGTCGACATCACAGTCTAACACCACATATTTCAATGTAATTTATTGACCTGGCTGGAATGTGGTTGAGTTGCTGTTGTTCTCTGTGCGCCTTAAGCATTTCGAATGAGGTGGGGATTTTCTGCCACAAGTTAGAACTTGTGGACATTTCAAAGGGAGGGGATGGAAATTAAGTTGGGAAGGAGGGAGAGGAGTTCTTCCAACTCCGCAGCCCCCCAGCTCTAGTACTCATTTAATTATGAAAAGATAATTGTGGGGGGCAGGTGGATTTGATCTGAAGGGGTCAATCTCCTTGCATCTTAAAAGGATCCTTCAGGAAGGATAGGCTTCCACGGTGCACCTAACATGCTCCCAGCGCAATTTCTGTTCTTATTTTCAGGTTGCAAGAGTAGTTCGCTTGCTTCCCTTTAGCTATCCCCTCCCCAGGCCCCATCCGGCAAGAACGATACATGTGAGGTGCCCTCCAAGGCCAGGAATGTTTTCCAGCACTACAAGTACAAATGCAACATCCACACATTGTCATTTGGAAAGGAAGAACCCATGGCGGTGGGCCATTTCTCCTGTTTTCCGGCATGCCCTCTTCCCATGTAGATGCTACAAGTGGATGTCCTCAGGTTGACATACTACTCTACTGATCTAGAACACTGTATCTACTTCTTAAGTGCCACTGAAAGACACTCTGATCCCAACAAACCCTCCCTGTTGTGTGCAGGTTATCACAGATGGCCAGCCTGAAAGTGACTTCGAAACAGAAAGTTAGGGGAGGAATGAGGACTGGGGCCTTTTTTTGATGTGGCACCCTCCTTACGGAAAGCCCTCTCTAGGGAAAGTTGCCTGGGCCCATGCAATCCCCAATCTTAGGGAAAGTGGTCCGTTGTCTCTAGGAACAGAGGCAATATGTCTCTGAATACCAGATGTTGAGTAGCAATAGTAGGAGAAGACCACTGTCTTCACTTCCAGATTGTGGGCCTTCTGTAGGCTTCAGCTTACCCATTGCAGGTTACCCAGTGCTGGACTGGACAGGAGTTTGGTCTAATCCGAGAGGGTTCTTCTTACATTCTAATAATTATGAGATGCTGCAATTTATGAGTTCAGGAATGGATGTACAGTGGTACCTCGGGTTAAGAACTTAATTCCTTCTGGAGGTCCGTTCTTAACCTGAGGTACCACTTTAGCTAATGGGGCCTCCTGCTGCTACTGCCATACGAATTCTGTTCTCATCCTGAAGCAAAGTTCTTAACCCGAGGTACTATTTCTGGGTTAGCGGAGTCTGTAACCTGAAGCGTCTGTAACCCGAGGTACCACTGTACCTTGTATTCAGCAGGAGTCTTCTGTGCCAAACTTTTTTTTGGGGGGGGGGTTCCTGTAAATTCTTTTTTTTAATAATAATTTTTATTAGTTTCCAATTACAAACCAATAATAGCCTCATTACTGTGCCTCATAAATGTTTCCTGAAAACAAAATTAACACCACTTTACTTGTTTTTAACTTTTTATGAAGTTATTGTTTGGTTTGGTTTTTATACTGCTGTAAACTGCTGTGACAGTTTTATGATACAGCTGCCTATAAATATTTTTTTCTAAATAAATACTGGAATTTGACATACCTTTGTGAACCATCATGAGACTAAGAAAATACATTCCATGGCCTTTACTGTTACCAAGTAGGCCCCCATCAACAGACTAAACACAGGCAAGAAAAAACTACATTTGAGCTTTGTTTTCTAAATCAATACAGTTTCTCAAATTTATTTTTAAGAATTACTTCTAATATATCTTTTTCACAGAAGGAGGGTATAGGGAATGCTCTCATTCCATCTGTAAACACTGAAATACAGATCTGGGAAACAAGGGAAGAGACACAAAAAAGTGCATTTTACAAAATTATCAACTAAAATATATTTTACATGTATTACATTTCAATTTAAATTCTACTGACTGCATTTTCAGTTTCAAAAATATTTCCATATCTAATAGATTAAAAAAGCATGAAATATTTTCATTTCAGATAAGACATTTCAAATCATTTACATGCTGCCCGCAAAACAGCATAAAACAACCACACAAGTCTTTAAACAATATTTCTTGGCCTGAAGTAGATTCTGACAATATCAGAAGCACGGAAGGGTTAGGGGTTCTCCTCTCCAGATAGGGGGCTTCTAGCCCACCCCCGAACCTGGGCAGATATACAATTTCTTTCCATTTGTACAATTGTGTGAGTTTGTTTTCTTTGTTCCTGCCTGGAGAGGAGGCAGGACGAAGGAGGAGGAGGAAGCAGTCGCAGACATCAGATTTTTCAGGAAATGAGTCTGGTCTCTCTGTTTTCCCAAAAGCTCTTTCTTCAGGGCAGTAGCACCCTGAACATGAGTCTCGAATCAAAAGCTGTGAGGATTCCCTTCACTATACCATGAACAACACTACTATTTCCCCCCTCCCCGGAAAAAGAGGATACCTAGCAACGTGGTTTCTTTCCCCCACCCCCAATTACAGGGGCGGAGAAAGGAACCCCAAATCTGATTCTGCATAGATCAGACTACTCAACTCCTAACACACACACACACACACACACACACACACACACACACACACACACACACTTTCCCCATATCATTCTGGGAACATTCCCTATTCCAGTCATTCTCTTTCCCCTACAATTCCCTCTTCAACCAGGCAAATGGAAGAACAGGCAGCAACTACGGAACCCACAGTATTGCTCCCAAACCACCCCAGCATACCTCTAGACTGAAAAGAGTGATGCCAGCCCTACCCTTCCTTCCCTCCAATCTGAGCCTCCCTCATGGTCAGGCTCTCTCGCCTGCTTGAGGGAAATATCACATGGAAACTTCTGTTCCATTCCTGTGCTATAACAAGGTGTGCTTCGTAGCACCGGAAACTCCCAAGAGCCCCCTGACATGCCCAAGCAATGGTTACGGGGGGAAACAAAGCCATTACTTTGGCACTAGCCAGCTTGGATCAGCCACAGATTCTTGCTCGGAATTAGGGTGGGGATTTCCCCCGTAACGGCAGGGAGCAAATCCTTTCCCTACTAAAACACAGTAGGAATCGTCTCCTCGTGACCTTGAGGTATAACCAACCATCTCTTGCTTTGACCTTCTCAACCTCTCTCTCTCTCTCTCCCCTCCCCATCACTTTCCCATCTTTGGTATGATGAGCAAAATCTGCAGATCTCCACTCGTGCTCATGGCACAAGGAACTGAACATGGCAGGGCTACTTCCTCCGGGCCAGGCAGGCAGAGAGAGCCCAGGTGGCGAGACTCCATTCCAGCCTGCGGGCAAGTACTACTTCTACTTGAAAAAAGACGACAATATTAAAGCCGTAGGAACATTTCTATCATCGTATAACACTAGTTCAGTTCAGAACACTCCCTCCCCCAACACACACACACCCAAAAAGTAACCCCCACAGGTCCCTCGTTCGGGTGAGCGACTCTGGCCATCAGCAAGCACATCGACTGGTCCAGTGTTAATTCTCATTCTTTAGAATTAGTGCAATCTACAAATGGAATCCCAGCTTGGTGTGACCGGTTCAGCGGGCTCTTCGTATGCTGTCCTTTGGTTTGCTTTTAGAATTAACTGAAATAGCTTCGTGTTAAAGCCAAAACTAAAGTAGTTTTTTCTTTCTTTCTAACACCTATACATGTAAGGCAAGAGGCAGAAGTATCCGTAGGAATCAGGTAGCAAGTTTTTATTCTCTCTCTCCAAAATGCAAACCTCTCATTGGTCAGTTCCTTTTGGGAGCCAAAGAGTCTCGCCTTGGTGGGCATGCTCAGATGTCAGTGTTAAGAGGAGATTTTTTTGGGGGTGGGGTGGGGAGGTGTTTGGGAGAGGAGAGAGGTAGGCAGGCAAAAGCAGACCAGGCTGGTCAAGTTAGGATGCCTGTTTCGAAAAGAATGCAGTTCAAGCGGTACAACGTCCTTGCTAACTCTGGCTTTTAAGCCCTCCCCGAGGACGCTGGAGTGTGCAAATCCAGGTTCTACAAAGGGCTGGAAATAAGAGCAAAGAAAATGGAATCGGGATGGGAAAGAATATCCACTCTTTCAACCAGCAGAAGGGATGCCTCTCCAAACATCTGGAGGGAAGGTATCGGTTTTGTAGCAGCTGTCAATTAAGCCCTGGGAGCTGTTCAGGTGCTTGCCCACTTCTGAAGCAGTGATCCTTAAGGTTGGACCCTGTTTCCTCTCATGTGTGTGTGTGTATTAAATCTACGCAGCTTTTCATAATGGTCTGAAGTAATCCCATTGCATCTTTCCCACTTCCTGCTTTGGAGCTGAAGCTCAAAGCCAGTCAGGAAAGCAAACAACGGACTGGACAACCCCAGAGAGCAAGTGTGGTCCTCCTCCCCTTACCAAATCAAAACATGTTCAGCATGTGGCAAGGATAAACGTCTCCCAAACAGGGGTGCTTCTCCAACCTCAAGTATGACACTGATCAGAAGGATCTCTGCCTCAGCCTTCATATCGAGGACGCGAGATCAAGGGCCCACAGCAGCTCAGCTCTCTTCTGCACTAGTTCCCCTTCTGTATGCTCCAACCATCCCCAAGACTGGCTCTGGATTCAGTTTATACTGGCTTTTATCCCCTGGACCACCCTGCCCTTTCCCCTCCCCCCTCCCTCCCCCCTTATAAGATGCTCATTGTACATATATAGATATAGATATAGATTTACAGAAGCAAGTACCTATATCTATATACACACACACACATTTCTCTATAGATATATATTTCCATTTATGCTCTTTATATGAAGTGCTGTGCTTTGAACATCTGCCTCGGCAGGAAATCTGCTCCCCAAACGCAGAGGATAGGGCGCTTGGGCATCCCCTCCTGTGCCCGAGGGCCGGGCTCCACCAAAGCACGTGCCGGCAAGGAGGTCAGGCTGCCCTCGGCTCTCCAGCCGCCGCCACTTGTCAACCCCACGGAGCTGCAGAGCTCGGCTACTGCGGATTCTTCAAGATGCGCCCATGCCGGAAGTCGTAGACATGGCGGCAGAGGAAAACCAACTCAGGGTCAGTGTCCTCTGGCACCTTGCGATGGGCAGGGGTGGAATACTCTTCCGACGGAGGAACCATCACGGCTTTCTTGCCCGGGATCCCCTCCACTCGACGCTTCGCCAAGGCACAAAATCTGCAAAGTAAAGAATAATACTACATTTTTAGCATTATTAAATTCATATAGAACAGAATAAATGTCTAGTTGAGCCTCTCTAAAGGGCAAGCAAAACCAAGACTCTGGAATTGGTTATAGTGATCTTCCCATTTTGAATCTGCCAGAAAAATGAGAAGAGGACCTTGAAGGCCCATGATGCACTGATAAGACCTCAGAGAAAACACATGGAAGAAATGTATAGTAATGTGGCCCTACTGACTGCTCTGCTCCACCCCAGCCATGTAGAAATCCAAAGAAAAACTCCCCACATGTTCTGTTGACAAGGGTGACTGGGGGGCGGGATTCACTCGGTAAACAGCAATTGGACTGTGGATGATCAGCAGAAGCTTCTCTCTGCTCTTGCACTGTTGAATCCGTATCATTTGCATGCTGAGTTTGTGTAAGCATAGACTGGATTACTGCAGTGTACTTTATGTGGGGCTGCCCTTGGAAGCTCCAACTGGAGCATACTGTGGCAGCCAGACTGCTCATGGGGGCACCTGCCCATCTACTACTGAGCCAGGTTCAAGGTCCTGGTATTAATTTACAAGGCCCTGAACACCTGAGGTCCTAGGTAGCTTAGGGACACTTGAACACTTCTCTTCCAGCTCAATCACTGAAATCATCATCAGAAGCATTGCTAGTTGTTTCTCAAGTTCGCAAGGCTCATTTAACAACAACAAGTAACTGAGCCATTGGTGTCATGGACCGAGTCTTGTTGAAAACTCTGCAAACAGATTCAGCAGACGCCTTCTGTTTCAATATTTTAATCCCACTAGGGTTATGCTGGCTATTAAGAATGTATCTTTCCACAATAGTTAGCTTATTTCTCAATTAAGATTTTTTTATATGTGGCTTTTGGTATGGTTTTATGTATATATTGTTGTAAGCTGCTCTGATACTATTTATGAATCATGGTATAGAAATAATTTATATGAATAAATAAAATGAATAAACAAACAAACAAACAAACCAGTTTTAACCCAATCTGATTTTTAAAAATTATACAGTGGTACGTTGGTTCTCGAACTTAATCCATTCTGGGAGTCCGTTCGACTCCTGAAACGGTTCAGCATCCAAGGCGAAGCTTCCGATTGGCTGCAGGCGCTTCCTGCACTCAATTGGAAACTGCAGGAGCCGCGTCAGATGTTTGGCTTCCGAAAAATGTTCGCAAACCGGAACACTCACTTCCGGGTTTGTGGCGTTCGGGAGCCAAGCCATACGACTACCAAGGTACCACAGTTGTACAGTCATACCTCAGGTTACAGACGCTTCAGGTTGTGTTTTTTTGGGTTACGGATGTGCCTAAACCTGGAAGTACCGGAATGGGTTACTTCCGGGTTTCGGCAGTCACGCATGCGCAGAAGCACCAAATCACAACCCGCGCATGCGCAGGCGTGGCGCTGGGGTTGTGAACGTGCCTCCCGCACAGATCACATTAGCAACCCAAGCATCCAATGTATTCCCTTTTCACAAAGAAATGCACAAGGCAGTCTTGTTTATTAAATGAGGAAAACAACAGTCAAATTATTTAAACAGGAGCTTCTTTTAAAAGGGCTAGGGAAGATATAGGCGGTTTGGCACTCTCAATTCCGTCCTACTGCACAGCTTAATCATAAGGCCTGGCCACTTCTTTATCTTATATGGCCCCATGGTCTAGATAGGCGAGGATTGCCTTGGACGTCAAAACTATTTTATAACAATGAAATACTTTAGGAAACCAACAGCTCACAACTACAAAATTATACAGAAGGCTGCTCCCTATAGTCCAGACAAACGTCCTTTAATAATACACAGGAGCTTAGATACACTTAGCAAACATTAAATGTTCCTTCTAAAACGGATTCAAATTTCTCTACTGGGGGAAGAGAGATTCTCATGCCTTAAGCTGTCTTTACTGTTAGTGGGGTGTGGTATTCTGATTAAGACTGTGGATTATAAAACGGCACTCTTCAATTTCTTAAACGAGCTTTTAGCAATTCTCCCCCCAACCCCAGTTTTACTGAGAGAGGAATGAGTTGGCAGGTGGGTGGTGAGTGGACAGTTTTTTGTTTAAACTAAAACAGGAAAGAGGCCAAAGCGGTAATACTCTTTTCTCCTAGACATACCAAGAATAACCAACTGAAAATGGATTGAGATGCCCAGACAAGCACGATTAATGCCAAGGCAGAGAGAGAAGGAACACACCCATCAGCAAATGCAGCAAAGCAAAGCAGACAGCATGCGTGGAAACTGCCTTTCTGGAACTCTGAGACAACAGCAAAAGCAAGGTAAGAGCACCACCTACCTGCAGTATTCTGCAAAGGTCAGGACATAGCACTTCTCCTCGATACAGGCAACACTGTTTTCATCCTGATGTCGGGATGCAAAGATCTCATTCTGCAAGAGAGAACACAGTTGGGACCGTAGAAATGCATAGCAAAACTTCATGTGCAGGGGAGGCAGTTGTCCTGTGCATACTTTTGTCTCTGGCCTGCTAAGACATCATGCCTGCATATTTCTCTGCCAGCCACTTTGAATGTAGGCCGTGAGGCAACTTCTCATGGGACACATATGAGGTGGTGTTCCAAGTAGAACCTATGAGCTGTCGTCTTTTTAGACCAGCCTTTGCAAACCTGGTGTCCATCAGATGTTTGGAACCCAAAGTCACCACCTGGAGAGCACCAGTTTGGTGAAGGTAGTTTTAGATTATATAAGGCATTCGCTGTTGAGATTCTCCTTTAACTTTCTGGGAACTAAACTGACCAATCTTAATGTATGGGTACTAAGGAGCAAGTCCAATTAAAATTAATCTCTTGATCCCATGTCTCACAGGGTCACACCAATCTACCTGATCACATGCAGGGGGAGGATGCTCCAGACCAAGTGTGACAGGAAGTCCTCCTGGCTGGAGTAACATCCACCTGTGTGTCCACTCAGGGCAAACAGGAAATGTTGTACTTGACTGCTTATGTTACATCCCATAGGTCTCTCTCTCTCTCTCTCTCCTTGTAGAGTCTTGTGACCTTTGAAGATGTGGCCGTGTATTTCATAGAAAGCCAGGGTGCCCTGCTGGACCCAGACCAAAGGATTTTGTATAAAGATGTCATGATGGAGAATTATGGGAACGTGGTCTCATTCAGTAAGGAACTTGACTTGACGTTCTGTAAGAACTTGAAGGATGGGTATCGCCTCTCCATCACTGGACAAATAAGGAGTCTGTATTAATTTAGATTTCTTCAGTAATTCCTTCCCCCTCTTCCTAACTTATTACACCTGGGTGAGTTGCATGATATACTTAAAAAGGTAAAGGGACCCCTGACCATTAGGTCCAGTCGTGGCCGACTCTGGGGTTGCGGCGCTCATCTCACTTTATTGGCCGAGGGAGCCGGCGTTTGTCCGCAGACAGCTTCCAAGTCATGTGGCCAGCAGGACTGTGCACAGGATTACAGCCTTAATTTAATCTCAACAGCCACAAGGCTTCTAAGCCTTACTAAAATTCTATCATTTAAATGATTCACGTGAAGGTTGCTGGCATCTGATTGTCCTGATAGACAATGGAGTGTGCCTCTGGGGGTGAAGTCAAACAGCTGTATTAGCAGCACCAAAGTGACCTCCCTGGGGCACAAACCTGGGCAGTGTTTATGGAGGTCCAGGGCTGCCCAGACAACAAGACCCACCCCCCTTCTTTTAACTTGAAAGGCAAGCAATAGCATACTCTTTCCCCCTGTGTCATTCTAGAACAGATATGAAGCAATCAGGAGTGGCTGAATCATCCTGTCAGCAGGCCAACATAGCTAGAACTAGTTTGATAAAAGGAATTCTAGGGTGTTGCGTTTTTTTGGTGCTGAAGAAACAAGGAGAGCATTTTTGTTTTTGCTGCTTCGATCGTTTGTGAGCTGAAACGTACGAGTTCCAAGGCATTTGGCAACCAAGGTACAACTGTACAGGTAACTCACAACTTATGCACATTTAACTTGCATGCATTCAAAAAGGGGAAAGATGTTCACAGAGGTAACGGCACACTTCCAAAGCAACAACAAGTTGACTGTAAAATCATGAATGTTCTGAATGAGGCAGTAGAGGGATGATTTTACACCGGAACTCAGATTACTTGCCAATTTATGAGATTATTAGAAGATTCCAAATGTTTTGAAATAGGCAGCACCTGTTAATCACTCTCCCTTCTCCCTGCAAGAAAATGACAGCACAATGATCCCCACCTGATCATACAAACCACCACACAGACACACTCAACTCACCTGATGCATGCTAGGATTGCGGCCTCCCTGAGTGTGCTCTGGTCTGTAGTACCACAGGAGGCTCATCATCAGCTCCCCTGGAAGCAGACAAGGTAGGTTTTCAAAGAAATCTCGCGCATCAGCAGGAGCACAGACATAGCAAAAGAAAGAGAGCTCCCAGCATTCCCTCGACTATAAGGTGAGCCTGACTTCATGGCAGAAATAAGAGTTGTGCATACTCATACATTTCTGCACCACTCTGGAATCGTTTCAGGAAGGCTCGTTAAGAAATATTTAAGTAAGTTATGTGACACTCCCCACTTTAAAAAAGTTGTGCGTGTCTTCACCCACAAAATTAACAGTCATGGAAGCAGTTAATTATTTGCCCGGGGTTGAATGACTTGTTCTAGTCAGCTTAGTCTTTACACTGCAGCTTTGGGTCAGCCTGTTTAGACTTCCTCCGGGCTGCTCAGATTGTCTCAAGAGCGACAACCAACAGCTTCTACAAACAGGGGGGTGGTTCTGCCGTTTCAAAGCAAGGCAACACGGTTGTGGGTTGAAGCTTTATCTGAGCAATGCTCTTCAACCTTGACTTCCCATATGGATTGGACTACAGCTCCCATGATGCCTGACCATTGAGCTAAGCTGGGAGGGCAAGATAGGAGCTATAGTCCAACATCATCAGGGAACCAGAGGCTAAACTAAAACTGGATTAGAGAGCTCTAGAATTCCAAACCGCTTTCTCAGCCACACAAAGCCTCAGCTGTAGGCACTCTGGGACAATTGCACAGCATTCTTCTTTAGGAAGCCAAAAGGTTTGGATGCTCCTCGTACCCTTTTTACTATTTGGAATGTAACTTTTTATTTTTTGAATTTTTTTTGTTAAGTTTTCAAGAATACATAAATAAATACATAAGCAGCGGGTGCTGATACAATTGCATCACACTATTATACTACCCTCAAATAACTAATAGAAACAAAACTAATTCCTTTCCCCCTCCAACCAACAGGCCCTTTGGTTCAAAGTGTCGTAAGAATGTCCTGTTACTCCTCAACAGGCAAGTGTGGCAAAGAAATGTGAAGCATAACATGTGCCAAAATATAGTAAATCTACCAAAATAGCACTTTACTTTAAGATGTCCAAACCCTCATATGTTGTGAAGGAACAGATAAATCCTTAGTTTTATTATTTACAAAGGTGGTAAAATCCCATCACTCTCCCACAAAGTAATCTTTATTTGCTCGTCCCCCAACTGCTTCCCATGTATATGTAAGTTTCCCCACTAAAGTTAATGTCATTCAACTTTTAAGTCTTGAGTCATCTTCAGCAAATTAAGAAACTTCACCTCAAAACCCAACCACCCCCTGGCCCGGAAAGGGAGAAACCACCTTGCTCCCCCACAGTACTTTTGCTTTTTGTTCCCACCTGCAGCACGGCACGATCCTAGCTGCTAGAAGACGGATTACAAAGCAGGCAGAAACCAGAGTTTGACGCTATTTCCCAGAATGCGAACTATAAAGAACATTAGTCTAATTAGTGGCTTCTGAGATTCTGGCTGTTAAAAGAATCACGTGGCAGCAGGTGTTGCTCAGATGTTACGATCAGTAGAGAGACAGTGCAACTGTTTGGAGGGTGCACATTCCCCAAGTACGTGGCTTGAGGCAAGAGCCACAATTTGCAGTTCTTAAGAGCAGTAAGAGAAAAGGCATTCCTGTACTTCCCCCCTTGTTGTTGTTGCTGCTGCTGCTCGCAAGGGAAGGGAAATGAAGGGAATAAAGTTTTTCACTTCACTTCACACACTCTTGGCTGACCTGGCCAAGAGAAGGAAGCCTGCAGGAATGGGGATTGGGGGGCAAGCTATGAAGGGATGGGGGATGAGGGTGCAAAGGGAAGACTGGCAATGGGGCAGCAGCCCCTAGTACAAAATAATTAAATAGGTTTTCTCGCCTGTCTCTGCAACAGAGAGGGCCACCAGCCAGATGCAATTCTCTGAAATGGGATGGATGCACTTGTGTCCCACACAGGATGCAATTCAGGGATGACCAACTGATTGCTCTCCTGCACCTTGAACATGGGAGTTGCAGAAGACGTGGCCACGGAGGCTGAAGAACTCCCCGAGCACTAAAGAAGAGGCTCTTTCTGTGATAATTACAGAAGCCTCTGAAGTGGCCTCCCATTCAGTACAAAGGGATGAGGAGAGTTATAGTTCGGCATGATCCGGAGAGCCAAAGGTTCCCCACACCTGATGTAAGGTTTCCGGAGCATCACTGCCGTACGGTGCCTTTGTGGTCTGTCTTTAAAGACAGTTCAGAAACTTCCAACTGCTTCAAAACACAGGTGCCCAGGAACTGGCCCCACTTCTACTGCTCCAGTTACACTGCCAGTGCTACTATATTTCTAAGCCAAATTTAAATGTCTCTTGTTGGCCTTTAAAGCCCTGAACAGTTTGGGGCCACGTTATTGAAGGCCTGCCTTCAGTCTCATCAGCCTGCCTGTGTGCTGAGAGCCATTTCAGATGCTTGCCGTGTGTGAGCCATCAGCCGGCGGACAGAAGGGAAAAAGCTTTTTCGGCAGTGACCCTACGTTTGTGAAACTCTTCCAATTGGGATTCGGCTGGCTACATCGTTACAGGCCCTTAAAGGGACATGGAAAACTCATTTGTTGACCGCCAACTTTTCACATTTTTAAAGATTTTAACTGGGCTGCTGTCCTTGTGACGCTGCTTTATTTTGAGATCTCCTGTTCCACTGGGCTGAGCGCTGCTTTGATATTATTGTGGCTGCTGTGGCTTGGTTCTGTTGAGATGGTGGGCTCACAATTCACTTCCTTAACGTGTTCTGCTAAGCCTGCTTGTTGCCCCGTGGGGAACTTTGACATAATTGGCCTTCTGCTTCCTTCTAATTTGGATGGAATCATTAATAAATTACAGAGGCTTTGGCAGAGGTGTGGAGGCCTTCTAGCTCTTTAGTTCTTTGATAAAGAAATTCAGTATTAGCTGGGTAGGTGTGGGTGTGTGCATGCATGCATTTACAAGCCATCCATCACTTGCTACCTTCCATTCCATTTCTCCCTGACTGCCTACAAAGGAGATGGCAGTCATTTACCCATTCAATACCTGTTTTGGGGTCTTCCCATAGGGCTGATATCTTTGCCACATAAGGCATAGATTTCTTTCGTGGTCCAGATTTCAGGAGGACTGTGTCTCGGACCCGGATGATTTCTCCATCTCTCTCCACGGCCTGGTAGCTCTTGCGAACAGCTGGCTCTGGTTCGTTCTACAAATATTGACAAGAGAGAGCGCCGAGGAAAGAAGTGAGGCAGGGAAACAATGCTGAGAAACAGACGCCAGCTTCCTTGAATCCACCTACACCAAGCAGAAATCTTTCTGCCAGAAAGGGTGTGTCTGCGCTGCCAGAGGAACCCATGGAGAAGCTGCAGCATACAAAACAGCAGGATGCATCTCTCTCCTCCCAGCAGGTTAATTTCAGAAGCAAAACATGCTGCTCAGATGAAAGGCAATGATTATGAAACCCAGAAAAGAAAGGGAAAAGAAATCTTCAAGCAACTTCAGTTTGTTCACACCAGTTTTAAGGAAAGCAGCTCTGCAAAAAGTGGGGTACTTCAGCACTCTGGCCGCAGGCTTAACATCCCCGGGAGAAGAATCTGTTTAAACTTCTTTGCAGTAAAACACAACACAGGGCAGTCCCACATAATATAAGGATGTTCTATGATGAAAGATGTTGGAGCCTAATAAGGCTCCACTGGTACTTTTTTTCAACGCAGAAGCAGGAGCAGGGTGGGGCAGGGCACATAAAGTCAATCATCACCATCAATTAAAATTGTATACAGTCGTACCTTGGTTTTCGAACAGCTTAGTTCTCGAACATTTTGGCTCCCGTACGCCGCAAACCTAGAAGTGACTGTTCCGGTTTATGAACTATTTTTGGAAGCTGAACATCCGACGAGGCTTCCGCGGCTTCCAATTGGCTGCAAGAGTCTCCTGCAGCCAATCAGAAGCCACGCTGTGGTTTCCGAATGTTTTGGAAGTTGAACAGATTTCCGGAACGGATTCTGTTTGACTTCCAAGGTACGACTGTACTGCCCTATACCCACAGGTCTCAAGATGGTTACAACATAAAACAATATAAAACACAATAACACAATTTAACAATAAAACAATATAAAAACACAAAATACATAACAACAAAAACAACCCAACACATTTTAAAAGGGCACTGGATGCCAATCAGCCAAAGGTCTGATTAAAGAGGAATGCTTTTGCTTGGCACCCAAAGCTGTATATTGAAGGTGCCAGCAAGCAAGCCCCATCATAAGCAAACCTCATTATTGGAGAAAAAACCCGCAGTTTTGGCAGGCTGCTTACCACAACATAGACAGCCTTCTCGGAGGCTGCTCCAATGGGTATCCAGCCATTGGTGGCTCTTCTCCGGTTGATCCGTTGCTGCTTTGGATGAGAGTGACCCCCAACGGTTTTGCTGTCGGACACATGTAAACAGCTGGCGGTGTTGCGGAGGCCTGATTTGGAGCCACTGGGAGGCTTGGAGCTCTGTGGGCACTCACGGGCCATAGTCTGGGGCTCCGAGTTGGGCGTCTGCAAGTGAGGAACAGGTTCTGCAGCTGGTGGCACACTTGGTACCGGACATCCTGAGAGTGGGTGGGCAGGTGAAACAGGGTGCCCTGCCACAGGGATTGTGAGGCTCAGCTGGTCCAGAGACTTGCAGCTGTCTACAAGGAGATGAGGAGGAAGGGAAAGCAAAATATAGCGTGAGGCACTGCTTGTCGGAAGAAGGGAGAAATTATTGGGATGATTCCTGAGAGCACGACTGTAAAGCCCTCCTTAACAATGACTAAGCACAAATATTACCATCGGAAGCCAAGTGTCAGGCTCAGAATAACAGCAGGAAGAATGACATCCTGGCTCCATAAAAAAATACTTTTTGCTTCTGCCCAGCTCACCACCTCCACCACAGTATTTACGCAGCATTTTCAGTGTTCAAAATACTTGACCGCCCGGTGCCAAAATTGTCAGAACATGTTTTCAACCTCAAGAACCAAAGTCTCATTTTCCTTGCACCTTCTTTCTCTTTCAAGGGCAAGATTTTAGCTTGTATGCTCTAATTATCAGTGGGGGGGGGGGGAAGTAAATGTAAAAACTCATTTTGACTGAGATATAGAAGGCAAAATGGGTCTTCCAGGAAAAAGATTCCTGTACTTCCCCATGCTATCAGATGCTCTTCTCCCTAGTCCCTACATAGTTACTGCTGCTTCAGGTGTCCCAGAGGGGCTATCTGCCCCATATTATTTGATTTTGAATGAAAATAACAGAAGATGAAAGGGGGAAAGCTCTCATCCCACCCCCAAGAAATCTCCTGCAACCAGAAGAAAATGTGGAAGATCCCTATGATTCAGTAACAGTTCACATGAGAAGACCTCTTCTGCTTGCCACACATGCAGAAAATCCAAACCTCTTGGGTGTGCAGCTGCAATATCAGTGGCATGGGGGCTGCTGCCATATTTCTGGTCTACCTACCAAGTCAAGTATAAAAGCAATACCAAAACACCAGCGGTTACTCCTGGCAGAATGCATGCAAAAGGGGCTTCAGTTTCTTAGGAAAAGTTAGAACAGAGAATGACTGAGAGTGTAGTTACTTATGGTCTGTGTGTGTGGTTTGGGAGCTGCACGGTCAGGGAAAAAACAATGCTGTCCAGGCTTGTAAAGACTGCAGAGAGAATAATTGGGTACGCTCTTCCCACCTTGGATCAAATCTATTCTTCCAGGTGTCATAAGAAAGCTGCAGAGATAGTGCAGGATAGTGCACACCCCAGAAATGATCTCTTTCAGCTTCTGCCTTCTGGAAGAAGGTACAGGGTTATAAAGACTAGGACTAGCCGCCTGAGAAACAGTTTCTATCCAAATGCGTTTTTGGTTTTAAATGCAGTGTAAGGTACAGTGGTGCCTCGCAAGACGAAAATAATTCGTTCCGCGAGTCTTTTAGTCTTGCGATGTTTTTCGTCTTGCGAAGCACGGTCCGTCACAACTGTGCCTCTTCAAGCGGCTTTAAGAAAAAAGCGCAAGACGTTTTCGTCTTGCGAAGCAAGCCCATAGGGAAATTCGTCTAGCGAAGCAACGCAAAACCGAAAAACCCTTTCGTTTAGCGAGTTTTTCGTCTTGCGAGGCATTCGTCTTGCGGGGCACCACTGTAGTCTCCATGTGAGCATATTGTATTCAATTACAGGGTATCAGGGTTTTTAGGCGTTAACCAGGCTGGGATAGCAGGCTTGCTGGTTTTGGAATGTCTGATGTAGATTTTTTTCAATTTTGTTGTTCTTTATGGGGCAATGACAATAAAGATTATCGTATCGCAACTGTACCAAAATAATGCAAAAGGCTGCCTCCTATGTGGGACTGGGGATCCTAGCTGTCACAGCCAAACACGCCTCGGCACAAAGACGTTTTTGAATGGCAAGAGTAAACATCGGTGGAAAGGTGCTTACCTAGCTCGGTTGGTAGAGCATGAGGTTCTTAATCTCAGGGTTGTGGGTTCAAGCCCCACGTTGGGCAAAATATTCTTGCACTGCAGGGGATTGGACTAGATGGCCCTTGGAATCCCTTCCAACTCTACAATTCTATGAGTCTATGATTCCCCAGCTCATGACCTGACCAACACTGCAAGAAGCGAGTTCCGAACATGAAGATAAGCCCTGGCCTGAACCTTTCAGAATAGTCAGTGGAGCAACTTCAGACGGCCTCCGATAAGTGAGGAAGTTCACAGAAATGGATGCTGCAATGAGTGGCGGCCCCTACGTACGCAGCCTTGGAAATCCCAGCAAATTAGAAGAATCAATGCCACAGCTGATTTCGATCTAAAGAAGCAAAGTACGGCTGAGTCTTTTTGCTGTGGGAAACTGCTGCCCTCTGCCTCCCACTCTGCAAGCTGTAAAACAAGGCTGGGAAGCAGTCCTCCCTCCGCAGAGATGGGAGTATTAACAAGCAAGTGCCACAGCTGTAAAAACAAGGACAGCTAATAAAATATGACAAGATCTTTAAATGACCTGATTATTACAGGCACAGCCACCTTTCCAGGGCTCCCTCAGTTGTGGTGGCCCCGCCTTTTGATATGTTAAAAACATCAGTGCAGAATCCCTGAAGTCAGAAAATGGAACGGAGCTTTCTGGAGAGGGTCTCTTCTCCTGGGGAGTTGTAGCACTTTTTGTATCTCAAATCTAGTTCTCAATGAGCTAGACAAACCTGCATTTGGGCTGTTAACACTTCAGGTGCTGACTTGTGATTGAATGAGCCCTTCATACACAAATGGACAAAGGTAAAGGGCCCCCTGACCATTAGGTCCAGTTGCAAACGACTGTGGGGTTGCAGCGCTCATCTTGATATACTGGCCGAGGGAGCCAGCATACAGCTTCTGGTTCATGTGGCTAGCATGACTAAGCCACTTCTGGAGAACCAGAGCAGCACACGGAAAGCCGTTTACCTTCCCGCCGTAGTGGTACCTATTTATCTACTTGCACTTGACGTGCTTTCAAACTACTAGGTTGGCAGGAGCAGGGATCGAGCAATGGGAGTTCACCCCATCGCTGGGATTCGAACCGCCGACCTTCTGATCAGCAAGTCCTAGGCTCTGTGATTTAGACCACAGCGCCACCCGCGTCCTTTCATACACAAATAATAATGCTATAAATCAGGCTTCCTCAACCTCAGCCCTCCAGATGTTTTGAGACTACAATTCCCATCATCCCTGACCACTGGTCCTGCTAGCTAGGGATCATGGGAGTTGTAGGCCAAAAACACCTGGAGGGGCGAGTTTGAGGAAGCCTGATATAAATCACCCACCTAGAACCAGTCTTCCTGAAATATAGTTCTCTAGCATTATGTCTCAGTACACAAAGAGGTAAGGGATGAATTCTAGCTTCCTGCATGACTCAGGGAAGCAACCAAAGATTATCAAGCTCACTGGGGGACCTTGGGCCAGTCACTCCCTCTCAGCCTAGCCTACCTTGCAGGGTTCTTGTGGGAATTAAATGGAGAGGGAGAAAACAATGTAGGCCACCTTTAAGAAAAAGGTGGGATATAAATGCAAAAAACAAGAAAAAAAGTAAAAATATACAAGCAGCTAGAAGGAAATCTCAATTTGCTGCAATGAATCAAGCATTTTAGATTGGGACGGGAAGGGAGAACAAACAGGAGAAGTTTGGAATCTCATGGGTGGGAACAGAGAGACGGGAAGAAAGGAGTCACTGTCTCAAGACTGCACTCATGCAATAAAGTTGTCAGACAAGAGATTTAAGTCAGGACAAAATACTTCAAACATTGCATTAAACAGAATATCCAACACACCAGCACAAAATACTGTGCTGGCTGAAGTGCTAAGATAAAAGGCTTTTAAAACAAAAGGATTAGGTGAACACAGATATCAAGAGGCTAGAAGTGGAACTTCCATCTTGAGTGTTCGCATCTATGAGTATCTGACACTGTGGCAACGAGGGACTGACACAACTGTTTTGACCTGTTTCTGAAATTCTCTGGCGCGTCTGGCTGCCAACGGCAGAGGGAGAAAGCTCAGTTAGGTGATCTGATCCAGCACAAAAATTCCCACAAAAGTTCATTAAAAGGCTAAATGGCAGTTCTCCACTGCGCAAAGCATGTTTTAATTACGTCACTGAAGACTCAGCTGTTCAAAGGTGGCTGTTATCACAAAACCATCACATTGATATTGTCCTGAGTTATGGAAGACTCGGAAAGTAAATCCACCTTACTTAGTTCTAAATACCAGCTCACACCTTTAAAGCAGAAATAGCCTAAATATATCACAATTAAAAATACCATGAGAGATCCATGCCACTTCCGCGACATGGCACAAATCTGTGCAGTCAGCCACTAAACTGACCAGATAGCAAGTCTCGCTGCAAGGATTGCGGAGACTGGTGCAAGGAGTCTCCATTTTGCCAGTGGTCTTTCACCTGTTATTGGATATTACTGCCAGCTCCATGACACTCAATGGATCTGGAGGAGGGCAGTCACTCTGATGTCTGCAACAATCTTCTTGCCAGACTGAGGGAAAGTAAAAGAACTACAAGTGACTTTCAAGCAATTGCTTCTGACCCAACTTAGAAGTAACAGGCGATACATGGATTGTTTGTGCCAGCCAGATGAAAGACAGGCAGTTGAGGGGAGGGCTTCAATGGCCACTGGACCAATTGGCACCTGTAGACCAATTGACTGCATACAGTCCTGAGTACCATCAACTACCAACAGAGGATAGAGCTGTTGATGGCTACTAGTAATGAGAGCTATATATGATCAATGTGTCTCTGAGCACCAGTTGTAGGGGGATGTGAGTGGGAGTGTGTTATTGTGCCCGTGACCTGCTTGTGGGAGGCTACTCATAGGCATCTGATTGCGTGCTGGACCAGATAAGCCTTTGATCTGACCCAGCAGGGCTCCTCTCATGTTTAGCCACCACTCAAACCTCCTAATTTATGAATGACACTCATCTTCCTTTAGCAACTTCATCCCTTTCTAAGAAAGGCAAAACTTGATTAAAGGTCTTCCCATGAATGACTCAAAATATTTACACCACCTTCCCAGTTCTGCCAACTAAACTACAATCAAGTTCTTGATCATAACACAATGTGGCATAGGGCACAGCCCCCTTTTTACAGAGTCTGCACTCCCCCAATTTCCTGAATGTGCTATGCAATCAATAAGTCTTTAGTGCAAGGTAAGATTTTGAAGGCACATAAATCCACCAGGTGAGAACAAAAATGGCACTATGGTAGCACACATATTTACACAAATACACTCTTTGCTCCTGTGCTTCTTTTTTGAACCGCAATATATTCCGGGAGCAGGAGAAAATCGTAATGCCCATCTTATCCCATAGTCCCAGTTTAAACATTTCAGCCATCTACCTAAAACCCTCCAGCAGTTTAATTGGATTAGCTATCCTTTCCTGCGAATCTTAAAAACGGTTTTCACAGCATGGCTGTGCACAGCCAGAAAGAGATGTCCACAGAGGCAACTGCCATCTCGGGGAGAGGAAATTACACCTCTTTATTGACTAATTGTGTAAATAACAGTTATTACAGATATAGAATTTTATAGTCCGGCAGCTTTTATTCTAGACAAAGAATTTCCTAGCACAGCAACAGTGAGAAGCATTTTTAAATCGTTGGGATCAACATTTTACATGCAGTAAGAGAAAGATCCAGAGAACACATTGATGAAGCCTGGCTATGCAGACACCAGAAGCTGTACCTGAAACAAATGGCCTATGAAGCTGCCTTATACGGAGCCAGCCTCTTGGTTTATCTAGCTCAAGCCTGTCCCAACTGTAGATCACTGGGTATTCAGACAACAACCCCCATCGACCTCAGCTAGCATGCCCAATGGTCAAGGATGGTGGGGTTGTAGCTCCAATAATTTCTAGTGACCCAAGCTTGTGAGTCTTAGCTCTCTGTGGGTACCAGGCAGAGAGAAATCCTTTGACGTTGGAGATGCTGGGGATTGAACCTGCAGATTTGTACATGCAAAACATGTGCTCTACCTACTGAGCTATGGCTTCCCTTCGTGTAAGAACACAGGAAATGAGAACATACGGGTTGTGTATGACTGGGGTCATACTCTGTGCAGGCCCACCAAAATCAACGGAATTACTAATTTGTCCATTGATTTCAATGGTTCTACTGCAAATATGGCTTAATTAAATAAAACCCTATTTAGAGCAGGGTTGTTTTTTTTAAAAAAAAAACTTATCTATGTTTAAAAAAAACAAGGTTTTTTGCTGCTTTTCTGTAACAAGCATGGCTTTCCCTCATTAAACTGGATTAAAACAAAACCTTAATGTAACCTTCATCACTTAGAACTTAAGTTTTCTTACAAACTTACAAAAGGCTGCTTCTCTCTGTAAGGTAAAATTGTGGAAAGGTATCGCCAGTCACCAGTCATCGCCACGCAGCACAACCGTTTATGTACTTGCACTATGGCCTGATCCTGGGGGCCAGGGACTGGCAAGTCACCACTTATCCCTCTGTAAAAGGGTCATAACTCAGTGGTATAGCTGCACAGTTCCTGCGATGGAAGCTTCCCACAGTCAATTCCTAGCATGGCCAGGGAGGGCGGCTGCTACCAGCAGATCTGAAAGTGTGTGAAATTAGTAGGCAAGCTTTAAAAGGTGTTGGAACTACAATTCACCAAGTGCAATTTTAGCTTAGGGAAGGGGAAGACACCGAGGAGAACTCAGTGTTGTGACCTACTGGAGAAAGTGTGTGGTACTGAATTAAGAATCTTTTTTGCTTAACTCAACTCAATTCTCTATAAGAATACTAAGGGCTGTAAAGAGAACTTTGTGATATGTACTGAGGCCTCTGAGTTTAGCCCCAAAGTGTCTGCGGACCCCCCCCCCCCGCAGTGGGATAGGCTGCACTAAAAACCACTTGGAGAATAAAACAGAATAACCGCTAAATGTGCTCAGGCAACCACTAGGGTGTGTTGACAGGAATCTTTAGACCCCAAGCCATAATCTATTTTAACAGAGGTTTGTAAATAGCTACTTGCTTGGTTGCTAGTGAAGAGGAAGAATCATAGAATCATAGAATCATAGAGTTGGAAGAATCAAGGCCAGGAAAAGTTGTCCCTCTTTTTAGGATTAAGTAGGATACTAAGCTATGCAAACCTGGCAAATGTAAGTCTTGATTTTAATTCTATCAACATTTAATGGTTTTTTAATTATTTCCTCCTCGCATGCCTTTAGCTGTTCTTATTTTTATCTGTAAGCCGCGTTGCATCACTGTCAGGGGAAAGGGGGTGGTGTAAATAAATATATAATAATTTATTTGTAAGTTGCTTTGGTCTGAAACAACTGTAGCTTACCCTGACTTTGTGGTTTGTTTCTGTCCAAACAAACCATGAGAAGAAGCCAAGAACAAACCAGTTTGTTGCAAGAGCACTGGTTTGCACATAATGTGATTTGTTTTCCCTGAGCTTGGCAAGGAGAGGAGACAGACGGGTGCAATTCACAGCAAGACACAGTTTCAGACTTGATGTGAAGTGAGAACAGGGTCGCTAGAGGGTGTGTGGGCAGGTGGCATTTGTGTACCAACCTTCACAACTGCCTTTTGTTTTGTTTCCTTCTCTTCCCTTTACAAACTGCTTGGCTTCTTCTGAATACCAGAGCACTAGAGCAGTGTTTCCCAACCTTTTTTGGGCAACGGCACACCTGTTTAATGAAAAAAATCTCGCGGCACACCACCATTACAGCCCCGTGACGTCAGCGCGCAGCGTCACGCCGGGAGGGACGCACGAAAGTGAAAGTTTTTTCCCTCCCCCTTGCCGGGGAACCTCCAAGCTTTGGGGGTGGGAGGAGGCAGCAGAGCGAGGGACTGAGGGACGGCGGCAACTGAGGCGGCGGCGGCTGTTGTGGTGGCGGCGATAGCGGGCGGAGGAGGGGGCGGCGGCGGGGCTTGAGGAGCCGTCGCCGGGAGTTGCTGCTGCTGCTGCCCGGACATGCCGGCCTCCTCCTCCTCCGCTGTCTCACGCTCCTCCCTTTTGCACGCACTGCCCCGCCGCTCGGCACCACCACCGCGGAGCCGCCCCCGGCTCGACGCGGATCCTCGCCGCCGCCGCCTCTCACCGCCCGACTCGCCCGCCTCCCTCCCACGGCACACCAGCCAACGTCTCACGGCACACTAGTGTGCCGGGGAACACCGGTTGGGAAACACTGCACTAGAGAAGGGTTTGTGGGGCACAGTGCCTCTGGATGAGGAGCAGCTTGGTATGCTATTCAGCATGACCACCAAACTGCCTGCCCTTCCTCTACCTAGTGGGAAAGGATAGTATTCAACCAGCCAGGATCTCTCCATGCTATCAGCAGCGCCGTACACATATTAGCAGCCAGATATGTGGAGCTCTAGGGGACGTGGGTGGCGATGTGGGTTAAATCACCGAGCCTAGGACTTGCCGATCAGAAGGTCAGCGGTTTGAATCCCTGCGACAGGGTGAGCTCCCGTTGCTTGGTCCCTGCTCCTGTCCACCTAGCAGTTCGAAAGAACATCAAAGTGCAAGTAGATAAATAGGTATCACTCTGGCAGGAAGGTAAACAGTATTTCCATGCGCTGCTCCAGTTCGCCAGAAGTGGCTTAGTCATGCTGGCCACATGACCCGGAAGCTGTGAGCTGGCTCCCTCGGCCTTTAGAGCGAGATGAGCGCTGCAACCCCAGAGTCGGCCACGACTGGACCTAATGGTCAGGGGTCCCTTTACCTTTATGTGGCGCTCTAGAAAAGTTGGGCAGCTGCTTTTCCCCCTGCACCCTCCATAATATCATTCCATATGGACTGAGCTGCTCACTTGGAAATAAAACAAGCAGAGACCAAAATATGAGGTTACCACTGAAATGTGAGACTATCAGCAGAAGTTTCCCACACTTAAAACTATTTGGTTTTAAATATATGAAGGCCCATAAGAACTCTCGGGGGGGGGGGTGTTTTGCTTTCATTTTCCTGCAAAGCCTTCTTTTTTTTTATTCCCCCTACCCAAATTGAAAAAAATTGGGGTATGACATGTGAAAGGATAGAGAAACTTGTTTCAATCCAAGCATTACTTTAAGTTTTAGAAGTGCTTGATGGATATGATGACAAATATGAAAAAGCAGAAGCTGATAATAATAGCTCAGAAAATGAGACTGATTAAATTTCATGTAATATTCATTGAGTCTTGGTTCCTCTCCCCCACCGGCCTTCACATTTCTTTCAATGGAAATGAGTGATGTGGGGGACTGAAAGAAGCATGGCTTACTTAGGCTCATTCATTTCAATGGGTATGCTCTTGAGTAGGACTTAGTTGAATACAAACCATAGTAATTTTCTTTCTTTACTCTAATGTTGATGGTTTATCCTGTTTTTATTGGGGGGGGGGGTTGCCTACTCCTCACCAACTGGTAAAATGAGAGATGCCATGTTCCTTAAAGCACAGCATAGCTTTTTTTTTTAAAGGAAATTCAATACGTAATTATAGTCTGAATAAATGGCATTTCTAATATACCAAACATCATAAAGTAATGGCAAAGTTGAACATGATATATTTTATGTTCCTAAAGTACCCAAATGACTTTCAAATTGTACAGGATGCTACAAACCCAAACATTACTTACCCAAACCCAAACATTACTCCCTGAATTCCCCTCTCCAAAAAACAAAACAAAACTCTCCAAATTCCCCCCCCCCCACGGTTTCAAAATTTCTGGAAATTTTACATTTCTACTCAGGTTCTTTTCATAAATGAATTTTTCTGAGGAGAAAAAACCTGAAGCTGAATACCCACACTGGACAACCTGTAAGTCTGCAAGCCTTTCATCTCACACAGCAAATACGGCACATGGTATGTGTACCCCACTTGCAAACATAATTCAGTTCAAGACATCTGGTAGGAGAAACTGGGCTGCTATGGGCAACTATTAAAACATATCGCTGCAAGACAGGTCATGCTAGGAAGTAAGATGAGACAGTCGCTTCAAGGAATGTAAATGTCAAGGCCAGCACAGTATCCCAGCATCTGATCACGGAGGCAAAACTAATTCATTCTCAACAGGCTACAGTAAAAAGCCGGCAACCCACATTGTAAAGCCTCAAGTACTCTTAAGTATGAGCAGCCAAGTTTTTCTAAGGCGTGGGGAAATCCCATTTCAGACTTACCTGCTGCAAAAGGCATCTTATAAGGGTAGCAGTTCCGCCCTGCGTGCACAGTACTGATTCTGCTCTCCGGTACGTGCATAACTCCACAAAGGCTGTAACTGTTAATTGCCGGTCCTTCCCCACAACAGTAGGGAGAGCTACACCAGTGAAATGGCTGAAACGAGGGGTCTGGCGGTAAAGAACCCGGAGACACCAAAAGCCCCTCGCAACCCGTCGCCTGGGACAGCTCATCCTTCGGGTAAACAGAGCAGTGAGTGTAATCATTGTATCCGCTTTGGCCATAATAAACATAAAACCCATTCAATGGAGTCAAGTCCGACGATTCGTAGAGGCAGCCACAATCCGTATGGTTTCCTGGCACGGGCAAAGGGTGGAACTGAGGTACTGGGAAGGAAGGCTGATGAAATTCCTGCTTGGGAGTCGGAGATTTCTCCCCGGGTCTTCCATATTCAGGTTTCATAGAGGCTTGCCCACCCATGAGCAAAGGCAGTCTGTGATAGAAACCCTCCGGGCCTTCGCAAGAGTTAGGTAGCGGCTCGTAACTGACAGACTCCGTTTCCCCCAAAATTCTAGGAGGATCCTGATGGGCTGCTTTTGTAAATACGCCCTCAGCGACTCCTTGCCAGCTATGATGACCTTCTATTTTTACACTGGACGTTTCCTTTTTGGATTTAACGCAGTTTTTCCCACTGGCTTTGGCCCATTTGAGCTTGGATTTGGAACCGTGGTTTTCAGGCTTGCTCTCTTTTTCGCCAGTGGATTTACTCCTGGGCTTCAGCGGCTGGTCTTTCTCATGGGTCAGTTTCAGAAACGCCGCGGCGTTGAGACTAGCCAATCTCTTTGGAGCAGGGTGGTAGGAAATCCCGCCATCCTCCCGCCCTTTCCCGTCGACGACACCATCCAGCGGCTGAGGAGCACACTTCGGACTCGGTCGGTTTTGGTTCTTTCCCTTTGCTGCCTTGGAGCTCTGCTTTTCCACCGAGGGCCAAGTGCCCTGAGTGCCGCAGCATATATTCTTAGTGCAACAAACTCCGCCGACTTTGGGGGGATCTTTCCGGAAACGCCGGCCGGTTATTAAGCCGTCGTCCCGTTCGAAAAGCAGGTTGTTGACTGCCTCTGCGTTCAGCGAGGCTAGCCTGCGCTTCCTGGGTTCTGCAAGACAAGAATCGCTTCCCTGCAACCCGGTCCCAGAACACGATATTGTGCATCTCCCTGCCGATGGCTCTTGTTTCGCTGCTCTCACAACCTGAACGCGATCCGGAAGGCAGGCGGGTCTGAAGTCATCCATACAATGGGTGAGACCTCTCTTCATCCCACTCTGAGTCTCCTCCGACAGGGATCCGGCAACATCCTCCAATCTAGTGAGGAGCACGGAGCATGTTTTTTTATCCACGGGTGAGCTGAGGCGTTTTCTCAGTGGATACGTCTTTCTGAGTTCCTGCAAATTCCTGCTTTTATTCACGCCTGCAAATCGACTCTGGCAGGCTTGCCCCTCAGCGCCATTGCCTCGCTCGCAATCCTCCGCCTCAGTCCTATCCATTCTCTCACCGACAATCGGTGACAAAGCTTGGCCAGCAGAACCAGCTGAGTGTTTCAGAAGTAAGAGCTGTTTCTTCCGGGCATGCGTCATAGGATCAATGTCCACCCCTGAGAACAAAGAGGAAAATGTCTTAATATCACGGGTTGAGAATATCGCACAATACACCAAGAGATGGCAGGGATATGTTTTAGAAGCATTTGCCCTGTAGGAAAAAAATGCGGACCTTTTCAGCGAGGGAGAGCTTTTCGGTCAAATTAAGATCCTAGATACATTAAAATGGGGTTTTATTTCAAATTGAGGAGCTTGATAATTATACGCAAGGCTAAAGGCCCAACTAAGCCTCCCTTTCTTCTCAGATGTGGGCTACCTCAATCACGTCAGTTGGGTGAACGCTATTTATGATGTAGTTACTTCATTAAAACCACATCTACCCCTGTTTCCAATGAGAATTTTTCACTTGCAGTTCTCCCGCCAAAGTGGGAAAACCCACTTTTTTGGGGGGTGGGTGGGAATGGAAGAATTGGTTGTCTCTGTGAGTGCCCATATGAGAGATAGAAAGGGATGAGCGCAAGTATGCATTTGTCTGGAAGGGAGGAGCAGATATAGATATAGCTATATAGATGATATATAGAAATAGATATAGATATGTGTGCATGTGTACTCTCTCTCTCTCTCTCTTAGTATACTAAGGAGTTCAGCCATGGGATGCTGTAATAAAAACACAGTGAGAGGGAGGAAATGAACTCTGCACATGTTCAAAGGAGCCCACTTTGCACACAGGGAGCCTTGCAAGGTGTTAGGAAAAGAGGAGAGGGGGAGGGACATGGGAATAATGGTGGAAGTTCAAACCCCTAGTACTAAGCAAGCTGCGGAAGAGGAGGGCCAGTAGTTACAATGGGGGGGGGGGGAGAGAGATCCAGGAGGCTAACATGGGGGATGATGCAAGGCGGGGAGGTTAGAGAAAATGACTGGGGAGCAGCCGTGAACGTGATGCAAGGATACAAAGCAGGGGTGTAGAATAAGAGAGAGAAGCAACCCCAGAAGTGAGGTTGGGAAGGTTAAAAGGGGGCTTAATAGCTGTGTGGGGTGGGAAAGGAAAGGTGTAGGGCACGCATCCCCAAACTCGGCCCTCCAGCTGTTTTTGGGACTACAATTCCCATCATCCCTGACCACTGGTCCTGTTAGCTAGGGATGATGGGAGTTGTAGTCCCAAAACAGCTGAAGGGCCAAGTTTGGGGATGTCTGGTATAGGGGGTTGCCAGGGGAGAGTGGCAGAGCCCTGGTGAGGTGTAAAGGGCAGGAGGCTGGCAACACTGAGGGGTGTGCACTGAGGAGGGTTGGAGGGCAACATGAGCTAAAACGGCAGCCCCGTGTGTTTTTGTGTAAACACAACACCATATGTGACACAAAGTACTGAACACCCTCATTTCCCCCTTTCTTGCCATTCTGTGTTAATAATCGAACACGGCTCTTCAGCAGAAGCAGCTATTTTGTGGCAATCTGCTTTGAAAATTTAAGCTGTCGTATGGGAATTGGGATCCTGGAGTGTGTCGTTTTAATTCATGTTTAATAAATGCTGTTAAAAAGCTCTAAAAACTGGCTCATAATCTATTTGAGCTTCTATCTGCACAAAAAGCACCAGAAGGGAACAGAGTGGTGGTGGCCTGGGCCACGGAAACCCTGTGGGAAATGCGATGGGCCTGAGTGAAAGTGCACTGTGCGCAGTGTCAGAAATGGGCTGCAGAGACTGCGAGAAGGAGGGTGGGAATATGTTGCCGGCTTCCAGGCAGGCACAGTAAACGGAGGCATGGGGGAAGAATAAAGGTGTGCTTGTTAATAGCCACCTCACTTGGTTGCATGCGGCAAGAGCCTGGAGCCTGGATAGCCCAGTGGGTTAGAGTGTGGCCCTGATAACACCAAGGTTGCAGGTTCAATCTCTGTATGTTCTAGCTCTACAATTCTATGATTCTAAGAAAGAACCATGCACACTTTTAAAAAGGTGGTTCGCCCTCTACTATCTTTAGGCACATATCAAGAACGCAGGTGTGTTGTGGGGGGCGGGCAGGATAGTGAAACTTTGTGGGCCTACTTGGAAGTAGGAAACGGCCACCCACAAGAGAGCATCTTGGATGGCTAGACTACGAAAGGTTTATCAGATAGGTTAGATGAGGCATCTTTGCAGCTCTGCGCTTCAGGGTTAGCTTTTGCATGATTTGTGGATTTATCTCTTGCCCTCCAGGGTTTTGCGACCCACTTGAGAAAACATCCAGAATAATGCACATGGAATAATTCCACATGGAAACTTCCTATTTTGAAACAGACAAGCAACAGGGCTCTGAGGAACAGAAACCGGCATTCCACAGGTGCAGAACGGCTGCAGCCGCTCCCCATTTGTTCAAGGAGCTTCCACTTGAGGCCTGACGCCTGCCACACATTTTGTACATCAGTCGCAATCAAATGCATGCATCACATCGGATAGGAAGAGGACACCCAGAAGAGCCTGCTCTTCCCTTTAAATACAGGAGGGAAAGTCTCTCAAAGACACCAGTGCTTTTTTGCCCTTAATTGGAAAAGGTGCAGGTAATCATAACTCCACCTCCCTCTCCCAAAGCCTTCATTCCACCTCTGAAGGTTGCTTTCGGATAAAAGCACAGGGTCCACCCTGAGACAGCATCAAATGTGTAGCTTGTCCTTGGTCACCCATTGAAACCTCTGCACATTTTATCTGCTGAAAGGTAGAATGGAAGCCTCTATATCTTCAAAAGAGGCAGTACAGGTACAACAAAGCCCAAATTGTTGTTTCTCCTTCCAATGAATGGATAAAGTCCAACTACTACAGGGCTATTGCCTTTCTATTATCTTACAGCTTCTTGATTCAGGGGGGCTCTTCCATATGGTAGGAAACAACCCAAACTGTGGCTGAAACGTATCAGTACAGTGGTTAAGTACTTAATTCGTTCCGGAGATCCATTCTTAACCTGAAGCACCACTTTAGCTAATGGGGCCTCCTGCTGCTGCCGCACCACTGCTGCACGATTTCTGTTCTCATCCTGAAGCAAAGTTCTTAACCTGAGGTAATATTTCTGGGTTAGCGGAGTCTGTAACCTGAAGCATATGTAACCTGAGGTTCCACTGTACAGTGGTACCTTGGTTTAGGAACAGTCCGGTTTAAGAACGATTCGGTTTACAAACTCTGCAAAACGGGAAATAGTGTCCCGGTTTGAGAACTTTACCTCGGTCTAAGAACGGAATCTGAACAGTGGAAGGGCACCGGCGGCAGGAGGCCTCATTAGGGAAAGCGTGCCTCGGTTGAAGAACGGTTTTGGTTTAAGAATGGACTTACGAAACGGATTAAGTTTGTAAACCGAGGTACCACTGTACAATATTTAGACTGCCTGGAGGAAGTCACTGACAACTGAAACAAATCTATTCCTCTCCACCCCCTCCTTTACTTAGAATAACCTCTAATATTAGGCCAGTGACAAGGTTACTTCCTACATTTAGGCTTGGAAAGATTAGGCTGCTGATGTACCCTTTTTTTTGCTTGAATATGACCTCAAGGGTGAACAAGTTTTAGAAATGCTGGGCAAAGACAACTCCTTCTGTTAAAAGTATGTGGCTCATTTTGAAGCCCTGTTGCTGTTCCGCTGACAGACAATTCAGCTATCTCAATCTTGGCGCAGATCATTCATTAGATTTTCTCAACAGAGGGAGAACATTTAAAGTGACTTGTACCAAGAATTCCATAAACTATGAACCCATGACAGAATGTGAAAGACAGTTCTTAAACCATGAAAGTCCATTAAAACGGGCAAAAAACAAAACATTGCAACTTGGCAAGCCTACATGCATTTCTTATTTACCATGTACCAAACTCTACAAATACCAAACTCTAGGCTGCATTTTAGCAAATAAACATGGAATTTATTTTCTCCTACTCTGCACATATCGGCCAAATCTGGACACAATGGTTTGTTACATGCTCAAATCTTGAGTTTGTGTCTCCCCCTTCCCTCTTTTGACATGACCACAGGAAGACTGGAAACTTGTGCTTCCAGTTTCAATTAACAACAGTTTAGTGCTGTATTTGAACCTTAAACCATGGTTAATTTTAACTATCGCTAGCTGAAACAAGCCAAGTTCACAAAGCATGTTGTGAGGTCAACTATGATTTACGTATTGGTTTAAACAAGCAAAGAGTATCTGTAGAATATATTGGTTTAGAAGAATGTTAACTGTGGTTTGTCTTGGGGGGGGGCGGGGAGGAACTGCTTCCAAGCTCATTCCCCCGGCTGGATTTCTTTTATTTTGAAATCCCTGCACTTCCGTATTAGGATGCAGTTGCATCACTGACTCCCTGCCTGCCCCCCCCCCCCAACAGTTGTCCATGCATCCTCAAAACCTGCTCCAGAGGGTTGGGTGAGACTCCGCAGCACAGGGTGGGGGCACACAAGAGAGCAAAGTAAGGCGGAACTCCCCTCACCAAGCACTGGATACAATCCACCATAGTTTGGAATGTTTTGCATACGATTTAAAGCTTTCAAGAACCACACCTTTATGGTGACAGCACAGCACCAATACATCAAGTGGCAGACTGAATTCTGCACTACCTCCATAGGAACCTAGTGGGACACACTGCATCAAAATTGAGGCTTCGTCATATTGATATGATTTGTTCCATAGCTTTGAAAAACATGGCTTACATGCCCCAGGACAATTAATTGTTTTGGTACTAAGGTATGAAATTTGCAGTCCATTTTATGTGACAGCATCTTCAAAGTCCCTAATCAAACCCAAATCAGGATTGTTCAATAGCTTTTAAATCTCTGGAAGTGGTGGTATATTAGGCTATTAGAACAAATAGCAGCTGCTAATAAGGGGCAGAGGAGAGAATGCTGGTTTGAATGTGCTACTGGTCTTATCTAATACAGCAATTCTTGAGTTTTGATCCCAGTTAATGCTAGCATGGCCATAAAGATTATGTCTACTTCCCTTTACCTAACTTGAACAGTATTGCAAACTTATGTGTCCCAGGTCAAAAAGTACAGAGGCGAGTTTCATCATCTAGTTACAGCACGGACCTGGCACTTAATCAACTGCATTAACAGCGTAGAAGTCAACACACTGGCCATCTAACCTCTCTCTCCTAGCAATTGTGATTTGGGCAAGGGAGGCTAAGGAGAGCTGCCAGCGTCCTGGTGACGAAACTCTCAAACTATCATCATAAAACATAAATGCTGCACTTGGCATGAAGAGGAGGCCCTGGCAATTCACTCCCAATTCCCAGGGTCCTTTGAGGAAACCATGACAAGCAAGTTTAAAACCAATTGGCATATAATTAGTATAGACATAACTGTGTAGATAAATACAGGCACCATGAGTAAACTTGTCAAGTTAAATTTGGCGAGGGCTTTCGTGGCTTTAGGGAGAGCTTCTCCTGGCACCTGTCAAAATTCGACTTTCACGCAGTATCCCACCTTGAGCTGAATCTGGCAAAGCCCGGTGTCTGGTGTGTGCAAGTGGCAAAAGTGGAGCAGGGTGGAGCAGTCCTCGTCAGAGTGACACAAAGCCCTGGAGCAGGAGTGGGCAAGCTCTAGGTTTGCAGGTTCTACTTGTTTTCCACTGACATCTACCAATCAGAGTCAGGTGCAAAACAGTGGCTCCGCTAAGAATTTAGGAAATGCCCAGCCAAGGAGTTTGTGATCAGTATGAGAAGTAATCTCACACCCAAATCCACGCCTGGTTTGCTCCCTCCCACCCCTCTTTCTGGTCAGCCTAATTTGGGAGGGGAAAGCTTTTAAGTTGCTTGACAACAGAGATAGAAAACCTTACTGATTTACTGCAAATAAATCAATCTATCTGTCTTTTGCACCCCCTGACCTAGAATATGGTTTAAGACAGGTTGGGAACCCTAGTCACTGGAGCACCGCAGAATAAAACCCAGAGGTACCACCTGGAATATTTTATACAGTGGAACTGAAGTCTCTCCTCCTCCTGGTCCATAAAAAATCCTGTAAAAAACTAACTGAAAATGCAAAAAGAAGTTACAGGTCCAAACTCTCAGAAGTCCTTCCCTACACGCTTCTCATTCTAATTGCACAAAACTTTGAATAAGCAACGTCTTTGCCTCCCTTGCAAAGTAAAGTACAGCTATGAATAAGGGCCATTTCTGAAATTGGCAGTTTCTTCACTGCTCAGCTCTAGAAATCTGTGCCAAAAAGAGCTGCTGATCTTTCCAGCTATCACATAACCATTGGCGTACCTGCTGGTAATCTTTTGTCAGACCAAAAATGCAAGCGTATGCAGAGTAAGCAGCTTTTTAAATTTTATTTCTTGTTGAATACGGTGGCTGCAAACATATGGGTCCCTTGAATCTCTGCGGGTGCAGACCCCATCCTAGCAATTATATCACTGTCAAGCAATCACACTCCACAGTAAATTATAGGACACGCTAAGCTGTTATCAAACCCAGCGCTTGCCTTTGCTGCAATGTTTGATTTTAAGGCCATGAGGCAAGCACATATGAATGCAGGCACAGTAGTTGCAGGCTCACCGCTTGCACAGGATTCTGCTGCGGTAGGCTTGCACCTTCCCTTAGAACCCACTTCTAATTGCAAGCATTTAAATCCTTTGGGGTTTTGCACTGCTGGCTAGGCTTAATTTCTGGCCAAGTGAGTAGTGCCTTGAATCGCTTGGCAGAAGCACAAAACCCACAAGGACAACAGCACATTTTCATTGACGCTATAACACAATCACCAAGCTTTATTCCAATGGGAAGATAACTGACCCTGAGGATTTAATAATAGTCAGATTGAAGGTGAAGTGAAGCAAGAGAGGAACAGCTAGGAACAGTACCGAACTTCGCCCAAATCCATGAAAATCCAAACTTGTTCCTTTGGGGAGAAATCATACCTTAGAGCAGCAGTTTTCAACCAGTGTGTCGTGGCACCTTGGGGTGCCCTGAATGAAGGTCAGGGGGGCCATGGGCAACACTGGCCTCTGTCTTTCTTTCTTTCTTTCCTTCCCTCCCTCCTCTGATGCCCTCTTGCATCTCTGCCTCACAAAGGCTTGCAAGGCTGTTTGTTGCAGCAGCCCTGGCTATAAGCTCCACAGGCGAATGGTGTCTCTGGGGCTGGCCAAGGGAAGCTGGATGTCAGGAGCTGAAGCGGCCTCAGAGTAAGCAAGCAAGCAGGCAAGGAAGTCCAGCCAGCCAGTCCACCAGCCCTTGCTGTTGGGAATGGATAGACAAGTCCCAGGCCCCTGTGGGGCAGTGTGAGGGTCACCTCTCTTTGAGGCAGCTCAGAGACCAGGGGCGGTGGCGGCAGCTGACTGGAGGACTTCCAAGGAGAGAGGAGGGGAGAGGAGGCTGAAGGAACCCTCCACAAGGGAGGGGGCTCGGGAAGGGGTGAGGGGCTGCTGGCTCTGCAGGCAAGGGATGACATAAATGGGTTCCTGAGCCCCACAGGGGTGGCACAGAAAGAATGTAGTTGGCCAAGGGAGCCGTGGACTCAAAAAGGTTGAAAACCTCTGCCTTAGTGGTAAATCCATAGAATTCTAGAGTTGGAGGGACCCTGAGGATCATCTAGTCCAACCCCTTGCAATGCTCTAACCAACTGAGCTATCCATGCACATGGATTTGCACACAGAGCGTCCACAATTCAATCCCTGGAGCAGCCAATTAAAAGAATCAGGCTGCAGGTGGTGGGAAGGACCTCATGGAGACTGTCCAGGGCTAGACGGACAAAATAGTCTAACCCAGCATAAAAAGGGGTTGCTTATGAAGGTGACCCAAAGACTTGCAAAGCCTCTGGGCACAGCATTGTATTTATTTATCTGTTTGTTCGTTTGTTAAATTTATATTCCGCCCTTAGATAAAAATACAGGCTAAAAGCCCAAAACAAATAGTTAAAACAAAAAGAAAGCAAAGCCCCCCTCCAAACACATCCCAAAGGCTGTAGAATATTAATCAGCCCAAGGCCTAGTTGAAGAGGAACATTTTCGCTGGGCGTCTAAAGATATGTAATGAAAGCACCAGGTGAGCTTTCCTGGGGAGAGCATTCCTCAAACAGGGAGCCACCCCAAAAAAAGGCCCATTCTTGTGTTTCCATCCTCCAGACCTCTCACAGGGGAACTACACAAAAAAGGGCTTCAGATGAAGATCACAGAGGCAATCAAGCCAATCCTTTCAGCACTCACAGTACATGCTGGCCAATAGTATATAATTCCCCCCCTCCCAATGTATAAAAAGGGAAATAAAAAATATAAATATTCCCAATTATGTAGCAGGTGCATAGGATCTGCTGCATATTTCCACCCTTTGCTGTGGCAAAAGTTAAATTTATTCAAATGTTCAGTGTACGATTTTGCTTCTCTTTCAGTTTCAAGAAAGCTACAGACTGTTTCAAATTTTAGAACCACGTGGTGATTTCACAGTTTGTTAGTGTGCTTAAAAAATGCTATATGAATGATAAGATTCTGTTTCTATATTGTCAATTATAAGCCTCCTGGTTTGAGATTGATATGAAAAGTGAAAAAGGAACTAATCTGGCATGACCTGACGGCAGAGGTGGGAAGAGAATTTCCTTCACAGAAGCATTCTGAAATGCCTGAAGAGGGAAGACATAACAGCTGATTCAATGTTGTTCACAGCCGTGGATAACAATTTCAGAATAATATTTTAGGTTAAATGCCATATGTCTACCAACTATACTTCAACATCTGTCACATTCATGAAAATATGTAAATCATGCTCAAAGGCATCTAAAATATGCAGATTTCTAATCTGGTGCTGAATAAGTTGCTCACTTCTGTAACAGACACATGAGAGTACATGCATTCAGAGTGAGCGGGAAAATAAGAGTTGAAAAAGGAAGGATGAAAATGCAAAGAGAGGATTTGCAAAGTAGCAAATGTAGAGGAGGACGAGCACGAACCAGAAGGGGGTGGCTAATAATCTGCATTTTTATGTTCCATGTCCAATTTGAGCTAAAGTCTAGGTAGAAACTGTGGCTTGTTAAGGCAAAAGCCCGCAATCCCTGGGTTTAGACCTAACAGGAAGCCAAGGCTTCGTTTATCCTGCTTTCGCCAGAAGAAGCAAAGCAGGAGCTGGATCATCATCACGTGTGAACACACCCACTGTTGTTGAACTCCACTTGAAATGGATGTGAAAAGGCAACCAATAGGGCTGGATCGAACTAACCCAGTGCGCTAGCAGAAGCCAGAGGAAGGACTCCTGCTACTCTAACCAGGCGTTCCTCTGTCTTCTCTCCCTGCACCTTCCCCAAATCCACTCAGGGTGGTTGGGAGGACCCCCAGAACAGTGCAGAGGGGGAGGAGAGGGGAGATTGCTCCATGGGGCAAGCAGCAATGCCTGTGCTGGTGGAACGGTAGTGTTAGCGCAACAGGATAACTCAATTGGTAGAGCAGGAGACTCAATCTCAAGATCGTGAGTTCAAGCCCCATGTTGGGCAAAACATTCCTGCACTGCAGGGATTTGGGCTAGATGATCCTTCCAGCTCTGATTCTATGAATACTGAATTACACCCTTTAGTTTTTAATAACTGCTTTTAAAACACGCGCACACACGTCAACACAGACTGCCTCTAAGATGCATGCTTTGAAGCAAGAGTGTGAAAAGAGGAAGCCCAAAGCGGCATCTCCAGTCAGTGTATGGAAAACTACATCACAAGCAACTGAGTTTGTCAGCTGTGCAATGTTAAGTTCGCTGTGCAGAGAACAGCCTGGAGAAGCGCTCAAGACAAAGCAGCAAGCCTGCACATACTTCTAGACAGGTATATCCATGACTTGCCGAGTCCTCTCTCTCTCTCATATATCCGCAGTTGCTCTCCCACCTGCACATGCCATCTGTACCTCTATTTCCCTCAGGCCCCAAAGTTGTTGCAACATCCAAGTCCTTTATTCAGCAGAGGCACAGTGAGCTAATATTCTAAAAACTGAATTTAGATTTTTGCCAGTGGCAAACGTTGCCACCCCCCAGATCTTTGGCTATGACCAAGAAGCATCGTGGCTCTCTGTTACTCAGTCCCACTGCTGTTGTTGGGGCAGCAAAAGTACAGTCAAAGCTCGGTTGTCAAACGGAATCCATTCTGGAAGCCTGATCGGCTTCCAAAACGTTCGACAACCGAGGCGCGGCTTCCGACTGGTTGCAAGAGCTTCCTGCACTCAAGAGGAAGCCACATCGGAAACTGGAGCATTTACTTCCGGGTTTTCGGTGTTCGGGAGTCGAAAAATTCGAAAACGGAGCCGTTTGAGAGCCGAGGTATTTGCAAATAGAGCAACTGCAGAGCTGATCACCCAAACACCCCAAAGTGAAAAGGAGCAACAATTTAGCAAAAGCTGTGTAGTCACTGCGACAGTTTATTTATAGACCCAGCCAGCTATGGATTTTGTTTGTGGTTTGTTAATGCACTTTGACTTATCCCTTTTGTTTTAAGTCCAAGTATATTAACACACCACGAACAAAATCCATAGCTGACTAGCCCTATAAATGAAGCTTTTATAGATTATCCCCCAGTGTTAATCTATGTCAATGACTGAAGTACCCACAGATCTTTGCAAGGCCCAACTATTCCTTGCTCCTTCTTAGCATAAGCTGCGGAGGGGGCGAGAGATCCTTCAGGCACATTCTTCCCGCAAGGAAGGACAACAAGTACTAATGTTCTTCCTGACCTTCAGAGTTGTGTGGTATAGATCACAAGAGCGTAAACTCCAAAATCTCAATGATTTATAGCAGCAGCAGCTCTTGACAGTTGCCAGCGGGGGCTGAAACTTCTCAGCTGGGGTGGCGGGTGGTTTTTATTATGGTCTGTTCCCTGTTTCTGAAACATCTGCACTGCTGAGGACTGACAGGGCTTTAAGGGCAGTGAGAACATTTTGGCAGCTCAAGGAAGTAGCACTAACCCTTGGGATTTCCTGACCAGCAACACCTGAGATACTTCCTTGGGAAGGCCAAGTTGAAGGAAGGTGTCCCCAGAAGGGACAGCAGGGTCATCCCTTGGGGGAGGAGTGAGGGGCAGGGGCACTGTCCTTACTGTACAGTGGTACCTTGGGTTAAGAACTTAATTCGTTCCGGAGGTCCGTTCTTAACCTGAAACTGTTCTTAACCTGAAGCACCACTTTAGCTAATGGGGTCTCCTACTGCCGCTGCGCCACCACTGCACGATTTCTGTTCTCATCCTGAAGCAAAGTTCTTAACCCGAGGTACTATTTCTGGGTTAGCGGAGTCTGTAACCTGAAGCGTCTGCAACCTGAGGTACCACTGTATTGGCGTAGATTCCCCTCTCTGCATGGGAGGCAGGGAAAGGAGGGGTGTTGGGTGGGGTCTCCCCATGGGAGAAGCAGGTTGATTTCATGTAACCACAAAAACCTAGGGTGCATATCTGATGCCTTCAATAGGAATCAGCAGTGAGAGGACTAGGGCTGGGCAATATATCAATATATCATCCAAAACCGGTTTGAAGTTTGTATCATGTTATCGGTTTCATCGGTTTTTGACCTGGCAACATATTGCAAATCACAATGTGTGCACTATGCAAAAATCACAATGTGGGGCAAACCGTGAAGCCAGCCAATGCCTCTATATAGATCCATCCTTATTTCAGATACTGTGATCTACCATTATATTGTGATGTTTAGCTGGTGATATATCACGGAGTTGAAAACCAGATATTGCCCAGCCCTAGAGAGGTCAGAATGGAGAGGTGATTGAAGCCATTTAGTGTTGGCAGGACAGCTCCCTATGAGGAGTAATGAGACTTATGTTTGAACACTCTATGGTATATGATCAAGCTGCTATGAAGTACTTTAACTTTTAGCCTCTTTATGCATTTTCTAGTGCAAATTTATTAACTGCTATGCATTTCATAAAATACAGTGGTGCCTCGCAAGACGAAATTAATTCATTCCGTGAGTTTTTTCGTCTAGCGAATTTTTCGTCTTGTGAAGCATGGTGTCGGAAAAGTTTTGGAAAAGCTTCAAAAATCACCAAAAACCTCAAAAAAGGCTACCACACCGCGTTCTATGAGTTGCTCCTCGAAGTCAAGTCGCAACTGTATTAAAGGTGTTAAGAAAAAGGAAACAAACTTGCAAAAAACACAAGACGTTTTCGTCTTGCGAAGCAAGCCCATAGGGAAATTCGTCTTGCGAAGCAGCTCAAAAACCGCAAAACCCTTTCGTCTAGCGAGTTTTTCGTCTTGCGAGGCATTCACTGTAGGACCAAACTGATAGGAACTGTCTGCACTTTAATTTTTAGCCTTCAAAAAAAGAATTACACACTTTGTTACCTTTAAATCATTTGATATAGTACTACCAGGCAGTGTCTGCTGGTTTTATTATTGATAGTATATAATTGTGACTGATTGATTGATAAAAATGCAAGAGTTTATGTTTAAGTAGACTTTGTTTTTGGAAATTTGACTTATGTTCTTCTTTGAGTTTGCTTTTGAAAACTTAATAAAAAGTATTTTTTAAAAAAGATAAAAATTGATATGTGTTAATGATTAATGGCTTGTTTTATAATAATTTAAAATGTTGTAACGTTAATATTAGCAAAGTGAGTTGTTTGGATTGTCATTATGTTTTCAAAGAAACTAGTATTCAAGTGTTATTGTAAGGATGTACTAAATTGCATTTCTGTTGTGTTGCGAGTCACTTTGGGCATGCATACAAACTGAAATAAAATTTTAAAAAAGATACACAGCCCTTCACCAAAACTGGTCACAGTAATTGTTTACAACAAGATAAGCAATATGAAACACATATAAGCAAGAACATTAAAAATAATTCTCATAAAATATGTAACATAATAAGCAGCATCACAACTTAAAAATGACACAAACCCTAAGCCTCTAAAGAGGCAAGTAGTTACCTGCGCAACTATCCCAGAAGCCAGAACAGCAAGAGGGGTCGCTGCTTTCGCTGCGCAGCAATCCCTCTTGTTGTTCTGGCTTCTGAGATTCAGAATATTTTTTTTCTTGTTTTCCTCCTCCAAAAACTAGGTGCGTCTTATGGTCTGGTGCATCTTATAGAGCGAAAAATACGGTAACTGCTTGCCTTTGAAACTTGAACATGCATGCATTCAAATATACATGCAATAAAAACCAATTTCCATGCTACTTGGGATAAAAACAGCAAGTGATGTGAAATTTACATTCAGCTTCATAGCAGAATTAAACAATTCATTCAAAGAGCAACAACAGTGGTGTCTAGTATACTTTGGGGACGAAAATCTTGCTACTATAAAAACTGTGCCAAGACACTCTTGATGGTTCTGTTTCATCCAAGTTGTGAGTGGCATTCTTCATGCTAAAAACAGATGACTAGACTTGATGAAATGCCACATGTGTCATTTGACAGAAAGGCTGGCACTGCTCCTAACTGTGCGGATAGCAAAATATTGACAGGTTACATCTAAAACCAAACTCAAGCGACAAAGAGTCTTATATTTATAAATATTAACACATGTATTTAGTCTTCCCATTTCTTGTATTAAGTGACAGATTCTACTCCATCCAGAAATTCATTCTCAGTTTTGTTTTTAATCCAGCTATTTTGAATGATCACTCCCCGCGTCGTAGGTAAAAAGTGCTCCACAGCATTCTTGCCCTTTTGTTTAGAAGTCAGAGATTTTATTTCAATCAGCGTTCGGGGGGACGGACCATCTCTTTCCCCCCACTGGCTAAACCAGCAGTGTTCACACTGTGTTCCAGAGAACTGTGAGATTTCTCAAGAGAAAAATGTGAAGACTGCTGTACACACATTACATACAGGCTGAATTGCAGGACGTTAAACCGTATGACCCGGTGGTTCCTTTTAACCATTTGTAATTCTACAGAAGCTTAATCATATCCAAGACCAAAATATATGGTCGCTATGAGACATAACAGATAATACCTTGCAAGGCTGTTGTTAAGGATTGCAGAAAACGAAGGTGAAGAGTGCTGAACATTTTAGAAGTGCTACTTAAATGCTAATTATTCAAATTATAGGTTATATATTAACCCCACCAAATGGGAATCCCTTGCAGATTATCTCAGTGCCTCATGAAAGACAGTCAGGTCATGTATCTGTAGCAGTGACCAGAGGAGGAATGACCGCTGGGAGGAACCACAGAGAGAAGCGCTGTGGTGCACCTGTAGCAAGCAGCACAACTAGATACCTTCATCTGCCCCGACTGCAACAAAACATGTCTCTCCTATATCAGTCTCTACAGCCACAACAGGCGCTGTAACTCTCCAACTGTTTGACTTTACCCCCGAAGGTACACTCTTCCACTGTCTCCCAAGACAGACGGATGCCAACAATAATCCTAGGTAAAATATTACGAACAGCTCTGAGAAACGAGTGAGTTTTTGCTTTGCTTCTCTTTGGATTCCACTCCTTCCATCTAACTACCTGAAATGTCATATTGCCAGCTGCAATCTGAAAAACGTAACAAACTCAACAGATTCTACTTGGGTAAAACTGCAGTGGGCTATGAACAAGTGCCATTAACACTTTAAGACTGATCCTACCTATACAAACTTCTGGTATTTCCAACTCTCTCGTTGCTGCAGAGCAGGGAAATAGAGAAGCTTAAAGTTTAAATAAATGAGAACATGTGGATTCCATCCCACCTGTCATTGAAATTAGAAACACAAAGCAAAGGGAAGTTTATTTTAATCAATCATCTCCCATGGGACTTGCTTTGGACTTTATGGCTACTTCACAGCACCCAATACAAATTTAGCTGATGAATACTATGTGAATATTCACATAGTCCTGTTTTATTTCCCCTCTTTCCTCCACTTGTTTCCCTAAATCCAGCAAGCTCTGCATTTTGGAATGAATCAAAAGTAGTGTGGTGCTATTTATGGAATACACTGAAGGGTGTACTTGCAGGTATTGCGAACGTCAAGGCTGCAATCCTGTCCACAGTTCACTTGCTTAAAACTAACTGGAACCAGCAGCTTTTAAGTCACCCAACTGAATGCAGACTCACAGAACTCTGAAGGAACCCCAGCTTTCTGATTATATTGCTCTGGGGATGATTTTCTACATCCCAATCACATTTTCAAACTCTGCATTCTTACCCTTGCAGTCAAGGCTTGCCACTGAAAGACTAGGCAGGAGGGATGTCATCCTACCAAAGAAATACATGACCCAAGCAAGACCCATCTCTCAAAAGCACCAGCAAATCCCCCATGAGCAGGTGGTGAACCACTGGGGACAACTTACGAAGGGAATCAGGTTGGCTGTTCCCGCACTAGAAATACAACTAGCATGACTGCAGTGCAACATTATTCTCTCTATTCCGCCAGGCTTACGCAGGCAACTGAGAAAACATCTTTCCACAATAGTCAGCTGATTTCTGGTCTTAAAGGTTTTATGTTTAACATTTCTATTAAAAAATAAGTGAAATAGACATTATCAAGAGGTCCTGTTTCTACTCCTCAGTTTCTGGCGAAGACAGCAAGAGTCTCAGCTTCTACCTTAGAGGTGGGGACAGAGAGGTGATGGTTTCCACAGTTTCCACAGGGAGTGGAAGTATCCTTGCCCGTTTCTCTACCTGCAAGCTAGAGAGAAAGGTGTAGATGACTTGGAACACTTCCGCCAGCCAGCATCAAATCAACTCCCTGCTCTTCTCCTCCAGCTCCAAAAACTTTAGCGTGGAGAAGGTACAGTGGTACCTTGGGTTAAGTACTTAATTCACTCTGGAGGTCCGTTATTAACCTGAAACTGTTCTTAACCTGAAGCACCACTTTAGCTAATGGGGCCTCCCGCTGCCACTGCGCCGCTGGAGCACGATTTCTGTTCTCATCCTAAAGCAAAGTTCTTAACCCGAGGTACTATTTCTGGGTTAGCGGAGTCTGTAACCTGAAGCGTATGTAACCTGAAGCGTCTGTAACCCGAGGTACCACTGTATCTTGAAATTGTCTCCAGATTCCTGTGCATGCACAGCAGTAGACCACAGGTTTTCTACATACGAAAGTCACAAGCAAAAATTTAGCACTCTCAAGCTGATTCAGTGGTATGGATTTGCCACCCAATGACAGTGATTGAATGACACAGTGGCCTAAAAGTTACTAAAATCAAAACTGGAAAATGCCATTTTAAAATGAATCCCTACTATACTATGCTCCAAAACTAAAGTTTTACCCATCGTGTCTCTTATTCAAGCACACACGTGTTTTTGGCCAGGTAAGGCCAGGTTATGAGAACCTCAAGTTATTAAACACCTCCATCAGAACAGACAGTTTCTACCAGCCACTTTCCTGTAAAAGTTAATTGCTTGGCAATTAAATATTTCATTACTAAGCAATTAGCACTTAAAAGGTTTAAGTGCCGAGCACTCAGCTGCATTCCAGAACTGCACAGGAGGCAGGGAAGGCACCAATCCAGGCAAGGGGGGCACCGATCCAGCAATCCAGGTGGCACAGGGGAGACCAGGTATGACACAAAAGCATGTGTCAAATGCCATATTCCTGAGAGAAGACTCAATGAGGGATGAGCTTATCATCTGACAGTAGGGCTTGCATATTACAAAAGCTATAAACTGGTGTTCAGACAGCAAGGATGCAAGCAAGGAATGGATGTTAATAAAAGGAGCTGCAGAACCCTCTGAGAAATTTTACTAGGAAAATGTTTTGCTTTGGGTAAGATTCCTTGTGCTCTGGGTTAACAGGAAGCACACACACGTACAAATGCATCTCAAACCTTCGCTCTAGGAAGGAGCTGGCAGCAACAGCATTCTAGAATTGATAAGTTGGAAGGGACCCCAGGGGTCATCTAGTCCAGCCCCTGCAAGGCAGGAATGACAGCTAAAGCATCCCCAACAGATGGCCATCTAGCCTCTGCTTAAAACTTCCAAATAAGGTATTCCAATGTACAGTGGTACCTCAGGTTAAGAACTTAATTCATTCTGGAGGTCCGTTCTTAACCTGAAACTGTTCTTAACCTGAGGTACCACTTTAGCTAATGGGGCCTCCCGCTGCCGCCACGCGATTTCTGTTCTCACCCTGAAGCAAAGTTCTTAACCCGAGGTAGTATTTCGGAGTTAGTGGAGTCTGTAACCTGAAGCGTCTGTAACCTGAAGCGTCTGTAACCCGAGGTACCACTGTATTCTGTTCCTCAGCTCTTACCCTCAAGAAAGTTCCTCGTAACGTTTCTGTTATAAATATAGAAAAAGGCAGAATAAAAGGTGGAACATAGAAAAAGGCTTTATTTCTGTTCAGACTATTTGCCCATCTAGTGCAGAGATGGAGAATCTGTGGTCTTCCTGATGTTGTTGGAACAACAAGTCCCATCAGCCAACATGATCAATAGCGACAAAGGAGGGTCAAAGGTTCCCTTTATCAAGCCCATTATTCTGCACTCTGAGGAGGAATGGCAGAGGTATTTCCCAAAACCTGTTGCCTAATTCCTCCATCCTCCCTTTTATAAAAAGCTGCAGATACCAAAGACTGAACCAGGGAACAGAGCATGTCCTCAACCAGGTATGGTTGAGGAATAGTCCCTACCTCAAGTATGGCTGAGGTTAAGCAACCTCTGGAAATGCATATAACATACAAGATTCCCTAAGTAATGAGTCAGTGTTGACTGGAGGAAAAGAGAATGCTGAAGCAGGAATAAATGGCCCTTGGGAACAGTGTCACCATACTAAGGAATGAGATGGAGTTATGATAGACGCAAAGTAGGCTTGCTGTTGGGCCAAGGAGGCAGAGGCAATAGTTGGCTTTGCAGGGCACAACCTTAGCCAAAGATCCTACACAGAATGAGAAGATTGGTTTACCGGGGGGGGGGGGGGAGAGAGATAAAAAAGAAAAACAAAAGAAAAAAGACATGCAACTTACAGGAAGAAGAGAACAAAAGCAAAATTCCACTAAGTGTCATGCAGAGTTCAATCTTGTCAAGTATACAAAAATGCAAACGATTTCAGTTTATATAAAATACTCTTTAACACACAACACAGAAATACTGTGCTGATTACGTAGTAAGAGGAAGGAAGGAGGAGCTTTGCATTCAACTCAGATACTTCCTTTCTCAGTGTAACAGCCCTTTCTTTCACAGTATTACATCTGTAATGTCCACGCAACGAATCTGTTCCAAGCCCTACTGTGTTTACACGACTTACAGTGGTGCCCCGCAAGACGAATGCCTCGCAAGACAGAAAACTCGCTAGACGAAAGAGTTTTCCGTTTTGGAGCTGCTTCGCAAAACGAATTTCCTATGGGCTTGCTTCGCAAGACGACAATGTCTTGCAAGTTCCTGCTGGTTTTCCCCCCCCTCCCTTCCCCCTTTTTCTAAGCCGCTAAGCCGCTTATCACCTGATCCGATCAGCAGATAAGCCGCTAAAAGCCGCTAAAAGCACTAATCCGTCAATGGGCTTGCTTCGCAAGACGAAAAAACCGCTAGACGAAGAGAATCACAGAACGGATTCTTTTCGTCTTGTGAGGCACCACTGTATTAGCTAAATTCAATTTTTTTGTACTTAGTAAGCAAAGAACCAAAAGCTTTACTGCTACTAGTAAAAGGTAGTTAAGGATGACAATGGCGTTATACCATGGGTAGGCAAACTAAGGCCCGGGGGCTGGATCTGGCCCAATTGCCTTCTAAATCCGGCCCGCGGGCGGTCCGAGAATCAGTGTGTTTTTACATGAGTAGAATGTGCCCTTTTATTTAAAATGTGTCTCTGGGTTATTTGTGGGGCATAGGAATTCATTCATTTCATTTATTTTTTCAAAATATAGTCCGGCCCCCCACAAGGTCTGAGGGACAGTGGACCGGCCCCCTGCTGAAAAAGTTTGCTGAGCCCTGTGTTATACTATGCAATCTGTATTAGAAAAAGTCAAATGGAAACCACCACTAGCAACAAGATACTCGCGATGATTTTTCCTTTTGGGAGAAAACGCAACTTAACAAACGAAACCTCCACTGTTGGTCTCAGGAGTACAATTTAAATAGACTTAACCCAGGATTATTAGACAGGTGTAAAAGAAACACACAACCCTTTGATGGCAAACACAAATAATATGATTCATCAATTTCCAAGTAATAGGGGTGGGTATGGTGCTTTCAAATTCCTAGGAACAGCCACACACACAATTTCTATGAGGCTTTCCTTCCAAGTTAAAACTTAAAACAAAGACAATTTTATGAGTTCTTTGTAAAAAAAAAAAGTCAAAGGATGTGCTATAATGTGCTTAATTGTGTGCTGTATAGAAACAGTTTGGCTTTGGAATCCTGTTGTTCCATGTTAAAAACAAAACCCAGCCATAAATTCAGACCATCAGAACTTTATAGCAACTACTGTACTACAAAATCTTTGCCTATCTGAGTAACTAATAGTACACAAGTAGTACATCATCTGATGTTCTTCTGAACCTTGTGAGGGGTCCTACACAATGCCTCCCCTTTCCCCTTTCAGTCTGTTTCTGGAGGATATCAACATGGTTTCTCTAAGGAAAGGTTCTGCCTTACTAATCTTTTCAAATACTATGAGATTAAAGGCATACATATCAACAGAAACAATGTAGACGTTATGTATTTTTGTTTCTGTAATGGTTTGGATAATATTTCTCACAAAAGTTGTGGGATAGGATGTGTCCTTCTATGGATTAGAAGACAGATTTTTTTATATAAAAAACACACCCAAATATTTGGAGTAATGGGTCAGCAATGTTGTACCCAGTCCTGCAGATGACATCTGTTATTCGGGACGATGAAAACCTATTCAATGACAAACAGCTCCCAAAAGAATATTTCCAGGGTGAGCAGGCAGTAAAATGGTGAATGTAATTCAAAGTATTTGATTGGCAGAAGATTTGAGGCAGATAAAAGAAAGTTCCTCTTCACAAAGTAGTTCTTCAAAACAAAACATAATTAATAAGGAATCGTATCCAACAAAGTTGTCCCCTTTGACTCTTTTGTCATTCAAAAGTTTAGCCACTTCCCAAAGTTCCAATGCCAAAGGAAGATAAGGCGATTATAGCTGAATTAATTCTTTGCATCTGTCTTCACAGGGAAAGATAAATGAAAGATTCCTGTGCCTGAACTAACTTTTGCAGGAAGAGTGTCTGAGGAACTGAGGAAAACAGTGGTGTTGAGAGATGAAGTTCTAGGCAGAATAGACAAAATAAAAACTGACAAATTGCCAGGTCCATATGGTATCCACTAGAGAGTTCTCAAAGAACCTCTCAAAGGGGAAATTGCTGGATCTTCTAACAAAAAAATGTAATTTGTCGCTAAGATCAGCCTCTATATCTCAGGACTGGAAAGTGCCCAATGCAACACCAATTTTCAAAAAATGATCAGGGATGGGGAGAGGGAGGTTAATGGAAATTGCAGGTCAGTTAGCTCAACATCTTTTTTGGGAAACCTGGCAAAAAGTATTGTTAAAGATAAAATAGCCAACCACACAGAAGAACAAGCCTTGCTGAAACAGATCCAGTATTGCTTCTGCAAGGGCAAGTACCGTCTCACAAACCTGTTCGAGTTCTCTGAGAGTTTCAGTAAGCATACTAGAGGTGTTCCAGGTCACATAGGAACCAGTTAAACAACAGGAAGCAGGAAGCATGAATAAATAGTTTTCCCAATGTAGGGATGTAGAAAGTGGAGTGCTGACCCACCAAGGATCAGTACTGGGACCTGTGCTTTTTTACCTGTTCATAAATGATCCACAGTTGGGTTGAGCAGTGAGGTGGCCACATTTGCTGATGGTACAAAACTGTTCAGGGTCATCAAAACAAAAAGGGACTGCACAGAGCTCCAAACTGACTGAATGGGTGGCAAAAAACCGCAAAAGCAATTCTATGTAAACAAGTGTAAAGTGATAACATGTAGGGGCAAAATATATTTATTTCACATAAACACAAAGTGACACATTTTTTTCCATGTGTAGGAATGCTGTGTGGGAATCCCCACCTTAGTCATAAGCTCCCATACATAGTGGAATGATTTCTACATACAGGAAATGAGTGCAGCAGAGCCAATTCATGCACTACATTTTTAGGGGCATATCTGAAACATCCCTAGTTATGCATCTAAAAATGTGAAGTACAGTGGTACCTCGGGTTACAGACGCTTCAGGTTACAGGTTCCGCTAACCTAGAAATAGTACCTCAGGTTAAGAACTTTGCTTCAGGATGAGAACAGAAATCATGCTCCGGCAGCGCGGCAGCAGCAGGAGGCCCCATTAGCTAAAGTGGTACCTCACGTTAAGAACAGTTTCAGATTAAGAACGAACCTCCAGAACGAATTAAGTCCTTAACCCGAGGTACCACTGTATGAATTTACAAAAAAAAAAACACCTATCAAACTAGTAGTTACTATTATTATTAGTTATTTATCTATATGCTGCTTTATTTTAAAAAAAAGTTTTCAAAGAGCTGTAAATATGCTTCCCAGCTGTGTTGGTTGCAAAACCTGGGCTAGCATATAATTTGCTAAATAGCCAGTGTAACAAACACAAAGGCCCAAACTCCCTGCTTCTCTTCAAATACCCCCTTTTCTGCCCTACATATCGGAAGAAAAACATTACAAACTCAACAAGGTGCTAAGTATTGCCACTTCTCTCTCTCTCTCTCTCTCTCTCTCTCTCTCTCTCTCTCTCTCTCTCTCTCTGTGTGTGTGTGTGTGTGTGTGAGAGAGAGAGAGAGAGAGAGAGAGAGAGAGAGAACCCCAGATAGTCAAAATCCTCACTGACTGGATTCTTACTCCTTCTCCAAAATCACATAGGAGTCATGCCATTAAAATATTGTGGTTTTGGAGTTTGCCTTCATTATGGATGACCTTGCAGAGCTTTGTTTGTCCCCTTTCACCAACTGAACCCAGGCTGAGCCTGTAGAAGGATACTCTGCTATGCACCTCGGAACAGCTGCTATAGGATTTCTATTGAACAAGTGCCACACTCCTTCTCCCCCCTTTTAAAAGCAATGCTTTGCTTCTTTATGTCCCTTGGTCCTAATATTAATATATCCCCATTAGGGCTGGGCAATATCAGCTTTTCAACATCGTGATATATCACCAGCGAAACACTGTGGTCTGGCAATATACCGCGATGTTGAAAAATCAAGCTGCGTTGGCCTCAGACTGCGAGGCACCGGGTGAAATTGCCACAGCTCTCACTGCCGGAGCGGAGACAGTTTCACCCCAGCGCCTAGCGGGCTGGGACAAGGCAGCTTGTTTCTACGGCTCAGCTGCAGAGCCATCCCTGGTGCTCCCCCCGCTTGCGCAAGAGTCAGCGCCAGGCTGGGGGATCCTTTAACTGCTCAGCTGAGGGGAGCGGCAACCGCACACCCCTCAGCCGAGCAGTTAAAAGATGCAGAGGGAAGAACAAGCTGTATCAGCACCTTGCCGGTGTAGCTTTTTTCTTCCCTCTGCGCAGTATGAGGGCAGAGTGGGATGGCGGTTTCACCAGCGATATATCACTGAGTGAAGCCAACATTGCGGTTTGCTCCTCATACCGGTCCTGGGCGATGTACTGATACATCGCCTAGGCCTAATCCTAATTGGAGCTCTTGAAAGTGCCTGGTCAATTGAACTTAGGATCCACCCAACCACTCAGCTACAGTGTAGACATGCAAGGAGAGGTATCTGGAAATCACAGAAGAATCACAACCTAGCTGACCGTGATCACTGGACTGAGAAAAACATGGACAGAGGGACCTTGGAACCATTACTATTAGCTACCAATTCTTGTGGATAGCTGAACTTCTGCACACAAACTCAGTAAACACTGAAAACATTCACTTGGTCGCAAATAACTTGGTATCATCCACTGCCAAACACAGACTATTAATCCTAGTAGGCATGTAAACCAGCTAAATGTTAGACCAAATGTTGCATTAACAGCATCATTTATAAATTCACTTTTCTGAATGCCTTTCCGATCTACAGGACACAGATGAAACGCAAGGTGTTCTGGCTAAGATTTTCCATTCGAATAGTTCTGTGTAATTCAAAAGCTGACTGCATCGTACCAACATGTTTGTATTTATAAGATGCACATGCTACTTTCCCCAAAAACTATGCTGAACTATGCAGTTTCCATCAAACACTGAAAAGGTATTACCTGAACAGAATACATGAGCAGAAACCAAAGAATATGAACAAGAATGTTGAAGAATAGTCAATTTTTAAAAAAACAACAAAAAACCCCTCCTATCACCAGCACGCACACACACAAAATTTGGCCACACCACTGATATGCAGCGAAAATCTGCTTAACAGCTTTTGTTTCCCAAAGGCACATTTCTCAAGCCATGCATTTTATAGACGCAGTCCTTCCCACTGCAAGCGCCAGTCTACCAAGCAGCGATCCCTTTTTAAGCCTCCTCATGCTTTCATAAGCACCTCCTGCGTCTGCCCCTAGACCTCCTGGAACATACCCATCCCAGCAAGAGAAAGAAACCTTTGCCTTTATCACTAATTGTATCCTCACAGTAGGAAAGATCAGATAAATCCCAAGACAGGCACTTCTATCCGGATTGCACACAGGCCAAGCAGCCACATACAGTAAAAGACACACATCTTATGTAGTTAAACCTCCCAAGCATGAGGGGGAAAGTGGAATCATTACTTCCATGACCTCCATAGAGCAGCTATGATTCCTTGGCCTCTAGTAGTCTTCCTTTTCGCTGATCAAAGGTGCGTCTCACACTCCACCATTTGATGGAAGAAAATAGATGCTCTTCTCTCCCATCAAGTAAACAAGTAAATTAATGGCACTGAGAAGGCAACTTCAAAGGTGTTTTGAGTTAAAAACACTTTACAAACTTTACAATTTCTATCTCGTAGAGAGCACATTTTCACACCCTTTATTGGAAGTGTGTATCGGTTTTTATCATCACAACAAAAACATTTCATTCGTAGAATATGAAATTTTGAAAGTACACTACAGTCTGTAGAAGCCAAATAGAATATTGCACCTGCCAAGTAAGGTGTAGGTGGCAAGCCACAATTCAAAGCAGAATCCAAGGTTATCACACGGTGGTTACAACACTAGTCCTGTACCTATTCTACAGAGACGATTGAAGAGCAACCTGCAGCTGCAGCCCACTCCTATGGATAGACTCAAGAGAAGTGTTTCCCAAACTTAGGTCTCCAAGCTGGTTTTGGAGTGCAGTTCCCATCATCCCTGACCACTGGTCCTGCTAACTAGGGATGATGGGAATTGTAGTCCAACAATAGCTGGAGACCCAAGTTTGTGAAATACTGCTCAAGAGAGCTGTCATGAAGAAGGTGGGTCAGACTTGTTCTCGGCTGCTCCACAAGGCAAGACTAGAACCAACCAGTGAAAGTTGAAGGGAAACAGACTTTAATTATACAATAAGGGAAAGCTTCCTAACCCTAAGAGCTTTGAGCTCTGGGAGGTGGTGGGCTCCCCTTCACCGAAGGCATTTAGGTAGAGGCTCCATGGCCATCTATTAGGGAAGCTATAGTTGCACCCTGCATGTAGATTTCACACTGAGCAGGGGGTTGAGCTAGTCTGCCACTACAGTCCTTTCCATGTCTATGATTCTAAGTCCCACAATGGAATATTACTCCAAGTGTGCACAAGACGGAGGGTGGTACCAAACAAAGTTGTCCTGTTTGTGCCAGGGCTTCTGCCTGAGCAACAAAACTTCACCTTTCCTTTCCTTTCCCCTCCCTGTGCGTCCCCCCATTCCGCTCGGGAGGGTTGAGGGAACCACGTAAACAGATTTGGGGGCTGCAGTTCAGTTTTGCACGCGGGACGACTTTGTAGGATACAATCCTTGAAGTCATAGATGAATTTCTTCCTCATTTCTATCCCTGCAGAGAAGACTAGTTTTGTTTTTAAGATGGCAATCTTCACTATGCCAAGCCAGGGAGGCAAGACCTATTTCTATCCCATGGCCTCCTTTCACCCTAATCCCCAAAACCAGAAACACCTTCTTTAGCATTGTCTACAATACCTGTTCTCCATGTATGGATGATTAGGAAAACAACACTTTCTACTCTCTATAGTTACAGATAGGTAGCCGTGTTGGTCTGCCATAGTCAAAATAAAAAAAATCCTTCCAGTAGCACCTTAAAGACCAACTAAGTTAGTTCTTGGTACAGTATGAGCTTTCGTGTGCATGCACACTTCTTCAGATACTCTATAGGCTAGCCAACAAGAGCACCAATTCAAGTTTTATTATTATTTATATCCTGCCCCTCCTCTCTCAAAGGAGCCCAGGCCACATTCCAGAAGCAAAATAATGTCTACTAAGGCTTCAAGTACTCAACCATGTTTCGGTGGTTGTAGCACAGTTGTGGTACACCATGGGTGTTATGAGGTCTTCGCTGGTTGTGGTTACATTGCTGGGCACTACTGACACAGCAGCCATTTTTCACGACCAAAAGCCACTCTCATTCTACAGATGCTTATTCCAGTATTTACAGCCTAATCATCAAAAAGAATTACTACCCACGGGTACAGAAGTGCCATGAAGGTGTATACAAGGGAGAGAGAAACCCTTTGTGCTTGGTTCTTTGCTGTACTGGTACCAATCTTTGTTCAGCTTCTTAAGTTTGATGTGGAATGATCCACCATGAAAATGTTTCATGAAAGCTTGCTATGAGCTGCAATAGTGCAGGAAATTAGTGCGAAAATAAAATTACAAAATTGCACCTCTGGCTACCAGAGACATCTCTCAGACCCAAACCTCTCTTCCCAGATAATCTTTGCTACATATGCTAGACAGCTCTTACCAAGGATCATGCTATTTTTGCAAAAATTACTTAGGCCATCACTTGAGGTCACCTTCAAATGCAAACACCACATCTTGGCCAGCATTACCCAGCATGAAGGACTGGGCGATGATGGTGTCCCAAAATACAGGCTCTTAAGAGTCAGAAGGCGGGAGCTGCAAGGATGGTTTTGTCATGCAAGTAGAGAAAACCAGCTCTCTGTGCTGCCTACTTCATTTGGTCCTTTGCAGTCCTTACTGTTCTAGTCCTTACTGCTTTTTAAACAAATGTTATTAAATATATATATGAAAAATACAAACCTAAAACAGTAACCATAATCAAGCTCCCACTCCCACTTTGTCCAACACAAACACAGAGTATGAGAATTAATCTTATTCTTATTAAGATTTATATACCACCCTTCATCAAAAGACAGTTCAGGACAGTTCACAAGATTAAAAACACGAGATAAAAGCACAAATCAATAGCTAAAACAGAAACAAGGAAACAAGGAAACAGGGTGGTCTAACCAGTGCTTTTTCTCCCCCCTAGAAAAATAGGTGTCGGTACTCACCATTAAGTTATTATAGTGTCACACTTTTTAACAACTGCGTGCCCTTGAGTACCCCCTTTAAAAAAGCACGGGGTATAACCAGAAGGCCTTTGTGATTTCAAAACATTATAAGGAATCTCAATCAATTCTATATTTCCGGTCATAGAATAATAGAATCATAGAATTGTAGAGTTGGAAGGGGCACAAGGATCATCTAGTCCAGTGGTTCTAAACCTGTGGGTCCCCAGATGTTGCTGTACTACAACTCCCATCATCCCTGAGCTCTGGCCTTGCTAGCTAGGGGTGATGGGAGTCGTAGTCCAACAACATCTGGGGACCCACAGGTTGAGAAAGGCTGATCTAGTCCAACCCCCTGCAAGGCAGAAATCTCAGCTAAAGCATCCATGACAAATGCTCATTCAACCTCTGCTTAAACACCTCCAGACCTTTGATAAATGAAAGAAAACATATTTTCTGAAGAGTGTAGCATTTAGTAGTATTTTAAGACTTTCTGATAAAATGCTTTCCATGACATTCATTGACATCCAATGAAGCTAAATGTTGGAAGATTTAGGACAGATAAAAGAAAGCGCTTTTTCATGTGGTGCATAGTCAAACTACGACGCTCGCTCCCCTAGGAGGTAATTATGGCTTTAAAAGAGGATTAGACAAATTCACGGAGGAGAGGACTATCAATGGCTACTAGCCATGATGCCTATAAACTACCTCCACTGTTGGAGTTAGCAATGTTTCTGAATGCCGGTTGCTGGAAATTGCAGGAGATCAGAGAGTGCCCTTTGAGCTTGTGTTCTGCTCCCTGGTTTCTCACAGGCATCTGGTTGGCCACTGTGAGAAAAGGATGCTGGACTAAGATGGGCCACTGGTCTGGTCCAGCAGGATATTCATATGCTATCATCAGTGTCCAGATCACAACTGACATATGTGAACGTATGCACCAAGTACAGGATGTGGACTCAGAAATCACATACCCAGAGAGAGAGCTTGGGTACTGTATGAATATGCCAAATCGACTAACAAATAGGCCTGGACATTGTTTGGGGGACTTGTCCTGGGAAAAACAGCCCCAAAGTTAGCCCTTGGTCAGTTTTAGAAATCTCAAACAATGATAATGACGACAGCCCTGTTCTAACTTGCTGTAATCGCTGGTGAAGAGATGATGATGCAGCAGGCTGTATAGAAACATCCAGGTTTACTGTACATTCGTGTGCTGCCCTAATAGAGGGAACAGGAAAGTTCTTCACCTGATGTTAACATTTCCAGGACAGCAGATGACACCAAACAAAAATGCAGAAAAGCAATGGAGAATATTGCTTGACTAGCAGTGCAGACTAAACGACTTTAACCACTGTGATGAAAATAGCCGTTTTCTATGTACTTATGTTTTCTCTAACTACAGTGGTGCCTCGCAAGACAAAATTAATTCGTTCTGCGAGTTTTTTCGTCTTGCGAATTTTTCGTCTTGCGAAGCACCTCTTCAAGCAATGCACCCTGGGTATTAACGGTTTTAAGAAAAAGGAAACAAACTTGCAAGACGTTTTCGTCTTGCGAAGCAAACCCATAGGGAAATTCGTCTTGCGAAGCAACTCAAAAAACGAAAAACTCTTTCGTCTTGCGAGTTTTTCGTCTTGCGAGGCACCACTGTACTGTAGAATTGTCACATGGTGGGAGTTATAATAAATGAACCCCTGACCCATGAAAAGATTACACACACTGTCTCGATCTCCCCTAGGAAAGCTGGAAGCGTCACATTTTGCATGGATGCCCCCAGCAGCAGACTCCAATGCCTGCTCGTCTTGTTTTCTTAGAGCTTAAAAGCCTCCCTCCCTAACTTCTTGCTTTATACCAACGAGTTCAGGTGTTAAGTAGTTTCTTCAACCCATCAATGCTGTATCAAACCTTTTATTGCACATTCCTGCCACTATTTAGCAACATTTATGTCTCTTTATGGTTGCTGAAGTCTCCCCAAACAATTCAGTAGGGAATCCAGGATTTCGGCTTATCCACCCAGCTTCACACAGACAAGTCCTGTTTCAATTGAGCTTCAACCTTTACCCCAAACGTTCATATCTGCATGCATTTTTTGCATGAAAAATACTTTTAACTAAGCTAGAGTGAAGATGACAATGCAATGACAAACCTAGACAGCATCTTAAAAAGCATCACCTTGCCAACAAAGGTCCGTATAGTTCAGGGGTCTGCAACCTTTAAGACAAAAAGAGCCACTTGGACCAAAGAAAAAAAACCTGGGAGCCGCAAAACCATTGCGACATTTAAAACAGTGGGGAGTGTCGGGGCACACAATGCGCCTCCTCCCCTCGCTAGTATCCGCCCCGGAGCCGCGGCAAAGGTGTAAAAGAGCCACATGCGGCTCCGGAGCCGCGGGTTGCTGACCCCTGGTATAGTTAAAGCCATGGTTTTCCCAGTAGTGATGTATGGAAGTGAGAGATGGACCATAAAGAAGGCTGATCGCCGAACAATTGATGTTTTTGAATTATGGTGCTGGAGGAGACTCTTGAGAGTCCCATGGACTGCAAGAAGATCAAACCTATCCATTCTGAAGGAAATCAGCCCTGAGTGCTCACTGGAAGGACAGATCCTGAAGCTGAGGCTCCAATACTTTGGCCACCTCATGAGAAGAGAAGACTCCCTGGAAAAGACCCTGATGTTGGGAAAGATGGAGGGCACAAGGAGAAGGGGACGACAGAGAACGAGATGGTTGGACAGTGTTCTTGAAGTTACGAACATGAGTTTGACCAAACTGTGGGAGGCAGTGGAAGACAGGAGTGCCTGGCGTGCTCTGGTCCATGGGGTCACGAAGAGTCGGACACAACTAAACAACAACAAAAGTGAAGATGCATACAGCATAAGTACATCTTCGTGTCTGTACTGCTAGCAATAATGTAAAGTTTGCTTTATTTACCTTTCAGGAATCTTTTGGGGATTTAAAATGGTATATATAGCAAACTTGGGAATATTAAGTATTTTTTTTCAAAACAATTTTGCACATTTCATACACGTTATGAAATATTAGAATATATAACTGAATCCATGTGCTACATCCCATTAGTATATTTTTGCCATCAGAAAAGGAATTATTTGTCCTCCTTCCCTACATTTCACTGCCAACCTTAACTATTTTAATTATTTTCCACAAACTCACTAGAGACTTCCAAAGCAGGTGTACTTTCTGTCTTGCGATCTCTATTTTCGCTGCCATTATGTTGGAACCACTTTAGCATCCTTTTTGCTAATACTCAGACATCTAACATATCCGAGTAAGATTGTTAATGAATCTACGCATAAGGAATATCCAAAGTATTGAGTATGCTTGTATCCTGAATTTTCAACCCACCAATGTTTACAGTCTGCTCCTACTAAACCACACTTCCAAATATAGCCTAGAATTTCTTGAATCTTAGAGGAATCACATATGTATATATGCATTACTCCATATAGTGGGGTTTTTTTTAGACTATCAGCTATTGATATCTGGAACTTTTTTTAAAAAAATGTAAATCCATGCATGTTCAGCTGCTGTAATTTTTAGATCTCTTTTTCCAGCCTCTTGTAAAATTTCATTCTCAAGTAACACCTTAAAAACTGATTAAAGACCAGTTATAAGTATGGGTTCTTAACACCTCAGATTTAGTAAACTAGCCCAAAGTACTAATATTCATCACCTGTGGAAGAATTGCAGTTAGCTGGGAAAATGTACACGAACGTGCATTCCGCATTTTTTAAAAATTCCCCTCTGCTAAGATACTAAGTAGAATTAAATACAATCACATTCTTGGAAGCTCAATAGACTGTCATATCTAGAAACTAGCTAGTTTTCCCACCCAATTAAAACACCTATTGAGATTAATGAATTAACAGCTGTAAGAAAATGGACCCTGTGTTCTAAACAATAATAATGTTACCTGCTACATTAAAAGGTATATGAGGGATTGTGACAGGATAAGAATACCTTAGAACACAAGGATACGCCACTCTTGTTTACTCCAAGTTGAAATAAACGATAACAATACAAAGGTGTGAGAATACATTTTTACATTATGCTCCTCCTTTATAACCAGATATCCATTTTGGACTGATACTGCCTGGCCCACTAAGATGAAGGTGGATATTAATTTAAAATGTTCTTGCTAAAGTATATACTTCAGGCCAAAAGAGAAATAAGTTTAGCCATTTACTGTTATCTATGATATTCCGTATTGATTCTACTGATCCTGATCTCTTTAAATCTTATCAACTAAAGGACTGTGTTTGTTTGAAATTAAATCCTAGAGTTAGAAGTGACTTTAATCCCCAAATATTTTATTGAAGGTTTCTAAGGAGTTTGAAAGAAACTATATCTTGCTTTTACAGCTATGTGATATGAAAAGTCATAAATTCCGACTTGGTTGTTAATCCAGGACGAAGACTAAACTCATTCATTAGTGTTGTGGTTTCTTTTTTCCTTCACTTGCCATATTAATCAATTTTGGGCCTTAATCAATCCTCCCCTTTCCAATTAGAAAAAGGGTTCCCATTACCCACTGAAACACAACTGGTTCATGGATAACATAAAACTTTGCCCCAATGATATAATGCATTAGTCTGTGCAAAACTGAAGGTGAAGGAATAATTCCGGTGAAAGAACTAAGCACCACTAAATTAAAGAAGTATAACTTTCATCAACTCCACAGACCTATTGTATTTTGCTCCTCTTAACAGTTAAAAAAAATACTGCACTTGAAATCCTCTCAGGCTGGAACTGTCTGGAATTGGATTTAAAATTTCCTGCCCAAAAAATGCCCCCTTTTTCAAGGCTATCAACATAATTAACTCTATACAGCAATCTTCTGAAATCTGTATTAGGTTCGTATCCTGATCTCATGGCAATTTTGCTTCTGTATGCATTTCTTGCTGACTTTTCAAAGTTGCCTATACAATCTCTCACTGCTTTGCCCTTGTTCTGTTGCTACTCTAGCGACTCAATCAGCCAAATGTCCTAGCAGAACACAAGAGCGTCATCAATTAAAAAAATGTTTTGTTGTTGCTGTTGTTGTTTAAGGGAGCTAATACCGGTATATACAGAAACGTCACAAGTTACCCTAACTGATTTGGGAAATCAAGAGTGAGCAACCTATTGTATCGCAAGGAATTAGTCAGCACAGGGGCTCACTCATAATTTTGTTAGTGCACACACACAACCCATGGTTGTATCCTACCCTGACCAATCCAAACTTTTGTTACGTAGCACACATTCACTGTGCAGTGCTCCTTACTTTCTCTATTTTGTTCAATACAATTAAATTACAGTTATGCACAGGACTATAATGGTGATTTTCAATTAGTTCAACTGATTAGCTAAAAACTAGAAGTTGTTCCCACAATAGCCTCTTTGCATTATTCCTTCATCTGGGTGTTTACAACTACTTATGTAGGTTAATAGGGAGAGGAAAATATGCATTGCACAGAAGCAAAATCCAAATGTGTCATCTCAGTATCCTCTACTTGATGATCAAGGCTGGTGGTGAGTTTCCTTTTTTTAATTAACAGGTATTAAGTAAAATAGTTATGTTATTTGTGGTACCAATTGATAAGGTATAATTGCATGTCTGACTACCAAGGCTCACCAACTATTTCAGCTGTTTGTTTTGCATCTAATGATTGCTGGGAGTCGAGCTTCTGTACTGGAATAAGTCTGAACAGTATTTGAAGAAAAAATATTCCCAGCCTTCTATTTCAATAAAAGTTTCAAATACTGCACAAGAAGCACCAGCAATTATTATTTTTATTTTAAACAAGGATCACAAGGCTGAGGAAAACAGTCTCTTGTCCCAAGAGCTGACTCCTCCATGCACCCATCTCACATCCTCAACACATATTAACGGACAAACTTTTTAACAACCATAGCCTGAAATCAGGGAGGCACAAGGCAAATGCAGGAGGAAAAGAATGCCAGAGGTGCCTACCAGGTTCAATGAGTTACTCAGCAGCAACAGCCACAGAATAGTAGTTACTGGAGTACATGGCAGGACAACAGGCCCTGGTTAAAAGACTTACAGTCTATAGTGCGACACAGAGAACACAAGAACAGGCTGCTGCATCAGGCCAATGGCCCATCTAGGCCAGTATCTTGTTTTCACAGAAGCCTATCAGTTGCCTGTGGGAAGTTGCAGTGGAGAGGAAGGGGTAGGAAAGACCCACAGTATAAGCAGCCTTTTGTAACGCAACTCTGGATATACCGTATTTTTTTGCTGTGTGTCTTATGGAGTGAATGCGTGGTCCCTGGAGCCAAATTGCCCAGGGGCGAAAAGCATAGAATCATAGAGTTCGAAGAGACCACAAGGGCCATCAAGTCCAACCCCCTGCCAAGCAGGAAACATGCTTTTTTCTTTCTTTTTTTTTGAAAGAGGGAAGTGGGTGTTGAAACAAAGCCGCTAATCACCAAGCGATCGGGGAGAGAGATAAGGGAGCTAGAGATAAAGGAGGCTGCCTGGGAGGGGGGAGGTAAAAGCCCATGGATCCTCAGGATTTTTGCATTGGGTCACCCCAAATTCACCATCAGATCACACAGCATGTCCATGGCTACAGCCTGCACCAAAAACACACACACATCCACTGTTTCGTGGGGCCACAATGGCGCAAAAACGTGGTTACAAAGCATGGATCCACATGGATTCTCAGGATTTTTGCACTGGGCTACCCCAAACTCACCGTCAAATCACATGTCTGTGGCCACAGTATGAACCACAAAAATCATACATCTACTTTTCGTTCAGATTTTTTTTTGTTTGTTTTCCTCCTCTAAAAACTAGGTGCGTCTTATGGCCAGGTGCGCCTTATGGCGCGAAAAATATGGTAACTTAATGTCTCTGTCCCCGTAAGATATTTTTATTCAAAAGGACAGTATCAAAGAGTTACTGTTCTATAAAAAGTTGTGAAGGGCTATAAAGAAGCCAACATTCCATTTATTTATTTGTTTGTTTTGTTAAAGGAGGAGAACAGAAGCCTTCAAAAAATGGCACAGAAACTTTCAAGGATTGGTTCAAGGAGGAGCTGTAAATATTGTGGCAGCCGATTCAGTACTGCTACGTGAATGACGGGGTCTCATTAGGAGTGTTTCTTATAAGGGAAACAAATGGGAGAACGATGGAAAAATGCAAAACTGTCTATGAAAAGTCACACCGCGCCCCATTTTCAAGGGTCACTAATCCCACAAACATTGGGTAGAGGACCCAAATCTAAAGAGTGTCTTAAGTTCTCTCACTGTCTCCTATATGAAGGGCCTCTTTAAAAGTGCTGTAATAAAGAATGTTGCAGACTGTGTTCATAGAGATTAAGGCAGGTTTTCAACAGGAATGTTGGGCTGGGGGTTCTATCTAATGCTTAAGCAAATCCACTCAGAGATCAGAGGATTTCTGGTCCTAAAGGTGCTCCGGTTTTCTCTTTGCTTTGAAAGATCAATGACAGGTGCGTTACTGGGGCAAAGGTCACAAAGAGGAAGCATCCAGAATGAAACTGACAGGTCTTGCTTACAGAGGGAATGCCCACCATTCTGGACCTTGCTGTGATTCTTCTTTGCTTGAATCAATTTGCTAGAAAATTCTGTATTTTTAACAAAGGCTCTCAAAACGGCAAAACGGCGTTTAACCCACTTGCAGCATATCAACTGCAGCTCGCTTGATGCAGCATCACAGCTGAGGAGTGTGGACTCGGAAGTCCTTGGTCCTCACAGCCTCAACCCACCCAACCCCACCTGCATTATGGTCATAACAATACAGTGGTACCTCGGGTTACAGACGCTTCAGGTTACAGACTCCACTAACCCAGAAATAGTACCTCAGGTTAAGAACTTTGCTTCAGGATGAGAACAGAAATCGGGCGCTGGCGGCGCAGCAGCAGCAGGAGGCCCCATTAGCTAAAGTGGTGCTTCAGGTTAAGAACAGTTTCAGGTTAAGAACGGACCTCCGGAACGAATTAAGTTCTTAACCCGAGGTACCACTGTATTGATCTACCTTGCAGGACAAGAAGTTATAAAAGATTGCAGAAATATGCATTCAAAATTATTTGAATAGGCATTGAAAATGCACGTTATAAATACAGTCGTACCTTGGAAGTCGAACGGAATCCGTTCCGGAAGGCCGTTCAACTTCCAAACGTTCGCAAACCAAATCACGGCTTCTTATTGGCTGCAGGAAACTCCTGCAGCCAATCAGAAGCCGCGGAAGCCCTGTCGAACGTTCGGGTTCCAAAAGAACGTTCGCAAACCAGAACAAGCACTTCCGGGTTTGCAGCATCCAGGAGCCAAAACGTCTGAGTTCCAGGGCATTCGGGATCCAAGCTACGACTGTACTAAGTCTTCAAGCCCTGCTCCACAATCTACTGACTAAAATGCAGTTGATAGGTAAACAGTGCAAGGCTACTGTTTTGGCTTCCAGGCTTCGGAAGTATCTAAACACTTGAACGTCCAGCCCCCACTTTGATTCTGCTTTGGCATTTCATGAAAAATGATACTGCTCAGCAAGGCTCTGGTCCATGACTGTGTGATGATTTTACGCTGGACTATTTCTTCAGAGCCAGTAGTTTTGATTAAAAATAGCAGAACGTTGTTAGCACCTTTAAATACTCATTAACGGAAAGTAGCGTGAAGAATAAAAGTATTTTAATAAATAAAATCCACTTCCCTTCTATTTTGAGATGATTATTAATGCAGGCAAGAATTCCAGTCTGGGGCCCGGTACATACAAGAGACTACCTGCAAGGATCCCTTCAAACCTTGTTTTCTCTGACTGATTTACACACTTGTCTAAGACGAGAAACCCATCTCTAACAAGGACTCCAGATTTCTGTTCATCCTGCTTTGAGCTGGGAACATAGGATAGGCGACATCTAACTTCTCCAGAAGTGCAACACAGCACGACACTATTAGCGTACATGTTAAGAAAGCAGATTTCAGTAATTAAATGTTGGGGCTTACTCTTTCCCAAAGTTCCCAAATGGCCATAGACACTGCAAATCCTCCTACCCTTTTTAATGTATTTCACACTTATTCAATGTATATGTACGATGGTGCAGCTTGTACAGCTTTTCCTGCCTGCTTTATACTGAAATTATATTCAATATGCACAACGTTCTCCTCGTTCTTCATTTGGATGCTTAATAGGTAATCCTATTCCAGCCCATCTTCACTGCTACATGCTGATACCTATTCCCACCTTTCACTTTTGTCCGGTTCATCTGACTTTAAGCAAGCATGGACCAAGCCCCCTCGATGTCCAACAGAGAAGCTACTGCATTTCTAATACTAAAAAAGTGCTGAGCTATCAGCACTAGAAAATTCCTTTAGACCATGTACTTCCCGCCCCTGTGTGGCAAGGTGCTTCATATTCTAACTGTAATCAAATATTGGATGGGTAAAAATCAAACAATACAACTTAAAAAACACACTAAGCAAATGAAAAAGTCAGCATATATCCTTGAAGAGAAGCATGCACTAGATCAGCTTACAAACACGATACAAGCAAGATTCTTGAACCAGCAAATATTCTGATTTATTATGATGCCAGAGATTCTTTCAAATGCATGAATTCCTCAAGCACTCTGTAAAAGTCCCTTTGGAATGTCACAGGGAAAATTTAGCATTGCGCCACCTACTTGAAACCAGAACTCTGGATCTCAATCCAATCTACAGAACACATCTAACAGCTTGCAAATGCCCTGTAGGCAAGAGCTTTAGACCAGTGTTTCCCAACCACTGTTCCGCGGCACACTAGTGTGCCGCGAGATGTTGCCTGGTGTGCCGCGAGATGTTGCCTGGAGGGAGGCGGGCGAGTCGGGCGGCGAGAGGCGGGGCGGCGGCGGCGAGGAGAGGCCGCCCAGCGCGGGGCTCTCGCTGTCTGCCTGCCTGGCTGCCTGCGAGCTCGGCGGGCAGCGCCTCCGTCTGCAGCGCCCGCCTCACGGCTCTCATTCCCTGCCCCTGCCAAAGCTCACCCAGCCAAGCCGCGCTCTCCTTCCTGCCTCGCTTTGCTGCCTCCTCCCCCCCCCACCCCCAAAGCTTGGAGGTTCCCCGGCAAGGGGGAGGGGAAAAAATTGAAACTTACACTTTTGTGCGTCCCTCCCGGCGTGACGCTGCGCGCTGACGTCACGGGGCTGTAATGGTGGTGTGCCTCGAGATTTTTTTCATCAAACAAGTGTGCCTTTGCCCAAAAAAGGTTGGGAAACACTGCTTTAGACAGGGATAATTTGGAAAGAAGGGCAGCCAGTGAAACCAAAACCCAAAGCCACGGTTTATCCATGGATTCACCAGGTGATCTCAGGCATCTGCCTTGGATCAATTTCTTACAAAATGGAAATTAACAAAAGTCGATGCAATAAGGAAATGTTACATGCCTTAAGGATTAGTCAGGCTACATATCTAAATAAATAAAACGTAATGATCCATCTAGAACTGGCTAATCTCATAAAGTCAGAAGCATCCGGAAAGGAGCAAGAGCTGATCGCTGATCGCCTGAAGTTACTTTCACATTTTACTACAGAAAGCAACACAAGCAACCGGTTTTGTTTTCCATACAGATAGAAACAAATGGAAATCAGTGTCATCTGATGCTTAACTTCATTCCTCTACATATATGACAAGAAACCTTAACTTAGAAATAAAAACAGAAAGTTACTTTCCTAATCCTAACATTACTCTTCTACGTAAACACAGCTTCCAGATTTTAGAAGCTCAAGTCAGATGTGTGAACATGTGGTCTACATAATGAAACAGAATGCCTGATGTTCCACACTGTAGTTATGCGTAGGGAGTGACATACACACTTTTCACAAAACAGTCGTCCAACATGCAACACTGAGTTGCTACAATCTGAGTACAAGATTAATTTAATGCTGTTACCAAACATTTTTAGAACACTCATGAAGTACCACAAGAACCCCTAAAGATAATTTTCGCAATACTACTTCAATCCTCTTTTCTGTTTTTAAAAGAAATGAAGTTCTAAAATGAGCCTGTAAAAGGTTTTTAAACAGGCTGGAGATATACATTGTGGATGACTAACCAATCATATTTTAACCTTCCCACAATTTTGCACATCACCTGCGAACAGAAATGTTCCATCAACTGCACCATTTCAGTTTTCCACCCATTCCTGCCTGTTCAGAAGGCTATGGTGGGAGGAAAGATAACCTGTCAGAAACACTGATGTGGATTTCATTCTGGGTACCCATTTGTTTGCTCTCTGTTGCAACTGTCAGACAAGGAAGGGAAGGGGACTCCTTATGTACACTCTCTTGCTAGTCTTAGGACATGAGGAGGGTGTGAAAACTGGTGTTAGCATCTTCTCCCTAAGTGCAAGGGGTGACATTTAAAACAGGAGAAGAATGAGCTTGTGGATAGTGATAAAGTACATTCCAGTACTCCTTACTGGAAGGGAAGAAGATTCAAAATTTGATAGCCAATGCACTCAAAAATGTACATCTGATTTTGGCCTATGCAAACACTACACATCCAAGTTGTGATAAACAGAGAAATACCACACAAAACAAATATTTATATTCCCTGAACTATTAACAATTACAAAATAATTATCTCCAGGAACAAGTAACACATCCGCTTAGCTCCCTTTGTTTTTACTACCACTTCACAAACGTCTTCCACTATTTTGATGGCAGCTTTCAAATATCACAGCAAATCAGTAACTTTACTTTGCCTCACTGAGGCATGTCTCTTGAGCCAGTGTCAAGTTATTAAGTGCCTTGTTCTTTCTAGAGAAAACCCATCAAGATTCAGTTTCCGATGCCTCTTTCCCACGACCACTTTCTTTTTTTAAACCCTCTTAGGTTTGATCGCTTCTGTTCTGGCGCTCGGTTCCAAGTTCCTGTTCCAAAAGACCCCTCACGAGAAAGAGAGAGTGTTGCATGCGTCTTTGTCTTTTACAGCCCATTTTAAACAGGACATCTGTCTCTGTGTCTGGTTTATCCCAAAAGGTGCCTCGAATAGACACAGCAGCCCTCTCCCAACTAGGAAACAAGTCTGGGTGACAATGTCGTTTTCCAAGAGGCAGGGGACAAAATTAGGAAGGGGGGAAGGAGAGAGAGATAGCGCGAGCGCCAAGGAGGCCCTTCACGTGGTCTCCCATGGGTTCAGTTCCTGCCTTTCCCCCCGATGAATCGGGAGGGGGAAAGGGGGTGTTGTTTTCTCGATCGTCGATGTAAAAGTTAAATGGCTTTATTACATAACTTTAGACCTTAAAGCTAATCCCAGGAAGCGAAGCGGCAGCCTGACCCTCGCTCGCATGATCCAAGTGGGCCACCGGGGAGTCGTTGCCAGAGCTCAGCCCACCTGCCACCGGGGGCCATTTCCTCCCTGCTCTCCGGCGGCCGGGTGATGGGCGGGGAGAGACGGGAGCAGCCCGGAGTGTCCTTCAGCTCGGGCAGAGGACCAGCCCCAGGGCCACGGCGCCCTTCGGGGAAGGGGGATCGCCGCCCACCCCCCGGGGACAAGGCAGGCCCCCGGCGACACACACACTGGAGAGGGATAGGAGGAGGAGGTTGCAGGGGAGCGGCGGCGGCGGCTGCTACTGGAACCGCAGCCAGCAAACCACCCACCCACCGTGACACGAGGACGATCAGGGAAGCGGGCTGAGGCGCCCGGAGGGACACGCTGCCTGAAGACCGCCACCGATCGTCCTCCCTCTCTCCCCTCCAGGGCCCCGTGCCGGCACCAGCCGGATCCCAGCAGAAAGTTCCCGGTGGCCCCCGGCTGAAGCCTGCGCGCCGCCTCGTCCCGCAAGAGCCGCGCCCCCCTCCGCCCCCCGCTTCCCCGGCGGCACCTGTTCCCATCACCCGCCCGCGCCCGGCAAGTTCCTCGACGCTGCGCCCTTCCAAGCAGCGCCGCCGCCGCCTCCGGCTTGTGGGGCTCGCGAGGCTGGCGGCGTCGGCGGGCGGAGCCCCATCGCGCTGCCGGCCGGCCGGCCGGTGCAGATTGACGGGCTGACGCCGAACTCGCTCGCTCGCTCGCACTCACCGGGGCGCTGGCGGGCTGCTGCTCCTCCGTCGTCGTTGCCGGCGCCGTTCGGCTCAAGCGGGCCCACCCAGGGCAGGCGAGGCCCCGGCCGGGCTGGAATCCGGCGGCTGGAACGCCCCGGGGCGCCCGAGTCCCGGGCTCCACGCTGCTGCGTCAGCGCCGCCTCCTCCTCCTCCTTCGCCGCCACCGCCGCGTAGCCGCCCGGCTGCGGGATGGGGACTGGAGGCGCGCCCCCTTCTGGGGCCCGCGCGCTCAAGGCCGGAGGAGGGGGCGGCGGCTGCTGCTGCTTCTCCTGCTCCCGCCGCGGCTCCCGCTCCCGCCGCTCCCTCGGCCGAGGAAGGCTCGGCTGCCGTCTTGCCGCCGCTGCTCCGCGCCCGCTGCTGCTGCCGCCGCCTCCGCGCCCGTCGCCGATGTGCTCTAACTCCCCGAAAGCAGCAGCGGCAGCAGCGAGCCCCTTGCTCCGCTCAGGCTCCGTCCTCCCTTCCTGCTTCCTCGTCGGCAGCCAATCGGCGCCCTCCCCAGCGCCGTCCGCTCCGACGCGCCCGCCAATCGCCAGGCACCTGGCCCGCCCCCGCTAGCCAATCTCCGCACCAACCACCCGCCCCAGCCAGGTCCCAGCGCAGCTTGCAAGGCAAGGCAGGCAGGCGAGGCGGGCGGCTCCCAGCGGACACGGCATGGCCACGGCCGCCCAGCCGGGGGAGGGGCGTCCCCACGCGAGCGGCAGCATCCTCCGCGCGCGCCCCGCCCCCCCGCCGCCCGACCTGTCTTCTCGGCAGCCCCGTCGCGCCTCTAGTCCGCCCCATCGCTCTTTTCCCGCCTGCCCTGGATGTGAGCGGGGCGGGGGCGCCTTCCCTCCTCGGCCGCCCCTCGTGCTTCCCCACGCGGCTTGCCTCGCGGGGAAGAGAAACGCCTCGAAGAAGTTTATTTAGCCCGGCTCCGTCCGTCCCCCGCCCCCCCCAATTCTCCCCCTCCTCTTCCCGTGGCTCTTTCTCGCCCTGTCACACAACGGACTAGCCGTCACCTTGGTCGGCCACCAACAGCACCCTCCTCCTCTTCCATTCCAGCGCCTCTTCCTTTGTTGCATCCAGTCCCCTCGGGAGGTCTTCCATATTCAGGTCACCGGCTCTACTTGTCAGTCACCCTCGACGAGAAGCCGCCCACATCGACCCGAGTCCCTCTACCCATCTACTTTGCCCAGAAGTTCCTAGGCTAACAATCCTGCTTTCCCTCAACTTTCCCTTACTTATTGGACTTTCATCTCGACCAGTCTCTAAAGCTTGGAGGAACATTTGTACAGCTAAAGAAGAATCGCCGCCCCCCCCCCAAATCCCCCATCTCCTTGCTGGCATTCGGGAAGGGAAGGGGTGGCCTTAGCAGCCTCACTTCCACTCTTGGGTACTAGACTGTCCTTGCGCCTCATCTCTGCAACAACAGGACACCTGTGGACCATAGCTGTGCACGCCATAGACAAATGCAAGCTTGATTGCATTACCATTTAAGATGATTACATAGCACTGAATATTGAACCAAGTCCTCAGCACAATATCAAGGCTACAGAATAAATGAGCAAAACATTGCATGCACCTTGGTAATGTTCATTGTGTGTGTGTGTTCCTCCGTCAGGGAGCCTAATGTAAAAATGTCAGGTTAATACAACAGGCTTTTCAATTTTGTCTTCTAACTGTCCAGTGTTCGTTCATTCTCATTTTCCAGTTTTGCTCATAGAGAACCAAAGGTTCTTTGCTCTGTGCTGCAAAAGACTTGGTTTGGGGGCATTTAAGCTGATCTGGGATCATTTACTGCAGAATAATCTCTTGAAGGCTGTGGGCTACCTACCCTCAGGCTGCTTGCAGGTTGTGACCTTTTGAGCAGCTGGATTTTAATTCTAGGTCCACACATTATCCACCTTAGATCACACGCAAACACTCTACCACCCCAAATTCTAACCATATTAAACTACAATGACTGATAAAAGGCCACATGAATGCATACACAATCCATTTTGCTTCTCAAGCTACAATTCCCTAAGAAAATGAATCAACAAGTAATCCAAGAGTACCATGACACTAGCCTACTGCGTGTACATGATTTCACTTTTGTATTCCTTGTTAATTATTTTGGAATAATTAACTACATTTCTCTTGCTATAAACAAACACTACTGTAAATTTCCATTTCTGCTGAAAGCACATACACCTTTTGCAGTATTTTCCAGGAATCGCAACAGAAACTGTTTATTTTCCCAGGAAATGGGGGAGAGCCCTTGCCCTGGGTGAATGTGGGCTCAATATATGGAGCAACAGTGAAAAAAGGAAAAAGGTAATGGTTCACATTCAATTAGTTTTAATACACTTTAAATTAAATTAAATTAAAGTCATCTACATCTGCAGGCATCTTGGCGTATTGTAATTTTGCTCAACTCTTCTTGATCTTTCTGGTGCTCCTTTTCAGTTGCAGCTTCTACATCCACTTACATGCTTACTGGTTCATTCACATGAAGAAGCACAAGGCAACTCCTATAGTGGTGCTTTGGGATATATAGGCAACTCCTATAGTGGTACTTTCCAATAAATGAAACCACTTCCAATGTTACATGCCCGTTATCTGAGGATCTAATATTTACAGGCCTGGTACTTTCTCAAAGATCTGCTTATAGTTGGTTCACAGTTCCCCAGATGTCATTCCATGACATCATTATCACGATAATCTCTTAGACACTAACAAAATTCAGTTGTAGCTGAAGTGTTTATTTATATATCAATCTCAGACCAGTTTCTAAAAATGAATTGAAAATTTAAACACTGCTTGTGACTTGTGATCATAGGGAAGGGTGAAAGGTTCAGAAAGGGGGAAGGGAGGTTCCCTGCCTGTCGCTACTTTCTAGAATTTACAAGACGGTGAGATCAAGTTGTTCTGAGAAGTGTAAGGAGGTCATCCACATCAAGTGATCTTAAGCATGCATGTTGAATCAGGTGCTTGAAGAAGACTAAACTGCAATCCCCGAGAGCAATCCCTGAAACACTGGTTCAGCCAAGGATATATGCATTCAAAGTGAGGTCCACATATGAAAAGTGAAAAATTTCATTTCATATGCCTAGAGCAGCAGCAATCCTGGTTTTTGTATAATTTCTGTTTTGTTTATTGGGAAAATGTCTACATTTCTTGGAAAAGTGTCTGAATTACAACACATTTCTCTGACTCATCTTAAAATGAAGCAGCTGTCACTGCTGGATTCTTTAAGAATGATTTCTTTAAACGGGGGCATCTTCTGCTTCAAAATACTTACAGATGCATCATCCCCCCGCTTCCCTCAACTCCCCCTGCCTCCCAAAATAGCTTTGTGAAATTGCTATCTGTTCAACTGTTTTAAGATACAAGAACTCTGAACAGCGACACGATGAAGCAATTTCTGTATCGCTGTGGGGTTGGTTGTTCACAACAGCTAGAGATTCCAAGGATGCTATCCCACATCAACTGGGCTAGCAGAGATGGCGCTGCCCAGGTGTAGCCAAGTGTTGCTTAAAGTAGCAGACAATGCTGTACTTTTTCCTTTAGGGTACTGGTTGCCACACTTCCAGTTCAGAATAAGCCAGAGAACAAAGCAGAAACCTATGATTTGGGCAGAGCCTAAGAGCTTAGCTGAACTGGAGGCGTGGTTGGTTGTTTTGCACATCATGCTAAGTCAACCTTTGGCCTATGTTGTTCCACATTCCTGGAGAGTGTGGCCACTTAGTGCCCTCTCCTAAAAAAGCAAACACAAGCTGCAAACCTCGGTTACAGCTTGTAACTTGACTGGAGCAAGCCAAACCACAAGGTCGGGTTCGGATGACACACTAAGCCGAACCAAACTACGGCTTAGCTTGCAGCAGCAGGACCAGAGATGGAGCCATGATCTGGAGGCCACACACTCCTATATTCCCACCAAAGCTTAGTGTTTGGTTTAGGGTTATGTGTGAACCAGGTAGTTTTTAGAAAGCGTTTCCAGGGACATGATAAAACATTTGCTCCAGTTTTAATGGACTTTGAATATATTTACTGACTGAAAATAAAAACACTAAATTGAAAGGCTCTGAATTGACTAGAAGGAATGGCCATTTCTTGATTCCGTGAACCAGATTCATATGCACACACAAATAGCACAAGACAAGCTTTCTGTGTGATAGTGCCCTTAGTGCAGTGTTTCCCAACCTTTTTTGGGCAAAGGCACACTTGTTTGATGAAAAAAATCTCGAGGCACACCACCATTACAGCCCCGTGATGTCAGCGCGCAGCGTCACGCCGGGAGGGACGCACGAAAGTGTAAGTTTCAATTTTTCCCCCTCCCCCTTGCCGGGGAACCTCCAAGCTTTGGGGGTGGGGGGGGAGGAGGCAGCAAAGCGAGGCAGGAAGGAGAGCGCGGCTTAGCTGGGTGAGCTTTGGCAGGGGCAGGGAATGAGAGCCGCGAGGCGGGCGCTGCGGACGGAGGCGCTGCCCGCCGAGCTCGCAGGCAGCCAGGCAGGCAGACGGCGAGAGCCCCGCGCTGGGCTGCCTCTCCTCGCCGTCGCCGCCCCGCCTCTCGCCGCCCGACTCGCCCGCCTCCCTCCAGGCAACATCTCGTGGCACACCAGGCAACATCTCGCGGCACACTAGTGTGCCGCGGAACAGTGGTTGGGAAACACTGCCTTAGTGGCACATCGCCTTCTCAATCTAACTAGGTAACCCATGTTGGATTTAGGGTGGTGTGGATGGTTTCCCCTCCCCCCAGAGGGCACTGAGCCAACAGGGTGCAAAATTGAGAAGATCCATAATTGAGAAGATCCATTTGGGGGCACTACGTCCAGCCCTGTTGGTAACCCCACGAACTTGGATGTCAGCAGGATAGAGGAGGCTGGACTTGGTTACTAATTTCCAGCTCCTTATTAAAAAGTTCAAAGCACAGCTGCATGAGCAGTCTGAATAAGGAACTGAATTCTATATGCACCTCAAATTAAGCTTTGGGGCTCCTAAACATGGCCTGCGTTCACACCCATTAAAGCGCTGTATGGAAACTCCATTTTGACCAAAGAGAGTGCTGTTTTTCTTGAAAGAGAGTTTCTCTGGCATAAGAGCCTCCCTAAAACTGAGGGCGCAGGGGAATATAAAATTCCATTTATTATTCAGGCTGGTTATGTAGGAATACAGAACTGGGACCTAGCAAATAACCTTATGGGAAGAGCTCAATGGTAGAGCATCTGCTTTGAAGGCAGAATGTCCTAAGTATAACTCCCGGTATCACCAGGTAGGGCTGGAAAAGACTCTTCCCTGAAACCCTCGAGAGCCACTGCCACTCAGCTTAAGTGATGCTGAGCTACATGGACCAATGGTTTGGCTCTGTGTAAGGCAGATTCATATATTCCTATCCTCAAGTGGGTAAGAAGGGCATCAACCCATTGAAATGAAATAGCTCTCTGGTCCTCCAGTCACATAATAAAATGTAGTGTGCTCCGGGGCTTACACGTTTTACTGAAAATAAAGTCATTTTATTTTCTAGTTATTTTCATGCTTGCTCAGTACTGTAATGCTTTCAAAGGCTTTTTATGATGCTGTACATCACCTGTTGTGTTTTGTTTTTGTTTGTTTCCCCCAAGAAGGCGGTATATAAATTCATTCATTCATTCACAAATAAATGCTAAGCATACTTCCATTATTTTCATGGATTCTTATTATTTAATATTATTATTTATTGGATTTCCTACATACCCTTCACCATAAGTTCCCAGAATGGGTTACAACAATATAAAAACACAATATAAAAACCAGTACTAGAATCATAAAATCATAGAGTTGGAAGAGACCACAAGGGTCATCGAGTCCAACCCCCTGCCAAGCAGGAAACACCATCAGAGCACTCCTGACATATGGTTGTCAAGCCTCTGCTTAAAGACCTCCAAAGCAGGAGACTCCACCACACTCCTTGGCAGCAAATTCCACCGTCGAACAGCTCTTACTGTCAGGAAGTTCTTCCTAATGTTTAGGTGGAATCTTCTTTCTTGTAGTTTGGATCCATTGCTCCGTGTCCGCTTCTCTGGAGCAGCAGAAAACAACCTTTCTCCCTCCTCTATGTGACATCCTTTTATATATTTGAACATGGCTATCATATCACCCCTTAACCTCCTCCTCTCCAGGCTAAACTACTAGTGTCTTTAAAAAAAATCAGAAAATACAGTGGGCCCTGAAAATGTTCTACCATACTAATCCACAACTCCTCCATGAGGTCTTGTTTTTCTTGCACCATAGACAGCAGAAGATTCTTTTCACCACTCATTTCCAGATGGGCAATAGCGTCGGACTGTATGGACTGCCTCAAACAATTTCCTGAAGGCCATCCAAAGGGGCATCGTCCCACTAGAGAGTTGCAGCAGGATCATTGAATGTGCAAAAAAGATCTCCAATTCCCAAAACACTAATAAGAACTTGGAAGTTGTCTGAGATCATCAGTGGGAATGTCCAGAGGGGCAGAATGAATGTTTTGAACAGGAGATACAACTGTAGACTAGCTGGTGGTTAAGCAGCTGGCCCAGAGCTTCATATACTGAATACTGAGACTTTGGAATATATTTTTGAAGTATATTTGTAATCCATGAGTGGTTATTGGTGTCTGTGACAGCTATAGGAAGACTTGTGAACTTTACTCTTAACCTGACCTTTCTCAGCATGGAAGAATACATGTTCAGCTAAACCTTCCCATTAAGATTTGTTCATATAAGAATGACATTTCTTTACCTGCTGAAAAAGAAACTGTCCATTTGTACTCAAGAGCCTGAAAACAAAATCAGTCAATCTGAGACCAACTTTTGCTATTATCAAAGCATACATCCCTACGTATAAACATCTAGTAACATGGTCCAGGGTGTCCCCAGTAGAGAGTGAGTAAGAATAGAATAAGCTTTCAGGTATTCACTTTAATCTCCAGAAAAAAGAGTATATGTTCAATTCTGGACCATACTTAGGGGACCACTAGATAATATGAATTGTGCAATACAGCAGGAAGTGGTGCTGATGAGTTCATGGGTGAACTCTGCCCTCCAGCTTCCACCTTGATCAATAGCATGGCTCAGTGCTAGAGAACAGCGTGACGCTTGTAACATCATCTCTCCTGATCAAGTACAGCTTAGATCTTGTTTTTGCTTACAGTGTGCCAAAAGACAAGGTGGAAAGAACAGTCTTACACATTAGGGATATCCTGAACAGCTTTCACCTTAGAACATCTCACCAAGTTTCTATACAATGGGAAAAGGGAACTGAAATCAGGGGGAGGGGGGAGAGGTGTGCTTTGCTCAGCCTACATAAAGCATAAACAGTTTACTTTTGCCACCAACGTAGGTATCCTCAACTTACTTCCTGGTGGGAACTTCTTATTTTCCTGAAACACTTCTGATGGATAAGCCATCTGTATAAAAGTTGCGCTGATGAAGGCATCTGCAACTGAAACATCTACAGCAGGCGTGGGGATGCTGCTGAACTACAACTCCCATCAGCCCCAGCAAGCACAGCCAAGAGCCAGGGATTATGGGAGTTGTAGTTCAGTAATATCTGGAGGGCTAAAGACTCCCCAATACCTGATCTACAAAAATTCCTCTCTTTGGCAATAGGTGCAGTGTGGAATACAGGTACCGTATTTTTTGCTCTATAACACGCACCCGACCATAACACGCACGTAGTTTTTAGAGGAGGAAAATCCGTAAGCATGCCACCCGTAGGCATTCCCTCCATAACACGCACAGACATTTCCCCTTACTTTCTAGGAGGAAAAAAGTGAGTGTTATGGTGCAAAAAATACGGTACTTGTAGAAAGTATTCTCTCCTACTAAATAGTTACATTGAAATTTAGGGACAGGAAAAGCTAGTGTATATAGAACAACTAGCTTAAATTTACTGCTAATCACATTTGTTGATACACCTTTATGTTGGTCACTTGTGCAGTCTGACCCTAGACATATTTAGTTGAAAGAATGGCCCACTAGGCTGTTCAATGGGGCTTACTCCCAGTACCATATGTGTGAATAGACTGCAAGCTTAGTTAAGAACCTACATTTATACTTTTAATACAGAAAGAGAAAAGGGGAAAGGTGTGGCAATAAGACCAGGATTTACTCACTGTACATCTGATGTTTCATGAATCAAATGGAATGCTAGAGCTTTTCAGCTGCTTTTCAAACAAGTGTACGTACGTTGTTTTAGGCAAGCTAGCAGACAATTTAGGTGGCATCGATCCCTATGAAGGTTGAAAAACTGCACCCTTCCCTCTCTTCCACTTACATGGATTCCTTGAGGCCTTTTGAGAGGTTCCTTGCCAAAAAGAAATAAATGAGATTTAAAAACAACAACACCCCACTAATATCAAGGTTTCAAAGGGTCGCCTGGAAATGTACCTTGTCTACCTGTCAGCCCCATTACAAGCTATTCTACTCTTGTTTTTATGTGTGAACGGAACGGACAGGCTCCTTGAATTGGAAAGGAGTAAAGTCTGTTCTGCCACCATAAAGTAGAAACATATATATTCATCAGCACCCCTACAACTGGTACTGCAATCTGAAGGTAGCAGCAAATAGCTTCAGAGGTCTCAAACAAGGGAGCTAAGTCGCATAATAAAAAACAAAGGCAAAGCCTTCACCAGCTGAACAAAAACAAAACAAAACATCATTTGCGCAGCACTGAAATGATATCAAGGTAGATGTCAGGAAAGCCTCTCTGAGGAGGTTATTCCATAGCCAGGTTGCCATCACTGAAAAGGTAGTCACCTGCTGTACCTCACTTGGCAAGGGCACTCAGAGTAGAAGGAATCTCACACACACACACCCCATCAATATTTCCTGTTTCTAAGCAGCCACATGCAGCTTCAATAAGAAAGTTGCAAGCGACTTTTTAGCAAGGATTTTTCATGGATTACATGGTCCTTTTCTCACATCTCTGCAATATCCAATTGGTTCAAATAACAACCACCCCCCAACATTGGCAAAAATGAAAGATCAAATTATCTGGGATTATTATTACTCCAGCAGCCACAAATGTTTTTTTTAGCAAGGTTTCCTATTTGACATTTCTAAATCCTTCCCATGTAAAAAGGACACACCTTTCACTTGCTACGCAAAACACCTGGAGAAGGAAAACAAATGTGCCTGCTCTTTCCATCTGAAAGAGGTCACTGGGGCAAAGGGACCTTGTCTACCGACAATCACAAACAGCACCGGTGATGAAGGCCTGCTATAGTTCCTCACTAACTACCTCTGCAATAGGGTGGAGAAACCACAAGCAGCGTGGGTTACAGCAAATCCTGCAATCCATGATAGCAAAGAGGCTGAATGCTTTTTTTTAATGCAATCCCTGAAACTTGTGTTATATGGCTGCAAAGTCCCATGAAGCTCGAATTAAGAACCTAAGAAGAGCCTGCTGGATCAGGCAATGACTAATCTAATCCAGCATCCTGTTTTCACAGTAGCCAATCAGATGCCTGTGAGAAACCTGAACACACAAGCCCTCTCCCTTCCTGTGGTTTCAAGCAACCGGTATTGGGATACGGTGGCACCCTGGCTATGAAACACCCTCCTCAGAGAGGCTTGCCAGACATCAACCTTGTCTGCACTGGCCCCCGGTACATTTCGAGCGCAATACAAAGTGTGAGTGCTTACCTTTACAGCCCTAAACGGCCTTGGTCCTGTATACCTGAAGGAGCATCTCCACCCCAGATACTGAGGTCCAGCTCTGAGGGCCTTCTGGCGGTTCCCTCATTGCGAGAAGTGAGGCTACAGGGAACCAGGCAGAGGGCCTTCTCGGTAGCGGTTCCCACTCTGTGGAATGCCTTTGCCTTCAGATATCAGGGAAATAAACATCTGACTTTTAGAAGACATCTGTAGGGAGGTTTTTTGTGTTCTAATATTTTGTTGGAAGCTGCCCAGAGTGGCTGGGGCAACCCAGACAGATGAGTGGCATATTATTATTATTATTATTATTATTATTATTATTATTATTATTATTATTATTATTATTATTATTTCATTGCCAGGCAAATGCCTCTTCCTCTTGTCTAAGGAGCTGAGGTTTGCTTTTCTCATCTGAAGTAAAGGATTTTAGAGCAGATAATTCACCTAGTGGCATTCTGTAAGCGAGGCTGTTGAATTTGCCACCATGCACCCAAATAATAATAATGATAATAATAATAATAATAATAATAATAATAATAATAATAATAATAATAATAATAGCCAGAGAAGGAGAATCTGGTAATTCTTCATTTAAATTGTGTTTCTCCGCAAGAAGAAAGAAGAGTAAGTGCTAGCTAGCTGCAGGTAGATAATGCTGGTGCAGTCACCAAATAGTAGCATGACTAGTAAAAGGTAAAGGTACCCCTGCCCGTATGGTCCAGTCGTGTCCGACTCTAGGGTTGTGCGTCCATCTCACTTAAGAGGCCGGGAGACACTTCCGGGTCACGTGGCCAGCGTGACAAAGCTGCTCTGGCGAGCCAGCACCAGCGCCGCACACGGAAACGCCGTTTACCTTCCCGCTATAAAGTGGTACCTATTTATCTACTTGCACTTAGGGGTGCTTTCAAACTGCTAGGTGGGCAGGAGCTGGGACCAAAAGACGGGAGCTCACCCCGCCGCGGGGATTCGAACCGCCAACCATACGATCGGCAAGCCCTAGGCACTGAGGCACCCACAGCGCCACCCGCGTCCCTCCCAGTAGCATGACTAGGATGGGGCAATAAAACTACCTGTCCCAGATGGAATTTAGATAAGGACACAGAATGGGCAAAAGGTGTTGTAATATATGAGTCAGTTACCAAACGAATGTGACATTATGTAACGTGTCGTTTTCAGTACAAAAGAATGAACCGTGTTTCCAGAATGGTAGATGAGGAGCCAGGGAGACTTAGCGAAGGTAGGAGTCAAGGCAGAATGGGACAGATTGAGCCTCTCGGTGCTCCTGTTTGTGCCTCTAGCCGAACACGGTGAGACTCATTCAACCATTGATCCTGCTAGAAGGAAGGAAGGCGAATACGTGACCCTGGACAGCGGCAGGCAGCAAATGATTTATTTACTTACTCGCTCCGTATCTATCAGAGGAGAGAGAACGTTCCAATTTTTTCCTGCAGTATCTTTGACAGTCCACAGCCAGCCTTCAGTGGTCCCTGGTGCTAATTTCTGCTGGGTGGGCACAGAACTAGGAGCTTGCCCCAAGCACAGAAACAACCAGTTATGGCATTCCAATTAGGGAAATATGTGAAGTGAATAAAACAGGACGCTGGCCTCCCCGGAGAGGTGAAGCACCAGACGTATTAATGGAGTGCAGAGGTAGATTTATTGCAAGAACCCCATTGCACTCAATTACCAGCTACTACATCTTGAGCTCCACTCTCCCTCTGAGTGCAGTTGTCTTGGCAGACTCCCTATGGAGGCACCTGCTCTCTGTACTTCTGGCTGGAACCCACTGGGTAAGGAGAAAGCATGCATGAACTAGTTCACCCAATCAGCGTAGGCTATTCCACCTTACTCAACTGCTGCATTGGTCGATGGTGCAAAATCCTGATTTAATGTTTCTGTGTGTGTGTTTTATAGATATTTAAAAAGATATTAACTTCCTTGAGTTCTCTCTCTTGTGAGACTCTAAAACACATTTCATATCCACACAAGCTAATCCTTCCCTCTCCTTTGATCTGCCAGCTAATGGGCTAAGTAGGAGAGTGGATGTTGCCAGCTGAGCTTCCTGGCAAGGCTCAGGTGGCTTCTTTTTGACACAGAAAAGCTTTTCCACGGCAGACTCTGAGAGCTTCTAAAAAAAAGGGGAAATGTTGAGAGAATAAGAAATATTTGTGTGTCTTGATATCCAGATAGCCAAGGCGAACCCTCTGATTTGATTGCCTGTCTTTTTTAAAAGATACCAACAGGATCATAGGTCTTTGATTAAATTAGAGTTGCTTATTTTTCAGGAAGCCTCTGCAACTGTACCTCTTTAACCTTTTATCATTTATTATAATCTTCCAAAATATTGCACATCAATCCAAGGAGGAAATAAGGTATTACTAAGGAAAAATCATAATTATTAAAGCCTTAATAGGATTTTGATGTGCAGAAATTAGCAGCTGATCATATTTGTCTCCACGCTGTGGAAAGTTTCGACTGGTTGTCTTTGCTGATTAGACTGCTGTTCAAGGCACAAGAGCAGGGTAGGGTGGTTCCCCTGGTCAGTTGGCAATCCTAGATTAAATACAATCTGAAAGCACCATTGGTATGCTACTTCTTAAGGTTTGGAAGCCAGTGAGGAAGAATTACTGACAAACTTTTGATTATCAAAGGGAACGAGTGATATATGGATATGGATAAATATGCAACAGAAGCAATTAATTTCAAATTTTTCAATGTGAACTGAATGCCATGGTTTAAGAATGACAAAGTAACCCTTGAAGTGGCAATGTTATTTTGGATTACATGGTGCCTCTCTGACTTTAACACTCAAATGGAAAAGTATTAAACTATGCGGAAGAAGGGTTTTCAGCAAGCACAGCTTGGGGAAAGGTCATAGCTTAGTGGTACAGTGCATGCTTTGCATACAAAAGGTCCCAGGTTCAGTCCCTAGTGTCTCTAGAAAGGGAAAATTGGAAAGATTTCTGCTTGAAATCCTTAAGTACTGCTGCAAGTCAGGGTCAACAATACTGAGCTGGGTGAATCAACGGTCAGACTCAGTGTAAGGCAGCTTCAGATGTTCATGGAGTGGTGAGAAATCAGAAGCTTGCTCAAGTTTCTTGCTCTATGCAAATATTTAAATGCATAAGAAGTTTGTTCTTCTTTGCATTCAGTCCCAATGACTTGCAGGAGGGTGGAGAGGGGCAGCACACAGCAATTCTCTAGTACAGTGATGGCCAAACTTGGCCCTCCAGCTGTTTTGGGACTACAACTCCCATCATCCCTAGCTAACAGGACCAGTGGTCAGGGATGATGGGAGTTGTAGTCCCAAAACAGCTGGAGGGCCAAGTTTGGCCGTCACTGCTCTAGTACAACATGGAATTCACACTTCCCATCCAACATTTTGCTTTATGATCAAGGACATCGCAAACAGTGGAATGTCTATAAAGAGCCCATCTTTTCATGTGGGTCTTTCTTGTGAAGAGAGCACTATCACCGAAGATTAATCTGGATTAGCCCCCATCTCCCGGGTGATGATTCGCAATCATTAAAAGGAATTAGAATTACTCTTCCAAATGTAAACTTCCAAAGAAAGAACAAGGAAACCCACCTTTCAGTCACCCTGGTTATTTGCACAAAAGGGCAGCTCATTAGATTGTTCTTAGGCAATCTTGAGTATGTGCCCTCAGTGCAATTTAGCCTGGATTTAAGAATCCTGCTCAACCCCCTCATTCAGACATCTTTAGTGGACTCCTGGGAATGAGTAATCCCGGCTTCTCAGTTGGCGATGGCCATTGGCAGCTGTGTGATGTGTTGCTTTCTAGGGAGCAAGTGGGATAATGGAAAAGGCTGCCCTTCCTATACTGTTCAAATCACACACATGCATACATTACTAGATCTACACCCTGATTATCCATTTCTCCTTGAAATTCCCTCCCCCCAATCCACAACCACAATGCTCACGTCTTAAATGAAGAACCAGCCTTACCATGAAGAAGAAGAAGAAAAATAGGGGACAAGTAAGAAGAAAGGAGATAAAGAGAAGTTTTTCTCCCTGTCTCATAATACCAGACATTTTGGGCATCCAATGAAACTGATTGTTGGACACTTTCAGGATAGACAAAAGAAAGTACTTTACCACACAGCACACAGTTAAACTATGATATTCGCTTCCACAAGAAGCAGTGATGACCACCAATTTAGATGGCTTTGAGAGAGGAATAGGCAAATTAATGGAGGATATGGCTCTCCATGACTAATAACCCTGAAAGATATGTTCTGCCTCCACTGTAAGACGCAGGATGCTTCCAGATCCCAGTTTATGGAAAACCACAGGAGGGGAAACTCCTGCTGAGCTCAGACGTCCGGTTGCCTACCATGAGAACGGCATGTTGAACTAGATGGGCCACTGGTCTCATCCAGCAGGGCTGTTATTTTCCTAATCATACTCCCCAACATCTCGCAAATGAACGCAGAGTCACTCCTGAGAACCTAGTGGAGCCAGGGGTAGGCAATCATGGGTCAAGGCACTGGCCCCAGCTCATCAGGGCTACCCCTAGGCTGCAATACGGTTTCCAACACAATACAGTGCCCCAAATAGCAATAATAATAATAATAATAATAATAATAATAATAATAATAATAATAATTATTATTATTATTATTATTATTATTATTATTATTATTATTTATACCCTGCCCATCTGGCTGGGTTTCCCCAGCCACTCTGGGCGGCTTCCAACAGAATATTAAACATTAAAAGCTTCCCTAAAAAGGTCTGTCTTCAGATGTCTTCTAAAAGTTTGGTAGTTATTTTTCTCTTTGACATGTGGTGGGAGGGCGTTCCACAGGGCGGGTGCCACTACCGAGAAGGCCCTCTGCCTGGTTCCCTGTAACTTGGCTTCTCGCAGCGAGGGAACCGCCAGTAGGCTCTCAGCGCTGGACCTCAGTGTCCGGGCAGAACGATGGGGGTGGAGACGCTCCTTCAGGTATACTGGACCGAGGCTATTAGCAACAGTTCCAGAGCATGAAAAATTAGGATTTTCCTCCCAGTCATCAAGCAAAGGTGATCTGCGCAAGAGGTACAAAAGTTTATATTTCATTTTGTTCTTATGAGCTATAACCAACATTTGCCCTTGGCTTACCACTCGTGGCTTGTTTGTGGAGACAAACCATGGATCTGGGTTCAAATGTGGCAATAATTAGCAGGAATGCGGGAGGAACAGAACAGCCCCAGTTTTCTTACTGTGCCCCATAGTTTGGCTTAGCATTACAATACAAGTGAGGCCTCTGTTTCTTCCCACTCAGTTTGCAGCACCAATAACTTCGTTATTTGTATACTCTCCTCCATGCAACCACGCATGCAGGCAAAGATTCCACCCAAACCAGTGACATGATCAAGAGAGGGAGTGCTAAATTAAGATTACCCCAAAGACAATTCATTAAAAATAGGACACAGAATATTAATTGCAATACCTAGTTCATAATTCACAACATCTCCACCCCTTCCCCTGCAATCTTCAGCTTAAACTCCACACCCTCTAGCAGGCAATCATCATTTTACTCTAGTTATGTATTTGTCACTTTTCAGGGCCAAGCCCTCAGAAAGCAACATACAAATAAAACAACAGAACTTCTCTGAAGCACTGGGTGGATCCAAACAAATGCACAAGATGCTGAATTAGATCACAAATATTCTTTTAAGGAAAGATGACAATATCTTCTTGAATGCCAGAGCTTAAAGGGCTAAATGTATGTTAACTGGAAGAGAGTTTCACAACTGCAGGGCCACCACTAAGAAGGCCCTGTGCCATGTGCTTCCCAGTCTAAATTATTTTACCAGCAGGCACATAAGCAGGATCTCAGATGCAGATCTTAAATTATAGGCAGGGTCATATGGGAGCAGGCAATCCTTAAACTAATCTGGACCTGTATTAACACCAGCATGCTGGAAAGGAACTGGAAATTTGCGCAACTGGTGCAAAAGTTACATGCTCAGACCTTCTGCTTTCCCCACATCCCCTTTAGCATCCTAACAGCTGTATTATGCACCAATTGAATTATTCAGCCTGTCTTCAGAGGTAGCACTATTGCAGTAATCCTGTTTAGTGTGTGTTTCATTACCTGTCCCCAATTGACCAACAGTTAAAAGCATGCAGTTTGCATTTCCCACAGAGGCCTTTGACATGGAAAAGTTTTGACAGGAAAAATTAGAAGGGTGAGTGGATCTGTATTTGCATTTAATATGATAGATCTTGCCGCTTTATTTGCTTGAGTGTCAGTGAGATGCTACATTTATTACCAATTATCGTTTCTGGCACAGCCTTAAGGTGAAACGCATCGAGATTTTCAAAGGTTTATATACAGCTTTGATAAATCAGCTCTGTGTGATCTGCATCCCTGAGGCATTGGCTTTAGCTAATAGATGGATGGGCAATACCACAAACTAGCAGCCACCAGCTGCTTTTTTTGAAATTAGGATTCTCATAGCTAAACAACATGAGATTATAGGACTTGATCCATAACGCAGTGGAGGCAGGCAGGGATTGGAAGCACAGTATGCCTCTGAATGCCAGTTGTCGGGGATCTCCTTGGCCAACGCTCTGTCTCCCCAAACTGCTTTTTAGCCATTTCTTTCTATCTTCCCAGCTGTGCTCCTAGACTGCCACAGGGCCCTAATATGCTTTAAGTTAAGGTTACCAGAATTTTTCCAAAGAATCCGGGGACACTTTTTTTTAAAAAAAAGAGGGAAAAAATGATTAAAACAAGTTTTTTTTTTTAAAGAAGTAATATATTCTCTTCTGTGGGCAATTGGCTGGGTGGCTGGGTGCTCTCGCTCTTGGCTTGACTTGGGTTGTGTGGGGGGGTCAGCGGTTCCCCCAGTTGATGTGCCGGGCATCCCTGGTTCCCCCTCAGCAGCAGCAGCAGTCTCAGCAGCCCGGAGCCAGCCTGGTAGCGCAGTTACTCGGCTGGCTTCAGGAGCTGCTCGCTGCCGTGGCGCCCGCCATTTTGCCTCACCGGAAGTCCCCATACGATGTGTCTTGTGCCGTTGAACCAATCACACAACATTCACAATCACACAACATTCATTCCCTACTAATAAATCTACAACACTTAAAATATAAATCTGGGGACAGTAAATGAAATCCGGGGACATTCCGGGGACGGATTTTGTCCGGGGACAGATTTGTAAATCCGGGGACTGTCCCCAGGAAACAGGGACATCTGGTAACCATACTTTAAGCACTACCCCGTTCGACAGGAGAGAGTGGAAGCCGTCTTAGCCAACATTTGGGGCGGCAATACCTTGGAATACTTGAGGACAGTTCCACCTCCTGTCCGCCCCTGACTTCCCACCAAGAATGGACTCTGTATTGTTGAGTAAGACAAAAGGTCTCATTCTTAGTCAAACTGCTATGCAACACCTGCTCAAAACAAAACAATGAACCAGTTGGCCCCTCTAAAACAGGCATGGTCAAACTTGGCCCTCCAGACTACAATTCCCATCATCCCTGACCACTGGTCCTGTTAGCTAGGGATGATGGGAGTTGTAGTCCCAAAACATCTGGAGGGCCAAGTTTGGCCATGCCTGCTCTAAAAGGACACAAGCATCTTATGAACGTAAGGACTACTTGCTGAATCAAACCCCCAAGGTTTATCTAGAGACCAACACTCTGACTAGGATCCAAAGAGCCACATTAGGTACCTATATGGGCTTCAGTATGCCCAGTGGGAATTTTTTAGCGTACACACACACCCTGAGCAAGAGCAATGACCATAAAAATGCACCAAATAGCTGTGTCAGGACAATTGGTCTGACCCACCCAAGTTGTGTCAGCAGCACAGTAGTTATTAATAGCCTGACGGCGCTTAAGAAACAGTTTCTGCATCTTTCTTCCCAGAGAAGCAAAGTAATTGCTGAAGGCTAAATGCATTCTTGCATTTATTGTACTGTAGTTATCAATTGGAATGATGTTACTCCCAGGGTCTTAAGTTAAAGAAATATTTGTGTGCTGCTTTTATAGCTTTTAAATTATTATTTTTTTGTAAAAACAAGTGACAGAAGAAGGTGGATTGCAGTGAGCAGTCAGGCTGTACAGACGCACACCTGCTGAGTAATACCTCAGCTCTGTATAGGGAAGTTTTTAATCTTTGATGTTTTACTGTGGTTTATTAAATTGTTGGAAGCTGCCCAGAGTGGCTGGGGCATCCCGGTCAGATGGGCGGAATAATAATAATAATAATAATAATAATAATAATAATAATAATAATAATAATAATAATAATAATATAATTATTCCTAATCATTTTTAAAAGTAATGCAGCTTTACCTTTATTGATGAGGCTTTAAAAAACCCCAAGTGTCCCCAAGCACACAGCCACATGGAGGTACAGATCATGTCTGACAGTCTACCATCCAGAAGGATAGATAAATCACCAGGGGGAGAGTGCTTCTGTGCTGAGATCCTGGTTGAGAGCTTTCTCTACAGGCAACCAGTTGTTTACTGTGAGAACAAGATGCTGGACTAGATCGACCTTTGGCCTGATTCAGTAGGCCCTTCTTAAGTTTTCAGCATATTTTTTCCTGTTATGTCCCTGTTAATAGTAGCTGTCCCCCCCCTCCAAAAAACACACCCTAAAATGGCTTTTAAATTTGAGAATTTTTTTAATAAGGGAGTAGGCAGGAGGAACCAAAGCTACTTCATTGGTGAAATTCAACACCAATGAACACTTCAACACTTGTCTTGGCTTCAGGCATCCAAATAAAATCCAGGTACCTTTTCTTGCCTTCATTGGGCTCTACCCCTGTTGTGGCAAATAGCAACTGTATTTGTGTGTGTTAGCTACATTTGAAAAACAGCATGGAGAAAGGGTTAATTTTTGGTTACCAGTTTCCCCCCCCCAATGAATCCAGGGACCCCCCCCTTTTTTTTTTTTTGAAGCTGAGTAGCAACAGGGAGTCAGTAGTGGGGATGGTGAGGCAAAAGACCCTGGGCCCAAGCAGACATGCATATTGTATAAAGGTGCAAAGCCCTTCTTTTGCACCCTGTGAAACATAAATGCACAGTTTTTTAAAAAACTGGGCAACGGCCGCCTGCCTGCAACTCCTGAGCCTCCCCCGATCAGTCAAATCAAAAGGGGAAGGGGGCAGGAGATCGCACAAGACAGATCCTATGGGCACAAGACGCATCATATGGGGACTTCCGGCGAGGCAAAATGGCGCGTGCCACAGCAGCGAGCAGCTCCTGAAGCCAGTCAGAGCCAACTGTGCTACCAGGCTGGCTCTGGGCTGCTGAGACTGCCACATTTCCCAGGAACAGATTTGCAAATCTGGGGACATTCCGGGGACGGAATTTGTCCGGGGATTGTCCCAGGGAACCGGGGACGTCAGGTAGCCCTAGGTTAATTCCCTTCCACTACTTGGACTAAAATGAGAGCCCACCATGACTGCCTTAAAGAAAAATCTGGAGATGTGACCATGAACTGCCCACTGCATCACGTCTCCTTTGGCTCTTTGACAGGGAGCACTGGAATAAGTAACAGGGCAGTTTACTCCTAGGTAAATGGGCACAGGCTCACAGCCTGAGAATATTGGAGGCAGGGAATGATTCTCCTTAATGTGTGCAACACAGCAATATTCAGTAGGCCCTTGGGGAAAAGCAGGAAATAAATCTGAATGAATATATTTAACTACGGGCTTGCCATTTAAAGAGGGGGATCTGCCAACCTTGCAAGCAACCGATATTAATAAAGATGCATGAGCATCATCGTAGGAAAGAAAAGGGCAAGCTCAAAAGCTTAGGCTGAATCTGCACTGCTAGCAACAGCCAAAGGATAAATTGTAAATAAAAAAAAACTGGATTCAGGGAGTTACAATCCAATACAATGACTGAGTCACACCCTCCCCCTTAACTGCTTTTTAAATACAGTACTCCTTTTCAGAGTGGGCTCTCTTATTACCATTCCAGCTAAGCTGCTTTAAACACTTCACATCTAATGAGGCTCTTAAGCACTACAGGTTGCCTTTGGCTCTAAAAGCTTTAAAGCTAAAGGCATATATGAAGACGACTGGCTCTTTAAGATGCCTCTGCACACTATAGAAACAAGTCGCAGCTTCTGACACCTGCAATTCTTATAAAAGAGCTTCCATACGTACACAAAGAAAATGCTTACTGGCCCCTTTCCCTGCATTAATTCACCACGGCTGTGCAAATGAAAACCAAGGTTTGCAGCAAGTTGCTCCTCGCCACTTGATTTTCAGAGCTTTCAATCATCCGTTACACATGGCTTTTGGGGGATGGGGTCACTCCTTCGGAGACGTGGGATGAACAAACCGGACCCTTTCCGTCGTATCTGCACCCACAGCTGCAACAGCAATGTCATGGGATAAATCTTCCTGCAATACAGTGTACTCGGAAGAACAATGTAGCACAGGACAATTCAGAAGTGACACTGTGCCAATACTTGCCTTCACTGGACTGTGCACCTAATACGTAACCAACCCAGTGTTGGTATCCGTCTGTCACGAAGGACAATGGAGGGCGCCTGGGGTGGGGGGAGTCATAGAGCAATGCAAAATGTGTGGTTTGGTTGCCCACACAGATATGCATTTGATGTGTGAAGCTAGACAAGCACCTTCTTCATAAACTCTTGCTTTGATTGTCAGGTAACAGGAGAAGACGACACACACACACACACACACACACACACACACAAAAGCTTATTTATTCATTAACCAAACAGGATCAATGCTGTGGTCACAAATAAATGAGCAAATTGCTTACATTAAGCGTATAGAAATGGGGATCTCTGCTTAGATTAATAAAAAGAATGTGCCCTAGACCCTTTTCTTCATTAGAACACTATTATCCCTGAGCTTTATCGCAACAATTTTCTTTTATTGCAGCCATTGTGGGTACAGTGGACAAAGCACTGCAAGGCCAGCATTCAAAACATGGGAGTCTTGGGAGTGGAAGGAGGATGATCAAGCCTCTGCTCTGTGGCAGAAATGCTCTTTTTCCTTGGAACTTAACTAACGCCAGACACAATGGTTGAGGATAGGCTAGCTGTTGGTGCATAATCTTGCTTGTGTGCCACGGGAGATGATTACCTTTTATTTAGTTGCAGGAGGTATGTGCTTCAGTGCTAGTGAGAGTGATATGAGGAAAGATTCAAAAGAGAAAGAGAGAGAAAATTACCCCCCTACGTGCGCACACACGCACACACACACACACACATTATTTAGTTTAAAATAAACAGGACATGCAACATGGCACTGGAAGATGAGCCAGAGAATTATGGCACACTTAATGCTTTAACGATATCCATCCCAACAGTAAAACAATCCTGAGGGGCAAGAAGCATGGTTCACCAGCTGTTTGGATCAATGATTTGAAAGCTGGCAAAGAGCAGCTTGTTCTTATCTCAAGGGTGGTGTAGCACAAATCTCAGGCAGCCTCTGTCAAGGCATACAGCCTCAGGTCAAATATTAGGAATGGAAGGGACTAAGGAATCAGCAAGTTTAACCAACTCTTCTGAAGACGGCCATCTGATATCCAGGCAACCCTGGCATAAGCCTCTCCTAAATTTTGAAACAATCCCTAAGCAGATTCGGCTGCTGCTGCTATAGTTGGGAACTTCCTCCTAAGCTTAGATTCATCACGCATAATCCCTCTCTGGAGTCTGCTTCAAGAGTAAACCAGCAAATCTTGTCCACTTAACCTTTTTCTATCCTGTTAAAGAATGGCCTTATGGAAAAACACATCACATTTGGTCTCTCTGAGACCAGTGTCTTTTACTATTCTCTCCCCCCCCCCTTCTATAAACAGCACTTTCAACCACTGCATCCTGACACTCAGTAAGTTGACAAATTCTCACAGGTCTTGTTCTTTCACAGTCCCACAGAAATGAATGGCTCCCACCAATCACGGCATATAGAATATCAACTGCGAAGAACATAAGAGTCAAAACCTGCCCAACCCCTGCAACACTGAGATTGTTCAGTTTCTGTTTCAGTTTCTGTTAATTGGTTCTCGTGGGAAACTTGCAGATTCTAGCTTCACCAATTAACTCAAGCTGGTGTCAATTTACTCTTGGCAGAAAGCCCAGGTCTGCTTGACCTAGAAACTACTCACTCTGATTGGTTAACGAGCAGCACTCAACTCTGTTATCTAGGATTGCTAGCACAGTTTGGTGTGAGGTGTGTTAGGAGTTAGAAGTGCTGTGTATGGTTTTGAGAGAGAGAAAGAGAGGGTTTATTTTGCTTTTATTTGTATGCAGAAACTCTGCTGGTTTTATTTTTTCCTTTTAATAAATCCTGTAAATAGTTATTCTGAGTCTAGCTGACTAGTCATTACCGCCGCGACTAGCTTCTTCGCTGTGCAGGAAAACTCTGCTACGTTTGGGCTAAAGCCAGTAGGGCTATGCCTGACACTCCAAAGTTCCATGAGGTTATGGGCATTGTGCTGCCAGCCTGAGTTGCGGTGGTGTCAGCATCAAAGGCGTTGGTTCCAGTAGTTCCAGAAGTTGTTGTTCCTGGCTGGTTCCTGACCGTGGTGAGCTGGTGACGCAGCGGACACAAGGACAACAGCTGCAGCGTGTGAGTGCTGGGTGCTGTGGTTCCTGTTTTCTCTCTCGGTGGTCGTGAGTAGCTGGTTCCGGGTTCCAGGGACATCGCTCTCAAGATGGCCTCACAACCAGGTCAGATGGCTTTTGAGCGTCTGAATGACTCCAATTACTTGCTGTGGTCGGAACGCATGCAGGCAGTGCTGCAGAGGGATCGTCTCTGGCAAGTGGTGAGTAAGTTTCCTACGAAGCCTGATGATGAAGACCTTGATAAAGACCAAAGAGCAAGGGCCACAATTGTCTTGGGGCTGGAAGATTCCCAGTTGCCGTATGTGAGGGGAATCAAGACAGCTAGAGGTGTGTGGCAAGCACTTAAAGAACTCCATGTGCGTGAGACAGCGGTTTCCAAGCTGTTCATTCGCAAGGCATTGTACAAGGCAATGTTACAGCCTGGGGTTACAATGCAGGAACACCTACACAGTTTACAGTTAAAGTTCGCTGCACTACAGGAAAGAGACTGTGCACTAGACCAGCAGGAGAAGGTGGCTATTATTTTGAGTTCTCTCCCGGAAAGCTGGGACAATTTAGTTTTGTCTCTAGAAGGCATACAGGAGCGTGATTTATCAGTCAGTTACGTTACTGGGCGTTTGATTGAAGAATGGCAGAAGAGGCAAGAAAGGTCGTTGGCTGCAGAGGCTTCTACAGGTGGGCGGTTTGGAAGGAGTTCTCATGCCGTGCCAGAGGTGGAGCAAAAGCAGCGTACTGGTGAGGAGTCAGCGTTTGCTGTTAGGCGTTGTTTCCGATGTGGGTCTTCAGCGCATCTAAAACAACAATGTCCAGAGTTGGTCAAGTCTCAGTTGCCGGTGCAGGAGCAGAGACGAGATCAGCAGCAGCAGCAGCGTAAAAGGAAATTCTTCAAACAAAAACAGTCGGCTCAGCTGGTGACCGCCGTGGCCAAGATTGCTGATGAGAAACAAGCTGTCTGGGTGGTCGATTCGGGAGCGTCTCGCCACATCGTGAATTCAGATGAATTGTTTGTTTCCAAGAACTCAGCACAGCGCAGCCAGGTGGCTCTAGCAGACGGTAGTACTTCCGAAGTGATTTCGGGGGGTGCAGTTTATGTTCCTTGTCTTCGTGAATGCCTGCAAAATGTACTTTGTGTGCCGTCATTAAGGAGCAATCTGATGTCTGTAGATTGTTTGCTGAAAGCTGGGTTTAAAGTGTATTTTGAAGGAGACAGTTGCATTATTAAGAAGGCTGGTGAGATTTTAGGCACTGCTAAGTCAGAGGGAGGCTTGTTTTGGCTTAAAGCAGGATCTCAAGTTGCAGCAGCAGTCAGTAAATCTCAGCCTGCTAACAAAGCTATACATGACAACTGTGTGCACTTATTGCATAGGAAAATGGGGCATGCTTGCTGGAAAAGTGTACTAAAAATGTCTGAATTGGCTGATGGGGGTAATTTAAAGAGTTGTAACAAGTACCTTGATTGTAATGTCTGTAAAAAGGTTAAAACCCACAGAGTCTCTTACCCCAGAAGTGACAGAGTTAGTGAGTCACCGCTACAGCTGGTTCACATGGACGTAATTGGTCCATTTGCTGTAAGCAGGGGTGGATCGCGTTTTTCACTAACAATTGTGGATGACGCCACGCGTTATTCTTGGGTTTTTCCCATGAAGAATAAGGGTGACGTGTTCACTAAGTTTAAAGGCTGGGTGGCATCTGTGGAAAGATTTCTGTCCATTAAGCTCAGAAGGATACAGACGGACAGAGGTGGCGAATTTATGTCAAATGCCTTTAAAGATTGGTTACAAAAGCGTGGCATTGGGCATAGAAAAACGAACGTTTTTTCCCCAGAGGAGAATGGCGTTGCAGAGCGAAAAAACAGATCTTTACAAGATATGATGTTTGCCATGCTTGATGATGCTGATTTACCCATGTCTTATTGGGGGGAGAGCATGCTCACCGCGTGTTATCTCCAAAATAGGCTCTTTCATCAAACAATAGGTACAACTCCGTACTTTAAATTGTTTCAGAAAAAACCTAAAATTGACCACTTGCATGTGTTTGGATCAAAAGCCTGGGTATTAATTCCGAAACAAATGAGAAAGAAGGGAGATCCTAAGACCAAACAGCTAGTGTTTGTGGGTTACCAGGAGCTGGGAAAAGGTTTCCGCTTTGCTGAAGGGACAAATGGCATTGTGATCTCCAGGAATGCCAGTTTTTGTGAACATAGTGGCTGGGAGAGACTACATGCCAATACTGAGGTTTGGTTTGAACCTTCCCAGGAGCTTCATGACTCTGAAGGTAGACACAGAGAATCAGAGTCTGAGGGGGAGGAAAGTTCAGATAAGAGCTCTCAAGAAAGTGGAAGACCAGTTGCTAAGCAACAAAAGAGAGGTCGTAGTTCTGAGGAGGAAAGTGGGTCAGAAGAAAAATTTTCTCCCAGAAGATCTAAAAGACAAAACAAAGGAGTGCCTCCAGTGCGTTTTTCTCCTGATACTGCAAATGTGTTTAGTGTAAGTGCAGAACCCAAGAGTTTTCAGGAGGTGTTAAAGTTACCAAAAGAGGAGGCAGAGCGCTGGAAACAGGCAATGGAGGAAGAAATATCCTCTCTGAATGAGCACAAGGTTTTTACACCAGTGGCAGCGCCTGAGGGGGCAAAGATTGTAGGCTGCAGGTGGGTGTACAAACTTAAACCTCTGGTGACAGGAGAGTACAAATACAAAGCTCGTTTAGTGGCTCAAGGATATTCTCAGAGGCCTGGAAAAGATTATGATGAGACTTTTTCCCCTACTGCTAAGGGGGACAGTGTAAGGCTGATTCTAACGCTTGGAGCAAAGAGAAAACTCCTGTTGAACCATTTTGATATCCAGACTGCATATTTACATGCATCAATATCAGAAGACCTGTATCTAGCTGAACCGCCTGGTTATGAGACAGGTTCCAATAGAGTGTTGAAATTAAACAAAGCTCTATACGGTCTCAAACAGGCTGCAAGATCTTGGAACAGATGTTTCCATGAGGCCTTAGTGTCATTTGGTTTCAAGCAGAGTACAGCTGACAATTGTGTTTATGTACGTGGTACAGGCAGTGATCAAGAGTTTTGTTTGATTTATGTAGATGATGTATTGTATGCCTGTAAAACAGATAAACAAACTAAAAGATTTGCCAAGCAATTGTCCAGTAAGTTCAAAGTGAAGGACTTAGGCCCAGTTAGGACATATCTAGGGTTGGAAGTGTGCTGGGCCCAAGATGGCAGCTGCCTAATTAGTCAGCAGAACAAAGTTAAACAACTACTGACTACGTACAGGATGCAGGATTGCAAGGGGGCAGCGGTGCCTATGGATCCAGGTTTCATAAAAACACTTCATACAGATGAGAGTCCTGAATTTGAACATCCTGATGTATATCACTCTGTAATTGGAAGTTTATTGTATATAGCACAGTGGTCCAGACCTGATATTAGCTATGCAGTAGGCATATTAAGTAGATTGGTCTCAAAACCCACACTAAATGCCTGGAAAGGGGTAAAACAAGTTCTGAGATATCTCAAACAGACAATTGGCTATATGTTACAATTAAATTCTTCCGAGGACGAAATGTTGAGTTGCTACTGTGATAGTGACTGGGGAAATTTGCCAGATAGAAAATCTGTCACAGGACTAGTTATAATGGTCGGTGGAGCTTTAATCAGCTGGCGGTCTCGCAAGCAAGACGTTGTAAGTGTGTCATCAACGGAATCAGAGTATGCCGCATTGAGTGAATTGTGCAACGAGGTGATTTATTTCAAGCATTTGATGGCAGATTTAAATGTAAATTGTGGAGAACCAGTACAAGTTTACATTGATAATCAAGCTTGTATAACATTAAGTAAAACAGAGGGTTTCAAATCGCGTTCCAAACATATCTCTGTAAAATACCAAAATGTACGTTGCTGTGTACAAGACAATGTAATCACCTGTACTTATGTATCAAGTGAAGAAAATGTAGCAGATGTATTAACTAAACCATTGGCAAAGATAAAGAACAAGCGAATGTGCAAGGGTTTAGGTTTGCTGGAAAAATGATCTCCTACATAGGTGTATTTGGTGTTAATTGTTCAGCAGAATCTGTGAGGGGGTGTTCAGTTTCTGTTTCAGTTTCTGTTAATTGGTTCTCGTGGGAAACTTGCAGATTCTAGCTTCACCAATTAACTCAAGCTGGTGTCAATTTACTCTTGGCAGAAAGCCCAGGTCTGCTTGACCTAGAAACTACTCACTCTGATTGGTTAACGAGCAGCACTCAACTCTGTTATCTAGGATTGCTAGCACAGTTTGGTGTGAGGTGTGTTAGGAGTTAGAAGTGCTGTGTATGGTTTTGAGAGAGAGAAAGAGAGGGTTTATTTTGCTTTTATTTGTATGCAGAAACTCTGCTGGTTTTATTTTTTCCTTTTAATAAATCCTGTAAATAGTTATTCTGAGTCTAGCTGACTAGTCATTACCGCCGCGACTAGCTTCTTCGCTGTGCAGGAAAACTCTGCTACGTTTGGGCTAAAGCCAGTAGGGCTATGCCTGACACTCCAAAGTTCCATGAGAGATAACTCGTGCCGAGAGTGGGATGCAGGTACTTTCACTCCTACCTCACCTTTGCAGCTCCTTTACCTTTTCTGATCACAACTGAGGCAATTGGGGATATTGTTGACATGGTGCGAAACCTGATTCCCACCCAGATGCTCCTATGTTTTAATGTTTCTGAGATAAACCTGTCAGATACAAGATGAATCTATGCAGCAGTTAAGACCTTCCTAGAACATTTGTTTCCTATTCCTTTCTGCCACTATAGTTATTATTTAAATTTTGTAAAAATTACATGTGCAAAAAAAATTAATCAGACTGCAGTGCTATCATTTTGCAAGCCAGGCTCACTTAGGTCACGGAGGGTCCTGCAAAGTCAGCACCACAAAACTGCATGTTATAAGGAACCCTCCAGTTAAGGGCACAGCCAGTATTCTGATTAACAGCTTCTTCTTCAAAGGGCCCCACGGCGCACACGCAGAATTGGACTGTCTTGGAAATTGCTGCCCTCTGTAGCGAAACACTGTGGGAGATCCTCTGAAATGGTGCTGTGCTGTGCTGACTGCATGTAAAACCTACACTTTCTCGGCTCCTGTGCCACTAAAATTGGCAAGTTTTCCAATTGATTTCACAATTCGGTCTTTATTATATGCCTACCAGCATAATGGAAAAAAGGCCTTGCGGGGGGGTGTTATGCTATTTCTCTCTGCAGCACTTCGCTTTTCCTCCATCAGAGAGAATAGGAGGAACATGAGGAAGCAACTCAGTATTGTCTCCACTGACTGGCAGCTGCTCTCTGGGGTTTCAAACAGAAATCCTGCTCAGCCCTGTCTGGAGGTGCCAGAGACAGAACCTGGGACCTCTACCAAGAAATGCCTTATGATCAACCACTGGGCTATGGTCCCTTTCACCTTAACAGTGGGTCATCCACTTATACGAGAGAAAGCAAAAAAGTGTACTCCAAGATACTTAGTGTGATGTGTTATAGAGTTGCGGGTGGCGCTGTGGTCTAAACCACTGAGCTTCTTGGGCTTGCCGATCGGTGGTTTGAATCCGCGCGATGGGGTGAGCTCCCTTTGCTGCATCCCAGCTCCTAGCAGTTCGAAAGCACAAAAGTACAAGCAGATAGGAACGCGGGTGGCGCTGTAGGTTAAACCACAGAGCCTAGGACTTGCCGATCAGAAGGTCAGCGCTTCGAATCCCCGCGACGGGGTGAGCTCCTGTCTTTCGGTCCCAGCTCCTGCCAACCTAGCAGTTCGAAAGCATGTCAAAAGTGCAAGTAGATAAACAGGTAATGCTCCAGCGGGAAGGAAAACGGCGTTTCCGTGTGCTGCTCTGGTTCGCCAGAAGCGGCTTAGTCATGCTGGCCACATGACCCGGAAGTTGTCTGCGGACAAACACCAGCTCCCTCGGCCAATAAAGCGGCCAATAAAGTGAGGGCTGCAACCCCAGAGTCGGTCACGACTGGACCTAATGGTCAGGGGTCCCTTTACCTTTTTTACAAGCAAATAAATAGGTACTGCTGCGGCGGGGAGGTAAATGGCATTTCCGTACTCTCTGGCTTCCGTTCCAGTGTCCCATTGCACCAGAAGTGGTTTAGTCATGCCGGCCACATGACCCGGAAAGCTGTCTGTGGACAAATGGCGGCTCCCTTAGCCTGAAAGCGAGACGAGCGCCGCAACCCCAGAGTCGCCGTTGACTGGACTTAACTGTCCAGGGGTCCTTTACCTATACCTGTGATGTGTTAAAGCTTCTTGCTCCTGGTGATCTATTTTAAGAGACTGGGGACTAGAGAGATCCATATTATGCTCCTTTGGCCAGCAGTACAGCAGATTGTAGGCCGTTTACTCTGCCCCATGGAATTTAACAGAAACTATTGAAACATAAACTTGCTGTACCTATGGAGACCCACCCTTGGCTCCATTTCTTGGTCATATAATCTCTGTAATATATAATCTCAATTAACATATGCATTGAGATTATAGATAGATAAGTCATATTATGCTGATTTTAAATAACTATAATGTTTGTGTGTGTGTGCACGCAGGAAGGAAGTTACCTTTTAATGCCTGAAATCAGGAAAAATGATTACCAATGAGATCTAAAAGTATCCTTATAATCAAGTAGTATTTTTTTTTCCTAAATACACCCACAAATATTAAGAATTCTCACCTAATCTATTAAAATTTGGCTTTTGAAAACATATTTCAATACTTTTTGAAAAAATGCAGGGTAAAAGGAATTATGGAACAACCGCCAAGAACACCAGAACACCTCTTGCTGTTTAACTAGGATGGATAGTAGGAATTCTTCAGACAATCTTAAGATCAAAACAGGGAGAAAGCAGTCTTTTCTTCAGTGTGTTGAACAGAACTGAACTGAACTGTAAGGTATAGATAGAAAACAGCAACTTGAGTTATGCCCAGAAGCATAATGCAAATCTAGCGCTGGAGCAACAGTGTTTCTGCAACTTGGTAATGGCAATCTAGTCAGATGGGCGGGGTATAAATAATAAAATTATTATTATTATTATTAATTAAGAGCAGGGTGTGGGCTACCATGATCTGTATTAATTTAAGTGCTTGCTTCATACTGTGCACCACACTCTTTATTGAGATATCAGGTATTCTATTAATTGTAATAAGGACAATATAGCACTGCAGAGCTTTATAAGGAATGAGAGGACTCTACCCTCAGGGGGCTTAGAATCTAGACAGACACAACCAAGCAAGGGGAAGGATATGAAGTTGGAGCATGAACAAAGGAAGAATATGCAATTATTTCAGCCACATTTACTTAGGTTACAATCCTATATCCACTTACCTGGCAGTAAGCCCCACTGAATTTGATGAGGCTTACTTCTTCTGAGTAGGAATGCATAAGATTGTGCTGTTAGTTTAGTCTCTAGATAGGAAGGACCTGCAATAAAATATTGTTGTGTTCTGTATGACAACACACATTTACCCATTGCAATTCACAGCTTAAATATATATATTAAAAACCACTCTTTTGGCTCCTTTCCTGGTCTTGTCTCCCAAATCTCTTCCCTCAGGAACTGATGTCCCTTGAATTAATCCCTCCAAACATCCCAGCTGTCTGCATTTGCTGCTATTCTGATTCTTGTGAGAATTCGCAGCAGCTTAGAGTAGCTTATTTTACTTCACATTATAGAAGTTTATAAAATTATGCGTGTCAAGTTTATAAAATTATGCGTGAAGTTTTTTCTCCCTCTCTCATAATACTAGAACTCATGGGAGCTGAATGTTGGAAGATTCAAGACAGCAGGAATGGTTAACTACGGAATTCACTCTTAGAGGAAGCAGTGATGGCCACCAACTTTAATAACTTTGGCTACCAGCCATGATGAAGGCTGTGCTCTGCCTCCTTGGCCAGAGACCATGTGATTCTGAGTACCAGCTGCTGGAAACTGCAGGATGGAAGAAGGCTCAGGTTTTGCTTGCAGGCTTCCTATAGGTATCTGCTTGGCCACTGTGAGATCAGGAAGCTGGACTAGGTAATAATAATATAATAATAATAATGTATTATTTGCATCCTACCCATCTGGCTGGGTTTCCCCAGCCACTCTGGGTGGCCTCCAACAAAGATTAAAAATGCATCAAAATGTCACACATTAAAACCTTCCCTGAATAGGGCTGCCTTCAGATGTTTTCTAAATGTTAGGTAGTTGTTTATTTTCTTGACATCTGGTGGGAGGGCGTTCCACAGGGCGGGTGCCACTACCAAAGAAGGCCCTCTGCCTGGTTCCCTGTAGCTTTGCTTCTCGCAGTGAGGGAACCACCAGAAGGCCCTCGGCGCTGGACCTCAGTGTCCGGGCAGAATGATGGGGGTGGAGACACTCCTTCAGGTATACTGGGCTACTAGCCTGATCCAATAGGTTCTTAGGATGTTCTTTAAAGGTTTTTGTGGGCTACGATGAAATGATCTCTACTCCATGAAATGATCTCTACTCCATAAAAGCTTATGCCATGACAAACTGTTTAGACTACAGCATTTTCATTTTCAAGGCTCAAGCACAATTTATCGGCATAACTGCAAATCTTGTGCTATCGCAGCATCCTACCCATGGGAAGAAAGGTAAATTCTGCTCTATGCCAACCCCCTTCCATCCCCTTAAAAGGCATATGGCAAAACCACTCTCTTCTGGGCCAAGTACACAGCTTGAGGCAGACTGGATCTCCTCCATCATGCCCTGTCAATAGTCAATCCAGTGTTACACATCCTATGCATAAGATATGATGTATCCTACAGTGAGTTGGAGAGGGAATTGGGAGATACACTATAGATAAGGCATACCTGTTTATTTCAGATCCTTAACTACATCATATACTGTGCAAGCATACAGATGCAATTCACTGACAAATGAAGAGTAGTAGAATTGTTATTTTTGAAAAATAGCCAGCCGCTGATGGTTGACTGGAATTAGAAATGGCTTTGTTACTTATTTTCTCCTATCTACACTATCCAATTTAAACTATTTCCCACACCAGTTAATGGGTGACCAGCAGGGAAGGGTTTCTAATAACCTGTCAGCATCGGGTGATAACCACAGTGTATGAAAGGCAATGGATGGTTGCCAAAGAGGGAAAAGATCCTAATAGTTGTCTGAGTCCTGTAAGCATTTTTCTAATGAAATAGTTAATTCTTTTTAACACTGAATAAAATTCAAGGGTGAGTCTTTTCACAGATGCATGATTAATGACTTATCTCTCTGTTTGAATACGGCTATAGAAAATCATGTCCCCAAATATATTTGAAGTCTACATTGCAATTTGACAGAGAACATACAATATACAACCTTTATTGTGTTCAACCTCAAAACTGATGAAACATAGGGCCTCATTAATTTCTTTTGTAAACACATGCCAACTTGAAGGTTTAAAAACAGTGAGCCTAACATTTGGGAGTTAGTTCCATTGGAATCTTAAGCAAATGTGCTTATAATCAACATGTAAATTATCTGTTTGGTTGTCATTATATGACTAATGGATGGATGAATCCAAAACTTCAAAGTGTGTATTACTTTGAGAACATTTAATGAAGTCTCTCTCTCAGCTAATAATGATTTCTTGTTTAGAAAATATATATAGTATAAAATCAAAAGAGAACACATATTTGTTTCACCCAAATCCAGCATTCTCAATGTTTATCCAGTATCTGAACATAGAGATTAAAATGGCTGGCAATTATTTGAGACAGCAAAGGACATCAATACTAGCACTTACCGTATTTTTCGCCCTATAAGACGCACTTTTTCCCCTCCAAAAATGAAGGGGAAATGTGGGTGCGTCTTATGGGGCGAATGCAGGCTTTCGCTGAAGCCTGGAGAGCGAGAGCGGTAGGTGCGCACCGACCCCTCTCGCTCTCCAGGCTTCGCGGACCTCTCCTCAAGCAGCGGGAACGTTCCCACTGCTTGGGGAGAGTTGCCGGCATCCCGAAGCCTGCAAGCGCTGATCCCAGCACGTGCAGGCTTCGCGGATCTCTCCCCAAGCAGCGGGAACGTTCCCACTGCTTGGGGAGAGTTGCCGGCATCCCGAAGCCTGCAAGCGCTGATCCCAGCACGCGCAGGCTTCGCGGATCTCTCCCCAAGCAGCGGGAACGTTCCCACTGCTTGGGGAGAGTTGCAGGCATCCCGAAGCCTGCAAGCGCTGATCCCAGCACGCGCAGGCTTCGCGGATCTCTCCCCAAGCAGCGGGAACGTTCCCACTGCTTGGGGAGAGTTGCAGGCTTCCCGAAGCCTGCGCGTGCTGATCCCAGCACGCGCAGGCTTCGCGGATCTCTCCCCAAGCAGCGGGAACGTTCCCACTGCTTGGGGAGAGTTGCAGGCATCCCGAAGCCTGCCCGCGCTGATCCCAGCACGTGCAGGCTTCGCGGATCTCTCCCCAAGCAGCGGGAACGTTCCCACTGCTTGGGGAGAGTTGCCGGCATCCCGAAGCCTGCAAGCGCTGATCCCAGCACGTGCAGGCTTCGCGGATCTCTCCTCAAGCAGCGGGAACCACCGCTGGGCTCCCACGGCTTGCAGAGAGCTGCCTGTTTGGGGGCTGGGGTCGGGGGAAGCTCGGGCTGCCCCAGCCCCGCGCCTGGGGGGGAAATAATTTTTTCCCTTTATTTCCCCCCCAAAAAACTAGGTGCGTCTTATGGGCCGGAGCGTCTTATGGGGCGCAAAATACGGTAACTGTGGGTGTTTCAAAATAGAACTAGCAGCAACCAGGAGAACTTTTCACTATCTCTATCTGAATTACTGAAAGACTTTATATATACTATATACCAGATACCGAGTACCTTACAATAATTCAGATGGAGATGTTGAAATATGCTTGCTAATAGTTTAAAATCAAGATTGCCATTTTTGAGCAGGGTTATGTTGCCTCAAACAACTGAACAGGCAGAAATTCATCAGGTACAACTTTTCCCAGAGTGGAGGTGTAGTGATAAAAAACTTTCAGCTGATTTTCTCCCTTTACGCCATTCAAAGGACAATAATTTTAGCAAGTAAAAATGGTAGCCCTACTCAAAACATTCTGCTGACACAGTGGCCTAGTAGGGATAGTTTATTGTTAGTAGCCCATCATTGCTCTCAAGACAGCACTGGCTTTCTACAACTGTCTTATCACAACTCAAGATATTGCTTTTTAATTATTATTATTTTTAAATAATAGAGCCCTATGTTTCCCCAAGGGACAATTCACCATTAAAATTCAGCTACAAGCCCACCGTTTAAAATTCCCATTTAGTGAGTTAACTGAATACACCTGCTCATCAATGTTTTTAGTCTTACTTGCTGAAAGACACATTGCTCAGCTTGCTTCCCCTTCATCAATCTCATTTCAGTTTTCATCCACAGTGCCAGCAAAGAGATCTTGTCTGACAGATGTAGATCAAAGGAGCAAATTTGCAAAATAAAACCAAGGGGGGAAAAGCAACGGAGTAGTTAAGGGAAACCTGCCACAATCAACTATATTCATATAGGATGATTTTAAATAATACATAGCACACCTCCTCTAATCATATAAAAGCAGCAAAAGCTGGCTCCATGGAGGTATGTAAGACAAAGCCTTTCACTCTCATGTTTTGAAGCTGTGTGCTCCTGGGAATAAACATATTGCTACACGTTTCTTCCCACCCCCCACCCCCGGAAGAGACAGCTAGTCTGTCCTCCTGGGCGAAAGCTGCAAGAAGTGTTTCCACAGTGAGAAAGGCCATTCTTCATACAAAAGTGAACAGAAGTCCTAAGGGGCTACTTTGGAAGCAGTCTGCCTTCTACAGAAATCTCTTATCTAGCCCACCTTGCCTTCAGCAAAGGCTAGTGCCAGACACTGACTTCCAGTCTGTTTCAAGGCCCAATACGAAGTGCTGGTCCTGTCCCTTCTTAACTTTATTTTCCGGTTTCTAAATACATATAATGAACAATCCCCAAATACCACCACAGCATGGCGGCTTTTGGCCATTCCAATACTTCGAAATCTTCATCCTCCCCACCTGAGGTGCAGTGGCTGTTTATGGGGAACAGGGCCTTTTTAGCGTTGGTGCCACAGCTTTGAAATGTTTTCCCAAATTGGCTCAATTGGCACCACTCAGATTTCGTTCCGCTGCTGAGCAACACCCTTTCTCCTTTTCCCAGCTTCGGTTGCTCTGTTTCATTGGGGAGCCTGCTTTTATTGCATTCCCATTTTTATGTTGTTTTGATGCCTCCGCTTTTATGCTATATTATACATTTTTATTGTAAGCTACCCTGGCAATGCAAGGGGACGCTGGGATTCTCTCAGAACCTCGTGAAGCAATACATGTCTCTGGGCATATGCAGAGTGCTGTTCTCCATCAGTCAGTACTCAGTAACTTAAATCTAAACAGCCAGCGATCCCAGGTCCGAAACCCAGGAGCAAGACGATTCAAGCTGGGAGGAGGTGGCTTCCCCAAGCCACCTCCACCGCCGGCACTTTCTCTTTCGGAGCGTCAGTCTCAGCTAACTAAGGAAAGAGCTTCGAGAACAATCGAGAAACTTCTCCCAGGAAGCGGCTCGGAGGCTCTCAGCCAAAACGCTCGGCAAGCTGCAAACAGATAAAGACTCGTCGGGAGCCACCGCGCGTTGCCGGCCCTCCAAGCGCCGGAGAGTTGTAAAGATTTAGGGATAGCCGAGCAAAGGCGGCTCTGGTCTGCGCCAGCCGGAGAGCGAGCGAGCTTCTCGCGGCGAAGCGAAGGAAACGGCCCTGCCGAGCCCATTGCAGGCTTGAGGAGCGGGGCGGGAGTCGGGGGCAGATGCCGCTGCCCGCGTCTTCCCTTTCCCAGTCAGCCATTCAAGCCGGCCCGCTTGTTGTGCAAACGGCAGCCGCGCGACCACCCACTCGCGGCGGCGGCGGCGGCGGCTGCTTCTCCCAGGCAGGCGTCGCCCCCGCTTCGGTAGCAGCTCTTTTCCTGGCTGGCCGGAGACCGGCAGCGCCCTCGGAAAGTCTCCGCCTCGTGGCCTAGAGCGCAGGAAGACGCGCAGGAGCCTCAGCCCAGGCCCGAGAAGAGGTGGCGGCGTTTCCAAAAGTACCAGCAAAGTTCTTCAGCTGTTTTTTTAGGACGGCCCCAACACTTTTATAAAAAGGAAACTACCAAAATGGTTGAGCTTGGGGAAACCTCATTTTTGGCGCTTTTTCCATCACGTTGTTGCCACTTAACCGGGTTTTCATGACATTCGGCCAATTCAGCCAAAAAAAAACCCCAAGCACCGATTTAAAAATTTTATTTATTAAATTTAAAAACTTGGGGGGGGGGGTCTCAGGGCAGTTCGCCCCCAAACCAGGACATGTCAGGAATTTGAAGTCAACCCTGTTTAGGGAAGTTTTTAATGTTTGATCGTGTTTTTAATATTCTGTTGGGAGCCGCCCAGCGTGGCTGGGGAAACCCAGCCAGGTGGGCAGGGTAGAAGTAATAAATTATTAGAAATTATTATTATTTTCCTGGTGTATGAAAAGTAAGTTTCTCTGTCTCCCTCTCTGCCGCTGCTGCACCTTCCTGCAGGCCGACCCGCTGCTTCGAACCCACCCAGGATCCTGGGGCAGGAAAGGGGCATCGAGGTGAAGGGAAAATGTAGGGCTGCAGTTTTGAGGGGCGAGGGAGCAGGCATCATGGTGCAGGAGCAAAGTGTGAGCTTGGCAGGTTTCAGGCTCTTAAGGTTAACTCAAAGGAAGACAGAAGCAGGGCTTGCTCTCTTTCTTTTGAGTAACCCTTTATCAAGTGCAAGAGGTCAGCTGCAGAGCACGTGAAGTGGACGCCTGCCCCTTGAGCATGTGCAGAGCGTGCTTCTACCGGCGGCAATGCTGTACATTTAGGATGGAGGTCAAGGCGTTCAGACGGCATTTTGCACTACTCACATGTGGTCTCTACAAACCAGACTCTTTCCCCACAGTTTTAGTGTGATCTGCTGCAATGGGGGCCATGGTTGTAGCCAAGAAGTGAACTGGCAAGCCGTGCAGCTGTTTTAAAACAGGAGTTATTGTGGGTTCTAAATGGAACCCCATCTAGTAATTTGGCTTCTGCGTCTTTGAACAGTTAAGTTTCTAAGTCATCTTCTGTTGATGGCCAGGGAAAGAATATAGATACTGTATTTGAAGGAAAATTCCCTGGGTGCCAAAATTGAAGTTTGGGGCAAGTACTCTGGTGAGAGAACCCCAGCAGAGATTTAAAATCACAAAGTACTCAGTAAAGTAAAGCATGGAAATGTAGGCTGCTAGACCTTTAAAATATACTCTTGTGAGCTCCAACACTTCCCTCTTCCCTTAGCATAAAAAAACACACCACACATTTGGTAAGTTAAAAATGGTTTACTTACAAACTTCAAATATCTGGTTCATGTGCTTTTCCATATAACATTCAGCAGAGGTTGCACAGGCAGTAAAATTTGGTTTAGTTAGAGTGGTGAAAGTTCTTAAACTATTAGTACAGGAACTCAAGAAAGGCTTGTGAGAGCCATGCTCACATGTTGAGCTTCTCTGGTAGACTAGGAAGGAACAGTAGGCTAAATAGCTAAGCATGGCAGGACAGCTTACTCTATGGTCTTAACCCCTTTGTGCATTAATTAGACTTACGCATGTTGGTTATAGCAGAGTGGTTATCCCAGATCTTCAAGGAAAGCCCATGTACAGCACATTCCAATAATCCAATCTGTAAATTACATGAGTTTGGAGCACAACCACCAAGTAATCTCTGCCCAAAAGCGGCTAGAACTGGAAGCAGGCACTCCTAGCCACCAAGACCACCTGAGCCTCCAGTAACAACGCTGAATCCAGGAGTACCCTTATGCAACGAACCTCTTCCTACGGGGGTTTGATCTGGCCCGGAAGGAGACAATCTCCCCACCTCTGGGGCCCAAGAAATTGGAGCAAGTAGCAACATGTTTTATCAGTATTCAGCTTGAATTTGTATTGACCCATATCTAGCCCCTTTCCACTTCAAACAGCAGCCTAGCATGCTTCAAGCATATCTCTTCTATCTTTTCTAAGCTAGCCTTTTAACCAGGAAGTTGTAAGAAGCAATACAGTGGTACCCCGCAAGACGAATGCCTCGCAAGACGGAAAACCCGCAAGATGAAAGGGTTTTCTGTTTTGGAGGCGCTTCGCAAGACGAATTTCCCTATGGGCTTGCATCGCAAGACGAAAGCCCATAGGGAAATGCTGGCGGTCGGGAGCAAAGACTTTCGCCCACAGCCGGCCTTCAGAAGAGGACCTCTTCCGAAGGCCGGCGGGGAGCAAAAGTCTTTGCTCCCCCCCGCCTGCCTTCCCCCCCCCCGCCTGCCCCGGGCGATCTTAAAATGCTGGCGGGCGGGAGCGAAGCGTTCGCTGCCGACCCCCAGCATTTTAAAATCTCCAAGGGACAGCAGAGAAGTCTCTGTCCCGGGGAGATTTTAAAATGCTGGGGGTCGGGAGCGAAGCGCTGCCGACCCACAGCATTTTAAAATCTCCCCGTGTCCCGGGGAGGTTTTAAAATGCTGGGGGTCGGGAGCGAAGCGCTGCCGAACCCCAGCATTTTAAAATCTCCCCGTGTCCTGCCTTCCCCCCCCCCCCGCCTGCCCCGGGCGATCTTAAAATGCTGGCGGGCGGGAGCGAAGCGTTCGCTGCCGACCCCCAGCATTTTAAAATCTCCAAGGGACAGCAGAGAAGTCTCTGTCCCGGGGAGATTTTAAAATGCTGGGGTTCGGGAGCGAAGCGTTAGCTGCCGACCCCCAGCATTTTAAAATCTCCCCCTGTCCCGGGAAGGTTTTAAAATGCTGGGGGTCGGGAGCGAAGCGCTGCCGACCCCCAGCATTTTAAAATCTCCCCGTGTCCCGGGGAGGTTTTAAAATGCTGGGGGTCGGGAGCGAAGCGCTGCCGACCCCCAGCATTTTAAAATCTCCCCGTGTCCCGGGAAGGTTTTAAAATGCTGGGGGTCGGGAGCGAAGCGCTGCCGACCCCCAGCATTTTAAAATCTCCCCGTGTCCCGGGGAGGTTTTAAAATGCTGGGGGTCGAGAGCGAAGCGCTGCCGACCCCCAGCATTTTAAAACGCTGTTCCGAAGGGGGGGCGGGGACACCTGCCCCAGCCGCCCCACTTCGGAAAGCTGTTCCGAAGTGGGGAGGGGGGGCGGGGACACCTGCCCCAGCCGCCCCACTTCGGAAAGCTGTTCCGAAGTGGGGCGGGGGGGCGGGGACACCTGCCCCAGCCGCCCCACTTCGGAAAGCTGTTCCGAAGTGGGGCGGGGGGGCGGGGACACCTGCCCCAGCCGCCCCACTTCGGAAAGCTGTTCCGAAGTGGGGAGGGGGCGGGGACACCTGCCCCAGCCGCCCCACTTCGGAAAGCTGTTCCGAAGTGGGGAGGGGGGGCGGGGACACCCGCCCCAGCCGCCCCACTTCGGAAAGCTGTTCCGAAGTGGGGAGGGGGGGCGGGGACACCCGCCCCAGCCGCCCCAGCCGCCCCACTTCGGAAAGCTGTTCCGAAGTGGGGAGGGGGGGCGGGGACACCTGCCCCAGCCGCCCCACTTCGGAAAGCTGTTCCGAAGTGGGGAGGGGGGCGGGGACACCTGCCCCAGCCGCCCCACTTCGGAAAGCTGTTCCGAAGTGGGGCGGGGGGGGGGCGGGGACACCTGCCCCAGCCGCCCCACTTCGGAAAGCTGTTCCGAAGTGGGGCGGGGGGCGGGAACACCTTCTGAAGGCGGGCAGGGGGCGAAAGTCTTTGTCCCCCCTGCCTGCCTTCCCAGGGGCTTTTAAATCGCCCCGGACAGCGGAGAAGTCCTCCGCTGTCCGGGGCGATTTTAAAATGCCGCCCGCCAGCATTTTAAGATCGCCCCGGACAGCGGAGAAGTCCTCCGCTGTCCCAGGGTTTTTTAAAATGCTGGGGGTGGGAAGAAAAGCCCTTGTCCCCCCCCCCCAGCCTTCAGAAGAGGTCCGGGGACAGACTGTCCCCGGACCTGGTCTGAAGGCGGTTTCCCTAGGAACGCATTAATTGATTTTCAATGCATTCCTATGGGAAACCGTGCATCGCAAGACGAAAAAACCGCAAGACGAAGAGACTTGCGGAACGAATTAATTTCGTCTTGCGAGGCACCACTGTACTTGGTTCTGTTCACTTATACGGATGACTTTATAACTGCTCAATGATGATCAGACCTATATGTTAAATTACATCTTTATCCAGTCTGAAAAGGTAAGAGAAATGCTTTTGATTCATTCTAATTTAATGGATTTGTGGTGTCACACTAAGCTTCTACTGTATATTTTAGAAAGTTGTTTGTTCACCATGCATTTGGATACCTCTAAAGATATTACGGCCATTTTTTTATGCTAGTTCCTGAGATCAAGAAGCAGGTTTTCATCTATGCTTGGATACAATTGGATGCCATTTTGAATCAAGACTGAACCTTTAAAAACTGCACCATTTAAACCACCAATTTCAAAACTGCCGATTTTTTTATTGTTGTTTCTTAGAATTCCCAAGCAAAGCTGGGTCCAAGGCTTCTAGTTCACAGTATAGGGAAAAGTTTGGGTTTTCTTTGGCAACAGCAATATGTATGTTGGAAAGAACTTCAGATGCTTTATGAGAGAGGACTGGTTTTCTTTTGACTTTAGGCTCTTTCACACATTGTAACATTCTACATGGTGATATATAGAAGGAAAGTACTATATTACATGTTTATGACATCTCTCATCTGTAGAGCCAATTTGCTGGCATGAAACATGGTGATTTCTACGCAGATGTGTACTCTGTCTAGGAACATTGCAGTGTATAAAGTGAATCTGAGAGAAACAACACCTGCCTGCTACTGAATTGCTAACTACAAACTCTAAAAAGGATTTAACTTGGATTTCTGGAATTTTCTGAAGTCAGCGTTTTATCCAAAGGCTGCTTCATATGTTCATCTCTTTGGCTACCGCCACATGTCCAGGGCTCTTACAGAGCTGCAATAACTTTTAAATGCCTCCCTATGTGAGTCTGCTAAATAGTGTGGGAAACACAAAACCCAGTACTGCCAACCCCAGAGAAATGCAATAACTGGTTTGATACTTTGTTCTCCAGCAGAACTCCATGGTATTTAAGCATTCTCATGGCTACAGGGATCTCAACCACGTGTCTGGTTTTCGGTGACACCACTTTCAAAAACAAAAATGTTTTTGAAGCAAGCACAACTTGGTATTCTATTTTGTGTTTATGTTCTCCTATGTCTGATTGTACATTTTATTATCTTTTCCCTAAGTCAATTAATCACCTTCCTTTTAACCAGTTAATTGTCTGATTGAGTAATTTTAATTAAATTTTGCATATCACCCAAACTTCATTGTAGGTGCTTTTTTGAGTTATTGAAGTGCGAGGCAACATAAAACAAACAAATCAGAAAGAAATGCTGTCTTTACTGTTTTGATTTCCTATTACAGCAAAACACCAAACTGAAATAGCCATATCTGGCTGACCATCCTATACACAATGAGTAAGAATAATTCAGCTGAGTGCAATTTACTTCTCAGTTGACATACAGTGGATTCCACTGTAAAATACACAAAATGACTTTGTCTTCAGACCTCTTTTAAAACACACCTATTCGTGTTAAAGGGCTGAATTGTGATCAGGAAAGATGCTTTCATATAGCCAAAAATCTGCCTTTGCTCCTGGATCCCATGTGTGCTTTCTTTTTCCGCAGTGCCTCCACTTGTGAATGACTGGGCAGAGAGTTTCCTTGTCAGCCTCCGAGAATTTCTTCGTTCTTTTTAATCTCTCATGAGAAATGCACAGTGGAGCACTCCTGTCATATCAGAGTTAGAATGAATGAGATAAGGATTCTAAAGCACTCTGTAGAATTCTTGTGCTGTATACATGATTAATAACAATGAAGTGACTGGGCATTTTGGAGTGGATTTACCTTAGTTAGTGAATTTCCTTATTTCCCCTTGAATGTTCAGAGAGCAGCGATTAATATTAATGTGCAATTAGAGAACTGGAAACAAAAGCTGGAAATGGAAAGCATGCCATTAAAAAATTGTAATAGACTCCAGTCTGAAGTGCGAGTCTATAACCTCCCCAACAGGCATTCCCGCCCTCCTGCATAATCAGCACTTACTATAAAAGGCATCTCCACATTCAGAACAATTCTTACGTAGATCCTAATTAGAGAGGAGCTCAGTCATTGCCTGTGTGACTTCTCTGGCTATCTATCAAAGCCTGTTATTTTTAAATAAGGGGTCTTCCTGCTCCAGAGTTTCTGCTCCTACCCGCTCCCAAGAATGAAGCTCTACTGCTGAATTTATAACATTACATTACATGCATTCCCATGGCAACAGACTGTGATGTTGCAAAAAGAGAATTATGACTTCACTACAGGTGCTGCCACAAAGAGAAGCTGGGTTACCCAGGAGGAAGTAAATATTCAGAAAGAACATCTGATGCAACAGGGAAGGGAATAAAGCTCAGCAATGACAGAATGGCTGTTATTTGTGCCAATGTACTGTATCCAAAGAGCATTTGCTTAATTGTGTTGCATCTCGCCTCTATGTACTAAACCACAAGCTAGTCAAAACTGAGCTATGAACATAGGGAGAGTGCCTTACAGTGTGTGTCAGGGTGTTTCCAGGCAGGTGTTTATTGTGGGAACAATGCTCATCATGGAAGTTTTTCACCACATCTACATGGCGTTCTGAAAATGCTAGCTCGCATTGTCTTCTCATTTAATCCAGCAAAAAGTCTTTTAAAATAAACCTGTTGTCAACAACCTATTTGATGTCTCAACAATTCATTTGCAGTATTTGAACCCCATCTGGAAGCACCTTTTGTCAGACAACAGGTCCATCTTATAGCCCAGTATTATATACTGACTGGCTGTGATTCTCCAGGGCCCCAGGGAAAGGTCTCACCCCTGTCCTATCTGGAGATGCTAAGGACTGAATTTCTGCCTGCAGAGCTACAGCCCTTTATTCATTCATTTAGGCTAAAATCCCATGTCCACTTATCTGGCAGTAAAACCCATTGAAACGAGCAAGACTTTTATCTGAATATATAGGATTGCAGATCAAGGCCCTTAACATGTTCATCAGGGGTTAGTCCTGGATTTAATGCTAGGGTTTAATCTTAAGAGTATGAGAAGTTAATGCTGACAGTTCATTTTGTTTGCAGCCTGATTTCCCTTTTCCCTTTTCGCTCCCATTGTGGCTTCCTCTCATTAGAATGGAGTAAGCGATGCCATAACGTAGAAGACAATGGAGAAACCCAAAACTTCTGTCACTGCAGTGATCTGGCAGCCATTTATAGCGTTGGAGTTTGATGGATATATTGCAGCAATGTGCAGAAAGACTCTGATTGAAAGGATAGATAAAACTTAAAAGATTTATTACTCAAGGCAAACAAAGTCATTGCAAATAGATGTGAAGTTAACACTGACACGTTAGCTCATACTCAGACTAACTTGGAAAAGAAGCAAGAAGGAAGTAAAGCTTGAGAGTTGGTGATCTACTTTACAAACAGGTAACCTTACTAAAAGAGAAGGAATCAGTAAGGGATGAATAGGTTGCTTTTCTGTCTATTCCATCCCCACGGATTCCGATAACTTACTGCAAGCTTTACTGTTGCTTTACTCCTAATAAGCAGCATGCCCCAATCCACTCTCCAAAGTAGTGTGGAAGATTTAGCAGCCCTCCCTAGCAATGCGTATTCTTCCTAGTTAGCATGAGAAGGGGCTAAGACCACAGAGTTGAATTCTGATAGGCAAAGACAGGCCATAGAAATTTAACTGGTAGGGAGGGCTCTGTGTGATGTCAGCAGCATCATTATCATCATCATGTTAGTAGTCCAGTCTTCCTCCAAGCAACTCAAGAGCAGCTATACATGGAGCAACCTCCATTTATTCTTACAACACTCTTATAACGTAGGTAAAAATGAGTGGTGATTACCAGTCCAGTGTGAACCTGTGGAATGCATGGCTGAGGTGGGATTCAAACCCATGTTTCCCACGTCTCTAACCACTACACCACATCTGATATCTGTATCTGATAGTCATACAGAAAATTAATCCCATTGTGTAATATGTCGGTGTCTCTCTGGCTTTGCATAACAAAAGTGGGAGGCAAATAACAGAATTGTAATTATTGCTGCTTACTTCCCACTGTGATAAAAACAAATTTATTGCCTCCTGTGTGAATCACACCCAAGGGCACCTCTCTGGCTGTTGTTGGAGGGAGAGGGCTGGATTAGATAGATCCAATTCAGGAAAGCAGTTCTTATGATGATGTTGTCATCGTTCTGCTCTTAGACAGACTTCTCTAACCCAGTGCTCTCCAGATGTTTTGGACTACGGTTTCCATCAGCCCCAGCCCCAGCCAAAGGGTGCTGCTAGGGGGTGAAAAAGACAAAATATTAACTTTGTGTAAAACATTTGAATTTTAATGCTGAGTGCTGACTTAGAACCTTGCATTTTCTTCTGCTTGCTTTTGAGGACAGAAACGGGGGAGTAACTGGTAATATTTTCTTTCATCATAATTTGGCACCTGGAGCGAGGGGGGGGGGCATCTCTTTTTCCCCTTCCCTCACCTAAGTCCCCTGTTACTACTTTGTGTGCTGTTATTGCCAGCCAAGCCACAAGTAGAGTGCTTGACAGGAGGATAAGATCCAGATTTGCAAACATCCAGCATAGAATATCTACATTTCAAACTCAGAGCTTTGTGCTATAGCAGCCTTTGCAAACCTGGGGCCTTGCCTAGAGTGCAAAATAGCCTGGCACCAGCACTGGCTAGGATTACCAGCTGCTTCTCTTTTTGTACCAGCTTCTGCTCCTGTGCCTTCAACAGCAGATTGATCGGCTGATATCAGCAGTTATAATGCTTATTTGTCTACTGTGAGAAGCTTTTTGTAGTTTAGTCGTGTCCGACTCTTCGTGACCCCATGGACCAGAGCACGCCAGGCACTCCTGTCTTCCACTGCCTCCCGCAGTTTGGTCAAACTCATGCTGGTAGCTTCGAGAACACTATCCAACCATCTCATCCTCTGTCGTCCCCTCCTCCTTGTGCCCTCAGTCTTTCCCAACATCAGGGTCTTTTCCAGGGAGTCTTCTTCTTCTTCTTCTTTTTCTTCATTAAAGATTTTCTTGATTTACAGAAGTATGTGTAATGTCTCTCGTATTTTTTCCATGTAACATTTTTACAAATCAGTTTCATTTGTTGAGACATTAGGAAGAAAAGGGGGGGGGAGAGATGGGGGGTCGGGTGGTGATGTTTCTATTTTGCTTAATGTATGTTGGGTTTGGTGTCAGCGTTACTCGTGCAGGTTCTCTGCTGTTCACTTGTGTTCCTTTGGTGGTGAGAGAGGTTGGGGTTGGCCTAGGGTGTGGTTGTTTAGCAGCCAGAAACACCATAACCAGACACTGGAGAGACCTGTCAGGAGTAAGCATGGACCAATGGTACCAAATCGTATGGGAAACAGCCCTAATAGAAAAATTAACCAATAAACTGAAACTGACATGGGGGCAAACAGAAGAAGACACCCCTTTACACAGCACAGCAAGACAATGAAAATAATCCACCAACAGCATACAAATCAATATGGCTAACCTGATCCAAAACACCCACCCACCCCCCTCACACACGAAAACAAAGATCATCACCGTCTTCTCTTCTCATGAGGTGGCCAAAGTATTGGAACCTCAGCTTCAGGATCTGCCTTCCAGTGAGCACTCAGGGCTGATTTCCTTCAGAATGGATAGGTTTGATCTTCTTGCAGTCCATGGGACTCTCAAGAGTCTCCTCCAGCACCATAATTCAAAAGCATCAATTCTTCGGCGATCAGCCTTCTTTATGGTCCAGCTCTCACTTCCATACATCACTACTGGGAAAATCATAGCTTTAACTATACGGGCTTTTGTTGGCAAGGTGATGTCTCTGCTTTTTAAGATTCTGTCTAGGTTTGTCAGGCCAATATCTACAAAGGAGTAGGAGTAAACCAGGTCTGCTATTCTCTGGTTAGCTGCCTGCAACCCTAAAGAAATCAGGGTGTTTGTTCCGAGCAGGGGGCCAGAAAATCAAGTGCACAGAGATGGGACAAGGATGTGATGAAAGCCAAGCTTCAGTGCTCTAGCTGTGAGGCTGGCATGGCTCTAACTTGGGCAAGCAAAGAGGAAGAAGCAGAAAACTGAGTAGGTGAGACAACAAGGGATTGTCTGATCACTTCAAATCTCTGAGGTTCTTCTGCTACTAGAAGGCACAGTCTGCAAGTAGCAAGGGTGACCCACCCTATTTCGCCACCTGAGGAGAAATGGGAATGTCCCACCCCTGGTTGCCCTCCGCCACCTCCCCCTGAAGTCTCGCTTACCAGGGTCATGTGACTGTGACGGCTTCCAGTGAGATATCGTGGAACTCTCACAAGATCTCACTGAGATCTGACGGAAAACCGCCACTGCATGACTCTGCCAGCTGTGGTAGGGACAGGTTGGGCATCCATGGGGCACCACCCCATGGGATTCTGCCACCCAAGGCAGCTGCTTCAGTCTGCCTCACCGGCACAGTACTGGCAAGTACTGTGTTGATTCAAGGGAATCTGCATGCTTTTTCATGCTTCCAAGAACTAATTATTGATCATTAACTATGCTGGGATATACTTGTTATGGGGAGCAGTTATATCAGATAAAAATATTTGGCTTGAAAATTACTACTTTTAATTTCAGTATTCCATTCACACATGGAAACAATGCTTGCAGCAGTAGTGCATTTCAAACATTGTTACTGTGGAAAAATAGGTGGGTGTCGAGAGAGGAACTGGAAGAGTTGTGCTATTCTCTTATTTTAACAGAAAGCAATTATCTTTGCATTTAGTCAACCCTCCTGTCTCTACAGTTAGGCAAGGATTTTCAAAGTCAGCAATTTACATTTTGCAGAGCAACATGCCCTCATCACTGTAGCCCGAGTCTTTAATATGCAGGAATCTCAGCATCCAGCTGGTAGATTTATGCCTGGTGGAAAATAATACAAATTGCAGAGAACTTTCAAGTCTCCTGAGTACAGAACAAACTGTAATTAATTGATTTGTTAAACGCTGATAAGATGCTCAATCCTGTTCAAAGCATGGACTGACATCCCTGACCTGACATTTCTTAGATTTCAGCAGAACTTCCCTGACCTGACATCTTAAGAGGAAACACAGGGAAGGGATTGAAACCGAAAGACCAGAGCAAATGTGTGTTTGTGTATATGTATTTTAAACCTTAACTATTAACTTCAATTTGAGAGCCAGTCCCAATCTTCTATTATTATTATTATTATTATTATTATTATTATTATTATTATTATTATTATTTACCCACCCTTCATCCCAAGGTCCCAAATTATCAGAGTGTTATTTTAGTCATGTAATTGTCTAGCTTATAATGGTAATTGATTAATGAAGGTGAATGAATTAACCCCAATTAATTATAGTCATTAGTGGACTGGCGCCTTCACACTCATTTTGTAGCATACCTAATCTACTATTGGCAGGGTGAACATACTTCAGGGAAAGGAATGTGTGATCCATCTGTCCTCCTTGTGGTAGGTTAACCTCCTTACCTACCAGACTGCTGGGGAAAGTGCTCTGTGAGAGCTTCTACAATGTTGTGATGATGCATTCATATATTTTGATAGAGAGCCGACTGTGCTTTATGGCTCAGAGGAAGTAACATTTTCATATTTCAACTTGCATGTCTTCCTAATCATGCTCTAATTTAATACCGCTACCTTACTAGTGGCAAATTCTGAAGTGCTGGCGTTCCTCATGATACCACATCCCTTTTAAGGCTATGCTGCAAAAATGAACTTTTGACCATTGTAGACATTATGACTTCAATACCGAGCCACTTTCCCCTCTCATATCTACCCATTTGAGCGGTTATCATGAGTTCAAGACCTTGCTAACTGTTTTGGTTAGCCATAAGAGTGTTTTGGATAGGTTTCCAAAATAAAAGTGTGAGGTTACCTTTAATCATGCATGTCATTGTCACCTGCTTAGCTTATTTATTTGACATGCAGAACATGGACCAAAGAGATGGCATCATTGTCCCTGTAGTGAAATCAATGGCAATGTTCAGTCACTGCCCATCTCTGCCCCAGTGTCAAGGGTGGCAGGCCAGTGCCTCATTCCATAAATCAGGACTGGGGAACCCATGGCTTCTCATTATGTTGTTGGACTAGAACTCCCATCAACAGCCACCAGCATGACCAATAGTCAGAGATGATAGGCGTTCTAGTTCAACAATATCTGGAGAGCCACAGGTTCCACACCTCTACCCTAAATCTTAAAGTGGCTTTTGCCACAAATGACAACACATCCTTCATACTTTTTGCCTTTAGGTTGGTAACTGTGAACTACAAAAAACCTGAAGAGATTGGATTTAGCCCAAGGGCCTACAGTCACTGACACCAATTCTAGGTTCTCTTCTGTTATGGAACAGTTCTGTTTCCTTCACTTTCAAGCTGCAATATTTTGTCAGCGAGAAAACATGGGTGCATCCCTCCTCCCAATAAGCTAGCAAGTCTATTACAATTGTGACTATTGTACGGAATGAATTTTCAGGGAGAGTGCTGAGTGAAAGTGCTGCCCCTCACAAAAGCCCCTGCTATTTTGTGAATGCTTTAAAAAAATAAATTTAAATTTAAAAAAGATTGAAAATGTTCCCAGGGATGGTAAACAGCTCTGTACCAACATTCTCCTTCCACCTTTTATTATTAAATTTGGAGAGCATTAAGCCCATAGCTGTCAACTTTCCCCTTTTTAAAAGGGAAATTCCCTTATTTCAAGTAGGATTCCTCGCAAAAAAAGGGAAAAGTTGACAGCTATGATTAAGCCTAATCTTCTGTTCTACTTTCTCCCTGCCCTATCCTTAAATTTCAGGAACAGTGAACTTAATCCGCTTCATTTTCCTTGCAGGCTTTTGCATACCCTTGCTTCATATTGAAAGAGGCTTCTCCTCACATTCCACATTCTTGGAACCATGTGTTCTTCTCTTTCCCTCTTACAGCTTATAAATGGTCAAAAGCGGATGTTTATGCTTGCAAAAGCAGCTACTTTGAGTCCTCTCTGAAGCAACAAGAACAAGTAACATAGTGGGGTAGAAACATAGTTCATCATACCACCAGCGCCACACAAACAAACACCCTGTCCCGAAAACCACAGAGGCTAAAAGGGGTGGGCCTAGCCAAAATGATCGTTCCAGCCCATCTCAGCACAGATCTTGAGCCTAGGCAAACATTTACCTCATGCTGAAAACCACAGAGCTCTGTTTGTATATAGAAAGAAACAAAACAGTAGCAGGAGATGCGGGGGGGGGGAGGGGAGTGTAGTGGAGTCACAATAAAAGGAGAAAGAGAGCAAAGAGCTCACAGCCTTGGGAAAGGAAATAAGCCAAGGGCAGTATTTCCAAAAAGGATCTACATTACTTAGAAGTTTGAGCCATTTAGGGTCAAATCAGACATGACAACCATGCAATTAATTATTGCATTATTACATTTTCTGCATCCCCCACCCCAGCAAAAAGAAATATCTAATAGCTGCTGTGAGGAGTGTTGATGGATCTCTAGCAGAACCATGGCAAAGGGTAGAGGTGACTTAGCCCATTGCCCCAGCCAAGTCCCTGTTCTGGATTTGGCTCCCCATGGCTTTTGTTGTCGTAGCCCCATCTGAGTCCCGTTGCCAAGCAAGCGTGTTTGAGGAACACTTGCATGAGAACAGAATCCACATACAGACAGTCCGGAGGTCAGGGAATCCAGATGATCCCAGAGCCAAGGGTACAGATGGAGAGCCGGAAGCAGCAAGGTAGCACCAGGAACTACAGGCATTGTTTCCAGCATCTGACTGCTGCTGAGAGCTGTGTTTCAGAAGGCCAGAGCCAGCTGGCTCTCTTCAGTGCCTTCTCCCCTGCCCTTGAAGGTTGATCAGCTGCAGGTGGAGTCATCCCACCTCCCTGCACTTCAGGCTGCTGTTCAGCAGGTGAAGCTGACTCCTGGCAAATGTCAGTTGTTTGCATTGGGATGAAAGCTCTCATTGGCCAAGGCTCAAAAGAGTTGTAGTCCAAAAGATCTGGAGGGCATCAGATTGGCTACCACTGGCTTAAAGGGATGCTCCCTTTTTGTGGGGTGAGTTGTGGGGGGGGGGGGAATCAGTCATAAGCCTTGTGCCATCAAGACCTTCTGCACCAGTTTAACATGTCCATTTTTCCTGATGTTGGAGATGCAGTACAGTCGTACCTTGGATCCCAAACGCCTTGGTACTCTGATATTTGGCTCCCGAACGCCGCTTACCCAGAAGTGAGTGTTATGGTTTGCGAACGTTCTTTGGAAGCCAAGCATCCGATGGGGCTTCTGCAACTTCCGATTGGCTGCAGGAACTTCCTTATGGAGCTATTGCAGGAGATGGAGGCCAGGGAGCTGCTGTGAAGGACTTAGGGCCCCTTTTTCTGTGCAGCCACTCTGCCTTTGCAGATGCTTCTCTCCCGTCACTGTTACAATATTCACCCTGTGGCTGTTCCACAAATAATATGAAGCTGCTTGATTATACTGAGTCAGACTGTTCATCTAGCCCAGGGGGTGGGAACCTCAGGCCTGGGACAGAATGCAGCCTGAGAGGGGAAAGCAGTCAAAGCTGCCAGCTCCCAAAGTCTTATAAACCATTCCCTCAGATGTGGGAATTCTTTCTTTTCCCAATATTTTTCATGCAAAATTCTTGCTTCTAGAATCACATGATATAATAGTTTCTCTCTGTCCTCAGGAACCATGTCCTTAAGATAAAGTAGTATACATATGCATCTAACTGCTCCAAATATTGGCAGTGATCACTTTAGGTACGCCTGGCACAGTATATATAACAGAAGAGGCCTGCATCATGCTGAACCCTGAAGTGACCCGAAAACATCACAAAAATGCCACAAAAAGGGGAGGAAAGGGTGGGTGGTTTGCAGGCTTTTTCAATGATGTCTCAAATATACACGTGTAGTGCCTTGGAATGTAACCCCCGCGTAAACTGGGAGTTGCTGGAACTTCAAAATATTGGATGCAATTCCATATAGTACTTTTTACCTTAGGACAGTTTCATCAACAGTGGACAAAATCTGCTCTCTTCATTTCACATTTAGATATTCTAAACATCTGAGGTGGTGCTTACCTACCACATTGTCCAAAGTTTTGAGGAACTTCTAACCATTCCCATTAGGCTTCAGCTAGGCCTGGACGATGTACTGATACAGGTAGGAGGGCCAGACCACGATGGCTGCTTCACTCAGCGGTATATTGTGGGTGAAACCGCCGCCGCTCCTGAATCCCTCTGCCCCTAGCACACGAGGGAGAAACAAGCAGCAGCCATGAGCTGGCGAGAGAGGGACTCAGGCGCAGTGGCAGTGTCACCCACAATATACCGCCAGGTGAAACTGCCATCCTGCTTGGACCCTAATACCACTGAGGGCAGAACAATCTACCGGTACATTGGCCAGGGCCAATGTAGCTTGCTCCTCCCTTGGTTGCCCGTGCAAGCAGGCAGCTCATTTAAGCTTCTCTGTTTAGGGACTGCCCGCCCCTGAACGGAGAAGTTTAAAAGAGCCCCCACCCTGCCTCTGGCTCACACAAGCCAGAGGCGGGTTGGGGGCTCATTCCATCTTGGGGCAAGTGGGCTGCCTCTTTCTTCTGGGAGAAAGAGGCAGCTTGCCCGCCTCCTCCGGCTGGTGAAAGCAGAGGGAGCCCTGCGGACGGAGCCTGACCTGGCTCCCTCTCCCTTTGAACCAGGTTTCCGAACCTTTGGTCATGGATGTTTTGGTTGAGATTCATGCAGTGCAGGTAGTTGGACTAGATGATCCTTTGGGTCCCTTCCAACTCTATAATTCTACAATTCTGTGGTATAGAGAAAGAGCAGGGATCTGTAGTCTCTCAGCCCCACTCACTTCACAGAGTGTTTGTTGTGGGGGAGGAAAGGAAAGGAGAATGTTAGCCGCTTTGAGACTCCTTCGGGTAGTGATAAAGCGGGATATCAAATCCAAACTCTTCTTCTTCTTCTAGTAAAGGACGTCAGTAAGCAAGGGGCCCACACCTATTGCTTCCCACTGCTAGCCTTTCTGCTCCCACACATTCTTGTTCCCCCTCCTTCCTTTTCTTCTCTTGCTTCTGCACCCCAATACAGTGGTACCTCAGGTTAAGAGCTTAATTCGTTCTGGAGGTCCGTCCTTAAGCTGAAACTGTTCTTAACCTGAGGTACTACTTTAGCTAATGGGGCCTCCCGCTGCTGCCACACCGTTGCCGCGCAATTTCTGTTCTCATCCTGAAGCAAAGTTCTTAACCCAGGGTACTATTTCTGGGTTAGTGGAGTCTGTAACCTGAAGCATCTGTAACCTGAAGCGTCTGTAAGCCGAGATACCACTGTACTTCCCACCTCCGCCACATCCAAACCTCCTCCTGGGGTCTGCATTCGAAAACCATACAATAAGTTATTCACTAAGCAGGCAGCCAATAGGAAAATCAATGCGCCGATACAACTTTAAAGAGACCTCACCTGTGAACTTGCCACAATTCTCTGAGATGGTTGTAACTGGAAGGGTGAGCACATGACTGCAGAAGGGAAGTGGCCTTGCTTAAGAGGAAAACATTTAGTCGCTCTGCAGCCTTGAACACAGAAGATGACACGACACTTTCTTTGTTGCCAGGAAAAGAGGGCTGGCCAGCTCATTCATTAGAATATTTTTGCATCAGGGAAACAGAGACAGAGGAGGAGCCGACAGACAGAAGACGCAGAACGTCTTCATTAAAGATTAAGCAACAGAAATGGACAGCGGCAGCCTGCGAGGCGCTTTTGCCGCAGGAGAAAATAAGTCAGTGAAATAGCCCAGAGACACTCAAATTGGGATTTCATTCTATTAGCTGCCCTGTAAGCGGCAACAAGTCAAGTGGGTAGGATGGGCCAAGGAGGAAACGGCCTTTCCATACTACCAGCTGGGCTTCTGTCACACAGTTCCATGTTAGAGGCAATGCCTGTGGGGAAGCAGGTAGGTGCCCAGTGGCACAGAGGCTCCCATTAGCTGGACCGCCACAACTCTTGGCAGGTGCAGCCTCAGAGCAGAAGCTCTGCTGAATGAGCAATGAGACATGACAGGCAAGAGAGTTTCTGGGGAATTGTTGCAGGCCTCAGGCAGTTTTATGGAGGCTCCAGGCTAGATGACCTTATCCACCCAGGAAGGGCCTTGTGGTTTCGAGTTTCATTTCTGTTGTGCAATGGGATTCGTAGGAAACGGGACAGGGCATGTTCTGGGCCTCAGCAATGGGAGGGAAGGGTCATATCAGCACTTACCAATGTCTGGGCCAAATGCTATCACGCACATGAGAAGGTAGAGATGCCCTTACAATGCAAACCCACTCAAAATCCCTGTTCCATTTTGAAATGGTGTGTGGTGTATGTATACTTCTTTATATTACAGGGTGTGTGGCTAATTTAGACACACAACATTCTTTTTAAAGGCATGCCATGTTATAACACCATTTTAATTTTTTAAAGACAGAAACTGGGCTTAATGCACAAATATGTCAAGAGACAGCATTGATGCAAAAGAGTGGTGTTGTGGTCTAAACCGTGGGCTTTCCGAGCAAAAGGCTGGCAGTTTGAATCCCCGCGACGGGCCTGTAAAGCGAGATGAGCGCTGCAACCCCAGAGTCGTTCACAACTGGACTTAACTGTCAGGGGTCCCTTTACCTCTCTCTCTCTCTCTCTCTCTCTCTCTCTCTCTCTCTCTCTCTATATATATATATATATATATATATATATTACTAAACAGAATAGGTTATGTTCTTTAGGGGGTGTATGGTGTGTTAGGGGAGGCATAGTACCTCTGCTGGGGTACACACTGTGCTCCTCCTGGTGTAGTTTGTCCACCTTTGGTTCCCATCCTGTGCTCAGCTCTCACCTGTGGCTCCTAGAAACTGTCAGCATGTGACAGCAGGCACACCCTGGAAAGGACCTTGATTGGCTGGCTAAACCAGGTGAGGGAAGGTGATGGGTCTGAAGCCCTCAGTGAGTTAGGGACTTCCCCTGCATGCAAAGACCGGCTCCAGCAGATTGAGCAGATGAGACAAATAGTGGGTCCAACGGTCAAGAAGGCGGTTTCTGCACATGCTGCAGTGTAGAGGGAAGTGAGGGGCAGATGCGGCTTGCCAACCTGGGAAGGCAGCCCATCCAGAAGGAAAACTCTGATCCCAAACCCCTCCTGCAAAGTGGGATATCATCGGGATAAGACAAAGCTATCCTACACAAATCTAAAATGGAGTCCCTAAGACAGGTGGATGTCATCCTTTATGCCTCCTTCCAACAACTCCTGAAGCCAAGCAAGTGCCAGACCAATTGCTCTGCTTTCCTTTGGACCACATCAGCAAGGCTGAGAGTGTGGCATTGTCCTCTGGGCAGCCCAGGACCTCCATACACACTGCCCAGGCTTGCACCCTGGAGAACTCCCTTTGGTGCTAACACAGAGGTTTGTCTTTGCCCCCAGAAGTGCACTCCATTGTCTCTCAAGGCAGAGGGATGCCAACCATGTTCTTTAGGCTATAATGCTGTGCACACCAACTTGAGAGAGTAAGCCCATTGAGCACAGGGGACTTATGTTTCCAGTAACTCTTATCAGTGCAAACCAAACCAGGTCATTTTAAAATGTGCAGGAAGCCCAAAAATACTCTTTAAAAGCTGTGTGTGGTGGACTGTAACATACAGAAGACATTGTGTGGCACTGCGAATCTTGATAACTTACAGCTGACCAAAGAGACGTGAATAGCTACCAATCATATGAATTTCAGTTGCTTACCAGCCTATTCATTAAATCTGCAGAAAATCAAATGAACAAAAGCGCTATTTCCAAAGCAAATGCTTCTTTTGCCGTTAGATGATGTACGGCAGTAGCCATAATCTTAGAGGCACTCCCTTCGGCGAGAGAGAGAAGCGGGCATTGCCCTTGTTGAGATGGTGCCGTTTTTATAAGTACTTACAATTTCTTTTATTATTATTATTATTATTATTATTATTATTATTATTATTATTATTATTATTATTATTATTATTATTATTATTATTATCATCATCATCAGCTTCTTGATTAACCAGCTCCTTAGTCCATTCAACCAGCTCGTTAAAACACCGCAGCGATCGAGGTTGCCTAACGCCTTACACCCGGTGCCATCGCGCGACGGTCCCCTTGCGTAACTATTTTCATCTAACGAAATAGGTTTGCCTGCGCGTACAGAGGACTATTGCACAAGGAACGTGGGAGCGGGAGCGAAGCCGCCTCCTGACCACTAAGCGCCCTTCACCACTAGGGGCGTCGTTCCGGCAAGCGGCCTCCCCTCCCCTCCCCCGCGTGCTCCGCCACGCGCCCGTGCGGAGCTTCGGAGTCCAGCCTCGCCCTGGCCGAGGTCGCGGCGCGCGCTGCTCCCAGGCTGACCCTCTGCTGCTGCCTGCTGGCGCGCAAGGGGCGCTGCTCCTGCCCCCCCCCCCAAGCTGTGGAAGCGGCGCCCACCGCGCCTCCTTCGAGGGGGCCGCCTCCACAGAGCGCGCGAGCAATTCCGCCCGCGCCCCCCACCACTTCCCCAGCCGGCGAGTGTGCGGCAGGCAGCCCCCGCCCGGCCCTGCTTGCCTCCCTGGTGTTCTCCCGGCTTCTCCCCCTCCTGCTCCCGCTGTGTCAGGTAGATTACAGCGAGCGGCGGGAACGAGCGCGCGGGAGGGCTGCCTTCCTCCAAGGCGCCCCGCGGCGGCCGCCCAGCAGGAGGCAGGCTGCTCGCCTGGAGGGGAGCGGCTTCCGACGGGGCTCGGCTGGTTGCCAGCTGCGCGCTCCGGCAGCTTCCAGGCCCACGCCATTCACTTCCCAGCTGCGGGCGCAGGAGCCGCCGGCCGGGAGCAAAAGCCCGGAAAATGAGCTCCCGCTGCTCCGCTGAGGAGAAGGCGGAGACCTCCCCCACCCCACCCCCCGTCCCTTTCTCCAGGCGCCGCGCTTCTCGGGCCGCTCAGGCGGGCTTCTTGCCTTCCCTATCCCTGCAGCTCGCCATTCTACGACGGCGGAGTTCGTTCTTGTTGTCAGCCCAGCCCCTCGCCACATGAGGGCCGCCCGCCTGTTCAGACGACGTCTATCATCCGCGTCTGTCATTCCCGAAGTCTGCGAGGAATGAGAATCGGCGGGACCCAAAGAAGCGGCGGCGGCGGCAGCTCTGTGTGAGTCGCGCCTCTCCCGCTCAGTTTCCTAGGCGAACAGGAGTCAAGCCACCGGCCCATCTAGCTCCGTGTTGTCGGCACTGACCGGCAGTGGTTCTCCAAGGAGCCTCTCTCAGCCCTCCCTGGAAACGTCTGGGATTGAACCCGGCGCCTTCTGCATGCCAAGCAGGTGCTTTGCCACAGAACTATGTATGACCCTTTTTCCTAGGGTGGCCTAACATGTTTCTGACAAGGGCTCTCTCTGAGCAGCAAGACCCATGGTTTATTTGCGGAAGGTCTGAGGCTCAATCTGCAACAAGGCCAAGCAGGCCAGGGGAAAGATTTCAGTCCCAAACCCTGCAGAGCTGCTGCCAGTCCGTGGAGCCTGCACTGTGCCAGATGGACCACTGCTGGAGGTTGTGCGCCTCTGAATCTCAGTTGCTGGAACCCGCAGGGAGACAGAGTGCTGCTGCCCTCAGGTCCCGCTTGCAGGTTTCCCACAGGCCAAGAGCATTGCATCCAGTTCAACAAATGCGCTTCGGCTGACAGACCTTTGGCTAACACAATTAGAGGCACATTTCATGTGGGAAAGCAGCTTTTAATGTGACTGCTCGCTTTGGTTCAATATTATCAAGACACAAAAATCTGAAATACATAGCTGTGGTTCAGCTGACTGGGAAATCCCTCTATTAGTCAGAAACAGACACAATTTCTGACCTAGGCAGCCCCATCCTGCATGTCAAATCATTGACACAATCCCAGCATCACAAGCATCTACTGTCAAAAGTGTTGGCTCCAGATTTTTTGGGCCCCTTGGTCATTACACTTTTATTAGGCCCTTCTCCTTGCCACTGTCATCTCCACTTGGCCTCCCTCCAGATTCCTAGTGCGACACTGCCCTGAAGGAGAGAGGGAGGCAAGCGGAGACGACTGCTGTTGTTCCTCTTTGCTCCTATCATATGTGGAGGGCAGGCAAACATGCAACAACATGAGAGCAAGCAGGGCCCAGAAACACTGGGGATCAGCAGTGGGGCTCCTGAGCTGTGGGTCCCAGCAGGGTTCCAGCTGTGCTGATCCCTGATCCCTGGCAGACCTCATGTTCAGCTGCAAGCGCCTGTCTCTTTGAACCACTGTGTAGTTCACGCATGTCATGCAAGGGGATATTGGAGAGGGTGGGGCATTGGGCTGCTTCTCACTTTATGAAGCAATATTGTTTGCTGCAGTTAACAGATGTTTCCAGCAGTAAAGCCAGGGTAACCAGAACATTTTGAGGACTACCATTCCCATGCCTGTTGTCTTTGTCCATGGAGTTTTCTTGGCAGGGATACTGGAGTGGTTTGCTGGTTCCTGCTCCAGGTGGATCACGTTTGGTCAAAACTCCACTATGACCTGTCCATCTTGAGTGGCCCTGCACGGCATAGCTCATAGCTTCTCTGAGTTATTCAAGCCCCTTCGCCACGGCAAGGCAGTGATCCATGAACTGCAAGAAGATCAAACCTATCCATTCTTAAGGAAATCAGCCCTGAGTGCTCACTGGAAGGACAGAGCCTGAAGCTGAGGCTCCAATACTTTGGCCACCTCATGAGAAGGGAAGACTCCCTGGAAAAGACCCTGATGTAGGGAAAGATGGAGGGCACAAGAAGAAGGGGACAACAGAGGACGAGATGGTTGGACAGTGTTCTCGAAGCTACCAGCATGAGTTTGACCAAACTGCGGGAGGCAGTGGAAGACAGGAGTGCCTGGCATGCTCTGGTCCATGGGGTCACGAAGAGGCGGACACAACTAAACGACTAAACAACAACAACCATTCCCATTAGCCACAGCAAGCATAACCACTGGTTGGGGATGATGGGAGTTGTAGTCCAACATCATCTGGGAACCCTCTTTGTACCCATGTTGCTGTTTGCTGAGGATCACAGAACATTTCACTGCAACAGGAAAATGCAATTTTGCGTCTAAAGGTTTTTGGAAAGTATTGAGAAGTTATGTGAACCAGCTTTGTAGGCTGCCAAACACAAAACTATTACTGGCTTAGCTGGCCAGACAACTTTCTTGCAAAAAGCCAAACCTTCATCAGGCTCTCGTGAACCTTATGGGCATACCATGTTTGTCAACTGCTGGCAACAAACTATAATCAGGATGTCGACTCAGCTGTGTGTGGGATTTTAAGAGTAACTTCTTGTTTGTTTATCTGTCCAAGAGAAAATCTCCTACATAAGAACTCAGATGCTCATACATGCAATAGATGTGTGAAGAAAGGCCCTGATCTGCCCCACCATTTCTCTAAGCCAGTCAGTCACAAAAGGGTACTCAATATGCTTGTCTGGGAAAGGGGACCAGTGGGGCCAAATGGCTCTGGATCTCATTGGTCAGTAAGAGCCAGGGGCCACTTCTCCAGCAGAGGAGACTTTGAAAAGCTGAGCTGCCCTTGCAAAATTGTTCCATCCCACCATCAGGAATCCAGACTGGACTTTTGGGGAAGTGGAACTTCCTTGCTGCCTACTTGTTAGTCAGTTAGAACCATATTGTAGTGGCTAAGCTAGGATCAGTTCAGTCCTCTTATTTACAGTTGTACCTTGGTTTTTGAACAGCTTAATTCCCGAATGTTTTGGCTCCTGAATGTCGCAAACCCGGAAGTGACTGTTCCGGTTTGAGAACTATTTTTGGAAGCCGAATGTCCAATGGGGCTTCCGCGACTTCTGATTGGCTGCAGGAGCTTCCTGCAACCAATCAGAAGCCGCTGATTGGCTTCTGAACGTTTTGGAAGTCAAACGGACTTCTGGAACAGACTTCCAAGGTACCACTGTATTTGGTGTTCTGTTTCAACCTGCCTGCTTCCCCTCTTTCTTTAAATAAAGTTCCCTAATTTGACCAGTGAATTGTGTGTAATTGCCAACCTCGGGGTTTTAGAATCCTCACGTACCTAGGTGCTTAGAATTCATGCTACTGAAAGGTTAGAATCATAGCTGTACCTACGGGACCGCCTCTCCTGGTATGCCCCACAGAGAAACTTACGGTCTTCAAATAAAAACATCTTGAAGGTCCCAGGTCACAGAGAAGTTAGGCTGGCCTCAACTAGAACCAGGGCTTTTTCGGCTGTGGCTCCGATCTGGTGGAACACTCTGTCACAAGAGACTAGGGCCCTGCGGGACTTGACATCTTTCCGCAGGGCCTGCAAGACAGAGCTGTTCCACCAGGCTTTTGGCCAGGGCACAGCCTGACTCCCTCCCTCGGCAATCTTCGTGGAGCTCTGGCCCAATGGTTGCCAGTGGCTTGATTTGAATTAATTTTATAATGAATGATTTTAGAGTGTTGTTTGTGCTGTACTTTTGTACTGTTTTATTGTTGTTAGCTGCCCTGAGCCCGGCTTCGGCTGGGGGGGTGGGATATAAATAAAATTTTTTATTATTATTTATTATTGTAAGAGGGCAGGTGCTCTTCTGAGATCTGGGAGAGAGTCAGGAGTGTGATCTGCCTTTACACTCTCAGTAACTTATAAGGGAAATAAAAAATTCCTTCCAGTAGCACCTTAAAGACCAACTAAGTTAGTTCTTGGTATGAGCTTTCCTGTGCATGCACACTTCTTCAGATATACAGGTGTATCTGAAGAAGTGTGCATGCACACGAAAGCTCATACCAAGAACTAAGTTGGTCTTTAAGGTGCTACTGGAAGGAATTTTTTATTTTGACTATGGCAGACCAACACGGCTACCTATCTGTAACTTATCAGGGGGCTGTCTGAGACACACAGGGTGTGTTGGTCTGAGTTTCTGGGTTTTAGGAAGCTTTTGTGGGGTCAGCCGGGGCAATGAGCAAGCTGCCTTATCTTGGACAGCTGGAAGCTACGCCTGCTTCCCCCAGCAATGTGTGTGTAGGTTGAACTGGGAATGCTGGGTGCACTAGCTTGGAGCCTTTTTGAAAGTAATTGCTTTGATGAATCTCAGGTCGCCAAGCAGGACTCAGACACAAGAGCACTTCCCCCTCCTGTAATTTCCAGCAACTGGTGTTCAGAAGCATTGCTGCCTCCAACGGTGGAGGCAGAGCATGGACACCATGGCTAGCAGCCATCAATAGCCCTCTCCTCCAATGAATTTGTCTAATCCTCTTTTAAAGCCATCTAGGTTGGTGGCTGGCACGGCCATTTATATACTATTCTCCTAAGGTGGCTTTTTTAAAAAACCCAACAAAAAACACCCCATCAAAATAGGAATGGAGTGTGTGTTCCAGCCCTGCCTCAAAAAGGTTCTGCAGATGAAACAAGTTCCCAGCACTTCTAACAGCAAAAGCCAACTGGTTGGGTAGTGATGGATGTATAGCCAAAATGGGACCACCAAGAAACAAGCAGGGGGCAGCAGCTCAGGGAACTCCAATATTTGCAGAAGTACAAAAAGTCTTTACCAAACCCTTCTAAGAGAGTAAAAAAACCAGTCCACTGAAGAATAAAAGTGTTTAGTAGCCACATAACATTAAAGTGTTGGGGGAAATTGAAAATTGAGAAGGTGAGATGGAATATTTTGCAGGAGAGGATTATTCTGTCCTGTCATCCTGGACAAGAGCAATTTTGCAAGGAGGTGAAGATACTGTACTCTGCAACACTTTATTGCAGAGCTCACTTGCTAATTCCAAATTCTTTAATGTTGATGAGAGGATGCTATTTAAAATTACCAGTATCACTTTGTACTGCAATAATCCCAGGTCAACAACTCACTAATGATCATAGATGACCTTTTATAAGCTACTTTAAACGCCCACTGATCTTCACAGAGGATACACAATTATATAGCAATATAGGCTGTGCACATAGTCTCGTTTGATCTGGGTCCAGTGTGCTCATACTGCTCGCTCAGGAAGTGGTGCACACATTATCTTAAGGTACAATCCATATACTTTTATCTACCTTGTTTCTTATGAAATACGGCATCTTGATTCATATCTACCCAAACCAGCTTTGATCTGAATTGAGAAACAGAACAACCTGGCTGGATTTTAAATTGGTGTTGTGTACATAGCCATGATTTCAGGAGGGGTGGGGGGAGGAGCAAGTGCATGCTTATGTTTGTAAATGAAATTATGAGTTGACAAACACACTAACCCAATTAATCTTGGTTCCTTGTTCATGTTTTTCATGGTGCTGCAGAAAATGCATTGTCCTACTGTAGATATTAATAATTCCCCCCCCTAAAGAGGATTAATGGAAACCAAGTGGGAATTTGCAGAAACAGACAATCTGCTTGTCCTAAATTTATTAACAGTGAAAGGAAATGTAGTTTTATTAGCAGTGAACCTTGAAATTGGGATTTTCATGGATAGCTTTAGTGTATAAACTATTATGAAATACATCAAAATGAGCTTCTTTTCAGGTGTTCTATAAGCCACCTCAAGCAGAGAATATAAATATGTAGATGAGATGTACATAACAATGAACATTCTCAGCAACTGGATTGCATCAGAAAGATCCTTCATTTTTAACATAAAGTTGTCCACTCTGATTGTGGCTGCTGCATTAATTGATTCTAGGAGTACAATGTGCATTTTACTAGGATATTTATATACCGCCATTCACAAAAATGACCACGGGGAACCTTACAACATAATGAACAAGGACTTCATAACAATCATTTCAATACAAAACATAATAAAAGCAGCAATACTTTTGAGGCCTGACTTTCAGAACCTAGTTCTTTGCAATGATACACAGCCATGGGACTAACAGAAATAACCTCATTCATCTTACAGTCAACAACTTTAGCATCACACCTGAACGATGACATGAAATTACTAAATTGTCATCTTCACATTTGTATAGCACTTCCGTTCAAACACCTTCCCTTGCATTATCTTGTAATCCTTAAAACATCCTAGCCATAAGGCAATATGGAATGATGCAGTACTTCTGTATTACTCCATTTTGGCAGACAAGGTGAGGCAGAGAGAGACGGACTCCCTACTCTGTGACATTTGATTCGGCTCCATTGGAGGTGTTTCCCGTACTGTGTGGCATTTTAATTCCTGCCTGTCAATGGACCCACATGATTACCTGTACTTTTGCTAGCAAGTTTATGCCTGAGGAAGGATCTGAACTAGAAACATCCTGATTCATGCTTCCAGTTGGGGACTTAATATTGAAAACGACCTGTCGAGAGAACGCAAATGGAGTTTAATTTACGGGATTTTTCCTGGAAAGGGATTAAATGGGGAAAATGCAGGCTGTCATTTTGATGCCACGGCGAAGTCGCGCAAATATAGAAAAACCCATGCCTACAGGAGAAGCGCCGATCCCACAATATAAACCCATTTGTAGGTACCCAGAGTCCCTTAGCCACTTAAGCTTTAGTTTTCTACCATTAAGTTTGGGTTAAGCAGCACCTCGCCTGCAAATCTGAGTGCAATCTGCCAATCTCCACCGCCCGCCTCTTGCTACACCTATCCCATTGCAGCAATGTTCCGCCTACCTGGTGCTTAAGTGCGGATGGAGATTTGAGGCAATCGGGCACCTCGCCCGCCAGCCTCTTGCCTCCACATGTTGCATTTCCTCTCCCTCCCCTCTGCTCTTGGCCCTGCCTGTGTGGATGGCCTGCCTGCCTTTTTCTTGGACTAGAGGCTTTTTCATTGCGGCTGACAACTGGGCCCCAGCATTAGCCTTTCAGCAAGCAGCAGGTGCAAGAAAGAGAGATCGCAGCTCTGCTAACGGTAATCCCCACTCCTCTTTCCACCCCGCACAATATTGTCTGCTTCGCTCAAGGATGTTTTTGTCTTCTCTTCACAGCTGTTAGCTCCTTTATGCTGAAGTGAAGCTCTCTTCCTAATCTTTCAGCACAGCAATTCCTCAGAAAGGGGTAGCGCCGGCCATTGTCAGTGAGCCGCAGGGTGCAGGAGGCACACTGATGGCCCTGAGAGCAAGCGTGATCCTGCAACAAGGGCAGGGAGTAGGGAAAGGAGAGCTACTACCTGCCCCTCAGCTGTCCAGCTGAATTACCGTATTTTTCGCCCTATAGGACGCACCTTTTCCCCTCCAAAAATGAAGGGGAAATGTGTGTGCGTCCTATGGGGCGAATGCAGGCTTTCCCGGGCTTCCTGCAGCTCTGCGCCACCCTCTGGATCCCGGCGCGAAGCCGCGCGGGGCTCCGGAGGGTGGCGCAGTGCTGCCTGGGCTCCAGGGCTTCCTGTAGCTCTGCTCCACCCTCCCGATCCCGGCGCGAAGCCGCGCGGGGCTCCGGAGGGTGGCGCGGAGCTGCCTGCGCTCCAGGGCTTCCTGCAGCTCTGCACCACCCTCTGGATCCTGGCGCGAAGCCGCGCGGGGCTCCGGAGGGTAGCGCAGAGCTGCCTGCATTCCGAAGCCTGGTGCGCACTGAAGAGTGCCCCTGGGCTTCGCGCACCTCTCCGCAAGGCTGGGGAGACCGGCGCGGCTCCCTTGGCTTGCAGATAGCAGGCTGTTCTGGGGGCTGGGGTCGGGGGAAGCTCGGGCTTCCCCCGCACCTGCCCCGTGCCTGGGGAGGGAATTTTTTTTTTCTTTATTCCCCCCCCCAAAAAAAAATTAGGTGCGTCCTATGGGGCGAAAAATACGGTAGTTGGCTCTGCCAGCCACTGCATCTGGCTCCATCTACTGTTGTCCTCTTTACCTTCTGCCCTACCTGTCTCAATGGGCTTGGGCTGCCACTGCCTGCATAGTACACACACATTCGGTTTAATACAAGTTGCATGGAGCAAGCCTCAGGGGGAAACGGTGACCACCAATCTGCTGGTAAGTTGGTGAAAAATTCTCAGTCATATAGAATTGTAGGGTTGGAAGGGACCACGAGGGTCTTCTAGTCCAACCCCCTGCAAGGCAGGAATCTTTTGCCCAACTTGGACTCGAACCCAAGACCCTGATATTAAGAGTCTCATGCTGTACAGTGGAAACTCGGGTTATGAATGTGATCCGTGCAGGAGGCACATTCACAACCCGCAGTGCCGCATCTGCGCATGCACAAAGTGTGATTTAGTGTTTCTGCACATGCGCGAACACAGAAACCCAGAAGTAACCCGTTCCGGTACTTCTGGGTTCGGAGCAGTGCGCAACCCGAAATTGCGTAACCTGAAGCGTCTATAACCCGAGGTACCACTGTACTTGCAATAATGAGAATCATCAGAAACTGCTTGGAAGTGCTGCCAGCCTATGGGGCCTCAGGGCTGCCTGCAAAGTGTAACAGGGCAAAAAATTCACAATAAAGCTGGTGGTATATCTGGCTCCTACACAATTAAGTTAAAGATCCTGGTAATTTAGATTACAAACTAGGCCCCCAGTTATGAGAAAGGTAATCCCTTTTTACAGAGAGAGAATTTTGTAAATTACCCCTCCCTGCTGCAGCAAGCGTTCGAATCCAGGCCCAAGGCCTAACGACAGGTTCTTGCACCAGTCCAGCCATAAATCTAAAAACATTAAATAAGGTTGGCATTCTCTTGTCAACTCCCTGTGGCCCCATCCTCCCAACACAGTAATTATGAAGGTGCATCTTGTGAAAAGCAGTGCATCTGGCAACAATAGGGTTAGCAAAATGGCCACTAATCTACATAATGCAACAGTGGAAAGACATGTTTGGGTAGTTTGGCCTTATATAATGCCTGCTGCTGGTTATGACTCCCCTGTGATCAAAGGTCCCTGTATCTGCCCAATGTGTTGTGAAGGAAGGAGTATTGCAGCTAAAAAAGTGAACCCCTCCCCAACATACACACCAGTTTCACCCATACAGGATGTACTGGTTGGGAGAGGTTTGCTTCACAGTTGTGGTGATTTAATGCTAAGAAGCACATGAAGTTTCTACCTGCCTCCTGCTGGGCATACTAGGGCATGCTAATAGCTGATACATGAATAGGGGGCATATATTCGTTTGTACTGCAATAGTTTAATCAACATTAATGCATTCAACAAAGCCATCCGTTAGTCAGCAATTTCTCCATGTTTCACATTACATTGGAAAGAACCCTTTGAATAAACCACTCAATACATTCAATCACATTGACTTATGGATACATCCAGAGTTTTATTAGCAATCTCCCAGAAGAATTACGGATTCCATCTTAACACTTCTGTGAAGAAGCTCGCCCAAGGGCCAGGCAACAAATTTAGAAGTCAGAGTGTTAAGGATCACAGAACTGTAGACTTGGAAGGGACCCCAAGGGTCATCTAGTCCAACCCCTTGCAATACAGGAATCTCAACTAAAGCATCCATGACAGGTGGCCATCCAACCTCTGCTTAAAAACATCCAGTGAAGGAGAGTCTACAACCTCCCGAGTGAGTGCGTTCCTTTGTATTATTCAACTCTTACACTCACTTCAATGGAGCTTTGGACAAAGTTGGGTGATAAAGCTGTAACCTGCTACCCCATTTGATGATGTATAAACAATCCTGCTTCAATTCAGATTTCAAAATGGGTAAAAAGCAACGTTCCCCTGCACTTTAGAAACACTTCCTGTTTCTGTGTCTCTCTTCCAATAACTGCCCTTTAACAGATACTTTCTGAAAATGAGGCAGAAGGCCGCAGAATCTAATGTGATTGAGAGATGCAAAGATTCCATGAATTTTTATGGGATATGTATGCTGAGAGATGGGCAATTTGTTTGACAGTGTGCAATGCTGCCAGCTTTTGCCCATCCACTACTTATCTTTTAAAATGAAAGCTGGTGTCCTCAGAGACTCTGAGAGACTTAAATAACATTGAAGACCAAATATGCTATGCTCCAAGGCTATTCCCAAAAGAGCATCTCATTCTGAATGGTCAAGGAGATTGTCATGATTTCCACCTTCAAGGTCCAGTTCAACCATCAAGTGCTGTCACCACCTCCTTTTAAAAAAAGTTTATTAAGAAGAAATGGGAAAGTTGTACATAACTAGTAAAAGCTTTTAAGTCAATCATACGTTGTGCATATGGGATTTAAAGATGTGTCCTGGGTCTGAAAAAAGTTGACCGGGTTACCAATTATTAATCCAGATTCCCCATGACCCCATCAGATCTGAAGGGTTTCCACAATTTATTTGAGCTTTAGATGTTTGTGGGGTTGATGTTTTCTGTCTCACAGGCATGGCCCACAGTGCCTGGTCCTGGTCGCTGTTTTTGGCACATAAGAACCTATGGGACCCACTTCAAAATCACTTGGGTGAAAAGTGGTATATAAAACTGGAAAATAAAAGGAAGTCTGACTTATGCAAGGACATCTGCTTGCAGTGAAAGGATCCCCTCTCGTTAGAAAATTTAATGCATTATATGAGGAAGACTGAATTATTAAGACCAGTTTACCAACATAAACCTTGTGTGTTCTAGCATACTGGTTCTCCGTTACGTTCAAGCCATGCCAATCCCTTCATGAACTAGTCTAAGATGAATAGAGCCCAAGTGCTGGAAGCTGCTGGTTTTCATTATACTGCCTCCCTTTCCATCCTTTATGTGGACAGTACAGGATCATTCTAAACATTCATGGTAAGGTACTGCCCAGAGAGAGAAATCAATGGAAGACAATAATCCAGCCACCAACAACCATTTTAAATCCTGGCCAACTTCTGTTTTTGCCTGGACTTTAAGATCTTTGGAAATTGTGTCGCGCTGTTTACTATCCAGTAAAAAAACAAAAACCCTTCAGTCCTCATATGATGGTGTGTAAAGCACCGCTAGATCCCACCCCGTCTTATCCATCAGCTGAGCTTTTGTTTCCTCTAGTAGGCAGAGCAAAGTGTACATGCAGCCATGTTCACTAAGGGGAAGCTTTGCAAAAGCACCTCACATTCCCCAGTCAAGTTGCCTCCTCCGCCTCCTCCCCAATTCACTCCCGGCCGGCACATTGTAGTGTTTTGACATTTTAACTGCTTCCAGAATGATAGATGGTGACATCACCGCATGAATCAAGCATGAGGTGGCAGTCCATCAAATGAATGAAGGCTTCGCAGGGTATTAATATACCTCAGTAAGCAGCAAGAGGATAGGAACAAACAAAAATGCATGCCTCCCATGTTACCAATGTTTCAGCAGCAGCCTTAATGCTGCTTGGGTGGCTGATCCCATGAAATGCAAAAGAACCCCATAAAGTAAGCTAGCATTCTGGAGGTGTGATGCAACAGAACACCATGCTGCTAATCCCATTCACTAAAAGCACCGCGTTCTGGAGACAGAAAAATCTACTTCAATAGTTCACAAAACTGATAATCTTTTTTAAAGTGTACAAAATTTCTCCCTTTCTAAGCAAGCCATGTTGGCAGATACCCACATATTCCACTTGAGCTTCCTACTGTATTCCACTGTAATTGTAATGCAATCGCATGTTCTTAGGGAATCTAGTTGGGTTTGCATTGAGAACAGAAGGTCGAGAGATAAGTGGAGGTGGTCATTCTGGTAGCAGGAGCGGAAAAATGCTTGTGCGCTTTACAGTCTTAGAAATAAAAGGCCTCTCGGTTTGAAGTGTGATTCTCCTCGAACGACAGTGCTACTTAAAGGCAGCGTTAAACGACCGGCCTATGATGATTCTCCGCACCTCGCTGGTTCCTGCGCCTATCTCATACAGTTTGGCATCGCGCAGAAAGCGACCCATGGGGTAGTCATTGATGTAGCCGTTTCCACCTGCAACACAAGAAGGCAGCCTTAAAGTCTAACAAGAGACAGAGCTCTTGGATGCAGACTGGGTCCTGGGGGCAGCAGCTTGTGGGATGATGAATGCTGAATTTGGCCAAAATGGAAATCACTGAAATGGAAATCACTTGTTAGCCCAGAGCGGCTGGGGCAACCCAGTCGGGTGGGGTACAAATAATAAAGTTATTAATATTAGTAATAATTGCTCCCAATTCCATGATTAAACCAGGGTAACAAGAAGATGGCATGAAATTGCGCAACTGCCTGCTAGGTCAGCCTGCCTTTTGGTGGGACAACCACATGCACATCTGTGATCTTACCCAGACACTGAATTCCATCCAAAGCGACCTGTGTAGCACATTCCGCAGAGTAGAGAATCACTCCTGCACAGTCCTGGTGGGGCAGATAAGATCATTTTCAATCAAGAACTTCCAAGATAGATGTTCAGCTCTTCTGGCCCCAACCCCCCACAAGCGACTGGCAGAATTGTCTAAGCCAGCCGTCTTTCTAGCTAAACCAGATTTCGAATTCGCACCATGGTTACCAACAAGTACCCACCTTTTCTTCCAAGACGAGGGCACTGTTATGCATCCCTTAAGCTCTGACTACACCCACCCACCTGCGAATTGCAACAGAAACCATAACATTCATGGCTTCATGCTACACTGAGTTTAGGTACACATGGAATTTAAGATAAGAGACAGCACTTCCGTTGTCCATCCTATTAGGTTGTCATCATGAGCACATGAAAGCTATGATATTAGTGGCAAAAGCAAGTGGCACAATATTCTAGAACCACATCATTTTCTCATGCTGCATCTATACGCAAAAGGAAAGCCATTGCCAGGTGGGCAAGGAAGTATTCTTCTCCTTTAAGAGTGTATTCAAAACATCATATATTTTCTGCTGTGGACTTAAGTCTCTTACACTATTGATTCTTCACCCCTCCTGCTTACACAAAATACAGAAGGGTCAAAAAGAAATGTTGCAAGCACCCATGAGCTCACCTTTGCATTGCAGTGTCCTCGATCACAGGCTTTTGCGACATTGTACACATACTGTCGACAAGCCATCAGCCGTGTGTACATATCAGCCATTTTACCCTGCATGAGCTAATCAGAGCATAAGGAGAGAGAGAGAGAGAGATTTGGATTTATTTTCACAATTTTTATCACCCCTTGCTGCTATCCTTAGTATAAAAACAATTAAGATGGCAACAAGTATATACACATAAAAGAAATCAATAAAAATCATTAAGTTAAAAGTTACAGGAAGCCCGCAACTTACATAGGGGTTATGTTCCGGGAATAGTGCCGAAAGTCAAAGTTATGTATACAGTGGTACCTCGGGTTACAAACACCTCAGGTAAAAAACACTTCGGGTTACAGACTCCGCTAACCTGGAACTAGTACCTTGGGTTAAGAACTTTATCTCAGGATGAGAACAGAAATCGCGTGGCGGCAGGGGAGACCCCATTAACTAAAGCGGTATCTCAGGTTAAAAACGGACCGCTGGAACGAATTAGGTTCGTAACCAGAGGTACCACTGTGGTCAAAACACATTAGGTTCAATGGCAAGTGGGATTGCCAGTCATTTCCTCCTCCCCTTTATTTATCTATTTTTTTATTTTGCCACATGCGTAAAGCTGAATGTGCACAAGTTAAATGCACATAAATTGCGGGCTTGCTGCATACATTTAGCATTTGGACAGCAGCAACCTGGATCCTATTTTTAGAAACCTAGACTTAAACAAACCTGCCTATATATTTAAAAAAGAGAGTTTGGTTGACCACTAAAAAGACAAGCATCCAGTAGTGCACACTGCAATTCCAAATCCAACTAAAGTTGAAATAATTACCTGATTATTCAAAGCTAACATCAGCTGCCATAATCAGCAAATTGAAACCAAACCCTGGATTTTTCCTAAGTCCTCAATTTCTGAATGCCCATTATCATGAGGTTCTAGCAATAGGAGACATTTCAGTGTTACTTTAAAATCAGCCAGCAACTAAAAAGGAACTTGGGGGAAATGGTTAGCTTCAGAACTGCTTGTTAGGAAACAGCATCACAGCTTTAGGTGGAAATATTTATCTGAGGAAGAGAGATTGATCCAAAACCAGCTTTATCCAACTGTAAAAGGAAGCAGGCTCTAAAAGTTCACTGGCAACCCGCTTATGGCTCTCACCTGAAAATGGCCAATTTTCTGTCCAAAAGCTTCCCTCACATGTAAATATGGGAGTGCATGGTCCAGGACAGCCTGCATGATCCTGCAAGGGAAAGAGGCCTGCAGATTTTAAAGATTTCCATCCTGCCTTTGGAAAGATGGCTTATAGAGAGTCAACAAAAACATCAAAACATCATCATCAAAATACAATCCATAAAACCAAAAAACTAAAGGAGCTGCAAAAGCAGGAATAACAATAAAAAGTAGCCTACAGATAAACTGAAAAAAGTCACAAATGAGATGTTGCAATACCCACATGGGTATGTTTAGCTGGATAGATGGATGGTTGGATAGGACAGGATAACAACTCCTGCCATAGAGAAACCTGTAAATTTTAACAAATGCACGTAGCTCTGTTTGTCCACTAAAAATAATTAAATAAATCCAGAAGTCATAGTAGGTTAGGGACCAGTTTAGTGGTGGCACTAATCTATTCAGAAAATCTTATATTAGATCACTGGCAACCCCAGTTAATAGGGTCACCATGGAGACCAGGTAGCAGGTGATGGGGAAGGCCTCTCTGCTTGAGATCCTCAAAAGCTGCCGCTGGTCCATGTAGTAGGTAGTAATGGCCAAAAGGACAGAGTCCTCTGTGATCCAAGGCCTGTAATCCTACTGTTATTAGAACACACTGAGAAGCCACAAAGAAGGGGGGAAGCTTTGAGTTTTAATCAAAAGTCTCCATCAGATTGAATATTAAAAATAAAAGGGGCAAAAATATGCCATAGGGCATTCTACTCTGTAGTTGGCAATAGTATTAACCCAGGGTCCACAAACTCTGGCTGGCCTTAAGACCTAGCCAAGGCCTCGCTGCTTTTCAAGGATTCCCAAAGGCAAGAGTTTCACGTCAGGGAGAATAATCCCATGGCATCTCTACATTCAGGGAGAAGGGCAGGCCCTCTCACTAGAGAGCAAAATATCTGCCGTGTCTACACAGGAGACTCTATCCACATATCTGATGGGATTTGCACAATTACCACAGCTGTTTTCAAGGTGTACTGTAGCACAGCAGTTGTGTGAGGTCACTAGTTCACAAAAAGATGAGCATCCCCCTCCAGCCATTAAAGTGGTGGTGATTCCATGTATTAATAGAACCAATGAAGCACAACAAGCTATGTCACTAGAGTAATAAAATACATATTTACCCCAGGGGTCCGCCAGACAACACAAGCCTCTCCAGATCCAAGCCACTCATCAACACATAGACTCCTTTACTCAGTTGCCCCAAGACATTCGCAGCTGTGAGGAGAAAGGGAAAGCTGATTCCTGGCGAACCTACACAATCCTAGATAGTGCGTTCCTTGTGTGTCTATGTATGTGTGCTCACATAGGAGTATGCCCAGGTATATAAGCACAAACACAGTTAAACCTTACACTCAAACATCACTTTTTATTTTCAAGCAACATAAACAAAGAGAAAGCAGCAACACGATCTCAGTTGCTCATGTACCTTGCACAAAACAGCAAAGTGTGCTTATGGCCTACGTCTTGGCATTGTTACTAAGGGACAGATCAAATTATGCATGAATTAGCTTCAATGGGAACTTGTTTTAATCTGTTGGTGATCAGTGCTGAACGCAGCATGATTCCAAGTGCCTGCTACAGACAGGAGACTCATGAGTTCTAGACTAACATATACAGTGGTGCCCCGCAAGATGAATGCCTCGCAAGACGAAAAACCCGCTAGACGAAAGGGTTTTCCGTTTTTCGATGCGCTTCGCAAGACGAATTTCCCTATGGGCTTGCTTCGCAAACCGAAAAAGTCTTGCGAGTCTTGCGATTTCCCCCCCTTTCCCCCCCTTTTTCTAAGCCGCTAATAGCCTTTTAGCCGCTAAGCCTTTAATAGCCGCTAAACCGCTAATAGCGCTAATAGGGTTGCTTCGCAAGACGAAAAAACCGCTAGACGAAGAGACTCGCGGAACGGATTAATTTCGTCTTGCGAGGCACCACTGTATATGTATTACAAAATTTGGCATACATATGCATTCAGTTGACTTAAGCCAACTTTTTCACCCTGTTCACACATTATAGGGAGCCATAGTTAATGGTTTACCATAAAAGCGCTGGACTTCATCAGTTTGCTCCTCCTTCACAAGAAGGAAATCATGATTCCAGAATTGGCATTATATCCAAACTGTGATTCGTTTTGCTCCAACAACTCATGATCAGTGAGCCAAGTACAAACCTTAGCTTGAGATCATGGTTTGTAGGGAGCGAAACAGGATCGCTGGTTCAGACATAACACTAAGCCATTGTTGTTTCCTGCATGTGCTGGCATCCCATGAACATGATGCCAGTACTGTATCAATTTCTGCACTGCAAATGGTGCCTGAATCAGTGGTGTTACTCCATACCACATACCGATCTTAATTGATGAATTTGGATTTCTCCTCCCAATCTGCAGGGACCGAGGAAGGAAGCATGGGGCTCATGGGTGGGAGCACAGAATTAAAATTTTAAAACAACAAAACAACAAAAAACAAAAACAGTTGGCAAATAGCATGAGTAATGCTGCTGAACAGAGAAACTGCATGAAGTAACTCCTTGTGAAATACAAAAAACAAAAAAAGGAAAGAGCTGCATCTGAATTCCCTGAATGTACCTTCAACAATTACGCCTCGGGCAAAATACAAGATGAGCTTTCCAAATCCGCTCCTGACCATTGCTGTGTGACCTAAGAGTGGGACTCCGTGGGGCAGCACTCACCATCAAAGGAACCTGCGCAACACTTGGTGGAGTGCCAATGACAAACCCGCACGCTAATACAGCAGAGCGGGTGGCAAACACTCAAAAGCACACTCTGATCTAAGGGAAATGTTGCATTGGAGATGCAGGAATCTACTGAAGCAGGCTCGACACTGAGCAACGATTGAAGTGGTCCTGGGAGATCAGAGGGAGTCTCAAAAAGAACACGCATTCTTTGGTACTGCTACTAATCTCTTCCGCTGAGGAGAGGGAGCCTGTGGCCACGAGAGCACACTGGAAGGATCGGAAGCAGGCTGTAAGGAAAAATGGCAGCCCAGCAGCCATTTAATTGGTGTTTCTGAGAAGTTTGTCCTTGGGAAAGAGGGGGAAAGCAATCAGTTTGGATTTGGATTTGATATCCCGCCTTTCACTCCCTTTAAGGAGTCTCAAAGTGGCTAACATTCTCCTTTCCCTTCCTCCCCCACAACAAACACTCTGTGAGTTGAGTGGGGCTGAGAGACTTCAAAGAAGTGTGACTGGCCCAAGGTCACCCAGCAGCTGCATGTGGAGGAGCGGAGACGCGAACCCGGTTCCCCAGATTACGAGACTACCGCTCTTAACCACTACACCACACTGGCTCTCAGTCCTGGAGCTTCTCAGTAACATCTGCAAATTGAGGGTGGTTGGGGAAGAACTTGCCACCACACAAAGGGAACCAAGGAAGAAATCTTGGCTTTTCCCACGGGACAGAAATCAGCCACAGCGAGTGTAAATGTGGTAGCCTATCCTGGCTAGTCTTTCAACTGATGGCCTCGCAGTAATATCACCTTCAGTCTTGGTCCACTTTCCAGAAGTGTACAGCAGGTCCACAAGCTTGCCCCCTTCAAGCGACAATTAAGACCTTCATTTCTAGACAAGCTTGATAAGATTAATATTGCAAAACAAAACTAATGATGAGCCAAGTAGATTTGATGATGCTTTTATATATTACTTGCTTGAACTATTTAATAACATATGCTTTTCATGCTGGGTTTTATTTTTTCTAACTTTTCATTGTACACATATTTGAACATTGCAGTGACTAGAAAATATAAGTAAGGAAAGAGTTGCCATGGGTTGAGGGAGGCAGTGCCACTTCAGTATCACTCACCAGGAATCTTGCAGTCCTCAAAGACCAATTCACAGGTATTTGACCCTCTCATTCCCAGTTTATCAAGCTTTTGTGCGGTGCTGAAACCAGGTGTACCCTGAAGAAAAGGGGAGGAAAAACTACTGGAAAAATCATTTTTTTTATAAAGAGGTCATTCGAATGATGGCACACTGCATGACAATTCAGAGGATAAGCAGGGAGAGGATTAAAATATTTGAAACATGAAAGTGCCTACAGATAATCCCAAGTTTATATCCTTCATCATCAAGTCAAGAACTTCAGATATTAGGGGAAGAACACCCCAATCAGAGCAAACTCTGTTGTTTCCAGGCAGACCTGGAATCCCCATGTCTTCTTCTCAAAGTGGAGCACTGGATGGCAGGTCCTTTGCTGGTTCTGGTCTCTGGCCAGATGTCCAACTTTACCACCTGTAGAGCTGGCCCAGGAGAATCCTCTCCTCACAGGGACCCAAATGTGGCATTTGCCCAGAACTTTCAGGGAACATCAGCACAGATTCCCTGGCTCTGTTCCATGTGCCACAGAGCAGCACGGCAAACTTCTGAACAACAAGTACTATCACCTACCTACAGCTTACTTCAGCAACCATTGTAGATTCATTCAGCAGGGAAGAATTTTGAATTCATTCTGATGTGCAAGTCAAGGGGTAGGAACGAAAACGTGACCCCCCCATCAAGAAATCTCACACCAGAGTGACCAGACACCACCTGGAAAGTATCTTCCTTGGGGATAAAAAGAGGGAGCATCACTGTCCCATAAACCTACCTTCTCCACAATGAATGCTGTTATCCCTTGAGAAGCTGGAACAGCACTTGGATCTGTTTTAGCATAAACAATTAGGACATCAGCATCTGGACCATTGGTAATCCAAAATTTGTTCCCGTTCAAAACAAAATAATCTCCTAGAAAGGATGAAACAAGCAGAAAATTCTGTTAAGACCCACATGACAGCTTGACATTCCACAAGTAATTCTTCTCGATTTCTGGAAATCTGATTTCCTCCATTCCTAGGTCTGGCATATCAAGAAAAAGGAAAAGAAAAACTTGCAGAGCTGCATCTTCTACTGCAAAATAATAATACAGACGCTACACAGCTCAGTTTTATAGCTGGCTTCTTCTATAACCAGCCAGCTCTCTTGAAAAGTAGGGCTAGAATTGCCCCCCTGCTTAAAACATTTTTGTTTAGGCAAGGCTGTCCAGACTTGCAGATGCTGATGCAATTTGATGCTTTTTGAATATCAATTTTTAATTATTTCTAAATGTTTCAAATTGCTTTTAACTGTTTTTTATTGATAATTTTAAATATTTCTTGTAAATTACTTAGAGGTTTTACTAGTATCAAGCACTATATAATAAATTTTCGTAAATAAATACATGCTAAAATATATATTGATTCTCAAAATATTCACAACAGGATGCCTGGCCTACAGGCCAGTGTATCTTGAATAGTGTAATTTACATCACACACTCCCTTAACTTTGGAGTTTTTGTCTCTCAACCCGGCTTCTACATACACAGTTTCTTCCCCAGCTCTTGTACCTAATACCACTTAATCTCTATTTTAAGGCCATGGGACCTCTGGAAACCAGAAATTTGTCTTCTCCACTCCTGCCTTTTAGCAATCCCAATGAAGCCGAAATTGGGGTGTGGAACCTCTGGCCTGCTCATGCCCATCTTGCACCTTTCCATTTCCTGCTATTTAATTTATTTATTTATCACATTTTATATCCCATCTTTTTCTCCAGGGAGCATAAGGTGGTGTACACGGTTCTTCCTCTCCTCACTTAATCCCCACACAACCCTGTGACACAGGTTAGGGAGCAACTGGCCCAAGGTCACCCAGTGAGCGTCATGGCCATGTGGGGTTTTGAACCTTGGTCTCCCAGGTCTTCAGACACTCCGGCCATTAGACCACACTGGCTATTCTGTTTGGGAGGATGCAAAGACACACACAGACTTGTGTTGGCAATGAATGGGCAAAACAAAATGCATAGAGGATCAGAAATTCTTAAACAGCAATCTCCAAAGGCCACTGCAGGTGACAAATTCCAAATCGGTGGCATTTACCTTTTCTGTCTGCCCTCAGCTTCATAGAGACAACGTCAGAACCAGCATTGGACTCACTCATTGCTAGTGCTCCAATATGCTCCCCGCTGATCAACTGAAGGGACGAGAGGTGACAAGAAAGATACAAAATGAATTGTTTTCCTGCAGTCGTTCCCACTCTTGCCTTAAAAAAAACAGATCACAATAAACCTGAAAGTTTTTTCATGCTATGGTGGGGACACTACCTTTGGCAGAATTCTCCAATGAGGTCTACTATTTAAGAAATGGCACAAAAATTGCAGTTTCACGAGGACGTGGCAAACGAAAACCTACAGTTTTAGTTGGATTCCTTAGGTAAGAGAGAGTGCCAAGCAAACTGTGCTAGGGGATATAGATGTCCCTCTTAATTCCCTATCCTGTGCTGTCCTTTGAAAATGGATGATTGGACGGGATAGATGGTTTGAAGACACTTGGAAAAAGGGCAATTCACAAAGAACAAGGATCTCCAGTGTTTGGAATAAATCAGGGGAATGGGATGAGATGCCAGAATGGTAGGCAATAAACTAAAGTCTTTGACCCTTGCAATGGAATAGCAGGTGGTGACCCTCCTTTTTGGCTCCCTTACGCCACCCTCTGGCACAACAGCTGCTGCCTCCCCCCACATCAATTTCCTCCTGTCCACCTCTCCCCACACACAGTCTATTCCCTTTCAAACTTCTTTGGTTTACACGTGAAATAGATTTCATAGCCAATCACTTTGCTATGAATGGCCAACAGCAACACCCCTCTACTAATAATGATTTATGATTTCAAATATATAATGGGATGCTGAGTACAAGTGTCTCAGGTTACTGAGATTCAAACCACACAAGTTTCATCCTGCGCTCAGATGGGCAAAGGCTGTTTATTAGATATAGAAGTGGAAACTGTTCATTCATTTGGGTGACGGTAGTAGATTAAGAAAAAGGAATGTATTTATAAAATCAAAAAGGGCAAAATCGGGTTCCATCGTAATTCACCCCCAACTAAATAAAAACCCTGTTTCATGTGGCCCCTGTAGACTATAAAAGAACAACAGTTGGAAAACCTTACATTTCCTAGTCACCACAGTCTTCTTATACACATCCTCTGGCAGGTGAAGACTGTTTATTCCAGCAGGCCTTTGGGAACTGACTGCTCTTAAGGAAAGGGCTTTTAATAGTGCTGTGCTGTTTTTAGTGCTTTTACTATCGCACTGGAAATTGATCATGGGGGGCAGGGAGTGTTCTTGTGTGCCAAACAGTACGGAGAGATTGAGGTAGCCTTGAAGTTTTGGTTTGTTCTTAAGGGCACAACAGAGGATGATGCTGTCAGGGCCTCCTTCAACCTGTTTTCTGTCAGCAGAAGCATCCCATGACTTTTGAGTGCTTCCTCTTCTTCCCAAAACTAGCCACAGACCATCCATGGCAGCAAAGGACAAGCTGCAGGACAATACCCTTGTGTACAGAGCATGTCGGACCAGTCTTAAGTTTTGAATTTTTAGAAACAAATTAGGACTCGCTACAGGGGGCCAAAGTGCGTCTGGTGCTATATGACAGATATGACAACAGCTTCCCCTGCTCCTGATGAAACACATAAGGCAGTTTCAAATAGTGATGACTCAGAGCTGGGTATGTGAACCGACTCCACTGAAAAGCATGATGTTTGACAAGTTTATGAATATGAAACATTCACGTTTGCTCTGTGACAGATCATCCACCAAGTGATCAACTTGCATGTGTTAATCAACCTTATGGAAATCCAGATGCCATTCCTGCCTCTACTTAATAGTGTGTGTTAACTATTCTAAACTAAATTCTGGAAAAGGCAGAGGGATAACAAAGCCAAGAATGCAGACTTTTCCAGCTTGCACCTTCCAAGCCAAAGGTGGGAGGCGGATGCCAGTCTGGTTCAACAAAATGCAATTCTAAATATGTCCGATGTAACTCAGTGGAACTTGCTCAGGAGTAAATGTACTTAAGCTTTCATTGCACATTTGGATTTCAAACCAATAGTCTTTTCTCTCAAAGATCTGTGGCTTTTACTTGTAGCAACAAAACAGAAGATTTTTTTTTAAAAAAGATATTGAGTTCAGGTTTTTTTAAAAAATGACTTTTCATTAATAATGTTTTAGATGGTTTTTTTATATGTTTTCTTAAATTTAACTATATTATTTAATCTTTTTTTTTATATCTGCCACCCCAGGTGCCTTTGGGAGGAACGGCAAACTAGAAATTTAATAATAAATAAATCCTTGGAAATATAAAATTAAATTTTAAATAAAACAATGGGGGCAAAGTGTCCAATTCTGGAGCATTATTTTTCTTTGCTCTAAGAAACATGTTCTGTAATTGAAGTTGTTACCCAGCATGCTTCTGGTTCCCTGGATACATCAGACTCCACGATTCCACATACCTTGGGCAAGTACTTCTCTTTCTGTGCTTCGTTGCCGTTCCTCACCATCTGATTGATGCAAAGGTTAGAGTGGGCGCCGTAGCTCAGCCCAACAGCTGCGGAAGCCCGAGAAATCTCTTCCATCACCAACACGTGGTCCAGGTATCCCATTGCAGAGCCACCATATTCAGCTGGTAAGGAGAAGAAAAAAATTATAGACTTACCTAGACCACAGTCGAAGAGCCTTGTGACACAGTTAAGATATAGAACGCCATAGGCTTCCTTGTACCCAAACTGGCAGGCATATATGCACATACCGTCAGGAGGTGGGGCAGTAGTGAAGTCAGAGGGAAGCAAACAACAAAGAGAGCAGGCAGTGATGAATGAATTACACAGTTACAACTTTAGGAAATGGTGGGAGATATTTCATATGACTAACTCCTAGGGGCGCACGCAACATCCACCAACTAGGGCTCCCTGTGTGTGCATGCTCCATCATAGGCACGTATGTTTGTCACATGTAACAAAAGTACACATTATTTCCAAACAAAGGCAATATCCATATAGAAGACATGTCATTCATAAGGTATTCTTTTAGACCTCAGCAGCCTTGGCCTTTGACAAACTGCCAGTGAGCTAATCAGGTCTGTTTTTCCCTCAAGCCCTTGCTCTCCAATTATTCATTCACAGACATTACTAACTGCAGCATTTCCTACTTAAATATACCATATTTCGTCAGAATGAGGAAGGCAGGGCTAGCTACACACTCACCTGGAGCAGTTATTCCTAGAACACCTAGATCACCCAGCTTCCTCCAGAATGCCTACAAAGAGCGGAGCAAAGCTGTTAGAGAGACCCTGACCTTTCACAAGACCAGGAACCAGGGTTTTTTTTCATCATCTCCCTGAATTTATCATTTTAATTTTCCCACAGAAGCAAAAAGCTGGGCAAAATAATGGTTGTCATGGAACCTGCTGTGAAACAGCAGGTCACAGCCACCTTGAATACTTCACATCCACTAAAGATTTGTTCCATAAAAATTAAGAAATACTAAAAAAATTAAACAACTTTTTCCATGCTGCTGCCCAGCTAGAGCCATCAGAATGATGCACTCTATAATCCTAAATAAGTTAACACATGAACTTGCATTACACGAATGTGATGAACATTATAAGCATTTATATAGCACCATCAATGTACATGGCTCCAGACATGTGGCTCTTCTGCAACCCAACCTGATAGCATTTCTGGTGCAAGCTCAAAACAAGCACTCTGCCATCATTTTGCAGACAATCATTAGCTCACCAAGATCAAAGGAGTCTATACACATTATTTTCCACAAGGTGATCCCAGGTAGTCAAAACATGTGTCACATATCTGCTATAAAAGTCTCTGTGGGATGGGGCACACAAGACACAGGAGGAGAAATGAAGGGACTGGATTATACAGTAAGCTCACAACCTATGTGGGAGTTATGTTCCGTGGATTACACCTAAAGCCAAAATTTCATATAGTCAAAACCCATTGGGTTCAATAATAATAATAATAGATTTATTATTTATTCCCCGCCCATCTGGCTGGGTTTCCCCAGCCACTCTGGGCGACTCCCAACAGAATATGAAAAACATGATAAAAAATCAAACACTATAAGCTTCCCTAAACAGGGCAGCTGGGATTGCCAACAACGTTTTTCCAGGAACCCTGCCCACTTTTAAATTCCCTCCCATATGCATAAAGCTGAATGTGCACCAAGTTAAATGGACATAAATTGTGGGCTTACTGTACAACACAGATAACCAGAGATGATGTAACTGTAGAAACCAAAACACCTGCGAACTTTGGACCAAAACAGGTTTCTCCTCCTGCTTTCTTCCCTGGTTAGCTAACTGGTTTTAGAAAGGAATCTTGTGTTGCCCTATTATAATCTTCTTTTAATGTCAGTGTTGAATCAATCCACACATCCTTACTTGTACAGCATTGAACTGCAGACTTGTGGCTGCTAGAACGAGGGATTTGGTGCACTTGTTGGCTGAAGAGGTGGCTCAGGTTTGGAGAAGCAGAGTAATTTTGTATAGGAGCAAGAGTTCAAAAAAATTGATAAACACTCTTTTTAGTTCATCTCGCTCCAAGCAGATGTCCCTACAGTCCAATAAAACCAGCACTGTTCCCCCCAACTTAGTGTAGCTCTACATGCACATCACCATTTAGATCAACCTTTGCTTATGAGCCACTATTCTGATGTGGGAAAAACCAATTAAATAGCAGTGTTCATCTCCTAGAACTGACATACTGTCCACTGAGCCCCTATCTCTTCTGCAGTGATGCTTCATCTTCCCAAGACATTCCTGACACACTGAAAAATGTGACAGGTTGCCAATCACCAGCAGGTTTTTCTCACTGGTAGGGTGACAGGGAACCATAACACTATTAAGCCAAACCATTTCAAATTAGGAGCCAGCCACTTATAATCAGGAGATCAGCTCAGAAACCAGAACACTTTGTTTTTAGAACAGCTTCTGGGATCTCTCAGTACTTGACACTCCTCTGTCACATCAGCTCGAATCCAGGAAGAGTTTCTTCCTCCTGCACAACTCACAATGATTTCCCCCTAGTTCTGCCTGTCCAGCCAGAATCTGAAACAGCGAAGGACAGGTCTTTTGGTAGTGTGGGATATGCCCAACTGAACTTCGCACAAAGCTGCTGTTGGTCCATCCAGCCAAATAATGTCTACTCTGACTGGCAGCAGCTATACAAGATCACAGGTAAAGCTTTGCCCTGAGCCTGCTACCTTGGATGTTTTAGCAGCTGAAGCTTAGCGGGAGGCACCCGGGATTGAAACCAAGAGCTCCTGCATGAAAACATGTGCTCTGCCGCTGAGTTACTGCCCTTCCCTTTGGAGGGACTCATTGGACGGCTTTTGCTTGTATATACAAGGCAAAGAAGGAATTTATGTCTCATAAATGTCCCAGCTGCCCTGGGAAGATGGAGGCACATGGAGAAGGGTGCTTTATATACGTTGACACTCCAGTAGTCCTCAAGTGGTTTTCTAGACGAACGCCTTACTGCAGCACAGCTGCTCTCTGGGCCTGGAACATTGTCAGGACGGATAGTCTTGATTTCTGGAGTGTCACCTTTTAATCTATGCTTTTCAAGTTTCTTTCTCTAGGAGAAGTTACATAATTATGTTAGAGGATAGAAAGGACACCTGTCCCTTCTCTGTGCCCAGCCTAGAAGGCAAGTGGGCTGCCAGAAAGTGGGCAGAGCCATTTCCCAGACTCCAACGGGCAATTACAATTCCCCTCCTGGGCTTTGTGGGCTTATTTACAAAGTAACTTACTGGTAATGGTTATTTTGCATGATTGACCTTCTAGAAATGGTACAATTGCCAATAACTGTAGTCATTTTGTTCACTTTCTGTACTTCTGAGAACTGGTTACCTTTCTAAGCTATCCTGGTGAAGGACACCATATAATTCAATTGCAAGGTCCCACAGCACTCAAAAATTGATTCCATAAAAGGCTATTGCAAACATTTTAAAGTAATTCTCTATGAGACACAGCAGGTATAAAAGTTCTAGTACATATGAACTTTCCAAGTACTACAGGGCTTATAAAAACAGTGAGAAGCAGGAAGTCCCATAAAAATATCTCTAGCTCATTAACAATTAACACAAGAGGGAATCTGTTAAATCCCATATTCTACAAACCCAGCATCTGGAACAGTTAACTCTTTACAACCTGAAGAAGGTTCCATGAAAAGATTTATATGTTCAGGAGAGGCTACACACTCTTTCAGGTAAAGGAGATGGAAAACTTTGAAAAATAAGGCAGAAACAACACCAAACATGTATATTTTATTCATTCTTGCTGAATGGCATACATGTCCTTTTCCCTCATGGATTTAGTTGTTTATTCTTTCTAATGGGTAGGCATTTTGTAACTTTCTCAAACCCTTCATATTTGCATCCTTTAAATTATATTCATGCATCTCCCGAAGTCATGTTATATAATAAGTAGGTTCACAGTACTGAAGCACTTACCCTCATGCCTTCAAATTCATTCTGCTGATCAATTTCTTGGGCCTTTGGAACCAAGTGCTCCTGACAGAATTTGAACATAGTTTGCCGAAGCTGTTAGAAATGAAAATGTAAAAGTACACATTATAAATCACAATTGCCAAATTTCTTCCTTTGAATGCTATCAAAAAGGTTCCCTAGCTGTTTTTCTTTAGAGATCTCAAGCCCGGAATAGAATATTCTATTAAATTCCCACTTACTGTCAATAAAACTATTTAGCGCTAACTATGGTGGCAGCTGAAACCTGTGAAGTTACTGACAAAGCATTTTCTGTCTAGTCTACAATGTATATCCCTTGATATTTTAAAATAGGTTTAATCTGGTTTTTAAACAGTTATCCCCTACCTTCATAACATGAAGACGTTTGTTGGCTCTGGTTAAAATATTTTATGGTAAAATATACCAAAAGAACTTGGGTGTGTGGATGGGTAGAAGAAAGTTCACACTAATTCCCAACTACCCTTGGGCCTATCTATGAAGCATGCCAACACCGAAAAAAGTGATGTTCAACTAAGCAAGCAATGTGACATTTCAAAGTCCCAAAGCCAGCAAAACCAAATCAAAACCCACAGAGCCATTCTAAAGAATGCTGCATGCAATACATGGCCCAAGACTGCTGACTGAGCCAAACTGATGGATGGGATCCTGGGGTCTCTCAGGAATATAGAGAAGCCTCAGAAGCAGAAGGCCTTGGCTGTCACTGGCCCTGAAACACTCTGTTTTGAGGTCTTCCACTGAGGGGAGATTTACATTCATAGAGCCTTCTGCAAATATAATAGTGCCCGCTAATAGAGGAACATTTCAGCCTCTTCTTAACTGATGTGGGAGTTGGGACTTGCTCTGTAATGCTACTATTGGAAGAGGTGCTTTAGTAAGTACATAATAAGAAACTATCATTTGGGGATAATCAAGACTTCCTCTTTTAAAAACTCACTTAAAAACCTGTATGATCAGGTATCATTAGCCCCACTTTTTACAGGAGAAACAAACTGCACTAAAATGGATGGACGCAGCATGAGAGGTTTACAGCCAAATCACTGCTTGATAAGCTATAAAAGGTTTCGCTACATCACTGCTACACACACCGTATACTATAAGGATTACAGTGGAGCTAGTATATACTAAATCACATCAGCTATGTATCTTCTCCAAACCTGCCTCTCTGAACTGGTAGTGGCCCTCCAGGGTTTCCAGCAGAGGTAATTCCAGCACAGGCAACCCAAATCACAGATGGCACTCTGCACTCACATAAAACGTATGTTCTACAACTGAGCAGTAATCCCAGAACATAAGAGACAACCCACCTGATCCTAAAACACATCTGTGGAATTCCCTCCCCCACGAACTCAAGTCTGGCTCACTTCTGCAGGCCTTCAAAGCAGACCCTAAATGTTCCCCCTCACAAACCTTTTATTCATTTCATTGCCGAGTCCTTATGTATTTGTATCAGATGCTGCTTTTGATCTATATTATTTATTGTACTGGTTTTAAAAGTCATTGCAAACTGCCTTGTGGGAGCTTGCCATGAAAGGCAGGATAGAAATAACTCAGACAATGCATTTACTTGGAAATCCTACTGGTTCCAGTACAATCTAAGTTGCCAAGAAATCATACTTAGAATTGCATCTGATCTGAAAAGAGCAGTGCTGCAAGAGCCTAACTGAAATTTAGACACTCCCTCCCTTGACTTTGTGCCATTGTGTCATGAGGACCGTAAGCAGCTACCAGTCGCTGGCTAAGATTTAGAAAACACCTTTTCCAAGGCTAGCAGCACACTCTTTCAAGGAGACATAAAGGAAGAAAATGAACTGGTGGAAACTGACACGCACCCTTAGAGGCACTTTTATTTATTCTTTGGTGCTTTAGAAAGGATAGGGATAGTGGAAATATCCCCCTTTATATGGAAAATTACTGATAGAATGCTGGTAAGCTCTGTTATCTTATTCCCTGACTGAAAAAACTTGGGAGAGCTATCTGGCTTACACCATCCTAGAAGAAAATCTAGTTACCTGAGCCATTTTGGAATCTAGTAGCTTTAAGAGGTTTCTCCAGATAGAGCTGAACAAACATATACCCCCTAACTTTTGAACTAAACTACCTGTGACTGCCACCCAAAGGTATTTCATGTACAAATGAATGTGCAATCTAAAGCAGAGGACTGTCACAAGGTGTGTGGGGGGGTGTTGACTCCTTCCTATCTGGTGGCTTTGTTATTGCTGTTGGTTGTTAGCTGTCACCCCCTTAACCAAAGTTTGGGGGGCAGGAGAGAAAGGGTGGGTGGGGAGCAATTGTTTTAATAGGAAACCCTGAAGAGGATAAAAGCTCGATCACAGCCTCCACAGCTGCATTTTTGTAAGAGAAAGAAAACCAATTCACTACACTTCGTCTGGCCATTAAAAGAGTGATCTTATCACTTAGGAGTGGAACATTAATCTGCAATGGTGACTGTAAATGAGAAAGGGCAGCTACTCGGAATTAACTGCTGTGCTAAGGGTGCAAATCTGTGTCCACATCAACATGAGATCTCACACAGAGACCCTTTCATTTAGAATAAAAGACGTCCAGGCCGACTTGCAGCAGTGGAACTTATAAAGGGCAGCCCTGTAAAATAGTAGAAAGTTAGTTGCTGCGCTGGAAAGAAGATGGGATCAGGGCTGCCTACAAGTTGCCCTTTCAAACTCGGAAGTGGTCCTCCACCGTCTTAGAAATTTGAGGACACGATAACCCAATGGCGAGGAGAGGGGTGAAGTGGGCACTCTGCAGGCGCTCGCGTCTTTCCGACCACTGCTCCATATGGTCCAGAGCAAAGCCCTGTTATTGAGAACTGGCCTTTCGCAGGAGAAGGCCCTGCGCCAGCACCTGACGGGGCGGGACCCTTCGAGGCCAACAGGAGCGCGGCTCTGAAGCGCGACTCCCGCGCGGGGTCTGGACGGAGCAGGCGCAGAGGGGGCGTCGCGGAGAGAAAGGCTCCGGGCGAGCGACCTTCAGCCCAGCAAGGGCTCCGCCGCTGTACCTGCTGCTGCTCCTCGCTCAGCCCATTAACCGTATCATCCAGCGGAGCTCCGGCGCAGCCTCGCCGCGCCTGCCACAGTCCTCCCAAGAAGCGGCGCCGGGCCCAGCCAGCCACCCCTCGCCTCAGCGCCGCCGCCATCTCGGTTCCTTGTGCGACTCGCCAGGCCCGTGGATCCTGGCTCCGCCCCAGAGGCCTTCTCTACCAACCAGCGCTAGCGGGCGGGGACTAGATGCCCAATGAGAGGGGTGGGAGGGAGAAACAAGAGCCAATCGCTGCGAGGACGCTGCCTTAACCAAAGCCTTCGCTCCCGCGCAACCCCACAACCCTTTTGATGTGAAATCTCAAAAGTACTTTTTGCGGTGTGCAGCTGTCGTGGAAAAGAAAGGCAAAATCCATGGTGGGGATCGTTGGGAAGACGATCGAAAATAAAAGATGAAGCTCTGCCTCATGAAACGATTTTATAGAAGCAGGAAAGGGCAACCAAAATTACCAAGGAGACTGGAATAACCCCCTGCAAGGAAATGTTATAGCATTTCAGGCTTTCTAATTTAGAAAAATGGCAAGCAAGGGGGGGTATGATTATGCTATTTATTTGTTAATTGTCATCTTCCCCACAAAAAGCAGAACTCATCTGGTATGGTTTTTATTTCATGTCCTGTGGCTTGGTGGGGTGGTCGTGTACATGGCAATTTTTTGCACGACAAACCTTACCTTACCTTTCCTCTAGGCTTTGCCACCCAACTCTTTAATATTTTTAATTACTTAGCCAATAGCAAGTTTGCACCTTAATACACTCACTGTACTTGATAGCTTATGAGAAGCTAAACTTGAGTACTTCATTGGTTTGAAATAAGGACCCCCCCCCCTTTTAAAAGTCAAGCATCAGGGTGTGAATAAACAGGTGCAGTTGTGTAAATTCAGTTTTTAAGGAAACAAGGCCTCACAAGTCTGCAGTTCCATTACTATTGTCTTTCATTGTCCTGCCCTGATACTAAAGTGAAATCAAGTACAGTTGTGCCTTGGTATGCTGTCGTTTTGGCTCCTGAACGTCACAAACCCGGAAGTGAGTGTTCCAGTTTGTGAACGTTCTTTGGAACCCAAATGTTTTTGCTGCAGCCAATCAGAACATTCTTGCTTCAGCCAATCAGAAGCTGCGCTTTGGTTTCCGAACGTTTTGGAAGTTGAATGGACTTCCCGAACGGATTCCGTTCAACTTCCAAGGTACAACTGTACAGTAATACTAGTGTTGTAGACAGTCCTGAAATATACAGGAATACTTTCCTATTTTCCAAGCAGAAAGGAGTGGATTTATAGAACAGATACAGAATAAATCCTGTTTTTAATTTGATCAGAAATATTCCCCCCCCCCGAAAAGGGGGGAACCACTGCACTGATTCCCAAATTTCCCCAAGAACTACTTGAAAACTGCTGTTGGCCTTGACAGACCACAATGCTTTCTATACTTGATGTAGCAATTGTAATAAGTTGTACTAGATGCTGTATTTTAAAATTCCATTTATATTGATTCTTTCTTTTATTTCACTGTATTAGAAAAAAAGAAATCCTACGTATGATTCTCATTCTAAATTGATTTTATTTTAATCAATTAATTACCCCCCAAAAAATATTTACAAAAAACAAAACAGAGAAAAGGAAAAAAAGAAAACCAAAGGGTTTCAAAGACAAACCTTATTAAAACTATAAAGTTCCAAGGGATACCCCTGCTCTATATATTGGAGTCCAATAAGGAAGCAGATCAGCACAAGATTACATGGCTCAGTTCTTGTTATGATGAATTGAGTTCCTCTGCCTGATCCAAAATGGCAAACAAATCTTCCATTTCTCTATGAAAACACTGCTCCTGCTCTAAGAAATGGGCCTGTTCCTCCTCCACCTGCTTCCATTTGTCGTGTGTCTTCTACGAGGAAAGAAAATTAATAGTTAATGTAATCTACACACAACTTGTATTTTCAGTTTTCAGAAAGGCAGCAACATTAAGTACTGAAGTCCATGAAGCTTATGCCATAATAAATTTGCTAGCCTTCAAGGTTTACACGACTTGTTTTCAGTTAGCAGGTACAAGATCACTCTGCAAAGTGGCTTGCTTGCAGTGCGAAGTTGCTGTCCGTTCAGGCCTTTCCCCTCTTGCCAAACAGAAGTAAGAAGTTTGCATACATATATGGAGGTGTGGTTGGCATCAGGTGAGCAGACAAGAAAAAACATTTAGAAGAAAGGAATTTGTGTGGTGTTGGCTTTGTGTCTAGAGACCTAGCAGTGGTGGTGGTCAGGCTTAAATGCTCTGTATGTTGGCAGTAATGGAGAAGGAAGACAATTCGTATTTTACCTGAAGATTCTCTTTTTGCTCTTTTGCCATCTGGGTGAATAGTTCAAGGTCAGTAGTCAGCTTCTCCATCAAGTCCTGAAAGAAAAGGCACAAGGAGGGGTTGACAAAGTGGGGTCCAGCCAGCATGTCCAATGGTCAGGGATGACGACAGTCGCCTAGCAACATGTAGAGGTCATCACATTGACTGCCATGCATCAGGGACAGCAGTTCTGTCAAATCCTGTCCTGGAGATATTCAGAAGGTATCTCCGTAGTTATTTAGGACCCATGACAGCTGGAACTCAGCAAAATACATAGAAGAAACTTTGCAGGTGGAGGGGAAGAGTCAGGCAAGCAGTTTCCTAGGGAAGAGGAAACGGGTTCATTCTCTCACCATTATTTCAGTTTGTGTCTTCTTGTTCTCCTCATCCTCTTCCAAAATTTTGTCACCTGTAGCTAATTGGAATGAAAAGAAACATTTACAAGTCAGAACCATACATATGCCATTAATTTACCAGAAGCATGGCCTCCAATCCCATAGTTCTGGGACTATCCTTAATAAGCAACCTAAAATTTATTATTAAATTTACACACTGCCATTCATTCATAGATCTCAGGGAAGTTCACAACATAAAAATAAAGATAAAAACAAGATACATAATAAAAACAAGAACACCACCCCACACAAACCAACAACCCTTCCCCCATCTAAAACACAAAATTAAGAATTTAAAAGATTCTGCAGATCAGAGTGTGATTGCATGTGGAGGGACTATAAGTTCAGCAGTGAAACACATGCATTCCATGCAGAAGATTCAACCCCTGCCATCTCCACTTAAAGCCGCACTACTGGGAAAGATTTTTGCTCTAGGCCTTGGAGTGTGGCTGCCCATCAGTAGATAAGCTTGCGCTAGATTGACCAATGGTCCAAATTAACCTTAAAACAGTTTCATACATTCACTCCGATTTTTAACCTGTACTGAAACCCAGCTCATAGTCCTTTTTGCACATTCCTCCAAGAATACATGAAGGCAAATGTGGGGCACTGGGGTCCCAATATCAGCGCATCCCCCTGACACTGCTTCCAGCACTCCCATACACTCAGTGGGATAACCAAAAAGAAGCACCTAGAAGTGTACAGGTGTTCCTGTGTATGTGCCCTAATCACAGGAGGTCCCAAAAGGCCCTGCAACCTCCTTGCATCCAGTGTAGGAAGAAACTAAATAAGAAAGAGAGAGAGAGAGAGAGAGAGAGAGAGAGAGAGAGAGAGAGAGAGAGAGAAAGAAAGAAAAAAAGAAAGAAAGAAAGAAAAGAAAAGAAAAGAAAAAGAAATCACAGGGAACTTTATCCAAGGAATTTAAATTCCATTAAGACATTTGGGAGAAAGTCATGGTATACTGCAGATGTACAGGGGAGAGAGCTGAGAAGCATCTGTATTTTATACCTGGATCACAATTCCTAGCTGCCAAGATCAACATGCAGCTCTCCTGAAATTTCTTCAGCTTCTGGTTTTCTTTTTCCAGACTATCACACTGCTCCTTCGTATTCTTCAGATCTTTCTGCAAGTAGAGATAACTAAACCAAACAGCAGAGCACCAGTTTTTATTAGGCCTTCAAGCATTTAAGATTTGCTTGCCTGGTGCAGGAGGGATGAAAAACTGCACACTAGAGGGAAGCAAGCCTGCCCTGCACCCCGCATAGACCGCTGGCATGAGCAGGCATAAACAATATTTCTACAAGCCAATTTCTTGGATGGCCTTTTGAAAACCTGTTTAAATCTGGTAACATATTTTTTAAACAACCTCACACACACAGTGTGGCCCATTGGGCAAGTACAGTCCCGTGAGCCAATATCAGGACAAGATACCTTAGCAACTTGTCCAGGATTTGGTCTGCTGGATCAGACCAAAAGGGTTGCCTAGTACAGCATCCCGCTTCCCACAGTGCTCATCCAGATTCCTATAGGAAGCCCACAAAGTTGACACAAGTGCATCAGCCCTCTCCCACTGTTCTTCTCCAGTTACTAGTATTCAGAGGCAACATGCCTCTGATCTTGGGAGGTAGCATACAGCCACCATGGCTGGTAGCCATCAATGGCCTTATTCTCCATGAATTTACCAGAATCAAGTTTGTTTCCTACCTCTGCTTCCATCAGCTTTGAGCTCACTTCCCATTTAGCAGACTCCAACTGCTTGTTCTTGTTCCGGAGCTCAGTCTCCCGTCTGTATCTGCTCATAGGGCTATAGGATCAAAAGCATATTACTGATGCATCGTGGATGAGCAGTTTGTCTGCATTTAACATTCAGACAAAGCTCACACAGAACACCATAGATAGAAAAAGGTAAATATACATGAGTTGTCATTTAAGACATGGGCAGAGGGGAGAAAGTAGATCCAGGTGTACCAGATCTTTGGGTAGTTTACCCAGTTAAGGATTTCTGACTCCCAACTATTTATCAATAGCAGCAACAAAATGACTCCCGCCCAGCATCCCTGCCCTAAGTTACACAGCTGAAAGACAGCTTGGGGGTAATAGGGGATGCATTTTTGCATGCAAGGACTGGGCTCCGAAATCTTTTTCACCTTTAAATGTATGAAAAATGAAGATCCAGAAAACCTGCAGTTCCTAGTTTAGGGCCCTATGTGAGGAATATTCTAATCAAGAAGCACATTCTGACCAGCTTATGATAACAGCATTCACAGCTTTGCTATTTACTACTCTTGGACATTTCAGTGTTCACCGTGGATTCAGAAGTATATACAGTCGTACCTTGAAGTCGAATGGAATCTGTTCCAGAAGTCTGTTCGACTTCCAAAATGTCCGGAAGCTCTTGCAGCCAATCAGAAGCCACAGAAGCCCCATCAGACGTTTGACTTCCAAAAATAGTTTGCAAACTGGAACAGTCACTTCCGGGTTTGCAGCGTTCGGGAGCCAAAACATTTGAGAACTAAGCTGTCCGAAAACCAAGGTATGACTGTACATAGCTGCACACTGAAGCTGCATGGTGACTTTAAAGAAAAATCACATAATGCAAAATAAACATAGAAATACATCATGATGTTTATATGATATTCTGCATTTTCTTAAATGAGATCATCATTTAAGAAATGTTAATTTGATCTAAATCCACTCCTATATGGAATCAACAACAACATTTATTATATAGGCCGCCCTTTTCCCTGATGGGACTCAAGGCAGCTTACAGATAATAGTAACAACCACTAAAAATGGTGGAAATCATTCAAAAAAATTAAACAGAATAAAAAAAACTATATACATATATAGCCACGTTGTGAACGAGTAGGAAGCAGAGAAAGAAAATGCGTAAGAAACAGCTTTGCTTTGGGGCACTCACAGTCGAGCATTTGACGTTGCTGCTTTCTTAGGTGGTGGCTGTGTTGCCTTCTTCATGAACCTTAACAGAGTTAAATAATGATATTTGTAGCTTTTATTAATATTACAAAGCCAAACCAACTAACAGCTTGATCCTCTGAACATTTGCCATTACAGTATTTAAACCCAAAATTCCTTCACACCATTTGGTACATTTCATCAAGTGTAGAAATTGCAAGGGAGCAGCTTTTGGCTAAACATTATGAGAAACCTATTAATTAATTATATTATTATTAATTTAATAATTAATAATTAAACCTTCCAAACCACCACCTCCAGGCGTTTTTACACATAAAATAATTTAAAACAAGAACACAAAAAGGCAAATACATTTAAAACAAGGCTAACCATCCCAACAAGTGGGAATTCAGGGTACAGATCCATTATGCAGCTGGTAAAGTATGTTCGAACATAACCTTCAACTGTTTCCAGAAAGTGCGGATAGAAATGCTATTGACAGAAATGCTGTTTCACAGAACAGGGGCAGCCACACTAAAAGTCTTGCTTTGAGTTACTATAGAGCAGGCTTCAGAGATCTTTGGAACTTGCAGGAGAAACTTGGAAACGGCAACAATCTACTAGATGCATAAGGGATAAGGCAGTCTCTCAAGTAACCTGGTCCTGAGCTGTATAAGAACTTAGAATAGTACAGGCTGGGTGAGACTACATCAGGTAGTGGGCTCACATTCACTTAGGGCAGGCATGTCCAAAGTCCGTTTCGGGGGCCTAATCCGGCCCGCTGGTTGGTTTAACCTGGCCCCTGTTGCAGTTTATTTCCTGGGGTAAAATCCTAAAAAAAGCTCAACGATCTTGGGCGGCCCTTTGGTTGGCCCCCACGGCCCTTCACTTCATCAAATCTGGTCCTCTTTGAAAAAAGTTTGGACCCCACTGGGACATTAAACCAGAAGCTGGTTGGCAGAGGCTGCATAGCAATGCTGTACTTGCAGCTTGCGTCAAGCAAGGGATGGACAACGTGACCTCCAAGCTCCCTGTTAGTGCTGTTAGTTCTATTGATTCTAGGATAAAGCAGCACATTTGCTGAGAAATGTCAAGCAGTCATGTTTGTTGTTAAATACCAATGATTACAAGCTTTGTTTGCTTTTTAAAAGTTATTTTACAACACCTTTCCATTAAAAGAAGGGCTCAAAGCAGTCTGCACATCTAAACATGTTTTTATAAAAAAGCAGGGGTGGGAAGGCAGGACTAACAATAATAAAATAGAGTAGAGGAAATAATTTCAACAGATCAGCTGGTAGAAGAGAGGCCTAAATGGGTAAGGAGTTCCAAAAACTAGGCATGGCCTTGAAGAAAGCTGTCTATTTCTTCATATCCCAGTCAAGTGCAACCCAGGTGTCAGGGCACATTCAGTAGAGCTTCCATAGAAAATCTCAATGGTAGTATGCACTTATATTTACCTTTGATTTGTGTCTTTGAGGGCAGTACGCACAGGAACATTTTCACCAAAAGTGAAATCAGGAGCTTTCAAGGGGCCCAGGTCAGGTTTGACAAAACATTGCTTTTTTGAATGTGGATCTGCAAATAAGGAATCCATTTAAAAACAAAAGGAAACTCAATAACTCACACGATTGACAGCACCTCCTCAGTCTCCACATTTAAACAGCATTTGAAGACCCACTTTTTTCTCCCTAAAAACCCACACCAGGCATTTAGAAAGGTAAATAGTTTGGCCCTTGTTTTACCTAGATGACATTTCAATGCAGGTTCAATGAAGGTCTGGGCACATGGTGCCAACTTAAGGTTTGATCACACGGCAGAGCTCAACTCAGGGCAAGCAGCTTATTAGAAAATTCTAGGCAGGACAGGGAACCTGTGGGCCTCTAAAAATTGCTGGACTCCAGCTCCCATCACCACTGACTATTGGCCAATGGGAGCTGGAGTGTTGCAACATCTGGAGGGCCACAGGCTCTTCAGCCATCCCCTAGCCTGGGAGATTCATCCTGGCTGCCACAGCTGTTAGGATGAGCACTTGAAGATGAGCAACATAGGGGTGAAAACACAGCTATATAGTAACAATACAGTAGTTCTCTCAAGAGCCTAACACACCTGTTGGCATACTGATCACTTTGGGCTGTTGGACGCTGTAGATAGGAATCTTGGATTTCTCATTCTCCATACTGAAAGCCTGTAAGAACAGGAAAGAAGCATTGCATGTTTGTTAGACAAACTGCTGCAACCTATAGGATGCATGAAGTGCAGGGACCACCTCAGGCACAAGGAATGAAACAAACCAGAGGAAACACAGCACTACAACATCCAGCAGTGGGGGAAGAATAAAGAACCCAGCAGCAAGTTACCTCCCTTTTTCAATCATGCTCCTTGCAGATTCTCAACTACACAGAGGGCTGATCTGAAAAAAGGGCATGCCCATACAATATGTCATCTGTTTTGGATCTGCTGGCTCATCTCTCAAACTTGGAAATGCCAGCCCCATTTCAAGATGCACAAAACACATTGACCCCATCACTAGGTTTTCACTGATAGCCTAGAATTTAAAGACATCATTTCCCAACAAGTTTGATCCACAGCACCTCTTTTATGAGTTTTATCATGACTGACTGATTTTAATCATTTTATTTATTTTTTATTTCTTCATCTTCAAGAGCTGCGTTATCAATCAGCTGACAGCATACAAATCAATCTGGATAACCTGATCCAAAAATACACACATACTCACACACAAAAACGAATCTCACTACAGACAACCATAGACAACCAACCACACCCTAGGCCCCCCAACCTCTCTCACCACCAAGGAAAAACAACAAGCAAATAGTAAGAGAACCTATACAAATGATGCTGACACAAAACCCCACACATACACTAAGTACAATAGAAGCATAACCACCTGACCCCACCCCACTCACCATTCCCTCCCTTTCCTTCCTAACCTGTATGAAACACTAATGTCTCACAACAAATAAAAGTGATCTGTAGAGCAGTGTTTCCCAAACGTTTTTGGGCAACGGCACACCTGTTTACCGGAAAAAAATCTCGCGGCACACCACCATTAAAGCCCCGCCCCGTGACGTCAGCGCGCAGCGTCACGCCGGGAGGGACGCACAAAAGTGAAAGTTTTTTCCCTCCCCCTTGCCGGGGTGGGAGGAGGCAGCAGAGCGAGGGACTGAGGGACGGCGGCAGCTGAGGCGGCGGCGGCTGTTGTGGTGGCGGCGATAGCGGGCGGAGGAGGGGGCGGCGGCGGGGCTTGAGGAGCCGTCGCCGGGAGTTGCTGCTGCTGCTGTTGCTGCTGCTGCCCGGACATGCCGGCCTCCTCCTCCTCCGCTGTCTCGCGCTCCTCCCTTTTGCGCGCGCTGCCCCGCCGCTCGGCACCACCACCGCGGAGCCGCCCCCGGCTCGACGCGGATCCTCGCCGCCGCCGCCTCTCGCCGCCCGACTCGCCCGCCTCCCTCCCACGGCACACCAGCCGATGTCTCACGGCACAGTAGTGTGCCGCGGAACAGCGGTTGGGAAACACTGCTGTAGAGAACACAACTTAAAAAAATAGACAACGCACGGATTTTTGTAAACTAAGAAATCTTTAATAAAAATATTATTATTTTTATTATTGTTGTTGCTGCTGTTATAAAAGAGCTGTGTTATCCAAGGCGGTGAAGCAGAGACACAGCAGGCCTGAACTTTCCAAAGGTTGGAAACATGGATGAGGCCAGAACATATGTCAGAGGTCAGCAAACTTTTTCAGCAGGGGGCCTTTCCACTGTCTCTCAGACCTTGTTGGGGGCTGGACTGTATTTTGCCCCACAATTCCTATGCCCCACAAATAACCCAGAGATGCATTTTAAATAAGAAGAAGAAGAAGAAGAAGAGTTTGGATTTGATACCCCGCCTTTCACTCCCTTTAAGGAGTCTCAAAGCGGCTAACATTCTCCTTTCCCTTCCTCCCCCACAACAAACACTCTGTGAGGTGAGTGGGGCTGAGAGACTTCAAAGAAGTGTGACTGGCCCAAGGTCACCCAGCAGCTGCATGTGGAGGAGCGGAGACGCGAACCCGGTTCCCCAGATTACATGACTACCGCTCTTAACCACTACACCACACTGGCTCACGAGTAGGACACATTCTACTCGTGTAAAAAAACACACTGATTCCAGGACTGTCCACAGGCCGGATTTAGAAGGCGATTGGGCCAGATCCAGCCCCGGGGGCCTTAGTTTGCCTACCCATGTCATATGTCTTGCCCACTTCCCCGCAAGCGAATAGCTCTGTACACATCACAGGCAAACTGCAGCCTACAAGGAAGATACTGACCAGTATTGCAGCTGTGGGCAGTTTAAGGAGGCCGTCAACAAACCGGAAGGTGTCTAGAGGGGGAGACAAAAGATGTTGAGGAGCCTGGAGACCAGGTCCTATGAGGAAAGGTTGAAGGAGCTGGTTACACCTTGCCTGGAGAAGAGACAAAACAGCAGCCTACCAGCTCAATGCAAAGGTTAGGGTGGGGGAAAGCCCTGCGGGGGACAGAGCTGGTCTCACCGAGGGTCAAGAGGGAGCTATGGCCTTTGCTGGAGGTCCAGCACCGAGGGCCTTCTGGTGGTTCCCTTGCTGCGAGAAGCCAAGTTACAGGGAACCAGGCAGAGGGCCTTCTTGGTAGTGGCGCCCTCCCTGTGGAACGCCCTCCCACCAGATGTCAAAGAGAACAACAACTACCAAACTTTTAGAAGACATCTGAAGACAGACCTGTTTAGGAAAGCTTTAATGTTTAATAGGTTATTGTATTTTAGTGTTTTGTTGGAAGCCGCCCAGAGTGGCTGGGGAAACCCAGCCAGATGGGCGGGGTATAAATAAATAATAATAATATTTATAATTAATTATAATTATTATTGCGTGGTGGCGTCGTTTACTGCTGCACCTCCGGCCACGTATTTGCAAATACAACGCACACATACCGTTAAGTCTCCGGAGGCCTCCAAGCCCCCAAGGAAGAGCAGCACCCCGGGAACTTCCCTCGGCTCAGTGAATAACAAGCGTCAATGAGGTTAAGTATTTCTCCTGGGCATGTACAGAGCGCACCGCGTATTAGCGGCCAAAGGCCGCAGCACAATAGTTCCCTTCGGCTAACTGGACAAGGCCCTCGAGACACAACGGAGCGGACTCCCCGCCTCCTCCTGCGCTTTATCTGGACCGGCGCCGTCCAACTCCCGCCAGCGTTTGAACGGGAACCGACTCCAGTCACCGCGATACCACGCGAGAGTTCGAGCGACCCGAGGAAGGAGCCCGATGCGCAGGCGCCGAATTACTCGGCTTCTCCGCTGCTTTCTCCCCACCACCCAAACACGGCGAAGCGGCGCCTGCGCAGGATGAAAAGTGAAGCATCTTCGACCCCTTCGACTCCGGCGCTGAAGGAGGATCTTGCCCTGCGCTACTGTGGGAAGCGGATGAGGAGAGGCTTAAAGAGGGTTCTGCACGACGGGGCGTGTTATCGTTTTTAGGGGATGTTTTGGTTGCTGTTGCTCTGCTTTGAAGCGATGCGTAGTGAGGCTTATAGGACAGATTTCCATGGGGCTTGCTCCGAAGGAAGTGACCCTCGGGTTGCAGACTTGGGTGGACTAGCCTATATATTTATTTCTAGGACACACCCGGCGCCGGGGGTTCTGTACCTTCAGCGCTGCTGAGAAAGCAGATGTGCCGCCAAGTGTCGCTTCTTCCGTCACTGGGCTTTAAGGATAGGGGAATGCAGCCCTGCTGACACGTTTCCTGCTTTGCAAAAGTGACAATACGCGTGTGCCTGAGCCAGGATGGCAAGTGCACAGAACAAGCCAGCCTGTAGTAATGACTGACACTTAGCAATGCCGGCTACTCTCCACTCCATTCGCATCTTCCCGGTAGTTACACAATGATCGTGTATACGCCATAAATTTAAAGCACAAACACCTCCCACAAGAATCCAGGGATTTACCCCTCACAGAGCTATAGTTCCCCACACCCTTAACAAAGTATAGCTTCCGGGATTCTTTGGTGGGCCTGGGGGTTAAATGTTTGCTGTATATTCCTGTCCTGCAGCTTTTTTTCTTTTTGGCCGAAAAACAAAAAGTCAACAACCTCATTATTTCCTGCCTTGGTTTGGCTTGTTGCACTCTAGCCTGAGATTCATGTACGTCCAGGCAGTGCATGTCCAACAGCTTCCGGTGAAATCCTGTAACGTTTCATGCCACAGATGTTCTGTGGGGGTTTGTCCTGCTTTTGTGCAAGTGGACCTAACCGTCAGGGGTACCTTTACCTTTACCCCTTCAAACAGCCAGAGAGCAATAATGTGGCGACATTGGATTGTGTGAAACCGACATCCCCTCTCTGGTGTACTCCAGATGTTTTGAACTACAGTGGTACCTCGGGTTACAGACTCCGCTAACCCAGAAATAGTACCTCGGGTTAAGAACTTTGCTTCAGGATGGCCCCATTAGCTAAAGTGGTACCTCAGGTTAAGAACAGTTTCAGGTGAAGAACGGACCTCCAGAACGAATTCTTAACCCGAGGTACCACTGTGCAACTCTCATAATCCCTGACTGTTGATCATGCTGTCTGGGGTTGATGGGAGTTGGAGTTCAAAGCATGTGGAGCACCAGCTTGTGGGAGGCTGGTGTCAAGGAAAACTTACAGCCTTGCCCCTTTTCTAATTTAATTCAGTAAGCAAAAATGTTTGGCAAGAGGTTCCTTTACATTTTCAGTACATCTGTTCAGCTACTGCACACTTCTGTTTGCTTTATAGGATAGAACTGGCCTGCTAAGAAAACACATGTGAACCCACAGGGAAGAGTACAGTGGTAGTTAAATAGTGATGGAAGGAATGGTGTGTGTGAAAGTACAGAGAGCCCTGGATCTTGGTATGGGTGGTGGGTGGAACTCTGTCCATGTATGAATAATATAATCACACAGTTAGCTGTGCAAACAAAAATTATTAAGATTTTGAGACCGGTTTAGGAAACATGTTTATTTTTTACGCTGGGATATCACTTTGACAAGTAAATGTAAAAAGATTGTGATGGTTGAGAGAGCCAGGGCAGGGTGTGACATGGCCAATGGAGAGAGAGAAAGTAAATTGCAGGATTCCATAAATATGCAAACTTGGACATCTCTGTACAGCTTTGAATGAAATACTAGCCGCTAAGGTGAAACACAAATTACCCATATCAGAAAATGAAGAATTACAAGAAAAATGTCTGATGAATTTTAAGCACACTGTCAGTGGGAAAGAGAAACATATGCTGAATTTCTGGTTTAGGGATCTTATATGTTAATAACGAACTTGTTCTCTGCGTGCCAGCTCTTCTGCAGCCAAAACTTCACCATCCACGCACAAGAGGAAGTTATCAGCAGGGGGACTAAGGTTTGCAGAAGGGCACAAAATAAGTAGGAGGGGCAGACTTAAGGGGGCAAAAATAGGAACCCAATGAGGACTGAGCATGCTCAGTGGCCACAGAATCCTGACTGGCAGGGAGGTGGAAAACTGGAGGGGGTAATGGAACAGCATATCTAGGGAAAGGCATGGCTGGCTGGCTGGACCCCAGAACAGAAATGTTCCACGCTGCAATACAATTTCTTGCAGGTTCCACTTGTAAATTACATTGTAGGGAAAAATTGGAGGGGAGAGCAACCACCATTATTTTTGAAGGGCTACTGGTTAGTCTTTGAAAGAAAGTACACCAGATAATATTACTTTCAGCTATCTGAGTACAATTTCCCTAAGGAGATTTGTTTGACTGATGGTGAAAAGAGGGATGACTGAGCTAAAAGACACCTTTTGTGTCACACCATCAATATTCAGTCGGTTAGTAGCAATGATGTTTTAGAAAAGGGTTTCCCTTTGTCTTTAAGATATCCTTTGAGCCATTTACTTCACACTTATTCCACTCATCATCATGCCTCTCCGTTTACTCCAAAACGAATTGCACTGGAGAGAATGACAAAGAACTCTTGCTTAATAATCCTGCAGTATAATAGAGAATATGGCACTGTCTATGGAGCAGGCAGTTGAACAGCTGACACTGCAATAACATCTGCCTCTAATCCGCACCAGGTTTGCTGGCTTTGTAAAAATGCAACTTGTTCTCGTTTTTGGAAAAGTTTTATACTCACTACTCAAAATGGAAATTAATTATCCTTGCCCCTGAAATAGCAATTATTTCCTCTGAGATGTTCATTTCAGTATCCAGAGTTTTGGGCGCCAGACCGCTTGATCCAAACATCAGGCATATCTGGTTTGCTGTTTGGCAAGACAACTGGATCCTCGCCCCCTACTCCTAACCTTTGAGTTTTCCTCAAACCACTGTTTTGCTGGGATGCTGAAGCCGATGTGTCAAAGACAGTCTCCCTCAGGTCCAGCCTCAGGGTGTCTCTTTTTCCATTCAGGTGACCTCTTTGAGTTGGACAGCAAGAACCAGCTACATCTAAATGACCTGGGCAATAACTGGCGGATTCCATGAGTTTTACGCTTGGTTCAAAGTCACTCAGGGATGTCTCACTGGAGACATTCTGAGCACTGAAAGAGCTGCCAGTAGAATAAAGGCATCTGTGGAGTTCATACATTTCAGTTTCTGGTACATTACTATTTTCTGAGGTATAATCTGATTTTTGTTGATCGGTGTTGCTTGAGGAGTGAGATTTATTCAGCAGTTTTTCATCGACTGTGCTGGCTGACTGAAGATGGTCCCAAGCTTTATGGCCATATTTTTTACATCTGCAGTCTCTGCAAGGCCTGTCCCTATGACTTTCTGCTTCATTTCCTGAGCTGCTTCCAGGTTTGTAAGGAGAAGATGTTTGCAGGGCTGGACATTGGCAAAGGGCTACATGACGGCCTGCACTCTGTTCCAGCTTCTGTCTGTCCTTTTCAGAGGAAGGATGAACTTCCATTCCAGAGCACTTGCTATCTTGGAGCTGAATGTCTTCAGATAAGACAGATGGGCGATTGGACAACTTGCTTGTGGAGGTGCTGTTGTCAAAGCTGTCACTAAGCTTCCTGGCCAAAGGCTGGAGCTCGTACTGTTCATTTGCACTGTTGGATTCCTGATCTTTTTGTAACCTACTCTGCTTCTCATTTCCCCCACAGGTAAACGTTCTGTTGGAAGAGCTCGGGTCGTCCGAATAGTTTTTTAGAGCACGAGTGCAAGGCCAAATTATTTGTCCACAATTCTTCTCCGGGCCAAAGAAGCAGCACAGAGACTGGAAGAAGAAGCTCGCAAAGCCACAACTGACACACTTGATCATCATCACAAAAATGCCCAGCTTCCTGTAGGCCAGCACGGTGGCAGGGAGCATGATGACACCTGCCGAAAATAAAGCCGAAGTCCCCATGACAGTGGCACAGCTCATCTGCTTCAGGGAGAAGGCTACGCGGCTCAGGCGATCAGGATGCGGACACAAGTGGTAGGATATGCAGTAGTTGACCGTGAAGTCAACGGAGAGACCCACTGCTGCCGAAATGAAGAGAGACTCCACCGCGTTGAGCTGCCACTCCAGGAGGACCAACAGGCCGACAGTTACCAGAACGGTGCCTGTAATTGCTGCGGCGGAGAACAAGCTAAGAAGGACGTTCCAAGTTGTGAGCAAAAGAACCACAAATGAGATGGCTATTGATAAGCCCAGCACTACCATACTCTCTGTGTCCACGCTGTGCTGGAGATTGTAGAGCTCCAGCTTGCTGGTGAACCAGCCGTTCTGAAGCCCCATGGGGGCTGCCTTCATCTCTTCTCTTATCCAGAGGCCAATTTCATCATAGAAATGCTTGGCCTTGCTATAGTTGAAGCTGTAGTGGTAAATGGTTTGAAATTGTAGCACCAAAGCAACCAGGTTGCCCCTTTCATCAAATCTGAGGCCTAGGTCCTGAGTCTCAGCCTCGTCTCTGTTTTGTTCCATGATCATCATCTTGATGCAATGAAGGAAGACTTCTCTGCTGTATGGGAAGGAGAAGTGATTACAGCAGAGGTTGAAGCTGTGATCTCTCTTAGAGCACTGACGGCTATCCATCCACCGGTGAAATTCTTCCATGAAGCAAACGGTGGGTTTTTGTTCCAGTTCAGAGTAGTAAAAAGTCTGGTTTTTAACTTTTTGGCAAAAGTCCAGCAGCCATAGCTGAGCTTCAGAATTTTCAATGGTAAATGCTGGGTCCATCACCAGAGTGCCATTGCTCTTGGGGTTAAAGTGATCCCCATTGTCCACTGGGAGTACACCCCATATAATAGTGACGGGCATGTGCAGGTCTTCTCCTCGCTCCAGCCTTTCGAACATAAACTCGTTACAATATTCGGCATCATACCTCTCAAAGGGGTGACTTAGCCTGAAAACCTGCACAGATGACATCTCTAGAGAAGGCAGTTTGAGCCTAGGGTTCAGACAGGAAATGTAGGCACCCCCTATAGCCAAGGCGGTAAACCAGCAGATCCATATATAGCGGAACTTTATCACCCCACAAGGAAGAACTTTCTCAAATAATAACTTGGCAGTTTCGTGCCAGGTTTTCTGGATACGCCTGAGGATGTGGTGGAGAGAGAGAATGACACTCTTGTGCCCGCTGTTATTCCAATAGCCCTCTGGTTTATAGACACAGTTCCTTGCTAGGTAACGTTCATACAGCACAACGGTGGAAGGAAGCCAGGTCAGCATGAAGACCAAGTTCACCAGGACAGAGGTGCCCATGTAGATGGCAAAGCATCGAATGGCGGTTATGTAACTCATGTAGCTGGCGTAGAAAGCAGCACCAGTCGTCAGGCAAGATGCTAGCATGAGATACCCAAAGTGGTGCATGGTTAGTCTTACCCACTGCAGTAGCCCGGCGGATGGGTTCTGGCTCTTGCTCAGGTTCCAGAGGTCGAAAAAGACAAAGGTGTGGTTGGCACAAAGACTGCTGAGAATGACTACCGCTGTTAGGTTTACAAAAGGGAAGTAGGAGAATCTAAAGGCCACCTTGTACAAGAAATAGGAAATCATCAAGGTACCAAAGACAATAATTAAGGTGATAAAAGTAATAAAGACCGAGCGCAAATAAAAAAATATGCTTAGAAATATGGCCAGTATCGCCAAGACTGCATACACGGTATCCAGTAATAGGTAGTGCTGGAATAATGTCTGCTTAAGGCCGAGATCCATCCCAGTAATGGACGTGTAATTATCAAACAAGTCCCACGACTCAAGGTTGTTCAGGTAGATGCCCATCATGGATGCTCCTTTCATCATAGGCAAGAACAGCAGGCTGTATTTCAGGGTTGGCACTTGGTATCCCACTGTCTGTGGACTGAGAAAATCTCGGTCAACAAGGAAATGAAGAAGCTGGTAAACAGCACGGAAGCGAGTGCATTTCTCTGGGATTTTGGAGCACTGGGTGTGCTTGTCTCTTTCAGTCTTGGGACCGATGCAAGGAGGGACAAGGACACCTTTGTGATAGTCGGGGGCACACGAACGAAGGAGCACGAGGGTGTGGGAAACATCGGCTTCGGTAACCTCTAAACAAGAAGACCGGTTGTAGAGGGCTGCGATAAAGTTTCCAAGAGACCAACTTGGACAGCATTCGTTGGCTTCAGTACGCTGGCAGAGATTCCCAAACTCTGCATGAGAACGGATCTGGAAAAGCCAAAGGGAAAAAGAATGAATTAGGCCTGCCACACTTCCATTTCTAGCTTATCCTTTTGACAAATGTCTTGTTCTGAGGATGGGGACTTTTAAAGATTTTGTTCACACACGCCCCCTATTTCAATCGTCTTTTAAAGCATAGTGTTGTGTTTCAGGATGTAGCGTTCTACAGAATTTGTGGGGAGGCTTGTAGCTCAGTGGCAGAGCAGAAAGTCTCAGGTTCAGTCCCCAAAATCTCTAGGCAGGGCTGGAATATCTCTTATCTGAAACTCTGGAGAGCCTCTGCTAGCCTATGGAGACAATACTGAGCGAGCTGGACCAGTGGTCTGACTAAGGCACCTCCTATGTTCCTCTCTGTGTGTATGAGAGAGAGAGGGGGGGAAAAACTATATCTGGAAGTAAGGATTTCACACTGATTCAGAAGTGTTAGCCTGAAGTTAAAACAACCCAGGAGTATAAGTGTGTGCATATTCCTTACAGCAATACCAACCTTGTCCTGCTCCATTTGACACATGGATTGTATTGCTTTCAAGTTCCATAAGCTTCCAGCAGTTGTGGACATAAATACCAGCTGAGAATAACTTTTCCCTAAGGGCCAAAATAGTAGGTACAGTTATGTAACAGCAAAGATACCTGACAAACTACTTGGAACAAGCTGTAGACATGTGGGTTGGGGGGGGGGGAATGATGCTGTAGGCTGCTTTCACTGTCCTTGTATAACTCTGCTTTCCAAAGAGGTAACCATACAACAAGACTTACCCTGTTTGCTTAAACCATTGGTTACCTTAACTCACTTAAACTTGGGCTATGCCACAACTATCTAATCTTATTCATTTTCTTTTCCTGTTAGCTTGGTTTTAATTGGCATCCTGTGTCTGGTCATTTATTTAATTTATTATTTTATTTCATAAAATCTATACACTACTTTATTTTATTTTATTTTAAAACCCTCAAAGCAGCAAATCATTCCAGTTTATACCCATGTCCTTGGATTACCAATGTTGCACTTGTGGGTTTTTGAGGCTGGGGGATAAGAAGCATCTCTGAGTCCTTTCACTAATACTAATGCGCGTGGACACACACACCACACAATATTGGCCAACTCTAAGCTGATTAATATTCTGCAGCCTTTTAAATGTGTCTGTGGGAAGCGGGGGGGTGGGTGTGGTTTTGCTATTTTTGTCTTACTTATTTTCATATTTTCATCCTGTATTTTACTCTCTGAACCACCCTGAGATCTTACGATGAAGAGCGGTATATAAATATAAAGAAATAAAAGCTCTCACTTTGCTTCCCTGCTTGTAAAATAGGAAATGACGCCTCTTATTAGTTACAGATCTGCACTGAAGGGTGTATCATGCAAGCTGAAGGCTCTTAAATGAGTATATGGAATGAGGCAGCTTCAAAAACCTTCCATAAGAAAAAATATTTATTGTTGTTGTTCTTTATTGAATTTATATACCGCCCTATACCCTGAGGTCTCCAGGGGGATCACAGAAAACGTCCTTACTGTCTTGCCTTGGTCAGTTCTGGAGGGCAATCTCAAACAAAGCATACCTGGGGGTCCACAAAAGAAGCCATCCTTTTCATAGTCTGGCTCCACCATCCTCCTTCTTCTTGCTTCTCGTTCGCCTTGTATGGATCTCTGCCCTCGGTTCATGCCTATGTCCCCGTAACTAGCAAAAAAAGAAACAACATTGTCCTGAACTGGGCATGGTTCTGCAACTCATCTGCATGGCTTTTACAATGCAGAGCTGTAAGAAAAACTTCTCCTTCTCCCTGCTCTCTTGCCCTTCTCCTCTGCCAGGCTTGGATCCTACAGGATGTTTGGAGGGAATGTAAACAGCAGTGTAACCTAAGTAAGTTCCTGCCCCCTCCTGCTTCCTAGAGACCTGTCACCTCACCCCACAGAGAGGGTTTCTTCTTTGGGGGGCACAGAGAGGTAGTAGATGAATGCAGGAAGGAGGAGAGGATGAGGGAGACTTCTGTGATGCTCCTTAAGTTCACCTATGCCTATGCTCACCCAACTTCTTCAAGCAGCGGAAATTCCTGGGATGCAGCACTTACCGAGTGCTGACACTGTTTCATTTGGAAGCAGCCCATGGTGTGTCTTGTTTGCATTTATTTACAAATATAAAGGCTGGCCGTAGGCGGTGGGATACTTGAAGCCAGGGGTCAACAACCTTTTCCAGCCATGGGCCAGTCCACCATCCCTCAGACCATGTGGTGGGCTGGACTATATTTTTTCGGGGGGGGGGGAATGAATGGTTTCCCATGCTCCACAAATGACCCAAAGGTGCATTTTAAATAAAAGGACACATTCTACTCGTGTAAAAACACCAGGCAGGCCCCACAAATAACCCAGAGATGCATTTTAAATAAAAGGACACATTCTTCTCATGTAAAAACACACTGATTCCCGGACTGTCCGCAGGCCGGATTGAGAAGGCCGCATCCAGCCCCGGGGCCTTAGGTTGCCTACCCCTGCTTTAAGCACTCCAAGGGGCAGCTAAATCCACTGCCCCACATCAGGGAGAGGGTGAGGGTGAGAAGAGAGGTGTGTGGCACAGCCCATCCTGCACCCTTTAAACTCGCCTGTTTGTCTCAGGGGTGAAGGGCAGTGCCCCATTGCCAGTGATGAAGTAAGAGCCAACTGCCACTGTGCAGGAAGTGGGGTGGGTAACATGGGCATAGCCAGTGCTTTTTTCTGGGGTCAAAATGAGAGTACCCCTAAACATATTTTTTTTTTGGGGGGGGGGGGAAGCACTGGGCATAGCCCATGTGAAATCCTCAAAAAATTTAAATCCTCAAAAATTATTGAAAAGCATTAAAAATAATTCACTGAGTTTCTGCACCCCCAACAGAAGCCTGTCCCCCATAATGTCTTTTTATTGAGGAGATTTTTACCTGTGACCTCCCCTCCAAAAGCTCAATAACTCCCCCCCCCCAACAAAACTCCTGGCTATAATGTCTTGCTCTTCCCTCTATAAATAAGATGCCTTAGGCCAGCCCTCCAGACACGTTGATCACACCTATGTTTTGTATATGCTGTAAGCTGCCCAGAGTGGCTGGGGAAACCCAGCCAGATGGGCGGGATATAAATAATAAAGCGGTGGTGGTGGTGGTTAGCATCATCATCATCCTTGGGGGATGGGAGGCCAGCTTTTGCACCATTCAGAAGACCTAAGGAAGACTGGCTAACGATTAGTTTCCATGGAAACACATTGCCTGAATATCTGACTCACAGAAATATGGTAGGAAACAGAAATATGGTAGGAAACCATAATAATTAACATCTTAGGAGACAAGCCTCTGTGCCTCTTGTTTGTTATCCCTGTGCTTCCTGCCCCACACATTGTTGCCTCCTCCAGTGTGGAAATATAGACTAGTCTTTTTTCAGTTCCTATTTTATGCTGTTAAGCACCACGTATATTGATGGTTCCACAATACATAACATAATAAGAAATGGGCATTGTTCTTTCTAGAGCAGGGATGTTCAATGGGTTGATCGCGATCTACCGGTTGCGGGGCGTTCCAGGTTGATCGTGTTGAGCTTTTAGTGAAGTCTCCTCCCAAAAAGCTCAACAACTTTGGTTAATCCAATGGGTAGATCACTGCCAGTGTTTTTATAGTGGGAGTAGATCGCAGTCTCTTGGAAGTTGGACATCCCTGCTGTAGTTGAAGATCTGTAATCCATATCCCTGCCCTCAAAACATGTACCTGTTGTCAGTGTGAGGGGAAAGAGAGAGAATCTTCTTATAGCCTGTGTGGCTTTTCATATTCTTCCAGACGGTGAGCTTCCTGCCTATGTCGGTGTCTCGTGGCTCAAATCCCTATTTATAAATATAAAAATGTACATATTTCAAGATGTTATACAAGGGCATTTCTATTTACAACACACCATTGGCTACAGCACTAATCTAATGTGTATGTTCAGATGAGTCCTTTCTTCTGAAACATGTACAAGTTTAAGATTTCAAGACTGGATAACCAGAATTAATCCTGAGCAAACCAAGTCTGGACCCATTTTAATGAAGTGTTTTGATAGGTAAGATCGCCCATTAATTTAATGGGATTGAACAAATTCCAGTTCATTTCAATTCAATGCAAATCTCTTGTGCAGCTCCCATCCATGTCAATAGGACTTTTGCTACGAGGATTTTGCCTAATATGTAAAGTTTGGATTTAGCCACCCCACACCAGAAAATGCCATAATTTAAATAAGGACTTTATTAAGGTCAGGTTATTTAATGACTTCTGAAAATCTACAAGAGTGGTTTAAAAAGACGACAGCACTTATAATGTTCCCTTTGTAGTGGAAATTTTACTCAACATTGATCCAGAGCAGAACTCCAATGTATAGTTAGCAGAGTAAAAACTTAAACACATTGCAGGATTCCCAAAAAATAGACCAGAGGCAATTAATATTTCATCCAGCAGAGCTTCACTGCTACTGAAGGCAAATGAGCATAATGGTCACAAATCCAATACGTTCAGGATTGGCACTGTCCATAAGAAGTCCAGTTGCAGCAGACTTAACTGAAACTTACAATAACTTATAATAAGTCTAAACCTTAACACTATGTACAGAACACCACAACAGAAGGAAGAAACATAGAGAAAGTGAAACCCAGGCTCCTTCTGGCCTATTATTATAGTCAGCATGACCTTGACAGAAGAGATAACAGAACCAGTTTAAACCAGCTGTACTCAGCTTCTCTGAAGGAATAACCCAAACACCCGGAACCTTCTGCTTGTTTCTTTCACACAGAGAAGCTTCCTGAACCTTCTTGAACTAATTAGAATAGGAAAGATCAATACTTTCTGTACTAAGAAATGCAAACTGACACTCTGTACATATTTTATTGGAAGTCTGTGGGAGAAGAAATCTTATTAGGCACCTACAAGTATTTGCCAGGGCAACTCTAATGCATGGGAAGAGGGTAACCAACTTTTACATGGAAGGATACTGTATGTCCCTGAGGCAGATCATCTGCAAAAGAAACTTACCATCAAGGGCTCAGAAAAATCAGGCAAATTTCCCACTAATACGCTCACCAGCGTACAGACCAACACGGTCACCGAACAGAGCACTAAGACAGCAACCGGCCACTCAGCAATCACTTGGGACAAACTGGAAAGGAGTGAAAGGAAAACAAGAAGCTGCCATTTCATTTCATTTTCTGTTTCATTCATTTCTCTCTCTCTCTCTCTCTCTCTCTCTCTCTCTCTCTCTCTCTCTCTCTGTCTCTTAGGTGGCTAAAGGGGGGAGGGACATTTTTCTTTTAACCTTGCCAGTTAAAACCCACACTGGCTACTGGTGTAATCTGGCACCAGGTTTCAGAGTGGGTGCTGGTGGGAGCAGGTCACTGGCTCATGCTCTGGGTTCACAAGTTATTGGTTCAGATTACCTAGGCGCATGGTGACATACTAGGCTGTACCTGTAACTACCGTATTTTTCGCTCTATAAGACGCACCAGACCACAAGACGCACCTAGTTTTTGGAGGAGGAAAAAAAGAAAAAAAATATTCTGAATCTCAGAAGCCAGAACAGCAAGAGGGATCGCTGCGCAGTGAAAGCAGCAATCCCTCTTGCTATTCTGGCTTCTGTGATAGCTGTGCAGCCTGCATTCGCTCCATAAGACGCACACACATTTCCCCTTACTTTCTAGGAGAGAAAAAGTGAGTCTTATAGAGCAAAAAATACAGTATTCCCCCAAGTCTTCATAGCTGGAGAACAAGCCACCTACCTGCCTCACTCTGTCCTGAAATTAGGCTCTTCTTTTAACCCCCCCCCCAAATAAATAAGTGGCTAAAAAGTGCCTTCCCCATCCCAGAATGGTTAGGTAAATGACATTAGCATGCATGCTTGGGGGGCTCTGTGGAGCAGTCCTGTGGCTGGGGGCCTGCGCCCTTTGCTCCTCGGGGGTACCTTGTTTGTCATGTCCGCTCTCCATTTACAAAGATGGAGAGGAGGTGTATATAGTAATGGAGCTCGGTTTTTAGCACCATGTACGACCAAATTATTCCATTCCTCTTGGGGTGGAATAAGGGGGAGCTGAGAGGGAAATCCTATCACGTTATTTGAGAGAGGCCCAGCCAAACTAGAGGTTGCCTTGAAGTCTCAGCATTTAACCTTCAGACCAAAAAGGCCATACATGTTAGACATCCCTGCGCCCTCTCTGATGTGAAAATGGGGCTTGAAACGCAGGGGGAAGGGGGTGGCCTTGCGTGTTTCAAGCTACTAATGTGAACATACCCTAAGACAGCCTAATGGTTGGTCTCTCTCACTGCAGTCAGAGATAAAACAAGTCACCATCTCTCAGCTTCCTCTTTAAAGCAGCCATTTGGAAGGGGTGAAGCCTGCAATTTTGACTGGAGCAGTGGAGCTAGAGAAGGGGAGATGCTGTGCTGTTTCTGGACTGAAATCTCTCTCTCTCTTAAACACACACACACACTGCATTTAGCCATCTTGCTAGAAGGAAAGAGATGCATAATATAAGTAAGTAAGTAAAGGTAAAGGGACCCCTGACCATTAGGTCCAGTCGTGGCCAACTCTGGGGTTGCAACGCTCATCTCACTTTATTGGCCGAGGGAGCTGGTGTACAGCTTCCGGGTCATGTGGTCAGCATGACTAAGCCACATCTGGCGAAGCACACGGAAACGCCATTTACCTTCCCGCCGGAGCGGTACCTATTTATCTACTTGCACTTTGATGTGCTTTCGAACTGCTAGGTTGGCAGGAGCAGGGACCTAGCAACGGGAGCTCACCCCATCATGGGGATTTGAACCGCCGACCTTCTGATCGTCAAGTCCTAGGCTCTGTGGTTTAACCCACAGCGCCACCCGCGTCCCTAATATAAGTAAGTACCTGCCTATTATTCACCAGCAGGACTAGTGTAACAACTTGGGAGTGATTTCTCTTTGGGGGAAATGACACAGGAGGGAAACATTAGACACTCCCTTCCCCAGCACTACTGCTCCAATCAGAATTAGAACCTCCTCATTTTATAGTTCTGGGGTGGTCAAAAGGAATGTTCTCAAATGTTTCTCAAAATTCTCTTCTGATAAATTTTGGCTCCATACACACCATCCATTTAAAGCAGGCGTAGTCAACCTTTTTATACCTACCGCCCACTAATGCATCTTTCTTGATGGTAAAATTTCCTTACCGCCCACCAGTGCTCAATGGAAGGAAGATTCAGCTTGTGCTGTAGAACCCCCTACCGCCCACCTAGAATCCTGAAACACCCACTAGTGGGCGGTAGGTAGCAGGTTGACAACTCCTGATTTGAAGTATGTAGTTGCCATCAAAGAATCCCAGCAACCGTAGTTTACCCCTCACAAAGCTACAATTCCCAGCACCCTTAATGATCTACAGTGCTCCAGATTCTTTGGGGGCAAGTCATGTGCTTTCAATGGATGGTTTGTACACAGCCTTTGGCTCAGGTAATACTGAACGGAGCTAGATTAGTAGATGAAAGAAGCAACGAGCTGAGAAGGTAAGACTGAAAGGGGCAGGTGCCAAGCCTGCTGCTTCCCTCCCTACGATGAAAATGGTATTAGACAGTTATTAAACTAGATCTACAGCTGCGCCAGCCAGTCCCCATTTTCATTCATGGCCAGAGACATTTGGGGTGGCTTTTCACTGAATATTCTCTGGGCCGGGCTAACATTTTCCAATAGGTTGGCGGTGAAGCACCTAAAAGGAAATATTTCAAAAACCGATCCGAAAATTCTTACCAGAGAAATGTTGGCCCTCCATCCAGTCCCTCTACCTTCCCCTGAATTTCCCTATTAACATTTTATTTGTGTTATGCTGCATCTGTCAGAGGAGCAGCTTGGTAGCAGATCTCTAGCTGAGGCAAATAAACAGTGTCATCACTTGGAAGATGAAGAGGCTGTAGCATGCAGAAATGAAGAGATGAGACCGATATCATGCAGTGAGTCAAGATGCTCAACCCAGCAGGCTCAGCTGAATGAAAGCACTTTTCGTTTTCTTTTTTGGAAGGACGGTCCCTAGCTTCTGTATCCCAATGCCTTTAGCTACTAGTGTTAGCTTTAGGGCACTAAATCCATTTCAGTAGATATAGGCACAAATTAAGAAGTTAGCAAACGCCTGCTTCACAACATAGAAAGTAATACATATCTTACACACACACCATATTTACACGGTAGAAACACCACAGGGAGCCACTACTGTCTCCAACTACCTGATGTACGTTCGTGTGAAACACTTGTGGGGGAAAGAAAATGTTGACACTTCACATGTTATGTTGAGCATAACGGGGCATGCTAAATGTCGAACGTGCAAAACAGTGCAACGTGCAAAGGAAGGCCATACATGCAGAACAACACGGCAATACCTGGTTCGAGTGTGATATGGGGAAAGCTCTCTGGAAGGCTAGCTTTTCCTTAAAGCTGCGGAGTACATCTCTTGCAAAGCGGGTTGGGTTGGGGGGAGCGGGGGACTCGAAACAGATGGGAAGCTCTTAATGAGGAGCTGTGAACCTACTAATGTAGCTGCAGCTCTTTGCCTGCCTGGGATGTCACCAGGAATAATACATTGCCTCGTTCCTAATAGCAGGGTGTGAGGAGGAGGAGGAGACATGATGATAGGGTAGAGAGATTGATTGTAACCTACCTCTTTGGCATCCTGAACACTTTGTCATGTCTGTAGGGAGAAAGATATTCATTGGCTTATTAATTTCAGCCCAGGCAGAAGTCTCCGTTCATGAGAGTGTTAACCCTTCCAGGCAGGCAAAGGACAAAGTCAGAAGTCTGGGATGCAGTACGAGGCAATGAACCCTAAATAGCATGGTTGGGGGGGGGTTGGCAGTTTGGGTGATGATGGACTTGGCTTATGGGGGTCCTCTGCTGACTTGGTTCATTCAACCAGCAACCAGGCTGAAGCATCTAAAAAAGTGGGAGGGAACGTATAGCTCTCCAGGCAGCTTCGGACAGCGAGCACAGGTGACAGCAAGGGATGGTGGGAATTTGTGTCCCTTGGCGAAAGACTTGGGCTCTCAGCTGGGGAATCCCTGAAAGTTTCCTTGACTGGGAGCGGCCACCTAGACCATATAACACCGGTCCTGAAAGACCTACACTGGCTCCCAGTATGTTTCCGAGCACAATTCAAAGTGTTGGTGCTGACCTTTAAAGCCCTAAATGGCCACAGCCCAGTATACCTGAAGGAGTGTCTCTACCCCATCGTTCTGCCCGGACAGAGGTCCAGCGCCGAGGGCCTTCTGGCGGTTCCCTCACTGTAAGAAGCAAAGCTACAGGGAACCAGGCAGAGGGCCTTCTTGGTAGTGGCGCCCGCCCTGTGGAATGCCCTCCCACCAGATGTCAAGGAAATAAACAACTACCTGACATTTAGAAGACATCTGAAGTCAGCCCTGTTGAGGGAAGTTTTCAGTGTGTGACATTTTAATGTATTTTTAATCTTTGTTGGAAGCCGCCCAGAGTGGCTGGGGAAACCCAGCCGGATGGACAGGGTACAAATAAATTATTATTATTATTATTATTATTATTATTATTATTATTATTATTATTATTATTATTATTGTTAGAATGTCTGGGAGAGACCAGGGTTCAAATCCCTGCTTGGCCATGAAGCTCACTGGGTGACCTTAGGCCTGTCACCGACCTCACAGGGCTGTTGTGGGATTTAAACAAGGAAGGGGGGAATTGTGTTTGCTGCCTTGAGCTCCGTGGAAGAAAGGTGGGGTATAAATGTAATAAAATAAATAAACAAAGAGGTTGTACACACCCCTCCAGCTGTACTTATAAAGATGCAGGGAAGGGCCCATCATTCACGCATTTGCCATCAAGTTCTCCTGTAAGTTCAGCGTCATGCCTCCGCTGACACTGGCACAACCTCGGTGATGGTACCCAACCCATATAGATCAGGTGAAGTACAAGAAGGTTGTACAGGTGAGTGAGCTTGTACTGCCAAGGGGACCTCTCACAATGGTGGGAGAGAGAGGCATGATCAGGAAGGGCAAAGAATTTGCAAAGCCAGACTACAGCCATTAAGCTAGAGCAGAAACGAATTTGTTCAGCCGTTTAGAATTCAAATGCAACTTAATTTAAATGATCTTGCTTTTGATCTTAAAGTGCAGAGCACAAATCAGTCCATACCCTCTGCGGAGCAATGCACTAGGAACAGAGCTCTTGCACAAATGCCGCTCTACGTCTAGGAGAAGGACCTATGGGAAGCAAAAGTTAATGGCAAAGAACACGTGCAGAACAGAGCATGTTGGGAGGAAAAGCAAAAGAAGCTGCAAGGCACTGGGTTGTCATCTTAGATCCTAACTTTCCTTGAGGATGAATTTTAAGGCGAGAATGCTAAGTATTCTTGGTAGCACCAAGGGGAGGGAGTAAATAAATAAATAAATAAATAAATATTACTTTTCCAGAGATGATATTGTACAGATTGAGAACAACAACCAAAACCAAATCCAATAGTATCCAAAACTTGAGAATAGTGAAAACAAGATTCAAATCGGGAGGCCCATTCATTAGAAATTGGGCAAGTAAATTTGAATTAGAAGAATTTGCTTCAGAATTTTGTTAAAGAACACATGTGCGTGCGCACACGCACACACAAAGGAATAGCAAAATCCATTCAATGAACTTTAAAAGCAGAATGCTGCTGTTTGAGGACTGGGTGGGGGAAAGTGTATTAGGCTCTAGAGCGGCCACTTGCACATTAGCCAAAATGCAAAATGCATCACTTCAGAATTATAAGAGAGGGTATGGATCTACCTGTGCTACTTTATATGTAGAGATTCAAATTCAGGCATAATTACTATAATTTATATAGAAATGTAACACACCCCACTATTGTGAGGAAGTCTGCCACCAGGTGACCTCAGGTGACTTAGTCCTCAGTTCAGGTGCTGATCCTTGCTGCTCTTCCTTCTTTTAAGTTGGACTAGGACTGGGCAGCCCTTCAGAGAGGGGAGTCCTTCCAGCTGAGAGCTTCCCTGTGCAAATCAGCACACATGCCTTCCCTAAGACTCACATTTCGCACCATGTCTGAAAAACCAGGGCAAACTTTCTGGAGTTGTTTCTGCCTCGGCAACGTTATGAAAAAAATGAATTGTTAAACTAAAACACAATGGCTTGTCTGTTTGTTTTCTTGAGGAACAAACACACAAAGGGCAAAACCGCAGAAACAGCTCACAAGAGATAGAGCTGCATATAATAGAAGCACGACATTTTCATGGCGATTTAGAGGGAGGTTGAACTCCCAAGAGTGTATTCAGATCTTAAAAGTAAGGCAGCAAACAGCCCTTAGACTGGCCTGGAGCCAGAACGAGGATCGTTAAGTTTCAGCTTGTAAAGGAGTATTAGCATCAAAATTAAGTGACTATTGCCTTTATGTTACTAGGTGCCTCTGATAAATGAGCAAAGGGGGAAGTGTTTTAAAAACATGGGAGTAAGGCAAGCCCACAAACCCAATTCACCCCCTCCCTAAAACTATGCTCGGGTTTGCCACTGACTCTGCACCCAACTAGGGAGCCATAACCCATCCTGGTTACCTAATGAGTGTACCTGTAAAACTAAAGCATGTTTGTTGCATTCGCTTTTCTAGGTACACATAGAAATAAAGGAAGCTGTTTTGCATTTGTCCATCTAGGCCAGCATTGTCTGTTCTGACTGGCAGAAACTTTCTGGGACTTTCCTTCACCCAGCTGCGTAGCGTGGGTTGTCAGCACCCGGGGCAAGGCAAGTAATTTGCGCCCCCTAATCTGGGGCAAGGCAAGTAATTTGCGCCCCCTAACACCTAACCTGCCGCCGCTGCCAGCTTCTTCTTGCTGCTGCCTGGTCTGGTCTGGTGTGGTTCTCTCCCGCGCTCAGCGCTGCGCTGGGCGGCCGCTGCACTGTCCCTCCCCCAGATAGTCCCTCGCTCTCTCTCCGCACCGCACGCCTGGCTCCCACCCCCTCCACAGTGGGTGGCGACCCAGCGGCTCGGATCGGATTCACACAGCCAGCACTGCAGTGAGAGAGAGAGAGTGAGCCAGGTAGGGGCAGAGAGCTGTGAGCGCCCCCCCCAGATGTTGCGCCCGGTGCGGCCGGCCCCCCCTGCACCCCCATGCTACGCCACTGCCTTCACCTGCTACCTAGTCCTTTTGTGAGCTGAAGATATGGGTGGGGGTTGCATGCAAAGCACATGCCCCACTGCTAAGCGATGGCCTAAAGTGCCCACTGAAAAACAAAATGCATAAAGAGGATTTCAGAGGCACATGGTACTCCACAGAGCAAGCCAAGACTCTCCATCTCCTTATCCCTTGATGAAGGAGGAAGTGAAACCTGTTACAGTCATCTGTCCTCACCTGACCGTGACGACATGGTGTTGCACTGGCCGTAACTGCTGCTGGTCGTGGGGCCACTGTTTCCATCTCATGTCCGCAGCCTCGTGCTGGGGAGTTGACGACGAATCCCCACTGGAGTGATGGGAGCACAAGGTGGCCCTCTCCCCATGGCCTGGCAGGGGAGGCAAGGCATAGCTGCTTCTGGCTTCTTGCTGGTTGCAGTGGTAATACAGGTGAGGCTGGAAGGAGTCCTGGGAGCCAGAGGGCACCTGCCCGTTGGATCGAGTGGAGATTGGGGCATGCACATGTCTGGAAGAGGCCTGGTGGTATCTCGCTGAGCTGGGAGAAGCATCAATGGGGCAGTGATGGACGGGGCATCTCTGTTCCCAGGAGCCTCCGCTGGAGCTCGGCTCCGTCTTTCTGATCTCTGGCACATTAAGACAACTTTGACAAAGCTCTGGCTTTACTTTTTCCCTGCGAGAAGAAAGGGGTTTGCTTTTCTTTATTGCTTCCCCATGTAAAATGTATGCCAAGAGGCATTCATTGTCTCGGCAACCACAGAGAGGAAGTTCCTTACGTGATCAGTAACCAATAAAACACTGAAATGGCAACAGAAGAACAGAAGCAGCATAAAAGCTTTATAACACAGCAAAAAGATTATCCCTCAAACGACTGCCTGTATCGGAAGGTTTTCCGCCGGCGATATTGTGGCATGCCACTCCAATCGCTGAGCAGTGCGAGATCCCTGGGGCTCCCGGCGCTTACCCAAGGTCTATGTTTTCTTTTGGAATTAGGCACAGTAGAGACTGTGGTGTCTTTAGGACAGTGTTTCCCAACCACTGTTCCGCGGCACACTAGTGTGCCGCGAGATGTTGCCTGGTGTGCCGCGGGAAAAATTAAAAAATGCGAAAGATTTTTTTTTTTAAAAAAGTCAAATTTTCGATTGGGGTGCCGTCACTAGATGACCCCTGGGGTTCCCTCCCTCCCTCCCGCTCTGCGCCTCCCTCCTCCTCCTCCGGGGAGGCCCTTCCTGGCTCTCGGCCAAGGCTTGGCGGCTGCCACTCACTCACTCGCTCGCCCACCCGTCCCTCCATCCCTGCACCCGGCCTCTCCCCCTCCGTCCCCGGTGCGGGGGCTGCCAGGATCCATAGTCCCCTCGCCCTTGGGCTCCGCGCCCGCGCGGGGTGCGCAAACTACGTTTCCCAGCGTGGCCTGGCGGGCCGGGCGTTTTGTTTGAAGCGCTCTTCTCCCGGCCATGGAATGAGCGTAGTGGCGGCAGCCGGGCGGGCAGGGGCTCTTCCGCGCAGACCCCGCGCAGCCTACCTGCGCCCCCGCGGAGATCGGGCGGCAGGATGGAGCCCGGGGATCCCCGCGGAGGTGGAGCGGCGGCTGCCCCCCAGGTAGGGCTGCGTCGGGGGGGGGGTATTTTTGCAATGCTGCATCCGCGCCGGAGGGGACGCATCGGAGCGCGGGGAGACCCCTTGGCGGGCGTGCAAGGCAATGCACGCGTGCAGGCGTTGCATGGAGTGCAGTGCAATGCAATGGCAACGCGGCGCCCTGCATGCATGCATGCAACTTCCACCGGCGCTCCGGACTTGGCAGGTGAGGGGGGTCCCCAGTGGGCGGCAGAGAGAGCCGGGAGGGCGAAGGGGAGCCGGGGGGGAGCAGCGCTGCTCCCCAAGCCGAGCCCGGGGGGAAACTTCGGCGTCGTTGCGCCGGGTGTTGGAAGCGGAGGCTGGCGGGGGCCCCTCACCTGCAAAACCTGGTCGCCTCTCATATATTTCGTGCATTGCATTCATCGCCCGCTTTCTCCTCCAAGGAGCTCCCGGGGGCGCGCGTGGTTCTCCCCGTGTTATCCTCGCAACAACAGCCCTGCGAGGTGGGTCAGGCGAGTGGCCCAAGGGAGCACCCAGGGATTGTCCTGGCCAGGTGGGGTGATTTGAACCCTGCTCTCTGCCCGGTCTTCATCCTCATTTAGCCCCCACATGTGCATGACTGAGGTTTTCCCCCCTCGTCTTGGCTATGTTGTGAGTCTGTGCTGTTAATTAATGGGGTTCTGCCTTCGGAGAAGATGAGCCAGCCCTCAAGGAGGTGATTATGTAATTTGCTAGCAATTCATGTCCCTCCCGGCGTGACGCTGCGCGCTGACGTCACGGGGCTGTAATGGTGGTGTGCCTCGAGATTTTTTTCATGAAACAAGTGTGCCTTTGCCCAAAAAAGGTTGGGAAACACTGCTTTAGGATATATGGATTAATTATACATAATATACAACCTGAGCCTACAATGGAGGGGTTCAAAGCATTAACAGCCCCAAAGAGTCTTGTTTCTTCCATAGCCACAAACCTTGGATTCAAACAGAAATCAAACATGACCCCCATCTCTGTTTGCTGCTTCGCTTCTGGCCCACATCACCATAACTCAACTCTAAACTCTGCTTCATCCAGCTAATTATTTGCCCCACCCATAAAGGAGTCCCACCTGTTTGCCATCTCACACAGAGCCCCTTTCCTTTGTTTCTCTTAATGGCCCATCACCCAGGTTATCACCTCAACACAGGAAGCTAGCCTGGCTTATATGTTAACACTTGCTGGATCCAGGAGTTAGAAGGATTACACATACTGTACAAACTACTCCCCCCCCCGCCGCCCCCAAAACCCCTCATAACAATATTTAGTTAAGAGATGGTACAAAGAAAATAGGAAGTTTTATGCCCACTGAGTATTATCTACAGATGAGATGGAGAATAGATAGAGCTTGGATATTCATCACTACAATCCATTACAATGAATATGAAAGAGAGAACTATAACGCACTGATAGGAATAGGCACCTTGTAGATTAATGAATTTGTAGGCACTTTTTAAAGCCCTTTATTGCACTTTAGAATAATTGAGAGAAAGTGTACACATGGATGTGCGTTCATTTTTACTATGTACTTAGTGTTAGATTTTCTAAATTATTGTTAGATTTTCATAAAATACATTGAAGATGCTTTGACAGCAATGGGCCAAAGAACAGGGCTTCCCAGGCTGATTATAAAGCTTGGGCATTTTCATAAGGGGTGGGTGAACCTTAAGGAAGCCTGCTTGTCAGGGGTGGCCTATCCTGCTTTACCACCTGAAGAATGGTGCCCCCACCCCCACATTTGCTGCCACTGGGATGCCTCCCCTCTCTCTGAACTTGGCGAGAGCTGGGGCAGCAATGCTGCATAACAGAATGTCTCCCTCTTTAAAACTTGACTGGTAGTTTAAACCAACAATAAAAGTAAAGGTAAAGGTACCCCTGACCATTAGGTCCAGTCGTGGATGACTCTGGGGTTGTGGCGCTCAACTTGCTTTATCGGCCAAGGGAGCCAGCGTACAGCTTCCGGGTCATGTGGCCAGCAGGACTAAGCCACTTCTGGCAACCAGAACAATGCGCGGAAATGCTGTTTACCTTCCCGCCGGAGTGGTACCTATTTATCTACTTGCACTTTGACGTGCTTTCAGACTGCTAGGTGGGCAGGAGTTAGGACCGAACAACGGGAGCTCACCCCGTCGCGGGGATTCGAACTGCCAACCTTCTGATCGGCAAGTCCTAGGCTCTGTGGTTTAGACCACAGCACCACCCACATCCCCTTAAACCAACAATACCCGCTAGTTATTTTCAGACAAAAAATTTCCTGCATTTCATTCCGTGTGCGGGGCAGGAGAGGGAGCACAACCCCTCCTGATCATGCAGAGTCCCACTTGCATGGGTCACCTATACACCTGCAGCTGCTTGGGTGCAGCCCCCCCCCCCGCTGATGTCTGTACTCAACACGTGATAATCAAGAGTGGGGCGTTGGGGCATTCAGCATTGGGGCAAGGTTGCTCCACTTTCAGATCACATTTTGAGAAAATGTGAGCTTTTTGTCTGGAAATCTGCATATAAGCCTTGAAGCATTTTTTAGTGATTTTCAGGACCTATTTTTGTTTCCTTAATGCAAGTTTCTAGTTCCCACGGTGGCACAGCAATGCTAAGTTATTGTGGTATGTAAAAAGTAGCCCAAACTCATAAACTTTCAGCCCGAATGCTTTCAAATGTCAGGGTATCAATTCTTTTAAGAGTCCACATGCGAGTGTAAACATTTAAGAATAAGAACATTATAGAGTAAGTGAAAAGTCCACATTTACTTACAGTACTCCCACACCTGCCTGATTGAAAATGACAAGCCAGTTTTCTTAACTGTGTGCTAAGGAAATTCGCAGGCTCATAAACATTTTTTGCTATGACCTTCAATGATGAACAGGAAGGCCAGCACTATTTGTTAACAGTGATCCAAGTTATCACTTCATTTGGGCGGCACATCAAGACGATTTTCTAAGGAAAATATTAGATGCCAGGCATATTTAATCAAGAGAAATTGGTATCTTCATTACACTGCGATACTGTCAAATTTATGGTCATCCATCAATTCACTGATGGGGATCCAAGGACAAAGCAACAAAAGGAGAGATCTGGATGGGCAGTGAGATTCCCGGTCATAGCACAAATGTATATTCAGAACTGTTGAGGCTACAGTGGGAGCAGAAATGTTCTCCCATCCATGGAACAGTAAAAGCCTGCAGCTTCAAACTTATGGTCTGACAGCTCTGTTTTTGTCTAGACCAGCTGGATGCAACCAAGACAGAAACAAAAGAGATATTCAGCAAAGCAGACAGCAAGGAAGAAAAGGTGGGAGCCAGCAGCTCTAATTGTGTATCACAGCTGCTTGACTGCCACCCCTTATTTGTCTCTCCTATCACTTTCATAAGCCAATGTAGAGAAGATACCTGATCTTGACCAGAATCCAACAGTGCTAATTGGAAAGAGGAGAAGAAAAGGGATGCAATCAAACATACAATAATCGGAGTAGTGGGGCTGATGTGGAAGCATTCGCTTGTTGTTTGTTCTTCTCCCCAGGATCGAGCTCAAGGTAAACCAGTGGCCAGACTGTGCAAAGCACTGATTGGCTGCCACCTGTGACATCATGAGCCTCCCATTCTTCCAGAGTAAAGAATATCAAAGCAGCTGATCATGACAATATATTAGGCATGACTGGGATGAACATTCCATAAAGTATGCACCTTTGCTGATATCGTCCTCCTTTCCCATCAACTTCCTTACTTCAGAAAAACTTTTTTTTAGGATCTTTGTGTACCAGTGTGTGCGTGCGTGTGGAGGGCACTCACCCAGAAGAACGTCTCCCTAAGGTATGCAGCCTGTTGAGACTTTTTGGTTTTTATAGGCCAACACTTAAACAGTGCCCTAAACAAACTGGAAAACAAACTGCATTTCCCCCCAATAACCAACCTTGCACACTTTCCTTATCTCATTCCCACAGAGTGCCACTTTTGAATTAAGTGAAGTTGTTAAACACTCTTCAAAGGTAAGTAGGATGGCATATATCATGGTGGCTAGGGGGTTCTTGGACTTGGGGGTTACAACTGTCCACTCATTTCCAGATAAGTTGGATTTCTCACCATTAATATGGAGCAGAACCACATTGGTTAATGCCAACCATTAGGCAGAGTGAGATGGCTGCCTCCTGTGCTTGTGGTGGGGGTGGCAGCAGCAAGGCTGGGGGACAAAGTGTGTGCCACACAGCTTCCCCTGCATCCCCAACTCCTCGAGAGATTCTCTCAATGGGGTCTCATAAAAAGGTAAGTACATATCACTTGGGAAGGCAGGCGAACTAATGCCAGTGTACTGGAAGAAGCAAAGATCACCAGTGCTGAAGCAATGATTCTTCAACATCAACTTTGTTGGACTGGTCATGTTGTGTGGATGCCCGATTATCGTCTTCCAAAGCAACTACTCTATTCCAAACTTAAAAATGGAAAGCGTAATGTTAGTGGTCAACAAAAGAGGTTTAAAGACTCTCTCAAGGCAAATCTAAAAAAAATGTAGTATAAACACTGACAACTGGGAAACACTGGCCTGTGAGTGCTCCAATTGGAGAACAGCCTTTACCAAAGGTGTCATGGGCTTTGAAGACACTTGAACTCAGGAAACAAGGGAGAAATGTGCTAAGAGGAAGGCACGCTTGGCAAATCCACACCGTGATCAATTCCCATCCGGAAACCTATGTTCCCACTGTGGAAGGATGTGTGGATCCAGAATTGGCCTCCACAGTCACTTACGGACTCACTGCTAAGACTGTGTTCATGGAAGACAATCTTACTCAGCTATGAGTGATCACCGAAGAAGGAGGAGGAGGAGGAGGAGGTGTCCTCACCCTTACCAGATGGCCCAGGAGGCCTCAATAACTAAAGATAGCAAAAACATCAGAAAGGTTCAGGAGAATGAACAGGTTCTCACTCCTCCTGCTAATCAACCAGTCCAGTTCATCCACCCAAACTAGGCTTAAAGGTGGCCTAATAAGAACCAAGTTAGCTGTCATCCAGAGGTTTCTAGTTCTGGACCACCATGGACTGCTCAGTCACATGACCAAGAAATGGTAAACTAGAGACTGGCACCGCAATAGTAAATTGTTCAGTTTTAGGGGTTCCAGTGATTACATTTGTTTGTTTGTTTCACATGAATATTTGTTTGTTTCATTAAATGTATGCACCGCTGGACTGTTGAAAAAACTCTTGAAAGCAGTTTAAAATCAAAAGTCTGACAAAACACCCCACAGTTCCTCATCTGGTATCTGCCTATCTTACCCAGGTATTATGATTTCAATTACACTCATGATTAATTTCATTTTTTTACCCAGCCTTCACCACAAGGCCCCATACAATATTACACAGTTTGCTTTCTTTATTAGATTTATATACTGCCCTTCGTCATAAAATCTCAAGGCAGTTCACAGCATTTTAAATCACAGCCGCAATAATAGGGTGTGTCCTAAATGGATATATCCCAGGCCACAGTAAAGAGCTGCATCTTCAGCATTTTTGATTGTAGAAGCTCAAAAAGGTGAAACCTCTGGATCATTTCTGAACCCTCGATTAGCATTTGCTTGCAGCTCACAAAGCTGCTATTATAACCAGAAAGAGGGAGGGGCGGGCTAGAATCACACCAGCCAGTAACACAAAGGGATCCTGTGGCTATATTGTAAGACAACACTAAAAGCTGGCAAACTTTTCTGTCTAGTTTTTCCTTTTCCTTCCAAACTGGCTTCCCTCTGCAGTGAGACTCTAAATCAAATATTAAGGTTAGCAATTAGTTCCTCTAAACAAACAAACAAACAAACAACACACTCTCTGCTGATCAGTGATTTTGCATTGTTTGCAAAGTTTCTAAATAGGCATCACATTTTTTTAAAAACACACACCTGGAATTCACAGTAAAAGCTTTCTTAATGGGATTTTAATAAAGGGTTAGAACAGAATGATAGACTTCTGGAGTCAAGAGAGTACAATCCCTAAAACAGGAAGGGTAGAACATGGATTGAGAAAATGTGATTTCTTCCCATTCAGACACTCAAGATACGGTGGCTATAGTTTTGATAAAGAAATCAAGGCTGCATCTGTTCTGGAAGAGACATAAGAAGGAAGTCATGCATCTTTAAAATGCATCTGCCACCCCACAATAAAGCTGATCATTCTCATTTTCTATATAAACAGATGCTTCCAATGTACGAAATAGTAAAGCAGCTAAAGTCATAGTATAAGATAGTTATGGTACAATGCTAAACTATGGCACATGTATTTTTATCCTCCCACATCTCTTGTCAATAATGCCTCTTTGTGAGGGACCTTTTTCATCTCACACAGAGACCTGTCAGTATGCAAATAATAGTGAGATCAGGCAGGACCCAATTAAGTCACTGAGGAAAGGTGAGTGTCTGAAAACCTCTGAATTTTTTTTGCTGAGCATTCCACAAACAAGTCTGTAGCTGTAAATCAGCAAGCAGAAAATTTGAGGAGTGTGCTGGAGGCTGAGCCAGCAATGACATCATTTTGGAATGAGTTCACAATGACATAGCTTTGGACATGTCGAGATTTAGGGTTCTATACTTGCCAGCCATAAATGCGTAGTTCAGAGGCAATGCGTTTTATTGAACCTTTTTGTATAGAGTGAGAATGAAGCAAGTGTGTGTGTTCCACAGAACTCTTTACTAGCCTACAAAGTTATATATAAAGACAGCAATAGAATATAGAACCCAGCTTGAGGGAAGTGGCTAGAAAAAAGGCCATGGGCACAATCTTATTTGACTAGAAAATTACTCAAACAGGCAATGAGATATGCAGAAAGCAAAATTCTAGAGCCTATGGTTAAAGTGCGACAGCAGTTGGTTCAGAATGAAGTGGTCCATGAGCAACTAGAACATGCCAACGAGGACATATTCCCCAATGTTAGAAAATCACTGGCTTCCCATTTCTTTCCAGGCCTATTGTGTTGATTTTGACCTATAAATCCCTATACAGCTTGGGATCAGGATTGCCTGCTCCCATATGACTGCCCCTGCTGTCTCAGTTAAAGTGGGAGACAACCATGGATAGAGCCTTCTCAGTGGTGGTGCCCAAGTTGTGGTATTTGACTGACACCTATTCTCATAACCTTAGGCACCAGGTGAAAAACAACAACTGTCCTATTCTCCAAACCTTCTTATTAAATGGTTGTATTGCTTTGGTGTAATGTAATGTGTTAATGAACTTTTACTTTTGTTTTGTTGTCTCTTACGCTTATCCTTCTTCAGTTATTGTAGGTTTGTTGCTTTGAATCAATTGGTGTTCAAACCTTCATTGTAAACCACTTAAAAACCACTTTGTTATTGCAATTGGAAGTTAGAAATCATTGCTGACCTGATGCAAATCACCAAGAGATCTTACCAGTGGAGCCTGTTCCATCTTCTGCCCACCTGTCAACAGCTTAAGCCTATCTACTCAACTAGGTGTATGATCTCTAATGCTCCAGAGGGAGGAAAATAGTTTTTGAGATGTTATGGAACATAGTTTGGGAATCCTTCCTGTTCCCAGCCAGCTATAGTTGAAGTACCAGTCTAAGAAACATAAAACGCCTTTAGCATGTTTTGCTGACAACACAGTGCATATGCAAATTCCATTAGGCTATAACATTCTCTCACTGGAGCTCTCAACTAATTGCACTGCTTTTCAAACAAGCCATCCATCCATTAACTTTAAATACACTTGTGTGTTGCAAAACTACAATGCAGGTGCTTTTATGGGCATCCTGAAAGAACAGGTGTTTCTCTTCACTGTGGTTTGACCAAGAAGAGCGGCTAGGCTTTGTTAAAGCAAAGGTAAAGGTAAAGGTACCCCTGCCAGTACGGGCCAGTCGTGTCCGACTCTAGGGTTGTGTGCTCATCTCGCTCAAGAGGCTGCGAGCCGGTGCCGTCTGAGGACACTTCCGGGTCACGTGGCCAGCGTGACAAAGCTGGAGCTGGTGAGCCAGCACCAACACAGCACACGGAAACGCCGTTACCTTCCTGCTATAAAGCGGTACCTATTTATCTACTTGCACTTAGGGGTGCTTTTGAACTGCTAGGTGGGCAGGAGCTGGGACCGAACGACGGGAGCTCACCCCGCTGCGGGGATTCGAACTGCCAACCATACGATCAGCAAGTCCTAGGCACTGCGGTTTTACCCACAGCACCACCCGCGTCCCTTTGTTAAAGCAAAAGCCACCTTTAATTACTGTATTTTTCCATGCATAAGACGCCCCCTATTTTGGGGGACTCAAAAATAAGAAAATGGGGGAGATTGCCCCTGTGTATAAGACTACACTCCCTTTTTAAACATTATTTTTAGTATAAAAAAACCTAGTCTGATACACGGACAATTACGGTATGTCTTTTTCAACCAATGTGGGAATGCACTGAAAAACAACAAAGTTCAAGGGCTATTATTGTTGCAGAAGATTCACATATATGGCTACTGAACACAAGAAGGACCCTGCTGGGCCAAACCAAAAGTCATCTGGCCCATCCAACATGCCATTTCTGTATCTGGTTTACAACACAGGGGCACAGGCAGCTGCCTTGTAATGAGCCAGACCATCTAGCTCAATATGACTGGCAGGAAATAATCCAGGAGTCTGGGTAGGAGTTTCCCCCCCAGCCCAGCCTAGCAATGTCAAGAATTTAACCTGGGACCTTCTGCAAGCAAAGCAGATGCTCTACCTAGCTGTGACCCTTCCCCATTAGAGAATTTTCAGTTGGAGAAATAGAATTTTAATGACTAAGAGCCATCACTTGATCCCTCCTTCCTGAATTTTGAGATCACACTGAGCTCAGCTCAAATGCTCTAATGGGCATGGGTGGCATCAGCTGCCTATGGTTCATTGCTCCACTTGGAAGGCCAGTTTGGGTTGCAAGCCAGTTAATTCCTCTGCATGCTTTCATTTCATTAAATCCATTGTGGAAAGCTGGGTGTAGAACATCTGCTTTACACATCTTCCTATGTTCCTAAATAAGGGAGGGAGCAGGCTGATCAGGCCCTACCTGCCTTCAGACCTTTGATTATTGGGGGTGGGGCGAAGTTAATCTGCAATTCAGTCTGTTTCAGTCCATGAAAGAATTGATCAGCGTTTGCATCCCTCCCTTCGATTTTAAACTTATCCGTGTTGATTATAAACACACACCTACCTCCATGGCCCGTGAAGGGAATCCAAGACGAAGCTCTCCTTAAAGAGAGCTTCCTTAAAGCAATGTTTCCTAAACCCACGTCCCAACACCCTACTGATTTCTTCCTCTAAGGCTATAGTTAGGACCTCTTTTTCTGATAGCGCCTGGTTTCATTCCATTGCACCCTGCGGGGGTGGCGGCAACTTGAATAAAATATTGGGGGACCCCAGGCAAGTCCCGCCCCGCATAATCGATCACACGGTGCACACATACGCACACACTATTTGAATGGCATCGCCCATCAACTTTGGGACGGGCGTTTGGCCCTAGGAGTTGGCTCCAATTTCAAAGACTCCCCCCCCCCTACGCGGCAGATATATTTCTAGATCACAACATTTGCCGTTGTTACATATCCGGCATCCTCGGATCAGCAGCTATCAAAGCCACAGTGTATTTTAGAGAGGGCGAGAGATCGAAGGCAGCCCAGCCCAGCCTTGGCTCCGCCTTCTTGGAAACTGCGGAGTGAGGGAAGCTGGGCGAAATATTGCCCTGTCGCTCCTTTTGTTCGTGGCGCCCCAGCAGAGGGCTCCTCGTTGTCTTCGCTTTCCCTCGATCCCGGGCTGCCGGGCGGAGGAATCCTCTCCCGGACACAAAGGACAGCTCCTCTTCGCGGATCGAGGGCGACGCGCGTCCCTTCAATCGAGGATCAAAAGACGCCCCGCAGCGTGGCGACAGATGCGCCGACGGGGATCCTTCGCCCGCTCAGGCAGGCGCGTCAGCCCCCTGGCCCAGTGAAGGCGCCTGGTTTGGGTGGGTCTCGTTTCCCGGAGCATCGCGAGGGAGATTCGAGGGAACCGCCAAGCCGTCGCAGAGCAACGCCTTCCCGCGGCGAATCCCAGAACAATAGGCTTGGACCTCGGGGACACTGCCGCGCGCCTTCCTCCACCCCTCGCTCTGCAAGGCCAACTTTTCGAGTATCAGCGGCGATGTGGCCTGCGGCGGCGATGTAACCGGGTGGGGTGGGGTGGTGCTGGAAAAGCAGAAAGTCCCTCTCTCCCTACCCCCCCTCCACTCCGCCGCCCTTCTCCCACCTCCCACCGCCCAGGGGAGATCGGCTCCATTGTCTAGGAAAGGAGCGGGAGGTGCAGGGGACGGAGCGCGCGGTGGCGGCGGATAAAGGAGCGGTGCACCTCAAGGACACCCCCGAAGGGTCAGGGAAGGAGGAGGAGATGGGCACGCGGCGTTTCCTCGGCCGATGGGCATCCCCTTGGAGGCTCGCCTTACCTGGAGGTGCATCCCGCTGTCTCCGGGCGCCTCGACTCTGCTCTCTGGCCGGCAGCCGCCTCCCCGTCTAGCGACTGGGAGCCCACTGCGCCCTCCATGGTCCTCGTCGGCGCCGTGGCCTCCTGACCGCAAAAGCGCCGCCTTGGTGGGGAGGGCGGAAGGCGCTGTCCGCAGCTCCTCGGTGCTGAAAGCGGCTGCTCCCTCGGCCGAGAAAGCGCGTGCGCTAATCCTAGGAGAATCGGCTGGGGAGGGGACCGGGCCGAGCCGGACACGTGGTCCAATAGCAGCGAAGGGAGAGGGGAGGGGAGACACGCTTTGGAGCGGGGGCTGGGGCTGCTGCCCAGTTGGGCTGATCGACTTCGTTATGACCGAGAGCATATCCACGAGGGTGATAATGGACCTATGGTCTTCGGTGCCTTCGAAGTATCGGTGCTTTTCCAGTCTGGATTTATTTCCACAAATTCTGGAACTTAGTAGACCTCAAATCCATCCAGAAAAGAAAAGAAACTTGCATTTGAATGCCAAACTTCTTGACCAGATGTTCCGATAAAGGAGCAGGAGCAGTAAACATTACCTGAGCTCAGCATGCTAGTCGCTTCTTAATTTCTGCTTTAAACATTAATTCCTGGTTTTGGGGAAGGGGTCGGGGTTCTTACCTATGATTAAAAAGTTGTGTGTTCAAAATAAATAAGTTTCCATCTTGGTTAAAAAGACCTGCCCCTTCACAGGCTTAACACTCGATTCCGTGTGAATGCTGTGACAAGGAAGGTTTAAGGGGAAATTGACTTTAAAAGAAAACCAATTTCAGGTGTTGTGCATTCAGTGATGATTATTGTTTGAATGTTTTTAATTTAAGTTGGATGGTTTTGTTTTGTTTTTTGCATGTTGGAAGCTGCAATAAAAATCAGGTAACGAAGATAAACAAAACAAAACATAATACAATCCAAGCTGAGGTCTGGACATAAAACAGTGATTTTACATTAAAGGGAGTTAAATTTAGCTTCCACAATAGTAAGCAGTTTCCTCACAATGCATAGCACAATTTACGGTATATCCTTTCAGGAATGAATGGCAGAATTGTCTGTGATTATAGTAGCTTTGGGCTAACTTCTGACACTGACTCTTGTATCATTGGCATTGACATTGACCTTTTCAGTATAATGACATCTTCTTTGTGTCACCCTCATTGAAAAGCGAGGACAATAAATAAATAATAGGAATCATTAAGAGTGGTGGAAACTCAGTAATCCACCTTCTGTTTAGAATAAGCCCTTCCTCTTTTAATGCCATAGCAGTCTTAAGACAGCATAAAGACCATATAAGCTGTTCTGTGATACTAGTTTGGAGAGACCTTCTCTTAGCCTGGGATAATGAGATTTAGAAGCCTAGAAGAGTCCCAAGAACAGGAAATGAGGGAAACAGAATTGACTCTGTAATAATGGCAGTCTCAACCAACAGTGTGAAAGATGCTGAGCGAGGAAGCAGTCCCTCCTCCTGAATTCAGGCAACAGAAGTTGTCTGATTCATTTAAGCAGCAGGCTTGATGATTAACACTACAGCGATGGCAGCTGACAGATCCAAGATTGTTTATGTGTCCCAGCAAAAAGAAATGAACTGCTTGACAAAAAGATAGTACAGTATTTATTTGAAGTTAAAAAGCTCTGCTTACCAGTTCTTCTTCTTCCGCAGCCTTCTGATGCTTAAAAAAAGTTAGCAAGAATTAAGAAAGCAACTGAAATGTATAGATGAATTGACTTGACAGGCTTTTGTAAACATGTCACTACATTTTTCACTTAGCAGTTTTATGGAGGCTGCAGTCTAGCAGGAGGGCTTTATTCCAAAGGATGATGCTGGACTTTGTCACTTCCTTATTCGGAGTTCTTGACTGGTGCAGTGCAGCTCTTTAACACTCCAGCAGAAAGGAGGGACGGTGCTGTAGCCAAAGCAATGGGTGGAAATCCTCAAGTTTATATCTGCAACATCTCCTAGGCCAGTCTCTTCCAATCTGGTACCTTCCAGATTCTTTGGACCACAGCTCTCATCTGGTCTCAGGAAGAGGCATTTTCGCACTGTGCTGCTTGAGATCCTTTCACTGGAGATGGCGGGAACTGGACCTTTTGCATGCTCTGGGTTCTGCACTCCTCCCATAGGGTGGTATATGGGTGGAGTTTAAATTTATGGTGCCTGGTTTATTTTAATAAATGCAAATCAAATGGATCATATTGATTTGCTGAGCTCTCAGGATAGGGAAGGGATGAAAGAAATTCCACGGCCATGTTGGTTGCAACTGATGGGGGTTGAAGTCCAAAACATCTGGAAGGCATCAGGTTTGAGAAGGATGTTTTAGGCCTTCAATAATCAAGATGAAGGCTTACAGAGAATGGAGTTACATTGGTTCCAAGTAAACCCATGCTACAAGGTGGAGGAATGCAAGGCATTCTCCTTCACACATTTTATCAATCCAGTGGCAGCCACAAGCACAATGTTCAAGTTTTGGGTGCCCAAGTTTGTGGGTGCAAGGCATCCATGATTTCTAGATTTAGTAGCTGCTAGAATAGGGATGCAGGTGGCACTGTGGTCTAAACCACAGAGCCTAGGGCTTGCTGATCAGAAGGTTGGTGGTTCGAACCCCCACGATGGAATGAGCTTCCATTGTTTGGTCCCAGCTCCTGCTCACCTAGCAGTTCGAAAGCATGTCAAGTGCAAGTAGATAAATAGGTACCACTCCGGCGGGAAGGTAAACGGTGTTTCCGTGCGCTGCTCTGGTTTGCCAGAAGCGGCTTAGTCATGCTGGCCACATGACCCGGAAGCTATACGCCGGCTCCCTCGGCCAATAAAGCGAGATGAGCGCTGCAACCCCAGAGTCGTCAGTGTCTGGACCTAAGAGTCAGGGGTACCTTTACCTAGAATTGAATCAAGGTTTGGGGAATTAAACAACAATAAGTGAACTTCAAGATCCAGCAGAGATTCAATATGAAAATAATACAGGCCAGCTTCCTAATGAGGTAATCACCTTATGATGGCTGAGTCATTAACCTAACACAAGATGAGCCATCAAGTCATTCAGTTCCCAACAGCAAGAGAGGTGGAGCCCCTTCTCCAGCTGTGTGTTAGTGGCAGAGACAAAAAAGGTTTAGGATTTTACTTTGGATGATGTAGGCTGGGGAAAAATCCTTTTCAGTCTGTTAGCAGCAACAAGAAAGAGGAAGGGGGCGGGGAAGCACCATGGGGGCTGATTGCGACAGATTGCAACAAAGAGACAGATTCCATGGCAGATTTCTCTGTTCTTAAACCCAAGCCTGCTGTGCCAGTTGGAAAAGCAAGAGACTCTCCTGGAATAAATTGCTTTGAACCCCTCCGTCTAGACTTGGGTAAAGGTAAAGGTAAAGGTAAAGGAACCCCTGACCATTACGTCCAGTCGTGACCGACTCTGGGGTTGCGGCGCTCATCTCGCTTTACTGGCTGAGGGAGCCGGCATACAGCTTCCAGGTCATGTGGCCAGCATGACTAAGCCGCTTCTGGCGAACCAGAGCAGCGCATGGAAACGCCGTTTACCTTCCCGCCGGAGCAGTACCTATTGATCTACTTGCACTTTGACGTGTTTTCGAACTGCTAGGTTGGCAGGAGCAGGGACCGAGCAACGGGAGCTCACCCCGTCACGGGGATTCAAACAGCCGACCTTCTGATCGGCAAGTCCTAGGCTCTGTGGTTTAACCCACAGTGCCACCCACATCCCTAAGGCAGAATAGAATGGTACTATTACTTCTCTTGAGCTGGACACTATACTTCTGTTGATGCAGCCAAGAATAGTGTTAGCTTTTTTTGCTGCTGCATCACACCATTGACTCATGTTAAGCTTGTGGTCCACCAAGACTCCTAGATTTTTTTCACATGTACTGCTGGTAAGCCAGGTGTTTCCCCATCCCATATTTGTGCACCTGGTTCTTCCTGCCTAAGTGCAGAACCTTATGTTTGCCCCTCTTGAAATTCATTTTGTTCGCTTGCGCCCAGTTCTCCAATCTGTTAAGGTCATTTTGAATTCTGATTCTGTCTTCAGCAGCATTAGCTACCCTTCCCAGTTTGGTGTCATCAGCAAATTTGATGAGCACTATGTCCCCCCCCCCCCTTGCGCACTGCCTTGACTCTGGATTCAGTGGGATAAGCAAACAACCAGGTATATACAGAAAAAGCACAGTGCATTTGGCATATTTCTAGGCCAGTTTGCTTTACTACTTACAATAATGCTCTCTCTCATACTAGCACTGCTCAGCAAGCTCTTCTCCTTTCAATCCATTAGGGCTGGCTCAGGGAAGCATATTCCCTATAAGAGCATCATAGCCTAATCCAGCTTGATACATCAAGGACCAGGATGCTGCTGTTGAGTCCAGTTTTTGAATCTCAGCACACATCCCATTTGGCTCAAGCTCAGGACTTTCCACGATAGGATTTAATTTGTCTCAGTAGCACAACCTAATACATTCTTTGCTGCTTAAACTGCTGAATAATTCAGCAAAACAGAGCTATTAAGGGAGCTGGAATGAGCAAGACAAAGTTAATTCCCATTTCCCAGTGCAACTAGGGATGGGACAATGACATCACTATAGTTTGCAACGGAGCATTATCCCTTAGGATTAAGATATCAAAGAAGAAGAAAGCTCAAATAGGGGACAGGACATGGGTATCCAGTCATGCAGCACAATCCATTGCACATTTACCCAGAAGTAACTCACTGTGTTCCACGGGGCTTATGATCAGGTTAGGGTGCAAAAGGTTGCTTTCTGCCTTAAGCAAGGCAAATAAGCCTTGGAGGCTTGTCCATTAGGGCACATGGGGCACTGCCCCACCAATCACCAACCCAGTAAATGGGAGATTGTTTTGTCTGGCAAGTGAAAATGCTTGTGTAGAAGGAATGATTGCTTTAGCAGAGGGCTTTCTCATTAGTGGCACCAGCCCTGTGGAACGCCCTCCCATCAGATGTCAAGGAAATAAACAACTATCTGACTTTTAGAAGACATCTGAAGGCAGCCCTCTTTAGGGAAGTTTTAAATGTTTGATCTTTTATTGCTATTATTATTATTTTATTTTCTGTTGGAAGCTGCCCAGAATGGCTGGGGAAAGCAAGCCAGAGGGGTGGGGTATAAATAATAAATTCTTATTCTTATTCTTATTAACACTGACCCTACTCCTTCCCCTCTCCCCCTCCCCCAATTACTAATCATAAGGTTCAGTAGCCTTAGGCTCTTTCCTGAAGAGTCCCAAATATACGTGAATCTATTTTCTCCTCCCCACACAGGCTGTTCTGGGGGTTCCTCTGATTCTCCAGAGTGATTGGGTTTTTTGGCGGGGGAAGCCCCCTTCCACTAGCATGAGACCTTGCATAGGGTTCCTGTTTTCAGGATAGGCTAATTGAGTCCTGCACCATATCTTGAATACTGTTTCACGCCACTCCAAGCTCCAAGCAGTGTGAGATTCCATGGATTTCAGTCGCTTACCCATGATTCGGTCTTCTGAGAATGAGGGGCAGCGGAGACTGTGGTGTCTTTATGATATATGCTTTATTTGCACATCTATACAACCTGAGTCTATGATGGGGGGGTTCACAGCATCAACAACCGAACAGGGCCTTGCTTGCCCCATAACCACAGCCTCAGATTCAAACAGAAAACAGGCTTTGCTTTGACTCTCTGGCTTCCCAGCTTGCTGTTTCCAGCTTCCAGTTTTTGCTGACATCATGCCATTCTCCACTCTGGCTTTTACCTTTCTAAATGCTAGCAGATTTGTGCCATTTTCAGTCTGGCGCAGAGTCACTCCCTTTGTTTCCTTAGTGACCCATTACCTCGCCAGGAAGCTAGTCTGGCTATTCCAGGAATTCGAATCCTTGATTAGATTTTAACAGTTGCTGGATGTAGGGATTGGAAGGGTCTCAGCATACAGCCTGCCTCCCCCACCGCAAACTCATAACAATGCTTTTAGAAACAGTCTGATGTTCTTCTGTTTACTACTAAATTTGCAAATGATAAAGGAGGGATGGCAATGGAAGGAGACAATAAATTTACCAGATGCTCTGTCAACTCAGCTTGCTTGGAACACATAATCCTGGGTTTCCAAAATAGAGTCCCTCTGGAGGTCTCTCCAGGTGAAAACTGAAGCTTCCTTCTGAAACGCAGGCTATCGTGGCAGAAGCTGGATATTTTTAGGGGTGCCTCCTAACAGGACCATTGCAGCCTATCCCTTAGTTAAACAGAAGTCATTGAGTTTGCTTGTTGTGGTGCCTAGTAACTGGTATTGAAGGTAGCTAAATTTGTGAGGGAGATAAATTTGTAAAATTACTCAGTAAATTAAATAAACTAAACGCGGCTTTATTTATGGAACAGTCAATACCTATCCAGCCAGTATGTCCACAATGGAAATGTGCATCACACAATAGGATTAAGCTGTCAGAAGAGATGCAAAGCTAATTTAGACACAGGACCCTTTGGTTATATTTTGTGTGTGTTTTGCACAGTTTCTCAAATGATACGGAATTCTCTCTGCCAAGTACAGAGCTATTTTGTAATTTACATATAAGTTCTTTAATGTCTGGTTTTTTGGGGGTGGGGTTTAAATGTATGCAATGTAAGTACAGCTGTATACAATCCCTGTTATCCTTATACTCAGCAATTATTTATACTCACAGAAATGTCACTTATCCAAAGCGGCAGCAAAAGACAACCTCTGAGATGAGACTTTTGCTTACACTTCTATGCAATTGCACATTGCTGAATAACTCAACCATACCCATAGTTTATGTTTGAAAAATATGTGATCACCAGGTGCAGGAGCATAATATTGCAGCGTTGGGAAAAAGTGGTAGAAGCAGAAAGCAGTGTGGAAGGGAAACTTATTAGGTTACACCCGAACTTAGTCATCATGATTAGAGTAGACCTACTGAAATCAATGGAACTTGATTTCAGGCCCATGGATTTTGATATGTGTCTAAGCACAACTACACCTGGCTCTAGCCCATTAAGTACAATGGGCAACTAAGTTTGTGTCACTTATATAGTCTATTCTAGCTTTCATCAACCTAAGAAGAAGAGTTTGGATTTGATATCCCGCTTTATCACTACCCGAAGGAGTCTCGAAGCGGCTAACATTCTCCTTTCCCTTCTTCCCCCACAACAAACACTCTGTGAGGTGAGTGGGGCTGAGAGACTTTAAAGAAGTGTGACTGGCCCAAGGTCACCCAGCAGCTGCATGTGGAGGAGCGGAGAAGCGAACCCGGTTCACCAGATTATGCTCTTAACCACTACACCACATGCCATTCAGTAGTTTGGACTACAGCTCCCATCAGCCCTCACCAGCATGGAAGCAAAGAAGCAAAGCAGTCAGCTGAATTTGTCAATAGCAGGGGCGCCAACTTATAAAAAATATTGGGGGGGCCCATACCGGGGTCCTGCCGCTGGTTCGCTCGGGTAGCCGGGAGAACGCAGTTCGAGGTGGCGGTGTTGGGGAGAGACCCTCGCTCAGGGCGCCACTAGACTTGGCGGCCGGCGGCCTATCTGGGGGGTTTTGGAGCGTATTTCGGCGGAGCGATTGGGGAGGAGGGGGCTTGTTGCCGGATTCTTCAGCTGGGCCGGAGATCCGCTGCTGGGGGGTCCCTGGGCCGAGTTGTGAGCACGGCCTGCTGAAGGGAGATCCAGCCGATTGCGCGACGGGGACGGCCGGGGCTCTCCGGCTAGGGCGCGCGGCTGGCTGGCTGGCGAGGGAGCAGGTGAGGAGGAGGCGGGGGTCCTCACTCTCTTAGGAAACGCACCCGCGTGCCCGATTGCCACGAAGTCCGAAGGGTGCGTGTGTGGAATTAAAAAGCAAAAACGAGATACGGGCAGGGCAGGCAAAGAGTTTTCTGCAAGAGGATGGAGGGCAGGTTGAAGAGAAAATCACTCAGGATGAGACAGTCAAATCAGCCATGATAAAATGGGCTCAGGATATTGGGTATAACATCATGTTTGAGGACTGGGAAAGGTTATGGACCACCGGAATGAAATTCATGGCATGTAATGCCTTGAAGGAAAATATTATGAAAATGATTTATAGGTGGTACATGACCCCAGTCAAGCTTGCAAAAATATATCACCTGTCTGATAATAAATGTTGGAAATGTAAGGAGGCTGAAGGGACATTCTTTCACCTCTGGTGGACTTGTCCAAAAGTGAAGGCCTTCTGGGAAATGATCTATAATGAGTTAAAAAAGGTATTTAAGTATACCTTTCCCAAGAAACCAGAGGCCTTCCTCTTGGGCATTGTTGGCCAGAAAGTGTTAAAGAAGGATAGAACTTTCTTTATGTATGCAACTACAGCAGCAAGAATACTTATCGCAAAATATTGGAAGACACAAGATTTGCCCACACTGGAAGAGTGGCAGACGCAATTGATGGACTACATGGAACTGGCTGAAATGACTGGCAGAATCCGAGATTTGGGAGAAGAAACAACGGAAGAGGACTGGAAAAAATTTAAGGACTATTTACAAAAACAATATAAGTTGTATGAATGTTAAAAATTTACACGATTCGGAAACTATAGCTTCAGCAATTAGATTTGGGAAACAGGAAATTATATTTTAAGTAAGAAAAGGTCAAAATCTAAGGTAATACTATGTTTAATTTAAGATATAAGTAACTGATGAAAAGTATGTTAAATTTAGAGGTATAGTATTTGAAAAGTACAAAATAAGGTACGAAACAAGGTAATAATTTGCTGATATCTTTATTATAAAGAATGCAGGGTAAGGGAGATGCGAGGAAGTCCAGTTAGTTATATAAAAAATGTGTTGAATGGTTGGTTTTCTTTTCTTCTTTTTCTTTTTTTCTTTTTCTTGTTCTTTTACTTTTTTCTTCAGTGTATGTTTCTAACTTTGTATTTGAAACCTTAATAAAATATTTATAAAAAAAGAAGAAGAGAAAATCCTTTCGCTTTTCTGGGGCTCAGGGAAGTCTCAGAGCCGGAGGTTGGGGAAGGGACCCCCTTTGCTCTGCCCTCTTCTCCCGTCTTAGATTCGCATGGGGGTCCCCGCCCGAGCTTGCCTGGCCACCGGGCCACACAAGGGCCGCGCTCTACGCGGCACACCTTGCTAGCCGCGCAGCTGTCCTCCGCGGCTGCGGAGCGGCCCTGCGCCGGTGCCCAGCCCCTCTGGGCGCCCGCTGCGCTGCCAATGACAAGCGGGCGACGTCGCGGGCGGGGAAGGCGTCGCTTTCTTTCCCGATCTTGCATCCTCCCAGTCTTCCAGCCCTTTTTTGGGTTGGAAGCTCGTCTCGTTCGCCCTTCTCCTTTCTTCACCCTGCGCGCAATTTTCCTCCCTCGTCTCCCTCCTCATTTCTCCTTCCTTCCTTCCTTCCTTCCTGACTGACTGACTGGCTGGCTCGGGCTCGGGCTCGGGCTCGGGCAGCCACAGCGTCGGCGGTGTTGGCGATCGGCGGCGCGGGGGGATGGCCCTCCCGGGGGAGCCGGCACTGCTCAATGGGGTTGCCAAGGAGACAGGCCGGCCGCCCCCCTCCCCCGGCCCGGCGCCCCCCCCGCCGCGCCGGTGCCCGTTATCGAGCTGGTGCGCGCCGGGCGCCCTATAAAAGCCGCGGACGCGCCCACCGCCGCCCGAGATTATTGGGGGGGCTGAGCCCCCCCAAACAAATTTTTGAGGGGGCTCGGGCCCCCTCAAGCCCCATGGAGTCGGCGCCTATGGTCAATAGGCATATTATTCAGGTGCCTAGGGCCTCTAGTGTCTGAGAGCTTCAAAGTATCTCAAGGGGGGGAGGGAGATCTTTGGACCATGCCAACCAAGGTGCCACCCTTTAACAAATGAATACTTACAATAATGCCATTTATAAGAATATGGCTTGCGCATTATATATAGTTTGGGAGGAGGAATACTGCCTGGCAAATGAGGCATAGGCAGAGTTCCAACACACAGTGAAGCTGCCATGTGATCTATTGTATCTCTGTAGCGGGGATACTGATGGTGTAATGTGCTTTGAGTTGTAAAATGGGCATGCAGTGAAGCCATCCCAAATTCATTTCACTATGTGTTACAAAAGTGAAACAAACACAGACTAAACTATGCAGCGCAGCTTTTGCTGGGAGGTGGGGTCATTTTAGCCTACAGGGGAAGAACTGTAGTTCTGAATATTCCCTTCCCCCATCCAAAGTTTCTGTGCAGAGAAAATGAGCATTTCTAGAACCCACTTTCTCCCTGACATCACACTTCTGTTCAGAAAAGCTAAAGTCTCACAAACCACGACTGGACCATGCTGACTGCTTCTTTCTCTATCTCATCCTTACACAAACCCTGCCCTACAAACCACAACCTTCACATTTGTAAATAAGACATTTGTGGCCAGGCGGGGTGGCAGCAAGGACTCTTCACTAAATGAGAGACACTTTCTGTGGGCGATCGCTTTTCCACCTGCCTTGCCCTACCATCCAGTTCTGGGAGCCTTTCCCAGACCATGACTCCGAGAACAGCGGAAGCAGGTGGGAAGAGAGCAGTTCAGGGACAGTTTAAAAAAATAATTTTTATAAGTTGTGTGTCCTTGTTTCTCAGTTTGATCCTTTTACATGGTTTTGTACGTTTAGAGATTTGCTGTTATTTTTTATTGATTATAGATTAGCAATTCTTTATTGTAACTGATAAGAGTAAACTGTTTAATTATTATTTGCTAATGTTTAATTTTACTCTTTATGATTGGAGTCAAATGGATTATTCAATATTGCTTTATTTGATATAAGTGGTTTATTTTAAAGTTACTGTGACTTTTTATATAGGTTCTTTGTTACTATTAATATTTGCTGTTTTATTTTTTTTATTAGGTGTGTTGGAAGCCGCCCAGAGTGACTGGGGCAACCCAGCCAGATGGGCGGGGTATAAATAAATAAATAAATAAATAAATAATCATTATTATAATCATCATCATTATCATTAAAGCCAGAAACGTTCCAGGTAACTGCTCAGAACAAGGACTAGTTTCTGGCGTCTCCTGAATCCCTATGCTACAATTGCTGGCACATGGACTTTCCTTTCCCCTTGATAGGTCCAGTCCATATGGTCAGCTGCTTACATAGGCTATGGAGCAGTTTTCAGCAGCAAATACACTGCCTGTGCAATATACAAAGAAAGCCACATAATAATGTGGAAGAGGCTCTTTTCTTGAGGTTCAGTAGCTGAGCTGGGACTCGAAGCAAAGTTTTCCCCAAACTGAAACTTAAATCTGTTATTGTGCGCTCATTCCTCAATGGTACAGGCATGTGGGGCAAAGTGCAGAGTGAAGCTTATTCTGGTTCCCATTTGCATGGCCTTTAGGTCTTATGAAGGTTTTGGTTTGTCGTTAGTAAGAACAGGAAGCTCCATTTCCAGTTTTAGGAAGAGTCTCTTGACTGCTAGTCACTTATTAATACACTTGAATACTGCAATTTGCTCTACTTCATGAATGCACAACTAGTCCAACGTGATTAATCTGCCCTGCTTAAAACCAAGCATGGAGTGCTGTGCCACATTTTTCAGAGGGCATAGGTTGAGGAAGGCAGAGTATAAATGACTTTTTATCAACATAGAAACAGACAAATACACCCACCCACCCACCCAACTGATTGCATGAGAGTCTTTTATCAGGTTTCTTTGGGCTGGGCGTTCAAGCAGAAGAGAGCTGGCAAATTGCAGCCCACATCAAACAATCTGAATGGCAGAGCCTTGTTTAAAGGCCCATTTGTATTGATTAAATGGAAGTGCCTAATTGCTTATCTGTAAAGATTAATGCAGGAGCAGAGCGAGTCAAGATCCTGGCACTCTCTGCCAGCCCCAGGGACAGCGTTTTCCGTGTATAACACGCAACGTGTAATGAACTGCTGGTTTAAATGCATTTATTTATTCATGGCCATGAGGGTGCAGTGGAACCTGAGGCATCTCTGGCTCAGATCTTGCTGGGAACCGTTTTGAGACCTTGCAGCCAGACCTCAACCCAGAAAACTGGCTATTGCCTCTATTAATGACGCAGCCATGAGACTGGGCCTCTCCTGTGCCTTCCACCACTGGACTGTTTCTGAGCCATTTTACTCACCTCAAAATTGGCTGTTAGGCCAATATTTTTGCATATGAAAATGCCTAAAGGACAGCAGATATGGAGCCAGATTAATATTTCTGGTACATTAATGAAATCCACAGTCCTATTTGCTATTCGTCATCAATGAATACATCACCAATCAATATCATAGTTCCATTCAGTCAGAGATGGGTCTCCTGAGACTCTCCAGTTGTTGTCTCCAGCTCCCATCAGCCCCAGCCAGCATGGCCTGTGATCAGGGATCATGGGAGTTGTAGTCCAGGAACATCTGCAGGGCCAAATGTTAATGCCACCCCTGCATTAAGTTCTTAGAGCACAGCATTTTTGTTTTTCATTTATCAAAAACTGTCCCGAGAACATTTTGTTATTGAGCAGCCTAGGAATGTGCTAAATAATTTTTTTAAACAAACGTTTGTCTGAATTTTTGTCTGTTCTGTTCTGGAAACTCCAGATCGGCAATAGTGTGCAAGGAGGCAAAATGGCTTGGGCTGGTCCTGGGTCTTTCCACATGCACAGTCATTTCCACAGATTATTATTTTTTTAATCTTCTTTTTCTGTTACAGTGATACCTTGGGTTAAGAACTTAATTCGTGCCGGAGGTCCGTTCTTAACCTGAAACTGTTCTTAACCTGAGGTACCACTTTAGCTAATGGGGCCTCCTGTTGCCACTGCGCCGCTGCCACACGATTTCTGTTCTCATCCTGAAGCAAAGTTCTTAACCTGAGGTACTATTTCCGGGTTAGTGGAGTCTGTAACCTGAAGCGTCTGTAACCTGAGGTACCACTGTATTTGCTTTCTGTTTTTAAGCTCAAGGAAGAAACTTGCATGGAATATGCTGGGAAGGTTGTGGTTTCACCTTTTCTGCATCCTGCTGTATTTCTGCTGCATTCCCCCTTGGTGCCTGTCTCCAGAAGAGACAGAGGGAAAGTCTAACTCAGCAATTTCCATGAAATATACTCGGTGTCGAGAGTGGGTTTCATGCTCTTTATTCGGCCCATAGTGGTGAGGAGGAATGGAAGTTCCCCCAGAATGTTTGCTTATATACATTATTTACACAATGGGCCCCACGTGATTGGCTAATTCCGGGATTCTTCTGTAGGCCAATCAGGTTGCGGATTCACTTCCACCTGGAGCTGGATTGGGTGGCTCCTGTGGACCAACCAGACTGCTGCATTCTGGATCCTATTATTCTAGGACCAATCAGACTGCTGCATTTTGGATCCTATTCAACTCATTACATAACATTCCGCTTCTGCTCTTTCTTGCAACAGGAGAGAAGTGAGTGGCTTCTCCTCTTTGGCCTGCCTCTGCTGATTCTGCCACAAGCCCCGGCCACTCCAGGTATGGAGCATCTTGCCCTGTCGCCACAGCCAGCAGAGTGCCCTGCCTTCTCCAGGAACAGCCTGCCTGCTTGCTTTGCATCCATCACTGTCAACAAGTCTCTGCTCAGCTGCCGCTCTAGGCAGCCTTCCAAAAAAGCAGCCGCTGCCAAAGGTGCAAGGAACAGGCTGATGCATATGGACAGCCCTTCCCCTCAGCCTTCTGTGCCTGTAGTTATGTCACTCTCCGGCTCTCTGACTTTGACGGATGCCAAAGCTGTGCAATCTAATAAATGTCACATTACTCACTCTCTCCTGGCAAGCTCTACGTCTGTGGCCTGTTACTCATTCCTCTCTCATGATTCACCTGCCAAAGCCCTGGCGGTTGGCCACTTGCTGATTGTCGGTAGACAATAGACCACAGGCTTCTCCCTCGTTCTCTACCTGTGGTCATTTCTGTTGCCCTTTTTGGTTCCTGAGCAGCTTCGGAAGCTCCCTGCCATCACTTCCTGCCAAGCAGAGGTAATTTACACCAACCCCCACATTTCCTCTCTAAGGCAAGCTTTATTGCTCACCCCCAATCTTGCATTTTGGATTTTATTTTCAGGGTGGATATGTAGGCCTGATCATGCGGTGCTGAGGAAGAGACAAAGCTGGGAGGAAAGTGTGGGGCAGTCATGGAACGGACTATACCCACGGGTCAGCAACCTTTTGAGGTCCATGGGCACGTTTGGATTTTTGAGCAAGGCCTGTGAGTGCCACTCCCTCTAGCCACTTCCGGTAGAATCAATCTGAGTCTTGAAAAGTACATAGAGTTGACAGAGGAAGTTGGAAAGAGTGTAATTTCTCCAGCTTCCTCCTTCAACTGTACTTTTCAAGGAGAAAAAAGGCAACCATTCCATGACTAGGGGATAGTGAGTATGGGAGAGGAGACTCAGATGTTTTGTGGAACCAGGGAAAGACTATGAGGGCAACATTGTGCCCAGGGGTGCCACAATGGCAATCCCTAGGCCAGGCATAGGCAAACTCGGCCCTCCAGCTGTTTTGGGACTACAACTCCCATAATCCCTGACCACTGGTCTTGTTAGCTAGGGATCATGGGAGTTGTAGTCCCAAAACAGCTGGAGGGCCGAGTTTGCCTATGCCTGCCCTAGGCTATGCAGCGAAGCTGAAACAGAGCACATGCTTTACAGTTGTTGTTTTAAAAGGAAAGAAAAACTGACCCCCCCTTTTTAAATTGGCTTTTCAAATTAAAGTTTTTCAAGTACATATCCAACGTACAACATCACAACAAGATTCCAGAGAATCTCTTGGACTTCCCTGCTCCCTTTTGTGGGACTTATTGTTAGTCATTTCCTGCATCTTTTATAATAATCCAAACATTTTACATCTCCATTATATCCAAAATTCACCATTAAACTACAAGTGTTATTCCAGTCCTACCATCGATTTTAACTGTTAACAATGGTTTTTAAGATAAATTATAAATTCCCCCCATTCCTTATTAAAATGTTGGTCTTCCTGATTTCTGATTCCACCGGTCATTTTTGCCATTTCAGCATAATCCATCAACTTAATCTGCCATTCTTCTCTGGCCGGGACTTTTATCTTCTGCCCATCTCTGGGCCAATAACATCTGCGTATGTATGTGGTCGCATACATAAATAATCTTTTCTGCTCCATTGGGATTTTCTGGTCTATGAACTACCAAATGGACCTTGGAGAGTTTGGAATGACCACCACACAGAGAATTCTTGTAATAGCATCTTCCCATGGTCAGAAGGGTCCCCTGCTGGGAAAGGTCTGCTTTCTGCTCTCTGTTCTCATCCTCTGTGTCCTTTCTCTGTCCCTCCACTAGTGCCATTCTCTACCTTTTTGCTTACCAGCAGTGGCGTAGCGTGGGGGGTGCAGGAGGGGGCCGGCCGCACCGGCCGCAACATCTGGGGGGGGGGCGCTCGCACTCGCAGCTCTCTGCCCCTACCTGGCTCACTCACTCTCTCTCACTGCAGTGCTGGCTGTGCGAATCCGATCCGAGCCGCTGGGTCGCCGCCCACTGTGGAGGGGGTGGGAGCCAGGCGTGCGGTGCGGAGAGAGAGCGAGGGACTATCTGGGGGAGGGACAGTGCAGCGGCCGCCCAGCGCAGCGCTGAGCGCGGGAGAGAACCACACCAGCCCAGCCCAGGCAGCAGCAAGAAGAAGCTGGCAGTGCCGGCAGGTTAGGGGGCGCAAATTACTTGCCTTGCCCCGGGTGCTGACAACCCACGCTACGCCGCTGCTTACCAGCCATAGCTCTGCTACCACCCTACTCCTTGTACTGCAGAATACAGATTTTGGCCAGCAGAGTCCTGAAAAAATGCTTGGTCAGAATACAGATGAACACTCTTCAAGTCTGGAGAATGAAACATAAGAATCTAAGTAGAGCCCTGATGGCTCACCTAGTCCATCACCCTCTTCTCATAGTGACCAACCAGATCCTCCCAGAAAGTTGACAAGCAGGACCTGAGAATGCAAGAATGTACTTTTTCAGGATTCTGAAGTTCAGGCTAGCCCATAAAATTAGATTTTTCTCTCTCTCCATTGGATCTGATTTCGATAAAAATCTTCCTTGCAGATGTACTCTGATGTCATGAAATGCAATAGGCTCAGGTCTGGAAGCAGGAATAAATTGTGTGGCTTTATCTATGCTGGGCAAATGCACTATGTCCAGGACAGTTTGATCTTTGCAAGGTGCTTTGCGTGCAAAAATTATGAAATGGAATATCCAGAGGGTAATGCAAGAGAAATGACTCTATAGCTGTGCTAAGTGGCGAATTCAGTTTCTGTGCCAAGAACACCCCCTATTGCGTACTAAACAACAGATTCACCAGTGCATGGATCTGTTGGAAGTTCTGATGCTGAATCCAGCTTTTTTTCCAGGTGTGCTTTTGGCAGTTGTTTATGTTGGGATTATTTCTTCCGAAGGCCTCTGAAGGTGAGTTTATGGCAGGGCCCACTTTAAATATGTTGCTGCTTGAAGTGGTAGCTGGTTGTGGGGGGGGGGACTGCCACTTCCCTGACCTCTGGTTGGGGTTCCCGGGGGCAGAAGGTTAGGGGCAAAGCAGCTGCAAAGTCGGCATGGTGCAAATGCACCAGCAGGAGTGCTGAATTGGAACCGCCTGTGTATTTACACTACACCAATCTTGCCTATGCCTCCTCACCTCTACCCCCTACCTCTTTGTAAGCAGCAGCAACACAACTAACCAGAGGTCAGTGGAGCATTAGTGCCCCACCAAGACTTTATGAAATGGTGCACACCAGCCCTATCTCCTGTATTGGCCATACAAAAGTTGATTGGATAGGCAGTGGGATATTATTCCAACACTGATTACAGCACAACAGCCTAGCTTAGGACAGGCTATGCATGGCACAAACAGCTGTAGCGTCTAACTTCTTGTCCCCCTCCCACTTCCCAGCATCTGCCACCTGAAGTCAGGGTCATCCCTAGGAGAGCATAAGGCTTGGGACAAATTGTGTAGCTTGGGTGACTTAGATTGACGTAATCTCTAAAGTTTTTGGCATTCAAAGGCTTTATTCATGCAGGAACTATTTATAGGATGAGTGGAGATGAGACAGAAAATATCAGACAATTCCTATCTTTCCTCAGAATTGTGCACTTTGTGCACCTATGAGAAATTCTGATAGACTTGTGACAATGCCTTGTCAAAGAGTAGCATTAATCTGAACGTTATAGCACCCCTCCCACCAGATGTTAGTAACCTTGCACACTGAGATCTGGAAGGATCATTATGATACCAATGCTGTATCACATGGTTTCAGATAACTCCTATATTTGGGCATAGAAAGCTATCTTACACCAGGTCAGACTATTGGGTAGGGATGGAGGAGCAATTTGATTCTGTTCACATTTAAATGTGAACCTACCAAACTTGAACTTTCTAAAACAATGCGTGAACCAAAACACAGCCATCCTTTGAAATTTGAACTTCTCTGAATTTTGCAATGCAGATCGCCAGTCAAGTAGTATGTAAAAAAAGGATGCATATACTAGGTTAAAGCATGGATAAAAGGGCATGTAATAATGAAAATAATATGAAAAAATGCATAATAACAAAATAGCATTGCCAAAATGTCTACAGTATATTAGGCTAAGTTGTGTATAAAAAGATATATACTATGAGAAATTTGCACAAAAATGCTAATAAATTTTCATGAGGCCTTCAAAACAACAACAAAACAAAAAACCCAGAACCCAAGCTTACATGGAAATGTAGAGAACTGAAGACTGGAAAAATGAGAAACTAAGAGAAACCAAAACTGTAATATTTGCCCACCCCTGCTATTAGGCTAGTACTGTCAACTGTGGCAGGCAGGGTATCTCTTCAGGGTTATCAGGCAGAGGTCTGTCTTATTCTCAGACATTTTTCTGCAGATGCCATGGATTGAACCTGGGAGCTTCTGCACACAAAGCATATGCTCTACAGCCGAGCTATAAGCCTCTGATATACTGTACCAGACTCTCCATCTCCTCCCTGCATCCATTAATATGAAGGCTCTCCATACAGGAGCAGAGTATTAATCATGATCATACTGGGTCCAATAATAAAATGCAACCAATGCAGTTTGTGATGAGAATTTGATGCTGAGGATGGGTAACTGCCTTCCCACTGTCTCTGTGCTGTGCCAGGGCCTGGAAGACAGCCCATCTTAGGACTCTGCTGTCCCTTAACCCACCCCAGATATCTCCAATAACATCCTGCAGAAACCGAACTGTTTGAAAAGCCATTCTGACATGCAGTTAAATCAAGTCAGAAAGGGCAGATTCTGTAGACATGCAGTCACTGGACCTGAGAGAATTCAGAGGTATGAAGAGATAATGTTATGCCAGAATCATGAGTACGTGGGAGGTGGGAAATGTGATCTTTGATGATTCAGTTTTAAATTTCCTACTGCTTTGGTTCCCTCTGGTGGCTGCGGGATGTGATTTCATGGTACAGGAATGTAAGCAAGGGGCTGGCTGCTTTCAAATATTGTGACTTCCCTACACAGGGTGCAAATTTCACAGGCCTCACATGTCATAACAATCCCAATCAGCCACATAGACTGGTGAAGGACAATATAGGCTGGAGTTCTGACATTTTGTGTGAATTGAAGTTTCTGAAACAAGTCATTCTCAACAGGGACACCTGTAGAGGCATCCCTGACACCTGCAGAGCCCTTTGCCCTGAATTTAGTCTTCAGAGACAAATTTAGTTGTAGCCAATATAACAATACAGTGGTGCCCTGCAAGACGAATGCCTCGCAAGACGAAAAACTCGCTAGACGAAAGGGTTTTTCGGTTTTGCGTTGCTTCGCTAGATGAATTTCCCTATGGGCTTGCTTCGCAAGATGAAAACGTCTTGCGCTTTTTTTTAAAAGCCACTTGAAGAGGCGCAGTTGCGACGGACTGTGCTTCGCAAGACGAAAAACATCGCAAGACGAAAAGACTCGCGGAACGAATTATTTTCGTCTTGCGAGGCACCACTGTATAACAGATTGCCATGTGTACTTGGTTGCACTATGTGTGTGGTGCCCACAACAGCGTCTCCAGTTTGCAAATGTGTCCACACGCCCCAGAAAGGTTGATCACTCCTGATGTACCACCTACATCAGGATCATATGTCCTTACCAGCATTATTTGCCCCCCAAATCAAACCAATTATTAAAACTATTACTAATCAATCAGTTATCAAATAGGTATAATTGTTTAATCACAGGACTTTTTAATACACCAAATCTAATCTATGCAAATCTAAATCTATGTTTCCATGTTTTTGCAACCATGATTTTGTACCCTAAGGGAAGATGAGCTAAAGCATTGGTTCCCAAACCTATTTGGCCTTGGCTGCAGTTGAAGACAACATGCGTGTTGGCTTAGGCAAGAACTCTGAATGCAGCCAGAGGTCCCCTCCCCTCCCCCCTTTTCCCTGCAGCATTTCCAACAACTGATGAAAAGACAAGCCACCACTGTGTGTAAAAAGGAGTATGGGCTTATCCACACTTACCTTTCCTTCACTCTATCCAAGTGCCTTCCTTCCTTCCTTCCTTCCTTCCTTCCTTCCTTCCTTCCTTCCTCTCTTTCTTTCTTTCTTTCTTTCTTTCTTTCTCTCACTCCAGAGCTTTCCCTGTGAAAACCCACTCTTTAAAGCTCAATTGGAGCAAACAGCAATCCACAAAAAACCCCAAATTGACATTTGCTCATGTTGAGTGCTAAAGAGGGAAAGCTTCGGGACAAAAAAACCCCCAACGTTCAGGCTCAGACTCAGAGCTTTGGACCTGTGCCTGGAAAGAGTGGGGCAAAAGTTAAGTGTGGATAAGCCCTGTGTCTGGTGCTGGAGCAACAAAACTGTCAAAGAGCAGATCTGGTTCTTTCCATGACTCAACCAGTCTTTGGACCTCAGCCCTTCTCTTTATTTTTTTTTTAAATATTTTTATTAAATTTCCAGATACAAATTAAGAAACATACACTGAAGAAGGAAATAGAAGAACAAGAAAGAAAAAGAAAAAAGAAAAAACCAACCTTTCATAACATTCTTTATATAACTAACCGGACTTCCTCACATCTCCCTTACCCTGCATTCTTTATAATAAAGATATCAGCAAATTATTACCTTGTTTCATATCTTATTTTGTACTTTTCAAATACTATATCTCTAAATTTAAGATACTTTTCATCAGTTACTTATATCTTGAATTAAACATAGTATTACCTTAGATTTTAACCTTTTCTTTCCTAAAACATAATTTCCTATTACCCAAATCTAATTGCTGAAGCTGTAATTTCCGAATCGTGTAACATTTTAACATTCATACAACTTATATTGTTTTTGTAAATAGTCCTTAAATTTTTTCCAGTCCTCTTCCATTGTTTCTTCTCCCAAATCTCGGATTCTGCCAGTCATTTCAGCCAGTTCCATGTAGTCCATCAATTGCGTCTTCCACTCTTCCAGTGTGGGTAAATCTTGTGTCTTCCAATATTTTGCAATCAGTATTCTTGCTGCTGTAGTTGCATACATAAAGAAAGTTCTATCCTTCTTTAACACTTTCTGGCCAACAATGCCCAGGAGGAAGGCCTCTGGTTTCTTGGGGAAGGTATACTTAAATACCTTTTTTAACTCATTGTAGATCATTTCCCAGAAGGCCCTCACTCTTGGACAGGTCCACCAGAGGTGAAAGAATGTCCCTTCAGCCTCCTTACATTTCCAACATTTATTATCAGACAGGTGATATATCTTTGCAAGCTTGACTGGGGTCATGTACCACCTATATATCATTTTCATAATATTTTCCTTCAGGGCATTACATGCCGTGAATTTCATTCCGGTGGTCCATAACCTTTCCCAGTCCTCAAACATGATGTTATACCCAATATCCTGAGCCCATTTTATCATGGCTGATTTGACTGTCTCATCCTGAGTGTTCCATTTAAGCAGCAAGTTATACATTCTCGAAAGTACCTTAGTCTTTGGTTCAAGCAATTCTGTCTCTAGTTTCGATTTTTCCGCCTGGAATCCTATTTTTTTGTCCAGTTTGAAAACCTCTTGAATTTGAGCATAATGTAACCAATCTCGCACCTTATTCTTTAATTTTTCTAAACTCTGCAGCCTCCAATTGTCTCCAATTTTTTCTATTATTTCCCAATATTTCGGGCAGCCGGCTTCCATATTGGGTTTTTTTCGGGCCTTTTTTCGGGCCTTAGCCTCCAAGCCCTTCTCTTTAGCTCCCCTTTCCCGCTTGAAGCAAAGGGCAACAATGCAAAGTGTTGGGTTGGTTGGCAGTGGTGATGATTTACATCCCTGCTTGCTGTATCCACCCAAACTAGTCTGGTCACTTGTGATTGTACAGTATCGCTAGCTTTCATTTCAGTAGCATTTTCTGTGGGGAAACCTCTCTACATAGGAGCCAGCTCCAGGGGGACATGGGTGTCTGGGCACCCACAAAGTCAATGAAAAAAGCCTGCAGGTGGCAACGGAGCTGCCTCTGAGAGAGAAGCAGTTCAGCTCCACCCTCCACAGCCAGGCAGCGAGGCACCCTTGGCGGGGAGGGAGGCTTGGACGTGGAGGCAGAATCTCTTTGTCTCTGAGCCCAAGCCCCTCCCTGTGGAAAAGAGTGCCTTGCTGGCTGCAAAGAGGAGCCACTGCTGGCCACTGCAATGCGGACGTTGCACATCTGCGTTGCAGTGGCCGGCACCCATAATCCTGAGGGCAAGATGGCACCCCTGCCTCCCCAAATTTCATGTGCTGCCTCTGCATATTTGTTCAGGAGTGCTACTGGATTCAATGGAGATTACTCTCAGAAAAGTGTGCATCAGATTTCAGTCTCCGTCTAATGAAAACTGTGGGAATGTTCAGGGAGGCAGGGGCAGATATATTGTTTAATTATATCCTTCCCAACCTGTCTTAACAAGTTCTACAATTTAGCAGAGTAACATTCCCCTTTTAAAACTTACACAGCGGATAGGTTTGCCAGGCTTGCATAAGCCTCTAAAATAAGTTTCCTTGTAATTCCCCTTTTCTTCCCTCCTAAAAAAGAATAGACACAACACAGTCTTGTATAAAAGAGTTTACTCACATTCTGTTCACAGCGGGATCCCAGAAGGCAGACTTAGGTCACAAAATATATACACGCAATAAAGGAGATAGTTCCTTTGTCCTCTCTTGGCTGGAAGTCAAGAGAGCATCTCAGGCTAAGGAGATGTTGCTTCTTCAAGGAATAGAGTCAGAGAGAGAGGGATGGCAGCCTCCCCTGTGCTATTTTCTTACCTGCACAGGTGAGGTCACGCCCACCTCTGGTCACATGTAGAGGAAGTTTGTCCCAGCCCAGGAGGAAACAGGAAGTTCCGACTGGGCTGGTCCAGACACCCCCTTTTTATGTCCACTCTAGGAATGTTGTATTTGACAGCTCTGTGTTTCACACCCCACAAAAACATTGTCAAAAGTTATGCTAACACACTCAGGCCTAGCCAGAGGTCTTTGTGGATAATCAGCAGCTTGTGCTCATAGGTCTCCAAACATGCATGAGGACAAATGGCCTGATTCAGTATAGGACCCTTGCTATGTTTATCACAACATATTTTCAGAACTGAATTTGGCTCCCTTGAGTGCATTCCCACAGGGGGTCCTGCATTTTTCTTTTGTGGATGAGAAAGCAGAGTAGAGAGGAGGGTTTTTGTTTTGTTTTGTTTTTTGGCAGCTCCCAAACCGCTATTTCACTATAAAAGAAATACATTTTAAAATCAGACAATTGGTCAGTGACCTCCTGGCTTTGGAGCTGCCTCCAAGGAAGCACAAAGATTCAAAAACGAAAGTAAATAAAATGCAATGAGTTCTAGTGAGTGATACTACCTACAAATAACTAATAAAACCATCTAATGGAAATAACAACAAAAAAATCAATTACAAAATGTCAGAGGAAGCCATGAAATGGAATTGAAGGAGGTGGGTGGGTAGATGGTGGAGTTTCTCTTAGGAACAGCACCACAGCCTGCCAATGATATTGGTGCAAACAGAGTGTACCATATCTGTGTGTGTGCAAGGCTAGAAATGTGCTCTTTGTGTGCTGCATTTTGGAGATTGCTATCCAGCATCTGTATTCCTAGAATGAAAGCTCAAAAGTTAAAAAAAATGAATTTGGGCAAATATGAAACTAATGTGAAATACGAATGGTGAAACATCGCCATCACAAACGTGAGAGCTGTCTCTTGCAACCTGGTCAGTGAAAGAGGAGTGGTGGGGATAGTGAAAGAGTAAAAAAATAAATTGTCTCAGATGTGGAGATACATTTGGGGACAACAAACTGAACTATTCTTTCGAATCTCGGCGCAAAAGGGGAAGAGGCGTATTCTTCCAAATGCACGCGCTGAACTGCCTGTAACACAAGCCCAGAATATAGTCCTTACTGGACTGGAGAACCAACTAGCTGAATCCATGCACCTGCTTCTGCCAGTATACAAGTGGAGAAGTTGTAAGAATTTCCCATCATTAGCACAGCGCTTCTGAAGCTTGCTCTCAATAACAAGAGCTGAAAACCAAAATGTCTGTTCCCATCATAGATTTGTCATGGTGCATGGGTTGGTTATATGTGGGTGTTTTTTTAAAAAAACTATTATACAAATTTTTTTTTAAAGGAAAGAGACAGCTAATGTGCCTGTAACAGGATCTTTTTAATGGACTGAAAATCAAAAGAAAAACTGAGAAGAAACCAAAATAAGTGTACTTTTTTTTGGAGTTTTATTGCAGGAGTATTCTGCAACATGTTCTTGACACAATAGTGGTGCCTTTGTGGTGGATTTATTCTGCTTTATTAATTAGTTGTTGTGCTTCCCCAATGTTATTGACATCTGGAGGGGAAATAGCACAACTAAAATGAAACAATTGCCCCCTCCGCTACAAAAAATATACAGTTTGGGGTATGAGCAGGTCTAGGATTTTAGGAGGATGCTACAGGAAAGGCACTGAATGCAAATGAAGCAATATGACAGCCCCAAAACTTTTGCAGGTACAGCTAGTATTCTGTCATAGCAATGTTCAATAATCTACAGAGCTGTGTCTCAAATTATAGTTTGCCAGCCAGCTTCCAGTTTGATCCTTGGCTTATTGATGGAGAACAGGGCTGTCCCTATCATGAGACAAGGCGAGGCAACTGCCTCAGGTGGAAGGATCCATAGGGGCAGTAGATCTGGTCTCCAAGGCTGTATTACCTATTCCTGCTGCTGCTGCAGTGGCAGTCACGGCTGTGGCACGCTCCTTAGAAGCTGGATCTGCCTCTGCCTCTTGGCAAATAGGAGACACTACTGCTCCCCCCCCCTCAGAGTCTCCTCCTTCGGGGTCTCCTGCGCTGGGCACCCACCTAGTGCAATTCAGAGTTGGGCCTCCCCCATCTGCCTGGCCACCTTTGATTCCCACTTCAACCATTGGGTAAGGTTGCTTTGATTCCTCCCCCTTGTTCCCTATCTAGACCTTCACTCACCCTTCTTCCCTGACTGGAGGGGGGCACCATTTTGTGGTTCACCTGAGGAGCCGAAATGTCTTGGGCCAGCCCTGATGCAGAATGAATGTGAAGGGGGAAATAAGTCCTAAAATAAGTGGAACAAGCATGAGTTTTACAACTGGATAAGGAGAGAAATGATACACTGCGTCCACTGTTCCAACTTTGAAGGGAAGACCTTGACAGATGGTTTTCTTTTCAGAAAAACTGAACTACGCAGCGTCTGCTTTGACAAAGAAGGAAAGCTGTAATGAGGCATTTAGTGGCGGTGACCGTATCAAAGGAGGCAGGTCCCATCTAGGGTAACAAACGAGCATGTCAAAGACTATTTGGGTCAATCTGCATGAATTCAAGTCAGCAGAGCCTGATGATTGTCACACAAACACACATATGAAAAATCAAGAAGAAAGGGCAGAAACCAATGCATAAGCCAATGGAAGAAGGAACTGCAGACCTGTTTGCCTGAGTCTAGCAGATCTTAGAAGACCTTAGAACAATCCATATATTTACAAGCATGTGGTAGAAAAGAATTGGCAGGGAATACAGGTGACATATCTACCAGTTGTTGATGTCTGCTCCTCAGGATATCTTTTATTTGCAAAAGCTGAGGAGTAGTAGCTTCACTCTCTGGAGCTGGTAAGATCGTCTGGCGTCATGTGTTCAGTTTGGGCAACAAAGTTCAAGAAGGCAATTGCTGACGCAGTTGCAACCTCATCTGCGGGGAACAATTTTCTTTTTTAACCCCCAATCCCTTCAGAAAAGGACAAAATAAATGGTTGTAATCATTTAATTAGATCTTAGGAATAGCTTTGCAGATTGCCTATTTTTTTCTTACCCTAATGCTATCATACCCAAGTGCATCCAATTTCGTTGCACTTGTGCAATGTTGCACTAGTGTAATGACAATAAAATCTATCTATCTATCTATCTATCTATCTATCTATCTATCTATCTATATGGAAGGGTACATGGGAGAATTCTGCATTAACCCTCAATATCTGCATTTGTCTGGAGGCAATGTGGCCAGGACCCAATGAACTCATGCACAGGGGAGAATTGTGCACACACCTGGAGTTTCTGCGAAGTTTTTTTCTAGTGAAGCTGCTTGCACTGCAGAAGAGGCAAGCTGCTTTTCAGAGTAGTTTAAGAAAAACTGAGAAGCAGAATGCCTCTTCTGCTATGTGGTAGGTCTTTGTATTTCCAGCATCTTCCCATTTTATTTATTTATGATCAAATAGGAATATGTCCCTGGAACCAGCAGTGTTTCCTTGACCACAGAAGAATCACTGCTTTAAATATAGGATGGGGAGGATTGATTGGCATAGCTGTCAACCTTCCCTTTTTTGCGGGAAATTCCCTTATTCCAGGGCCGTTTCCCACTGCTTCCCACAGCTATCCCAGATGGTTAGATATCCCATAGACTGTCCCCGGGACTGATGAGGCTGCTGATCCCTTATTTTCAAATCTGAAAGTTGACAGCTATGTTGATTGGCCCAGTATGATTCTATAGTTATAAAACCTTTGCCCACACTGCTATATATGAACAAACCCCACAAACAGCTGCACATGAAGTCCAGCTGTTGAGATGCAAATTTGCCCTTTCTGTGTCCCTCAAGATGTGTCCTTTTGGGGTTGGGTTGTGGCACCAAGGAGTGCTCGGAAGTCACAGGGAGTAGCAAGAGGTACGTTCCCCCTGCAAGGCGAGCGAAGAGTGGAGAGGAGGACAGACCAGCGCTCTGATTGCTTGCCTCTGCTTTCGTATATTAGGCAGCCAGTGCTTTTGGCTGGGAGCCCAGACAGGGCTTTTGTAATCAAAACATGATCTTGTATGCTGTGCAGCCAGTACTGAGAAAGGCCGTCTGATGGCTCTCCTCTTTTAGCTCTGCTGTGGAATCCGCCAAGCTTCACCTCTGATGTCCAAAATGCACCGATCTGTGAGTGCTGCCTTTGTTGTAAGTGGGAGGGATGTGGGGGAGTCAGCCTTGCATTCAGCAAAGCCAAGAAATGACTTCTTCTTCTTCTTGCCTTTCCCCTTTTGCACTGTGTTGTCATTTTGGGGTGCTTCGCTTTCGGCCAGCAGATGTGTATCTGAGAGATGTGGGAGGGCAGAAAGGTGCTTTTTTTTTTGTACAGCAGGTTAGGATGTGACCAGGTTAGGATGTGAACATCCTTCAGGAGGACATCAGCTTCCCTCCCTCCACCTCCCCGCCGCCACAAAGGAGGGGACGGGACGGAGAATTTAAAACAACAACAACAACACAGAATGTTGGGTAATGATGGACACTTCCCATCCCAAAGACCGGGAGCTTGGTGCTGCCTCGAGCAGCACAAAGGCCGGGCATGTTTACGAGAGCACTAGTGCATTGGCTAAGATGACAAAATGCTGGGTTGAGAGGCCCTCTCTTCCCCCATCCCCCAGGCTTTCTTTATCTCCTGAGCGCTGCTTCTTTTCTGAGTCTTTCATATCATAAATAGCTGACTTTGAAAGCGGCAGGTGGGGGGTGGAATCCTGTAGCCAGAGCCAAGATCTGCGAGAAAATCCCATCCACCAAGAACTGGCAGCAAGTGGGTGAACTTGAAATGTTGGATACAATGCCAACACGCCCCCCCTCGCTGCCACCACCCTCCATGAAGCTTCACTATCCTACCCCCCCTTGCTTTACTTAGCCCCTCCTTTTCTGTTTCATTTTGACAGAGAAAGATATCCATGCATGTCTGATTCTCCCTCCCCTTCTCCTCTCTCATTGGGCTCTCTGTTTTCCAAGCGAGCAGGAACGCCTTCTGATTCACAGCCACTGCACGTTTCTTCTGCTAAAGCCATTTATAACTCCCCCTGAACTAGTCACTGTGGCATACGGGTACCTCACTCCCCAGAAGAGCTTTTATGCTGGAGAGAGGGCGTAAGGGGCGTCCCTTTCCATCCCAAAGTGGCAGCAGAGTCGACATTCTTTCCAGTAGCTTGGCAGCGGAAATATACCCTCTCGTTACTGACTGGCTGCAACTCAGCAGCAAACAGCCAGGAAGAAAATCGCTGACCACGCTGCAACGTGTTGGTCCATTTTCACCAGTGAATCAGTCTGTGTGCCAGCCATCAGTCAGGCCTCAAAGTGCTGCTTTGCAGTTTTGGGGCCATTCAGCTAGGCTTTTGTTGCTGCTGTGCTACTGCTCTGTGTGTGTGTGTGTGTGTGTGCGCGCGCGTGTGCAAGGAAAGGAATCTCTTCTTCAGCCCCAAATCTTGGAGATATTTGAAAAAGAACAGTGAGTGTGGCCTGCAACAAAATGTTGCAGCAAACCCTCACCATGCACTCCAACAGTGATGATAGGAGTTGTGGTCCTACAACATACAGATGGCACCACTTTGGCTCCCTCTGCTTAAGACTTTCTTGCTTGTTTTATTTGACTACTATTCACTATTCCGGGTGTTCTGGTGACCAAGACAGTGGTATAAAACTTAAGTTTTGTTAACGTACATACACACACAAAAATCAAAGCGTTATGTTAAGTTCCAGCCACATTTCACCATGAATGTTATCCCCATTGGAGTGGAATCTAGACACATATAAAAAAAAGTTGCGAAAATGCTTTTTTTAAATAAACGTTTTGAAAAAATATATTGAATTTGCCATAGCTCACTATCGCCATCTAGTGTCTCATTTGTATAATGCACTTTACAACACACTTAAAAACGTTTTATTTGCAGCTGTATAGCTGAATCCTGGAAATGAAAGTGGGGCTGGTGGGAAATCTTATACCAATCAGAGAAATACTACTACTACTACTACTACTACTAATAATAATAATAATAATTTATTTATACCCCGCCCATTTGGCTGGGTTTCCCCAGCCACTCTTCCCATTTGAAAAGTCTTTCAAATCATGTAGATAAACTAAGGTGACATATATGAGATTCTCAGGCAGTCATCCAGACCTACTTTGTAGCTTCAGCACAGTGGCGGCATAGTGTATCTTTTAATTTTTTTACTAATAGCTACATAACCTGACTCTTCAAAAACTGGACTTTGATGCCCTGCATTCTTTGCCAGTTTGAGCATTGTTGTATCTTAATATTTTCACTAAAAGGTGTATTGCAAGGGCAAAACATTGGCCCTGCCCGCACCATACATTTAAAGCAGTATCATACCACTTCAAACAATCATTGCTTCCCTCAAAGAATCCTGGCAACTGTAGTTTGTTAAAGGTGTTGAGAGTTGTTAAGAGACCCCTTTTTCCCTTCACAGAGATGGAGTTCTCAGAGTGGTTTAACAACCAATCCCTCTTCACAAACAACTCGGAGAATTGTAATTCTGTGAAGGGAAATAGGGGTCTCCTAACAAATCTCAGCACTCTTTACAAACTACAGCTCCCAGAATTCTTGTCGGGGGTGGGGAGTACGAGATATGGTCCTCATTTATTATTATTATTATACATGCTGTATTATGTCTACCTGGTTTTTATCCCAATGTGGCTCTTGGAAGATTGCCCATGAGGGAATATGACCCTTCGGCTGAAAAAGCCCCCCTCCTGCACTGGAGACAATGGTTTGACTCAACTTATTACATTCCTAGCATATGTTGCTATTATATGGCTTTATTAAATGACTTGAATAACCAAGCTCTGCCCAGTTTAGCAAAGGATTCTATGGAATGTGGCTTGGTCACTGCACATTTTTGTAACACACACAATTAAAGGAGTGTATTTCAGAATCCACATTGCACTGATTCCAGGGCTGGCCCACCCATGAGGCAACGTGAGGTGACTGCCTCAGGCGGCAGGATCCACCAGGGCAGCAGATCCTGATGTTGATCCCCCCCCCCTTAATCCTGATATAGACCTCCCCGCTTCTTCCCTGGTTGCCATTTTGGAGTCTGCCTCAGGTGCCAAAATAGCAGCCCTGTCTGATTCCATTCTGCCTCCATAGCCCCTAGCTTCCCCCCTGATTATGTATGGAACTTACTTGCCCACACAAAGGTGACATACCAGTCATTAGGAACCCCGAAAATTCTGGCCAGGTTGGATCCAAATCTAATTTAAACAGTTTTGCAAAAGTGTAACACCCCTGCCTCTCTCGACTGAATTTCCAAAGCTACCCACCCACTCTCTTTGCCTAGACATTTGATGATGATAAAAGAACCCACTATTTTCCTCACCTCGGGGTGGGGGGGTGGGGATATTTCTCATAAGGAAAATTTGCATCTTAGGCTTAAACTGAGTCAGCATCCATTCATCCAGGTTCATTATAAAAGTCTGTAGCTGTATTATTAGAAGCTAGGCCTGTAATTAAATAAGGGATTAACATGTGAAATTTGGCCCTTATCCCAAAGTTTGCTTACCCTAAAGATGCCTTTTCCAAACTTCTGCTCTCTGAATCAGTGGTTCCCAAACTTTCCCCCCTCCACAGATCATTTGAAAATGGTTGAGGGTCTTGGAAGACCACGCAATGCTTTTCCTACCTGTTGCAGCAATTGTAATTCCATAGAATTCAAATCGTGATACAATAAAATAAAATATAAGCCAAAAAAAGAAGCAAAAAATACAATAAAAATCATTATGAATATTCAATGTGATGGTTGTGCCATCTTCTATTTTCAACCATAAATTCACTTCATTCAGTAGACCACCTGAATGACGCCTGGGGACCACTGGTGATACATAGACCACAATTTGGGCACCGCTGCCCTAGATGCTTTGAACTAGAGCTGTGGACATCCCTGACATTTGCCCTTAATTGCTGGATCTGATAGGAATTGTGGTGCAAAATATAGAGCACACCAGGTTGGAGGAGGCTACACAATAGACTTCTCATGGTTGCCAAACTATAGTGCTTCAAACTACGGAAGAAGACAGACCTAATGTCCCTAAGGGTACTGGAACACTCTCAGAATGAAGGCCTGGCAATCCTATGCTCTCTTCTTTCACAGGCCCATGGTCTTTTCAAGGCCTACTCCCTTGTTGTCAAGAGCGCATAGCCTCTCCTGTCTGTCAGCCCTGCATTCAGGTTCTCCACCAACCCAGTTCTTTCTTAGCACCTCCTTTCTTCAGCTGAACTCACTGCTGACTCTCTCTTATTTTCTTCATCTACCAGGACTTGCCATGGCATCCTTTGTGCCTGCTCAGCAGTCTTGTCCCTCCCGCCATCCCCTCCCGGCTGAAAGATGTAGCTAGGCTTGCCTTTAGGCTCCATGTTTGACCCCGGTTCATTTATTCATCACTCATTTCCCGAAATCAGTTGGCCCGTGACATCACAGTTGTTGGCGGAGTTAGGTAGTCATCACCATGAAACCCTTAGTGCATTAAAAACAAATTGAATGTAGGTATTGAGGGATCTCATGGCTAGACAATAAGCTGATGTTTTAGCAGCTCCTAAAATTATAGGGTATTACAAGTGCTACCATCTGTTTATGCAAAATTCTAGTTCCACAGGTACAGCATGCCTTAATTGCTACTGCATAGTTCCTAAAAGGAGCAGGAGATGGTCCTTATGCTTTAAATGATGAGAGTTGACCCTGCGGGCTGAGGTGATGGGAATTGTAGTCCAAAGTATCCGGAAAGGACCAGGTTCAAGAAGGCTGAGTTACTAGGGATGGTGGATAGAGGAGAAATTAGGTTCAGTTCACATTTAAAGGCAAATGTACCTAGTTCATACAATATGCCGACTGAATCGCAACCATCCGTCAGAATTCACACTTCTCCAATTTTTGCAATGCAGTTCTTCAGCCACATAATGTGTACAAAAATGCATATATCAAGGGAGATAACATAATATGCATTGTATTAACAGAGATTGCTTTTCAAAATTGCATACAAAACTGTGAAGAATAGGAGAACTTAACACAAATATGCTGGTGAATTTTCATGAGAACTTTGAAACAAAAATGCAAACTGATGTGGAAACGTGGAGAACTGGCCTTCAGGATGGGAAAAATGAGAAACTGAGAGACACCAGTGTTGGCATATTTACCCATCCCTGTGTGTTACACCCTAAAATGAAAGCTGGCTCAGCCCCTGAAGAGAGATGGGAAGGAGCAGAACAGAAGAAATTTGCACTCAATATATCTGGCTCAGAATCTGCCAGGCCAGATTACAAAACTTGATATTCACAGGAGGATACCTAGGGTCAGATAGCCCTGTCAAAATGTGAACACTAACTTCAGACTTGATATTTAACACCTAAATTGAATTTGTAACTTAGGAAATTTTGTTTTACCACGGACTTTTTGGGGGGCTGGAAAATATTTGGGGAGGGGAAATGTTTTCGATTGAGTGCCAAAATATACACAAACTCACAGATACCAGCTATTACTGCTCTAACCCTCAACCCATTTTGCAGAGAAAAATAGTGCTTGAAAAGCCACACCACCTGCTTAATACAGATTCTTCTTTTGTCCATATTTCACCGATTCTTTCTACAAGGAAATCAAATTTTGCCTTAAAAATCCAGTATTTCTTCTTAAGAAGAGGTTTGCTGGATCATACTAAGGGCCCATTGAGTTTGTCATCTTCTTTCCAGGAATGGCCACCAAGATGCTTAGATGCTTTTGATCAGAGCCAGCATCAGTAACCTTGCATATTATTGTCCCAGGGCATTGTGGCAAATTTTAGTGGCAGCTGGAGTCAGCCATCCAATGCTGTGCAGTGTTGCTTTTGCCTACCTGCCCACCCCAACAGTGCCAGGGCTCACCAACAGAGGAAGTGGTTGACTGATGGAGGAGGGGGCCACTAGAAGTATTTACTCAGGATTTCCTCAAACTTGCAGCTGGCTCTGCTGTTGATCCTCCCTTCATTTAGAAGTGCTGCTCTTTCTGGTGGATATATTTGGATTTTGATCTTGTTAATGCTTCAGTAAACTACCCTTATTGTAGCATGCCTTATATCTTGCATGAAATCTCTGCTTTGGCCTACAGATCTTAGCAGAACACACACACACGTTTGTCAGTGTCAATATTACAGTATAAATATACGATTGCATATAGTAGGCCACATACTTATCCAAATTTATATTTTTTCATTACAATTTTAAGTTAAAATACTATCTGGCTATGTTTATTCAAAATAGGACACTGGGTACCCATCTTCTGTGACTTTAAAACATAGAAGAGAAGAAGAGTTTGGATTTGAAATCTGGCTTTATCACTCCCCTTAAGGAGTCTCAAAGCGGCTAACACTCTCCTTTCCCTTCCTCCCCCACAACAAACACTCTGTGAGGTGAGTGGGGCTGAGAGACTTCAGAGAAATGTGACTGGCCCAAGGTCAGCCAGCAGCTGCATGTGGAGGAGCGGAGACGCGAACCTGGTTCCCCAGATTACGAGTCTATCACTCTTAACCACTACACCACACTGGCTCTCATAGTGCTAAATGTTCGATTGCTGTGGGTGATGAAGACCTTTGTCTTCCATCTTTTTCTTGGTTGAAAGAGAGGAGACAAAGAGATCCCATGGTATGGCCAAAATTCCTTCTTTGGGAGGAATAGCTAGATATGAATTTCAATAAATAACAAGGCTACCACCTTGCTGAAACTAAGACCAAATGGGTCCCATGATGGAAGAATAGTGGAATATAAATGTAAAAAAGTAAAATCTGTACTATTAACCATATGTGTATCTGTTATCTGTTTTACTGACCATATGTGGAAATCCCCTAAAGCTCTTTCGTTTCATTAGGATGCCACTGTGGATGATGCAGTGTTGCGGAAAAAAGAACAAAAAGATGTCGAACTGGATAAGAAAATCATAGCTTTGCGGAAAAAGAACGAAGCCCTTATGCGAAGATATCATGTATGTTTGACTTCTTAGCTCAGATTCGGGGCCTCCTTGGTGAACCTTTGAAGCCCTATATGCTGATAACTCTTTTGAAAAATTCAGTTTGTTGCATTCTTTGTTCAGCTGACACCAGTAACTCGATGTGGCTGAAGTAACTTGACGTAGGTGACATAGAAATCAGCATTTACTCCCACCAGGACTGGAATTTCAAAATGATTATTCTGCATAACAGATCAGGCTGCCAGAATTTTAAGGAGCCTAAACCAAGGAACCTAAGGAGCAGCAATCATGTAGGGGAATGGGGGGAAAAGCCTATGGCCAGATAACTTCTGCTTGGGCACTGCTGCAAGATGCCTCCTCAGTTACATAGACTTGAGGCCTATTCATACTTCGTTTGTCTCATGATTGCTAGTCATGAGTCCTATACTTTTTTTGTTCCTCCACTTTACCAGAGAAAACCAGCTGTTCACTGCTGAATGTCAATTGGGTTTTCTGTGGATTGGTACTTGTTCTGAATAGCAGTAAACATTAGGTTTTCCTGGGAAAAGTGGGGGCAGGACAAAGAAAACCCCTCTTGGACCCGTGACTAGAATTTGCGGGACAAACCAAGTGTGGAAGGGCCATTAAGGTGCCCCATAGGAGTCAGAATACTGCATAGTTTACCATCCATTGACATTTCTGGGTCAGATTAACCTGAGCTTTAGAGTGTGTTGTCATCAGTATGCTGATACCAGCTCTATATTTCATTCAGGAAGTGTGCAATAGCAGTCTACCCTGAATCAATATATTGAGACTGTGTTTGGGCATGCAGGATTTAAGAGACTGAAAATCAGACTGGAGACAGGCAATAGTCTTTGCTAGAGTGGAGGCTATTTTAGAGATGCATTGCTTCCCATGGTGTTCACTTCTTTCTTCTGAGGCCCCTTGGTTAATCAAATGATGCCAGTATATAAAACCCATGAAACCTGTTTACCAGAGGTGAAGGTAGTGTCTACATACCATATCAAATTATTATTATTATTATTATTATTATTATTATTATTATTATTCCCATAGATCTCAGGGCGGTTCACAACATAAAATCATTAAATTACAATATGAGAAACACGAAATACATAATAAAAACAAAAACAAAGACAACACAATAGTCTCCTCCTTCCACAACACATTTTGAAAGTGCATTAGATGTCAATCAGCCAAAGGTCTGGTTAAAAAGGAATGTTTTCTCCTGACGACTAATGAAGGCGCCAGCTGAACCTCACAGAGGAGAGTATTCCACAAACAAGGATCCACTGCAGAAAAGGCCCGTTCCTATGTTGCCCCCCCTCCAGACCTCTCATGGAGGAGGCACATAAAGAAAGGCCTCAGAGGATGATCTTGGGGGTCCTGGTAGGTTCATATGGAGAGAGGTGGTCTTTAAAACTATCTTCAACTCTCTGAAGAAGAAATCACATGTCTCAGTAAAGCCTTGGTAAATATAGTCATCACCTGGATGTTGCTATTGTCAAATATAGTGGCAGCGGCAAATGTGTGCTGATGAACGTACAGTTTCTCATAGCTCCCCTCTGTTTCTCCCTTTGTTTGAGATTGTTTTGTTTCTAGCTTGCTGTAAGCTGATCTGATAGAGGAGCTGGCTGTCATTTTTGCAGGAAATAGAAGAGGACAGGAAGCGAGCAGAGCAGGAGGGAATGGCTGTCACGTCGAGGAAAGCCAGGCCAGACGGCCTCACCATCACCATCACCAAAGCCCATAATGTAAGCATTATCTCCCCTTCCTGCTAAGGAAGGATTTTTATACTTTCCATTCTTGCAAGGTTAGAGAGGTCTTAGCTGTGAGGGATTATGAAATCAATATGTAATAAATATAGAGACCATCAGGCTTCAGGCTCTATCAGCTCTCTAAATGATTTACAGGTTCCTAAATGTAACAGTAATATGTGCAAGAACATGTGTTTGGGGGTGGCTCTCCAATGAGGAGTAAATTTAAACACCTCAGTGAGCTATGGTTTAAAAATAATAAGAGAAGGGAATTGACTATGAAAGACTGGAGTGAGTCCATCACACACTATTGCATCATCTATTTCTCATGAATAAAGATCCACACCATGATGACTCTACTGTTTTCCTAAACCTTTGACATTTCAGCCAAATGTCAGATTCATAAGTGAAGAGATGCTTTCCCCCTTCGCCAGATTTATAGGTTGCCTGGCAAATTGAACAAAAGGACCAGCTATTTCTTTGGAAAGAATTTCTCAGTATTTGTATCACTGGCAAAAAGTGTGAGGTCATAGAGCTCTCCTGACATTTTCATAGCTTCTTCTCCCCAGCTGTTAAGGCAAAAGAGAAAGGGAGGAGGTTAATATGGCAACATCCCGACCATTTTCTAACTAAGTGTTTGTCCTATTGGCAGGAGAAAAGAGTTGTGAGTGAGAAATGGGGAAGCAGCGGCCCTCCTGCCTCCAGCTTTGGGATTGGAAGTGAGGAGGAGGAAGATGACGAGGAATCTGATCACTTGTTTACATTCAGGATGGGGAAGAGGGTTCAGTTGGCTGTTACCATGGACAATAAAGCCAAGGTGAGCCCCCAGCCTGTTTTTTAAAAGGGCTGAATCTCTAGAGATGCCAGCAAATTCAGGTTGCAATGATGAAGTACAAGTAAAAGCATTCTAGTTTAAACAAAGCAACATATATTCAGCAAAAAGGTGGGTCCCACGTTGTTAGTTAGCCCAAAAAATCCAATAAACTTCATGTGCAAGCAGGGTTAGAATTGGGTTCACTAATATCCCAAGCCAGCATGATCCACAAGGCCACCCAGTAAGAGTCATGGTAGGGCAGGTTTTGAATCTGGTTCCCCAACATTCCAGTCCAGCAAGGCCACCCAGTGAGCTTCATCTGCGAGCAAATGCATTTACAATCCACAGAGGATACTTATTCAGCACTAATCAAACTTTTAATGAAGTCCATATTATTGCTTGCTGAGTAAGTCAGCATTTGGGTGGTAAGCTTTGTGAGAATGTTCCTCCTATACAACATATAGGCTTTAGTCAATTGGGAATCATTGTCACAAATAGTAAATCTCCAGCAGTCGGAAAAAGCAGCTTGCTCTCAGATTGTAAGTGACCCTTCAGTCTTTTACTGCCTGATAGGATTGTAAATTCATTTCCACCACTTCAAAAAGCTCTCTAGACATCTTTGGGGACAGCTCGGTGACGACATCTGTTTCGTTCGCAGTGGCAGTCAAAACAACACATCACATTAGGCTGTGTTGACATACAAGCAGAGCGTAATATGAATCTCTTACAATAAGATTAAAGAAGGCAATGGCAGATCCTTGACTTGAGCAACATGTTTGGATTCAACTACATGCTGTCAGAATCAAGACCTCAAAGACAGGAAGAGGACATAGAAGGGGTTGGTGCTTTGAAGCCCCAGTAGCAGGGCTTTTTCCCCCCAGCCAGAACTCACCAGAACTCAGTTCTGGCACCTCTAAGGTGGGCTCCATCGCCATTATAAGAGAATGAGGGAGGTGTTCATGGTCAGTTCCAGCACCTCTTTTTCTAGAAAAATAGCCCTGCCCTGCAGTATGAAAGCTTGAAATACAAGTCTTTTCTGTTCTTAGGCATTTCTAAAAAGAATATTTCCATGAGTGCTAATACAGGTTGAAGATGTCAGAAGCAATGAGGGTTTGGGGCAGTATTTTACTAACAAGTCCCATCAGTGTAAGAATTTCTGCTCATACAACAGGACTCCCCCCGCCCCTTTCCACTATCCACCTGAAATCTGTTCCAGAACTTTGGGGAAACTCCTAGAACAGATTAAGGGGGTGTATGGGAGAGGAAATGGGGAAAACATTCTGTTGCACAAGCATAAATTCTAAAAAAAAACCTTAGCACTACATTGGATTCCACCCTTCGTGTTTAGTCAGATTTTTTCTTGCAGTTCGAATTCTGTTATTAATGTTGCATGTGGTATATTTTGGTATGAAAATGTGTTTCAGTCATTTCTCTCATTCATTTTCATAAATTACTGCAAAGTGGGCCGGGTGGAATGATTCTCCTTTCCTGCCCTGGCATACTGTTCTGGGGGTTCCCCCAACTCCCCTCGAGCCAATTTTGGGGTGCATGAGGGAGGAGGGGGCAGAAAGCCCTGTTGTGCTAACAGAAGTCTTTGACGTCATTAGTTGACTCTGTTACTCTGAGTCTATGCGTTCTACCTGAAGGAGCGTCTCCACCCCCATCGTTCTGCCCGGACGCTGAGGTCCAGCGCCGAGAGCCTTCTGGCGGTTCCCTCATTGCGAGAAGCAAAGCTACAGGGAACCAGGCAGAGGGCCTTTTCGGTAGTGGCGCCCGCCCTGTGGAACGCCCTCCCATCAGATGTCAAAACGATAAACAACTACCTGACATTCAGAAGACATCTTAAGGCAGCCCTGTTCAGGGAAGTTTTTAATGTATGATATTCTAGTGTTTTTTGGTTTCTATGGAAGCCGCCCAGAGTGGCTGGGGAAACCCAGCCAGATGGGCGGGGTACAAATAATAAATTATTATTATTATTATTATTATTATTATTATTATTATTATTATTATTATCTAAGTAATCTGTGTGCTACCCTCAAAACATAGTGATATTTTCAATTACATGGAATAAAAGTTATATCATCTCTGCTATATTTTGCTTAGTCATCTTGGTTTTCATCCAGGAAAACAATTCCCATGATGAGAATTTTTTGGCTCGGAAGCTAAGAAAATTCATCAACCCCGAAGGGAGTTAGCTGATCTTTACACAGCCCTCCTAAATGCTGACAAAAAATTAAGAGAACACTTGTTACTTCAGTCTTGATTAGTGCAACAAAATTACAATGCTAACACATCTTATACATTATCCAAAAAGGTTCATTGTATTGAATTTCTGGCTGAAATATTTCTTTTCGGAATTAGATTGATTACAACTGGTAGCTATCAATGAATGGAATTTGCTATTTATTATACTTGTTTTTTTCAGCACCAAATAGGCATACTTACTCTAAATATGCACCTTTCTATACATACTGTACAGGGCAAGAAACAGCATATTCTGATTCTGCCTTTTCTAGGGAAAGCGGGTTGTGAGTGAAAAACGGGGATCAGAGTGTCTTGTGAGCCCAGGGGAGGCCCCAGACATCAGTGAAGAAGAGATTGATCAGCTGGTTGCTTTCCGCAGGGGAAGAAGGATGCAGATTGCTATTACAATGGACAACAAAGGCAGGGTGAGTATTTTCCCAAATGGCTCCCTTTGGTTCCAGTTCTCTGCTTGGACTCAGTCCCATCCCTCAGCCCCAGTATTAGTACATGTTGCCAAGGCTGCTAGCTCCTGATGCAGAGGTGCTGCTGCTGCTTTAACAGCTTTGGGGAAGCTGAAAATTATTTGGAAACTTGCTTTCTGCTCCAGTGCTGCAACAATCCACTTACGCAGCTACCTCTCTGATGTCTTGTGGGGCGAACATGGAAATCTTGCTTACTGCAGCAGACTGAAAAGAGAAGGGGTGATGGAAAGGCTATAGTATGCAAACGCTCCCTCAGTCCATCTCTGGGGTCTCTCTCCCAGTGCAGTTGGGAAAAACTCTTTCCTGGCATGCTAGAGAACTATTGCCCATCAGAGATGACAGTACTGAGCTAGCTGGGCCAGTGTTCTGACTTGGTATAACTTAAGGCAGTTTCCTAAGGCCCATCCAAACTGATGTTTTTTTGCAAGTGTCATCTGCAGCATGTCATTGATGCAATAATAGTGCATTCGTGGTGTATTCATCCTGGACCGCCCATGCTTTGTTAGTTGTTCAGTGATGCTTCCTCAGCTGTGACATCTTGAGATAGCATGCAGTAACTGCACTAGCAGGACTCAAGCAAGAGATATAGGTGCCAGTTTCTGATATTCATTGTACCGCACCTTCAGTGCTGCAGCTACAGCTCCCAAACCACTCTGTCTGCTCTGACTCTGAGTCTTATACCAAGTGCACATTTCAATAGCCAGTGAAGCAGGTGAGTCCCTTGAAATGGTTCTGGGAAACAGTCCCATCTTTGCCCTTCCCTAGGATGTCGTCATGGCACTGTCCGTGCCCTCCTTAGGTAAACCAAGAGGAATCATATCCTAAAGTTTATTTGTACTGATGACAGTGAGTGATGCTGAGATCTAAACCACTGAGCTTCTTGGGCTTGCTGATTGGAAGGTCAGCAGTTCGAATCCGCACAATGGGGTGAGCTCCTGTTGCTCTGTCCCAGCTCCTGCAAACCTAGCAGTTCAAAAGCACACCAGCATAGGCGCCGACTCCATGGGGCTTGAGGGGGCCCGAGCCCCCTCAAAAATTCGTTTGGGGGGGCTCCGCCCCCCCAATAATCTCCGGCGCCCCTCCAGCAGAGCGCCATCACCGCCCCTCCCCCAGCCCAAAATGCACAGGGTCGGGCTGCATGCCTCCTGCCCTCCCTCCCGAGCAAAAGCTCCACCCAATTTCCGCTCCGGAGCTGATTAATAGGCGCAGCACGCTCTCCCCTATTTGCTCACGAGGAGGCGGCGCCACTTTATTTGCATATTCATGAGCTTATTTATTATTCATGAGCTTTCCCGGGCCCCCCCAATATTTTTTATAAGTCCGCGTCCCTGCACACCAGTACAAGTAGATAAATAGGTACAGCTGCGGCGGGAAGGTAAATGGAGTTTCCATGCACTCTGGCTTCTGTGATGGTGTTCCATTGCGCCAGTAGCGGTTTAGTCATGCTGGCCACATGACCCAGAAAGCTGTCTGTGGACAAACGATACGATATGATATGATACGATACGATGATACGATATCTTTATTGTCATTGTCCCATACAGAACAATGAAATTGAAAACTGGCGCCCTTGGCCTGAAAAGCGAGATGAGCATTGCACCCCATAGTTGCCTTTGACTGGACTTAACTGTCCAGGGGTCCTTTACCTTTATACCTTTTACTGACCATTTTTGTATTGCACCCTTCCTCTGAAGAACTCATGGTGTGGTACACAGAGTTACCCTCAGAACAACCGCGGCATGTGAGTCAAGAGGAGAGATGATGACTTGCCCAAGCCTAACCAGTGAGCTGGCTGAGTAAGGATGTGTGAACCTGTTCTGTCCCCGACACCCATCAAAACTCAATACAACTCTCATAATTCATTCTACAACACTGGAAAGTGGAAATGTTGGCTGGGCCCACTGCAATATCAGTTGACTTAAGATACAGTGGTACCCCGCAAGACGAACGCCTCGCGAGACGAAAAACTCGCAAAACGAAAGGTTTTTTCGTTTTCGAGTTGCCTCGCAAGACGAATTTCCCTACGGGCTTGCTTCGCAAAACGAAGCTTGCCCCGGGGACAGCGGGTCTTCTCTTTTGAAGCAAGGGGCGGCGGGGAGATCACTTCTCCCCACCGCCCCTTGCTTCAAAAGAGGTCCGGGGGCAGCGGAAGCGCTTCCCGCTGCCCCCGGACCTCTTTTGAAGCAAGCGGCTGCGGGGAGATCGCTTCTCCCCACCGCCCCTTGCTTCAAAAGAGGTCCGGGGGCAGCGGGAAGCGCCCCCGGACCTCTTTTGAAGCAAGCGGCTGCGCTTCTCCCCGCAGCCGCTTGCTTCAAAAGAGGTCCCGGACCTCTTTTGAAGCAAGCGGCTGTGGGGAGATCGCTTCTCCCCACCGCCCCTTGCTTCAAAAGAGGTCCGGGGGCAGCGGGAAGCGCCCCCGGACCTCTTTTGAAGCAAGCGGCTGCGCTTCTCCCCGCAGCCGCTTGCTTCAAAAGAGGTCCCGGACCTCTTTTGAAGCAAGCGGCTGCGGGGAGATCTGCTGCGAAGCCGGGCGGGGGGGAACACCTGCCCCAGCCGCCGGGCTTCGTAGCGCTGCTGCGAAGCCGGGCGGGGGGGGAACACCTGCCCCAGCCGCCGGGCTTCGTAGCGCTGCTGCGAAGCCGGGCGGGGGGGGGGACACCTGCCCCAGCCGCCGGGCTTCGTAGCGCTGCTGCGAAGCCGGGCGGGGGGGGAACACCTGCCCCAGCCGCCGGGCTTCGTAGCGCTGCTGCGAAGCCGGGCGGGGGGGCGGGAACACCTTCTGAAGGCGGGCGGGGGGCGAAAGTCTTTGTCCCCCCTGCCTGCCTTCCCAGGGGCTTTTAAATCACCCCGGACAGCGGAGAAGTCCTCCGCTGTCCCGGGGCGATTTTAAAATGCCGCCCGCCAGCATTTTAAGATCGCCCGGACAGCGGAGAAGTCCTCCGCTGTCCCAGGGTTTTTTAAAATGCTGGGGGTGGGAAGAAAAGCCCTTGTCCCCCCCCCCAGCCTTCAGAAGAGGTCCGGGGACAGACTGTCCCCGGACCTGGTCTGAAGGCGGTTTCCCTAGGAACACATTAATTGATTTTCAATACATTCCTATGGGATACCTTGCATCGCAAGACGAAAAAACCGCAAGACGAAGAGACTTGCGGAACGAATTAATTTCGTCTTGCGAGGCACCACTGTAAATCGGTCAAATCATGTGATCATCTAGGCCTCAGGCATAAAAGCAAAACATTTTATAGGAAAATGTTCAGTTCCTTGCATCTCCAGCCAGGACTAGCCTCTCCTCCTGCCCTCACTCGCATGTCAGTTGGGCTTAGAGGAAAAACACTTCTCATTTTTGCCAATGAGAGGTTTATTTTTAATTCTAAAAAAATTGTCACACTGTGGGGAAGGGGCACAGTTCATCGGAATGGCAACTGTGGAAGGGCTTCTGTCCTCATGCACTATGAAAGCTAATAATAATAATAATAATAATAATAATAATAATAATAATGATGATGATGATGATGATGATAATAATAATAATAATAATAATAATAATAATAATAATAATAATTTATTATTTGTACCCCACCCATCTGGCTGGGTTTTCCAGCCACTCTGGGCGGCTTCCAACAAAGATGAAAAATACATTAAAATGTCACACATTAAAAACTTCCCTGAACAGGGCTGCCTTCAGATGTCTTCTAAATGTCAAATGGGATGTTGGGCAGAGAAAGAAGACTTTGGCCCTCCCAATCCTTGGTATGTGGCCCCCAAGCAATTACTCCTGAGGGAATACATCTCTTGACACAAATACAGCCCTGTTACTATTGGAATTCTTTGTAACTTTTCACCTTTAAGTGAGAATATCTTAAGATCTTGAGGACAAAATCCTGATATTTATAAACAAAACACATCTATTTTTTAAATGTTGCTACCTCTACACCACCACCACCAATTATTTTTTATCAGGCTGCTATTAGGCACAGGAATAGGACTAATAATAATAATAATAATAGCATCTCTGGTTAGAAATTGAGCAACTAAGTACGGGGGAAAGTGACATAGGATTAAAAGGTGCAGAATCCAGTTTTCCAGAATGCCACTGATTCTAGCCAAGAGGCAAGACTGTCGCCCTCAGAATGACACTGTCCAACCACTGTCTGAGGGCCCACTTCCTTTTGGCATCTTCTGAAGCGTGTTTTTAAAAGCAGACTTTGGAGCTGAGCTCCAGCTGCCTCAAACTGATGGTTTCCGAGTGACATTCTGCTGACGGAGAAGAGGATTAGCCCAAGAACAGCACAAGCTGTGCGTCCTATTCAGTCCTCAGGCTGTAACTCAGCTGCCGGGCCTACACTCTGCCCCGCTGCCTGCGAGGAGAGAAAAGAAAAGCCTGTTGACATGGTGAGCGGGGGGGCATGCGAGAGTTTTACAGCCCCAGATGGCCAAGGCTGTTTTCTCAGGCAAGATGGATGACGGGCCTGCAGGGAGCACATGGACACATTGAAACAGAGAGTGTAAATCACGCTGGGAGAGGCGGCCGGCGCAGCCAGCTCAAGCCTCTCTCTCTCTCTCATGGTCTGCACTTTCCCCAGAAACAGTGCGCCATTGTCCTCAGGCCCAGGCCCTGCGACGCCTCCCAGTGTGAAGTACACGCGGATTTGGGCCTGGAGTTTAAAGAGCTTTTAAACAGTACATTTGGCAGTAAATGCCTTTTTGTGTAAGGCTGCGAGTGACTCAGGGCTTTACAGACTTCGCCATACGGTCGAGGCATGTTAGATAAACACAGAGATGGCAAAGAATGAAGAGGGGAGGAGGCACAAAAGTCATTGGGAATGGGGGGGAGAGGGGGAGCTTTTTGTGAAATGTGCTCCACTACTGAATAGCCTAAAGGTGATTTGTGTAGAAACTGTATCTTGCAGTGCGGTGGGCTCTTGGGAAATACAATGTCAGACCCTCCAAGTGCCCCTATTTTCCAGGGATTTACAGAAGCCGTCCCTGCATGCCTCTGATGGGCCAGGTTTACATTGTAAATATACAGACATGTGGGGAATTTGTTCATGCACAATGTAGCATGATGTTACTAGGATGTAAACTGCAGTTGGCTAAGTAGGGCAACCCTTTCCATTCACTGAATATTTGCACAGCACTTTCCCCCAAGTGCTGAGAACATTTCCCAAATGGAACTTTTCCATCTGCCTTAGTGATGGGAGAGTTTGAAATATGAATGCCCCCAGTGAAAAAAAGGGCTGCAGCTCAGTGAGAGAGCTTCTGCTTTGTGTGCAGAAGGTACCATGCTGAATCTCTGGGATCTTCAGGTAGTATTGGGAGATACCTCAGGCTGAAATCTCGGACAGCTGCTGCCAGTCAGTGTGGACAATGCAAAGCTAGCGAGAGTATGGCAGAGGTGGCTAACCTGTAGCTAGGGATTTTGGAGAATTCTGTCGGGAACAGAAACCAGGAGTGGAAATTGCCACAATGTGCATGTTCATTGGATGTCAGTGAGACAATGTTCACTATCACACCTACTCAAATTTAATTAAACAAACCACAGTCCCTGATGTTCAAATGTTACAGGGCACTGTAGCTTGTTTAAAAGTGGAAATGTATGCTTCTCATCGGCTCCTGTTTTGCATGCCAGAAAGCTGGGAGAATGGGAGAGTTTGTGACCCGGAGCTCAGGAAAACTTGTTCACACAGCAAGAAACAATGTTTTCCATTATGTTGATCTGACCCATAGTCAAAGTATCTGGCTATGGAGGAAAGTCCATTTCCCCAACAACACCACATTGTATGCCTGGATCCTCACAATGAATGAATTGCAAACCAAGCAATTCTTATGTGACAAACTGATTGCCTGGAAGGGCCCCAAGGCTTACTGTTCCTTTGATGTGCTATGCCATGCTATAACCCCGAGAGGGAGCTAAAGGAGTAGAACTGAAACCAGTATTTGCACATTCAGTCTTCTAAAAGGGCACCATCAAAAAAAGAGCTCTGCCCGTCCAATTTTTGAAAATCCAGACAGATGATAAAGAGCAGGACCAGAGTAAGAGCGGATGAATGTAAGCACATGGAGTTACATATAGCTTGAGTTGAGTGCAAGGACTAAGGGACAGAGCTAAACATTGCCAGGAAATTGTATGTTTTTAGGAGCAATATGATGGACCTGAGAAAAGTGGCACCACATAAATATTGAGAAGTGGTGGAATTCAGAGTTTTTTTAAAGATAAATTCTGTCCAGCCATTCTGTAAAAAAATCAAAAATCAAAGTTGGTTTGTTTTATTAACTATAGCAAATATACCAAAATCAAAACAACATATTCAAAATCACATTAATCCTTCAAAGTAAAAATTGATTAAAAAATCAGAATCCTTTTAAACAGCCGGTGCCTTAAACTGCCTGGTTGGGGTTGGAGTCTTGGCTGCTGAGCGTAAAGCAAGCAAGCAGTGTGGAGCTTCACCTTAGGCAGAGCGCCCTGACATCTTAATGCCACCACAGAAAAGGTCCTGACCTTGTTGCCTACCTGCCATACTTTGGAAGGGCATCAAAGGAAGGTCTAGCACAGGGGTGGGGAACCTCAGGCCTGGGAGCCAAATGCAGCCCTCCAAGCCTCTCTGTCTGCATTTGGGATTCTCCCCAGGCAAAAGCCACCTCCCATTCAGCAGCATCCATCACTGGCTCTGCTTTGCATTCTCCTTGAGTGTTTCTGCCCTGGCTGGAATGTGCCCTTGAACTCTGATAATGCTTCCTTATTGCTTGCCTAGATGGGCTGGGTATGCAGAAATGAGCCTACCCTCTCTTCCCTCTGGCCCGGCCTGCCAGTGACATGTGTCATCCAGAAGACTGGCCTGAAGGAAATACAGCCCTCAGGTTGAAAATAGCTTCCTATCCCCTGGCCTAGGCTAGGGTTTGGGCTAATTCATACAGTATGTGTGGAGGCTTCTTGTGATACTCTTAAGATCCCAGTTCATCTTCACAACAACACTTTAGGGTAGCTTAGGCTTGTCCAAGGGCATTTACTGATGGCTGAGGAGGATTCTGGCTCACTAAAAGCAAGTGTATGTAGTGCTATTTCCTTTAAAATATATCCTTGCGTTTCCCAGCTGTACCCTCTTCAAAGCAGTGCACTGCAAAAGGCTCCTGGTATTTGATATCAGCCTCTTTCTGCTTCAGTGGAGACTAAATGGAATTGCAATCTCATTTTCCTCTCCCATAGATGACAGTAAAGCAAATCCCCATGGTCTAAGAAGGAGAAACCTTATTACTATCATAGCCTGCCCTCCTGCCCAGTGCCCAAGATTTTCCCTGGCACCAATATCCCAGTTGTCAGCAGAGAGTTGAGTAATCTCTCTCTCTCTCTCTCTGCGGGTCTTTTAGTATCGGGTTTCCTCAGAGACCTCTCTGTACTCTGCCCCCTCTTTCATTTTGGTAATAGCTGCATTTAACAGGCTGCTGTTTTATGCAACAGTGCATTTAAGCTTCAGAGTGGTGTATCCAGATCCAGTGAAGCATAATGGTTAATTAGTATGCAGCAAATCATCTTTAAATTGGACGCCTATGGTTTGTGGACTGTTTGAATTGCTTTTTTATTAACAGTGTATAGAGAGATAATATATCATGAGTTAATACGCTTCCTGTCTAAAGAGGTAAGTGCCACATGATTGTAGGAATGAAATGAAATTGGGGTCAGATGACAAATGGAGTAAATGGAGGCGAGTCCTTCTGAGCCATCTGATATTTTCAAAGTTTTCATTTGTGGAAAAAAAAATCAAGGGGGGAGGACAAAGAGATAATTAAGCAAACTTTACTTTTTACTAGCTCAGTAGTAGGGGAAGGGATATAGCTCAGTGACAGAGCATATGTTTTGCATGCAGAATATCTCTGGCTCAGTCTCTGGCATCTCCAGGTAAGGGTGGCAAAAATTATTGTCTAGTGTGGAGACAATAAAGAAGTAGAAGTGCTTTTAGACTGTCACTATTTTGGAGTGGGAGTCAATCACATACTGGCAAATTCAAGTTGTGTAATAATGAACAAGAGGCCTTGAGCAACATACCTGCTTCCCCAAAAGATCAGACTTTTTTGTGATAAGGGAAGTTACAGTGGTGCCTCGCAAGACGAAAATAATTCGTTCCGCGAGTCTTTTCGTCTTGCGATGTTTTTCGTCTTGCGAAGCACGGTCCGTTGCAACTGCGCCTCTCCAAGCGGCTTTAAGAAAAAAGCGCAAGACGTTTTCGTCTTGTGAAGCAAGCCCATAGGGAAATTCGTCTAGCGAAGCAACGCAAAACCGAAAAACCCTTTCGTCTAGCGAGTTTTTCGTCTTGCGAGGCATTCGTCTTGCGGGGCACCACTGTATGGGGAAATGCATGGGAAAGTGTGAGAGAACATTATGACACAACAACCATCTAACCTATATAACAAAAATGATTGCCTTGTGGGAAGCGACTCATAAGTGAAAATAGTAATAATGAAATTTAATGACCATTCATTCTGATACGTTTGCAGGGTGGTTAGATGATGTTCCCTCAAGGTAAGGGTTATCCTACCCTTCAGCTGCGTTTTCCTATCATTTTCCCTTTCACCAAAAATGTACTCTTTTGGGGAAGCAGGTTTGTTGCACAAGAACTCCCAGTCAGCTACAATTGCAGAACCTGAAGTTGTTGGTATTTGAGTGAAGCCCATGTCTATGGAGATTCAGCACTTTAAAGGGGGGGGGGTTCACCTTGGCTTTATTGCCCATGGTAGCAGCCTACTGAATCCTGTTCCCCATCCTGAATGTAAACAAGGGACTGGCTTTGTCAGCATCTTCTTTCTCTTCACTTCCAGTCCCACAACCGGAGGTAGGAGAACTCTTCACTATCTCTTTTTGTTTTAATGACCCTGAATAATTTAGTATAATCAGCAAACCTGGCCACCTCACTGCTCACCCCTAACTTGATATTGTTTATGAACAAGTTAAAAACACAGGTCCCAATCCTTCACTTTCTGCACTTCTTCATTTGAAGAACTATTCATTTATTCCTACTCTCTTCTCCCTGCTACGTTACCACTCTGCTGTTAAAGGCACAGGAGGAGAAACAGATCAAAAGTTGGCAACCTTCAGTGCTGGATAGAGATGGGGAACAATTCCTCCCCTTAAATCACAGCATTTGTGTGCATATTTTGTTGCAAATTCTATTGCACTTCATGGGTGTTTTCATGTATTTCTACTGTAAAAATAGACAAATTCTGCAATAAAATGGACAAGCATGTAACGTAAACTATCTTTGATGAAATGTGCTCTCTTGAGACATAGACAGAAAAAAGGAATGTTAGCTGCGACACTGAAATGGGGCTTCTGCCTTGTTATTACTGTGCCTGTCTCTGTGAGAGTTTGATGTTCAACTAAAAAAAGGCCCCAAGCAATTAGCAGGAATAAAGGTTGTTCATTCAAGCTCAGACTTGCCTTCTCAGCATCCTCTGTTTCTTTGAACTGACTGCTCCAGGGAATTGTCTTTTTTGTATTTTACTCTTCTCTTCATGTTTAAAGCTCAGGAGAACTACTGACTCCGTACTCTCATGTAGCTTTCAAAAGCCGCCACTTTCAGATGCTGCAAAATCAGCTCAGGAATCCTTTTATGTCTGGAGCCTTGAATCAGCCCAATACTATTTCACTAAGCACAGGGCAGGAAGCGTGGGGCTGTATCTCTCCATGGGACAAGTTTTGCTATCCACTCAACAGTCATTCATCTCTTCTGTGAACATACCCAGACAGCTGTCTGTCATGTTTGGGAGGATATTACATGATAGCTGGAATAGGGTAACCAACCAGCTTTGCTCATTTGTCTTTACCACTACAGAGAAATTGAAGGAGGAACTATCCCCATCTTGCATTTACTGAAATAACAGGATTGAGGGGTGGACCCTCACAGGGAAACTTAGACAAACTGGATGTAAATTCTTCCCTTCAAATCCCCTGGGAAGTGGCTGTAGCTTAGTGGTAGGGCATTTGCTTTGCGCATAGATGGTGTTAACTTCAAACCCTGCATCTTCAGGCAGGACTGGGAGAGATCTCCATCTGAAAAGCTAGAGGCAAATCAATAAGCCAGCGTTTTCTCAATCTTGTGTACCCAAATGTTGTGGGACTACAACTCCCACCATCCCTAGCTAGCAGGTAGTCAAGGAGGATGGGAGTTGTAGTCCAACAACATCTGGGGACCCAAGGCTGATAAAGGCTGCAGTGGACAATACTGAGCTAGATGGAGCAATGGTCTGACTCAGTAGAAGACAGCTTACTATGTTCCCCAAACTGGTCTAGAGCCCCACTGGTGGGGGGAATTCTAAGATGAAGAGGGGACTTCTATTTCTGAAAACCTTTAAAACACACATACATACACAAACACACACAACTCTTTGCTTATAAAGGGCTGCTTTGCCTCTGAAAGTTGGGCTATATTTGCATCTGCATCCATAAATTAGCATATGCAAAGTTTATGCAGATTTCTGTCATGGGCCTCCCTGAACATGAACAAAATGTACAAAACCCCATTTAAATAAAATAAATAAACCAGGGTGGGGAAGACAAACTGGCTTTATTCTCTTTTTTCCTACAACTGTTGCCCTATAGTTGTGTGTGTATTAAACCCAACCAGTCACTTTCTATCACTCAGGATGCTTCCAAATGGGATGAATTGTGGGATAAATGCTTCTCATGCATGCAGGGTTTTTTTGGGTGGGATCAGGTTATAGCATCTGCACAATGTTGTTCTTATCAAAATGCAAGCCCATATCTCCCACCCCCACATTTTCTTTGGATTTTCCCTTTTTGGGAAAAATTCAAAACTGTTGGCAGTGTCCCTTTTCTGATATCTCAAAGATCTGTTTACAGAATTAAATTTCTGCTGAAAACACTCCAATTACAATACTTTTAAATGGAGTTTATACTTGCTCTCCTGTGTGCATGATGATATACTTATTGTCAGCTCCTCTTGCATTGGCGTGTCTATCTGCACAGCCAGTCTGAGTCAATTTTGTGATGTCTAGAAGTGTGTTAAAAGGAAGGAAGGATTCAAGGGCCCCCGATTAGGCATTTGGCTATGCAATATTCAATGTTATCTGTTAACTCTGTTCTATCCTGTTTCGCCTTTGTTATTGTTATTTTTTAAACCAATTCACAAACCAAGAACATATACATTGACCACTAATAATGAACCATATGTTGCAGACATTACTGCAGATATATTATTCTGTTTTTTTGTGATATACAAATGACATGTGAAGACTTGGTCTATTAATTTGTATCATTTATGATCCTTGTTTATAAAGCCCAATAAAAAGTTATGTTTAAAAAAGAAGAAGATAGGATTCAGGCAGGGGTGGATGACAGTTTGGAGATCTTTGAGTGCGCTTTTGCTTTTCACTCCTTCAGAAAGTGGTGGACTCTTCTTCCTTGGAGGTTGTTCAGCAGAGGTTGGATGGCCATGTGTGATAGATACTTTAGTTGAGATCCCTGCATCGCAGGGGGTTGGACTAGATGACCCTCAGGAACCCCTTCCAACTCTACACTTCTATGATTGTCTGATTCTATCACTCCCAATGGGGCTGCCAGTTTCCACCCTGCACAGCTGTTGCAAAGTCAGACAATTGTTCCTGCAGCTGCCATGTATGGTTACAAAACTCAGACCAACCAAAGTAATAAATAGTGAGAGCTTTTTGGCAGCAGAAGACCTAGAAGTTGACAGGATTCTGCATGAATTGGTAGGCAGCTGCATCAGCTAGACAGGAGACAAAGCAGCCCTGTGTGCTGTACGCAAAGCATGTCTGGCTGTTGTTAGGAAGCCGGCTGTCAGGAGAGAGAGCAGGATTCATGCTCGTGCCAGTCATTCTCCCATGCAGGTGAGTGGAAATAAGGAGAGCTGAATTTTCACGGAAACAGTCCGTCCCAGACATCAGGATATTCTTCATTTTGGATAATCTGCCTGTTGCTCAGTTGTGACAATTGAACAGCACAAACATTTATAAAGTGCCTGGAGCTGTTCAAATAGACTGTTAGTGTGCCTATAATTGATGCTTATTTAAATTATTAGCGATTGGGACCTAACCCCAAAAAATCCAAAAATTTTGTTCCTCACTTGCAAGACTAAGCATATGTTAAGAAAGAGATTTGATGACTGGTTTCTTTTAGAACATAGTATCATTTCTAAGCTGAAATTATTTATTTTCTTTATAAAACTTGCCCTTTGAAATGTATGTTTCTCCCTGTTACCCATATCTTTGATTTGGAGAAAGGCAATGCTTTTTTTCTAAAAAAAATGTTTAGGGGTACTTTCATTTTGACTCAAAAAAATCACCATTTTATAGTTCAAGTCAGGAAAAACAACAACAGTAAATGGACAGAAGTACAAAGATTCACAAAATGTTTAGGGGTATGCATACCCCTGCATCCCCCCAGAATAAAAAGCACTGGAGAAAGGACTGTAAAAATCACCATGTCAGAAATTGCCACAAGGGCAAGGGTGGTACAAACCCCCAGAAATTTGTTTACAACCCCCAGCCTGCATGAATGCATGTCGACTGGTGGGAGAATGTGGAATGAAAGTTTTTGGCCTCTGTATGGAGTTGTTGGCAGAGTCCTGATAATGGTGGCCTGAAGGCCCCTCTTCACTACCCCAGGAGAGAGCTGGGGTGGTGGGTTCCCTGGATGTTTGAAGTGGAGTCTTGGATCCACACTATGAGAGAGAGATGCATCTGGAGCATGTGGAAGTTTTGCATACTACTTTTTATTTCTGTGTTCGGCATTATTCTCTCTCCCTGGTTTAGTTTCAAGCTGTCAGATTAGGTTGGTTTATTCATATTGTTTCAAACAAACTTGTACAGATTTTTTTTGGTATTTATTTAGTGATGGTATTATTTCTCGTGTGTGTGTGTCTGTGTGTGTGTGTTTGTTATATATTTACCATAATTATTCACTTGATATGTTGTGAGCCACTTGGGGCACAATTTTGTGAGAAAGTGTCAATAGATGAGGCTGATCATGAAAATCTTGCAGTACGGAAGCCTCTGTTCAGCATTTCAGCTACCCCATTTCACCCCCACCCCCAGTTTTCTGCCCCCTCCAACAGTCAGCCAAGATTCTCAATGGACTGTTATGAGGGCCTCCCACTTTATGGATTTCCACCCCCAAAATATTTTTGCACTTCTGTAAGCTTCAAGATTCCTCCAAGTCTCCTTCCCTCTTGCGTACTGGGATGTGGGATGCCTTTTGGACTACATAGCAAGATAATATCTGCTTACGTGAACTCCAGCCCTAGTGGAACATGAAGTTACTGATTTCCAAATGGTGCCACTTGCTAAAAGCCTTTATTGTTGCTCAGTGGCTACTGGGGAACGTGGATAAATCAAGTGGATTATGTGTACATGATGCTGGGCTTTGAGACTGGCTGCCAGCAGAGAGATACGTATTGCGGGTTCCTCCTCATAATAGTTCAGATGAACTGCTGTTCTCTGATTAATAATGTAAATATTACAAAACTCCAATAAGTCTCCAGTGGCTGCTTTCCAAGAGAAACTAAATCTGATCATGCATTGCCTTCCTGGAACTTCTCATTGCTCTGGGAAGTGGAGTGAGGGTAGCACGATAGATTCTAAGCATTGTTATACACTCCTCACTTTCCCTGAGTGGTGGTAAGTCCCAGGAATAGCATATCTGAGTCATTTCCTTTGGCTGAGAATGTACCAGAGATTCGTGGTGCCTTGGTAATATCTCTTTGTTTACAAATAAGCAAGCAGAGATATTGCTAGCAAGCAGACAACACAAGTGCTAACCTCACACAAGCTCCCAATGAAGCTACAGCTGTACCTCTGCTTCAGCCAACTGCAGCTAGGAATATAGCAAGCTGCCGTATATCAGGGTCAGTTTAGCTATTTAGTCTAGTACTGTCAATTCTGACTAGCAGTGATTCTCCAGCTCTCAAACAGAGAGGGCTTTCTCATCATCTGTTGTGGGGCCTTGAAAATGATAGGATGTGTTCTGCCACTGAACAATAGTCACTTGCCAGAGTTTCATCTTTCTGTCTCTGTGGCAATTCTGATGCTTCTACTCCAGATGTCCTCCAGCTGCCTGCCAAGGCCCCACAACGCAGTTGCTCCCTATGTAATAAGCAACCATACAAGACAGCAGCATATACCGGTAGATTTTGAATTCAAATAGGCCACAACTTTATTGATTACAGATGTGAAAGGTTTGGCATTGGGTGAAGCCATTTCTTTAAATCCATCCCATCTGCTGTGAGTGTACCTAAGGGTAAATCACAACATGAGGGAGGCCCTATGACCTACATCAAATAGGGGTACCCCAGGGGGCTCCCCTATGGAGGAGTTCTATGGCCCTAGCCCCCATCTGGGCATCAGGCACAAGCAACTCTTCATGGATCCCCTTAACAGAATACCATTAACCAAGGAGGGGTAGGCAGAGGCTACAACATCATCACCAGACTAAGGCTTACCCAGTGCCTAACCTCACAAAGTTGTGACAATTACTATGAGGTAGGTGAAAACCAACCGGCCAATGCCAATTAGCCAGGTGGGAAAATTCCTGCCCAGCCCTGAATAATGGCAACTGATATGGGAGATCCTATGAAAAGATTGTGGAGGAATGCTGGCCTGGCCACAATTTATTCCCTATGGGGCGGGCCCAAGCGATGCCCATTGGCTGGTTTGACCCCAGACCCAGGCTTGTCTACCATTGGCCAATCTGCAGGCCGGCCTGCAGTCTTCCCCAGCTGGCCACCAGATCACTGATGTTAAAGGAAAACAGAATGTCCTAATTACTGCATATTCATTTGTGCTCATGATTGGGGTGGTCATGGGAGATTCCTTTGCAAATACTATTTTCCCTGAATAAGTTTTGAGGTAGTCATACTGCTTCTAAACAGCACGTAAGGTGCTGCTAAAATCCTGTAACTTTTCATGCCACAAATGCTCTGGGTTTCTTTATTGTCCTGCTTTTGTTGTGTTAGACTCCCTCTAGACAGTAATAATGTAGAAGCATTGGAGAAGAATCAAAGAACGGTTAATAAAGCAAAATAAATTTACCACCAATGCACTATTACTGGGTCAAGAACATGTTTCAGAATACACCTGCAATATAACAGCAGTCTGGAGAGGTCCTTTGTCAAGAGTTTTTGCAAACTCGTGTACCAGCAGAAGCACTTCTTTTCTTGTTTATGTTGATTTATCACAATGCATCAAGCAGCCCTTCTGTGAGTGGAAGGTGCTTTCTGCATGCAAAAGGGTATCTTTGGGGCCAACCCACAACCAATGTGATATTTTCTCTCCATAAAATGAGAACAACAACATGCACCACAATATTGTGGTGAGGGCCTGAATGATAACTGAGGATGATCTAGCAAAAGTTAAGTACCTTGCAGTCCCACTGAGAATGAAGATTTTGCTTAAATCATTCCCATGGACAACCAGATGGCTTCAGAGTGTTTAACTCTAGCTGAATCATGCCCAGAATTTGTAAAGCACTTTTCAGATCAAAAGTGCTATAGAAAACCAAGGACTAACTAACTAACTAGAGAAATGTTCAAATGCTATTTGTGTGTGCTAATTTTGGTTGGAAGTGCTCATATTGATGGTAAAGACAAGGCTTTTAACTACGGATCTGCTTTTCCTTTCTGGCAGCAGTGTGGAATAGAAAGGATTTGGTAAGAATTTTGCTGTTGTCCTTCTTCCACATCTTGTTTCCCAACCTTTTCCTCTGTTCCATTGTCTGAACCTGACAATCCTTGGTTTCTTCTGTATTGTCTGTTCTTAAAAAAATGAAATAAAAATAAAGAAAAAATCATGGCAGGGGAATCTGATCTTCTTAGCTTGTGCTGATGCTTCTTTGCTCCTGAATAAACATTCCTTTTTGTGTCCTTGCAGGTGGATGAAAAGAGAACGGTGGAGAGGAGGTGGTCAGAGGGTGACAAACATTCAGAGAATGTGCTTGTCAGAAAGGTGAGAGCAGTCTTTAATGACAATTTCCGTGAACAGGGAGCAGGGCTGACTGGCTTAATTCACTAACCATCAGTGGCTGCATTTGACAACAGAAAATTCCAATTCGCAAGTCAATTCTGACTAAATGCACAAGAAGATTCTGACTAAACCTAAGGAAGGACTTTCTGACAGTAAGAGCGGTTTGACAGTGGAACAGGCTACCTTGGGAGGCGGTGGACTTGCCTTTATTGATGGTTTGCTTTTTAAAAAACATTTTGAGGTTTGCCTCAGGTGCCAAAATGTCTTGGGCCGGCCCTGACAGTGGCTAGCTGCAACATGCACAGCTGAACTACTTAAATGAGCCCGTTGGCTTTGTGCCCTGATTTGCCATGGAGAGCATCCTAGTGCTCATGCGTTGGCTGCAGTATTACCACCAGTGGCAGCAGTGAGGAAATTCTGCTCAAGGTCTTTAGAAAGAATTCTTCCCCATCAGCGAATAAGGCAATTTTGCTTGCCACTATGTTTATCTCACCCTGAGGTGACTTGTGGGCACAAGACACGTGACCTCATTGTAAACAGAGATGTGTCAGTTACAGGTAGGTAGCCGTGCTGGTCTGCCGTAGTCGAAACAAAATAAAAAAATTCCGTCCAGTAGCACCTTAGAGACCAACTAAGTTTGTTACTGGTATGAGCTTTTGTGTGCATGCACACTTCTTCAGATGCTAAAGGGGATAAAAGCAAGCACCTGATGCACCGTTAATCAATGGTTTGGTCCAGGCAATCCGTTTCCAGTATGGTGCAATGCTAAGTAATGCCGTTTTGTGGAATGCCATCACGGTGCTGTTCAGCACACAGGCCACCAGAGGGTGCCAGAAGCACAGCACGGCTTTAGCCATCCTCACCTGCAAACAGCAAAAGAATAGGAGGGGGAACTTGCTTGCTAAGTCCAGTGCTTTAATTTGACAAGGACTGCAGTCAAGGTGCGGGAGGGACCTGCCTTACTTGGAGTGCAAAACGAAGCCATGGTGCTTTGCTTGAGGTTGAAAAGGTTTGTGGCAGGAAAATGCTCAGGCTGGGCATGCAACGCCTGTTCTGTTCCTCCACCATCCTTGCACCACCGTGCAAATTCTTTCACTGCTCCATCAAGCCGTATGACTAAGACCTGTCACACGCGATTCATTCTTGCAGCTGTAGTAAGCTCTTTGGGAAGGAGGGGTGTTGATCCAGAGGCTGCTAACTGCCGGCGTTAACAACAAAAAACACGTCACTCTCAGATTGCAAGGGGCTGACTCTTTTTTTGCAATAGATTTGGCCTTGCTCACTGTTCAGCGCAGACCCAGAAGGAAGCCTTGGCTCCCTTGAGCCGATGAATGCTCGTAATTAACGGAGCACAAATTGAATAAGCCTCCCTTTCCCGGTGAAGTGATTCATTAGCCTGAGCTCCAGCTGCAGCCCAGGGAGCACGGTGAGCTGAGCTGATCTGTGTCACTCCCTTATGGCCCAAGAAGCGCAGCTGTGGCCAAGCTGAGCTGAGGCCCTGGTCAGCATGGTAAACAGCTCCCTGCCCTTGCCCTGAGCTGGCTCCCAACAGTGAATATCTGCTTCTCACTTCCTTAATACAAAGTGCAGTCATCCTTGGAAAAGCTGGGATGCTCCTTACATCTCATATTGCCCAGAAGATACGTGATTCAGCAGGCAAATCTGTAAACACGAGCTGCCTCCCCCACCCACTTCAAGACACACTTTCAGTTCAAGTTGGCTATATTCTACAAAGCAGTTCATCATCCCTTCTGATGGCAGTTCCACCCCTTGTTTAGACTGAGGGGGTGTCGATATTTGGGGATCTATCACTCTTTTTTGAGCTATTAAAAATAAGCATATCCTGGCTAAATCCAGAGTCTCTCACTTGAGCTCATAAGTCAACAAACAGTGGACACCAGCTGGGATTCTTGCTGATCGATTTGCCAGGTTTGGAATATTCATTCCAATTCCCCTACACAGTAATCTCCTAGATGTCCTGGATACAACCCCCCCCCCCCCGAATCATAGATTTCATTCACCTGCTATTCTAGTGATCCAACAGGGTCTCTGATATAGAAATAGATCTCTTATTTCTCATTTCCTCTTCCCAAGCATCAAACTCCTGAGTCTGGCAGGTGAGGCGCAAGTATGGTTATGGGAAGCAATTTTGGGGAGGCCAGAAACGGAAGTGGCTGGAGGGTGGCTGGAGCCTCTGGGGGTGCTTTTCTATTGCTCACAGTAGAGATCCTAACTTCTTGCTTCTCCGCCCACATGTGGGATGGGCTTGTCAGGCCCCTAAATTCCCTTGGGTGGAGAAGAAGTAAAGTGTTGCTGTTCTTTCTCTCCTTTGCCCACCCACATAGGTGTGTCTCCTTGGCAACAGGTTCCTCAGCCTCTAATTTTCCTCAGTTCTATTTTGATCTGCAATGAAATGCCAAGGGTGTTAATTCTTGTTCAGGGTGTGTGCGTGTGTGTGGCCATCTTTGAAGGGGAGAAATATGGAATATTGATTTATCCACAGACAATGAACGTCACAGGATGTGTATATTCAGCAATATGCTCTGGGGCCTCCCTTCAGTTCAGAGAGCTGCTGGTTGGCTCCCACATCTGGTGGGCTACACTAAACTCTTGCTGTGTTGATGGCTTTCTTTCAAATTCATTCCTTCTTGTTCTGAGCAGCCACTTTCGTTAAGGTCTTAAGCATTCAAGCAAGACCAGCATTCAGCTGCTACAATGCCGAATGGAACAATAAATCATGAGGCCTCAGGCAGCGCAAGCAAACAAATTTCCTGCTCAAAGTACATTGTTCTGACTTGTATACTGGAGGCTCATTATGCAGCATGCTCTGAGCTCCCTGTCCTTCTGGGACCAACTATACAGATACAAACATTTATACATAGTGCAGCACTATAGCACTTTCCCCCAACATAGTGCACACCAGATATTTTGGACCACAATCCCCTTCATCTTGGCAATGCTGGCTGGGGCTGATGGTAATTGTAGTGCAAAATACAGTGGTACCTCAGGTTACAGATGCTTCAGGTTACAGACTCCGCTAATCGAGAAATAGTACCTTGGGTTAAGAACTTTGCTTCAGGATGAGAACAGAAAATGTGTGGTGGTGGCACGGCTGCAGCAGGAGGCCCCATTAGCTAAAGTGGCACATCAGGTTAAGAACAGTTTCAGGTTAAGAACAGACCTCCAGAATGAATTAGGTTCTTAACCCGAGGTACCACTGTATCTGGAGGGCACCAGGTTGCCGAAGGCTGCTCTATAGTGTGGCATAGTGGCTAGTTCATGAGGTGTTAACTAGTCTCAGCTGTCATCTCACTAGGCGGCCAGAATTGGGCTACTCTCCCTTAATCTCACCATCCCATCTGCGGTATGAGATAAATAGTGGCCTGTCTAACCATAGGAGTGTCCTTTTCTTTAGGTAGAGGTGGCTGTCTCAGGCAGCTGATTTGGGTCATGAAAAGACAGCCAGCTGTTTGTTACTTATTTTACATTATTGTATTTTTCCTGCAAGAGAGAAGGAGAGAGAGGTGGTGGTGGGGTTTGCCTCAAGGTCCAAAAGAAGCAGTTCAGCCTTGGGTACCAGGCCCCTTGATTTGAGGAGGGCACCATTTACTGCTGCAGCTCAGGTAGTGAGCATCTGTTTTAACAAATCTTGCGAACAATGAGCTGTGCGAGCCATTTGTGTAACTGTGTGTGCCAAATGAGCAGTTAGCCATTTGCATTTGCCACCTCAGGAGTGTGCGGTGTCAACTGTTCGTTGATCAGTATTAGGTGCCTCTGCAGAATTATCTGTTCTGACAAAGCATTTTGTCAGGTGTTGAATCCTGGAGTGCTTCTTGGAAGAGCATCAACACAAACGTGTGCATGGGTCGTTTGGAAGCCCACACAGAGGAGATAGTTCCTTTTTTCCTTAGGGTCCCCAAACATTGGCACCTAGATGCCTCCACTGCAGAGCATCCTTTGACTTTCTGCAGCTCAGGAGGATATAGGAAATACAGAGCATTTAAGCTACCCGAGACTCTCAGATTACTCAAGCAGGGGATTTTGATTGGGGTGACATGCAACAATATATTCCTAGCCACAATCGCCAAATGATACAAGTTTACAGGGGTTCCAGGTACTTAACCAGGGTTTGTGTTTCCTTTGGAATGAGGCACAGCAGAGACTGTGGTGTCTTTAGGTTATATGGCTTAATTACACATAATATACAACCTGAGCCTATGATGGAGGGGTTGACTCAGGCTTTGTCTTTCGAACTATCAAAGAGCTGAAGGAGGGGCCCCACCCATTTGCTGTCTGGCACAGAGCCCCTTTTCCTTTGTTCTCTTAATGACCCATTTCCCAGGTAATTACCTCATGAGGAAGCTAGCCTGTTCTATATTTTAACACTTGCTGATTTAAGGGATTAAAGGATTCTGGCACCCCCAAACTCATAACAATATAAAGAGGAAAGAGGACAGGCCAATACATTGTTTTTATTTTTGGTTGGCCATTTATAATTAGTGTTTTATTCTTCCTTTTATAATGATCCGCTGTGCTTTTTTTTTACTTTGTTGCATTTTAGTTATTTGATTGTTTTAGGGTTTGTTTGTTTTTAGTTTTGTAAACCACTGTAATATCTCCATGAATTGTGGTATAGAAATACTTTAAATAAATAAATAATAAGCTAAGTAGTATTTTTTACTTGTTTTTTAAAGCATAATTATACTGCCTTTTGACTATACATTCTTTGAGGTGGCAGGACACAGGTGGTGCTGTGGTCTAAACCCCTGAGCCTTTGGGGCTTGCTGATTGGAAGGTCAGCAGTTCGAATCTGCGCAACGGAGTGAGCTCCCATTGCTCTGTCCCAGTTTCTGCCAACCTAGCAGTTCGAAAGCACACCAGTGCAAGGAGATAAATAGGTGTTTGGACTTAATCCAGAGGTCATTTACCTTTACCTTTGAGATGGCTTAAAATATTAATAACCAATAGGCTCAGTTTGCAATAAAATCCAATTAAAACAGCACAGAGTGGGATATGTAAGCAAAACAGCAAAAATAGCAGCAGATAAAAATAGCTTCCCAAACTGGAGCAGGAGCTGAGAAATGGAACCGCAAGAGAATAGCAGCTCAGCCATTCAATACGTAGGTGTAAAAAAACTGCCTTCATTTAGTCCCTAAAAGCCAATGATGACTTAGCACCTTATGATTCCAGGGGGGGGGGGGGCTTCTGTAAATTGGACACCACTACAGAGATGACTTTCTTCCCTGTCAGCACCTACCTTATTTCTGAAGGTGAGGGTGCCTGGAGTAGGACTTCCAAAAAAGACAGCTTCACAGGCTCAAGCAGCACAAAACCCCCCAACGATCTTTATAAAAGCCCCTCCAGACATCGTTTTCATTCTGCGTTCATGATTATGGTGCTATTGGAAGTGGCCATTGCAATCCAGCTTTCAATGCTAGTTGCACCTGCAAACATTTCAGGGTGGCCAGACTGCTTCGTTTCTAATTGGTGTATATCCTGTAGCCTGAAATCCCATAACTTTTCACATCACAAATGTTCTGGGTTGTTGTTTTTTATTGTCCTTCTTTTTGTTGCACCTGAGCCCCTGTAGGCAGCAATAATGTGGTGACAATAGGAAAGCAGCCCAGAGCAACTAATAAAGCAGAATAAATCCACCACTAAGGCAATTCTTATTATGTCAAGAACATGCTGCGGAATATGCCCACAATAAAACACTTTGCTTGCGACACCACTTTTGAGAGCTGATCAAACTAGGCCCAAATAGTACCGCACCGTATTTTTCGCTCTATAAGACGCACCAGACCATAAGAAGCACCTAGTTTTTGGAGGAGGAAAACAAGAAAAAAAAAAATTCTGAATCCCAGACACCAGAACAGCAAGAGGGATCACTGCACAGCCTGCATTCACTCCATAAGACGCACACACATTTCCCCTTACTTTTTAGGAGGGAAAAAGTGTGTCTTATAGAGCAAAAAATACGGTAGCTTCCTGATTGGCAAGCATGATGGTGAAGTGAAACTTGTGGAAGCCTAGAGACACCTACTTCCTCCTTTGCATTACTTCCCCTTTCACTATCCTTTCTGAAGTCAGGATAGCTGCATTCAAGTGCTGAAGGAGCTGAGTTGTCATTGAGAAGCCCTTCAAGCAGCCACTCATATACGAATTGGATTGGCCATAACGCAAGAAGGTGAGATGGTCAGCCAAAGGACCAGCAGATTGAAACAGCCTAAGAGATTCATAATTGCTGTAGTGATCATCAGCTTGAACACTGGACGCCCAGGAAGTCCTTCCACATTAATCACATATTGTTTTGTTTCAATTAGGAGAGAGGAAAATCTCCCCAGAAGAGCCCAGGGGATAAAGGCTCTACCCTGACCGGGAGAGAGCGGTCGGAATACATGCGGTGGAAGAAGGAACGGGAACAGATTGACCTGGAGCGACTGGCACGCCACAAGAACGCAAGGGGGGAATGGCGGCGGGCTTGGGACACAGAAAAATCAGAGCACATGTAAGTTGTCTCCCAGTCAACACACACTCTGCATGCTTGTAGGCCAGGCATGGCCAAACTTGGCCCTCTAGCTGTTTTGGGACTACAATTCCCACCATCCCTGACCACTGGTCCTGTTAGCTAGGGATGATAGGAGTTGTAGTCCCAAAACAGCTGGAGGGCCAAGTTTGGCCATGCCTGCTGTAGGTCATCTTATACCAACCCAGTGCCCTCCAAATGTTTTGGACCAGGGCTTTTTCAGCCATAACTCACCGGAGCTCAATTCTGGCACCTCTCAGGTGGGTGCCATTGCCATTCAAAGAGAACAAGGAAAGTGTTCATGGTGAGTTCCGACATCTATCTTCAAAAACAACAACCACAGAACTGTTTTAGACTACAACCCCCATCAGCCTCCCTGTGCTTGCACTTGATGGGGCTGGTGGGAATTGCAGTCCAAAACATCTAGAGGGTACCAGGCTGGCCAAGGCAGACTGTAGCCTGCAAAGAGGTCAGTGATAGGAAAAATATCCTGGTGGGAGCTAGAAAGCTGATGGGAAGTAATATGTTTCATGCTACTCTTGGGGCTCTGTGGGCTTTATGGGGCTTGTGATTGCTAGAGAAAGAGGGTAGTATATCAATGTCTCTGCCTAAATAGATGGCTCAGAGTAAACTACCCACAGAGGATCCATTAAAAGATGGACTCTCCTTCCTTGGAGGTTTTTAACCAGAGGTTGGATGGCTATATATCATGGACACGTTAGTTGGGATTCCTGCATTGCCAGGGTTGGACTAGATGACCATTGGGTCCCTTTCAGTGCTAAAATTCTATAATTCTATGAACATCAGGGCATGTGCAAGTTAAGAAGAAGAAGGCAACTCATGTTGATAAGAAAACGGCCCCTTGTAAAGGAGGACATCACAATTTATATTTGTTTAACTAAGAGCCAGTCTAATTTATTAGTGAATGCCCTCCATACAGTCCAGAGGGATTCTGAAGGGAAATACTGGTTATTTTGTATTTTAAAACTGACCTAAAAACACAGAATTTGCAGCCAGCCACTTGGCAAAACTGTTTGGCAGCAGTTTTCAGGGCAGGCAAAAGCAAGGACTGTTTAATAACAAGGGGTAGGTTCACACAGTCATTCGTTAATGTGTTAAATTTAACATGAGCAGCCTTTTGGGAAGATTCTTCTCTGCCCCAGCTTCATACATGAACTATTCTTCTTTCATTTGCAGGTTTGATGATACTAAAGATGGAGAGCCAGCTTTGGATTGTGTCCACAACAAGAAAGGTGAGCAAAGGGCTGGACATGTATTTACTGGCAACTGCTTTTCTGACTGCTTTTAACTGTTCTAGAATTGCTTTCCTTTTCCTTTTTGTGCTTAAATTGTGGAACTGTTTGCCTCCGCTCCCCAGACTCTTTCACGAGGAAGCACAGAATAGACATTCAATAAGTGAATAAATAAGTTGATGTCAGGTTCAAAAAAATGCAACTCTTGGATATCTTGTTTGCTTTGTCTCAGATATCCAGGCCTCTCCTAATGTGGCTCCAAGTCTCAAGGCTACTTCTTTCATACCTTTTTAAAGTCATGCCTTTGTCAGAAGATGCTGGGCCCTTGTCACTCCCATCCCAGTTTTTCATGTCTTCATTTTGAGGTGTGACCCACAGTAGTAGTTTTATGTCGTTGAAGTGGATGGTGGAAGACACCCCTAAACCTGGTGTGCAAACTTTCAAGAGCAGTTGCTAAGCCAATCCTGATTCTGTGTGGCTCTCTAGGTGGGGAAAAAAGCATGTGTGTGGGAATAGCAATGTTAAGCAGTGTGTCCAGTGTTTTGGAACAGGGGTTCGGGTTGGGGAATCATGGGCAACTCTCAAAGATTCTTGCACTGCGTTCTTTCTTTACTCATGTGAGTTCTTTATTTCTGTACCAGCTGGGGATATGAGACAGTTCCAGCGTTAAAGTGCAAATAAAACAATAATTTTTGTTCTGCACCATAAAGGAAAAGTCAGAGCACAGCTTGCTTCTTAGGGCTCTCATGTGTGCTTCATGGTATTCTCTTGAGATGTTCCCCAGAACTCCATCCCCGAACTCTGCATTCACCAGAAGAGACACTCCAATTGCCTATATTGACTAGGTCAAAATCCACTGTCTGCCTTTGTAATAAGACTCTGACCACTGTGAAAATTGGAAAGTTTCTATCTTGGGGGTGGGGGTTAGAAAAGAGACTGAAGACAATGCCTCTAAGCAAGGCAGATAGAAATCAAAATCCATGTTCCGATTCACAAAACAAAATATATTTGGAAGCAACTTTCCAATAAATGTTGAAGATTTCAACCGGCACATAGATTTCTAAAAAAAAGTTCACTATTTTTGCTCGCCACTGTTATACTAGCTGCTTTCTCGGTTCCCTTTTCACCAATGTACAGATTTTTATATTAGCTGATGAATCACCTGATCTTCCCTTTCCTAGATGTGCAAACTGTTTTTACGTCAAATTAGGCAAACTGTTCTGTGCTCTGCTGCTGCTCTTGCTGCTGGGGGATGGAATTTGTTGTTACATGATCCTGCTCTGTTACATGCTTTGTCCTTTCAAGGAGGAAGAAATGTGAAGAAGTCCCAGCACCGATCCTTGCCTTCTGAAGGAAAAAGTAAGTCTCAGGAACAGGGCTGAGTTCAGGTCAGCCATAATGTAAATGCTGGCTTTCTTTTCCATGTCAGAAGTATCACAAAAACATTTCCTAGATAGGAAGTTTTTGCCCCCAAGACCATCTTGCCATCACTCCAGGCCCAGAGTTAATGTTGCATTTGTCGAGGCCCTGGATATCATACAACTTTCCCTGACCTTCAGATGCTAATTGCGAATATTTCTGTGGGTTTGTGCTTCCTTCCATTGCTATACTGCTGCTGCTATTTCTTGCACCTTTCTGTGACATCACAGCTCGATGGGAATATTTGGGAGACTGAAGTAAAGGAGAACTGAAATCCCCCTCCCCCCAAAGCAAGATTCATCGACCCTATACTGTCTCTTTCCTTGCAAAGAGGGCACACTGCTGGCTAACAGCCAAGGACAAAGCAGACGAGAAGCAGAGCTGTATGCTAGGAGGCAGGCTGGGAATGGTTCCATATAGGACATTCAGAGTGGGCACGTTGCAGGGGTTCTAGTTTCCAGACATGTGAACCAAAGCTTTGCAACCAGGGAGCATTCTGGGAATAGTTGAAGAAGAGGACTGCACCAGGAAGTTCCATGGACTTTGTGGCTGAATAGCCTACAGAGGTGGCACAAGGGGTGGGGGAAGAGTGGTATTTGGATAACCAAAGAAGCAAGCAAGGAAATAACTGAATCAGGACAGGAAGGCTCACAAAAAACACTCCCACTGTTTGATTTTGGAAGTTTGCTTAGATATTTCTAGCCAGCCAGCCTGCCTCCCCCTCTCCCTGCTATGAAGAGCCAGGGAATCTCCCACCTATACACTGACCAGATCCAGACCTGCTTATCTTCAGCAAGCTTGCTGAGTGGCACACGCCTTCAGACCAAAATCCTGGAACCCCATGAAAGTGGACACTTTTATCTTTCTCAGTGCAATCCCCTCGTCCCTGGCCAGTGCAGTGATGTTCAGCTGCACAACGTCAATTCTCAACCTTCTCCTCATCCCATGCTCCCCCCTCAATCTGCTCTGGAGAGTAGGGGGAACCCCTGGAATACACTGAGAGAAAAAGGTGGGGAGGTTACACTAGAGCAAAATGCTTTAGCTGTGCAATGTAACTGTTTTGTTGGATACCATCCAAGGATTCTGTAGCACTTTCACTTCCAGTCCTCATGGCTGCTGGACCCTTCTTTAGCCATGGAGGTCAGAACTGTGGTGTATTGTGGCCTGGTGCTGGACTGGCTAGTCTTGGCTCATGGCATTTTTCTTTTAGGTGGAGGTCAGCACAGAAGAAGCACCAGTGAGTCTGCTGCCAGAACATTGCCAGTAGTGAGCAGTAAAGCCAGAGGGAAGGACAGACTAACAGGCAGAGCCAGAAGGTAAGGGAGCAGCTTTCAATGGGACTTCACTGCCTCTGGTGGGAGACCTGCTCAGCCAAAATGAGCATCTCCACTCAGGCCTTATCCACACTTCGGGTTGCCATATTTCAAAAAGTAAAAACCAGGACATCCTGAAATTTGTTGAGCTTTTTCACAGAAACCCCCAAGTTGTTCAGCTTCTTTAAGGAAAACCCAATTTTTCTATTGACTTGCCTAAGATCCAGGACAAAGCACCGCCTTTCCGAAATCCCCCCATGTCAATTCCACCTTTGAAATCCCGGTAATGTCTGGGAAAACCAAGTCATATGACAGCCTTGTCCACCCTTACCTTTTGCCCCATCCTTTCCAAGCTCAGGCCCACGCTTCAAAGCTCCGTATCCAAGTGTTCTTTTCCCCCACCCTAGACTGTTCCCCACAAAAACTCGCTCTATAAAGCAGAAGTGCAACAAATGGCAATTGAGGTTTTCCACAAATTGCCATTTGCTCCATTTCAGTGGTTTGTTGAAAGGGAGACGTCAGTAACACAAAATGCTAATGGAGACTACTACTCCCAATTCTTAAGAAAAGTGAAGACTTCTTTACTTATTACAGTGCCATCCTAACCATGTGTATTCTGCAGTAAGTGCTGTTGAATTCAGTGAGGTTTACTCTTGGAATCAAATCTCATCCAACTATGTTGCACATTTCACAAATAAACTGAAACGAACTACCGTATTTTTCGCTCTATAAGACGCACCAGACCACAAGACGCACCTAGTTTTTGGAGGAGGAAGACAAGAAAAAAAATATTCTGAATCTCAGAAGCCAGAACAACAAGAGGGAACACTGTGCAGTGAAAGCAGCAATCCCTCTTGCTGTTCTGGCTTCTGTGATAGCTGCGCAGCCTGCATTTGCTCCATGGGACGCACACACATTTCCCCGTACTTTTTAGGAGGCAAAAAGTGAGTGTTATAGAGCAAAAAATACGGTATTTGCAGAGCAGTGTTCCTAGTGTCATAATGCACAGCCCATCTTCATACCCACTGCCACCATCTCCAGCTCATGTACTGTTTGATTGGTTGCTGATCTCAGAGCTCTTGCCATCCATTCAAAAATTTGACTTTCAGTGGACAAGGACTTTCCCCCCTTTAAAACTTACCAATTGCAGTCACTTTCGGGGGGTGGGGTGGGGGGCAGTATCATGAATAAACTGTTTCAAGAATAGATTGCATCACTAAGGAAAATGCACATGAATACCCAAAGGCAATGACTCCAGGAAGATAATTGCAACAAATCATGTTTTCTTTTTTCAGACTATACTGAAAATGAGTTCAATTGCATGAGTAATTCTTTGTTAGTCTGCCCCGGTGGGGGCTAGAATAGTGCCAATAGGAGGTTTTTCCCCCTAGCTGCATAATTTTCGTCAGGATTGTGGCTGGGTAGGAAAGTGTTAAACTTTCTTTCTCCAGTACACTACAGTACTGGAGAGCCAGTGTGGTGTAGTGGTTAAGAGTGGTGGACTTGTAATCTGGTGAACCGGGTTCGTGTCTCCGCTCCTCCACATGCAGCTGCTGGGTGATTTTGGGATAGTCACACTACTCTAAAGTCTCTCAGCCCCACAGAGTGTTTGTTGTGGGGGAGGAAGGGAAAGGAGAATGTTAGCCGCTTTGAGACTCCTTTGGGTAGTGATAAAGCAGGATATCAAATCCAAATTCTTCTACTGTGATCTTAGTGAAAATCCTCCTGCACCTGTGATTAAAGAAAGCCTCCCCTCCTGCCCCGCCCCCTTGCCCCACCCCACAAACATATCCTTAGTGCCAAGACAAGAAGCTAGAATTTGACTTACTCTTTTTGGAATTTTCTAGCTATTAGATCACACTATTGATAGAAGCAGTTTCTGTTTATCTGGTCTATAGATGTACATCAAAGATGGTGTGGCATTATCAGGGCAATTACACTGGGGGGGGGGAGACGACAGTATATATATATGCACAAATTGTGCCTTTTAAAATGAGACTATAACAGAATCCGCAAATGAACAGAAATTCCATGCAAGTATGATTAGATTCCTCCTATCCTAAATTCCATTAAAATCTAGTCCAGAATATCAGAATTGCTCTTAAAAGTGCCCTTGGCACATTGCCATTTGTCTCCTATGGTTTTTCATCTCAGAATTGTCCACATATGGACAGTAACACAACTGCAAAGAAGCACAGTATTTCCACGGCCACAGTGGGAATATGCCGCTCATATTAAGCAAGCAGTTGTTATGCATGAGAAGGGAAACTTATTCCAGGAGAAAGATGTTGTTGTTGGGCTTTTATGGCCCATTAAATATAGTCTGCTTACTCAACTTTATGTGTGTATCACAAATCACACTTGTTTTTTTATTCCTTGCTGGTGTTTGAGTTAGAGCTTTCAAATTAAATTGGTGTGTTTGGACTTGCCTTTATAAATGAGATTGTTCCTGAGACTTAGCCCTTGCCCGTACAGCAAACTTAAATCTCTTGCTTCTTCCAATAAGTAGCATTGCTTCTGTCTGTAATTAGGTGCAATTATGCCATTTTTGTTTCTCGCAGCATAAAAATGCTTTAGGAAAAGGGTGAAAATACAGCTACATTTGCATTTTAAAGCTCCACTGGAGTGGAAAAACAAAGCAAACCTGTAAGACCAATCACTACAGCACAGGCAAACCAAAAAATATAGATACGGTTTGTTAAATCAGGGGTAATGAATGGCTTATTCTTTTATCAGCTTTGACTTGCGCTCCCCTACCCTGAAACCTGATAAACTAGATCAGGGGCCAGCAACCTTTTGGAGCTGTGGGCTGGTCCACCATCTCTCAGACCATGTGGTGGGCCAGACTATATTTTTTTTGGGGGGGGGGAAATGAAACAATTCCTATGCCCCACAAATAACCCAGAGATGCTTTTTAAATAAAAGGACACATTCTACTCATGAAAAACACACTGATTCCTGGACTAGCCACGGGCCGGACTGAGAAGACGATTGGGCTGCATCCGGCCCCTGGGCCTTAGGTTGCCTACCCCTGAACTAGATAACACCGTAGCAGTACTTGGAAAGCAGTTCTTCCCCACTTGTAATCATCAGGGCAGAAGCTGAGGCTGGAAGGCAAGAAGTGACCATTGAGTCTGGTAATAAAGTAAACAGTGAGGAGCAAGAGAAGAATGGTATCTCTGATCACAATGCCCACTGAGCAACCACCTTCAGTGCCACCATAAGATATATACAAGGTTATAGCCACATCCATAAAATACTACTGTCCCCCTCTCATGAAAGTGTAATGAAGTCATTGGGATCCAGTTCCTGGGACAGTCCCTTGCTGGAGACACAATTCCCAGCCCAGAGAGTGTAATTTCAGCACCAGAATCAGGTCATTTGCAAACCCAGCTTCTCCAAGCACACCAAGGTAGAGCTCACCCTCCAGCAGAAGATTGCGAGTGCCCCATCTTACAGTGCTATACCAACAACAGGTGTTGTCCAGCAGTGGTGAAATTGCATTTATTTCAGAAAGGCAGTTTCCCGCCCACCTCCTAGAGTGGTATGAATAGCAATTCCCCATAGGAGTTCAGAGTAGTGGCAACAGCGCTGCTCAGTATCCAACAGTGCCGCTGCTTCCACCACCAACCTCTGCTGATGAGGTGTATTTAATTTTTTTATAACCACCCACCTACCTGCTGACACACCTGAAGTGGCAGCATGGTGATGTAAACACTAATGACTGAAGTCCGTAGCACGGACTGGGTACCAACGGTGCTAGAACTCATATAAAAATCGTAATGCACATGTAACCTGAAAACAGGTACAAAAGAACAGCTGCCAGTGGAACAAATGAACAGGAAAAATCTCAGCTTCATGTTCATTAATCTCTTTTTCTAAAGGGCATTAGCAACGCCCTCGTTCTGTGTTAATACAGTACTGTAAGATTGGGGTTTAAACAGAAGGGGTTTAATGAATCCAGGAGTAGTGCTAGAGATTGACAACAGTCCTAGCCAAGTTGCCAAGTAACAACTCCCCCCTATAGTTTGGGAGATTGGCTGATAGTTCTAAACTGCTGCTGTTCACAATGGCTAGGAAATATCTGAAGGGGAAATAACAGTTATAAGGGGGGGGAGGGGCTGTACGCCCTTCTAATTCCTGGATCCAGCAAGTGTTAAAATCTGAGCAAAGATTCAAATTCCTGGAATAGCCAGGCTAGTTTCCTGGTGAGGTAATGGGTCATTAAGGAAACAAAGGGAGTGACTCTGTGCCAGATGCCAAATGGCACAAACTTGCTGGTAGTTAGAAAGACAAAAGCCAGAGTGGAGAGTGGCATGATGTGAGCTAGAAGCTGGAAGCTGGAAGCAGCAGGCTGGGAAGCCAGAGATTCAGAACAATGCCTTTTTCTGGTGGAATCAAAGGCTGTGGCTATGGGAGAAGCAAGACCCTCTTGGGATGTTAATGCTGCGAGCCCCTCCATCATGGGCTCAGGTTGTATATATGTGTAAATAAACCACATATTCTAAAGACACCACAGTCTCCACTGTGTCTCATTCCAAGAAAACTGAACCCTGGGTAAGCACCTGGAACCCATGGAAACTTGCACCGCTCAGAGATTGGGGTGGCATGCAACATAATTCTTGCATGCACCCCCAGCTAAGAATGAGGTGATCTCCCTGTGAAGAGAAATTGGCTTGACAGTGACAAAGTCTGACACATAAATGGAGATTCCTTCCAAACCTCCTGTCCATTGAGCATTCATCCCAATTTGGTTGCACAACATTTCTGGGAAGGTTCAAAGAGGGCCATTTAGTGAGCGTTCTCAGGGAGGTGATGCAATATTGTGTCAAGCAAGTGGTATTCCACATTTCCTACTGCATTTTACTGTCACTTTCCTTATTGCAAAGTCCGATTTGAGTGAGGAGGGAGAGGCAATTCAGCTTTAGTTGTGCAACCTGAATTTGTCAGTATGAACTAAGATGGTGAACTTTCCTCTATCACTCCATCTGCTCAGTGGGAAAAACTGTACCATTTGGATTTCTGCTTTCCTGGGAAAAGTGCTCCAATTAGTTGTATTTTCCCTTGTATACTGAAGAATATAACCTCTCTGTAAATATACTGTATACATTGCTTTGCTAAATTTTGTACTATTTTAATAGAAACTTTCATAGAGTCTGTGTCAGGAAAAGAGGCAGCAACTCACCTGTTACTTGCTCTATGTGTGTGAAATAGAAGATACTCTGGAATACATTCCTTCTCTTGGTGTTGGTTTGCAAACTGTGGCAGACAGCTCCATAAATCACTGGTACATGCTGTTAGTCTAATGACAAATGTCTGGGAATAGAAATTTGATTTTATGGTTTTTATTATATTACAGTTTTAACAATCAGCTTGTGAAAGATTAATGGCCCCTGATGAACCTTTGGAATTAAGATGAATATGCTCTTTAGATGCTGCGAGTGCAAATGTTGTGATGAATCTGGACAATCTGAGCATCTTTATAAGAAGGATTGCCGCAAGAGCTAACATGGTTTATAGGCAGTTTCCAAAAACGGAGGCAAGCATGAGCAAGAGCAGACCTCCTGTGCTCTCACTCCCTGGTTTTTGAGAACTGCTTAAAGAAACAATAACAAGGAACACAGACTTAATCCCAACTCATACTCCTCATCCTCTGATATCATAGTAGATAGTCAGTGGTTACATGCTTCACCTTTTCTTCTTAATGACTGGTTGTTACTGGTGGAAAACTTGGAATCTTGTCTAGGGTTGTGTTCAAGACCCTCTGCTCTGCAAGGAGACGGAGCTCCCAGATTAGGCAAAACAGCTATTATCCAAAAGGGAGTCCTATCAACATTTGACAACCCTCATTTTGTGTGTGATGTTTTACAGATGGGATGCCAAGGAAGGTGAAGAAATGCCCTTTGTAAAGGATGAACCTGATAAGCAGGTGAGTCTACTCTATAGAGTGTTGCTTAGATCGGGAGTGGGGAACCTTTTCTGGTTCTGTGGGCCAGATCCTTATCAGCATCTATCCTTACAGGCCAACTGTGATGGGTGGGTAGGGCCACCCACCTGTCCTTTTGGAGCTCTTTGCAAACCATTTTTGTTTTAACAACCCTGGACAATTTGGTTTCATCAGCAAGCTTTGCCACCTCAGGTGGGCATGCTTTGGGGGAAACAGCCTCCTGAGAGATGTTGGCAACCCTGGCAAGCCAAGTTTGGTCCACTGAGCAGAAGTGCCTTACCAAACAAAATAACACCAAGCCTTGTGCTTTACATTAATTCAGAAGAACTACAGCCCTTGGTTCTTAACTCATCAAAGTAGGGTAGTGTCTTCCATTAACTGGGGGCCAAGCTGGATGAGATTCTCACTAATGCCTGACCAGGCTCCTGGAGGTTTATGTTTCTTGAACTGAAATGCATCTAACAGGGGGTTGCAGATCTGATTGGAGTAAGGCGGTGGAGGAGAGAAAGAAGATGCTTAACTCTTTCCCCTCACACTGCTTTTATGTAGATACACACACAGAAACACATCTAGTTGCTTTCCCTCCCATGATGGGAAAGAAATAATCCTGTATCCTCCTCAAGGATTGGGTTGTAGCTATGTTGTACCTATGAACTCTGCTGTCACTGCTCCAAGATTTTCAGCTTCATACTACTTTTCAGCTTCATTCTACTTTGGCACACAGAAGCTTGCACTGGGAAGGTGAGAAAAGCTAATCCTTTAACCAATGCTTATGAGTATGAGGGAAGATCCCTGTGTTACCAGAGTGGCCTGGGAATTTCTTCAACGTTGCCCAGTCCCAGGTCACAACAGTTATATTGTGTATATAATATATTCTGTCTCTCCAATAATAAATCATTAATAGGCCAAATCCTATGCAGTGTACAGTGGTGCCTCGCAAGACGAAATTAATTCGTTCCGCGAGTTTTTTCGTCCAGCGAATTTTTCGTCTTGCGAAGCACGGTGTCGGAAAAGTTTTGGAAAAGCTTCAAAAATCACCAAAAACCTCAAAAAAGGCTACCACACCGCGTTCTATGAGTTGCTCCTCAAAGTCAAGTCGCAACTTATTAACGGTGTTAAGAAAAAGGAAACAAACTTGCAAGACGTTTTCGTCTTGCGAAGCAAGCCCTTAGGGAAATTCATCTTGCAAAGCAGCTCAAAAAACGCAAAACCCTTTCGTCTAGCGAGTTTTTCGTCTTGCGAGGCTTTCGTCTTGCGGGGCACCACTGTATTTCAAAATATGCCAAATTGATTTTGAAGGGTTTGGCCTAATATGGAGATGTTTGTGTAAATGATTAAGTGTTTCATTGCGATGAAGAACTGTGCATATTTTAAAGTACTGTACATTTTCCCACTCTGGTTGCTAGGTGGTTTTTTTAAAGGGCCATTTGTGCCTCAGTTGTTTGCATGCCCCAGCACTGCTTATAAACAGGAATTTATGTGAGCCAGACAAATCATTTCCTGCGTCAAGTGTGGTGTAGTAGTTAGAGTGCTGAGCTAGGACCAGGTCCAAATCACAACTAAGGCTGCAATTCTATAACCCCCTGTTGCCTTTGAATTCAACAGGGTATAGTTCTGAGTAGGAATGGTTAGGATTATGTTGTAAGCCATGAAGCTCACAGAAGGAGAAGGAGAAGGAGAAGGAGAAGGAGAAGGAGAAGGAGAAGAAGTTGTATACTGCCCTAGACTCCTTAGGGTAGTGATAAAGCAGGATATCAAATCCAAACTCTTCTCTTCTTCTTCTATACCCGCAAGTCTCAGTAGCTGTGCTTTAGTTTTCTCACTAGTGAAAGGGAGACTTTAGTCACCTCTGGCAGCCAGCTACTGATACCAACAGCTTTGTAAGGATAATATGTTCTTTCTTTAAGTCAATTGTGTAATACGTAACTAAGCAAAGTTTTGTCTTCTGTCATTCTAGAGATCCTTGAGCAACGAGCAACTGAAAAAGCAAGCTCTGGCTAGTGAAGCAGTCAAGGAGCATAACTTCCCAGCAGGCCTAGAGAATAATATAAAGCCCCCGGAACACAGTGCTCCCTTGCCTCAAGCCCAAAGAGATGAATGGAACCAATCTGCAGGTGAAGAGCAGGGTGCAAATGAAAAAGCCAAGAGGTACCTAACCCAGGGCATGTCTCCCGCGATCAGAGCGGATGAGACCGGGGCAGATCTCAAACTCAGTAAGTCAGTAACTGGGACTGATTTGTCTCCCAAGGGCAACTATATGAACAGCAGCTCTTCTCAGGGAGTGCCTGGGAATGTGGTGCAGACTTCTGGGTGCGACCTTCAAGAAATCAATTCCATAGTCTATGAAGGTGGCTTAGACAAAAGTGTGTATTGTGAACGGAACCCTTGTGGGGAGCAGGCAGGAAACAGTAGTGAGCTGTTGAACAAGGAAGGAGGAGGTGGTGAAGGCCAAGGGCTGATAACCTTAGGACAAGGAGAAGAGAACCAAGTTGGTGGCCTCCAGAAGGAGATAATACCTGTGAAAGAAAGTGACACTGCAGCCTGCCTTGTTCGAACGGAGGAGTCCAGGCCTCCATGTAAAGAAATTCCAGACCCGACGAATGAATATGTACAGGAAGGGGCACAAATGAGGAATAAGGAAGAAGACCAACCTCAGTCGTGCAGTAACAAAGCACAGGATTAAGAGCGAACACACAGGGCTCCGTAGAGGCCAAAGGTGAGTGCAATGCTAGCCTCTCCACTTGGCGTTTTATGTAGATTTCTAGCCTGCTCTGTCCCAAGAGCTCAAGCCTGGTAGCTCAGTTACACCTAAAAAGATGGGACATCACCATCCAAGAAGTTCTCCTGCCCATCCCCTACTGAAATGAATCATACTTGGCTCTTGCACTTGTAGGACTGTTTTCATTCATTGCACTGAGGTTTAAACAGGAGAACCTCCTCGTGGATTCAGTCCTTGTCCCTTAGGAGCACAGCTCATACTTGACCGGCCACTTTATGTTGAAGAGCTAGGCATTATTGTGATGACTCTTGGAAGCTGCATTTTCTATAGGTTGGTCAATTCCCACTTACTAGGCACAGATCCTAACATTACATGGATGAATCTGTCATTACGCTGCTAAACGGTTCACAGCAGAAGATAGTAAGCAACAACCAGCTTCCAAATGATTACAAGCTGTAATGAGAATGCAGCTCTCTTCTTCAAAGCTGCATGTCTTAATCTTGGGCAACCCTGCTGTGATCCTAGTAAAGATCATCAAGACCATTCATTCATTTGTTCAGATTATCTACTTGGGGTAAAAAGGAAAACCCCTGGAGAAGCAGAATGCTCTTTTCCAGCAGTGCATGCAGTATGGTAGGTCTTTTCTTCCAGGTTATACTTTCCAGACTTTTAGGTTTCAAACAAACATATTCAGCTGCCATTCCCAACCTTGTTCCAAGCTGTTTCCTTCCCAGAAAACCACCAATATCCACAGAGCAAAGCTGAGAAACGTTGAGTAAAATGACTAAACTAAGATTTTTCATGCACTCTTTTACACACAATAATCTGCCTCCAGTGAAATGAATGGGGCAACCAAAGTGCAGTAGAACTCCATGCACAAACCAATGCTGTGAGATTACTCTAGTGTTAGAGCAGGGGCCTTAGGCAACATGGAAATGGCAAGCTGCCCATGGCTGTCCCAGTGAGCCAAATGTCAAGTTAGAATTTGATTTCCTTTTCAAAAACTAAATAAATAAATTGAATTTACCATTTAATTTTAAAGATGTTTTTTTTTAAAAAAAAAAAAGTTCAATTATTTACACCCACTACAAGACTATTCAGCATCTAAGTAAATAACACAGGAAGTCTCAGATTTTGAAATGGATCATATGATATTTCAAACGTAGGTAAACCTCTGAAGAGCCGAATAATCATTCTTTTGAAACGTTAAAGCAGTTTAGTGTACTTACAACCCATGTTAAAACAATGTCGGTGCAAATTGTTAACACACACACACACACACACACAGCTTTGCAGTATTCTTTTTGTGTTTTATATTTTATTTTATTTTATATTAGTCCTGGTCTTCTGATCTGCAGATGCAAGAAATGGTGCTAAGAGGAACCATATGTGAGAAACTATAGCAAACCCCTTTGCTTGTAACATGCAGTTTCTTTTTTATCATCATCACCATCAATCACTATTACTTATTAACAAGACTTGTCTATCTTGATGATCTGAAATTGCCTTAGGTGAAAAAAAAAAAAGACTTGGTAGAATGTTGAGGTTCCTGCTCGTCCCACACATTTCATGTCAAGTTGTAAGACCATCTTTCTTCATATTGCCATCCATCAGTGGAGCCCTTATGTCGGTGACAGATTTCACACATAGAGCTGTTAGCTGTGACCCATTTCTCCAAGGAAACAACTCAGGAACATGCGACTTTAATGCTTTGCAGCCGGTATCTTATCCATTGATGCAATTTCTGTCAGAGAACAAGGAAATGCTGCTTTTTTATTCAGAATAAAGATTGCCTCCAAAAACTGCCCAAGCGTTTTCCCCAGGCCTAAAGAACATTACCTCCAACCCTTATCACCATTTATACATGCCATTGTATAAAATAATATGCAAAGACTAACAGACACTCCGGATAATACGTAATGGGTGAAGCAGACAAAACAGAGGCAGGGAAGAGCCTTTTTTTGCCCTCATCTTCTACCAACCCATCCCTCAACTGCTTGCTAGAATCTGTCCCTGGTAGCTGCCTCCATGGGCATGGCTAGGATTTTTGTTGGGGGGTGGGGCAGAACAGAGGTGATTGGTCAGTTAAGTATTTCTATTGTTTTACTTGATGGGGGGGGGAGGTGCCTCCCTGCCCTCCCCTTGGCTATGCCCATGGTGAGAGAGCCAGTGTCCACCACTGCCAGAGCAATCACACTGAACTCAGGAAATCTGAAGGGTCAGTGTGGGGTACTGCGAGTGCCAGACTAGGATTCCGCAGATCCTTACTCGTTGAGCTCAAACTCCCACTCAGCCATGACACTCACTGGCTGACGTTTGTGGAAGGGACATAACTCATCAGAAGAAGGCCTTAGGGCTTAGGATGAATCTCTGGCATCTTCAGGTAGGGCTGGCAAAGGCTCTGAAACTCATCTATCCCACATCTTATTCCCTTGAGGAAGATGCAATCCACCACCCCCCAGGCAGATTCCACCTTGCAAGAATGTTCATTTCACTCTGCCCCAGTTGGCACCAGAACCCTAACGAGAATGTTTTTGAAAGGCATGTTTGTTCTTAAAATTCAGCAGAATAATATATAGATTCTCATCATGATCAAGAAGGGGCAAAAGAACCTCTTACTTAGCAATAAGAAATATCCTGGATGTACACACATCTACAAACTTCATTTCTCACTTGCCCTCAGCAGACAAATTGAGAAGTGCTCATCTTTCACTCTCAGGCATATGCACAGAAGGAGGGAAGGGCTGGGGCACAGGGATCCTCTCCTTGCAAGGGATAGCCCAGTCGGCACAGCAGGAGACTCTTCATCTCGAGGTCACTGGTTCAAGCCCCATGGTGGGCAAAGGATTCCTGCATTGTAGCAGGTTCAACTAGATGATTCTCAGAATCCCTTTCCAATTTTATGAAATAAACAGGTTGCTGTAGATAAATGGTGGGTTTTCCTTTCCTGTGGTGTCCGGCTCCTCCCCCAATAATTGCTTCAAAAGATTTACATGTAAAATCTGCAACAAGAATGTTGCAGTGTGGAGTGCTGCTGTTCACAATTCCAGCCACTCCATTCCATTTCCCATTTTGCCATGGTTTTCCTTCCCATGGATCAGGCCAATAGCCCATCCAAGTCCAGCATCCTGTTTCCTCAGTGGCCAACCAGGTGTCTGTGGGAAGCCCTCTCCCCATCAGACAGACAGACAACCTTCCATGGCCAACGGAGTCAGTTCGAAAATCCTGCTGGAGGCTAAGTGCAGCCAGTACCTCTAGCCTTTCTTCACATGAGTTGGCGTCTTAAAACTTGATCATCCTCATAGATAGATAAAACTTTATTCACATTAGCCAATGGCCATAGCAACAGTAAAACATTACAGTATACGCAGAAAAGGATATTTGATATAAGAGCACAATTTAAAGTCCTGAATCAGCAGTCAGTTAGTGGTGATCGTCCCATAGCTGCTCTCATCCTCTGCTTCAAAATGACAATAACCCAAAGCAAAGCCCAGAATCCCCTGCAGAACTCCCCCCCCCCCGCCCCCGTTTTAAAGTAAGAGGGCCAGGGAAATCAACAAAGGAAACAAACTACAAAAGCTTTTCATTCAGTTATATCAAACCAATTAATTTCAGACTCTCCAGAGAAAATACAGCTGGGGTAAACTTCCAAAGCACAGTGGGGTGCTGACGTCAGCGTTCTCCCCTGACGTAAACAAGAGCAGTACAGCCAAAGTCTTGCGAGCTGCGGAGGTCAGTCTTAGAATGCAAGACAATGCTGAAGGAGTTGGCATTATTGAGCAGTACACGGAATTCCTCTTCTGATTAAAAGCACAGGAACTTAGGCAATAGAAATGTTAACTTCCACCCCGCTCCGTTCCTCCCTTATACCTGAAAGGATGTGGGTATAATAGAATAGCTAGAAACTGGGGTTTTTTTGGTTTTTGTTTTAAAAAAGAGGTTCTTAGAATTTGCACAGAAAGATCATGGAATAGAAATGACAGCTACATGGCCCATTTTTTAATACCTCTTAATGCTAAGCCATTTGTAGTATAATCTGCAGTGTTTACAGCAGAATGGACTGTACTGCAAGGTATAGGACTGCAGCCTTACTCAGAAGTATTTATTGGGGGGTCATGGCAGATTTCGGGGGGGGGAGCTTTTCCTTACCTGCCAACACCCATTTTGTGTAGGAGTTGCCTCGAAAGAATTATAATAGGCTGCCACACCCTAGTCAGTCCAATTGCTTGGGGAGATCCTGAGCCCTGCTGCCAGGGACTTCTCCCTTCAGCCAGCTTCAGGAAAAAATAAACAAGGAGATGAGCTTTGTATTTACTATACTTCCCTGAAGCCCAGAGGAAACCACTTAACAAAGAACCTTTTGAAATGTCCTTATGATGCAAGGGATAAAGTGTGTCCCAGTGGAAGAGGAAGATGATGATGATGATGATGATGATTATATACACCAGCCACTCTGGGCAGCTCCCAACAGAACATTAAAAACACAATAAAACATCAAACATTAAAAACTTCTCTAAACAGCCAGGACCGCCTACTGAACTGGCTGTAAGCAAGAAAGCAGGTGAGTGGGGCTGGCTGGCGTTGGTGGGGCTGTGGCCCATTTACCCTAATAGGCTAGCCTCCACAGGTACTAAGCTTCTATAGATAGGATCACAGCAAGTACATAAAACCAGCTCCTTGATGACTGACTAAGCCTGTGCCAAGTAATTGACTTTTGGGAGTGGGGGGTGGGGAGAGGAGATGAGAAAGGTTCAAGTTGTCCATTAGGGGGTGATTACAGCGTGCTCATCCTCACAGCATCTGAACCTCTCAGCGATCAGCAACTTGTGCTGGACAGACTCTCAGCTAGGTGAGTAGCTCACAGGAGAGGCCTGCTGCAGCTTTAATTTGCCACACAGCAGTTCCTGACCCTTCTGATGTTGCTTTTGTTTGTTTTCCAGGACAACTTGCTAAAGCAAATCTGGTTGCAAAAGAAGATGAGCACAATCTCCCCCTCTGACACTGACCTTCAGCTCTCAGTGGCACCTCCCCCTGCAGGTGATGTTTACCTGTCTAGAAGACACTTGTGCCCTGAAATTGTCTACTCAGTGCCGAAGGACAGAAAAGGCCTACTTACAAGCAGCCCCCTGAGGAGAAAGGAAAGGAAATCATGGCACTTGTATTTTGTACCTAACTCCCCCCTACCCTTTATATTGTGGGCATGTGATGGGCCATGAGTTGTCTACTGTATGCACTTTATTTTACTGAATAACTAATGATATTTATAAGTTGGGTTTGCTTTGAAGATAATTCCCCTTATTTTTTCTCCTCAACACTGGCCAACGGATCTACTCTTTTGTTGCTTCCAAAACCAAGTGGCAAACTTTACAGAGCCTCTGGCTGGGCTTGAGTTTTATGGATGTTCGGCCAGTTAGAGACAATGACGAAGAAACCATTTTCTTAACAATAAAGGTGGCTGAGGAGATAGTAGATCCAGCAGCCAGGAAGACTGCGTTGTGGCTTTGCACATGTGTGGCAGAATGATGAGAAGGGACCAGTGGTGTCACAGGTTCCACACAACTGATGGCCACAAGTTCATTGAGGTTTCTCTAGAATGCTTTCTCCCTTTAACCTTCCTGGTTTTGAACCTGTGACTATCATTAACTTCCTCATTTAATACAGGAAACAGTAATCCCTTCCTAAGTATTTTGGCTCTAAGAGGAGGCAGCTCCTTCTCGCTGCTGCCTGTTCTCTTGGCCTCTCCCTTTGAGGCTAGAGGGAAAGTTGATGGTCATGTGTGTATGAAGGAAACAGGCAAATCGTTATCATTCCCAATAGCAAAACATCCAGACTGAACTTGATTTTGGCTTCACATTCGTTATCATTCCCAATAGCAAAGCATCCAGACTGAACTCCTTGATTTTGGATTCACTCCCAAATCAAAACATGGTGGAAGAGAAACCAGATGTGCAAAAACATACGTTTGTTTGTTTGTTTGTTTGTTTGTTTGTTTGTTTGTTTGTTTCTTGTATGTGGTTATGTTGTAAATGACTGTGATGTTATAGCAGAGATGAACGGAATCCAAAAAGTAATTTTGGCACCTCCTGTGAAAGCACTCAAAGGTTTGGGAGATTGCAAACAGAAGTATTAGGTGGACCAGACAGCGCCGAGATATGACCGTGCCAGTTGCGTGTCATTTCAGTTGCTGGCCTGCAGGATTCCCTGTACCTGGGAAATGGTATTGCAGCATAATTCCATAAAGCAGAACAAAGTTTGCAAAGCATTGTCTCCTCACTTCTAGGATATGATAGGAGCCAATTGCACTTGAGCACCAGGGTTTTGTGAAACAATCTAGCTACGTGTGAGAAATGGCCGGCAGAGGCGACTACAAGCACCAGCAGCAAATGTCTGCATTATGGATTGGCTCCCTAAAAATGCAATGGGCACAATCCAGCTGAAGTTACACACCGTTGCAGCTCATTGATTCCAATTATAATGTCGAAGAATGTGCTCAGCACTCCTCTCCCAGGAAAACAACGGGACCTGACTCCAGATCAATTTTTAACTTGCTCATAAGTGATCTGGAGTAAGGGGTGAGCAGGGAAATGACCAAGTTTGCTGACAACACCAATTTTTGTTCAAGGCAGTAAAAACAAAAAGGGATTGCGAGGAGCTCCAGAAGAATTTGTCTGACCTGGGTAAATGTGCATTAAAATGGCAAATCTGGTTCAACGTACGCAAGTGTAAAGTGATGCATACTGATGGGGGGGAGGGATTCCTAACTTTACATAGGTTTTGGCAGGGCCCAAGGAAAAGGAAACTAACGAGGGGGGAAGGATGTAAGTTATGGTGGATTGTGCAATGAAGATGTTGACCCAGTTCACAGCAGCTGTGAAAAGGTGACATCCATGCTGGGGACAATTAAGGAAGGGGTTGAAAATAAAACTGCCAGTATTGCAATGTCAAACTATTTTATGATGGGGCCCGCTTGGAATACTCTGCATAGTTCTGGCCCCACATCTCAAAGAGGATATTGCAGAGCTGGAAAAGGGCAACTAAAATTATATTAGTGCTGAAACCCCTCCACGCTTTTAAATTTGGTAAAAAGGAAAGTAAGGCAGGGCAGGGTAGGATAGTTTTATAAAAATATGCATTGTGTTCAGAAAGTGGGTGTAAGTTTTTCCTCCCACTTTCATAACACTAGAACTCAGACGCATCCCCTAAGGCAAAATGATGGGAGATTCAGCACAAAGTTAACCTAAGGAATCTACTACTAGCAGATGTGGCAACGGCAATCAAATTAGATGGCTTTGAAAGGAGAAGGAATTTAATTTGTGACAATTTAATATGAAAGATGCCATTATTATATAAAGTAAATTAATAGATTAAGTGTTATTCAGGGTGTGTGTGGATGCTGTTTGCGTCTGATAGGTCAGAAGAGAACGCCATGTTGTGGGCACAGCAGTCATATGGGACTTACACAACAGTGTATCCCTGATGCACTGGTAAGGAGTAAAACACAATATTAATTCTCTTTCACTAGATCGATTCTAAAAGGTAATGTTCAAGTGTGCAGAATTACACACAACTTACACCCAGTTGAAATTCCATCTTTCAAGGGAGCATGATAGACACAAGCTTTCTCTAATTTTTGCTGGGTTAAAGAGGTATCGGCACCAGAAATCTGTCACATTAGAATTGTTCTCCCCATGATGCCAGCATTCAGAAAAGACGTACCTGCTAGAACATCCTTACCTTCAGCAGACCTATTGTTATTTATGACCACTATGTGGCTGGGGAGAGAGGTTGCAAAAGAAGGGCTCTGCATTTTTTTTGCAAGAGATGTCTGGATGTCCATAGCTATCCAGTGACCCAGTATTTTCAGTGAAGCAAAGCAGCATATCTTGAATATGCATGCAGAGATATTTGCTTGGCTTCTCAGCAACAAACTCTTACTAGCCCTAATAGCAATTGTGCTTTACGTTTGGCCAGAATAATGAAAAACATTGCATTTGGTATTATTCAACTAGCAAATGTGTTTCGGTTTTCCCACTTACTCAAATGGAAAGCACTCAGATGGCTTCTATTCTGGAGAATTCACAATCTGTTCAGGAGGGGTTTGCAGCCCCCAAAGGCAGCCTGTTAGCAAGAAAGCAGAGAGTGTTGTGCAATTAGCATGTGCTTCAGTAAAAATAATAGTTTGAATTTGTGAGAGCCAACACTGGCCTCCTTTGGAAACAAACAGATCAAATGAGTAATGATAAATGATTTTTAGGTTTGGAAGTTCTTAACCTGAATAGATTTGATTCCTATGTCTCATAACACTCAGCATTGATTTATTTGTGAATATATATATATAGACACATTACCAGATTATGAAACTTTTTTTTTTTAAAAAAAAATAATTATCCCACTTTTCACCATGTAGGGTACATGGTATGACTGAAAAGAAAATAAGCACAATCCTCACTGATTTTCAGTGGGACTGCAACACACATAAATGCTTTTTGTATGTATCGGTTGTTAGAAAATGAATTTGTTTATATATCACTTAACATAATTTTGAGCATGATTTCCACCTGTCGTTCTTCCAGCATAATTGTGAGTCATCTTAATAGTGAAGTATGGAAAACTTGAATTGCTAGGTTGCCTTGTTGGTAAAAAAAAAAAGAGAGAGAGAGAGAGAGCTATTCTCAAGCCTAATAATAAGCTCCATTAAGTTCCACTTAAGTTCACTTATGGAAGAGGAACTGTTAGTCAGCCTTTTGTCCCAGAAGACCAAAATCAAGTAAAATCCAGCAAAACAGTAAGACACATATGGGCAGGTGAAAACAATGAAATGTATGAAAAAGCACTATGGGGTGGTGCCTTATCAAAAACACTGGTCCTTCCCAAGTATAGAATCTTTATGCATACCTGCACAGTTTTATAACAGTCTATTGAGGCTTTCCCTGAGAATTGTCTTAGAGATCCTTTCTCTCTGCCCCTGCCGCCAGCCCTACCATTTAAAAACTAGCATTTACATTGAAGAGAGAATTGATATTAAATCAGTTAAAGGCTACGTACACATTAGTGGCTTAACACAGCAAGGCCATTTCTACCCACTCACCCAAGTCATGTTTTTACATTGCTGTATACAGCAGAGAGGGGGCAGGGATGTCTTCACTCAATGTGCAATACCTGTTTGTTGCCCTGCACCCGCAACCCCCCTGAACGTCTCTTCGTTGAAGCTGTCATCTGCACACGTGCAACAGCCACCTCAAACGGACACACCTCAGCTTACATTTTCAAGTTGGATGGAAGCTGGTTTGAAGGAACAGATATTAGACAGCAGTATTTCTCAATAAACTACAGGATACCTATGGATTGTGGCTAACAGCATGTGTACTCTGCTCCAAACACCATCGGTGGGAGCGCACTGGAGTAAATGGAAATGTGTCCACCGTCTAAGACTGCACTGTTAATAGTACCGATGGAAGGGTCTGCATTAACTCTGCTTATTGACATTTTTTAAATATAAAAAACCTTGATACTGATTCTTGTTTTCCAGAATTTAAATGTGATGTTTGGGAGGTGAGTGAAATGATTAAGAAATACCGTGATTATTTTTGTTAAATAAATGTTTGAGGTAAAGAAAAGTTTCGTGGCTTAAAAAATGCTTAGGGAGAGTTTTGAGAGATTAGCAACTACTACATTGTTAGGTAAAGGTAAAGGTAAAGGTAAAGGGACCCCTGACCATTAGGTCCAGTCGTGGTTGACTCTGGGGTTGCGGCCCTCATCTCGCTTTATTGGCCGAGGGAGCCGGCGTACAGCTTCTGGGTCATGTGGCCAGCATGACTAAGCCGCTTCTGGCGAACCAGAGCAGCACACAGAAACGCCGTTTACCTTCCCGCCGGAGCGGTACCTATTTATCTACTTGCACTTTGATGTGCTTTTGAACTGCTAGGTTGGCAGGAGCAGGGACCGAGCAACGGGAGCTCACCCCGTCACGGGGATTCGAACGGCTGACCTTCTGATCGGTAAGCCCTAGGCTCTGTGGTTTAACCCACAGCGCCACCCGTGTCCCCAACTACATTGTTAGGAACAAATAAAATATTCCGCTAAAATGCAGGTAAACAACAGTTTTCAAAACAAAGATTGACTCCTTGATGTTTATGGAGCTGTGTTCTCCATTCCCAGAAATAGTTGTGGCTGTACAGAACACCACCCAGAACATCTTTTCAGCAAAACAAAATGAGCGGCTCCCTCCTCAGGAGTCTCAGAGCCAATTCACATTATCCTCGTAATGAGGGAACCTGGGACCTTGTGTATACAAAGCAGATGCTTTGCCACTGAGCTAAAGCTCTTCCCTTGTAACATTGTATGGTAAAAGCGCCTGCATAGCTGCATAACCTGTATGCGAATATCTAGAATACTTGGAGGTGGTCAAAAGCGGAGTTAGCTAGACTGGCACACTCTGGCCACCTCACATCTAGCCAGTGCAGGTCTTCAGTGGTCTGGATGTCCCACTCCACCTGACACCTTCCTCTTCCTTGCCAACCTTCTGGTTATTGACATGTAATCATTGGGAACCCCCCTCCCCCTTGACATTTCCCAGGATCCTTTATCAGATTCCTGTGTCTGCTTGTGGATGAGTGTAAACAAGCATGATGGTCCAGACGAGTGGGGCTGGACAAATTGCAGCAGGTAGGTCAGACTCAATGGTGTGGAGAACAAGACCTAGGAGGACAGGTTGAAGGACCTGGGTATCTTCAGCCAGGAGAGGACAAGATGCAGGGAGGACATGGCAGAATCATTCAAATACTTGAAAGGCTGTCATATAGAAGAGGACAAAGACTATCTCTTCTTCCCCAGAGGGCAGAAACAGATTTAATGGGCTTAGGTGACAATAGGGTAGGCTTTGGGTGAGAACCAGGAGCAATCAATTGACGATAACAGCCAGTTCCTTTCCACGCTGGAGATCTTCAGGCAGAGGCTGGACAGCCATCTGTTAGGGATGCTCACGTTCTGGATTTCTGGCACAGAGTAGAAAGATGGATCAGAAAAGTCCACCTCCAGCTCTGATTCTGTGGGTGCTCCTGGGTGCTTCAGGCAGAGGGCATACATCTTGCACTGACTTGGCTATGGCACAGATTTCTCACCCTCACACATGCACCCTCAAAGATGGATAAACCAACACATTGGCCTCAGCTTTCAAAGTTGCTGTTTTGAAGGAAAAGTAACCTACACAAAAAAAACACAAAACACGTGCAACTGCATGCTTATTGTGCTATAAACGGATAATCCTGACCAGAACTCTTCTGTGGAGACGGCAAAGCTGCCTTGGAGATAACTGGAACTCAAATGGAGCAATGAAAATTGGTTCCACCCAGGCACCCACTCAAAGTCATTCTCTCCAAGAGGTAGCCGTTTCCTCTCACAATATTGGCTGGCAGCCAGAGGTTCTTGTTCCTCACTCTTTGAAGCTTTCCGCAAGGAGGGGGAAGCTGCAGGGAGTACCCTGGATGCAGCAAACACTTACAGTACCAGCCAGGAAACCTACCTTACTGGCGTGGGCTGCTCAGAAATGGTGAGATTTACAATCAGCTCCCAACAAATCATTACAGTAGGTCAATACTTACCTTGTGAGAGAAATCAATATTGCAGGCTGGAGAATTCTTAAGTCCCTGTAAGAACAGATTTGTAGATAAACAACAACCTTTTTTTAACATAAAATAAAATAAAAAAGCATTCCACTGAATCCAGACTGCAAGTGGGTGGATTGGAAATTCCAGAAAGATAACAGTTCTGGGTCACTCAACTTTGATGTGGCTAAAGCAAAAGAACCCCAAGGTTCCTTTAGAGCTTACCAGGCATTCCTCAACAAGATCAGCAATGCCGGACAAGTTCCTCGCTTTCCTCTGTTGATCTTGCCCTAGAATACACCATTGCAGGATAGTGCAAAGTGCATTTGGTGCAAAGATTCTCAAAATATGGTCTGCGAGCTCTGTTCAGGTGGTTCATGGCAATGTTGCAGAACAGCCAAGAATATCCTGCACTTGGTTTATTATTGAACCATCTAATAGGGCTGTGGCCTTGGGTCTCTGATTGTCATAATACGGTACCGGTGAATATTACAGCTGTACTGGATGGGTCTCATTAGGGTTGTTGTCCCAAACATCTGGAGAGCTCCATACTGGGGAAGGCTATTCTATGCCTTCAGAGATGACAAGCAGAAATCCAACCGGTGCAGGATCATGGGAAGGAACACAGGAAACTGATTTATACCAAGGAAGAAGACCATCAGTGCAACCAACTCAGTACACTGTCTGGCAGCAGCTCTCCAGAGTTTCAGACAGAGGACAATCCCAGCAATACCTTGAGATGCCAGGGGTTGACCGTGGGACCTTTTGTCATGGAAAAATGCAACTTCTGCCAGCATGATTCAAGTTACAGGAAAGGAGATTATATATCAGGAGAACTTTCTGATGGCAAGAGCTATTTGAACAGTGGAACAGACTCTGTTGGGAAGATGTGGACTCTCCTTTCTTAAAGATGTTTTTCAGCAGAGGTTGGATGGTGATCTGTCATGTATAATATAGCTGAGATTCCTGGAGGATGGACTACATGATTTTTGGGATCTCTTCCAACTCTACAATTCTATGATAAATGGTGGGTTTTCCTTTCCTATGGCATCCAGCTCCTTCCAAGTACATTTCCAAGCACAATTCAAAGTGTTGGTGCTGACCTTTAAAGTCCTAAACGGCCATGGCCCAGTATACCTGAAGGAGCATCTCCACCCCCATCATTCACTGAGGTCCAGCACCGAGGGCCTTCTGGTGGTTCCCTCATTGCGAGAAGTGAGGTTACAGGGAACCAGACAGAGGGCCTTCTCGGTAGTAGCGCCTGCCCTGTGGAACGCCCTCCCATCAGATGTCAAAGAAATAAACAACTATCTGATGTTTAGAAGACATCTGAGGGCAGCCCTGTTTAGGGAATTTTTTAATGACTGGTGTTTTAATGTATTTTTAATCTCTTGTTGGAAGCCGCCCAGAGTGGCTAGGGAAACCCAACCAGATGGGAGGGGTATAATTTATTATTATTATTATTATTATTATTATTATTATTATTATTATTATTATATTATTATTATTATTATTATTATTATTATTATTATTATTATTATTCCCAAATAACTGCTTCAAAATATTTACACGTAAAACCTGCAACAAGGTGTTGCAGTGTGGAGTGCTGCTCTTCGTTCACAATTCCAGCCACTCCATTCTGTGAACATGCTATGATGGGAACACAAAGAGTTCACAGTATGGGCTTGAACGAGCCATTGGAGTCAAGTCCTGTAGAAATTTGCAACCGGGGGTGCTTGAAAGATTCAGTTTCAAAATCTCTCTATGGTCCAGAAAGTTCATTTTCACATGTTGTTGTTGTTTTTTAAAGGTATGCTTTAATTATCAAACAGCATCTTCCAACAAAAAGACCAACATTTCAGAAGTTAGAAAAATCACAATAATAAAGTTCTGAAATCCTCCATGAAATGACCAGCAGAAGACCATGCTGTTTCTATTGTTAAAGTTAAGCAGGTTTCACCCTGGACAGTGTCTGGATGGTCCTACTAGAAGCTTCATGTAACTCTCTCCAAAATCCTTGAAGGAAGAGGGAGATGTAAGTATATAAGTATAATAAAAGAAATGTAAAAAAACAAAACAAAAACAACTCCAGTATTTGTTGGCAGTATTTCATCTTAAGAGCCACTTTGAATTTGAGCCGCTGGTCTGCAAACCCCACCGGAGAACCCTTGATATGTCAGAACTCGCTACAGTAAACCACTGGTGAAAAATACTTTGTATATGCTTAGAGGACTCCATCATTGCTTCATTAGAACAAGACTGAATACAAGCATTAAACAAGGAAGTCTGGATTCCAGTTCTGATAAGCTAAAAAGTAAATGTGGTATTAGGAGCTCATCCAAAGAGGAAGATGATGGATATTGGATCAATTAAATTAAAAACAGTCGACGGGCACTGGAGGAGAAGTCCGCTGCTGCTGGACCTACTATTCAGTCCATCTTACATACAAAGGGCCCCAGCAAAATCAAATACTTCCTGTTTTCAGTCCTTGCTATCTCTTATGCTGCATTAACCGCTGTTATATTTTACAACTGCTATTCCATTGCAAGTGTTTCATTGGAAAGGAGATCTTAAAATTATTTTCCATACTGATTCGTCCCTGGACCCAACTGACTGTAATTGGCTTGCAAGCCTGAAGGAAGCTATAAAGACTTTTAATTAAGGGAATTTAAATTACAGAATACGAAGCTTAAATAAAACATGGGGAGGCTATTTAAATCTGGCTACCTGGCACAAAGCTTCTGTAAGGCCTCATCATCGTACACCATTTGTCATGTAGCCTTCAAGAAAAGGAGATGTTTGGCAGCAAATCACACCGTCAGCTACTCCATCCTGGTCCCAGAGGCACTCAATATTCAGGGCTGATTCTCCATTTACCTTTTGTACTGGTACACATAACGGAGTACCCAAATGCACGCATGCCCCATCAAACCTAATGTGTGCACGCATAAAGCAAAAGAACAAATACGGGAAGCAGCAACCAGGAAAGGATCGGGCCACAATTTCTGAGTTTCTTATACCCTGCACACAATTGATGGAGAGCATCTGTATTTGTCATGTGTGGACCCATGAAGGACATCCATCAGAACTCTGGGTACCATTAAAGGGATGTTAATATTGTCATACGGTTGCTTCATAATGGCAGGGTCTAAAGGGAAGTTGCTAAATAATGATGATGATCAAAGGTACCCCTAAATAATCTGAGAGGTGATTGGACGTGAAACATCTGCTGGAATGCTAGTTCAAAAGTGACTCCGCACAAATAAATACATACAGCCACATCTCTGCAGTAATTTTGCCCGAAATATCTAAACACAGAAGCATTTCTGTAAGATTTGAGTCAAAGCCCAGGTGGTGGAAAGGCGTGTTCTGGAAAAGGGCATAGATGGATAGATCTTCAGAAAGCTCAATCGGTATAGCATGAGACTCTGAATCTCAAGGTCGTGGGTTTGAGCCCCATGTTGGGCAAAAGATTCCTGCATTGCAGGGGGTTGGACTAGATGACCTCTGTGGTCCCTTCCAACTCTATGATCTTCAACAGCAACAAGGCACACTGCAACATTTTGCTACAACGTAACACGCCACCTGTGTAACACAAAACTGAGATCCAGAAAATTCAGTGAACCCCAGATGTCTGCTGCACCTCAGCTCTTACAATTATTTTATCTACTACAGCAGCACTAGATATTTGGTTGAGTGGCTGGGGAAACCCAGCCAGATGGGCAGGGTATAAATAATAAATTATTATTATTTTTATAAATAACTCCTTGACGGTCGCTGTTTTAAAAACAGAACACAAAACAAAGACAGGGGGGGATACAACTTCAGACTTGTTCACGCTAGACCTTAAAACCTTTAAAAGTACTTTTCAATTTGATTTATCATGCCAAAAATTAGCTCCCCAAATGTTTTAGCAACAGATAGTAACTAGCTGTGACTCTTAATTTCAGGGTCATGGGTTCGAGCCTCACGGGCAAAAAGATTCCTGCATTCCAGGGGGCTGGACTAGATGACCCCTGTGGTCTCTTCCAGCTCCACAATTCTACGATTCTTTGATATCTAAGAGCTGTTTCATATGTTACGGCTATCATTTGGAGGCTGCTTTCAAATGCTTCATGTGGTGACTGCCACCATGTGGGAAACCACTCATCTACAGAGGCTTACACTAAGCAGATTGATTTTTCTCCATGCCACTTTCACCCCCTCCTTTGAACCTTTGTGATGCTATGGAGAAAATCGCAACATCCATATGGTTAAGTACACAAACAGCTCAACATGCAGTGACACAGATCATCTGTAGCAATGACCCTCTGCAGCGCCACCATGCTCTGCAAGCCAAGCCCAAGAGCCCCTTCACAAGCTTCTAAAAGCTTAGAACCACTAGAACAATCAGGCTTCACTAATATGCTCATATTGGGCTAAGACCCTGTCTTATTTTACACAGTCCAACCTTCGCTGCAAACGGACAACTGTAAGATCAGCATATCCCAGAAGGAGAAGCAGTTCATCAAGTGATGGATCGCCCATTAAATCAAGGGCAATATACCTTAACGTATCAGGCTTGAGGCTGGTGCCCAGAGAGGCTGAGCAGCCCAACCTTCAACGAGGCCCAAGGGAAATGCAATGCTCAGTATAATATAACACAGTGGACTCCATGCCTGCTGCAGGCATCCCATTATTGAACCGCTAAGGATGCTGTTAGTAAGGCATTTGCTTCCATCCACAATTGCAGTGCTTTTGCAAATCAGAGTTACAGTGGTACCTCGGGTTACATATGCTTCGCTAACCCAGAAATATTACCTCAGGTTAAGAACTTTGCTTCAGGATGAGAACAGAAGTCAGGCAGTGGTGGCACAGCAGCAGCAGGAGGCCCCATTTGCTAAAGTGGTACCTCAGGTTAAGAACAGTTTCAGGTTACGAACGGACCTCTGGAACGAATTAAGTTCTTAACCCGAGGTACCACTGTACATGGAATACCACTAGTCAGATGAGATCTGTAAGGGAACCAGTAGTGGAGCAAGCTCAGGTGGTACCTGGTGCGGAAAATTTCTTGTCTCGGCTCCCCCATTGATTTTTTTTTTTTAACTTGCAACAATGGTTTGACTTTCTTTCAAGGGGGGGGGGGCAAAGTTGTTGAGCTTTTTGAGGGGAGATTGTGTGCCTTGCAACAAGGAACCTGCTGGCCGCCAAATAGCTGAGGGAGAGCTGGCGGACAGACAATGGGAAGCCTGCACGTGCCAAAGCAACAGTGTCTCTCACAGCCATTGACTGCCGCACAGCATTTTGTCACCCCCCTCGGAGGTGGCACCTGGGGAGAACCGCACCCACCGCACCCACCTTGCGACGCCTCTGAAGGGAACCCAGTTTTGATGCAGAGAATGAACTGACTGACACTTGGTCAGAGTCAGGATTCAGCTCAGCCAGCCAATTATTATCCCTTGATGGAGGAAGCAGGGGCCCTTTTTCAACCAGAGGATGACACTCTTTTGTGGGCAGTCTTCTGGGGTTGCATGCCAGGGGTGAGCAGGGCTAGAAGCGATAAGTGGGTGGAGAAACAGATGCAACACTTATCAACACCCAATAGGCGACATTCTAGCCACACACAAAACTGAAGTTTCTACACCACTCACATTAACATCTCTCCATCTAGGCAACTGAAAGTTCAAGAACCAACGTCAGCCAGGAAAGAAAAGTAGGTGGCGGAGGTGCAGGGAGCAGGACTAGTGAGAGGGCATGAACTGTGTAGGGTTCTAAGGGCCAAGCATGGGGGGGCACATCTGGTACCCCACCCCTGCCTTAAAGGGGTAGCTCTCACAGTTCTACAAACCAGGAAATGTTGCTTGCTTATGAGCCTATCAAGCATTTCAAGTCGGCAGACAGTTTTGAGCAAACTTCCATCTTGCCTCTTTAGTCATCACTCTTGTCTGCCACAGATACTCTTGTTTCTCATTTGTCGTACACAATCTAACCATCAACTTTTAAGGCTTTCAGCAGCGACAGTTTCCAGCGGGCAGGCACTGTTGGAGCGAAAACAATACATGTTGCAGCACCTCAAAGGCCAGCGAATTGATTGTGGTAGAAGTTTTGCTGTGGCGGAGTCGGCAACACTTCATGCATCTAATGAAGTGGGCTCTGCTCCACCAAAGTTTATGTGGTGATTCATGTGTCATTAATGTGCCACAAGACCCTTTTAAGGCTGTGCTTCTGCTCCTGGAATCTCCCATTCGCCAAGCCCACAAGCTGCCACATCTTTTCACCTAAAAAATAATACTGCTCTCTCCCCAGAGAGCATATTTGTGGCTATCACATTGGAGTGCAGAACGTAGCTGCAAATGTTTTGTGGCATTTACAGTGGTACCTCGGGTTACATATGCTTCAGGTTACATACGCTTCAGGTTACAGACTCCGCTAACCCAGAAATAGTGCTTCAGGTTAAGAACTTTGCTTCAGGATGAGAACAGAAATCGCGTGGCAGCAGCAGGAGGCCCCATTAGCTAAAGTGGTGCTTCAGGTTAAGAACAGTTTCAGGTTAAGTACAGACCTCCGGAACAAATTAAGTACTTAACCCAAGGTACCACTGTATTGCAGCTTGTGGCATAATTATTAGCAATAAGCAGCATCAAGTCTCCTGCATGTGCTTCTACATCATACCGTGAAACCTTTAGATCTTTTAAAAACAGTGTTACCGTATTAGAAATTAACAACCCAGTGCTTATTCCATCAATATATTTTTATGTAGGAGGAATGCCACCAGGACTGCTGCACAATGACACCCTGACATTTTGTGAACATTTTCATTAATGTTACAATACCCTTTAGAGGCTGCTCAAAAAAAATGGGGTGGGGGGTGGGAGAGAGAAAATGCAGCATATTGCAAAATTGTTTGTGACCTCTTATGGTACAGACAATCCAAATATCAAAAACATTCCCTACTACAACCCTGTTTCTATATTACAAGTGGAAGAGATCTGACAGCATCATTATGCTGTCCCGGAGAGGCCTCCGGGACACGACTGCTGTTGCTGCTTCGTGAGTGCTGGGAAGACCGCTCCCTCTCCTGCCAACTCCATCTGGCCTAGGGGGCGGGGCCTGCACTCATCGCCACAGCATAAGAGGCCTGGGAGAGGCCTCCGGGACACGACTGCTGGTGCTGCTGCTTGCGTGAGTGTTGGGAGGACCGCTCCCTTTCTGCCAACTCCATCTGGCCTAGGGGGCGGGGCCTGCACTCATCGCCACAGCATAAGAGGCCTGAGAGAGGCCTCCGGGACACGACTGCTGTTGCTGCTTCGTGAGTGCTGGGAAGACCGCTCCCTCTCCTGCCAACTCCATCTGGCCTAGGGGGGCGGGGCCTGCACTACCATCACAGTTTAGAGGACAGAGCAGCTACCGGCAGCAATGGACAAAATAGTTTTAAATGTTTTAATTGCTTTTAATTTGCAGCACCTTAAATGGGGGTTGTTTTTTATAATATTATATTATTTCATTATCTGCTGCAAATGTTAAAGATGTTTTTATATATTTTAAGGTGTTTTAAAGGTGCTTTTATTGTTTACTTTGTTGTACCACCGTGAATGGTGGTTTTTATTTATGTATTTTTGTTTGTTCCGTTTTGTTTTGTTTTGGGGGGTGGACACTGAGTGGGGCGGGGATTCGTTTTGTTTGGGCATAATTGTTTTGGTTGTTTTGTTTTCTATTTGTAAATGGAGGTTAGTATGAGGCTTGGGATTGCGACCGTGGAGGGGCGAGGGAGGTATGGCGGTGGGGGCAGATGTTATAGGCGAAGGGGATCGAGATATGGATATGCTCGTACCCCTTCCAATCTGCGCCCCATCCCGAGAGACGAGGGTAGGGTGAGCAAGGATTACTCACCTCCTTCACTGGTGTTGTGCAATGCCAGGTCTATAGGCAACAAAACTGCTACCCTGCGAGATTTCTTTATCTCGCAGGGAGTTGACCTGGCTTGTGTGACGGAGACCTGGGTGCGCGAAGGGGTAACTGTTACCTTACGAGAGATGGCGCCCCTGGGTTTCTCCGTCCTCCACCAGTCACGGACTGTGGGCCGGGGGGGAGGGGTGGCAGTATTAATCCGGGAAGATTGTTCTTTCAGGGCTCTACCATCGCCATCGATCCCCGGCATTGAATGTGTTGGCCTAGTGTGGGGCTCCGAGGAGAGCTTGGCTGTCTGGCTGGTGTACCGGCCACCTAGCGCACCAGCAGCCACCCTGTCAGGCCTGCTGGAGGCGGTGGCCGGCTGGGCCTTGGAGTTCCCTAACCTATTGGTATTGGGAGACTTCAACTTCCACGCTGATGCCACTCCCTCCTCACAGGCTCTGGACCTGGTGTCTTCCATGGCGACACTAGGGCTCTCCCAGTTTGTTTCGGGCCCCACACATCAAGCAGGCCACACGCTGGATTTGATCTTTGGCGCCGGTATAGATGTGATCATGTCTCCTTCGATGAAGGTGCCATGGTCTGATCACTACGCTCTGAAAGCCAGGATTGACTTTCCACCCCCACCCTGCTTAGGTGGCGAGCCGATTTGGGCTCGCCCGCGGAGGCTGATGGACCCGGATAGATTCCGTCAAGCCTTGCGGGACCTTGCTCCCCCTGGCGACTCATTGACTGAGCTTGTTGAGGGCTGGAATACCCAGCTCCTGGCAGCCATCGATGAGATCGCACCTAAGCGCCCTCTGCGACCCCGCAGAAACCGGGCTCCCTGGTTTACCGAGGAGCTTCGGAAAATGAAGCGGGACCTCAGACGGCTAGAGCGAGTATGGCGGGGTGCCCGTGACGGAGCCTCAAGAACATCTTATAGGGTTTTTATGAAAACCTATGAGATGGCAGTGAAGGCTGCTAAGAAGTCTTACTTCTCGGCCTCCATTGCATCCGCTAGCTCTCGCCCGGCGCAATTATTTAGTATAATCCGGTCTTTAACGTCCCTTGAAGGACAGCCAAATTTAAATAACAATCTGACACACAGCTGTGAGGCATTTGCGAGCTTTTTTGCGGAGAAGGTCCTGTTGCTCCGCCATGACCTCCCTGCCAATTTGGATACAATAAAGGAACTGGAGGCCCCTCGACTGTCCTCGGGTCCAGTATTGGACCACTTTGACCGGATATCTCCAGCCGATGTGGACAGATTCCTCCAAGCTGGAAAGCCCACCACCTGTCCTCTTGACCCGTGCCCGTCATGGCTGATTAGAGCGTGTCCAGACGAGGTGCGGGGCCCCCTGGGGGATATCATCAATTTGTCCCTTGGCACCGGGATATTCCCAGGGGAACTGAAGGAGGCGGTGGTGCGTCCGCTCTTAAAGAAAACATCATTAGATCCCTCAGATCTATCCAATTACCGCCCGGTCTCGAATCTTCCATTCCTGGGTAAGGTGATTGAGAGAGCGGTTGCTGAACAGCTTGGTAGGTTTCTGGATGAAACATCTGCTCTGGACCCATTCCAGTCCGGCTTCCGCGCTGGTCATGGGACCGAGACGGCTCTGGTCGCCCTAACAGATGATCTCCGCAGGCAGCTGGATCGAGGCGGGTCAGGGCTGCTGATTCTTCTAGATCTGTCAGCAGCCTTTGACATGGTCGATCACGAACTCCTGGACCACCGCCTTGCCGACGTGGGGATCCAGGGCACAGTCCTTCAATGGCTGCGCTCGTTTCTCTCTGGTCGGGGACAGAGGGTGGCGCTTGGGGGGGAATTGTCATCACGCCACTCCTTGGTGTGTGGAGTGCCTCAGGGTGCAATTCTCTCCCCGATGCTTTTTAACATCTTTATGCGCCCCCTCGCCCAGCTTGTCCGGAGTTTTGGGCTGGGTTGCCATCAGTATGCTGATGACACCCAACTCTATCTGTTGATGGATGGCCATCCTGACTCGGCCCCAGACACACTGACCAGATGTCTGGAAGCTGTGGCTGGATGGTTACGTGGGAGCCGGTTGAAGTTAAATCCTTCGAAGACAGAGGTCCTCTGGCTGGGGCGGGACGATATGGGATCGAGGGGGCAACTCCCATCTCTTGCGGGGGTGCAATTAGTGCCAGCACCGGTCGTTAAGAGTTTGGGTGTAATCTTCGATACCTCCCTCTCTATGGAGTCGCAGATTACAGCTATAACAAAGGCGGCATTTTTTCATCTCCGCCAAGCTAAGCAGTTGGCCCCTTATCTCTCTCGTCCTGACCTAGCCACTGTGATCCATGCGACGGTCACCTCCAGACTGGATTATTGTAACTCGCTCTACGTGGGGCTGCCCTTGAGACTGACCCAGAAACTCCAGCGGGTGCAGAATGCCGCGGCGAGACTCCTTATGGGGTCTTCGCTGCGAGAGCACATTCATCCAGTATTATACCAGCTGCACTGGCTCCCGGTGGAGTACAGGATCAGGTTTAAGGTGCTGGTTTTAACCTTTAAAGCCCTATACGGCCTAGGACCCTCGTACCTACGGGACCACCTCTCCTGGTATGCCCCACAGAGAAACCTACGGTCTGCAAATAATAACATCCTCAAGGTCCCAGGCCTCAGAGAGGTTAGGCTGGCCTCAACTAGAGCCAGGGCCTTCTCGGCTGCAGCTCCAAACTGGTGGAATGCTCTGTCAAAAGAGACTAGGGCCCTGCGGGACCTGACATCTTTCCGCAGGGCCTGCAAGACAGAGTTGTTCCGCCAGGCCTTTGGTCAGGGCGCAGCCTGACTCCCTCCTCTGGCAACCTGCACATAATTCTGCTTAATTGGTTGCCATCAATTTGATTTAATTAATTTTTATAATGAAATATTTTTAGATTGTGTGATTATTTGACTGATTATTTGATTGTTGTTAGCCGCCCTGAGCCCGGCTTTGGCTGGGGAGGGCGGGATATAAATAAAATTTATTATTATTATTATTATTATTATTATATAAACGGAACTCATATAAGTATTACACAAGGAAAGGCTGACACACAGTTTGGCCAGGGGTGGAGAACTGGTGACCCTCCAGACGTTGCAGGACAACTCCCATCATTCCTGACCATTGTCCATGTTATGCTGGCTTAAGGAGCAAAATAGAGCTGGGGGGAGTTGGGGGGGGACATCTGAAGGGCCACAGGTTTCCCATCCCTGAGCTGTGAGCCATGCATTCTGCCCATCCTCTGGCCATCAAATAGTGGCACACAGATTCACGAGCCATTAAATTGTCCATGCAGCTGTAATAGTTGAAACAGTTAGCTAGGTAAAGGACCCCGACAGTTAAGTCCAGTTGCAAACGACTCTGGGGTTGTGGCGCTCATCTCGCTTTACAGGCCGAGGGAGCCGGCGTTTGTCCGCAGACAGTTTTCCGGGTCGTGTGGCCAGCATGACTAAGCCGCTTCTGGTGAAACCAGAGCAGCACACGGAAAAGCCGTTTACCTTCCCGCTGGAGTGGTACCTATTTATCTACTTGCTCCTTTTGGGGTGCTTTCAAACTGCTAGGCTGGCAGGAGCTGGGACTGAGCAACGGGAGCTCATCCCGTCGTGGGGATTCAAACCGCCAACCTTCTGATCAGCAAGTCCAAGAGCAGGGGTAGGCAACCTAAGGCCTGTGGGCCGGATGAAGTCCAATCGCCTTCTCAATCAGGCCTGTGGACGGTCCGGGAATCAGCGTGTTTTTACATGAGTAGAATGTGTCCTTTTATTTAAAATGCATCTCTGGATTATGTGTGGGGCATAGGAATTCGTTCATTCCCCCCCCCTTCAAAATATAGTCTGGCCCACCACCTGGTCTGAGGGATAGTGGACTGGCCCACAGCTGAAAAAGGTTGCTGACCGCTGCCCAAGAGGCTGTGGTTTAGACCACAGCGCCACCCGCACCCCTAACAGTTAGCTAATCTCCAACAAAGTCAGCAAATCCTGGACGTGTTAAAAAATTAAAAAGCATTAATTGTTCTGACATGCCCCGGGCTCATTAAAACAGCTTGGTTCCTAACAACAATGAATAACCATTTCTTTAAAAAAGAAAAAAAAATCAGGATTTTTTATTTTAAAAAAATCAAAATCTTAATTTCTGCACGTCTGCACTCTTTGAGGTGGGGCTGCCGCATCCCAAGCACCAACCCAGGCAGGGAAAAAAGGTCTAGACAGCAAGAGAAAGGCCTGTTCACAAGGAATGTTTACAAAGAATCAACAAAGGATTTAACCAGTTTCATCATCTGACACAGCCATGAAATTCACGGCAATTATCTTGAAAGTCTCCCATGACATATCTCAACCCTATGTTCTTTAGCTATATTTTGGGGAGAAAAGCAGCCAAGCTCACAAAGAAGGAATTTGCAATGTGTCATAGTTAATAACTACCCTAAAATCATACCCATGTGGCTATAATTTTGTGAACCAAAATAGGATTGTTATGGGCTGTGCAGTGCGTGCAGCTAGCTTCCTCTGGTCAGCATAAAGACAGAACCTGCCTGTCCCCCATAATGTTCACGGTGTTCCTGGTTTTGTGAACAAACACCCTACCAGGACCTTGGTCAGTTGACTTGGGATGCAGCCAGGGAATATGGTCCAACCCTCTAGGTACTGAACTATTGACACCTCACCTGCCGCAATCAGCAGCTCAGGAACAAGACCATTGGTCCATCTAGCTCAGAATCGCCTATACACTGATTGGCAGCAGTTCTCCAGGATTTCAGACAGGGAACACTCCCAGACCTACCTGAAGATGCCAGGAATAGAACCTGGAACCTTCTGCATGCTAGGCAAATGCTCTACCACTTCACCATTGCCCAGTCCTATGCAACAGGTGGCAAGTTGGCACATGAGTCCAAGGGGTGCTGTCAATGTTGCCTGCCAGAAGCATCCCAGCAAAATAAAAAGCTTGGGGGAAAGGAATCATAGAATTGGAAGGGCCTCTAAGGGTCATCAAGTCCAACCCCCTGCAATGCGGGAATCTCAACTAGATCATACATGGCAAATGGCCACCCTATCTCTGCTTACAAACCTCCAAGGAAGGAGAGTCCACCACCTTTCAAGGATCTGCCAAACAGAAAGTTTTTCTGGCATCTCCTTTCTTGCAACTTGAAGCCATTGGTTTGAATCCCACCCTCCAGAGCAGAAGAAAAAAAAGGCTTGCTTCATCTTCCATGGGACAGCCCTTAAGATGGTTGTCGCAATGATCTCAAACTATTCCTGCCTCCCTAGCATGGCATTGCTTACACTTTCTCTATGACAGTATGATCCACGCCAACCTCAACTGTTTTACAAATAAATGGACTGGCTTTATGGCACTCATGCTTGCATCATCAAGCAGTGATGGGTAGACAATGTGTTTTCTGCATGCGAGTGGCTGTGTCGTGCATACTTGGTCGCTGGAATGTCAGAAACAAAAGTAGCTTTCAACTCCTGTTTGAAGAGTGAATTTGCTGACACGTTAACAGTCAGTCTCCAGGACTTTCAGGTGAAGCTGCCCTTAAATGGCAGGCAGTTTTTCAAGAAAGGGTCTTAATCTGAACGTATATGAAAAGATGCCCAACCACAGGAATTCTAAGTTCTTTCTGATGAAGTGGCAAGAGAACCTTAAGCAGCGCTCATTTAATCGAGTTTACTTCTCTTCCCCTTCCATCTGCTTTACCCAGCAGACTTAAGAAAGCCATTAGCTGTTTGCAAAAAGAAAACATGTTTGCTCATAAGTCCCTGTCCGCCTTCCCACAAACATCCCGCAGCCTCTGAGGAATCCCCAATCACAGAGCAGTCCCAGCCACGGCAACTTCCTATTGAGTCTTTTCTAAAACAAATTTTTTTAAACTGAATGACTTCTTAAGTGCCATGGGATCTTGGGAATGCACATTTCCCATAAACCCAGCTTCCAAATATACTGAACTGTCCTGGCACCCGATAAGTCTTCTTCCTTCCTTCCTCTCCCACTCATTCCCCTTTGATGAGAGTCAGCAGAGATGAATCCCAGATCAACGTATCGCGAAAGCAGCGTTTCTCACCAAGTCTGTTCCTGCCAACTCAGAGGTCCAAACTGCACAATAGTCTAATCCTACCCGCAACACAAAACCATCGCCACCGCAATGGGCCCCTTCCACACATCACCTTCTGAATAGTCAGTAGTGTGCAGCACGCATGTAAAAAGTCATGTATGTGGGATCAGACACACATTTTCCCACACTCTGCACCTGCCCACTGGGAAGCTACTATTGGGCCCACTGAGCAAACAGACATCAAACAAAACAATCGACAAGCTAACTGTACATTTTCTTTGAATGCCTTCCATGTATGAATGTTTTATAACACAAGAAACAGTTCGACTTTCTAGTTACGCCCTCAACAATCAAAGACATGCAAAGCTTGTCCCAAACAGGGTGCCCTCAATCCACAGAAAGCCAGGCTTGCTTTAATCCGAATTAAAGCTAATTGGAGTTCCTGTGCCCGCAAAGTTCTTTTTTCTGCCATTTGACCAAAGCGCTTCTCCTCTTGACCCCTGCTGCATATAGCCATCTCCAAATCACATAAATATTCAGATTTCCCCAGCCTCCTGTCTGGAGTAACATACAAACCAAACAGCTGGTTAAAGGAGGATCTAGAATCTAGAGCTGAAGCAATTTTTTTCTTGATGGGTAAGGCTGACAGGCTACTCGCCATTTCCTGCATCTGTAAATAGGGAAGGGTAATACTCTCTTAAGGAATGTGTTTTTTTAAATAAAAAACAAGTCAAAAACATTTGAGTTTAGGCAGAAATCTCTCAGTGTATTTTTTTTCACCTTAAAAATATTTTTTTAAAAATATACAGAACTTCTGAATACAGACATAGCTTACATGGCTGAATTAGATATAGACATAGAGCATGTTCACAACTTCGAATTTAAACCTATTCAAGCCTGACGTTCAGTGACAACCGTACAGAAGGTTAGTGGCTTGGCAGCCCAATATCAAGTAATTTTGCCAACATTTCATTTCATTTCTTCCCCAGAGTAAATCACTCAGAAATATCACACATTTGTCCTTGCGTGTTCAAAATGTCTGACTAGCAGTATTAACTGTACAACATATCAAAAAATATACTGGAAATCCCTCTAAGGGCACAATTTTTTGCTATTTATTTGAATCAATAAAGGGGGGGGGGGGTTTGAAACCTTGTATTTTCCTTCAAAGGCCTGTGGCCTCCCCAGAACAACACATCCATCAGAGGTCAGATCACTATTACAGCTTCAGCTTTTTAAAAAAACACACTGCTCTTTTTTGTTTTTAGTTTGCTACTTCAGCCACTGGATCCAGCTGGTCGGAAGGGGGCAGCTTGCAAGCTTGCTTAGTTCAAAGCGAGAAAGTCAAGCGGTGAGCAAGTCAGGGAGCAGCTACACAACACCCTGGTCCAGTGGTTTCCTGGGCCGGCATGCTGCTACCAGTGCTCAAGGCCAGTTCAGGCTGCTCACACATACAGTGTTACCTGGGGACTAATTCCCACTGTGAAAGCAGTGGGGCTTACTTCTGAGCAGGCATGAATAGGATTTGCATTGCAGGCTTCCAAGCTCCCCTCTCCTGCTGCACAGTGGACTTGGGGTTACAATTTCCGATGGAGAAATCAATCCCCTTGTCACTGCAGGAACACAGATCAGGTAGCTGATATACACAGCAACTGCCATCCCACAGCAGACAACACACATGTGTGACACATTGTAATGCACATGTTCCAGAGAGGAAGCCATATTTATCTTTTCCAGGAAAAAAAAATCAACAAGAGGCTTGTGGAACCTCTGACTAATATATTCTGGCGTAAACTCAAGTGTTTATTATACCCGATGCAATAAAGTTTTAAGAGACTACAAGATTCTTTGTGCAGATGCTTTTTCCTGACAAAAAGATTTATGCGCCTGTGGGAAAAGGGTACTGTACGAAGTGATGGAAACGATCAACTATAGAACTAAACGCTATGAGCTACGGAGGGAAAATGCATGTTTTAAAAAACCTGAATATCAGCTATGTCTAAGCACTACAGTGGGTTTGAAACCGTGTTCTGCTCTCATTAGATTCTTCAGCAAAATCGTGAATGTTGTCAGCTCATACACTAATGTATTTCAAATCCCTAACAGACAAGTTTTAAAATATAAAAGATTAGGCCTCTGACATAGGTTCAAGAGAAGAGACTAGATTCAAGTCAGGTTCTGGGGAAACTAACCGTGGCCATTTCCAGGTATATATTTCTATACGAGGGTGGTTGTGTTAGCTGCTTCACTGTTCCAACGCTCAGACTACCGGAATCGCTCATACCATTGTAAAGTCTGCACTTATAGGAATGGTCCTATGGCATTAAAATGCAATTAAAATGCAACTGTTTTATTTCTGGAAGCCCCAGCAGCAGTTGCAACCAACCAAGGAGAACAGAAGTGGCAGAAGGATGGTTTGGGGATTTCCAGACAAAAACAGTGACCAAAGGGTAGCTGTTTCCACTTGCTCTCATTCACTGCTGGGAAGGGGAGAGGGGTTTCACCATTTGCAGTGGGCAGGGTAGAGTCAACCCAAATTGGGAAGGTCAGCATACAGGCCAGCAGTGATATCAGTGGGGGTTTATGTCAAAGAATTTAGGACTGGCAGCAATGACAGCTGAAACAGAAGGAAAGTTAAATGAAACTCAAATCTGATGTAACTGGCCTGGGAAAAGGTCAGGAACAAATACACCAAAGGTTAACTCTCAAAAGCAGCATCGCCATGAGCCGGAGAAATATGACAACAGTAACCTCAGGAATGAATTCCTTTTGGGCATGTTTACAGCAAAATATTAACCGGAACGTCTCTTCTTTGCTTACAACTTGGAAAAGAATGGTTTAACAAAAGAGGTGCTGAGCAAGCAGTAATAAAGCACAGGGTCAAACAGTGCTATAGCCAGGGCTTTAAGGAACTGGGCATCCTTTTCCACCCCAGATTAGCTGTGACTTGCAAAGGAAGCTTTCCCCAATAGCCCTTTAAACACCATTCAGCACCTGCTCCTTCTCTGTCTGCGTGTGTACAGAATATAGATTATATAGGTCCTCTCTATGCATTAACTAAGGGGATCTGTATACAAAGAGGTATATGCACAGGGGTACAAAGGAAATGCCTCGGGGTACATTTCAGATAGGCTGACATACCTGAGCTCCATTCCACGTGGTTCCCCCCCACTTATTTAGGGATTAATAAAGCGTATTTGTAAAAACTAAAAACCGGTACAGTTTTCCCTGCTCGAGTCCCAGAGAGCGAGGCGGGGAAGCCAAGGGCCAAGACAGGAAAAGAAGCGTCCTTCATCTCCCGGCCTTTCCGAGTCCACAGCCGAGAGCGCGCGCTCGAGTCCGGGGCGACGGGGCGGTCCAGGCTCCCTGCTTGCTCCAGCGGCCGTCGGGGCTCCCGGTCGGATGGCTTCCCTTGTACTCCGCAGTCGCTGTCTCCGCCGGAGTCGGTGCAGCACGGTGGGGTCGGTCGAGGGATGGGGTTGGCGGGGAGAAAGGTTGTGCCTCCGGCCTCCTGGGCCGGATCAAGTCCCTAGCGCGCCGAGGTGTCGGGCGTCGTCGTGGGCGGCACGGCGGTGGTCAGCGGCCTCGTGGTCTCTCCGGTGCCGGGCGCAAGCGGGCCGGGGTCGGGGCCGGGGGCCGTCCCGGGCGGCTGGGGCGGGGTGTGCGGCCCGCCGCGCACGGGCTGCCAGATGAGGCTGTAGTAGACGGCCAGCACGATGGCGGCCAGCGAGACGGAGAGGACGTAGGCCAGCACGGTGGCCAGGCGCACCCACTTCTTGTTGGTCTTGGCCGCCATGCGCGCCTTCTTGTCCCCGGTGTAAGTGGCCGGCTTGCCCCGCTCCCCGCCCGCCCCCGCCTCCTTCTCCTTCATGGGGGCGCGGCCTTTGGCCCGCTGCTCCACCGCCCTCTCCGTCTTGCTGAGGCTCCCGAGCGGGATGGGCCCCGAGGGACGCGCCGCCGCCGATCACATCACGACATGCCCCGGGGCGCCGGGAGAACCAGGCGCTGCTGCTTCTGCTGCAGCAGCGGGTGGGCCTCGCAGGCAGGCGGCGGACAGCGATCGACTGCCTCGGCTGCGAGCTTGCGACGCGCCCGACTGCAGGGAGGCGGCCGTGGGTGGGAAGCCCGTCGGCGGAAAGGCAGCGTTGCTCGGCCTCGGCCCGCGGCGAGGATGCTGCTGTCGGGGCGCGCGCCTCGCTCTCTCTTTCGCAACAGCAGCAGCAGCTGAATCCGCGGTGTCTCGGCGGCGCTCAGCGGCCGGGCTGTGCAGGCAGCGGGTATTAAAGGGGCACGAGCGCCGACGGAGGTGGGAGCGGATGCTGTGGCGCCTTAAAAAGGCAATGCAAGAGCGGGAGGACCACCGGCCAGCCGCGGCTCTGCGCTGGCAGCAGGCCAGGGACCGCCGACCCGCCTTCTGTCCGGGGAGGGGGAACAGCTCCGGCGCATCACATATTGGGAGGGGGAGCGACTCGGGGGGCTGCGATCCCCACTCCCATTTCCCTAGGAGGCAGTCTCATTTAATGGAGTCACTACTTCCGAGTACATGCGGTAGGGTCGCGCTGGGGGGGGGGAGCGGGGGCGGGGGAGACAGGAAGCGAAAGGTACACGCAAAGCTGCGATCCTAAACAAATTTGCAATTCTTGGCTATTGAGGCTGGTCGGGGGAGTCGCACTGAATGAAATGGGACTTCCTTCCGAATATCCCTGCATTGCTCCGCGTTGCTCAAAAGTCCTAAGCCATTCGAGAGAGAGGTCCGCTTCAGACACTAGTTTTCCCTCCTCTAGCTGATATTAGGGTGCGGGCGTGGGGGAATGGTCAAATATCGAGGCGCCCGTCCGTGATCCCGAAGTGACAGGTATGGAAGAACAAACGGTCAGCGAGCTGCACTCTCCTCCCCACCGGCCTGTGCTGTAATGTCAACATGGGGACTCCCGGATTTTGTCCGGGAAGAACTCCTGAACTAGTTTGGGGGCCCGTTCATCTCACTGTGGACAACATTTGTGAGTCTCATAGCTCCCATTTCAAACATTGCAAAAAACCAAGAAAACCGCCTTTTCAATCTATCAACCATGGGGGGGGGATTTTGGACCAATAGGTGAGCACCTGGAGTCTGGACATTGCAAGTATTAGGTGCGTTTGACGGTTTGAAAAACGCCTCTAGAAATCTAATCTGCCCTGCCCAAATGCTGGTGTGTCTAATAGAGATTCTAGGACCCACTAATGACTTTGGTGTGTGTGATCCAACATTTTGTATGTTTGTTTCATGGGAGCAAGGAATTGAGGGGGAAGAAGCTAGAAAAGTGCTCACTGGTTCCAAACTTTCAAAACAGAGATTTTAAAAACCGGAGTGTTAGAATGAAGTCACCTTAAGATGCTCTGTTACTGCCATTTGACTCTTAATGCAGTGATGTGCCAATATGACATGTTGAGAACAAAGGATTGGGATGTAATAATCCCTCTGCTGATTTTATACATATGAGATAGAACTGCCCTTTAGGTATATTGGATCAAAATACTAAATGAGGTGGATAAATGAATGGCAATATACCACTTGTCTTATTAGGACCATTTGATCTCTGATCTGCTGGCTGCTGCTAAATTCAAAGTCTTAAAGTATAACTATGTGACAAAAGTTTGAAATGTTGCACAAATGCTAACATCCAATATATTGATGACATGTCTAGATAGAAAAAGGACAGCTGAAACATCTTTGAAATGCAGTGAAAGATACACCTCAGTCACTCAGAAGTCCTAAATGGATTTCCAGAAGTTCAATTACAGTATAACATTTCAAACTGTTTTAAATGCTTTTTTAAAAAACCAAACAGTTCTGTGACATGAATCTCATTTGTTCTATCTGAAGGTATAACCTCTTAGGAAAGAAATGCTTCTGTATTTCCTCTTTTTTTTAATATGACAGGCAAATAGCTATACATTAATTCAGGTGGGTTTCATCTACGTCCTCTTGCTTACTGGCCGGCTTGAGTCTGTGATAGGCTGCTGCGTGTTTGGCTTTCTCTGGAGCAGTGAACTCTACCCATCAAAGGTAACAGGGGAGCTTGCTGTTGAGTACAACAGCACACACCTTTAACTGAAAGAAGGACAAGTCAAGAGCTGATCTTGTAATGGGAAATTCCATATTCTTATTACTTCAAACCATTGATTTGGCTTTTGAACATGTATAAGCAAATGGCTGAAGTAAAGTTCAGGGACCTTTGTTTACATAAACGGTCCCTCTATCACATGTCAGTAACTAGTGGCCCTAAATTCTAATCTAAGTGGGCACAGGACATTGGTCATAACATCATGTTTGCTGACTGGGAATGGTTGTGGAACACCGGGATAAAATTTACGGCATGTAATGCCTTAAAGGAAAATATTATGAAAATGATTTACAGGTGGTACATGACCCCAGTCAAGCTAGCAAAAATTTATCATGTGCCCGACAATAAATGCTGGAAATGTAAAGAAACTGAAGGTACTTTCTACCACCTTTGGTGGACATGCCCAAAGATTAAGGCTTTCTGGGAAATGATATATAATGAAATGAAAAAAGTACTTAAATGTACCTTCTCTAAGAAACCAGAGGCCTTTCTCTTGGGCATTGTCGGCCAACTGGTGTTGAAGAAAGATAGAATTTTTTTCCTGTATGCTACGACAGCAGCAAGAATACTCCTCGCAAAGTATTGGAAGACACAAGATCTACCCACTTTGGAAGAATGGCAGATGAAAGTGATGGACTACATGACACTGACTGAGATGACCGGCAGAATCCGTGATCGGGGGAAGGAGACGGCGGAAGAAGATTGGAAGAAATTCAAAATTTATCTTAAGGACTATTATAAACTTGATGAATTTTAAAATGTCGAGGCTTTGAGAACGAAAGGGTTACAGCGATATAAGATTAGATTCAAGGAAAGACTAGGAAGACATATTTCTGATAGATCTATTTAAAAGTTGCTGAAAAACTTTGGACATTGGGATGCAGAAAGGGGGGGTATGGGGGAGTCCGAGAAACAAGGTTTATGAAAAAAAGGTTATGAAAATTATACGTGTTTGTATGTCCTTTTTATATGTTTGTATTGTGTTAAATTTTTTTGTAAAACTAATAAAAATTTATAAAAAAAATAAATAAATTCTAATCAAGCCCTCTGACTTCCCAGTTGTCAGCTCAGATGCAAGGGGACAGCATATTTAAGGAGAGGCCCTTGTTGTCATGTGAATGGCTACCAGTTCCCTTTTAGAGGTGAGGTGGGACCCTGGGCTTCCAGTTCATGCCATTTCTCAAAGTGACCCTCTGTTTATACAGGAATGACCAACCTTTCTGGGCCAATTTGCAAATCTTGTGGGCATCACACACCCAGAGCAACCAACTACACACCAACCTGTTCTGTAGGCAACAACAGAATGCACATTTCAAGTCTAATTTCAGTGGGAGAAGAAGACCCTGTGGGCACCAGAGGAAGCCTATGTGTGCCCCTGGCACAACTTTGGCAACCCCTGTTCTAGCAAAACATGTTTTGGGAAAAGGCCTTTTGAGCATCTTCCGTTACAGCTGCTTAACACCTCTCATTCTAAGGAACAGCCTTATATTTTCAGTCACTTCGGTCCCATATCTCGATGGGAGATCTTTATGTCACCCAAGCCAATGCATGTCTGCTCAGATGTAAACTGCATTAAGCTCACTGAGGTTTACTCCCAGGTATCCGTGCACAGGGTGGCAGCCATATGCTGGTATTAAACTAATTTTTACACAGAATAGTTCCACTGAAATGAGTGAACATGACTAAGGTCCATTAATTGAATACCATCCATAATGACTAATCTGTATGCCACCTTAATTAGTTATTGCCACTCTGTCCTGAAGATGTAGCTTTGCAGCTTCACACAACTTCATAGTTGTGGGAGGCTAATTTGCCATTACAGACTTGGATTGCTGGCTGACTAAAACAGAACAGTTCTTGCTGTCAGGATGCTATTTCCCCTCCACATTAAAATCCACACAAACAAATGCATAAGGGGAAGTGAATGCATGCGCACACACGCCTAAACACACATTCATGTTAAGGTTACCAGATTTTTTTCAATGAATCTGGGGACACACTTCAACTTCAATGGATTTTGTATGGGAACTGATTTGTAAATCGGGGGACTGTCCCTGGGGAAAGGGGACGTCTGGTAACCTTATGTTAAGGAAAGTAGGATGAAAAATTAGTGTAATGGGATTTCCCCACTATTAAGATTCTCGTTATTTGAATAACTATCCTACATATGTTCAGCCTCCCAACGTTTTCCTTCTTGTCTTATAAATCATCTCTCTCTCTCTCTCTCTCTCTCTCTCTCTCTCACACACACACACACACACACACACACACACACACACACACACACACACACCATCTTTGTGTTCTGGCTGGCTATTGGTGAAGGAAATCCTTATTAAATGGGAATTGGTCTTCCGGTTCCCAGGAGCCCAGCAAATCTGTCTTAAGTGGGCAATGCTATTGAATGGAAGAGAACGAGCAGCACAGTCTCAGATGCAGCTATTCTGCAATATAGTAACAGCTGATCGGAGCTCCAGCAGGATATGAAATTATTGGTTTCCAAATTGCACCGCTCATTAAAAGGCTCTGCTGTTGCTCAGCAGCTGCTGGGAAACCTAAAGAAATAAAGTGGATCAGGCATATATGAGGATGCTGGGCTTTGAGCATGGCTGTCAGCAGTGAGAGACTCGGTATGGTGATAGTATTTTCGTGATACAATACATTAGGGGTGCTTAATGTGGCCTGTGGGCCTTACAAGCCCCCTAAGGTTTTTCCTGGCCCTCAGAGGACCCCCTCTATTTTGTCACTGTCAGCGGTTTTTAATTTAATTTAATTTATTTACTTATTCACCCAACTCCTCTCCGATCTCCTGTGTTCTGGGTGTTCTCCATTTCTTTCTCCAGGCAATTTGGGACCCAAAATTTCCCTGCTGAAAGGGTTGAAAGTGACAGACCCCTCTTCCTGGTTGAGAGCTGCCAGTAACTTTCTTGTTTCAACTGCTTCTGCAGGACCCTCTGAGTTTGTTGGAACCCCTGCAACTGTGACACAGAAAAGGTGTCTGAGAATCAGCCTCTAGTTCTTTTTTATATAAAAAAGGAAAAGTAAAGAAAAAGAGAGACTTCAGAAATCAGAGATTTAGCTCTAGGATGTTTTCCTTAGAACTTGTAGGGTGGAGAGCTGGATCAATGACTTAAGAAGATGTCTGGCTGCCCTGGCAGTTGGGCTTTGGCTTTTCTCTTTGCTGTCAGCAAATCAATGGATGTGTGCTTATATTGATGCCTCTTTGTGATATACTCAGTTGGATAAGGAGATGTGCTTTGAAAATAGCTTTGTTTATCCAACAGCAGCTCTAAGGTACCATGTGGGTGATGATGAGCACAATTAACCTTCTACACAGGTCCAGGGGACGTGGGTTACAGACAAGAGGCTGGGAATAGGTAAATTGAATCTGTCCGATGTCAAAAGGCAGAGAGTTCCAAAATGTGGGTGCTGCAGTATCATGTGGCACCTGTAACAGCGCCAGTTCTCCAGATCAAAGCAGTCAAGTGGGCATATATGGGGTAAAGCAATCTCTCAAGACATCTGCACTCAGTACACAGACTTCAGGGGCACAGTTAGCCCTCTGGTGGCTTGACATTGAGGGCTGGGCCCAGAGGGTGGCCCTGATTGTGCTTCAGACTGCCAGTACCCTCCATGAAAAGTTGCAAGGAGCAGGGCTTGTGCTTAATTCTTCAAGGCCTGGCATCACTAACTCAGCATATCTCAAGCTCCTGTCTTGGCCAGGTCAGTCTGTTGCAGCAAAAACGAGAGAAGGAGAGAGCGCACCAGCCCTAGGGCGCCATCAAGACCAATGGATTTTGTGCAAGATGCAGTACAAGGGAAAGAGGCCTATCAAAAGGTCAAAATGGGGCATGGCTTAGTTACATTCACTTTGGATTACTGCAGTGTGCTCTCCAAGTGGCAGCAAATGAGATCTAATTGAAAACAACTGCTCTGCCATCTGTCGGGAACTGTTCGCCACAGCCCTATACATAACTTCAGTAACTGTGTAAAGATCCTTCCAGGTTGTCTATTGTCTCCTACACAGGGAGCTTCTTGTCTCAGAGGTGATTTTCTCGAGCATCAAGTTCTACCTGAGTCCTGGTGTGTTGTATGCTTCTGCTCCTGGTTTTGTTTTCTGCTTCTGGGTCTGAGTTCCTAGCTCCTAAGTCCTTCCCTTGACACAGCTATGCCAGCATCCATTCTGTTTCTGGGTACAGTTTGGGGTGTTGGCCGTACTTTAGATAAAGGACATCAATGAGTGATGTCTTCTCTCATATATGTCTGCCTGTTTTTTGTGATCTGCACAGGAGTCTCTTCTCTGCATCCCAGCAGTGATGGGAGAGTTGTGACTTGCTGGGATTTGGAAAAGGGCCGTTTCTGTGTCTATGTTATGGCTCTCCCCACCTTGGAAGGTCAGTCTGGCCCTTCCCTTCTAACCTTCCACTGTCTTATTGATTTTATTCTGGCAGGCTTTTGATCTGCTGGCTAGATGAGTTATAGCAGTGTGGTTCCTTATTTTTAAGATGTTTTTATCTGGTGTCTTGGGATTATTGTTTTGCTTATGTACTAAGTTTCCTATGTCGGATCGAAGATTTGATCCATTCTTAATCTGTTGCTGTAAGCCAGGGGCTGGAAAATATTTGTTTAGTCCAAAGGCCACATTCCCTTCTGGGCAACCTTACAAGAACCATATGCCAGTGGTGGATGAGGCCACAAATTTAAATGCCCTCATTGTAGAGCAGACTAGCTTCTACACACTCAAATATCCCACTCTTTCCTACAGCCACACAAGCAAAAGATACTACCAGAGTTCGATGACACATTCCAGGCAGCCTGGGAAGAGTTCTGAGAGTCAGGCATAGAGACCTGGGTAGCTGCATTTGACCCCCGAGTCCTGTTGAAAGCTGTACTTATGGTACTGAGTTTACACTGTAAGGATGGGGATAGTGCATAGTGCAGACGACGACTGAAATTCAACCACCTAATAGAGTATTCAAAGACATGCATATGCAGGCAAAACATAAAAAGAATAAATCTATATTTTACGATTGAGAAAATGGAACGGAAGATATAGAAAAGGCTGCTAACCTGGACTTTGGTTTGGTATTGATCGCAGGTGCAAACAGCAATGGCACTGAGCTTGGGTTACTATGGTACAAGAGTTTACAGATCCCTGCTCAAACAAGACACAGCATCTCCCCGGCAGAAACTTCCTGTCTCTGCCCAGGCAGTGTGGATCATTGTCAATCTAGCAAAAGCCAAAAAATCATATTTGTGTTGAAGACTACAAAACACCGTGTGGGAAGAACTGACAGTACAACTTCAAACAAATCCAAGAATTTTGTTGCTGAGATTCATAGAAAGAAGAAAATACATAGGATTTCTTGAAAGGGATTTTTGCATTGCATAAGTCACTGGTGCCAAATCTGGGGGGCAGGGGGGAGTCTGGGTGTCTCCGCTCCCAGAAAATTTCCACTGTAGGTGCTGAAGCATATCTACGGCCCAGCAGACACAGAGGCCCTAGCCCAGTCAGAGAGCCAGCAGAGGCAAGGCGGCAGGCAGATTGCGCACAGTGCATGCGCCATGACATCATGACGTCACACACACAATAGCACGAGTGACATGATGAGTTCTCGGGAGGAAAAAGAGGACATAAATGGAAGAAATAAGAGGGGTGTGTTTTGGTTTTAAATAAGAACCCCCCACATCTGTTAGAGTCTAACGATTAGGAGTTTGTGAAGGCAAAGCTGAGGTAAATCCCTGGCGCTGATATTCCTGGACAATTCTTAACACAAAGATCACCTAGAGAAGATAGCAACACACTTCTCTCGCTTTTAAAAAATAAATAAGATGTCCTGAACTGTGAACCCAACTGTCTTCACATTATTAGAATGGAGCTCTGGAGTCATGCAATGCTCAACAACTGTGGGTCTTTGGCACCGAAAGAAGCTGGCAGTTTGAACCCCCTGAGGGGTTCCTTTACCCTCATTAACCTAGCTTGAAATGCAGCAAAGGGATGCAGACTAGACTGCTGTAGAAATTACTCTGTGCTCATAGAGGCTCAGCCGCAGGATTCATATTGATGGCCCCTGGCAGTGGTGTGCCTTCCAAAGGGTAATTACAGTCTCTTGTGCAGCGATCACTCATTTTTACTGGCTATAAATACGCTGCCTTTACAGAGAATCACTTCATTCTTGTACTACGCACGGACTTAAAGTCACACTGTGTGCCTTCTAATTTTCACCCCATCATGTTCCTTCAAGTTCAGCCTCTTTCCAACTGCAGAACTGGGACCAACCCTTCATTGCTTAATTTTGAGGCGAGGGGCGGGGGTTGCCCTATCACTACAGATTTTTCTTTTAATATGTTCATCCTCTTCCTTCTCTGGTTTTATTTCTTCCTGCAAAAATAAAATAAAATGGCATTTTGCCCTCTGATTCCCACACCCCATTATACTTTAGCTTATAATTGCTTCTTGAAGGAAATATTTTCTCACACAGTGCAGCCCCCCCAGTGTCTCACAGGAGAAAGTACAGTCTCTGGCTACACCTTCCCTGTATATTTAAAGCACTATTATACCATTTTATAATAGCCATGGCTATTATAATCATGGCTCCCCCTGCATGCAAGAATCCGGACAACTGTAGTTTGTTAAGGGCACTGAGAGTTGCTAGGATACCCCTATTCTCACAAGGCTACAGTTTTCAGAGTAGAGTGGTACCTGGGGTTAAATACTTAATTCGTTCCGAAGGTCCGTTCTTAACCTGAAACTGTTCTTAACCTGAAGCACCACTTTAGCTAATGGGGCCCCCTGCTGCCGCTGGGCCGCTGGAGCACGATTTCTGTTCTCATCCTGAAGCAAAGTTCTTAACCCGAGGTACTATTTCTGGGTTAGTGGAGTCTGTAACCTGAAGCGTATGTAACCCGAGGTACCACTGTAGTTTATCAACCAACCAATCAACCCCTCTTTCCAGGGAACTCTGAGAATTGTAGCTCTGAAAGCGGAATAGGGACTCTCTCTCTCAGCACCCATAACAAACTGCAGTTCCCAAGATTCTTTAGGGGAAACCATGAGTGTTAAAGTGGTATCATAGTGCTTTAAATGTATGGTGCCTCGGTTCCCTACAAAACACTCTTGTTATCTTGTATGGTCAGTGAGCCGGTGGGAGCATTCTTTCTTCCTTACCTCATACACAGGAAAACAATGGGATATGGCAATGTGGTGTAGCTTGAAAGAAGAGCCTCTCCAGTAGATCTAGCTGGGTTGGGGGGTCTGGAAAGGGACACCACCGTCCTTTAGGGGTCCTGGTCCTAAGCCAAAAGAGATTTTTCCAGAGGAGATTTCCCCCAAAGTAAAGGCATGAAGTAGCCTCTTGGTAGGAAAAGCATGAGCACTGCCCAGTCTGACAACGAAAGAGCTTTTTGGAATCCCTTGGGCTTTCAAAACTTTTAGCGCTTGTGCACTTCACAAATGTCAAAATGTGCAAAAAGTGACATCTCCCTGTCTCTGCAAAGTGCTTGTACTGGAAAAGCAGGTGACTGCACACAGAATAGTTTTAGACTTTTCAGGCTTCAATCGTATGCAGTCTATGAGGGCAGACTTCTGAGTAAACCTTCCGATCGGCAAACCCAAGAGGCTCAGTGGTTTAGACCACAGCGCCACCACGTCCCAACTGGAGAATAAAGGAGATGGTAAATCAGAAGCAGCTAGGTCTGCAGGGTTGGCCCAACCTATTTTGCCCTGTGTCAAGGCAGAACCTCTTGCTGCTGCACCTCCTAGCACCAGTAGCTGCTACTTTATGGAAGGTTTTGCAAAGAAGCTTCCGTAAGTCTCTTGAAGCTTTTCCAAGAAGCTGCTGGCAATGGCAGCTCAAGTGGCATAACAGCAGCTGGCAAGGGAAGCAGCTTGTTCTGGCAGCTTTGCAGGGGGGTGGGCAGGTGGTGGTGCTTGTTCTGCTGCCCACTACCTGAGCCGAGTGGGTCTCATGCTAGAGCTCATAATATTTGAACCATGGTTCCTAATAGGGACGCGGGTGGCGCTGTGGTGTAAACCACTGAGCCTTGGGCTTGCTGGTCGGAAGGTCGGCGGTTCGAATCCCCGCAACAGGGTGAGCTCCTGTAGCTCGGTCCCAGCTCCTGCCAACCTAGCAGTTCAAAAGCACGCCAGTGTAAGTAGATAAATAGGCACTGCTGCGGCAGGAAGATAAACAGCGTTTCCGTGTGCTGTTCTGGTTTCGCCAGAAGCGGCTTAGTCATGCCACATGACCCAGAACAACTGTCTGTGTACAAACGTCGGCTCCCTCGGCCAGTAAAGCAAGATGAGCCCCACACCCCAGAGTCGTTTGCGACTGGACTTAACTGTCAGGGATCCTTTACCTTTACCCCCTAATATTTGATAATATCTGAACTGGGGTTAGCACAAAACGTTAAGAAAAGGGAATTGTTCCACCTCCTGTTCCACTGAGCGTAAGCTGGATGTAGTGATCCATGCTGCAAAGACACAAGACATCCAGTCGCCACTCACAAGCTCGATGTGTTTGGCAAAGGCATTGTCTGAATGAGGTGCACATCCACATGGAACCGTGTGTCATGGTGCTCCTAAACCTGCTCACCGGCTCCTCATAGATGGATCAGGGAGGTGATTGGGCGTACAGTACTTGTCAATCTGACTCTCTATTTGCATATATTATCATACACAGAAGTGACTCATCATCCGGTGTCTTAATACGGTACTTTGTAAAGCAGTCCCCAAGGGAACCCAACGGAAGCGATTATGGTTTATGCAACCAAGATGTTGTTTTGCTGAGGTGTTATTCTTTTCAGCAAGAATTGCTGCATAACTGCTTTTTTTTTTTTTACACTGTTTGTTCTGCTCAGCGATGTTACCTAATATGAAACTAACCTCTTTTCAAGGCTAAATTTTCCCTGAGAAAAATAGCAAGATGAAAAACATGCTGTGGCAATTACGTCCATGCAGAGCCAAACATGGGAAAACTTCGTAAAGTGTTTACACTACTGAATAGTCTTGTTGGTTACAATTCTGAGGTGGCGTGTTTACCAATAATGCACCAATAATGCCAGAAATGAGGGAGCTGTAGCTGCTGAAGCCTGAGTCTCTTTTGCAGGGCAATCCTGTGCAAATTTACTCAGAAGTCCATCCCACTACGTTCAGTGGTGTTTGATCCAGGCAGGAATGGACAGGTCTGCCAATTCCAGTTTCTCAGTTTTCTATTCTTCAGTTCATTTTTCCAGTGGTCTCCAAGATAAATTATAAATTTCCCCCATTCTTTGTTAAAGTTCTGGTCTTCTTGATTCCTGAGCTTTCCGGTCAGCTTTGCCATTTCGGCATAGTTCAAGAATTTCATTTGCTGTTCTTCTCTGGTAGGGACTTTATTTTCTTTCCATCTCTGGGCTAATAGCATCTGGGTGGCTGGTGTATACATAAAAAAGTATTTTCTGCACCCCGCTCTTCAAAACAGCCAAGCTACTGATATTAAACGTTCCACCACCTGAGAGCATGGTCACATTGTGATATGGAAATTGCCACCTTTTTCTGAAATGAAGAGATTTTAACAAAGCCCAGCTTGAGAAGAAAGATATAAAAATTTCTGAAAGTTACACTACTGCACTTTATCAAGTTTGGCCAGGCTCCTATGGCACAGCGTGCTTAGCCCAATGGTTTATCTAGTTCCTTTAGAACCTGATATATCTTTTTTATTTTTTATGATTTTCAATTTTATACATTTCAATAATTTTACAATCATTTTAACATTTCAAAATTTGTCTTCCTCTCCCTTTTTGCATTACCTTAAATTTATTTTTTATATTTTCTGCATATTCCAAATTAACTTAACAATCATTTATTCATTATTAGCTTAATTATTTATTCATCTGTTTTAAATGTATACTCTTATAAAACTGCAGGTTATTACAATAATCCTGCCAGTGTTCTTATCTGTTTACAGTTTGTTTGTAAATATTCAATAAACCATTTCCATTCTTTTATAAAAAAATGATTTTTGTATTTATCCCATACTCTACAGATTTTTCCTAGTTATATGATTTGTAAATCCTTTATGTACTTTCACCTTTTCATACCATAATAAGCGTATTATGATAACCTTCTAAATCTAAAATATGTGAATTTTCCAATTTCATCCATTCTCTTAAATGGGATAATTTAATTTTGTTTTCAATGATTGTTATAGCAAGAGTTTTTTTCTTATAGTGGCAAGAAGCTGCCGCTCCAGCAGCAGGGAGCTGCAAATGGATGTTCTTTGCACCAGGAAGATTCACACCCATTTGAAAAACAGTGTGATAAGAGCTTTTAAGGGAGTACATCGGCCTTCTTACAGTTATACCACCAAGTGCTACCAGATGGGAAGAAACACGAGCAGCCCATCAGAAAAATTGAGTGAGGTAAAGACATCTAGAGAATTAGAGGTTATTTCAGAGAGCCATTTTATGTCTAGGAGAGACGAGGAACAACTTTTGCAAGCATCTGAAGTAGAGGCAACATCAGGCTTTGGAGCAGATGTCCAGTGTTTCACGCAGCAGAACTAAGCAGGATAGTTCCCAAATGTGGCAAGGGTTATCACATTTTGAAGTGAGCAAAGCAATCCACTCTACCATCTAAAGGGAGCCCCCCTCATAAAACTAGAGACTGCAGAGTCAAAAATCACCTAAATGCTCTGAGTCTATGACACATGATTTAGCTTTTTGTCCTTTCTCCGGCAGGTGTGTACTTTCTTGTTCCAAGTGGCTTTTAATGAAAGAGCTGGTGCCATGCTTTTTATTTATTTATTTATAAAAATGTAATTATTGGTGTCATTTAAATATATTTCATATATGTATATAGTTTTAATTCTGTCAATGTTTAATAGTTTTTCAATTATTGTTTTCTCTGTGTTTTAGTGGTTTTCATTTTTATCTGTAAACTGCCTTGAGTCCAGTCAGTGTGAAAAAGTAATAGTAATAATATTAAAAACAGTGAAAGTGTGGGGGACTGCTGTTATGATGACTATTTTATTATTAGGCTGTCTGTCAGTATGCTTTTTATTATGTTTTTATTATTGGTGTTCTGTAATGTGTTTTTAATGTTGTACACCACCCTGGGACCTATTGATAAAGTGCGGTATATAAATTGAAATAATAATAATAGTATAGTTTTTACAACAGAAGACAGAGAAGTTGAGTAGAGCACAAAGCAATGCAGTTCTGCACAACTGAGGTCTCTGTTTCCAGTCACATCTATGAATGTCTTGCATTTTAATGCCTATTGCAGAGAGAGCTTGAGGTTATATTTCTGAAAGTGCAGTGTTTAGGAAATGTGTAGGGCTGTTTTGGCTTAGCATCTCATCGGCTTATCCTGAGATCGTCTGGCATAAGACCATACACTGCAAATACACTTTCTTAGAATTTCTCAGGTCAGCAATGAGAAGCAAAGGTCAGGTCATTCTAACCCAGCATTAATTCTGGGCTGCGTATGTACAGTGCAGCAGGGGTGCCAACTTGAATAAAATATTGGGGAGGGGGGCACATAATGGATCACAAGATGCAGTGCACACACACCATTTGAATGGCAATGCCCATGAATTATTTTTGGGGGGCGTAACCTCCTCAAATATTTAATGGGGGGAGCGAAGTGACCTCAGCCCCTAGGAGTTGGCTCCCTTGCAGAACAGAGATGTGGACTTCTTGTACCCCTGGGACCTTAGGAGAGTCTGTTATATGCTGACATGGCAGTGTATGTAATTTCACAGGTCAGCCACTAGATGCCAATATTTCATGCAACTGTTGAAAATCAAAAAACGTAAAAGGGAAGGTTTTATTTGGTATTTAGCCAGGTATCCTCAGAATACAGTGGTACCTCAGGTTAAAAACTTAATTCGTTCTGGAGGTCTGTTCTTAACCGGAAACTGTTCTTAACCTGAAGCACCACGTTAGCTAATGGAGCCTCCCACTGCCGGTGCGCTGCCACTGCACAATTTCTGTTCTTATCTTGAAGCAAAGTTCTTAACCTGAGGTAATATTTCTGGGTTAGCGGAGTCTGTAACCTGAAGCATATGTAACCTGAGGTACCACTGTACTTCATTGCAACACTTACAGTCAAAAACAACGCTAACTACATACAGTGGTACCTCGGGTTAAGAACTTAATTCGTTCTGGAGGTCTGTTCTTAACCTGAGGTACCACTTTAGCTAATGGGGCCTCCCACTGCCACTGCACTGCCACCACGCGATTTCTGTTCTCATCCTGAAGCAAAGTTCTTAACCTGAGGTACTATTTCTGGGTTAGAGTCTGTAACCTGAAGCATATGTAACCCAAGGTACCACTGTACATTGAAAGAGAGAATTAAAAGGGAGCGTTGCTGGTATAATGGTAGAACTTAGGGGAGAGGCCAAAACGAGTTTGTGACATACAGAACAAGTGTTATCATTAAATGCACCTCTATGGCAGGGAATGCCTTAGCAGCCATTGTTCCTCTCTGCCCCTTCCCTTTGCTATCTTCCCACACCTGGAGCCCAAGCATCAAGTAGGAGAGAGGGTAGAACCACATCTCCTTCTTTACGGGTGATAATTCCAGCAGGGGAGCTATATTAGACCCTTACAGAAAATGAAAGAGTCACCTTTAGAACTCATTGTTGGCAATTATTTCACAATACTAGAACTTGGGGACATCCAACGAAGCTGAATGTTGAAATGAGTTGGGACAGACAAAAGAAAGTCATTTTTGTTGGGAATCACTCAGACAGAAATTCCTAGGTGTCAGCAAAGGTTATTTATGTATGCCACTACTGCGGCCCGTGTTTTGTTAGCCCCCCAAAATGGAAAACGCGTGAAGTCCCAACTAAAGAAGAACGGCAACTTAAACTGATGGAATATGTGCAGCTTGCAGACTTAACATATAGATTAAGAGAACAAGAAGAACATAGGTTTGAAGAAGATTGGAAAATGTTTATTGAATATATGGGGAGGATTGTGTACACCTGAAAATATTGGCAGCATTAAAATAAATTCAACAGTGCAAATAAGTTTTGATGGATGTAATAATGGAATACTGAATGTTTTAGTTTATGTAAAATATGCAGGGATTTATGTTTTGCAAAATGAGCCATGGAAAGAGAAGAAGGAAAGTCATTGATATTTCAAGGTTGTTTCAATGAATATTCTAAGTTGTAAAACAGAACATTTAATAAAAATTATATATGTTTGTGTGTGTGTGCGAGCGTGTGTCCTTCTTTTCACAGTGTATAACTAAACCACAGAATTCACTCCCTCTTGAAGTAGCGACGGCCACCAATTTGGATGGTTTTAAAAAGGCATTAGACAAATGTGTGGAGAGACGGTTATCAATGACTATTAGCCACAAGACATTTTGGCACCTGAGGTAAAAATAGTGCTAAGGAAGAAGGAGTGAGTGAATATCTATATCAGGAACAAGACGGAAATAAATATCTCTCTGTCTCTATCAGCCCTGTGAATCCAGCTACCTGAGGTGGTCACCTCACTTTGCCTCATGGGTGGGCCGGCCCTGGGACTATCTCCACTTTCAGATGATGTAGGCCTATGAATACCCGTTGTTGAGAACCAAGAATATGGAGCATGCTGTTACACTAACATCCTGGTTGTGGATGTCCCACAGGCATCTGGCTGGCCACTGTGAGAGCAGAATGCTGGACTAAATGGGCCTTTGACCTGACCCAGCAGGGTTCTTCTTATTTTCTTATTTTCTTATATTAATTTAGCACTTCATGCATCTGGATGTCTCCAGACTGTCGCTATTTTGCAGGAGGGATTCAAGAACATACCATAAATTTAGGTTTGAGCAATTAAAGTGTTCTGTTGCCCTAGTGCAACAAATCCACTTTTAAAAAGAAGCAGACTTTTCGTGGTTAATACTGATGGGGAAAGTATGGAATGAATGAACAATTAACGGGAAGGCAAATAAACACCCCACAAAAATGAATGCAGGATAAATGCTCATTGTTGTACATCTACCCAGTAAACAAATCAGAATAAATGCTGAACAAAAGCAAAATATAGTTTAACCTCTGCATAAGCTTCGTGGAATCAAATCAGAATGAATGCTCAATAAACAGGTTGTCTGGAGGAGTCCTGAATCCATGTCAGTTTATTCCACAATAAATCCTTTCGACGTTAGGAAGCCACAATCTTTTCCAGGTGAATTTAAGGTTAAGGCTCGCTGCAACCTGGCAGCCCTCCTCAGAGGGACCACATCTAATGCAAGACTTTTGAATGGAAATCTTCCGGGGCGGGGGGGGGGGGGACTAATTATAGGCAAGATGTGCCAGATCAACTCCTGCATTTTGGAATGTGCAATGCAATTCAACATATCCAAACCTTTCTATGTGGTTCCACAAATTCTTCTTTCTCTTCCTATTGGTTAAGACTGTAATTGTCTCACAGCAGAAGGGAAACCTAAGAGTTCAGTTATACAAGAGGAAGTAGGTTCAGATTCCCATCACCTGAACACAGGTGGGGAACTAAGCAGTGTGTGTAGGTCAGGGTAGGTTGCAAGCCCAACTTTCCTTCTGAGTTTCAAGATCAGTAGCGCATTTTTTACAGCTAATAAAAGCAGCCACAAGAGCTTATTTGTGCTGCTGCACCTCTCCTAATCTGGCTTGCTTTCCCCCCTCACCCATGTTGAAGTAACATTCAAGTACCTGTCTGTCAGCTTCTGTATGTAGAATTGAGAGGAAACACCATCTTGTCTTTCACCTCAGGCAGCAAAATGTCTTGGACTAGCCCTGAAAAAGAGAGAGGAACTGCAGATGGGGAAAAGGTTTACAGTGACTCCAGAGGAACATTTCTGTGTGAACTGGCCTTTAGGAGCCAAGTGTTATAAAATGTTCCAGATGGTGATTGGTCTTTTGCTTCTGATTATAGCCAGAGAATGGACAGAGAAACCTCCCTATATTGTTAATGTTGCAAAATGATTTCCCACAAATAAATGAATCAGCAATATTCAGAGCTGTGCCATAGACTCTTAAAACTGTCTTTCCTCCAGATACAACCCGATTTTCACTATACTACACAGCTAGAGCATAATAGCTGATCTCTGATTTTAAGAAGAAGAGTTTGGATTTGATATCCTGCTTTATCACTACCCTAAGGAGTCTCAAAGCGGCTCACAATCTCCTTTCCCTTCCTCCCCCACAACAAACACTCTGTGAGGTGAGTGGGGCTGAGAGACTTCAGAGAAGTGTGACTAGCCCAAGGTCACCCAGCAGCTGCATGTGGCGGAGCGGAGACGCGAACCCGGTTCCCCAAATTACGAGTCTACTGCTCTTAACCACTACACCACATATTTATATTGTTTAGTTTTGTGTATAATTGTTGTAAACCATTCTGATATATTTGTGTGTGTGTGTGTGATTATGATACCAGGTTTCATAAAAAGTGATTGAATGATGTGTGGCAGTTTCATCCTCATTTTCTCACACTCACAATGGGTAAAATAACACTTTTGCATAAGGGAGGATTTTTATGAAATCTCAGTTTGTATATGGAAATCACTTAGATAGCAAGTTGGTGGTTTGAGCAAACCTCCTGTTTGCCGTAGTCAAAAAGGCAAAATGTTTTTACATGCTTCCTTTCAATGCAGTTTGCTCCTCTCTCACCACAATGTGTTCTGCCAGTGTATTAAACATTGCACTGGAAATATTCCAGGCTACGTTCAGGATGGCTTAGACATTAGGCCAGATGAGGCAGCGTGCCTCAGATGGTAGATGATTTTAAAGGGTAACAAACTGTCATGAATTCCTTTTCAAATTACATTTTGCAATTACCATGTAAGTACCAGGTCACACAATTAATATGGATCTGAAGGTATTGTGCAACTGTTCTGTGATCAGGAAGTGATGGGAAAATTCACTGGAAAGTGTGGGATAACTCTTGCTCTGATGCAACATCATCTAACCTCTCTACAAACAAATCAGGTTGACTCTTGTTAAATAGCTGGCTTTAGTCTAATCTCTGCAACTAAATCAGGATGAATGCCTAATAGAAATAGGTTGCCTTAAAGCACACACAGTTCACACTGCAAAATGTGGCCATTTGATAGCTGGGAAAATGCAGTATCACAATAAAAGAAGCACATATGCTAAAACTGGAACAATACAAAGAAGTTACAGGTAGGTAGTCGTGCTGGTCTGCCGTAGTCGAAACAAAATAAAAAAATTCATTCCAGTAGCACCTTAGAGACCAACTAAGTTTGTTATTGGTATGACCTTTTGTGTGCATGCACACTTTTTCAGATACACTGTTTCAGTCGGTCTCTAAGGTGCTGCTGGAAGGATTTTTTTTAATTCTGTTTTGAATACAGAGAAGATTAGCATTGCCCCTACACTATAAAAGAAGCAGTACCTTTGAGAAATAATAATAATAATAATAATAATAATAATAATAATAATAATAATAATAATAATAATATTTCTATGTCTGGACCCTTGCTACAATGAGCAATACAGGGATTCATAATGCAAAGGTATATCTATCTGCTCAGAAGCAAATCTCATTAAGTTCAATGGGAGTTACTTCCAGGTCACCGGGGTTATGCTTATTCTGTCTGTTAGATATTGTTCATAAACAGGGCCAACCCAACCATTAGGCAGAGCAAGACAGCTGCCTCGGGCAGCAGATTTTGGGTGCCATGGAAAGACAGCAAATGGTTTGCTGCCTAATTTATTATAACTGTATTTTGCTACCATGGAGGAGAGGTGTTTGTGGGATGTTCTACCTCAGATGCTAACATAACTTGGTTGACCTTAGATACTACGCACCATGACTTTGGGTTGGGGAGGGGGCACCATTTCCTGCTGTGCCACAGGCACTGAAATGTCTAACAGTGACCCTGTCAATATCATATTGAAAGCAGAATAGAGAGCCATTTCTAAAAAATTCAGGTGTACATTCTTGTCCATGTGGGCCTCCCATACTCTGAAACATAGTTTTAGCTACAATTCTTTAGTATCATTTGTGAAAAGACTTTGTTTTACCCCAAATAGTTCTCACTGCTAGTGAGATATTTTGGTATCAACAAGTCCCCACCCCACACCCACCCCTAAATTTCCAGGCATAGCTGTGTGTGTGTTTGTGTTGTGCAGATAATACCACTCCCTTAGCTTTTTAGGGAGGAAATGTTACCAAAACAACAGCTTTGAAAAGGAACTCTGAAATCCTTCAAGCCCTTTTGAAATACTTTATGAATCAACTGTAAAGTTGAGAGGAGGGAAGCAGAAGCATTTATGAGGAAGTTCATAACAGGAAGCCCTTGCTTGTGGGTTTCTGCAAGGAGCAGCCTGCTAATCGACTCCGCCTGCCCACCCCACATTCTCTGGGCTGTTGGCTTCCCAGAGCTCACCTGTTTCTTCTGGAAAGCTGATAATTTGCCATGCAGATCAGCGTCTCTGCTTTCAGTTTGTGGAGCTGTCCTGGTGTTTTCTCTGGCCTATAAAGCATCTCTGGCTCCTGAAGCAACGGAGAGCGTTATGTGAGGAGATCTAGAGAGAGAGGAAGGAGGCAGCTGAGAACAAGAGTCCTACGAGTCAGGATCTGAATGCCAAGATGTCAGTGCTTACCCCTATTTTGACTCCCCCTGAGGTGAAGGAATACATGTCCAGAGGTGAACGCTTTATCAAGTGGGATGATGTGAGTACCGTGGGTTTTAATTCACCCTGGTTTGGGGCTCTTGAGAAGCAGGAAGTGGAAGGGTTCTAGACATAGCTACCCAACTATGTGAGTGAGTAAATCTCTCCTTCTGTGGTTGAGGGCAATAAATGAATGTTTGCATGTGGTAAGATTTAGGGGGAAGCAATGAGTGATGAGTAAAAAAGAGGAAAACTATGCAAAGTAATTATAAAGTTGTGGTGGGCCCACTCCTGCATTTTTATTGTGCATATGAGATATTATTATTATATTCCAGCCATCCTATGGAAGGCACTGCTATGAAGTGTGGAGGAATAGTATCTATCATCCATCCATCCATCCATCTATCTATCTATCTATCTATCTATCTATCATCATCTATCTATATTTATTTATTTATCTATCATCTTCTTCATTTAATATCTATCATCTTCTTCATTCTTCAAGCTTAACCTGTTGAATACCCAAAGTAAAGCATATATCAAATAAATAACTATAAATATAGCAGCATTGAACAAAGAGCAACAGGCCATGTTCATACGAAAGAGCTGATCACCAGCCAGTCAAAACAAATGTAAGTTTTCACAGTTCTGTAAATAACAAGTGATAAACGTGAATCTGCCCTGGGAAGAATCACATTAAAGAGGCCGCGTTTCTGCAAGTTCATCCAATTATCTGTGAGATCTTTCAAAAGTAAGTCAACCACAGTCTTCATATACGCTGTGTTATCTGGCACAAATGACAAATTCACCGTGTTGATCTATGATTAATATCAGTCTTTGAGTGAATAGGAAACAACTTCATGTTTCAAATGAAGAATATTGGCAAATACAGAGGCCAGTGTGGTTCTTCCGCAGGTCCATGTACTCTGCAGCATCTCATAACCTTTGTGCAGAAAGCGACATGATGTGAGGATGTTATTGTGCCACTTTATGTGCAGTAAGCCTAGCATGCTTTGGTGATGTCCCCAAACTATGAAAGGTCTTTAACAGAGGGTTAGATAAATTCATGGAGGAGAAGGCCATCAACGGGTTCCACTATCAAAGACAGAATACCTCTCTGAATACCAGTGGCTGGAATCGCTGGTGGGGAGAGTTATCTTGTGCTCACATCCAGCTTACATGTATCTGGTCGGCCACTGTAAGAAAAGGATGCTGGACTAGACGGACCACTGGCTTCTTCCAGCAGGCTCATCTTCTGTCCTTTTGGAGGCCTCCAGTTTGGCACCGGGGTGATTGCATCATTAACCTGTGTTTCCTTTAGAACAGGGTTGGTGAACCTCCGGTCCAGGGGCCAAATATGGCTCTGCAGCCATCTGTTTTTGGCCCTTAGGTCTCTCACCAGCTAGCCCCACAAACTTCACTGGACCTACTGCGCATTCCAGTGTTTTTGGCCTGGCTGGAATGTGTCCTTAAACTCTAACAATGCCTCTTGCTTATCTGGATAGAAGCTACAGAGAGGCGTGTGAGAACGTGTAGAAATATACAGAGGCATAGTTTACATCCATCGCTCCACTCCCTTTTGCCTCTGGTCCCACCCACCATTATCACGTGGCCCTCTGGAGGAAGCAAAGTAAGAAATGCGGCCCTTGGGCTGAAAATGCTTCCCTGCCCCTGCTTTTAGGGCTTCAGCTGTATAGAATATTGTCCCGCATTGGTGACAATATTCATTCCCTGTGTTGGAATTCAGGTCAAACCAGAAAAATGTTTCCCCATTGTGCTTTGATGCCCAAATGCACTCCTTCCTGTTTTGTTTTGGTGTTCGTTGTTTTTTTTTTAAAAAAAAAAAACCTGGTGTAGATTATATGGGTTCATGTATGTTAATTAAGGAGATACCTTTGGATGACGTTAACTAATTATAGAGGGTTTTAAAAAAATGTTATTGAGGACCTTTATATTATCATTTGGGATGTGGGTGGCGCTGTGGTTTAAATCACTGTGCTGCTTGGACTTGCTGATCGGAAGGTCGCGGTTCGAGGCCCCGCGACGGGGTGAGCTCCAGTTGTTCGGTCCCTGCTCCTGCCAACCTAGCAGTTCCAAAGCATGCAGTGCAAGTAGATAAATAGGTACCACTCCGGCGGGAAGGTTTCTGTGTGCTGCTCTGGCTTCTCCAGAAGTGGCTTAGGCATGCTGGCCACATGACCTGGAAAAATTGTCTGCGGAAGTGGACAAATGCCGGCTCCCTCGGCCTGTAAAGCGAGATGAGCGCTGCAACCCCAGAGTCGTTCGCGACTGGACTTAACTGTCAGGGGTCCCTTTACATTTTATATTATCATTGCTCTTGAATTCTCAAGCAGAAGTTTCTTATTAACAGTGTAATATCCCAAGCCACTGTGGGTGGCAGATTCCAGAGGCAGGAGTATAGTACACAATGCTTGCACTATTTGATAGCTTTTCCTTCAGCAGCCTTTCCAGCTTGGATGCTAAAGTGCTGAATCAGTCGTGGAGGAATCTATCACCTGGCTGCCCCCTCAGGTAACAGCTGTGTCGGTTGTTACTGTCAACTGACTCAGCAGCCACAAGTTTTCTGTAAGTGGAGATACTGTATGTCACTTGGAGATAGACCATGTAACTATGGCTTTAATGGTGAAACAGAAAGCTCTTAAGGGCAGGCTTCATCATGGTCTTCATTCTGTGTGGTGTGGTGCGGTGCAGCTCAGTACATCTGAGTGTCATAGATATTTTAAGAACTAAAATCAGCTCAGAGTCTTTTATGATGCAGAAAAAGGCTGATCACACAAAACAAGGGGGGGCACAGCTGTCACCTCTATCATATTAATTTCCACTCCTTCCCCATTTCCAAATCAATGTGTTTGCTGTCAAAGACATCCAAATGCTGACTGAGTAGTTAGTTTAAACAAATACAATAAAACTGCAAAAACAAAGCAGTAAAACCACAGAAAACAGAAGCTGCAGCAAATCTACCCCACTAAAAGTCCCACAAATTGGATTAAGACTTCAGGATCTCTTCTTTTAGACAAGTGTGACATTTTGAATTCCACTTTCTCCTCCAGATGCTTTGAGATGAATAAAAGGGAATTGTAGCCAAGCTCATTCACCTCAGATCTGGAGAAGAAAGTGGAAGTAATTATTACATAGTGAAATTAGCAACTAATAAACACCTAAAAAAAATAGCCACTTCAATTTTGGAATCCAGAACAAACTTTTCCTGAAGCTCTGTCCCATGCTTTAAAACCATCTCCCCCAATCTCTGACTTCCGGGTTGGCGTGAACAGCTAATGGCGGATTCCCTCCGAGCTCCGGAGGGAATCGGCTCCGCTGGGGACGGGTCTTGCCGCGACGGCGACGCGGGGACCCTCAAAAACCGCAGGCGCGGATGCCTGCGGACCTGGTGACTCGGTGGGCACCTTAAGCGCCCTCCCCGACCCACGAAGAGCCTTTTTAAAGGCTTCGGAGAGGGTACAGAGAGTGGCGTGGTGCTGGGAGTAGACCGCTATCCCAGCGGAGCGAAGCCGTGTGCCATGGCTGAAGAGCGCTGACTTTTTTCCTTAAATTCGGACCTGAAAAGAAGCAACCCGTGAGTAGATTGGAATTTGGACTTTAAAATATTTATTTCTGAATTTGATACGACCGGGGGATGTGTCAAAGGGAAGTCCGCACCCCCCCTCCTGCAGAAGATTTAAAGCAATAGCAGGAGAACTAAGTTGGAGAGCCTACCCTTTCGGGGTGAGTTAAAAAGACATTAACTTTCACGATTTGATAAAAGAAGTTTTGAGCTGGAGTGTAAGAGTGGAATTTTAGAAGCTTTTCCTTTTGTCGTGTGCAACCCCCCCTCCCGGGCCTGGGAGCGTCCTGTCTCTGAGCCTGCTGAAGAGGAAAGGAGTTTGACAGCTGTCAAAGCTGTCAAACGGGCAATTTAAAGTAAAAAAGCTTGCTACTTAAGATCTCCCTGGACTAAATGTGATACAATTGAATTAAAGTTGTTGGAAACAAAGAAACCAACGAGGCAGAGGACTGTTGGAAAAAGATTGCTAAGTAACCAGATTCCCTCTAGGGGGAATTCTGAGACATTACAATGGCTGTGGATGGAAAGTTACTAGCTGAGATAGAAAGAATGTTCTATCTTGTGGGAATTTTACAAGAGCAGAGTCTGACTATGAACAAACAACTCATGACCTTGACCTCTGGAATAAGCAGCTCTGCTGAATGTACTGAGGACTTGAATGAGAAAGAATCCACAGCTGAATTGGAAGAGATATCTCAAGAATTGAAGACTAAACAAGGAAAGGACAAAGTACAGATGGAAAGTACCAACCAGAAGGCTACATTAGCGGAGTATAAGCAAGAAGACCTTTGGATCACATGGATTACAAATCTGCGAAAGATGCGAAAGATGAAGGAGGAGGCCCCTGGAGTACTTGGAATACAGGAACTTAAAATAAGGAAGAAATATGACTGGGGCCTCCACTTTGAAGATGAAGGGTCTGTGGAGCTTTTGCAGCAGTGGTTTTTAAGTATTCTTGTGGGAAGAAAACTTGGTTTGAATGGGACAGAACTCCTTCGAGATTTGCTGACCAACATAAAGGACTACCAACAAGACCGGCGGAGAGGGACTGAAAGAGATTTGAAGGCCTTGGATGTGAGGAATCCAGGCTAAGAACTGTTATTATGGACATGTATTTGGGAAGGGACGGAAACCGGGGATGGGAGGGAGGGGGAAAACAGAACTTCAAAATCACTTATGACTTTTGGGTTTAGTTAACATGATTTTTATCTAATACAAATTGGGAAATCGATGGAAGGGAACTTGAGTCCAACTTAGGAAAGAATCTAAATATTTTATAAAAAATGCTATATTAAGATGGTAAAGAGGAGAAATAATAACTTGCTGACATAATTATGGAAATTGGGATGCATGAAGGGGGGTGGGGGGAAGTCAAGGAACAAGGTTAAGAAATCTCAATCTCTCTCTCTGTCTCTGTCTCTGTCTCTCTCTCCTCTCTGAAAATTCCGCTAATGAAGAAAGTGGGGTGGCAGAACGGGCAGGAATAAGGGCAGCACAAGAATTCCACTCAGCTGTAGAAAAGTTTGTACTGTTTTAATGTGGGATACATTCCTCTATTTATGATACAGCAATTCCTAAATATATGTGGATAGAAGTCAACAAATGATAGCATAGGGGAAAACCTTAAATCAATCATAATCTTAATCATAATCTTAATCATAATAATAGCAGCTAACATGGAGTCATCTGGATGTTGATGGACTCCAACTCCCATCATCTCTTGCCATGGACCACGCTGTCTGGGGCTGATGGGAGTTGGAGTCCAACAGGCAGGCCCAGACAGAGGGGGGAGCCATCTGGGCCACTTGACCTAGGCCTCCGATTCCAAAGGGGGCCTCAGTCAGCGTATTCACAATTGCAAGGGATTCACTGGGGTGAACACAGAGGCGCGGGGGGGGGGGGCACATTATTTACCTACAATCATAGAATCATAGAGTTGGAAGAGACCACAAGGGCCATCGAGTCCAACCCCCTGCCAAGCAGGAAACACCATCAGAGCACTCCTGACATATGGTTGTCAAGCCTCTGCTTAAAGACCTCCAAAGTAGGAGACTCCACCACACTCCTTGGCAGCAAATTCCACTGTCGAACAGCTCTTACTGTCAGGAAGTTCTTCCTAATGTTTAGGTGGAGTCTTCTTTCTTGTAGTTTGGATCCATTGCTCCGTGTCCGCTTCTCTGGAGCAGCAGAAAACAACCTTTCTCCCTCCTTTATGTGACATCCTTTTATATATTTGAACATGGCTATCATATCACCCCTTAACCTCCTCTTCTCCAGGCTAAACATGCCCAGCTCCCTTAGCCGTTCCTCATAAGGCATCGTTTCCAGGCCTTTGACCATTTTGGTTGCCCTCCTCTGGACACGTTCCAGTTTGTCAGTGTCCTTCTTGAACTGTGGTGCCCAGAACTGGACACAGTACTCCAGGTGAGGTCTGACCAGAGCAGAATACAGTGGCACTATCACTTCCCTTGATCTAGATGCAATACTCCTATTGATGCAGCCCAGAATTGCATTGGCTTTTTTAGCTGCCACGTCACACTGTTGGCTCATGTCAAGTTTGTGGTCAACCAAGACTCCTAGATCCTTATCACATGTACTGCTCTCAAACCAGGTGTCACCCATCTTGTATTTGTGCCTCTCATTTTTTTTGCCCAAGTGCAATACTTTACATTTCTCCCTGTTAAAATTCATCTTGTTTGTTTTGGCCCAGTTCTCTAATCTGTCAAGGTTGTTTTGAAGTGTGATCCTGTCCTCTGCGGTGTTAGCCACCCCTCCCAGTTTGGTGTCATCTGCAAATTTGATCAGGATGCCCTTGAGTCCATCATCCAAGTCGTTGATAAAGATGTTGAATAAGACCGGGCCCAAGACAGAACCCTGTGGCACCCCACTAGTCACTCTTCTCCAGGATGAAGAGGAACCATTGATGAGCACCCTTTGGGTTCGGTCAGTCAGCCAGTTACAAATCCACTGAGTGGTAGCATAGTCAAGACCACATTTTACCAGCTTCTTTACAAGAATATCATGGGGCACCTTGTCAAATGCCTTGCTGAAATCAAGGTAGGCTACATCCACTGTGTTCCCTTCATCTACCAGGCTTGTAATTCTGTCAAAAAACGAGATCAGGTTAGTCTGACATGACTTATTTTTCAGAAATCCATGCTGACTATTGGTGACCACAGCATTCCTTTCTAGGTGCTCACAGACTGTTTGCTTAATGATCTGCTCCAGAATCTTCCCTGGTATTGATGTCAGACTGACTGGGCGGTAATTATTTGGGTCCTCTCTTTCCCCCTTTTTGAAAATAGGGACAACATTTGCCCTCCTCCAGTCTGCCGGGACGACAGCGACTACAGCTGTTCCCTCCCCCTCCATCTTGAGAACGTGTCGTTGGGGGTGGCTACAGCAGTCCTCCATCATAAAAAGCGTGAAGACAGGACAAATAACTCCCCCCCCAAAAAAACTGGGTCTCCCCCAACAACGTTTGAGACTAGCTCCCCTAAATCTAAAAGATGGATCAAAATGCGCGCGCCGCACACAAGAAAACCCTTTTTGCTCCTTCTTCAGCTGCTGCCCTGCAAGCTCAGGCCACTGGGCCAGGCCTCTGCCTGGCTCTGCAAGGCCCTGCCAACAGGTAAAATGTTGGCATCCCCTACCCTAAATATATGTCATTCCAGCCCACCTCATGCAGCTGAAGTGACATTTCCTCTCCCTCACAGATATAGTAGAAAACATAAATGACAGTTTCTGAGCTATTTACTGCCTTTGTTGTTTTCTTTTACTGTATAACTTGCTTTGGTGCACTTGAGTGCAAAAAAAGTGACCAATAAATACAAATAACAAACAAACAAACAAACCTGCTTTCTGGTTTTGTCAGGATACAGCAACTGCCTCTCCTGTGATTCTGCGGGTAGACCCAAAGGGCTTTTATCTCTATTGGACTTTGCAGAGTAAGGTAAGTCCTGATCCTCAGTCTTTAATTGGAGATGTTGATGTCAAAAGATACCAGAGTCATAGAATCATAGAATTATAGAGTGTCATCATCTAGTCCAACCCCCTTCAATTCAGGAATCTCAACTAAAGCATTCTTCTAAGGAAGAAGAGTCCACTATCTTCCGGGGGAGACTGTTCCACTGTTAAACAGCTCTTACTGTCAGAAAGTTCTTCCTTAAGTTTAGTTGGAATCTCCTTTCTTGTAACTTGAATCCATTGATTTCGGTCCTCTGGAGCCTTTAGATATTTGAAGATGGCCCCCATATCTCCTATCAGTCTCCTATTATCCAGTTTAAATATACCCAGCTCCCTCAACCATTCCTCATAAGACTTAGTTTCCAGACCCTTGGATCATCTTGCTTGCCCTCCTCTGCATACATTCCAACTAGTCAGCATCCTTCTTAAATTGTGGTGCCCATAATTGGACATAGCACTCCAGGTGTGGTCTGACCAAGGCAGAATAGAGCGGTACTATTAATCCCCTTGACCTGGACACTATACTTCTGTTGATGCAGCCTAGAATACCATTAGCTCTCCCCCCCCCCCCGCATCACACTGTTAACTCATGTTAAGCTTGTGGTCTACCTAGATCCTTTTCACATGTACTACCGGCAAACCAGGTGTCCCCCATCTTACATTTGTGCAGGTGGTTATTCCTGCCTAAGTGTAGAACCTTTCATTTGTCGCTATTAAAATTCATTTTGTTAGTTTGGGCCTGGTTCTCCAATCTGTAAAGGTAATTTGGATCCCGACTTGTGTCTTATGAAGCATTAGCTACCCACTTAGTTTGATGTCATCTGAAAATTTGATGAGTGTCCCCTGAAATCCTTTATCCATGTAGTTTATAAAGCTGTTGAACAACAACAACAGGCCCAGGGCTGAACCCTGCTTGTCACTCCTCTCCCCACCCCCCAAGGATGATGAGGAACCATTAGTTCTCTTTGGGTTTGAGTCTTTGAAGGGCAAAGCACATAGGTCCCATCTATGAAGCTCCCATCTCCTAAATCAGACCATTCCGTCAAACTATCTAACCCAGTCCCAGACATCTTCTCTGATTTAGGGGGCAAACTATGTCTTAAATGCAAATGTGTGAAGCACACAGCCCTCCTGCCTCACCTTTTTCTGAAGGAAAGCAGCTTTGAGAGGAACCCATTGTGAGTGATGAAGCAAGAAGTGGGGAGAGGGTGAAGGTGCGCTTACTTTTTTCTCTGCTGGCTCTATCTCAGTAGTAAAGCATCTGCTTTGCATGGACAAGGTCTCAAGTTCAGTCCCCGGCATCTCGAGATAAGACAGGGAGAGACCCCTGTCTGGAACCCTAGAGAGTCACTGCGAGTCAGTGTAGGTGACCCTGGGGTAGATGGACGAACAATCTGACTCTTTGTGAGGCAGCTGTTTCCTACGCAGCTGTGGTTTTCAACTCCAGGTCCATTCATGTGGGGTTCTAAGCAAATGTTTGCACATATGGTTGTGGGGGGGACGACAGCTTGGTGGCAGAAGAAAAATGGGAATGATCCCCTTTATTCTAACTCCAGATGGGCTCTTCTTGGAGGCTTCAGAAAAAGCAGTCATAGCATTACACCTATCTTTGCATCATGCAAAGTTTTGAACTTATGACGGAGGTCCCTGACCCAGTTCTGCTCTTTGACATCCTTTTACCTGGAGATACCAGGCACCCAACGTCTGCATGTAAGGAGGGTGTTCTGCTGCTGAGCTCTGGCCCCTCCCAAGCTAGAAGGGCATTAATTATATTTGCTGACTGAGCAGCATGTGCATCTGGGGAATTCTGGAGAAAAGCAGTGAGTCAATGGAGAGCGGAAACTAGAAAGCTAACTATTTTATGTATGGAGATGCTTCGTGGGAAGTGATGATGGTGATTTTATTCTTAATTGTGTGAGAACATTTTTTTCTCATGCAGTAGTGTTCTAAAATATTAGACATAGGTCATTTTTTAAAATCCTATATGAATGCATGAATATTTTAAATATGTTTATTTGTAATGGTGTGTTGTTTCACCACGTTGGTGTTAGCTGTCCTGGACTCTCTTGGGTAGAAGGGCAGAATAGAAATGTAACTATTGTTACATTGAATACCCCATGCCTGTTGACCACTTCTTTCTACTGCAGGCAACCTCCAAACTCACTTTTTCTCTCAACCTTATACATCACCTATGATGTGCCTCTAAGCCTCATAGGAAGCTGACATGCCAAGTCAGCTAGAAGCTTTGTCTACCCTGACTGGCTGAAAACTTTCCTATCAGCTGTTACCTGATCTTTTCTAACTGGAGGTGCCAAGGATGGAACTTGGGACTTTCTGAGTACAAACCATGTGCTCTTTCATTGAGCCACACTTCCTCACTTGGAAGGGACATCACAGACATTAATTCTGCACTTAACCTTTCTGATGCTCTTAATCTTTTGCTCCTGGTTTGCATGGAATTGAACATGCAGGGGGTAGAAAATACAAAGTACTTGTGCATCCTGTTCTCCAGTATCTCTGTCACGGCTGGAGGTGCTACGTGTTCTTTAGGCATCCTCTTAGTCTCAGTTTCTTTTTGAAACATCCAGTTTAGCTCTTCCAAAGAGCCACTTCCCACTGTCACCTGGCCAAAGCATGTACTTGTTGTTCATTGCTTGTGTAAAAGTTGGGACTTATAGAAGCACTAGGCTGCCTTACATGGAGAGATGCCTTGAAGATTTGAGACTGGGGTAGATTTGTCCTGCAGATTTGGCAAAACAGAGAAAAGAAGGAACATAAGAACATAACAAGGACCTGCTGGGTTAGGGCAATGTCTCATGGCATCTAGTGTGCTGTTCTCACAGTTGCCAGCCAAATGCCTATGGGGAGCTTGAAAACTTGCCATGGGTTTCTGGATTTTTGGTATGTGGATACCAAATGGATCATAGAATTGTTGAGTTGGAAAGGATCTTGAGTGTCTAGTCCAACCCCCTGCAAAGCAGAAATCTCAACTAGATCACACATGACCGGTGACCATTCAACCTCTGCTTCAAAACATCCACCTTCTAAGAGAGACCATTCTACTGTCAAATAGCTCTTACTGTCAGAAAGTTCTTCTGAATGTTTAGGCAGAATCTCCTTTCTTGTAACTTGAAGCCACTGATCCTGTAGCTTGAAGACCTACCCTCTGGAGCAGAAGAAAACAAGCTTGCCCCATCTTCCATGTGACACCCCTTTAGATATTTGAAGATGGCTTTCATATCTCCTCTCAGTCTCATCCATTCCAAACTCCCTCAACCGCTCCTCATAAGGCTTGGTTTCCAGACCCTTGATCATCTTGGTCACCCTTCTGTGCACCGATCCCAGCTTGTCAATATCCTTAAACTGTGGCACCCAGAACTGGACACAGTACTCCAGTTGTAGTCTGACCGAGGTAGAATAGTGTGGTACTACTTCTCTTTGGACACAATACCAGCCGAAACCATGGCTTAGATCCTGTGAGCACAGAAGCAGCATGAAGAGGAACAATCAGCTGTAATTCTAGCTCCATACACCAGCGCACTCCACATTTATTCCCAAACCAGTTAGGCTTAACTGTGGCTCCAAGTGATATGCATGAACCAGCCAGGTGTAAGGATGTTTGGTAAGTGGAGCAATAATCCACATGAAAAGGAAGGCCATTTGTCTCCTTCTCCTCCATGAAAACTGAAAACGCAGTGAGATAGAGCAGGCCAGCGAGGACTGAGAGCCTCTGATCATTTAGTTCTGCTTTCTAGTTAAGTATGATACTGTGGTTTGGGGCTGCTTCCTTCTCTTAATCACAGGAGTAACTGAAGCTTGAGAATAAGACAATAGCAGTAACTATGCACAGTAACTATGTCAGGAGGTTGACAATTTGTCAGGTTTCACTTCCTCTTGGAAGACTAGAAGTAGTAGAAGTCCAACAGCAGGGATCATTCAGTTTGTAACGTAAGGGCTAACTCTGCTATCAATAGGTCTGCTAACCAGATAGGGTGGCGGAGGTTTTGTTTGGCAACAAGGCAAAGTGACATGATGTTTGCTGAGTCACCTCATGCCCTGATTGGCTATGTAGCCCTGAGGGAGCTATGTACAAGGCCTTAACTAAGAAAGGCAAAGCTTCTCTGTTTCTTTCTCCTCAAACTATACACTGCTTTCATTCAATTTTGCTCTGCAATGTGTTATCAGGACATTTCTCTCTGAAATCTGTCTGCATTACAGTGGTACCTCGGGTTAAGTACTTAATTCATTCTGGAGGTCCGTACTTAACCTGAAACTGTTCTTAACCTGAAGCACCACTTTAGCTAATGGGGCCTCCCGCTGCCGCCGCGCCGCCGGAGCACGATTTCTGTTCTCAACCTGAAGCAAAGTTCTTAACCTGAAGCACTATTTCTGGGTTAGCGGAGTATGTAACCTGAAGCATATGTAACCTGAGGTACCACTGTATTTAAGTGACTTTGCTGACAATAAGAAAATCCCAGGTGGATCAAACGACACACACATCTAGCCCAGCGGCCAACCAGATGTTTCTAGGGAGACCACAAGCAAGGCATGAATACAATAGCTGTTGCTCCCAAGCAAGTGATATTCAGAGATATAATTGAATTTGGACCTGGAAACTCCATTCACTTATCATGGCCAATAATCACTGATAGTTATGCCTTCAAACGTTTGTCTAGAATAACATGTCACACTAAATTGAGACATTTACCTTGTAATCATGTCAAGTCCCACCCTTAACATGCTTAACAAACTACAGTCATACACTTAACAAACTACAGCACCCAGAATTCTTTGGGGGGGAGCCATGAGTGGTATCATAGCACTTTGAATGTGTGATGTCAATCTGGCCAGTGTTCTCCACCACACCTGAGGGGAGCTGGCTAGCTTAGGGGTACAAGGCAGGCCACATGTTGCACACAAAGCTCTGACCTCCTGACACCTGGTTGCTGCTTACTCACGGCTCTGCCAGGTACTAGTTTCCTGCAGTATAGGGACCCTTGAAGTTAGGGATGAGTTTTCTAGAGAGTGAAGTGGGGCCTCTTGCACTCTGCTGCATGTAGTTGGTGGCCGATAGCTCACTAATTTGTCAACGGAAGAGATGGGCTTGTCTGAGGGTAGTGTTAACTCAGGTGTCTCATTTGCCTGGAAAATTCAGTAGTCTTATGATTAGAATACTAAGCAAAATAAACAAATATGGGAGTAGGATGGTGGTTTGTTTAATTCCACACTGGGAGAGGCCAGTGACAGGCTGGTTTCCCACTTGTGAAAAGAGCTTGTAAACAAAGGTGAGCTCAAATGCTGTTGGGCAAGCTAACAAACAGTCCAGTTCCGAAGCCAGTTTTTGTACAAGGGGGGGGGTGACTTTTTGTACAAATGTATAGCAGTGTACAAAAAGTTCCGTCAGAATGGTTTATCCATGTAGTTCTTTTGGGGATATGAATTCTATTCCTATCCATTTTAAGGTGTTGCCAGAAAGGGTACACAAAAATGTAACATTTACACTTGTTTGCCATCAGATTCCATGGGATCTTGTATCCTGTGAGATGCCAGATTTTGAGTGGTGAAGTTACTGGGCAGTGGGGTGATTAACTTTCTCCTCCCCGTTATTTTCTCTCTCCAAATGACACACCTCCTGCTGCTTCCTCCTTCTAAGTTTTTCTTCCAGAATGAATGAAGTGAGCAATCTGGAGTGTGGAAATGGCCAGCAGGGAAAGGGTTACACCCACCCACCCCTTCTCTGCTCACAAATTGAAGCGGCTTTTAAGTTAAATAATAATAATAAGAGCTGAGGCATGTAATATGCCATTTGGCCTGAATCAGCAAATGAGAATTGAGATGTTCTTGGAAATTTGCTTGTCAGCATTTGAAAATACAAACAAGGGAGTTTTAGGCTTCTTGAGCTCCCTGCTGTTATACCCCATTATGAAAGTAAAAACCAAATAAAAAAGATCTGCATTGATGCAGATCAGTGGTGTGTTACATTAAAGCTTCCATCATTTGACTGCTGTTGCTAAGCAGTAACCATGGGAGGGAGTTGTGCCCATGCTGATGGGTGCTAATGCCGCTGAGAGCCAGCAGACTTTGAAGGTTAGAAAGTGCAAGTGCAAGTACAAGAAGGAGAAGGAGATGTGCAAAGCTACCGTATTGTGTGGGTTGCCCTGATCACTGTATATGCAGCGTAGCGCAGTGGCATAGCGTGGGGGGTGCAGGGGGGGCCGGCCGCACCGGGCGCAACATCTGGGGGTTAGGGTTAGGGGGTGCAAATCCACAGGTTAGGGGGCGCAAATCCACAGGTTAGGGGGCGCAAATTACTTGCCCCGGGTGCTGACAACCCACGCTACGCCACTGGCGTAGCGTGAACCAATGATGTCATCAGAATGCGTCCTCAGCGGGCTAAAGAACTCTGCAGACGCAAATTCTCCCAGCAAGCTCCTTTCAGATAAACTAACCCAGTGGCTCATAACACTGCATGGAAAATGCAATGGAGGGTGGAAAATGCAGTGGTCAGATTACTGACTCGGGTTCCGTTTAGATCTCTCATGTTTTAAAGCACCTGTATGGGTTGGCAGTTTGTTTCTAGGCCCAATTCAAAGGGCAAACATTAGTATGTGATACTCAAAAGAAGACAGCTAGTGAAAGATCCAGTTGCCATTTGAGTATAATACACAAACGTTTCAGAACGTCCCCAATATTTCCACAGAATACTCACGTGAGAGTCTCTGTAGTAGTTAAAGCTAAGAAGAATTCTAATTTTCTGAGAAGATACCTTGCATTTTATATAACACAGATTCCAAACATCAAAGTGATACTGAGCTAGCTGTTATGATTTGGACATTACCAATTACTGCTTAGTAGTGGTAACATTCTCTGGGCCTGCCCCTAATGGAATCTGTTGAAAAATGGGTAATGTTTAATGCATGCTGTTTTGTACATTAGAAGATGTGATTAGGCTGCTGAGTAATGGGTTTGTGAATGCAAGTGCTTTCCTTTACAGTTGCTCGAGACTTGAATGTTATTTTTTGATATTTTGCAGGAAATGGAATTTTTGGAAATTACAAGCATTCGAGATACTAGAATAGGGAAATTTGCAAAGATTCCCAAGGTGAGTTTGTGGCATACTGTATAGGATTAGTAATTGTTATCCATGCAATACTCATTGGGAGATGCCATTGTAACTTGTTAATTGACTTCTTCCTCTCATATTGACTGAGCTGTTCTTTTCATTTGTGGTAGCAAATTGTGTGTTTTGTAACACTGGACTGTAGGAAATGTATCCTTTTTTGCACTGCTAAATTTGGGAGTGGACAGTGGGTGCAAAATCTGAAAATATTCAGGAAAAACTGCTAAACAGTGCTTATGTAAGAGGTTACAAAATAGGTAAAATAAAATGGGGGAAGAGTTTAAGTCTAGTGAATAAATGGGCATGCGTAGGCCCACATTTAAAAGAGAGAGAAAACATTCCCATGAAAGCTAAAGTTGGTGCAAGCAATATCCAGTGTGCATGGGGTGTTTTTGTCAAAATCAGCAAAGTCCCACATTAACAAGACAACATCTCATAGTCCTTGTTTTTGGGACAGAATTATACATGGTGAAAAACACAGGATTGCTGCAAAAATATTAGCCCCATGAGAAGTTTGTTCCCTTCCTTTCCATAATGTGTGGTGAAACTTACCTGTGATCTGGCATCAAGAACCAAACGTGTGAAACATGCACATTTCCTGACAAGTATGGTACTGTAAGTTTCAGTATAACTTATGGAGGAGACAATCTCTCTTTTTAAAAAATATTATTTTTATTGATTTTCCAAATTATTAAAAATCAAACCAAATTACTTAATTTAATACAATTTCTTAAAACCAGGTTTCCCACTCTTGTTGCAATCATATGTCCAATATATTCCCCCACAGCTGCTCAGTTCTTATTTAGTCTTCAGCTGACATCCTTCACTTGCCATTAAACCATTCTTCCAGCTGTCCTCTTTTTCACCTTACAATCAGAATCTCATTTTCCTCTTGTAAATATATAATCCATTTCACTTGTAGCCCTTCATGTACATTTTTGTTCCAGACTTGGAGTGTTAAAAGAGTTCAGTTCTTTCTCTCGTTGTTCAATTCTTTGCAGTGTTTATCTGAGTGGTACAAGGTCACATTCCATTCAGTTCCACTGTTATCAGGCTGACATGTGAGCCACAGCCATAAATACCTCACAGAGTGAACTTTCCAGACACCTGCCATTAAATTCCCCTCTGGAGTTCTTTCTCGGCACACAATACACAGCACACACTTTCCTAAGAATCAACCTCTCTTCAGCAGCTATCCAGTTGCGGGTCATTTTTGGATTTCTCCAACAACACCCTGGTCTGGCAGTGGTGATGAATAAAATCCATTCTGTCTCAGTCAAGGGGGGGGGGCATAGCAAAAATTTATTAAATTCCTTGTAAAGCATAATTGAAAAGCCCCCCCCTCCCCGGGAGCATACAAAGTGGGGGCAGGGAGCAGTCTGCCCCGGGTGCCACCCTGGGGGGGTGTCAATATGGTCCGCTGCCTCCCCCCCCCAGCTGTAGAGTGGCCAGGTGTACGGGTCCATACACGCGGCAGCCCATACAGATGGCACTCAATCAGCAGTCCATACAGGCTGCCGCACGTGCGCTACCTCTCAGCACCACGCCCCAGGTGATGGAGAGGCTTCCTCCGCCACTGCCCCTCCCCGTTTTTGAAGCATCAAACAAAGTAGCAACTACACATGTCTCTTCATCATAGGGGAGGGCAAGAAATAGAAAGACCATTAGAAAACCATAAGAAAGCACAAAGCTCCTTGTCCTCCCTCTTTCCTTTGAGGCTGTTGTAAGGATTCCCAAGCTTCAGAAAACATTCAAATACCTTCAGAAAACCAGTCCTGGTTATTTCGGCAGCTGATTGATTGCAGCCTCTTAGCATATGATGCTTAGAGAGCACCTCTTGATGAATGCCAATTATCCAAATTGAAGAGGAACCTTCCACAAATGGCAGCGGCACACTCCCAGTTCGGTCCTGTTCTGCCTTTCAAGTTGGCAGACACGGGATTGTGCCACACTGTGGGATGCAGTGAAATCCCCACTGAAGAGGATTGACGCCTCATTTCCTCTCTTCCCCCTGCCTGAATTTCCCTGCAGCCCCTGGAGGGCTGCGGAGAACAACCGCCATTGATCGTGGGCATGGCCAGAAACAATGGAGGAGACAATCTCGACGCAAAGCCGCCATTATTTTCTGACAGCTCTGAGCTTATTGTAGCATCTGACCCTGTTATAGTATTTCTGCAAGAAGTTCAATAAGCTGGGGTGGAACATGTTAAACTTTTCTGTAAACTAGGGATGGGGAACTAGTGACTCCAGATGCTCCTAAATCACATCTGTGTCAGCCAGCACTGAGAAGATAATCTATGATTCTATGATTCTATGATATGGCAGGCCACAGGTTCCCCATTCCTTCTATAAACAGTAAATGAATAAAGTACTACACTATTCAATGAGTAAAGGGAATTATAATTTTTAAAAAATGCTATATTGGTTAATGTTTTCTGATCTTCAAGCTGAATCATTCCGCTTTGAATTTCAAGCAAAAGGTTGACCCAGTTCTTGTTGTTTCAGGCAGGCAACTTGTCCTGCCCTCTGCATTCCTACTTGGAATGTTCATGCTTGTCTATCCTTTGCAGAGCCAGAAGCTCCGAGACGTTTTCAACCTGGACTTCCCAGACAACAATTTCTTTCTCAAGACATTGACTGTGGTTTCTGGTCCTGATTTGGTGGATCTCACTTTTCACAATTTTGTTTCCTATAAAGAAAATGTTGGAAAGGTACTGAAAAACTATAAAAGGGGTTGGGTTGGGGCATCGTGAAGAGTTCTGAAAGGAGTGATGGGATGATGGGCAAACTGTCCGCTAGTGACTTATTTTTCAAAGAGTGAGCACATGTTATTCACAAAAAGAGCAGTTTATGCTGCCCTGCTCCTCAATTATCCTGGAAGTTTGTGCAAACAAAAAGATAAATGGAGCATCCATGCTGAGTCACTGAGAAAGCCAGTAAAATATTTGAAGTGCTGGGTTTGGCTTTGAGAGATTAATGTTTTAATCCCTGCCTGGCCATGAAGTTTGCTGGATGCTTTGCAAGACACACCTGTTTTCAACTTGAGAAAACAGGAACTGAGAAAATGATGTCTGCTTATTTACCTTCAGCTCTTTGGAGGAAAGACAGAATATAAGTTAATAAATAAATAAATAAATAAACTTTTGTGGGTTTTTTACCTTGATGCTCTTTATTTATTATAGACAGGTACCCGTAAGATGTACTCTTTAAACAGGGAAAAGAATAATTTGTTCCACTAAAATCCTGATTTAAAGCTTATATACCAGAAACTAAATATCATTTATTTCAATGGCTGTCTAGCTGGAGGGCATCACTTTAGAAAGGATAACAAGGGCAGAGAATGAACAAGTTCTATGTGGAACTTGGCCATAACACGCTTGCTCAGCGGCACTGGAAGTGAGGGTGTTGCACAGTTCATTTTCCAGTCTTTCCATGCGTACGCACATCTTGTTTTTTCAGGCTTGGGCAGATGATATCATGGTCATTTCTAGGAACCCCTTTGTATATAATGCTTCCCGCTATTCCTTCCTGGAGAGAATGTAAGTAGTTATCAAATAACTTCATACTACAAAGTGTTTTCTGTTATTCCTTCAAATAGCATGCTAATGTGCTGAGTGCCAACAGAAAGCGCGGGATAAACCCTGGGGTGCTTATGGAAACTCTCAAGTTTGCAAAGTACAGAACAACAGTTTAAAAGTAATGTGTCAGTGCCTCCCCCCCAAAATCCAGCCCAGTGAGGGCAGAGCTATGGAATACTGGATGTCAGCTGGAAAAAGGAAAACTGGGAGAGAGAGTTGAATGTCCTGTTTCAGTCCCTTATGTCATATAGTGTCCCAAAGCAGGACGTGGCTAGCTAGGACCTGATCAGGTGATGATACACTGCAAGCGTGTATCATTCCAACTGTTACACTTCTTTTGTATTTTGATGACATGAAACTAGTCATGTGCTGAGATGAGAGGAATGTACTATAAACAATTCAATCCAGAAAGCTTAAGTATGATATCAACAGAAGATTCTTTTTGGCATCATGATGCTAATTCTCTGGCAAGTTCCACTGACTTGTATTAATCATCTCAATATGAAATGTTGTTGCCTTTGAGTTTCGCTTGGGATGTCAGTAAACAAGGTGCCCAAGTTTCAGTTTCAATTCACTTCACGATTCCCTGTGATTGCAAATGCGACGAGTCTGTGGAATTTAATAACTTTTCCAATCAACGTGGAATCGAATTTCAGCTTTAAATCTAACAATAATTCACCTCAGGCTTTTCTTACAGTTATCTTACTTTTCCCTATTGTTATGGCTACCATACTTCCCTTGTTCCATTTTTTTCCTCTTAGCCAAGGATTGTCTATTTTGAATGTTTCCACAGACTGGTGAAGCTGAAACTGCAACTGAATAGTGAGGGGAAAATTCCTGTTAGGAAGTGAGTATGGCATGTGCATTGTGCTTCTTTTGACTAATGATGGTGTGTGACAAACTTGAATGACTGCACTGTCGAGGGATCTTCTTGGACAAATGGCTGCCCAGGGTTTCTTTTGGGAGGGAATGCTTAGAGAGGTCCAGTCTGCTATACAGTTAAGAGGGCTGAGGTAAAATTTACCAGGTTTCAAATCCCAGGACAAATCAAGCTGTTCTACAGCACTCGCTATATGTTGTGTAACCAGGTTTGCCTCAACTTAATTGTTTATTTATCTGTTTATTGCATTTTTACTCTGCTTTCCTCCAATGACCTTAAGGGGGCATAACAGTTTCCCCTACCCCAAGTATATCCTCACAGCGAGCCTGTGAGGTCACATCCATACCATACTTTTAAAGCACATTTAAAGCTCATTGCTTCCCCCAAAGAATCCCATGAATTGTAGTTTACCCCTAACAGAGCTACAGCACCCTTAAAAAAAACTATAGTTCCCAGGATTCTTTGGGGGAAGTTGTGTGCATTAAATGCATGGTGTGGTGCACATTAGGCTGAGAGAATGTGACTAGCTTAAGGCCACCCACTGAATTTCATAGCTGAATGAAAATTTGAAACCGCCCAAGCCTTGAACAACTTCATCCCCCCTGGCTTCCAATCCTAGGAAGACTCACTCTCCCTGGTTTCCTCACTTGTGGAAAAATTATAATAATAACAATTTTAAAATATTAAGTCATCATCATCTAACAACAACAATAATAAGGATAGCAGAAGACAGGTTGCCATTTCATTTATCTGCAGAGGAACATAACTTGGCACCATTCAACATCAGATTGGCAAGAAAAAGCAAACATAGAAAAGAAGAGTAGGCTCCTGAATTTATGGAGTCCTCAAAAACACTTTCATTGCCAGATACCAGATTGCCAGAAACAAAGAACTGCTGAGGGGTGTGACACTTTGTCTCTTAGTGAGGCAAGTCATCTACTCTACTCTGCCAGAAAATTTTTTAAAAAGGGTAACGTGAACTGCTTGTCTTTTCTCAGTCACATTTACTCCTAAAAGAAAAGGGGAAGGAAATATCAGATAACTATTGCTTATAGTTCTATTGCTATGGTTGGAGCCTATGCTGGATTAGTTCATGGAGACAACTAATGGTCTCCATGTTGGGCAATTTGCCATTTTCTCTCTACGGACTGCCTTTCCCACTGGAAGTTTTGCCAAATAGCTCTTCCCCAATAACTTTTGCTCTCACTCACCCTTTTCTATCTCTTTCAGTATTTTTCAAGCATTTCCTGCAGACAGAAAAAGGGTAGAAGCAGCATTAAGTGCTTGCCATCTTCCGAAGGGCAAGGTAAGAAGTATATTCTCCATAGCCTAGGGCTCATAGTCAACAGACATGTCTGCCCAACAAATTTATATTCATTTTATACCAACTTATGTCTTCTTCCAAAGACTTTTGGGAATTGTAGGTTGGAAAGTTCTGTTACAGGTTCCTAACTCCCCTCACAATGCTGTAGTTCCCAGCTTCCTTGAGGAAACCGAATGGCAGTTAAACCAGTTTAATTCTATGAAGTATAGATGCCCATTGCTAACACAGCAGTAAAATAACTGTAAAAAAGTCAGTTTTCCAGAGAAAACTGCATTACTGTACAATATGCAGTGTACCACAGTACAACACTGCCTATTTAGAGCTAAAATGCACATAGTGTTAAATGTATCTTTGTATTTAACCAGCTGTGTGTGTGGAGGGTGTGTGTGTCTGATGATTATTTGGATCGCAGGAACTGTGAAGAGAGAATTTACCAATGTCCAACTCAATAGACCCCTCTTGGTTTGTCTCAGCCTTGGAATCTCTTAGCTCAACCTCAGAAGGTATTTGTGTTCAGTGAGAGGTCTCAGTCCTAGAGTACACACACACACACACACACACACACACACACACACAATGAAAACAAGAATGTGTATGAATGCATGTAAAGCTGAGTACAGTGCATTTATTCTTCACTACTGAATGATATTACCAACTTTTATTATTATTTATTAAATTTGTTAGTTGCTTTATCTTGCCGAGACAAACCAAAAAGAATCACAAACAATCAAATGAACAACAACAAAACCCCACATAGATACACTGAAACCAAGTGATGGTGGAGATAGAAATACATTTAAAGCACGCATATCTGGGCCTGGGCAGGGAAGGGCATCCAGGACAGAGGGCCCAACTTCCAGGGTAGGCTTTGGGCCCCTTCATTTTGAAAATGAAGTCCACAAAAGGGTTGATAACAGTCATCAAGAATTGCTGTTCTGCTTCCAGAATGACGGCATCAATCCAGAGGACTTCCCTGAAGCTGTGTACAAAACGTTCCTGATGAATCTGTGTCCGCGCCCAGAGATCGACGAGATATTTACCTCCCAGTAAGCCTCCATTATGTAGGAGCCAGCAGGTGTGGGAGAGAAGGGATACTGCACAGGCAAAGGGAGGCTGTGAGAACCAGCTGGAATTTTGCAGACTGCTAGATTGACAGCACTGTTACTTTTTAAATGAAAAAGTGGTGAAGGGTAGCAAGATTATCCCCATTCCTCCCACCATTTTGTTAACATTGGTCACTATCCAGTACAGAATTAAGTGTGCTTACGGTCAGACTAAATGTGAGCATGCTGTAAAGGTAAAGGTACCCCTGCCTGTACGGGCCAGTCGTGTCCGACTCTAGGGTTGTGCGCTCATCTCGCTCAAGAGGCCGGGAGCCAGCGCTGTCCACAGACACTTCTGGGTCACGTGGCCAGCGTGACGAAGCGAGCCAGCACCAGCACAGCACACGGAAACACCGTTTACCTTCCCACTATAAAGCAGTCCCTATTTATCTACTTGCACTTAGGGGTGCTTTTGAACTGCTAGGTGGGCAGGAGCTGGGACCGAAAGATGGGAGCTCACCCCGCCGCGGGGATTCGAACCGCCGACCATACGATCGGCAAGTCCTAGGCACTGAGGTTTTACCCACAGCGCCACCCGCGTCCCATTATAACTATAATGCCTAGTTATCCCCATAACTTCTACTTACACCAACATTGCAGTGCATGTTTTTCCAGCACCCACTTAATGCTACTGGATGACCGTTTTAGCATGATAAATCCCCAGCCCCCCACATCTTGTAGTACTGCTGATACCAAATGTAAAGTATCGGACAGGGCAAGGGTAAGAAGGAATTAGTCATGTCAAAACCACAAATGAGTGTAGGAAAAGTTGTCTTGCTGCTAAGAGGGATTTTCCAGAACATCTAAAGACACCACTCTCTCTTTGTCCTTTTTCCATTGTCTCTGCTTAGCCATTCGAAAGCCAAACCATACATGACCAAAGACCACTTGACAAAATTCATTAACAAGAAACAGCGAGATTCTCACCTCAACGACATGCTTTTCCCCCCTGCCAAGCCACAACAGGTACAGGGTCTCATAGACAAGTATGAGCCCAGTGGGATGAATATTCAAAGAGGTGAGTTTATTTTTTCCATCAGCAGAAGTATGTATCGTAATATTGTTGCTATTATTATTTCTATATCACTACAATTCCAGGGGGGGAAACCCTAAATGGATTACAACCATTCTTAAAACATCAAATGTAACATTACAAAAGATCAAAATAAAACATTGCAAATGAAAACCAGATAGAGATGGCCATAGAGGTCCACTTTTAAGGCAGCCAGGGATGACCTGCCCACAATGCTCAGTGAGGCAGTTGCTTCAGGGCAGCAGGCTCAGGACAGCTGGGAGGGACAGCAGATCTGGGTCCCTGAGGAGCTCCTTCCCTGCCTCCTCCTCTGGCGCCACCTCCACCTCACCTTATCCCACTCACCACTGGCCTCCATTTTGGCCTCCTTTTTATTGGCGATGGTGGCAGGAGGTGGTAGCAGAGAATGAGGAGTCGTGGATGGTGCAAAGTCATCAAGGGAAGAGGAGGAATCTGTTTATTACATGGAAATCTTTCAGTAGCCTGGGCCTAGGGCAGCTTAAAATCATTGGGTATATCTGACTAAATAATATTCAGAGTAGCCCCACTGAAATCAATCACTCATTGCTGAGATGGGCAGGAATATGCAAACTCAGTTTCTCCAGGCCCTTGTATTTTGTTACCAGCAATAGTAACATTTTAAAAATTATCTTGCAGGACAGCTGTCTCCAGAAGGAATGGTTTGGTTCCTGTGTGGTCCTGAAAACAGTATAGTATCACAGGATAAACTCTTGCTGCACCAAGATATGAGCCAGCCACTCTCTCACTACTTCATCAACTCGTCCCACAACACCTACCTAACAGGTATGCAACCATGAGGGATATGTCAATTTCTACTAGCTGTTGTATTCCAAGAGAGTAGCTACTGACCCTTGACTTAGCTTTGTAGATTACTTTCATTATGAAAACTGTTCATCAGGCCATGACTTATTTATCACTAGCAGGGAATGCCTGGCAATGCCTGGGAATTTGTAGAAACCAAAAAATATTACAATTTTAAAATAATTTTTAAATTTGTGAATGGACCTGTCACACCAGAAATCAGGCAAAGTCATGTTTTGGTCCGCCATCTTGAATCAAAATGGCACTCAGCATCCAAACATTGATGAAGATGGCTGCTCCTACCTTAGGAACCCTCATGTCAAGTTTGTTAATGAAGTGGCAGAACCTGTGCCAAAAACCAGGTAAAGTCATGTCAAAATCACATTTTGGTCTGCCATCTTAATTCAAAATGGCATCCGGCATCCAGATGTAGATGAAGACCACTGACCCCACCTCAGCAACCCTTGTGCCAAGATTGGTGATGATATTTTGAAAGGTGTCCAAACAAATAGAGAACAGATGGACAAACTATTGTCCAAAATTCATAGTAGAATTGTCCATAACTACCTTTATTTATATGTATGACACTGGCTTGATTGTGCTGTAGATATTGTTTCATGTTCCTTTTACGTATATGCCCTACTTATTGTTATTTTTGTTTTGCTACAGTCCACATGTCTACTTCTGTCTACCTATTCTGAAATAAGTTATATAACAATTCTTTCTTTTTAAAGGGTTTTAAAAGCATAACAATTTTCAATACAACCCACAATTATATAGCAGTGTGTGTGTGTGTGTGTGTGTGTCTGTGTGTGTGTAAGCAATATTTATAATTTCAATTATGTCATAGGTGAATTAAAGTTTTCTGAATTTTTGGGAATGGAGTCACAAGTCATTTTTTATTTTATTTTTTTAATAATATTTTATTGCTTTTTTCCAGATATAAGTATAAAGTCAATTACAAAACAGAAACAGCAAAACAGAGAAAAAGAAAAAAAAGAAAGAAAAACAGTAAAACAGAAAAATTCATTTTTCCAGAACGTTTTTTCATGACCTACTGGACTTCCCCAAGTCATTTTTTAAAAAGAAATCAAAGTTTTAAACATTTGTGTAGCAGAAATGAGTTTCCCTTCTCTTCATTCAAAAGATATGGCTGCATAGACGATGATGACAGGCTTATTTTTCCTCCCCCCCCCTTTTTTTTTTGCAGCTGGACAATTTTCTGGAATCTCCTCTCCTGAAATGTATCGGCAGACCCTATTGGCTGGCTGCCGCTGTGTGGAACTTGATTGCTGGAAGGGGCGTCCTCCAGATGAGGAGCCTATTATCACCCATGGATTCACCATGACAACTGAAATATTGTTCAAGGTACAGATATCTTTAGATGGGGTTTTTTTTTACCTTTTGTTTTTAGAGATTTCACAAAATTTCAAAACGCAAATTTAAAAAATACTGAAAACATCAACATTCGTAGAAGAAACAGAAAAACATAACAAACCTAGTCAGATAAAGCAGATAAAATCTGTGAAAATAAATATTCTTTGCCTGGTGCCAAAATGACATCAGATTTGATTCCAGGTGAGTGTAGTGGCGGAGGAACCCTCTCCAACACCCGGGGTGGGACCTGGCGGCACATGCACGATGTGCGTACAGACTGCGCATGCGCAGCAGCCCATACGGTCACCGTGTGAGAGGCAGCCCGTACTGACGCCCATACGGACGGCGCACGAGAACGGCAGCCTGTATGGATGCCACGCGAGCAGCGCCCATACTAACTGCACGCATGCCCCTGGCCACTCTGCAGCGGGGGGGGGGGGACGACAGCAGGCCATCTTGTCACCCCCAGAATGGTGCCTGGGGCAGTCCCCCCCCCTTCGTATGCCCCTGGGTGAGTGTACCTGGTACTCACCCTGGGTGACTGTACCTGGATGAGTGTACCTGGCAAGGACATTAAAAAAATCAGTCCACCACCACTGAGAAGCCTCTTCCTAATAGCCACTCAGTGTATCTACCTCAGGCAATGGGAGAACCCAGAACAGGGACTCTGATGAGTTTTCCTATGCCCCACAAATAACCCAGAGGTGCATTTTAAATAAAAGGACACATTCTACTCATGTAAAAACACGCTGATTCCCAGACCGTCTGTGGGCTGGATTTAGAAGGCGATCAGGCCGCATCCGGCCCACAGGCCTTAGGTTGCCTACCCCCTTCTCTATACTGAGGCCTAGACTGAGTACAAAGAATGTGCTGAGACACAGAAAGCAGCATTAGCCAGACATTAGGGCTCTTCGTAATTTTCTTATTGCTTTATTGGTTTGTTCACACACTCCCAGCCCCCATTTTCATTTATCAGTCGAAGAGCTATTCCTTCTGGCTTAGTCAGCTTCTACTCATCTATGCCATCTGACATCAAATAAAATACAGTAAAATGTATTTTCTTTGTGGCTTACAGTTATGAATCTACTTCCATGTAGATTCATAGTGGAAGAGTTTTAATTTAACACCAAAGATAACCAATATAGCAAACTGAAAACCTGGGTCTTATGCAAACTCGGCCCTCCAGATGTTTTGGGACTACAACTCCCATTATCCCTAGCTAACAGGACCAGTGGTCAGGGATGATGGGAGTTGTAGTCCCAAGACATCTGGAGGGCCAAGTTTGCCTATGCCTGGTCTTACATATGCAAGTTTAGTACTTAGAACATATACATCATTAGTGACCCAACTATCTGCTCAATGTCTGCTATGTGACCCAGAGTCCTGATGTCTACCTGCATTTTTCCTCTCCCAATTTTTTTGAAGACCTTGCAAAGCCTTTTTTTCTGGATGCAAAAATGTGCAAAGCATATCTGTTCTGGCAGGCATATCCAGCTAGATTATAGTGGACTAGTACCTCCAACAGTAATTGCATCAGCAGGGAATGAGCAAAGATGAAAGGCCGTTTTCCCTTCTCCTACTTTAATGATTAGCTTCTCTATTATGCTTGTGGTTTTGGTGTTCATAATTTCACATTCCAGATCTTATGACATCACGGTCCCCTTTCCTGTGCACCACCCAACCTGCAAAACAAATAGAGTGCTATTGTGCTTCACTGGAGCTATAATTACATGGAAGGATTGCTCTGCACCACAACAATGAACCTTGCAAAGGAATTGCAGGCCATTAACACAGCATGCACCTTTCATTATAGCTTAAGTAATGTATGTTTCCTCCCCTCTTCCTATGGCTGCCTTCCTCTCCAAAATAGCTGTAGGTGGGGGAGGTGACACTCTCCTGCTTTCAACCTGCAGCACATTCCTTTGAAATGCAGATTAAGTACAGAGGCACTGTAACAGCCTCCTCCTAGTTCTCTGCTGCTTGTTCAATCAGGAACAGTTGCTTAGCAAGAGGTAATATCAAGTCCCAGGCCATGTTGAACCTTAGTACTAAGGCTGCATATCAAGGCTCAGCTTACACAAAGAAGTCATAAAATAGCACCGTATACAATTGCACGATGTCACATAACGGAGCAGAAAGAAGGCAGATAATTAGAGATAAAAGCAATGTTACTGTAAGCTACCAATTACTAGTGTCGGGAGGGGAATAAAGAAAAGTTAATGACAAATGCACAGAGGTTTCACAAAAGTATGATTACAATAAAATACAAAAAGCTGAGAAAGTGTCTGTGGGATTTGTTTGGAAATCTTATCGTGCCTTCCGTTCGTGCATTTCCCAAACTGTTGCTCTCTGAGAAGTGTTTCATATCCAAGGGACTTGAAGTCCATGTATTTAAAAAGTTTAAAGTGCAAGCTCAACAAATATGTGCTTACAGGTGTGCATGGCTCATCATGCAGCTGTGATTGGCTACAGGAGAACATGGTGTTCCTTCCTGACTTTTCTAATGCTAATGCAAGAGCTAGGAAAGAATCTGAAGGATAGAACTGATGGGCAAGAAGAGGAGGTGCTTAACCTTGGCCTACTGATTTTCTCCAATCCGCTCCAGAATTAAATACAGTGGTACCTCTGGTTACGTACTTAATTTGTTCTGGAGGTCCGTTCTTAACCTGAAACTGTTCTTAACCTGAAGCACCACTGTAGCTAATGGGGCCTTCTGCTGCCGCTGTGCTGCCAGAACACGATTTCTGTTCTTACCCTGAAGCAAAGTTCTTAACCCGAGGAAATATTTCTGGGTTTGCGGAGTCTGTAACCTGAAGCGTATGTAACCTGAAGCATATGTAACCCGAGGTACCACTGTACACGGTAAAATAATAGTTGCATAATGTCACAGAAGTAATGCAACAGGAGAACAAGAAGCCAGATAAGTTTGAGGGGTGGTGGGGTTTGGGGGGGGGGGCTGTTCATGATTTAAAATAACAGAAGACCAAAGAGAATGAGCAGGGTTGTACTCCCCCCCCCCACCTCTGTCATCAAGAAATTATGTGAGGAAAAAAGATTAGGACTTGGTCAATGTGTGACCTCCTTTCAGTAGATAGATTAGGGTTGCCATATTTCAAAAAGTGCAAATCTGGACAGAAAAGTTGTTGATAGATAGATAGATAGATAGATAGATAGATAGATAGATAGATAGATATGTGTGTGTGTGAGAGAGAGAGAGAGAGAGAGAGAGAGGAGAGAGAGGGAGAGACAGAGAGAGAGATGATAGACATAAACTACATACAAACTACATGTTACTCTGCAGCTCCATATAATGAAGACCTGAAAGGCCCTGTCTCCTTTGCAAGTGCCCTCAGGTGTTGCATTTTCTTTAAATGAGGAAGGTGATGGATAGTTTCCGTCCATCACTTCTCCAGAGCCAGCTCCCACTTCTGAGGGCACTTTGCTGCAGGCTGTTATGGCTTTACTGCATGCAGCTGCAGTGTAACGTGTGGTTTGCCCCTTAGTACCAGGAGATCATGAGGGATAGAACCATCAAACTGAAATGTGACAAGAATGGTGCTGTACCTGGACTTAAAAGAATGAATAAAAATTGAAATAGTCTCATCATCCAAATATAAGGGAAATGTAAGTAATGAACTGCCGTCTAGTGTAATTTAAAACTTTACTATGCTCTATAAAAACAAATCACTGCTCTCTAAGACAGACATTCAAATCGGGTTGAATTTAAACTCGACAGATGACAGCAAAAGTATTTCAATTACTTGTCAACAATTTTTAGTACCAACAGTGGGTTTTGCACTGTACAGAACACAGATATGGCCTCTGTCCCCAAGGGACTTACAAATTACAGTGGTACCTCGGGTTACAAACACTGCGGATTACAGACTCCGCTAACTCAGACGTAGTACCTCGGGTTAAGAACTTTACCTCAGGATGAGGACAGAAATCGCGCGGCAGCAGCAGGAGGCCCCATTAGCTAAAGTGGTACTTCAGGTTAAGAACAGTTTCAGGTTAAGAATTAAGTTCATAACCAAAGGTACCACTATACAATCTACAGCCTAAGATGATAAAATGAATAAATGCAATCTTTTCCTATAGGCCTCAACAGATAATAGTTTGAGGCTTCATAAAGCAGAAGCCAAGAACAAGTGCTAGGTCTGAGTGCTCCTCGCTCACTTGCTCCTCCTTCTCCTGTTGCATACTTAGTTCAGTGTGACAATTCTGGCATGTATTAAACCAGAATTCCCTCTTACTTCTGAACTGAGGAACTCTAGGTTAATATCAGTTAACAAACCTGGAAAATGATCCAGAGTTACATTGACACTGTAAGACAGAAGCCACATATGATATCACAATGAACACGTGTGGCAAACTCTCAGTGGGATGCTGGCTCTGCTCCTGACCATCATGTGTTCAGCAGGATGCATACAATTGCACATGCATGTAGCAATACACACAAAAGGCTCTTTCTGAGATCACAAGCCACGTGTTTTCAAGGGTTCCAGTGGTGTAGAGGGAGCTCTATGGGAATGCTGTTGTATATGCAGAGGCCCTATGCAGATATCCAATGAATGCACAATCCCTCTGTCCCCTCTATGAATTTGCTATGATATCTACATATGGACCATGGAGGGAGGTGTTCATGGTGAGTTCCAGCACCTCTGTTCACTGTATACAGTTATAGAAATGGGAGGCCCTTTAGAAAGCTTTGGATATATCATAAGGTTCATACAGGAATGACTGATGCCATTCTGAAAGCTGGATAACTACCAAGAACAAGGAGTTCCTTGGTTTGCAAAGTACCAATATCTCTCTTTCTCTTTCTCATTTGCCTCATGCCTTATTGCAGGATGCAATTGAGGCTATTGCAGAAAGCGCTTTCAAAACCTCCCCTTATCCAGTGATCCTATCCTTTGAGAACCATGTGGACTCGTGAGTATTAAGTGTCTACTGATTAGAGAAAAAGCTGAGATTACACTCTGGACAAAGGGTAGAGGGGTGGGTAAGAAATGTGTCTAGTCAGAACAAGGTAAAAAAAATAATTGCTGCACAATTAGAACCCACTTACCTGGGAGTGAGCCCCTTTCAACTCAATCAAACTTACTTCTTATAAGTTATTAGGATACAATGGCACAAGCATGGCAGAGAGTGGCAACATTTTAATTTGCATGGGACAGTAAGCTTGGGCAAACCATGCATATGCTAAGAGACAGGTGGGAATTTGGGGGTATGGAGCAGGGATGAGGCCAGTCTTCAGGCTTGACATGTGTGTGTTTTATGCCTATATTTTCTTACAGGCCGAAGCAGCAGGCTAAGATGGCTGAGTACTGTAGAACAATATTTGGGGACATGCTGCTGACAGAACCACTTGAAAAATTTCCAGTAAGTGAATAGGGATGTCAAATTGCTACATGGGATGAAGTTATCGTGCAAGCAGGCATTAGCTTGGTCTGAAGTTGCCCTGGCAGTTTGTGCTATGTCTTCACTAGAGGAGTGATGCAAAAGCCTAAACTTTGCATGAATGCTAACCTTTTTCTTATCTTCTGGGCAGTTAAAACCAGGAGTCCCACTGCCAAGCCCACAGGATCTCATGGGGAAAATCTTGATTAAGAACAAGAAGAATCAGTTCATACCTGGGGAGAACCAAGAGACTCTGAAGAAAGCAAGAAGTCTGGAGGATATTGTGACTGATCAGCCCACACTAGTAGACAAGGATAGCATAGGTAGTATATTCCATAGGGATAGCCCTGTTAATCTTTCGTAGCAAGAGCAACAGTGTTGTGACACCTTACAGGCTAACAAATGTTATTACTGCATAAGCTTTCATGGACTAGAGTCCACTTCATCATATACAGGGTACATTATGACAAGGGATGGGCCTTACTTGGGGAGGGGGGGTGGGAATTCAGATAAGCCTGGAATCAGTTTTTAAGGCTCTGACATAAGCACAATGATTTGATGTGGAAACAGAGGGCAACACTGCCATTTTAGGACAGAATTTCACTTATAAGAATGAGTGGCTTTATCAGTGACTTCAAAAGCGTTTCCAAAGTAGGTATGAGGAAGAGAAAATCTGATTCAGTTCTCACTTAAAGGTGAGCCTGTGGACCTCCAGATTTGGTAGATGGATTGGGAAGGATGGAAATTGCAGTCTGAAGGAATTTCAGTTCCTAAAGAAGATTTTAGACAAATAGTTGGCAGATCTTGGTTGCAGTCATCGGTGGTAACTCCATGGGGCACTGGGTGCCTGAGCACCCATAAAATTCCCCATAAAGGGGCTAGACACCTACAAATTTCAGTGCCAGGGCCATGCACGCTGCATCGCACACATGGTCCTGGGCACCCACGGTCACGGGGCCAAGTTGGTACTCCTGGTTGCAGTCATCACAAATGAAATAATTTCTGTTTTGATTTCTCAGTAAAGTCAGGTGAGGTGACTGAAGAAGTGTCTGAAGTAGAGGAAGACATGGGAAACCTGGATGAAGAGGAGATTAAAAAGATGCAATCTGATGAGGTACAATTATTGCTCTTAGTTTAAAGAACTCTTGAAAAGTAACTTTTTTGTTTTTTAAAAAAATCTTCCTACTTTCCTGCTGTTTGGTAGAATTGAGCTTTCCACCTGTCCAGGACTGGTCCAAGACATCGTGCTGCCTGGAAGTCTACACATTCCCCACCCCCTGTTCTCAGCTGCACCCCCCCCACCCATTTGTGCACTCCGGTCCTCATCTGACTAGAGAGACGCACAAAGGAGATAGCTTGCTTCTGCATATCTGTGCTTCTCCAGCTGGATCAAAGCCAGCTATACTCAAGGAAAAAGATATGTGGTTCTCATTGACTGTTCTTCTGAGTTCTACCCACTACTTTCTGATTCTGTTTAAGGCTCTGTCTGCCACTGGGCTTTATCATTTTGTCTGTCTGTTTGTATGATATGCCTTTTTCTCTAACTGTCTTAATTTTGCTTAGGGTACTGCAGGTCTAGAAGTGACAGCATATGAAGAAATGTCCAGCCTGGTTAATTACATCCAGCCCATCAAATTCGAATGCTTTGAAAACTCAGCACGTAAGCAAAGATTTATTGTCTCTGTCCTATTGAATGGCATGTTTTCAGGTATTTAGAGCTATATACTCTATCTGCATGCATTTAGGTGTCATCTGTTGGCTCCACTGTAAAGGTTCAACAACAAATTAAATGCTTTTGGAATCCTGTGTAGGGAAAAGAAGTCTTCCGAAGGTGGTGTGGAGCAGAGAAGGTGGCAGCCCAAGAAAGGTGTTAAATACCTCCCTCTTGCTGATTCTGTGCTCCAAATTACCTACTTCACAAAACTGTATTTCCTTAAAACAAAACCAACTAGTTGTTAGGGGTTTTATTTTAAGAAAATGCAGTTTTCTTAAGACTGGGCAAAAGTGGTGTATCTAGAGGGGGAAGGGCAAATAGACCAGGTGAAATCCAGAACAGGCATGGATTTAGGGCAGAGCAAGACAAGGTGCAGTAGAAAATGCATCAGGTTTGGAGCACAGTCATGCAGCACTAACCAAAGCTACTAACCAGCCTCCTAACAGATTATTCCTACTTCCCTTTTATAGAGGTTATTAGGAGGCTAGAGTTGCAGAAGTAGGTGACCCTACATCCCAAAGCTGCACTGACCTGTAGATAAGTGTTCCTGGCTTGCAGCCCCTGAATCAGATGCTTTTCTTCAGTATGGCTGTGTAAACCCAGAAAATTTCCCCTGCACCTGGAGTTACTCTGGTATCTGCCCCAATGTAATTGAGAACTGAAAGGGAGAAGATTGCATACTTGAAACCATATATCATGAGCCATGTTTTCATTACATCTGCCAAAGCATATCAAAAGATTCATGAGCTTGGGTGAAGTATTGAGTGTCCTTGAAAGGATTTATGGAACTGATGGGAAGCCTGATGAAATGCAGAGCTCCCCCCCTCCAAGTTTTGATTCCCAACTGATTTAGTGTCAGACAAAAAGCTGGGGGCTTCTGAATCCTCATATTTTTACTAAATAAAATTGCGGACTGCTCTAAGCTACATAAAACTCCTGGAAAAGAAGTCTGGAAATGGAACAAAGGACTAAAAAAGATTATGCACTTACTATAAAATAAGCTTCTTCTTCTAAAAATATTAGGCAACAATAGCTGATTCTATTCCAAAAAAGGACCAGCAGCTCCAGATCCTTTATACCAATTACTTCTAAGCCTTCTGCCCCTTTCCTGAATCTAGAGTACCCATTCCCATCTTCAATCATAGCAAAGCAATGGAGGTGGTCTCACCTTAACATAAGCAGAGAACTACTGTCACGCTATTGCAGAAGCCACACATGTGGCAAGGCCTCCTGAACTAGGGCAGATAGGTGGACAGGTTAAATGCATGAAGAAGAAAAAGAGAAAGTAAAAATAAATGTCATGGACAGGTGCAGAAGGGACACCGTGGAACACTTTGCAGTGAAGTTATGGGACCATCCCTCTAGGTTTCAAAAATGTGTCAATAGTCCTTCTTGCAAGAAATGCTGTTTACCCACAGATTTGATTAGCAGTTGATTACTGGTTACTCTCACAACCAAAACACTTGCTCAGGTGATACTGTCTGAGGGCTTCAATGCTGCTTAAGCGATTCCTTTGGGAAACTATCATGCAGAGAAAGGTCCTCAAATCAACCTCCATCAAAACCCAAATCAAACAATATTTCTTAATACTCTGTGTCAGAGGTTCATGCATAGACAGTGTCTTTATTTGTGGATAGCAAGGGGCTGATAGTGAAGAAAAAATGGTAGAATAGGAGGATCTGGAGCATTGGGCGTGATTTATGTTTATCTTGCTTGTTCTTCCAGAGAAGAACCGGAGTTATGTCGTTTCCTCCTTCACTGAGATGAAGGCTTATGACCTGCTGACCAAATCGCCCATCCAGTTTGTAGAGTATCCTTTTTCTTTTTTCTTTGGTGCACCTGCAAGTGCACCTATTCACATATTTAAAAGTTTGTTCTAGGTCATGTCACATGCAGCCAATCATAATATTACTGTCTGGAAACAAGAGGTTGTAGCCAACGAAGTTGTCCTGTTTGCACAACGACTTACTATGAAACTGAACATATCTATCTCCTCTCCCTGTGTGGTCCTACACACACACACACACACACACACACACACACACACACACACACACAATTTGCTCTGCAGGATTTAGGGAAACCCCAGAACAGATCTGAGAATGCACTGGGGAGGAAAAGGGGACGCTTTGTTCACACAAGTGGAAGTCCTTGCATGAACAGGAAAACTTCAGTGGATAAAATCTACTGCTACCTTCCATGACTCAAGGCCAGTTCCCCAAATGGGTATTCCTTAGAACTATTATATATAAGGTGTACCTATTGATTTCTATAGGATTCGCACAGAAGTTGTTGTTAACTTTGCAGCACTGTGATATTAAACTTTAGTAAACCTTTAAAAACACCTTAGCTGTGTAGTGTTCTCTTCCAAGTGCTGGCCACAGCAATGTGAGGTGGGGGGGGGGAGTGCAGGGTTCACAGCAAAGTTTCATGTTCCACCAAACGAGAGCCAGGCAAGTCAAGGTAAATAAAAACTCCAGACTGGTGAAGCAAGGGAAGAGTCAGAATATAGGCAGCACCCTGGACAGCTCCATGAAAAGCTCGTACTGGGAACCCTGTAAGAGCAAAACTGCCAAGGGCATATATACTGCAATAAACTTCGGAGATGGGACTCCTATTAGGAAAATTCAGCTACAACAAGAGGCAGATGAGCCGAATTTATCCCAAGGGTACCCGGATGGATTCTTCTAACTACATGCCTCAGATGTTCTGGAATGTTGGCTGTCAAATGGTGGCATTAAACTTCCAGACAACTGGTAAGTGGTGCACCTCCTACATCCCCTTCCTGTTCATAGGCGATCAATAATTTTCTGACTCTTTTAATTTCACCACCACCACCTTCACTACCCTGCTATGTATAATTCTTTCTTTGCCTTTTCTCTTTTCTTTTCTTCATTTGTGTTCCTTCATTTATGTTAATTATTATTACTGGGTGTCCCCCCCCATATTGGATATTTCCCAATATCACCCCAAAATGCAAGGGGTCAACATCAAAGCTTGCCGCATTTAATTAGAGATCTTTCCAATGCAAAGTCTCCACATGTGCTGAAGACAGATGTTTATAGCCACAAAAGAAAGGGCTGCCAGCTGTGCAGTTTGGCACACCTGATTTTTGCCATCCCCTCCAACCTGCCGAAGCCCTGCTTCCTTCCCAAAACACTGCTCCTGAGAGTTGGGAGACCCTCTGGAACAGAATGGGATGGGGCTGCAGTATTGGGGGGGGGAAAGACTGGTGAAAATTAGGTGCCCCCAACTTGCTCATGGAAGGGCTTTTTGCTAAATTAAACCTACCTTTGGATATAATCCAGGTGTCCTTTCAAAGGAAGCAGGTGGGGTCAAAGGACTGCCTGTAACACAAATGAAACTGTTTCCTTTTGCCTCAAGGGCCAGTCCAGAGGCATCTGATAGAATACGGCAACCCAGAAATGAAGTTTCAACAGGCATTTTTTTACATACAGAGATATAGATATAAAAGTGACCCACAGTGACTTACAAAATGATACAAACATTAAATCCAAGTATAAAAAACCAGAACAAAACTTAAAGCTAAAAAACAACCCCACAATATACCGTATTTTTCGCTCTATAACACGCACCCGACCATAACACGCACGTAGTTTTTAGAGGAGGAAAATCCGTAGGCATGCCACCCGTAGGCATTCCCTCCATAACACGCACAGACATTTCCCCTTACTTTTTAGGAGGAAAAAAGTGAGTGTTATGTGCAAAAAATACGGTATATGAAAAGGCAGGTCTAACACAGAACACAGCCCACCGCACTGAAAGTTAAACAAGAAAGAGGCCACAAGTGTTCCTATTACCTAAAATCTGAGATTGATAAGGACAAATTGCCACAGGGTGATTTTTGTCCCTGATAGAAATGACTATATAGACTCACCCTAGGGCTCTGAACTTCTTAAGACTGGAAATATATAGGAAGCAGGCAGGGAGGGACATTGGAAAACAGTGGCAATATCAATACTTCGTGATGGAAAGGCAGAAAGGCATCACCTCAGGGTGAGCACCTTAAAGGCTAAATCAGCATACACAGAACAGTAAGTGGAGCTCATAATGTAATTCAGGTAGGAGGGCACTAACCTCTTTGGATATTGAATGGCCAGGTACAACTGAAGTACCGTATTTTTCGCCCCATAAGACGCACTTTTTCCCCTCCAAAAATGAAGGGGAAATCGGGGTGCGTCTTATGGGGCGAATGCCTGCAAGCCTCGCGCGCCCGGCAGGAGGTCCCATCGGGTGCGCGAGGCTTGGGGCGGCAGCCTGTCGCCCGAAGCACGGGGAGCCCTCTGGAGGGCTCCCCCTGCTTCCGGCGAGTGTCTGCAAGCCTCGCGCACCCGGCAGGAGGTCCCACCGGGTGCGCGAGGCTTGGGGCGGCAGCGGACTGCTTGCCCGCACCTAGAAGCTTGGGGCGTGCTGAGCTCAGCACGCCCCAAGCTTCTAGGTGCGCGCAAGCAGTCCGCTGCCGCCCCAAGCCTCGCGCACCCAGCGGGACCTCCTGCCGGGTGCGGGAGGCTTGGGGCGGCAGCGGACTGCTTGCCGGGATGCAGAAGCTTGGCGCGCGCTGAGCTCAGCACGCCCCAAGCTTCTAGGGGCGCGCAAGCAGTCCGCTGCCGCCCCAAGCCTCGCGCACCCAGCGGGACCTCCTGCCAGGTGCGGGAGGCTTGGGGCGGCAGCGGACTGCTTGCCGGGATGCAGAAGCTTGGCGCGCGCTGAGCTCAGCACGCCCCAAGCTTCTAGGGGCGCGCAAGCAGTCCGCTGCCGCCCCAAGCCTTGCGCACCCGGCGGGACCTCCTGCCGGGTGCGGGAGGCTTGGGGCGGCAGCGGACTGCTTGCCGGGATGCAGAAGCTTGGCGCGCGCTGAGCTCAGCACGCCCCAAGCTTCTAGGGGCGCGCAAGCAGTCCGCTGCCGCCCCAAGCCTTGCGCACCCAGCGGGACCTCCTGCCGGGTGCGGGAGGCTTGGGGCGGCAGCGGACTGCTTGCCGGGATGCAGAAGCTTGGCGCGCGCTGAGCTCAGCACGCCCCAAGCTTCTAGGGGCGCGCAAGCAGTCCGCTGCCGCCCCAAGCCTTGCGCACCCAGCGGGACCTCCTGCCGGGTGCGGGAGGCTTGGGGCGGCAGCGGACTGCTTGCCGGGATGCAGAAGCTTGGCGCGCGCTGAGCTCAGCACGCCCCAAGCTTCTAGGGGCGCGCAAGCAGTCCGCTGCCGCCCCAAGCCTTGCGCACCCGGCGGGACCTCCTGCCGGGTGCGGGAGGCTTGGGGCGGCAGCGGACTGCTTGCCGGGATGCAGAAGCTTGGCGCGCGCTGAGCTCAGCACGCCCCAAGCTTCTAGGGGCGCGCAAGCAGTCCGCTGCCACCCCAAGCCTTGCGCACCCGGCGGGACCTCCTGCCGGGTGCGGGAGGCTTGGGGCGGCAGCGGACTGCTTGCCGGGATGCAGAAGCTTGGCGCGCGCTGAGCTCAGCACGCCCCAAGCTTCTAGGGGCGCGCAAGCAGTCCGCTGCCGCCCCCAGCCTTGCGCACCCGGCGGGACCTCCTGCCGGGTGCGCGAGGCTGGGGGCGGCAGCGGACTCCTTGCCGGCATGCAGAAGCTTGGCGCGCGCTGAGCTCAGCAAGCCCCAAGCTTCTAGGTGCGCGCAAGCAGTCCGCTGCCGCCCCAAGCCTCGCGCACCCAGCGGGACCTCCTGCCGGGTGCGGGAGACTTGGGGCGGCAGCGGACTGCTTGCCGGCACGCAGAAGCTTGGGGCGCGCTGACCTCAGCTTGCCCCAAGCTTCTGGATTAGCGCAGGGGTCCGCTAGCCCTGGGAGAGGCGCCCGGCTCTCCCACGCTAGCGGAGACCTTGCCAGCACGCAGAAGCTTGGGGCGCGCTGAGCTCCGCACGCCCCAAGCTCCTGGTGTAGCGCAGCGCACCTGGGGGGGAAATAAAAATTTTTTCCTTTATTTCCCCCCCTAAAATCTAGGTGCGTCTTATGGGCCGGTGCGTCTTATGGGGCGAAAAATACGGTAGAATTCACAGATTCTATTCAGATGTGAGGTTTTCTGATGTTGTTGTTGTAATGGGGGAAATGGGAGTATATATTGTGTATATTGACAGTATGAGTGCAGCACTTCATCTTGCCTACAGCAGTTACCATATGTTGCTGGTGCAGATGACATTACCAGATGCTTGTTGCAGTGCTAATATAGCAAGTCAGAGCACATAAGGGATGCCTGACCTGCAGTGGATGTGTAATGTAGTGCAACATCTGTGACCCCCCTCATAGCTGCAGCCTTGCATAGTTTGATCTACTCTCATTTCACTGTGAGGAAGGGAAGGGGTTCAGTCTTCCTTGGAACACAATGGCCAGTATGACTTCTGTTCCATCTCTTCAGTAATTTTCCTTTCTTCCTTACACTCATGCATAGAAGAGCAGAGTTGTGTGATGAGGAGAAGAGTGGGAGGAAAAGGAAAGGATAAAGTGAACAGATGGGAACTTGCAGGGAGGCAGTGTAATAAATTTGGGAGAAAGGGAGGCAGGATGAATCAAAAAAAGTACACAAGAGAATGAAGGTGTCGATGGAATTGTAAGAGGAATGGGACAAGGAATGTAATGAGAAAGTGGACTGAGGTGTTCATTCATTTTAAAACTGGATATCCAATAGAAGTGGCAGGAAGATGCAGTTTCCTCATTATCTTCCATTCTTCCTTATTAGTTTGATTTATTGTCCTATGTATCTCAGTGCCTGTGTGCAAACATCCACCAGCACTTTACTCATGAATGTTTTCCTACATCAGTATCATTTCCATTTAGGAGAAAGTTTTATATCATCACATGTGACAAGTACAGATGTGCTTCTTTCACCACATGTGTACAGTCAATTTGCAGCTTCCCAGCATGTGTACATGGAATGAAGCAGATGTACAGCTTTCATACATGATGGTGCCTATATATATATATGTATTTCTACACATAGGTGACATCAGTGTTGGAACATAATTATTAGTGAGGTATACATCTCATGAAATAGGCTGCTGTGTGGAGTTAACTCTGCAATAAACCGATTAGAATGCCATGGGGTTTACTCCTGAGTAGATGTATGTAGGAGTGCACTCATATAAAGGTGCCAGAGCAGTTAAAAACAAATGGGCACTTTCAGAATCTGTGCTAGAACGTGGCCCTATAGTTGAAACTTGAGTAAGCCCATAGGTGGCTAATCCCCTTTATGTAAAGCACACTGAGGACTTTGAAATGAATATGCTGCTGAAGCAATTTCATCTGCTTTTCATTCATACTATACATACATGCTAACAGACACTCCTACCTATTTATTCCTGTTGGCCTGCTCCCTTAACAGATATTCCCATGCAGCAGAACCTGGCTCTCTTTGAATTCAATGGGCAGAGCGGCTATATTCTCAAGCATGACTTCATGCGTCGCCCAGATAAGCAATTTGACCCTTTCTCTGTGGATCGCATTGATGTGGTGGTGGCGAGCACACTCTCAATAACAGTAAGTAACAAGCGCTAGGTTGCTTCTGGATTTAGAGCCCTTTAAACAGGGGTATAGTCCCGAGGCCCCGAGACATTTATCACCCAGCAAGGCTCTTTGTGGAAAAATGCACCTGCAGTAACCTGCAAAGTGGTATTTTGAAAAAGGCTAGTTTCCTTCAGGGTTTAAATGTAGTGAATCAAATGAAAATGGAGAACGAGCAATAGAAAGATGACACAAGTAGCACTAAAGCAAGAAAATGCATCTGAAGGATTAAAGTAGAGAAGAACCACAAACTAAGGACTTTTCCCAATGAACTAATTATTGTGTAATCATCCTGATTTGTTTTCACAAAGTTTGCATGGAGGTTATACAATATTGTACTGAGCAGTTGCTATCTCACATTTGGCAGCTTTTCAGTGTTTTCCCATCACTTTCCTTCCTGCAAAAAGTTCAAGTTGTGAGATGAGGGGGGGACTGTTGCACCAGAGTGGCAATTTCACTTTAATTGTGCAATATGTATTTTGCCAGTATGTAATTGAATTCCATCTGCAATATAGTGACAGTCTCTAATGATATAACAATGGATGGTGCAAACTGGGTTTAAGTAAATGCTACATTGATCTTGTTTCCATGTATTCATAGATACTTTCTGGTCAGTTCCTCTCAGAACGTAGTGTGAGGTCATATGTAGAAGTGGAGTTATATGGACTGCCGGGTGATCCAAAACGCAGATACAGAACCAAGATGTCACCAAATGCCAACTCAATCAACCCTGTATGGAAAGAGGATGCTTTTGTCTTTGAAAAGGTAACAGTGCCTCATGCAATAGGTGTCTCTTCTAAGAACAAGCTTCTTTGACAGTTCTAGACTTCCATGGACTGAGGTCAACTTTCAAACTACAGTGTAAATAGGGTGTGTGGGGTTGAGTGATCTAGGAGCCTCTTGCTTATATTTTACATTTTCTTTGACAACTTTCATGCACAGCATTTTTTACAATACTGATTTCCTTCTTCCTAGCAACCTTGTGAGGCAAATAATTGACATTTCCATTTCACAGATGGAGAACTGAAGCTGAGAGACTGAGGCTTATCCAAAAATTACCCACTGAGCTCTTGTCTGAACAAGCTTTTTAAAATTAAAATATTCCAGATCCAAGTCCACTGTTCTTATTTTATGAACCCACAAAATATTTATTCTGTGCTTTTAAAGTGGAACTTGCAAATCAAATGGACTATGGAAATATACACTCGCTTTGTTGAACTAGAAGGCATCTTAATTTTATTTCCCCCTCATGTATAAATTTGACAGCGTTGATTTGTATGTTTTAGTTAACCCGGTCCTCTTGTATTCCTGTAATAGTAAGGACATTTCTAGTTCTTAGTTTTTTATTTCAGAGGTTCTTTTTTCTATTAAAAAAAACAAGCCTTTTATACAAATTCCCCTGAACCTCCCATAATAGAAGTCCCCTCCTGCTTATTCTCATCAAAGTAATTCTTAAGAGCTGTCTCAATTCATTCTCTAATGTCCTGATTAGCAAGCAAAGCTGATTTAAGAGACCAGGAATGACTCATTTCTAACCACAAGCACAATGTAAAAGAAGTTGAGCCAGTCGTGTGATTTGTAATTTTTATAGAGCCAATATTTGTGGATGTTACCATAGTGAGTAGTGAGCTGGAAGCCGTAACAAAATTGATTCAGGTATTTGTTTTAAATTGGTATGAAATGAAAAGCTCACATCTGTCAAGTCAAAATCACTCTGTGTATCTCGCAGTCCCCACCTCTCAAGGAGGTGCAATAGTTTTAAGTTCCCTGCGATCATTGGAGAACAGATGCTGCCTGACATGTACATTTTGTAGTGAGATTCCCTAATGTTTCAGTTTAGATCACCTCCTAAGATAACATCTTCCTGCGCAAAGGAATGAAGTTTTTATAGTGGATGGTGAGGAAATTTAGTTGTCTGTTGTTCAGGACATAAACTTAGCCCACTGTGAGCTGTTTATTTAGGGTTATCATGTTTAAATCAGCCATACTCCATATGAACCGTATCTCATACAGTCCTTCCTTCTTTCCCAAAACACATATTCCTTATCACACACACTACCTCTGGTTATGGGGGGGGGGGGGATTGTGTGCTAAAAAATCAAAACAAAATAGGGAACACTAAGCTGTTTTTTATGCCCTGGCATTTACTTAGAATCAATTAGGTTGATACAATGCTGCATACAAATCAGTGTTGTGCAATTGCACAAGCGCTATGTTTTCTCAGCCAGCTATAACCTACAGGACACTAGTAGGTTAAAGAAAACATATAGTCCGTTATTATAGGGAACAGAGCTAGCAAAAACAAATGTACTGGAAGTATAAAAGAAAATACTTGGACAATCCAGGAGTTCATGATTCTTGAGAACTCCATTTTCTAAAATATTTTAAGTCAATTGAAGATAAGCATCATTTGATTCTTTCTTGACAGATTTTGATGCCAGAGCTAGCTTCTCTCAGAATTGTGGTTTGGGAGGAAGGAGGCAAGTTCATAGGGCAACGTGTCATTCCCATCACTGCTGTGCGTTCAGGTGAGAATGGACTATTTTTGAGATTTCTGAAAATGGACTTACTTTCTTCACTAGATCATTTGGTTGATTGGTAATTTTTCTGCATGAATCCATATGCCCTTCATGTGTTATAGGATATATGTAGAAACTGCTAGTGGCAGTGAGCTTTATATTTGTTCTCTCTCTCTCTCTCTCTCTCTCTCTCTCTCTCTCTCTCTCTCTGTGTGTGTGTGTGTGTGTGTGTAATCTCTGTTGATATTAAACTTGATGCTTATTAATTTTATCAAATGCCCTCTGCTTCTTCCCTTTCTATATAACTCAATCATAGCTGCATCCTCTGTTAACTGAAAAATCTAGCAATTTAGTCTATTTGTATATAAAAGCTGCTTGGTCATTTTGCCTGTGCTTTTCTAGAGTCCTTTCACTAACTTCTACCCTATCATTTCCAGAGCCATAAATATTCATAGTGAGAATGTGTCATGGTTTGTATATGGAAATTATTGTTTTCCTCACCAGACTGAGACATTGCCACAATTAATTGAAATGAACGGAGCTCCCACAACTATAGCTCAGTTGGTAGAGCACGAGACTCTTAATATCAGGGTCATGGGTTTGAGCCCCATGTGGGGCAAAATATTCCTGCATTGCAGGAGACTGAACCAGATGATCCTTGTGGTCGCTTCCAACTCTACAATTCTATTATTTGTGATTCATAACTCCTGGCCATTTCAATAGGACTTATACAGGATAACTTTCTGAGGGCCTGTGCTCCATGAGTCAGCTCCCATGCCTACTATCCTTACTGGCAGGGCCGGCCCATCCATGAGATAAGGTGAGGCAACCACTTCAGGCAGCAGGATCCAGAGGGGCAGAAGAGCCAGACTCCAAGGAAAGCACTGTGGCAGCAATGGTTGCAGTGTGCACCCTGGAGGTTGGATCCATCATCTCCTCAGTGCCTACCCCCCACCATGCCACCTCCACAGCAAATTGGAGGTGCTACTGGTCTCCCCACATGCTTAGTTCCTGATGTAGATCACTATTGCCCCTTGTTTCTGATGTGGAGCTTCACTCACCCCTTCTCCCCTGGTGGGGGCACCATTTTGCGGTTCACCTCAGGCGCCAAAATGCCTTGGGCCAGCCCTGCTTACTGCTACGCAGAACCTGCCATTGCAGGTGACTTGCTGCACCTTGCATCATCTGAAGCTGATTTCTGATTGCCTCCAGCATTTTCCAAAACAGTCCCTCAGTAGCATTCTGTTTGCCACTGAGGATATGTGCTTTCTGTTTTAGGCTATCACCATGTTTGCCTTCGTAGTGAGAGCAACATGCCACTTACAATGCCTTCTCTCTTTGTGTATGTGGAGATGAAAGACTATGTTCCGGATTCGTGGGCAGGTACCGTATTCCAAAAACCTGAAAGAGGGATGTAGTTATCTTTTTTTGTTTAGTGACATCTTCATAATAATCTGCCCCAGAGCAGTTTACAATGAAAAGAAAAACTACAATGATAAAATGTACAATGGCTCAGTTAAAATTGATACAAAATAGCAAATGACGTATTAATTAAAACAGCAGAATGAAACCTGCAGATATTAGCAGAGTTTAAATTGCATCACCCTTATAATATTAAAAATGTGCATCATTCAAATGCCTGAAGAAGTAACAATGTCTTCCTATGACATTTCACCGAAAAGATAATCCAGCAGATACCTGGGAAGGAGTTCCATATTGGGGGTGCCACAGATCTGCCTTCTTGATCTGTGATGGTGGTGACACTCTGGGAGGGGGCTCAGTAAAAGTTCTTAATATTTGGGCAGGTTAATATGGGAGGTGATCCTTACAGTATCTGGATTCTGTGCCATGAAGAATTTCAAAGGTTAAACCACCACCATGAAGAAAAACGAGTTAGCAGTGTAGACCTTACTAGAAAATGGTCTGACCGTGACAACTGGATCACAACAAACCCTCCACTATTGGCCCGCTTTCACCAACCCATTACAAGCACCAGATCCAGAATGTGACTTGCCAACTCTGTAGGCCCTTTGATAACTTGAGGCATGATGGTCAGGTGGTCATTATTTGTAATAGTTGTTTCTTAAGGGCTGGCTGATGTATTCATAAATCCAGTGATTTTCATAAATTTCTGGGAGAGGTGAAGTGGAAATGTGTTCTGAGGTTTGGCTCATGTGGGTAGCCATCTCCTATTCATGAGGCATGTGTCCCAAGAACACCATTGCTTAAAGAGACACACCCCTTTTTCAGGATTTACACCAGCTTAAGTTCCACTGGGCTCAGCATAGCCAGCTGGGATGTAGGGGATGCTGAGATGAGGATGCGAGAGTTAAGCCGGTGTAGCCCAACTGTGCTGAAAACCCCTGGCTTATCCAGATATATGCTGAATCCTAGCCTGCTCATCCTGACAGAACTTGCAGTAGGGTTGTTCCCTTAATGAACCTGTACTATTATGCACGAATCTGGAGAATTGAGAGACTCAAAACTCAGGATATATAATCTCTAACATACTCCTAGAAACATAGCAGTAAGGAATAAGTAGGAAAGGGATGATATGATATTGTTGAAAATCCTGGATTATTTTCCTAGATCTCACCATGGCGCTCTCCAACCCAATAAAGTTTTTTAACGCACATGACAAAAAATCAGAGAAGAGCCAAGAGGATACTCCTGAGGTGAGTTCCACAGATACTTTTATTTATTTACCTACTCAGAATAATTGCATTCCACTTTCACTTGTACCGTTCAAGGTGACTAACAGCAGAATTCATGCAATAAAAGCTGAAGTTACTGCAAATGGCATGTGTCAAAAATGCCTGAAATGGTAAGTAGAGAAGACGTGGAGGTTCCATCTGGGTTTTATTTGCTTAGGGGAATCAAGAGCAGGAATGTGGGAGGGGAACCAGTTCTTAAAAGGACTTTTTCGCCCTAGGAGGGGCCTACAGGCAGAAGCTGACAGCAGAATTTGGATCCCGAATAAAGTTCAGTTCCCAAGAATAATCTTAAAATGATGGTCCAGAATTCTACCCATTTTGGGTATTGCAGAGTTGGCTTGAACCACATGCAATTAATTTTACAAGGGGGACACTAACTGAAAGGAATGAGTGAACACACTTGGACTTACATTTTTATTAGTTTCCTGCATGTGTACAATGACATCACAGCATCCTATTACTGTGCATCTTTAAATGTGTGCATTTCCATATTGAATTGGAATATCCATTTCCCATAAAAGGAGAGGCAGCCCCAAATGCTAGTTTTCTCCATGGAGAAGCTAGCTACTGGCAATTTTAAAAAATGAACATTCATTCATTGGGATAGGAAAACCTACACCCACTAGATCTTTTTAAAAAATTCAAATAGGATGTATCTGGGGACTGTTTTTCACATCAAAAGCAGTTGCTTCAAGCATTACATACCATATTAATTGTACCTACAGGATTCTTTGAAAGAGTTAGAGATGGGAAGGCATTCTTAGCATTGTGTTTGAAATTATTTATGCCACTGCAGGCAGTTAAGGTTTTAAATCAATGGATGGCTTTGACTGATTGACCAATTAATGGATTAAATACTGCAGTAACACAAACTTCCATAGAAGGCTCCTGTGCCTGGCACATTAGTGCACTACTGTACTAGTAACCACAAGCATCACATTTCCCTGCCAGAAGCTGCAATACAACCCCCTCCTCAATTCTAGTGTATTTATTTCTTGTTCCTAAATCTCCCGTTCTGCTTGCCTGTTCAACCACATAGACACAAGCCAGTGTCTCCTCAGCTTCGAGCAGGGACAAGAGGGTGCCACCACCAACCAGACTAAAACCCAAAGTCCACAGTGATGCAAGTTTGCAAGAAGATTAAAGATGCACCTTATGGCTCTCTCTTATGCCTCCTATAGTTTCAGTGTGGCAAAATACACAATGCCATGAAGCAAAACTGAGGGGGAAGTGTCCAGTTGTTTCTAGTGATCCGTTTTGCTATAACTGATGCACAATTAATTTTTGTTTTAGGGGCCTGACTTGCAAAAAACTCTTTCATCTGTTCAACTCAATACCAACGGGATACATAATGCCACAGGGACCTTTAGTACTCCTCCTTCAAACGGGCCTGGAGGTAATGCTATGGATATGGTTGGGGCTGAGCACGGCAGCTTAAATATACGCTGTTCAGATTCTGAAAAGAAATGATATTGATCCAGGAGACAAGAAGCAGGGTTGACATTTCTCATTTCATTGGGACTCACTTAACATGCTGGTTGTGATCAATTTCAATGGCTGTTATCTTTCACGAGACAGAATAAGCTCACTCATCTGTCGTGTGTTTTCGCCCCTCAGGAACCTTGAATGGAAAAGGAACCTCGACAGGAAAAGAAGAAACCACAAAAGAACCTACAGGTATTTCTAATCCTGTTCACTTTAGAGACCTGACAACATTCAAGTTCAAATTAATTTCTTTCCTGATTTTGCAGGGGCAGCCAATATGGCACCCGCCATATGTTGTTGGACTCCAACTTCCATCAGCCCTAGCCAGAATAGCCGATAGCAAGGTATGATGGGAGTTGCAGTCCTGCAGCACCTAGAAGGCAACATGTTGGCTAGCCTTGTGCTACTGTAACTGTGCTGGAAGTGAACTCATTACAAAATGTGAGGTAAGTCAATCACAGGCCCTGATTCACCTTTCACCATATTCTTTTCATATCCTGCACAGAACTGATAGCAGCTTCTGGACATAGCCACAGAATCCTGCAAAGCACATCCCAACAGCATATTTTCATTTTCTGGGATTACCTGGACCTTAAAAATAAGGTGTTGGAATGATTTAACCGACACACTTTAACAATCCAACCAGTTTTCTTCACAGGAATCATGTAATCTTATACAGTTGTTTTTAATGAAAATAATAAAACTGCAGGTTTATTGTTGCATAAAAGTAGTTAGAACTACAGATTCATACTTTATTATTTCATAAAATGTATACACCATTTAATTGTAAAATACCTCAAAGTAGTTTACAAAAATAAAACAATAGAATTGTCCATCACTTTTTTATCTGCATATTTTTAAGGGGTGGAAGAACACACACGCACACACATTTTAAGTAGTTAGATGTGTGCTGGAGGGCATCTAAAATATAAGAATAAACAGAAGGTTTCTAAGGCTAAGCAGAAGGTTCATAAAATTATGGAACAATGCTGCAAAGGTAGGTAGTGACTTTGTTATGGCCAGCCACTTTTTTAAAAGTTGTGGCTAAATGAGTGCTCCTGTACTGAAGACAGAAAATAGGAGAGCTTACAGTGTCCTTATGATTCTACAGTAATATTTATACTTTCCAAAAAATAAATAAATTGAACACAATGACACACATTTTAGAAGTTCAAAAAATGTTGTGGGTTGCAATCTATGCAAGAGGGGGGAATCATTAACCCTCTACTCTGCCTTGCATATCTGGAGGGTCCTGTGTCTTAGGAATGGCTTTCCAGAGAGCATGACAGACTCAGTGGAAAGGGGGCCAGGTAAGCCCTGTACATGCATAAGACAATGTGGACTCCAGTGTCACAAACAATACCCAACAAGGGCCTCTGACATTTGCAGAGTCGCATCTGTGCAGAACTCTTTCGTGGAGGCAAGTGTTACGTTTTCCCAGGGATAAAATATTGTGGTTTGTCTGCTGAGATGCTGTGGTATATGTGCAATCGTAGGATCACCTTGAGAGGAGATGGGGTATACGCTGGCATGTCCAACCAGTAGATCGCATCTACCAGTAGATCCCCGGCTGATCCTGGTAGAGCGCGGGACCCTTATCAATCGTGGGATTAAATAAAAGTTTACCGAAAGTTAAAAAATAAAAGCTGAAGAACTCTGGGCAATCCTACCCTTAAAAAGCTCAACAACTCTGGGCTCAACAACTCACCCCAATCCACCCACCCCACGCATGCTCCTCCTCCCTCCAATGACAATGGGTAGATCACTGCCAGTTTTTTTATACAGAGTTGGACGTGCCTGGAATATAGCAAAGAAAGGTCCTTCAAGTGGACAGTGAAAATGAGTGGCAATTTAGCATCTCGTTTAAGCAGATGCATCTCTTTTTCATGCTGTGTTTCAGAGCTGCAAACGGCGAGCTTTGAGGAGCTGCAGCAGATGAAGAATTTTGGGAAACTGTTGAAGAAGCAAGAGAAAGACCTGAAGGACGTGGAACGGAAGACAGTCAAGCGCAAGGAAGAGCTGTTGCAGAAATATGCCGTCCTTTTCATGGAGCTGGGCACGCAAGCTGGCAAAAAGAAAATGCCATGCCCACCTAAAACCCAGAAAAAGAAAAGGTAGAAATTGGATCATGAGCAGAAAAGGCTGTGGGATCCTTCTTGGCCATCAGAAGACTTGCTTTTAACTGTAACTTTATTTAATACATTTCTTTCATAATGTATGTATCTTGGCATAAAAGGAATTTGTTCGACTACTGAGACATTATAGGACTTTAGGCTTTTCCAGAGGAGAGAGATTTAGGTATGTGCATTAGAGAGAGAGATTTAGGTGTGTGTTACTGATTTGTGTGTTGATACTGTGTTAATCTCAGTGCTAGAAAAGAGTGTGAGGAGAAGCCCCTGGCAGGTGGCAGGAACAGTGTACTACTATTCTCAGTGGTATAGATACCTGCCACACAAATACACAACAAAACAGAAGGGGAATGCCACAATGACAAGGAAGGAAGCAAAGGTGCAATTCAAAGCACTGAAGAAAATCCAATCACAGATGTGTCTCATGTAATTATTTAATCACAAAGCTCAGAGATCCCAAAGTATTTTAAGGAAATGCCTCTTCACAAAGGGAAACAAAATAAAAGGGCATTTCTTACACAACAGCTGCAATAAACAGCTGTTACATAAACAGAGAATTACAATACCACAGTTTTGCTATGTAGCCACTTTCTAAATATGACAGCTGCAGGGTATAAAGGAAGCAAAATCAAGGATTAATGATGGCTCCACTGCTTAAAGAGCAAGTTATTTATATTATTTATTTATAGGATTTATATACTGCCTTTTTGTGACGGCACCCATGGCAGTTTACAGTTCTGCTACTGTCCCACCCACTCACCATCACAGAGAAACATAGAATATTCCTGCACTGTAGGGGGTTGGACTAAAAGATCATCAGGGACTATTCCAACTCTACAATCCTATGATTATGGAATTCTATAATCAATTCTACAATTCCATAATCACTGCAGAGTTGGAAGTGGCCGCAAGGATCTTCTAGTCCAGGCATAGGCAAACTCCGGCCCTCCAGATGTTTGGGACTACAATTCCCATCATCCCTAGCTAGCAGGACCAGTGGTCAGGGATGATGGGAATTGTAGTCCCAAACATCTGGAGGGCTGGAGTTTGCCTATGCCTGATCTAGTCCAATCCCCTGCGATGCAGGAATCTTCTACCCCATTGTGGGGGCTCAAACCCATGATCCTGAGATTAAGAGTCTCATGCTCATAAAAATAAAACACAAACAATTCCCTCTCCTCTCCCAGCCTTTCATCTTCCTATTCATGGGGCAGGTGATGTTCATTGGTCCTGAAAGTGGACAGTCTGACTGGCAAAGGCCTAATAGTTTCCCTGCCTGCCTCTCTTCTTTCTCACATGGCAGAATAAGGCCCATAATCTATAGCTGTTATAGAACATAATGGCAATATGATGCCATGCAGAGATCTCATGAAAAATGGCTCCTTGGTGGTACAGCAGTGAATTGGTCACAATACTAGCCAAATTGTGAGAATTGTTCCTCTTCGTCTGAAGTTGCAGGAAGTGGACTGTGGATGACAGCAGCTCAGGAAGGAACTCCGGTGAGATGGCAGAGAGTCCTCCTGACAACAGAGTCTTGGAGCTGAAGGAGAAGCTGGAGAAAGAGCTAATGCAGCTAGGAGAAGAGCAGTATGACGCAATTCGGAAGAAGAAAGAGCTCCATGCCACAGAGGTACAGATAGAAGATTTATTACCCTTTCCTTACTTAGCATTTGCTTGCAGTAGTTACAGGTCATCCTACAGCAGAGTTCTCAGCGCAGCCCACAACAGAAGATGAAACCATTTAAAATCTAATCGCAATCAAAGCAGCAATATAAATATAATACAGCATAAAAACATAAGCCACATAGAGTAAGCACAGATTAAAGACAGATTAAAATGCCTGGGAAAATAAAAATATCCTCACACTGAAATGGCACCAAAATATGCCCCATGTGCACCTTTTTTGAGGAGGGCATCCCATAGTGGCAAATGCCACCACTGAAAAGGACCTAGTGCACATCATTTGGTTAGGGGCACTCAGAGGAAGATCTTTGAGGATCTCAAGGCATGAAGTCAGTGATCCCAAGTGCTACTGCCTGAACACAACTCAGATCATTTGGTTGCAACTGAGTAGTGTCAGACAAATAAATCTGTTCACAAGAAAACGTTCAGCGCAGGAATGGCAGGTAAGGGTGAGGGAAAACCATGTTTTCCACTTGCTTGTTCTGTAGATTTTAATATAAGAGAGCAGCAGCATCTCATCCTCACTGCTATGGTTGTCTGATGTTCAAGTCTATGTGTCACAGGCAGTGTCAAATATACCCCAAACTAGCTGTTATAGACCTCATGGGGGGTCCCTATTTTATGGCTGAATACAGGTTGGAGCCAGATTTATCGTAGGAACTCTGCTCATGGGCTGTTCCTGCTGCAGGAAGGGAAGGCTACAATTTTGCCGATTCCTCCTTCTCCCTGCAGCACCTTTAAGGTCTGTTCCAGCTTGTCCAGGGCTCTTCCAGGACAATGAAAAAGGTGGCACAATGGGCTGCAAACAGAAGTAGGAACTTGCAAAAATTGCATCTTTCTCCCTTCCTCCAGCAAGAGGAAGGATTAAAGGCCCTCCCACAAATGGAGGAGCAACTTGCAGTTTTAGAAAGAAATGAAAAAGAGTATAATTAAATTCTGACATTCTGCCCTGTGTTTTAATCTTTGGACAGCAAATTTCTAAAATAATTGAGCTTGCAAGAGAAAAGCAAGCATCTGAGCTAAAGGCACTAAAGGAATCCTGGGAAAGGTAGGTAACAAAATAATGTAAGTTTTTTCCAGCGTTTTCATCTACTAATTTTGCATGGCTTAATTTTTGCTTGTGTTTTCCCTGTTCAGACTGGATTGCAGCTGATAGGAAGGGTGCCATTATTCTGAAACGGCTCAGTGCATGCAGTCCTGGTTGGTGCTAGTCTAGTTCATCTGTCGTTTGGCTGGGCAAGAAATAGAAGGGGTGGTCAGAAGGGATTTGCATGATGTAACCTGCACACAATACCTATGCATTTTCTCTCATTCCACTGGGATCATTTACCTCCGGCAAGGAACATTTTCAGGCCTGTAAACAAAGAGCATTATGTGGTGCTTCCTTTACTAACCTGTGCTCTGTGACTGAAATGACTGAAGACATTAGGTAGACAAGAAGACAGCAATTTACAGAGATAAAAATGTGTTATTGCTGAAATCGATCAACTCTAGGTGATATCTTCCTCTACAGTGACACTAAAGAAATGAAAAAGAAACTAGAGGTGAAAAGATTGGAAAAAATTCAGACCATGGCTAAGAACACAACCGACAAGAGCGCCCAGGAAAGGTACTGTGGCAGACTGATTGGCCTCTTTGGAGTTTGTATCTGCTGAACTCTTTCACAGGGCTGGGCATTAGCTAGAAATAGAGATGGACAAATCTGTCAATTTTGACCCTCTAAGTCATGGGTCAGCAACCTTTTTCAGCCGTGGGCCCGTCCACCATCCCTCAGACCATGTGGTGGGCCAGGCTATATTTGGGGGGAGGGTGAACAAATTCCTGTGCCCCACAAATAACCCAGAGATGCATTTTAAATAAAAGGACACATTCTATTCATGTAAAAACATGCTGATTCCCGGACCGTCCGCAGGCCAGATTGAGAAGGTGATTGGGCTGCATCCGGCCCCCGGGCCTTAGGCTGCCTACCCCTAGTTTTCCTTTTTCCAGTCTTAATTGTAGTTCTCCACATTTCTGCAGCTAATTGCAATTTATTTTTTTAATCCTCTTGAAAATTCACCAGTATTTTAGTGCAAATTTATCCTAATAAACACATTTTGACTCATGCATGCCTTTTTGCAAGCAAATCCCAGTAATGTAATGCATTTTAATATTATTTTCACTAATATGTGCATTTTAATGCACCTTTCCCCCCTAATATTTTTGTATATGGTTTGGATAGAGAACTGCTATTGCAAAATTTGGGAAAGTGCACATTTTGAAGGATGGTCATATTTCAGATTGCATATTGGTTCAAGAAGTGTGAATGAGGTAGTTAAAACAAAACAGAATTTCTCCTCCATGCCTAGCTAGAAACAATTTTTTACTTGCAAAGAGCCTAAAACTTAAAAACAGTGTGAGAATTCTGGTATCCTGCTAAACCAATGATGGCTAACCTTTTTTGACCCAAGGGCCACATTCATCCTTGAGCAACCCTCTAGGGGCCACATATAAGCCATGAGTATGACCCACATACTCTCCCACACAGACTTGCTCATCCTCAGTTGCTCTGTGCTTATCACACATACTTCACATACCCTCTCAGCAATCCTGAAAGACAGTGATTGGCCTAAGGTCCCAAGTTAGTTTCAAGGCTGTGGGAGAATTTGAACCTAACCCTCCCTGGTCCTTGCCAGACACTCGTAAGTACTGCCCAGCACATTCTCAGGTTACTACAACCCAATTCATTTGTGCAGGTTTCCTTAACTGACACACATTGCTGTCATCATCACTACAGGGAAATCCTATAAATCTATCACTTTAGTACAGTTCTTTACAACACAATGCCTTTTGCTGGCAAATCATGTACCTTTAACACCCTGTCATTTTAATTCTTAACTGGGCATCTGTGATAAACCTCTCAGTCATGACTAACTGAAGCGTTTCCCTGCTGAAGGTTATCATTATCAAAGTGTGTTTTTTCCCTACAGACTGAAGAGAGAAATCAACAACGCACACATTCAGGAAGTGGTACAGATGGTCAAACAGGTAAGGCTGTCACAAAAACTAGCTGGATAAGGCCTCTGGCAAATCTTAGTCCAATTGTACAACACAAAAGTACACTCTCGGGATCATTTCACTCAGCTTAGCTTAGGCCCGAACCATTTATTGGAGGACCTGCACCTTTACCATCCCACTGGAACTCTGAAATCTCCTGCTGTGCCTGCCCTCTAGGTCAGGAAGGTGGGTGGCCACAAAGGAGAGAGGTCCTTCACACAATGACAGTATTAACTAGTTCTTTCTTCTTTTATAGTCCTTGGTTGCAAGCTGCTTTGGATAGCCATTTCCCCAGAAAAGTGGCATTTAATATTTAAACATTTTTTAAAAATAAATAGCTATGCCTTAGCTGCTAAGAAATCCTGAGTGTGAACTCCTGCTTTGTCAGCTTAACACATTGCTGAAGGACCACGGGGATTCATCAGGGTGTTTCTAGGGGGCGGCCCAGGGGCCTGAGCTCTAAGTCATCGTCTTCTTCTTTGCTGGGTCCCAGAATTCTTGCCGCTGAATCACATTTTACTGGGCACACTGCAAAATGCAGAGCTAGTGTGAAATCCCCCCCCCCACTCACTAACTTAATTTGCCCAGAGGCAGTCTATACCGTTATGCAAACTTGTGCCATGAGCCTATGCCCCAAGTACCTAGCAATAACATTTGCCGCTTTTATACTATCTGAAGAAGTGTGCATGCACACAAAAGCTTATACCTAGAACAAACTTAGTTGGTCTCTAAGGTGCTACTGAACTATTCCCCCCCCCCCCCGCTTTTATACTGTTGGTTTGAAGATGATGGCTTTTAAAATACTTTCTTTCCCTGCTTCAAGATGAATGAAAAACAGGCTAGGGACCAAGAAGTACTGGAGAAAAAGCAGGCGGCCTGCCTAGAAGCAATCAAGGAAAAGGAAAACCAGGTAAGAGGATGGGAGAATCAAAGGTCTAGAATAGACCCCAGAGATTTACTCCAACCCCCGGCTCTAAGAAGTGTCCAGCAGAGAAAGCCAACAATTCTTTTGAAGGCCTAGTTTTGCTATGGAATGGTTGAGATGAAATGGGTGGTTGACACTATCGCTCCTGAGCATCCTCTCCAGCTTTGTGGCACCCAAGTGGCTGCTTGGCATTCTGGGGAGCTTCAGGCAATGAAGCAAGTCAGACAAAGACTAGAAGGCAAGTGGTGCAGACCTCACTCCGAAGCCAGCTGGGCACTGACTAGTGCACATAATCACACAGAAAGGAAACAGCAAACAAATTACCCAGAGTTGGGAGTACCAAGGGGACCATTTGGACTGGGAATGTGGTGTTGGTCAGGGGTCAACAGCACAGCACTCACATACACCAGTGGTACCTGCTGAAGGTCTCAGAAAATAGCTCAGCAAAATGCACAAAGGACTGTTTGTTGTCCCTGCCCAGCTCCTGTTTGCAATGGTTAAGCCTCTCCTACTTTGAACCTACCCCATCCAACATCCTTGCATTTCAGTGGATGCCAGGATTCGATACCCACTCTCCTATGCAGAGCTTCTCTTTGTGAGTTCACTAGTGGCGGACGTTATACCACAACCCCATGGCAGCCATTTTGTGCTTATCCACACCACAATAACAGCAGCCATTTTGTAACGGTCACCCACAATACTTTCCCAGTATTCCATATGTGCTCACTGGTTCAAAACGGATGCTGACCTCTTGTGTAGGGTAAAGTGAGCCCACGTAATTCCAAAATCCCGGTTCCTACCCCCTTCTCCAAAGCTATTGGCTTCCGAGGTGCCTTGCACGAGAGAACTGACATAAGGTGGGGGGGGGTGTACAAAGTAATCCCTCCCAATCCAAATATGGTCAGCTACTTTTCATAAAAAATGATCCTATTAGCTCCCTATCACAAAAGTGGCCATGCCTAGTTTGGCGCTTAACAACCGAGGCTTTGTAAAACAAAGGCTTTTCACCCAGCAGCACCATGTAAAATCCCACAAATAAGCAGTTACTGGGCTTCTTCTGAGCATTTGAGCAACATGTGTGTCTCATGTACTGATCTCTATCTCCGTACAGCTGCAGCAGGAGGTATTCGCAGAGTACGAAGGCAAAGTGAAAGCTCTCGGCACAGAAGTGCAAGTTTTAGTGAAGAACTGTGTGAAAGCTGATGAAAGAGCAAAGAAAGAGGACCTATATGCTGCCAGTGAAGGAGGCCAGGGGCTGAAACAACAGCCACAAGAAAACAACCTGATACCTGTTGCTGAAAGATGTGAAACTCAGATGGCTGAGAATATGGCAGAGGATGAGGAATCTAGCGAAATACTGGTGAGCAGGCTGTGAGTCTCTCACCTGACCCTGTTCTTAAGGCATAGGTTTTTTTAATGACTCATTTTGTTCCAGATGTTACAGTTCCATAGAACTTAATGGGCTGTCTCTTGTCACACTTCCATCAGCTCATTGAATCTTTGATTACTGTGATCTGGTAACCCAGATTAGTTTGCGTCTACACTGGAGTTTCTATCTTTCAGGATCTGTAGTGACAATAGGTAAAGGTAAAGGCACCCCTGCCCGTACGGGCCAGTCGTGTCCGACTCTAGGGTTGTGCACCCATCTCACTTAAGAGGCCGGGGGCCAGCGCTGTCCGGAGACACTTCCGGGTCATGTGGCCAGCGTAGTGACAATACAGGATAGAAATAAACTGTTATGTATTGAAGTTCTCACCCTGGCCACCAGGGGGTGTTGTGTATATAGTTTTCACTCAGGTCCACATAAATTAATTTAGGTGGGAAACCCTGGGCTGTTGTTGTTACAATGTTGACAGCCTATAAAAGCAGGCCGGCTGAGCTGTTTGCTGTTCAGTTCAGTTCCAGCTTACTTATAAAGAACTACTTGGAGAAATCTCTGTGTCGTCTGCTATGTCCACCCACTACTTAATATAAACATTTTTTTAAAAAACCAAAACCTGTAGTCAGAATACAAAAAGAGCCCTGAAGGATGAGAATAAATGTCCAGTTAATTTAGCATCCCATATCCCACAGCAGTTCAACGGGTTTTCCTGGCAGGGCATGAAGGCAATGGCTCTCTCGTAGAAGTGAGGTTTTTCCTCTTCCAGGGCACGGTTGCCTACCCTACCTACATCAAAGTCCAAGGGTTTATGACTGGTTTAATGAAAAAAGTGTCTTCTTTGCAGGTAATGGTATGGTCAAAAACGAGGCCTGAAATCATTCTAGCTACCAGAGCACTCACAGATCAATTGCTATACAGTGGTACCTCGGGTTACATACGCTTCAGGTTACAGACTCTGCTACCCCAGAAATATTACCTCAGGTTAAGAACTTTGCTTCAGGATGAGAACAGAAATCGTGCTCCAGCGGCGCGGCAACAGCAGCAGCAGGAGGCCCCATTAGCTAAAGTGGTGCTTCAGGTTAAGAACAGTTTCAGGTTAAGTACCGACCTCCGGAACGAATTAAGTACTTAACCTGAAGTACCACTGTAATCACTAAATCACTTTTTATGCACACTTTACCCCAGGATATGTATTTCTATGCACATTACTTAGTAAAAACTGCACTGCAAAATTCAGATAAGTGTAAATTTTGACAGATGACTGCATTTTGGTTCACACATTTTAGAAAGTTTCCGCCCTTCAGATATTTGAAGCTAGCTATACTATTTGAAGAACATCACGACCACTGAACACCTAAGAGCTTTGCATTACTGCCTTGTCTTTCCTTCACACTGCACCAAGCAGTTGGTCAGCAATTTCTAGCGGTTTATTTTTTGTCCAACAAATGAGATACATTCATATTAGCTCGCTAGCCAATCCCTTTCCTTTGTTGGCACCACGTCCTGTGTAATTCCTAAAATCTGTTGTTCAAAGGGCTGTTAACAGCTTCCAGAAAACAGTGCACTGTTTTCACTTGACAAATAATCTGTACCTCCATAGGGCATTACAGTGCTATGAAATTAAATACCATGTTAATTAATCTAGGGATGCTTGGACCGCATGCATGTCACCAGAGGGAGACCAGTTTCACCCAAAGGGACCTACAATAACAATTGCAACTGGAAGAATAATAATCACAACTTCAGAGAGTGGCTTTGGGTTCTGCTTCGCTGCTGGGCTCATCAATGGCATTGCATTCTTAAAAGAGCACCCCACTTTATGACCAAGTTCCGATCAATATCAAAGCACTTGTCAACATTCTCTGCATTGTAAACAGCTGAATGAGTGCTGCTACTGGAATAATATTTAGCCCAGATTAATTTAAATGCAAGAGCTAACCACAAGACACTATGGGTGGCATTTTATTTAGAGTAGATCCATTGGAATTAATTGACCTGACTTACTGATTGACCCCATTTATATTCTTCAAGAAGCTCATGATTCCCCCCCTCCAAATTAATCTCCACAACAACCCTGTGAGGTAGGTTAGGCAGAGAGGCAGCGACAGGTCCCAGGTCACTCAGTGGCCTTCAAAGCTAAGTGAAGGTTTGAACCCTGGTCTCTCAGGTCCTAGGGTCTGACTCTCTAACGACTACACTTATTCATTCATTTCAGGGGATCTACCATTGAGTAAATCTTACTTGAATGTATTACAGGGGGTTGGACTAGATTACCCTCATGGGTCCTATGATTCTAAGACACCCAATATTTTGTGTGTGCAAGTGCATATGCTCAGTGTATTCATATTGTATCCTAATTTGCAAATGCACAGAGCACTCTCACCTGCCTGGATTGGAGAGGATTCATAGTGCAGCAACCACTGCATCCATAGCCCTGCTGCCCCATAGGGGCCAGGGTGGATGACAACTAGTTCATTCTTAATTATACCAGCTTCAAGGCTGGTCAATGGGTTTTTTTGCCGGGGGTGGGGAGTGGCTGTTCTTCAGATCAACAACCTCCCCCAACATGCTTTGCTCTGGGCTCCACCACAAGCACAGCTTTCTGCTGCTGCAGCAGGAAGGGTCCCAGTGGTGGCTGGCTAAGTGAGGGACCCACAGCACCCTATTGTCCTCATCTTCCATCCTCCCAGTGACCACAAGATTGTTCCCTAATAGGCCAACTCTATAGGCAGGAGAAATATGCAAACAGATCTTTATCTACTTTTCTCTCCCCCACCCCCAACCTTCATAGACAGACAGAAAGGTCGCTGTAGATTGTTTTGCAGCCAGCAGGCTGGAAAGGAGCAGAAGGCACCTCACCTGATTGCTGGCTTATTAACTTCCTTGTAATTAGTTACATGACACTTTCTCCAAGAGCTTTACAAACACCAGTAAGGAGCCAGAAGCAGAAGCCTTAAGCAGAAGCTATTGCTGCGAGGAGACTTTTCAAGCAGTGCGGAGAGTCAGGCAACCAAAACGTCAAAAGCAAGTGCCCAGAAAAATACGCACTGCAGCGTTAGAAACTCATATATATAAGCTAGGCACTAAATGGCTCCTTAAACCAGGGTTACAGTCGCCAAAACGGAATGTCATTTGGGGGCCAGTCAGATCAAAAGTCGTGTTTTTCAATACAACCTTTAGGTTCCTGAAATTTGTTCCGATTGTGCAGATAAAATATAATGGATAGAATTCTACAGGATGTGTTACTAGTGTGTGAAAACAATATACAAGGATCCCCAGGCATACATCTCCAGATGGTGGAAACATCAGGTGCCATCCTTGGTGCCCGGGCAGCCTCACTTGGTCCCAAGTGGCTTATAGGCACCTGATACCTGGCCAATTTTGAATGCTGACCCACCAGAATTGAAGTGATGCTGACACTGTTCTCATGCTCCAGACACTCACAGTACAATCCTTTACATGCCTGCTGAGTTCAGTGTGGTTTACTCCCAGTGTATAGAACTGAAGCCTGAAAGTCTCCAAAGCATAGCCTTAATAAGAATGGCTAGAACACTATTTTTAAAATGTTTTCATCCCTGGTATGTCGGTCCAAGTCACAGGACCCTGCCAGGTGCTGCTCAGCATGTGGGCTCCACCAATTCACCCTAAAAGGTCCTGCATCTGACGCTAGTGGTGACCTCTGGCTTTTAGCATCCTACCACAAGCGCCCCTTTGCATCTGACTGCAGTCATGTGCTGAAAGCTGGTGGGCGCAGAGCTAAGAATTTACCAACAGGCACTGCACACCTGTCATGAGCATCCGGCTGCTGGAGCTGGTTCTTGACACAGGGAAAAGCTGTCTGGCAGCAGCGGCACAACAGCTGTTTGCTGGTGGGATGATGTTGCTTGGCCCTTAGAAACAATGATTAAAGAGGAAAATGCAGCACCTGACATACAGGGGCTCCCACTGAGTAGGTAGACTACCATGCATGTGGAGGTTCCTGCTGAATCTAGCAGGGGACAGAGAACAAGGGAAAACCCCAGTTCTCCTTTAAAATTAAAAAACAGTTTCTAGACCTCGTGGGTAAGTTTGCCATTGGCAACTTGGCTGGCAGTAAGAGCACAGGGCTCTGATGTTCAGAGGTGGGTCCTCTATGCACTGCTTGACTCAAGCTGCAAACTCATGCCAGCAGCTGGTGTTGCCTGGCCATGCTCCCCAACACCCATGACATCTTGCTTCCTGACATGTTGTGATTTTTGTGCACTTTCTGCAAGCCAGATAATTGACAGATAGATTCAATTTATGCTGAATTCATCACAAAAATAAAACTACACTACTACTTGCAAAACAGCCTGAATTTCTGCCTTAACCTAAGGCAGGGGTAGCCAATGTGGTACCCTTCAATGCTGGTGGACTACAACTCCTGTCATCCCTGACCATTGGCCTGTCAGGAGCTCGTCCTACACTTGAGTAGCACCCTGGCAGAGACACATGCCCAACTGGCATGTTCTCTCCCTCCTGGTCTTTCATTCGGGAGCTTCAAAAGATTTCTTCAGCCCGAATATCACAGCGACCAATGCCAACAGACACCGGCACACTTAGGGATCTGCAGAGTGCTCGCAGTTTGCGTAACAGAGCTCAGCAACTCAGCATTTTGGTTAATCTACTTTATTTACATATAAACACACACGGAGCACGGCAACATGGCTCCCTCTCTCTAGCATCAGTCAGCAAAAGGAATGAACAAAGGAAATAGTCCCACTTCGTGGAACACAGTAACACAAACATCCTGTCTCCATCACTTCCCACTCTGTGGAGTCAAAACATACACCATCATGTGAAAGACAACAATCCCATGACTGCAATCACGGAGCAGGAATTCTAACATGGCCATGCTGGCTGGGGCTGATGGGAGTTGTATTCCAGAAACTCCAGATGCTCATGGATCTGCCTCACAACAGTGCAAAGCTGGCTACAACACTTGGGAGCCAGCATCAGAACTGGGCTCCTCTTCACCTGCCAGAATGGGTGGGCCAAGAGAGTGGTTTTTCACTTGATCTCTTGTAGAGAGATTTATGCCTTAATTCTTTTTATATATGAAATTGTTTGCATGTTAAATTGCTTCAATTAATTTCATAGGAAGCCATTCATAAATAGAAATAAATAATCAGGCTGCAAAACCTGAATGCTGCAAAAGCAGATTTTTTGGGAGGGCAGCATAATGAATGCAACTCTGTGCTGGTTCCTCTATGCTTGCTGCATTTCACAACACACAGCAGAAGGTGTGCACAGCCTCCCCTGTGAACCACTGACTTTGAGGTCATATGAAAGGATATGAAAATTTCACCTAGGATGGCGCATTTGCTGCAGGCATCCAGGAGCCCTGGCAGGAGGAAGTGAGTACAAGGCAGAAAGTGCAATTGTGGACCACTTTGGATTGTGGATAAACCCCTTCTTGCACTGATCCCAGTATTGTTACTAACCATCTGCCCTGCAGGAAAGTCGAGAGCAAAAGACCTGCAGGAGGTGCGTGGGCTACAGGGACTGAATGTACTGCATAGACACACATCTAATCCTCTGACAAGCTCATGCAGAAGCAAAGGGTGAATTCACACATGCACAGTTGACGGCTGTAACTTTACAGCCACCCAGAACGTCTTCACATCACCTTAACAAAACACTGGTCAAAAGGCACAGTTCAGACTTCTTCACCCGTGGTAAGAACTACCAAATGATGTGCAGATAGATTCTGTCCATGGAACCACACACTATCAATGATATCGCCTTGAGCCCTGAAAAAGTTCAGGCATAAGGATCCCCCAAGTCATCTTCCAGGGGGCTGGACTTGATTACCCTTTGGTCACCTTCCAACTAAAATAATTTTATTTTATTTTCACGTCTTCCTCCCTCCCTGGAGGATTTCACAACTCGGAGAACACCATGCGTGTCTTGTTTCAAGAAAAAATACCGTAATTTCCCGCATATCTATAGGACAAATACCGTTCCAGTGTTCTTCGGTTTTTAGACTGTTGCCACACTCAGCCAATCCTGGCCAACTGAGATGTGGACCTGCCACCTTGAACCAGTCACACGTCACACCATTGAAAGCACACTAATAACAAGGGCAGCGCATCTAGCGCACGACCTTGCCCTGCCTTATTCGAGGTGGGCGGGGAGGAGCTGGAGGGGCTCCGGGAACCCTCGACGACCCAGCCCCGCCGCCCGCCACCCCAGCGCGCAAACGGGAGAGCGGAGGTGCCTCGGTGGCTAATCTCCTGTCTCTCTCCTGACACTCCAAGGCGGCGATCGCCATGGCGACTTGAGGCGAGGTTATAAAGCGGCTCCGGGGAGCCGGCGCCTCGAGTCGCCGTCGGGCCATGAGCCGCGCGGGGTACGAGCAGCAAGCCATGCTGCGGCCGCGGGACCTGGGCCCGGGGGCGTCGACGCGCACCTTCCTGGAGGCCATGAGCGCGGGCCGCCTGCACCTGGCGCGCTTCGTGCTGGACGCCGTGGACGGCACCATCGTGGACTGCCGAGCCGACCGCGGGCGCACGCCGCTCATGCACGCCGTGGCGCTCAAGGACCCCGCGTGGCGAGTGGCCTTCGCCCGGCTGCTGCTGGAGCGCCGCGCCGCCGTCGACCTGCGCGACGACGCCGGGCGGAGCGCGCTGAGCCTGGCCTGCGAGCGGGGCTACCTGGACGTCACCAAGCTGCTGGTCCAGTACGGCGCCGACCCGGACGCGGCCGACTCGCGAGGCTGGAACCCGCTCATGTACGCCGCCTGGCAGGGCCGCGCGCCCGTCGTCGAGTGGCTGCTGCGCTCCTTCCGACGCCTCGGCCTCTGCCTCGAGCGCGCCGACCGCGCTGGCCGCACCGCGCTGCAGCTGGCCGCCAGCGAGGGCCACGGGCGCTGCGTGCGGGCGCTGCGGGCCTCCGGAGCCTTGATCCTCGAGCTGCCCGAGCCGGCGGCGGCGTCCCCCGGCGACGGCCCGACGGCCCCTCGGTCGCCTCGCGGGGACGGCGGCGCCCACAGGCGGGAGCAGGACGACGACGACGAGGAGGAGGAGGAGCGGGGCCCAGACGCCGCCGCAGCGCAATCCGGCTCCGAGGCGGGGAGAGGGGGCGCCTCGCTGCGAGGCCGCCCGCTGATCCGCAGGGCCACGGCGCCCGACTGCCAGAGCCTGCTCGGCTACTAGGCGGCGAGGGCGGGAAGCGCGCGCTGCTCCCGGCTCCTGCTGCGCGTCCCCTCGGCGCGGCCAGCTCCCGCTTCGCCTCGCAGGCGTTGCTTCTGCCCGCGGATCCAGAGTGTTCCGACGTGCCGGCCGCTTCGTCAGTGACCATTTGGACCACTGCATCGTTGCCCGCGGGCGGATTCGGAGCGCCTCCGCACATCCCGAGGCTCGCCCGATTTGAACAGCACCCGGGAAGCGCAGGTGTTAGATTTTATTTAGTTGAAACAAGTAGCAATGTGCACTGTGATAAGGTGCGATGAATTGTTATTTACTTCTTTCTCTTGTCAAGAATGTTCTAGAATGATTGGGCGTAAGGGTCTCGTCGATTTCAGCAAGAGGGTCGAAGTGTACTTCCTTTAAAATCAACCTAAAAGCACAAAATGTCATTGTCACCTACACATTCATCAGTTTCCGTTGTTGCCAGAGCTATCTTTGCCCCTCTCAAGAATTTATGTACCGTTTTGGGGCAAAATGTGCAGGTGGAAAATCTCAGGAGCCTCATCCATGGATGGCAAAGTACCATTTTGTCAAACCCTAATATCTTACAGCTATGAAAAAAAAATATTGGTAACCTATCGCTGTACAGTATACAGAGAACAGTCAAGTAAAACTAACGGTGAACCTGGCTAAAAGTGCTGAAAGGTCAGTTCAGGGCACCACAGCAAAATAAAATTTTTGCATTTTCTGAGTATGCTTCTTTCTGTAATGGGTGAAATGGATCAGTGGTCATTTTGGTAAAGAACAAGAGTGTCTATATGATGTCCAGATTGCTACATTTTCATGGCAGTTTCTGTAAGGGCTTCTGAAGATTTTGCACCATGTCTGATTCTTAGGAGATGTTTTCTTGTCCACTTGTATCTGTGTGGATTTCTTTATCTAAATGGAATTGCACTCCTGTACATTGTCTTTGAATCCAGCAAACAAGCCTTAATAATATAGAAATTTATTTGTAACTAGATGCCGCATTTGCCTGAAATGATTTCAGTGGGGTGTGTTGGAATGTTTGTGGCCTTTCACTTTTTGCGGCATTTTTTGTTCAAGTTTTATTTATTTAGTGACATTGCATGAACTCTGAAAGTAACAGGGAAGGACAAACAAGGTGTGAAGTGGGAGTTGTGTGATCAGATCAGCTGTTATTTAGCCACAGAGGGGGGAAATGATAAGGGCTCATGTTGTCCCTGTCTCCCCAGCCCCCTTCTGTGACTAAGTTAAAGGGAAGGTAAAGTTAAGGGAAGTTAAGGACCCCTGGGCAGTTAAGTCCAGTCAACAGCGACTATGGGGTTGCGGCGCTAATCTCACTTTCAGGCCAAGGGAGCCAGTGTTTGTCCACAGACAGCTTTCCGGGTCATGCGGCCAGCATGACTAAACTGCTTCTGGCTCAATGGGACACCATGACGGAAGTCAGAGCGCATGGAAATGCCATTTACCTTCCTGCTGCAGACCTATTTGTCCACTTGCACTGGCATGCTTTTGAACTGCGAGGTTGGCAGAAGCAGAGACAGAGCAACAGGAGCTCACTCCATTGCGGGGATTTGAACCTCCAACCTTCTAATCGGCAAGCCCAAAGAGGCTCAGTGATTTAGACCACATCGCCACCTGCATCCCAGTTTCAACTGGATGAGTTATTGGAACACGTTGTTGGTGTTATTGCTTTATTTACATATTTAATTTTTTGTTAGTTAATAGTATATTATTTATTAGGTGGTTGTTAATGTATTTAGATATTTATTTGCTGTTGTTATACCTATAACAACCCCAATCCAAATTCTGTTTCTTTGGACCGCTTTTAACAAAAGAGAATTACATTGGGGAATCCATTCCTGGATTTCTCAGGCCCACTGAATTCAACAGTACTCATTTCTGGTTAGACATGGTTTAGCATTGCAGCCTTACTGTCTGGCAGCAGCTCTCCTGGACTCTCAGGGAGGGGTCTGTCTGCTACATCACTTGCTACCTGGTTTTGTTTGTTTGTTTTTTGAGATGTCAGATTTAAACTGGGATTGATTTTTTATTGCCAAAACTTTAAAAAAACACATGGGGTGGTTAAGTTTTTGAAGGTAGGAGGGCAGTGCACTTGAAAAGCACATACTAACTTGGAAAATTATTAGCAAGTTTAGATAATAGTGCGTGATCATTTTCTTTCATTTTCCTTTCCTTTGTAAATTGTAGTAATACGGTTTTCCACTTCAGAAATAGAGTTGAAGCTGCATTGGTGTCCATCTGATGAGTCTGCAGCTGATCCCCGTCTATGAATTTCTTAGAGCCAGGATTCTAGGAGTTGCATTTTAGTAGCATCGACTGCACAATTCAGAAACACATTGTAAAGCTTTGATCCAGGCCATTAAAAGGGACACTGACTGCAAATGCAGTGTGTAGCAATAACACAATGTCAGTTCCATACCCACTGTCTAACATACTGGTTTCATTTACTGGCAGATGCTCTCACTTGTATGCATTCAGTGTTGAACTTCCAGTGTCTATGAAAACCGTGACTTGTTCCTTTTGTTTCTCTTTTTTAAAAGCACATTGTGTTTACAGCAGGATGGACTCAGAATTTTCTTCTTTCAAATGTTGGTTTGTTCTGGTAAAGGGTTATGTAGCTTATCAAGCTGACCTTCTACAGAATGCAATAAAACTAGTTTCTTGCTAATTGTATGGCTCTTTCTTTCTAAGGAATCCATTGCTGGGTAAACATTTCCCCCTGTCTACTTTGGCGGATTAATATTCCAGAGCCTTTAAATGTGTTGTAGGAAGAGGGGGTTATTGTTTTGTTTTGGTTATAACTATTTATTTTGTGCTTTTATCCTGTATATTTATCTTGTGAACTGCCCTGAGATCTTCAGTTAAAGGGAAATATATAAATTTAATAAATAAAATAAATAATACAATCAGATTATGTGTCCTCAGAAATGACACCCCCTCCCTTTTAGGAATTCGCTAGCAGAGTAACCTCCATATTCTTTTGGGATTACTTTTTGTTTTCATCAGTCACAAGTATGGAGGGAGGATCTTTCCATTTCACTTCTCTCTGTTCCATACTTTTCCAATCTTAAATTCAGGTTATCCACATTTCTGCAACGATTCGTGATTTTTTTTCTTCAGCATTTTCGTGCAAATTTCTCCTAACAAACATATTTTGGTCTGCACTTTTGACTAAGGTGCACATTTCTGCAAGCAATTTCTCCTAAGACGCATTTATGTTATTTTTCAGCACACTCATTTTTATGCACTTGTGTACAGATTGTTTAATTGGAGAACTGTATTGCAAAATTTGGATAGGCGCAAATTTCAAAGGATGGCTGTGTTCTGGTCTTCATACCGTTTCAGAAGGTGCAAATTTGGCTCTAAAAGCTAGGTGAATTGAATGTCTCCCCCACCCCTAGTCACAAGCCTTTTTTATTTTCAGAAGATGGTGCCCATTGTCTGCTACTTGGGTTGGATTTTGTAGTTTAAATTCAAACTTTTATGTTTCTGTACAAATGATTTATAGGCACATTCTAGTAAGGTAGTTCTGTGACGAAGGCCCCTGAAAACAAAGGAGTTCCACTGATTTACATGGTGTTTGTCATGAAATGCTTTTGCTAGGTTGTGCTCTGTGTTTTTTCCGTGTTTGTGCAGCCAGAGAAGCTTCTTGGCATCTGACACATCTTCAGAAGAATAAGAGAACATTGAGTTACAGAAACTTGTATTTTGTGGTTGTTAACTGCTGGCAGGTGGGGTGGGGATTTTCCGTAAAAAAAGCTGCATGCTCTTTTTAAAGTAGTGCTGCTTCTATGTATTGTTCCAATTAAAAACAAACAACTGGATCTTCAGGATCTATAATGGAGTGAGGCATCTGCAGAACCTATATTCCCTTGCCTCCAGAGTAAAACAATAGGATCATACCTCGCTCCAGGGGGCCCTTTTTTGAAGATCCCTGTCCTTTCTAATGGCGGGGCTGCACCTGTGCCTCATTGCTGCCATCCACTTCCATAATAAAGCACTACTGGCCAAATGGACTTCACACACCCCTCACTGCCTTGTTGGCCATTTTGGCCTGAAACTACATTTGGGCCACTGACTTGTCTGTCAAGTTTATAGGCCTGAAACTTTTCTGTGGCAAGTTTTTGAGTTAGGAACTCTGCGGAGCACTTTGGAATAAGGATAAACGCGTTTTTCAAAAACATTTCAACATTGCAATGGGTTTATGAATAATCAAAATTGTGTTTTAATTTAAAACAACAAATGCAAACAACTCACGGAAAGGAGAAATATTTGTTTCAGATAATTAAGTTAAAAAGAAGGAAGGAAGAAACCTGGGGGTTTTTTGCACAGGATTCCTGGAACATACAGACATATTTTACAACAAGCTCTCCCCACAATATTTCAAGTTTTTTGTTACTGTTGTTTTTACACGTTTTCATATGTTTACCACTTGGTGGATTGTGTAAGGGCAGATTCTGAGGCAGTAGAAGTGACACCTGACCCCCTCCAAGCTAGCCCTCCCCACTTTCCATAACTCCTGCCCAAATGTATCACAAAACTGAATTCCAGTTATGTTACAACTATGCTCCACACAGTAACACACATAATACAACCTAAACTAATCGGTGCCAACTGATCTGGACATTACACAGATAAGACTTAACCATATAAAATTTCTGCATCAACCTTAGATAAGAATATTAGAAGTGGTCCACCTACATCCAGGAGATTATAGAACAGTGAGCACACATTTAAACTCTGTTCCATGCATTTCCCCTATTCTCAACAACATAGGAGGTAGGCAGAGAGTCTTAACATTCTCACTGGCAAAACAAACATTGTTCAGTGGAATGGGAGAGCTTCAACGTTTTATTGACCTTGCTAAAGAATTCAGAGCTGGTGAAAAACACCACCCAGCAGCTGCCTCAAGGCCGTATCCTTGGTCAAGTCCAGTGTACTTAGAGGGGCCTTGATAGGAGCAAACTGAAGTTCTTATCGGGACAACCCTTGTGCTGCCTTCTACTTCCAGTCTTCGCTGGAGAAGGCACTACGTTTACATGCCATGGAGTTTCAAGCATCAGGTTCCAGCATCTCTGGAGAAATGTCTGCCATGAAGCGCTGCTTGCCAGCTGGTGTAAGATTGTGAAATGACAGACCATTCTTAAGGTTTGAAAAGCCACAGGCCCCATATTAGTCCCGACTGTAGAAAGAAAGAAAGTCCTGGAAAAATGATTTGAAAGGAAACAAGGTAGAAGAGTCTTTTGTAACAGGATCAAGTAGCCCATACATGAGATGAGATGATTGGTTTAGGGAAGCCCATTGCCAAGCTTATGCCATCCAGATGATTTGGACTCCATCTCTCATCAGCCCCAAGTATCACAATCCAAATCATCTAAAGGGCACCAAGTTGGAGAAGCCTGTTTTCAGGTTAAAGTAAGGACATCTACCTTCAAATGTGTTTTAAAGAACAAATACTATCCTGCGAGAGGAATGTTGTTCCAGTGCAGTCAGTAGATGAAGTCTCTGGAGGTTTGCAGGTATGTACAAATCAAGTGGCGAGAATCTTCTTACAAACACCAAACATACTCCTGAAATAGGAACTATCCCAGAAGCTTCACAATATATATATATTAAGACTTGTAGGAGTCCAGCTTTTGATTGTCTTCAGCAATGAAAAAGAGAAAAAGGTAAACATTGAAAAGCAGCTCAAGATGGTGAAAATTCCCTCTCGCATTCTCAGAAAGGACGCTGACAAGTTCCAAGCCGTGTTTGCGGGGCCAGGCTGCCCTTGATCTGATAACTCCAAGAGAAAGACTGCATTCGAACACTATGATATGCTAGGTGCTTCTTAAGTTTGGGGTCAGCAGGTGGAGGTCCGTTTCCTATACCGCTGAATAAGGGGCACCAGGCACTCTGGAAGTCCCGTCTGAAGCAAAAAGGGGTGATCAAGGAGTTCCTGGGCTGTTGCTCGCTCCAACGGGTCTCGTGTTAACATCCGTTCCAAGAAGTCTCTTAAAACTGGAGATGTCTGTGAAAACAGAACAATTCAGATAAGCCATTTCAGGGCAGGAGGGTGGATGAAGGGCAGTATACACAGTTAATAAATAACAACCAGTAGTAGTACTTAAGGACATATTTAAATATGCAGACTCTGCAAATGATGCTTGTGTGGAGAAAGTCCTCCCCTGTGTTGTTTCAGGTGATCGTGGAGAACTCTTTGCTCCATTGCTACTTGACTAAAATGTGATTGATAACATGATCTAAGCAAAAAGTGGAACCACTGGGCTCAGGAATCATTTTACTAGCAGCTTTGGTCAGGTCCAGCGTTTGATTTAAGACGCAACGGTGTACACAAAACTTTTATTGTGAGAGGCATTTCTTGTATTAGCCACTAGATGTCAGCACCAGCCTATAGAACCAACAGCTGAAATCAATTCTAACTTCTTGATTCTGAGTCTGAACAAATCTCAAGCAGTCAGTATAAAAGGTGGGATACATAGACACAAAGGCTGCAACTATCATAAAGCAACAGCCCAATTGTACTTGGGTTCTATGGCCCAATTTTCAGGGAGCAGGAGCTGCCCTTAAATGTTCTCCACGGCAGTTTCAAATATCACAAGATCCTTCAACATGGAAAGAACTTCCACACAGGGGGAAAATAGGGCAAATCCACATATATTACCTTGCGTGCTAATAACACGTGCCTTTGTTTCACTGTGCAGATCTGCTACATAAGACGTATGTGAGATTATCATAAGCAACCACCTATACTGGTTTTTTCATGCCTTTCCGTGTACAGCTAGAGGCTATGAAGTACCTGGCTGCGACATTTCTTACAAACTGACTGACCTTATGAGAATTCTTTATTTTGGGAGGAGGGCTGTCACGGAGCCTCTTCATTGCTTGGACTGGAGAATCGCTGAAATAAGGGGGTTCTCCATCCACCATCTCGATCACCATGATTCCCAAAGACCAGATGTCTACCTGCAGAAGCAAAATATTGCATCAGTACAGATGGCCTGTAGAAAGATACCCCATGGTCCTCTGGCGTATACAGAACTTCTTACCTGTGAAGCAGACTAGCAAAGAGGTACTGGGGGCCTTATATCAGGAAAGAACCTGAAAGGCTGAATCAGGAGTGGGGAAACTGTGGCTGCCCAGATGTTGCTGGACTCCAACACCCATCATACTTGACTACTGGGTAGACTGGCTGGAGCTGATGGGAGTTGGAGTCCAAAAACAACTGGTTCCCCCCTGTGATATCTTAAAGGACTCATCCAACCTCCAAATTATAGCACTAAAACATTGCTTCACAATGTTCCTCTTAGGACTGTCATTACCTTTCCTCTTTGCTTTTACACACAAATACACACCCACCCAAAACTTCCAAGTTCTGCTAAACAATAATAATATATAATCATATTTTGTTAAATAGGAAAGTTGTCTATTTCCATGTTTTATTCTGGATTTGTGGGCTTGACTTTGCTACTTTTAGACTTTCAAAACTGAGAGCAGTTTTATATTCATGCTAACCTTTCACTGGGGTGGAGATGTAAGTGCTGCTGGAATTAACGCAAAAGCAACACAATCCAGATTCCTGCATCCTACCATCAAGCACGGTTCCCATCGTGGTGGGCCACACACTTCCCAAGTAACGTAGCAGAGAGCAGGAAACACTGAGGCATGATAGGTCAGATACACCTATGTATGTCAAGGCATTGGTTTCAGAAGGCATCGTAAACCAGGTTTAAACGGCTATGTCCTGCTCATTTGCTGCCTCTTTTGCAGTCCAGGAATGATAGTTACCTCTGTGGTGTATGGAGACCTTGAAATAACTTCCGGAGCCATCCAGTACGGTGTCCCCACTAAGGACTTCCTTTTAGGGACGTCCTTACTGATTTGAGCACAGAAGCCAAAGTCGGAGAGTTTCACCTATCCCAAAGAAGCAAAACGTTACCCTAAAGTTACCAGGAAAATAAAATGGGGAAAGGGGGCAAATAAAGCAGGTTGTAGGAAAACCTGGAGGTAGCCTGGGTCCAGGGATGCCAACTTGAATGTTGGGGTGGGGACAGGTAAGCCCCATCCCACAAGACACAGCACATGCACACCCTTTGAATAGCAATGCCCATTAACTGGGGGGGGGCAACCCCCTGAAATATTTTATTGGGAGGGCCGAAGGGACCTCAGTCCCTAGGACAGGCATCCCCAACCTGTGGCCCTCCAGATGTTTTGGCCTACAACTCCCATGATCCCTAGCTAACAGGACCAGTGGTCAGGGATGATGGGAATTGTAGTCCAAAACATCTGGAGGGCCGAAGGTTGGGGATGCCTGCCCTAGGAGTTGGTTCCTATGCCTGGGTTGCAGGAGTAGGAGGTGGAAAGGGGGCAAAAAGTGAACATATGAAACTACAGTCAAACCTCGGTTGTAAAACGTAATCCATTCCGGAAACCTGTTCAGCTTCTGAAATGTTCAACAACCAAGGCGCGGCTTCTGATTGGTTGCAAGAGCTTATTGTACTCAAACGGAAGCTGTGTCAGATGTTCGACTTCCAAAAAACGTTTTCAAGCATTTACTTCTGGGTTTTCAGAGTTTGGGAACTGAAACGGAGCCATTTGGGAACCAAGGTTTGACAAACCCTTGGCTAGCCTAGTGCTGTCTATGCTCAACAGCAGGAGAATATCCAAGGGTAGCCAACTTGGTGCCCCCTAGATGTTGTGGACTAAAAACCCCATCAGCTCCAAGCAGCATGTTGATGATGATGATGATGATGATGATGATAATAATAATAATAATAATAATAATAATAATAATAATAATAATAATTTATTTCTACCCCAGCCACCCTGGGCGGCTTTCAAGAGAACATTAAAAACAGAATAAAACTTCAAACATTTAAAACTTCCCTAAACAGGGCTGCCAGGGATCATGGGAGTTGTAGCCCAAGATGTCTGGAGCTTCATCACATTGGCTGCCCCAGGGCAAAAGTCTTGCCCAAACTGCTGCCTGAGGACCATAGTAGACAAGACATCATCTATGAGATTAAAAAGACCCCCAGGCAATTGCTACAGGTCAAGTGTGGGCATGAGAGGCCTGATCCGATTGGGACCCTGCCGCAGAGGGAATGGGGCTTCAACCTTTGGCCTGACCCTTCCTGCTGGGGTTCAAATCTGGACTGGGCCCTCTGCTGCCTGCTATTTTCTTGGCATGGGGGGAGCCCCCACTTGCTCCAATGGGAGGTGTGCGCCCCACGCCATGCAGGTACAGAAGGCTCAGGCTGGACTGGGAACACAGGGAGGCGAAGAGTTAAAGCCTCCTAATCCCACCACATACACTGGGTTCTTGATCTGGATGCCTCCCAAAGGTGCTTGCAATTTACTTTTTAAAGCCATTTGCAATTGCTAATTCATGTGGATTGGTTGTCCACCGTGGGCCTGAAATCTATCTTAAACTACGGAATGAATTTGTGACTTTCAGTGCACAAAATTTGCTATGGCACGGAGGAGCTCGAGAGAGAGCTTTGCAAAGCATTGTCAGGGAGGAGAGAGAAGAACCCAAACTGCGAAGGAATTCTTACCCTTCCATCAAGGGTCAGGAGAATGGAGTCACTCTTAATGTCTCTGTGAATCACACCTTCGGAATGCAGGTAAGCCAGTGCCTGCAGGACTGACTCACACACTGTAGCAATTTGCTCTTCATTCAGCCTGAAACAAGAAGCAAAAATAAAAAAATCGGAAGTCATTTTCTTTCATAGAGCAGAAGCAATTAAATATCCAATTATGTCTGATGGCATGAGATTTAAGTGAACTTCCTGCTCCGTCCAGAGTATCAGAGCTTGTAATGGAATGGTGGGAGCCACAACCATTGATTTAGAAAAGGATTAGACAAATCTATGAAGTACGGGGCCTGCAGTGACTGGAATAGCTATGTGGAAGTTTCATATACAAAAGACACTTGCAGAATTCCAGAATTTTGTGGGAAGGATTCATAAAATCATAGAATTGAAGAGTTGGAAGGGACCCTGAGGATCATCTAGTCCAGGGGTCAGCAACCTTTTTCAGTTGTGAGCCAGTCCACTGTCCCTCAGACCATGTGGGTGGCCGGACTGTATTTTGAAAAAAAAATAATGAACAAATTCCTATGCCCCACAAATAACCCAGAGGTGCATTTTAAATAAAAGCACATGTTCTACTCATGTAAAAACAGGCTGATTTCCGGACCGTCTGCAGGCCGGATTGAGAAGGCGATTGGGCCGAATCCGGCCCCTGGGCCTTAGGTTGCCTACCCCTGATCTAGTGCAACCCCCTAATATGCAGGAATATGCAGCTGTTCCATACAGGGATCAAACCTGCAACCTTGGCATTATCAGCACCACGCTCTAACCAACAGAGCTATCCATAATTAAAGCGAATTAAAGTGTTCTGTGGCCCTAGCACAACAAATGCACTGTAACAAAGAAATTGATTTTTTTAGGAGGGGTAGGAAAGTAGAGAAATGCACTGAAAAGTGTGGGATAAACAGATGATTAATGACAGACATACTGTGTAAACACCCCACAAGGAAATCAGGATGAATGCTCATTGTCGTATAACCTCCCCTCGAACAAACGGGAACAAATGCTCAATGAAGGCAAGACATAGTCTAACCCCCATGTAAGTTTTGCGCAAGCAAACCAGGTTGGGGCAGCATGCTGGAATCACACAATATCACCTTTATACATTGCACCAGTGGGAAACTGCCAATGTAGAATTTATTAGCAAATCTAACACTGTAGAACTTGAGCTCAACAAATCCTGGGAGTGGGCAGCTTGCGACAGAAAGTAATTGTCCCTCTTTGTGTATTTATTTACATTACTGATCTCGCTAGGCCTATTCATCCCCAGTGGCTGCTAGCTGGGTGTGGCTGATGGGACCTTGTGTTTATTGGACTGCGTTCTTATTTATTCTCACAGTGGCCAATCAGACGCCTATGAGAAGCAACAGCACACACCTTATTTGGGCTCTCCTGAAACTGGCGTTCAGAAGGATATGCTGCCTCTGACAGTGGAGATAAGACACAGATACCAGGGCCAGTAGTTCTTGATAGCCCCATGGTCCATGAATTTGTCTTATGCTGACGGAAGCTATCATTTATTTATTACATCTGTATCCTGCCTTTCCTCAAGTATCTCAAGCCAATTTACATGGTTCTTCGTCATTCTATTCTTACAACAACCCATTGAGATTGATCAGGCTGACAGACGGTTACTGGCCCAAGATTGGGTATGTTTAGCCTGGCTAAGAGGAGACTGGGACGCGGGTGGCGCTGTGGGTTAAACCACAGAGCCTAGGACTTGCCAATCAGAAGGCTGGCGGTTTGAATCCCTGTGACTGGGTGAGCTCCCGTTGCTCGGTCCCTGCTCCTACCAACCTAGCAGTTCAAAAGGACGTCAAAGTGCAAGTAGATAAATAGGTACCACTCCGGCGGGAAGGTAAACGGCATTTCCGTGCGCTGCTCTGGTTTGCCAGAAGCAGCTCAGTCATGCTGGCCACGTGACCTGGAAGCTGTACGCCAGCTCCCTTGGCCAATAAAGCGAGATGAGTGCCGCAACCCCAAAGTCGGTCACGACTGGACCTAATGGTCAGGGGTCCCTTTACCTTTACCTTTAAGAGGAGACTGAGAGGAGATAGGATAGCCATATTCAAATATCTAAAGGGCTGTCACATGGAAGAGGGAACAAGCGTGTTTTATCCTGCTCCAGAGGGTAGGGTGGTGAACCCAAACTAATGACTTCAGGTAACAAGAAGGGAGTTTCCAACTAAACATCAGGAAGAACTTTCTGTTGGTAAGAGCCGTTCGACAGTGGAACAGTCTCCCTCAGGAGGTTGTTAAGCCGAGGTTGGATGGCCACCTGTCATGGATGCTTTCGTTGAGATTCCTGCATTGCGGGGGGTTGGACTAGATGACCCTCGGGGATTCTTCCGATTCTATAGTTCTATGATTCTATGATATTTTAGGCAGGAAAGGAGGGAAGAAATGTGTTGCTTTAACCTACCTGATTTGGGACAGAATATCCGTGAGGGCTCCTCCCTGGAGAAATTCCATCAGCACCCAGAGCTCATCACCAACCAGGTAGCTTTTGTACATCTCCACCACATTGTCATGTTGGTAGTCTCTCATTATCACCACCTGAGAAAGATGTGGATAGACATGGAACTGAGGCTTGCATCCAGCGCAGTGCAAAGTAACCATCAGTGCAAGGATTTCTGTGTGCACAATGGGACTTTCCATCAGATACAGTTTGCACAAAGCAAACTGGATCACCAAACGATGCAATCTCACAACATCAAAAATACAGTGGTGCCCCGCAAGACGAAAAACTCGCTAGACGAAAGGGTTTTGCGTTTTTTGAGTCGTTCTGCAAGACAAATTTCCCTATGGGCTTGCTTTGCAAGACGAAACGTCTTGCGAGTTCTTGCAAGTTTGTTTCCTTTTTCTTAAAGCCACTAAGCCGTTAATAGCCGCTAAGCCGCTAATAGCCGTGGCTTTGCAAGACAAAAAAACCGCAAGACGAAGAGACTCGCGGATTAATTTCGTCTTGCGAGGCACCACTGTAAGTTCCAAACATTTACCGTATTTTTCGCCCTATAAGGCGCACTGGCCCATAGGACGCACCTTGGTTTTTTTTTTTGGGGGGGGGGGAATGAATAAAAAAAAATTATCCCCCCCCCAGCCACAGGGCTGGGGCGGGGGAAGCCCGAGCTGCAGATGTCCGCAAGCCTTGCGCGCCCGGGGGGAGGTCCCGCCGGGCGCGCAAGGCTTGCGGACACCGAAGCACAGGGCGTCCTCCGGAGGACGCCCCGTGCTTCGGGCTTCAGGCTGCCGCCCCAAGCCTTGCGCGCCTGGCGGGACCTCCCTCCGGGTTCACAAGGCTTGCGGATAGCTTCCTGAAGCATGGAGAGCGAGAGGGGTCAGTGCGCACCGACTCCTCTCACTCTCCAGGCATCAGCGAAAGCCTGCATTCGCCCCATAGGATGCACACACATTTCCCCTTCATTTTTGGAGGGGAAAAAGTGTGTCTTATGGGGCGAAAAATACGGTACATCCCAAACGTCGCAGATCAATAGCCTGCCTGGAGTATTCACTGTCTTCATTCATCTCCCTACTCTATATTAACTACTATACCCTCTTTTGTAATCTGGCCAATATTCTCTTTGTCGACTGCCTTTAGAAATACAGGACTGGTTCCAGTTAGGCATGTTTTAGTCCCATTGAAATCAATAGGGTAATTTAGTCATGTCTAACTCAAATCCCTTTGATTTCAGTGCACTAAAGCTCAGCTAACTTAAATCTGGATCCACCCCATTCAGTATTCCTTGCCATCCCATTAATCTCTTCCCTCATCTAGTCACCTCATTGAAAAGGAGCTCTCGTCGCTGCTGCTTCCGCAAGTCCATCATCTTCACTGCCACCTGCCGTCCAGAATGCTTCTCGCGTGCAATGCAGACGATACCTGTAGACCCCTCCCCAATCTTAACATAGTTTTCCAGCATCGTCCTGGGGTCGCCTTGGTCCACCACCATCCTCAAAGCAGCTTTGAACTGCTCGTGAGTTACGACAACCGGATCTTCACTGGATGGCTGGGCTTTCGAGTCCAAGGGAAGGTGGAGGTTGCTGGAGCTGGTTTGGGTGTGTCTGTTCCGGGGGGACCCCGCAGGCGACGGCCGGCCTGGAGGCAGGGCCGCTGCAGTCTCTGCAGTCAGGGATTTCTGAGGGGTCCCAGCTTCTGAAATCCGAGCGTACTCTGGCGCTGGCTGGTCCGAGGGAAGGGACTGGGATTTGGCAGCAGGGCTGTGCGGTGAACCCCAGTGCTGTGGCGGTCGGAAGAAAGGACTGGGCTGGAGGAGAGCAGGAGAAAATAGCATTATTAGGAGGGCTATCAAGTCAGTTTTACAAAATCTGAGTCCATTTCTCAAATGAATTTCTGTTGAATCGTTAATTGCTTAAGGGTGCAATCTGAACCTGCTTTGCCCTGGGATGGAGGACATGGAAGGGGCCCCTGGTCCAGCCCTGCTGGGTTCCACTGGCCCCTACCTGTGGAGTGATGCAAAGCTCTTCATCCCACCTGCTGAATAGGCAGGCAAGCAGGAGTATCGCTGGCATGAGCCCCATGGTTCATAGCCAGCAAAAAGCCACAAGTGGTGTGTTCTGAGGGCAAGGTGGGGCTGATCCCAAGCAAGCCCCCATGCCCAATGCATCAGGCCCAGTCACAGCACTTTGCTTGTCTCTCCCTTCCCGCTGTGGCTGGCATGCACCGCAAGACCAGGGGAGATCTGTGGCCTTGTGTGATGTCCACAGGGGAGCCAGGTTCTCCTGTTCCTCTACAATTTGAATAATCAAAAACTATACCCAGGGCTGTTTCAGGATGAACTACATGAAGTTTGTAATAGCGACAAACAAGCCCAAATGGTTCTTAGCTTACTGGTTGTGATTTCTTTGGTGTGATACAAATTGCAATCTCTTGTTTAGATGTAACACTAAGTCTGTTTCCTTTCCACGCTAGCAGGGATGAGCGAAAAGGCTCAGACAGGTGTATTCACAGGAAACGGTTAAGTATGGCTTACCATGACATGTGAATGAGGTCACTGATTTACAGTGTCACACCACACCAAATGTACACATCTCTATCAGCAAAGTGCTGGTTATGCTTGGAAAGGGGAGATTTGTGTTTTCCAAGGCACCTTCTAACATGCTGCAAACCTCTTGAAAAACTGGTTTGGTGATGACAGAAGTACAACAAGGGGAAATGCTTGTTGTAGACATCCAGAGAAGCCTAAGAACATGCCCCCACCCCTTGAAAACAAGTTTTCTGTGTTATATGCAAGAACACTCACAATGCATTAAAAAAACATAGTTGCTCAGTTTTATTTGTTAAAGCTAGTTGACTTTTCAAAACACGCACACTGGAAACATAAACAATTTGGTTCCATGCAACAAAACATTTCACACTTCTAGTATCTGTATGACAACAAATCAATCAGTCATTAGCTCTTCCCCCCAAAAAGCAACCAACATTATCTGTTCTTCAAGGCAGCAACCAAACAAAAAAAAAGAACAACTCTAAGCATACTCTTAAAAATTAAGTGATAGACCTCTCTTTGCCTGAGATCTGCAAGAGCCAATGCTAGTCAGAGTATCTATCCCCACCCCCCATCCATAAAAAGTGAATAAATACTTTTGGCCACTTTGTAAACGGATCTAAGATTGATGGATGAAAAGTGCTCTGTTAAGAACCCAAGTGAAGATGCAGTGAGAGAGTCAAATAAAAGAAAATGTAATTACCCAAATTGGAACATTGGCCATAATACCAGCATTCTCTTGGGAAAAATGCCCAGAGAGTTTCAATAAATGTAAGTGATCCTCGTGTCACTGGCACAGCGACTTGCAGTAGTACAGCATTAATGCTTTTATTGCATTGGTTTTGGGTTATTTCAAAAGAAGTTAGATTTCTTTCCTGAAGAATACAAGAATCCCCCAGGACACTACTGAAGAGAACCAGCCTTGCTTTATGAGAGAATACAACATAAGCCCAACCTAAGAGGAAAAGAGTTCTAGAAGATCAGCAGTTTGCTACAGCTTGGCTTGAAACACCTAAATTAATAGAGAGCCACATGAGATGATCGTTGTTGCTATCATTTACATTTCTGTCCCATCCCACTTCTTCTACAAGTAGTTCAGGGTGGTGTAGATGGGGGATTACTTCGTTTTATAATCACAACCACCCTGTGAGGTAGGCCCAGCTGAGAAAATATGGGTTTCATGGCTTGGTGAGGGAAGAGATTTGAATCAGTTGAAACCTCTCAGGATATGGACAGGTAAAGTGGCAGCCAAGACACAGACGCATCGGAAAGCAGCCCTTTGGTTAGCTGGGCTGGAGAAAGCAGTGTCTGTGGGGGATTAAAGAAGTAGATCCACTGTGGGCCCAGACTGAGTCGCAAGCTTCTTTTTCTAGGTTCAAATGCTGTCCTTATTAAGTAGCTGAAAGTCAGTGGCCTTAACCTTAAGGAGGTGTGGCTTTGACAAATTAATACATAATATAATAGAGAGGAGAGGAAGTTTTCCTGTTTTCCCAGCACCTATACTCCACCTTGACTGTACATAGTGAACTATCTAAGATAAGCTTTTATTTTTTAACCTATTGACCTCTGTGGGTACACACACACAGGGAAATGCAAATTTATTTTGCTTAGTAACACATTGTGGGTTGGGGACACACACACACACACACACACACACACACACACAGAGTTACAAGTAACTGCCTGTTGAAAATTACTTCCCCGTCTTCTACCTGCACCACCCTTCCATTCCAGCTGAGACACGTTCCTGGAGGAAAGGTGTTTTCAAACCTCCAGCTTTGTTTTACAGACGTGTTTTATGTAACCTAGAGCACCCAAAAAAAGAGGTGCCATTGCTCACAGAGGCCTTCCTTCCTAATGATTGGACCAAATATCCATTCTCCATGTCAAGCTTTCTAAAAACACACACGCACAAGTAGCCATGTGCCTAGAAAAACAGAAATTTGTTCTGTTTATTTTAAATGTTTATAGGATGAACAAAGTTCTCTGAAGGCAGTGAGCAGCAGTATAAACATAAATACTCATTATCATATTACAGTGGTACCTCGGGTTACATACGCTTCAGGTTACATACGCTTCAGGTTACAGACTCCGCTAACCCAGAAATAGTACCTCAGGTTAAGAACTTTGCTTCAGGATGAGAACAGAAATCGTGCTCCAGCGGCGCGGCAGCAGCAGGAGGCCCCATTAGCTAAAGTGGTGCTTCAGGTTAAGAACAGTTTCAGGTTAACAACGGACCTCCGGAACGAATTCAGTTCTTAACCCAAGGTACCACTGTATAAACTTTCTAATTTAAAAAATAAAATACAAAAAGTAAGCAGACATACTTTGAAATATAATCCAGGCAGTAGAAACACTTTGCTAGCATCATAGAATCACAGAATTGTATAGCTGGGTGGGTCCAATAAAAGTACATCAGTTAAAAGGTGCTCGAAAGAGAAAGGTTTTTTTAAGCATTTCTGAATGCCACGTTTGAAGGGGCCAACCATGCATTGCTTGGAAGGGAGTTCCACAGAATACAGCCCACCACTGAAATAACCTGTCCCTTCTGCTATCACTCTAACAAGTGTTGGTTCCACAATCTGGAGGGTCCTCAGGCAAGACACCTCTGTGGTTCCCCCTCCCTCAGTGACTTGACCTCCTTACTGTCTAGGGATGGAGGAGAAAATAGATTCAGTTCACACTGAAAGATGAATCCACCTAATTCTTACTTTCTGAAACAATATGCGAACTGAAATACCTTTCAAAATCTATGCTTCTCCAAATTTTGCAATGCAGTTCTCCAGGCATGTCATGTGAACAAAAATATACATACCAGGGGGCATATAAATCTACATATTAGTGAAAATAATATAATCCTATATAAAAATGAGTTATATTAGGTAAAACTGCTTTGCAGAAACATGCATATCAGGCAAAATTACATACAAATATGTCTATACAGTGGTACCTCAGGTTAAGTACTTAATTCGTTCCGGAGGTCCGTACTTATCCTGAAACTGTTCTTAACCTGAAGCACCACTGTAGCTAATGCGGCCTCCTGCTGCCACCGCACCGCTGGAGCACGATTTCTGTTCTTATCCTGAAGCAAAGTTCTTAACCTGAAGCACTATTTCTGGGTTAGCAGAGTCTGTAACCTGAAGCGTATGTAACCTGAAGTGTATGTAACCCGAGGTACCACTGTACAGTCAAACCTCGGTTCTCGAACGGCTCCATTTTCTAAAGTTTCAGCTCCTGAACGCCAAAAACCCGGAAGTAAACACTCCAGTTTTTTAAACATTTTTCGGAATCTGAATGTCCAACACGGCTTCCACTTGAGTGCAAAAAGCTCTTGCAACCAATCGGAAGCCGCGCCTCGGTTGTCGAACGTTTTGGAAGTCGAACGGTCTTCTGGAATGGATTACATTCGACAACCGAGGTTTGACTATCAGCAAAAATTAACTGATGATTAATTTTCATAAGGACTTTAAAGTAGCACACAAACTGCTGTGGAAAGCTGAAAGTGCAAAAATGAGAAACTGAGAGAAACTGAAACTGACAGAGTCACCAATTCCTACTTGTGCGATCCATACCATTTTGCTTTTCCCCCTTTCACTGAAAGGAAAGACACAGAATGAGAAACCAGCAGAGGCCTCAAGGTGCTCTGCAAACACCCTTTAGGGGAAAGAGTGGTGATGCTGCAATCTAGGTCAAGTTAACATGGGCCGCAGCCTGACTCGCTCACTACTTGCAATCTGCTCTCGCTGAGCAACCACAGTGTGTGTCATCCTCTTGCATTTATGAATATGTTCTGAGTCAGCCAGAACTCAACACACTTTCAGCTGAGCTTCCTCCTCTTGGCTGGCCCAGAACAAACGTGGTTAGTCAATAGCAGCAACCAGCTGACACTGCAGGAGTCGTGCACAACCAGCTTCCAAAGAATTCACAGCATTAAAGGCTGAATTGGTTTTTAATCCTGGATGTCTGAAAGCACCATTCAGAATCAGATTGAGGAAGGGAAAGCCAGGAGTGCCATTTTTAAAATTACAGACATTTCACACACACACCATATACACAAGTTCTACTCACGCACAACTCTGTATATGTGAAGTGCCGGAAAATAATGAAATAAATAGAATCATATCAGGAAGCGGTGCAAGACTGAAGAGTCCTTGTGGCTAGTGAGGAGACGCTCATGGAGTTCGAAAAAGACATCAGAGAGGGCAGAGGAAGCCCCAAAGAGGCTAGAGGTGAAGGGACTTTGTTTAGGCTGCTCAGCCTCCCCGACTAGCAGCTGATGTGCAACAACACAGGGAACTCTGTTTTGGATTTTGTTCTGGCATCCGTAAACTGAAAGTGATTACTGAAGAAATCCTGTAAATCATGAGCTATACTCAGGTTGATTTAATGCGGAGAAGAGATGGAACTAGAATTGTAACTAAGGCATTTAATTTCATAAAAGCCGTTTTGGTAAAAGTAAAAAAAGGCATTGGCACAGTGTTTGTGTGAGGTGGGAGACATCAGGAAGGCCAAGGATCTGTGTGGGGCCAAAGGAGAGGTTCATGCAGTCACAGGAATCCTGCCCCCAGCCCAGGGGTTCTCAAGCTTTCTACCTTCAGGTGAGACCGTGGAAAATGACTGAGGCCCACCAGCCACAAAATGACAGTGCAGGGGCAAAGCCCATCAGAAAGTGGCAGATGGAGACAGCATTTGGCATATCCACCTATCAATGACTAGCATAATTTTCCATGGATATCAACTCAATGTTGATAAATTCTTTACCACAGCATTTTCCTTGCTGCGAGGAGTTCCATAGCTCAACTTTCTTCAAGCTACGACAGATGTTGGCTCTGGAGGTATTGTGACTCAGCCTCTTCAATTTAGACAGAATTTGCTGATCCAGTGTCTCTACATGGAGAAGGCTTTTTCTTTTATATTTTCCCCTTCCCACTCCTACTTGCCTCTCTAAGTATTTTTACCCATCTCTTGTAGTTTCTTATCCCATTCTCCTTTCACACTCAACTTGTGCCTTACTTTCAGCACATGCACCCCAGCCTGTCAGGCAGTGGCGTAGCGTGGGTTGTCAGCACCCGGGGCAAGGCAAGTAATTTGCGCCCCCTAACCCATGGATTTGCACCCACTAACCCTAACCCCCAGATGTTGCGCCCGGTGCGGCCCCCCTGCACCCCCCACGCTACGCCACTGCTGTCAGGTTTTTTTTCATCCCTCCCTCCAGTCCTTCTACATTCACTTCTTCCTCCTGTAACAACTTTCCTCTCTTGTTCCTTTCCTTTGTATTCCCAGCTTGTTTGCTAAATAAATAAATAAATAAATATTATAATAAAAAATATGACTGGGTTGCTTGGGGCAGAGCAGGCCAGGAAGGAGGCAGACAATGACACAAGCCCACTGGTGGGTCCCAGCCCACTGCTTAAGAACCACTGATCTACCATTTTATTTTCTTAAACAAATGCAACCTTGAGAGCTTAAGTGAATGAATGGCCATTCGAGGGCAGGGCAGCTGCATTCACCATATTTCCAACAGGTATTTTCTCACTCAAAATTCAGCCCCAATTATGATTTTCTCCCCATGAGAAGAATAATAGGTAGTCTCAGATTCAGGAACATCTGGGTCTTTAGTACACAAAGATCAAATTTCATTGCACTTCCGTATCGTCATGAGGCCTAGAAACATACCTTTTGAAGAAAAGTAGAGGGTCCAAGGACTAGTTGCATAGTGATCCAGAGTAATGGATTGTCCAAGACCTGATACTATTCTGCAGCAGGGTCCCTGTCTCCAGAGTCCTACAGCCACCCAATGAGCATGAAAGGGGAGCTTTGTAGTCACTTCATGCTCCAAAGCTAAGCATCTAGGAACACTGAAAGCATACAGTGCTCCAGCTTCAAAAGAATGGTGTGCAAGTTCTGCTCCATACAATAGAACTTCACAGAAAACACAACTTAAGTCCCTCCCAAAGAGGATGTTGGAGCTCCAAATCATTTGCCCACGTATGTGCACAGAAAATAGTAGATCTGGCTAAAAGGCAAAACATGGAGATCTGCACTGATTGGGGCAATGCATCCTTAATTATGGCTATGATATAATTATAAGATTATTGTTTAATCCAAGAAAGCTGTATGATCTTAGAACGACGCATGGGTGTGACCACCATGAATTCGCCACTACACTACTGCCAAGGACAATGACATTGACAAGCAGATTATGATGATTGCAGACATAGATTTGCTTGTTTGTCTTGGCTCCCTTGACAGCTGTACTGTGGGCAACAAGAGGAAATACAGTTTGCCAAAGAATATACCAGCATATATTGCGCATGCTCTGTGGATTGTGTCATTGGTGTAACATCAGTGCAAATTTAGGCCAATAGCTGCTCCATAATGCAAGCATAAGCCCTGGCCTGACATTAACTTTAAACTATTAGAAGCCATATTGACCTTCAGAACTGTACTTGAAAGGCACCAACCTCTCTGGCACAAAATAAACATACCTTTATCTGTGTTTGGCTGTTTCCGATCTTGTTTGAGGCGCTGGACGAGGGGAACACGCTTCTCAAGAGCCTCCTCTTCAAGCTGTTGTCTCTCGATTTGGAGTCAGGACTGCCTTCCCCGGGCGGCCTCAAATTAGCTTGGCTCCCCTGGCTAGGCTGAGCGTAATGCTCTTCGGAGCTCCATGCCCTTCCAGCATCTTCACTGTTTGCCTCAGGAACCGGGATGTATTGCTGGCGCTGAAAACCTGAGGAGAGTGGGATAAAGCGGCTGTTTGCGCCCTGGAATTCTGAAGGGCCAAGAGACTGCGCTTTCATTACGAGGCCATTGGAGTGAGCCTGTCCGTCCAATGCAGGTTTATAATCTGGCCATAAAGTCTGCCGTCTCGAGGACTTGCTCCCACCATTGCAGTTGAGGTAGTTTCCATATTTGTCTGCCCAGTCTGGTTCCGCACACTGTAGGTACATGTCAGTGGGTCCATCTTCTCCCAGAAGCCCCAGCGACTGGGCTCTTCTCCTGCTCGTGGGACTTTTCCCCCTCAGGGTATTTGAACTGATGAGGGAAAGCTTCTGGATGTCATTGAGTATCCCAGAGATATATCCTTCCACTTCAAATGTACTGGCTCTCACAACCGTCTACCACAAAACAAACAAAAGCTATGTTAACGTTCTGTGGTCACCAGTTCAGGCATTCTCAAATGATTTATTCAGAAGATTCTCAGGCATTTTGAGTGTGTAACTTGAACCTACCTCTCACTGGAATTAGAGATTTATGGGGTGAAGCACATTCACATATGCTGTGAAGTGCCTTGAGATCTACAGATGAAGGGTGGTATACAAATTTAATAAAGATTACATACAAAATTTTATTTGTATGCCACTTTTCCACAGTTCAAACCATGCTCAAGGCAGTTTACAACATAGAAATATACATAACTACAACATGACAAAAGTAGTCATAAATAAAACATTTAAAATACACAAGCAAACTGAACAATTGCCACATAAATCTCAAGATCTAAAATAAAGATATAAAAATTCGAGAGCAACAACTCCCCCCCCCACAACAAAAACCCCAAACAACACCCCAGCCCAAGTCTCTGTTCAGCACCCTGGTTTTTGTAGCTGGAGTCCGTCAGGGCCCTGCCCTCCCACGTAGGTGGAAAGCGCCTGCAAGACTGGGAGCAGGTCTTCCAGGGCCCCCATCGAGATGGTCATCTACTGTGTGATGCTGAACTTGAATTGGAAAAGGGCTTGGCGCTACCTACAAACAGACTTAACATGGCAAGGTGCTGAGAAATATACCTCATGCAAAGCCACCGCCCCCCACGCCTCAGATAGACAGTACATTTGTGCCTCCTGCTATTTGTTTTTAATTGCTATTTGTTCTAAAAACTGGAGCCATGTTCAGTCATTGACAAACACACAACAATAGTTGCATTAATGGAAGGGGGGAGGAGATGCACCCATTCAGCTCCTACCATCGCACCCTGCAGCAGCTCCAACCAAAGTCTTGCTCGTGCATTAAAGACATATCTCTAGCAGTGCAGAGAGCCTTTAGGAGATTTTGGAATAGGCGCGAGGTGAATGCAGCCCTCCCCACTCTGGCCACTAGCTCACATTTTTGACAACAATGGAATAGGGGTAATATCTGAGGCTCAGTTCAAGCAATCATAGGGCTGAGGGAGCTGGGCTTGTTTCAGTCTGTGCAGACAATATGAGAAAGGAAGAATTTGGAGTTAAGCCACAGTAAATGCACACATGATGAACCAGCTATTTGGATACAATCCACAGTCTTGTTCTAGCTGTCTGCTACCCCTTACTGAGTGATGTATCAAAATGCTGTGGGGGAAATCATCTGCAATACTAAATCTATAATAATGATAGCTTTATGTTCTCACCGACCAACTCGCCCACAGTAAGAAACTGGCTCCATTCTGAGACAAATCATATTGTGACCATGTGCAAATAATGTTGATTCTGGAACGTAATACAGTGGTACCTCGGGTTAAGTACTTAATTCATTCCGGAGGTTCGTTCTTAACCTAAAACTGTTCTTAACCTGAAGCACCACTTTAGCTAATGGGGCCTCCTGCTGCCGCCGCGCCGCCGGAGCATGATTTCTGTTCTCATACTGAAGCAAAGTTCTTAACCCGAGGTAATATTTCTGGGTTAGCGGAGTCTGTAACCTGAAACGTATGTAACCTGAAGCGTATGTAACCCAAGGTACCATTGTATAGCACACACGTCTCTCCATCCCAGACACCTGCCCCTCCCACACCTTATCTACCTTGCAGCTTAGCCAACTCATTTACTTAGGAAATAAGAAGCTTAAGAATCTATTAACTAACACCATCTATTTCACCACAGGGAGGCCCGATACAATACCCATGCCTTCTCCTGGCACCATTCCCAATCCGTATGGGGGGGAAACTTCCCCTGGAGTGAGAAGAGAATTTCTTCCCTTTGCTAACATCTCTGCAGTGCCTTCATAAAACACAGGCTGAATTAACTGCAGCAGTCAAAACAGTAGCTTCTCCTGACTACTGACTCCCTTATTCATGTAAGCATGCAGTTCACTGTAATAGATATAAATATGGTAGAGGACTACCAGAGAGCATTCACATAGGCATATGTGCTACTCCATAATCGGTCAGGAAGGCCTGATCCATCCATCCGGGTTTAAGCCAATCCTATGACCCAACCATAACTATCTCTTTCCTCTCTCTTTACCTATTCTGGCCGGTGGTAGCGATTCTAAAATAGGCAGAGAAAAGCTCGAACAAATATGCTGCCCTATCAGGAACATGGGGATCTGCACTAGGACTAGGATGTTCCTTCTCTCCACTTCTGCCATGGAAATGCATCCATCTACTTGTGCAGGCACGCATATGTGCTCTTTTGCTTTTTGTCAACAGTCTGACTTGCTCTGTCAGCCACCCAGCTGGCTCAGGAGACGGGCCCTGGCAGATGGGTTGGGCTTCTTGCTCTGTATGTGGTGATAATTTAATAAAAAAAGAGTTGCGGGGGGTGGGGAGGAAATGGCTGAAACAAACACTCAGGTCAAGGAGCCCACTTAACAGGGGTTGCTTGGCCTCTTCAATCTCTCTCAAACAATCTCCCATATTCATAATTTCTGGATTACTGCAACAGAACGGGCTTCGAGACAGTTTGCTTCACACATGCTTTCCCAAGATGGAATGAGATTATATCTAGGCAGTTAAAGAAAAATAAAGGACAACATCAATTCTGAAGTGAGATTAAGAATGCCCAGACAGGAAAGAGAAAAGGGCTCCTATACCACTGAAAGTTGTTGCTAATGTATTAATCACACAAAAAAACTGTTTTAAAAAGCCAACATCTAAAACCATATAAAATAGACACCCATGGCAAACATCCAGCTGGGAAAGCCTGTTGCAGCAAAGATGTCTTCAATTGTTTCCAGAATGTGTGGATAGTGGGTGCCTGTTCTATCTCAACAAGAAGAGTGTTCCACAGAAAAGGGACAGTCGCTAAATAGACCATTGAGTCCAGCTTCCCATTCTCACAGTAGCTGAACAGTTGCCTGTGGGAAACCAGCAAGCAGGATCTGACCAGCAAGAGCCCTCTCCCCTACTGTAGTGTCTAGCAACTGGCATTCAGAAGCATTGCCAGTATGATGTAGTGGTTAAGAGCGGTAGTCTCGTAATCTGGGGAACTGGGTTCGCGTCTCCACTCCTCCACATGCAGCTGCTGGGTGACCTTGGGCCAGTCACACTTCTTTGAAGTCTCTCAGCCCCACTCACCTCATAGAGTGTTTGTCGTGGGGGAGGAAGGGAAAGGAGAATGTTAGCCACTTTGAGACTCCTTAAAGGGAGTGAAAGGCGGGATATCAAATCCAAATTCCTCTTCTTCTTCTTCTTCTTCTTCCTGCCTCCAGCTGTGATGGCAGAGCAAAGCCATCATGCATAGGAGTCACTGGCAGCCCTCTCCTCCATGAATTGGTCTAATTCTTTTAAAAAGCCATCCAAGTTGGTGGCCATCACCTCCTCTTGTGGGAGCCAGTTCCATAGTTCAACTATGCATTGCATGAAAAATTACTTTCTTTTATCTGTCCTGAATCTTCTGACACTCAGCTTCATTAGGTGTCCATGAGTTGAGTATAAGAGAAAAAGGCTTCTCTAGCCGCTTACTCCATGCCATGCATAATTTTATAAACTTCTATCATGTCACCTCTTATTTGCCTTATCTCTGAACTATAAAATCCCACACCTTGCAACCATTCTTTATAAGGGAGTTGCTGCATCCCCTCCGTATCTGACAAGCTGAAATGTAAAGGAGGGAATATTTAATTCAGATTCCAGATGATTGGGGAGAGTTCAGATATTTCATCCTCACCTTCATAGGCTGAAGCTGCACCCGGGTGATCCTTGAAGGGTCTACGACAGGTTTGGGCCGCCTCAGAGTGTCCAAGATATTCTGCCATTGCAGAGGCAGGCCAATAAATTTCCCCTCCTTTGGATCAAACGAGGTGTGCACACGGTGCTCAAAGTTCTGTGGAGCAGAGATCTCGGGGCGTTTCTTCTTTTTCTTGCGGAACATCGTGCCTGGATGAGAAAGATAAAATAAGCTGATTTATTTATTTTTGGACCACAATACAAGAAGCTAGTCGCACGTTCCAACTGTAAGGCTCAGCTGGAGACCCACATTTTCCATGCAGAGCTTTCTCTCTTTTCAGATTTCAGTTGCCTGCACAGCTCTTCAACTTCACAAGGAGCTCTCCTGAGCCTGCTCACTACCACAGTTGGGATATTTTTGCTCTGAATTTGGGTCAGAGGCAGAGCATGAATTCAGTAGGAATAATGTCTACTGTAGCAGCCACAGACTTTTCTGGCAATATTTGCATTATGCATCACACTTCAGTGTCACGCTTACTAACGTGATCGCATTCCATATTGTTCATCACAGTCGTCACAGCTAATACCATAGCTCCAAGCAAAAATATGTACCACATATTCTGAATGTATTCTTTGCCATCCTGCCCTATTTTCTGGGGTCAGCGCAGTCCGTAATAGCTGGATGGTTATAATACTGCACTACTGTGACATGCTGACTTCAGAGGGAAGTTCATTTTGTCTGCAAACTGCATCACAGTGCCCACAAAAGTGCCTAGATTTAATTAATGAACAGGTTTAAAAATGGACAAGATTCAAATGTTGCTCATGAAAGATGTAGAGCAGCCATTCCTTCTCTGAAGACAGTTGGGAACCCAAAACACAAGCATCTAAATGGTAAAGACAAAGGGGGGATGATTAAAGGTAACCTGATTTTCACATAACACTAATTATTATTATTATTATTATTATTATTATTATTATTATTATTACCCCATCCTCCCCGGCCAAAACCAGGCTCAGAGTGGCTAACATCAAATGTATAACACATTAACATAAAATCAGGCAATCAATTAAGATACATCCTAAAATCAGATCAGGATCAGAATAAAACCCAATCAGATGGCAACCCGAAGATTAGGGCTGGGAACATTAAATTGTCACCAAGCCCAACTGTTTGTGCTGAACTTATCTGCACCTGTGAGAAAAACTGGGAGGCCACTTTCATGCAAGTTCTTATGAAAGGAGAGAGGGAGTCAGACTGAACCCTGGCCAAAGACCTGTCGGAACAGCTCCATCTTGCACTAAACCATGGTTTAGTGTGAACACACAGGTTCCTGCAGAGGAGATCACAGCATCTGAGTTCCTCCCCCAGATCTGCAGCTGCCATGCTGCCCAAGGTAAGCCATGGTTTGGCTTAGTGTGACATCCAAACCTGGGTTTCTGGCTTTCTCTTGCTCCAGTTGCAGTGGCAGACTGTGGGTTCTAAAATTTCAGCAGCACCCTGTGTGACACCAACATTCAGATACACACACCTGCCTCCCATGCTCCATTCTCCCAGTGTGACCGAACCAACCATGCTACCCTAAATCTGCTTCTGCCAGGTGTAACCAAGGTAGTCCACAAGCTGTACCATGGTGGTTTACAGGGGGAGAAGCACAGGAGCCACAATCTCTCTAGAAATCTACACATTTACACTTAGCCAAACCATATAACCACTCAGTCACATGCAAACCGGGCCTTTGCCAGATTACCTTAAAAGGAAAACTGCTGAACTAGCAAACAGTGTGTGAGATGAGCTGGCCACTCTGATCAGCAAACTGGTTGATAAATTCTAGATCATCTATGTACCTGTCCAATGTATATCAAACCTACACAATGACACACACCTGCCCAGGTTTGCATTCATCTAGATTTCAGAGTGTCCAGACACAGTGCTAGCACTACTGGGTTATCCTACTTTACATTGTCCCCCTGTAAAGCAGTACATTGTGGTACCATACTGCACACATACTGTACACATAGATATACACACATAGATATACACACAAGAACATATGCTCTGTTCTTCTGTTGAAAAACGGCTCCCAGAGTACTTAACTGCCTTGAGACCTCCGGGTATAAGGCGGTATATAAGTCAATAAAATAAAATAACAACAATTTACAAAGATCAGTAATAAGACAGTCTCTGTCCTCAGGTTTGCAATCTGAAAGATACAACATAAAAGGAAGATGGAGGGAGGAGGATATAAGCAAACGTAGGTACCAATTCTTAGTTATTAATTCTTCTAATGACCAGTTGGAATGGTCAAGCAGAGGGCAGTTCATAACACTTTTGGCTTCTTCCTTTCTGCTATAGGTCACTCATGCTTCCACTTCTCCAAAGTTCCCCAGAGATTCCTGTCTATTCTTTAGCTCTCTGCAAAATACAAACAAAAATGGTGTGATGTCCCAGACGTTCCCTAAAAGGCCCTGGCTCCTACCTGTCCACCAAGTCTAGACTTCCCCTTAAGTCCCCCCCCCCCAAATACACAGCTGCCTCCACCTATAAAGCTCTACTTTTATTCATGATTACATTCATACCTCACTTTTTCTCCCAGGAGCTCAGTGACATAAATACTTCTCTTTCTCTCTATTTTATCCGCACGATCACCCTCTGAGGCAGGTTAGGCCGAGAGATAGTGACAGACCCAAAGTTATCCTATGGGCTTCATGCATGAGTCAGGATTTCAACTCTGGTCTCCCGGGTCCAGTACTCTAACTGCTACACCGCAACAAAATAAAAAAAAAATCCTTCCAGTAGCACCTTAGAGACCAACTAAGTTGGTATGACCTTTTGTGTGGATGCACACTTCTTCAGATACACCACAGGAAGATTATTCTTTTATACAATTCACTATATAAGCCAAAGCCATTGCATGGGGTGAGATATGCTACCTTATATTCCCCCAAACCAAAAGACATTCAGAAATGTAAAGCAATTAAACATATTTATTTATAGAAAATAACACCCAGAAGAACAAGTACAAAACAACGAACAATGGTTCTGTTTAGCCTAACACGCTGACTCCCCCCTGGAAGAGCTATTCTGACTACCAGCCTTTGAAGCAGTCCTCTCTCTCTTTTTCTGTTCCCACTCAACAGCTTCTCTCTCTCTCTCTCTCTCTCTCTCTCTCTCTCTCTCTCTGCCCAACTGTCTCCTAACTGCCCTTCTCGAGAGACGGAGAGTATTTGTCACTCACTCTGACTCCACTCGCCATTCCATCACACACAAACACACCTGCTGTCACTCCTTCTTCTGTTAACACTTCTCCTTTCAAATAACTGCCTGAATTTGCTGCTTCATGACAACAAACAGAGGACGGTTTTGGTATAAATAGCAATATGCATTTTGGATATGCTCACTGCTTACTTATTACTCCCATCAGCAGGGGTGTCATCTTGAATAAAATATTGGGAAGGGGGCAGGTAAGCCTCGCCCCACATAACTGATCACATGCACACCATTTGAATCGCAATGCCCATCAACTGCCGGGGAGAGGGCTCAAATATTTTATTGCGGGGGCCAAAAGGACCTCGGCCCCTAGGAGTTGGCTCCTATGCCAATTAGTAAGAAACAAAAGGAAGATAGGAATAAAACTCAATAAGTGGGGGGTGTCAATGTTCTTAAAAAGATCACCGTAGTTCCCTCAGATATACTCCCAGTTAGTGAGGCAATCCATGAGGTAGAGATTGTTCCAAAAGAGTAATTTTGACTACTGTCAACAGCTTCTATTGGACTAAAGCTGGCAATTGGTTCATTGTGGGCGGGAAAGATTGAAGTGTTGACCCTCTAAACAAAAAAATGAGTGCCCACTCCTATGTCTAAAGATGATATATGCCTAGCAATGTTGCTGGTAGCAACAGAAAGATGCCAAGGCACCATGAAGCTTCCATCAATACAAATGAGCTACTAAATGAAAGTGAAGAAGAAGTGTGCATGCACACGAAAGCTCATACCAAGAACCAACTTAGTTGGTCTTTAAGGTGCTACTGGAAGGAATTTTTTTATTTTAAATGAAAGTGAGTTAGCCAGGAGTCATAAGAAGAGTTCAGGAAGTTGTGCCCTTGATATTAAACAAGTGTCTCACCTGTCAAGAGAGTATGAGTAATACCTATCATTATCTTGACAAATAGTCTGATGTAGGAAGAAATGAGATTGTCATCTAAAACATTGTCATCTACACCATTGTCCCCAAAGTCCAGTCAGCTGTGGTCCCCCAAGCTATTTTCAATATAGCCTTAATTGTAAAAACAAAAACAAAAAACCACCTCCTATTACCTTGGGCACCGAAAGCAGAGTGGCAAGCCAATCAAATGTGCCCTTCAACATCCAACAGAAAGCCCCACCTCAGCACAAAATAAGAACAATAACAAACAACATAATTAACAGACTCAGTAATTTTGTGATCTTGCTACTTTAAACTTTGCTCTTCCTTTTTCTCCTCACTGGTTATTCCCTTGGAGCCACTCCCATACCAAGGACCTGTGCACAGAAGGTGAAATGAGCCACACTAATGCCACCTTAGCGTGGGAAATTGTGTGACATCTAGTCAAGTCACAGTCAGCCTTTTTGCCACGTTATGATTTCCCAACAGCCTGCAAATGTCTCTTGCGTGACACATTCAAGGCAGCCCACAGACATGAGACTAACAGTACTACCCCTATGCATATTTACTCAGAAGTCCAATGAGTCAAAAGAGCCTTACTCCCAGGTAAGTGGGTATAACATTGCAATCTCAATGGCTCTGGATTCCAGCAATAGCGACCATTGCTAGAATCTAATGGTCACTATGGCCAGAGCACAGGAAGTTGCCTTATACTGAGCCCAGACCATTGGCCCATTTAACTCAGTATTTTCAACACGGGTTGGCAGCAGCTCCACTGTGAGAGCAGAATGCTGGCCCAGATGGGCCACTGGTCTGATCCAGCAAGACTCTTCTGATGTTCTTATCTTACATTTGGCTCATCTACCTGCACTAGCCTAATGAATTTCTATAACTTTCCCCCCAACTTGCTGCCATGCCTCATTCAAAACATGCATTTGAAACTTCCTTCATTCTCAAAACAAAAGATCAACCAGTGACCAACATGCTAATATTCCTCCAGGTTCCCTTCGGCTCCAACTAATTGTAAGGTTCTTTGGACCCTGGACCATTTATTTCTTCCTTCCCCACCCCCCCAAAACAATGCTTCAGTAATTTCAGATGCTTTGAAAAGAAATGAACGAAGGAACCATGGCTGTGGTGAGCAGCTATTAGCAACAGCGTTCTTCTATGACTCAAAGTCTTCTTGAGTTATGGACTAAACACTTTTACACTGCAGTTGTGGTCTGGAACTCTTGACCAGCTCTCAAGCCCACACCCACAAAGACTGCCAGAATCCAACCACAATTTCCCCCCAAAAAACACCCAAGGAAGGCAGTTACACCTGCAGATGCAACAGTTACCTGGCTCCGAGAGACACATGGGCACCTTCAACAGCAGACACATATTTGCTCACAAGTAGTGAGGATGTTGAAAACTGCATCCAATTTTGCATTCATAACACCTCGGGTTTCCTAGCAGCATTTGTGTTTTATTTCCACCAGCTATCTTAGACCACAGCCTCATACCAGACAGGTGGACATGGTTTAAAAGGTCAGACTAGCAAGGTTGCTGGGAGGGGGAGAGACCCACCATGCACAAAAACTGATTTTAAAGAGAGAAATATCCTCCTGTTTCAGTTTTAATAACCTGCTTACATTTTGCTGAAGCCACACTGTTCTCGTGCATTACAGTTCTGCTTCCAGCACTCCTGGAGCGTATTTGCATTTCTCCCCCCCCCCAATCACCCATTTAATATTAAAAAAATTATACAAAAAGCCTAAATCAAACACTTTTTGAGCTGGTAGAAAAAGAACACACAAGAGCAATTTTAATTCACAACTGGATTTGGACCTGGTAAGTAAATGTAAAATGCATACCTGAGGCTTAAGCAATTAGAGAAGGTCCCTTTTTGACATACAGCCTGTACTTCCAAGACACTGACATTTCAGTAACATGCTAGTCTTTAGTTTCTGCTGCCCCCCCCGACCTATCCCCCCCACCCCCCGATTAGTGCTCACATCTGTACTGAGAGAACAGCCACCAGCGGGAAGAATCAGTCCCTGCCATAAAGGAAAAGGCGCTCGAGACTGAGATTCTCTCCACGATCCATCCCTGCTGCCCGGGAGCCACGTCAAGATTTTTTCAACTCCGGATATAGCTTTTTCATAGATAATACAATCCCAAAGGCTGTCACATCTCCCAGTGACTGCGAGGAAAAGCACAGCCGCCAGATTCAGAGCAAGAGGGAGGAGGGACCAGCTGGGAAGGAGGGGCGAGGCAAGAGGGGAGGAAAAAAGGGGGTCAGGGACCGTCAGGGAGAGGGGAGTGGGGAGAGGGGAGAGGGAGAAGGAAAGGGTCGGGGGCTGGGAGTGTGTGGCCCGGGAAATGGCCAGCCTGCCAGAAGAGATGCCGAACTACTCGCTCTTGGCGCGGGCTCGCTGTGCATGTTAATAGCGGGGATCTAGCGTCACGTTTGCTATAGCCCCCTGGCCGCACGGTGCATTTGTGAGCTGTGTGAGAGCAGACCCGTGGAAAAGAATGGGCGTGACTAACAGCTTCGTTCATTTCAATGGGTCTACTCTGAGCAGGGCGATCATCAGATAACGCCCCTGAGCGGGGTGGTTCACCTAATGGAGCCCATCAGCTTCATTAGGGATTCTGCTTTCCTAAGGGGGATTTCTCTGTCACCCCGCACCCCCCCCAAAAAAATAGCTGGGGGGGTGACAGGAAAACCCCAGAGCTGGATGCCAGAAGAGAGGGGCGGATTGTTCCATCTGGCAAACTGAAATGCTTGCACAGACTGAACGTGCATCAGAGTCCTAGTTTCTCCCCTCCCCAGGCTTATTAACTTTTCATCTCTCTTTTTTTCTCCCTCCCCTCCTCCTGTTGGTCTTTCCTGCTACTGAAATTTTGTTTGTAAGTTCTATGGGGCAGGGATCTCCCCCTTTCTTTGCTTATGTTGATCTCTAAAGCCATAGGTGCAGTAACCAGTGGCTTTTTTGTGACCTCTTTGCTTTCACCTCCTGCCCTACAACTGCCCATGGCAGCCATTTTGTGCTGGCACCCACAGAATTTTTGACCAAGATATGAGTACTGGCATTTCTTTCTTTTTTTTTACTACTATAACAAAAAGGCACTGGAGGTAACTGTTGTTGTTATTGTTGTTGCTATTTATAATTTCTTCTTTTGACAATACTTTTAATTATTTGTTCTAATTTCTTTGTTACAGGCCGAAGAACAAGCATAGTAATAACACCAATTTGAAGGCAGCAGGTGTGAAGAATTAGGAACAAGCTAGATATGAGGTGAGGTTAAATGCACCTCCCACCCCGCCAGTGTGGGGTGGGGCAGGTCAGCATCCAAATTGCATCAGCCTAGAGAGGGGAGCTGATAACTAATAAGATCCCAGCAGCTGTGGAGAGGGAATTTAACCCTTCTTCCCCTTTTGTGTTCCTGGAAGATGAACTATCCTCTCAAACTAGTATTTGTGTTGGGAGCAAATCCCACACTGCCACCAATGGAGTGTTTGCCCTCAAAGCAAATACAAGCATCTTACGTGGGATTTTCCTCGACTGCTGCAGAGGAAGAAAGGGTTACATTTCCTCTCTGTGCCATCCTTGATCTCATTAATTTCCAGCTCTCCCCAATGAATACAGTTTGCTTTTTAAAAAACAACAACAGAACCTCACATGTTAGATGCAAAGTCAAATTTAAGTCATGTGTACTTTTGTTCCTTAGTGGGGTATATATTGAGGGGGAACAGAAGAAAACTTAAGACTTGCGCCAAATGAAAAAAGGTCCCATCTACTAATTACTGGAGAGATTACTTTCCTCTGGTTGCTAATTATTCAGCAGAAATGATTTCAGATATTTCCCTTGATCCTCATAGCTATAGAGATGCTCCAGATTTCCAGCTATTAAGACCAACATCTCATTAGAAGGCTGATGAATGTTATTGTATTACTATGCAGGCCAGAGCTGCTAAAGAGAAAGCAGGAAATTCTCCTGTACACCTGTATTTGTATACCCAATACATTGGTACCTCAGGTTACAGATGCTTCAGGTTACAGACTCCTCTAACCAAGAAATAGTACCTTGGGTTAAGAACTTTGCTTTAGGATGAGAACCGAAATTGTGCAGCGGCAGCAGTGGGAGGCCTCATTAGCTAAAGTGGTACCTCAGGTTAAGAACAGCTAAAGTGGTACCTCAGGTTAAGAACAGACCTCCAGAATGAATTAAGTTCTTAACCCGAGGTACCACTGTATATTACACTATACCCAGCCTTGCAGACACACAGAAACCATTCGGTATTATTATTTATACCTAAACACAGATGTTTGTAGCACCTGGCAGACAAGCAAAAATGATGGGCCCTTTCCCAAAGGGGTGTAATAATGTAAATCAGATTTTACCTTGCAGTCTAAGATTGGGAGGTGGGGAGGCAGGGAAGATAGAAGCCATTCGAAGGGAGGTTCCTACAATACATGTGGAGGCAGCTGGGATGACTGAATTCCTTAGTCCAGAGCTGGGGGACTTTGTGGCCCTCTGGAGATGTTCCTGAACTACAGTTCCTATCGCCCCGACCAATGGCAATGCTGGCTGGATATTATGATCCGCAGGACTGCAGGTACCCCATCTCTGCCTTACTCCGTTGAAGAGCCAGGATGTTGTACATTTCTTTTGCCTCCTTACTGGGGGGGAAATTCTTTCAGCCACCTCCGTCACAATGTACAGTCACTTTTTGTTCGTATGTTGCATTTTATGGCTTTCTCCCCAATAACGACGCTCTGCTCCTGGCATTTTAAAGATGCCAATGGCACTGCAAACTGATGATGGAATGCTCTAAATCCTTTTGTGGACACAGATTACCATTCCATTAGAAACAAGCTTAAGAGGGAGACAGAGAGTGAGTGAGAAAGAAAAACTATTTGCTATATTGCTGGATGTATTTGGGGACAGATGAGAAAGAAACTGCAAGAGTGCAGTGTCTTGTGAAAAATTATACCAAGAGGGCTGAAAGGGTAAAAAAAGAAAATATAAATGAAAGCCTAAACGGCATTGTTGTTGTTTTGTTCTTTTCTCATTTTTAAATGAATGGTATCTGATGGCTAGGGGGTATATTGGCTCTTAATAATATGAATGGCAAATTCCATTTAGTGAGTCTGTGTGTTTCTGTAGACAAAATCTTAGGGTGTGGACAAATGAAATAATTGGAATATTCTGAAAGTGGCCTCTCTGAATGTGGCCTTGCTGTGATCTAGGGATGGGCAGCCTCTCCCAAGCTCACCTTAGTTTGCCTTGGAATAGAGCCGAGTTGGAACTTTCAGGAATAACTGTTTGCTTTGGAAAGGTGGTGGTGGAGGAACCATAGAATTGCAGAGTTGGAATGGAACCCATTGGTTCAGCCAGTTCTGCTCCTTGAAATGGAGAAATCACTGCTAAAGCTTCCAGTGAAGGAGTCTAGCAGTCCAACTGTCCAGCAGCTTTTACCATCAGAAAGTTCTTGCTAAAGTTTAGTCAGAATCTGCTTTCTTTGAATCCATTGGTTCAGGTCCTACCCTCTAGAACAGTAGAAAGCAAGCTTGCTCCATCTTCCATGTGACAGCCCTTCAGATTTTGAAGAGGGCAATCATATCACCTCTCAGTCTCCTGTTCTCCAGGCTAGACATCCCTAACTCCCTCTTCTGACATCCTTCTTAAATTGTGATGCCCAGAACTGGACTCGGTACTCCAGGTGTGGTCTGACCAAGGCAGAATAGAGTGGTACTACTACTTCCATTGATCTGGACACAATACTTATGTTTATGCAGCCTAAAATAGCATTAGCTTTCTTTTTGCTGCATCACACTGTTAATCATGCTAAACCTGTGGTCAACTAAGACCCCTAGGCAGGGGACGTTCCTGGGTTTGAACCTGTGACTTTTTGCATACAAGACCATGTGCTGTACCCCTGAGCCATGGCTCTTTCCCCCAAAGCTTTAGCCCCACAGTTTCCCTCAGTTCCACAGGACTGATGGCAAGTATAACTGCTCCTATCAGTTTTGGAGAGGCCCATGGCTGCTCTTAAATATTGGCAGAACAAATTACAGATCTCACATGTTGCGTGTAGTTAGAATGGGCAAGACACAGAAGCAGAATGCAGAGAAGCCTTGAACTGGTACAGATGTTGTAATCCAGCAAACTGTTTGCCAATATGTCTTACACTATATTTTACAACCAGCCATTGCTAATGATTGCCAATCTCCGTCACATACAATGCAACCAATTCAGCATTTGCACATAAAATTTCATCACTTAATGACTGCAAGTGATAATTTCCATGGGTGAAATGGCTATCATCAATGAAACAGTACACACAGAGCGAACTTTCATGTCATCGCAAATCACCTGAAACACAATATATTTTAACGGAGGCCATTATGCACATGCCTCTCACTAAATGCTTGGGGGGGTAACCCCTGGGTCCAACATTGTCACAGGAGACTCTGGTGGGCTTGGAGTGCCTATCTCCAGCTATACCTGGTTTGCCAACTATGGCCTCCTTTTGAATAGAGATGACTTGGCCACTGTACTCCATGCTTGGATAGCTTCCAGACTGGATTATTGCAATGTGCTATACATGGGGCTGCCCTGGAAGACAGCTCAGAAACTTCAGCTGGTCCAAAATGCAGCAGCCAGATTACTGGTTGGGGGTTCCATTTTGAATGTGTATAACCCCTGTGTTAACACAGCTGCGCTGGTCAGCAGTTCATTTCCAGGCCCAATTCAAAGTGTTCACATCGATGTATGAAGCCCTAAATGACTTAGGCCCCAAATATCTGAAAGACTGCTTCCTTCCCAACAGACCCTCTTAGGTGTTAAGATCAGCCCTCTTGGTAGTTTAACTGCCCTCCGAGGTCCAGGATGGGTGAAGCCGTTGATGTGTTTGCAGAACAGTGGAGCTTTTGTTTCGCCAGCTTTACACAGCGCTGGCCTTTCCATTAGGAGGTGGAGAGCGGCAGCAAGGTGCTGAAGGAAAGATCTCATCACTCATGCTAGCCTGCAATGTGCAATGGAGGATGCTATCATAAGAACATAAGGAGAAGCTGCTGGATCAGGCCAATGGCCCATCTAGGCCAGCATCCTGTTCTCACATGCCTGTGTGAGACCTGCAAACCGGGCATGAGCGTACATGCGATTTCCAGCAATTGGTATTCAGCAAAATGTCTTGGGCCAACTCCTATGGACAACCTTCCCCCCCAAAACACATACACAACAATTGCACCTCTCTGACCCTTTGCATCAGACCTTATCTTATGTGTATGGCAGCGAGAGGTACACAGCACACACAAAATAGGTCCTACATTTTAAACGCCTGTCTCCTTATCCTGCTCAACTTTCCCAGCTCCATGACATTTAGAAGTTTTCACTCACCAGGTGAACAGTCCGCTGTCTCTTCTCTGTTCGGCCTCAAATCAGGCTAAATCCTTAATACCCTGGCAAAGAAGAATACACAGCAGTCAGCAAATGTTACCAAACAATTCTCATGTGGGACAAGTAATTATATACACACAGACACCACAACATGTGACAATTACCTTTGGATCACGGGAGATGTGGGTTGGCATCTCCTCTACAATCATACAAAAGAGTTTCAACCACGATTTGTCAATTTTCCTTGATAGTTTTAAATCTGGATTGCGCACGATTCCAGGAGATGCGGCAAGTGTATGCCAGGCATATAGGCAGGGGCTTTCTTAGTAAATTTGAAATAGGTGGGTGTGGGGTCCCCCCCCAGGCAGAAGGTCCTCGGAAGACAGATGATTATGTCTTGCATACATAGAGGCAGCAGGCAGACACGTTTCTTGCATGCTGACTGATTTCAGAAGCATCAGTTGGGGCATCTTTTAACCCCTTCCCCTCTCCTTGTCAGTTTCATCCATGCAATTTTCTTTCCACGTATTCTGACAGTTTACAGAGTCGGCCCCCACCCCCAATCCTACCCCACCCACCAGACAGACACCACATCCCCACCCCACCCCCGTAAACGGCGTTAACAGATATACTTGCAGGTCCACCTCCCACAGGTCTTGAAAATGACAGGGTGCGAAAGGAGATCAGGGTGCATCAGGAATGATGCTGGTGAGGACTGTTCCAAGGGAGAAGGAATAAAAGACTGCTAGCAAACTCTACTTCTGCCATTGAGCAAAGCTGATTGGTGGATGGTTGTTGCCGGGTTACAGGAGTGAAGATGGAGTAAAGGCCTTCCCAAAGGAGTTCAGCTTTCAGTTTTCTTCCCCCCCACCCACCCAAGAATAATCCCTGAAGGGGGAGAAGCTGCAGAAGCCGTGCAAACTGCTCCCCGCCCTCACCGTACAAGCACATCAACGCTCAGCATATTCCTCCTTGGCACTCTGTTGTTTTTTCTTTTATCTCTTTTTTTTTTTGAATGCAGCTCTGCGTACGAAGAGTTAATCCTCAGCAGCAAAGCAACTGGAAAGCGAAGATGTTAGTTGAAACTGACAAATCCAGTCCTCCGTAAGCAGCCCACAAATAGGATGTGAGAGCAGCAATCAGAAGTCAGTCTCATAAATAAGCAAACCTGGTCTGCTGCTCCCCAAGAGGAGGAAGGCTCCTTTACTCCAGGGCTGCCGCTGCCACCTGAGAGCAAAGTAGGAACTCAAGTTCACGCAGAGTTCCTTGCTGACGCTCCAAAAGAAAACTTAGGAGAGAATGACAGAAGGGGAGCAGAACGGTGGAGGAGAAGGGGGCGGAGGCCTGCGTGGCGTGTTTGTGCAGGGCTCCTGTTCACCTAGCGAGGAGTTTGACTTCGGGGCGTGGCCCTGCAAGCACACAGGAGCGCGTTGCAAAGGCACGGATTTGAATTTTAACGAACCGGATAACGCTGACATTGGGATTTGCAGGGCATGAGTTTTCCACTCCAGTGTCCACATCAGGGTTTGCAGCCAAAGTGACAGGTTGAGAATCCCCGGCTAAGGTGCTGAGATTTCATACCCTCCAACATTACTCTGATGAAAATAGGGACAGCCTATTCAATAATAATAATAATAATAATACAGTGGTACCTCGGGTTAAGTACTTAATTCGTTCTGGAGGTTCGCTCTTAACCTGAAACTGTTCTTAACCTAAAGCACCACTTTAGCTAATGGGGCCTCCAGCTGCCGCCATGCCACCGGAGCATGATTTCTGTTCTCTTCCTGAAGCAAAGTTCTTAACCCGAGGTACTATTTCTGGGTTAGCGGAGTCTGTAACCTGAAGCGTATGTCACCTGAAACATATGTAACCCAAGGTACCACTGTAATAATAATAATAATAATAATAATAATAATAATAATAATAATAATAATAATAATACAGTGGTACCTCGGGTTAAGAACTTAATTTGTTCTGGAGATCTGTTCTTAACATGAAACTGTTCTTAACCTGAAGCACCACTTTAGCTAATGGGGCTTCCTGCCGCCGCCGCGCGATTTCTGTTCTCATCCTGAAGCAAAGTTCTTAACCCGAGGGACTATTTTTGGGTTAGTGGAGTCTGTAACCTGAAGCATCTGTAACCTGAGTTACCACTGTAATAATAATTACTATTTATACCCTGCCCATCTGACTAGGTTGCCCCAACCACCCTGGGCGGCTTCCAACATATATAAAAACATAATAAAACATTAAGCATTTTTTTAAAAAAACATTCCCTATACTGGACTGCCTTCAGATGGCCCTGGGGTTGGATAACGCCTCCAACATTTCTCTGACGAAAATAGGGATGTCCTAAGGAAAAGTGGGACATTCTGGGATCGAATCAGAAACCAGGAAGGTTTGTGTAAATCCAGGACTGTCCCTGGAAAAAAGCGACACTTGGAGTGTCTTAGATTTGTGAGTGGGGACTCCGATGTGGTTGCACACCTAGTGGTGCCATTGGGGAGAGCTGGGGGGGCAGATGTCTGGGAACCCGCTACACAGCAGAATAAGCAGGAGGGCTTCCTAGGGCAACAGGGCTGGCTTATTGTACTTTGAAGCCATTCACATTGCCGTCTAAAGAGAGACTCTTTCCCCACCCCTCGCCCGCTGCATGGCAGGTAAGTTCAGGATCCAAAATCCCTGCACTGCTGTGCACAGACCTTCTTAGCTGACTGACCTACTAAAACTTTGCTGAGATCATTAGCTCTTCTCTCTCCCAATCCCCAGAGCCTCAGGGCCTTCGAGCCTTCGCTATCCCTAATGAATCTTGACATTTCTTCACCATGTCACCCAGCTTGCAAATTTCGAGACCAGCCCTGAATTTCCTAGCTATTGCCTAGCAGAAGCAGTCTTGCTTGTTGATATAAATATATGTTTTAGGAGGAGGAATAATAATAATTAATGCCTTGCAAATCCACACAACACATGATCTGGTTTAAATGCTCTGAGAGTCTGTGTAGAAATGCACCCAGCCCCCCAGCCCCAGCAAGCCAAGTACACGGAAGATACTGGAAATGCGCCTGAAGTGAGATAAAAGTTCAGAGTTCACGTCATCCAAAGCCATCGGCAAATAAGAGAAGCTTGGTTTATTTGCTAGGATCTAATGCAAACAATGGACACAGCACACAAAAGCACTTAGGTCCAAAGACCTCAGATAGAACGCCTCAAGGTACACATAGTATCTTGTCTATTGATCTAAGGTCTCACAAGAACAGCACATTCACTCTGCTCAGTTAACTCCATCCAGCTTTTTAAGAAAGTAGAGAGTCATGCTTTTCGGCCTTGTTTTTAGGAAAGTACAGGACTTGGCTTCTTTCCAGATGCTGCTCTTTACCCAGTGTCCTTGGGAAAGTCACTTGAGCCCATCTGCCTCTGTACAAACTATTCAGTGCACAAATATTCAGGCCCTTAGTACACTAACATGAAGCATGAGCCATATGGAGCTGGGAAGATGCTGATAATACTGGTGATATCAATGCTTTAAAAAGACCAGTGTTAATCTAACCTCCATGTAAGCTTTCTGCAAGCCAATCATGATGAATGCTTAAATAAACAGGTTATCTAGAGGCACCCAGGGATGAGGCTCAAGTTGCACTGCATTTTATTTATGCATTTATTAAAAATACAGATTTCCAATACTAATTCAGTTCTGCAAGTATAATTTTTAATTGGTGCTTTGCAGTAGTTATGCACATAAAACTGGGCCATGGAAAGGACTCAATAAGCTGGCCTGGATTTGTTAGGCCACTGTAAGTTAAAGTAACCCTCAAAAATTAGGCTTCCAGGAGCACACGTAAGCACAAAATTGCTGCAAGAAGTCAATTTACAGTAGAGAGAATGGCTGTGCCATCTTTGGTATTATTGTCTTTACAGAGCAGCCTTCCATATTATTATCTATTGTCTGTACTGCAATAGTCACAGAGATCACTATCAAATTAATGGCTACGTGTTCTGTCATCACTCTAAAAGCTTGGCTGTGGGGTTGGGGGGGGGGTAACAAAAGGCATCCTCATTCCACATCTCTGACATGGGGAAACCTGACTTTCATTTACATGGGTGCCAGTGAGAGATGTTAGCGTTCAGGATTGTCACTGAAGGAATGTGACAACATACAGAAGAGCAAAATACTTAAGACAAAATTGCTTAAGGACCTAACCACACTAGAAAACGTTGCAAGAAAATGACTGCACATAAAGCATTTAGTGTCCTGTTTTTGGCAAGGCATTGAAACAGAAGCTATCCCATGATTTACAGTAGTAACTATCCAAACGTTTGAGCAATGTTTTCTGTAGATAATATTGTCCAAGTTTGGTCAAAGGCCAATTCTATACTCTCTTTCAACATGTTGCTAAAATAAATAAGCCATGCAGGTTGTTGAATAAGCAGACAGCAACTCCCATCGCAGAAGCGTTCCAATTTGTGTAATCCCATTTCCCACTGAATCCGGTATCAACAATTTCCTTCCAGTTATTATTGGCTTGAGATTTCACTTTGAAAGTCAACAATGTCAGGGGTGCCTGAAGAACATATCTGGGTGCATTTTAGACTACCCTAATCTTCACAACACACGATGTGAAAGCAAGTCCTATTGATCTCAGTGCTCTAAATTTCCAATCAACATGTTTAGGAGTGGGTTTCAGCATTTAATTTCATACAAAATCCCATGAATTGGGATGTGTGTTGAACTTTAAAATGCAGGCAACTTATTCAGGAATGGTGAAGCAGGTTTGAGAGCGAACATGCATTCTTGGCATAGAAAAGAGATCCCTGATCTAGTATTTCACATGGTGATGTTTCATTACAAGTTATAAAGTTCAAAGTGCTTGTATTGACATATAAAGTCCTACGCAGCTTAATACCTTGATACTTACTAGCTTGCCTGCTCCCGATATAGCAGCCTATATACATTAAGATCAGGTGGCAACACCCTTTTAACTGCACCAGTGTGCTATTTGTGTGAGGGCATTCTCCATAGGGTATCCCAGTTATGCAATGCCAACCCTCACAGATGCAGCCGCTGCTGACCGTAATAGGTTTTATGCTTCTTTTGAAGACATTTCTATTTACTCAGGCATTTGGATGATTTATTGGGAAGCGATTTCACCTTCACTGAACTGGATTGTGACTTGATTTATATTTATTGTTTTTGTTTGTTTTAAGACTGCATGATGATGATGATGATGATGATGATGTATTTGTGCTTTGGTGTTGTTCCCCTGTCTAAGATTTATTTTAATGAAAATAGGACCAAAAAATGCCATTAATAATAATAACATAGTAATAATAATTTATTATTTATACCCCACCCATCTTGTAAAATCATTGCAGGAGATCTTGGGGTCCTTACCAGGCCCCGGTGGTGCAGGTGGTTCCGTTAAATTGCAAGCAATCTGAAAGAATCTCCTGCTGCTGTTTTCTGCAGATGCAATAGAGGCGGTGAAGAAGGTCCTCTTCACCATCGCTGTCACCTCTTAGTAGGCTCGATGTCGAGCTCTCACCTGTGTCCGGTCCGATTCAGAATGAGTTTTCCTCCACCTGCACTCTAGCCGTCTCAGCGATTGTTTTATTGCCCTCAGCTCTGGGGAAAACCACGGGGCTGTCCAGGCTCCATGCAATCAGAGAGGGCGCTTCGGAGCCAGACAGTCGATAGCCCTGGTTAACTCCGCATTCCAGTGGGCCACCAGGGAATCAGCTGAAAGGCCATCAACATGGGATAAAACGTCCCCTACCACTCTCTGGAAATAAAAACTTAGAAAACTGTGTTCGCATCATGGGTGAAGAACTTACTTCATTTTGCCTTAGAATATTACATCTGCTACAAAGGGGCATATTTCCCCATTTGAGCTTTCCCCCCCTATGTATCTAGATATCTAAATACATAGATATCTAGAATTGTTAAGGAAGCCTGTGAATAGAGATTGCAGTAATATTGAATCTGTTAAGGTGCTATGTACCTAAGCCATATTTAGAGCAGACCTACTGAAATCAATGCACTTAAGCCTGCCCCAAGTATGACTATCGCTGAATAGCAACCTTAATTCATAACACTATAGGCTGTAATTTAGTGTGGGGCACAGATTAAATTACATGGAATTTGTACTTTCTGAATTGAAGAGAGAGCAATCAAAGCAAGAACCTGTCTCTTTTAAAGCATTCATGGGACATAATGAATACTAGAAGACTGTCAATAAGACAACACAGATGCTACTTAATGAGGCAGAATCTCTGGGGGAATCTTACTGAGCCTACAGTAATCAAGCTGCCATTATTAACTTATAAAAACACAGAGGCCTCTGCCTCTAATTCAACCTTAATAAAATCACCATAGCAGCCTCGAGGAATAAAATTGCTCAAAATATTTAGTTGATAATATAGATCACTAATTCCCAAAGGCTCGGGGTGAGTAAAAATAAAATGGAATTAAAAAACAAACATAAAACTATCCCATTAAAATTGCAATTAAGCCAGAAATTTAAAATCTCAGAAAATGCGAGCTCTTCTCTCCCCAACATGTTGGTTCAGACTCTCAGGCCAGTCTTAATGAACAGAGTCTCCCAGGGTTCCAAACAAAGCTTAAGACTTGGGACATGCATTTCCAGCACTGGTTGACATCTGGAAGAACGATTCACTACGGACAATTTTATCATCCCTTCATGTCAATTCAAAAACTGATACTTAAATTGAGATAAAAAGGTAAAGGTAAAGGGACCCCTGACCACTAGGTCCAGTCGTGACTGACTCTGCGGTTCCGGCGCTCATCAAATGTTGATTAACGTGGCTGGGGCAAACTAGTCAGATGGGCAGGGTATAAATAGTAAAAATATTATCATTATTAAAATATTATCATTATTATTAAATATTATCATTATCATTATTATATTATTATTATTATTAATGTCCCTATTTTCATCAGAGAAATTTTGGAGGGTATGTAAATGTGAGATGTGCAGGGAGCGGGCAGGTGGTACAACTACTAGCTTCCAGCAGATATAAGAAGTGGAACTAGGAATCTGCAAGTAATCTTCCAAACTATGCTAAAGGGACAGTTTCAAGCTCTGTACCTTCTTAGTCCCATGAAATCAATGGAATCCTCTGGTTGTTGGCTGCCTTTTAGCAAATGCCATCAAGTTTAGTAACGGTGGGCACTTGGGTGGCACAAGGAAGGAAACAGGCAGCTAAACCAAGCCTGCTGCCATCAGTTGTGCCATGCTATTGGCATTCTGTGCTGAAAAACAACCGCCTTCTTAATAGCAAGTTTAGATATAAGAAAAGCAACAAAGCAGAGCTCACAGATCTCACCAAGGGAGAAATCATGATCTCTCCACAAATTGCCGCAAAACTACAAGACACCCACTTTCCCAATTTACCTAATGTCTGAACTGCTTCTCAGCAAAGCAAGACTTTCTTTTAGGATGCTTTGTTCTAGATCTACATCCTTAGAAGCTGCCTGCTTTGATGTAAGGTTGCCAAATCTTCATCCACAGAGATTATCCCTGGCATTTTAAACCAGGGGTGGCGGACCTGTGAACCTCTAAATACTCTGGACTCCAGTGCCCATCAGCTCCAGCCAACATAGCCAGTGGTGAGGAATGATGGAAGTTAAGAGTCCAACAGCATCTGGAAGGCTACAGGTGAGACATCCCAGAGCATGTCCTCCAGGTAGACTACGGAGATTATTCTGCCCCACCTACTTTCCTCTCACATCTGCCATGTGTAAACAACAACAGCAACCTAGAATCCTGCTCATTACTACAAGGGGAATGTAAGCAAAGAGGCTGGCAGAGGAACAGGGGAGGAAGTACAGTATTAACATCCTCTCTTGGTGCTTTTGATTATACTGAAATAGACCAAGGGATAAAAAGCTGTATAATGAACCAAACATATAATTGTGGGGTTTTATTGGTGGTTTTTAAAATTATGTTATGTATTTTGTGTTTCCTTTTGTATTTTTATGTTGTAAACTGCCCTGTGGTCTTCAAATGAAGGGCAGTATAATAATAATAATAATAATAATAATAATAATAATAATAATAATAATAATAATAATATCAAAATCAAGACTGCTACATTTAAATGATAGTGGCAGAGGGAGGAGATTGGCACTATTCTCAGGGAGCAACTTCAACAAGAAATCCTACTTGGTCTTACTGCATGACTGAATATTGTTTAAAATAGAGACAGGGAACCCTCCAAATGTTGTTGGACCTCTCCAATTCACATCAGCCCCAGCCAGCAGAGCCAAGAGCCAGGAGGAATGTTGCAGGATGTAGCTCAGCAACATCAGAAGGACTACCATTTCTTTGTTACTGCATTAAAATTAGTGCTATCCTAGCAAGAGAGTCAGAGTTAGGGAGCACGCCCTAAACCCATCTCCATTCTCAGGCTTTCCAATCCAACGGAGATAGAACACAACACTGGGAATCAGCAGATTGCCCTAGAAAGACCTTTGGAATTACTTTAATATCTACTGGACACCTGGTTATTATCCTGATTCTTCAGTTTGATAATGATAGCACTGCAGCATCAGTGACAGCCCTGCCTACAAACTGAATGGTTCAGTAGGAAATGAAAGGAGATCAGCAGAGACCAGCTGAAATGTCTTTGCAAAATTCAGCCACTTCCACTTTGAACTGTATTTGAACTTAGCGCCATGAGAGTTCACTCTCTGATTCTTCTACCAAGTAATCCACACACACCCCTTATCCACCTCTCACACTGTTTGCGACATCTATGCAACCGTCTCTCACACATCCCCTTGAGAGGTCTTATTCGTGGTTGGTTCAAGAGGTGTTGCTAACAATTACTCACAGATACAAATGGCCTTTAATAACCTGCGCTCTAATTCCCTAGATTTCACCAGTATCTTTAGCAGAGAGCAGCAATCAATATTAATTAAGAGCACATGGTTCTGGCCTGTCAAGCTGTTGCATCCCAAAGGAACATTAACGCTGTTCCTCTTAATTATCCCGCTCTCCCTAGATAGCAGAAATCTAGGTCCACAAAGTGAACCAAATGAGAAAGCATGGAAATGGCTAGAATAAAGAATTGTGACCTTTTTAGTGAGGCAGCCAAGTTGCAAAGAAGGACGCAGAGGGCTCCTCTACCTCAAATGTTTATAACCAAAATAGAAATTTCAACAGATGCTATTTTTTCTCCCATGCATGAAAAGCTCCAGCTTTCAACATTCCCTCTTCTACACAGCCCTGTTTTCCATTGTGCTGTTCACACTCAGGTGTTACTGAAGTCCCATCACTCTGACCATTGACCACACTGTTCAAGCTGTTGGGAACTGGAATCCAACAGCATCTGAAGGCCCAGAGGTTCCCCACATCTTCCTTTCCCTTTCCCTTTCCTTTCTTAAATTTGTATACTGCCCTATACCCATAGATCACAGGGCAGTTCACAACATAAAATCGCAATACAAAATACATACGGATCAGGACCACAATACCTCAAGGACTGCCTCTTTCCATACCTACCTGGACCCTGAGATCATCTTCTGAAGCCCTCCTTCATGTGCCCCCTCCTCAAGAGGTCCGGAGGGTGGCAACATGAGAACGGGCTGTGATGGCCTGGGATTCCGAGTCTGAGAGCGATCCGGAGGAATCCCAGCCGGCACAGGAGTCCCCGCCTCCAGGGCCGGCTGAACTGGGGCAAGGCCTAGATGCTGAGGAAACTCAAGAGCAGGCACCAGGTGAAGCCATTCTGGCCCCAGAGGTGCTGGAAGACTCAGTGGCCACAGGTGAGCCTCCTCCAGGGCCCAGTAACCCTTCGGCCTCTCCTGATCTGCAGAGGCTTAGGGCAGAGAGGCGAAGGGAACTGGTTGCCCCCAGGAGGAGTGCTCGCCTTAAGGCCAGAGTAGGCGGGGCTCCTGGGGGTCGGGACCGCCCCTGACCTTAGAAGAGGATAAAAGCCCACTCATCCCGGCCCCAGGTTGCGGGGGGCAACGTCGTTGTTGGCTTCGGACCTTCCTGTGATCCTGATCCCTGCTCGGCCTCCTGTTCCTGACTAACCGGTACTCCTGTTCCCTGCTCGGCTTCCTGTTCCTGACTATCCAGTACTCCTGTTCCCTGCTCGGCCTCCTGTTCCCGACCATCCGGTGTTCCTGTTACCTGCTCAGCCTTCTGTTCCAGCGTTCCTGTTCCCTGCCCGTCTCTCTGCATCGGACCTCGCCCCGCTTCGTGTGGACTCTGCTACACTCACGGTACCTTACCCCGGGACCAGCACAGTTTGCTCCCGCCACACCCGCACTCCCCCTTCGTAGGGGTGCGTTCGGGAAGAGCCAGAGGCCATGGAGGACCAGGCGGCTGCACTGGTGACTTTGGCCCAGGAGAACCAGGCCTTGACCCACACCGTGCAGCAGCTCAGTGACGCGGTCGTGGCACTTCAGCAACGCTTAGAAGCCCTACCGGCTCCTGAGGCCGACGCCCCGGCTCCTGGCAAGTACCCAGTGGCTTTGCCTGAGAAATTTGATGGAGCCCCGGCCAGCTTTCCTATGTTCCTGGCCCAGGCCAAGTTATATATCCAGGGGCGAGCCCGGAACTTTCCTGACGACCGCACCAAGGTGCACTTTTTGATTAGTTTGTTAAAGGACCAGGTGGCCAAGTGGGCGTTGCCGCTACTCAGGCAAGACTCCCCCTTGCTAGCAGACTATACGGGATTTTGCAATCGTTTGGAGGCCGCGTTCGGCAACCCCCAGAAAGGGAGTCAAGTCAACCGGGCGATTCGGCGTTTGAAACAGGGCAAGTCCACGGTGGCCGCATATACCACGGAGTTTCGGCTGTTGGCACAGGACTTGACCTGGAATGATTCGGCACTGCGGGACCAGTATCTCGAAGGGCTTTCGGACGAGGTACTGGACCAGTTGGCCACAATGGAACGCCCCACCACGCTAGACACTCTCATTCAACGGAGTCTACAAATAGACGACCGGTTGGAGGATCGTCGTCAGGCTCGGGACCGCCGGCACCTCCAGTTCTTGGCCCCAGTGTCAACCAGCAGCCCCACGGGCCCAGCTAAGTCATTGGAGGAACCTATGCAGCTTGGGGCAGTGCGGCCACGCCTCTCCCCCGCAGAGAAGTCGCGGCGTCGGGAGGGGAATCTTTGTCTCTATTGTGGCGGAAGCGGACACTATGCAAGGTCCTGTCCTGAGAAACGCCAGCCGCAGGGAAACCACCAAACCCCAGTAGCTGATGGCCCTGGCTACCGGGGGTCCCAAACAGCACAGAATGGGGCCGCACCAATTGAATTACAACACCTTATGGTTCCGGTACATCTATACCCTCCAGGAGGGCCATGGATTCTTACCCATGCGCTGGTGGATTCGGGCGCAACCCGCTCTTATATGGACGCTGCTTTTGCTGCCCAGCATCGGGTGCCACTGCGGAACAAGCCAGAACCGGTGCAGGTGGAGGCAATCGACGGACGGCCCCTGCGTTCGGGTGCCGTCACTCAGGAGACCTAGCCCCTGGTCCTGTGCCTCCAGCAGCACCGTGAGATGCGAACTCTGGATATTGCCTCCATGCCCCGGTTCCCCCTGGTGCTTGGGATGGACTGGCTGGAGGCTCACAATGTGCGGATTGACTGGGTCAAACGGACTGTACACTTCCCAGACCCCAGTTCTCCGGCTGAGACTGAGATGCTAGCGGCTGCGCCCACTGAGGAGGTTGCTGCAACGCTCCCCGCTGAATACCGGGACTATCACGACGTGTTTGAGGAACGGGGGGCAGACCAGCTGCCGCCGCATCGGTCCTTTGACTGTGGCATAGACCTCCAGCCCGGAGCGCCTCTACCGGTGAGTCGCTTATACTCGTTAACCGAGCCAGAGCGCGAGGCTTTACAGGACTTCTTGCGCAAGAACCTGGAGCGTGGGTTCATTAGGCCTTCTACCTCGCCCACTGCTGCGCCAGTGCTCTTTGTTAAAAAGAAATGTGGGGAGCTCCGCCTTTGCCATGATTACCGGGCCCTGAACAAAATCACCATCCCGGACCGGTACCCTTTGCCCCTTATTTCGGAGTTACTGGAGCGGGTGCAAGGGGCGCAGGTGTTCACCAAGCTAGACCTCCGGGGTGCCTACAATTTGATTCGGATCCGCGCCGGGGATGAGTGGAAGACCGCATTTGGGACCCGGTACGGTCAGTTCGAATACCTGGTTATGCCCTTTGGTTTGTGCAACGCGCCTGCTGTGTTCCAACGGTACATCAACCACGTGTTCCAGGACTTGCTAGACAAGTATGTGGTGGTGTACTTGGATGACATTCTGGTTTACTCCCGTGACCCGGCGTGCCACGAAGGCCATGTCCGGACCGTGCTGCAGCGCTTGCGCGAGCATCGTTTGTATGCGAAGCTCAGCAAGTGCGAGTTTCATCAGCGGTCAGTGGACTTCCTGGGTCACCGACTCTCACCAGGTGGGGTGCAGATGGATCCTGGGAAGGTGGCAGCGGTTCGAGAATGGGCGGCACCTCGGAACCGCAAGGACCTACAGCGTTTCCTGGGGTTCGCCAACTATTACCGAACCTTCATTGCGGACTATGCTCACCGCACCACCCCGTTGACCCGACTACTGCGCCCCAAGACGCCGTTTTCCTGGGACAAGGAGGCGGAGGAGGCGTTTCAAGGGTTGAAGGCCTGTTTCCAGAGAGTGCCAATCTTGCAACATCCGGATCCTTCTCGACCCTTTGTGGTAGAGACTGACGCCTCCAGTACGGCTCTCGGTGCCGTCTTGTTTCAGCAGCACGGACCGGAAGCGCCACTTTTACCCTGCGCCTTCTATTCCCGCCAGCTCCTCCCAGCGGAGCGTAACTATACTGTGTGGGAGCGGGAACTACTGGCCATCAAGGTAGCCTTTGAGGTCTGGCGCCACCATCTTGAGGGGGCACGACATCCGGTGGAGGTGAGAACCGACCACCGGAACCTGGAGTACCTCCAGACCACCCGCAAGCTGAACCAGAGACAGATCCGGTGGGCGTTGTTCTTTTCCCGGTTCCAGTTTCGGATCCGCTACATCCCTAGCTCTCAGAATCAGAAGGCGGATGCTCTGTCCCGGAAACCTGAAGACAACACAGACACGGTACAGCAAGCAGAACCCACCACGATTCTACCTTCGGCTGCATTCCTGGCCACCCAGGAGGCGCAGCCACTGCAGGTTCGGGTGCGGGAACAGCAGCGGGTCGACGCTTGGGCCCAGGATCGTCTCCGGGAGCTGGCTGAAGGGTCCAGTCCACAATATCCGGGGCTGGTCCTGCATCAGGGCCTGCTGCTGCACCACGGTCGTCTGTACGTCCCGCCAGGGCCACTACGGCTGGAGGTTCTCCGGATGGCCCATGATGCCCCAGCAGCGGGGCACTTTGGACGGTATCGGACCACCCATTTGGTCAGTCGGGAGTTTTGGTGGCCCCGCCTGAAGGCTGACGTGGCTCGTTACGTTGCTGGTTGTGATGTCTGCCGTCGCGCCAAGGGTCCTACCGGGCGACCCCCCGGCCTACTTCAGCCATTGCCAGTTCCACCGCGCCCTTGGCACACGGTTTCGTTGGACTTTATAGTGGAATTACCCTCGTCTCGTGGCTGTACCTGCCTTCTGGTTTTCTCCGACCATTTCACCAAGATGGTACACTGCGCTCCCTGTCCATCTGTACCCACAGCCAAGGAAACTGCGCAGCTGTACCTTCAGCATGTCTTCCGCCTGCATGGACTACCTGAGCGCGTGGTGTCCGACCGGGGCGTTCAGTTCACATCCCGGTTCTGGCGAGCATTACACCAGACCCTCGGGACAGAGGTCTGTCTCTCGTCAGCCTACCACCCACAGACCGATGGCCAGACGGAACGGGCGAACGCGGTGCTAGAGCAGTACCTTCGGTGTTACTGCAGCTACCAGCAGGATGACTGGGTCGACCACCTGGCATTGGCGGAGTTCGCCTATAACAACGCGGTGAATGCGTCCACCCAGCAGACCCCGTTCCAGGCCAGCTATGGTTATCATCCACGGCTGTTTCCAGAGGTGCTGCCGGCATCCGCGGTCCCGGCAGTGACGGAGTGGCTTCAAGAGCTCCAGTCCCAGCAACAGCTTTTGGTGGAGCAACTGCACCAGGCCAAGGAAGCGTACAAAGCCCAGGCCGACCGCCACCGCCAGGTGGGGCCGGAACTTCGCGTCGGTGACCTGGTTTGGCTCTCCACTCGCCATCTCCACCCTTCTCGACCTTCGCGGAAGCTGGACGCCCGGTTCACCGGCCCGTTCCCTATCGTGAACCAGGTCTCGCCTGTGGCATTCCATCTCCGGTTGCCAGCACACCTGAAGGTTCACCCGGTATTCCACAGGTCCCTTCTGAGTCCGGTGGCCCCACCCGACGAGTTCCACCCGAACCGTCCCCGACCGCAGCCAGTTTTGGTGCAGGGAGAGCCTGAGTACGAGGTGGAACGCATTCTGGACTCCCGATACCGCAGGGGAAGGCTGCAGTATCTCATTGACTGGAAGGGATATGGGCCAGAGGACCGTTCCTGGGAACCAGCGGCCAACGTCCACGTGCCTGCCTGCATCCGAGAGTTTCATGCGGCGTACCCCAGCAAGCCGGGTCCGGACCCTCAAGTGAGGGGGGGGCCTGGGAGGGGGGATGGTGTGATGGCCTGGGATTCCGAGTCTGAGAGCGATCCGGAGGAATCCCAGCCGGCACAGGAGTCCCCGCCTCCAGGGCCGGCTGAACTGGGGCAAGGCCTAGATGCTGAGGAAACTCAAGAGCAGGCACCAGGTGAAGCCATTCTGGCCCCAGAGGTGCTGGAACACTCAGTGGCCACAGGTGAGCCTCCTCCAGGGCCCAGTAACCCTTCGGCCTCTCCTGATCTGCAGAGGCTTAGGGCAGAGAGGCGAAGGGAACTGGTTGCCCCCAGGAGGAGTGCTCGCCTTAAGGCCAGAGTAGGCGGGGCTCCTGGGGGTCGGGACCGCCCCTGACCTTAGAAGAGGATAAAAGCCCACTCATCCCGGCCCCAGGTTGCGGGAGCAACGTCGTTGTTGGCTTCGGACCTTCCTGTGATCCTGATCCCTGCTCGGCCTCCTGTTCCTGACTAACCGGTACTCCTGTTCCCTGCTCGGCTTCCTGTTCCTGACTATCCAGTACTCCTGTTCCCTGCTCGGCCTCCTGTTCCCGACCATCCGGTGTTCCTGTTACCTGCTCAGCCTTCTGTTCCAGCGTTCCTGTTCCCCGCCCGTCTCTCTGCATCGGACCTCGCCCCGCTTCGTGTGGACTCTGCTACACTCACGGTACCTTACCCCGGGACCAGCACACGGGCCTTCTCTGCAGTGGCTCCCTGTCTGTGGAATGCTCTCCCCAGGGAAGTTCACCTGGCACCTTCATTATACACCTTTAGGCGCCAGGCAAAAATGTTCCTTTTTAACCAGGCCTTTGGTTGACCTGAATGACATCCTATGCCCTTTTAAAATGTGGCTTTTTGGGGAGGGGGTGTTATTGGGTTACTTATTTTGATTTTATATATTGTGATCTTTTCTGTGAACTGCCCTGAGGCCAGCAGGTACAGGGGGTATCAGGGCCAGATTTAGGTTTGATGAGGCCCTAAGCTCCAGAAGGTAATGGGGCCCTTTATATGTCCAGCTGTCCTTTGTCAACAACAAATTGTCACTGTTTTTTATGTTGAACATATGCTATATGGTAATTTATGGACCTAATAGGTATCTAAAGCCAATTGCCACTGTTGCTGTATGTAGCTTTTATTTTTTTTATTTTTTTTAACTTATATTTTGGAAATGTACATCCAGGTTGTTGTTTTTTCTTTAATTTTTTTAGCTTATACGTAAATCCGGCACTGGGCGGTATATAAATTCAATCAATACAATAAAATAAAATAAAAACCAAAGACAACCAAGGTCACCCAGCAGCTGCATGTGGAGGAGCGGAGACGCGAACCCGGTTCCCCAGATTACGAGTCCACCTCTCTTAACCACTACACTACACAATCCGTCCTGAAACCTTTGCAGGGAAAAAGGTGCATGACCTGACCCTACATCCTCATGAATGCACAATAAAAAGGCCCCAGATTGAGGAAGGTTTCTCAATACTAAAACTGTCAGACTTTTCAGATCTTGCATATGACCCAACAAAGCAGGGCAATCCCAATCCCAAAACAGAGAGGTAAGTATTGCGGCCACCAAGTACGTACAGTGGCCTGTCACCATAGCCAAAGATTCACAGAGAACAGAACCTAAATTGATGGGTGAAGGATCTCTCGCTGGCAGGATATAAATTATTCCGGACACTTCCACTGTGTGTCTCTGCACCTGCACTGAGCAGACCAGTTTCCCTACATCTAAGTAGATTTCGCTTACGAGAGCACACACAGTTTACAGACTAGTCAGAGAGAGAAATGGAAAACATTTCTAAGCACCGGCATCTCAAAAGTATGTGCAGGGATCAAGCAAATGAACGTGAGGGAGGGAAACAGCATGGAACATATCTATAATCTGTTCTGCCCAGACCAGTGAGCATGTCTGTTCTAACAGCCAGTGAATATATTAGCAGAAACAGAAATTTAATGGAAGAACGATACAGAAATAAGAATTAATCTGGAACATATTCCCAGTTCTTTAAAAAAAAATCAAGAGTCTTGTGGCATCCCAAAGATTAACAAATGTTATTACAGCATAAGCGTTCATGGACTAGAGTTTGTCCACAAAAGCTTACACTATAATAACATTTGTTAGCCTTTAAGGTGCCACAGGGTTCGTTGTTATCTTCGCTGCAACAATATACCATGGCTATTGCTCTGGAAACCATTCCCAGTATTTTACTCTCTTAAAAAAATCATTTGAAGATGTTCTGATTAATTTCTTTTTAGAAAGAAAAAACACCTCCCCTCCCCTCTGCTCAGACAAGTATATGCAGAGCATTCAAAAAATCCATTATTAAAAACCAACATTGTTTATACCCCTTAAACTCAAAATAATGGCTGTCAGTAACCTTGAATAATCTAGAGAGAGCTGCTTGCTTAGGCTACTGGTTTGGCGCTGTTGGAGGTTCTTAATCTCTTTTTCCTATTATATGGGATCAAACTGCAAAAGAACAGGAGCTATCCAGTTCTCAAGGACAATCATCTTAACCCCACATCTTAAGTACATAAAAGGAACCCATTAGCATCTTAAAATTATTAGATTTTTTTAAAAAGAAACAAAGAAAAGCAGAGCTCCACTCCCTCCCCCAACACCCACAAACACCTCGATCTCCTATGGAGGTGTGTTCAGCTTACAGAATTTCAGGCTCAGCCATTCTTATCTGCTTTTAGTATTCTTCAATAAAGTCCCTGACCCTTTGGATAAGGGATGTAAACCAACCAGATCCTGTCTGCTGTGGTTTGGCTAAAGCTAAAGGCAGCCTTTCTAGGGTTAAAAGTCTTCCCTCCACTTGTTGGTGGTTTTAGGTTTGAAAAGATGGCTCCCATTGGCTGATTTAAATTGTTAAGTCTGAGAAGGGAGTGGCAGCTAATAGCGCAGACAGGTCTGGAACATGACAGCTTCCACTTTTCCCAGGCACACCCCACCACCACCAACCCCCCCCCACACACACACACTTCTACATAAATACTCTTGTTACATGAAGGGGACGTTCACCTGGACCCTGCTCCTTTACTAGAAGTGGAACTGGGGTCTTACCTTGAAGATCGGCTCCTGCCCTGTGTGCTTCTGCTCTTCAGCTTAGTTCCTGCCCATCTCTGACTGCAGGCTGCTGCTTGTCTCAGGAGGAGGGAAACATCCCTCGCTTCAGGCAAAAATTCCCCACAATTCCATCTCTTGAGCTTCAGAAAGATTCTGGTTGCGCATTACACATGCACAGAAATACATCCTCCTCGCAGCTGCTTCCTCACCGACACTCTCCTTGTGCCAGCTTGCCAGCTGCTGTGAAGGAGCAGATATGAAAATGCCAAACGCCCCCCCCCCTGCCCAGGCAGGTGTTGAAAAAGCGGGACTCACAAGGAAGCCTCTTCCTTATACGCTTTGGAAAGAATCAGGCCAGAGTTATACTTCGGTTTTTGCTACGATGACCGGCTCATACCCAACACACCTCACAAGCAATTTTTAAAAATCTTACTTAGGCATGATATTGCGGCAAATCAGAGAATTGTAGAGTTGGAAGGGACCTAAAGGGTCATCTGGTCCAAGTCTCCGCTGTGCAGGATCACAACTGAAGAATCCCTGACAGCTTGACACCCAACCTCTGTTTAAAAACCTCCAATGAAGGCAAGTCCACGCCCCCAATTCCAGTTTTGAGCCAATCCTGTAATCTCAGCAGAGAGAAGATTGGATTAGATCCTGAAAGAGAATTTGTATTCCAGGTTAAGATTTTTATTAAAGCTTTTCTTGAAACAATAAGATACAGTGGTACCTCTGGTTACGTACGGTACTTAATTCGTTCCGGAGGTCCGTTCTTAACCTGAAACTGTTCTTAACCTGAAGCACCACTTTAGCTAATGGGGCCTCCCGCTGCCGCCGTGCCGCTGGAGCACGATTTCTGTTCTCATGCTGAAGCAAAATTTTTAAGCTTCAGAAAGTTCAACTAGAATACAGAGTCCTCTCTTAAAGGTAGTTCTTAACCCTTACCACCCACAGAAGGTAGTAATCCCTCCCATTTCCCACCTGGGATCTTTGCTTTCTCCTCCCAGCCTCTCACCCTGAACATGTATTCTGGAAATAAGACGAAAGGGACAGTTCGTGTTGTGCAGCCACTACTACTTTTACAACTGAATCTCGACAGGGCAAAGTTGGTGGTTTGCAGACCACCCTGAGTTGAAACAATAAGTACAATTCCTCCAGGTCTCCAAAACTGGAAACAAGAGGGTCATCTGCCAAACAAATTTCAAACGTCAACAACATTGCAAAGGGATTGCTGCCATGAGCAAACAACCCGTGTGGCTTGTGACCCAAGATAAGAGGAAGGCTTATCACACCGAAATGCTCCTGTGCACTTTTCCATCTAGCAAGGGACAAAATCCTCCCGGGCAGGGACCCGTGTCACATCTGTATTGTCACTAAATAAATAGGGTGGTGATGATGATAACAGTCAACTGTCACGTAGCTCTTTCACACCAGTTCTCCTCAGCAAGGCTGTCTTCAGCATTTCCATATCTGAAGGAAAGTGTCTGGTGGCAATCCTCCCCTCCTCCTTTGACTGGTATACGCAGATTTTGAGATTAGAGACAGGAAAAAAATCACACCCCTCCTTGGAATCTCCTGCCTGAAGCAACTCCTTCAACTTGTTTCATGGCAAAGCCTGCCCTGCAATTCTTAGATTGGCAGATGACCTCGAGGAGGAGTCTGCACCTCTGAGGCTGTGTACCTTTAAGGTATATTTGAAGCACATTCTTTCCCTCAAGGAATTCTGGGTACTGTACTTCACCCTTCACAGAGTTACAATCCTCAGCAACTCTTAGCAAAATTGTTTTTGGGGGGATGTGCTTCAATTGTGCTTTAAATGTATAGTGTTTACACAGCTAATTCAAATTCAGATAACAAATCTAAAGGAGAAAGAAGAGTTTCAAAAGATAGCGCTTCTTATTTGGAGTCTGAGAAGCCAGCCACATCTCACACAGTCACAGCTGATGCTGCGATACATTTCATAAGACTATTTCTGTCATAGTATTGCCTTCTGACAAGATCCAAGTTCTCAGCAAGGCCCCAGGTAAAACAGGAAACTAAAAAATAAAATAAAAGCCTTGCATCAGAATAATTTCCTCCCCCATTCAAGTTAAAACCAATAGAACTGCCAAAGAAGTATTTCCTCTTTTTCCGGCCTCCTCCCCAGGTATATTTACAACAAAGACAGTTTAGCAATCTGTCAGACACTTTGTACTTTTCTGGAAGAAATTCAGAAGGGAAAACTGGGTTTTCCATTTGATATCCTCACCTGTGTTCCCGCAAGTACATATTCTCATGAGCAGTAAGAAACTATAAATAAGGCCCTATGCACATTGTACAGTGGTACCTTGGGTTACATGCGCTTCAGGTTACATACACTTCAGGTTACAGACTCCGCTAACCCAGAAATAGTACCTCGGGTTAAGAACTTTGCTTCAGGATGAGAACAGAAATCACGCAGTGGTGGCGCGGCAGCAGCGGGAGGCCCCATTAGCTAAAGTGGTGCTTCAGGTTAAGAACAGTTTCAGGTTAAGAACAGACCTCTGGGATGAATTAAGTACGTAACCAGAGGTACCACTGTAATGTCTGCTGCTAAGCATGCAGTTAGACAAAACTTAGATAGCAATTCTGTAAACATCAGCACTTCATAATAAGTTCAAGTAATGAAGAACTAAGTGCAAATTCTAAGAGAAGGACACTGCCAGACATAAGCAACGTTGCTCGTGAAATACTTTTACCTGGGCTAGCAAGCATGTCCTGCATTTCTCTGAGTGGAACAGTACAGCACATTCATCTGGGTCTGAAGGGGGGGGGGTGAACGGCGGGTCCAAAACTTAAGAGATGAAGAAGTGCAGGAAGCGGAGCGAAAGAAATAACTCCTGAGTGACTCAGCCTTGAGTCTTCTGCTTAGTCACCTGTACATCTTCTCTCCAGCTCACCAGAGTCAGCGCAGGTGCCCTGCCAATGCCCACCCACTTCTTCGTTTTGACAAGGTTAGTTATTAAAAAGAGAGGGGGGAGAAACGAAGAGGGTTTGAGAGATCGGGGAAAGATGAATTTTAAAAAGCTGCAATAATAGAAGCAACCTTTCCAGAGCTGACAGCAGCCCATTTTGCCAGGGCTCCTCCCACACCCCAAGCCCCCGCAGTTTTATTTCTCAATTAAATCATGAATCAACTCGTTCGCTTGAGAGCATTGCATTTCCTAAATGTTGCCTGGTAATTTTGACCTCGTAGGAAGTTGCCATGGGGAAGAGGATGATGTCATTCGCAGGAAAAGCACAGAATTTACACATACAACAGGAACAGAGCTATTTATAAAAGAGCCTACTTCTCCATTCCCCCCCTTCCCCGCCCTGAATCCCCGCACCTCTTTCAGTGCGGGTGTCAGGGGGGAACGGGCAGGCAGAGGTTCTTGACAGCCATGTCTCAGAAATGAACTTTGCTAACCTGTCAAGAAATGCTCCAAGTCCCTGAAACGCTGTCAGGTTTCAGGCATAATTCATTGCATACAGCTGGCTTTTTAGCTCTTCCGCTCAGAGGTGATTTCCAGCGAATCCCTAAATAGAGGTCAGGTGGTAACTTGGCATACAGACACCAGCAGAGCATTCAGAATTACTTATTTATTTGCCACCAGTTAAATCTGTGCTCCTTGGGAGTGGTATTCTCAAGGTGAAGTCCAGAGACCTTGGGTGCTTCAAGACCGTTGCTGTTTTCAGGTGGGATTCAATCACATTTGGGCAAATTTATGTTGCCCGGTTAAAGCTGATTTGGAGGTCCTGTACAACCAAGATCAAACCTATCCATTCTGAAGGAAATCAGCCCTGAGTGCTCACTGGAAGGACAGATTGTGAAGCTGAGGCTCCAATACTTTGGCCACCTCATGAGAAGAGAAGACTCCTGGAAAAGACCCTGATGCTGGGAAAGATGGAGGGCACAGGGAGAAGGGGACGACAGAGGACGAGATGGTTGGATAGTGTTCTCAAAGCTACCAGCATGAGTTTGACCAAACTGCAGGAGACAGTGGAAGACAAGAGTGCCTGGCGTGCTCTGGTCCATGGGGTCACGAAGAGTCGGACACGACTAACGACTAAACAACAAGTACAACCAAGGCACTTCCCTAAAACTTCAGGGGGTTTTGATAGGAAAGGGATGGGCAATGGAACATGTCAGACAATACATGCCTGACTATACAATTCAACTCCAGGTGATGTGGCCAGGAAAAATTCCGGCTGAGACAAACAAGAGCTTCTCCTAGTTGCTGATTACTGTTTACAATAAAGGGCTTCCTCTCATGGATAGATCGCATAATGCATTTCCTGAACATCCTGAATGATATGTTGCCAGGAGTAGTAAAGCCAAACGATATTGTTTCTATAGAGTACTTACATTATGATGGTTACTCGGTACAAGCAATGATCACCTTTCAAGATCAAAACTTGGTCAAACTTATCCACAGATCAAAGGGACACGGGTGGCGCTGTGGGTTAAACCACAGAGCCTAGGACTTGCCAATCAGAAGGCTGGCAGTTCGAATCTCCGCAATGGGGTGAGCTCCCATTGCTCGGTCCCTGCTCCTGCCAACCTAGTAGTTCAAAAGCACGAAGTGCAAGTAGATAAATAGGTACCGCTCCGGCGGGAAGGTAAACAGCGTTTCCGTGCACTGCTCTGGTTTTCCAGAAGCGGCTTAGTCATGCTGGCCACATGACCCAGAAGCTGTACACCGGCTCCCTCGGCCAATAAAGCGAGATGAGCGCCACAACCCCAGAGTCGACCACAACTGGACCTAATGATCAGGGGTCCCTTTACCCTTTACCTTTTTATCCACAGATCAAGACATCTATTCTTAAAGGAAAGGATAGCAATATATAAGAGGACCAAGGAAAATCCAAAAAGGAGAACCGACCACAAAAGGTCTGGTCTGATCATCATAAACTAAGGCCACTAAGGCCTCTTCTGTCGACATTCCTCTTGGTTTTGAGTGTACTGATGCAAAGGCAGCAGAAGAAGAAGCAGGGGGGCTGATGTTGAATCTCTCCTGGGTTGTTGCCAAGCCCTCCCAGACCTTAATGTTTTGTCAGCAGTTGACTGGTCTGTTTTTCCCTTTCCATTTGCCATAGCACTTAAAAGATTCAAGGTCAGTCCCAGAGTCTCACAGTTTTTTATCTTGCAGCTGGAAATTCCCCTAGCCCAGCTCTTGTAAAGCAACCAGTTTCAAAGGCTTCCACTAGGGGGAAACAGTTTCTATTTATAATAGTCAATAATGTCCTCTTTTGAACACAATTCAAACACTCCAAAGTTAGTTTCAATTTTCAGTTACTTTTACTCCTTTTTAAAAGCAGCCGGAGAAACAATGTATTTCTCTTATTTAGCTAGCTGTCAATGAACGTTCTAAACGCTTTCAATGAACATTCCACAAGACGTCAGTCCTGCTAGCAGCCCGTTTCCAGGATCAGAGCGGCGGTATTTTAGCTCTCTTCGCTCTCTCCCACAGGCATACTCAGTCCGCAACTCCCCCCCCTCTTCTCCTGCCTCCAAGGGGGGGTTTAATGTTCTTTGCCGATGGAAATTTAGTCTTTTACAAAAGGCTTTCCAAGACTCCAGCTTGCAGCCTCATTGCCTCAGTCTATTTACAAAAGGGGAAGGCGGACGTCCTGTATTTGAACCTCCCCGTTACGATGCCAAATTAAACGTTTAAAAATCCAATTCTTCCGCTTCAGCTCTACTGATGGGTAATTACTTTAAAGTCAAATTGTCCACAGGAAAAGGTCAGCGCTCTCTGGCAACAGCTATGCGGCTTCGCTCTGTGGAAGAAGCAGACGATTTGAAGCACCGCGCCGCTCACCCCACGTCGCTCCGGACCCCCGAAACCGGGTTTCCCCGCGAGTAGGGGAGGTGCAAAAGGTGCCCGCCGAATCCCACGTTCACAGGCTTCTCCCACCTGTGATTTTTTGCGGGTCTCCGCCTTCGCCGTGGCAGCCAGACCCAGATTCCCACGGAGCAAATTCCTCCCGATCAGAGGAATTCCGCCATTACCGGAGGCACCTCCCCGGAAGTCATAAACAAGAGACCCCAAAATGTTAAAAAGGCTGTGTGAACTGTTGGCAGAACTCCGTATAAGCATCTTAAATCTTGATTTTCAACTCTCAGAGAAGGTGTACCTTCTATTGTCATGCCTCTTTAAAATCCACCACGCCAGTTATGGCCAGAGATATTAGCTGCAAGAACAGGAACAAATCACTCACTTTCATAATCTTCCTGGTTTAAGGTGTTTTGCTGACACTTGCTTTCAATGACTGAAAACATTGTTCAAACGTTATCTGCCTATTTCACAGGAAAATCCTCTGTAAATATATTAGAAACACGTTACGGCTTATTGCACAAGATGTACTTGAAAAATGGCTTGTGACATTTTGCTGGGTGTCCAATGTTAATCTGTTTTAAGCTATCCTCATATAGCCTAGTCCTTGCTGTACTTGCATTTATTTAGCAAATTTCATAACCTGGCCTTCAGTTCTTAAGAACTCCAGGGGGACTTAACAAGAAAACAAATGAAATCAAATACAAAAGCAGCAAAGGCAATGCAATAATACTGAAACAGTGAAGTAACAAAATCACATTAAAAGCAAATTCCATAAGTTTGGACAAATGAAAAGGTCTTTGCCTGATGCCATAAAGACTTTTAAGACTTAGTGCTAGGCAACCTAACCTGGGGAGATAATTTAAGATGGGGCGGACATGTCCAAAAAGACCCTGTCCCTAGACACCATTCTCTTACCTCAACACAGCCCCCTATCCTTGCAGGAAGATAGGGAGGGGGTCTGAAATATCTTTCCTCCCAACTCCAAAAACCTCCAAAGATTCACATGCCTTCTGCATCAGGGAATATTCTGGTGCTAGCTAGTTGGTAAGGGTTAGGAGTTTGAAGGGGGCTATCCTAACAAAGATTTAGAACTTTGCTATGCTCTGCCTACACAGCTGGAAGAAGAAATAAAAGAAGAGTTTGGATTTGATATCCCGCTTTATCACTCCCCTTCATGAGTCTCAAAGCAGCTAACAATCTCCTTTTCCTTCCTCCCCCACAACAAAAACACTCTGTGAGGTGAGTGGGGCTGAGAGACTTCAAGAAGTGTGACTAGCCCAAGGTCACCCAGCAGCTGCATGTGGAGGAGTGGGGAAGCGAACCCGGTTCCCCAGATTACGAGTCTACCGCTCTTAACCACTACACCACACTGGCTCTCTGGAGGCACCAATGTTTCTGAACACCAGTTGCTAGAAACCACAGGAGGGGAGAGTGCCCTTGGCTCACATCCTCCTTGTGGGTTTTTCACAGGCATCTGGTTGGATACTGTGAGAACAAGATGGTGGACTAGATGGGCCGCTGGCCTGATGTCTCAGGCTCTTCTTAGGATGAGATTACACTGCGGCAGTGCACCCATGCGCTTTCCTTGTGGGTGCATATACAGAACAATAGAGCACTTGCCCACAAACAGGTAAGTGCATAGAAAATTAGTTTAATGTGTGAAAAATGTAATGCTGAGTCCAAAGAGAAAATGTAGACAATTCTTGCTTGTCAAGTTTGTATTTCAGCCAGTATGAACTTTCTTATAACCCACCAAGGTGATAGGTCACTCATACGCTTGCAGTTTTAGTGCCACAGCACAGCCACAGAAAAAGCCAAACTGATAATTTGCCCTGCACTCACAATGGAATGATAGCAAATAATACCAGATGTAGATAAGTTAGTTCCCCAGTCCCCTTGCTGATTAACCATCTATATGCATAATTTCAATTTAACATATTCAAAGTGATAAGCACCCAGAAATATTATTCAGCCTGCAACTGCCCAAGCAGAAAAAGATGACTTCCTCTCTGACCTTCTGAATCTCACCTCAGTGACTCCACCTGCTACAGGACGGATCCATTTAGTTCATGAACCTGATTTATTGCTTCAGATCCCGTCTCATAGCATTTACAAGCCTACAAAAAGAAAATCCACAGAGCCATGAAAGTGACAGCACTGATGTACATACCTTAGGCATTCAGAGTATTTTCCACACTTCTGATTTAACTCTTCCTTCTTCTGAGAGGCCCAAGGGTGACTCCAGTTTATCTGTTTGTTTGTTTTGCATTTATATCCCACCTTTTTCTTCAAAGAGCTCAAGGTGGCATAGGTGGTTCTCTCCCTCATTTAATCCCCACAACAACCCTGTGAGGTAGGCTAGGCAGCGACTGGCCCAAGGTCGCCCAGTGAGCTTCATGACCGAGTGAGGATTTGAATCCTGGTCTTTGAGGTCCTGCAGTTTGAAAGCATGTCAAAATGCAAGTAGGTAAATAGGTACCGCTCTGGCGGGAAGGTAAACAGCGTTTCCGTGCACTGCTCTGGTTCGCCAGAAGCGGCTTAGTCATGCTGGCCACATGACCCAGTAGCTGTACGCCAGCTTCCTCAGCCAGTAAAGCGAGATGAGCGCCACAACCCCAGAGTCGTCCGCGACTTGACCTAACCTTTACCAACAATCTACTGCACCACAGAGACTCTCACTGGGTAATAAGGGAAAATCTTCCCGACACCCCAGATGCTCCCCAAGTGCTTGGGGAATTAAGAAATAATTCATTTTAAGAAAGTTTTAGAAGCTGAACTGAAAGGTGAAATGAGAGCAGGGCCTTTGAAATGGCCTACTAATAGTCAGCACCTAGACATCAGACTGAGGAGGTAGACCGGTCACATGATGCCCACAAAGGTGAGGTGCACAATATACATCTGGTTCAGTTACTCTATTTATTTATAAGTTTGTGTAGGTAAAGATAAAGGGACCCCTGACCATTAGGTCCAGTCGTGGCTGACTCTGGGGTTGCGGCGCTCAACTTGCTTTATTGGCCGAGGGAGCCAGCGTACAGCTTCCGGGTCATGTGGCCAGCATGACTAAGCCGCTTCTGGCGAACCAGAGCAGCGCACGGAAACGCCGTTTACCTTCCCGCCAGAGCGGTACCTATTTATCTACTTGCACTTTGACGTGCTTTCGAACTGCTAGGTTGGCAGGAGCAGGGACCGAGCAACGGGAGCTCACCCCATCGCGGGGATTCGAACTGCCGACCTTCTGATCGGCAAGTCCTAGGCTCTGTGGTTTAACCCACAGCGCCACCCGCGTCCCTTTTGCATAGGCACCTATAAATTAACTTATAAATTATAAATTGTGCCTTTTGCATAGGCACCTATAAATTAACTTATAAATTATAAATTGTGCCTTTTGCATAGGCACCTATAAATTAACACAGCTCTTTTGTCCTTTGCAGGGATGTGACACACTTCCTCTTTTTTTTTTGGGGTGATGCAGAAGTGGCCAGCCTCCTCCAGTCCAATCTTGGCACAAGGCATTCAGCACTTGGCAAAGGATGCTCAAGGGCGAGAGGGAAGGCGGATAGGCAGGAGTCCTTCCACAGAGCAGCATTTTCTAGCCACTGTTGTCAGTGCAGCCTGCTGTGAGACTGTGTTCTGTACCCTGCACTGTTCCACTCTCCTCAGTACTCACTGCCTAGGGCTAAATGATAGCCTAACTTTCAATAATGAACAACCTAGGTTAGGTAACTGGCTGAAAAAACAACAGCGCTGAACCTACTGAAAGCGTTAGTCCGTGCAGGCACCATTGGGGAATTTCCCCACCACGGCAGCATGCAGCACTGCACATCAAACATGAGAATTTCGCCAAAGGCTATTCTGGAATATTTATTATTAGGGAAATCAGATACAAGACTAGAGACAGATATAGAAATGTCAGGCTTTTTTACACAAGCAAGGACAGAGAAACCTTGTCGGGAGCTGTTTTTTTAAAGAAAAGATTTATAATTTGTGAGAGTTCGGCCATTAATAAAGAATTTTGAGAATTTCCACACATACTGGTGAGCATAAATTTAATTGTTTTAATTATGCTTATTTATGTTTAAGGCTACTTAAACTGTAAAATAACTATAAACAGATAGTGGTGAAATGTCTGCTTCCAGGCAGTATAATCCAGGACTTGTTTACTTTAAAATGTATGACTCATCTCCACTTAAAAAAACAGCCAATGGTTGCTGCATGAGAGCCACACAGTCTCATATGGGCCAATCTTCCTTTGAGGAAAGTTGTGCAGATACAGTGGTACCTCGGGTTAAGAACTTAATTTATTCTCAAGGTCCGTTCTTAACCTGAAACGGTTCTTAACCTGAGGTACCACTTCAGCTAATGGGGCCTCCCGCTGCCGACGCGTGATTTCTGTTCTCATCCTGAAGCAAAGTTCTTAACCCGAGGTACTATTTCTGTGTTAGCGGAGTCTGTAACCTGAAGCGTTGAAGCGTCTGTAACCTGAAGCCGAGGTACCACTGTATAAATTAACAAGTTGACAAAAGTTAAATGATATTTATTAAAATTAATATTGTTAGTGAAAAAGTTACAAGCCTTTGGCAGTTGTATATCTGAACACTGTTTGAATCAGTAGTACTTATTATTGGGGGCAGGGCTTCTGGCCCTCCAGATGTTGTTGGACCCTAGCTCCCATTGTTCCTGACCATTGGCCATGCTGTCAGGGCATGATGGGAACAAGAGTCCAATCACATCTGGAGAACTACAGGTTCCCCGCCCCAGACTTATGTACATGCCATAGGACTGCAGCTAAGGATTACAGTCCAGCAATTATGTCATATGGCTGTCTTGCTACAGTTCCATGAATTGACACTATACAGCTGAATAGCTTCCTCGTGGTGCCTAGCCAGTATTTCTCTTCTCCAGGGTGATTGCGACAAGCCAATGTTTGGAAATGTAGGTACCCTAGTTATGCTTACCGGCAAACTGAGATTGGCAGCATTGTGTGTAAGAGAGAGACCCATTATGTGTGTCAGCTGAGTGAGCCAAACACAAAGCTTTTGTGCAAGACCGGCTGCAGTACTATGCAAGAGATGCAGGTAAGGATACCATTTTGTTGTTTGTGTTGTAGCAGACACACACACACACACACACACACACACACCATTCCACATTCAGAATTTTGTTCATGAACCACCAGTCAGAAGAGCACCTCTTACTGAAGTGACACCTCAGGCTGTCACACTAACACCTTTGATGGATAGGCAGAACTTGGAAAGCCTGCAGGCCCATTAATAAACCTGTTTTCTTTAGCTACCTTCTGTAGTAAGGAATCTAATTCCCAAAATCTGATCAGCCTAATTTGCATGTTTGCTCATTAGGACTGGTTCAGCTGCAGGTCAGCCCAGAGTCTCAGAGATGAGCATTAATAAAGTTAATTCTTTATTCAAGGAAACAGAATACAAACAGGGAAACCTACAGCAGTTTCCATAACTGACAATCTATGCCTCCCACTTCCCTCTATTCCTCCTCTTCCTCAGCCGGATGTTTTCCAGGCAGCCTTAAACTCCATCGGGGAGGAGCTCCCTGTGCTCTTTGTTCTGCTACATGCAAGGCTCTCTGTGCCCCTGGAGACAAGGGAGGAGAGGAGTTTAATACACTAGGAACAGCAGGCTGCAGCCTCTGCCCCCTCTTCCTCCTCAGCTGCCTGTCCTGCGTCTGCCCTGCTTTCTGCCTCTGGTTCCTTTCTCTCTCTGAATCCTGTTGCTTGTTCAGCATCCAAGCATTCTGCTCCTGCCCCTTCATCCTCTGACCTGTCTTCAGTGTCCCACCACCACTGCCTTGGCTCTGATCCTTCCTCCTCTGAGGCTTCCCTAATGGGTTCTCCAGCTGGAGCCTCCCACCACTCCTCATCATCTAGCCAGTCCCTGACATCATGCAAACCACGCAGTGGGTCGGGAAGGGGTTATTTCCCATGATTTGCATAATATGCAAATGAGCAGTGTATGGCATCTTTGGGCAGCTGCTAGGGCCCCAATATTCTGGCAGGGCCCATTGTTGATGCCTTACTTGGCCTCATCTTGACTTTTTTTTCCCCTGGCCCAACATTCCACAAGCGCAAGGCAGCTGGATGTAGCCACCCTTTTAATTTTGCACAATGCTTCTGGCCTAACGGGGAAGTAGCAGGGCTGTTGAAGCCAGCCCCCCAAGACTGCTTGGAATGCTTCCTAAGGAAGAGACTGCAGCAGGTTTGCTCCTCCCTGGGATTTGTAGGTTAGGGTGCTGTGGCAGCTCAACTAAAGTTTGGCTTAGTGTATTTATCCCAGTCCAGGAACATGAGTAATCTCCTTGATCACAATCTGTAAACAGACCTTGGTCACAGATCATGGTTAATGAGAGACCTTCATCGTGATCCCAGGTCCGGACGACACACTAAGCCAAACTTGGTTTACCTGACACACTGCACTAAACTAAAAAGTCAGGGAAGGAGCGAAGTAGCTGCGATCTTCACCTAGGGGGCCAGCATGCTCCTGCTAGGGCTAAACCATGGTTTGCAAACAGAATGAATAACTGGTCTTTGTTTAGCATCAATAGCAGGTTTCCTCTTGGGACAAAGAGCAGCCACTAGCAGCTCAAGACTGTCAGGAGGGACAAAGGGTTAAAAACCCTTCTCGCCCTCCCCCAATAGGTACATCTCCCTCTTGCGGTTGCCTTCAGCTGATTAACATTCTGTGTCCTTTTAAATACGTTGAGGGGGGTTATTGTTTTGTCCTTGTACTTGTCTTCTATTATGTATCTTGTATTTTTATGCCGTGAACTGCCCTGAGCTCTTTGGTGGTATACAAATTTAATTAATAATAAGAAATCGTACAGAAAAAGCAAGCAGCCAACTGCTGATCAGGCAATTAAAACCATGTCTAGTCTGAGCCTGACATTGCTTTTCTTAATCTCACAACTGTCTAATAACAAAAACAAAAAACCTACACCCTTCAGTACTATTAACAAATGCTAGTCTGATATTGATGTAGTCTACATAGAGGTGTTACTTTACAGTCTTTCATAGATCAGATCAGAGGCATACTTAGCTGCTTGGGTGCCCGGTGTGGCTCACGTGTCCGGCAGCTGGGGGCGGGGCGAGCTGCCCATGGGGGGGGCATGGCAAGACAAGGCAGGGCACGCTGCATGGAGCCTCTCCACAGCCGCCCCCCCAGCTGTAGGGCAGCTGAGGCGGTGGGCAGACGCAAGCCCCGTGCTGCTTGAAAAAGCAGTGCCGAGCTTGCAGGCAGTCTGCCCACCACCTCCCCCTCAGGAGAGACACGTGGCTCAGGTACGCTGTAGACCCTGTGGTGTGGCACCCAGTGTCCCCCACCTCACCTCCTGCCAGTGGTGAAGGGAGGTGCGGTGGGTGCGGGAGTTATTAAAAAAAAAAAAAAGTGTCGTGAGCCCAATTTTTATTTATTTATTTTAAAAACACATATTTTTGCCATTTTGTCACCCCCCCCCCCTCAGTGATAACACTCGGGGCAACCCACACCCACCGCACCCCTCTTCCTACACCACTGGATCAGATATAGATCATTTCACTATACTGAGAATCATAATCTTACAGATCACACTCAGACAGGTTCTTAAGGTTTCCCACCTTCAGTTGTTACTTTTATCATCTTTTAATCTGAGCGTTTATTCACCAATTCATTCCTTTCACATCAAAGTATGTACTGTTATAATCTTGTGGGTGTTGCCTACAGTATGAACACAAAAGGAAAGCTAGTTGTGGTTGCTGTCATTTCACTGGGTGAACTCACACAGGGGTGTGGAGGGCCTAGGAACCCAGACAGAGCAAAAGCAACAGAGCAGGCTGGCGTCCGTGACCTCAACTGCAGCTCATGATTCCAGCAAAACTGAAGATACACAGAGACAGACCTTATCTGCACCTTATGTAACACACTTCGCTCTGCATTACAGCAGGTGCCAATGACTGTTTGTTTCTGGCATCTATTAGAAAGAGTTCTTTGCCCAGGTGTTTCCCAGTCATTGCTGCCAGGTGTGACTTCCTTTGGGGGTGTAGTGACATTTTGCTGCAGTGATACCTCTTTTACTGGTTTTATGTTTACTGTTGCTTTTTCCGTAAATCACTTTAGTTTTGAGTTAAACAGAAGTCTCAAAGTAGGCAGATAAATAAAAGTCCAGCAAGCTGCATTTGCTGGACCAAACCATACTGCATGTGGGAGACTGAATGTTCAACTGCTTCTTTCTCTTCTCTTCTCTTCTCTTCTCTTCTCTTCTCTTCTCTTCTCTTTTCAAAGCTCTACCATTAGATAGCTCCCTGTTAAGGAAGAGTCAGCTGAGTTGCATTCTGCCATTATAATGAGAAAATTGGTTCACAGTGGAAATCAGTTTTATGGCTTATAGTTAGAAAATGGTTCAGTGGACTTATGTGATACAGTGGTATCTCTGGTTACGAACGCTTCTGGTTACGAATGCTTCTGGTTACAAGCTTTGCTAGCCTGGAAGCAGCTGCTTCTGGTTGCGAACTTTGCCCCAAGATGCAAACGGAAATCCTGCACCAGAGGCGCATGCGCAGCGGGAGGCCCCATTAGCAAAAGCGTGCCTCGGGATAGGAATGGTTTCAGCTTAAGAACGGACCTCTGGAACGAATTAAGTTTGTAACCAGAAGTACTACTGTACTTTGCTGTATAGCCGAGCTAAGTATGAGGATCATTCATGCTGAATTTTGGGTAGAACAGATAAGAAATGACTTATTCTGAACAAGTTGATGGAGTTGAGCTAGGGAGATGTCTAGCATGTGCTGTTAGCCACAACTTGTGTAACATGGCTGTAATTTTTATTTTAAAAGCATTTTTGTGGCCAGTGTTATTCAGACAGATCAGGTGTCAGCCTTGAAATTTCTACAATTTAGGTAAGCCAAGACAGTCCACTGAGTGAAAGGAGACAAGAAGAAACCATAGACAAATAAAATAAATAGTTTAAGGGGTACACTACACAGAGAATATCCCTCTGTGAGGTGAACAGCAGCTGGATTTCTGTTTAAACAACATATGAAGGTGCATGAGAATATTCACGGTGGGGTGAGGAGAGTCTTACAGCACACTCTTAGCCATATCTACTCAGAAGTTAGTCCTATTGAATTCAATGGGGCATCCTTCCAGTTAATTGCAGCCTTAGAGGGCACCTGTGTTTAATAATAATTTTATTATTTAAAACCCTGCCCATCTGGCTGAGTTTCCCCAGCTACTCTGGGTGGCTTACAATGTATCTAAAAAACATAATAAAACCATCAATCCTTAAAAACTTCCCTAAACAGGGGTGCCTTCAGATGTCTTATTAAAGTCAGATAGTTGTTTAATAATAAGCTAGTTAGTTGCTGAATTTCCTTTTTCTGCTGCAACTTTTAAGGCTAGTCTTGCCATTTGACCTGCTTGGCCTTCTCCTCCTGTGCCTTTAATGACCACACAATGTGCAGTGGCTGGGGTGATTATAGGGCATGGGAACCAACATGAGCACCTGCTCATGTTACCCAATGAACTGGCTGTTATAAGCAGTAAAGCAGCAGCCCACAAAAGTTTGCCAGCCCATTAAGGGCACAGGAGTCTAGTTAGGGAAAAAGCTGGCAACCTTTGTTTCTAACCTTATTTCACTTAATTAGTCACCTAATGGGTATAAGTTGATTGTGGATTGCTAAGTGGTATGTAATTTCTTCCTTTATTTGCTTATAATAAATATGTAAAAAGTTCTACAGCCAGAGACACCCAGGAGTGTCCAGTAGCAAGCTCTTTTTAGACTAAAGTGTTTAAAGAAATATCAGATATTCTTAAGGAACCTTTTCAGTTTCCTCCATGAGTAGTATTCCTTTATTTGAGGATACAAATGATGGCATTAAATCTAAGGACTTGTTGACCTTTTATTTGGTAGATGCACAAAAATGGAAAATGCTGTCTAATCTTCATGTTTCTTCTTGGTTACGTAACGCTTGGAACACCGCATTTCTAGAAAAGAACTTGGCATATTAGAGCTATAAATGTAATAGCAAAACTGGACTCCTACCAAATACCTTGATGGAATTTTGTTTCCTATGTCAGTGCAGAACAATTACAGCAAATTACAAATGTACAAATTACACCTGTCGCCTTGTATGCATGGACAAGGCGATACTGTGAAAATCCTGGCATCACCTTCTGTCCTTATTTGGTATGTACTGGATCTCCTTTCTTGCTATTTTACATTATGTATTCTACTTCCTTTACTCTTATATTGAGATTTCTGTTATTTTTACTGGATTTTCCAAAAATGTTACTTAAAAAACAACTCTGTCGCAGCAATTAAAAGAAGTCAGTCCTTGCTTACAGGCTTGTAAACTAAAAGATATAATGCATAAGGCGGGGCAGGACACTGAGGAAAGAGTGAAAAAAGCAAACAAACAAACCAATTTTTAAAGTTAATTGTAGTTGGCATCATAGAATCATAGAGTTGGAAGAGACCACAAGGGCCATCGAGTCCAACCCCCTGCCAAGCAGGAAACACCATCAGAGCACTCCTGACATATGGTTGTCAAGCCTCTGCTTAAAGACCTCCAAAGTAGGAGACTCCACCACACTCCTTGGCAGCAAATTCCACTGTCAAACAGCTCTTACTGTCAGGAAGTTCTTCCTAATGTTTAGGTGGAATCTTCTTTCTTGTAGTTTGGATCCATTGCTCCGTGTCCGCTTCTCTGGAGCAGCAGAAAACAACCTTTCTCCCTCCTCTATGTGACATCCTTTTATATATTTGAACATGGCTATCATATCACCCCTTAACCTCCTCTTCTCCAGGCTAAACATGCCCAGCTCCCTTAACCGTTCCTCATAAGGCATCGTTTCCAGGCCTTTGACCATTTTGGTTGCCCTCTGGACACGTTCCAGTTTGTCAGTGTCCTTCTTGAACTGTGGTGCCCAGAACTGGACACAGTACTCCAGGTGAGGTCTGACCAGAGCAGAATACAGTGGCACTATTACTTCTGTCTCAAGATGCAATGAATTGCGTCTCTGGTGGTGAAGTGAAACCACTGTGTTAGCAGCACTGATGTGATCTTCCTTTGAGTGCAAGCCTGGGCAGTGTGTGGAGGTCCTGGGCTGGTTAACTTGTTGTCTGTGGAATGTAATTTATTAAATTTGTATACTGTACTTCAGCTGTAGCTCTTGGGCAGTTCACAACATAAAAATACAAGACCATTGACTTAGTGTTGTGTTAATCAGGCCACTGATGCAAAAGCATATATAATGGGGACTGGAATGAATGCTCTCTGCAGACTGAAAATCATTTTTACCTATGCAGAATAGCAGTCATAGGGAGCCCACTGCTCCTGCTGTAGCCCAGCCACCCCCCGCCCACCCCCAGTGCTATTTGCTTTAGGGGAGAGTTCCCATTTAGCACCAATATGGGTTTTCTTCCCACTGTAAACAGTAACTACAGGAGCAGAGGTTACACCCCCCCAGTTGCTATTTACTTAAATAAAAACCCAACCTCACCATTAATTATGTAAACAATTATTATATATAGTTTTAACTTAAGTACTGATATTTCAGTTCTTGAATTTTGTTACAGCTCAAACACACTTTTAGTTGCTGTGCCTACTCAAAATAAACTGGCAAAGCAAATTGTTGCAAGAGCCACCAGCAGCATAACATTTCATCCCATTGTAAGTCACCCCAAAAAAAGAAAAGCTAAGCAACCAGGTGACAAATTCTGAAATCCAAGTGGCTGAATACAGGTGAGCACAATGTAGTTTTATTGAAACGTGTTTACAAGGAGTGGACAGAACAGGCCACGTATTTATAAGAATGCAAGGATAGAGAATTCAAGCTGCCATGAAACGATATTTAACAGACATTTTAGCAGCTGTACACAAGGAAGCTTTTAATGTGGCACAGAGAGGTACCTCCAAAGAATAGACGAACTGTACATGTAAGTAAGGCATCTTTTACAAATGCTCTTTTACATGAAGAAATAAATGCAAGCAGTATTTCAACTGTTTATACACCTTAAAGTAAAAGATGATCAAGCAAGAACTCTCACTTGTGCTTGGGGTGGGGGAGGGTGAAGCAAGGAGGGGCGTAGAAAAACTGGGTGGTCTTAGAAGGGTATTTCCTCTAAGTCAGAAGAGGTTCCAGCTTTGCCGAGGGATCACTGAGGAAGAACTGTGAAATGCGGCAGTCAGTTCTTGTCTTAGCTCTCTCAGCAGAGGCACTGTAGACTCGCCTTTTGCGTTTAGAATTCTTTCAAAGAATTTACTCCACAAGTCACTGCCAGCAGACCTAAAACCAAAGGAAAGCAATTTTCATTCAGAATGTCACACACATGGATGCTTGAGGATTCTTGCTTATATGTCAATCTCTCAATTTTCACTGAAAAGGGTATTTTGAGTCCATAGTTAAGAGTAGATAAAATTATTAAATTTCTAGCCTACAACTTTTAACACAAATTTTAGAATATAATTTACAGTAATACTGTAAACTGTACACTGACTGGATGTGGCAGATTTGAAATTTACTGCAGATCACCTAGGACTAAAAACCAGCTAGTTGCCAGTAACTAATACAGAGCTACAAACTGAAAAACTTGCACACTCTTTACTGTTTGCTTCATTATGCCATATTGCTTCATTCAGTTTGTTTACCCAAAGGGCAGGCCCAGTTGAAGACAAATAACTCCAAGGAGGTATATATTCACTGCAGCTCTTGCCTCTTGCAATGCACCTTTTACCTGTTAACCAACTTTTTAAAAAATAGTGTACTGGTTGTACAAGAACCATACTGTAATAATTTTCGCTGGCTAAAAAAGGCAACACCACATTTGCATTCACATGCTTCATTAATTCAAGATATGTACTCAGAGTAGTGCAACAGAATTCAGACTCGCTTATAAGATATGCACATTGTGTCATAGAATTTGAACTTTAAGTCTGGTTGCTAATATTTGGCCACGTTTCAAAAGCAATAGTCTATATATATACACAGCTCTTTAGAAAGTTAGTTCTTGCTTTAATGCTACAGGCATGCAGAGATCTCCTTTCTAATTTCATAGATAGTATATGCCAAGTATTGACCATCCCCCTTTAAAATGGAAAATATAGTTGTGCTTAATTCAACAATCTAAACTCTTTTGCAAGGAATGCAATTTGGCAAATATTAGTTAATATTTGATCACTCAATTTTGTCAGCCTACAGCTTTCTGCTTAAACAGCAGCACTGGAAATCTTTGAGGACATGGTAACATTCAGCATAAACCTTTGCACAAGGAATCAAATTCTGCATGGGAGAGTTCTGTGACACTTCAAGTAGGAATGGGAAACCTCTGAGTGCTCCAGAAGTGTTGGGCTACAACCCTCATCATCCCTGGTCATTGGTCATCCTGGCTGGGGTTGATGTCCAACAGCATCTGGAAGGTTACAGCTTCCTCACCCCTGACCTAAAGCATTCCTCCTACCAGCTCTCCAGAAAAACCTCATCCAAGAACCAGGAATGAAACAAGTTGAAACAAAAAGCATAACAACACCAGCAGCTGCAAACCCCATGTAGTGCAAATGTGTTTAGTATCTGTATTTTAGAGAACCAGGCTTGCCTAGACAGAGTGTTAAGTGTTAACTGAAACACCTTAGTCAGTTTTGCCTATCTGGAAATCTTCTATCTACGTAATTTAAGATTCAATTTAAGAACAGGAACAAGGAGTTCCTGCATACATACACAAACACTTTTGGCAAAGGCATCTCTTTTTCTACAATATTCTGAGCCTTCCAATCAATGTAAGAAAGCGCTGAATATACTGCTCCTTGCAAACCCATCACACCCACACCATGAGCCAGCTCCATGAAGAACGGCTGCTGATGTAAAACTATCTATATTAAGCCCATCTATAAAAGCAGATGGCTATAAAAAGGCAGCTTTGTTCCAACTCTTTAGAACACATAAAGTGCAACAGATTTTCTTCTGCATTGGAACAGACTTAAACAGGAATTGCCAGGATGGCTGACAGCAAAAAGGAAAGGCGGAAATTTGCATCACACAACCATCTATATACCCCCTTGATTCTACTTATGTAGGGGATTAACAGCAAAGTATAATAAAGAGTAACAGCAAAATATAATAAACAGCAAAATATAATAAAGAGGATAAGTTGATTGGTAAACATTGCACAGCAGACCACTCTCTTGGGCAGCCTTCACCATTCGGATGCCCTATGGATGTTCTGCACTGCAATTCCCATCAGAGTCAGCCAGCCCAGTCTAAAATGTTAACATTCCTCCTTCAGAGAAAAGATTGGTGTACTACAGATCTAAAACACATATCATTCCATGTCTGAGATAAGTCAGCAGGTGCAAGGTCAGCCAAGTCAGTTTACTATGGCAATGGCCCAGTGCCATCTTTATAAGTAAGGCGAGCCAGTGAGTGCTGTCTATGAGTCGGAGTCTGTGTTATGTCTTGAATTGCTGGAGCAAATAAATATTTCCTACTTGCATGCAGATGTATCTGCAAAGCCTACGAACTGAAGCTTGATCTTCTGTACTTTGTTAACAGTTTTGGACCTTAAGCTATCTCTATGTGGTGACTAGAACTGGGGACAACTTCCACCTCGGGGGTATCTCACCTAAGATCTCCAACACATCATCCCTGACCATTGGCCATATTGGCTGAGGCTAAAGGAGTCAGAATATATCATCTGGAGGGCCACAGGTTCCTCACCCCTGGGTATAGGGCATTGGGAAACAGAGAAGCAATGGTATCACAGCTGATGATGTCTGGCCTCTGACACCTCGGCTTCCAAGCTAAAGATGTTGGCCTTTCCTGACCCAGAATGGTGTGGTTATAAATTTGCTCCAGAAAATCAAACATTAAACTGGCTTGAAATTCAGTTGCACAGCTACATTGGTATCCCTTCTCCTCCCTCAAGACCTGTTAGCATCCCTCACCACTTTACAATATAAATAGTTGGGGAATAGGGATCTCCTAACAACTCTCAGCACCCTTAAGCACACTTCCCAGTGTTCTTTGGGGAAGCCATTGCTGTTTAAAGTGGTATGATATTACTTTAACTATACAGTGCAGATGGAGCCTGCAATTTGCTCTGTTCATCAACTGATCAATACATGTAGTCCTAACTCAAACATGCACATACCATTAGCTGGCAGACGTTATCACTTCTACAACTATGAATCAGAACCAGTCAATAGAGTAGATAGAACTAATAGTCTAATAGAGGAGAGAGAACTAATAGTCTAATACTTACTGAGATAAGTCTCTCATAGTTTTCCAGTGGCCTTTCTCCTGATAAACTTTCATGGGCTCCCCAAACAGTATTAGATGTATTGTGTCTGCAATGCCAAGCAAGTCCACCTAAAATCACAACATCATTAGTCAGACTTGGTATTGTCCTCACCTGCAGTTTTAACACCCATCATCATTTAAGTTGCACAGTAAAACAATTTGAAAACTACTCCAGAAATACCATTATCAGCTTCTATGATATGTCATCATGGAGTCTTCCAGTAAGTGATGCAAGAATTTTTTTTTTTAGAAAACAATTCTTTCAAATTAAATATAAAAAGCAAATAGTGGCAATTAGCTGCACATGGGAATAAAACAACAGGAGAAGTAGGCTGCCACCTTCTTTCAGCCAATAGAAGAAATGAAGACTGAGATGAAAGGGGTGTTCCCATATCAGAAAGTCTTGCATGGTTTGTGTGAACAGCTCCACAAATCCAGACTACATGCCATCTACATAAAAGGTCAGCACATCTGATTTTTCATAATGGCCAAGGGCTATCAGTAATATTTTTTCTACAGCTACATGTATTCACCTGGTGAGGAAGTGATTTTTCATCAAGAATCTGTTTCCCGTTCTGGGTCTGAGCTATTGGAAAACTTTTTAGTGAATTCACTGCTGGCTGCAGCTGAAGGTCTAAGCTGTGGGAGAAATCCACTATTTTCAGAGCACTGGCGGTCTCTGCAACAGCATTCGGATTGCAAATTCTGAGGAAAGATGTGTGGACACAAGTTTGTTGAATGCTCCATTGCACTTGCACTTCACTATGCTGCTAACTCCCTCTAGTGTTTGTATTAAGAACTGGTACTAAAAAGAGTTTACACTAACAGCAAATTATTCTATTATAGTTCTCAGTGTAGAATTACTGTGGATGAAAAAAACGTTTCTGCTCCTTCTCCTTCTGTCCCCTTATTTGCCCCGCAAAATCTTCTCCAGAGGTTTGGGAGAAGGAGTTAAAGGAAGAAGTCCCATTGCATTAGTGCAAGTACACTTAACCAACATTAGCTTTTTCCCTATAAGAACACATCATTACAGACTGTAGAATAATCAGAATCTCACCCTCTGTTGGCATCAACCAGTATAGGACCATTTCTGCTACAATTCCTACGTTTGAAAGCCAACATCCCCAGGGTACTTGTAGAAGTAAGCGCATAGTATAGCTACATATTTATGATCAAGACCATCAAAGGCTACTGAAAGATTCAGCCAGGTCAACAAGCAGCTTAGAAGCCTCAAAAAAAGGTAGGGCAAAAATAGAATCAACAAAGCTTTAATTTACTAGCAACAACTTTCTAAATTATGATACTGTAATGATACAGTATATTAATAATATTAATAAATACTCTGCATATTCTATTAACTCACAGCACTAGTACAAAACAAACATCCGACATTTAAAGTTCCAGCCATCTGAACACCTTCTCCTCCCACCCACCCTGATCCAAATTACTTGTATCAATTCAGGATTAACTTTAGAAAGCACAAAGCCCAAGGCGTGGGGTATGGGGTCACTGGAAAGGAGCAGCCAACCTGTCTCCCAAGAATAGTGTCCTTGGATGCAAATTTCCATGGACTATCTCCACTCTGTGTAATTTCTCCACCACTTCTAGAAGATTGTTGACAATCCACATTACTGCTTCTTGGGGCAGGGTATGAATCATATCCTGAGAAGGAAAGAGCAACATAATCTATTACAGTACTATGCCACCATGGTCCAAGCAGGTACATTTGATCATAGGTGGGAACCTATTGGGCTTGAAGAGGGTGATTTTGTCAAAACGTAGAAAATAACAAGCATAATGTGTATTATAAGGACTCAGAATTGGCTTCCCCTTACTCAACCAAGTGATCACACTGATAAAACAAGTCTCTTGTACTTTTCCGCATTTATATGACCAAGACTCTGGATGGATCATTTAAACAGAAACATGTACTTTAAACCATTTAGCACAAGTTATACTGGAAGCGTTTGAGTTCATGCATAAGCATCAGCATTCTACTAGGTGGGGGCAGAGGGATCTGCATTATTAACTATATGACTCGGGTACCACTCAACACTGTAGCAGTGTGCTTTGGTACAATTGGGGTTACGGTCATACTCTAGATCAGGGGTAGGCAACCTAAGGCCCTTGGGCAGGATGCAGCCCAATCCCTTCTCAATCCAGCCCACGGACAGTCCGGGAATCGGCATGTTTTTACATGAGTAGAATGTGTCCTTTTATTTAAAATGCATCTCTGGGTTATTTGTGGGGCATAGGAATTTGTTCATTCCCCCCCCCCAAAAAAAAATATAGTCCGGCCCACCACATGGTCTGAGGGACGGTGGACCGGCCCACGGCTGAAAAAGGTTGCTGACCCCTGCTCTAGATAACAAGCATAGAAAATCTCAGAGTGCCAGAAAACAAGGCCAAGAAGATGCATATATCACCTGCACCTTTGGATTGATTCTCACATGCAAGTCCTGCTTGGCTTTTTCCTGCACTGTATTGCTTGAAGATGCAAACTGTAAACTCAGGGATTTATTTATGTGGCACCATCCAAGTTGCACATCATACTTGATGCAAATAATGAGGTGACTTTCTGCCCAACCACAGCAGACTTACACTTTAAACAAAGGCAAATGGGAGGTGACAGGAAATGGGGAAGGAATTGGAGGCAGGGATAAACAGAAGACTACTGTATGCTGTTACTGCAGTTCCTCCAGCTTAGTTATGGTAGGGATATGGGGGACTCCTATAATCACTTGGTGGGGGAAACTAGAGAAGATGGCTTCCAGCTCTGTCTATGCGCTGCCTAGTTCATAGTAAACATTTCTTCACATGGTTGTGTCTATGCTCACATGGCCACATGGAGAAGGATAAGTGGAACCAACATTTTCAGACTCATTTTCAATATGCACCTCAACTCTGCCCATCATACTAGGGTTATCCACACTGACCTGGACAGTAAAATCATTTATCCCCTTGTGCAGAGTCACACAGCCATTGTGGTATAAGAAACAAGAGCAGATTGCATTAAAGCTCTGATCAAACTCAGTCCCTAGACGCTCTTGGAGTTGCAGCGTGATATAGAAGTCCCATGGCAGAGGTTCTGAATGCACCTAAACAGAAGGAAAATAAAAATACCTATAGTTGAAACTGCACAGTTGACCTAAATGATTGTTCACACAGAATCCAGATGACTTCTGTGCTGGATGGCAGCCTCTATGCAGCATATTATAATCCTGAGCTGATATGACAGGCCTCACAGCATAACTAGGAAGCCCATTTTTATACTGTCATCTCACCCAACGACATCCATGCTTACAATGTGCTCTAGAATTACTGCCAATACAACTTATATTGGATAACACAGCACAGCTCCACCAAAGCAGTTTGGAAGAGATGTGAATGCAAAGTGGCCCATCCCAACCTAAACATCTTACAGTGAAGTTATAAAGGACCTGAAGAAGTGTCCATGGACACAAAAGCTCATACCAATAACAAACTTAGTTGGTCTCTAAGGTGCTACTGGAAGGAATTTTTTAATTTTGTTCTGAATTAGAATGTTCCCCTTCATGAAGATGCAAGAATACGGTAAACAAAAAGAGAAATCAAAACATGAGGACTCCTCATTAAAACTTGCAATCTTCATCAAAACTCTCACCCAGCTGAAAAGTAAAGTTATGTTATACTGCTTATTTAAATTGAACTGCTAAAAGCTGTTTTCCACACACCCCACTACCAATAATGTCTGGAACAAGCAAGCCTTCAACAGCATGATAGAGCCCATTCAGAATATTAAATATAAGATAATAACTAGTAAAAACAGCACATGGCAGAAATAGTATATCATTTAAACTTTATAAAACCCCAAGAAGTCAAGAAAAAAAGAAAAGGAACCAAACACATTAACCATAGGTGATCAAGGATAAGACCTTCTCCACTATAAAACCTGTGTTGTTGAAGTCCCTTCCCAAGAAAACTTCAAATGGTATGAAGTCTCAGTTATGGACACCAGGTTAATAGTTTTATTCTCACATGCTATTAGCTGAACTGAACTTATGATTTTTTATAACTGCTGCTCTTTGGATAGGCTATGCCTTTACATTTCAAAGTTGGTTTTATGGTGCCTTTCTGCTTTTATGCTGTTGTAAATTTAAGATACTTTATAATATCAACACAGCAACATTTTATTGTGTATTTTTGTTCCTAATTTGGGAGCTACCTTGGAGATTTCAACAAATTGAAATATGGGGTATCTAGCTCTTCAGAACAGAAATAAGAGGGCCCAACACAAGTCAAGCAAAAAAGATGAAGGGGGTTGATAAAGGAGTAGTGAAGATACTGTGGAGTTGGGTGAACTATAAGGAGGACACTTATATACCTTTATTAAAACTGTATTTGAGTCTTCATCTGCACAGCTGGTTGCTACAGCAGAAAACAGCTTGTCACCTTCACTGATCAGATGCTCCTGAGTGATAGAGTATTTTACACCCCCTGTTGAAACAGCATTTTAAGACTGAAGTAATCATGACCACCACATGCTGAAAACAATCTCTGGAGAGAACATTCTACAATATAGATAATAAAAATTTAAGAAAGCTGACTTCTGTTGCCTTTAATGTTTTCAAACCTGAAGTGTGAATCATGGATAAGATCATCCACCCCTTTCTACAAATTTGCAAATAACATGTTTTTCAATCACTGCCTCACAATGGGCAGGAGTCAACTAATGAGTCCCACCAGCAGAAGCACTGTGCAAGGACTTCCACTTGCACAATGTGGCTCCTCCCCCCCACCAAAAAAAAGGCTTTGGGGAGGGGAAGGAACCTACAGAACTGCATGTGGAGATGGGGGGGGGGGCGTTACATCTGGCAAGCCAAAATGCTTTCCCTGACATAAATTGTCTTACCATGACATCAAATTCCTGCCCAGAATTGACAGGTGCTGTCACATATTTTTTAATTAATTCGGACAGCTACAGCTTGCTTTGCTTATCTACTATGTATTTTGGAAAATGGCCCAAGGGTTCTCTATGCCTTTGGATACCTCTTAAGATATTGTAACCAAACTTTGCATTTTGGTTCCTAAGCTCAAAGTGTAGGCTTTTGTCTGCTTGGATACAATTAGACAATTTTGCGTCAAGCTGGAGGCTTCACCTTTTAAAACTGTACTAGTTTTGGTATTTCTTAGAATTTCTGAGCAATGCCAAGTACAAGGCTGCTAGTGTTACATAACAAAATACTAGTTCAAGCAAATAAGTAATCCATTCAAGATACCACAAGCTAGGCTTAAGAAATACCGTATTTTTCGCTCCATAAGACACAGTTTTTTCCTCCTAAAAAGTCAGGAAAAATGTCTTATGGAGCAAATGTGTGGTCAATCGCTGGCTCCCTTTCTGGCCCTGCCCCCTTGCCCAGGCCTCCATTGTTGAATGTTCTGCAGATGGAGGCTGTTTGTTTCCCCAGCGACATGTGACTGGCTGATTAGATTATCTGTCTGGAAACTGTAGAAACGGCTCCCTTTTCTTTCCTAAAGAAGCTACAGAACTGTGAGTTGAACCCCATAAAAACAGGATTTTTTCCCTTTGCAAAGTAAGCTCAACAACTTTGAGCTGATCCTCAAAAATAGGGGATTTTCCCCTTTGCAAAAGAAGCTGCACAACTGTGAGCCGATGCCCCCAAAAATGGGGCTTTCCCCCTTTCCTCCTCTAAAAACTAAGTGTGTCTTATGGAGCGAAAAATAAAGTATTCATAATACTACAAAGTTTACTGACAACTATTCTTCCACACAGCAGCATTATGAGACCAAGCAAGGTGAACTAGGTGGGGAAATAAAGCATACTGGTTTGAGAGCTTGTGTGTGCACATTTTTTATATTTCAAATAAAAAGAAATCAGAAACATCATATGCAAACTAGGCTACAGGTTTTAGGCTGCTCAGAAGAATTCTAGCATAACAAAAAATCTAATTATCTTTACCAATACAAATTTCTTTTCCTAGCTCCATCCAAGGCATAGGCTGAGCCTCCAATTTAAAGTCAGGAGACTTTGTCAACAAGTCTGGAAGGGGTTGCAACAGTTGTTTGCGCTGCTCGGCATTCCACAGCCTGTCAGGAGAGTAACCTAAAACAGGCAAGTAAGCAAAACTATCAGTTACAAGTTACAACTACTGATAAGGACTGCATGGGCATCTCTCCCCATTGAAGATATTAATATTTCTTTTATTTCCTAATACATTCTCAAAATTCAATCATTCAAGCAATTTAAACATTTTTGTTCTAGAATCAGTTCTGCTTTTTCTGCCTTAACACTTAAGATCACTTCTCTTTTAACCTCTGCTTACACTACTAGCTTTAGCTGATTTTTCACTGTCATTTGATAAAAATACTTATTGTGCCATCGGTCATTTATAAAGGTAAAGGTAAAAAAAGTAAAGGGCCCCTGACGGTTAAGTCCAGCCAAAGGTGACTATGGGTGCGCTGCTCATCTCAATTTTCAAGCCAAGGGAGCCGGCATTTGTCCACAGACAGCTTTCCAGGTCATGTGGCCAGCATGACTAAACCACTTCTGCCGCAACAGAACACCGTGATGGAAGCCAGATAGCACGGAAACACCATTTACCTTCCTACCACAATGGTACCTATTTATCTACTTGCACTGGTATGCTTTTGAACTGCTAGGGTGGCAGAAAGCTGGGACAGAGCAACGGGAGCTCACCCCACTGGGTGGATTTGAACTGCCGACCTTCCGATCGACAACCCCAAGCTCAGTGGCTTAGACCACAGCACCACCCACTCCCTATGGTCATTTATAAAGAACTTGGAGGAAGAAAGCAAGTCATCAGCAGCATACTCACTAGAGCCATTTTCAACATCACTGACAAGTTCATCAGTTGAGGTATGACCCAACTCCAGCTTCTCTGGGATTTGTTGAAATTTAATGGTGGATATATGTGTAGGGGAACATGTAGACACTGAAGATGCTGAAGAAATGGTATCTTCCTGACTTGCCTCCATAATTGGGCTATACATAATTGAGGAAAGATATTAAGATTTGCATCTGACAGATTTATTCATACTCCCTTGACAATTCATAATGCAACAGTTTAGGATCCTATCCCTTTAATGAAAAGAAGTTTCAAAAGCATCATATAAAGCAGAGATGTCCAACAGGTCGATCGGGATTGACTGGTCGATCCCCAGGAGGTTGCAATCGATCGCGGGCTCATTTTCCTTTGCTTTTGCCTAAGAGCACCCAGCCCTGGCCCCTCTCCCCTGCCTGGATTTTCTCCTGATATCTGTAACGGAAGATGGAGTTTTTGCTGCGAGGCAAAACGCTTTCACAGTGCTGTTTTGGTGAGCAACTAATCCCATTCCCCCTTAAAAGTCTCCCCCCCCCAAACAGAACCCCAACTAAATGGGCATTAAAAAAGTCAACAACTTTTACTGGAACCCCCCAAAAACAGGGGTAGATCACTGTCAGATTTTAATTCTGAAAGTAGACCGCAGTACCTCGGGAGTTGGCCACCCCTGATATAAAGCATAAATAAAAATGAACTAGTTCAATTTTTAAAGAAAATATTAACAGGTGCTTCAATATTCATACCAAATTGTCCAACTTGAAACCTGTTCGGAAGCTATTTCACCCCAGGATTCTACCCAGGATTATTTTGGGAGTGGTCCTCAAGATTGTGCACTCATCACCCATGCTCCTTACCACATTTTTGATACAAACCTGGAGGTGAAATAGCATCAAAGCAGATTAAGTTTTCAGTATCATGAATCCATTAAAGCTTTCAAAATTCTCACAGGACCCACAGAAAATGAAGTTGTTTTTGGAAAAGAATCAGAGAAAAAGGCATTACAGGCAAAAAAAATTAGATGTGTAATGAGAGCAAAATAGTAAGCAATATCTTAGTATATAGGAAGAATGTCTCCATGCTGCAGCTTGCATGGTTGCCAGTAGGCAAAGAAGGCCACTGAAAAATTTGAGCCACCATGGAACACTGGATCATGCAGTTCCTAGTATATGAAGGCAAGGCAGACATGTGTCCCACCCTAGATAAAACCACATGAAGCCCACTGAATCCTCTTCAGGTACCTCAGCTTCTTTGTAGAGAGGGCCTCAGCGTATTGATTTTCACTGAGAATTGTCTGCTGGCTCAGAGATATAGGCTTAGATTCTGGATGTTCTTCCTTTGGTTTGTCTTCAAGCTTGTCATCAAGCTGATTTCTCTGTTCTGTTGCCCCATGGAAAGGGGTTGATGCCAGGTGGGCAGCTCTAACAAAGTCACAGGTGTCTTCAGGATTAGGGCAAAGGGTTTTGTTCTTATACGAGCTTGTGACAATTGCATCTTCATTCAACGGTTCAATTCCATTGAGTTCAGCCTAGAGAGAAACACATAATAGCCACCACCAAAAGGTATTTTTTGTTTTCAGAAATTTTGTCCCCCCAAAAAAATCTACCTGCTGAACAGCATGCAGGTACATCTATGGTAAGAATTTACTTCTGCACCACTTTGCTCATTACCCAGGTAAGAGACCACCTTCTAAATGAAACATGAAACCAGGGAAATTAATTCAAGTCCAGCATCCAGAAGGGACCCAAATTTATAGCAGCTATGCAATAGGGCAGACCTCAACTTAACATGGTTATTCTAGCTGAATCACCAGTTACGAAAGTCTGCCACAAGGGGCATCAGTACAAGGGTTTTATAGGCAACACACAAACAGCTAAACATTTGAACATTCTTAAAACAAACATCCTTAGGATGGAGTCTGAATTCGGTCACCCATATGTCTTAAGTCAGGGAGTATCAATTTTGAATTTCTCAGGGGACATGCTCTTCTCAGATACTAGTCCTGAAAGCCAGAAGGAATTACGCGAGACTGTGGGTAGGCAAACTAAGACCTGGAAGCCAGATTTGGCCCAGTCACCTTCTAAATCCAGCCCACGGATGGTCCAGGAATCAGTGTGTTTTTACACGAGTAGAATGTGTGCTTTTATTTAATTTGTGGGGCATAGGAATTTGTTCATTCCCCCCCCTCAAAAAAATATAGTCTGGCCCCCCATAAGGTTTGAGGAACAGTGGACCGGCCTCCTGCTGAAAAGGTTTGCTGACCCCTGCACTAGACAAACCAGCCCCTTCACAAAGTCAACAGCAGCAGCTTCAAGAAATAAGAGCTTTACCTTGGGAATGCCTAGGCTACTGAAATCAGAACATTATTATTAAAGTGTGGAAACAGAATTATCTTTAAAACTGTTGAAATTTATCTCTCACACTTATACTCTCATAGGGTTGCTGGAGGCCAGACAAAATTGGTTTAGTGGTCTGACCCAGCTCAGAGTTGTCCCACCCCACCCCCCGCAAGTCTACACTGGTGTGAAACTGATTTAACACAACAGATCCTTCACACATGATGGGTGACATATATTTAAAGGTAAGCAGTGCATACATATGTACACTTTGGTCAATGTGTGAAGTGGTCCTTAGTGACAAGATGCCACAAGTGTTCATGTGTATGCCTTCATTTAAGAAGTAACAGGATATTCTACATAGATCTCAATGACTCTAAGCTATGAAAAACTTACAAATTTTTCAGGGGATATATTTTCCTTGGCAGTTATACTTTCTGAAGGTTTGCGAACAGCAAGAACTCGTCTGGAACGTACCACTGGAGGGCCAGTAGAAAGACTAAAGGAAAAAACAAATATATGAACAGGTTGACTTCGAATGTCAATTCATTCCATTCAAGAATTTCACCACTTGCATTCATTTTCTTCTGGGTTACAGGATTACAAACATACTGTACAAATACAGCTCTACACGTAGATTTTAAAAAAACTTATAGGTGGTATAACCCGTATTTTAATAAACTGGTTTTTGTTTATTTGTTTGTTCCCCCCCCCCCCCAATTAGGTTTTATTGTAATTTCATTGGTGTTAGCCGCCCTGAGCCTGGCTCTGGCCGGGGAGGGTGGGGTATAAATAAAATATTATTATTATTAAAGCATAAAGAAAGATCAATGAATTTTCTTGATCATGAAATTGATCCCAACATAGAATGCTTTTAAAACAAATTGAGATCACTCTGTCTCCTGCTGAGAAATTAGTTACACACAGTTACCTGGTACTCGCATTTTCTGATGCAGATTCCTCAACAAATATAGAAAATGTCAAAGGATTCACTGCAGAAGGAATCTCAAAATCTGTGGAGAGGAGAGCCAATAGACTTTAAAAGCTGTTTGGAGTTATTTGAGAATATACTTTTTACTGAACACATTGCAAAGGTGCAGTGCAATCAGCCAGTTCCAGTAGCCCATCTTCACATCAGCTGACCATCTAGCTCACCAGCAAGTTTCACTATAACAGTGAGGATGAAAACCTTTAGCAGGAGGCACATGGTATCCACTAAAGAAGTTCTCAAAGCAACACGTGTGTGAAGGAATGCAACTGTTTCAGCCATTTTAAATTCTGTTTGTTGTAAAAGGTTTAGAGCTTTCTGTGCAGGAAGAAGTTCTTCCTATGACACTGACACACAAAAGGAAAATGGCAAGTCTAGCAACTAAAAGGGGGAGAATAAGGAAAGGTAGTTAGGGGGAAATCAACACACATAGAATCTACTGTCCTGATTGGTGAAAAGGTTGCAAGACTTAGACAGAGTAACATGATGAACTCAGACTAGATGTTCTCTTGGCCTAACATACGTCACATGCTTACACTTTTGCGGATCTCACAGTTGCTAGGAATAGATTTTAAAAGAAACAAAATGGGTTTTGTTTTTAAAACTGTAAATTCTACACTTCTGTTAAATAATTTAGATAAACATGCTAGCTCCTACAGTTAATCTACAAAATGCATTTGAGCTAAGGGAGACTCCCTCTTGTCAAATGAGGAACCAATTTTATCATTTCATGTATTTGCACTCATTTTCATCTGAGGAAAACAAGCTGTTCTACTGTGACCAGCAACTTTCAAGTTTTCATTTTTGCTTGCTGCTTTGTTTTTGTGAGGGTGAGGATGGATCAAAGCAAAGTAAAGCAGGAAGGAACAATACTGGAAAGAAAAGATGGGTTGCTGACTTCTGTGAGTCCAGGGCCTTATGGGAAGCCTTCCAGAGTCGCACCCCAAAGCGGTAGGCCCAGAGTCAAAGAGCAAGCAAGGCTTCAACAATTATTAAGTATCAGTAATTAGTCAAATATTGGTCACCCAAAAGAGATTAAGCATAAGTAGACATAGGGATCAAGTGACAGGGGGGGACTGAGAAGTAGGGGGAAATGAGAAAGAAAGATTAGAGGCAGTCTCAGATTCTACTCTATCAGGGTAAAGAAAAACCTCAAAAACAAGTAGGCAGACACACACTGCCCATTGCCCCCTCCTGCTGCTCCTCAAATGATTAAAATTAGCCTCAGTCATTTAACAGAGTGTGCATACTGCTTAATTGTAACTAAAACCTCTGAGTGGTTTTATTGAACACATAGGAGGAAAGTCAAGAGACTTCCTTCAAGCAGGAGCCTATGAACAAAACTTACCACTGGAACTTGATTTCTCGTGTGGAACATTTCCAACCAGATCAAGATTGCTAAAAAGAAAGCATTGGATTAAAAAAAAATACAGGGCACCGTTCAGATCACAATATAGACAATATAGTAAGCCACCCCACACCACTCTGAAACATATTTTGAACTGGCATATCATTTAAATATCTGACAATTTAAAAACAGAATTTTCTTTTCTCCAGAGCCAACTCCCACCTTACCTTTTCAATGAATAAACATCTGAAAGGCATTCTTCAACAAATGCTTCATCATCCGCCAGAGAGAGCTGTCTTTCCTTTAAAGGATCCTTCAGAATCTCAGCCTCTGCCTTGTCAGAAGGCACACCTGCAGGCTCCTGCTCCACTACTTGCTGAAATAGTTGAAGAGAACAATCTGCTCACAAACCATACTCCAAATTACGTCCCATATGCTCTAGAAAGGCCACTGCACACAAATAGCCTACCAGAAATTAAGGTGGGATATTACCTTATCATTTCCTTGCTGCTCTCTCCAAATCTTCTCCAACTCCTCAATCTTCCTTTGTAACTCAGCTTTTTTCTGTGCTAAGGCCTGTAGTTCCTCTGTATGAAAGAAGGTAATAAATCACCACATATTCTCCACAATAGAAGCACAGCTAGAAAGACCACGTATAGTCCCAACCCTTTTCCCAGGTTGCCCTGTTGTAGACTTGGGGTGGGAAAGGGACTGCACATCTGAAGCACAAGGCTCCCACCAAAAGAAAAGAAAATGGACGCTAGTCCCATGTCAAGTTTATTTCCTACCACCTGCAACATGCAGTGGAACTCTGTTGCTGACTAAGTTGAAATACATTTCTCAGAGGAGAGGGAAACTGAACTGAAGGCTGCAATGATCCTACACAAACAAGGTTGCTGAACAAATAAATACCGTAAGGCATTTACACATTGAGTATTCTAGAGTAAAGACTTGACTAACTCAGCTTCCATCTCTGTTTTTTTGTTTAGAAAGAGGATTGCCCCAAGGCATAGACTTACACAGAAGGGCTTACTAGCAGACAAGGCAGGACACTACAGTACACTCTGCCCAGCTTAGAAAAATAATCTACAGGACGAGAATTCTTTGAAGAAATAGAGTATTTGATGATGAAAGCATTTCCTCGACTTGTAACATGATCCAAAAGTGCTTTTCAACCAATTTCTTTCTAAGAAACTAGCGCAGGCTCTGGAAATCTATACATTTTCTGACTAACATTAAGCAACACTGGAAGATTTTCCTGAATTTGCCCGTTTCTAATAGATACCATCTCTTCTCTTTTTTGCTTTCTGTCGGTAGATTTCAGCTCTGATCTCCTCCAAGGAAAACTCCTCCACTCCAGCATACACTTTCTCTTTACAATACATTGGCTTTTCTTTCTTCTCCTGGCCATCCTGTTGATGGCTTTGCACACGATGTAGGGGATCCTCCTCCTTTCCAGGCTTCCAAGTGCTTAGTACACAGTTTATGCTGGACTCGATTTTACAAGGAGTCCTAAGGAGGGAAGTATGAAGCAAGAGTGAGGATCGGACCAGGTACTTAAGTGCAAACTATTAGGACGAGCCCTCTATCTAATGGGTATGGGATTATGCAATGGAACAAGTAAACAGGGTTGTAATTTTGGTATTTAAAACTGCCAACTATGTTAACACAAATATCCCTGGGAAGTTACTGTCATGTTCAACAAGCAAATGTTTGAAACCAAAAGGAGGAAATGGTGATATGGTATAGCAACATACTCAACTTCATACGAATCAAATTATAAACTAAAATTTTACTATGTGTTCAGGAGCAATTTAAAGTCAAAATCTGTCTTGGTCATCCTGATAAATGCCCTTCTTCGTGAGAGGGACAGGACAAGTGCAACACTTGCTCTTGCTTGATCTCTCAGCAGCTACTGATACTGTTGGTCACAGTATCCTCCTGAACTGTCCCTGTGAGCAGAGGGTTGGTGGCACTTTGTTTGCGTTTCAGTGTTCTACTTCAGTTAATGAGGATTATGCACCCATGCCATTGCAGTTGCTATGTGGGATGCTACAGGGTGCTATTATGTCCCCCATGCAATTTAATACCTATTTGAAGCAGCTAGGAACACTCATTAGGAGTATAAACTGATGACATCCAGCTCTTTCTCTGCAACATTTGAATCAGAAGAGGGTGTGACTATTTTGAACTGGTCCTGGATGCAGTGATGAGCAAGATGCAGACCAGCAAGTTGAAACAGAATTCTGTTAAGAGGAAGACTCTGTGGGCAAGTGGTTCCCAGTTCCAGGCACTCCCTCAGAAATAACAGGGGGTGTTTGCGGGGTGGTAGTGGTGTTCTAGAACTATCCTTGTCAATGAAAGCCAACGTAACTTCTAGGGAAAGGAACATCAATCAATATAAGTTGCTACACCAACCATGCCCTTTTCTGGACAAGGATAACTTGCCATTGTGATTCAAGCACTGATAACATCACAGTTGGGTAACTGATCCAGGAGCTGTAGCTGATGCAGAATGCTGTGGTCAAGTTGAGATTATACCAGAAGGAATTGCACTGGAAGTCAACTGCCTACTGGGCCATGTTCAAAGTCTTGTTACTATCACACGAGAGCCCTCAACAACTTGGGGTCAGATTACCTGTGATACTGCCTGTGCCTTTATAAACCTATAAACTCATTTATTTCCCCATACGATCATTTAATCATAGCACCGCACCCTACAGAATATCACTGAGTGGGTGTGTTACCCAGGTTCAAGCATTTTCCTGCTATTTGTCTTGCATCCCTTTACCATGCATGAAGCATCATCAGTTGCTTTTGACATCTTGTAAAGACATACTTTTGTTCTGGCCTTTCCTAACCCATAAGATTGAACATTAGTTAATACTGAGTTTGTTTTTATTATACAAAGGCATAAAACCTACATTGTTTGTTGTTGTGCAGACTCTTCAACATATGGAGTAAAGCTGGGGACTACAGCAGGGGAGACAGTAGCAGAATCCAAATTGTTCCGAGGACGCTAAAGGGAAAGAAAACCAGTATCAGTATGTTCACATATGACCACACCAGTCTGTCATAGTGGCCTTTTAGATACTTCCATCAGATAAAGGGAACCCTGACCGTTAAGTCCAGTCATGAACAATTCAGGGGTTGTGGCGCTCATCTCGCTTTACTGGCCGAGGGAACCGGTGTTTGTCCACAGACAGCTTCTGGGTCATGTGGCCAGCATGACTAAGCTGCTTCTGGTGAACCAGAGCAGCGCACGGAAACGCCGTTTACCTTTCCGCCGGAGCGGTACCTATTTATCTACTTGCACTTTGATGTGCTTTCGAACTGCTAGGTTGGCAGGAGCTTCCATTAGATAAGCCCTTTACAAAAAAAAAGTGCACCATATCAGCCCTGCGAGCATTCCTCAAGAGTACCTAAATATAAAACCTGGGAAGCAACATCACTAGAGACTGAAATTTCTTCTTCATTGGTTCATTATAGCAAGATAAATCAAAGCTAAATACAAGTCAAGAGCCTTTACTGTCCCTGTGTAAAACCCACTACTTTGAAGTTAAAGCCGTGACTTCAATCTTCTGATCCAAGCCGCAAAGTATACCTTGGGTTTTGCCTCCTACAGAACAAATTTCTTTTCCCCACATTTCTTCTTATGCAAAACAATGCACAGAACACATTTCTCATCCAAGGATGAATGGCAAAGCATTTTGGAAAGTGTTTATATATCCCATCTAAGGCCTAGAGAATGAATAACCAGGAGCTGCAGATTCTCCAGAAGCCCAGGAGGTATCCCACACCCAAGGTTAAAACATCAGATGCTACCTGGTTTATGCATGCTAACCAGTGCTGCATGAAAATGGACTGAAAGATAGATTTAACTACCAGGACATTACGACAGGAAATACTCGGACCAAAAACTTTGAATGGTCTGAAATAGTCAGAGAGAGAAGAGCTTTAGTTTTAGACTGAGCCCAAGATTAACATTAAGAAAGCGAAGGTGTATTCCCCACATTCAAAATAAGCATTTACTTTTGAAAGATATTCCTACATAGGCACCCATTATGTTCCAACTGTAGTGGGAAGATTCACCCTTTTTCCTTACCCTGCCTGTGTTCCAAGGTCCTGCCTGCAGTTCATTCTCCTTAGCCTTTACTGCTGGCGGTACAACCCATGGCTGTGGTACAAGTGCAGGAACCTCAGCTCTAGGAGCTACAACTCTGTTCTCATCAAATATGGCAAAGCCTGGGCGATGTGATGCTTGCTGAGATGAATTATGGAGTCTCTGTTCTTGGCTTGGAACTAGAAGATGACACTGAAGTTAAAGGTAAGTGTTCATTGTTCACATGTGAGACTAATTGTTTCTAACATAGCCAAGCTCCACTTACGCTTCAAAGCATTTCCTACACGGCTGATTGGCGCTTTCACCATTTTCTTTCCTCTTCCCTTCAGTTCTGCCAGTGTAGCTCTTTGGGGTTCAGAAGCAAGAGCACCCAACTCCTCTTCCCCATCAGCATCTTCTAGATCTTGCAAGGCCTGTCGAGACACACGGGCCTGGAACTGCCTAGACACAGAAGTAGCAAGTTCTTTGCAGTGTCAACGACATTACTAGGGGTTTTTTTTGGGGGGGGGTTGCTTTCCGTATTCCCACAGTCCCAGTCTCTCTTGTGATAGGTTACCTGTGATGGGACTCTAGTTTATCTAAAGGCTCAGCTTTGAACTGCAACCCATCCTGGAATATCAAGTCAGCTTTCTGGTAATTCCCTCTTGCCTCAAGTTCCTCGGCCCAAGTGATGTAGAGTTGTGCCAGGGATTTGCCTATCCCTTGGCTGTACATATAGCTATATAGGTCCAGTGGTTCACTACAACAGCTACCCTGCAAAATGCAATAGAAAAGTAAGGCTTTGTTGTATCAAAAGGGGGAGGTACAAATGTTCTTTTTCTAGACTTCATCAACTTGCAATGCTCTGCAGCAATATGGAACAAAACAAAGCACACTTCTAGTCCTTGGGGGTCTCAGAGACATTGGACTATGGGAGAATGAAGTGTTCTTTAAGCTGTTCACTCTCATTCTGTGATAAGCATGATCACCAGGATACTAAACAGTGCTCAGTCTGACCTGTGTTCAACATTCAAACTGGCCCTCATCAAAACATGAGAAGCAATTTTAAATTCAAATCATTAGCCCTTAGTCTTTTCTTTTTTGGGCTTATTTTTATTTTTTGTAAGCTGCTTAGAGGTTTTATTGTAATCAAGTAGAAATTAATACGGTTATATTTACATATGGTTAAAACAATGTTTCTAAAGCAAGAAACATGCTTAGTTTTTAGATAACTCACACATGACATAGCAAGCATCCCTTCCTGGATGGAGAGAGAGGAAGAATGCTTCTTAAGAATCTACTTGGCACCTACAGATTTTTAAGAGATCACCTTATATAGTGTGAGAGTTTCTCCTAAAGGTCCCAAAGAGATCAGAAGCCTGCTCCACAGTAATTAGGAGCAGGGCTTTCAGTGTATCTGCCCGTTCTGTGGAGCAGCATTCCTATTGAGATATGGCAGGTGATCACTATCTACTACACTTTCAAGAAACAATTGAAGGCATTTTTATTCTGACAAGCTTCCCCAGTTGATTCAAGAAGTCCCTGCCATGGGCATCTCCTTATTTTCTAATTCATCTGCTGTTATTTATTGTACTGTTCTTAAGCCATTTGTATTATATTGTGTGCATTGTCTGGAGACGTATTTCAAAGGTGATTAACAATCAACAACAAATGTATAATATATATAAACCACCTGCTTAATCAGGGCTCCTTCTCAGTTTATTATTACATGTTATGTTGTTATAAATTATAAATATTACAAATATAATAATATATTTCCCTGCCTTCTTCCCAACCTGGGACTCGGGATAAAAGCGTTTGAATCCACACTAAGTGCTGTTCCAAGTATTTCTGTATTTATTGTTAAGGGTTACATTACCTCTTGAAGAATACTGCAGCATATGTAAAACAGTATTTTTGCACTTGCCATATTTTGTGAAAGTGATATGCAAATAGTTGCTTAGCACCTAGCCTGTCTCATGGCATTGTCATCAGTTTTGAGACGTACGGTTTTGATATTGTAATAGATGCAGTACAAGAGACATGTCATATTAGTATTAAACTCTTTTGGAAAACTAAGTCCAAACATGATACGGTTGGATGATTCAGAGGAGAGGATCAACTAGGTAAAGGTTAGATTCTCCTCCTCCCCCACCCATGAAATCTAACTTTTTTGCTGTGGCGCGTGTGTGATTTCATCATGGGCAAGAATTAGCCAGTGCAAATGAATGCACACATCCTCCCATAAATGGAGACAGTTCATGTGGAGTGAACTGCCCCAAGAAAACTCATGAAGTACAATAACTTCTGTGATAGAATAAGAAAGTCAATGAAACTTACTGATGTTCAGTGCATAAAGTAACCTACTACAGTCTGACAAGGCTTAGAGCTCAGCAAGCTGGAACAGAATACACATGAGAAAATTCAAATAATATATCTATCACTCACAAATTTAAGCCAGAGACTGAGATAGCGGGGGTCTTGGTAATATCTCTGCTGCTCATTCAGTGCTTTAACAGCTCTCTCCAAAACAGCAGAAAGGTTGCTCTCTTTACCACCTTGAGGAAAGGTTTGTTCTGTCCATTTAATATACCTAGAGATATCAGAACAATTATGAGCACAAGGAAATGACACCTCTATTTGAGAATTGCCCATGTTCTCATTTTATTATTATTATTATTATTATTATTATCCATCGATCATCTGAAGACCTCAGGATATAAATACAAAATAAATAAAAACAAGAACAAATAACCCCCCCACAACAAACCAATAATGCCCCCCCTTCACAAAAGCTTACCTGTCCCAGACATCCAGTGGATCATCTCCATTATAAAAGCGAATTTCAGATTCAAATTCCCTAGAATTAAAGCAATCAATACTTAAGTAGCTAGAAATATATATTTACCATTTCTTAGCATAATTTAAAAATTAGCATCAGAGGTTTTTCCTCAATTAAGTCTACTTTTCCTCACTATATACAAAGTATTTGATTAGCAAGATACCACATTTTGGAAAATTCTTTTTCAAAGGTAGTAAAGATTCCAGGTTTATAATAGTGACTAGCTTGTTTGAAATACTATTTTGAGGAGAACAGACAATGTTTTACTTGACTAACTTGTGCCATTTGGATCTCAGGTAGAAGGGCTAGGAAAATTCAGATCAAAAGTCACTGAAAGTTGAAGGAGACAATACTGAACTAGATTGACCAATGGTCTGAATGAATACAAGATAGCTTCTTATAGCTGGCTTATAGTAGCCTATGTAAATATGAGGTTCCTGGATCCAGCGCAGATTCAATTGCTTGCTGGAATAGCCCGGTCAGCCTGGTAATGGCCCTATGGATCCTTAAGAGAACAAAGGGAGTGACTGTGCCAGAGGGCAAATGGGTGGGCCTCCTTTAACTGTTAGAAAGAAAAAATGCCAGAGTTAGTAGTCATGTAAGCCCAAAGCTGAAAGAAAAGCTGCAGGCTGCAAAGGCAGAGAGGCAGCCATGTTTGGTTTCTATTTGAATCTAAGGCCACTTAAAAACAAAGACCTTAAAGCGGTGGTTTCCAAAAGGTGTGGCACTCTGGGGTGCCTTGAATGATGGTCAGGGGTGCCGTGGGCAACACTGGCCTCCATTCCTCTTTCCTTCCCTGCCTCCTCTGATGCCCTTTCATGTCTCTGCCTCCCAAAGGCTTGCATGGCTGTTTGTTGCAGCAGCCCTGGCTACAAGCTCCTCAGGTGAGTGGTGCCTCTGGGGCTGGCCAGGGGGTGTTGGTTGCCAGGAGCTGAGGTAGCCTCTGAGTAAGCAAGCAAGTGCGTGAGGAAGCCCAGCCAGCCAGTTAGCCAGCCTTTGCTGTTGCGAATGGACAGATAAATGGGTGGCCAGGCAGGCAGGCGCTGCACTGGACTTTCTTGTGCTTAATTGCGCAATGCCTGTCTAGGAGCTGAGTGCCCGGTGCTGAAGGAGAGCCTTTCTGCCATGCAGGCCCAGTAGTACCCGCTGCTGCCAATCGATGTAAGGTGCTGGCCTCACGTTCTCCTTTGGCCAGTCTCCGTTGAGCCACTAAGGCTGAGAGCATCCTCTTCGCAGGCCTCTGTGGGGTGGCATGAGGTGGCATTTCTCTTTGGGGCAGGGGGGGGCAGCTCAGAGACCAGGGTCAGCAGCCCAGAAGACTCCCAAGGAGAAGGGAGAGGAGAGGGTGGGAGGCTGAGGGAACTGCTGACATAACTGGGCTCCTGAGCCCCACAGGGGTGTCACAGAAAGAATGTAGTTGGTCAAGGGAGCAGTGGACTCAAGAAGGTTGAAAACCTCTGTCTTAATGGATAGAAAGACAAACCATACTATGCTCACCGCTTTTGCTGCTGGATGGCTGTATGGCTGGAAACATCCAGCTGAGCCAGAGCTTCCTGTAGGGTAGCCATCACTCGTCCTTGCCTAAGAGGTTGCACATTCTCCTTGCTCAGCTCCCACTCGCTCCCATCCGAAGACATGGTAAACTGTATTTTATGCACACAAGGCAACAGCGCCTAGGCGCACGACTCCAGGATTACAAACCCTAGTGATAAAGAGAAATGAAAACAATGAGGATATTTGTGTAGAATGATAGCTTGTTGGTATATTTCCTAGCAACCTGACAGTATACAGTTGCAGGCCACCCCAATCTGAGTGGTGCAAGATTCCAGGGGTTCCAGGTGCTTACCCTGGGTTCATGTTTCCTCAGAATGGGGGACAGCAGAGACAGTCTTTAGGATATATGGCTTATTTACACACATATATACAACCTGAGCTTACGATGGAGGGGCTCACAGCATTAACACCCCAGAGGATATTGCTTCTCCCATAGCCACAGCCTTGGATTCCAGGAGTAATCGGGCAGGCTACCTGCATCTAGCTCACTCTTTCTCACACACAACTCTCCACTGTCTACTTGCGTGTCACAACTGCAAGCAAACAAAAACGTGGGAGGAGAAAGAAGCGTGTAGGTTCTTATGCTCTTGCCATTCCCTTCGCGGGAGCAAATGGTTTAGCAAGAGCCTCGCCCCTCCCTAGCGCCGTATTTGTCCACCGGCTTAAGCGCGCTTAAGAACTGGCTCTCCACGCCAAAAACAAACGAACAGGGAGAAAGCAGAGACTCGCCACCCTTCGGCTTCCCTGCCCCGCAGAAGAACCGGCTCAGCTAAAGGAAAAGCAGAGCGACAACCGCTCACCTCAGCCTCTCGCACGGCCTGGGCCCGGGGGGGGGGGCGGGGAGGCGCCTTCCGAGGGAAGCTGCTTCTCCGGGCTCCAGCTCCGAACTCTCGAAGCTCCTCAGCCAGTCTCTCCTGCGTCCACGTTCAAATATTAACCGCCGCACACACGCACACCCCTCACGAGACCCCGCTCCGCCTTATTGGCTGCCTCCGAATATTGCCGCCTGCCATTGGATGGTAGGGAATGCAAAGCATGACGGGTCCGCCGGTGCATGATGGGAACGGTAGTTCCCTCTGGGTGTCGCTTGAAAGCGAGGAGAGCGGGCGAAACGGAGCTCGCTTCGCAGTGCAGCCTTCTGCAGGACTTTCGCTCCCAGCAGCACGCCCGCTATCTGAGCGAGAGAAGACACTTGGGAATATGCACAGTGGGGCTTCCGAGTAAGCAGGCGCAGGGTCGGGGGCGGTGACCGAGCAGTGTGCTTTACGGAGTACAAAAGAGCAGGTCCCTGCCCCGAGGATCTTACCATCTTAAAGTACAGTACAGAGGAAGAGAAGGGGAAATAGTGTGTTGCAGCGGGCAGGGGCGGGCGAACACGCAAGTCAAGAACATGCCTCGTCAGGGCCGGATTTGGGTTTGATGAGGCCCTAAGCTACTGAAGTTAATGGGGCCCTTTATATGTCCAGCTGTCCTTTGTCAACATCAAATTGTCACCATTTTTGTGTTGAATATATGCTATGTGGTAATCTATGGACCTAATAGGTATCTAAAGCCATGTGCACATGCAGAATGTAGGCACCCTATATATAGAAATGAGCATATTTTAGGGAGCATGCTAGCAGGCGGGCCCATTACTTACATCATAGGAGCCTATACAACACAAAATACTGTTGCTGTACATAGGTTTTACTTTCTTTGTTTTTTATCTTATATTTTGGAAATGTACATCCAGGTTTTTTTTTCTTTTAAATTTTTTGGGCCCCCCCCCAAGAGAGTGGGGTCCTAAGCTACAGCTTTTTTAGCTTATACAGAAATCTGGCACTGTGCCTCATGTTCATGCATGGGGACACTGGAGCGCCAGATTTGCACATATGTATGCACACATGCGATCTTGCTTTTTGCTCCTAGTGTTGCCAGGGGTGAAATATGTCGGGTGGGGAGAGACAGTGGCTTTCCAGGTGTTGCTCAACTCGCATCATCCCTGGCCTTTGCCATTGGCTATCCTTGCTGGGACTGATGGGAGTGGCCTTCAGCAACGCCTGAAGGATCAAAGGACCACTCCCCTCGCCCCACACACCTGCAATATGTGATTCTTTCAGTGAATTAAGCTAAGGCAGGAGCTAGGGAGCTGTGCCAAACAGAAGAGTAGTTCTTTGGGCAGACTTTCGAATGACAAAAGCATTTCTGGGTGCAGTAGAACGATTTCCTGGCTCCACACTTCATTTGCTACTGCTCACGCATATGGTCTAATTCAATCCCGAAGAAAAGGAGTCACGTTTTAGCAGTATATATTGGGAGTAAATTGCAGTGAATACTGCAATTGATGGGGTGGGGAAGAATGCAACCTTTGCTTGGCTCAGCTGTAACTTTAGTTCTTTGTTTTATTTTATTTTAAAAGGTTTTTGTTACTGTTTTTGAACAATACAATTTAAGCAACATGCAAAAAAATAAATAAAAAGGGAAATAATACAAGAAACAGAGGCATGGGTTAAGGCAGGAGTAGGCAACCTAAGGCCCGTGGGCCACAAACGGCCCACAGGGGTCGTTTAACCGACCCCTGAGCCACCCCCGAACCAAGCCACCTGCTCGGCGAGTCCCCGTGCACTGCGCTTAAACCAGTGCAATGCAGCGTGGTGACTCGCTTCCGTGGCACCAGAAATTGCGTCTGCACAGACACCAGAAATCGCCTTTGCGCAGATGCAGACGCTGGAAATCGCAGGTGCGCTCATTCACGTGCGCGCACAATCTGGCCCACGGAGGGATCTCTGCTGGAGTGAACCGGCCCAGGCAAGGTAAACCTTGCTAACCTCTGGGTTAAGGTGTTTTGACCATATCAGTTGTTAAAATACAAATATACTGGACTGCCAGCTATGATTAGGGTTGCCATATTTCAAAAAGTGGGAGCAAAGTTGTTGAGCATTTCCCACTAACTTTTCCAGTCCTGTAACTAACTACCTGACCCTTTAAACCTTTTCTTAAGGAATGTCATTTGGGAAGATAATCACATTGGGTGGTGCAGAGGAGGGGAGCATACAGAAGTAAGAGCTGATTACAGGGGTACCTCGGGTTACAGACTCTTCAGGTTATGTGATTTCGGGTTGTGCACCGCGCCGAACCTTGAAGTACCGGAACAGGTTACTTCTGGGTTTCAGCGCATGCGCAGAAATGCTAAATCACGCTTTGCACATACACAGAAGTGCCAAATCGCGACCCTCGCATGCACAGTCACAGCGCTGGGTTGCGAACACTGCAGGTTGCGAATGCTGCGGGTTGTGAACGTGCCTCCTGCACGGATCACGTTTGCAACCCGAGGTTGCAGTATATTGGAAGCAGGAAGTCAATCTCATTATATATCTCCCCTTGAATGATGATGCCTAGCCTTTCTATCTATCTATCTATCTATCTATCTATCTATCTATCTATCATCTATCTATATATCATTGGAAGCATATTTTCCTCTTAACGAATTCTGGGCAGTTTGAGCAGGGAATGTGCTTCAAATGTGCTTTGAAAGTATAGTATGTGGAGCAAGACATTTTCACTGTAGTTTGTTTCTTTGCATTTCTGGCCGCTAGGTGCTGCTATTAGGATAGGATATATATATATAGATATAGATACACACACACACACACACACACACACACACACACACACACCCACACCCCGACTAAACATTTCTTGTCACAATCCAGCTGCAAACATTTCCTCTTTCCTAAGACAAGCGTTCAGAACTGTACAATGTTCACCCTATGGAATATCTCTTGTGAATATAAACAGGGCCAGTCCAGAATAAGGGGCCTGTCCATATGGCTATTGGTAGGAAATAATTATTAACCCAGGTGCACTTGGTGAGTTTCATAAAGCAACAGATACCTCTTCACCTGACACCATGTGAAATGGCGTTACACTAGTGCGGGTTGGTATCCCTTCTAGCAGAGGAAGATGAAATCAGATACAGGATTCATATTTTTGAAATTAAAACCTGCGCATTTATTCTACTAGGCTAGATGTCTTCAAAACTTACTTCAAATAGGAGAAAGACTTCCTCAATTAACTATCCACAACCATTGGTACTATGTATCGTGACTTGAAGCAAATTGTTTGACTTAATAAACTTGTCCTGCACTCTTGATCAAAAGTAAAAGCAGTGTGTAGAAACATATCAGAGGCACTATTTAGGCAGGGAACAATTGCCCCTCATTCCACGTTACATTGCACATGTACTTATTTTTGTTTTTTGTTTTAATTGTATTTATTAATTTCATTTATATCCCACCCTGCCACCAAGGAATTCAAACATGGTTCTCCCCCCCCCCATTTTATCTTGCAAGGTGGGCTAGGTTAAGTGAGAATGACTGCTAAAGGACACGCAGTAAGCCAGGAACTGATGGTACGGCGCTGCAGAGCTGCCATCCCAAAACTGGCATTGCTGCAGCTTACCTGGATGCTGTGGAGGTGGGGTTATGACAGCAGCAAAAACAGAGTTGTGCAGGCACACCAGCGATAGCACCAGATTGGCTGTCAATGTGGGCACATTGGCAGTAGTGCCAGATTGGCTCTGCCGGCGAGTTTACATAGCCCCCAGTCTCATCATCATTCTGCCCTGAACCAGCTCTGCAGCTGGTTGTGCAATAGCCACACTGGAGTGGCTCATCCAGTGGGGTGCAGAAGCAGCAGTGTCCCAACAGCAGTATCACTGCTGTTTACTGGGAGGGTAAGGTTGAAGTAGTGGTGAAGTTGGGGTCATGCAGGTAGGCTAGTACTTGCTCAGCCTCAACCACACTGCCTCCTCCTCCGCCTGATAAACAGCAGCAACACTGCTGCTGGGAGGCTAGTGCTGTGCCTCAGCCCCATCAGATGAACTGTCTTGCACATCCTCCTGAAAGCCTGGCATGGCTCCCTTGAACCTCATTATCATCTTGAACTAAGTGGTGTTGTGTTTCTACACGAGGCATGTATTGTGGAATAGTCACACTTCATTCATTCACTGCAGTGGGTCAGTTTTATCTATCTATCTATCTATCTATCTATCTATCTATCATCTATCTATATATCATTGGAAGCATATTTTCCTCTTAACGAATTCTGGGCAGTTTGAGCAGGGAATGTGCTTCAAATGTGCTTTGAAAGTATAGTATGTGGAGCAAGACATTTTCACTGTAGTTTGTTTCTTTGCATTTCTGGCCGCTAGGTGCTGCTATTAGGATAGGATATATATATATAGATATAGATACACACACACACACACACACACACACACACACACACACACACACACCCCGACTAAACATTTCTTGTCACAATCCAGCTGCAAACATTTCCTCTTTCCTAAGACAAGCGTTCAGAACTGTACAATGTTCACCCTATGGAATATCTCTTGTGAATATAAACAGGGCCAGTCCAGAATAAGGGGCCTGTCCATATGGCTATTGGTAGGAAATAATTATTAACCCAGGTGCACTTGGTGAGTTTCATAAAGCAACAGATACCTCTTCACCTGACACCATGTGAAATGGCGTTACACTAGTGCGGGTTGGTATCCCTTCTAGCAGAGGAAGATGAAATCAGATACAGGATTCATATTTTTGAAATTAAAACCTGCGCATTTATTCTACTAGGCTAGATGTCTTCAAAACTTACTTCAAATAGGAGAAAGACTTCCTCAATTAACTATCCACAACCATTGGTACTATGTATCGTGACTTGAAGCAAATTGTTTGACTTAATAAACTTGTCCTGCACTCTTGATCAAAAGTAAAAGCAGTGTGTAGAAACATATCAGAGGCACTATTTAGGCAGGGAACAATTGCCCCTCATTCCACGTTACATTGCACATGTACTTATTTTTGTTTTTTGTTTTAATTGTATTTATTAATTTCATTTATATCCCACCCTGCCACCAAGGAATTCAAACATGGTTCTCCCCCCCCCCATTTTATCTTGCAAGGTGGGCTAGGTTAAGTGAGAATGACTGCTAAAGGACACGCAGTAAGCCAGGAACTGATGGTACGGCGCTGCAGAGCTGCCATCCCAAAACTGGCATTGCTGCAGCTTACCTGGATGCTGTGGAGGTGGGGTTATGACAGCAGCAAAAACAGAGTTGTGCAGGCACACCAGCGATAGCACCAGATTGGCTGTCAATGTGGGCACATTGGCAGTAGTGCCAGATTGGCTCTGCCGGCGAGTTTACATAGCCCCCAGTCTCATCATCATTCTGCCCTGAACCAGCTCTGCAGCTGGTTGTGCAATAGCCACACTGGAGTGGCTCATCCAGTGGGGTGCAGAAGCAGCAGTGTCCCAACAGCAGTATCACTGCTGTTTACTGGGAGGGTAAGGTTGAAGTAGTGGTGAAGTTGGGGTCATGCAGGTAGGCTAGTACTTGCTCAGCCTCAACCACACTGCCTCCTCCTCCGCCTGATAAACAGCAGCAACACTGCTGCTGGGAGGCTAGTGCTGTGCCTCAGCCCCATCAGATGAACTGTCTTGCACATCCTCCTGAAAGCCTGGCATGGCTCCCTTGAACCTCATTATCATCTTGAACTAAGTGGTGTTGTGTTTCTACACGAGGCATGTATTGTGGAATAGTCACACTTCATTCATTCACTGCAGTGGGTCAGTTTGTCTAGCTGTTAACAAAAGGATTGGTGGTTTGAGCCCACCCAGGGGCAGCTGTTGGCAGGATTCCTGCATCACAGAGATTTGGACTAGATGATCCAGCATGGTGTAGTGGTATAGTGGTTAAGAGCGGTGGACTTGTAATCTGGTGAACCGGGTTCGCTTCCCCGCTCCTCCACATGCAACTGCTGGGTGACCTTGGGCCAGTCACACTTCTTGAAGTCTCTCAGCCCCACTCACCTCACAGAGTGTTTGTTGCGGGGGAGGAAGGGAAAGGAGATTGTTAATCAGTTTGAGACTCCTTAAGGGGAGTGAAAGGCGGGATATCAAGTCCAAACTCTTCTTCTTCTTCTCTTCTTCTTCATCCTCAGGATCCCCTCCAACTCTACAAATCTGTGTTTCTATGATACAAGACATCTACACAACATCATCCAGTTGCTGCATTCCTGTGTTCCTCGCCCCCGTCCCGCTGCTTCCATTTTTACAGACTGTTGAAAATCTTATTTTCTTTTAAAAGAATGGCAGTAGCACAACCTTCATAGGTGTGGATGACCCCTTTTATTGTTTTTTTGGCTTTTTCAAGATGTGTGTAGTGACATACTGGGCAAGTGAGTCTATCACCTTCACTGTTACCTTTCCAGTCAGCACCATATCAGCTGCATATTTTAGTTAATCTTTTAATGTTATTACTGATACATTTCTTGTTATTAAAATATTTGTACAATAGCGTTTAAATAAAATAGGATGGTTGCATAAATTTTAGAAACTGCATTGTTGTTTTAAAAGGGAAAATTGCCATTCTGTTTTTTCTGCTCACTGCTATTTTTATCACTGTGTTGTTGTTTTTCCAGGTTTTTAAAGTTTATTTTCTCTTCTACCCTTTAACGCTGAAGTAATTGTGGAATGTGGGACGCGGGTGGCACTGTGGGTAAAACCTCAGCGCCTAGGGCTTGCCGATCGCATGGTCAGCGGTTCGAATCCCCGCGGCGGGGTGAGCTCCCGTCTTTCGGTCCCAGTTCCTGCCCACCTAGCAGTTCAAAAGCACCCCTAAGTGCAAGTAGATAAATAGGTACCGATTTATAACGGGAAGGTAAACAGCGTTTCCGTGTGCTTCGCTGGTGCTGGCTCTCCAGAGCAGCTTCGTCACGCTGGCCACGTTACTTGGAAGTGTCTCCGGACAGCGCTGGCCCCCAGCCTCTTAAGTGGGATGGGCACACAACCCTAGAGTCAGACACAACTGGCCCGTACGGGCAGGGGTACCTTTACCTTTACTAATTGTGGAATACTGCTGAAATTCAAAAAGTACTTCAGCAGGTAGAGGCTAATAGGCATTGTAGTCCAAAACATCAGGAGGTCTCCAAGTTGGCAAAGTCTGGATTAAGGTGTTGTAAGTCTTTTCCTTAAACTGCTAACAAAAAATTGTCAGTGAAGGACGTATTTCAAGGGAATGGTGTAGAGCTGATAGTTGTTCTTTAGGAAGCCATTCAAAATGACCAGGGGTTTCATTATTTCATTGTTTTCACTTGTAACAAATATTCAGAGCATTGTTGGCTGCCCACTCTCCACCTTAGAACAGATTTATGCCACAAGGTGCCATAGGAAGGCACTGGACATAGTAAAAGATCCATCGCATCCTGGTCACTGTCTCTTCGAGCTCTTGCCGTCGGGACGGAGACACAGGACGATGAAGACAAGAACGAGCCGTCTTAAGAACAGCTTCTTCTCCAGAGCGATCTCGGACCTGAATGGGAAGCCCGGACTTTGAAAGTCATCTAATCTCCCTTGCTGTATTATACTGTATTGTTTAATTAGTGTTTTTATGGAGCAGTCAAGTAATTTCGTTGTCCCTGAAGGGGGCAATGACAATAAAGATATTATTATTATTATTATTATTATTATTATTATTATTATTATTATTATTCTGCAGTTTGGTAATGATAACTAGGAACAGCCTCACCTCAAACCTTTAATTAGAAAGTACTGTACAGGAACTGGAAATTTTAAAAGAGTACCAAGCATCATTGGGTTTGCAACATTTATATGCCTTATCTGAAATCATTGAGCCCAGCTTGGATTTCACATGGCTGCAACTCAAAGCAGTAACAATGACATAAAATTCACAGATTAGAGGGCTTGTTGTATTAACTGACTGTTTCATTAAGTGCTTAACATCTCATCCAATTGACTATCCACATAATACAAGCCACAGAGCTTATCATAAGCAGTACATCATCACCAGAAGCCGCAATTAGGAGCTAATATTGTTACAGAATGGTGCTTGTGATATCATAAAATTGTAACAACCTGCACATTACATGTTGCAGAAATAATGAAGTATGATGATAACAACCTGTATGCATGCACACACACCTTACCCGGTACCACCCACAGAAACAAACATAAATAGAATCCAAATAAATAGAATTCACCTTGTTTATGATGGGCACACATTCACACTGGCTTTTCCTAAATTCCCTGGGAGTCGCTATTATCTATCCCTATTTTCTCTTTTGAACCGTGGCCCTAGTTAGGAGATACAGCTCTGGGAAGCTTTCCCACTCTTCAGATAGTTACTCTGTTACTGTGCATTTGTTTAATTAATTGCTCATTTTGTTCTCAGGCTGTTGTGTTGGCCTGGTGTGTTTAAGGTATGCATGAGTGCCTAAAAGGTGACAAGCCTCTGAAGGATGACTCTGTCCCTTTCATTTATTTATATGACTTAGGCACATGATCCCCTGTTAATTGCAGGCACTGTTAGCTTAGTGTGACTTGAGATAATGTAGTGTTGGCTCCAGGCCTCTTAGCTGGCCGTACGCTGGTATATTAACTCAAGCCTATATCATCAAGATCCAAAAGTGGCAGGCGTTCTCCCACAAAATGGGCATGCGAGTTCTAAAAATGTTTATTCTTCATTTGGCATTGGAGGCAGACAGGTTGAAACTAACCTACAGGCGAGTTCTGAAATTGCAGAAATCAATATAAGGACAAGGTGTCAAAAGGCATAAGAACAGAGTGTCTGTTCATAGAGAAAGCTTAGCATACCCAAAGAACCCACATCCAAGCACAGGACGATGTTAATAATATTCCCTGATCGCTTGAAGGCAATTCTAACTCGCAAGTACAAATCAGATGATCAAGCAAGTGGTTGTTTACTAGTCTGGCATTGGCCATCAAGACTAAGACTTCCACTCCATGCCAGCAAGGGTGATCTATCAATGGCAACAGGCTTCTGGATGTGGATCCCTGCACTGGAGGCAGAGGAAACGGGTGCTACAAGGGAGAAAAATGCTTCAAGCAGCTAGGATTCAAATATCATGCTCTTATTCAGGAATGGGAATATTTTAACAAGCCTGCTCAAAGATGGTAGTGCAGAGCATCCTGTTCCCCGTTGTATATGAGGGCCTCTATATCTTTCAGAGGGTTGCATGAGTTGTTAAGGTATTTTTAAGTATTTATTTCTTCATTGAAAGTTATAGCCACAGTATTATTATTATCATTCCCCACCCATCTGACTGGGTTGCCCTAGCCACTCTGGGTTGTTTCCTACAGAATATAAAAACGCAGTAAAACATCAAACATTAAAAACTTCCTTATACAGTGGTGCCCCGCAAGACGAAAAACTCACTAGACGAAAGGGTTTTGCGTTTTTTGAGCTGCTTCGCAAGACGAATTTCCCTATGGGCTTGCTTCACAAGACGAAAAACGAAAACGTCTTGCAAGTTTGTTTCCTTTTTCTTAACACCATTAATACAGTTGCCACTTGACTTCGAGGAGCAACTCATAGAACGTGGTGTGGTAGCCTTTTTTGAGGTTTTTGAAGACTTTGGTGATTTTTGAAGCTTTTCCAAAACTTCTTTTGCAGCCATTTGGTAAGTTAAACTTTTAAAACTTTTTTGGGGGTTTTTGGATTTTGGGTTGGGGTGTTTGGAATTCAACGACTTGGTGTTGGGGAGGGGTTTGCAAGAATCTGGAAGCTTGTTCCCCCCCCCCCTGCATTTTTATGATTTTCTGTGACCATTGGACCACTCTGCTGTTTTTTTAAAAAAATTCTGGATTTGAATTTCTGTGTGGTGGGTGGCTGGGGGAACAGTTAAGGAGGGGGTTCTTCAGCAAGAAGCAAAGAGTGGAAGAGGAACCTTCTTCGAGTTGTCCCCCAGAGTCTTAGAAAATGTACTGTACACTTTGTTGATTTTTAAATGCTTTTCTGTCATGTTTAGAAACTTAATTTACTGTTCCTTCAATTTTTGAAATGCTCTTTACAGTATGTGTGACTTTAAAGAGCACTTAATAAACTCTTGTTGTACCAAATTTGGCTTTGTTTGGACTTTTTTGACCATAGGAACGCATTAATTGAATTTCAGTGCATTCCTATGGGATTTCGTGCTTCGCAAGACGAAAGATTCGCTAGACGAAAAAACTTGTGGAACGAATTAATTTCGTCTTGCGAGGCACCACTGTACAGGGCTGCCTTCAGATGTCTTCTGAATGTCATATAGCTGTTTATCTCCTTGGCATCTTATGGGCAGGGCAGACACCACTACCAAGAAGGCCCTCTGCCTGGTTCCCTTTCTTTCTTTGCAGCACTGCAATCTTCAACATGCTTATCTGAATTTAAGGCCCCAACCCTGCTTACCTTGGAGTAAGTCCAATTGAACTCAGTGGGACTTATTTCTGACTACTCATGAATAGGATTGCCCTGCCAGCTTCAATGAAATCTGCAAGGATAAACACGTAAGGATTGCACTCTAAATCCCAAATAAACATAGTTAGGATTTGGTTGTACTTATTTGCCTGCTAGTAAGCCCTACTGAATGCATTGGGAGTTACATTTGAGTATACCTGTATAGCAGGGATAGCCAGTGTGCTTCCCTCCAGATGTTGTTGGACTACAACTCCCATCATCCTTGATCGCTGGCCATGCTGGCTTGGGCTGATGGGAGTTATAGTCCAACAGCATATGGAAGACATCACTTTGGCTACACCTGAAGTATAGGATTACATTTGTAAACCAGTCTGTCCTAAACTTTAATCAAATGCTAGGGAAATGACCTCAACATCTGGAAAATGCTCTGACTTGCTGTGTTTTCAAAGGAAGGACTAGGGAGCAGCCACATACAGTTATCTCTGCACCGTATACAGTGGTACCTCAGGTTACATACACTTCAGGTTACATACGCTTCAGGTTACAGACTCTGCTAACCCAGAAATAGTGCTTCAGGTTAAGAACCTTGCTTCAGGATGAGAACAGAAATCGTGCTCCGGTGGTGTGGCAGCAGCAGGAGGCCCCATTAGCTAAAGTGGTGCTTCAGGTTAAGCACAGCTTCAGGTTAAGAACAGACCTCTGGAACAAATTAAGTACTTAACCCAAGGTACCACTGTATATATTTTTTGTTCAAACTGTATTCCATGGAAGCCTGGAGTTCCTCAATGAAGGAAGTAATGTTCTTTGTTCATTGGATTTATATCTTGCTTTATCATAGCTTCAAGATGGCTACAATAATAAAACCCCAGTAGCATAAAAATTTTATTTTCCATGTTGAACCTGGAGATGGTCCATTATAGACAACCACAGTTTGAGACACAGACCCCCTAAGCAGTGGGGCTAATGTTAACTCCTCCTTCACTGGAGATTTCCTTTCTACATGTTCTACGCACAGAAGGAATACTCTGGAACAGCTACCCTGGAAATTAGGATGGTGCCAACAAGTCATTTTTAGGCATCTACTAAATACTTTTTTTATTCAACCAGGCTTTTCCAGGGCAGCATAACTGGATATTGTTCCTGCTGGTTTTACAAATAGATTTAATGTGGGGTTCCCACCCCCCTTTAACTTTGTACTTTGTTTTTATTTAATTTTTTTTTGGTATGCCTTAGCAGTCTTTTTGAAGGTGGGTGGTTTATACCGTATTTTTCGCTCCATAGGACGCACTTTTTCCCTCCTAAAAAGTAAGGGGAAAAGTCTGTGCGTCCTATGGAGCGAATGTGTGTTCCCTGGAGCCACATCGCTGTTGTCCTGTGCTCCTGGGCTGCTCTTTGGGGGTGGGGGGAGGAGCCACGGTGCTCTGCCCGCAGCCTCTGCTTTCCCCGAAGTCCCGACAAGGTTTGCAAGCAGCGGGAAGGCTGTGCGCTCCTGGGCTGCTCTTTGGGGGTGGGGGGGAGGAGCCACACTGCTCTGCCTACAGCCTTTGCTTTCCCCTGAAGTCCCGACAAGGTTTGCAAGCAGTGGGAAGATTGTGTGCTGCTGGGGTGCTTTTTGGGGGTGGGGGGTGGGGAGCTACACTGCTCTGCCTACAGACTTTGCTTTCCCCTGAAGTCCCGACAAGGTTTGCAAGGTTTGCAAGCAGAGGGAAGGCTGTGTGCTCCTGGGGTGGAGGGTGGGGGTGGGGAGCAGCAAATTGCTGTCTCTCAGTGCCTCCTAATTCAACTGCAAAGGATTGCCTAACTGGATTCTGAGCTCCATTTGAAGTTTAAAAATAGTAAGTTTGGGGATTTCTTCAAGTAGCAGTTTTGGGGAAATAGTCATAAATACATGCAAAGCATCTCTACAAACCAGTAATAGTAATTTCAGCTAAAACTGAGCAGGTATCTGGCTCAGGAACAGTTTAAACTATAACCAGACATCCTGTGTGTGTGGACCATGTTCCTAGTAGCTAATCTTTACTGCTGAAAAGAGGCTCTGATATTCCACTCCAACTCTATAATTCATTATACAAATTCTTACAAGTACAGTCCACCTATACTAAACCAAAAACATTGTGTTCTCTTGGTATTGAATGGAAGCTATTTATCTGCCCTCTTTTCCTCCTCTGTTCTTTGCTCAGTCACTCCATTTTGAATCTTCCTTTCAAAACAACCATGCCTGTTTTGAGAAAACTTCAGAGATTTAGGAACTGGAGCACAATCATTTGATCTTTCGCGTCACAGTATTTTAATATTCTTTTGGAAGCCGCCCAGAGTGGCTGGGGAGGCCCAGCCAGATGGGCGGGGTATAAATAAATTATTATTATTATTATTATTATTATTATTATTATTATTATTATTATTATTATTATTATTATTATTATTATCATCTTTTTGCTGTTCCTCCATACTCCAAGCACTTCTCATTTGCACAGCCCTGGTTTCTCTCCCTGACTATTAATACTCTTGATTAATAACAGTAAAAAGCTCAAATTTTAGTTTTTGTGACTGCTGCCAATACTGACTTCCCAGTGATAATGAAAACAGCTACATTATAATGGAATGTGTCCTTTTTCCATTCTCATCATTATATACCATGGCTTGCTTTAAAGCAGCAAAGTGGACAGGAGCCACACACTTTGCTGTTTTAAATAGTTTAGTACAAAATTTGAGTCAGATTTTTTTTCTTGTTTTCTTGCTCTAAAAACTTGGTGCGTCTTTTGGTCAGGAGCGTCCTATGGAGCGAAAAATACGGTAATTTTTAAAATAAAATAAACTAATATAAAAGGAGCATATTGGCTATTTTGGCTAGCATTCAGTATTCATTAGAGCAGTGTTTCCCAAACTTTTTTGGGCAACGGCACACCTGTTTACTGAAAAAAAATCTCGCGGCACACCACCATTAAAGCCCCGCCCCGTGACGTCAGCGCGCAGCGTCACGCCGGGAGGGACGCACGAAAGTGAAAGTTTTTTTCCCTCCCCCCTCAGTCCCTCGCTCGGAATTCAGCTCGTTTGGGGCATCGCTCCGGCTGCTCCCTCTCCCGCCGCGCAGGAGCGATGCCTCTCTCTGGCTCTCCCTCCGCGCAGGCTGAGGGAGGGAGGGAGGTGCGCGTGTGACCCGTCTCTGCTGGGAGACCAAACCCAGCGAGGCAGAGTCGCGCGGAGGCGCCCAGGCAGCGCTGCCGGCTGCGAGGAGGAGCGCCAGGCAGCAGCAGGAGGCGCGGCCTCTCCTCGCCGCCGCCGCCCCGCCTCTCGCCGCCCGACTCGCCCGCCTCCCTCCAGGCATCTCGCGGCACACCAGCCGATGTCTCACGGCACACTCGTGTGCCGCGGAACACCGGTTGGGAAACACTGCATTAGAGGCTGGGAGGAAACCACCCCACCCCCCACCTCAATTGATCTCTATTCAACATGAAGTTGAGATGCATATCTGTGAGCAGCAGGGAGTTAATTACATTGATGATATGCCGGCAATGTAAATAACACCTGCTGCCTCAGCAACTGAATACTATCAGTTATAACCACACCAGTATGTTTTCACAGTTACATATTACTAGTGGTATGGGCACACTATAGATCCGATAAACACACCCTTGTTACATTGTGCACTAGATTCTGCGTGACTAGGGTTGCATATGGATGACCAAAAGATATCCACCTGGGTCTCAATTTCTTTCAATGCAGCAGACGCTATTCTAATTATAATTAGGGTGACATTATTTACTGGGGTAAATAATACTTTAACACACAATGCTTCTTCCAGGAAGGTTGCTGACTTTGTGTAATTTCTGTTAAGGTGGTCAGGTACCACTCAGCAGAGCATGTGATAGATAGATGAGATTAGAGTTTTAAAAATGCCAGGATCAAATGGCCGTTTTCTGTTACTGACTTCCAGACAGCTGAGATAGAGCTCAGATACGACTATGATATGCACCGTAGAAAGGTTTACAACTGACATTTGTCATTGAGAAGCCACTGAATAAACCATCTACTCCTTACACAACAGTGTAGTACAGATGCTGAAATATCAGCTATCATCTTTTGATTGACATTTCTAGCTACACTGATCCCTGTCTCGTAAGATCTGGTGACTGCCCACTATTCACGCTCATCGTCTTTAAATATCTTGGGAAAGTAAATGGATCTACATTGTCACAGAAGTACATTTATTTTTCCTTCCTTAGTTGTCCTCCAAGGAAACCAAACATTAACCATTTATGAGAACATAAACATGCATACTTTCCCTTGCATTCAGTCTCAGACATTGAAGCTTACACGCCACTGCACAACCACACACCTTCAGAATGTATCTGTGAGGATTGTTTTGTGAAAGCACTTCCACGTCATTCGTTCATTAAATTTATTGGTTGCTTTTTTGCCACAGCAATTCAAAGCGACTTAGAATATTGTAAACAAACACATAATACATTAAAACCAGAATTTTAAAAGAATATATCTTAAAGGCAATTCTGTTTTTAAAAAGCTACGTAGATTAAAACTTCCCACTCAGCTTTGTTGGACTGGTCATGATTATCGTCTTCTAAAGCAACTACTCTATTCCCAACTTAAGAATGGAAAGGGAAATACCAGTGGCCAACAAAAGGGGTTTAAAGTATAAGCACTGATAATTGGGAAATACTGGCCTCTACCAAAGGCATCATGGACTTTGAAGAAGCTCAAAGTCAGGACGAAAGGGAGAAACGAGCTAAGAGGAAGGCACGTCTGGCAGATCCTCACCATGATCAACTCCCGTCCAGAAACCTACGGTATGTCCCTACTGTGGAAGGATGCGTGGATCCACAATTGGCCTCCACAATCACGGACTCACTTTTAAAACCATGTTTATGGTAGACCATCTACGAGTAATTGCCAAAGATTATTTTTTATGTTTTAGTATTGTAAACTGACTTTTGATCCTTGGATAACGGGGGGTTTATATATTTAATAAATAAATGCATAAATCATTGGCAAGCATTTATCAGTCAGAGTTTACAGCACTGAGTTAGGTGTGCCCATGAACTACCTCAGTATAACTTAAGGCAGCTTCAAGTGCCTTGCTCTTTCTTTTTGAAGAGTTAGTGAGTAATCATCTGCATGTGTCCATAAGCACCATCTTTCATGTACAGTGGTACCTCGCAAGACGAATGCCTCGCAAGACAAAAAACTCGCTAGACGAAAGGTTTTTCCGTTTGCGATTTGCCTCGCAAGACGAATTTCCCTATGGGCTTGCTTCGCAAGACGAAAACGTCTTGTGACTTTGTTAAACCGTTAAAACCGTGCTTCGCAAGATGAAAAATTCACTAGACGGCCAAACTTGCGGAACGAATTAATTTCATCTTGCGAGGCACCACTGTACTAAAAATAAAAGCTTTGGAAGTGTTTGGACACTATGTCCTCCATATATGTAAAAAAAATCCTTTAATGTGAACTGGGACCTTCCTGTGTACATAGATACCTGCATGAATTGACTGCAGTTTGCTGTCCACTGCAAAATAAATAAGAAAGGCTGGATGAATTGTATGAACAGAGCTCATTTGCTGTCAATTGTGTGTACAGGCCTCAGTTCATACTGTCAGTTGTATTCGTTGTGAGCTCAAAGTTCACTCCCATACTTCAGCGCATGTGAAAACTGTGTGTTGGGCCCACATGCAAACTGGACCTAAGAGATGTGTGACGGTTCTGTGGTCGAGAACGTATTGTGTAGGTTCAGTTATAAGAACATTATCTTTCAAAAAGCAGGCAGGAGGTGTGCAAACAGCCTCTCAGCAGCTTCTGCTGGAAGGGTGTTCAGTAGCAAAAGTGAGTGAGAAGTGATTACTTGAGTCTGTCATCTCCTTTGGCATCTCTGCCGTCGAAATCCTGGCACTCTTTCCTCAGAGGCCAGCTCTTGGCTGCCCCTGGCATCGCTGAACAATTGCTTTGTGAGGCTGTGTTTAGACTTTGGACTGGTGCCTGGTTTTCAAATCCGACGCACTTTGTGCAGTGAGTTAAGGTGCCCCCTGAAGGATTTCCTCCCTCCGCCTGCTGCTCAATCCCTGGTGTCACTGTTCCACAACAGGCTGAGACTACAAAGCTTGAGGCCAACAACTTCTCCATTACCTCTCAGGTAACAGTCAGCTCTTCCGATCAGATGCAGTCTCGAGAAGTCCCTGATAATGTGGTGTGCATTCCAGATTCCACTTCAATTATTCACACCGGGATTGTACTTCAGTATCTTTCGCTCAGATAGTCTCTATCTCACTTTTCTTTCTTGCTTCTCTTTTTAAATAAGACATGCCCCGCGCTCAAACATAGAGAAGAGTCATCAGTATTTATCCCTCAGCTTTAGTTTCTACCTCTTTTTTAAAAGAATAATTCAGTCTGAGATACATTCCATAAACTGTCTGAAAAACAATATTGTCTAGAGATACCGATCAAATATGTCTTTCCTAAGTTTTTATGTCCTTCCCCTCCTCCACTTGCTCAAAGATGGCTACAGCTAAAAATTGGGGCAGCAAAGATTGTGGGCTGGAGTTAGTTAACAAATTGAGGCTGCAATCCTTAACATATTTACACAAAGGCTGCATTTACACATCAGTTTATTCCATTTCCCCCCACGTTTCCCTAGCTGTTAATTTTCACTTTATATTTGAGCTTTCACGTGAAGTAAAAGCCACTTCCAGAAATATAGTGGAATATATTGCAAATTTAGCACTCATTTCCATGTTATTTGCTTTAAACAAAATTCCATTTTTGAATAACATGGAAATGAGCAGTAAACCTGTGCTATATTACACTATATTTCTGGAAATGGCTTTTATGTAATATGAAAGCTCAAATATACAATCATAGAATCATAGAATTGGAAGGGACCACAAGCGTCATCTAGTCCAATCTAGTCTGCAGAAATCTCAGCTTAAAGCATCCATGGCAGATGGCCATCCAACCTCTGATTTAAAACCTTCAAGGAAGGAGAGTCCATAACCTCCCAAGGGAAACCATTCCGCTGTCAAACAGCTCTTATTTTCAGAAAGATTTTCCTGAAGTTTAGTTGGAATCTTCTTTCTTGCAACTTAAAGCCATTGGTTCAAGTCCTACCCTCCAGCGCAGGACAAAACAAGCTTATTCCCCCTTCCATGTGACAGCCCTTGAGATATTTGAAGATGGCTTTCATATCTCCTCTCCGTCTCCTCTTTCTCAGGCTAAACATACCCAGCTCCCTCAACCACTCCTCATAAGGCTTGGTTTCCAGACCCTTGATCATCCTGGTTGCCCTCTTCTGCACACATTCCAGATTGTCAACATCCTCCTTAAACTGTGGTGTCCAGACCGGATATAGTATTCCAGGTGTGGTCTGACCAAGGCAGAATAGAGCGGTTAATAATGTGGAAATTAAATTAAGGAAACGTTGGGAAAACTGATGTGAATGCTGCCTTACGCTATATTCCAGGTGTATCCAAAACAAGAACTCAGAATTACTTCCTTTAGATTCTCAGACAAAACTGAAGAGAATCATTGCAAGCCTATTATCTCTGAATACCAATTATGTCAGGAAGCTGGACAAACAAAACCCATTGCTTCATTATGTCAAAAACCATTGAGGGCTACTGAGCTTAAATTCCTCTACGTTCAATGGGACTTTGCTCCTTAATAAAGTGCCTAAGATTTCAGCCTTACCGGATCAAGAGGGATTTATTTGTTCTGTCACTATCCAGTGAGAGGCAAACATTTCTAACGTTAAAAATTCAATGAACTATTAGTGCATAAAAAGCAAGTTGAAAAACGTAAAAGGAAGATGAGCCCTAATAATACTTTAATGATGCATTTTTTCAGTCGTATCACTGACTTTGCGTGCATATTGATGGTGTTTTAATTCATACTGTGCTTTAAGGTATCGCCTCAGGTTAGAATGAATCCCTGGTGCTGGCCCCTCTCGGCAGTAGCAGGTTACAGCCTGAAACTGGTCTTTGATTGACAGCTCCTTAGATACAGCAAGACTGGTGGAACCCAACTACAACCCATCCCTCTGTCTAGCCTTGGAGTCACTTTGGTCAGCAGTGGCCTGAGCTGAACAAAAGAGTAAGGAGACATTTGAGGAAAACACCATGCAAATTTAATGGTGTTCCAAGAAGGCCAAGCATAATAGACAAGAGCCAAGATCTCCCCATTCCCCACCCCCACCCCAGTACATTCATGAATACTTTTATTTACAATACACAGAAGCACACAGCGTAGAGCAGGCATAGGCAAACTCGGCCCTCCAGATGTTTTGGGACTACAACTCCATCACCCCTAGCTAACAGGAGTAGTGGTGAGGGATGATGGGAGTTGTAGTCCCAAAACATCTGGAGGGCCGAGTTTGCCTATGCCTGGCGTAGAGATTATACTGACATGCATGCACAAATGTGCAAATGCTGTAGGAAAATCCTAGCACATATACGGACAAGTGTATAACTGTCTAGAAAGTTAGGATGCATGATAGTCACCAGATTAGTATCTGAAACAGCTGCAACCTGATGATGAAATGTGCTGCTGATCATTTCCATAATCTAAAACTATAGACATAGGAACGACCCCCAGGATAGACACGAGAAGTTGTTATTCACATCACTGAAGCAGCCTACCCATTCCTTCCTTCCTCCAGAGCACAGATCATTGGCATCAGTGCAGTGGCCTGACATACAGTAATCTGTAGGGGCATCTAAAAAACAAATCTCGCTTGTAAGCCTGCACTGGGCATGGGTTCCAACCCTGAGCCAATGCAGACAGTGATCCATACCTGGTCTTCTAGGCCTGCTGTTTGTTTTAGTTAGTGATGGACTGTGCATGCTGAGCACCATTAAAGTGCAGTCTAATACAGTGGTGCCTCACAAGACGAAATTAATTCGTTCCGCGAGTTTTTTCGTCTAGCGAATTTTTCGTCTTGCGAAGCATGGTGTCGGAAAAGTTTTGGAAAAGCTTCAAAAATCACCAAAAACCTCAAAAAAGGCTACCACACCGCGTTCTATGAGTTGCTCCTCGAAGTCAAGTCGCAACTGTATTAACGGTGTTAAGAAAAAGGAAACAATCTTGCAAGACGTTTTCGTCTTGCAAAGCAAGCCCATAGGGAAATTCGTCTTGCGAAGCAGCTCAAAAACCGCAAAACCCTTTCGTCTAGCGAGTTTTTCGTCTTGCGAGGCATTCGTCTTGCGGGGCACCACTGTAATTCATTTAGCTGGTGTGAAAGTGCACTACTGATAAAGCACAATATATATATTTATTTCAATAGTGTGCATGTGTAATTGTTTTAAATGGAAAGGCAAAAACATGTGTTTGTGCTATGATGTGCACTGCCCATCAGAAGGTGCCACTACTCTTGCCAAAACTTTAGCATCTGCGGAAGAGGCATCAGAAAAGCAAATAGCTGTGAATTTTTGCTGTTTAACACTCATAGCCGTTTTTGGAGTACAGGTCTACTGGATCAAAAAAGAGGAGGGAAGAATTCCATCTGTATGCAAAAAGTACAAACTATTCAGGGGAACATTCTGCTATGCTTAACTGATGGATTGCTAGCAAGCTACCTCTCTTAGCACTATCAAGGCAAGCTAAGGGGATGCAACAAAATGAGGGCAAAATATCTTGTTCTTCACAAGGGCATCTTCTAAGATCTTGGGGATGGGTGGAGGAGATGAAGGCCCTGTAAACATCTTATCTGATTTAGGGAGGTGTCTTTACAAGGGGTGGGATGGAGAGGGGGTAGTAAGAGGATCTGTTCTGTCTCTTTAATAAATAAAGTATTTGGGTGACACAAGACCTCCTTGTATCCAATGGAGGACATTTCTTCCCTTGGGAACCTGAAGCTCACTTGTTATTAAAAATGAAAATCTGTTTCTGCCTTGCAACCAATTTTGTAGAAACAACAAATGCTTAAAAGGAGTAGAGGAGGAAAAGGAGCGAAAGGACAGAGGAGTCTTCCTGACACGGGGATCTGTGACTAACAACCCTAAGAACAGGCAGGACAAAGAAAAAGGGTGAGCTGTTCTCGTTTGTTTCTTTTACACATGGTATATCTCCATTTTCACGCACAGTGTAAAGGATGTGTCCCAGCAGCTGTGCCAGCCAATTCTATGCATGCTTACTCAGAAGTAAGTCCCACTGAGTATTACTGCCTACTCCATAGCACAAACTATAATTTCAGAAAACTGCTTGGTGCCATTGTCTGGAAAATAAGCTTCCTCCTATTATTTCTAGAGTCACTTCCAGATGACTTGTTTAAAGAGCATTCAGCCTGATTTGTTTGTGGGGAGATGATAAAACCACGGGCCCAGCAAGTGTTAACCGACACTGTTCAATCCATTTCCCTGTCAATTTCTGCATTGGTGATAGATCTTTGGAGAAAGCAGGTTTGTTTCACAAGACCTCCAAATCTTCTTTAATTGCAGTGCTTAAATCTGCCAGATTGTGACTGAATCTCATCCCCAAAGTGACTGCTTGGAAGCGCCCTTCGGCCAAAGAAGCTTTTAGTATTTATGGGAGTGAAAGCTAAATCAAAGGCCATTAGTAGTGGCTTCAAAAAAACCACACACTAGCTAACAAAGTCACCCCATGTATGTCTGATCAGAGGTAAGTCCCTTAGAGTTCACTGAGACTTACTCCCAGTCCCCAGTAAAGTGTATATACTTTGTCAAGGGCAAAGATTTTCATATTTGTTTTCAGCTTCCTTTTGGTTTTTACATTTAGGATTAGGGTGGAGCACGTTGCAGAAAAGAGTGCTGTGGATGCCCAGTGAAAACGGAGGAACTTTTCCGTAGCCACACTTCACTGCTACAAAGATTAAGTCTTTAATTTATGTTAGCACCTTGAGTAAAGCATAACGAGATGAAATGATATTAATTTACAATAATTTTAGGAAAGGGGAAACATTAGTGCACAACAGACAGTCAAAAAAGCAGGCATTTGTATATGCTTAACACTTTTGAATGGGAAAATGGGGAGAGCATTTTACAAATTTATTGTTATCCTACATTAAAACTTAAGGGGGGTTAAAAAATAAATATGCAATACACTTAGGTCAAAACAGACCCTCTCCTTCACTCGTTTCCATGCATTGCTAAATGTGTTGCTAACTATGTCTTTCAATTTAACCTGAAGGTTTTTAAAAATGCAAATTGCATCAACTTGGCGTGGGGCTGAGAATTAATTGTTTGAGAGCATGCATGGAGGGAGAATTTAGCTCTTTCCTTCCGTTCTATGTTCCTGAGTAAAATTCCTCCTCTGATGGTAATATCTGCTTTGGGAGGAATTCTCCCACTGGTGCCAAACCTACATACATTTATTAGGGTATAAATCACATTCAATGTAATGGAGTAAATATGCTTTACAATTGTGTTGTAATGGCCTTAAACCAAAATACTGTAGCCTAACTGATTGCCGGGTTATAATCTTAGATTGATTCCTTCTATTTCTGATATTTGAATGCTTATTTGTCATCCTTAGTCACTATACAGTGGTACCTTGGTTCTCAAACTTAATCTGTTCTGGAAGTCTATTCCAAAACCAAGGCGTGCTTTCCCATAGAAAGCAATGCAAAATGGATCAATCCGTTCCAGACTTTTAAAAGCAACCCCTAAAACAGCAATTTAACATGAATTTTACTATCTAATGAGACCAATGATCCATAAAATGAAAGCAATGTACTGAAGTCACACAATCAGTCAGTCAATCAATCTGTAGCTGAACTGGGTTCCACACAGTCACAAAAACAAAACAAAAAAGCCGCAAAAACAAAAAACTCAAAATAAATAGCAAAAACAGACAGACCTTAGCGTAACACTCAAAACGGAGGTGTGGCACTCAAAACAGATCACGTTCGGCTTCTGAAAAAAGTTCACAAACCGGAATACTTCCGCGTTTGCAGTGTTTGGGTTCCAAGTCGTTTGGGTTCCAAGGTGTTTGAGAACCAAGGTACCACTGTACTGAGTAAGGGCTCGTCCATACTTCCCCTTGTCTTGTGAGTAGAAAGCATGGGTCCAATTGCTTCAGTTAAGCAGTAAAGAGTGGGTTTTCCCTGGGGGAAAGCAGCGGGACAAGTGGGCGTGTGCAGGAGCCCTAAGGCTTGGTTCATACAGAAGACTGCAAAAGCATCTACCAATCCTGTTAACTTGGGAGAGAAAACGAAAAAGAAATTGCATTCTCTAGCCAGTGCAGGTATCACATTTTAACTGCTGCCACGAGAAACACAAGAAGCCAATTCTTAACCATGTGAAAAAAGCCCAAATTTGATTCAGATTGCAAAATCTGTTTCCAAAAGCATAAAACATTACCAACGATCAAGAAATCTGGCCTGCAAAATCAGGAAAGCAAAGGACAGAAAATCAGGAGGCAGAAATCTAAAACTTGCTGGAGATCTTTAAGCAGAGACTGGGTAGCCATGTATCAGGGATGCTGTAGTCCCATCCCACAACATAGTTCCATTGTAGACCCTGCATGGAATGGAAGTCTGGACTCGATGACCTCGAAGATTACTACCAGTTCCATAATTCTATGAGAACAGATGAGCTTGTAAGGAACAGGGCCACAGAGGAAATGCTGTTTAAACAATATGCACACTTTTCTGGGTCTTATCCAATGGTTACTTTGTGCTGGCAGAAGAACGGCTTGCACACAGTAGAACCAGGGCTGCCAACAGGATTTTCTGCGTCCAGAATTGGACCAAATATGGGCCCTCTGTGGCACTCAAAAAGAGGATAGAAATTTGCCTACTCTTGCAAATGTGTGCCCTCTTTTGTAGGTGGGGGTGGCAGGCCCAAGGAAATAGTATGTCTGACAGATATGGTGTCAACAGTTGAAACTTCCCCTTGGTTGTATTTCCACACCTGAAAACGATTTCCCTGTTTAATTTCTACTTGCCACCCAGCTGTTAAAGGGACAAAGGCCATGTTCCCCTACTCCATGTCAGCCTTAAACCATGCAAATAACTCAGGTGCCTTGAGTTGTGAACCAGTTATTACTGTAGGTCTTTCACCAATTGATCTTAGGCCAGCAATACAGGTGTTAAGTTGTGGGTGAACATATCAGACGACACAGTGATTCTTCAAACAGCTCTTGTTTACTCAGAGGCCAGAATAGAACTGAACTGAAGAGCTCAGTCAGCCTGCTTATATAGAGCTCCAGGACAACGTAACTGTAGCAACTTTCTAAAACTATCCAATCACTGAACGTCACTTTCGATCCTTCATTTGCATACAAACTATCCAATCACTGAATGTCACTTTTGATCCTTCATTTGCATAACTATCTACAGTATCCCCTGGCTGGCCCAGGGTGAGAACTTCAGTACATAACACCAGGCAACAGCCATTTTGCATGGGGGTTCTGTTCACAGCCCCCACCCTCATTGTGTTGTCTTCTGGTTCCAGGTTCCAAAACGACTCACATGGTGCCAGCGATTGCGCATCAACTGGACGCGCCTACCTACAATGGTCGCCACTTGTACTACATCCAATGTAAGATCAAACGTGGTATTTCAGATGGAGGGGCTGAAAAATAATAAGATTCACAGCAATCCACATGCTCCTGCTTGGATAAATTCAAGTTTGAAAATGGTAAAAAGGCAAGCTGTGTATTGTAAGATGATTTATGATTATTTATTAATAGATCATAATAAGAACAGCAATGTTGTCACACAGATGAAACAGTCACTATGCCCATTTAAGGGTTTATACCACAGGCAGCAACTGCCTTATTTTCCCCTTAGGGATGATCAAGCAATTAATCAACCCCTCCCTCCATCCTACTGCTACAATCAACTTCAGCAACCCACAAAAAAACACACACAGCTCCCCCCCCCCCCCCCGCAGCCAGTTCTGAACTAATGTGTTTGCCTGGTTTTGATATTATTACCATTGGAAGTGGATCAGACTTGGATATTCTTTCTCCAGTACAGTATTCTGAATGTGTGTGTGTGGACAATTCTGGCTTCTAGGATCAGTTACTGCTAGCAAGGTGCCAACAAATAGGGCTGCATTTGCTCATTGTGGAAGCTCCAGTGCAATGAAAAGCAACCGCACAAGAGCGCTATGCTTGTGCTGTTTCCATTCATCCTGAATGGGTCTTGCGCGTGCAGGAAAACTTCTCAGCTGATTGTTTCCTTTTGTCTCCCCTCTGCTATTGTGGCAGCTTCGTTATCGACCTTGAGCAAAACCACCGCTGCACAACTTGCTTCAGTTCCCTGTTTTCTCTTTCAGACACACTGTCTCGGTCTTGGTTTGGGTCTATTTACTCAGAGCCAATGCTTAACAATGACTAATTTCCTCAAGGAATTCCTCCGAGTCCATCCTTTCATGAAATCCTGCCATATCTCTCTGTAAATCATTGCAAGGCAAAATATCCTTCCAGACCTCTATTACTGCATTAGGCTGTCAGACATGCAACTTTTACTTCTCATCTTAAGGTGCTTTGAGCAGTCTCACCAAAATCAGCGACCACAACCTATTCTTTACATTCTGCTTACTTATTATACCTGGGGTCGCCAACTTGGTGCCTGTGGGTGTAACAATACCCTTCAGGTATTCCCCTTATGCCCACAAAAACTGAGTCCCCTTGATCATGAGGAGGTAAAGGTGGTGACTCCCCCCCCCCAATTACATAGAGCTGAAGAAGGAAGTTGGAGAATGGCACTCTTTTCCATTTCCTCTTTTAGCTCCCTGCGTTTTTCTACCCTCAGATTAATTCTACTGGATCAAACTACCAGATTGCTTGAAAAAGTGGCACATGTGCCCATGCGTGCACTTTCAGCAGGGGAAGGGATGTTCTGGTGAGTGGCCCGATTCAGGGAGGTGGGAGTGAAGTGCCAGAGGATGCTGTCCACAGCACCTGCTCAAAAAAATCCAAATGTGCCCAATCAGGCTTAAAAAGGTTAGTGATCCCTGTACATGGGGGCAGGGAGGCAACCCCCCCCCCAAATCAGGTAAATCAATAAAAACACAGTGGTACCTCAGGTTACAGACCCTTCAGGTTACAGACTCCGCTAACCCAGAAATAGTACCTCAGGTTAAGAACGGACCTCCAGATCAAATTAAGTTCTTAACCTGAGGTACCACTGTACTTAACTAACTGAGGTTCTCCCCCCCGCCAATAAATCCTGGCTATGCCCATGTCCCTGTATTATATAAGTTAGATGCCACCTTTCTTCCTTGATGGATTTACGGTAGTACAGGTTGAATTCCCACCTGGACTCTCCTCCTGGCACCAAGAAGACCTAGCCCTACCTTTAGCTTCAGCAAAGTGGGTGCATCATGTGTCTTCACCCCATGCCAGTGGAGTCCAAGGCTTGATGAAGCAGCTTCATCACCTTGGCTCTGTAAATGAGAGGGAGTCTGAGGAAAGTCTTAATAACCCTGTCTCTGCGGCATACACTGCTGGGCTAAATGTCCACCAGCTATGAGAAGATGTACAGGTGACTAAGCAGAAGACTCAAGGCTGAGTTATTTCTTTCACTCCACTTCCTACACTTCTTCATCTCTTAAGTTTTGGACCAGCCGTTCATCCCCCCCTTCAGACCCAGATGAATGTGCTGTACTGTTCCACTCCGAGAAATGCAGGACATGCTTGCTAGCCCAGGTAAAAGTATTTCATGAGCAACGTTGCTTATGTCTGCCAGTGTTCTTCTCTTAGAATTTGCACTTAGTTCTTCATTACTTGAACTTATTATGAAGTGCTGATGTTTACAGAATTGCTATCTAAGTTTTGTCTAACTGCATGCTTAGCAGCAGACATTACAGTGGTACCTCTGTTACGTACTTACCGTATTTTTTGCACCATAACACTCACTTTTTTCCTCCTAGAAAGTAAGGGGAAATGTCTGTGCGTGTTATGGAGCGAATGCCTGCGGGTGGCGGGGGGGATCTGCTGCAGTCGTGAGCAGAGGATCCATGGTTCCCCTTCCTTCCTTCCTCTGTGGTTACAAATCATGGATCCACATGGATCCTCAGGATTTTTGCATTGGGCTACTCCAAACTCATTGTCAGATCACATGTCTGTGGCCACAGCACGAACCACAAAAATCATATATCCACTATTTCATTTAGAATATATTTTTTCTTGTTTTCCTCCTCTAAAAACTACGTGCGTGTTATGGTCTGGTGCGTGTTATAGAGCGAAAAATACGGTAATTTGTTCCGGAGGTCCGTTCTTAACCAGAAGCACCACTTTAGCTAATGGGGCCTCCTGCTGCCGCTGCGCCGCCAGAACACGATTTCTGTTCTCATCCTGAAGCAAAGTTCTTAACCTGAGGTACTATTTCTGGGTTAGTGGCGTCTGTAACCTGAAGCGTATGTAACCTGAAGCATATGTAACCCGAGGTTCCATTGTATTGCGTTATGAGCTGCCAAGATATATCCCTTGCCTTCTCCCTGTTTGTGCAGTTCTAGGCAAGCATCAGAAACAGCAGATTTAATTAGCACCTGCGAGGCCACTCTATATGGCTGGACACATGCGTTGCAAAAATAAAAAGGAATACATCACAAAAACAAGACATAAATTTGCACAAAATATGCATACACTAATGTGTGTGTGTGTATACCTAGAAACAATACATCTCATCACTGTGGAGAAGACTGACCTGTGTCCCTGTTCAGTCTTCTATCCAGGTACTAGATGGGCAACTTCAAGGCCCCTGCTCTCCCTTCTTATGTACATATATCAGGTGGCTGGTGCTGAGGGGCAGGAATGGGCAGAGCTGTGGGTGCCACAAAACCCCTAAGCCAGCCTGCTGCCCTCAGGGGCATATAGCTGTTCCTTCAGCAGTGTTCAAGTAAGATTTAGTTGCCACTCTGATCAGCTTCTGTGTCCGAAATGGGGAGAGATGCCATCTTTGCCTCAGGCAGTAAAATGTCTTGAGCCAGCCCTATTTAAGAAGGTCTTTTGTGTGCAACATCTGTTCTCTTTTGTTTCTTCATTTTTTGGTGTTGCTTGATAGGGCTTTTCACAAAGGAGTCTCCCGAGAAATCTTTGCCCCCTTACTAACCTCTTTTGTTCCTACGGATCATTAATTTCCCCCCTCATATTAGGCACATCGGCATAAAAGCACATAAACACACATTTTAATGTGCTCCATTGTTTCCTTTAGTCTAGTAATGCACTGCTCAGACTTCAAAAGCCTCAGGGAGCCTCAAAAGCCCAAACAAACAATAGTTTGATTTGAAAATGACTGGCTGTTGTAGCAGAAGTCTGAAATCAGTTGCAGGCCCAGCCAAGAGCTTCCAGAGCATCTGTTATGATGGCACTGCTTTCAGAACTGGAACCAAGGCTGTCAAAAGTGGAGAATAATCCAAGGCTTTAAGCCCAGCGATATCTGACTAGCAAGCTCAAATGCAATTTTGTTTTGCTGCATATCCATTATGTTGTAATTTGCATTCCATTCTTGTTAGTCATGCATTCTTTTCAATTCATTAGGATCACAACAATTAGGAATGGAAAAGGACAAATCTAAACAAGCTAGTGTCAGACCAGCAATTTTTCATAAAATTCAAGGCCAGTGGGAGACTGGGTGGGTGAAAACACTCTCAAAAGATTCCATTAATTGGCACGTTATCATTTATATCAGGAGTGGGAACCTGCGGCTGCCTAGGTGCTGTTGGGTTGCATCTTCCATCTTTCCTGGCCATTGGTCACGCTGGCTGGAGCTGACGTGAGTTGGAGTCCAACATCTGCTGCAGGGCCACAGGTTCCCCAGATTATAAATTAGATTGCATGATGTCTATTAGAAAACCCCCTCACCTTTCTTTCTCTTTAAAAAAGGCAAAACTTAAGGGAGATAGTGCGGGTGGGATAAATATGTCAGAGCCAGCTGCTAGACAACACAGTCAGCTTCTGCTTCTAGCTCACCCTGAAAGATCTCACTAGAAATAAGTTCTAGAAAAGAGAAAGAATATTTGACATCAGGGTGATGAGTATGCTTCTAGAAGAGCAGGACAACTTCCATTTTTAGGTGTTATCCTAAAACCCATAGTTTTAAACTGGTTCCACATTGCCATAACTCTGGGAGGTGTAACTTTGTGATTCTCTGTTCTTAGTCTCTAGCCACTTAATAAATAACCCCAGAGTTCCTTGTTTAGAATACATGCTTGAAATCATTTGAAATTCCTGGTGTAGATCTGCAGCTGGATTTTGTGTAGAGCCTGGCTACTGGCAGTGGCGTAGCGTGGGGGGTGCAGGGGGGCGGCCGCACAGGGCACAACATCTGGGGGTTAGGGGGCGCAAATCCGTGGGTTAGGGGGCGCAAATTACTTGCCTTGCCCCGGGTGCTGACAACCCATGCTACGCCACTGGCTACTGGGAAAAAAATACCACCTTAAAAAGGTGATACAACTTTGATTATTGTGCCTGAAAGCTTGCCTTTAAGAAAGGTAGAATTGTCAGATGTGAGTCTTCACTTTCATACCTTCGCTGAGATTTACAGCATGGCCTGGTGTTTTTCTTTTGCCCCTTACAAAACAATATTCAGCATTCGTTTATTTCCAGTTCACAAGTGATTAAGGATATTCTTGCCTTGCAGTGCACAACTGTCAGAATCAGCTCCTGTTGTTCAAACATTTTTAATGGGATCAGTATTGGAGCCAGAATACACAACAACAGAGAAGAAACGTGTTTCCTACTCTAATGTTGATGATACTGGTTTTCAGTTCAGTGCTTGTGACATGGAATAGTTGATTCAGCTGCAAAGGTTACACATGCCTATTCCAGTGAATAGACAAATCTGGGACTATGCCCACAATTCCACTTGTCCTGTGCCTGAGCTGTTTTGACTTTGCCCTGCCACTGTCCCCTGGAAAACCTGCTCTTTACTGCTAAATCAGAGCAAACATCAATCCGGATAAAACTTAATTGATGTTTGCTCTGATTCAGCAGTAAACTGGGTTTCGTAGAGGTATGGATTAGCCCTTAGACTTAGACCCACCACCCTGCCACTGACAGCCTCCCAGCTCTAAGGAAGTGCTGGAGCTGGGACCAGTTACATCATTCCATATCAGTATGGCCTAAATAATGTGTCTCTTAAGGGTCCATTAACAGCTGCAATTTCCTGCTTTTTTGGAGCTTGAGTGAACATTCAAAGTCCTTAATACACCATGTTCAACTGAAAGGTTTTTTTTTATTGATTCTATTTCTTTACTAACATTGCAGGAAAACCACCACTGCAACTTTTATTATGCAGAGAGGTAGAATTCATCATGAAAACATAAATAATTATTTCACCTTTTGGGCCCTTGCCCAAACATTATGATTCGGGCTCCCCAAGCTGTAATTCTGAACAAAAATTACTGAAAGTAGCAAAACTGTATAGTGAGCTTGGTTTGGTGCATGTTACAGAGCAGCACAGCTCACTATTACGCATGTTGAATCAGAAGTAAGTCCAACTGTGCTAGGACTCACCATGAACACCTCCCTTGTTCTCTTGGGATGGCAATGACTTCCACTTCAGAGGTGCTGGAACTGAATTCTGGCGAGTTCCAACTGAAAAAAAGCCCTGCTCACTAGCAAAGGGATTCTAGGTTTGCAGCCTTGAGAGCACATAGCATTTAAGGCTTCCAGTGTAGTTCAGAACATCAGAGGGTGCATGGCAAGTCTGGACATGCCTCTATCCCAGAAGTACTTCATAGTGCATAAGAGCAGCAAACTGAAGAGGGGAACTTCCTGACTACGATGTCGCTGTGACCTGGTTTTCTTCAGCAGATGGTCTTTCATATATGGTAAGTAAAGCAGACCTGCAACTAATATCCATATTAAGTATGTAGCTGCACTAAAATGTTTCCTCTCCTACTGAGTTCAGGACTTGCTTTTGTCTCAAGAGCAACGGTGTAACTAGTTATTTCCGTACCAAAGACAGTTTCTCAATTCTGTGCGTTTTCCATTCTTGGAATCCAGCAGCACGCAAGCTCCTTTCAAATCACCTCGGCAATTATGATCCCCTCCAAACTGTCAGTGTTTTGTGTGAGGGATTCAAGGGTCTCCCAGGAAATTTAGATTTGTGTGATTAAAGGGTCCTATCAGCATCAACTAACAAAGATAGTAATGTTGGCCCATAAGAAAACATTTTGTTGGCCCACTAACAGCATAGCCCTGCCATGGATTTTGGAATTCTTTTCATCATACTGACATTTCAGCAACAATTTATGGGAAAACGTAACTTAAGAAAAATCAGGGCAATGCTCTGCATAGCTATTGAAATAAGAGCATGCAAAAGCACTGTCTACAATAGTCAGCCCAGAATTGATAGCTTTCAAAAACCCAACAAAATGATTTGGCAAACCACCTTACACCTAGATTGCCTCTCCGCATCTCTCAGCTGTGGCCATTGCATATCCCATGCTCTCCATGGTTAGTCTAAGGGCAGGGGAGCAGCCTCTAGTCACCCAGTGAGCTCCACAGCTGAGTGAGGGTTTGAACCTGCGTCCCTGTAGCCCTGGACATTGTGGTAGCAGTAGCCTTTTTGCACAGGGGTGAGCTAGACTACACTTGGGCAGTTTGTGGCTCACAGATCACATGCATCACAAGCCCAGTGGAGACTTATTGGCAGGATTGGAAAGTGTTGAGCTGGATGCCAGGGAGCAGCCGAGTAATCTAGCAGATGATGTCCCTGCCCCAGCAGTTCCAGACATCCCAGCAGAGGCAGGAGAGACATCTTAAGCAGTGCCCAGCCTGCCTCCTGCTAGTGTAATCTCCCCAGCAACTGGGTAGGCACCTGGGTCAGATAATGAACTAGTTGGGCAGACCCCACCCTCTGCCTCCAAAGATGCCCTGCTTGCCCAGTCCTGTTGTTCGGGATGCAGAGCACACAGATGATTTTGCTTGCTCTGCTCTTCCAAAGGAGGGCAAAGGGGGCATGTCAGGTGTTGGGGCAACATCTCACATCGTGCCTAGCCATGCATCTTAGGGCTCTGCTTTGAACCACTGAGCCGCGCCACCTGTAACCTGATCTAAGTTTAGGCCCTGTAGTGGTTTTTGGTTGGGTAATAATCGAGCTGAGAGTCCAAGGAATGTGCCTGCAAGTGGGAGCCAGGAGAACATGCAGCTCCCAAGGCAGTCTTCCAATCCCTTGCCCCCCCCCCTCTTGCCCCTCTGATCATCCATCAGCTGTGTGGCAGGAAAAGGACTGCTCTGCTCCTTTGCAGCTAACCAGCAGAGGATCAGTGCCGGGGAAAGTACCGTAGATTTTAACTTGCCCCACTCCACACTCCAGCACTCCTGACGCAGCCACGATCTCTGGCCCCAGACTGCCAATAGCTAGCTGCATAGGAACAACAATTTTAGCTGCATTGGGATTGCTGGGAACTAGAATAGGTTGGAACCTGCAGTCCTGATGCCTCTGGGGAAGGGAGGCGTTTGTGAGAGAGTGGGGAGGTTGTATGCCTGGGTGTATGTCTGGGTGCATATGCATGAGTGGGGGAAGGAAGGGTCTATGTCCGTGTGGATGCTGTCCCTGGTTCTACCTGCTGCCTGGTTTTGCCTTGGTGTGTGGCCTCTACCTGCCCACGCACTGCTGCCCATTGCTCTTTTTTGCCAAGAGGCTTTCCACCATCCTTGGCCTAGACCTTGAACGCAAAAACTTTTATTATGTCTACAAGGCTAGTGGAGATCCAGGTACTCTGATTTAAGGATGATTTTTTCTCTCGTTAAGAAGAAATGAGGGTCTCAGCCATGCCCACCCATTTAATGTGCCTTGGGATTCTTCAGAAAATGGAATTGCTTTAATGGCAAAGCTACCTGAAATCACCTGCAAAATAATATCATTACAGGACTGAAGAACCGCCTGTTTCTTTAGAAATGGAACAATGGTTTTAGGCAGCAATCCAAACTGAAAATATGCTTACGAAGCAGAAATTCTGTTTTTGTGGCCAATGCCATTAAAACACATTATAAAAAGGGGAACTAGAATGGATTTTAAATGCTGGCTCAATTAGCTGGAAATGTGGTGGTGATCCTGGAAGCACAAACAAAATCCTTTGCACATCAGTCCTGATTTCGAGAGGCAGGATCTCTAATCTGCCTCATAAGCTAATATAATTGTACTGTAAATGAACTTTGTGTGTCTAAAACTATCTTATTTGAATGCTAAAGCGCATATAGTGCATTTTCCCAGCCATTGTACATTTGTTTTGTGTTGGTGATGTTGCCCTCTACTGGTAGTTTCAGAGAAAAATAGTGTATTTCAGAGGGCATTTCCCAACTATAGTATTAGTTTTTCTGTAGTAAATGTGCAGCCACTACTGCTCTGTTGCACGCAGTCCAGACATCCGCTCTCTAGATTGTAGGGATATCAGCCACATGGCTATCACATTTTCCCTCACTATGGCTGCATTACATTTTGCCTTTGGGGAAAATGCAATTCTTCTCCCAGGGAGACGGGATTCTTGCTTTGTGGAAAGTAATAGCATGAGTATCACAACAACTGTTTTACACACTGCAACATAAATGGTCACGCGCAACAGCAATATTCTCAGAGTGCCTATGAAGCAGTTATTAACCTGAGAGCTGTAGCCCAGAATTGCTTGCAATGCCACACAAGGATAAGTGATACAACAGCAACTGTCCCCCGCCCCGCCACTCATACAGTGACTTTTGTTTAAAATGTGCCTTTGTGACTTTATACCTTAGAAGAGGGGCACTCCACTGTTATATTGCACTCTGCTGCAGGAGTGTGATATATCTAACTCTTTTTTAAAGCATGTCAGACATCAGTACAGTGGTACCTTGGTTCTCAAATTTAATCCGTTCTGGAAGTCTGTTCCAAAGCCAAACCGTTCCAAAATCGAGGCGCGCTTTCCCATAGAAAGTAATGCAAAATGGATCAATCTGTTCCAGACTTTTAAAAACAACCCCTAAAACAGCAATTTAACATGACTTTTACTATCTAACAAGACCACTGATCTATGAAATGAAAGCAGTAATCAATGTACTGCAGTCACACAATCAATCAATCAGTAGCTGAACTGGGTTCCACACAGTCACAAAAACAAACCAAAAAAGCCTCAAAAACAAAAAACTCAAAATAAATAGCAAAAACAGACAGACCACAGTGTAACACTCAAAACAGAAGTGCGACACTCAAATCAGAAGCGTAACACTCAAAACGGAGGATGTTGAGCTTCCGAAAAAAGTTCACAACCCGAAACACTTACTTCCGGGTTTGCAGTGTTTGGGTTCCAAGTTGTTTGAGTACCAAGGCATTTGAGAATGAAGGTACCACTGTAACAATATCTTAGCCTATTCTCAGCAATGCCGACTGGCAAACACGAGTGAGGCTGCCTTCCCACATTGTTACCAAATTCTAAGTGTCAGCAAGGTTATCTCTTTGGCTTACCAGTACTACACTAGCGTACCATTATTTTTATTCCATTCTCTGAAGGCTCTGTACACCTCCTTTCCCTTCCCAGTTTTGGAGTTGGTTCTAAAATTACCAGAAGCAGGGCCTTCTCAGTGGCTTCACCCACTTTGTGGAGTGCCTTTTCAAGTGAGATCTGTTAGGCCCTGGTGTACTATAGTCCTTTAGATATTTTGTCAAGGTGGTGTTTTGCTGAGTAGTACTTTTTAGCATGTTATATTAATGCTATCCCTTTTATGATTATTGTTCCGTGATTATTGTTATTTAAGTCATGACTCAATCCTGTTCCCTTTTGTAATCGCTGCTCCATGCTTCTTATTTTCTATCCATTGATGTGTATGTAAGCTTTGTCTTGCTGTTGTAAGCTGCATTTTAAAAAAGGTGGGCTGTATGTTTTAAAAATAAAATAGAGACATAAAATTGCTCCCGATTGTTCCTTTAAAAGCGTGGCTTGCACGGACCACTGTTTAAATGGGATGCTGAATGCCAGCCACTCTACCAGGCCAGATTCACTGGGAGCTCCTGACTGGGAGCTCCCATGTGAATCTGACACAGTCCGAAAGCAGCATGGTTTGCAAAGCTTGCAAACTGTGGCTTGCATTTGGTCCAGTTTAAATTAGCACCAAATACAAGCCACGCTGCCAAGTTGGATCTACTCTGAGTGAAGCTTCCTTGTGGATCCAACCTAGGCCAAAAGCAGCACAGCTTGCATCCAGTGCCAGATTTAAACAGCACAGAATGCAACCCAGGTTTGCAAAGAAAAATTGGGAGCAAAGGCTTGCCTTTGGCGCTGTTTAAATTTGGCACTGAAAACAAGCCATGTTGCAGCCAGCAGACATTGGATCTACTGGGGGGCTAATATCAGGAGCCGCTGAGTGGATCTGACCCTAGCTGTGCAGCTTGCCTTTGGTACCGACTTTAAATGGCAACAAATGCAAACCACATTTGCAAAGGAACAATTGAGAGCACACCCTTAAGGCTCCTGATGGGTCATTTGCAGCTGTGGCATTACCTGCCCCACACCTGGTATCATGTGATGTCAGGTGAGTGACAGGAGGGCATGACTGGGAGAAGATGGCCTTGCCTGTTAAATCAGGATCCCTAAAAATGCTGTAAGTTTGTACCTGGTACCATGTTTCATAAAAAGGAACCATTATACTGGGATGAGTTGAATTTTTCCTCTGCGTATTGATGACTAGGATTCTCAAGGCTAGAATTGTTGAAGTTCTTAACAACAGAACAGCATCTGCAAACAAAGTCTCGCCTGCCTCATCATCCTTTTAAAAGTCTGTGTGGCAGTACAATTTTATGCCTATTTACTCATTTCCATTGGTGGAAATCACTTCTAGGTGCATTTGAGGTTATAGCTTGAAAGTCTCAACAAACTATGCAGGCTGCTGGAGACAGACGACAATATTCAAAGGGGCAAGTTACAGGGGATCTTGGGAAACATACTGTTGGGTGCCCCCTCTAGTTAGCTCAACCTGACCTACCCAGGGCCGACCTGCCCATGAGGCAAGGTGAGGTGACTCCCTCAGGTGACAGGATCCACAGGGGCAGAAGATCTGGCCATGCTGCCTCCACAGTGCCCTCTCAGTGAATAAGAGGCACTACAGTCATACCTCATGTTACGTCCGCTTCATGTTACGTTCTTTCAGGTTACATCCCGCGGCGACTCGGAAGTACCGGAAAGGGTTACTTCTGGATTTCGCCACTTGCGCATGCACAGAAGCGCAAAATGATGTCATGCGTATGCGCAGAAGCAGCAAGTCACAACCCACACGCCGCTGCGGGTTGCGCTCTTTTCATGTTGCGAACAGGCCCATTTGCAACCAGAGGTACCACTGTACTGGTCTCCTCCCATCCCATTCCCACTGTCGATCTTTATTCCCTCTTGTTCCTGATGTAGATCACTCCCCTTGCCATTTTGTGACTTGCCTCAGGTGCCAAAATGTCTTGGGCTGGCCCCACCCAACCTTTAAGAGAAGGCAAGCAATGGGGTAGAGGTGGCAGAGCAAGAACACACTCTAGGGGCAGAATGGGAGGGACAGTTGGACTCTGTGGTGTCCAAAAACACTTAAGCTGTTCCTTCTGCTCACTTAATTTCTGCCCTTGCAGCATGGAGGATTGGCACCCTAGCCAAATAGCCTCGCTACTTTACTATGCAAGAAAGAAAGGGTGAGCAAGCAGAGGCTTGCCATTGCATTTGTTCTGGGGTACTTCCTTCTGAGCCCACTCCTGACTGCGCACAGAGGCAGGGTGAGCAAGCAGGTAGAGAATCCCAAAGGGAGAAGAAGGCGAATGATCAGGAGCAGTGGTAGGTGCTCTTTGTATCCCTTGCTTCCCCAATCTTCTCGAGTTAAAGGGTTAACAGTAGGAAGGGGATGAAGTGTTGCTGTGCACAGTGCAGAGCAGCCCCCCCCCCCTGGGCCCAAACTTTCCAGGGACTGATGCATCTCAGCAGCTGCTCATCAGCAGGCAAGACAGATACAGGAAACCTGAACAGCTTGTTTTACAGAAGCAAACATGATAAGGAGTGTGCATATCTCAAGCAGTAATCCTGTCTCTCTCTCAAACCACCTCCAGCTCTATGGAAAAGCTGTAATCTGTTTCCAGCCTTAGAAAAGTGTAGTCTTGCAGATGATTATATGCTTTGGCTGAAATCCCATCACATTTACAAGGGTGTAAGTCCCATTGAAGTGGACAGAGACCTTGACCAAAGCCTCTTAAGGATGCTTACTTAAGACTAGCTCTTTGCTGAGCCCCATCAGATTTACTCCTGAATAAACATTGCTATCATGGTGTTGCATCAATGGGCATTGTGCTTCACAGTTTCATGAGCAAAGTCGGGTATCCTATGGAGCTCATCAGCTAATGTTGACAATGGGGAGAAGAAACATGGAGAAGGGAGACTTAGGAAAAGGGTAGCAATAATGCAAGGAATGATCGCTTCTCGGCCTTTTGGCTAAGATCAAGTGTAATAATGCAAGGAATGAGTGCAGTTACATATACAGTACTTAATGTACACTTCCGGTCAGGTCATGGACTGTACCTTTGTTACAAGCAACCAAGGTGTCACAAAGTTAGTGAGCAAACTTTTGAGTTCTCCAGAATTCTTCATCAGACTGAATATTAAGCAGATGGGGGTGGGGAGCTGACTGTATGTTGAAGCCACAACGTCTGCATTTAGTCCAAGATGGCATGTATGAGATATAATAGAGCCTAATCTAATGATGTCTGCTAGGTGCTGTGCAGGTTTCAAGTTGCACCTAAGGACTGCCGGGACAAAGAAGCAAATGATGGCTGATCCCCATTTATGAAAGTATAAAACCCAGCAGTTATCTGGAGCTTTCTCCAACCCTTAAGCGACACACACAGATGGAAAGGGAAACGAGCTAATTGACTTGTTATTCATAATTAGCAGCATTACTATGCTGCTCTGTAACTGAAGTTCTGAAGGCGGCATATATAAAAATTGTTAAACAATGAACATCTTTTAAGAAAACAATATACAGTATAAAACGCAGCGCAGCAGAGATGACCAACAAAATTAAATCAAAACAGGCCGTAAAAACTTTTAAAACCCCAAACATCAAAATCTATGGGAAGTATAGAGAATAATAAAGAAATTATCACATGGCATTGAAAATAGAAAGCAAGATTCTGTCTCCTGTCCCACATTATGGACTTCCCTTGCTTTTTATTTGTCTTGGGGAATACATGTATAGTTACAGGAGTGAGGTGCCAAGAGTCATAGGACATGCCAAGTCCACTCGTGGAGCTACAAGCAGTTTCAAAACAGGAAGCAAAGGCAAGAACGGACAGAGGTTTTACAATGGAGGGAAGTAAGCAATGGAGTCTCCAAAGGATCTCCGCTGGGAATTGTGCCATCTTGGTGGCTTTTAAAAAAATATGAGCCCAATCTAGGGAGGACTGATCTACATAGCCACGTGATGTGTAACAACTAAATGGAACATCCCTGTTCAGCAGCAGTATGCCCGAGTCCCAGTGAGATGATGGGGCCTCGTGAACGAGAGTCCAAGCGACTTGTATGCACATGGGTGGGCCGGGAGCGCAGGTTTCCCACAACATCGATTCTCCCATCTCCAGCGGGGAAAGTCTGGTCGTGTGAAGGGGGCCTTTCGGGAGCGAAGAGGGGAGAGCCCCGGGGCAGCTGGCGTTCGCTTGGAAGCCGCTCCGCTCTCCCGTCCCGCCTCGCTGTGAGTGGAGATGCCGAGCGCCACTGGGCGAAGCAGCCACGTTGTGTCGCCCCCAGCGCCGCTCGCGGGAGCCCGGGACGCCTCCGGGGATCCCCATTGGCCGGCTCCGTCGGGCGCGTCACGGCGGGGGCGGGGCTCCCATCAGCTGTTTGGGTAATGCCAGGAAGCAAGTGTATTTTGGAAACAATGCCGTGTGCGGCTGGCGGCGGCGGCGCCTGAGGTTGCAGCCCGGGGACTTTCCGGCTCCCGCTCTTTCCGCTGGCCGCGCTCGCTGGCGCTGCTGCTGTTGCAGCAGCAGATCAGATCAGATCAGGCGAGGGTTCCGCTTCTCAGGGTTCGCTGATCCCGCCTTGCAGCGGCTCCCGAGCCTCTTGCCTAAAGGAGACGCTCGCTGGCCGCAAAGCCCCGACCACAGTCCCGCCCAGGCGGAGTCGCAAGTAGGGCAGCAGGTCAGTAGAGTGTGTGTGTGTAAGTGTTAGTCGTGCGTGTGTATATTGATATATAGATGTTTGTGGGTGTGTAATATTATTTGATCCGTGACAGGCGTTGCCTACAGACGGGGAGGGCGAGTTAACTCCTGACTAAGCATCGCTCTCATGGGTCGCCTTTGATCAGATCCTCATTGCAACTTTTAACGGGATTGTTGCATTTCCTAAGTACCTACTGTTACTCGGCTTCAGCCTTCACGATTAGGTGGGCTGTAAGTTTAAACGAATGAATGAATGAATTCTCCGAAGGGCTTCGTTAGAGGTACGAATCTTAATGTTCTGCTATCTCAGTGCACTGTGAGCCGATAAGTAGAGCAGAGGAGCACACCCTCCCCCCACAATCTCTGTATTAGTTTGGGGGTGGTGCTTTGGGGAGGGGGTTATCTTACTTTTACAATTTCAGCGTCTACAGTTAAGAAAAACGTTTTTTGGCAAATGTATATCTGCTTCACCTTTTCTTTACATGCACCAGAAAACTGGGATCTCATGAGGTCACGCAGCCTTACCCCTTCTGAGTTTCTGATGAAGGCTGCCACTTTTTTTCTGGCAAGGCTTTTGTGCCTCTAAAACAACTACTCTGCAGTCAGAAACTCAAAGGGAAAACTTAAATGTGTTGGATTTGTACCTGTCAGCTAGCTGTTAGGACTGCCACTTTTGTTCTGGGACAACTCCTATCTCAGACAGATTAAGTGAACTGGTGGATACCAGCAGTTCAACCATCTCAGTGGTTCCTAATCGCTTCCTTCACTGTGGCTTCTTGGCATGCTGTAAATAATATAGTTCAATTCATCTTTCACTATCTCAAAATAGAAATACTTGAGCCCCTTCCCTTGAGAGACATCCGTAGTAAGCAGATCTTGAACTCTTTACATAAAGCAACAGATCAGGCAGGTGCCAAAAGGAGTGATTTTTTAAAAACTGCTTATTTGCTTTGTGTTACTAATAAAAAAGGAGTCATTTCCTTTAGGTGGTTTGGCCACTAATGTGCTGCGAGACAAATACTTAACTAAAGGATCAAATGACTTTATATACCAGATGTGCTCTGCAAAGTACTGCGTTTGTCAAATGGTCTTAATAACTTTGGAGTTTCTTTCGTGTGTGTGTGTGTGTGTGTGTGTGTGTTGTAAGGATGTCTTTTGGCCTCATCCTGAATTGAATTGATGCATTTCAGTCTTAAATCTCTGAGGAACAGAAGGTGCAGGGAAGAGTTAAAAAGGGAATCGTGAAGTCCAGCTTGCTTTGTTTTGGTTAACTGGCAGTGCATGTGTGTCCTGCCTTCCTCTTTGCTTCGCTCTTGAGAGCAGGCAAGTGGCTGCAATGTTTTGTTCGAGGCTTCTTTTTTTTCTGAGGGAATGCTGGAGGGAGATGGAAGAATGTATTCATTGTATAGTTCCCAACAGGTGTTTCCAAGTTGGGAGGACTGCAGCACTATTCTAATTTTACATGATTTTATTTTTTTTTAGAAGTTGCTTGCTGAACTGACTTCCTTCTTTCAAAGGGATATGATTATTATTTATTATGCTTTGACAGCTCTTTCAGGAAATGTAGAGCAGCTTATGCGGGGCTCCCAGCTGCTGACCAGGCTGGAATTTTCTATAACGTGATAAATATAACAGCATCAAGTGCCCTGAACTTGCCCTCCTAAGTGATTTCTAGGGTAGGCCATGCCTGTGCTCTATATTACTTATCCTTAAATAACCACTGTAAAGATTTTCCTCCCTTAAAAAACTTGTTTCCTTCTCCAAGCTTATTTCTTTGCATCCTATCCTACTTCCAAGGATCGGAGACTCTCTTGTCAGCCTCCCAGTCTGGTGAGGTGGATAGCCTGAAGGAGAGTGCAGAGTTTCTCCCAAGCTTCATGTTCAACGAAGCCCAATGTCCCGGTCACTGCACAAAACCCCACACACAGGCAGCCCTATGGTCTCTTCTCTTGGACTGAGCCCCACGGAACACAGCTGAACTTGCTTCTTGGTAACCGTGCATCAGATTGCATTGTAAGGGAACACTTTGGCTTTGAGATCTGCTGTGCATAGAATCTTATTGAATGTTTCGACAAGTGCTAGGGAACCTGTGCCTCTCCAGAAGTTTCATAGGATAGTAGAATTGTAGAGTTGGAAGGGCCCCCAACGGTCATCTAGCCCAGCCCCCTGCAATGCAATAATCCTGCCCACAGCTGTCCATAGGTAGGTGGTGCTGGGCTGCAATTCCCAACAGCCCCCACCAGCATGGCCAGTCATCAGGGATGAAGGGAGCTGTAGTGCAACAAGCTCTGGAGGGCCTCGGGTTCTCCACCACTTTTATAGATCTCTGCAAGCACATTTTTTATAGTGAAATATATAGTATAAGGCCCTGACTACAGTGGCAGCCAGTGTCTCGAGACATTTATGGGGATTTGGGGCCTACCCTACTAGATAACCATGCTTCAGTCATGAGCTCGGGTGCAGGGCCGGTCGGAAGTACCGCGAGTGATAGCAAGGGCCAGCAATATCCTTCCTGCCCCCAGGCCCCATTGTTCAAAACATGGCCAGCTCTGTTCTCCGCTTTTTTTACTTTGTCCTTCCATTTGCAGTTTCAAGACTTGTCCTTTTCCATTTGCCCCTTGCTGACTTTTCACTTGGAAGGTTGTCTGAATTCATGTAACCGAAGGCACCTCCCAAGAAGCGGAAGGAAAAGCTGAGAAGATTCTCATCTGCAATGTGTATTGTGAGCTTCCAATGCAACTAGAAGGAAAAGCAGAGCATGTGATACCCCCCCCCCCCAGCCTGGACCAACAAGATATTACTCTTACTGTTTCAGGAAATGTTTACTCCTATTCCACTTACTTGTAATCTGTAATCTTCATCTTTCCTCTTGTACTTTAGATATGGTGTGTGCATGTTCTGGAACTTTGAGCTTAACAGCCCAGTGTTATGAATTCCTATATAGAAGTCACATTAACCTCAGTAGCAATGGACTTATTTCCAGGTAAGGGTGTTTATGACTGAAGCCATCTAGTATCAACTTGCACATCTTGACTCTGAAGTAAGCTCCGCTGAGTTCAATCGGAAGCTTATCCCAATTGCAATTTTAAAGCAGAAGTTCGGGGTGTCTCCCTTTTTCTTTCCCCAGAGACCTTGGAACAGGGATTGTCAAATGATCTCCAGTAGTGACAACCTATGCTTAGGCTCTGGATTTACATTACAGTGGTACCTCGCAAGACAACTGCCTCGCAAGATGAAAACGTCTTGCAAGTTTGTTTCCTTTTTCTTAAAACAGTTGCAACTTGACTTCGAGGAGCAACTCATGCTTCACAAGACGAAAAATTCACTAGACGAAAAAACTCGCAGAACGAATTAATTTCGTCTTGCGAGGCACCACTGTTCTTCTCTTTCAGTGAATTCAGAAACAATGTTGTTTATGTTGCTGCCTACTGATCTGTCTTAAAGTTCTTCTTACTGCTAGTTAAACTACAAATCTATGCCTGTTGCATGGATCTGAATAGCGGGCCGTAGCTGACATGAAAACCAAATCATATGAACACCAGAAGATCAGGCCAGCATCCTAACCGGTCCAGCTTCCTGTTTTCACAAGCAGGAGCTGAGCTCAACAGCAGTCTCCCATCCTGTGGTTTCCAGGAACTGGTATTCAGAAGCAGTATTCTGTTTAGTGAGGATATATCACATAGGTTGAGTCATTTAGACATAAGACAGCTTCACAGCAGAGTGAAACTTATCTGGAATTGGACTGTATTTGCAGCTGAATCCTATGCAGGTTCAGTTGGAAGTCTTCTGATTTCTGTAAGACTTATTCCCAAGGAGAAGCATGCAACACTCCTCTGTGCTCTTGATAAAAGTCTTGTAGGTTATATTGCACAAACCACCGCAAAACAAATGACCCAAAGATTGAATTTCACTTCCTTGTTCAGGGTCTGGAGGCATTTATTTGTGTGTGTGTGTGTGTGTGTGTGTGTGTGTGTGCGTGCGCGTTTAGATTATGCTAGTTTTAAAAGGAATAACAAGGGACTTAATTGCTGGTTGTAAGGAGCTTTAAAAACACTACATTGCCTGCTCTTGTAATCTCAGACCCAAGGACATGCCCGTGGACATCTCTGGTTTTATATGTTCAAGCATTTTATGGAACTGCTAAAAGGAACTGAAGCTTTTTCTTTTTCGCCACAGCTTTTCTTCAGAGGTGGTCACCAAAAACTTCTTCTTTTGAGCAGTTCAGTTTTAACAGAGAAGGGAGAGATATTTGGATTTGGGAATTCATCAGAATTTCCAATTTCTTGGAAGATAAGTCTATGTTCTACTCTGTTGCAGTATGCATCTGAATAACTGTTTTTGGAAATCAAAAGTGGAAGTAGGGCTGTTGCACTCATGTTTTGCTGTTGGGCTTACCACTGGCATCCATTTGGTCACTATCAGAACATGATGGTGGCCTTTGACACAATCCCAGCAGAGCTTTCCTTATGTTTTTCTGTCCTAGACTTGTGGCAATGCTCTGTCTGTCCATCTCAGTGCCTTTTGATCTTTCTGTGCAGAAGAATGAGAATTACAAGTTGTTGAACTTCCGTCCACTGCACGTAGGTGGCGGGTGGTCTTCTCTGGCAGCTGGGACACTCAATACTTCTAATATACCACTCAGGGCCATCATCATGTTGGCTCTTCTGTATTTCTCTATTCAGTCTGCTGGCATTTTGGTGGATGCAGAAGTTTTGAGAGGGGGGCTTGGTCTTACTTCTTCCCTGATTATTGAAAGGCCAGTTCTGTTGGGCAACATCCCAACAAGCCTCTTCCTCCCCAAGGCCCTCATTCATCCTGTCTTTTCGCCTGTTGACTACATCATTCAGACTGGCAACAGCACCCAACATCCTTCACTTCGTTGGGTTCCATCTTGTGTGGGCGTTTTCGGAAATCAGGTGGCTAATCAGATGGCTAGGAAGGCTTTGGGATAGAGGGACATTGACCTTGGACATAAATGGACACAGGTGAACAGCAAAAGCAGTGGAAGGTGGGTTGTATAGGTTGGAGGTTATTCTCCTTTTCTCCAGTATTGGAGGATTTTTGTATTTTTACAATGACACACAAGTTAGTTGGCTCAAGAATTTTCATGGGGCATTGTGCTCTCTGGGGTGGCTTGTACTCTGGATGTTGTGAGGTTTGTAGGATGGAGAAAACAATTCATCATGTTCTATGGGATTGCTTGCTGATATGGGAGACTGAGGACCTCTGTTATGTAGTTTTGTGATGTCTGTATGTTACAAGTTTTCTGTGGGGGTTCAGTGGGGTTTTTCTCTGGGGTTCAGTGTTTGATAGTTTATAGCAATTCATGAAGGATACAACACTGTGGTTGAAATGTGGCCTTTTCTTGGACTTGCTATGCCATTAAACCTGGAGGAGAGGCTGCAGTTATGAGCAGTCACCAGCAATTCCCAACTTGTTACTCAAGAAGGAAGTAATGCTGTTTCCTTAATGGTTTCTTTAAATGTAAAGGTTCATCATTGTTCCACCCGATGTGTATGTCTTTAAGGGGCCAGAGCAAAATAACGAGACCCAGCTTTACAGCTGTGAAACATAGCAGGTGCTGCTGAGTTGTACTGATTAAACTTTGTCAGCAATTGGGTGTAGAATATAAGGAGCAGCACCTAGCTCTCCCATCACCCTGGGGGATGGGTTGGTGGTTGGGTCATGGTTGTTTGTTGATGTATTAGTGTAAATGGAGTTTTTGTTTTTCTTATTAAAACCTTGTTTAAGTTATTTTTTAGTCCCTTTTTAATGCATGGTCTCCCCAGCAAGCTCTCTGCAACGCTACCATACTGCAAATAGCCAACAAGAAGCAGTTATAAGCCTCTTATTGAGAACTTCTATTGATCTGATCCCCTTACACTGGCAATAAAAAGTTCATCTTCTGTCTTGTCTTTTTGGCTAAGGTGGTTTGAGTTGCCAGTGACCAATCTGCTCCAGGAGTTTATAGGATCATAAGGGTTATCTAGATCCATTTTGATCTCGGTTTGGAATATTTTATCAACATAGGGCACGCTTTGGATTTCTTGGCTTGGTTACCAGTCACCATCCAGTCCTACTTGATCCTCAAGAGTTTCAGCAGTGTATTGCAACTAAATCCCAGCATTTTGTATATCCTGCTAGTTGTGATTAGGTTCCAGCACCTGGTGTCCCAATTCTATTCTTCAGGTACATCCATCAGTCCCGACCAATACCTTGAAACATTTTTGTTTGATTGTAGAATCCTCTGGATTTATTGAGGACTTTGAAATCTAAGCACTGGGTATGGAAGGTATACATGTATATGTGGTTGTGACAAGCTAGCATGGTATTTGGATTCTAAAACATTCATCATGGAAGGCTTTTCTTGGACTTCCTCCTTGTGGCTACCTAGTTCATAAAAAGTCTGAACCTTTGGGTGCAAAGGAGGGAAGATTGTCCAGTTGGCCTCCATCATTTATCTCTTATCCCAAGCCTAATTCATAGGCTGTTTTGTGAAGAAGGCGCAAAGAAAACCATGCATCCTCTCTAGGATATTCAGTGGCATTTTATCTACTTTCTTTTTTTGAAAAAAATTGCAGGTGAAATGGATTCCCCTGACTACCTGGAGGAGGATTTCTCCAATCTAGATGGGCTGGAGGATGATGTCTTCCACTCTGAAGACTGTGGACTTGCCAGTCAACCCAATGAGATGACATTTCCTGGCATTTTCACACAGAGTAAATCTTACAACTGCCTTCTGGGGAGATTCCAGCTCTTCCCACTTACACACTGTTGCGGCCCAGGCACCAGGCATGCCAAGCAGCAAGATAAGGCAACTCAAACCCTCAACCCATCCTCTTCTAGCCAGGATGTCATGTTACCTTGTGGAGTCACTGAAGAGCCCCAGAGACTCTTCTATGGTAAGAATGGTGGATGTTTCTATAGTTTTGCACTCAGTGAATTGTCATGTGTTAGTATTCATGGCATTCTTAGGTTACTTCTTATTCTTCTAAAGAAATATAGTTCTCTCTTTGTGTGGGACAAAGGACTGAAGTTGGAGGATCTTAAAATCTGTATGGTCAGTACTGCACCATGATGCATGAAATTGGATTTGGGGAAAACACAGTTCATTACCACAATTCATCTGAGTTCTGAAAACCTCAAAATATATATGCTATTTTAAAGAAGCAAGTTCCGTTCCTCATGGAACTTAGACTATTGTCAAAATAGCTCCTTTATCTTTCTTCTAAGGGCAACAAACTGCTTAGAGCAGGGTTTCCTAAATTTGGGTCTCCATCTGTTGTTGGACTACAATTCCCATCATCTCTAGCTAGCAGGAGTAGTGGTCAGGGATAATGGGAATTGTATTCCACAAACAGCCTGAGACCCAAGTCCAGGAAACCCTGGCTTACAGTATCAAATTGAAGTGTGGACATTTCAAGGTGGGAGAGGCCTGTCCCATATAATCCACTACATCTCACCAACTCCAAAACAAGGAACAAAACCTTGCAGCATACCTGAATGCTTTCTTCTCAACATAAAAAAATGTGTTGGTTCAGTGGTACTGTCCGTCACATATATGGCACTTATACCTGTATGTCTACCAATGGGATGCAATTAAGTTCATGCATCAAATATCCACCCATCAGCAGTTTATATTAGGCAAACAGACCTATAATGTCAGATATAAAGAGCAAGAACAGTAAGATATCAGCGGCTTCCCATGTTAGTTTCCCTGGACACAGCGTTGTAGATCTCAGAGTTACTGTTCTTAGGAACATCAAATCATGGGGATAAATGGTGCATGAGATAGCAAAACTGGGATTCATTCAGAAATGTGAGAGAATTAGCCTGGGGCTTCATAGAGATTGTTGTTTCTTTGCACAATATTAGCACTAAGCCTGCACCTTATGCACATCTAACTTGTGCTCATTCAGCTTCATGCACTTGGCAAGTTTAAAAAAAAAATAAAAAAGGGGATGGGCATCTGGGAAAAAAGACTTTGGCAATCCCACCCACCATTGAATCCAATGTGTTTTGACTATACGCAATTTTAAGCAAGATCCATGAAATGTACTCCCCACCGTGGTCTTACTGAGTTGCTGTCCCTTTAAGAACTGCATACAATGTTTTCTTTTGATCAGCTTTTAACAGACTAAATTACCTGGCTTTCCCTGGTTTCAATTTAGCATCTGAAGAGCTTTTCGCCTATGCAAGCTCATGCAATTTAGCAATTTAAAAGCTTCTTCATAGTGAAACAAATTTCTGCCCCACTCCTTATTTGCTATCCCCTCTCCTCTCACACGGAGCTCAGAAGGAAGTCCCATTAAATTACTCCCAAGTAAGTATGTACAGGACTGCAGTCTAATTGATTGAAAATCTTTTGTTGGAAAGGGGAACCTGGTGAACTGGGCAGGAGATCTTTTGAAAAGGTGTTAATTATTTTTAAAGCAGCAGTGCTTAGGAAGTGTGGGGACTTGGAGTAAATATTCTTCTGCCCCATGAAGGAGGGAATGCCTCTGCAAAGAGATTGCCTGCTGGGACACATTCAGGTACCAACTAAAAACAGAGAATGCATTTTTCATGAGCACCATTGTTCTATCCATATGCAGATGTCATCATTTAACATGGCAATCCTAATGGGAAGGAAAAACTCAGAGGTGGATCTGGCACCAGATACAAAACCCTATTGGTGGGTGAGGGAGCAGTGGGATACAGTTTTTCCTCTCCCACTTGGTAGAGAATTAACTGTGCCAGCTCCAGGGCTGACGTACTTTAGAACTATGGAAGGGAGTCTAAGAAACAAGATCCACAGCATCCTCAGACATGCAGACCTTCCAAATCTGATGGCAGAGAGCAGGCATAGGCAAACTCAGCCCTCCAGATGTTTTGTGACTACAACTCCCATCATCCCTAGCTAACAGGACCAGTTGCCAGGGATGATGGGAGTTGTAGTCCTAAAACATCTGTAGGGCTGAGTTTGCCTGTGCCTGGCAGAGAGGGAGGCCCACAGCATCCAACAACCCCCAGATGTTGGGCCTACTTGAAATCAAATCAATCACATAACAGGGGCAATTCAGGGTCCATGATTCTGTTTGGGGTTGTTTTTTTACAGAAAAATAATGTAGCATTTACAGTGTTTGCATGTACCTCTATGGATTTAAATCAGAGGTGGTGAACCTTTAGCCCTCCTGATGTTGTTGGATTACAACACCAATAACCCTTGACCAGTGGGGCTGGGGCTGATGGGAATTGGAGTCGAAGGACACTTGGAGGGCCATAAGTTCCCCATCCCCAGTTTAAGGGGATGTTTGAATCTTTTTATCTGCTCCAAAAAGGTGCCCAGCTGGCCCCGTGATACTTCTCATGAAGTTCTATGAACTGCTGTTGCATAAAGCAGGGAATCCGTGGTCCTCCAGATGTTTGCTGGGCTTCCAACACCCATCAGCCTCTTCCAGTGAGACCAGTGGTTGGGTGTGATGAGAGCTCGAAAATCAAGCAAAATCTGGAGGTCCACTGATTTCCTATCATTGGCTTAGAGAGTAAAAGTGACCTATAATGTGACACGTCCAAGTCCATAAAACACACAAAGGTTTGTGAACAAATTCATTGGAAAAATACCAAACGTTCATCCAACAATACTATAAGAAGGATAAATCCCACCCCACCCTATGATAAGATGAACACCACAAACAGGCCAGAAATTGTGCTGAAGCATGACACCAGTCAATAACCAAAAGCTTGGAGAACCAGGAAAGCCTTCTGGTGTTGAAAAGCTGACAGTGATAGTCCCACGTGTGTTTCCCTGGGGGGAGCATTCCACAAACAGAGTGGCCCATTTTTGCACTGCCAACCTCTGCACTTCCCTCAGAGGAGCACTGGGGAAACTGCCCCATGGAGGGCTTCCTCTTTTACCTGTGAGCATCCTTAGGTTTACCCAGCAGAGGCAGCAGTACTCTAGGGTGGCTGTGAGTGTCATTTCAGTTTCCTACAAAAACCCAGAGGTCCCAGTGTAGTGTCATCCTAGAGCATTGTGGGAATTTAAAATGGAGTCTTATAGACCCAGTTGCCCAATGTGGAGAGTCCTGAGCAGGTATTGCCAGTCATGGATCCCTTAGCTTTCTAAAAGGTGTTTGAGGTTTAGCTATAAGTGTTTTGCTTAATTCAAATGAGACATTTTATTTCCTTGATTATGATCTTGATTTTGCTGTATTCTCTTCCGGTGTGCTGTTCATGGCTGAGGGATTGTTCACATACGTGAGAGGCTATAAGCGCCTGACTCTTCTCTGATGTTTGGCAGGGAACGCCGGGTTCCGTTTACATGTCAACCCCATTGGTTTCTCATTGAGTCCACACCTCCGGGAGGAACCTCGGGAAAGCCCACAGGAACTGCGAACTGAAGTTCAGATTGCACGGAAGTTACAGTGCATTGCGGACCAGTTTCACAGGCTGCACCTACAGAGGGTAGGTTGTCTTTTGGGCAAGGAAAGTGGAGTGTTGGTGGTGGAGTGAGGGGGGGACTTTTATTCACTGTCGAGGATGCTTTATTTGGTTTGGCCAAATGTGTTCTCTCTTCTTTTTCCGTTAGATAGCCTATACACACACACACAAACACACACATTACTGTTTTAATAATATACATTTGGGAAATTGTTTTTTGAACCACATTTCCTCTTTGTTCAATAGTCTTTTTAAAAATAATCATTCTGCTTTATTTCTCGGGGATTTTTCCGCCCTCCTTCACACAAAGCATCAGACTGCAGAACAATATTATTTCTTTACATAAAGCCAATTTCTCTTGCAGCACGACCAACGAATAGGCCTCATGAGGAGTTATGAAGTTAGGAGCAGGCTTCATTCTTAATGGCCCTCACCAGATCCTGTAGGACCGAGCGAGAAGTCAGCAAAATGGTTGAGAAAGGGTCTATCTGCTCTTCTCAATAAACTGTGGGTTGGCTCATGCCAGAGAGCAAGTTTAGCCCCCACCCCAGATATATGCCTCCATACGTACATACCTTTGGTTTCTCGCATGCATTCTCCCCCTTCTCCTGCTCCTCTAGCTTTTTCACTTCAACTATCCCAAAGTCTTCTGCTCACTCAAATTCCCCTTGTAGAATCATAGAGCTGGAAGTGATTTAGTCCAATCCCCTGCTCACTGCAGGATCTACAAGCCATGATGCGAATGGGTGCCCCTAACAACTCTCAGCACCCTTAACAAACTACAGCCCCCAGAATTCTTTGGGAGGAAGCCATGACTGTTTAAAGTGGTATTGTAGTGCTTTAAATGCTTGGTGTAAATGTGCCCTTGGGCTGGACTGCAGTGTACATTATTGATAGCCACATTAAAGGATCCTGGCTCCAACCCACTATTTAGGAGTATTGCTTTGTGTTTTAATTTCTTTGCAAGGAAAGGCACCTGTATAACCACAAGGTGTCAGAAGTTTCACCTTGGGCTTTTCTGATTTTTTAAATATTTCAAACCAAAGGAAGGAAGTTAAGGTCTTGAACTTCAGATCTCTCTTCTTTGCAGTCTGAGAGGAGCTAAGGTCACCTCTGGGCATAGGGTGGCCCCTCTGCTCTACATCTCCCCCAGACCCCCAATTACTTCTGTGTAAACTACCCTCACTGTTGCTGTGTCTGGTCTCTCCTCAGCCCATGTGGAACATTCTTCAACAGAAATCTCAGTGCTGAAACAAAAATAAAAATTCCCAGAATTCTTTGGGGGAGAGCCAAGACCGTTAAAACCAGTTTGTTTTAACATACCCAGAATGATGCTATCTGGGCCTGGGCAGATTTCCACTTCAGCTGTGAAGACTTGCATGCCAGAGCTTATCATTGCTGTGGGTTCTGCTTCTCTTCCAAGGATGAGTGCAAGTTGTGTCACAGGGCCAAAGCCTTGGTCCGGGGCCAGAGAGTTCTGTAACCGAACATACCAAGCTTTCTAAAAAGGAAACCTGCACTTTTTAATAATGTGGGTGTCTCTTTGTAAGATAAGATGTTCATCTGAGCCGTTTTAAGGGATGTAAATTGAGGTGCATTGTCTTGCTGTGGCTGTTTCCAACTGGATGGAAGTGGGAGCAAAGATTCAGGAAGTTCTTGTGGGTTTGGGTCATGTGCGGAATGGATGTGGGCAGTGGCTGTGGAAGGCGAGAGTCTGACATTCTGCATCCATAGATGTTTCCTTTAGGCATTCTGGGACAGCTGTCTATGCAGATTCGGGATCAACCCAGGGAGAAGGATCTGCATGCACTTTTTTTTGGCTCATGTCCCACATGGGGCCAGACGTTCACATTCCAGCTGCCCATTGTTTATCTCAGAGTCTTGTGCTACCATCTTATTTATTCCCTTCCTTCCCAAGACTTCTTTCTACATTGTTGGTTGGGGTATGGTTGCACTTGAGCTAGTGTGTTCAAGGCAAAAGAGTGCAGTCTCCAAAGTTATTTGATCTAAGAAAGCAGATGTGAAAAAAGGTTAACTGGAACATTAAAAACCTGTCTGGTGGCATCCTATTTTGTTGCTTTGTGTGCACGTGGAAGGTTCACATGGGGAGGGATTTTTTAAAATAAAAAAATCTCCCCTACCACCACTATGGACATCATTATCTCCCCCATCCCTCACTCCTGCCCTTAGATAGTATTTCTTCAATATCCGTCCTGGAACTCATCTGTGGCGTAGCTAACTTTGCCCAGAGTAGTAAAGGTTAACTGGGTGCCTTTTTCCCCTCCTTCCTCTGTCAAAAGAGTCCTGAAGGGAAGCCACAGAACTGGTTGTAACTCGACCCTTTCCATCTGGGGAGTGTAGCTATCCGATGTCTTTGTCTGGGAAATGTGTCCAAGAATGCCCCAGGAGGAGGGGGGGGGAATAAAACCTGTAACCAAAAAAAGAAAATTGGCCGGTCCCCTCCCTTTTCTTCATCTTCGGGCAAGGAGTGTGTGTGTTGCCGTGGCACCCGGGTCCCTGAGGAACTGACTGCAGAGCAAAAGGAGGGCGAGAGAGAGACTTTCTGTGGAGGCCGGAGAATCGCGTGTCAGCCAAGCATGTGGAAGAGTTAGTAAACAAAAGCATCCCTCTTTACTACGACCTCATGCAGCCAAGAGAGGAGGGGCTCTTTCCCTTTCAGCTGAAATAATAGAGTGTTGTAAAGGAGAGGGAGAGTCCTAGCTGAACATTTGTTTTGTTTTTAAAGAGAGAGAGAAGCCCTGGACACAGGTGGGGAAGAACTTAAGCGCCGGGTCTTCACCGCTCAGTCTTTGGACTGATAACTGGCACTCTGCTGGCAGGGAGGCTTTTTGTGTTTGTACGGAGCGATGTTTGAGACCATTGAAGGTTTTATTTATCGCTACGCTTATGCTAATACCGTCTTTTCCTTCCCGCCTCGCTCTTTGCCAACTTTCTCCTCTCGTTTTTGGCAAGGATAACGGAGCGCTGTCCAGTCGCTTTTCTTTCGGTTGGGAAGGACGTCGGAGGCCAGGGAGACTTTGTCTTGCCCGTGCAGTTGCCTCCGTCTGGTTCAATGGCTCCAAATGGCACTTTTGGAGCAACCCAAAAGTTGGCCAAAGGCTGTGGCAAGCAGCTTCTGTTCTGCTTCGCTGACAGGACAGCACGTAAACCGCTGGGGGAGCCTCCAGGGTGCCAACTGAAAGCTGAACTAGAGTAGATGTACTTCTGGTGGCGTCCCACCAGTGGCAGCATCTGAAAGCAGAGCAATCTAGGAGTGAGACAAGGCAGCCTTCTATCCACAGAATACGAGGCTCCCCCATTCCCCTACATGCTCATAGATCTGGCCTGGTGTTATAGCAGCCACCATAGATAGGTCTCAAGGAGATTTGCAAATATACCACAAAACAGCTAAAACAGTTTTAAAAAACAACTGAAAATAAGCCTAAAAACAGTAAAAGATGAACACCTAAAGCAGAGACCTTTTCCTTGTCAATATTGGAGACCAAGATTCTCTGTAAATTTATCAAAGAAGACAAGCTATGGAGCTGCTCTTTGAGGTAGAAGACTATCCAAAACCAGGCTTCCAGCATTTAAAATGTACATAATTCCATGTGCATTTAAAATGTACATATTCCATGTGTGTAGTTTCATTGTGGTTTGAGCTGACTCATATTCAGAAAGATGCACCCAGCTCTCTTCAACTGCTCTATTAATTTATTAGATAAATTACACTTGCTTTAATATTCAGTTTATGTGCTTTCAGTGTAGTGGGCCCAAGCCTGTGGAACTCCATGCTAACGGAGATTAGACAGGCCCCCTCCTTGCACATACTGTAACTAATACTTCCTTGCTCCATTTTAAGGTGGTGTTTGGCTTTATGATATGTTCTTATTGTCCCATTTCCTGTGGATTTATTTTTACGTATACTGCATAAAAATGCAGTCAAGCAGTATTGATACAGGGTAAATAGGCAAAGTAATGTTAAAGTCAGATTCTGATTTGCAGGATACCAAAGTACATTAATCCATTGTCAGGGAACTGACATCGGAGCGAGAGGCGGAGGGAAGGCTCCCAGATGATGCTGGCGAAGGACCCAGCAGGAGGGGGGGAAACAGCTCAGTAGAGGGGGAAGCCAATCAGCGCAACACCAGGGATAAAGGGAGGCAGACGGGGGAATTGGAGAGAGGGCTCCAGGACTCTTCACTGGACATCAGTGAGGAGAGCCCAGGTCCTCCGCTACCCACGCCTTCCCTGCGCAGAAGACTCCCGCGCAGTGAGAGGAGGAGGAGACTGGGGGTCAAACAACTTTTATGTTGGAAGAGGTTCAAGAAACGCCCACTGACGGATTCTGCCAGTGACTGAGGCAGCCACGATGAGAAGGGGCTGTGCAGTCAGAAAGGTTTAACAAGGCAAATTAACCGAGAAAGGCACCAGTTTACGCACGAGTAACTCATACCTATTACATCCATCTTTTTTAAACATTAAAAAAAATGAACCATTTTGAGGTTCTTTATTTGCAGGGCCTCAGACTTGATTGTGGGATGTCAACCCGTCTAATGAACAGGTGTTGGATCCTTTGTGTGCAGAACATGGACCTATAGTGTTTGCTCACAAGTAAGACCTGCTGAGTTCACTGAGGCTCATGGTGCAATCCTAAGTATAGGAAGCTGGTGCAATTTATGACGGATTAAATTAAGTTGGTGTTAAGTTACCATTGGGACAGGCGTGGCGCTGTGGGTTAAACCACAGAGCCTAGGACTTGAAGATCAGAAGGTCGGCGGTTTGAATCCCCGCGACAGGGTGAGCTCCCGTTGCTTGGTCCCTGCTCCTGCCAACCTAGCAGTTCGAAAGTTGGTCAAGTGCAAGTAGATAAATAGGTACTGCTCTGGCGGGAAGGTAAACGGCGTTTCTGTGTGCTGCTCTGGTTCGCCAGAAGTGGCTTAGTCATGCTGGCTGTACGCCGGCTCCCTCGGCCAGTGAAGCGAGATGAGCACCACAACCCCAGAGTCGGCCACGACTTGACCTAATGGTCAGGGGTCCCTTTACCTTTAAGTTACCATTATTCCAAGCTCCATTCAGCAGCAAGGCTACTGCTGGCTGATCTGGCCTTTAAAATAGAGTTTGACTTACACAACAACCCTCTTTGCTTGCATATGTTCCACCGGGTTGCCAGGTCATGTGATTAGGCTCAAAGAGGTTTCGAATAGGTGCAGGTCTATCCTTGTCCTGCCCCACTTCTGCAACCCTCCCTATTTCGGACTTAAGTTGGTTCAAGATACACAGGCTAAGCCAGAACAGCCATGTTAAGGGACGCATGCCGGCATGTTGCTGGCTGAGCTGCGATGAGGGAAATATGCTTGCGTAGCTCTGGTTCAGCAAAGACAGCCCAAGATCTCCCTATTCTAAATTTACACACCTTGATATTAGATTGCTCTATCAGTCCCAAATAAGGATGCATGGGATTATAGCAATGGGTAAGACCTCTTGCAAATGTTAACTCAACAGTGTGCAGCCTTTTAGAACAGCAACCAAAGCAATCAGTTTTCACTTGACTGTATTTTGGCTAGAGTCTCCTGTAATAGACAGGGAGTCTGTAAGAAATGGGAGGCAATTTATTCTCGCGGCACTGAGGGCTGCATAACTGTCAATAAAATCCAGGAGACCTGACTCCAGTCCCCCTGCTCTGGCCTCCAGATCTTGCTGAGATAATGCTTTGGGGCTTCGGGGACATTTATGTTGAAAATGAGTTGTAATTGAGAGCTGTATATATTGACCAATAAAAGTTTATGGCAGTGAGGCAAGAAGGGGAGAAACACAAACTGTTAAATTCCTCCCTGCTTCTGCAGAAGACACATCAAGGGAGGCAAACCTGTCACAGCCTTTCAAAGGTGCTCTTGTCAGTGGCTCTCAATGGGATCATCGGGCGGAGCTTTGATTACCAAGGGCTCCCCCCAAAAGGGGATCATTTCCTTTACCCTTTGCTGCAGTTTCATGCAGAACGAAACTGCATTGCACACAATCTCCCCCTTTTTTTCCAATGTTGCTTTTATTAACCCTGATTAGTATGAGGCAATGGAGCCCCAGGCGATGACAACGAAAAGACACCAGAGCCAAGAAATGTACCTCTTTAGGCTGCTTGTGGGGCTTTTTGGGGGGGGGTGTTTGTTTTTTGAAGTTAGACATAGGAAGAAGAAAAAACGTCCAGGGCGTATGCATGTGTATGGCTGTGCGTGAGAGATGGAGAAGCTGGGTAGTATTTGCTCTGCGGCCAGCACTGTTTAAATCGCTCTCTATATTTAGCCTCTGAGTCATCACAACTGCTGACAAGAGGCTGAATTAGCTGAGACTTTGGTGCTGCACCTGACTGCTGGCCTTTGTGTGTCTCCAACAGAGAAGGAGTGTAGCTCTGTCTCAAGATTTTCTGAGTCGCTTCCTCCGGCAGACCTGAAAGTTCCACTTCTACCTCCAGTTCTGTGTAGTGTAAACACAGGCCGCTCCCTCTTCCTCATTCTCCTTGGGGCATCAGCTAAAAGATGGCTTAAGTGAAAGGATCCTTGTCCATTGGCTTCTTAGGAGAAGAAGGATTTTGTGTGTATGTGTGTTGCAAAATAAAGCCGTGTGCTAATAATAATAATAATAATAATAATAATAATAATAATAATTTTATTATTTATACCCCGCCCATCTGGCTGGGCCTCCCCAGCCACTCTTGGCGGCTTCCAAGAAATATTAAAATACTGTAATATATCAAACATTAAAAGCTTCCCTAAACAGGGCTGCCTTCAGATGTCTTCTAAAAGTCTGGTAGTTGTTGTTCTCTTTGACATCTGGTGGGAGGGCGTTCCACAGGGAGGGCGCCACTACCGAGAATTTTTCTGGCAACCTGCTTCCATTGACTTGCTTATACTAAATTTTAAGAGCAAGTTAGGAATCGATTTTCGGAACTGGATGGTTGCAGGAAGCATCACTGCAAGTTAGAACTGAAGGAAGTTTGCACTCCTAGGACTATCTGGTCTCCAACCAGGGGCCTTCTGCCTTCAGATAGCTACTTGGCAAACTGCCATTTTTCACTCTTTATGCAGCAGTAAGGTAAAGGTAAAGGGACCCCTGACCATTAGGTCCAGTCGCAGACAACTCTGGGTTGCAGCGCTCATCTCATTTTACTGGCCAAGGGAGCTGGCGTACAGCTTCCGGGTCATGTGGCCAGCATGACTAAGCTACTTCTGGCGAACCAGAGCAGCGCACAGAAACACCATTTACCTTCCCACCAGAGTGGTACCTATTTATCTACTTGAACTTTGACCTGCTTTTGAACTGCTAGGTTGGCAGGAGCTGGGACCAAGCAACGGGAGCTCACCCCGCCATGGGGATTCAAGCCGCCGACCTTCCGTTTGGCAAGCCCTAGGCTCTGTGGTTTAGACCACAACGCCACCTGCGTCCCTTTATGCAGCAGTAAAGGTAAAGGGACCCTTGACCGTTAGGTCCAGTTGTGGACAACTCTGGGGTTGCGGTGCTCATCTCACTTTACTGGCTGAGGGAGCCAGTGTACAGCTTCCGGGTCATGTGGCCAGCATGACTACGCTGCTTCTGGCGAACCAGAGCAGCGCATGGAAACGCCATAGTAGTAGTTGACCAGTATTAGTTGCTGTGAATATGTGTAAAGAGGACATTCCCAAATGCTTTGGAAAGGTACATAGCAAGGAAGTGCAGGTGCTTCTTCCTGGTGTGAGCATTCTGAATGCACATTTATCCTTCATACTTGGCCTTCATCACTGAGACAGATTGTTCATGCCTGTACAGTAGTGGAGTATAAAATGTGGATCTTCTTTTAGTGAAGACATTGGAACTACCAAGGGCCAGCATCTGACATCCATTCTAGAAGCACAGATGAGGGAGAGGATGAGCTGAAGAAGGAAAGAACTTTTTTTTAAGGCAGTTGGAAAATGAATTGTAGTCTGGAGCACGTATCCTATGGCCATACATGCACAGGACCATACTTGTGCAATTGTGCTGTAGGTTGAGAGGAGAGATGGCTTGAGGAAGGCAGAGGAAGTTGCCAGAGGATGTTGAGCTGCACTTTAATTCCCTCCTAGAATATGTTTCAGTTGGGCAAACTCTGTGCCAATCCTGCTGTTGATTCTTAATGCGTAGGATCAATGGGGAAGCCATCTGGTGGCCTATACACATAAAAATTCACAACCATTTTCTTAAAGCTTTTTGCTTTGTCATCTGAAAGCATACCTTGGGCCAATGAAATGAAGCCACATTTCCCTCTTTTTTGCTCTGATTGCTTTTTTATTTATTTTTTAGGATAGGCGTGAGTATACTTGCCTATATGTCATTTAATATTAAGGCTGTGTTTTAATTGTTATAACTGGCCCTGGGACCTTCAGGTGAAGGGCAGGCAATAAATTGTTACAACAACAGTTTGCGATGCTTGTATGCTTGTATTGCTTGGCTTGGAACCATTTTTCAAAACCCTTGAACAGAGTCTCGGGGATTGCCAATTCCAAAACCAACAGAGTTGAGAGCCTGTGTTGGGTATAGAGCACCCTTCCTTCCTTTTTGTTGCATACAGAGCAAGAAACTAAACAAACCATCAGAGTTAAGCAAGACAAGAAGGGCCACGTCTTGTGGGCCTGGGAAAATGGTGGCCTGCGGTTATCTTCTCTGGCTTGGAAGTCAACTGGCTCTTGCTACCACTTCCTGCAGCCTCAGTCCTGAAAGACAGAGATGGAAGAGAATGGTTATTTTTAATTGTAAGCATACTGAGGAATAGTCCACTTATACAACCTTACAGCAAATAGATTGGGTCACACATCAGAGGTGGATTTAGGGGAGCACAACCAGTTCGGTCCTCGGGAGGAGGAGGGCTGCAGCTATGACGTAGAATGAAAGGCAAGAGGTGGGGATGCCAAATTTTGGCATTGGACAGGGTGCCTCTGACATTTGAGAGGTCTGCCACTGCACACACACACACACACACACTGCAAAATCCTTGGGCAGTGTCTTTCCCCGTACAGACTCTGTGTTGGCCCTTCTTATTGCTTATGTGGCCAGGACATAACTTTTACCCCTCCCCCTGCTTACCAAGTCACTTTTTCCTGAAATATACTGCACTGTTCTGAAATGCTCAGTGGCGTCCTTCTTAAAATAGTTAGGTGGGTTTTTTTGTTTCAAGTCTAATGGGAAGACTATTGTGTGTTTGATGCATTTCCACACACACCCTTTTCATAAGCTTGCATTTTATGTGACAGGCGCATGGTACCTGAAGGATCTCTCTCATCTTCCCTTCTGAGTTTGGGTTGAAAATTAAATATTGGAGAACCATTAGCACAGCTGGACAGTTTTCTTCCTAGTTCACTACCTTCTTTTTGATAGTAAGAAGAGAGGTGTCTACGCTTGTGCTTGTTGTTCTGTGACTACTTCTGCTTCCCCTCACTCTGCCCACTGCCCGCCAACTTCCTTCTCCAACATGTTCCTGACCTCTGTTGCCTTGGGGAACAAGAGTGATTTCCTTGTTTTACCTAATGTGTAATCTGTCCTGTGGCAGCACAGTTTGCCTCCAGGCCCCTGGCAGGCAAAACAACTTTTCAAGTGACTCAGCTTCTGGCTTCTGTGCGCTGCATACTTTGTTTTGCATATCATACTCATTGGTTTGTGTTTTGGTTGTTGGAGTCCCCTTGATTTTCTGCTCCAGTCTTCAGAGTTCCATTTTATGTTGCCGGAATGGCAACTTCAGAGTTAATGCTGACTCCGTCTAGTCTGATAAAAGCTTGGCTGAAGGTTTGGAAGTGGCCACACCTTGGTCTTTTTTAAAGATTGGGCCAAAATGAAAATTTTTTTACATCCACGCCATTAATAAAAGTTTGCTCTCTTGTGTAAAGTGCTCAGCTGCTTGAAAAAATCTATTTCATTGCACCAGATGTCCCAATTAGCAACACTGTGATGGAAATAAGATCTCAGATATTTTGAAAAATTACTTGTAGATTACACTCTGTGAGTATTTCATCCAACATTATTCCTTTCTTCTGAATTCTTTCTCCTTATCCTCAAAACACACACTTGCACACCTGTAAATGTCTTAGGAAGTTTTTTGAATTCGACACTGGCTGGAATAACATATAATAGATTCCTTGGTATTTACAACAGCTGCTGGATTGACCGTATCCCACAAAGGAATATAATTTATATCATGCAGGACAAGGTTGAAGGGCACTTTTTTGAGAGAGAGAGGTGGGGTGAGGTGTCTGCAGTGGTCATGGGAGAAGCTGGACCTGTGACACTTAAGCACTGTTAAGTTCTGGAAGCAGGTTCTTTTTATTTTATGCATACAGTGGTGCCCGCAAGATGAATGCCTCGCATGACGAAAAACTCGCTAGACGAAAGAGTTTTTCATTTTTGCGTTGCTTCGCTAGACGAATTTCCCTATGGGCTTGCTTCGCAAGACGAAAACATCTTGCGCTTTTTTTTTAAAGCCACTTGAAGAGGCACAGTTGCGGCGGACCATGCTTCGCAAGACGAAAAGACTCGCAGAACGAATTCTTTTCGGCTTGCGAGGCACCACTGTACTGTTCTATGCTGCCAATTTCCTCAGCAGTGAGAAGTTTCCGTAGGACAGGAGTGGGAACCTTCAGCCCCAGGGCCACATTTTCTGTGGACAACCTTTCAGGAGCGCAATTTGGGAGCGGGGTGGGCAGGGGCAAAAGTGCATCAGACTCTTAGCTATATCAACAGAACACTGAGGTTTCTACAAATGCATCTCTCCATCTAGGCAAGCAACAGGCATGATCACAGTGCCAGGACACATTTTCACCAAGGAGGTCATGGAGCAAGGCTGGAGAGGGGTGTGGTCTGGGGAGAATCTTGAGGGCCAGGAAGAGAGGCATGGAGGGCCACATTGGGTCCCTGGGCCTCAGTTTCCCAGTGCTTTCTGTAACTGCAGCAATGCTCCCACAAGGAGAACATAAATGGAGAAACAAGCAGTATTGCACTCCTGTTGTGCATCCAATATACTACCTCACAGCTCATCCTCCGACAGAGGGATATCCTAGACCTCAAGGTGTTTCTTGCCTTCTTTTAAACTCTCTGCCTCTCCCCAGAACTGCTGTTCTGCACACATAATCCCACTCTTCTTAACTGGGTAAAAAGGTTGTCACTTCCTGGGTCTTGCACAGTACGGGTCAGCCAGGTTTATCTTGCCTGGGCCAGATCGGTTCCACAGAGATCCCTCCGTGTGCCGGATTGCGCTTTCCCCCTCGATTTTTGGTGTCTGCTTGTGCGCAGATGCAATTTTCGGCACCACGGAAGCAAGTCCCCGTGCCGCATTGTGCCAGTTTAGTGCAGTGTGGGTTCAGGGGTAGCTTGTGGGCCTGTCAAACTATCTCTGTGGGCAGCTTCCGTCCCATGGGCCTTAGGTTGCTGACCCCTGTTGTAGAGTGAATATATATGTATATATTCTCCAAAAAGGTAATTATTGGGAGTTCAGAGTTATATCCATCATTAGAGCAGCCCTGACTCCTGAATTTACCCAAGCAGTCAATTGGGGGAGTTGGTGGTGCTGCAAGGGAACCAACTGGTATGTTTTCAGAGCCCTTTCAATGTCACAGAAGATACTGGAGTGCTGCTCTCAGCCTGCCCAGCTGAGATATGAGCTTTTTCGGTCATGTGGCACAGCTGCTTGGGCTTTCTTAATGTCTTGGGTCAACCCTGGTCAGCTTAAACCAGGCTTCCATTCTCTGCCGCTTTGGAAGGAAATAAAAGGCCATTGTTAACAAACGAGGCATTATGAATGAGAATAAGCAGACTTCATGCTGATAACTGAAGGGAACCAGAAAGAGAAACAGTCCTGGAGTTGCCAGGGGTCCTTTGTTTTAAGGGGGCTTCCCCTTTAATCTACATCACAGCCTTATGGGATATAAGGGAGGCAGCACACGTCATAAACGTGCAGCTGTGTAGAACAATGACAATGGCTTGAATCCAGAGTCGGTCTTCCACAAATGGAAGAGCTCCTTCCACCCTCAGAAGGAGGTACAATCCAGCAATTGCCCCTGCTGTTTCCTGCACTGCTTCCCATTCTGTTCTGAATGGCCTTCTGACACTCCGGAGCAGATTTTGGGGGGCTGCAAAGGAAGGGGGAACTCCAATAAATCTCCTCCCCCTTCCTTCAGCAGCAGCATGCTGTGAACACAACTCTACTCACTGGATCTCTCCATCCAACCCTGTGTCTGCACACGTCTCCGATTTTTGAAACTGGGATCTGGCATCCAATGGTGCCTAATTTACAAAGCCTGATTACGCCATTTGACAGGGGATGAGTGGCCGGGTGCTCTTGTCCAAAGCTAGCAGCATAAGGTTTCAGGTTCTCCCTCCCCACCACCCCCCCAAACCAATTTTCTACATTTGCTGCTTGATAATGGGACCTGAAATAACCCCTAGGTTCCCCCCCCCCTGTTTTTGTTTTCAAGTGTGTTCTTGCTTAAGGTTTAATTGGCTCCAGTCAGTAGGAAAGGGCTCCAAGACTGATTATTTATGGCTTACTGTCAAAAGGAGCTATAAAAAGGGGCAGTATTATCTTGGAGATGCTGGGAAGCAAAGCATGGGGGGGGGTGGGGAGAGAGCGCGCATAGGAGTGTGTTTTCTTGTACTGGATAAAATCAGTTTTGCTGTCTCAGCAGTGTGGTTTAAATTGAAGATTAACCCTTTGACCTTCACGGTGTCAAATCACTTACAGATGGATCACCAGCTACACTTCTCCCTCTCTCCCTACCCTCTTTCCCCCCTTCTCTTTCTCCTATGTTTTGGGGGTGGGGAGGGGGGCACCCTCCTTTTTTTAAAAAAAAGGAGGGGAAAGAAGTTGTTTGTTCTTGCAGCTGGGGCTTTGAGTGGCTCAGAAGCCAATCTGATTAAAAACAGCACTTGGCTAAACTCTGCAGAATCCTGCAGAAAGGAGGAGAAGAAGAAAAAAACCTTAATCCTTTTGTGCACAATACATAAAGGGTCTGCTCTTTTCTTTTTTACAATGTTGGAGCTACAGTGATTCCTGGAGGATCTACACCTCTCTCTCTCTCTCTCTCTCTCTCTCTCTCTCTCTCTCTCTTTCTCTTTCTCTCTTTCTTCTTCTCCCTCTTTCACATTTTGGGCCTGCCCTTGAAAGCATAACTGGAGTTTTCACTGGAAACTTGGGCGACGAGTTTAATATGAGTAATCGTTGTTTAGACCCTTTCCCCTTTTTACAGCACCAGCAGAACCGAAACCAGGTCTGGTGGCAGATCCTCCTTTTCCTCCATAACGTGGCGTTGAACATGGAGGCCAACAGACACCACGCGGGTCGGAGGTGAGAGCTACCCTGCTTCTTCCGGGTCCCATCCAGTCTTCTGGGAGCACTGAACAAATCCAGGGCAGTCATGTGTATGCCACTAGACAGATGTGAGGCTCCTGTGAAACTGAGGACACTTGTACAAAGGACTTGCTTTCTCTCTCCGCGGCTTCCTGCCCTCTGAGGTCGGAAGCTTTGGTCCAACACTGTTGAAGAACAATCCTCCAATCAAATGTGTGTGGCTTTCACTCAAGAAGCAAGGAAGGGGCTGGTATAGGAAAGCTTTGGTTTTAGCCAGTGATGGGCGCATGCAGCATTTTGCAACATTGCTTGCCGGTTAGAATTTAGGGACGATGAGTCACAACGAATTGGGGTATTTTACAAATGAGGCACACTTGTTTCGGGAAACCGTTTCTTTTTTTTAAAAAAAAATCTGTTCAGGAATAACTATGAAATGGCATACGTGTACAGCTGGGGAATATTGAATCCTTACATTTTAATGCTGGAATACACTGGTTTTAAAAAAAGGAGCAAAGCTTGACTGGAAATATACCTTCTCTGGAATTCACGAAGCCATGAAGCTGGGTCCCCCTCCCATCTTTTACTTTGGGGGGGAAATCGAAAAATAAGCAACACCTTCCCATTTAAAGTACTAACTGCACTACTTTGAGAACACAAAAGTGTATTGTGTTTAACCCAGCAGATAAAATTGTGCTGTATCGTATATTTATGAAAATTTTAAGCATCATTGCCTTAATCTTATTCAAATATATCCAGTGTTAGAGGTGGAGCTGCAAGCTACTGCCTCTAAGATACCTATCTTTATTTTTGTGAGTTGGGAAAAATAGGAGTAAAAATGATGGGAGAAGTTCGCCGTCACAATCTTCCAGTCGTTCCATCAGCACAAGCAATTTCAGCTTGCCCCATGGAATGATATTCCTTCTCATCGCTGCGCAAACTGTTCTGGAGTTCTCCTGGCATCCCCCCTCCAGAGCCAGTTTGAGAGGGTCCTGGGGGTGCAGTGGGATTTCCCCCTCCCTCCACTAGCTCCCACTAGCGCACCTACTTAGTTGAATCCTACCCATTTTAACAAATATATTATTGATGGACTACAGAAACCAGAAACATCACAGTGAACTTGGGGTGGGGGGTATTACCAGGACTTAGATAGAGAGACCTTGATACACAGATATGAAACTAGTTTGGTACTCCAGGGCAAGTTTGGGACTTGTGACATTTTCAATCTTATGCAAGTAAAAAGTCAGAGGGTCTCCTTTCCAAAAAACCCCCCACCTTTCCACAATACTGCAGAAACAACATATCAGATATTTGGCAGAACTCCTGCACCAAATCGCCGAAGATGTTCTGCATTCTGCAACATTTAGAGGTCTCTTTGCTAACATCTAAGAGTGTTCCTCATTTGGTGATCCAGCCCAGATTAATAGCAATTATATCCTTGCTAACTCTACTTACTTCTAATATATCAGATCTAAGAAAATAAAAACTGAATTAATTGACTGTGTCAGTATGATTTTTAAAGGCTGCTTTTAAAAGCAGATCACTTGTTGTGAAAGAAAATTTATTTCACAAGGGTTTTTGATTCGCTGTCATCCCAAATTTCTAATTTTTCAACTTTTCCTTTGGGGGAGAAAGCAGGGCATGGGGAGAGACAGTTTCCTCTCCGCCCTCCCCCGCCTCTTGCAGGCCTTAATTCTACTTCATATTCCCCTCTGCCTTTGCTGCCTCATGCTCTCGGGAAGCTGACCTTGCAACATTTGCACGAATCAGTGCAACTATTTCTTGTTAGATTATTTCTCAACGTTTTCCAGGATGACGTGGTAGTTTACTGCTCAAAGGACTGTTTTCAGCCTGTTGGAAAGTGGTCTCCCTGGACCCATTCCAGACCCTGGAGAGTCTCTAATAGTTCATCACGATGTGAAAATGGATCATTTAGGAGGTGTGGTGGTGACGATGAGACTTTGTTGGCAGATTCCTTTGGGAGGTCAAGTTTGGGCTTTCGGCCATATAAATATATGCATACTCAGGGAGTTATGCTTCTCAGAGCAACTCCCGGGCAAAATCAGTTGCTGAATGAGATTGCGCAACCTATAATGGCCTATGGAGTTAGTGATGGTGTCGCTGGATTATATCTTCTTTTTTAAGGACTCGTCTAGTTTCATTTTTGGCAACCCCTTTCGCAGCTTTTCCTGATCAATAAAACTAATTCCTTTCCCATGTGTTACAGAGCTAATGCCTAAAGTCCATTTGATATATCCCCATTTGCCAGCAGTATTGGAGGTTGCCATGAGTGAATATTGGCTAGCAAAAAATAAATGTCATGAGAGTTCTTATTGGCTTTGAATCTGAATAATACACAGTATTTGAGCAATACGGAACAACGGATTATGTAGAACAAAGGATGGGCATCTTTAGTTAATATTGATACAGAATTATTATCGTTGAGTAATAAATAATATTTGATTGCATCCAACAAATTGTCCTGATAGCGCGAGGGCTTCCACTTGCTCAACAGCTCCTCTTCTCCTCATGCTCTCTCCCCCAAATTTGTTCTGGGGTTCCTCTAACTACCTGGAACGCCCAACTATAGGAGGTGGAGAGGGACAGGAACTCCTATTCAAAGGATGACTTCATTGGATAGAACCCTTCATGTGTTAATTACTATTATTATTGTCAGTATTGGCTGTTGGTTAACACTGAACAATTATAATAATCAATACATACATATTAAAAAGTGTGACCGAGAAGCAAGGCCTGCAGCTTGGGCTGCTTTGTAGGATGAAAGCAGACAGGGGCTCCATCCTATCTTGAATATATAAGGTCGCAAACGTCATTCCTGAGCGACGATCTGGGGAGCCTACAAGGAATTTCAGCTTCTCATTTCCTGGAGAACAGTAAAAGCTGCTACTTAAGAGATGGTAATAGAAAATGAGGAGTTCCACATTTGCTGCCTCCACTGTCCTTAGGCTCTTTTAAAATATTAAACTCAACTGCACAGGCTAGAAAGACTTGGCTTGTTATGGGTATTCCCTATGAGTTCTGCAGCTCCATCATGTTTCGTTTGTATACTTTAGCTGGTCTGTTTTTTCTGGTCTCTGTTTCTGGATAGTGTACATCTTTTAACCGCCTTGTGATGCCATATTAACATTTTGTTATTGTGACATGCTGGGGTTGCCCTCTCCGGGAGTCAGCTGTCTTCTCTAAGTGTCTAGAAGTGTAATCTTTGGGAGGAGTGAGTGCTCAAGTGTGTAAATGTATAACCATTCATTGCTCACACTGCCCCTGCATTTGTACAGCACTGGAGAAGGATTTTCCCAGTGGTCTTCAGTGCAAGGAGTACTATTGCTGTGAAATGCCGGAGGGCATACGTTTGTACTCTGTTGTGCATTTGAGGACCCCTCTGTTTTCTCTCAAGTCAATATTTCAGGCTGTAAGGCTGCATTTCCAACCTCCATTGCCCTGGGCTGGGAGGAAGAGGCAGACTGGGCATGTGGCCTCCACTTGCAGACTGTTGCCAGCATCACTCTCTAGCACAGAGCTTCTCTTCTGCAGGTGATATGCCTGCTGGTGGCAGCCCCCAGGAAACCCCCAGGAGAGGGAACAGGGCTAAGATGGCCTAGGATCCACTGGTTCCCAAGCCAGCCCTGCCCCACTGCCATAACATGTGACAGAACAGAACTGGTGCAGTTGTTTGCGATGAATGTGGTGGTAGCACTGGGGTGTTAGACATTATAGTTAGACATTTGCGAATGTCAGAGTTTTGGAGTGGTAGCTATGGACTGTTTGGAAGATAGTGAAATTTGTACCTTTTAAAGTATCTTTATGCATGTTTCCATAAAGCCATTGATTTATTTCATACATGTGCCCACTTTTTCAAGCACAAGTTTTAAGGTGAATTATTATTACTATTTTAAGTTGCATTCTGCACACCCTTCATCAGCATATTTGTCCTTGACTAAAAGTGCTTCCAGGCAGGGGTTTATTGTGGATTTGGTACTGTCATTCATCCAACTTTGTAGGCAGCATCCACACAATGTCATTGGCAACGAAACACCAGCTCATATTCCCTCACTGCCCCCTGCCCCCAGCTGCCAAAATATAATCCGGATTTACCCTTTTTGGGGGGGGGGCAAATCCAGTAAGGAGAAAGAACCCTATTGTTGACTACCCATTTGTGGTATCTCCAGGGCCTACTTGCAAATTAAGTCCCCATCTGGAAGCATCCTCAGAAAAGAGGATTTAAATAATAATAATTCTGGGCATCTTTTCCTTTTCTATCTCTTTCTCATTTTCTGTTCTTTCTTTGTCAGTCCTTTTTAAACTTTCCTTGGATGTTTTAAAGCCCGTAATAGTGCTTTTGCTGCAATTCTTGGAAACTGAGACAGAAATCATAACAAACTGCACTGCCTAAGGTAGTTTCCAGCTGCCAAGAATTAGGGCAAGGTGGGGAGAGAGGAGGGGAAATGGTCTTCAGATAAAAAGAGCAGCCCTTGGGAAGACCGGCTTTTCACAAAGTGCTGATGGTCTCGGTGCTAGCAGTGCTCTGCTGCACAACTTCTGTGGCTACAGATGCCCCGCTACCGTTTTTATGTCGGTTTCTGAGGTTTCTCTGTGTTCCATGGCCTTTTAATTTTTCCCATTGTACCAGGCCTGCCTGTCTTCCCCTGCCAACCTAAGCAGCCTGTTGGCAGCAAGTTCTTGTCTGTGTTCCTGAAGGATGGAACTCTCTCGTTTTGCATGCTGGCCCTGAAGCAAGGCTTTCCTGCTCTTCCAGCCTCTCTGCCGCTCGCGAGCTTTGTCCATATCAGCTGCTAGAATAAGGGAGCAGGAAGGGTAATCCAGTGCCTGCATAGGAGGCCATGCCTGTAGCTTTGCTTTTTCCTCAGATTGGCTACTGGTCTTGTTTTGCTCCATGTGGAGTATGAATAAGGGCTGTTTTGGCATGGCGATAAAGCCTGAGTTAGATAAAGCACCAAGATGCTGTTCAAAAGGAACTGCGAGCCGGTATTGATTCACATTAATAAGTACTTTGCACAAATAAGCACATACATAGCCCCCGATTCACAGCAATAGCTGGCTCCAAGCCCACTTGGACAATGCTGCCCTGTGGAAGTGGGCCAGGGATGGCATTAATCGCACATTCTGAACCTGGCAAAACAGGTTGAATGTGCTTCATGGAATTTGGCATGCACAATGGTTGGGAGAACCTTGAGCATAAAGTTGGAAGTATCAATGCCACTGAACAAAGACTTATGGCGGGGCTTAATAAAAATTGCCCACTAGCCATAAGCAGAGTAAGTGTATACTCAATGGAGAAAATGCTCTAAGCACCACAAATGAAACCAGTATATATATTTGCTACTCCACATTGTAGTCACAGATTGCCAAATTGCATTCTGGAACATGGGAAAGTGTCTTCTGCTGACACAGCCCATTGGCCCTTTCAGCTTAGCTTTGTCTACACTGATTGGTTCTCTGAGGTTTCCCAGCCCTACCTGGAAATACGAGGGATTGTTCCTGTGACCACGTGCCTCCCTATGCCCCTTTTTAAAAAATCCAAATGCATCTGTAGAGACTTTGCCCACCTGAACGTGCCTGTGTGTGCTGCCAGCTACTCTTCCACCATGCGCCTGTATCGCACACCCAATGTCCAGGGAGCAGGGATTGGGGTGGAAGGAAGAAATCACTGCAGGGCCAGCCCATTTGGGGAAATGGGGCAGCCAGCTTGACCAGCAAGTGCTGGTGAGCAAGGAACAGCTGTGCAGGCCTGGAGTTAAAAAATGCCTTGGGATTGGGCTGCTGCCTTATCACCGGGTGCATCAGGTGATTTAAAGGTATTGGGTACCGTAGGTTTCTGGGTGGTAACCTGGCGATCCAAACACACCGCTTTTTCTGGCATGGATTTTAATACCCATTGCAGAGCAAGCATGTTAATGATGACATGTGGGGATAGCCATCCTGGGTGTTGTTTTATTATCTCCTAACCCGCCCAGTTTTGTGTTCTGAAAGCAGGCATTCTTGCTCATTCTCCTATTACGTCATATTTTTAAATGATTTGAGTTCCGCATATTAGCAGTGGGCAGAGTTTACTGACCTGCCGTTAAGAATGTCACCGCAGTTTACCAGAACGGAACAGGGGGCAATATGCAGCAACAAGGTCAGCACTGTGCAAACGCCAATCCGACACTCACGCCAGTGCACTGGCAATGTGCCCACTGCACCACTGGGAATGGGAGGTCAGCTCCGTGCCTCCACCCTCCTGACAGTGGCTGCTTCCACTGTGGGTGATAAACTCAGTAGTGGAGCTAGAAATACGAAAAGCAGGACTGAGGATTGTTCTGGTGGAAGATACCAATTGCTGGCAGATTCCGCCAGCAATTTATTCGAATGGGATGGAGGGCTTTCCTTCATTGGCAAGCTTGTTGCATCTGAATTGCTTTGTATTAGTTGCAGATGAAAGTGTGTTCTCAAAGCAGCTGCTAAAATCCGAAGTGAGCTGAAGGCGCGGTCCCGTTGCACACCTGACTGAGTAAATCCTACTGAGCTTTGTAGGACTTACTTAGTAAGTCGGTAGGGGATTGTGCCCCATGTCACGTCAGTATCTCTGCGGCTCCTTCAGAGCACTTCAGCAAATCCTCAGAAATTTACCTTTGAAAACCTAGATATGTTCTCAAATGTCTCATGCGACGTTTGCGAGCCGCTCTCCTTTTGAGACATCCTTCGCAGTTGAGGGCTCACGTGCCTTAGCTACAGCTCATCTATTTCATAGCTTGGGCAGGGGGGGAGGTTGATAGGGATGCCAGCTTCTCAGCTTGTTGGTGTGCAACTAAAAGCTGCTTGATTTGCAGGATTTAGCTGCCGACAGCCCATGTCATAAAAAGGTATATTTGCTGGTTTCTGCACATCTAGCTGCTCTGAAATGTTAAAGTCTGAATGCTCCCCACCCCATCAGTTGGCAACCCTGGTTGTCATTCCAGTGATTATAATCCAAAACTGCTTAATACGGCCATTAAAAATAATAAAAGATTGCTTCTGATTCTTTAGCTAGCAGGGGGGAAGTGCATCAAGAAGAATTTCTTAGTGAGCTGTCCAAGAACTCTTTCAGCATATAAAGCACAGACTGGGAACCTGTGGCCCTCTGGATATTGCTAGACTGCAGTGTCCATCAGACAGCATGTGCAGTGGGCAGGGACTGTGGGAGTTGTAATCCTGCAACATCTAGTAGGTCACAGTTTCCCCACCTCTGACGGAAAGAGTGCTTGGGATCATTCAGTTTCATTTGTACATGGGCTCAGAACTGGTACAAAGTTCTCGTTCTTAGCTGTAAGTATCGGGAGAAAACAGGCCAAGGGTGTCTCCAGATGAGTGTTTATTGTGTTGCTCCTCATGCATGCAAGTTTTATGCAGCAGCCACACTATGTTGTCAGCATGTAAATGCCAGCAATAAATGAAATAACAATAAATGAATGAAATGAATAAATGAAAACAATAAATGAAAACAAAACCCCGTTGCCAACAAGCCACTTGCAATATCTCAACAACCCATTTGCAAATTAAGCCCCTTTTGGGAAATATCCCAAACACGAAATGTTCTGGAATATAATTGTTTATGTGTATAAATAAAATGTAGTCTCTTCTATCCCTCTGCTTGAGATACGGTTGCTCCTGTTTCAAGTGCCTTGCTGCCCTGGACCTCTATCAGCAGCTTGACTTGCTGGGCTTAGAAGGGGGGTTGATGTTCATTTCCATGTTGTAAAACGCTGTACCCAGTTATTTCATTCCAACCAAGCCGCTGTTGAAAGGCACAGCTACAGAGACCAGTTCAAATATTGGCAACCCTCCCTTCTGCCTGCACAGACACAAACACACACTTGTATAGGAAACACTTTCCCTTTGAAATTAATTTTGGAACTTGGCATCTTCCAAATTAAAATCTGAGTGAAGGTTGGTTGTGCTAAAATGAAGCTCTGCTGAAAGCAAGTGAACATCAGTAACTCAGGCCTAACTTTTCCCATTGATTTCGATGGGTCTCAAGTGCAACTAACTATCTCTGGGTGGGGCCTGTGTCTCAGGAGGGGGCACTGGAGATTATGGAAGCCATTTCCTGTGTTTATGAGAAGGGCTTTTGTCTATTTGAAGCCTTTGAGTAAAGCGGGGTATGGGATGGGGGAGGCAACTTAAGGGTGCTAAGGGGATTGAATTGTTTAGACGGTTTAAAATGGTGTTATGAAAATTATTGCGTGTACAATGCTTTTTCTATAAAAAAACCCTAATGATTTCTTCTGTATGGTTTTTTCTTCTGAAGAGCTTCAAGGAGTCAGATATAGGCATACACAACCCGGAAGGCAACTGTTACATAACATCCTTTAGATCACTTTTCAAAGTGCAAGGTGCTTTTTATTCTTACTCTTACGATCTTGTTCACCTTCACAAGAGCCACTTAAAGCCAAGCTGTCCAGAACGTCTTGGCCAAAGAAAAAATAGGCAGCTCTAGTTTGTCATACAGGGATGAAGAACAAATAAAGACTGAAGGACTGTCCCTTGTAAAGAAGGCTACATGGCCACTGTGCCTCCCCTTTCCAACTCCTTGACACCATATTCATCACATTGATGTAATATCCATTAAAGAAGGCTATACTATTTCTCTACCCTCTTCAGACAGATAGTCTGGTCAAGCGATGTGAAGAAGACCAAATATAAGTCAAATGTTTTGAAAAGTTGGGTTCCTAACTGAAGCATCAGCCTTCTTTCGGGGTTTTAGAAAATCCTGTTACTATAATGGTTTAACCTCCAGGTGAAGTTTAAATTTGGTCATTGTGCCTTTTTCTTTTTTCTTTTGCAATCCTCTCCCTTCCCAATTGCAGATTTTTTAAAAAAGGAATTTAGATATGCGCCACGATTCAGGAGTGGTATAGAAAGAGAAGTGTGTGTTGCTCCCGCACTGGACTCTTGTACTTTTTATAGAAAGAAGTTAACTTGACAATAGCCAATTGCACTGGGAAAGCAGGTAACCTTTCTAAAATTAAAATTAGTTTTAGCATATAATTCACTCATGCTGTCTCCCCTCCGATCCTCCCAGCTTGCAAGATGGCTCTCCAGCCAGATCCTTGGCAAACCTGGTCCTGAAGCGCACAAACCTCCTTTTCCATAGTCAGAGACCCAGCGAGAATGTAGCATTTTGTCTATCCTGGTTGTGTGCCTTCAGGACTCTTCTGCCTTGACCTGTGGCAACTTTAGAGGAGATCCTCCCCACCCCACCCATTTTAGTTTTTGGTACCTTTGCAATATATTTAGCTCTGGCTTTTCTCTGTTTTGGTGCTTTTAAATATATTCGTCTTGGATTTTTCCCCCATAACTGGTACAATTTTTAATAAAATGCTTAAATCAAATCCTCTCGTTCTGTGTGTTAATAATAGCTGCTCTTGAGTTCTTCTAGTTTTCACCTCGGTAAAAGATGGGAGATGCAAGCAGCACCTTTCCTATGGATTGGAGGGGACACGGAGGGGTGCATATGGGAGGAAGTGCCCCTTAGGTTACATAGTTCCGCCTGCAAGTCTTTGAAGGGCGTTGAAGGTCATCACAGGCACTTTCAATTGGGCATTCAGCACTACAGGCTTCTGAATGTTTTGGAAATGCAGCTCAATAGAGAGCGTCCTGCAGTAATCAACTTGAGAGATTAGCCAAAATGAACTCTGAGGTCAAATATTTGTGTTAAGACATGGGTGGGGCACCTTTTTCGGCTCCATGGACCAGATCCTTATCTGTATTAGCCTCACGGACCAAATCTGTGACAGGTGGATAGCCTGTCAATCATATGAGATCATTATGCCGGTCAAAATCCCTTGCATGGGGTTCCCAAGTACCTGACATCCAGCTCAAGCCCCTTGCCCAGGAAAGGAATGTTAGCGACTGGCCTACAGTTGCTTACATCTTCTAAGTCCAGTTTAGGTTACCACCAGGACCAAGAAGATGCCAGTGTGTTTGACGTGCAGAATCAAAGAAGCTCTTAGAGGTAAGTCTTGTCCAAATGAGGAGGGAGTAAAAGGAACGTGAACTCTGGCCAAAATAAATAAATACGCAAGCTGACAATAAGGGATGCTAAAAGAGAATTTGAGGAGCACATTGTTAAAAACAAAGACCGCCATCAACAAAATATTTTAAATACATTAGTAGCAGGAGACCATTTTGGGAGGCTTTGGACCCTTGGATAACAAGGGAGTGAAAGGTGTGCTGAAGGAGGACAAGGAGAAGAGAAGCTGACTGAATTCTTTGTATCTCTCTTTATAATAATAGTAATAATTAATAAATAGGGTGGGTCCTTGTTCCTGAACATTTGCAAGAAGTTCAAGGCCTAATAGACAAAATAAATGTGAACAAATTGTTGGGACTAGATGGCATCTACTCAAGAATTGTCAAGGAACTCAAATGCGAAATTGTTAATATAATAATAATAATAATAATAATAATAATAATAATAATAATAATAATAATATTTTATTTATATCCCGCCCTCCCCATCCGAAGCTGGGTTCAGGGCGGCTAACAACAATCAAAACAGTCCAACATTCTAAAACATTCATTATAAAATTAATTAAATCAAATTAAAATCAAATTAATGGCAACCATCAAGCAAAATTTTGTGTAGATTGCCAGAGGAGGGGGTCAGGCTGCGCCCTGACAAAAGGCCTGGTGGAACAGCTCTGTCTTGCAGGCCCTGCGGAAGGATGTCAGGTCCCGCAGGGCCCTGGTCTCTTGTGACAGAGCGTTCCACCAGATGGGAGCCACAGCCGAAAAAGCCCTGGCTCTAGTTGAGGCCAGCCTAACCTCTCTGTGGCCTGGGATCTTTAGGGTGTTTTTATTTGCAGACCGTAAATTTCTCTGTGGGACATACCAGGAGAGGTGGTCCCGTAGGTACGAGGGTCCTAGGCCGTATAGGGCTTTAAAGGTTAAAACCAGCACCTTAAACCTGATCCTGTACTCCACCGGGAGCCAGTGCAGCTGGTACAGCACCGGATGGATATGATCTCGCAGCGAAGACCCCATAAGGAGTCTCGCCACGGCATTCTGCACCCGCTGGAGTTTCTGGGTCAGTCTCAAGGGCAGCCCCACGTAGAGTGAGTTACAATAATCCAGTCTGGAGGTGACCGTCGCGTGGATCACAGTGGCTAGGTCAGGGCGAGAGAGATAAGGAGCCAACTGCTTAGCTTGGCGGAGATGAAAAAATGCCGCCTTTGTTATAGCTGTAATCTGCGCCTCCATAGAGAGGGAGGTATTGAAGATTACACCCAAACTCTTAACGGACGATGCTGGCACTAATTGCACCCCCACAAGAGATGGGAGTTGCCCCCTCAATCCCATATCGCTCCGTCCCAGCCAGAGGACCTCTGTCTTCGAAGGATTTAACTTCAACCGGCTCCCACGTAACCATCCAGCCACAGCTTCCAGACATCTGGTCAGTGTATCTGGGGCCGAGTCAGGATGGCCATCCATCAACAGATAGAGTTGGGTGTCATTGGCATACTGATGGCAACCCAGCCCAAAACTCCGGACAAGCTGGGCGAGGGGGCGCATAAAGATGTTAAAAAGCATCGGGGAGAGAATCGCACCCTGAGGCACTCCACACACCAAGGAGTGGCGCGATGACAATTCCCCCCCAAGCGCCACCCTCTGTCCCCAACCGGAGAGAAACGAGCGCAGCCATTGAAGGGCTGTGCCCTGGATCCCCACGTCGGCAAGGCGGTGGTCCAGAAGTTCGTGATCGACCATGTCAAAGGCTGCTGACAGATCTAGAAGAATCAGCAGCCCCGACCCGCCTCGATCCAGCTGCCTGCGGAGATCATCTGTTAGGGCGACCAGAGCCGTCTCGGTCCCATGACCAGCACGGAAGCCGGACTGGAATGGATCGAGAGCAGATGCTAACAAAAATAGGTAACTTGTCCCTAAGATCTGGAAAAGATAGCCAACGTAACACCAATTAAGTGATCTGGGTTGGTAGGTTGGTGGTCTGGAAATTACAAGCCGGTTAGTGTAAAGTCTGTTTGGGAAGGCTGGTGGATAGTATTGTTAAACCAAATAACCAAGCCTATAGAAGAACAAGGCTTGCTGAAGCAACAGTAGCAGCAACATGGCTTCTGCAAGGGTAAGTTCTGTCTCCCTAACTTACTAGAAGTAGCACACATATACAGTAAAGTAGAGGCAATCCAGTTGACATAGTGTTCTTGGACTTTTAAAACGTTTTTAACAAGGTATGCCTCCAAAGATTCCTGAGCAAGCTTACAGTCAAGGAGTAAGAGGAGAGGTCCTTTTGTGGATTAGGAACTGGTTAAGTGGCAGGAAGCAGAGAGAAGGAATGAATGGACAGGTCTCCCAACGGAAGAGTTTAGAAGGTGGAGTCCCCCCTCCCAAGGACTGCTTTTGGGGACCTGTGCTTTTTAACTTGTTCATAGACTTATCTAGAGTTAGTGAGGTGGCCACGTTTATTTCACATATATTTTCCATGGGGTCCGAACTGCCAGTGAGTGACCAGATCAGGACAGTAGCAACTGTGGAAAAGACAAATTTCATGCTAGGGATAATTAGGAAAGAAATTGAAAATAAAACTGCAGATATCATAATGGCATTATATAAATCTATGGTGTGACCGCATTTGGAATACACGGAATAGTTCTGGTGACCTCAACTCAGAAAAGGTATTGTAAAGCTGGTGAAGTTTCAGAAAAGGGCAATCAAAATGATCAAGGGAATGCAGAATATCCCCATGAGGTAAAGTTATAGCATCTTGGGGGAGAGAGTTTACTTTAGAGAAAAGGTGAGTGAAAGGCAGCATGATGCAAGTGTGTAAAATTATGCATACGGCATGGAGAAAGAGGACAGAGAAGAGTGTTATCCTCTCCTGCGCTAGAACTTGTGGACTTCCAATGAAGCTGAATGTTGGAAGATTCGGGAGAGAGAACACTGTGCATAAACTTTGGAGTTTGCTCCCACAAGAGGCTATGATGCCTTCAAAAGAGGACTGGACAAATTCATGGAGGACAAGACAATCAGAAGCCAGTTTGTGGGCTTCTCATGGACCGCTGGTTGGCCACTGTGAGAACAGGATGGTGGACCAAATGGACCTGATCCAGCAGGGCTGTTCTTATGTTAGGTTTCTTCAGGAGCAGTCTAATCACTGTCCCTGTTAAAGAGGCTAGGACTACTCCCTCACGGAAGTGACTACTACTTCCTGGACCCAACCAGCCCATAACTGTATCCAGTTATTTGTTCAACAACAGAAGTACTGCTTCTGGCTCTGATGGAAATTGCAAATACAAGTAGGTTTCAGCAGCATCCCATACTTCAAATACACGAACAATCTCTCCTGGTTCAACTATACAACTAGAATAGATAAAAGTGTCATTACTTTTAAAGGAGTTGATGGGTTATTTCATTTGGCCTTTCAGAAACTACAGTGGTACCTCGGAAGTCAAACGGAATCCGTTCCAGAAGTACGTTCGACTTCCAAAACGTTCAGGAACCAAGGTGAGGCTTCCAATTGGCTGCAGGAAGTTCCTGCAGCCAATTGGAAGCCGTGTTGGATGTTCACGTTCCAAAGAATGTTCACAAACGGGAACACTCACTTCCAGGTTTGTGGTGTTTGGGAGCCAAAACGTTTGACTCGCAAGGTGTTCAGGATCCAAGGCACAACTGTACTGCAGTCCTGATGCTGGAAGGACGCGCATGATGCACTCATCTCATGTGACTTTTGTAAGTGTCGTTATCAGTTTACCAGGGACAAATCCACATGAAATCCGGATCCCGTGCCACAATGGCAACATGAATCGACCCCATAACAGCTTGATTTCTTATGCACAAATTGCAGCCAACACTCTAAAAGAGAGCAGGGCACAATCCAGGTAAACGGAAGCACCATTTGAAGTGCCATCTGTTTCCATGAGAGGGTTAGGCATGTGCTTAAATTTCTCACATTCAAATCAGTGTGATTGAATGGGGCTTAATTTTAGCTGGCTTCTGACTCATTAAAAATAAATAAATTATGGAAGGAGGGGAAATCTCTCATTGAATTTTCTGAGAGGGGTTGCTTCAGCTCAGAACCCCCTGCCTTGTCCCAGCTCTTAATGAAAGCTCTGACTGTAATCCTGCTTGCAGGAGGAGAAAGAGGTGGAATTGATTCAGACAGCAAGAAATTCAATCTGAATTGTTTTCAAACTCTCCTGTAAATTTTTTTTAAAAAATCTTAGCATGGGTTGTAGTTGATGAAGCGCTTTTTTGTTTTTAAAGAGCTGAGTGTGCAGGTGTTGGTATAGAAAAATACAATGAAAATTGATGACAAGTCCTTCCCCTGGAGACAGAACAGGACTCTGGCACATTGAGCAAGCATTGTAATAATAAACAATTCTGCCATGAAAGGGCCAAGCCCATCTTTACTCAATTGTAAGAATAAAGATGCTATCGCAGGTTGTGCTCATATGAATACTGAAAAGTGGTTTGAAAAGAGAAGTATTACTCCGTAGAACCTGAGATGATCAGATAAGCAAAACCTGGACTCTCCTAACGCTCTCCAATGCTATCGCTGGGCAAAATGTCAATGATGCAGTCTTTTGTTTTGAAAGGATCTCTTTAAATCAACAGAGGATAAATTCAAGCAGAGGTTGCCCCAGTCCCCCTCTCCACATACTAACGAAATATAAACCTGAACGCATGTCAAAATTCAGTGCAGTCAAACTGTCGGTTGCTGTTCTCCCTTCTGCTATAATTTAGGTTAGAAAAATGGCCACTTGCCTCCTGTGATGGCAGAACTGTTGCTGCTTTATAGGGCTGCTTCAATCTTGTGCTTTTATTTTATCTAGGACATGAAGCTAGTAGGACTTTGAGTTATGTAAAAATAGTACTCACCACCCTGTGTAAAAAATAAAATAAAAGATGTTTACCCTAAGTTTTAGTAATACAGTGGTACCTTGGTTCTCGAACAGCTTACGTAGTTGTCAAACAAAACAGCTCCTGGACGCCACAAACCCAGAATTAAGTGTTCCAGTTTGCGAATGTTTTTCGGAACCCGAACGTCTTACGTGGCTTCCACTTGAGTGCAGGAAACTCCTGCGGCCAATCAGAAGCCACACCTTGGTTTTTGAACAGTTTCAGGAGTTGAGCGGACTCCTGGAACGGATTAAGTTCGTGAAGCAAGGTACCACTGTATATGTGATGCACACCAGTTTCCAGAGCAGACTGTATCTGACATAAATTCAAGCCACACTAAGAACCCACTAGATGCCTAGGGAGGAAAGCCACAACATGCTTTTCCAGCACGTGTGACACAACTGTCGCCTCTCTCCTCCCCCCATGCACTCTGCTGGGGATTCCCTGCCCCCCTGAGCTGAGTGGTGGGCCCGTAGGAAGTCCCATTGCTCCTGCTAGTGCACCTACTTAGTTGAATCCATCTGTTGGTGTTTGTTACAAAAGGGTACGGTAACTTGATGCAGTTCAATGCATGTATAGGAAAGGTGAGGAAACTGTGGTCCTTCAAATGCTGTTGGACTCCCGACTCCCATCATCCCTGACCGCTGGCTATGCTGGCTGGGATGGGTGAGCATTGGGAGCCCAACATAGGATTGTTCTTGAAGTACCAAATGATGGAGGGAATGAATCACACTGGAGGCAATCCTGCTGTTACTGTTTGGGCACCCACACGGCTCAAATGATTTGCAGGTGGTTGTTGTAGCCATGGCTATTCAGAAACTAATATGTCCTTTGAAAGCTGCCAGGCATTCTTCCCTGAATTTTTTATCCACTTGGAATGAAAGCAGCAAGGGAAACATGCAACATGATTTTTCAGCTTTCCCTCCAGTGACCTCTCTCCTTGACAAATTATTGCCTACAAAATGGGCGGGAGAATGGGCCTTCTGTGTTTTAATTTAAATATCTTCTTCATTAAAATATAGCCAAGGCTAATGTAGGTTTCCCTTGTGAAGGGACTGTAAAATTCTGATTTTATCTTCAATTTTTCAATCTTATCGCCCCCTTGTCTACCAACAGAGATCTGTCTGTATTTTCTGCCTCGCCCAATTTTGCCTCGGGATTCTTGAGGTATACAAAAGCTTCTGTGTCTGCTGCCCCTCGCTGTCACATGCTTTCACTCTAACCTTAAGAGAATCCAAAAGAATCCCATCCTTCTGTTGCTGGAGAGACCTCATTTGCAGCTGACACTCAAACCCTGTGTGTTGTGTGTGTGTGTGTGTGTGTGTGTGTGTGAGAGAGAGAGAGAGAGAGAGAGAGAGAACACAACAAACCCACATTGAGCAGATATAATTGGCTTTCAGTAAATAGGTCAAGTAGAAACTGAAGACCGCACCCACCAAGAAACACAAAAAGAGGGGGGTTTCCTTTCCTCTCTTTTCTTGAGTGTTTCAGTACACAGGCAACCAATTTTATTTCTGCACAGCTTAATGGCTTTTAAAGGTTGGTGTGGGGGAAATTGTGTGAGAAACAAGAAGGAACCATTGACTCAAGAGTCACACACTCCAATTGTATCTATTTTTATTTCTTTTGCTGTTAAATTGCTATTCCTATTTTTGCATTTTACGATTTTTTGATAGTGAAAGGGCCCCTCCAGGCTGGTGGGGGTGTCTGCAGGTGTATTCTGCAACATGTCATTGAGGTAATAATAGTGTGCTAGTTAAATCTCTACCTTTATCCCTAGCCACACTGCCGCCACCACCCAAACACATAAGCAGCGAATTTCTCACCGGACGGTTTCTCATACCTGTGCTATTTGTAATAATATGACATTTAGTGATATGAATTATGACAGCATGAAATAAATAATTTCTTGGTTCACAAATGAACAGGAGCAGAGATCTGGAATGAAACCAAACAATGCTTCATCTTGTGCCCCAGAACAAGCAGACAGGATCAAATCTGTCCATATGTTCCTACATAAATAGAGTGGAACCTTGGTTTTCGAGCATCTCGGAAGCTGAACGTTTCAGTTTTCAAAAGCTGAAAACCCGGAAGTAATTGTTTCCGTTTTCAAACACGCCTTGGAAGTTGAATGGTTTCCAAGGTGCATTTCTTTTTCAATGTATTTTTATTAAAGATTTCTTGGTTTACAAACGTATGTGCAATGTCGCTTTCAAGTTACATTTTCTACAGATCAGTTTCATTTGTTGAGACATTAATGTTACATTAGGAAGAAAAGGGGGAAACAGGTGGAGGGGGGAATGGTGAGTGGGGTTGGGGTTGGGTGGCGATGTTTCTATTTTACTTAATGTATGTGTGGAGTTTTGTGTCAGCGTCGCTTGTGCAGGTTCTCTTTGCTATTCGCTTGTGTTCCTTTGGTGGTGAGAGAGGTTGGAGTTGGCCTAGGGCAGGGGTCAGCAAACTTTTTCAGCAAGGGGCTGGTCCACTGTCCCTCAGACCTTGTGCGGGGCCGGATTATATTTTTGGGGGGGAAATGAATGTATTCCTATGCCCCACAAATAACCCAGAGATGCATTTTAAATAAAAGGACACATTCTACTCATGTAAAAACACACAGATTCCCAGACCGTCTGCAGGCCGGATTTAGAAGGCGATTGGGCCAGATCCAGCCCCCGGGCCTTAGTTTCCCTACCCATGGCCTAGGGTGTGGTTGTTTGTTTATGATCGGCTGTGGTGAACTTTGTTTTCATGTGTGAGTGGATCAGGTTAGCCGCATTGATTCGTATGCTGTTGGTGGATTCTTGTCGTTGTTTTCTTGGGCTGTGTATGTGATAAAGGGGAGCCATACCGGGGTGAAGGCGTCTTCTTCTATTTGTCCCTATGTCAGTTTCAGTATATTGGTTAATTTTTCTAGTAAGGCCAAAGCACATTTCTCAGTTTTTTCAATTGAATTCTCCAAATGCCCATTGCGCCTCGGTTGTCAAATGTTTTGGAAGTCAAATGGTCTTCCAGAACGGATTACGTTTGACAACCGAGGCTCCACTGTACACTTTAGGTCTCCTATGTTTTACTGTGCTTACTCAGGAGAAGCTGGCTTGCGATACACACAGGGCTTTTTTCAGCCAGAACTCACCAGAACTCAGTTCTGGCATCTGTCAGATGGGCAACACTGCCATTCTAAGAGAATGAGGGAGGCCTTCCTGGTGAGTTCCGGCACCTTTTTCTAGAAAAATATCACTGGATACTAGTTCTCTGAGTTCAGAGAAGGAGGCCTTCTGAAACATGAATGGCTGGATGGAATTCCCCAAGATGCTGGGGACTCGTGGTGTCACTGAGGAAACTGGACTGCAAGGTGCAGGTCCATGTGAGCATGCATGCACAGAGTGGCAGCAACCATCAGCTCGGTCGTCAACCTTTCCTCCAGCACATCTAGCTGTGCCTTTTGCTACAGTGTGCTCTGTCTGCATTAGCAGGCAATCATACTCACCTCTGGGTGATAAAAAGCTTCCCCAGCTTATTTTGGTACACTGCGCACAGGCAGGCTTAAGGTTTGTGTCTGGTGAGCTGACAAAGGAAAAGTGTCTAACAGAATTAGCTCCATGAGCATTATTGACATGAATATTATTATTATTACCGTATTTTTCGTTCTATTGGACGCACCGGACCATAGGAGGGGGAGAACAGGGAAAAATTTTTTTTTGCTTGTTCTCCCCCTCTAAAACAAGGTGCGTTCTGTGCATTCAAGGTGCGTTCACCCGAAGCCTCTGGAGCCCACTCTGCCTCCCCGCTGTCCCCCGAGCTTGTGGGGCTGGCAGTGGGGGGAAGCGCTGCTTTCCCCCCCCCCCCCCACCAGCCTCCAAACCAGGTCGGGTTTGGAGGCTGCTATCCGCAAGCCTTGGGAGCCCAGCGGGCACTCCCGCCGCGCTCTTAGGCTTGCGGATAGCTTCCTGAAGCCTGGAGAACAAGAGGGGGCGGTGCGCACCAACTCCTCTCGCTCTCCAGGCTTCAGCAAAAGCCTGCATTCGCCCCATAGGACGCACACACATTTCCCCTTCGTTTTTGGAGGGGGAAAAGTACGTCCTATAGAGCGAAAAATACGGTATATTTTGCCAAGTGAGAGGATACATGTAGTGAGTTTCAGGCAAAAGAATCCCAAATTGATAGCAGAACATGTAAAGTGAGGAAGAACCTGAATGGGAGGAGGCCATGTAACATGTATTAAGCAGGCTCTCGCCCAAACATCTGTACGTGAATCCCGTGTTTTGGTAGTGCCTGTGACGCTGCATGTGTAATACATGAAGCGTCCTTTGCTAATCATAACACAAGTTCTGAGATGTGGGCTTGATTTCAAGGGCCTTGTTTCCTGTGCTGGCAGCCGTTTAATTCCCTGGCACCGCGCAGGCCTTCTTCACCTTGCCAGGTACTGATTAAGCAGCTATATTGCAGGTTCAGCATTTTCCTGTACGCCTACCAGAGATCATGGAGGGGCACATGCATTTATGTGGCTTGATTATTAATTTAAACTGTGTATTTTATGCATCAGTTTCCCCTTCCTTTGCAGAAATCTAGTTTCTCTTCGCTGTTTCACAATCCCAGAGACAACGCTGGATGAACCACCCGCTTTGTCCTCTCAGAATTACTCTTGTAGGAATTTGATTAAACTCACAATGTTCAAGAAAATGTGTTGCTATGGCACGTTGGATCCCACAAGCTCTTTCCCCGTGCCCTTTTGACACAAAAATATTAAAAGAGCCTACTGAATCAGACCAGTGGCCTATCTTCTCCAACATTTTGTTCTCACAAGGGTCAATCAGATGCCTACAGGAAGCCTGCGAGCAGGACCTGGGTGCAACAGCACACTCTCCTCTCTTGCAGTTTCCAGCAACTGGTATTCAGAAGCACACTGTGGAACAGTGGAACTTGGACATAGTGGAACTTGGACATAGACATCTGGGCTAGTAGCCACTGACAGCCTTGTCCTCCTTGAATTTTTGTAATCCTCTTTCAAAGGCATCCAAGTTGGTGGCCATCACTGCCTCTTGTAGTAGGGTTGCCATATTTCAAAAACTGAAAATCCGGACACAAAAGTTGTTGATAAAGTTTTGTGTTTTCTTGCAAAATCTTTTTTTTTTTTGAAGTTTTTTGGCTTTTTAAAAGGAAATTTGCCAAAATCTACACTTCCGACATACCTCTGGATTTTCCCAGACATTACGGTGATTGCTGCCTGGTCACTGTTTCTGATAGCCGAATCCTGGTTGTGTCTGGGAAATTCTGGACGTATGGCAACCCTATCCTGCAGGAGCAAATCCCACAGTTTATTCCCTGTGTGGAGAAGTACTTTCTTTTCTCTCTCCAGAATCTTCCAACATTCAGCTTCATTGGATGTCCCCAAGTTTTAATGTTAAGAGAGTAGGAGAAAATCAGTCTGCTGACATTCTGCTTGGTTCCCACTGACGTTGTGCTGTGCTTGCCTGGTACATTACAGCCCGCTTTGAAACCCCTCCCCTTTAAAAAGACAGAAGATCAGTGCTAAAGGAATATGCAATCTGTGAAGACTGTTAGTCTCTTTTTCTTCTGAGAAATGTCAGATTTTCTGTGGTTTGGTTGGGGCGGGGACAGAAGGATCACAGGGAAAATACAAGACAGGAATGACTGAATAATGGTGGTGTACTGATGCCCTGTAAAAAATTAATATGTAGACTATGTGTGGCAATTCCATTCTAAACACCTAGGTTTGTATCCAATTAAGTTTAACGCACAATAAGCCATTGAAATTGATGGGCCCAAGTTAGTAACTCTTAGTAACTCTTGAACGGACATGACTAATTTGGGCTACAACCCCTAGTGTGGAAAAGTGCTCTATTCAGCTACATACGTGTTATACATCCAAATCCCAGGTGTTTCCAGATGGGGGTTTATTTTAAAAGGATTGTTCAGATATTGCAGATAGGGTGTTGGCAACATTTTGTTGTTGTTGTTGTTGTTGTTGTTGTTTCACAACACTTTTTTTAACTTAACTGTTTTTGCCCAGAAAGGGTAAATTCAGATTATATAAAGGGGGGGGGGAATGGTCTGACATTTTGATAACAATGATGCACAGACACTGCAAAAATCTTGAACTAGTCTGACAATAAACACCCATCTGGAATCACCCTCCATCGTGTTGTGGGGGTTTTTTTTGTTTTTGTTTTTACAAAAATTAAGAATGTTTACAATACAGAACTATTGATGGCAAGCAGTTCAGTCGCAAAATAACCTCACTATACTTTTTTACTCTTCAAAGACAACAGAAGACCCATTTCCAGTCCCTTACTGCAGACACCGATAACTGCAAATTATAACGCTGATCCCAGAAGAGTTCTCCATCAGTTGTTGATGCAGGAAGCCTTGGAAGATAGCAATAGCAGAGACATTTTGACATCTCCATTCCACCTTAAGGAGCAGACGTGTGGAACTGTTGCGTGTCACATGTCTGTTTACATTCCAGCACAGCTTGCTGGGAACTTCTGTTGTGTGTATAGCTTTTGCTTTTCCCTGTGTCTCTGAGAAGACAAAGAGAGAGAGACGACATGTTTCTTTGTCCTGATTTATGATTAATAAATCTGTAGTTGTAGTATACTTCCACAAGCCTCACGCCTATTCTGTGTGCGCAGTTCACTCTGCTGATAGTGTGCCCTGGCTTTGAAGCCTGGGTCGATGATTTACGTCAGGCAGAGGTCAATGGTCTTTGCTGCAGGAAGATTGGAAGGAGATGGCCCAACTAGGGCTAGCCAGTGGGCCTTGCGGCCCTCTGCATGTCGACAGCTTATCCACCAGATACTTATGATCAAATGGCTAGTGAAATCAGAATTGTATTTTCTTGTGGAAAATAACTTTATTCCTTATACTATGAAAAAATAATATGAGCCCACCCACCTAAAAAGTGCATTTCAGTTTGGAAAAATTAATAGTGGAGAAGCTTTCCTTGACTCAGAAGTTTACATTATTTCAGCACAGGGTATATATAATCCTGAATATGCATTTGGAGTGAGAACAAGAAAAAGAATGTTGCAGCTACAATAGAAGAAGGTTTTGATACAACCACAGCCAAATGGTACCACAGTAAATGTGAATATTCGTCAGGCATGGAGACCTTTGTGCTTATAGCCCCTTTATTTCTGCTGGAGTCTTCTTGCCTAGTGTACAAGCCGATGCCCTTACACCTCACTTATCGGTTCATCAGGGTATGTATTTCACAGTTGTAAAGGATCAGCTTTTGGCACCAGTTCACATATAAACTTTGAGATGTACAGCCATAATTATTCCAGATCATATATGTTTATTTTGGATGCGTTTCAGATTTGCATGAAGGATCTGCATTTTCCACTGCTGTCTGTGAAGATTAAGGTCCGTTTTCCTCCCCATATCCTCAGCACTTGTTCAGCTGTTGGTAAGAAAAAAGGGATGGTGAGGTTTGGAAAAGCTCTGGATCCTCAGAGAGAGGGGACATACACTCAGGTAAGGGTGGGATGCAACTGACAGGAAGTGTGTTTAGGCTTGCAGACTTACATCACCCAATATATATATCCATAGGGTTGCCAAGCAGGCATGGAATGGTGGCGAGTAACATGCTGAAATTGTGGGCCCATAACAGGAAGAAGCAAACATTGCAAAATTTATTACTATTGCTTTATTTTAATGTACTCGCTCCACCGCAATCCATTTTCCTATGTTCTGCTTTCGCTGAACCTTCCGTGTGTTTTCCATTCCCTGAAAATCTGCCAAGACTCTGTCCGGAGAGTATGAGGAAACCTTACTGAGGCCAAGCTCCCATGAACTGTATAAGAAGCCTCTTCTTCTCCCCCTCAAAAACCTTGAGCCTCATGGAAACTGTCTATCTCTATTAAGAGCGAGGAGATTAGGAGGGCTCCTCTTCAGTGTTGTTACCAAGAAGCCTTTCACTCCTGTCAACAGCCTGTGAAGACTCCCCTTCTCAATGGACTCTCATAGGTTCTCTTGGGATCAGCTTTTTCAAGTGCACTATGAAGCTGGGATAGAACTGCATGTGGGAGGAAAAGAAAATCAACTCTCTATTCAGGATGATTTGGGAGTGGGCTTTGATTCTTTTTCAGAATGAGCACAATACAGCCAAATACTGCATGCATCTGTTCTGCTTGCTAGACTTGAGGTCCTGCAGAATCTTGAATCTGATAGCAAGAATTAGGGCAATGGCAATAATGGGAGGGGAGTTTGAGGCTTCAGAGAGTTGAGGGAAACAATACCAGCAAGACAGTGGACACTGGTGGTCTGGCAAAGGGACTGGCAGGAATCTTTATGAAGATTTTTAACCACTCTCTGGCCCAAGCCATCGTTCCACCCTGTCTGAAATCTGCTACCATTATACCCCTGCCAAAAAAATCAAAGATAGACAGTCTGAATGATTTTTGCCCTGTGGCTTTGACACCCATTATAATGAAATGTTTCAAAAAACTGGTGAGAAACCGCATCATGTCTTGTCTGCCAGTGGGACTTGACCCTTACCAGTTTGCGTACAAAGGCAAAGAGATCCACGGAGGATGCTGTGGCAATGGCTTTACAGGCTGTCCCGCCTCATTTGGAGAAGCAAGGGAACTATGTGAGACTGTTATTTGTAGACTTTAGTTCTGCATTTAATAGTATTCTTCCGCATAGATTAGTGTCCAAACTATTAGACCTGGGACTTCTACCGTGTTTGTGTAGGATATTAGATTTTCTGTCAAGCCGTTCCCAACGGGTCAGGATGGGTTCCCACGTCTCTGCGGATCTCATCATGAATACAGGGATGCCGCAGAGGTTCGTGTTGAGCCTGCTTTTATATATGCTCTATACAGCTGACTGTGCCCCCAAATACCCCAGTAATAAGATCATTAAGTTTGCAGGTGATACAACGGTGGTTGGTTTAATCACGGCTGGAAATGGGGAGGAGGCCTATAGGAAGGAAGTTGAGCAGTTGGGGGAGTGGTGCAAGAAAAACAACTTACTCCTTAACTTAAAGAAAACAAAAGAGATTATTGTGGACTTTAGGAAATGTAAATTGAATATTCAGCCACTTATTATTGAGGGGAAGTGCGTGGAACAGGTCTCGGTGTTTCGTTTTCTGGGAATGGAGTTGAGAGACGACCTAACCTGGGGAGAAAACAGCAAAGACCTGATGAAGAGAGCACAGCAGAGGTTATATTTTCTGAGAATCCTCCAGAAAAACAATCTCTCAAAGGACCTGTTGATGGCATTTTACCATTGTACTGTGGAGAGTGTATTAACTTATGGTCTGTGTGTGTGGTTTGGGAGCTGCACGGTCAGGGAATAAACAATGCTGTCCAGGGTTGTAAAGACTGTGGAGAGAATAACTGGGTGCACTCTTCCCACCTTGGATCAAATCTATGCTTCCAGGTGCCATAAGAAAGCTGCAGAGATAGTACAAGATAGTGCACACCCCAGAAATGATCTCTTTCAGCTTCTGCCTTCTGGAAGAAGGTACAGGGTTATAAAGACTAGGACTAGCCGCCTGAGAAACAGTTTCTACCCAAATGCGATTTTGGTTTTAAACACAGTGTAAGGAGTCTCTATGGGAGTATATTGTATTTAAAAATGGGGAACCATTTGCCCTGCAGAGGACCTTAGAGGCTTAGAGGTCCCGGCCCCTAAGGAAGTTAGATTATCCTCCACCAGGACCAGGGCCTTCTCAGTGATGGCTCCGACCTGGTGGAATGCTCTGTGCCATGAGACCAAGGCCCTGAAGGATTTAACTACCTTCCACAGGGCCTGTAAGACAGACCTATTCTGCCTGGCTTTCAATTTGAACCTGGCCTGATCTTTTGTTCCCCTTCCTTCCCTCCCCCTCCCCTTTTTGTGAAGATTGCCCGCTCTGGGATCCCACAGCTGGTTCTCCCCTGGTCTCCTTGCTGGCCCAAGTGGGACTAATTTAGCCAGCTAGCCCTGGTGATCATCTAATGTTTATTGGATGGATTTTCCCCCTAAATTGATGTTTGATTTTATTTTATTTTATTTATGCTTTATACCGTATTTTATGCTGTATTTTTGTAGTATCAATTAAGTGTTTTAAGTTTGTTGTTAGCCGCCCTGAGCCTGGTTTCCTGAACCGGGAAGGGCGGGGTATTAATAAAAATTTATTATTAGAAGAAGAAAACTAGTGTTTGTTGTAACTGCTACTCAGTTGGACACATTTCTCAGGAAGTTGACCTCGCTGATGTCTATGGGAACTAAGTGCAACTAACAGTCTGGATTCATCCCATTCTTGACAACAGGCAAACCCCACTAAGGGAAGTGAAGGAACTCTGTGGAGAAAGAGAATGTTGCAAACAACAGACGGAGGAGTTTCGGAGCAGGAGGTGCACCCTAGGAAGCCCACAGAACACGTCATACCAAAATAAACAGCAAAAACCAACAAAGAGAAATGTAAGCCTCTGCACAGCGAGGGAAATTTTCAGAAGACGAGACCAATATGGATCAGGCTTTGAAGTGAATTGACATTTTCAAGCCCAAGCAGGTACATGTGCAGCTCGCAGAAACATGAGAATAAAACAATATTAAAAATGAAGATTACAGAGTGGAAATTTCAATCTGGAAATCTTCTCCCTCCCTCCCCCCTCCCCCTCCGCCGGTTAGTGTAACTATAAGCAAGAAGCAAGTGCCCAGAGGAAATGAGAATTTAAGAAAACTTAGACAATCTGGCAGGGTCCTGAAATGCCGTGCTTTAAATTTGGGAACTACTGCTTGAATGAAAGGAAAAAGAGAAAGCAGGACCAGATATTAGCTGGAGAAAAAAACAAGAGCGTAAGACCTTCTTTCTGGTGAAATTTTAAGATATACCATATTGTGTTAAAAATCAAACAATATGCTGCATTAATGTGGAATGCTTGTCATATGGATATATATTTTTAAAAATCAGTTTTCTAATGGGCAATATTATCTAACTTTCTGTAGAATTTTTTTTACCTGCAGGTCAGGCTTTTCCTTCATTTAAATTGGAATTGTGTTGATGGATACACACTCGCTATTCTCTCTAGCAGTGCGTTCTTGGCGCTAACAGGTTGAGTTGGATGGGAGAAGACTAGATAGAATGCTTAAGCCATTTAGGCAACATTTGCTTTCTAAAAAAATATACAAGCAGAGCATAAATCACATGCTTTCCTACATGCTGTGCAGGAACTGTACCCCTTCATCCACCTGCTCTCCCTCTCTTTCTGCTTCTTGCAAACTGCACTACACACAAACACACACAATACCTTACCTCAAGCTCTGATGGGTTTCTCATTCATATGCAGAAAGTTTCACAAGTAGCCATTAGCTCCCATCAACCAGTCATTCTGGGTTCTTAAGAATAACCTGCCTAACAAAAGGAATGAGCATCCTTCTTGATCAGATGAATGTATGACCCAGAGGAATGGCTGGATAATATCTCCTCCTGCCATTGTACCCCCCCCCCCTTTCCCCAGTCAGCTGGAGCTCAAGAACAGGACCGCCTTTGGAGCAAGGTGGTTATGCTTCTTGGATTCACCTGCACTTGGTAGCAGTGGTAGCTCAGGCTGTTTCAGGGTATTCTGGTACAGCGGAATTTCCTTCTTTAGGATAAGATCATTGTCAATATCCTAACAGATAGGTAGCCGTGTTGGTCTGCCATAGTCAAAATAAAAAAATTCCTTCCAGTAGCACCTTAAAGACCAACTAAGTTAGTTCTTGGTATGAGCTTTCGTGTGCATGCACACTTCTTCAGATACACTGAAACAGAAGTTGCCAGATCCTTCTATATAGTGAGAAGGTGGGGAGGGGTATTACTCAGAAGGGTGGTGGGAATGGGAGATTGGCAGATAGCTGAGATGAGCCTGTTGACGACTCTTAACAACTGCAATAGGTCTTACAGGAAAAGGCAAGGGGTGAGAAGGTGAAAAATGGCTTAGTCATGTATAATGAGATAAGAATCCAATGTCTCACTATACAGAAGGATCTGGCAACTTCTGTTTCAGTGTATCTGAAGAAGTGTGCATGCACACGAAAGCTCATACCAAGAACTAACTTAGTTGGTCTTTAAGGTGCTACTGGAAGGAATATCCTAACAGACTGCCTGCTCAGAGACCACAGCAGAAAAGGGAGAAAATGATCACGGAGCTAGCTGGGACAATTCCAGTGTCCCTGAGCATGCCCATCACCACATTCCTTGGTCTGAGCTTCAGGTCTTGAGCACAAAAGGCCTGCGGGAGGCACTTACATGAAACGTCTAGGTTATTGGGGAGCATATTCTATCAGCCTGCCCCCCCCATCAAGCTGAGGAATCTACTCACACTCAAGCAAACAGGGGAAAAGCCCTTAGCAGACCTTCCGCCCTCAGCACTGGAAGATCATGAGCTGACCAGGAGGAGGCAATGCACACGGTGGAGGCAGGGCTTGTGTGCATCCTCCTGCCCATATTTTTAAATGCTGTGTGCTCAAGCAAATGCCTGACCAATTATTTACACTGTTTAAAAGGGGGCTTGCATTAATGGGGGATAAGGCTGTCAGTACTATGGCTCATGATGGCCATATACCAGAGCCATAGCTACAGTGGGGTGGGAGGTGGGGCTAGCCAGGTTTTTTACTGACTCCAGAGGGGTGCCATTGAGGCTCCTGGCCTGTGTGTGTGTGTGTACAAATGCACATGGGGAGGAGTGCCAAACTGGGTCTTTGACCGAGTGAAATAAAGTCTAGTTTTGCCCCTGCCCTATACCGCCCCCAGCATCTGAAACACAAATGCCAGTCACTGGGGAGAAATAGGGGGACCCGCAGGTGGGCTTCCTATCAAGGCATGGAGATAGCCACTGGGTGGGTTAAGGATGCTGCACTAGATTTTGTCTGGCCAAACAGGCTTTTAAATATATATATTGTCTGGAAACGGACATCAAAATATTCCAGTGGAGGGAAACAAGTCCTCTATGGACCTAGCTGCATGTTAATGATGTGATTAGTAATCACATCATGGGTTGAAAAAAATTAAATATGAGGCATAGGCAATAGCAGTTGTCCTCCTCATCCATATTATTGATAAGAGTCACTCCCCTGTGTTATAATTAACACCAGAGAAAGAAGTTATTTTTACCAATACTAGGGACGTAGGGCAAGCCCTACCAATACTGCTGAATGTTGTGCTCCTGAAGACAACTCCCAAAACACTCTTTCTTTCTTTCTTTCTCTCTCTCTCTCTCTCTCTCTCTCTCTCTCTCTCTCTCACACACACACACACACACACACACACACACACACACTGCATTAATTTTTAAAAGTCCAAAACATGATTAATATATTGTGTCATTAGGTTGTATTTCTTCCAGTTTCTTTGGTAAATCTACAGCTGCTGACTATTTTTCATTTCTGAAGGTTTGATCTGTCAACCACAGGAAGACAGAAGAGCTTCCCTGAAATCAACCCCAGATATAATATTTTATTCTGTCTGAGCCAGCATTTACCTATGTTAAATAGCAAGAGAGTATGTGCCAGTTTGAAAGATCGAGGAGGGAATCCTGCTACAATTCCCAGTCACATCAGTGAAGTTTGCAATCCTTCAAGGACTAGAAAGTTGGATTTGGAGAATGGAAAGATGGTTATTGAATCTTTCCATTCTCCCAATCCAACATTCTCGTTCTCCCTTACGAAAGGCAGCGAAGATAAGAGGCACTCCAAAATGTTAAGTATGAGCAAAATAGCCACCATTATTATGACTGGCGTTTGAGTGGAAAGAAGGCTTGTGCCGTGCAAAGGGATTCCTGTCAGTGTGGGCTGAGTCACCCACTGTCAGGGTAGGTGACTGCCTTCCTTGCAGTAGTATTTCCAAAAAGATCTCTATCTTTACTTTTCTCCGCAGGCCTGAATAACAGCCATACTCTCAGAGACACTACTTCATGCAGTGCCTAGTTGAATTATGGCCCTTGTTCCCACAGGAGGCAGTGATCACCACCAACTTGGATGTCTTTAGAAGAGGGTCCTATAAATTCATGGAGGATAAGGCTCCTAGTGATGATGGATATGTTCTGCCTCCAGTGAGAGGCAGTAATGGTTCTGAACCCCAGTTGCTGGAAATCACAGAAGAGGAGAGTGCTCTTCGCTTGGGTCCTGCTTAAGGCATCTGGGTGGCCACTGTGAGAACAGGATAGATCACTGGTCTGATCCAGAAGGTTCTTGTGTTCTGATGTCCCTAGGTTTTAACTATGGGTGAAGGATAAGCCTCTCCCTACTCTTGTTCTTTCCAACCACTGAGAATCCAGTGTGGTGTAGTGGTTAAGAGCAGTGAACTCGTAATCTGGTGAACCGGGTTCGATTCCCCGCTCCTCCACATGCAGCTGCTGGGTGACCTTGGGCCAGTCACATTTCTCTGAAATCTCTCAGTCTCACTCACCTCACAGAGTGTTTGTTGTGGGGGAGGAAGGGAAAGGAGACTGTTAGCCACTTCGAGACTCCTTAGGGTAGTGATAAAGCGGGATATCAAATCCAAACTCTTCCTCTTCTTCTTCTTCATCTGTCTACATCCTAGTTACTGTTTTTGGTGCTGCTAAAATGGGACAGAATACCCTCCCTCCTCCTAAAAAAAGAAGACGACTCTTTGCAATAAGGAAAGTGATGACAAAATGTACTGGAAAATGTGAGATAACATTTCCTCAATGCAATGCCATCTAACTTCCCTGCAAGCAAATCAGGATTAATGTTAGATAAATAGCTGGTGTTGTCTAATCTCCCTGCAAACAGGATGAATGCTCAATAAACAGGTCATCTGGAAGTGATCAACGTCTCTGAGCATGTCAACAGGGGGTTGCGACTGTCCATATCCCCCTTTCAGAATGGAATCTTTATCCTCAGAGCACCACCTTTTATACCACATAGTCATATGACTCTAAGATACTTCAATTCTTTTTGCACTGAAGGAACACAAGGGCAAGGCATGTTTCCAATCTTTGCACCAGAAGGACACCAACAAAATCCAGGTTTCACTTCCAGTAACTACTGGCTTCTGCACACCAAACAAGAAAGCAGAGGACATTTCACACCTCTTCTGGTCGTTTAAAGGAACCCAGTGAGATGCTTGGCCTGCGCTTAGTCTAAGAAGTCCCATATCAACTGTTCATTCCACCACCTGTTATTCAGCCTTCTCTAGTGCACTCAATTCTTTCACTGCATTTGGTGAGAATGTTTGCAAATGCCCCATAATCTTTATAGGAAGGAACGTGCACTTTTTGTTTTGTTTTGACATAGTTTGTCAAAGGCTCTGAAAAGGGTGTGAGCAGAGAAATGTCAAAAAGTGCTGCTGAAACGAAATGCTAAGACACCAAATAAAAGTTTCAGAACAATATGGTATCTCTGGGAAAGTAGAAAGTGGCAGGTGACATTAAATATCCATATTTCAGAAATATTTTTTTCCGGTCAGCAATCACACTAATGGCACAATTCTGTACATGTCTAATTAAAAGAAAGTCCCAGTGAGTTCAATGGGGTTCACTCACATGCTGGACTGGCTAGATCTTTGGTCTGTTCCAGCAGAACTCTTCTTACGTTCTTAAGACAGGATCCTTTTCAATGTCGTAAAAGATGCAACTGGACTTTGACCAGCCAACCCTGCAAATAGAGGACTGTCCTCTGTAACGTAGGAGACACAGCCACCCTATCTACTGGTGAGCTCCCCACCCGCTTGCCATGTCCCCACTGAATAGTGTGTCTTCCCAACTCCTGTTCTGTTAGTGCAACTTCAGTTACGCTTTCTAGAAGAGCCTCCTGCATTTACAATGGAGTTGTGTGTGCTCCAGTTTCTGCAATTTCATTTTTCCCAGTCTATCTGCTGCCGCATGCAGTCCGGTGGCACCCTTCATACCCATTGGCCCAGCCATGCTCTCAGGAAGGGACAAAGATAAGGAAAGATACTCTGAGCAACCTGGACCTCCTGCCGCCATCACAACCCACTTCCTGCTCCTTATTGTGCAAGGTGCATATCCTGCGGCTCTTCCTCGCAGTCTCTTTGTGAGAGGAAGAGCCTAGTGATAAGAGCTATTTTTAAATCCTCGTAGCTTCGAGCCACAGAAAGCTCATTTCCAAAAAAACAAAAAACCAACCAGCTCACACGCAATACTAGAAGTCTGTGTCTGGAATTACGAACACAGGAAATTAAACACAAAACTAGGTTACAATAGCAAGAAAAGAATCAGACTCAAACTGACCCAAACAATGGCAAACAGAGTTGACACAGGTTCTGCAAACCGCATCCCACCCCCCACCCCATGACAATTTGTTTACATGAATAATGTAAGTCAATTAAGGGTGAATTTATTTATTTTATTTTTTTAAAAAAATCTGCTTAAATTACCAGAACACTAGAATGCACTCTGTTGAACAGGTGTGACAGTAAATGCCACACTTTTCACATTGGGTTGGGGGGAGTGTCAGTACTGTACTGTGTACCCTTGGGTACCCCCAGAGAAAAGCATTGAGTACAGCGTGGAGCTACAGTTTTCAGAGTGCTTTAACAATCAATCCCTCTTCATAGGCAACACTGGAAATTGTAGCTTTAAGAGAGGAATAGGGGTCTCTTAACAATTCCCAGAACCCTTAACAAACTACAGGTCCCAGAATTCTTTGGGGAAAGCCATGCCTGTTTAAAGTGGTATCATGGCACTTGATGTTAATGTGACCTGATATTTCTGGAGCCAGTTAAAGATTTCCCAAACAACCCTGGTCTTCAGCTTTTCCTTCTTTTATTCTCAAACAGACACTCTAGCATCTCTGCTTTCTACTGATGCTGATCATCATTATTTGTGTGTGTGTGTGTGTGTGTGTGTGTGTGTGTGTGTGTTGCTCTTGAAAGAAAACAAAGGCACTTTGGGATGAGGATATGATGGAAGATTATTACTCTTTCCCCCTATGGTTCACTAAAAACAGGCTCTTGCAAAGCGGACCTCTTTTCTGAATGTTTTCTATAGCTCTGCAGAAGGTCCCACGTCTCTTCCAGAAAAAGGGTCCACCGTCTTCAACACAGTGTCCCCTCGCTTGCTGTTTCTGCATAAATGCGGCCCATATTGGAGTAAATAAACAGCCAGGCAGTGTCCCAGACAATGGGCCTTGGCGGTGAATTAATAAACTCTGCCTCTTGCATTAGCAGAGTGTGACTGGAACTGGCAGGAGTCCCTGGCTGGACTCCAGAAACTATTATTACTAGACAGAGCCAAAGGAGACTTGGCACGAAACAGGGCCCACAGCTGGAGATTAGGTAACAGAGTCGGAGCGCTCAGTGAGCTGCCAGGGTGTTGGCCATTGTGCCTGAAGAGAGGGTCAAAATTCTGTTTCTGAAGCTCACAGCCGCACGCACACATTACCTTCGTAACGTGCAACAGTACAGCCTGTAACAAGCAGCGATTTTCTTTTTTCAAAAGGAAAGGGATCTGTTCTTCCAAACACCACAGGGTGCTTACACCAGCAATTTATCTCTGGTTTACTAAGTAACCTTGGAAAGACTTGCCAAGGTACGCTTTGCAGTTCTCAGGTGATGCAGTTTGGTTTCAAGTGCAGGTATGTTAACTCTGGCACTCCCGAGTTTCCCAGGGAGAATCAATATTAAACAAACAATGTGGACATTACCTTTATTTATTTTTTAAGTGTAATTTTCAGTGCACCCTCCAGGGCTGGCCAAGGACAAGACAGCATTCCCCATTCCATGTACAGACAGTCGCTGGCTGGGAAGGCGGTTGAAACTCACTTCAGGGCTGGCAACGGGGCAACCTCTTTCCATGCACCTGAGGGCAGTGGGCTAGTTTAGATAGGGTTGCCATACACCCAGATTTTCCCATTTGCTTCCCCCAAAATAAGCTCAACAACCCTAGTTGAGGGAGTGCATGGCACACACAAGCAGGGTGTGGAATTTAGTGTAGCACTAAGTGAGGTGTGCAGGAAGGAAACAAGGTCCACTTGTGCAACAGACTTTTCCTTCCCCACTGTCCTCACGAACTTGTTCTGGGTTCCCCTGCAAAAAAATACACACCAAAAACACCCTCTCTGGCAGAGAGCAGGGGAGTCTTGTTGCACAAGCAACAATTTAGCTGAATCTTGCCCACACTGGGAAAGGGTTAAGCATGCAACTTGCCATTTCTCCATGGCAAAAAGCCTTCTTTCAAGGATGATTTGCAGCAGACAAGCAGCCCTCGGGACATGCAACTGCCTTCGTGAGGGAGTTTGAGCAGCATCTTTCCAAACCTACACAGTCACCGGTGTTTTTAAACCACACTGAAGATTGTGGTTTAACCAACGGCCCTTCCAGTCCACCTCCACAGTGTCTAACCAGATGCCTATGTCATATTCAATACAGAACAACAGTCTCCCTGTAATGAGCGTCACCTGGGAATGGTTACTTATGCTTCAGGTTTCATGCAACTGGTAGCAGTGGTTACATATCCTCATGACCACTGCTCCTTGTGCATTTTTCTAATCTATGGGGTATGTACCTTTGTCCTTCTTATTGTAGTTGTAGTATAGGGTTGTAATATGTGAAGTTTATATACACAGGTCATTGTTTCATATTTGAATTCTTTTGTAGTTGTGCTGAAGAAGATTCCAGCGAAACAGTCAGATTATCCGGGATCACTGTCCTACGTTGTTATTCACGTACTACTTCGGCACCATGAACTCCTAAAAAGTTTAACCGCTTAGCTCACAGGATAGCATCTATTACTTGTTTCAACCATAGACTTATTATACTTCTACAGACTTTCAAAGATTGACAGAGGTGTGTTCATTTGTTTTCAAATATATTAGAGAATTTACAAGTGTACACATTTTGTTTTTGTTGCACTAGATAATAATAATAATAATAATAATAATAATAATAATAATAATAATAATAATAATAATAATAATTTATTATTTATACCCCGCCCATCTGGTCGGGTTTCCCCAGCCACTCTGGGCGGCTTCCAAAAGATTATTAAAATACTGTGATACATCAAACATTAAAAGCTTTCCTAAACATGTATATTGTGCAATGATAATTACAGTGCTATCTAGTATACTGGTCTTCGTGTTGCTTGTGTTGTTTGTTATGTTATATTCAACGGCAGGACCAGGGCGCAACAACACTCTCCTCTCTTGTGTGCTTCCCAGCGACTGGCATTCGGAGGCATGCTGCTTGTCTGACCCTGGACATAGTCCTTCTTTTTATGGTGGGAATGAGAATCTTGCATGAGAAAGTTTAAACTACTTACACCAAGATAAGGCACAATAATAACAAAGCAGTTAATAAAACAGATCTTGAAGGAATTCAAGCAAAATAGAGCAGGCCAGCCGCCAGAACCCTGGCCTCCGTTGTCTCTTGCCATGCTAAGCCCCGTGCTTCTTTAAACTCTGGAGGGAGCCGCATGCAAAGAAGGAATTTGGGGACATTGCTGGAGAAGCTTTTCACTTGGAGAAAGGAAATCAGGTGTGCAGGGCCCTTTGGGCTGCAAAAGTGCAACACAGCTTTTGCCAACCTGACCAAATTTGTAGTTTGAAACATCTGCAGGACACCAGGTGGGCAAGGCAATGGAAATGAACAGATCCACAATATTTAGAGGAGCAAACAGTGGCAGAACAGCGTGGAGAAATGCTACAATACTTTGCTACAATACATGCCAACTCATCAAATGTATATAAAAGCAGGGGCTTATGTTCCTTCCATTTCAAAACTTCCAGTGCGCTGCCCTCTGCACTACTGTCCCTAGCCTAATGGTTATGGTCCTTAAGAGCTTAATATAAATAGAGCCAGTGTGGTATAATGGTTGGAGTATTGAACTAGGGCCTTTGGTGACCAAGTTTCAAATCCCTATTGAGCCATGAAGCTCACCAGGAGACCTTGGGGCAGCCACCACCCTTAAGCCTCGTAACATACCTCGCAGGGTTGTTGTGAGGGGAAAGAGAGCCATGTATGCTGCACTGAACCCCTTGGAGGATAAATAAGTGTATAAGTAAAAATAAACAGTCCATCCTCCTATTCCCTAACACTGCCCACCAATTTTTTAGTCTCAGCAGCATAGCCACCACATGTAAGGAAACACTGTGGTATTCTGTACATGTTATTTAGTTTCTACATTCAAATTTGCTGTTTCATGAGGCAATTTTCCTTGAAAAGCGGGATAAAAAATATTAAATAAATGAAAATAAATGTGCTGTTTAAAAACAAGAGCAGTTAGAGAGCTGGAAAGGCCTCCTAGCAAAAAGACAGGTGGTGAGTCTAGAAGATTAAAATACAAAGTGTGAGGATAAAGATATTGTCATAAAAATTGATAGTCTTCTAGCCCAAGTGGTAAAGTTGGCAGGTGTGAGGCCATCATCTGCATCTAATTGAGATCCATGGCAAAAGATCCGTTGGTTTTCATGGCTGTGGATTGTATTCCATGAGCTTGTAAAATATTCTATTTTTATCTGTTGAATATTGGGAGAGAAAGAATCTATAACCCCTCAGCTGTGCTGGAGGAACATTAGATTCTTTTTTCTTTTTTTGCGGGTGAAACAAAAGTGATGAAGTTCCGTATTTATAATGAAAGGTTACATGGGGAACAGCCTTTCCCTCTGTTGGGCCCTGGCTGGGACATGAATTGTTGGAATCTCGGCACCTGGCCTAAACTCTTGGGAAAGGAAAGATACTCTGTTGATTTGCAGTGGTCCACTGACTCCTTAAAAAGGAGCACTTCCTGCCTGCCACCGCTGAAAAATGATCACCAGAAGGCATGGCCCTTTCAAAGAGGAGTCGTGAATATGGAGAAAGTGAGGCTAGATTAGGAGCCGTAACAGAACACATGCATAGCAGAGAGAGAGAGAGAAGAGAAAGAAAACTGGCACACGTATTTGAAAATGCAACTTAATTTAGGAACCTGTTTGTGGCCAAATTATTTCCCCAGTATATTCCCCATAAAATGCCGGTAGCGGTACAAAATAGATGCTTGTTTCTAAACAAAATTGCATGAAAAATCAATAACGAAAGGAAGCAGGAGTATCGTATTTTTCACTCTATAAGACGCACCAGACCATAAGACGCACCTAGTTTTTGGAGGAGGAAAACAAGGAAAAAAATATTCTAAATCTCAGAAGCAAGAACAACAAGAGGGATCGCTGCGCAGCGAAAGCAGCAATCCCTCTCGCTGTTCTGGCTTCTGGGATAACTGCGCAGCCTGCATTCGCTCCATAAGACGCACACACATTTCCCCTTACTTTTTAGGAGGGAAAAAGTGAGTCTTATAGAGCAAAAAATACAGTACCTTCTTCTGAGTGAATTCAACATAAAAACACGAGAAGAGCTTTCTGGATCAGACCAATGGCCCATCTAGGTGAGTAATCTGTTCCCACAGTGGCCAATCAGATGCCTGTGGGCAGAGGCATACATAGGATCTCTCGCTCCTTTGGCAAGGAGTTGTATCTGTGCACACACCCCCCCCCCAAGAAACCACTTTACCGCAATAGCCGCATTAGAAATTACTACATTTTACGTGAGGGAAAGGCGAGGAGGAAGGGCAAAAAGATTCATACACCCTTGTGCCACAGCGCAAGGAGGACAGGAAACTCCTCCTGTGTTTGATCTTGCTGTGATAGCAGAGGCATGGCACCCCACACATAAACATCATACAGTCATACCTTGGGTTGTGAACGCTGCAGGTTGCGCGTTTTCGGGTTACGGGCGCGCCAAACCCGGAAGTACCAGAACAGGTTACTTCCAGGTTTTGGCGATTGCACATGCACAGAAGCGCTAAATCTCTCTTTGCGCATGCTCAGAGGCACCAAATCGCATCACGCATGTGCACAGACGCGACACTGTGGGCTGCAAAAGCTGCGGGTTGCGAACGTGCCTCCCGCACGGATCACATTCACAACCCGAGGTTCCACTGTACACTCCCGAGTCTGATAGGTGACTTTTGTGCCATCCCTTTGCCTTCACCCCTAGCAGTGGCCGGTTTTGCCAACCTCAATGTCACTGGTGGAGGAAGAGGAATGCGGGGGGGGGGTGCCATCACGGCTGCCCCGCAGGACGTGCGCCATGCCCCTGTGGGCTGCGCGCCAGCCCTGCCCTCACCTGCTCTCTGCCCCCCAGTGCTGGAGCATGAAGCTCCGCCACTGCTCTAGGTAGGCCTCTGCCTGTGGAAAGCCTGAAAGCTGAGCATGAGCGTAACAGCACTCTGCCTACCTGCAATTCTAAGAAGCCTCTCTGGACTCTTGTTTTTATTTTTTAAAATATGCATAGGCCCAAATTAGTAGCATGATAAAGAGATAAGCCATACATTACCTGAGCAAGACAGAAACTGTTGCCCTGCGGCTCTTTTCCACGTCCTTCCAGCTGCATCTTTATCATGAAGTCATTTGTATTGCATTTGTCTTTGTTACAGTTGTATCTCCTGCCTTTCCACCAAAATGTCTAGCACCTAACTAGAGTAAAATCCACAACCGAAGACAACATTACACATTCAGCTACATGACAATGGCTGCTATCCTATACACACATAACCAATGAATAAGACCTGTTGAGCTCAGTGAAACTTCCTTCTAAGCATAGTGCATAAAGGGACCTCTGACTATTAGGTCCAGTCGTGGACGACTCTCGGGTTGCGGCGCTCATCTCGCTTTAATGGCCAAGGGAGCCAGCGTACAGTTTCCGGGTCATGTGGCCAGCATGACTAAGCCGCTTCTGGCGAACCAGAGCAGTGCACAGAAATGCTGTTTACCTTCCTGTTGGAGCGGTACCTATTTATCTACTTGCACTTTGACATGCTTTTGAACTGCTAGGTTGTCAGGAGCAGGGACCGAGCAACGGGAGCCCACCCCATCATGGGGATTCGAACCACCAACCTTCTGATCGGCAAGCCCTAAGCTCTGTGGTATAACCCACAGCGCCACCCGCACCCCGCATAGATGCATAGGGGTGTGCTAATCCTAAACATTTTTTGTGGTTATGTTTTTGTACCCTTTAATAGCAATATCAATATTATCAGTTCTGGTCAAACAATCAACATAAGGTTTGCATGATAAGTTCTACTCAGAGCAGAACCACTGAAAATCATGAATCTCAGTTAGTCATGTTCATTCATTTCAAGGAGTCTACTCTGAGTATGACTATGAACCCTCCAGATGTTGCTGGGCCACAGTTCCCACCATTGCTGACCACTGGCCATGCTGGCTGGAGGAAGTTGTAGTATCATAATATATGGAGGACTGCAGCCCAAGTCTTATATGTTGTCTGTAACACCCAATATATTATTTGTCCAAAGTAGATATTTTAAAAGGAGAAACAGGTTATTTTCCAGCTTTGGTTCTACTATCAGATCAGTGAAGGGAAATATTATAAACCCCTCTGATTTCATGAGATTTCACCACTTCCAAGATATTCATGGCATTGAACCAATCCTTAAATGCAGGACATCTGTGAACCCAAACAGCAACCATTTCTGAATCTAGCCATCATTTGCTCAGCTTTTCTCTAATTAAACAATCCACACTCCTCATCGGTTTCCCATTTCCTACCCCCAGACTGTTACTTTTATTTCCCCCCACTTTAACCCTCCTCGTGATTTCCCTTAATCTTCTCTCTTTTCTTCTCTTCTATCAACCTTTCCTGTCATATAGGTGAAGATCTCCACAGGGTTCTCTCTCCTGCATAGTGTGTGGGGCAATATGGCCTTGCTACACCAGCAGATCGCTTGATGGCATGAAGGTGCTTACCTGACCTCCCAGCAGGTGAGCCACTGCTGCTCATGGGCAGGGGGGATGAGGTGATGAGGAGGGCAATGAAATGCAAGCGTGTCAATGTGGCTTGGCTGGAGCACTTGCACTGCACTGACCTTGCCCCTTCCAGTAAGCAGCAGAGACACACCTGCTGGGAGGTCAGGTAAACTGCTCTGCCTCACCATGCCAGACACTTCTGCCTAGCTGCCACTGTACCATACACTGCAATGTGCCTGCTACCAGATTTAATTCTTCCCTGGAATCTAACCATTTGAAGAAGAATGGGCTGTTTTATGTTACAGGGTGCCTACAACATACCCTCTATGCACCCACACTTTTCTTTGATGTTTCAGGATATACTTCCAAGTATCAACACTTAGGTTTGTAGCACTGAATTTTCCACTCATTTGTGAGTTAGGCATACAAATGCTTTTATTATTTTCAACATAGATGCCTTCAGCTTTTTTCCTTATGTCTTCTTTTGATATTCTGCTGGGCTATGTGCTGCTCAACACGGCAGAGAAAATCTAAAGTGGGATATATGGAAATGTGCCGTTTCTGAAGCGTTTGGATCTGGCATTCCAAAACAAACAAAGGGGTCAAATGACCTTTCAGCCTGACTTCTCACACTCTTCCCCCCCCTCCCGAGACATTAAGAAAAACATTTCAGAAAACAATGAATGTAACCTCCCTCATGGCCTAGTTCCTGCCAAGAGCAACATTTCAATGGCTACAAGGTGCGGGTTGTAGAAGGGAAGGAGAAAGACTAAGGGTATTTTCACACTCGTGTTAAACTCTTATTGCAAATGTGAAACTATACTGCGTTCAGTTACCCTTCTGAATTCTTCTTCCTCTCCCCACGTTAACAGTGCATATACATGCTCCCACACGAAAAAAGAACCCAAACCCATGTGTTTCAAACACACAATTTAGGGTCACTTGTGAAAATGCCTGAAGCAAATACTGGCTTTCATTCATCATTGGCCACTTTTGGCTGCAGCAGGTCAAAGGTCAAGGAGTCAAGAGAACAGATTATTACTAAATGACTTATTCATGTGAGTACCAGAAAGAGCATAATAACTAGAGAAGGGTGATGAAAATGTCCACTGAGGACCATTCAAGCTTGCCAGACAAAAAGATAAGGAGTATTGGGTGTGTGGTCTTAAAGGGGGAAAATGTATTTTCAGACTCTGCCAGACAGTTTTGCATCACAAACCACACTACATATCTATTGATAAGAACACTGGAAATGCCCATTGATCTGGCACACAAAGTCAGAGCTGTGCATATTCCAAAGACGACTGGCCTTTTAAGGGCACCAAGCCAGGTGGAGGTTCCACAGGCGCAGCTTCTCCCATCACAGTGTGGCAGTGGCAGGAAATCCCCACCTTGGCTGATGCTGCTCTGCTTCAAAGCTCTTAAAGGGACAGGATTTATTTCCTTTTTGGAAGAAAGCCACCTGAATTAAATCTGATTCCTGTGCCAGGTAGCAAATGCTACATGTGATGATATAGCAGAAAATCTATTTATGAAAATGTAACCACATGTTGGAAGGAGCCATGCTTTAGCACGAAGGGCGGGGGGGGGATGCTTTTTGGACCATTTAGCAGCATCAGTTCCCACAGTGCGGACTGCAGCAGCTCTGGTGTAACATTCCCAGCTGCTAAAGAAATCAAGAGCTTTGAGGCTTGAGCTTGCTCTGGGGTCTGTAATGTTTTCTGGAACAAATCTTTGGACTGTATTTCTGCTGGAAAGGGTGGGAAGCTGCCTCTTATCTGTACCCAGGAGGGCTCCTGGTGGCTTTTGGTGCTTCCAGGCTGGTGGCTGTTAATGCTATCCCATCGCTCTTCCTCTGTAAGCTACATGGAACTGCAACTGAATACCCAAGCAATCCCCATTTTAAGCGTTACCAACATGTGCATAATCGTGCACACGGCGCCAAACCCGGAAATGACCTGGAAACATCATAAAAGATGGCACTAAAAGGCGGATTGGGGGTGGAATGGGGTGTTTCAATTGCACACGATTTCACGCCAGCACACCATGACCCTGATAAAATGATGCCACTGGGAAGCGTAATATAATGAAAATGCACCGAATAAATTGTGTGGTGACTTTTTATGATTGGGAAAGTACTGTGATGGGGAAATGCAGTGAAAAGTATGGGTTGAATGAATGATGAATAGGAAGGTGTGCAAAGACCTTGCAAGCCAACCAGGGTGAACGGTCATTGTCATATAACCACCCTGTAAACAGATCAGAACAAATGCTCAATGAAGACAGGACCTAACTCCAGTGCAAGTTTTGTGCAAGCAAATCAGGATGCTGAATTAACAGGTCATCTGGAACATAAGAAAAGACAGGAGAACCACAGAGGGGGGCAGGGAATGATTGAATGACCCCATCATATAGTTGCCTCATAAAAAGCAAGTGAACAAAAGCACAACCATTCTGGAGTAAATGCCAAGTGCAGAAGTCAATGTTATTTATTCGGCCACTTTGGTATCCTTGAAGAAAAGGTGCAGAATGCAATAGTAACATTGGAAGAGCGGTGGTCTTTTCATAGGAACAGAGCAAGTTGCCCTATACCAAGTCAGACTGTTTAAAAACATTTTTATTAAAGATTTCTTAGTTTACAAAAATACGTGCATTGTCTCTTTTTTCAAGTTGTGTTTTCTACAGATCAGTTGTGAGACATTAGTGTTGCATGCAGTATTAGGTTAGGATGGAAATGGTGAGCGGGGTGGGGTGGTTATGCTTCTATTCTTGGTACTTAGTGTATATGTGGGGTTTTGTGTCAGCATCACTTGTGTGGGTTCTCTTACTATTCACTTGTGGTATTTCCTTGGTAGTGAGAGAGGTTGGGGTGGCCTAGGGTGTGGCTAGTTGTCTTTGGTTGGCTGTAGTGAGAACCAAGTCAGACTGTTGATCAGTATTGTTTCCCCTGACTGCTCCAGGATTTCAGACAGGAATTGAACTGTGGACCTTTTGGAGACAGGGCATTTCAGGAATGCAATGATATGGTTTCTGTCATCTGTTCTTCAAGACCAGTAATACAAATACAAGGAAAGGACTGGCTAAATCGGGCATGTAAAAGCAGCAACGCTGGAAATCTGTCCCATAATTGGTAATCGACATATTAGCAGGCCTTAGGTGCTGGTGCGGGAGTAGAAGGGAAGGTTGGGAAGGTTACATAAACAACTCATCAAGAGTCTTTCGTTAATGTTCATTTTTATGGCTCCTCTGTGGCAAAGAGTTTCTCAGGAGAAACACGATTCTGTGGCTCTTCCTCTAGTCTCAGTATAAACGTATTAGGCATTATTTTTATTATCTGAGCCCCAGTGAGTAATGTTCAGTTTATTAAACAGTGACTCAACCCCACATTCTCCCTCTCCCTCTCTTTCTTCTTAATGGAACACTGTTTTTCCTCAGCGGTGGGATTAAGGTGACCTCTTTCATCAGAATTTACCTAACAGTTGCCCTCATGTTGCAACAACTAGCTTCAATTTCATCCCACAAAACAAAACAAAACAAAAATCTCTCTTCTATCGTATTGTAAATTATTTACAAAAGGGGAAAAAATGATGAATCATGATAACTCTGTGGCTGGAGACGAGGTATTTATAGCTTTAAATTGGTCTTTCCCACATAATAACAAGATCCCCGCCCCATACTACTGACATCTAGATTTGCCAGATTAGAAGTTCACAAAAGGGTCACTTGGGGTATCTAAAATAAGGGACGCCCAGTCTGTTCTATGGCACTGTGGTGCTCATTAAGACTTACAGTACAAGAGGAGGATCTGGCAAATGTAGCCCAAGCCTTGGCCAAAAAATAAAAATAAAAAGTCGAACAACTTTTGTGTCCGGATTTTCACTTTTTGAAATATGGCAACCCTAAATAAGCTAAAACTGTTAGTTGATGCCGCTGGGAAGCCTTTATAGGCCAAACTGCAGGCTGCAAATACGGGGGGGGGGGGGAGGGAATCCACACCATAGTTTATTTAACACCTATTTAAAGCGCATGACTTCTCTCAAAGAATCTTGGGAACTGTAGCTTCTGCCTCATAGAGCTACACTGTAATTATCAGCACTCTTACCAAAATACAGATCCCAGGATTTTTTGGTGGAAGTCATGTGCAGCAAATAAGCTTTGAATTTACCCACATGGATGTGGGTGGTTGGGAGACACGCACGCCTGTATACATCAGTCACCATGCGTGAAAACCACACAGCTGTTTACTCTGGCACTTATGTGCGCTGATGCTTCCCAACAAATGACAGTACACAGAATTTTGGGTATAGTTATATAAGGGAAAATGTAACATATTAAGCCATCCTGGAGAGGGGCAGATCTACTATGAAACTAATGAATCTTGTATTTCAGGGCCTCTAATCCCGGAGGGGCCCCAGAAGGAACTTTAGTCCACATTGCTTAATTTTTTTGGGGGGGTCTAGTAGACCCAATTTGAGTTACACAACTCAAATTGATTGCCATTCGATTCAGGAAATATAAAATATTGTTTTTCTTTTCATGCCGCACACAAGTGACTCTTAAATTTGACTCGTGATCACTGGCTTAGCTTCTAAAGAGGGGATTTAACAACTTCAGGGCAAGTGGTTGGGGCAGATACATCTATCAACAGCTATTAGCCATGATTGATTGATTGATTGATTTAAAAGCATTTCTAAGCTGCTTGATATTTTAAAATCTCCATGCAGCATACAAAACACAACATAAAAACAGGAATTGAGTAAGAACAGGGTCTGATTTTGGGGGACCAGGGAAAGCCTGAGCAAAAAGATAATGTCTTTACTGGACACCTGAAACTGACAGATTTTGCTTCAAGTATGGCAGAGGGTGGGTTTGTTCCCTGTACGAGCCATTAAAAAAAAGTATTGCAGAGAGAATGGCATTCCAAGGGTCAGGGGTAATGGCAAAGAACTCCCGTTTTTGGGTCACCAATCTGTGATATTTTTTTGGTTGCAGTGCCATGAGTAAATTTCCCCCAGATGATCTAAGTCAGTGTTTCCCAACCACTGTTCCGTGGCACACTAGTGTGCTGCGAGATGTTGCCTGGTGTGCCGCGAGATGTTGCCTGGAGGGAGGCGGGCGAGTCGGGCGGCGAGAGGCGGGGCGGCGGCGGCGAGGAGAGGCCGCCCAGCGCGGGGCTCTCGCCGTCTGCCTGCCTGGCTGCCTGCGAGCTCGGCGGGCAGCGCCTCCGTCCGCAGCGCCCGCCTCGCGGCTCTCATTCCCTGCCCCTGCCAAAGCTCACCCAGCCAAGCCGCGCTCTCCTTCCTGCCTCGCTTTGCTGCCTCCTCCCCCCCCCACCCCCAAAGCTTGGAGGTTCCCCGGCAAGGGGGAGGGAAAAAAATTGAAACTTACACTTTCGTGCGTCCCTCCCGGCATGACGCTGCGCGCTGATGTCACGGGGCTGTAATGGTGGTGTGCCTCGAGATATTTTTCATCAAACAAGTGTGCCTTTGCCCAAAAAAGGTTGGGAAACACTGATCTAAGTGATCTTACAGGTCTTCACAGGGTCAGGTGGTCTTTCAGGCTAAGTGAATGCTAAACTGGACCATGCACTATTAGTTACGTCCCTAAACGCCTCTGAATACTGGAGTGGATGGAGATGTGGGGGATTGGGTTGGGAGGGAGGTGGCTAATGATTCCTTGCCCTGGTTGTGAACTTCCCAGAAACATCTTTCTGACCACCATTGGAAGTGGGATGGCACTTTGGACCGATCCACTAGGTCTCTTCATCAGTGGTGCTATCAGTCTAGGACAGGAGTCCTGGGGCCCCCACACCCAGCCACTGCTCTTCATGTATTGTTAAGAATAATTGGCAGTGGCACCCTGCAGCAGAGCAGAATTTGGGAGCAAATTCTGTTAAAAATCAAGGGGACAGATTTCTTTGTGAATTCAAAAAGAGCAAGCTGTAGAAACAGAGTCCTTTCTTCTAGCATAATCTTTAAGCAATAACTACTCTGGGAGTAGGGATTTCTCATATAACACTCTCTCTCTCTCTCTCTCTCTCTCTCTCACACACACACACAGAGAGAGAGAGAGAGAGAGAGAGAGAGAGAGAGAGAGAGAGAGAGAATAAATACTGTATGGGTGTTTTTCTCTGCCAAGGAAAAACTAGAAATGAAGAGGCAATAGTGAATATGAAACATTAAAACTTATGAAACTAGCAACAAACTTCTTACTGGATTTTTCTTTTCAGGACTGCCACACTTAGGGGCTGTATGGAGAATGTTCTTTTGTTTCAGGAATCCTGTGATCTGCTCCATGAAACCAGTTAACATACTGCTGAGGTGCTCAAGAACATGCTTCCATCACTGCCATCCTCAAAGGAACACTGTTATCATATAGCTGGGCTGCTGTTGCTGCTGATCCCTAATTGGCCGGGAAATTAATATGAATGATAGATGCAACTATAACCATTTCCCCACATTTTTGAAGTAATTAATTCCAAGCTGAGATGAGACCACAGCCACCGTTCAATTCACATACAGATTTATTTATGCAAAGTTTCCATAATGAAATCCTTTTACTTATCCAGCCTACCTTACGACTCATGCCACTATGTATCTGGCATGCTTTATGCACACAATCAACACACATACTCAAACACACAACATACACCATGTCCCAGGTGTCCCAAGGCCATAGGCAATTTCATGTACCTTGGCATGTCCAGATATTGGTGGCTATACTGTGAAAACTGTAAACAGCTGTCACAGTGATATTTCATTAGATCAGGGCCAGATTTGCTGTAATCAGACCTGATGATCTATTGAGGAAGGTCTGTTTCCTATTATCAGAACAATCTACTTTTCCTTTTCTGGATTTCTCTCTTATATTTGAACTATGGCAGGCTGCAAATCTTATATCTATAGCAGCTGCCTTTCTCTATCCAAAACTAAACAATCCTTTTTAAGGCTTGCCTAATACACACACACACACACACACACACACACACACACACATTCTAGTCTCATCTATTCTGATCTAAACCTAGCAAGTAGCAACATCTGAAAATCAGGGCAGGGCAAATACTGTATGGCAAACAATATTGGGCCGGCCTTGAGAACAACATCTCTATGACAAATTATCACACTAGCAGCATAGCACCAACCACAGAATGATCAAAGAATCATCGAATTGTAGAGTTGGAAGGGACCCCAAGGGCCATCGAGTCCCAATTCCCTGCACTGCAGGAATCTCACCTAAAGCATCCATGACATGATGGGATAGTGTTTTCCTCTAGTCAAAAGCAATGTGGGCCACCACCTAGGATAGGGCAGCAGAGAGATGTCTTCTCCTACCCTAGCTAGAGGGTGTGTGTGACATTTCAATGCGAAAGCATCATGTGGAGTCTTGCTCTGCCTTAGTTTGTGTGGACTGAAGAAGGGGAATGCCCCAAGTGGTCATAAACACTTAAAAAAAATGTATGTCTGGATAGCTCAGTTGGATCAGATCGTGGTGCTGATAATACCAAGGTTGCAAGTTCAAGCCCCGTATGGGACAGCTGCATATTCCTGCATTGCAGGGGGTTGGACTAGATGATCCTCAGAGTGCCTTCCAGCTCTGTGATTCTATGTGTGATTTCAGTATCTGACAAGCTACAACCTGTAGACAATCTATGATGCAAATGTAGGCTAAAAGTTGGCTCTGATCCAGTGGAAGAGGCATAGCCTCCCCCCGCAACCAATTGACTAGAATAAGCACTTAATGGATGTGTTTGGACATTTATCTAGGAAGCCTTCCAAACAATGTTTTGATTGAACAAAATTACATATGGAAAATGAATACACAATATGGAGGGCCCCCCTTTCATTGGCACGGGGCTCTGAGAACATTCAACAAGCCCAATTACCCTTCGAAGAGGCCGTGAAAAGCAACTGCACTCATGAATGTGCCAATGGAAACTCAAGGTGTGTGACACTTTATCTGCAAAACCAACATTTTGTACAAAGTAAACTGAGCCAGCAAACGGCATTGCAGCTTGCAAATCTTGGACAAAAGCATTCGGCATAACCTATGGGTGGCCTTTGACCTTCCCACTGCTGCCGCTAAGGCTGAGCCCTTTCCTTTGAGTTAGTTCATGGCCCTGAGCTTTTTAATAAGGGAGTTTCTGTTTTAGTGTATATCTGCTTCATTAAACAACCTATAGTGCACTAGACAAGGCAGAGGGTGGGCAGCTTGTTAAAGGTTTAATGAGTAAACACTCTTTCTCCCTTTCCCCCTTCAGCTTTATCCATGGCCACTCAGCCTGAAACGGGACTCTGCTGGGCGGCCGAAAAGGCTCCTGTGCTTGTCTCCAGCTCAGAGGAGACTGTGGTGCATCTCTGAATGAGAATGTCGTCGCAAGGAGTTCTTATGCATGTGAACATGAGAATATAAGAACAGCCTGCTGGATCACAAAATCTCCATTAGTTTATAAGATACATCAAATACTGTAAGCCTGCTGTACCTAGTCCACCATCCTGTTCTCACAGTGGCCAACCAGATTCCTGCAAAAAAGCTTGAAATTGGGTCTGGACAATTTATATTCCAAATGGATTCCGTTTTTATGCATCCAACTGCATCATGCTGCCCAATATTAATATCTGCAATAAAGGATACCAGTTAGATCATTACTGCTGCCTCAGCCTATACATTGTGACTGTTTATGTGCCTCAACCACAGCCATACAGCCTGTTGGGAAGGGCCATGGCTCAGTGGAAGAGCACAGGCTCTTCACACATAAGGTTGCAGGTTCAATCCCTGGCGTCTCCAGGTAGGACTGACCCTGGAGAGCCACTGATGGTCAACGGAGACAATATTACGCTAGATGGACCAATTCCTGCATTGCAGGGAGTTAGAATAGAATCATAGAATCATAGAGTTGGAAGAGACCACAAGGGCCATTGAGTCCAACCCCCTGCCAAGCAGGAAACACCATCAGAGCACTCCTGACATATGGTTGTCAAGCCTCTGCTTAAAGACCTCCAAAAAAGGAGACTCCACCACACTCCTTGGCAGCAAATTCCACTGCTGAACAGCTCTTACTGTCAGGAAGTTCTTCCTAATGTTTAGGTGGAATCTTCTTTCTTGTAGTTTGGATCCATTGCTCCGTGTCCGCTTCTCTGGAGCAGCAGAAAACAACCTTTCTCCCTCCTCTATGTGACATCCTTTTATATATTTGAACATGGCTATCATATCACCCCTTAACCTCCTCTTCTCCAGGCTAAACATGCCCAGCTCCCTTAGCCGTTCCTCATAAGGCATTGTTTCCAGGCCTTTGACCATTTTGGTTGCCCTCCTCTGGACACGTTCCAGTTTGTCAGTGTCCTTCTTGAATTGTGGTGCCCAGAACTGGACACAGTACTCCAGGTGAGTTGTACTAGATGAAGCTTGGTGTCCCTTCCAACTCTACAATTCTATGATTCAATGGTCTGACTTTACCCTGTGAAGAAGGGGGGGGGGAAGGGTTATGTGGATCAAGTGCAGCTGGAGTTCACCCTCCCTCCCCAAACACACGTTACATTTATATGCCGAACATATTTACCCATCAAACAGAAAGTACACAATCAAACGGTGGACAGTTACTCCAGATTTCTGCAGGCCTGCTTGCTGATTCACTGCCATTTTATTGTATGGTTAGTGAGTGCTAATGCTAATCATTTGCAGAATGAGACCCTGAGGGGCAACATATTGGCTGTGCAAAGGTACAGCAGGTCTCGGAACAAAACCAGAGGAACAAACACTCCGTCTGCCACCGCAGAGAGCTTTTCCATGGTCAAACTGCAGAGATGAAGGTGAGTTTACAGTGCAGCGAGTGCTAAGGCAGTTAATGTTTAACATGATTATTACCTCATCTTCCAGGGGCTGCTTCTAAGCATAACAAACCGATGACAGGCCCCTGATAGTTCAGAGGAGAGCAGGGAAGGCTGAAGGCGATGATGAGCGTAACTTCCCTTCCCCCCCCTATTTTGATTTTCTGCTCTGTTACTCCCAAGCTTTGGCTGGGCATGACCCCTGGCTGCTTTTTCCATAATTACCAGCTCCTGCCAGATTTACTGTGGAAGTTAACGTCTGTTCCAGCCAAGTCAGCCCTCACTGACTATTACACTGCATCGAGACAGTAACCCCTTCATTACAAGGCCGGCCGATGCAAAACAAGAAAGGATGGCAGGCAGGGTGAGGGATGATCTGCAGGAATAAGACTCTGGAGGAAGCTGTTCTACCATCTGATGAAGGCCTTGAAGTATTGCTAACATTTCTATGCAGAGATTTCCAAGCAGATGCATGCTGGGGACAATATTTCCCATAGAGTTTTCTAATCCTGAAAACAGTAGGTAGAATGCTGATAATCAAGGCCAAAGTCTTCTCTCTATTCTCCCCTGCAAAGAAACCCTTTGGTTTTTTTCCTCCCCATTGTCAAGTTATTGTGATGTTTCTGCAGCTGCAAGTTGTCCAAGGGAATTTCCTTCTAACCAGTGAAAACCCCACTGATTTGCCCTCCAAGAGCATTGATTAATAGGATTTCTAAAACAATTCAACACACAGGGCTCTTGAACTTTCTTCGCCCCCTTGAAACTATTTATTTATTTTAAACATTTATATACTGCCCGTTGTCAAAAGATCACAAGGCGGTTTACGACGTAGAACATAATAAACAATATATGTCATTACACAACATACTAACCATACAATGAAAAAAATAATAATTAAATAGTTGTATAAATATAATACATAATAATAAGTAATACAAAATAGTTCATAATATGTAATTGTACATTATGCATAATGAACTTAATGAAAATATAATAAGCAGCAATGTCTAATTATACCCAATATCATCCCAGCAATAACCCCTGTAAAATAGTGTCTCATAACTTAAGTGATTACCTGCTTATCTCAGGTGAACAATAAAACATAATACACATCTAGGGCCAGATTCAACTAAACAGCTGTGCTAGCGGGAGCCAGTGCTAGAATTTCTGCTATTGCAATGGGACTTTCCCCTCTCCCCTAGTCCCCCCCCCCCGTGCATTCCCTCCATTCTGCCCCCACCCCATCTCAATTTGGTTCAGGGAGTCAGGAGAACCCCTAGAACAGCACATGGGGGAAGAGAAGGGAGACGCTTCCATCTGACAAGCTGAAATGGCTATGACGGAAGCAGGTTGTCATTCTGCAACGATAAATTCTACCCTTTTTAACATTAGCATGCTAAAAAAATAAATAAAAGGAGGGAGGAATCAGCTGCAGGATATCTAAAGTTTAGAAACAGTGGACAAGTGCCTCTACTTCTCTCTGTACAAAACTAGTTCTTAATCCCCACCTCTGCAGAAAACAGCAAACTCTTTCAGCTCCCAACTGGGAGCTTTCCTTTCCTCGCCAAGTCTCTCACCCTGAGAGACCTCCACTTCCCTGTCTCTCTCACTCATGGTCCTTCCACCATCTATCTACAGTGATGCAGTGACAAACCCCATCTCTTCCACCAACTATCTTGGACTTGTTGTTGTTTAGTCGTTTAGTCGTGTCCGACTCTTCGTGACCCCATGGACCAGAGCACGCCAGGCACTTCTGTCTTCCACTGCCTCCCGCAGTTTGGTCAAACTCATGTTGGTAGATTCGAGAACACTGTCCAACCATCTCGTCCTCTGTCGTCCCCTTCTCCTTGTGCCCTCCATCTTTCCCAACATCAGGGTCTTTTCCAGGGAGTCTTCTCTTCTCATGAGGTGGCCAAAGTATTGGAGCCTCAGCTTCAGGATCTGTCCTTCCAGTGAGCACTCAGGGCTGATTTCCTTAAGAATGAATAGGTTTGATCTTCTTGCAGTCCATGGGACTCTCAAGAGTCTCCTCCAGCACCATAATTCAAAAGCATCAATTATTTGGTGATCAGCCTTCTTTATGGTCCAGTTCTCACTTCCATAAATCACTACTGGTAAAACCATAGCTTTAACTATACAGAACTTTATGGCTCCCCTTTATCACATACACAGCCCAACAAGACAACAACAAAAATCCACCAACAGCATACAAATCAATATGGCTAACCTGATCCAAAACCCACCCCACTCACACATGAAAACAAAGACCACCACAGCCAACCATAAATGAATAACCACACCCTAGGCCAACCCCAACCTCTCTCACCACCAAAGGAACACAAGCAAACAGCAAAGAACCTGCACAAGCAACGCTGACACCAAACCCTACATATAGTAAGTAAAATAGAAACATCACCACCTGACCCCCACCCCCACCCATCTTCCCCCCCTCCACCTCTTTCCCCCTTTTCTTCCTAATGTCTCAACAAATGAAACTGCTTTGTAAAAATGTTACATGGGGGGGGGGGACGAGAGAGAGACATTGCGCACTTTTGTAAATCAACAAAATCTTTTTTTAAAAAAAGTGGGGGGGGGAAACACTATACAGACCTTTGTCGGCAAGTTGATGTCTCTGCTTTTTAAGATGCTGTCTAGGTTTGTCATTGCTTTTCTCCCAAGAAGCAGGCGTCTTTTAATTTCGTGACTGCTGTCACCATCTGCAGTGATCGTGGAGCCCAAGAAAGTAAAATCTCTCACTGCCTCCATTTCTTCCCCTTCTATTTGCTAGGAGGTGATGGGACCAGTGGCCATGATCTTACTTTTTTTGATGTCATAGAATTGGTCAGTTTCAGTTTCTTTAGCACCGGTAGTTGGTGCATAAACTTGGATTACTGTGATGTTAAACAGTCTGACCTTGGACTACGTATCCTAAAATATTCACAAGTCCCCTTGTTTCACTGGGTCAAGACAGAAGAGAATGCTGGAGACGTGGTTGAAATACCTTATACAGTCGTACCTTGGAAGTCAAACGGAATCCGTTCCAGAAGTCCGTTTGACTTCCAAAACGTTCGAAACCCAAATTGCGGCTTCTGATTGGCTGCAGGAAGCTTCTGCAACCAATCGGAAACCGCGGGAGCCATGTCAGACGTTTCGGTTCCAATGAATGTTCGCAAACCGGAACACTCATTTCTGGGTTTGCGGCGTTCGAGAGCCAAAACATCCGAGTACCAAGGCATTTGGGTTCCAAGGTATGACTGTATTGTGACACTCACTCCACTTCTGTGGTCAGACTTCCAGGCATTCAGTATGTGGGGCTGGGGCTTGCCAGGCCTCCCCATGGTGGCGGTGGGCATGGCAGCAGTGAGCCTTGTGCGACCTCATGGCCTCCTCCTGATGCAATGTGCTGTCACACACGCACACAATGAGCCCCTCCCCATATGTCAGGTGGAACTCGGCGCCTCTGCCTGCTATTAAACTTTGGGGGAAACTGAGATAGTTGCTGGGGGTGCATTTAGCATCACAGTTTGTACCAGAGTTTTCTCTTTCTCGGTTTCAAACACTGCAGTCTATTGTTCTCCTGGTACACAGACACCTAGATTACATCATCCATAAAGTGGGGATGTCTAATATGCTTTCAGGCATTTCAGAAGTCTTAAGGAAAATGGCCTTATAATTAGTTCCCATGGAAACACATTGCTGGGCTATTAACTCTCTTTTGTCAAGTTCAAGGCTCTGGCCAAGTATTGCCTCAGGGCAGCCCATACTGATAACTCTACCCACAGAAACAGTATTTTAAAACAGGCAGGCAGAGCAGGTAAGAGGCAAGTACGGTAGCTATTTATGTTGTTAGCTGTTATGAACATAATAAGCAGAAGGTGGATGCACACATACGAAATAAAGCCAGCCAGGCGCTACTAGTCCCCAAGCAAGTTCAGCCTCCAAAATCAGGATCAGTACATCTAGCAAACTAAGGGACGTGGGTGGCACTGTGGGTTAAACCACAGAGCCTAGAGCTTGCCGATTGGAAGGTCGGTGGTTCGACTCCCCACAATGGGGTGAGCTCCTGTTGCTCGGTCCCTGCTCCTGCCAACCTAGCAGTTCAAAAGCACGTCAAAGTGCAAGTAGATAAATAGGTACTGCTCTGGCGGGAAGGTAAACGGCGTTTCCATGCGCTACTCTGGTTTGCCAGAAGCGGCTTAGTCATGCTGGCCACATGACCCGGAAGCTGTACGCCGGCTCCCTCGGCCACTAAAGCGAGATGAGCACCGCAACCCCAGAGTCGGCCACGACTGGATCTAACGGTCAGGAGTCCCTTTACCTTTACCTTTTACCTCTAGCAAAGCAACTCCAAAAATTTTTGATTATAGTGTTCTCTTGAAAGACAAATTATTTTGATTTCTATCTTGGTTGTGGTCAGTGCTTCTCTGCAAGAAGGACATTGCAATAAATCTGTTCTGAGAGGTGCAGTATTTACACCTTTACTAAAGAAGCCTACTCTCAACTTGGTGATTTTGGAAATTACGGACCAGTTTCAAATCCAACAGTTTTGGCTAAAATGGCCGAGTGAGCAATGAATCAGTCTCTTTATGACTTAGGGTTGACTTAGGGCTCCTCTGCTTGATCCACCACTTTCCCCAGGGGTGAACACACGTTTTACCTCTGGACCAGATCAAAGTCAAGTGGGTTTTCTGTGGAATGATGCTTATTCTGATTTAGAGCTGAATAACAGGTTGGAAAGGCAAAATCTCCTGGACCTGTGCTTTTCCTTCTCCAGGTGACCTATTGTGGTTTGACATGTACCTTCTTTCAGCTGATATTATCCTTTAATATAGGGGTAGCCAGGATGGTACCCTCCAGATGCTACTGAATTACAACACTTCTAATCCCTGTCTATTGGCCATGCTGGTGGGGTTGGGAGTCCAGCAACATCTGAAGGGCACCATAATGGCTGCCCCTGCCTACACCAATGTCCTGCCTTTCTTTCATCACGGAACTTGAGGTTAGCATTCATGGGATTCTCAGGCAAACTCTCATCAAAGCGCGGACCAAATCCAGACCTGCTCAGCTTCAGCAACATGACTGCTTTTATCATGTGCCCTGATATTCTGCCTGCATCCCTTTCTGGAAAACAACAATCCTGCCTGGCTTGCATATCCCAGTGTCTTCTCAACCTGATTACTATAATAAATTTCCCCTTGGGCTGCCCTTGAAGACAGTTAAAAAACTTTACTGTTATGAACTTTACCAGTTCGTAACATAGAGCAAAGCTTTCATCCAGTGCTAACCAAGGGACTAAGATCTAATAATAAAAAATAAAGAAATATTATTCCTGCTAAAGGTGACCTTGCAGGGCTTAATATAATTTTAAATATGTTTGATGTCTTTAGAAGGCTGCCTTCATGAAAACTATTCCATATAAAAAGGCCACATTTTGTTTTCTGCATATTCACCAGTTCTGTTCCCACAATAGTCCAAGTTGGGGAATTCTCCAGAGGCAGCCAGTATGGTATGAGGGACTGCAGTCTGCAGTGAAATATTTCAAAAGCCCTGAAGGATCTATGTGTGTGCATGCAAGGATCTCTAGATTCCAACCCTTATTATTACTGTATTGTGAACCAGAATAATTGCTATAATTAAACAGGTATTACAAGCTCAGCAAGCTGTTTGTGCTCAGGCCTTGTTTGTTTTGTAGGTTTCTTTTTGTAAAGTCAGGAAACATCCTTTTAAAAGGACCCAGCCACAAGGTTCAAGAAGTTTCCCAGTATTAAAGGCTTTTGATAGTTTATGATGTTAGTTTTTGATCCATACTTGCATTCAGATGTTGATTTGGGAAATGCATCCATGTTGGGTCTCTCGCGGTGACTGTTATAAACAGGCGACGACTCACGTTGGAGGCACTAAACATGATTTAAGTGATTCAGTCTGGGAATCTAGCCAAACAGCAACTCCTTCTGTTTGCAGCAGAGCTTTCTCCCCTCCTTCTTGTGGCTTAAAAAAACAAAACAAGACACACAAAAACTTCACATGCAAAATTCTTAGAGACTGTCCTGTGAGAGTTTTCCCCTCACGCTTCTCAAAACAAGCTGCAACTCCAGATGGACAGCTGACCACTGCTTCTTTTGATGTGGCTTTTATCTCCTAGGCCACGGCAGACTTCTCTCTCTCTCTCTTTCTCCCTCCCTCCTTCCCTCCCTCCTTGCCTGGGGCAGTGTTCCATCAGGGTCTCTAAGGAGCTTTGTCTTTCATACAAGTTTTAAAGGAATTGTAAGGCTGGTACAATGGCTCCACAACTTGACCTTTCACCCTTCCCAATTATGAGGGGCCATAAAGTGGAGGCCGCTAGTAACCGGGCTGGTGTCTAGGGCAGATCATGGCTCTGGACACAGATCGAGTTTCTTGGGATTAATTTGGCCAAAAATAAATGAGAGGGGAAGGGGAGAGAATGGTCCAAAACAAATGTTTTCCCCCCATTGCCTTTGTTGTGGTTGGTTTCATCATGATTAGCTAAAATAAATGGTGCCAGCATAGCAAAGCCACTAACAGATAGGAAAGCAACAAATTCTCCCTTTGGTATTCACAAGAAAGAATCAGTGTTAATATGGTGCCCTGTCTAGATTGCTGAAATGATTGATGGGGGAGTGAAACCACCAATTTGACTCCAGCCAAAAGGACCCATGAAATTTGACATAATCTCTAATAAAAGTAGAAGGCTCCTGAATTACGTAATTGAGATCCAGTTTAATGTACATATTCTTTTATATTATGCAATATTGCCTTGTTGACAATTTTATTTCTGTCTTACTGTTTTTATTCTGTTAATTTATTCCTGGGTCCGGATTCAACTGACAAGCCCTGCTAATAGAAGCCCCTGCAAGGACTTCTGCTAGCACTACAGGGCTTCCCCCCTTGCCCCCCCATGGGGCTAGGGAAAACCCCAGAACAGGGGTCAGCAAACTTTTCCAGCAGCTGGCCGGTCCACTGTCCCTCAGACCCCCTATATTTTGCAGGGGGGGGGGGAGAATGAATTCCTATTCCCCACAAATAACCCAGAGATGCATTTTAAATAAAAGGACACATTCTACTCATGTAGAAACATGCTGATTCCTGGACCGTCCACCGGCCAGATTTAGAAGGCGATTGGGCTGGATCCGGCCCCTGGGCCTTAGTTTGCCTACCCATGCTATAGAACTATGTTGAATTCTGCCCCAATGCTGTAAGTTGCTATGGAGCAGGGTTGCCATATTTCAAAAAGTGAAAAGAACTTTTGGCAAAGTTGAGCTTTCAGCTATTGTCACCTGGACATCGTTTCAGATGGCCAAATCCCAGCCATGTCCGGGAAATTTTGGATGTGTGGCAACCCTACCAGAGAGAAAACCCATAAATATATGAATTGTTTGCACTTCTGTCTCAGCAACGTCTATGCTGCCTTGGTCACATACACAGAATGGAAGATCCCCAAGGATGTGATTTACAGGGAGCTGGCTTCAAACTAGGCCAGTTGGCAGGCCAACTCTGCGCTACAAAGATGTCTGTAAACGTGAAATGAAGGCTGGCAACATTAACCCCGCCATGTGGGAATCCCTTGTGTATTCTTAGCAGTGATCAGAGGAGAAATGACCGCTGCAAGGAACACAGAGGGAAGAAGTGCACCTATAGTACCAAAACAAGGTGCCTTCATCTTCCCGGGCTACACTAAACACGACTCTCCTGTATTGGTCTCTACAGCCACAGCAGGCACTGTAACTCTCCAACAGCTTGACTGCCCCTCGAAGGCTCACTCTTTCATTGTCTCCCAAGATGGATGCCAACAAGATGCCTCTGTTAATAACAAATATTTATACCTAAACTCAGTTCTTTGATTCAGATTGGTGAAAACATGGAAGGTTAGTCATGCCATAATCCCCAAAATGTGTTTTATTCAAGAACAATCTGATGGCATATGAGTCTACCACCCTGCTGAAGTTCTGGGTGTGTTCAGTGCTTGCATGGGAACCACCTACACACTGCCTTGGGTTCCATGGTTAAAGAAATTGGGATATCCCCCCCCTCAAAAAACAAAACAAAACTGAACACCACACCAATTAATTCACTGTGTCCCCTTAAGAAGCACCTATACTTGATTATACTATACTTGGTACTATACTTTGTACACTTTGTACTTGGTATACTTGGTTATACTATGCTAGATGCCCACAAAGGCTCTGAACTCCCACTGAGTCAAACAAGGAGCTCAGCATAACCCACCAGCACAAGCAGCATCTCCATTACACAGATGTATGCAAATAGAAGCCCTGTACACTCCAGTTATGAGTCATTTCAAGCCCAAATAAATGAGGGGCTATGATATGCCAGCAATATGCTATCTCTTTTTGTTTGCAGAATTATTGCATTCAGGCCCTGTGATTTAACTACACATTACTCTCAGTTAGCGGCACTCACGTGCTATATCTTCTGATTAATTCCTTAAAAGCATTTATAAAAGAAATCAGAGATTAACAGCACAATCTTTTTCATGTTTACACAGAGGTAAGCTCTACTGTATTCAATGAGAGTAACTCCAGGTAAATGTGTACAGATTGCAGCCTGATGACACGCTCCTCTGCCATTAGAAATAAGTCCTGGAGCTTACTCCTTTGTAAAAGTGTCTAGGATTTCAGCCTAAAGCAAGCAAAGGGCCTATTAACCCTAAAATATCTGTGCAAACAACCCTGAGATACACTCAAAGGCCGAGCTGCAGTGTACAATGATTACAAGTTATAACTGACACCCAGGGTGTGCACAGAAATGTCCAGCAGCTTTCAAGGGCCAAACACATTTGCTGTTGCTGTACAGGGACATAGGCATTTGGTTCTGAAGACAATATAGTTAGTGTAAAGGGATAATGGATGGTAGACCTCAAGGTCAAAGGGTCAGCCCAACAGCTGAGTTCTGAACAAAGACAAATGACTAAGAAGGTGAATCATCTTAGCAAAATATTGTGGGGCCGCCTTTTGGGCCGAGAGGCTCTGCAATGGGGCTGAAGGGGAAAACACAATCGGCTTTTTAGATGGGAATGCTGTAAATGTGGACAATATTTTGATAAGAGCTGAGAAGTGCACTTTATTGAAACTGCTTAACCCACAAAACCTCTTCTCTCTGATGACAGTGGTTTTGTTACCACAGCAATAGGCCCCTAGGCGGTCTTCGCGCTGCAGTGTCATGCCGCAAACTCTCCATTTACAGTTTTACTGCCTCCATCTCTGCTGCAGAATCACAGATGCAGCTGGCAGGAGAAACCACACACCACAGATCTGCAGGTGCGCCCAGGCCTTGTGGGGAAGAATATTAACTATTTCCTGTTAAACGGAACACAGACACGACACTCCAGTATAAGAGCAGAACAATCACAACAAGGTTGAGGGGCTGCACTGCAATGCACTATTGTAGTTTGAACGTACGGGAGACTGTTGTCTATAGCAGGGATGGCCAACTTCTGTATTCTCAAAGGCCCTTTATCAAAAGCCTCCAGACAGACAGAGAGCCTAGACAATGCACAAGCTGACCCCCTCACAAGTAATAATCTTATAGATAGCTAGCAGTAGGAGCTTCACATCTATGGAGCACACAGGTTCATCACACAAAAATGGCACAGAGAGATTGGGTCTAGTAGGGCGAAAGGCAGGTAGACCGTCAGTATGTGGAGCCAGAGCCAATGACAGGCAGAACCACCCCTGATAGGTTGTAAGTAAGAAGGCAAGCAGGTGGGGCCTGGCTTAGAATGAACTGGGTTGGTGGGGCAGTGCCCCATTTGTCCTAAGGATCAGTCTGCACTGGATTTTGGGTGAACTATTTTCTGCATGCCTTTTCTCTCCTCACTGATGAATGAAACTATGGACAATGATGGGGTCTCAAATTTCGGTGGCATCCTGTGCGATGCCAAAATTATGTGCCCCCTTGCCTCTTGCCTTCCATTCTGCATCATGCTTGTGGTTTCCCCTGCAACTGCCCTCCCCTAAATCTGCCTCTGCTGTGGACAGGAGAGGCTAGTTGAGAAAGGAAGGAAGGAAGGAAGGAAGGAAGGAAGGAAGGAAGGAAGGAAGGAAGGAATGCCAATGAGTTACGGAGTAGTGGGTAGTTCTATCTCTGTATCTCTTCCTTCATTGTCCTTTGCTCCATTTCTTTCTATCCACCAAGAGAACATTACAAAAAGTGATGGAGGAAGAGAACCCTAGCTACTAAAATCAGAAAGAGAACCATCTCAATGTCTGGATAGACCATTTGCTGCTTCTTACTGAGAGGCTTTCTCAGAAGTTTGACAGCTGTATACTAACCTCATTGATCTTTAGAGGTGTTTATATATTGTATTGCAATATCTTGCTGGAATTAGAAGCTTGTTTAAGGGAGTGTATGAGAGGCAGAAATATAGCAGGTGAAGCTTTTCTTGGTAACTAGGCAAAACGGTGCTAAAAGTTTCACCTGCTAAATGCTCTGCCTGTTAGGCAACTCTAATGGCAGAGGAGCACACCAGGGGAAAAAGTTTGCAATCCCGACATTTGACAAACTCTGAAGTCATTACTTGCAACCACAAAATGATGTGTGGGTAAATAATAGATGAAAGCATTTTCAATGAAAATTGGTTGTGTTTAGACTTTGCTGACAAACTATTCTGTTAACTGAAACTATCCAGGATTCTGGTTTTGGCTCACAGGCTTGGCAAGTTGTGTGGAGGATACATACAAGCCGACGAAAATGTATGCCTTCTTGGGTATTATTCCCAGAGCCATTCCATGACTATGCTAGGACTGGCTTTAAGTCTTTGCAGGGTGATGAAGATCACAAAAACATCCGACCATATTGGCTGGGAACTCTTAGAAAAGCACAAACAATTAAAACCATGAAACAACATTTAAACAAACACCTCAGATCAAACGTCTTCTTTTTTTAAAAAAACAAACCCCAAACAGCAGAAGCAGAAGAGGTGTAAGAACATCACAGGAGGAGTATAAAATCAGTTCAGATGCCATTTTAAAATATCTTTGCCTGATATCAAAATAAATGAGCCTCCCTTTCCAAAAGGGTTGTCTGGGCAGGTCCTTACCAACTGGTTGCTCCCCCCCCCCAAAAAAAAATATTTAGTTATGCAATATTCACATCAGTTTCATTTGCATCATCATGAGACATGATACCATTGCCATGCACAATGTCTTGGTTGACTCAGTCTAAAGCAGGTCTAATGGGTTCAATCTAGGCACATTTTGAACTAGATTAGACAATGGACACTCAGGGTGACTGATCTAGAAAATATTTGTCCAGGAATTGGGGGCAGACATCCCAATACAAATGTTCAAGCCCCCCCCCCCCCCGATTTTCCGAGAATGCTGCCAGAACTCCTTTGTCTTTTCCAGCTTCTGATCTCGCATCCTGAAGTAACTTTCTTGATGTCCCCATATTTTTGAGGGCTTCAGCTGCTGACACCAGCATCATATCCCCCAAGTGTCCCTATTTTCCAGGGACAGCCCCAGATTTACAGAAGCTGTCCCGATTTCTGATTTGATCCCGGCTTTTCCTTAGAATGTCCCTATTTTCATTGGAGAAATGTTGGAGGGTATGGTAGGACAGCCCTATTTTAATCAGAGAAATGTCGGCGGGTATGGAGTTATGCGGACCCTGAGCCAAGGAGATACGTAACTATGCAACCTTTAGAAGACATCTGAAGGCAGCCGTCTATAGAGAAGTGTTTTTTAATGTTTAATCTTTTATTATGCTTTTATGTATGTTGGAAGCCGCCCAGAATGGCTGGGGTAGCCCAGTCAGATAGGTGGGATATTATTATTATTATTATTATTATTATTATTATTATTATTATTATTATTATTTAATATTTATTATTATTATTGAGTAGGACGTCCTGATTTTCATCAGTGTTGGAGGGTATGCCCCTGAATATCAGGTGCTGGGGAGAAACACCAACTTTGGCATGCCAGCCCTACCATTAGACAAGGTGAAGTGGCTGCCTCAGGCATTTGATTTCGAGTGTCAGGAAATGGCAACAAATTGTTAGTGACTTAATTTGTCATTGTTTTTACTGACAGGAAAAGGGAAATAGAATTTGACCAATCTTGGGTACTACGCACCTCACTTTGGGAAGGGTGGAATGTGCTGCTCTGCCTCAGGCAGCAAATTGTCTTGGTCTGGCCCTGAGGTGAGGCCTTAAGAGTTTCCAGAGGCACCTGGCCAGCTGCCATGGGAGACAGAGCGCAGGACTTAATGGTCTCTTGCCCTGATCTAGCCAGGGAATACTTCTGTCAGAGAATAACCCAACATAGCGTCAGCAGGAATTTGTTTTGTTCTTTTAGTTTCTTCTTTGTTATTTGTTCATCTTGAAAACAATGAAAGAAGATTGTTTATATCAAATAAATCCATTTATTAAAAAAAAGAAAGCCAGCCCAAGTTGCACCTTGGACTCTCAGCTGTGTGCTCTCCTGTTCTGTCTGCTCTTTCACCTTTTTGTAACACTAAACTCCTGAAAACTTTACTGCGCTCGCTCCTTAAGAGGGGCTGCACTCTTTGCCCAGCTGTTGACTTGCCTGAAGGTGAGACCTCTACTTAAATTCATGGCTCCAGCTGTCAAAAGCAAAGAAAAGCAGCTTTTCCTTGGCGGCTCTCTGCTTTGGGTAGAGCTTGACATCTTCCTCAGTCAGCAGAATTTAATCAGCAATGAGTACCCACAGCTTCTCAGCTCCACCACAGCTCATTTGGGAGGGAGGTGGAGGTAGGGGACAAACCTTCACTAATAGAAAAGTGGGAGGGGGGGAGATGAAGCCATGACATGCCTGAAGGCACGTGCTCACCCAGTGCCTGTAGGAAATCTAAAGCCTAGTGCTGCTGTCTAGAGGCAAGTCCCATTATGCCTTTTGATTTAGTAATTGCTGCTTCCATTAACCACAAAACTGAACTCCCACCAGATTAGGGAAGACCTGCCTCCCTTGCAAAGAGTTTGCTGTGGTTCCATGACCTGCTTCAAGTCGCTCGTGAAATACTGCTTTAATTTGCAGATCGTGGTGATAACGATGAAGCAATTTTAAGAGAATCTCCCTGGAGCCACCAAAGAATCTCACTGGGTTCTAATCAGAGCTGGAAAAGCTCATGAAGACTTCTATTGTTTGTTTTTTTCTTATTCTGATCAACTGGGTTCAGAAAATCCCTCCCCTCCTTGCATAGTTGACCTTGTTTTTTCACCCCTCTTCCGCCCAAGCATTGTTGGCACCCTCTGTCTTGGAAGACAATGGAGTTGTACACCTTGGGGGGGTGAAGTCAAACCTTTGGAGAGTTACAGAGTCTGCAGTGGCTGTAGAGACCGATAGGGGAGAGACATGTTTTGTTGCAGCTGGGGCAGATGAAGGCATCCGGTTGTGCTGATGCAGGTGTACCATGGCGTGTCTTCTCACTGTGGTTCTCCCAGGGGTCATTCCTTCTCTGGTCACGGCTGTGGATACACAACTGGACTAACTCCAGGCACTGCAGTTGTCTGTAAGAGATTCCCACACGGTGGGTTTGATGTTGCTAGCCTTCATGTCTCATTTGCAGACATCAATATAACACAGAGTTGGTCTGCTAAGAGACCTGGTGCCTGAAGCCAGCTCCTCACAGAGCACATCCTTGGGGATCTAGTCAAGCATAGTGCCATAACTATGGGTGATATTCAACTAAGCCCTACTCAGAGTAGACCCATTGAGATTAATGGATTTAATCATGTCCACTAACTTCAGTGGGTCTGCTCTGAATCAGAGTAGCCCTGAATACTGCCCTATGGGCAGGGTTCACCTAGCGAACCCCATCAGTGGAAACCCTGTGCAAGGACTTCGACTTGCTCAGCGCCTCTTTCCACCCTCTCTTCCCCCTGCAGACCCACCACACCCACAAAATTGGCTCTGGGAAGGTTGGGAGAACCCCCAGAGGAGCCTGTGGGGGGAAGGAGACGGGGGTTGTTCCGTCTGGCAAGCTGAAATGCATGCACAGATGGAACATTTTCCATAGCACAACACTAAGTTGCACCCCAGGTATACTATCATTAGTCAGCACTGAAGATACTACAGGACGTGCAGTTTTGTTGAAAATATGCATACGTTGACCATGATCAAGGAAGGCTCAAGATATACTTACTGGCATCCAGTGATTGCAGAAACTGTGATAGTGTGGTTGCCACTGGTTACAATCTATACACATGTTATAAACGATGTGTAGCTTTGTTCTTGTAGCTTGGTTTCAGTAAATTTCCACAGGCCCAGAAGTACTGGAAGCACAAAAGTTAAACTGATCTTATCAAGCGCTGCCTAACCCACATCCTCCCCATAGATTTGGTGCCAGCTCCGCAACTGCTTTTGCTAAATAAATGTACAAATAGTAGGACCGTGGGGAAATTCTACAAGGTCGTAGCTCATGAGCTCATTCTTCAGTTCAAGACTTTAAAGAGGATATTGTACAAAGGAACTAATTTTCAGTGGGATGGTGTCTGTGGGTTTTCTCACAGGACAGCCAATTGGGAGAACACCTGACTGGATTCTCAGCCAAACCCAATCTCTGCTTAATCTGATTTCCCCCCTCCTAAATCGTTTTACCGTTGTTTTAAGTTGTTGGTATAATTATTTTCTTCATGTCTTTATTGGAACCTTGGAAAACACATCTTGTCTCTGAAATGGCCTTATTCCTATTCTTGTTCAGTTATGCTCACATGTTAATGTCTTTTGTTTTGTTGTACAGTCTGGGTTTTATAACCCCTAGTAAACTGGGTGTTTAAACAAGGCTCCTGGATTGTTCATTTCTCCAGGAGGCCACATGGAACAAAACCTTGGGAGGGGAAGGGAATATCTTTCGATGGGAAACACTCTTCGGAATTGCATGTAATAGCTCTGGGAAGAAGTGTTGTGTTATAAACCTATCATGAAATAACAAAATAGAGCAGAGATGGAGAACCTCAGGCCCCTGGTGCCAGAGGCTGTCCTCCAAGTCTTCCTATCTGGCCCTCAGGACTCTCCTCGGGCCTTGCATCCTCCCAAGCCACACCTCTCACTGGCCCTGCTCTGCATCCTCCTTGAGTGTTTTTGCCTGGCTGGAATGTATCTTAGACCTCTAGCAATGCTTGTTTGCCTGGTCGGAAGACGGAGAGGGAGGTGTAAGTGTATGTAGAAACTAGGTAAGCACACAAGAGTAAATATACATTCAATGCCCTGCTCACTTTGGCCCTGCCCACTAAATGCATTGAAGCCAATGTGGCCTTTGTGATGAAAAACGTTCCTCAGCTGCGAGGTAGAGGGCCAGTTTCCCACTACAGCACCCTCCTTCCTCCCTTAAAGGAGAGGATAATGGAAATTGGTATTTGAGTTACATGACCTCCCAGATCCCTTGATTCTGTGACTAGCTTGAAACACTTCTGCTGTGCCAGAACTCAACATTTTGCCTGTTGTTGAGTTAGGCTGTGGAGGGCTTGAGTAGCCAAGGGTGAGAACCATATGTTTTGAAGCAAAAATGAGTCCAACCCCAGGTTGTCTTGCAAAGCTAATGAGGGGGGAGGAAGTGCACTTTCAGGAAGAATCAGCAGGCAGGAGATATTCCTGGTCTTGGCCCTCCCTGCCCCCCTGCCCCCCGCCCCAGTCTGCCAATTATCTCCTGCAAATGCCACCAAGCCACTTTTAGCAAACCAGTCATCCTAGCTAGGGGGAAAGTGGCTTTGGGGAAGGGGGAGAATAAATCGGCAGGGCGAATCAGTGGGCACGGAATTGTTTAAATACCACCTTCTGCCCCCCTTCATTTCTCCCTAAAAATCTTGCCCCCATGTTACCTGAGGAAACATGGATTTTGGAACATGCACCTGCCAAGGTAGCGTGTAGGTCCACCTGCAAGTTCAAGCTGCCTGTGAATCCTCTGTACAAACTTTACCAAACCCATAAACTCACTAGTTTGCCTTAGATAAGTCACTACTCCTTCAGCCTGAGCCCCCAGAGAGAAAATGACACTAGCCGACTTTACAGGGTTGTTGTATGGACTAAATGCTAGGTATTATTATTTCAAAACACAAATCAAGAGATTTGTACTTCTGGAGCTATTTTAACAGCATTCTTGAGCTATTTTAGTACGTTGGGCTGGGTGAGCAGGTCTGCAGGCAGCTTGGCATCCGTTAATCAAAATTGGTAAGAAACTCAAACACACACACACACAGTTAACAACCTGAGATACACTGGCACATCCATCACTGCGGTTATCTCCCAGAAATGCAAACTGCCCTGAAGTTCTGCACCGCCAGGCAGTCCAGAATGGTTTGCCTGTGGCATGCACACATAAACCTCTGCAGATGGACATGCACCCCTCTTAAACTTCACAGGCCATCAATTAAGTTCAGTGGGATACACAGTAATGAGCTATGTTCTATTAGTCCCTCTCTGTCCTGTCTACTCCTCCTCCTCCGAGCAGCGATGTTCTGCCAGCACACTTGTCTTGGCAGGAGTAAATCACCATAAAGCAAAACTAAATCCAGCTCCAGCTTGTTCCGTGATTCACACAATCTCTGACAGTGCTCCTCGCCCCCACCCGTGAGAGACAAGTGCAGATTGCGAGATACAAAGAACAGACACAAGCAGCAAGGATTCTGCGCAGCCCTCCAAACGGCACTTCGTAAAAGGATTTATACACTGAGCTCGCCTCCCATAAATCAGGGCTTGCACCTCAAGCATAGCTGTAAATGTGTGTACCACATTGACTGAAGCGCCAAAGACTCTTCAGTTCGGCGCTGAGAGATGACTGGTCATGCACCATCAGTTCACGAGGCAGTTTTCCTTCCGGAGGCATCTCTTTGCACCTCTTGTTAACTAGTTATATAAGTAAGGTAAAGGTAAAAGGGATGCAGGTGGCGCTGTGGTCTAAACCACTGAGCCTCTTGGCCTTGCCAATCAGAAGGTCGGCAGTTTGAATCTGTGTGACGGGGTGAGCTCCCGTTGCTCTGTCCCAGCTTCTGCCAACCTAGCAGTTAAAAGCATACCAGTGCAAGTGGACAAATAGGTACTGTTGTGGTAGGAAGGTAAACGGTGTTTCTGTGCATTCTGGCTTCTGTCACGGTGTTCTGTTGCACCAGATGTGGTTTAGTCATGTTGGCCACATGACCTGGAAAGCTGTCTGTGGACAAATGCCAACTCCCTCAACCTGAAAAGCGAGATGAGCATTGCACCCCCATAGTCACTTTTGACTGGACTTAGCTGTCCAGAGGTTCTTTCCCTTTACGTATAAGTAGGTCACGACTAAGGCACTGATCACATGAGAAAGGGGAGCTCAGTGGCAAAGCAGACTCTTTCCATGCAAAAGGTCACAGGGTCAACTCTCAAAAATCTCCGGGTAGGACTGTGTAGGCCCCCATCTAAAACTGCAAAGAGCCACTGCCAGTCCTGAGCTAGATTAGTACACTTCCATCTTGGGTCCCCAGATGTTGTTGGACTACAACACCCATCATTCCCAGCCCGCTTAGAAAACGTTCAGAGATTACAGGAGTTGTAGTCCAACACCATCTGGGGACCCAAGGCTGAAGAATGCCCCGTCACCTGTGTGCTCCTAGCTCCCACTTCATATATGAATAGGACAGGTATGGACACTGGGCAAGGGGGTGGGATACACGTGGAAGAGCCATAGCTCAGTTACAGAGAAAGTTCATTTCTCAGTGGTAGAGCATCTGCTTTGCACGCAGAAGATCTCAGGTTCACTCTCCAGGTAGGGATGGGAGATCCACTGCCAGTCAAACTTGGCCCGCCACAGGTCCCAATTTGGTCTACGGGGCCAAACCCCACCCGCTCATTTCTGATGTCAGGTGTGGGGCAGGTAGAAAAGCAGCTGGATCAGCTGCAGACCTGTGGGGAACTTGTGTGATCACACAGCCAATCCCTGTAGAAAGCAGCTTTGCCAGCCCAACGCTTGGCACTTTGTTGGGCATAGGGCCCGCAAAGCCCATTGTGCTGCAGTTCCCAGGCACCCAGCATCCAATACGCTGTTGGACACTTGGCAACTGCTGTGCAGGGGACTTTGATGGGACAACCCAACTGCCAAAGGTCCCATCCACCTGACAAACTTGTAATGGAGTAGTGGGGACAGATTATTATTATTATTATCCGTCCCCTTTGGCCAAAATGGCTCCCCACCCCGGGTTGACGTCCCAGTGGTCTGACTCAGTATAAGGCAGCTTCTTATGTTGCTATAAGGCTGCCCCTCACTGTATATTTGATATATGGCAATTGACAGTGTGGACTGCCTGTACCCAAAAGCATTGCTTGTGAGGAAATGCAAACATTCTGTGTGTTCCACAGATGGCAATGCTTCTCAATGGAGTCTGTGCCACAAAAAGAACTTTTGAGTTACCTCACCGACAGTCCTTTCAGTGTGGGCATTATACCCATCATTGCCTTTTGGCAAGATGGCATGGTTGAATACATTGTGCTGTGCAAGCAACTGCCCCTGAGGCATCATAGAGTTGGAAGGGATTTCACAGGTCCTCTAGCCCAGCCTCATTTCAGTGCAGGAGATCCACGGCATCCCCAATATGTAGGTCTCCAGTCTTTGCTTAGAACCCTGTTACAAAGGAGAGCCTGTTGTAACATATGGGATCTGCTACACTTGTGGCCAAAATGGTGGAAACCTTTTGGAGAAAGTGTATTTCTGAGGTTTGAGGGCTCATAACACCTGATTGGCTCTCTAAACACTCATGCTCATTGGCTACATTCAAATGAAGGAAAGCTACTGTATATCAGCCTAAGCAAGTTGTGCTTCCTTTTTCTGGTTATTTGGCTATAACTTTTGATAGAATATAGATAATTGAACAAACTTTGTTGCATCACATTCTTCATTAATTTATCTTTCCATTGATATATAATTTTATGGTATTACTCCAAAAAAGTAGGGTTATGAGTCATCAAACCTCAGAAATACACTTTTTCCAAAAGGTTTCCACAATTTTGGCCACTAGTGTAGTTGTAAAGTAAGTGCAGTTACAGTAAGTGTCACTAGTTGGCGCTAGTGATAACAGAGCTATCCAGCTCTTTGGGGACTATAGTTACCATCATCCCTGACAACTGGCTCTGCTAGCTAGGGATGATGGGATTTGTAGTCAAAAAAAAGACCCAAGTTTGGGAAATTATGGTATAAGACATACCAAATGTGTTATTCAGCAACCTCAGAGTGTGTGTTTGTTCCTTCTTACATAGCACCAATGATAGAACATTACACACCCCAATGGTGAGGAAAGCTTTGAAGCACGCTAGGCCAATAGGCCCTCTTTTTTCTGCACCTTTGGGATTCCACCTTTCCTTTATCCTAGCATTCCCTTCCTTCCAATCTTCTGTCCCATTCAAATATGGAAGTTGTCACCTGATGTTGGCATTATAAACATGCATGTGTGAACCACCCCACATGTGTGAAAACAGGGAGACGTGAAGAGACGAATCATCTAGACAACATGAAATCACAGAACCAACTCTCACCCGTGGCAAACCTATAACCAATTTTGAAGTGGTATAAACCTCTGAAAAGAACTAGAAGAGATGCTTTAGGCATGAAGTTTCATTTTATTTATTTATTTTTAAAAAATATCCTGCCTTTTCTCAAAAATACCTCAAGATAGATAATAACCATATATTTAAAAAATACCCTGCCTTTTCTCAAAAATACTTCAAGATAGATAATAACCATACATTAAAAACTTTACCATAAGAAATAAAAAGCAGAAGTTAAAACAATAATCAAAACATATCCAGCAAAAAAGTTTCAAATGCTTCCAGTAAATTTGAAACACTTAATCAAAAGCTTTATTGAAAAGGTGAGTGGGCTTGACTAGCAGAGGAGATGTGCTCTTGAACGTAGGGCTGCCAACTTTTGTTCTGGCAGGGCTTCTTTGCTTTCAGCAGCTGAACAACAAGCAGAAATTTAGCAAGTGACACTTTCACAGCATCAGCAAGCTTCTCCTGGCAGGAAGAGCATTGCCTGCAAATATGTTTGCTTGGCACAGAGCTGTTAAAGTAACAGGAGCCCTACTAAAGGCGGGAGTGGGAGAAAGGGCTGCCTTGCATGTGGCCCTCACGGCCTTTTTGAGGCAGCCCTCTGCAACATTTGACAGCCCCAGCCCCCATGCTGCCTTCCCAAAGCTGGGTAAGTGAGCCACTGGGCTTTGGGAAGGAGGTGGGAGGGCTAAGAGGGGCATCAAATGTTGACTTGGCTCCTCTTGCCACCTTGCATGACAAGGCCATGTGTTGCCCATGGGTTCTGTGTCAAAATACACTTGGTATGAAAAGCTGGACCACCCTGCTGTAGATCATATCCCAGCTTCATTACTAGGGTGGAGTGGGGCGGCACACCATTATTGCTCTGCATGTTGGGCTGGCATAGCTTTGACTCCAAAGGAAATTGTTATAGCTAATAATGGCAGATCTATACACTCTGACTGCTTGGCTAAAAGACTGATTTAGCTCCATACAAATGAAGGGCAGACACGCCACAGATACACGCACACCAACACACTTTTAAGCATCTATTTAAAGAGGTTTAGGACTGGGTAAACAAGTTTTAAGAGATGTATATAAACATTTGTGTGATGTCCACTTTGACCCAGCATGCTAGAAGAAGCCAGCACAAGAGTTCCCACTAGCCAGCGGTGCCGAGTTTGTTAAGTTGTGGGTGAACATATCAGACAACACAGCGATTCTTCAAACAGCTCTTGTTTATTCACAGGCCAGAACAGAACTGAACTGAAGGGTTCAGCCAGCCTGCTTATATAGAGCTCCACTAGAATGCAACAGTAACCATTTTCTGTAACTATCCAATCACTGAACGTCATTTTCAATCCCTTATTTACATATGTGGACCTGAACTATCTACCGTATCCCCCTGCTGGCCCAGGGTGAGAACTTCAGTACATAACACCGTTGGGGGCAGGGCATTACACATGCATGACATAACACATGCGACACCTCCTCAAAAAACCAACCAGGTCGACTTGGCCTGCCACCCCCTGCCTACTGTCAGACGCCTAACCTTTGCGAAAGGGACGTGTGGGGCCAGACTGACTCTGAAATCAGGCCCTGGTGGTTGTCAGTTCTGAATTCCTATACGGAGACTTAACAGGAAAGCTCTAGCTTGAAGATAAGTGATAAGCAAGGAGGGAAAATATTATTGTTCTACGTGACTCATATGTGCCCCCCAAATGTACAATCCCCTTGAAGAGACTCCCACTCCTTTTTCAGCACCTTGCGTGCCTCACTTTCCCACAACTGTTTATTTTTACAGAAAACGAATCAGCCAAGGTCTGAGTCTCTTCAGTAATATCAACTGTAGTCTGAACTGTTGTGAAATGCAAGCCTTATTTCCTATTCGGTGATCAGCAGAGAGTTAGGAAACACTGAGGAAGTGTTTCTCCCATTCCCAATCCATTCAGTGGTGCTTAGTTTTTCAGGCGTGTTAATTGCTTTGGGCAAATTTAGGGGCAGGGGGAAATAGCTGGCCATCATTCTGGCTGCCGCATTCAATATACAGTATTTGTTGTTCTGTTGCACACACAAATAAGTGAGGGGATTTATATTCCCAGTTTTCCATCACATCCCATTACAACACTGTGTGCCGAGTTCCATTGTGACATTAAGAGAATACGAATAGAATATATATTTCATTTATGCCGCTGATTCCATCCTGTTCCATAATGAGCACCAGAAGACAGGAAGAAGGCGAGCGGCACCCTTCCCCAACAAGCAGTTATTATTATTGCTGAAGCATAAACTGGAATATATACCATACATTTAAGCATTATTGTGCCACTTTTAACAGTTACGGCTTCTCCCAAAGAATCTTGGGGACCGTAGTTTGTGAAGGCTGCTAGGAGTTGTTATGAGACCCCTCACAGAACTACAATTCCCGGAACCCTTAACAAACTACAGTGCCCAGGATTTGGGGGGGGGGTGAGAGCCATAACTGCTTAAATGGCATAAGCGAGTTTTAAACGTATGGCATGGATGTGACCTCAAATAAAGCAGCAATAAAAGAATACAGTAAAATTGTTGTGCTACAGTTATTTCTCTTTCAGAATTCTAACGTGGGGGCAAAGCTTTTCCTCCCGCCAATGCACTTTGCCTCTTACGTGTCCCCAATATATTTTCTCCTGCCGCTCTTCCTATGCTGTTCCATCACTTGATCAGTTGCACAACTTGGGCTGGACGAGTCATGAAGGGTTGCATGAAAACAGAAATGGAAAAGAAGTGAGAGACAGTCGGAAATGAAAGAAGGAGGAAATCAAATATTAAAAGGGGCGGGGGGAAGGAAAGCAGGAAGCATCCCAAAGCTAGAAAACAGGTTAAGAAACAGGGAGCCCAACATAGGAGTACAACTGCATTATTTGACTTAAAATCTCCCAAAGTCCCAATACTCAGTTATGCCTCCTCTTTCAATAGCAGCAACACAAGGCATGTTTCCTGCAATGGCAGAGGACCTCTCTGTGTCAAGTATTCCACAGCAATGCCATAGAAACCCAATAGCGGTCATTTCTTCAAAGCAGCAGCACAAAAAGGTAGGATGCCAAAGTGAAAGGAAGAACTGAAAATATTTTCTTTTTCATCTACAGACATTTGTTGCAAGGAGTCAGCTATACAGCTGCAAATAAAATGTTGTGTGTGTGTTGTAAAGTGCATTATGCAAATGTGACACTAGATGGCGATGGTGAGCTCTGGCAAATTCAATACAAAATTTGCACCATAAGAGGTGGAGAGATTTAGGAGCCAGGAATAGATTATTGAAGTCTAGCAGGGGGAAATGTTCATAGATGATGTTCCTGGGTCACATTCCCACAGCAGCAGCAAAAGCAGGAGGAATTTGGGGAAGGTTTGCTTTCACTGTCCTTTCAACCATAAATGCGATTCCACAGACACAATCCCACAAGCAACAGGTCTTCCCTCGTGGGGTTCCATGAGCTTCCCACCTTCCAGGAAGCAGAAACTTTATCCACAGTGTTTCCAAATCTGTCTGCTTCAGAGGCCAAGGTCAGTCCTGACATCTTTCATCACAGCGAGTTGATTTAAATTTCTGCTAAATATCCCGTCCCTTCAGCTGGCCAATATTTGGAAAGCATGAAATTGTGCACTGTAAATGGAAAACCACTTGACCTTTGTAAGGGGTTGGGGTCTTGTCCCAGGCAGCTTCCAGCCACAGACTGTGCTGCAGGAATCATTTGTCACTTAGGCAGAGGCCAGGCATTAGATCTGCTAATCTCCTTCAGATTTAAGAGGCTCTGCACTGCCAGGACTTCTCTGCCAAAAAGATAACTTTACAATCCTGATAATAAGGCACTCAGCTATACTTAAATGTTGGCTGCCTGAGTTTGTATGAAAATATCTATTCTGACAAGCTTAATAATAGTAATAATAGTAATAATAATAACAATAATAATAATAATGGAAGCTGTTTTTGCTGTCTTTTCAGATAAAGAAAAACAGAGGCCAAATACTTTTACCCAAAGGTGCCTGGGTGCTACTGCCAATATGACAATAGAAGCAGTGGGAAAGAGACCAAGCAGATCTCCCAAAGGATATGGTCCCCACCCCCCTGCAGTAATAAGCAGCTGCATTGTAAAGTAAACATTAAATATATACTTGACTCATTTACGATACTCAAAGGTAGGGGAGTATAAATGGGCCTGGACAAATGCTCCAGTTCTGGCATTGGACAGCAAAGTTTTCTTTTTTAAAAAGTTAATTTCAAGTAGGGACATAGGAAGCTTTCTTAAACTGAGTCAAAAACCATTGGTCCATCTAGCTCAGTTTTGTCTACACTGACAGGCAGCTCTTCTCCAGGCAGGAGTCTTTTCTAAACCTGTCTGGAGTTGCCAGGGATTGACTGCTGGCACCTTCTGTATGCAAAGCAGTTGTTCTACCGCTGAGCTATAGCTTTCCTCCCATGCATTCATATAGCCTGTTCAAGAAGTCAAGTGTTCCAAAATGATGGCGCTCTGTGAGATTGCCTTGCTGACACCTGTAGCTTTCAGGCAAGGCTGGGCTTCCTATTTACTCCACTGTGGGGGCAGCACCAGCATGCCCTCCAAATTTTACACATCACTTGGGAAGACAGGTGAACTAATACCAGTGTACTGGAAGAAGCAAAGATCACCAGTGTTGAAGCAATGATTCTTCAACATCAACTTTGTTGGACTGGCCATGTTGTGCAGATGCCTGATTATTGTCTTCCAAAGCAACTCCTCTACTCTGAACTTAAAAATGGAAAACGTAATGCTGGTGGTCAACAAAAGAGGTTTAAAGACTGTCACAAGGCAAATCTAAAATAATGCAGTATAAACACCAACAATTGCGAAACACTTGCCTGCAAGCACTCCAATTGGAGAACAGCCTTTACCAAAGGTGTCATGGGCTTTGAAGACACTTGAACTCAGGACACAAGGGAGAAATGTGCTAGGAGGAAGGCACACTTGGCAAATCCACACCATCATCAACTCCCGCCCGGAAACCAATGCCCCCACTGTAGAAGGACGTGTGGATCCAGAATTGGCCTCCACAGTCACTTACGGACTCATTGTTAAAACTGTGCTTCTCGAAGACAATCTTACTCGGCTACGAGAGATCGCAGAAGAAGAAGAGGAAGACCCTCCAAATGTCCTGATTTTCCAAGGATAGCCCCAGAATTATGAAAGCCACTCTGGCTTCTGATTTGATCCCAGAATCTCCCTATTTTCCTCTCCAGTGCTGCTGCCGCCGAGCTCAGGGAGGAGGAGGAGCCGGCACTTGTTCTGAGTGTGAGAGCATCCCGTTGCCTCTCAATGGCCGCTGCTGCCAGCCTCCTCCCTTGGGCAGCTCATAGCGGCTGCTGGAGAGCAGCCCATGTGACGCACTGGCTCTGAGGGGCAGGCATTGGGCAGGGCTGCCCTGGGTGGGAAGAAAGGGGGAGCAGAGTACAAGTCTTGGTTTTTTTTCTTTTACAAATGCTTTGTGCGTCCATGTCTAATCTTGCCCCTTTCTAAAATTTATTTGTGTGTGCTTTTCTTTTTGTAAACGTACCAAAGAATACAATACAGCTGTACCTTGGTTCTCAATGGAATCTGTTCCAAAAATGTTTGAAAACCAAGGCGTGGCTTCTGATTGGCTGCAGGAGCTTCCTGCACTCAGTCAGAAGCTGCGTCGGATGTTCGGGTTCCAAAGAAACCATTCGCGCTTCTGGGTTTGCGGCGTTCGGGAGCCAAAACGTTCAAGTCGCAAGGTGTTTGGCAACCAAGGTATGACTTTACAATCCAATCCAATCCAATCCAGATTAAGGGGTTTTCTCAGGGCACTGGAGAGGGTGTGTGCTGTGTCCCGTTGGTGTAGTTGTGCTGGCACTTGCCCTTCCTCTGCTTTGCGAGGGGCAGATGGGGGGTTGAGGAGGACCAGTCTGGCAGGAAATGAGAAATGTCCCTATTTTCATGGGAGAAATGTCTGGGGGTATGCGCCAAGTGTCCAGTGAGGATTTGCATGTGATCTCACTGAAGTGAATGTGGAAGTTTTTGCTGTGCGCATGAGTCAGATCCTCCCTTGTGTGCAAGGAGCTGCTGGGAGGGAGCAGTGATGTCCTGCCTTAGGGCAGGTTCCTTGACTTCCTCAGCCACAGCGGCTCTTCCGGCCAGACCTTGTATTCTACTATAAATATGCTGCGAGCAACAAGAAGTTAAAGGAATGTGCAGGCCCATTAGGCAACATGAAAAGCAGGTTAATAACTGATGAGGCGGGGGGGGGAGAGCATGAAAGTGTTCGGCGCCTTCTTTCCTCCAGATCGTTTCAAAATTACAACCAGCTGTTCCGTACATTTGACACTAATAACAAAACAGTAAGGCATTTCCAACAGGGGAAGTACCCATCAAATATACAGGGAAACAATATCTATGATTCAATTTGTGGCAGCATGGTGAACAGAGATCATTTAAGAGGCACCTTTGAGACCTCAGGCAACACAGGTGAAGTTCACAAGAGCTGGAGAAGAGTGAAGAGGTTAGTAATCATTAAGGAAAAAAAATGTTAGGAGGATCCAAGAAATTGCAAACCACCAAACCTTGATTTCTAGGGTGGGTAAATTAATAGAATAAATAGCAACTAGGGCAACAGACTGCACAAATCCACTTTACTTGTGCAAATCTAAAGTTCTGGCCTGGCTTAAATCCCTTCCACAGAACAGCGGCCATTCAGAGGCAACTGTAATCAAGAACGAAAAGAACAAATGTTTTTGAGAAGACTGAGCCAGATGCATTGGATGAAGTAGCCTGTAGACGACAGATCTGTGGCATACTGAATTTGCAAGCCTTTTAAAGTGCTACAGGACGCTTTCATTGTTTTTGAAATGTAGGTACGATATCAAGGAGGCACCATATGGAGATCTGGATCACAGGGAGCCATGATGAACAGGGCAAATAGGGATAATTGATGGTGCCTCCTGTTGGGCTCAAGCCTAAAATGCCTGCAGACAGCAACCAATCATTGGCAGCCATTGAAATTCAAGATGAAACTCTGGTTCAGGACAGGACCCAAATATGCATTAACTTCCTGTCTTATTGCACAGGAAGTTAAAGTAAGCAAACAGAAGTGAGCAGGTGCAATGTTCATGTTTACATGAACGTATTCATGTTTACAGAGCTTAGAAAGTGTTCTTGGGCATTCCTGGGCAAGCCCATGGAGTTAAAGCCAGCAACCTTGCATGTGAGTCACGCTGCCCTCAGCCTGGCCTTCTCCTTCCCTTCTCATGTCACTTTAACCTGATCCCTAATCAGTTCGGAGAGCACCAGGAACATTTGATTTTCTCTGCACCCTCCCAGCTGAATGTTCTCATTCCATAACGATGCAACACCGTCTCAGTTTCTGATGGGTGTTCCATAAAACACAATAATGCTTTCTGAAAGGGAGCCAAGAGCCAGCAGGACTGTTTGTGATGATGTTGGGGTTCTTTAAGCTGCTGCTTCTTTTTTAAAAAAATGAAATGACATTTACAGCCTTTTGTTCCACTTCTTTAGATTCCAATGACTTAATTGTAGGTTACCTAATTCTGTTAAGTAGAAGTGATTCACTCTCTCTGTGGGTCAGGTGATGAAGAAGAGCCTGCGGACATTTTTGGGTGCCTGTTTTGTAAATATTTGAAGATATATGCTCAGCAGTAGCTGGTAAGGCAGTGGTTCTCAACCTTCCTAATGCCGCGACCCTTTAATACAGTTCCTCATGTTGTGATGACCCCCAACCATAAAATTATTTTTGTTGCTACTTCATAACTGTAATTTTGCTAATGTTATGAATTGTAATGTAAATATCTAATATGCAGGCTGTATTTTCATTGTTACAAATTGAACATAATTAAAGCATAGTGATTAATCACAAAAACTATGTAATTATATATTGTGAAATCTTTATTTCTAATTACAAATAAATGAAATTTTGTCTTGTAGCATGGTGTAGCATGGGTAAGTCTTAATATAACAACAGTAAACTACATTGCTACATTTTGCGAACAGTATGCATAATGATTTTACATTTACCCAGTAATTATAATCCATGAAGTGTCATTTTACCTCCAATACTGCTGCTTTCTACACAGTAGCTGCTCTCTACACATGTGACTAGTCCAGATAAGTACATTATGGCGCCAACCCTGTCACATACACCTGTATTTGTAAGGGGTGTATGTGAGGGGGTTGGCATAATGATGCCATCATGCCGGATACTCGCATGTGGGCGTATCTGCATGTAGGCGGACCCGCCTGGAGACGGATAGAGGAGCGGTGTCTCAGTTCCTAAGACCATCGGAAATATGTGCTTTACGATGGTCTTACACAGAGGTTGGCAACCTAAGGCCCATAGACTGGATACAGCCCATGGCCGGTTCCGTTGATTGTACCAAGAAAAAAGCACACCAAGAACTCAGGTCAATGTGAGTTTCAACAGTGGGAGTGGTCCCTACTTGCAAATCAATAGTCAATAGTAACAAAAACTAATCCATTCAAAAGTGTGTATTCTGACAAGGATTACAAATTCAAATAGAGATAACAAACTCAAACACATAAAGATATGTATAACACAATAATTCATTATAGAATTAGAGATAAGAGTTTATGAGTAGAGATAAGTTTATGTTAGTCCATAGTCAGATTCGACATGGAGGTCTTCTGAAGGTCTTAGTTTCAATCATAGAGCAGAGGTCAGAAGTCAATTATGGATTAGAAACCAGGACAGGGCCGTGTTTCGATGTATTCACCTTCATCAGCTGGAAGTATCAAATATTACATGAAAATACATTTAAATTCTAAATTATCATAAATTATAAAACAGTCATAAATTATAAAACAGTATTATATAACATTTGGTTCCTTACCTAATTTTTAAAGGGTCGTGTAAGTTTAAAGACTTTTGGATATCCTGTTATTTTCTACGTTTCTCAGGGATAACAACAATTAATAATTACATGTGTTGAATCAAATTAAAAACTCTAAGGCAGCAAATAATCATATGATTCCTCACCTACGTGTGGGTGGATCAACGTGTATCTTGAGCTTTTCTGTGTGTTTTCAATTTGGAAGTGAGCCTATCACCTTTTATATGCACTTAAAGGAGTAGATAAGATCCCCTAGATCTTCTTAAAGGCATAGAGTTCTAAAGTTCAGAGGACAGCTGCAGTTTAATTTGAGGTCTTAAAGAAATGATGTATAATCCTGATAGCTATTCAGACCCATGGGGTCATGGTCTTAAGTAAATGGATGTACCGGGCTTCCTGTCTATTGATATGTCTCCGATTGAATGGATCTACTCTAGGTTTCCAGATAATGAAAAATACAAAATCATCTTCCTGCGAGTGCTCCAATTGGAGAACAGCCTTTACCAAAGGAGTCATGGGCTTTGAAGACACTCAAACTCAGGATGAAAGGGAGAAACGAGCTAAGAGGAAGGCACGTTTGGCAAACCCTCACCGTGATCAACTCCCATATATCCTCATTGTGGATCCAGAATTGGCCTCCACAGTTACCTACAGACACATCATTATGACCGTGCTCATGGAAGACAATTGGCTGCGAGTGATCACTAAAGAAGAAGGGTGTGGACCTGATGTTCATCCTCTGGTAGACATGGTATCCAGACAATATCTTTCCACTCACTACTAAAATTCTGTTATTTCCCTTGCTCCCTTCATACTTACAAGCTATTAATTAATTGCTTTGTTGCTGCAGTCAACTTCACATACTCTCCCTGCTGTTAAAGGCACAAGCGCTCTGCCCAGAAAAAGAGCTGGCATTCCTCCTTTAAGACTAGGAGGAGAATGGGTCCCAGACCCCATTTGGAAACCATAACGTACAACAGCTCTTTGCCCAACTTCACACTCACCATGGAAAGAAAATGGACAATGAAGTGATGGTAATAATTAGCACAATGTGGGTGAGGTCTTTAGGTAACTCACAAACCAACAGCATCACTAAGTTAACATAACATTGTCAGAATGGCTGTAGGTAATATTATATTGCAATTCCAGAAGGATTTGTGACACACTGTGTGTCATTGGAAAAGACATTCCATAAAATGTGATCTCAGATAAAAACATCTTTCTACTTTGAATGCTCAAAAATGATGGATGCTTGTCATTTTGCCTCCTGGGCAGAGTTGCATTAAGTACTTTAACATAAGTTAAAGACCAGTTATAAATGCTCTTACACCTCAGGACAGAGAGGATTAACTTTAGTTATTTTATGCGGTCACAGTGCCTCCTACTGCTTTTGACAGCAAAATGTGAGCAGATTTTGATACAAGGGTCAGTCAAAAAGGAGTTGTTTGAGTTCTCATGATGTTTTAGAAAAATTAAAACAGCTTTTGCAAGCCAAGCCCATAGCTGAAAATTTCCTGGACACAGCCGGAATACGACAGCGTCCGGACGAAAATCGCTGAAATTTCCATTATTAATTTTTTTGAATTTTGCCATTCAACAACTTTTGTGTCTGGGTTTTCACTTTTTGAAATCTTAGGCAATTCTAAGATATGCAGTATTTATTTTATTTGTATACCGCCCTATACCCATGGTTCACAACATAACATTACAGTAGGAAAAAACACATATATAATAATAATAAATTAAATAAGACATTCCACCGAATGTGCAGCCATCAGGTGTAGTTCCACCCCCGTCTCCGTCCATTTCCTTCGACAAGGGGAGGGAATGGCTGGAAAACCTTCCAAGAAAGTCCAGCATTTTGAAGGACAGACCTAGAGAACATTATGCTTCTCATACTGAGTTTTTTGAAACCGAAGGAGATGCGCTTGAACGTCAGTCTAATATCCAGAGATGCCTTTGAAGAAGATGCTGCACTTTCTCAGTGCCGGATTTATGTATAAGGTAAACAAGCTATAGCTAAGGGCCCCACTCTCTCGGGGGCCCCAAAAAAAATTAAAGGGGAAAAAAGTGGATGTACATTTCCAAAACATAAGATAAAAAACAAATAAAATAAAACCTACATACAGCAACAGTAGCAAATGGCTTTAGATACCTATTAGGTTCATAAATTACCATATAGCATATCTTCAACACAAAAAACATCGAGAATTTGTTGTTGACAAAGGACAGCTGGACATATAAAGGGCCCCATTACCTTCAGTAGCTTAGGGCTTCATCAAACCTAAATCCGGCCCTCACCCTCCCTTAACGAGCCTATAAATGACAGGTTCGGTGGTCGCTCCGTTTGAAACCCCGGCTTGCTCCTCCGGCGCTAAATCGGACGGCGGAGCAGTACCGCTTGCAGCCGAGAGGGGGCAGCAACGAGCCAGATAGCGGGGCGGGGTTTCCCCTCTAGCCGCACCGAGCGCTGCGTCCTCCGTGGCGGCGAGAAGCACTTCCGTTTCCGGGCCGCTCCTTCGCTCCGCGGAATTGTGACGGGGCTTTTGCAGGCGCTGAGCGAGCGAGCAAAGGAGCCGGCTATGGTGCTGCTGGAGAGCGAGCAGGTGCCGTGGCCTCGCCTTTTCCTGGGTCCCTTGGCCCTGGGTCCCTTGAGTTGGGGGTCGCGGGCCGGGTAGGCAGAGCCGGGCCGGGTCCACCCACCCGTTTTCTGTGCTTGGCCGCCTCAGGGGGGACGGGGGGCGGCATGGCAGTTCCTGAACGTGGCAGTGCCTGTCGTGAGGATTCCGGTGCAGAGATCCTGGCTCGCTTAATGAACCCCCGAGTTGCGTTACCCTCGCTTAGTTAAACCAAGATCCATTTATTTCTCAGGCGTATCGCCCCTGGTTTCTTAAACGAAGACCAGCCAGGATTCCCACCTTTTGGGGGCTGGGGGGGGGGAGGGAGGGATTTATCAGCCCTGATAAATTGCTGCTTTGTGAAGGTGGGGATAGAGACCCAAAAATTCAGGCATTGCAATTGGATGGCGTCACTGGAAACTGCAATAAGGAAATAAAGAAAACAAGGGTTGTTTCCCAGCTCTTGATTGTGTTAAGAATTCCATAAACGTCATTCATCCGCGATTGTTCTTAATCAGAAAACGGGTTTCTCGTTTGCAGTTTCTGACGGAGCTTACAAGATTGTTTCAAAAATGTAGGAGCACAGGTAGCGTTTATATCACGCTAAAGAAATGTAAGTATTATGTTAACTATTTCAGCAGTTGTGAATGGTGGATATGCCAGTACTTTGTTTTTCAATATCGCCCCTAAAAAAAAAAAAAAGCGTCATGACGTGAGCCAGTTTGTACTGCAGTTGTTAGCATAAATGAAGTAATGCTGAAATGGGCATGTATGAGAACTGAAAAATGTGTGGTTAGTCAGAGAAAACCCTTATCTGTAGCTCTCAGCTTCTTTAATACATGCTTTATTTTTGCTAGATTGAGGAAATTCTAAATGCGGGACTGGGAGGTGCAGAGCAGTGAGTACACTGTCACATCCTAGGTCCTGCCAACTCAGAAGGGAGGGAGCAGGTAGCACAGCTGATCAGGTCCCTAACACAGATTCAAAGTCTCCAGTGCCCTATCCAAAACAACCTGTTCTGAGCTTTTGTAGAATGCCCCCAGCAGGAAAAGTGCCTGCAGAAGTGCCCTGTACTTTGGGCATCCACTACAGTAGAGCTCCCACCCTAAGTGCAGGTCTCTGCCAGCCAAGTCTACAAAGAAGCAACCACACTTTTACTCTATAGCCTGCTCCATCCTAGAGTTAGGAGCAGAGAACAGTAGATGGGGGTATAAAATTGATGAGATCCTCTTTTAGCACAGTACAGTGGTACCTCGGGTTAAGAACTTAATTCATTCTGGAGGTCCGTTCTTAACCTGAAACTGTTCTTCACCTGAAGCACCACTTTAGCTAATGGGGCCTCCCGCTGCCGCCACGCCGCCAGAGCATGATTTCTGTTCTCATCCTGAAGTAAAGTTCTTAACCTGAGGTATTATTTCTGGGTTAGTGGAGTCTGTAACCTGAAGCGTATGTAACCCAAGGTACCACTGTAAATACAAAACCTCAACTCGCAGCTGTTTGCACATTGGAGCCCCAAAGCAAAGCCAAATAAATTCTTTAAAGACTTTTAGGGAAAAAAACATTCTGGTCTGAGCAACCATATTGGGGGGGAGGTACCCAAGAAAGAACTAAGGGGTTGCTGTGGAGTCGTTGGAAGAATTAATGTGGCAGTAGCAATCTTTTTGAGCAGTCCGTTGCTGCCACTTCTGAGCTGATTCCTACCCTCCACTCCATGCCTGACTCATTAAAAACTAGGCTAGGTTGGCCATACCTTCCCTTATTCCTCAGTTTGCTTTTAAGCCAGATATTTGAGGGACTCTTAGTGGGATTGGGGGATGAGATGACTGTTTGTTTGCATCTAACCGTAGCCATTGTTCACTTTAAAAAACCACAAACACGTTTGTGTCCAATTTAAACATAGCAACACTATTGTTTCTCAGCTTCCACATTCAGAATTCTCCTAATCTTCGACACAAACTTCAAAGCTGTAAAAGTACAAACCTGCATTTCAGCGTTCTTTTGCCACCGTTGGATGTTGTATATGTATATATGTTTAATGCTTCTGTTTAATATAGATGATGGTCGGACAAGACCCATCCCACGAAAGGGCCATATTGAGGGCTTTGAACCTGTAGACAACAAATGTCTTCTTAGAGCAACAGATGGGAAGAAAAAGATAAGCACAGTGGTAGGTACTAGATAGGCTTCACTCAGTTGGGTCCAAACATGACTGAAGATAAATGGAAATTTCTTTTTAGTGTGGGCAAGAAATTACTTGCTAATTGTCGCAAATTAGATTATGTTTAATCAACCTTATTTTAAGTGTTTACATGTAGATTCAGTATGTTCATCCTAGAGACTATATGGTTCCACTGTCATAAGGATTAAAGTGCAGTTCCATTGGCAAGGAGAGTCACAAAATTAGCAATTGGTAGAGTCCTTTGTTGCTAGGTTACCTGGAAACAAAAGAACAGCAGCAAAACACAATAAATAGGAATGCCATTTGCTTGCAACATTGATTAGTGCAATTCTTTCCAAGGCACTGCATACATAATAAGCAAAAGAGAATTTAGCCAATGGCAGTTTAAAATTTGAGACTTGCTTTAAAAATTCATTTGGGAAGTCTTTTTTTCAGTTCCATAACCTTTCAAGTTGCTATCTGAAGCTCTTTGAGAAGCAATTGTCCCCGTTTCCCCAAAGCTCAATTCATGGCATTAAACCACAAAGATGCTCTAACCCTTATTAGACTATAATTTGATTTATTCAGCTGAAAGCAGTGGTCACTGGGACTAGTTCTTGAAGAGGTTGTTGACATTTTATCTTGTAATTTTTAAAATAACATATGCCTTTTTTTATAGGTGAGTTCAAAGGAAGTCAACAAATTCCAGATGGTAAGTGTATGCCGGATTCATTTCCATTTCAGAACATTTTATGGATTAACTTCAAATTACAGAATCAATAAATGAAGTGCGGCATTCTGAGAAAGATGGGCACTTCTAACTACAATATTTTAATTCTGCAAATGAATTGCTACTGTTTGTAATCCTATGGAATTTGAATGCATTCTCTGAAATGTTTTGGTTGCAGGCTTATTCAAATTTGCTCAGAGCTAACATGGACGGTTTAAAGAAAAAAGACAAGAAAAGCAAAAATAAGAAAAGCAAAGCAACACAGTGACAATGCAGAATGTTTCTACCCCTACAGTGGATCTGAATTCTAGCATGTAAACAGTTTTTTCTTTATGTTGTTACTTAACTTTTGACCTTACTTCTGGTGGATAGGCAGAATCTAGACATCTTAAATTGAAAACACTCTTTGGATTGTGATATGTGGGATAGAACCACAATACATATATTGTAGATGCTGTTGGATTTTGTATCTGCTCTGAGTTGTTGTTGGGCTGAGTGGTTGGTTGTTGGGGAGAACCCATCTTTTGGGTGAAATAGTACAAAAATAAAGGATTAATATTTGAAATCATCTTATACTGAAACTTTCTGTCTGTCTTTAAGACTGATCAAATGAGGCCTAGTGTACAACAAAAGTTGCAATAGAAATGAAACTAGATAAAAAATTGCTTTGGTGTTTCTCTTATTAACAGCTTCAAGGTTTTTTTTATGATTGGAGTTAAGTTGGAGGTCAACACCTTTGTGAGCCACAAGAATTTGACAAGAAATTGTGCTGCAATCTGCGTTGAAAACTTGACTTTAAACAGTTTATGACTCCTGTTCTAAATCACTTTTAGTATGCTTGTGTTTAACATCCTTTTTCAGTATTTGTGCTGCAGTGACAGATACTTTTGCATTGACAGAACTCCTGTGCAGCATGGTACAAGGCAATTAAGTTAAATTTATTTTGTTGCTTAATTGTGGTGTGGCAAGTAAGATTTAGATTGTGCATTGCTGGAACGATCTTCAGGTAATAATGGTAGAATATTAACTCTAGCCAGTGCTGCTAGCTTCTTGAAGAACAATTAATCCAAATTTAAGATGCATCAATGACTTAAAGGTAAAGGGACCCCTGACCATTAAATCCAGTTGTGACCGACTCTGGGGTTGCGGCGCTCATCTCGCTTTATTGGCCGAGGGAGCCGGCGTACATCTTCCGGGTCATGTGGCCAGCATGACTAAGCCGCTTCTGGCGAACCAGAGCAGCGCATGGAAACGCCGTTTACCTTCCCGCTGGAGCGGTTAAGGAACAATAAAACTTTCTTCCTTCAATTAGATGAAACTATTAGCAGGAGTCATTCTTAAGAACATGTACCTATTTCAAGAGAGGCTGTACTGAACTATCCTTGTATAAAGTACATTCCATTACAGTCAGTATTACGGGTTTCTAATTGTGCTTACACATAGGTTGGATGTGTACAGGAAACCTACATTGTATTTGAGACTGCTGGATTTAAAATGGATGAACTTGGGTCACAGTTGTTAGTATGACTCTTCTCTCAGCAAGCTAGAACTAGATTGCTTAGCAGTCCTTATGGTGTCAATTGGGCAGCTAACCGGCAGTCCTCCAGATGTTGGATTCCAAACCTCATGGCCAACCTCATAGGGATACAGTGGTGCCTCGCAAGACGAAATTAATTCGTTCCGCAAGTTTTTTCTTCTTGCGAGTTTTTCGTCTTGCGATGCACGGTTTCCCATAGGAATGCATTGAAAATCAATTAATGCGTTCCTAGGGAAACCGACTTCAGACCAGGTCCGGGGACAGTCTGTCCCCCGACCTCTTCTGAAGGCTGGGGGGGGGGGACAAGGGCTTTTCTTCCCACCCCCAGCATTTTAAAAAACCCCGGGACAGCGGAGGGCTTCTCCGCTGTCCGGGGCGATTTAAAAGCCCCTGGGAAGGCAGGCAGGGGGGACAAAGACTTTTGCCCCCCGCCAGCCTTCAGAAGAGGTCCTGGACCTCTTCTGAAGGCTGGCGGGGGCGAAAGTCTTTGCTCCCCCCCTGCCTTCAAAAGCTGTCCGGCCAAGGCTTCGCGGACCTCTCCGCCAGCAGCGGCAGCGCTGGCGCTGCTGGTGGAGAGTGGCCGGCATGCCGAAGCCTGCGCGCGCTGACATCAGCGCGCCCAGGCTTCGCGGACCTCTCCGCCAGCAGCGGCAGCGCTGGCGGAGAGTGGCCGGCATGCCGAAGCCTGCGCGCGCTGACATCAGCGCGCCCAGGCTTCGCGGACCTCTCCGCCAGCAGCGGCAGCGCTGGCGCTGCTGGCGGAGAGTGGCCGGCATGCCGAAGCTTGCGCGCGCTGACATCAGCGCGCCCAGGCTTCGCGGACCTCTCCGCCAGCAGCGGCAGCGCTGGCGCTGCTGGCGGAGAGTGGCCGGCATGCCGAAGCCTGCGCGCGCTGACATCAGCGCGCCCAGGCTTCGCGGACCTCTCCGCCAGCAGCGGCAGCGCTGGCGCTGCTGGCGGAGAGTGGCCGGCATGCCGAAGCCTGCGCGTGCTGACATCAGCATGCCCAGGCTTCGCGGACCTCTCCGCCAGCAGCGGCAGCGCTGCCGCTGCTGGCGGAAAATGCCGGCGCTGGGGAGCAAAGCCTTTCCGCCCCTGCCAGCCTTCCTGGACCTCTTCTGAAGGCTGGAGGGGGGGGGGGGAAAGGCTTTGCTCCCCACCGCTAGCATTTAAAAGAGGTCCCCGGAGATTTCCCTATGGGCTTTCGTCTTGCGAAGCAAGCCCATAGGGAAATTCGTTTTGCGAAGCGCCTCCAAAACGGAAAACCCTTTCGTCTAGCGGGTTTTCCATCTTGCGAGGCGTTCGTCTTGCGGGGTACCACTGTACTCTAAATGTTACCTTGTCAGCCCTGATCTATCCCCAATGAATACTCCCATTTACAGTAGCGGATTTTTGCCAACAGAATGAGACAGACAGTGCTTAGAGGGCAGGTTCCTTACTGTGCTGTATAGGAAATTTTTGGTAAAACTGGAACTTGTGGCCTCTGCTGCTTGTTCTCTGCAGTAATTGAGGGCCACTCTCTTCACCCTTCAAGTTCAGGGCCAGCAGTAGTGGCAAGTAGAAAGCAATTTAGATCCTAATAAGGGGGAGGGTTTTCTGCCACTATAGATTGCAGCCATGTGCTCGTGATGAATGAGAAGACTCCTTCAGACAAGGAAGGGGGGTTGTTGAGATTCTAGGGCTTGGTGCTATGGATACGAAAACTCTTGTTTAAGTCACTAGTTGAATCTTCCACCCACTGCTTTGCTTGAAACAATGACAGCAGTACAGCAAGATAATCAAACAGGACTTTATAAAAAAAAAGGCTACTGTACAATACATTCTAGAAAGATTTACAGCTTTAAAGGAGGTAAAGGAAGTATGGCACAGGAGCTAAATCCTTAATACTTCAAAAGTTGTCCCAACACAGTCCCTGTAAGAAGTGTGCGCAAAACATTTCTTCACATTGGCGTGATTGGAAGTATGTATTGGTTCCAAGTAGTATTCCAGTTCATTCTCTTTGAACATTCAGTACTAAAATATAATTTTGTAATAGTCATCTCTGTAGGTGTAGAGGATAAGCACAGGCACTCTGCAAGAAAGAAAAAGGCAGAACATTTAAAGTATTACTCCCAGTCATTTAGAATATTCAATAGCTTGGATAATCTGCTCTTACAAGAGAAAGTAGACATCTTAATTTCACTGGCTGACAAACACTCTATTCCTTCCAATACTGACCACAGGGCACTGAATGAATTGTGTTCATATACAGCAGCCACTCTTATGGATGAAGGTTCTACGCTGCACTTTTATTTCCTTCCTGTCAAATCATCATACTGGCATTGGGTATAAGGGAAGAGGAAGTCCTGATGCTAATGTGATGACTTTGTTGGGATACAGCCCAATGGTTTAACAAGCCAAGCAACTGTTGCTTGTTGTAAACCAGGATTCCTGGTTTGCACAAAACAGTAAGCTGAGATTTTTTGAAGCCACAAGTAAACTGCAGAAGCCCTCTTTCTGGTCCTGTGGCAGGGAGGAATAAGAGAGGACCCTGTGAACTGAATGAGCCTTTATCTGACTATCCCTGAGAATTCCACGCCATCTAATCATGCTTACAAGTATGCTTACCTTTTTTTCATTTTAATATTGTGGATTTCATCGCAAATTAGTTCAATGTATCTTTGTTTCGGCAATCGTGACATCAGCTGTTTGACAGTTGAATAGAAGGTTTGTTCATCTGCATCACACTGAGAAGAGGAAATAGTAATTAACTGGCAAATATTTTATTGTGGAGTAGGAATGGTGTGTAATACAATGAGCACCTAATATGTTGGTATGATAGTGTGCGCTGTGTTGAGAATGTCAGCTTGATTGTTGATATTAGCTCTTCCCACAGTGTAGTGTATATAAAAGTCCAGGTCTGTTTTGACAGGAAACTTGGAAAGGGGGAGATTGGGTTGTGGGGACAGTTATACATAACCTTTCTGTAGATGTTTGGCTCTAAGTGGGCATAAATTCTACAGAGGGAAATATTGCTTTCCTTGCTGTACCTGACAAGTGGGAATTTCAAGCCTATTTAAGTTAGCATGGGCTTTCATTAAGAACTAGACAGTCATAGTTGTTGTTTTTTACCTCTAATGATAAAAAGTGCATTATAGATTCCTTCGGCAGATCCACCTGCAGGAAAAACAAAAATTAAATCAATGTAAGTTTGTAATATGTATGAAAAGCAAGTTGCATTTGAGTTAATCCACTTTGAACTTCTCAAATTTTTCATCTAAATTTGAAATTCTAAAGACTGCATGGTCTTGGAAATAAAATTAAATTGGAAAGGGGAAATGGGAATAATAACTTGAACACTTTGTTCCTCTGTTTTCCCCTAAATTTATTTATTGCATTTATATCTCATCTGTTTCTCCCAAGGAGCTCAAGGTGGCATACATTTAATTTCCACAACAAAGTTACTTACTGCTAAAATTTCAACTTCACTTTTCTGTTGCAGAGTAGCAATGCAGGTCTGGAGTTTGGTTTGTACCTGGAAATCACATGTGGTTTTAAAGATGCACATACAGACAAAGCGGATGATTCCTTTTCATATCAAAACAAAAACAAGCAATCCTGTTGAACTGTATACAGTCGTACCTCTACTTACGTATCCCTCTGGATACAGAATCTTCGGGTTACAGCCATGGAAAACCTGGAATTGTATACTTCCTTGTTTCACCGTGCGCATGCGCAGAAGCGCTGAAATGCGCCGTGTGTGTGCAGAAGCACACCTCTATTTACGTAATTTTTGGGGTGTGAACAGACCCCTGGAACGAATTAAGTTTGTATCCGGAGGGTCCACTGTACTCTCAAGCCAAGACTCTCTCACTGAACTGTGCTACATGTGACAGTGTTTTCATAAAGCATCAAAATGAAAATCCACATGTATATCAAACATTCAACAGCCAGGTGTGCAGGGGGTTTAACTGCATATCCACTTGCACATCCACCCACACAATGCATTCTACAAATTAGATTGTTTAAAGTGTTCAAAGGGCAGGGTATACCGTATTTTCCGCCCTATAGGACGCACTTTTTCCCCTCCAAAAATGAAGGGGAAATGTGTGTGCGTCCTATGGGGTGAATGCAGGCTTTCGCTGAAGCCTGGAGAGCGAGAGGGGTTGGTGCGCACCGACCCCTCTCGCTCTCCAGGCTTCAGGAGACCCCGCCGCCAGCCCCGCAAGCTCTGGGGACAGTGGGGAGGCGCAGTGCGTCTCCCCGCTGTCCCCGGACCTGATCTGAAGGCGGGCGGCGGGGAGAAGAGCGCTTCTCCCTGCTGCCGGCCCCACAAGCGCCTGGGGGGAAAAAAATAAATTCCCCCCCCTTTATTTCCCCCCAAAAAAACTTGATGCGTCCTATGGGCCGGTGCGTCCTATGGGGCGAAAAATACGGTAAATCCTTAAAATAAAAACAGCTCCCCCTTGTGTGCAAATATTATTGACTCTGTCCTGAAAAAGCCTTCCAAACAACTCCATTCACTAGGATGGTGAGCGGCAATGTGAATTGCACGTCTCTCATAATCATGGATATTTTGATGCACACATGCCTCTATATTTATTATTCAAAACAATTTAAAAGCAAAGAAGATTCAACGGACTTAAGTTGTCAGTATTGCCTCTTGATCACATTCGCTAGTTGGAAATAATGTGAAGCACCTTGCTGGCAACCTATTTTGCAACAGAATGACCCTGAACAGAAGCCACAAACCATGATGGAGTTCAGTATGCTTAAGCCTGCTGAAATGATGGGGCTTAAGGGCTATGTATTAGAGTTGTACCTCGGAAGTCGAACGCCTTGCAAGTCGAACGTTTTGGCTCCTGAACACCGCAAACCCAGAAGTGAGTGTTCTGGTTTTCCAACGTTCTTTGGAACCCAAATGTCAGACGCAGGTTCCGTGGCTTCCGATTGGCTGCTGGAGCTGTCTGCAGCCAATCGGAAAGCCATGCCTTGGTTTCCAAACTCCAACGGACTTCCGGAACGGATTCCGTTCGACTTCTGAGGTACGACTGTAGTTTGAAGCTAAGCATTTTAAGACGACTAGCAGCCTGGCAGGCAAGGTTTCGTGTGGCAAGTTTCAGCCATGTGCATTTGCGTTCCATGCAGATGGTCTTGGCTTTAATCCCTGGCATCTCCAGGCAGGGCTGGGAAATGTTCATGTCTGAAACTGGAGAGCCGCTACTAGTAAATGTAGACGAGAGATGGGGAACCTCTGCCCCTTCAGGTGTTGCTGTACTCCAGCTCCTGTCAGCCCCATAGAGCATGGCCGATTGTCCAGAATTATGGGAACTGGAGTCTCTCATCCTGGTGTAAGAAGTACTGAGCCTGATTGACTTGTGACAGTCTGATTTGGTGCAAGACAACTTCCGATCTTCTTTTCTGAGTCCCTGACACAAACAGGCCATTTGTGGTGAGACCTCACTGCTACGGAAACATTGCGATGTACCGTATTTTTCGCCCCATAGGACGCACCGCCCCATAGGACGCACCTAATTTTTTGGGGGGGGGGAATAAAGAAAAAAAAAATCCCCTCCCCAGGCATGGGGCAGGCGCGGGGGAAGCCTGAGCTTCCCCCGACCCCATCACCCAGAACAGCCTGCTATCTGCAAGCCTAGGGAGCCGCGCCGGTCTCCCCAGCCTTGCGGAGAGGTGCGCGAAGCCCAGGGGCACTCTTCAGTGCGCACCAGGCTTCGGAATGCAGGCAGCTCTGCGCTACCCTCCGGAGCCCTGCGCGGCTTCGCACCAGGATCCAGAGGGTGGCGCAGAGCTGCAGGAAGCCCTGGAGCCCAGGCAGCTCTGTGCCACCCTCCAGAGCCCCGCGCGGCTTCGCGCCGGGATCGGGAGGGTGGTGCGGAGCTGCAAGAAGCCCTGGAGCCCAGGCAGCTCCGCGCCACCCTCCGGAGCCCTGCGCGGCTTCGCGCCGGGATCGGGAGGGTGGCGCAGAGCTGCAGGAAGCCCTGGAGCCCAGGCAGCTCTGCGCCACCCTCCGGAGCCCCGCACGGCTTCGCGCCGGGATCCGGAGGGTGGCGCAGAGCTGCAGGAAGCCCGAGAAAGCCTGCATTCACCCCATAGGATGCACACACATTTCCCCTTCATTTTTGGAGGGGAAAAAGTGCGTCCTATAGGGCGAAAAATACGGTAGCTACTAAAAGGAGAGCTGCATTCATGATACCTGAACTTCATAGCGCCGCCTGGCACTTGCAGACAACTTCTCTGATGGTACAATGCAGACATTTGGTACCACTACAGTTCCATGTGGCTCAGACAAACCTAAGATGATTCAAAATATTTAGTTAGAAACACCTCTCTTACACATGCATACTTAAAAGAGACAAAAAGCTATATAACAAGTCTTCATGTACTATGTCCTTGAAAGCATTTTTAATGCTAGCCTGCACTGAACTATTGTAGTTTCTTGCAAAGCTGAAAACACACAAACAACTAGGTTTCACTATTAGATGAGTCTTCATATCTGCCCTTCAGCAAGAGGTCCCAGGGTGGTTACAACAATTTATATATACACAATATTAAAATCAGTGAAAACAAATTGCAGTTGAAAGAGCAGGGTAGGTCCTAAAATATATATAATTTAGGTGCCAAAGAACTGCATTTTCCACGGAAGAACTTGCTAAACTATAAAACTAGTTATGTTCAATATACAATTACTGTGCAGCATCTGCTGTAATGTACATGATCTGTGCAATGAACGCTACTAAATTAATATATAGTCTAACCGTTAGTATATACTTATGTATAAAGTACATACCTGAAGTACAAGAAAATGATCCTTTTAGATTTGGTGCTGGCAGATTATCAGAAATTTCCCTAAAAACAGAGCAAACAGGTTGCTTAAAACATTTGCTATTAAGGACTGCTTTTTTCAACATTTTGAACAATGGAACAATCCTTCCTCAGATTTGCTGGCTGGAAAGGGTTAGGAGCAACTAGCTTCTCTGGTGGAGGGGTGTGTCTCCTACTACACCTCTGAATAGGTCTGCAGGCGAAGATCTGCTACTGGAAGTTCTTTTGGTGGTGGTAAGGCCCCAAATGGGGCATTCAAGGGCGTGGCAGGCAGTCTTTGATCCACTGGATCTCTCGATTCATGAGAGATGTCTGATGACTGCCTAGCTTCACAACACCTGGGATAGAGGGAGGAACCAATGGTGCAGGGTTGAACAACTAAGGAACTGGAGGGGGACCAAAGTATGGCCCTGGCCAATGTGAGCCAGAATTGCTCTGGAAGTGGCAGTTCAGATGCCCCTTCCACACGATCGCCAATTTAGGTAATAAATCAAAAGGTGATGTGATAAATTGTTACGTTGTTCAGCACATGACGACTTCTGTATTTTACTCCAAACAATATGCACTTATTCATCCTGAGCTCTTTGCAAAATCAACCAGGAAGGCTGCTGTTCAATGAGCTGCGCCAGAGCCTAACGACACTGCTGGAGGGGTTATGCCTGTGACTGCCTAAAACATACACAAACATATATAATCAAAATGTGGTATTTGTTGCCTTGTGTTTTGAAATGATTTTGCATTTGATTGTTACTGTAACGGTGTACTGATTTGCGTTTTTGTTCAGTTGTGAGCCACCTTGGAACACATTTATATGGAAAAGTGGCATACAAATTTTACCACTCCTACTCCTAATGCAATTAGCGGCTACCTGTTGCTTCTTTCGTCACAGAATTTGGTCCTCAGTTTCTGAGCCAGATGATCTACTAGATCAGATTCCAAAATCCTTTTCTCTGTCTGCCTTTCCTTCTCAAACGATTTCACCTACAAAAATGCAAAACAGGTGTCTGATTCCCCTTTGAATTGCTCCCATCCAGACACTGATCAGACTTAGACCTCCTTTAAGCATCATCAGCAAGGCGAAGAAAAGCAGGAGGGGAAAGATGCAACCCAGGCACTTTTTACCTTTACATGATTTCCTTCTTTATCAGAGACGAGGGCCACGTAGGTGATCCCAGAACACCTGCAATATTCCTGCAGTTCCTCCTGGGACTGAAACGATCACAAATTACACAAAAAAAATAAAGATTAGATTTCACAGCGCTGAATGTTTTCTGCATAGACACACAGAAAGGCAGTTTGGCTGAGAATGATGCACTTGAACTGAGGAGAGGCGGCTTCAAATCCCTCCCTTACCACGAAGCTTGCATGGGCCAGTCACTGTCATTCAGCTTGATCTGCTTCACAGCGTTGCAGTGGGGATAAGGGCGGGGAGGGGAGGAGGTATAATTTTGCACCCCTCTAAGTTCTCATGAAAGAATGGAAATATTTTTAAAAATGTAATAAATATAATCCAAACCAGGCAAAAGTATCAAGTTTTCTCTGCTTGGGCAAACTTGAGGAGTGCTCATACAAGATATGTTGTTGAGCTTTATAAGGTTTCAACAATTTTAAAGGGGTGGGATTCAACTACAGTGGTACCTCAGGTTCAGTACTTAATTCGTTCCGGAGGTCTGTCCTTAACCTGAAACTGTTCTTAACTTGAAGCACCACTTTAGCTAATGGGGCCTCCTGCTGCCGCCGCACCGCCGGAGCACGATTTCTGTTCTCATCCTGAAGCAAAGTTCTTAACTCGAGGTAATATTTCTGGGTTAGCGGAGTCTGTAACCTGAAGCGTATGTAACCTGAGGTACCACTGTAAATCCTTGTACGGGTGGAACAAGCTACACAACAGGAGTCGCTCCGTCAGTCATCCCCAAATATGTTCCAGGGGGACAGAACAAATCAAGGGTATGGGGGGGGGGAGAGTCCTGCTGTGCAGCTGGAAGTTATTGAGTGCTATGATGAATATATTAGGCGATTTACCTGGGACCAGTCGTACATGATTTCAGCAGCAATTCCAGCAGCCCAGAGCTTCTGAACAATATTGAGAGCTCTTGCCATTGACGTTTGGCCAACACTAACGACTAACAGGTCGCAAGAGCTCACTGTAATCTTGAAGAAAAGGAAGGGGGGAGGACCAAATGGTTAGAATCCTTGAGGAACTGCCCCACCACTGGTTTTGAAACAAGTCAGAATGGCAGTGAACTTTGCTTTTGATAGAGATAAAGCAGTCCTAGCTACTAAATAATGGTCATATTCTTGGTTAATAATCATAATTATATGGACATCTTGGCAGGTGCACAGACTGGGGGCAAACAACAATTTGGAGAAGCCGACAGAGACTTTTTGGAAACAAAGAGTTTAACTGTTTTTTCCTCCAAAAAAAAAGTTTACATGCATTTCTACGTTACACAGTTGGAAGCATCCAGGTATTAGTTCCACCTTCACTATTTGCATGACCCCAATTGCAGTAATGAAAAACTTAAGGGAAACAAACATTACCAGTCTTAAGATTATTTGTTATATTTTCATGACATTGATAATGTTTGAAAGAGATTAACACTTCTGCAGCTTTGTTACTCTTTGCTGAGTTTACATTTAAATGATTTTAAAAATGTAATGCAGAGGAATGCAAACGTACAGGCTCTTCCATACTCAAAACTGCTGAGCTTATTCTGTCTATAGCTATGCTGACTCCAACTGCTGAAGGAACTGGACCAACTGCTTGTGGGCCTCTGAACTGTGGAATCTGAGAAGACAAAAAGCAGAGGTATACTAGAAAAGTATCAATCACAGCTTAAATTTATAAGCACAAATTTATAAGCACTCACCAAATGATCATATCTTCCCCCAGCAGCGAGAATGTCAGTAACTATCCTGTGTCTGCGTTTAATATATGCAATAAACTGAAAAATAATTCCATTGTGTTGCTGTATTTTATAAACCAGCCCCAAATTTATGGATACCTGCAAGATAAAATGTTGAGTTTATGTTGTCATCTTAGACTTAAGGCAACTGCAGTAAGCAGAAATGGTACAAATGTTCAAATTAACAAGCATGTAAAGTTATTTCAGGTACTAAAATGAGAATTGAAATTCCCTAAGGAAGGCAGCAGTGATCCTAAACAGCATCTATCCCCTCCTGCCTGGCTTTTCACAGGGTGGGGTGTGCAAGAGCTATTGTTATTCATCTGTCTCAAGCTTATCCTCTGCACTGGTGTACAACTGGTCATTTTCAATTAATGACCTAAGTAAACTGGCCAGATCTCCCACCCCCTTTAAAGTAAAAGCCCCCCAATACTACATATTGTAATTTTTTTACATGTTGCGCACTTAAGTTGACTAGTTTCAGTAGATGCTTTCTTTATGGCAATTAAATCCGGAAGATCTGTTACGATTAATCAGTGGCCTGACACATAAGAAACACCGTTCTAACCCATTTATTTTGACTTTTAAAAAACTCTTACAAACCTGAATTTTTATGCCAAGTTTCTTCAGCAGACCCACTGTTTCCTCAAGCTCTTTCATGCCAAGTTTCACCAGCGAGGTGGCCCCTGTCTTTTGCTTCAATATCGTGTTTAACAACGGCATCAGATCTTGCAACTCCCCTTTCTGTTCAATGAACTTGTACAGCTGAGCAAGCTGAAAGGCAAGAAATGGGTATAAATAAAGCACATATGTAGGAATTGCTATGTGCTGGTTGGAACTAAAGGCACAAGAGCAGAAAGCCCTATCAGCAAAACAAGCTGGCAAACAAAGCAGCTGTTTTAAAATGGGACGATGTGAGTTCTAGGGACGCGGGTGGTGCTGTGGGTTAAACAGAGCCTAGGACTTGCTGATCGGAAGGTCGGCGGTTTGAATCCCCATGGCGGGGTGAGCTCCTGTTGCTCGGTCCCTGCTCCTGCCAACCTAGCAGTTCAAAAGCACGTCAAAGTGCAAGTAGATAAATAGGTACCGCTCTGGCGGGAAGGTAAACGGCATTTCCGTGCACTGCTCTGGTTCACTAGAAGCGGCTTAGTCATGCTGGCCACATGACCTGGAAGCTGTACGCCGGCTCCCTTGGCCAGTAAAGCGAGATGAGCGCCACAACCCCAGAGTCGGTCACGACTGGACCTAATAGGGGTCCTTTATGTGAGTTCTAAATGGAGCTGCAGCCAGTATTCTGAACCAACATTTTGTACCAGTTGAAGTTTCTGCATCATCTTCAAGGGCAGCGCCATTGAGAGTGTGTTGCAACAACCTATTCCGGAAGTTAGCAGAGCATGGAGTACAATGGACAAGTCATCTCCACCCCAAAGTAGCCAAAGCTGGTGAATCAGCTTGAGCTGGAAAGAGGCACTCCTGAGCTTCCAGTCACCATTCTGGAGCATATCTGCTTTTCATGATTCAGCTTCCAATTTACTGGCCTACTTCCAGCTCACTGCTGCCTCCAAGCACTGAGCTTGCACCTTAGTGCCCTTTCCTGATTTAGATAGAAAAATGGGTGTGATCTGTGTATTGGCAACAGTTCCCAGTGGTTTCAGTATGTTTAAATACTGTCTGTTTCCAACAGAGAAATCTCAGCTAACTTAAATATAAAATACATGCGGGTCAAAGCCAACCAATGTAAAAGACTGCAGTATTGGGAGGAAGTAGCTATGTCCTGCCTGTTATAAATGAGAAGGAGAATATAAAAAGAAAGGTTAAGTAAAATGCTCATGGAAGTATTTGCGTACTCTCTTGAAACTCCATAGTACTATGAAAGAAAACTGAACATGCTGCTTTTAATTTTTAACCACTCTGAGAATCTCTCAGGGCTCGAGTGGGTTATAAATGTATCTATACATCAAAAATAAAACACACACACACACAACCAAGGCATTTTCATATTACTTACATTGTTTGATGATAGAGAAATGTTGCAGAACTTGGCTTCCACTTCTCTTTTAGTTAATTTTTCAGTCTGCAGCAAAATAAATGATCAACATACAAGCTGTTTGATATTCTCTTATTTTTAGTTGGGGGGGGCGGGACTTAAAAGAGAATTTGTGTTTTTTTTAAAAACCAAGCAGTGCTTAAATTTTATAAAATAAAATGGAAATGTGACGTTTAAATTTCTGTCCTGTCACCCATAAAATGTTCAACATTTATATGCAGATTATTACTAAACTTTATCTACGTGTCTCCTTATATTGGAAGGTCTCAAGGAAACTTACATAGAAAATGAAGAAATATTAAAAACCATACACCGATTATAACTAAAAGTGATCACACTAAACATCCCCCAAGTACATATTTCCCACAAATGATCACTGTGACAGAACATTTTGTTGTATTTGCAAATAAAAAATACAAGAAAGAAACAGTTAAAAATAATCCACTGAGTGAGAGACATGCATCAACATTCAAATGCTTGGGTGTGTTAAAAAAAGTCTCTGAGGAGGTTTGAGGCAAGCATACAGGCAAGTATTACCACTGTGCCGATGGTACACCCCAGCTAAACATTTCTTGCCCTCTGAAACCCAACAATTCTGTCTCTGCCCTTGGAAGAAGGTCTGAATGCAAATCCTGGAATTTGGTGTTGCACCTGAACTGATCTTAAGTCCTGCTCTGGTTATGCTTTGGGTGAAGGACTGTATCTCAGTGGTGAAGTATTTGCTTTGCATTCAGGTGGCCCCAGGGTTCAAGCCTCAGCATCTCCAGGTAGGGTTGGAAATATCAGGGTTGAAACCCTGGAAAGCCACTGCCAGTCAGTGTAGACTATACTGAGCTGGTGTCAGGGACCGTGCTGCGGAGGCTGCACTGAGGAGGAATTGGTGGGAGTCTCCCCCTCCTGCTGCTCCTGACTAGGATCCCGAATCTTCCCAGGAGCAGTGGGACAGTATAGATTTGGAACGGTGGTTCGCAGAGGGACATAGTTCAGAAGACAAAAGTTGGGAAGAACTGGGTGGTAAACAGCTAGGAGGAGGAGAAGTGGGAGAGAGAGTTAACAGACTCTTTCGCTGGAAAGCATCCATCTGCTCAGGCCAAGGTCAAGGAGTGCAGATAAGGTGGCAGCACAGAAAGCAAAGTGGTTGCAAGATCAGGTTGCAAGGTGCGGAAGTGACGTGGATGACGAGAGGGGAAATAGGTGGAACCCTTAATTGGGAGCACCTTCATTCCTAGAAATGGATTCTTTGTTCTCCGCTATGAGCATTAAAATTTCTAACTGGCAAGAGACTCCTTTTGCTTTGTTCTGCTTATCTACTGCCAAAGAGGGGAGGTATTTTATTTATTTATTTATTTATTTATTTATTTACGGCTATTAGCCCATAAAATATGTACAAACATAAAAGGACAGAAAGAGGGGAGGTAGCCGAGTCCCTGAAGCCTGATAGCTAGATGGACAGGCACAAGGCAGCTTCCTATGTAAAAAAAAAGCTTTACATGCAACATGTGCCAGAATGTGGCTGTGGACAAATGCTGCCCACAGGAAAACCAATGCTGTATGAAGAATAAGCATCCACACCACTATCTCCAGGGTTCCTGAACCAGCAAGATGTGTGTACAAATCTCCTTTGCTGAATCACGGCAAGCAGAGCTGGTGCATCACAGCCTAAAGGCAGTTGGGGACATTTGATCCAATGTTCACCTTAATGTTACTTCCCTGCTACTTGAACCCATTGTTTTTTCCTCTTCTCTGTGATCCTGGTGAATGCCTGCTCTTCCTTATCCCGCTGGCCACTCCTTCAAAACCTACTGCAATGATTTATGCAGCTTGTCTGCAACCAATAAAGAAGTCTTGTGGTTACTGAACACATAAATGACTTACCACAGCATCATAGAGAATGATGTAAACTTGATTGAGTTTGTCTTCAGGTATCCCACAATGCAGAAGGATAGCTTTCAGTAAGGCAGTGTGATTCAAGAAGATGCTATAGTTTCTTTCCTAAGAAAGAGCAAAGTTTGGTGTTTATGCCCATTACCTTTTTAATGATAGCCAAATTTGAGCTTCCTTAATTCAGCAAAAAAAGTTCACTAATCATCCGATCTCCTAATATATAGTATTGTGTCTTGCACATCAGAATGGAGGTGTACTTCAAACTTGGAGGAACTCATCTGAAACTGCACTTAAGCCGTGTTAGCTGTGTACAACTTGAAAACAGTGGTCAGGATCCAATGAACCATGAAACTTGTTCTCTGAGTCTAATCAGGCTTAGATTCATTTATTTGCAACAGAAGCCTTCTTGCTCTACCCTGGCATTGCAAAAAGTGGTTTTGAAATGGAGTAGTTTGGAAAACAGCTTGGAAGATAGTATTGTGGTGTGAAGCGTGTGTGTCAGAAAACATCAAATACTCTGTTCAGCTAATGCAACTTCACTGCATAAATCTAAGCAGTTCTTGGCATCCTAACCAGTTATTCAAATCTGGTATTTAATATATAAATATTTGTAGAATCATTAACATATAAGCTTCAATAAATAAAAATGAAGGCTACGTTTATGCCATGCTGGACTGTGGCTCTGTTCTCAGCGTGATTTTCCAGTGATCTTAGCTGGTACAAGTTCCCTGCAGTTTCATAACACCTGCTTCTTCTCTGCAAATTCTTTCCTTAAAATGTTTTGAGATTTTTCAAAGGAAAGTATGTCAAAATCTTTGGGAAAATCCAACATTTTCTCCTTAATGTCTTGCTTACAGATACTAAACACATACACTCCTTGATGAGAAGTCTGGCAAAGATGTGTTACAATTGGGTAGAGAGGCAAGAAAAACTAAACTGCATAAAACTTTGAAAGACTTCTGTAAGGCAAGCTATAAAATGAACCAAATTCATTCCTACTCTGCCCTAACATTAAGGGGATAAGTGCAGGAGGAGGAAGAGACTCCTTCTTTTAAACTAAACAAAAACTAAAACACTGTATGTTTTGGAAAAAAAGAAAACAGAGGAACACTTGCCTGCAACACTGGAAACTCTTGGATTATTTCAGAAATTGTGTAGATTGCTTCTGCAATAGGTAGAAAACTGTTGCCAGCAGGAGTGATTATATCCAAAGCACATTCTAAGAGCTCTCTCGGATGACAGCGGTCTAATTTCCGAGGCCTGAAAACCCGCTCAATACAATATCTGGGAGGGCGGGAGGAAAATGTGAATATTTTACATTTTAAACCATTTTTATTTATTGTTAGTTATTTACCATATTTATTACTATTTTGGGGGAGGAAAAAAGCTCAACAACTTTGCGGGTGTCAGGAATTTTTGAAATATAGCAACCCTAGGTTCCAGGGACAATTACAACACAAAAAATGGCAACGTACAATATATCAACACAGCCAATAAAATCATGTGCAGAGATCAACAATTACTGGACATTCCCAAAGGTCTGGGCAAATAGATATGAAGCTGCCTTTTACAGTGCTAAACATTATTGACTCATCTACCCCATTCTGCTTGCAACAGTTGGCTGTGACTTGAGCCTTCTCCAGTGCTGCTACTCAAGATTCATTTGTAAATGGAAATGCCAGGGAATGGTACAAGATGCAAAGTGTGAACTATGGCCTCTCCTATAAAGGGACAAAAATTAGACAGGCAGGTACTACATTTGAAGAAAGAATGAAATAATTCCTGGGCCATGCCCTTACCTTTTCAAATTTGTTATGTTATTTCTAGCTACATATCTTGCAAAAGGAATCTGGAGGGGAAAATGTAAAATGCAGATAGTAAATTAAAAAATAATCATATCAAACAAAAGTAGTTGAAATGATTTTGCAGTGAACATGGTACTTAATGAAACAGAGAAAATCAGGCTTCCTATCATTATAGGACTTCAGAAATGATTTCCATAATTGTCAAAAGTTCATGTTAATTCCAAATAGGCAATGCTAGTGAAAGTTTTCCACCAAAATTTCCAGTAGGTTCATCTATCATTCTAATTTATGTGGTTTCAGATTTTGTGAAATTCTTCCAGTAATCAATATTTTATAGCTAAATGAACAGAATAACCCTTTGAAATTCTTGCTAGTTTAATCGTGTAAATGAGCATTTTATTTTTAGCAGAATTGGCCGAAACTATGACATGAATAAATAAGGAGGTAAAAAGGAACAGGCACGTCAGAGCACCTTTTCAATTGCAGCTAATAACATTATTTAAAACACTTCCTCCAATCAGACTGCACAATCATTTACTATTATTATTATTATTATTATTATTATTATTATTATTATTATTATTATTATTTTACTATACTGTAGTGACAAAAATACTAAACGAAGCTAATTTGTCACGCTGGGAATGTGTTGTTGACTACGTGAAGCCAATTCTGAGTTAATCTGCCTTTTATAAACACTAGAAATTGTTTCCTTAATGCGTCAGGTTTCCGCATGAGAGAATATTTTAAGAGGGAAGGGAGAGTGGTTGCAAAGTAGTAAGGTCTTATAGGAATTCAGCTGCATGGAAGAACACCCTACAATGCCAACATCAATGTCTGAATCAGCCCTCATCGTCAATGAAGGAAAGCTGGTAAAGAGGCTAGGAAGAAACTCTAAGATCACTTAACTCCACACTAGTACTCACCCTGAGATCATAAGGAAGCATCACCAGCATCCCACTGTGATCCATTAAATATGAAGCTTCATTGTGTTCGTACAGTTTTCTGTTCCTAGGCATAAGCAAGGGGGTGTGCAGCTTGATAGCTCCTGTTCAAAAATGGTTGAGAGAGTCTCATTTCTGCACCACAAGCAGGGAACTAACAGACAATTTTAGAAAGCCATTGCACTCTTATGTAACATTCCTTTTTTTCTTAATAAGAAAGCTGTATGTTCATGATTGGCTGGTCAAGACTCTGTAAGAGATATTGGGCCTATCCCTGCAATAGGTGCAGAAAAGAAAGAGGACTCTCTCATTGCTAAAAGACTGAATTGCTGCTGTAGTTTTGGTGACCACTTAAATTCTCTTTGCATAGAATTCACACATAATTTTTCTTGTGAAAACCTTACTGGAATAAACTGGAGCATTATGGGTTCCTGGGCAGAGTCCATTAATTTCAATAGAGATCATCCTGGAAAATTGTGCCCATCAATGCTACCTGACGTAAGAAAATTTAGAATATGTGCTGAATCTTATTTGGCAGAATAAGCCTGCCAAATCGTGCTCTGTTGTAGGGGAATTAAAATTACCACAGCGGCCCACAACGGACAGTGTTTTTGGACTGGCTCTGGAAAGGTGAACAGTTTGATGTTCAATTATTTGCCTTCAGTTCATTCAATTACTCAAACAATTTTTAAAGATAGAAGAAAAACTAAAAAGGCAAAATCTTTAAGCTGATCAATCTCTCTGTAATCCACTTTTTTTTTTGAGAGAGAAAATAGTTCCCTACCCCAATTTACGTATAAAAAAAATTCAAGAACCAATAGTGTAAACATACATACCATGTCTTTTAAAGATTCGGCTGACTGTCTCACATACATGTTGCTGAATCTTGATTGACTGCACCGAAAAACTGCCCTGGAATCAAGAATGATCATGATACATAAGGAATTCTGAACACTGGAAACATCCAAAGTACAAGCCAGCTCAAATCAGAACAGCCATACTGTCACACCATGAGAAAGCAATATGGATGTTATACTCAGCAAAGAGTCTAACATTAGTTTTAACTACAGATCATTTCATTGAATATTGGCCCCTTTGCACTCTGTTGGGTGTTTTTTATACTAATAATTCAAAGTTTAACCATTACAGTATTCCTGGAAATATGATGGTTAGGCTCAGAAACATGCCTCAGAATTTTTGTGCTATGTGAGGATTAAAAAGGAGAGAATCCAGATGGTTTAAAAAACAAAAAAAGGCCCGAGGACATAAAGGGAAAATGCAACAGAGGTGTCAGAACAGTACCATTTGCTAAAAACGCTGCTAAAAATAATGTCTCCCCTGCAACACCTGTTTTTCACATTTCTAGTCATTTAGAAAGGTATTAAATTGGGAGCAGGAGTCTTTATGCTCTCATGCCTTAACAGTATTTTACATCTATAAATAAAAGTAAGAGCGGCATTGGAGACAGGGCACAAAAAGCTTTTGCAAACGTTTTGTGCCTCCTCCATGTAGCCTGGTAAAAGGAAAAGAACATGTAGTTATAACTGCATGTTCTGTGCTTTCAAGCATAAGAAGGGGACACAGATATTGACATCTTTAATGCCAACGTTGGAAGCACTACTACTGCAACTTAGTTTTATATGGCACATTGTCAAGTGTTGAAAATGCTTAATTCCCATAACCTTCATTCCTAGCAAAAGTAGAAAGCAGTTCTGCTGCTCTCGCAAGGTATATACAAGACGTTTTCACCAATTTGCCCGAGCTGCTATTGTTCCATAGGTACCCTCCTAAACCTTCAGAAACATCTTTATAGGAGGCTGCCGTGGGAAGGAAAAGTTGGGAAAGTCTCAGATCTTAAGTTCCAAGCAACTCTCTGTTACCTGCTATGCAGATAAGTTGATCTGCTCATTGGAAATCTACATCTATGTGCAAGCATCACTGGTGTGAGGCATTTGGGGGCACAGTCAGGAGTAGGGCATTTATTCGCCCATATCATCATCTAGTATCTGCATAGGTGGACATGCATAACCTTATGTGAGATATCAAGCAAAAGTATTCAGTTCTGGATGAGTGTGACATCTGAAGACATTCATATAAACTGGCAGCATCGCCGTAAGACCTCAGATTTCAACAGCAGCTGTGGGTTGGTTATTTATTTATTTTATTATTCCTGCAGGGTATTAGTCATTAAATTGAAAGCAAACCTTGAGAATGTCACTGTCATAGGTGTAATCAATTGCAGGAGAGATGCGCTGTGAAAATATCTGACCCATCATTGTCCGGTAAGCTTTCCCATCCACATTTGCTAAAGTATGATGAAGCACTTCGTGAAGTTCAGACTCCTCCATCTGAGGGGGAGGAAGGTGTTCACTCTTTAACAGCTCCATAGCAGTTGGTCTCTTGGAAGGATCATGGTTCAACAGCCAAGCAATAACCAATTTCTAAAAAAAGAAGCAAAAATATATAGTCCTGTTTTGTTTTGTTTTTAAATTATTCCTCTTTTTAGTCGCATCTTCCCAACACCACACTTAACGTAAATAACTGTAACGTCAATATTCCACAAGTGGCATAAGTTCCAGAGTAAAACATAAATTAATCTTTTGGAGCCATTCTAATGAGCTCTGCAGGCTTAACACTTCAGTGTCAGTAGTTCACTTCCCCTTTCTATAATTTATTTTCCTTTGTCTCTAGTGCTATATTGTAATTGCTTGGGCGTGCACTGGTGTGAAACAAAGAGGGTAAGATTATGATTAAACTTTGAGAACACAGAACACAGCAATTGAAAAAGGTTTATGAATACCTGTTTTGCATTCTTCACTTCATCAAAGTCTTCTGGAAATTCAATAGAAGGCTGGGAAATAAAGCAGAGTAGAATCACACATGAAGAAAGTTGCAAAAGATATACTTCTCCAAAACCAGATTTTTTTTGCATTCAGAACAATATAATTTAAAGATTGCAAGTTCTTCAGTCGAATGCCCAAGTGCATATTTCCAGGGTTTTAACAGCTGAGGGATGCCACTCAAAACTGAGTTTTCACTGTTGGCAAAGCAGTCACACCAGCAATTCTGCCAGATGGCGGTGTAGTTTCTACAGCTATTTGTTTGTACCACTGCACAGCAAACATAGATCCCACATGTAATACAGGGCAGACACTGGCTCATTATGCATTGCATCAGGTAAGGTAAAGGTAAAGGGGACCCCTGACCATTGGGTCCAGTCGTGGCTGACTCTGGGGTTGCGGCGCTCATCTTGCTTTACTGGCCAGGGGGGTTGGTGTACAGCTTCTGGGTCATGTGGCTAGCATGACCAAGCCGCTTCTGGCGAACCAGAGCAACACCCAGAAACACCGTTTACCTTCCTGCCAGAGTGGTACCTATTTATCTACTTGCACTTGACGTGCTTTCAAACTGCTAGGTTGGCAGGAGCAGGGACTGAGCAACGGGAGCTCACCCCGTCACAGGGATTTGAACCGCCGACCTTCTGATCGGCAAGTGCTAGGCCCTGTGGTTTAACCCACAGCGCCACCTGCGTCCCCATTGCATCAGGTACGTGTCTATTAATGTGCAATACCACTGCAAATACTGTACTTTCCCTTCATGCTTTTTACAAGTAAAAGTAAGAGCAGTTGAGTTCTCCTCCCACCCCAGGCAACGTTGAAGGTAGCTGCCCCCTTTCTTATCACAAACAATTTTTGCAGCAGGTCTAATGTATTTTACTTAACACAGCAGAAAATAAAATCTATGCTCTATAGAGACTTTGTATTGGCTTAGTGGGTGGAGGGACATGATTAAAAACGAATAATCTCTGGAAAAGGTCAATAGGAAATTCTGGTCTAGATATTTATTTTTAAAAATATATTTGCATTAAGTTCTGGAACTAGAGCTTTACAATGGGTTTAATGCTGGATCCAGAGAGAAATCTGTACGTGACATAAGCAACAAGTCATGTTTGACAGGTTATTATGAAGCTCTCATACGTACAAGCCTTAGCTGACTGAGAACAAAGATCCTTTCCGATGCAGTCGTCAATGGATGGTAAGACATCTCAAAGAATATTATGCCCAAACTGAAGAGGTCCACTTTCTAGTAGAAAAAGATTGAAAGTATAAGTAAGTGTAGTTGCAAAGAGGGAAATAATACATCACTGCCCATTCCCCTAAGTTTACAACCATTCTAATAAGGCTAAGCACTGAGCCACAATCTGCTCGCTTTACCTTACTGCAGACCCATTCCATTTGGGGGACCTTACTGAGACTGTTTTCTGACGTAACATTCAAGCAACATTCTGTAACTGAATTTGATTTAGATAAGGAGAGCAGAATCTTAAGATCTCCATGTGCTAGAGGAAGGCACATTTACAAATTATTTCAGTCTGTGTGTGTGTGTGTGTGTGTATGCGCACGCACGTGTGTGTTGCCAATCCTATCTCTCCTTGCTGGGCTCCCTTGTCATAATGGGCAAATGAACTTCAGCAGAGCTTTTGGAGGGAGCACAGGAATTTCAGCATCGAAAACTAGCAGCAGACAGGCACCCTACGCACAGAAAGATCTCTACATTCAACTCACGAGACCGGGATCAAAAAAGCCCTCATACCTAACAGTTTCCAAAGGGACTTTTACCTGATTGTAAGTAGATTTAGTATTTCCTTGGACCTCTGGGCTCACATAAAGAGCGGTGCCAACCATTCCTGTTAAGTTACCTATTAAGGACAACACTTAGTTATCAACTGCGCCGCAGAAGCACTGTCAAAGTCAAGGAAAATCTAGGCATTTCATAGTATTTTCTTTAAATGGAGAAGTTGGTTGTTGTTTTAAAGTATTTGTCCAAATATTGGTATTAGTCCAAATTTTTAGCAATCCTGTAATTACCATCTCTCATTACAAGCAATTAATGTTTTGTATTAATAATTTGCTTATACCTACCAGAAGGATCACTTTTCGCTAAACCATCCTCTCCTTCTCCTTGCCTTGTGTCTGCCTGAAAAAGAAACCCCAGAAAACCTGAATTGTATGCCTCCCCAGATTGTTGGATGGTTCAAAACTGTAGATATTCCAAAATCTATGCAACAGATACAAGTACTAGATTCAAAGCTCTTCTCAGTTATGAAACTCACAGGGCCAGTATGTACAGGATAGAACTAACTCAAAAGGATTGATAATGTGAAGGTACAATGTACAGAGCTCTGAGTGCCTTAAAAGAACAGTAGGATTAAAATGTAATACATACTACTGAAGTGACAAAGTACAAAGAGACAGTGCAGTGAAAAACCACAATTATCTTCTATCAAAAAGAGGCTCTTCCACATTGTGCATACCAACAAAAACTAATACGCAGCCTCTTTTAAGTAGCAATAATTATTTTTCAAGATGGCTTACATTATACATTTTTATAGTTCAACTTTTAAAAAAGCACCTACTACATATGCTGGGTGATCTGTTGCCAAACCAAAATCACCAATTTTCACATGGTCTTCGGAATCTAAAAAAATGTTGACAGGTTTCAGATCTCGGTGAATCATTCCCTTTTAATAAAATAAAACAGAGTTTGATATGAGAGAATTGGTATGTATATGGATCACATATCAATATATATGGTATGGGCCCAGGTTACCTAAGAAACTGCTGTATATTTCCATATATGTCTTCCTGCTGATTAAAATTTGCAGAGGGGACTTCTCTCTGCATCCCAACAGTGGCCGGAAGTGCAATTTGTTGAGAAGTTGGAGAAAGCTCCCACTGAAGCCAAGTGGAGCTTCTCAGTGAACGATGCAATTTCATGCATGTTTATTCAGAAATAACTTTCAGGTAAGTGTGTATAGGACCATTGCTTATGTTAGCTTCATCAACTCAAATCAATAGGAAAGTTAGTCATGATTTACTTCCCAAGTACAGTGGTACCTCGGTTTACGAACAGCCCTGTTAACGAACTATTCAGTTTATAAACTCCGCAAAACCAGAAGTAGTGTTCTGGTTAGCAAACTTTACCTTGGTCTATGAACAGAAGCTGAAAGGTGGAAGGGCACCAGCGGTGGGAGGTCTCATTAGGGAAAGCACGCCTTGGTTTAAGAACAGACTTGGTTTAAGAATGGACTTCAGGAACAGATTAAGTTCTTAACTGAGATACCACTGGTACTGGTATAGGATTGCAATGTAAGTTTAGTTTCCACTGATTTCAAGGGGAACTAAGTGCAACTAACTTAAATTCAGATCCAATCTTTAAATATTCTACATGTTCCTCCTTCATGGAGGAGTTTTTTTTAAGTTTCTCTAAGAATTTGCTATTGCTCCTAAGAAGGCAATGCTAAACATATACACTTACAAGGGGCTTTCCTTGCTGAAAGCAGCTCTTTTTGAAAGGATACCCTTTGCTCTAATTAAAACACAATTGAATGAGGTACTCATTACTTAGAAAACTCCTAACGATCAACCAAGTCTCTTGTAACTAATTTGTGCAGATCAAGTAGGACAGGGAGATCCAACTCCCAATAGACTGCGATCTATTAACAGTATAAAAAAACTGGCAGTGATCTACTCATTGTCGTTAAAAGACTGGCAGTGATCTTCCCAAAGTTGTGGAGCTTTTTTTAGGAAGTCAAAGTTGTGGAGCTTGAGCTTTTTTTAATAAGCCAAAGTTGGGGTTGTTGTTTTTTTTGCTTTTTTGTAAAGAGATCACTGAGCGGCCAGAGATCAACCAGGATCTACCAGGAACACCCTGCAATCTACCAGTAGATCACGATCTACCTGTTGGACATGCCTGAAATAGGATATTGTTCGTATTGTAGAAGAACCAGTGTGGACCAGTGGGTAGAAAGTCAGACTAGGACTGGGATATTTGTACTACAACTCCCAGCAGTCCCTGACAGCCTGGTGAGGGATAATGGGAGCTATAGTCTAACAACACATGGAAGGTATCAGGTTGGTGAAGGTTGTGAAATTCCTTCTCTCTCTCTACAGTTTATTGTGGAAGATAAAAATCTATGCAGCTCTGAGCACTTTGGAGCATGGGCAGGGTAAAAGTGGATTAATAATAATAATAATAACAATAATATTTTTTTTAAATTTATATCCCACCCTCCCCAGCCAAAGCTGGACCCAGAGCAGCTAACAGTAAAATAATACAGCATAAACAAAAACAAACAGGAATACAAGCCCAATTATTTTAATCGATTGAGTTTGGCATGAATGTGGCTCACCTTTTCATGGATATAAGCTAATCCATCCAGAATTTCCCGGAAAAATCTCCAGAGGCGATTGGTATCTTCATATAGGCCTTGGTCAATGGTATCCCGCAAAGTGCTCTTTTCACAATATTCCATCTTCAGATATAAGATGAAGAAACAGTTGAAAAACAGGAAGCCACATTCACTTCATGGTTATGCTTAGCACTGAACACATTTCTTACTATATCACTGTGATGGTATTAGCATATATAAACATTTACTGTTCAAGTTTGTAGCCTACCCTTTGGATGAACATGTGTGATTTTAATAACCATTACTAACCGGCTACACTTCATATGTACTGTGCTTGAATCCTAAATGCAATGAGCTTTTGTGATAGGGTGAAATAGAAATCTAAGCCAAACAGTTTTCTTTTCAGAGTCATTCAAAAATCACCACCACCAAATAAATGCTGGATACAGAGATTAAAAAACAAAAAAGGCCAACTCCTGTGAATTCATCCCTCCTTACCATGGAACTAAGATAACTAGGGGAAGTGGGGCGTGGGAATCATTTGCACATTCATAATAAACCATTACCTATGATCTACCTGTGATGTATAAATGCTGCCTTAGGCTCAATTAAAATGCAGTCTTCTACAACATAGTCTAAGAGTTTCTAACCTGAATATACAGATGGTGAACAGTCTGAATCGCTGACGTTTCATCCTCTTCACTGTGACTATTTTTCCCTTTGTAGCCTTCATCCTGTGTCAGATAAACACAAGAGTAGAATGCAAGCAAACAGAGATTCTCCATATATCTAGCAATATTCACAAACCAGGTGAGTGCTTGTACTTTTTAAAACCACAATGGTTTTTATGTGCCAAAACAAATTGTGCTCTGTTTCTGTTTTTACTTGGATTGAATTTTATTTTTCTTGACATCAAGCATTGGCTTGAGCCCCCACCACACCACTGCATTTTACTTGCATGTATGGCCACGTGCAAGTATGCTAATACCTATGCCTGCTTGTAGGATCACTTAACATAAGACTGGGGCGGGGGCACTGGATTCATAATATTAACAGTATGTACAAATCTACCCTCAACCATGCAAACCTATCATCCTGAGATCTGGACCATTAGCCTGTCAAATGTTTTACCTTTATAACTGGAGCATGCTGCCATGTAAAACACAATACTAAGGAAACACCCTTAAGTTTAAACACCAATAAAAACTATGGTGCAAAAATGCTGGACTCATTATTAAAGGTAAAGGTAAAGGGACTCCTGACCATTAGGTCCAGTCGTGGCCGAATCTGGGGTTGCGGCGCTCATCTCGCTTTATTGGCCGAGGAAGCCGGCGTACAGCTTCCGGGTCATGTGGCCAGCATGACTAAGCCGCTTCTGGCGAACCAGAGCAGCGCACGGAAATGCCGTTTACCTTCCCGCCGGAGCGGTACCTATTTATCTACTTGCACTTTGATGTGCTTTCGAACTGCTAGGTTGGCAGGAGCAGGGACCGAGCAACAGGAGCTCACCCTGTCACGGGGATTCGAACCGCTGACCTTCTGATCAGCAAGTCCTAGGCTCTGTGGTTTAACCCACAGCGCCACCATTATTAGGTAGTGACAATAGATTTGGCTGGACTTGCTGGCAGGCCACTGTGGGAGGAGGTTTAGTCCACCTGCCCAGACTATCCAAGATACATTGCCAGCAACGTGAGCTGTCAATCAAGGATCCAGGCAGAATGCTTAATTCTTTTTTCTTTGTTCTTTCGATAGCCAGAAGTCTAACTGGAGATCTAATCAATATTTTTATGGCAGGCAGAAGATGTTTTCTATACCAGCCCTTTGGAAAGCTCTACATTCCAGAATTCAAAAGGCACAGCTGCTGCTCTCACAGCGGAACAAGAATTTGACTTCGCTCCAGACGAAGTAGTGTCAGTAATGCTCTTGCGTAGAGCCCCAACTGCATAGGGATGCAAAGCAAGGGTGTTTGAGACAGTTCTATAGGCAGTATCCTAAGGAACACTTAGGGATGTGAAACTTGAATTGTCAAATCTGCTCAAAAAGCTGGCCAGTTTTTGTCCCTAAAGCACTGACTTTATTAGAACATTTAAAAAAAAATTCTGGAAACTTCAGCTCAGGCAAAATGGGGCAGAGAGATTATTAATGGTGACTAGTAGATATCAGCATATCATGTCAATGTTTCATCATTTGCATGGGCTTCCAGTCCATTTCAATTCAAAGAGGTGGTAATAAATTTTAAAGTCTTAACAGTCTTGGGGCCAGGTTGCCTGAAGGATCCCCTCTTCCAGGATATATTGGCTCAGACTTTAAGATCTTCATCAGAAGTCCTTCTTTAGGTCCTCCCAACATAAAAAGGTGGATAGGTGGTACTAGGGAGTGACTAGTGGTGACACACTGGTTATGGAATGCCCTCTCCAGTGAGGCTTGCCTGGAACCTACCGTATTTTTCCATGTATAAGACGCCCCCGTGTATAAGATGCCCCTTATTTTTGAGGACTCAAAATTTAGAAAATGGGGGGACATTGCCCCTGTGTATAAACTATCCTCCCCTTTTTAACATTATTTTTAGTAAAAAAACAACACCCTAGTCTTATACATGGAAAAGTGCGGTACAGTGGTGCCTCGCAAGACGAAAATAATCCGTTCCGCGAGTCTCTTCGTCTAGCGGTTTTTTCGTCTTGCGAGGCACCGCTATTAGCGGCTTAGCGGCTATTAAAGGCTTAGCGGCTTAGCGGCTAAAAGGCTATTAGCGGCTTAGAAAAGGGGGGGGGCGAAAAAAATCGCAAGACTTGCAAGATGTTTTCGTCTTGCGAAGCAAGCCCATAGGGAAATTCGTCTTGCGAAGCGCATCGAAAAACTGAAAACCCTTTCGTCTAGCGGGTTTTTCGTCTTGCGAGGCATTCGTCTTGCGGGGCACCACTGTATATTAATGCATTTTGGGCATTATAAGAAAACATGTAAAGTTTTTTTAAAATCATGTTTCAGTATCTTTAGTCCTTGGGTAAGTATTTTTAGGATGTTTTAATGCCGTGTTGGACTGATTTTGTACTACCTGTGTCAGTTATGCAGATAGTTATATTGATCTTGGGTTTTTAAGGGTGGGATTCACTTAACAAAATCCCAACAGCTTCATCGACTGCCTTTATTTAAACCTGGCTTATTTTGTACAGCGTGCAGGTTTTAATGCAAAGTGACAGATGACAAATTACTGGATGCTGTATTAGTTCATGGTATCAGAACGGCTGCAACTGATGAATAACATTAGAGATCAGAATTGTTTCTAAGAGGACACAGAAAGGTACTTTTAGTTACAGTATTTACCACCATAGGATTTTTGCTGTTGTCATCTTCATGATCAAAAATGATATCACTTTCAGAATCCGCTGCTGGCCTAAAATCAACAGATGAAAAAGGAGAACATCAAAATCCTTGAAAAGCAGTGCTTTTCAAGCAATGTTTGATGGATACCTGAATTTCTTCAGAAGCTTATCAAATGTATCCTGAGGGAGCCTTTGGCAAGCGGACACAGGAAGAGTGCCCTTCCAACATTAGGAGGAATCCCACTTAATTCCAACCCCTTCAAAACCAGTTAACATGGGAATGTCCATCACTCAAATGTCTTCAAATGAAAAATTGCATGTGCAGAAATACCCATCAAGAGATTAAAAATTACAGACTTAACTTTCACATCACCTCAAAACACAACCTTTTATAAGAGAGGCAGTTCAGAATTCTGATGCACAGCATTAAAGTGATAAGGTCCTGAGCAATTAGGTACCGTGATGTGTAAATGCATGTGCAGATTAACTTTAAGGAGGTTTCCAATGCATTCCATAGGCTGATATGCTAATAGAACGAAAGAAAATCAAGTCAGTATCCAAACCCTATCAAGTCAGATACATTAGCCTGGATCTAGCATTCCTGTGAGTGGAACTCTGCTCAATGGATGCTCCCGCTAGTGGGAGATGGAGACATGAAGTAATCTTTACTGATTCCTTCTTCCCACTACACACCCCTGTAAATCTGTTCAAGAGGGTTGAGGAGAAATCAGCAAACGTCTCCCTGGTCCTTAACTAAAGAGAGGACCACCGAGTTTCCACTGGATTGCTGTCCCTTCATCCTATTTTGTTAATACTGCTAATGTTGTTTTATAGATAGGAATGCTGCCATACTTTGTGAATCCTATGATTTTTGGTGTAGCTGTGATGTTTAGCTAATTTTTTAGTTGTTTTGTTAATAGTGTTACATAGATGGTAATTGTTTTATTTGGGATTGTTTTGCTGATAAAGCATTTGTTAAGTATTCTATACGATTTATGATGTATTTGTGATGTTCCATTATGTTATTTTAATCTTTTGTTTGTAAGCCGCTTTGGGATTTATCTGAACAAAAAGTGGCATAGAAATAGAATCGATCAATCAAAACAGAAGGAGCCCTTCCATCCCTGGCAAGGCAGCTCAGGGCCCAATCTACCGGCAGTAAATGCCTTATAGGAAAAAGGAAAGAAACCTACATCCCTACTCACAAGAATGACTGTGCAAATACACCTCCATCTTCATCCTCGTCATCATCACTGGATTCCTGATCCCCTCCACTGAACCTGGCACTTGATGATCTCTCACATGAGGTGCTCCACTCCACTGAACTGGTCAGAACAGGAGGAGGGGCGTTTGCTTCTATGTCATCCATGGACTCCGCTTCACCCTTCCCATTCTGAGCCAGTTTGTCAGCCATTTTCTTCCCTTCCGTGGTTTCCGATGTCAGAGTACTGAGCAAAGGCCTCTCATGCTTCTCTATCCACGCGTTGTAATAGCGCACAATGTTCTCATGGTTCAGGCGCGATAACAAGGTCACTTCCCCTTTAATTCTTCGAAACTGCTTGCTTGTGGGGTTGATGTGAATTCGCTTTACCGCGTAACAGCAGCCATCCAGTTTGTTCTGCACCTGCCCAATGGAAATTACATGACAGATGTTTCAATCAAAATCATAAAAGAAGCTCCTTCCGAGAAACTCCTCATCCCCTTATCAGCCAATTGCACGCTCCATGGAACAAAATTTGTCTGACGCAGCGTACTGTATGTACCTTGATGACAGCTCCAAAGGCCCCTTTACCAAGCAATTGTAACTCTTCAAACTCATTGTAATAACGAGAAAATTGCTTCTGTGTTTCTGTGACAAAGACATCGCTTGCATACTGACTGCAGGGGATAACGGTTTCAAGATCATCTATTCCTGTTGAATCTGAAACAACAAAAAAAGTCACTGAGAAGGAAAGAACAAATCAGCAATTTCATGTTAAATGATGACAATCAAGAGTGTGCATGATGCGTAATGTGATGCATTAAGAACCTCTGTTGAGATGTGGGTCTATTCTTCTCCATGTGCTGTGTTTGCTGCAGCAGTCATTGCCAAGTCATATTGGCAGATGTTTCAAACCACTTCAATCAATATAAGAGGCAAGTTGAAGCCAATTCATGAAAGGAAATGCTAAGGACCATGTAGAGATTTATATTTTATAGCCATCTCAGCTGTGTTTACAGTTTAAATTTAACTCAGTTGACAGACAGGTGCCAACCACCACTACTAAACCTGTCGATTGAACACAAAAGCATTGAAGCTCCAACAATAGATAACACTACCTGGCTAAACCATTCCCACAGTCAACGCTCAAAACAAGATAGCCTTCTTTAGTTACCCAGAAAGACGATGGACTGGCAATATTTTCAAGCTGATTATAGAAGGAAGGAAGGAAGGAAATAAATTATCCCCACAGGCAAAAAGATAAAGCACTAGTGGTAGGAGCAGCCTATTCTGTTTCATCACCTGAGGCAAAACAGGAAGGTGCCATCCGCTCCGCTGCAGCCTCACTTAGTGGAGCTGCGCACCTTCAGCTTCTGGCAAGATCTTGCGAGAGGTCCACAACATCTTGTCAGAACCCAGAAGCCATCACCACTTCTCCTTGCTTCTCTGGTGGCAGGCACCCATGGAGGCAGTGCCCCTTGGATTCCACTGTCTGAAGCAGCTGCCTCGGCCTGCCTCATGGATGGGGCAGCCCTGTGGGATAACAATCCATTCAAGAAAATAATGTAGTCAGGAGCCAAATTCCATAAAATGACTGAAATCTGATTCAGTGTTGTACTTTGACTACTTCCAGTGCTCAAATGCTTGCCTATTGTGTCTTTTAAAGAAAACGTCTTATTTAAGTTTAAGGCTGACTATGACTGCATTGAAATAGCATGAGCTTTCATGGATTCTTCCTTTCTTAGATGCCAATGTGGAACAGCAGGCTAAAGTTGGAGGTTGGTTGATATACTTCAACAATTTTGCTTTTATTCTTATCTATGTATGCAATATGTTTTGTTTAATGAGTTATTTCCTCCTAGGGCTTTACTTTCTGCCTCTATGAACATTTTAAAGTTGCCATCAAGGAATAACAACAACAACAACAACAATAAATCTTATATGATTGACTATTTACCTTCTGGGCTTTCTTCCATCACAACTACCTGTGGTGGGTTTATAAAACTGTGTTGCAATAGCTGCTGAGGGCTCCACCTTTCTTTATCTTCCAAACAAACACACCTGAATGGAATTCAAAATAATGTATGTTTAACAATGGTTTTAGGAACATGGGAAGCTGCTCAATGCCAAGTCAGATCATTGGTGACCCATTTTTGCAGAGCACTGGGCATGCAAGGGCCAACAATCCGCTGACCACCAGTGCTTAAGAAGCGCTGCGCACATGGCCTTGAAGGTGCATCTTTAGTGGTCCTGCACCTGATGCCATAAACAATGTCAGGTGCAAGGCAGGTGTGCATGGCTTGGCGAATGAATGATTGCATGGGCCAAATGAGGGCCTGGTAGGCCTAACTAGGCCTGTAGCAAGAGTTCCCTACTGCCAACCCAGATCCTGAAATAGTTCCTTTGCTTTGTAATCTTTGAGTACATCTATGATTCGGGGTCCTTCCAACTCCACAATTCTATGAATCTATCTTTAAAATACAGTCGTACCTTGGCAGTCGAATGGAATCCGTTCCAGAAGTCCATTCGACTGCCAAAACCAAAGTGTGGCTTCTGATTGGCTGCAGGAAGCTCCTGCAGCCAATCGGAAGCCACGGAAGCCCCGTCGGACGTTCAGCTTCCAAAAATAGTTCGCAAACAGGAACAGTCACTTCCGGGTTTGCGGTGTTCGGGAGCCAAAACGTTCAGGAACTAAGCTGTTTGACTTCGAAGGCATGACTGTACCATGAATCCTCAGCCCAATTTATGCTGAATTATAAGCATTCTTGTTAAATGTATATGTTTTTATTTGACGGTAAAGCATAAAAAATAATAATTAGATAGGCGCATACTTTTTCAGAAAGTCTTGAAAATCAGCAGGCAAATCATTTGGAATTGTGACTGGATATTCCGTAGTAATCTGTCCCTGGCTGAGAGAAAGCAGCGTCAACCCTAACCGCCAAACATCTCCTTTCTTCCCTGGCTTGTTCGGCAAGGCATCCTCACTAAATCGAACTTTGGGTTGTTCAAAAACATCCTCCTTGCAGATATCCGCCAAGCGTTTGGAAATACTGTAGTCTGTCAGTTTGATATTTCCTTCACTATCCACCAGAATGCTGGACGCACTCAGAACCTTGTGCACCACTGAATTGCTGTGCAGGTAGTCAAGAGCAGACAAAACTTGGTTTGTGTAGTGACGCAGCTGATCCATAGGAAGGGGGGTCTCTTTGTCCAAGTACATAGAAAGGCTGGCTCCACCAATGTATTCCACCAAAATGTCCACCACAATTGAGTCACTGTACTCTTTAAAGGCCATCGACAGGTAACGGACTATGTTGGGGTGGTTTAACTTCATCAGAGAACTGAACTCCGATTCTGCTCCCTGTATCTGTTCAAAAGAAACAAATCCAGTGACTCACATTTGTATCGCCTCTCATTTACCCTGATGCCCAATGGGGGACAAAATCCTGCCCCAGATGCACTTTTCACTGCGGAATTCACACAGAAGTAGTCTACAGTGAAGTCCAACTAGGGCACCGATATCTGCATAGGAATAAGTCACACCCCAAATTCCAGCCACTTACCATTTATGGTTTTCTGCTTGTACGCAAAAAGCACATGGGGCAAAAATAAAAGTTAAAAATCCCAACTGATTTTGCATTTGGGGTATTTTTATTTTGGTCTAAGCCATTTTAGCCGGCTATGGAAAGTAGTTTTACAGTAAAAACTATCCAGAGCAGCAGTTTTAAGTACCCATATACAAAGGTCTTTTTTCTGAATCCACAACCACAACCTGGGACAAAAAAAATCAAAAAAATCCAAAGTTTATTGATTTTGTCCACTGGGGTGCCTTTTTGTTCTACCCAATGGCAAGTATTCAGATTAATAAGAAGCAGCAGCAGCAGCCTTGTGGAGTTTTACAAACAAAAACTGATCCCAGGAAGTAGATTTACATGCCCTTCTGCAGGCACCACACACACATGGATTTGTTTGGGGGTCATTTTACTGCCCAGAGATATGTTGAAATTTGGCTTGGAATAGTAAAATGTCCCCAAAAGTGTGTGCTTTTTAGTTTGAATCATGAAGGAGATTTTCATACACGGCTGCACCTCTTACAGGTAAACTGAGCCAATACAAAAAGCCAAAATATACACCTACATCCCTCCAGGTTTTAAAAGCCCTTAGCAAAAAACTCTCTTGACTCCCTAGACATTCCTCTCGTGTTTTATTAGGATTCTTTCCAAAAACAATTGATGCAGGTTTCTACATAAGTGCTCAAGAAGCCGAACAATGTAACATCATTTTCAATGAGGTCGTTTCAAGTTCTCAATGATCCACTACTATTTCAGTATTCAGTGCCCACGTGAGCACAAGGCAGAACAACACACACAAATGGGTGATTACCTGCTTTTTGCATTTTTCAACCTTTTCCTGTTCTTGACTTGTGAGAAATTTCCCCATTTTCTTTTGCCACTGAAGTACCCACTCGTGGACCAGGACGAAGTTGCCAGTGTACAACTCCAAACCATTGTAGACTGATTTACCAAGCTGCTCATCCTTGTCTGCACAGAGAAATACGAAAGGCTTGTGTGTGGATGCTTCAGCTTTCGAAGCAGATGCTTACAGATTAACAAAGGTCATTATAATGAGCTACTCCTGTAAACCTCTATGTTGGCCAAGACATCCTTTCAACATTCCTTCAAACAGTTAAAAGCCACACAAAAGGAGGTTTGCTCAACATTTGTATGGCTTTCAACAATTCTACCAAACTGGTAGAATTTGGGTGCTGCATTTGGGGCAAAGGTTCATAAAAATCTTGGAGTGAGAAATCTTAAATCTTCATTGTCAAAAAAGGAAAAGGCGGCCACACAGGCAAGGCACAGAGTTGCCACTAGGCTTTGCTGGCCATTACTGCCAATGTTTCTAATTGCAAGAGGGACAAGCCACTATTCAGTTTAAAATGTGGTTTGTCTCTTCAGCAGCAGCAGCAGCAGCAGCAAAGCACTGGCTGCATAAATAGCTCTTTTTCCTGCATTCATTCCTTTCCTTGGATCCTTGGCACATATATTCCCCATGTGAGCAAGTGTGCTAGAGAAGTGATCTTTAACGTAAGTGGAAGTTTCTTAAATTGCACCTTAGTACAGTCAAACCTAGGCTCCCGAACACTTCCGTTTTGGCTCCTGAATGCCGAAAACCTGGAAGTAAATGCTTCAGTTTTTGAACATTTTTCGGGAGCCGAACGTCCAAAGTGGCTTCCACTTGAGTGCAGGAAGCTCCTGCAACCAATCAGAAGCCACGCCTCGGTTGCCGAACATTTTGGAAGCCAAATGGGCTTCTGGAACGGGTTACGTTCGACACCCGAGGTTTGACTGTATTTGCTTCATTGCCTATCATACGAGTCAAAATTACTTCAAAAGTAAAGCAAATGTGTGTCCTTATTAATTAAATCACAATTAAAGTTTTAGCTGGTTTTTTCAAAAAACCCACTAAAACCATTTAACTCTAATATTAACAGGCTGTTTCACATAGTTGAACAGCTTCGACTCCGTACTGCCAGTGAACGAACCAAATACAGCTTTCATTGCTCCCTCATTGCTATATAGGAAAAACACACCAAAGGTTCTCAATGCATGGCAGTTCGTCCATTTACCTATGCACTTTCCTTTGTGTACCCTGAGTAAACCAATACTACTGGCATTAAAATTCAGAATTTCAGAAGTTCCCGGAGATTCTTCATTACTGCATGCCGAATGCTGACGCTCTCTCCTACAAAGCAATCAAACACAATTATGTTTTGAGGTGCTCATATATGCTCCAGAAAAGCAATTTAATTCAGCGGTCCCAAGTACTACTACAAGTGAACAGTCTTAACAGGAAGTTCAGGCATTTTTAATTGTTGCTATTTAAAATGATCAGAAAAGCCACAGCAACACATAGCAAAGGCCTGTGGTTAGAGTGCCAGTCACTGCGCCTCCAATTTTATATTCTGCCAGGCAGGGCACGAATCCTGCAAACCTCTTTGATAAACCTGCACTCCTAAGATCTCCATCTTAAAAGGAAAAGCTTATTTTAAAAATTACAGAATGGGAATTGATGTGCTTGATGTGCTGTGTGTCCATTTGTATTCATCTTTCACCATGCAGCAGTTTGCATGGTCAACAGATGACACTGTGAACTACAGTGTGATGAGAGACACGGCAGGAAGATGCCCCGAAGCAGTGGCCAACTGGTTTGATAGGCCACCACAACCTACCATGAAAAGTGGCAGGAGGAATGGCACAGAAATGAGGAAGGTGCCCAGACGTGGCAACCAGCTAGCCTAGTAATCCACCACTGCCTATTAAAATTAACAGCAGCAGATCTCCAGGCTGGCCACCTCTTTGGGCCTCTTCCCCATGCTAATCCTCCTGCCAGACCAACTATTCATCCCACTTGGCTGCAGCAGTGGCATGAGGTGGGTTGGGAATGGAGTTAGTGAGTTGGGAATGGGGAGGGTTTGACAAGGTGGAAAGCAAGCAGGGACATGGCCCCTAGTACTCCACAGAAACATACCTGATAAAAGTTCAAATGCACTCGCTCAATTTGTAAAGCAAATAATGACTTTACACCCCCTACGTATAGTTGTAAGATTGCTAGTGCTACGCATAAGTACAGTATGCCTGCCTACAAATCAATCTGCACAACCAGATGCTGATAACTTTGTATGTGTGCTTGTACATTGTGTAATGGGGTGCAAGTGTACACATTTTCACTGAAACACTCCCATTCCATTCAGAAGGACAGCTATACATACTTTGAACGCCCTGTGGAATTTGCACGGTATTTATTGTTCCCTCCATGTTCTGTAACACCTCCATTTAAACTGGACGTTACTTTGTTCCCTGTGATATCTCTACCGACAGATATTTCCTGGTTTGTCAAAGCAGCACTTTCCAAACGCTCCTGGAAACACAGAAACACAGGGGATATCTTGACTGCACCCCAATCCTTTAAGTACTTAAACATGCAAAGCCCCTGTGAACCTCCACTTTGGGTTTTCTGGAGAGGGGGTTGGTCAGCATCTCCTTAAAGATTCAGTATTGTTTCTTCTGCAGTATTACTCCCAACGTCATGATCAATAATGTGCACTTCCAGGTTCACAGTGATGTGCGCATGCACGGTCATGCGTTCTTTGAATGCACAAGAAGGGGGATGCCTGTATATTTTGTACACTGCCTTGGGACATACATGGGAGGTGATAAATAAACAACAATGGCAGCAACACCAGAGGGAATAACAGAAGTAACACTATTGTGTAACATCCAAAGGTGAAAGAAACCCACGCTAGAAGCATTTGGGGACTTTAAGCAATGGATAGATGGATAGAGAACTCAAACCCACAAAATCTACTTGACTAAATAGTATATATTAAGCCATAGATGGCAACCCAATTAGGGACTACAAACAGTATTGCTTCTCTGCCTCAACCCTGATAAACACTATGCTTCTGTCACATGGGGATAGGGAATAATTATGTCTTCATAACTTTGAAATCTCACTGTCCACCTGCTTCTGGTATGGAGAAATCTTTATTTCTGTGTTTGCAGGCTCCAAAATGAGATTGTAGACATAGAAGTTTCAAAGCAATTTGTCCAATAGTTACAAAAGCATGATACAACCGCTTCTAGTAACTTGGCATTACAAAAGGAGAATGTTGAAAATACCTGTTTTGCTATTTCTTTCCTTTTTCTTTCTTCTCTCTTTTCTTCTTCCCTTCTCTGAATCTCATCAAGAATTTCACGTTGCTGAAATAAACATTACTGCAATGAAATTTTCTGTAATCTTGCTTCAGTAAGAGTTTATTGAGAAAACTTATCTGCTGAAGCAGACACCCTTAAACAGCATAAATATTGCTCTGCCAAGAGAGAATGCAAGGAAAAACTTGTCACCAAAACAGAGCTTCTTAACTAAACTTAGTTTCAAGTCTACGTGTTAAAAGACAGGCTACTACAGAAATAGTGCAAATAATAGTACTGGGTCAAAATCTTTGATGAAGTTCAAAAGGTCACCTAAAGTTTAACTTCCTTACATCAGCAAAGAGGAATGCGGATGACCACATGGGCTTGATCTGCAGGCACAATAGGCCATGGCTTATTTTGAAAACAAACATGGCCCACTACCATCTCTCTCTCCCATTTTCAAATCTTGGTGGATTCAAAAACAGCATGAAGGTAAAACAGCATGAGGTAAAAGGGTTGCTGTTCTGGAAACACAACAAAAGAATATATTTTTTTTTTAAAGGGACTCACTAAACGAGATGTGCAATCTTCATCCCACTGTTTTCAGATACAAAAACGATTTTAATAGTTCACAACCAGAGATTCCAGCTGATTGAGTGCTCATATGAAACGGGTGGGGCAGGACAGAAATCTTAAATTTCATGCTCTCACCATCTGCTCTTCTTTCCTCCTAAGGTCTTGGATTCGCCGCTCTTCTTCCAGAGCGAGCCTTTCTTGTTCTTTTTGCTGATTCTTTAGCATTTCTTCATGGAAAGATTTTAAAGGTGGTTTATTGTATTCACTGAGAAATGATTGTACATAATCTGCTAATTCAAATATCATCACCTAGAGAGGAAAGGCAAACGCAAAATCTGATTTTAGCAAACTGTTTGCAGTGTGTTCTAATCCTATTTGCGTGTGAGCGAGTACCAGTGACTTCAGTGGAGCTCAATGCCAGCGCCAATAAATCTCTGCCAAACATAGCAAAATAAAAGCCAATGCACAACCACTCATCTTTTTTTGCATGTATTTTAGTTCTGAAAATCCAAACTGCTTCTGCTGAATGCATTACTTGCCACTAAAAACAGCCATGCATGAAACCAATTTAGTATTACATTTATATGTGCCTAAATGATGCTGGTAAAAAAGCAGCACCACCACTTCTCAGCAGTGTGTTTTAGAGCATAGTTATAGGGGGGAAAGCCACATCTATTTTTTCCTCCCTTTTTAATCTGATCATCAATCAGTATTTGACATTCATGTTAATCATTAGATAATGTATGTGGAACATTATTAATGATATTCTGTCAGAATGGTGACAATTAAAGATGACATTATAAACACTAATCATATCAGTGAAGAGAAGAATTTAATTCCCAATCACACTAATTGAATTCTTTAAAATTATGCAGTCTATCTCGTGAATAAGATCTGAACATGCATTCATCTTCATTTAAGTATAGAATTAAAAGTATTCTGAATAGATAATCAGGATTTTCCACGTACCAGGTGATTATCAACATTCTTTTCTGTAAACGATAATATACTCTAAACTGCAACTGCTGTAGGAATTAAAATATCATTATTCTTCTCAAGGCCAAATCTGTATTTGTAACTGTGGGAAATTGCTTTTGGTCACAACCACACCACTCAAGGCACACTCAAAGGACCATGGTAACTCTAGTGTCACTCTCACAGAACTACAATTCCCAGCCTCCTTAATAAACTACAGTTCCCAGGATTCTTTGGGCAAAGCCATGTGCTTTAAATGTATGATATGGATATGACTCTAGTTCTGACTGGCTGAAAACATTTGGATAGACTAGGGCAGTTAGCAAGGCTTCTGCTTAGTTCTGAAAAGTAACATTCAGCTGGTACAATGCTCATTTCCTCTAGCAATAAAATTGGATTTTCTAATTTATCAAAAGAGATACAATCCAGATGGCTGCTAACAGGAAAGGCTTCCTCCGACATGCTAACTGTAGCAATATTAAAGCAGTTGCTTGCAAAACAGATCTGTTCCTATTTGTGCTAATCTTTTGATTTTCATATTGCGTAGCAAAAAAGTAGGATGGAGATGCTATGTGCAGTAGCAATTTTTTAAAAAAACAAACAATTTATTTTATACAATTTATATTTATACTATACATTTATATCCTATTTTTCCATTAACACCTCATAATACTATAATATAACAAGCCCCACCAACCTACAAAGCATCCAATTGAGAGCAATATAAAAGTTAAAATGCCAACCAGTACAAACAGGTCCTCTGGGAAAGATAGTGCAACAGTATTATTGTCACAGCCAGAAAAGGCTCTGCTTCACGTCCCTTAACTTTCTCAAGCTTAACCTTACAAACAGTGGAGAACTAAGCATGTCTACTTTCACAATGAGATTAAGTTCCACTGTTCTTGGCTAACCATCTAAAGACCGACTCCACATAATGGGTTTGATTTGTTTTAAATTAAGTCATGGGATTAACCTAACCTCGTTCAATACAGATGTATCCCCCGACTCTAAACCAGTTATTATGAATATGCTATTGTGTGATTTATGAACTGAAATAACTCAATTCATGGGGTGCCTGGGAATGACGTCATTCACTTCTGCTTCTAACAGACATTTCTGTCAACTTTCAATAGGGTCACTTTCTATTATTCATGACCATCTGAAATGACATGTCAAAAGAGCTTTATTGTGCTAGGCCAAGTCTTGATATGGCCTCCCCTACACCTAGCTAGGCACAAACCCTGCAATGCGGTGGGTACCATCAAAATGGTTAGAAGAACACAGTACCAAACATAATAGCACTAACGGTACACACACAAAATTTGCTATAGTGACAATGTCGCTCAATATCAAGGGCAAAATCAACACACTCACCTCTCCGCAACGTTCTTTTGCCAATTCCTCTAGTCTGGATTTTAACAAGTTAATGTTTTCATTTGACAACCCCTTTGCATTTTGAAGCTCAATTTCTGGAACTCTAGAGGGGGAAGAGTAACCAAGACAAGACTTGAGATTTTATATCATCCAAATAAGCTGTACTTTGAAAGTGTATATTTTTTATTCACCCTGTTTTTATAAGCAGCTGGCTCACAAGAAATCTTGTCAAATTACAAAAACTGACCAGAATTCTATGGTAAAGACACACAACACACGTCTTCTAAGAAGACTAATATGAATTCCATCATGTTTATAACCTGTGCATGCTAAATTTCTAAATATGCACGGCAGCAAGGATGGCAGTAAACAACTCAGAGAAACTATTCCGTTTGATGTTGTAATATCAATATCACTCTCTTTGATTTGGGAGTCGGCAGTATGAAGCACTACTTCCGTTATTCCACACACTCAGAAACATGTTTTGAATAAATTTACAGAAATGCAACTCACACAGACATCTTATTTCAGTATGCCTAATTAAATGACAAAAACTGGACAGGTGTATTATTCTTCTTACTTAGGGAAGTATAGAATAGTTTTGCTATTTACTTACGTATCAGGGTAAGTTTGGGGACACTGGACCCACAAGTCAACTTTGGCATAGACTTCACGGTCACCAGTCAAGCCCTGAGGGCGCAAAACTAGTTTGATTTCTGGAGGCTGCTGTACCTGAAACAATTTTGAAAGATATAAGAAGAATTAACTACATTAGAGGAAAGCAGCTGGCAGCCTGGGAGCTGACTGAAGCCTTCAGGGGCTTTGTGTCTGGCTCCCAGCAGAGATACTGTCTTGTTAAGCAACCTCCACGGCTTTCTTCAACACAAGCAGAGAGATTAACTGTGCATGACAGACAGATATGCCTGAAAACCAACCACAGGAGGCTGAAATTAGGAAAAGGCAGTGGATCAGGCTGTTCAACTATTTTCCTACCATCATTTGTTCATCTAATTGTCCTTCGTGTGTAGTTTGACCCAGAGACATAGGTAGAGCTTTAACTCCTTCTTCCTCAGTGTGAACAACAATAGAGAATTTGACAAAGCCCCCCTTTTAAAAAGTATGTAACAAAGGAAGGGCTCTGCTAATGCCTCTGCTCCAAAAAGGATGGAGTTAAAGAGCTCTTTTATCCAAGATGGATGGGTCAGAAAGCAGTGCCTGTGTTGTTAGCTCTTCAGCCTTTGTTCAATGCAAATTATGACCAGTTAAAAATTAGCTGCCAACCACAGATATATGTACGAAACCCAGAAGAACTGAGCACTTCCGTTTTCAAATGAGTCTTGGTTTTCGAACGGCTTCCGCTGCGCGTTTTTCAATTTTCTCAATGGAAACTGCAGACGGCCCTTTGCGCCTTGGTTTTCGAACGTTTCGGAAGCCAAATGGTCTTCCCAGGGACGCGGACTTATAAAAAATATTGGGGGGGGGGGGCCCGGGAAAGCTCATGAATAATAAATAAGCTCATGAATATGCAAATAAAGTGACGTCGCCTCCTCGTGAGCGAATAGGGGAGAGCGTGCTGCGCCTATTAATCAGCTCCGAAGGAAATTGGGTGGAGCTTTTGCTCGGGAGGGAGGGCAGGAGGCATGCAGCCCGACCCTGTGCATTTTGGGCTGGGGGAGGGGCGGCGATGGCGCTCTGCTGGAGGGGCGCCGGAGATTTTTTTTGAGGGGGCTCGGGCCCCCTCAAGCCCCATGGAGTCGGCGCCTATGGGTCTTCCGGAACAGGTTACGTTCAAAAACTGAGGTACCACTGTACTCACGATATTATGTGGTCACATTATAGAAGAGCAAGGGAGTCCTTGACCTTATTATTGACTTGTATAGGATTGTGTTTACTGCTCTCGCTCCCCAGTCTTGCATTCTCTCTGTCCACTACTGCATCAGCTCAGATATAATATTTTTAGTCACAGCGCAACTGGCGTCCTTACCAACAAACCACCCTGTACTCATACAAGAGTCATTTCAGCAGAAAAAAAGGTTGGGACACTTAATAATCCAAATGTTTATGCCATAATAAATTTTAAGGTGCCACAAGACTCTTTGATAGTTTCTGCTACAAGAGATTAACACAGCTATCGCTCTGGAAATTCTATAATCTGAGTATCTTAACTGATTTGTGGACTGAGCCGGGTACTACAGGTACAGATACACTCAAAGTCAAATGCCAAAGAAAGCAGCAAATTATGTTTAACTAGCAAAATGTCTGTGACTATAACAAGCAGGGTATAGAAGCGTATAGAGCAATTCATCTCTCTCAGTGCACCCCTGCAGAAACCCATAGTCAGTGAGAGAGTCAGGCCACCCGGGGGGGAGGGTGCCTTCACTGCAACATTGCCCCTAATTACACCTCTCTATATTTACTCTTAAAAACAAAAAAACACTGCATGGAAGCAGCAAGAGGAGAACACTGTGGTGCAGGCTAAACCTTCTCCTCAGTATCCCTAGTCATCAAGAATTAATTCTGCTCCTATCTGAAAAGCTCTGAATTCTGTTTCCTAGATACATTAAACTGCAACAAACCCTGTAAAAATGTTTTAAAATAGATAACCACTGTTTTCAAACAAGACTCCCAAAGTTTGACTTCAATTTGGGAGAACTTTGGGGGGGGGGAACTATGCCATTTGTGGGATGGAATATGGTTTCCTGACATACACATGTAATAGTAGTTTAATAACTTGGGCGTTTGCACTCAAGGAAAAGCATGAGCAGATTATGTTAAAAAACACGTGTTTCAAGTGTCACACACAAATGTCATGGGGTTGGGAACATAGTCTTTGGGGAAACCAGCATGAATAATAACCCTTCTAATTATAACAGCACACAAGAGAAATTATTAGTGTTCACTTTAGTACATACAAGATGCTTCACAGTTTAACAGGGGCACTTGGGAGGAACAGAAAATGACAATTCCCTTGGATACTTATTATATCACTGCTCACTTGGGGAGAAAGCAAATGATGGCTAATAATAACCATATTTTGAGGTATCTCAGGCTGTGCACACTAGACATTATCAGTGTAGAGACACCAACAATGATAACCCTAGGCTGCATTCACAAGGTAGTTCCCCCCTGCCCCAGAGTAGTTACTCAAGGTTGAATTTCAGGAACAGGCAGGTTCCAAAACCTGTTTTTCTCTGCACAACTTGTGAGATGCAAATCTGGATACAGCCCACCAACCCTGAATGATTGCCAGCCAGGATTTCAATTAATTTCCTGCTTTTGCTGCCTGCCTGTGACAGTGACTATGCTTTCTAGATGACTGACATGTCTCCTAATACACAAGAGCTCACCGATGAGACTACATTAAATTTGGTAAATCACAAATTATGAAACTACCTGAGTTCTGTGAAGATTCTGAGGAAAAACTCCAATACTGAACGTGTGGATACACTGACTATGTGATGTGGCCAGACATCTCCAAAGCATAATTAGTCAAAAACTGTCATCTTATGGAACATTGATAAGGCAAGACGAGACAATAAACTCAGGGCTTGCAGCATTAACACGCATTATTTGCTAAATTATTTAAAATGTTTTTTTAAGATTTAAGTCATAGCACTAATGGTCCAGAAGTTGTGACTGACTTTTGTTAGCCAGCTGAAACTTGCATCTGCAAGTAATATAAAGAATAACAGGCCTCTAACAAAACAAGAAAACAACTGGGAAAGGGTGGCTTGCTGGCAGATCACATGTTTTGCATGCAAGAGGTCCCAGGTTCAATTCCCAGGTATCCCCAGGTGGGAAAGATGGAGAGCTTTTGGCAACCAGCATAGACGACACCGAGCTAGAGGGGACCAAGGATCTACCTTGACATAAGCCAACTTCCTCTGTTCCTAACCGTAAGCCTTCCATGATGACGCACACTTTGTGTTTACACTGCAATCATTAAAAGGTAAGGACGTGTCGCCTCCAACGCAACTGTTATGACCCGTTACCAATAAAATGAGTGATGCACAGTCAGAGGGAATTTCTGCCCTGCCCTTGGCATGCCTTCCGTAGCACACTGCAGGCGCTGGTTGCTTTTGCATTCAGCGGAACACGGATGTTAAGCCTCCCCGGGCATCGAAAAGTGAAGGCAGCAGCAGGGCCTCGGTTCTTAAAATACGGAACGGATGCCGAGCGAGAAACGCTTAGGAAACCACCTTAGGAAACGCTATAAGGCAGCAAGTTCTGTGAGGCTGGTCAGGCAAAGGCCCTGCCTCTCGCCCCCCGCCCCGAGATGAGAAGCCGACCATGCAGGAAACTGCCCGCGAGAGGCCAGCCTTTTACCTTCCACGGCTTGCCGTGGCGCAAGTCCTGGAAGTCCCGCCCGTAGATAGATTCCAGCACTTGCAGCTCGTTCTCCTGGCGAAGCTGGTAGCTCTCGGGCTGCTCCGGGGACGCCTCGGCAGCCTCCCCCCGCGGCTGCCACAGGCCCCTCACCTGGGCCATGTCCGCTCGGGGAGGGGTGGGGGGTGGAAAGCGAAACCCCCCCAGGGAGGCCGGCTGCACTTCGCCGAGCCAGGCCGCAGCCGCCGCGGTGGGCGGAACCGCGCGGCCTGCTATTCCCGCCCTGCTTTGCAGGCCCCACCAAACACCGCGGCTGTCCGTTGCGGCAGCGCGAGAGGAAGCCCGGGGAAGGCGCTGCTGGGCCGTGGCCCTGGAGTTACCACGCCGGCCCCACCTCCCGTTGCAGTTTGCAAAACAAAACTAAGAGCTTCCTTCATAGCCCTTCTTCAGGTCTCTGCTCTGCACAGCCCAGTAACAAGCATGCAAATACTGTAAAGAAACCGTCGCCTTCATAGATCGCCTTTCTCCAAGCTGGTGCCCTCCAGATGTTTGTTGGACTACTACACTGCCATCCTCCCTAACTGCTGGCCCTTGTTCATTAGGGCAGTGGTAGTCCAATATTTGGAAGGCAGCAGGTTGGAGAAGACAGCTCTTGATTGATTCGAAGGGAAGGGTTGGGGACCCATCACCACAGGGACCCACCCCCTCACTTCTGGATAGCATACGGGTTCATTGTCATTTAGTACACATTTCTAACGACAAAAGTATTTCCCTTTATTAAATTAACATTTTAATGCAATAGCCATTGCAGATCTTTCAACCACTAAGCATGCCGTAACTGAAGTGGGAAAATAAATGATGGCATTATATGGCAGCTACTGGAATTTCTTTTGATTTTAAAAAAGCCCCATAGAAAACTAAATTAAAGTTGCCTGGCTTAAATTATTTTCTAAGACTTAAGATATTTCATTTTTCCTAGTGTAAATATTTCTAGATTATACTATTATTGCTCTATATACAGTATTCCCATACAAATGTTATGGATGCACGATAGTTTCGCATTATTTCAGAGAGCTACCATTTTAATTCCTTCATATTAGATTTGCCCCACTTTGTGACAATTAGCAAAGGTCAGTGTACATTTTGCATGACTTAGCTCTGGACATTCTTGGATGGTGCTGATCATCTTGGTTCATTTAAATTTGGCTTCTTGACCATCTTTGGGACAGAAATTAGTAGTCATCCTCCTGAGTGATCTATGCCGGGAGTAACAGAGGAGTGCACCTCTACTGATTCTCTGGGACCTTCTCATTAAGCATGGTTTCCTTCTCAGCTGCCTATTTGAGATGTGAATGGAGCCATTGTTCTTCAGCAGTTCTGACATATCACTTTTGCAAAGCCAGATGGTTGCTTGGGAACTTAGAACACGATAATGAAATCCTGATAGCTCAGAATATATCTAATGGAGTTTTAAGAATGAAATACCCATCAGCGATTGAACCCTAGAGTAGGGACAAAGATACAGCAAAAAGCAGTTCATATTTAAAACTAGGAGAGAAACAGCAGCGATCAATAATTTTCTAGTTAGTTAGCTGGATTCTAGAGTGCAGTGGGAGAAGGGGTACTGCACAAGATATCTGGGTATCTGCTATGTTATAGGGGTTCTTGTTTGCTTCCACTATGTTATGCAGGCATATCTGGAAACAAAACAAACCTTCCAAGACATCTTAAGTATCTAGTGCTCTCATCCAAAGGAAAACTTCAGGGATATCCCTAGCACCTCAATTCATTCGGAGAACAATATACTGTTGGAAAAGTCTGAGAGTTTTCTAGTTGTAGTTGGAGGTTGTAGCCTACATGCTGCTAGTAGTCAATTGCAAAAATAAAACTGTGGAGGTCAATATCCACATTAGACAATGCATGACCTATTTTGCAAGTGCAATATTTAAAAGGCTTTTGGTGTACGTGTTTTGCAAGGGGGGGTTAGTCCAGAAAGTGTGAAGTATTCTAAGACACCTATATTGTATTTAAACACACAAACCCCTCCTTTTGAAAAAACCAACTAAATGTAACGTTATGAATTACACATCCCTCCCTTTTCACGTGCACTGCTATTTAAGGAACTTGCATAAACTTTCTGAATTCCGAAGACGATCCCCCCGCCCTTGGGTATTCCTCAGACATTGTACTGACAGCTCCCAAAAAGCAAGATGGCTGCCACACACACACAAAAAAACAAACCTGCCCCTCCCCAATCACAGCTGAGCGTCACATGACCCGCTCTCTCTTTCTGGCTCTCTCTATGAAAAACGGCAGCGAGGAGCAAACGAGGCAGACGAGAGTTGCTCGCTGCTCATTCTGCAGCCTGTCGAGCGGCGCAGAACTATGCCAATGCAAAAGGAGGCCGCGTTCACCCAAGCGCTATTCGGCCGCTATGTTCCGAAGAGAACTGTGGCATAATTCAAATGAGAAACAACATCCCCACATGGGAGTTTGGGGCTTGCTGAACACCCAAACGGCACCTGTCTGTGAGGATGCCTAAGGCAGAGAGATGCCGCTTCCCTGTGCAAAGATGTGAACGCGAAGCAAAACCTTGGCACTGGAAGGCGCAGCACCAACTGGGTTAGAGCTGGTGTTTCCCTTTTGGATGCAAGCGCGGTGCGACCCCCGGAGCAGGAGCATGGCGCGCATGTCGCTTGGGCTCATGTTTGTGACACGCTGAGGATGGACAGGGGCAAAGGCAGATGGAGCAACCGCGGAGCTACAAGCAGCTTCGCTTCTCCTCTTCCCCATTGCGCCGTGAAGGCAGCCCCTTGCTAAGACACCGGGCATGAAAAGCGAGACGCGCTTCTTCCCCGGGTCCAGCGATCCTATGGAGCAGCCTGCCGTGTGGACAGAGGCGGCTCCTGCCGGCCGCGTGCTTCCTTCGGTGAGGAGCGCGGGACCCGCGCGGGGGGCTTGCTAGGTAAGGCGGCCCAGGAAAGAGACCCCTCGCCATGGGGTCCAACGCCAGCTGGGCTTCTGTCAACGCGAGCGAGCGCGGGCCCTACCACGCCGTCGCCAGCGCTTTGAACGCGTCCAGCGCGCAAATCGCGGGGATCAACAGAAGCGCCCACGGCAACGGGACTTCGCAAGGGGAGGCATATCGGGACGAGCAGACCTACCGACATTTTACCACCGCGGTGCAAGTTATCATCTTTATAGGCTCTCTGCTAGGTAAGCAAAAACCACAGAGGCAGGTTGTTGGTTTTTCCTGGCTGTGGGCTTCTTTTCTACCTTAGAGCGCAAGGGGTGACGCCAGAACCAAAGCTATCCAAAACAGAATTACTGGGGCTTTTCCTTTAGCAAACCAGCAGGAAGGACAATTCCGCTTTGTTGCATTATCTCTTAAGATAAAAACATTGGGTGCTGCACTTCCAGCCGCCTTGAGTCCCCTTAGGGAAAAAGGCCGAGGTATAATAAATATATAACAATAGTAATAAACTTTAGGCATGTGACAAGTTGGTATCACTTGAATATTTATGTGTCAGTTTTCCTTGATGTAAGCACATGTGTGGTTTTTTTGAGAATAATTCTTTTAAGAACTCAAACCGAAGAAGAAATATGTTTGTGTGCTCTTGGTTCTTCAGTACAAAGGAATACCTTATTGTGATAACATTTGGGACAATTATATAAGTGCACATTTACATTTTAAAAAATGCTCTACTTTCGTTGTACAAAAATAGCTTGTTGAACCTCAACCCTGTCCCTCCCCCTGTAAGGTTGTGCAAAAATGGGTTTGAATGTTTTTGCTGAAATAAGAAGCATAATGGGTAAAACAATGGGTAAGGCCTACAGTTGCACAATTCAACTTTTTAAGTTCACTCAGAGGCAGTGGGATTTAAGTAGGCTAACGTTGTGTAGAATTACAGCCTAAATCTTTGCAAGTCCAGTACTGTACTTTTTGGTACTTTTGGAGGGATGTTAGGTTGAGGAATAATGGCTTCTCAAGACTACCCCCAGTCAGCTTCATGGGTGAACTGTGGTTTCAACAGGAGAATCCCTGTTCAAAGTCAACCTGCTACACCAGTCTCGTGTACTATAGCTCCACTAGAGAGAAATTTATGGGCAGCAGCAGACTGACTCTTGCGTTAAGATGATCTTCCCCAATGAACATATATGTGGCTCTGATTATCTCTTATGAGGTCAGGGGAAAGTGGGTGGCTGGAATTTCCTCCCGCCCCTAGCCCCCATGAGTGTTTATAATTGACTGTACTGATAATGTGTTTAGCAACGTGTACGCTCTGCGGGAGCATCCTAGGCACACCCTTAGGTATTGCGTGCCATTTCTCTCTCCATGCAGTGCCACCCTTCTGCATATTTAAATGGCATAAATATGTGCGAGCCACTTGGGAACACCTATTTTGGTATATGGAGATCTCTTGCTGAATAATGACCTCCCTCCTCCCCATGAACATTTTAAAATCCTGTGGATGTTGTAGATTAATTGAACTGGCTGCTGAAGAATGCCACAGTTTCTTCGTTTTTAGGTAATATTTGGAGTAAACCATTGTTTTTACTTTTTTATTTAAGGTGTAAGTTTATGCAAACATCCAAAACTTTTTTTTTTACTCTCCAATGCAATTATTTGGAGTTTTCACAGATTTTCAAACCAAAATAAATATTGTGGATTGTGAATTTATTAAAAAATGTTGTACTGACTGGTACAGTGGACCCTCCAGATATGAATTTAATTCATTCCGGGGGTCCTTATGTACCCCGAAAAGTCCACATCTAGAGGCACCATGTCTGCGCACGCGTGTGGCGCAATAGAGCGCTTCTGCACATGTGCGCGGTGCACAGAGCGTTTCGTGTGTGTGTTTGCAACCCGGAATTATACACTTCCGGTTTGCCGTGTTCGCAACCCGAAAGTTGTTACCCGAAGGTAACGTAAAAGTCCACTGTACTGTATAAGTTGGATTCCTTAATATTGTTACACGCCACCCCAATCTCTTAGCATGATTCCAGGGGTACCAGGTGTGCTCACCAGGGTTTGTGTTTCCTTCTGGACAATTGTAGAGATGGAAAAGCTTTAGAAAAGAGTAACCAAAATGATCAAGGGGTCAGAGCAACTCCGTTGTGAGGAAAGCTTATGGCATTTGGGATTTTTTTAGTTTAGAGAAAAGGTGACATGATAGAAATTTAGCATGGCATGGAGAAAGTAGATTAAGACAAGTTTTTTCTCTCTCTTTCATAACACTAGAACTCGTGGACTTCCAATGAAGCTGAATTCTAGAAGATTCAAGACAGATAAAATAAAAGTACTTTTTCACGTAACACATAGTTAAACTGGGGAACTTGCTGCCACAGGAGGCAGTGATAGCTACCAATTTGGATGGCTTAAAAAGAGAATTGGACAGATTCTTGGGGGACAGCGGCGTAGCGTGAGTTGTCAGCACCCGGGGCAACGCAAGTAATTTGCGCCCTCTAACCCGGGGCAAGGCACGTAATTTGCGCCCCCCCTAACCCCTAACCTGCGAGTTGCCGCTGGCGCTGCCGCCCAAATGACGCCGCTTGCCCGGAGGAGGAGGGGGGCAGAGAGGCGAGGAAAATGCAACGGCCCAGCAGCTGCAGCATCAGCGGCGGAGGCGGGGGTGTGAGGTGGGGCTGCCTGGCGGGACCGGACGAGCGCTGAGAGCCGCTGCCTGCCGGACGCCTTCAGCCCGGGCGCGCGCACAGCTCGTCGGTTCCGCGAGACATGCGGGTCCGCTACAGCCTGCGCCCGAGGCTCTTCGGTGACTCCGGAGGCAGCGAGCGCGCCCCCCCCAGATGTTGCGCCCGGTGCGGCCTGCCCCCCTGGCACCCCCCACGCTATGCCACTGTTGGGGGATAAGGATATACATGGCTACTAGCCATGATGGCTATGCTCTGCCTCCATGTTGGGAGGCAGCAATACTTCTGAACCACCATTGCTGGAAGCTATAGGAGAGGAGACTGTGCTTGTGGATTTCCCACAGGCATTTGGTTAACCACTGTGAGGATAGGATGCTGGACTAGATGGGCCATTGGCCTGATCTAGTAGGCTCTTCTTATGTTTTTACTCCACATGCCAGTGCTAGCCAGGGCTAGAGGCAGTGAGTGGTGCAGTTAATGTAAATTTTACCCTTGTAGTCTGGATAGTTTTTACACATACTCACAGGACCCTCTCTATTCTTGATCCAGGCAAGAAAGAGACATCATCAGAGTTTTGTACCATTATCTGTAAAAGGGCACATTGAGGTGGTGAAGGATTGCAGGCTATGCTAAATATTCTGGTTGCTCTGAGACCATTGCAAGGCTCACATTGGTCAAGGGTCATATCGGTTTTCGAGCATAACATCACACAAGAAGGTCGTGTGGCATCTTAAAAAGACAAACAAATTTGTTGTCCTGCAAGCTTCCTTCATCTGATGACGCAGGCTCTTGCCAACAAAAGGTCGCGCCACAATAAATTTGTAAGTCATTCATGTGCCAAAAGGTAGTGCTGGTTTTGCTGCAAGAGACTGTTATGAACACTCATCTAGAATTTCTCATTTTAGTTGACTTATTATGTTGCTGTTTCATATAATCTCCATTCATTTTGCTAAATGATGGCTTTATTCAAATGATTGGCTGATTATTGTGGCCCTGAGTGCAACATGTGAGCGAGTGTTCTGGTTCCGTTTCCTTTTTCTTGAACTTCTCGTCCCTGTACTGAGAACAAGACCTGAGCATGCTTAAGACCAGATATGTATTTTATCCTAATTTTATATCTAGAGGGTTGAATAGTTTTCTCCCTTGCTTTGTTCAAGAGAGTCACATTGATACAGAATTCCGCTCTGAACTCTCTAGCATAATCTATACTGAATACTACATTAATAGAATCATAGAATTGTGGAGTTGGAATGTACCCCAAGGGTCTTCTAGTCAAACCCCCTTCATAGCCACATAATTCAGATTATAACATGATTTTTAATGAGCTTTGTTGCTAGCTTCCTCACTAACTAGTTAAGAACATAGGAATTGCCTAGATAAGATCAGGGACTGGCTGAGAGATCCATTTCCATCACTCTCAAAGCGTGTTGCTGAAGAAAATCCTGAATAACCAAAAACTTCTTTTGATTCTCTAGATTAGAAGCACCTATTGTGAAAGACAATCTAAAGGAAGTGGGGGTTAAAGAAAGGAATTCTGCGATCTTTCCTGGCTTTCTGTTGCTATGGGAACACTTTCCTCATGTGCTTCACCAGAGATGTCTTGTCCAATATTCTATTGAAAGGCACTTCTGAATTGTATTCACTCATTAATGAAAGGATGGCCAAGAAAGAACCTCCTTTTGACAATAAAAATGTGCAGAATTTAATGCCATGTATATAAGAATTATGTGTCAGTGTCTAATGCAGTAATAACTATGTGCTTCTGGATAACGCATGGTAACCATTAACACCACTGTGGGGCAGTCATGGGATATGCGGATGCAGCAATATGATTAAATTTGCTGTCTTATAGAGGAAAAGAGAAGGAAGTAGGCATTTACTCTGTGCTATGTACATTGCTGGAAGTCCAGGAATGGAGCTGGCCAAAATACAGAATTATCAAGAAAGAAGAACGGAGGCAAGATGGCTAGGAATGTAATTATTCTCCCTGATATATCAGGAAACAGCCACACAGATATATTGTTTGTTGACCTCTAGTAGTGTAGTAGTTGGAAACCTAAGCTATGAGCTGAGAAGGTCTGGGCCATTTCCAGCTTTTGAGTTCTCCAGCCACAGTTAATATAAAAATGACAACAAAATAAAACAAAAATCAACTAAGGTACCCAGAAAAACACATATTTTGAAATTCTTATTTACTTAAGAATTGCTTCTTTAGCTGAAGTCACATTTTGGTCAAATGCACATAAAAACAAATTGCAAAACTTATCAAATGCCTAAAAAGTAACAAGTGTCTCAATTTGAGTCCTCCTTGAGTATGAGGCCCAGGTTACATAACTCTCCTGTCCTGCCCTCTTATTGCCCCTGGAGCCGAGATGTCTTTTGTTTAGATACTATGGGTTATATCCAGAGTAGTACTAGGTAACCTGGATCTCCACCTGTGCAACAGGATATCTTCTCTTCTCCCCCCCACATGTCCCCTAAATCTGTTCTGGGTTTCCCCTCAACCCTCTGGAGCAAATTTGGGGCAGGGAGCAGGGTGCACACATGGGGAGGAGAGGGGCGAGATATCATTGCAGAACCTGGAATCCTTGTCTTAATGGAACGAGTGTATTGCATATTGCCCCAACTCTGTAAAAAAAAATCATATGTGGGAGATATAACCTAGGTTGCTCCCAAACCAGCTATTTCCTTTTGAATCAACACTGCTGTTTGAAGACTTTGCCCAGGAAACAGCTAATAGAAACAGGCAAGGGAAGCAGGAGCTGCTTTGAAATTAAGGCAAGCAGTGCCTCCTTCTACCAGGTAACTCATAAGCCTTTTGTCAGTCTATATAAACAGTGGTGCTACAACTGTATTTTCAAAGTGAGACTCCCCCCCCCCCCAAAGGATATTGAAAAATACAAAAACAAATAAACGGGAAACACCAAAATGCAACTGCTATATCTATATCCCCCATATTAACTGAGCAAACTAACTTTGTCTAGATGCCCGAGGAAGGATGGGTAGGTGGAAGAGGGTTGCAGAAAAGGGCAGAGGAGACAGGAGGCAGCTGAGGCCAAGGAGAGGAGAGGCTCTCATCACAGTGCTCAGGGCTGGTCCAAAATGCTTTGCTGCCTGACTCATGTTCACCCCCAGTCAAGGGACATGCAAAATACCTATGTTGGCCAAGCTATTTTGGAACCCAAGGAAGAAACTCCCACAACCTTTAAAAATAAATAAATCATTTGCTGCCCTTTCATGACACTAAAAACTGGCTGCCTGAGACAACCTCACTCTGTCCAATGGTAGGGCCAGCCCTGGGTAAGATGAAGGTGGGGTATGCTTTGGAATGGATGACACCAGAGTACTAGAGAAGTTAGGTTACTGGATAAAGTTTGCAGTGGCCTGAAAAGCAGAGACTTATTGGGGTGGGAGTGGGGACATAAAGTTGAAGGAAGGAGACAGGAAGGAGAAAGTGTGACTGGGGCAAAACTACATGTTGGGCCCATAGACAGGGTGGCCTGTACACAATTGGTAGGAAGGAAGAGGGCAGGGAAGGGTATAGGGTTGCTAGGTCTACAAGAGAGTTTTCCAACCTGGTGCTCTTCAGCAGTTCTGTATTCTAACACCTATTGGTCCCAGTAGTCCAAATCAGCTGGAGGGCATCAGATTGGGGACAGCTGCTTTAGAGTCCAGACCCTGGTGGGAATTCTGTCAATTCAGGCTTCAGCGTTGTGATCTAGCAACCCTGAAGAGGCAGTGAAGGCCAAGAAACAATGTTTTCTTTCTCACCCCTAGAATTTCACAATACTGATTTGACTTTCTGTCCATAGTCAGAAAAAGTGTAAAAATAATCCATCAAATCATCCGAATACCCAGCTACAGGACTGGAACATTCGCAGGGAAACCAAAATGCTTGTTTACAAAGCTATTGTACTGCCAACCTTACTATATGCCTCTGAAACATGGACCATTTATAAATGCCATCTCCAGCTCCTCGAAAGATTCCATCAACGGTGTCTCTGAAAATTTTTACACATCACTTGGGAAGACAGGCGAACTAATATCAGTGTACTAGAAGAAGCAAAGATCACCAGTGTTGAAGCAATGATTCTTCAACATCCTCTTCATTGGACTGGTCATGTTGTGCGGATGCCTGATGATCGTCTTCCAAAGCAACTACTCTATTCTGAACTTAAAAATGAAAAGCGTAATGCTGGTGGTCAACAAAAGAGGTTTAAAGACTGTCTCAAGGCAAATCTAAAAAAAATGTAGTATAAGCACTGACAACTGGGAAACACTGGCCTGCGAGTGCTCCAGTTGGAGAACAGCCTTTACCAAAGGTGTCATGGGCTTTGAAGACACTCGAACTCAGGACGCAAGGGAGAAACGTGCTAAGAGGAAGGCACGCTTGGCAAATCCACACCGTGATCAACTCCCGACCGGAAACCAATGTCCCCACTGTGGAAGGATGTGTGGATCCAGAATTGGCCTCCACAGTCACTTACGGACTCACTTTTAAAACCGTGTTTATGGAAGACAATCTTACTCGGCTACGAGTGATCACCAAAGAAGAAGACAGGCTTTGAATCTTCCATGTGATTTTTAATATCTGGCAACTTAAGCTTTTCTTCCAGTCGTATTCCTAGCCTTGTTTCCAGTGTAACTGATTTCTACTGAGCATGATACAGATAGAGGCCCAGAATAAAAGAATCTATACAGGTCAGCATAATTTTGTCTCAGCTAAGAAGAACTGGTGACAGATACCTTACTTAAGCCGCAGTTGACATATTTTGGTTTTCACTTTCCTGCCAACAGCTGCGATACCTGAGGCCATATAGTTTTTCTTGCCAGAGGCTATTTTTGTGTGAAAACTAGTTTCTCTGATAATAGAAATAGAGCTTGGGCGTTCCTTGTGAGAATTACAAACTGTCTTCCAAAGCACTTATGTGGAAGTTATTTCAGAAGCAATGGGAATTGCTTCCAATTAAAAAAATACTAAAATTGGGATGTCAATTGTGTGACAACCCTTCAGATATTTGAAGACTGCTCTGTCTTCTTTTCTCCAGGGTAAACATACTCAGCTCCCTCAACTGTTCCTAATAAGGCTTGGTTTCCAGACCCTTTATCATCTTAGTTACTCTCCTCTGTTCATGTTCCAGATTGTCAATATCCTTTCTCAAACTGCAGTGTCCAGAACTGGACACAGTACTCCAGGTGAGGCCTGACCAAGGCATAATAGAGAAGTACTATTACTTCTCTTCTACATTATACTTCTGGTGATGCAGCTTACAAAGTCTCCTAGATAATTTTTACATATACTGCTGTCAAGCCTGGTGTCCCCCATCCTATATTTGTGCATCTGATTATACCTGTGTAAGTGCAGAACCTTGCATTTGCCTCTGCTGAAATTCATTTTGTTAGTTTGGACCCTGTTCACCAGTCTGAATCCTGAATCTATCTTTGGAGGTATTAGCTACCCCTCTCAGTTTGGTGTCGTCTGCAAATTTGATGAGCGTCCCCTCATTTCCTCAGTTCAAGCCGTTTATAAAGACATTGAACAACAATGGCCCAGGGTTAAACCCTGTCACTTTTTTTCCAGGATGAGGAGGAAGCATTGGTGAGCACTCTTTGGGTTTGCATTTGCATGGTACCAGTATGCAGGTCAACCAGCAACGGGGGTGGGGGGTGGGGATTTAGATCAGGAAAATGGTATTGGGAAGTGGGGTTAGCACTCCTTTTCTCAGCACCTTTTGCCTCATCCCGTTAATGTCTCTCGGGAGTTCTGAACTATTTTTAAAAGGTGAGATCCTAATTATGGATCTCCTATGTTGTACAGTGGTACCTCATTTTTCACCTTCTCACCCCTTGCCTTTTCCTGGAAGACCTATTGCAGTTGTTAAGAGTCGTCAACAGGCTCATCTCAGCTATCTGCAAATCTCCCATTCCCACCACCCTTCTGAGTAATACCCCTCCCCACCTTCTCACTATATAGAAGGATCTGGCAACTTCTGTTTCAGTGTATCTGAAGAAGTGTGCATGCACACGAAAGCTCATACCAATAACTAACTTAGTTGGTCTTTAAGGTGCTACTGGAAGGAATTTTTTTATTTTGACTATGGCAGACCAACACGGCTACCTACCTGTAAGTGGTACCTTGGTTTACAACCATAATCTGTTCCGGAGGTTCGTTTGTAAACCCAAACAGGTTGTAACCCAAGGGGCGCTTTTGCCAATGGGGCCTCCAAAATAAATTTGTTCGTAATCCAAAAAAAAAAAGAAAAGGGTTGTAATCCCCAAAAAAGGTTGCAAACCGGGACACACACTTCCGGGTTTGACATGTTTGTAAACCAAAACGTATGCAAACCAAGGTACCACTGTATTTAGTTTGGCTAGTAGAAATTCCACCCAGATGCTCAAGGGACTCGAGTTGTGTCCATTTGTCCTGCGATTTCTCGGTTTCTCTTTTGTCCCATGACTTTTCCTGAGAAAACTCACTGCTTACTGCTGAATCAGAACAAACATTAATTCGCAGAAAACCTGATAGCGGGTTTTCCTGGGCAAAGTGGTGGGACAAAAGAAAAACCTCTTGGACTCCTAGAAATCACAGGACAAACTGAGTGTGGATGAGCCCTGAGCAGGGTCCTCCTGCCTGGATGAAGTGAAACATTGCATTCAGATAGCACACCGTGCCCCCTAGTGGGAATCTGCTGCTCAGCTCTGCAATCCTTCATTCACCATTAGGTTTCTGAGCAGTGGGGATTGCAGATTGTGCCAGGTCAGCGACTCAGATCAGTCAACCCATCAAACTTCCAAGGACTGCTCTGGGCAACTGTCCAGCCTTACTAGGCTATGCAAAATGTAGAAAAGATTGCAAAATACTAATCTCCTTCAAATGGCATGGCGTGCTGACCCTCTAATGTTGTTGTCCTTTAACCTTTAACCCAGAGGCTCCCTTGACCAACTACAGTCTTTCTGTGGCACCCCTGTGGGGCTCAGGAGCCCAGTTATGTCACCCCTTTGCCTGCAGAGCCGGCAGCCTCCCACCCCTTTTCAAACACCCTCCCTTGTGGATTGTTCCCTCAGTCTCCTCTCCTCTCCCCTCTCCTTGGGAGTCCTCTGATAGCCGCTGCTGCTGCCCCTGGTGACTGAGCTGTCTTCCCTGCCCCAAAGAGAGATGCCTCCTCACGCCTGGGGCCTGGGAAGAGGAAGCTCCCCGCCTTAGTTTCCCAACGGAGACTGGGCAAAGGTGAATGTGAGGCTAGAACCTTACGCTGGGTGGCAGCACTGGGTGCTACTGGGCCTGCAAGGCAGAAAGGCTCTCCTTCAGCACCGGGCACTCAGCTCATAGGCAGGCCTTACACACAGAAAGCACAAGAAAGGTCAATGCAGCGTCTGTCTGCCTGGCCTCCCACTTATCTGTCCATTCCTAACAGCAAAGGCTGGCTAACTGGCTGGCTGGGCTTCCTCACACACTAGCTTGCTTACTCTGTGGCTGCCTCAGCTCCTGGCAACCAGCAGCCCTTGGCCGGCCCCAGAGGCACCATTCACCTGAGGAGCTTGTAGCCAGGGCTGCTGCAACAAACAGCCATGCAAGCCTTTGGGAGGCAGAGACATGAAACGGTATCAGAGGAGGGAGGGAAGGAAAGAGAAATGGAGGCCAGTGTTGCCCGCGGCACCCCTGACCATCATTCAAGGCACCCCAGGGTGCCATGGCACACTGGTTGAAAACTACTGCTTTAACCTTTAGGACATTTTGTTTGTTTTTTCTGTGCCTTTTGCATGTAGCAAATTATGTGTAATGAGTCTTAACCACAGTGTAATACAGGATCCTTGCAGAGACAATGTATGGCAGGCAGCAGTCACGAATACCACATTTTAGTAGTCAATAGGGGGCTCTAAATTATGGCAGAGTGCTTTCTCAAAACAGCATAAAAAAAAATCACTGAGAATTGTAAAGATTATGGATTGATCTCACTGTGTCTGAAAGCATTGCCTATTATGATTTTCCAAATACATTTAATTTAATTTCTCTTAACTTCATGGAAATCAGACTGATGGCATAGAACAATATTCGACTTCCTCATTTATCCTCAAAAGAAATCTGCCACATAGGGCATTGTTTGTCCCATTTGGGAACAGGACTATATAGATAAAAGCAAATTGGATTTGTATTAGCTGCCCATATGAATCATTTTTGCCATAATAAACTGTACTGTTTAGAAGGATATCAAATGCTGGCATGAATTAGTGATGTGAATAATCCGCTCTGAAGCTTGCCAAAACTGGTTTATGGGTGGAAATTTGCTATGAGATATTTGCAAACTGTCTCATATATTGGTGAACATTTAGGGACATAGAAAGTTGCCTTATACTGAGTCCATTTAGCTCAGTATTGTCCATGCTGACTGGCAGTAGCTTTCCAGATGTTTAGACAGAGAGTCTCTTCCTACTTAGTGATGCTATGGATTGAATCTGAGACCTTCTGGTTGTAAAGCAGATGCTCAGCTGCTGAGATAGTGCAGAATATAGCAAATAACTAAAGAGTGCTCTTGTATCACCCGCCCCCCAACCTTCTGTGGTAGGAAAAGTAACAGAAAACTACAGTGGAAAGTGCAGGATAACCACCACTTGATGGTGATGTCATCTATCCTCCGTGCACATTTTGTGAAAACAAATCAAGACGATTGCTAAATATACGCTTGCTTTGGGGGTGATTTGTGTCTCAGCATGGAGCATATTTCATTTGCTGCAGGGGCGCTGCTAAAGTGGCTTCCCTGTGGCAAGCCTTTCTCTGTTTCGGCAATGACGTTTGCAAATACTTGCAAAACAACTTGCTCCGTCACTTTGAGAATTTCTCTGTCCCCAATCCGCATTCCCAGGAACAGCTAGGAGATTGAGGTATGTCAAGACTCGTGGCTTAATAAGTGGGCAGCTGCATATTCGCAGACATTACAGTAGGTTCATGGACCACGTGCCATGGAAAGACCTTTTTTTGCCACATCCCCATGCAGATCCCACCTGATGCCCTCAGTTATACAATCTGTTCCACTTGGCCCATAGCAGTATTAGAGACAATGTTCAACTATGTTCAACTATGTTACCTGTTTCGTGCTTCACTGCCTTTTCTCCATTATCTCTACCAATGGGCAATGAAGCAATCTGTTCAGGCTGATTTGACTTTGCATGGAGTTCTACGCTTCTGAAACCAATTTCCCTCTGTGGTTTCCAGTTCTAAAACACATAGTGGATGTCCCTTTGTTTCCTCCTTCCTACCACTGCCACACAATAGTTTTGACATTGAGTGGGGCTGTTGTTGACTTTTGCTGTGTTGTTATTGCTTAATGGTGTCTGGTGAAATATGAAACATTGCTAAGAAATTATGTATCTTAGCCATGGAAATTCAGCTTCCTAGTTCATATAATTCAGACATTTAAAGTGCAAATCAAATCAATTATGTCTGTGGACAGGACGCGTAGGGGAGACGGACAGAGCTAATATTTCCTGGAGATAACATCTTGAATGAATTAGAAAATGTGCACATATTCTTTATGATGTGTACCAAATTTCTGTACTTGGGTATTGGGGTAAGGGGGTAGATCTGATTTTGGTTCTTAAGGCTGCAGTCATTAACACAATAATAAGAGGCTCAATAGTAAGTTCCACTGAATTTAGACAAATTTACTTCTGAGTGTAAATGCTTAGCATTTCACTGTGAGAAATCCAGTCTTCTACCTCTATTTTCTTTTGCAGAATTCTACGGCTTCAACACACCTCACCCTGATATCCATGCTAGAATTCTGTGGTCCAAATGAATATGCTAAAATCTCTTTGGATGTTAGCATATTCCGTGCAAAACCCTGTAGCTGCTCATCGCTACACTGCTGCAGCAAAACCTAATTGGCAAGGAGACACTCCAAGCCTACTGGGCCCCAGTTTGCATCTAAGGGCAGTTGCTCCTGACATGAATGGCACCCCAAGTACTATATTAGGTGTGTTCATGCTGCTGTGTTCATGGATGTCTGACTCTGGGCCACACAGCAGTAGTCCTTTATGTGCAGTGCAGCATAAGTAAGCCATATGCCAAAACCATGCACAGATCACTGTTCACTGAATTGGGTCCATTGTCTTTTCCTGCTTTAATTTATGTGCTCTTGTTTATGATAAGAAGAAATATTGGGAAGTAATGCAAACTCTGGGCAGGTGTGTAGGTGTGCATAGGGGCGGGAGGGGGAAAATTATTTGATTCTGTTGTTGGCATTTGTTCTCCAACATGATGTTCTGTTTCCTAGCAACATGAACTAAATGAAAGGTATCTCGTCATCTTGAATAAGATAACAAAGTAAAGAGTGAAAAGGAGAAAAATAAACAAAACTTACCCTGAAATAGATTTCATCTTGATATACATGCATACATATTTCGCTAACAGGTTCTGTTATCTGCAGGCTGTTTTTAATGGCAATGCTTTTATGTGAAGTAATCAGCAGTGCTGCCAGTTTTGTAGGTGAAGCCTGTGTGTCGCTTTTCACACCAGTTTTTAATCAGCAAAGTGGAACACAGGCACTGAAATCTTGTGTGCCAGAAGAAACTGGAATGATTTTAATTGGCACCAGTCAATTAAAACATGTCTCCTTATAGGAGGGAAATCTGGAAAAGTCAAGTCCCGTATACAGCAAAAAGAAATTGATAAGACTTGGGTATTTGATTACACAGAATTGGAAGAAATAATCTGACACAAAAATCCCCTTTCTTCTGTTGTTTTTTAAAGAGGGCATTTCGGTTGTATAAGGGTCAGGGGAGGTGCTCAAGCTCAGTATGAAAAATTCGAACAGAATTCAACTCAGTGGGGGTGCTAAAGATATTAATGTGCCATGCCTATATTCAGATTTAGATAAATCTTGTCAAGTGAGTGCATGGTGCAGTAACAGAGTCACACTTGTCAGCCCTCTCTCACCTTGTGTTGGTGTTCATTGGTGCTTGCATATGTTGGGCATTGACTTTACAACCTTTCCTAAACAAGTGCATAGTCCTAAGGCACAAGTTGCTGGTTGGAGGTAATGGGAGTTGTAGTCCCAAAGTTCTGAGGGGCGCCCTGAGGTCATTTCCCAGTCTTACTGCCTGAGATCCTCTTAATTGAGGGTGCTGAGGACTGAACTTGGAATCTGATGCGTACAGTGCGTGAGTCTGACATCTCTATATTTACAAAAAGGCTAAAAATGAAAACGTCATTTCTTTTTAACTGAAGCTCTTTCCAAGTATTTCCAGTGGAATAGCCATGATTAGTCTGCTGCCTTAAAGCAGACTTCAGCAACCTGATGCCTTCTGGATATTTCAGACTACAGTTCCCATTAGCTATAGGAAGGCCACAGGCTCGCCTGGCACTTTCATTACCTATATTTAGGTGCCAGGCAAAAATGTTTCTTTACAACCAGGCATTTGACTGATTGACCATTCTATGGCCTCTTAAATGAGTTTGTGTGAGGGGGATTATTTTTTTGTTTGTTTCTTTTATTATGTATTTTCTGTTCTCATGTAGTTTTATGTTGTGAATCACCCTTTGATCTTTGGATGAAGGGAGGTGCACAAATTTAATAACAATATGTGGTCCATAGCATTTGGAGGGTACCAGGTTGGTGGAAGCTACCATAAAGACTAATAAATGTCAGCTATAAGGCAGTAGATCTTCAGATATTTGTAGGCAGAAAATTATCTGCTGGAGGCTCAATAACAAAAATACACGCTTTTACTCTCAGACGCTTAGTCAATCAAAGATATGCAGTAATAATCAACACTGTATACTTTCCGTAATCATTTCTTGGACTTTTAAGTAACTATTGCAGTAACATCATTCAATATGCTGTATGACTATTAGAGTGATCATATTGTTTTTTGCTGCACAGCAATTCAGAGGAAGCAGCCCTCTCAAATCCAGCAGATCAGACAACTAGAGCAGAAAGCAATTGAAACACAAGCAAGTTTAATTAAAGTTAATCCCATGCAACACTCTCCTTCCAGAACAAAATGATTGCAAGTTAGCTTTTGGTTTCTCCAGCACACAAGAGACGCTCATATGTGCATTTTAGGTCTCATGTGAAAATGGACTTAGTATATGATTTGTCTTATTGGATTAATTTGCAAAGCTCTTACTATCTCATTTCCTAATTAAACATTTACTTTCAGCTACCTATCTTTGATTATTTGCACCAGTGAAATTTTTGCTTGTGTCAGTATCAATTCTCCTGATATGTAATTACATAGTTATTAGATAATATATTGTTCGTACACATTACATGAAGGCCAAACTGTACAATGAGATTATCAAATGATCAAACTGTTCCTGTACTGTAGGCTGCAAGTATGGGATGGTAGCTGCACTGCTTGGCTTAGAATAACCTGTAGCATTTGATAGCAGTAATGTAAAATACAGCTTCTGGGCACTTCCAAAGTGTATGCTGCATTGCTAATGAAAAATAACTGCATTAACTCAGGAGGAAATAGCACCTCCGAGCAGTGCTCTGTGTTTTCATTCTTTCTTTCTTTATCTATTTCTTTATTTCTTTATTTATTCAACGCCCACAGTTCTCGAACAAAAGTGCAAATGGAAAAACAGAAACAATTGACTTGTCTCATTCTTTTCTTTCTTTTTTCTTTTTATTTCATTTCTATACTGCTTCATATTTTTCGTAGGGGGTGTGTGAAATCTCGTATCGGTTTACAGCCTACATTAAAACATCAATAAAACAATGCAGAATAAGGTATTAGAGAAGAAAGTCAGAAACTAAGTATGCATTCAAAGCAAGACAATGAACAGGAAACTAAAATGTTATCTTAAAGATTTCAAAATAAAACATTACATAGGAGGTCAAGTGCAGAATGCACATTCAGCGCAGCAAAGTTAACCAAAAAATTATCTTCAAAAAAACACACTAAAGGAAGTCAAATATAGAATGCACATTTAAAACAGCACAATTAGCAGGAGAATAAAATATCATATGCATAGAACATAAACTGCTGTTGCTGCTACTAATCCTGTTAATCGTGGTTTGTGGTGGCTGGTGGCTGTGGAAGCTCAAGCTTGACGTCCTGTGTCCGCATGAAGAAAAGCCAAGATGGTCTCTGGCCTCTTCAGCAGCCTCTGATTTTGTAGCTGGAGTCAGTCAGGGCCCTTCCCTCCCAGGCCAGGAGGGAAAAAAAGCATTCAAGGCAGGGAGCAGGTCTTCCAAGACTCACAGCCAAGATGATTGCCACACTAGTAAATTAGTGATTATGTAGTTCTGGAGCAATTTACTGCAACGACCAGTTTCTCAGAAGAGTATATTATGCTGTGAAAATGAACAAGTAAAGCTTTGTTGAATTTTGGGGGAGGTTGCAAATAGCAGCTAATGCCCTTGAAGCCCCCTGGGTGAAGCCCCCCGGTGGTGTCACATTATGAATCATGCTGTCACACAAACGGTGTTATGGTTAGTTGTTTCCACTGTTCTACAGAATCTGGACAGCATCTCTCTGCCTAGGTACCTATGCCTACACAATAACACCAATTTCATCACTTGCAGTCAGCTCCTTGGTTTTTCTTTATTTAATTACAGGTGGTGGGATAATTCTTATGGGGACACACAACATGGGAAGGGGTTCATTAAGCCTTCCTCTATCGTTATTTTGATGAAAAATCACCTCTACATTGCAAAAAATCGGTGTTTTCTTTTCATGACTTTCCCCAGTACTTCAGAAATCTTTGCCTCTTGAGCTACGGATTTCAGTCTCCCCTGCCTCCCCCATGAACATTTTTGACGTCTCTCATGCTTTCATTAATACCTGTGAGCCGCTTTGGACATTAAAGGAAGATTCAACAGCTTGTATTACAAAGCGGGTTCTCCTTTATGGAGAGCACATGTTGCAGTGGGGGCAACCAGGACATCCCCTGTTGCTGGGCGGGTTAGTATGGATGGCCACGAGTCTGATAGGGCACCTCCAATTGTCGCTGGGGAGAATTTAATGTTGCAAAGTTGATTGACTGGGGTGCTATTTATTCCCTGTGTGCAGAGTTGAGCTTCCTCTTTTCGCTGCGTGCATCGGATCACCCACCCACTCTCCCTCTATTTAAGGTTGTTCGTGCTGACCTTGCTATGCCTGTCATGGGGTCGTCTGCTTTGGAGCAGGGGCCTGGTAGGGATTTTACCATTTGGCTGGCTGGCTGGTGCCATTTGGTTTTTGCTTACTGCATAGCAAATCGTCACAACTTGTAAGGTTGTGGTTAGGCATTGGTTAATGTTGGTTGGTGGAGGGGATGTGGTTGGCTGTGCCGGCCTTTCCAATGCTGCTGCTGCTGCAAGGGAATTCCAGTAAAGGAATCCAGGGGCTCGCCATGCTCTTGTCCGAACCCCTGGCAAGGGGCTAGGGCCAAGCAAGAGCCCCTGGGAGCATTTGGGGAGAGGTGAGGGTCTGGCACCCAGCTCTATTTTCTCTCCAAAAATGCTTACCCTTACCGACTTTCGCAGGCTTGCAGTTGTCAGTTCTGTTCCTACCTCTAAGTGGGAACAGATAGTCACTAACCAATGCCTAAGCAACCACTCACATGCTGTAATCAATAAAGTTATGGCCAAAATTATGCCAAAAAAACCACGAAAAATTGTATGAACTGTGTCTTTATTTGGGGGTGTGTGTCCTGGGGGTCCTCAACACGCAACTACATTTGTCTTGCAGCATTTCTGTCTGATGTCTGAAACAGAACATCTTCTTCACTTCCTCAGAAGGAAATGTCTAAGTTCCCCTTCAAATATTATGAAGAATATGGAAGTGACTGTGAATTCAGTTCTGCCAACATTTCTTAAGGAGCCTGAAGCTGCTCTTATAAAAACGATATTCTTCCTGTATAGTGCTATCATCTTACATGGATATAGTTTCAAATAGAAAGGATAATAGTTCTTTCTAATTTGTAAATTTTGGATTATTTAAGATTAAGTGATACTCCATGGATAAGACACAGGCTGGAATATGTGAGTGACTGGCAAGCCGTGTTCTTAAAGCATCCAATGATTATTTTGAAATCTATTTTCACAGTAAACCAGTGGTGGTTTAGTGCTCAGAGTGCCTCACTAGGACCTTCAAGACCAGGGTTCGTATCCCCACTCAAACATGAAGCTTACTGGGGGGGGGCATGGACCAGTCCCTGCCTCTCAGCCTAACCTACCTCACAAGGTTGTTGTGAGGATAAAATGGGGAACAGTAGTGTGTATACCGCCTTGAGTTCCTTGGAGGAAAGGTGGGATATAAATGCCATAAAATAAAATAAATTATGTTCTTTTACTGAATTGTTTTGTATTATTACTCTCAGGAAGATTTATATACAGTGTATTTCTCCCCATTTGTTTTACAATCGATGGGTTTCCTCTCCATTTTGTGGTTTTTAATGTTAAGGATAGATATCATTTAGTTATCTTTCCCCCTCAAGTGCATTGATGTCTGACACATGTTCAGCTTATGGTAGCTCAGCATGTCTTTCACCTCACAGTATGTATTCTTTGATTCAACAGCAACCTTTGAAAACCATTTTTGTTCTTGGGAACTGCAAAAATAATCCTGTTACAAAAACAGCACGAAATCAGAGAATTGACACAGGTCTGATATCTTTCTGCTGAGCTCACAAATACAATATGCTTAGATATTTCAAGTTTAAATAATCCTTCATATAAGTGCGGGGGGAGGGTTGGAATCAAGCAATTTTAAGGACACTAGCCAGGATATTTTTAAACAAGACATCACATATTCTTCAAAAGTTGACAGCTTTTTTGCTGTTCAATTAGTGTGACATTTTCGGGGGGGGGGGCGGGGAGGGCAGTCGGAAACAAGTCAGTTTTCTTCAGAATTGGCACTAGTTTTTCCCTTTGCTGAGTTAGGTGTAAAACAGAAATAAATGACTCACCAAGTCTGTGATCTGACCAAGAAAATGATTTTTGCTTTCACGCAGTAGTTGTTGCTATGGAAACTGTGAGTAGCAGCCTGTGTTGTTTGTGCTCCTAAAGAGAATAAAACTTGATGCTAATGGGTGAAAATTAGACAGTTTTTGAGAAAAAGAGGAAATAATAATGGAGGAGCTTGATTTGACAATTCAGAATGGACCTGATCCAGCCAAACTTAATCACTTTAATTCCCATTTCTTTCAACTGGAGAGGCAAACCCATGCTTAACACTGCAGTTATTCTTATCTGGGAGGGGATGTAGTTTACTGATAGAGCATCTGCTTTGCATGCAGAAGGTCTCTGTTGAATCCCAGACATCTGCCTGTAGGGCTAGGAAGGTCCCCTGCCTGAAACCTTGGAGAAGGAATTGTCATTCGGTGTAGACAATACTGAGCTATCTGGAAAATGGTATGACTCCATATATGGCAGATTCTCATATTCTTCGTATGCCACTGCCACTCAGTGCAGACAATACTGAGCTAGATGAACCAATAGGGAAACAGGTGGCGCTGTGGTCTAAACCCCTGAGCCATTGGGTTTGCTGACTGGAAGGTTGGTGGTTCGAATCCGCATGACAGGGTGAGCTCCCATTGCTCTGTCTCAGATCCTGCCAACCTAGCAGTTCAAAAGCACATCAAAGTGCAAGTAGATACGGTAAATAGGTACCGCTGTGGCAGGAAGGTAAACAGAGTTTCTGTGCGCTCTGGTTTCCGTCACGGTGTTCCGTTGCGCCAGAAGTGGTTAAGTCATTCTGGCCACATGACCCGGAAAGTTCCTTCATCCTGAAAGTGAGATGAGCATCACAACCCCATAGTCGCCTTTGACTGGACTTAACCATCCAAGGTCCTTTACCTTTACCTTTTACCTAGGTGAACCAATGCAGGGGCGGACTTTGGTCTTTCAAATGTCAGTGGCACCCTGTGTGAGCCCAAAATTTGGCGCATGCCTCTCGCCTCCGATCTGCTTTATTCACTACTTCATAGTAACATTGCCCTGCCCTAAGCTTGGCGCCCAGTGTGGTGGAACTGGTCAGGGTGTCCTAAATCTGCCTCTAACTAATGGTCTGATTTCGTATCAGGCAACTTCCTATGATCCTATGGATATACACTGGACTGCATGTATCTACAATTGAAATGCATGTGCTTGACTTTGGATGGATGTTGCCCAAACGCCCCCCCCTTTTTTTTAGCATAGTGGTCTTTGCAGATAAGAGGTCATTTCATAAGAAAAACTCTTTGCTTTATAGATCATCTCCTGTGTGATGAAGTGGAAAATTTGTATGCAGGTGCCTTGGCTTAAAAGAACATTTCACCCAGTAGGCTGTTAATTGGTACCAAGTAATTTCAAATCTTTATTAGTAATGTGGAGAGTCTAGCTTGTAAACAGAACAGCACAAGCAAGGCATAAACTTAATAAGATATTTGTGCTATGCAGTTATAAAAAGGAAGTGAATAATCTCTATTTAAACTGACTTCAGTTCACAAGTGTATTCCAAACAATGGCTTAGTTCAGCCTAATGCAGCAGCAAAATGACCAGGGTGAAGCGAATCAGCTGTGATCTAAGATCCCAAAGCCCATGTGTTTGCTATAAGCCATGTGTTGCCTTAGTGTGACATGTGAACTAAGTTACGGTGTCTTCATCACTTCGTTTTCTCATTTGGTGTGCTTATTTGAGATGGTAAAGTTGTGAGATTACAGCATCTCATTTTCACATTTAGAGACATGTCTCTGAAACAACATTCCAGAGTGAAAATAATTAGTGATCCCATCAAATAAACCCATCTGACATGGTATCAATTTTCAGAGGAGGAAGTTTTCAGGGAAGCATATGGACTGCTTGCTCACGTGAAAAGAATCTGGCAAAACCACTATTCAAGGATATTATCACTCAAATGTAAACACATGAATCAGCTTTAAGGGAATAATATCTGTTATAGAATAAACTTAACAGTGTGTTGTATCTTAACTCTGTGGGACAAGGTAAAAAGGTAAAGGGACCGGTAAACATATCCAATTATTTCAGGAGACAGCGATTCAATATTACAAGTCACAGATAATATAGTTGCAGTACACATAAGAGATGAAAAACATACTCAAGTAAATTGTACCACTATGGGTCAGAAATAGAGGAAGAATATTGGATTAATGTGACTCATAGGACAAAAGGCAAGTTGAACTCGATCCACATCACTGTAAACAAGAACCCCATTGAGTCACAGCACAATCCTGTGTGCCAGCAAAAGGGGAACCTGGCAGAAGTTGGAGTGGATGTTAATAAGCCTCTACTAATTCAGTAGTTGGAATGTGGAACATTCTTTAGGGTGTTCTTGTAAGGATTGGTACAAAACAAATTAACTTTCCAGGTTCACAGAGGGGAGCCTATTGAATGCACTTTGAGTCAGGGTAGTAGAGACTTTTCAAAAAAAGATCTGTGCCAGTTGTTAATTGTCGACATTATTCTAAGTTGAATGGCAACAGAATCTGGGCCAGAACAGAGATGTTATTGAGGGGAAATGCCAAATTTGCCTCTAGATTACCCTCAACGTCATTTTATTGTGTAATTAGCAAGCTTATTGGGATTTTAAAAGTTAATACTAGGCACATTTTAATGAGGCGGGGGGAGCAAGATGTTCGTCAGGACCCCAGCATACAGGGACATGTGGAAAATGCCATTGGTGGCAATTGTTACTCCCCCTTCACTGAGCTAATTGACATGGGGCAGGGGATTTTTTGGAGAAAGTGACCTGGTGACAGAAGGCTTAACTGTCCCACCCCCACCCAGCACTGCAGTCCCAGTAAAAATCTAGCCATATACAATACAGTCATACCTTGGGTTACGAACGCTGCGGGTTGCACGTTTTCAGGTTGCGGACCATGCTGAACCTGGAAGTACTGGAACGGGTTACTTCCGGGTTTCGGCGCTCTCGCATGCGCAGAAGCGCCGAATTGTGTCACGCGCGTGTGCAGATGCGGCGCTGCGGGTTGCGAATGTGCCTCCTGCACGGATCACCTTCGCAACCCGGGGTATGACTATATATACTAACCCTGGCATGGTTCCTAACCATGCAGTGGAAGTAACATCTAGTTTGACCCTTAGAAAAATTAGAAGAACATTTAAGAATTTATTTTATAATTTTTATTACAAAGTAAATACATCGATACCAAGCCACAGATAAAGAATAATATAAAGAAAAAGAAAAAAATAAAGAAAAGAAAAAAATGCAAAGAAAAGTAGAGTAAAAGAATAAAGAAAAGTATATTTCTATACAATAAACACTTTTTACAAAATAATAATAGTAATAGACTTCCATCACTCTCACAACACTTCCTTTCACATTTCATATTTTATCTGTTTTTCAGTATTATTTTCATCTTAATACAGTATATAGATATGTATAGTATTTTTCGCTCCACAAGACGCACTTTTTTCCTCTTAAAATCTAAGGGGAAATGCATCTCATGGAGTGAATGTGTGGTCCCTGGGGCTGGGGGGGGGGACCTGGGTTTCCCCCGCTGCTCCCCGATCTGCCTTTTGGGGCTGGTGGGGGGGAAAAGCTGGGCTTCCCCCGCCAGGCTCTACAAGCTCCTGAGCAGCTCTGGGGTAGCCCGCGAAGCCTCCGCAGGGCAGCAGGGAGCCTTCATCCCACTGCCCTGGGGAGGCTTCGCGCGGCTATCCCTGGCTTTTGCGGGAGGCTCTCTCCCTTCCCCCACCTCCCACAAAAGCCCCCAGGAGCCACATATTTTTTTTCTTGAATTCCCCCACCCCCAAAAAGTAGGTGCGCCTTATGGTCGGGTGCGTCCTATAGAGCAAAAAATATGATATATATGTTTCCCCTTTTTCATTCCGGAGGTCATTCTAGACATATTTTGGAGAAAGTCTTTTGGTAGTTCTGTAAAACCTCCTTCTCTAAGATGGATGCTTTATTATCAAACCCTTTTAACGTCTTATCTTTTTCAAAGGTCGCCCTAAGCTGGTAATATTCTAGCCAATTTATCCCTGGTGGTTTGAGTTCTTCAAACCTTTTCAGTTTGGCATAATAATTTATCTCATCTATTGCAGATTATTATTATTTATTTAAAACATATCTTCACTTCACTTTCCAGGTTGATTTACGGTAGCTCATAAAATTGAGCAACAAACATTAAAACAGGTTACAACAGAAGGCAACACTAAAAGTAATCATAGCAGAAATAAAATGCACCACATTTTTAAAAAGCCTGAGAAAGTAAAAACATATTTACCTGTCAACTAAAAACCATTAATGTAGGCAGTGGACAAGCCTATCTGGGAAAGAGTTCTACAAGTGGGGCACCACAACTGAAAAGGCCCTTTCCCCTGTTGTCACGCACTTACTTCATTTGCTGGGGCACTTTGAGAAGGACCTTTGAGAAAGATCTTACTGTTTGGCCGGGGTGTGTGGTTGTTTTAACATAAATAAACTCAGAACTTCATCAGTGTTGTAGCTTCCTTGGTAATTACAGGAGAAAATATAAAAAGAGGGGGAAAATTAGAGTATCCGTAGCTTTTTATACTGTAGAAGATGTCTTCAGGTCCCAAGATGGCACCAGCAATTTGTTTGGAAACAGCCTGGTGTTCCTTAAGTCAGGTGTAGGGAACCTTTTTATATTCTGAGGGCCATGTGCCCTTCTGGGCAACCTTCTGGAAGCCACTGTTGGGAATACGTCCAAGGGAATGGGGGCAATTGGCAGGCCCCCAGCTGGCTCCAGCCCACCGGCCAGCAGCCGGGCAAACTCTGGTCCTTGGAACAGCGTGTATCTACGACCCAAGTTTCATGAAACCTTCAGAAGCATGCAAGGCAGTATCACAACAGAAGGGCAGATTAGAGGCTGTGTAAAGCGTATTTAGGTAAAGGTAAAGGGACCCCTGACCATTAGGTCCAGTCGTGGCCGACTCTGGAGTTGCGGCGCTCATCTCGCTTTACTGGCCGAGGGAGCCGGCGTACAGCTTCCTGGTCATGTGGCCACCATGACTAAGCCGCTTCTGGTGAACCAGAGCAGTGCACGGAAACACTGTTTACCTTCCCGCCGGAGTGGTACCTGTTTATCTACTTGCACTTTGACATGCTTTCGAACTGCTAGGTTGGCAGGAGCAGGGAGCGAGCAACGGGAGCTCACCCCGTTGCGGGGATTCGAACCGCCGGCCTTCTGATCGGCAAGTCCTAGGCTCTGTGGTTTAACCCACAGTGCCACCCGCGTCCCAATAGTTTGCTTACTGCTGTATTAATGGTAAAATTAAAGTAATCTTCTGTAGTGGATGATGTTGAAGGATGAAGACTGTTGTCTGACTGAAGATACGAAAGCATATCTTTGAAGGTTTGAAGCCAGATAAATGGAACATTACAATAAGGGTTATGGTAGAAACAGAGATTTTTGTTTAGCAATAAATATGATGGATTTTGGATGTATGTTTATATTGTTAGAATTGAACATTAACTCCCAAAAGCTATTGGGGGGTTGGGGGGATATAAGTGTTGTGTACTGAAAATTGTGTTGCTTTAACATTGATTTATGCACAAAGCCAAATAAAGGACTATCTGCAGTGTATAGGATTGGAGAGATAGTCATAAAGATATTGTTACTTGAGGGAATCTTTCAGTAAAATGTTAATCTTGCAACATCACCATTGATTGAGTGAATATGCTTTTAAACCACACTTCATCCCTTAGGAAACAAAATGTTAATAATGAAAAAACTGAGGGCCCACAGCGCACAAAAGTGGCTGTCCTCTGCAGAAAACTACGTGGTTCAGATTACCATAATTGGCCTTATTTCAGTATGAGCCACAATATGAACATGCAGCCAATAGGACTGTGTGTATTGGGGTCAGGGCTAGCTATCATGACCCCACAACCTCCTCTCACATGCTTGCAATGCACACCTTTTCTGTGCAGTTAATATGTGTGAATTTACTACTACAATCCATCGTTCCCACTGTGCACATAGGATTCCTGCTTACTCTTGTTGTATGCAGAAAGTGATCCACAATCAGTTCAACATGTGCACATTACATTCAGCTCAAAAGATATTGCTGCATGTGCTAGGGGGAAAAAATCCAGTTTATGGCTATGTGAATTGGCTCAGGGGGGGGGGGACGGGACCCAGTATTGTTCAGTTATTTAAAACTGCTTTTCAGCCATAGCTTCTTTCACAGTTTATTTGTGTTGAAATATGTTTTGACTAATTGATAGTAAGCCTTCTGCGCTATGAAAAATAAGTAGTGTTTGTTTTTAAGATGCTGTGAAATCTGATAGTGTCAATATCGCAGAGCTGATAATTACTGCCACCATTCCAACCACTTCTATAACCACCCAAACAGATGAAGATACTAGTAAAGATTTGAATAGCCAAAGTAATTCTGAGGCACCGTGAATATTGGACAGCCTTCGTGACTCATTGTGCCCCACCTTTAATACTGAACAGAGCTTTTTTCAGCCAGAACTCACCAGAACCCAGTTCCAGCACCTCTCAGGGGGGGCGCCATTGCCATTATTAGAGAACAAGGGAGGTGTTCATGGTGAGTTCCAGCACCTCATTTTGTATAAAAATAGCACTGATACTGATATTTATCATAGTCGTGTACATTAGAATTCAATGAGCAGAATAAATTCAGTTTAACAAGGGCCATGCCCTTAACAGATGCATTAATTAGTCAATATTGATATGGTGTGATAAACTATCCCATAGTTAGCTCCAGCTTCACTCTTGCCTTGTAGCTGGATGGCTGTCAATGGCAAGAATAGTGGACCTGTGTCCCAAACTTCACTGGAATAGACACATGGAGTCCATGCAACTGAAACTACCATTCCACATTGCAAATGGAAACTGTGGGAAGATGATTACAGAGCATCTAAATTTATCTATTTACCTATGTAAAAAAAAATTAAAGCCTGCCCTTCTAGTTAGTGCTTTTGCACCACTCAAGGTGGTTAAGAACATTTAAAACTACATTTAAAATTAAAAAATGGTAAGGAAGCTAGAAACAATGACCGTTTAAGAAAGAGCCTGCATAAGTGAATAAATTGTATGCTCAAATCTTATTCAAATATTTTAATATATAAATGTGTGTGTTTATATGTGTGTGCCTATTACGTGAGAGAGAATCTTTCATGGTTTAATTTTGTTTCCCTTTGTCCAGGAAACTTCATGGTCTTGTGGTCAACGTGCAGGATGTCAGTTTTTAAGTCGGTAACCAACCGGTTTATTAAGAACATGGCCTGCTCTGGGATCTGTGCCAGCCTAGTCTGTGTGCCTTTTGACATAGTCCTCGGTGCCAGTCCACACTGCTGCTGGTGGATCTACACCATGGTCTTCTGTAAGATCATAAAGTTCTTGCACAAAGTCTTCTGCTCAGTGACCATCCTTAGCTTTCCTGCCATTGCTCTGGATAGGTAAGACTGTGAAGTTACTTGTAAACTGGCTTTTACCACTTGCCCCTTGCAACAGATATAGGTTCTACATTGCTTGTTGCTTAATTGTGGGTTGCTGAAATGGTTCAACTGCCCTCTGCCTTCAGCGCTAAACATGTTTATTTTTTCTCTTTGGGCAAGTCGCTCAGAGCAACATTTTCACTTTGCAACCAACCAGTGAGCTGAGTTATTCTGAAAGAAATAACATACATTGGCTGGATTTTTAAGGTCTGGACAACTTAACCTGAATAGCTCTTTGATTTTAAGGCCAAAAAGTTCAATTCTCAAGTATCCTTATTGCCAATGTATAAATTTATTTGTGTGTTCTTCCTGCCAGGGGAGCTGATTACACATTTTGAGGTCTTTTTGGGAGGTATGGCATATTCTGACTCTCTCTATTACTTGAAATGCCTGCCACAATTTTAAATGTTATTCTAGTTACTAGGCAGAAGTTCCATTTGGTAGATTTCTACTTTTAAGTTCAACAGTCTTTCTGTGGTAATCTGCACACGATCGATACTAGTTATGTAATTTTCTCCAGAATCATTTCATTTCTCTGGAAATAATTCTATAAACAAGTTAATCTGCAAAGATGATTTGCCCTATTTTCCCCTTGCTGTCCATGGTTTAAGAGCAAGTCTTTGGAATGAAAAACTTTGCTGACCACTGACTGGCTCATCCTTTGTGTCAACAGTGTCCCGCTGACTTGTAAATTATAGTTTTATGATAGAAAAGAAACTCACTTAGGATCTGAGGAGAGGGAAGACATTACTTACATCTAACATGCTAATAAGAGTAACAGACCTTACTATAAATTAGATCAGATTAATATTGGGTAGGTTAATTGGAGAGCCAGTGTGGTGTAGTGATTAAGAGCAGTAGTCTTGTAATCTGATGAACCGGGTTCGCTTCCCCGCTCCTTCACATGCAGCTGCTGGGTGACCTTGGGCTAGTCACACTTCTCTGAAGTCTCTCAGCCCCACTCACCTTACAGAGTGTTTGTTGTGGGGGAGGAAGGGAAAGGAGAATGTTAGCCGCTTTGAGACTCCTGAAGTGGAGTGAAAGGTGGGATATCAAATCCAAACTCCTCTTCTTTCTCTTCTTATTCCTATGGAGTGTGATATTTTGTAGTAAAGGAAGAAATCTAGCTGCAGTTCAGTGGAGGATCTGGGATTTTATTGCTATGAAAAGAAAAATATATATAAAGAACCTCCGCTGGTTAAATGGGGTTAACCCGCCCTCCCAGAAAAGTACACAGGTCAGGGGAGAGGGGGATCGTTCTATCTGGTAAGCTAAAGTGCTTGTACCGATGGAACATTCATCATACTGCAAGGCTGAATTCTACCTATTGGCTTTATATTTTTTTACAAATGGTGCTGTCGTTGAATACAGAACCTTAAAAAAACATAGTATGCTTTAGGAAAAAGATTTGATACTACTTGGATTAGATATTCTTTCATGGAAGACAGAAGTTGTACCACATCTAATTTGGCCTTTTCCATTGATTACATATTTTTATCAAAATAATGGGCAGGGCAATTGATTTCTGTAGGTAAAGAAAGAAAGAAAGAAAGAAAGAAAGAAAGAAAGAAAGAAAGAAAGAAAGAAAGAAAGAAAAAGACTAATTAACTTCTGTATAGACATGTGTAAGACTGTGCTGTTGAAGATCTGGTGATAAATGATACCGTAAATTCCGGCGTATAAGACGACTTTTTAACCCCGGAAAATCCTCTAAAAAGTCAGTCGTCTTATACGCCGGGTATGGGTTCCTTGGGCAGCGGCAGTAGGTGGCGGGCTTCGCGCCAGGAGGAAGCTGCCCGGCGAAGCTGCCCAGCGATGCTTAGCCGGCTTTGCTGGGCGGCTTCCTCCCGGCGCGGAACGGAGCCCGCTGCCCACTGCCACTGCCCAGCGAAGCTGCACTGTATAAGACTGGGTGTATAAGTCGACCCCCCAAATTGGCAGCTGCCAATTGGGGGGGGGTCATCTTATACGCCCAGTCACCTAATATGCCAGAATCTACGGTACTTTTATATCAAGGGAAGAAGCAATTTAAAATACAGGGCTAGTCAAGACCAAATCAGTGATTTAGATCACTCAAATTTAAGTCAATCTACCCAGGGATAGAGGGGAGGTAGGAAGAGTTGCAACTTTACTCTTTACATGCATTTGTTCATCTCTTACAGTCCCCTTTCCTTCTTTTTTTGTAGGTACTACTCAGTTTTGTATCCACTGGAAAGGAAGATATCGGATGCCAAATCTCGAGACCTGGTGATCTACATCTGGGCTCATGCAGTGATAGCCAGCATTCCTGTATTTGCTGTGACCAATGTACTGGATATTTATGCTATGTCCACTTGTACTGAGCCTTGGAGTTACTCCATTGGCCGCTTAGCATACGTCATTATTTACAACATTACCACTGTGATTGTGCCGGTGGCTGTGGTCTTTCTCTTTATGATCCTCATCCGCAGGGCACTGAGTGCCAGTCAGAAGAAAAAAGTCATCATAGCTGCCTTAAGAACCCCTCAAAACACTATCTCTATCCCTTACGCCTCTCAGAGAGAATCTGAACTTCATGCCATGCTGCTCTCCATGGTTATGGTTTTCATTTTCTGCAGTATCCCCTATATGGCTTTGGTGATTTACCGCACTGTGCTCAATGTTTCTGACGCTTCTGTGTACTTGCTTCTCACTGCCATCTGGCTGCCCAAGATATCACTGCTAGCCAACCCTCTGCTCTTCCTGACTGTTAACAAGTCCGTACGGAAATGTTTGGTAGGGACAATGATGCAGTTACACCGAAGGTATAGTCGGAGGAACACAGTCAGCTCCGGAGGCGCTGGGGACATCAGCCTGGAGCCTCACGTTCGTTCTGGTAGCCAGCTTCTGGAGATGTTTCACATTGGGCAGCAGCAGATTTTCAAGCCCACAGAGGATGAAGAAGAGAACGAAACCAAATCCATTGGCTCCAGTGGCTACCAACAGAAGGAGATCCCCACAACCAGCTTAGACGTGGAGCAGACTTTGGTTCAGAGGCCTATTCCTCACGCCATTGCAGACTCGGCCGCGCAAGTGGCTCCAGCGATGCCAACAGAAGCTGAATTGGCCAATGAGAAGTATTCCATGCAGCTGGGCTTTGGACCCTTTGAGTTGCCTCCACAGTGGCTGTCAGAAAATCGGAACAGTAAGAAACGACTCCTGCCTCCTCTGGGGAATACGCCCGAGGAGCTAATCCAGACCAAACAGCCCAAGGGTAAAGCAGAAAGAAAAATTAGCAGGAACAATAAAGTCAGCATCTTCCCCAAGGTGGATTCCTAGTCCAAGCAGGAGCGTTCTGTGATGAGAGGCGGGGCTGCCTTCTTGCATACATGTGATCCTATGGATCTTTGTTAGGTTGAAATTTAATAAAGGCTTATTTTTTGTGCCAATTTATGTAAAAGCAAAGCGAAAGCAAGTGTTCCTTAGGAATGGGTTTCGATACAAATATCTCGGCCTACCTGTTTCTTTATATTAATTTATATAGACTTGTTTAACTTCCAAATAGGCGTTTTTGGACGCTTTCTGCCCCAAAGACTGCTTTCCACATTATACCTTGTTGTGATCTCCGGGACTGGCCAAATGCAGCAAGTCTTTATAATGTACACACAGAGACATTGGGGTCACTGTTCTGTGATTATGGAACTCGGGGGAAGGGAGCATAATAAATATGAAGCTCCCTTCCCCTGGAGGTCCATATCTCTTTCTGCTCTTTCACAGAAGCACTGAGCATCTTTTAGGAGCATTCCATGGCCTGTACAATTGGCATGGCTTCAAGTGGCCAGGAATAAACAAGGACCTGACATTTCAATTATATTTTATAATTTAATGAGATTTTTCTTCCTCCTTGGTTTTTTGTTTGTTTGTACATTTATCTTAAAAGTATTTTAAGCTGTTTCATGCTGTTCAGACAATTGTGGGCTAAATACAATCTTGGTTACTATCTATGAAACACTTCCATTTAGGGGCTGAAATTTAGTGGGCTGAGTATTGCAGGTTTTCAGCAAAAAAAAAAAAGATTGGGGAGAAGCAACACCTTAACAGAGGTAAAATATACTAAGCACTTTCAACCACATGGAAAATGGCACAGCAAATGTTGAGAGTTTTTCTTCTTCTTCTTCATGAAGTATTGGCCAATGTGACCCTTAATTTAAATTTATCACTGTGTTATAAAGATTCCTGTGATTTTTTTGGTACGGAGTATTTTCTGTGCCTCCACAATGTAGCATGGTCACTTTGGTGAACTGACACATAGGTAACTGGCACACACGGTTGCTGTTTGTCTGGCATGTAGTGCATTTATAACAGGCTCTACAGTGCAAGTTTAACTTCTCAGCTGTAACACACTTGCAGGTCCTCCATGGATTCCATCTAGAAAATGCTTCTTTGGTTGGGCTTACGAGACTCACGCCATGTGGCTGTTCAGTTATCTGCTAAGTAATGGATGCATTTTGAATTCTAACTATCTGCACACACTGATTCTTTGCATGTGATTCTCCTTGTTTGATTTATCTGAAATTTCACCCACCTTCATTGGGTAGGGAAAGGAAAATGCAAAGTGGATTTCATTAACAATCTGTGTTTTGCTCTCAACCAATCAGGTATGCAAATAGAATATGCAAATACAAAGCAGAAGACCTTGGATAATTATTTGCACCATTGGAATCATATCTGCAAAATTGTAATATCTGTAGGGAAAGGTATCGGGTTGTATCCAATGAAGTTTTTCCTCAGAGTTGATGCATTACAATGAATTGACCTCAGTCACACTCATTAATTTTAGTGGTTTACTCTGAATATGACAAACATTGGATGCAACTCATTAACTGCACACACCCAAAGGTTTATAAGACCAGCATATTTACATATTTGAGCAGAACCCGCAGAAAGAACGAGAAGAATTTTCATCTCAGATGTGCATTTTTCAACAGTTTTGTGGCTATGAACTTACATGCCATTGTGAGGACAAAAAAATGTTGGATTCCATGAGTATAAAAGCATAGCATGCTATAAATAGCTGAACTGGTAGGGTAAGTTCTTGTTTAGGTAAGATTCCTGGGGGGGGGGGGCAGATGACCCTTGCGGTCCCTTTCAACTCTACAATTCTACTAATCCATGATTCTATCTCCTTTGAATTACAATAGCAATTTTCCTGATCCAGCAAAATAGATCTGCACACCAAAGCAGTCTTATTTGTGTGTAGCTGATGTGAGTACACATCTGGATGTTCAGCCATGTTGGAGTTGTTGGCTGTCTTTGGAAGTGTCTGGGGATGCACATCTGTATCTATAGCTACCTTTTGTTATGTGTGGCAAGCTATAAGTGACCAGAAGTAAACTGGGCCCACTTTCTTTTATTTGCCTCTTTTTTTTCTTTTTTAAAAAAACCAACTTCAAACATTAAGACCTCTTTTATTTCATTTTTCAAAATACAAAACATGCTATATATAGTATATATACTAAATACGGATATATAGAATACTAGATTATAAAATATATTATTTCTACATATATATTCCCCTATACATACTATACATGAAGTAATATAATCATAATTCTATCAATAAATACTCTACAGCGTAATATAAACCTAAATTTTTCAGATCCGAATTCTCCCTTAATGTGCTATATCACCGAGTACCAATTACCTAGGGTTTCTTCATATTTTTCCTCTTAGGACCTTAACATCATATTTAATGTAAGAAAATCTAACTTTTCCCATGCCTATCTAACTAGCTCAGTTTCCAGAATGTGGCAAACAAAATTCTAGCTAGGGTATGTATATAATAGCACCTACTTCTAAAAAGCCACAGGAATACAATTTTAATTTTAATGTAATTTGGTAAACCTGCTTAAGGATTCAAAGCTAAATCTATCCAAAATAAAATCTGCAATGGCTACAGCTGCCAATGAGCAGGAAGTTGGGTGTTGTAGTTCAGCAACATTTAGATTGGCACAGGTTAGCCTCCCTTGCTTTAGAAGATCATTTTTTTTACCATTCTGCATTTCCACTACAGGTGAGAAAAGTCACCCTGAATTCCTGAAAAATTTAAAGAGAAAGGTCTCCATTAGCAGTTAGTGAATTATACAAGATTACAAATGCCAAGGTGTCTCCTTCCTTCCTCCCACCCACATCATACCTGGGGAAAAAATAATCCCTACTATTCTGTAAAATAAGTACAGTATACATCTAAGTATAGATGGGTAAACCATTCCTTACTAATGCAGTGATCAAACTTCATAATGTTAAACACTTCACAGATCAAAACCTGTCATAACAAGAAGAAACTTATGTGTCCAGGGCAGTCTCCTGTATACAGTATCATGAACGTTGGTTATTAGATGCTGCACCGTCTAATTCAGTCAGAAAACTAATATGAGTTGTCTGGCAAGCTGAAATGCTTATGCAGATGAAACAACTGGAGGTTGTTTCGCTTCCACGCTGTGTCTGTTCCATGGTTTACTTTGCAAACAGACCCTTTCTTTTCCATAAACGTGGCCACTGTGGTTCTGCAAAAAGCACAACACTGATATCGTTTTTCAAGCCCTTGCATTCTGCACTAGAGTATTTTGTGCACGCTGAGCCTTTGGGTGAGAATCTGCTTGTTTTCCTTGAACGGTGGGTTTGTCACAAGAACAAACATCTCTTTGCTACGTTTGAAAAAAACAACCATATCTGAGCGGCACAATCTTAAAGCAAGAGCGGGGGGAATATTACATAAGCATTACTTACGACACACAGATATTCTTCCTCAAGTTTCAAATGGATCTACAGATTCTAAGGGATCTTAAGAATTTTTTCTAAATGTTATTGATAACAAACTTGCAATAAAATATGTAAATGCTTTATTAATACAGTGCTCTTTCCCTCTTTGTTTTGCCCCAGGCAGTTTTCTATCTCGAAAATGCATACAACTTCAGAATATGACCACTGATTTCACCATTGCCTCCCTTATCTTCATTTTTTTTAGGAGTTTTAATAGATTTGCCCTGACTGAATAAAGTGTAAGAACTCAATCCTGTAAATCTTTCTTTTCATCATCATCTGACGCTACAAACCACCTGGCTGCCTCATTCAGTTGTGATTGATCTATCTGCAGTCTCAATGTTTGAGAATCCAACCGTCTTTATGGTTTTGCTAAGTGAAGACAACATTCTAGAGAAAACTTACTTCTGAATTCATATCCTTCACTAGAGATAGTTTCTAGACTCGGTGAAGTAATCTCTTTCTACCTCCAGGTAAAAGGTAAAACCCCTGGATCAGGGGTCGGCAACCCGCGGCTCCGGAGCCGCATGTGGCTCTTTTACACCTTTGCCACGGCTCCAGGGCGGATACTAGCGAGGGGAGGAGGCGACACTCCCCACTGTGGCAGGCGCTGTACTGGCTGTGACGTCGCATGGGGGCGGTGCGTGCGTTAGTCACGCACCTTCCCAACGTCACCTTCCTGCCCGCTACATTGTAAGGGGCATGTACGCTGGTCACTGCATTGAAAGGGGGCATGTACGGTGGTCACTGTTTTGAAGGGGAGTGAAGAACACACACACACACAAAGGTAACTTGTTAATTTAACATTTATTTCTATGAGGAGGAGTAATTCTGAGGGGTCAAACAAAGAAATAATAAAAAAGTGACAAAAAAGTTATTTTTATAATGACGAATTTTGCGGCTCCCAGTTGTTTTTTCTTCGGAAACGGGTCCAAGTGGCTCTTTTTGTCTTAAAGGTTGCAGACCCCTGCCCTGGATAATTAAGTCCAGTCAAAGGCGACTATGGAGTTGTGGAGTTCACACCGCCGTGGTACCTATTTATCTACTTGCACTGGTGTGCTTTCGAACTGCTAGGTTGGCAGGAGCAACAGAAGCTCACCCCGTTATTGGGATTCGAACTTCTTACCTTCCTGTTGGCAAGCCCAAGAGACTCGGTGGTTTAGACCACAGCGCCACCTACGTCCTAATAATATTGCATACTTAGCACAGTTAAATGAAAATAATTGCCAATATTTGGTCCCTAGTTGACCAGATTGCCATGTTCACAGCCCCAAAGCTGCAAGCACCACCAGACCTCACTGATACTGAACTCCCTTTATCCTCTTCTTAGAATCAAGTCGACTTCTTTGTCAAAAGCAATGCCATTGCTTGAGCTGCTCAGAATCACAGCAAGTCTAGGCGTCGGGAGATGTCACACCCACTGTGACTGCAATTAGCTTACTGGTTCTGCCTTGAGGAGTTCTATGGCTTCAAAGCTAGGCAGCTGGGTGGAAAGGAGGCCTGCAGAACTCATTACAGAGGTGGGGGAACTTTTCTTACCACCCTACCTCTGGCATGCCAAATTTGACAGGTGGGCAGGACTGACATATTGTCAGCAACCTCTGCAGGTGAGGTGCATTACTTGTGGAGGCTTTCTGTGCAATAGGAAACAGACCACATATGGGGATCCTCCATTGCGTACAGTAGGCTTGCCCTGTATAAATTAACCCTCCACTAGGTGGTGAGTGGTAGGACACAAGCGATGGGAACACCATTTTTTGTGGTGGTGGTGGGGAGAACTAGGAATGGGAGAGAGTTTAGTTCACGTTTAAAGGTGGACCTACCTAATCAGCACTGTCCAGAACAATGGCAGAACCAAAACACAGCCATCGTTTGAAGCTCCTTTGAATTTTGCAATTCTAAATCATGTGTTCCAAAACTCACAGACTGAGGTGAAGTGTCCATAAAAATGCTCGTATTTGTGAAAATAGTCTACAGAATCGCATTATTTTAGAGAAATTTGCTGTGCCGAGGTATGTATATTACGTATCTCACAAATGGATGTCGAAATGTGGAGAACTGAATTGAAGATTAGAAAAATTAGAAGCAGAGAAACCAAAATGGACAGCTTCATTTATTCTTGCAGAAACACAATGGAAGGTGTGTGTCTGCTCTCTCCCTCATACAATACTAATCTGTGAGGAGAACTCCTACCTAGGGCTACCGCCTGCCAAACATCTGCCCATCTGATCTTCTGCGGGGGTGGGACCAAACCATTACTTTCCACAGGTAACAAGTCGTGACTATTTACATGCCCTCTTGAATTCGCTTCCAATATATAATTTTTCTGTTCTCTTTGTTTTTCCTTCCATTAGGCTTCCTCAGCCCCCCACCTCTCCTCCAACTATTCCATTAAGGGCTTGTACTCATTCCACTATAAATTCTTCAGCAATGTTTTTCCCCCTGTTCTCTATTTAATATTCTTATCCAGGGCCTCTAGATAACAATATTCTTAATGCAGTCATTAGTTTTATACTGAGCATTTCGATGTGGGCCAAAAGATGAGGCTTCCAGCCTATTATATTGTTTGCCACTGCAATACAGAGAGACAAAAACGAAGAAGAAAATTAATATTCACAAGATATCAAAGCAATGACGTACACACCACATTAATATTGAAACGCTGTTCTTGCGTTAGTTAAAATTGTGTTCAGCAGAAGAACCTACACAGTATTAACAGGAGCAAGACTTTCAGAGGCAAGACTTTACTCCCCCATTGTCTGTCAGGGTGAGCTTAAAATAAAGTCTTTAAAATTTTATTATTTTAAAATGGAAAATGCCAGGTAAACTCATTGCTTGTTTAGAACATTTCTGTGCCTGCCTTCAACAAAGCCTCTCAGGGTGACATACTGGAATATAATAGAAGCCAGTAAATAGATAAAACACTACAGGAAGCAAAGAAAACAAACCTATACAATTCAGCAAAGCAGAATATTAACATAAAGCTAATTTCTATTCCCTGCTGAAATGTCTGGGCAAATAAATAATGTATTTGCCTGGCACTGAAACGACATCAAGGTTGGTGCAATGTGAGCATCTCTAAGGAGGGCATTCCATAAGCTGGATGGTAGGATGGAAAAGGCTGTCTCCCTCCTGTGTCAGGGGTCGGCAGGAGACACAGAGGAGAGCTTTCGGTGAAAATAGTAGAGAGGTGTGGGCAGCCCACTGACAAAATACAGAAAAATAAAACATAAAGAGCAAGCAGACAATTAAACAAACCCAAGTATATAATACATATTAATAAAGCAATCTGTTGATAGATAGAACTAACATATTAATCATCGCTGACAAAATGAAAAGCTAAATTCCCGTGAAAGGTATATTTAGATTTAGTAGGAGTGAATACATTAGCATTCACTGCTGGCAAACGTGAAAAACCCAAGAAACAAGGAAGGAATTAAGAGTTGTTTAGGGCTTTGGTGGCTTGTGCATGACAACCAGCTTCTTGCATAATCGTAATATCCCTCCGTTTCTCCATCCACTGCTTCAAGGAAGAGGTAATTTCTAGTTATTTCAAAAAGAAATGTTTACTACCAACTGTAAATTAACCAAGAGCTGTTTATAAGAGGATAAAGCGGACTCTGAATAAATTAAATTTACCACTGCCTTTATTGGATCTTTCTCAAACTGGGCAGCAGAGTATAAATCCACAATGATGTTAAATTTCTAGACATTCGGGGAGATTATGGGGCACACCACACTGGGCATTAAAGCAATTCCAATGTATCACAACCTTTCCAACATAGCGTGCTACGCTATTTGTGTAATATCCAATGTCACTTGAGTGGGGTTCCATCATGTGACAGGACTTCACTCTTCCTTTCTTGTGTGGCTCCCATGCGTCTTCCAAATCTGCTTCACAGCATCCTTCCAATCCTCAAAAGCAAATTTGGAGGCATGGTGGGGGCTGTGGGGAGGAGGACTTATCCCTTTCACAAATGGCGTCCATCTTTCTGGTGGGTGGACATAGCTGGATTCCACCCTTTGTTTATTGGGTACAAGAAACAAAGAATATGTATATAATACCAATAATAAAACATTTTCCACTTTACATTTGGTATTTGACCTCCCCACCCTTCCATGGTTTCCTCATATTATCTATTGCTGCTGTATATTATAGTTATTCTATACATTCTTTCTGCCACATTATTCTTAGTATACCTTTTACTGCTATACTTCAAAGCTGATTGCATTTTAACATATTTACATTTAAAAAAAAATAATCTACAAACAATTTCCAATCCTCCTTGAAAGCTGTCTCATTTTGCTCTCTAATTTTACTAGTTAAGCTTGCCAGTTCAACATATCCCATCCATTTCATCTGCCATTCCTCTTTCATAGCTACTGCGTCAGTTTACCATATCTTCTGGCTAATTCATGATGATTTGCTTAACTCAATCAATCAGCAACCCAACAAAGAGGGAAGTGCCTCTGGAAGTCTTGCTCCCATTAACCCCACTTTGGTTCTTCCACTGAACTCCAAATTCAACTAATGGAGAGGAATTATAGATAGTATCAATGCAATGTGGACCACATCTGCCTTACAGCAGACATTGTGGCAAAATGTCAAGAACATTAATTTCCTTCTGCTTCCTATTAATCTACTTTCCAGTCATGTTTATCAAACACTTCTTCTAGATCCATTTTCGAAGCCCAGGATTATGAGGGAAACATCCTCCCTCAAATAGCAACTTAAAGCTTCAGGAGCTGGATTCAGTATAGTATTTTACATTACAAAGGGCAGCATATAAACTAAGGGTGCAATTGGATACAACCCAAAACATGCTTAACATTAAGGGCAGAAAAACTGGTCTTAACAGGTTGTTCCTTTTAAAGCTAAATGTTGATGAGGCTAAACCAGGTGAATTAACTTGGAATAAACTACCGAATTGGCCCGAATATAAGCCACACTCGAATATAAGCCGCACCTTTAAAATTGGGGGGGGGGGGGAGAAAAAAAAAAAGAAAAAATACCGGAATATAAGCTACTCACTTTCCTTGCTACTCCTGGCTGCATACCTGGGGGGGGGGGGCGGCCGTGCTGCGTTGCCAGCGGCCTTTCCCCTTCCTCACACTCCCTTCCCGGCCTTGGGTGATAGGACGGGACTGTGCGTGGGGTGGGCACCGCTTCACTACACTCTTGGCGCTGTTTGCCCCGCGCTCCTTGCTGCATACCGTAAGGTTGCGAATATAAGCTGCACCTGTGGGTTAAACCACAGAGCCTAGGACTTGCCGATCAGAAGGTCGGCGGTTTGAATCCCTGTGGCGGGGTGAGCTCCCGTTGCTCGGTCCCAGCTCCTGCCAACCTAGCAGTTCAAAAGCACGTCAAAGTGCAAGTAGATAAATAGGTACCGCTCTGGTGGGAAGGTAAACAGCATTTCCGTGCGCTGCTCTGGTTCGCCAGAAGCAGCTTAGTCCTGCTGGCCACATGACCCGGAAGCTGTATGCTGGCTCCCTCGGCTAATAAAGCGAGATGAGCACCGCAACCCCAGAGTCGGTCACGACTGGACCTAATGGTCAGGGATCCCTTTACCTTTACCTAAATATAGTGGAGCCGGAAACAACAATACAAGTCTTGCCAAGATATTCATAGGAATAAAAGCGATATGAGCACACTCTCCCGAGGTGAGAATTGAGTGCCCCTCACAACTATGTAGAACAGAGGCGAATAACTGGTGTCTAATTGTTTCCAAGGAAAGAACATAAGAACAGCAGAGTGGATTGCAACTGGTTTTTAATATCAGCAGAAGATTAGCATTAATTATTTCCAATTTACTCTAATTGGCCTCATATTTTGAAATGGCTTCAAAGTGTTCTAGCTCAAAAATGTCTTGAGTTAAAGCAGAAACAGGCTTGATTTTGTATAAAAACAGTATTGTCAGCCAACATCAAAAGCTCATGCTCTGTGACGCCAGCAGGGCTCTTTAATTTAGCTTGCTTTACCAGAACAGACTACAGAGCCAGCAGGAGAGAGATAAGCTGCAACAAGTCCAGAAAGTTTACATCATATTTTGGTTTGCATCACTATCCAGCTGTTTAGGATTCTGCATGAGCACTGGCAGATATGCAAGATCATCTTTGCTTCTAGGCTGCATGATTACCTTTGCAGACAGACATTTGCTCCTTGTTGAGAATCCCCAGAGACTGATGAGCCCAGCAGGTCTGTTCTGATATAAGAGAGCCTTATTAAACCCATTTCATCAACTATTAGAACAGCACTCTGGCTGGTGGCAATTCTTGCCTGTCTCTGTGTGGAACAAGCAGCAATAAAAAATAATAAATGTGCTCATGAGTTGCAGAGAGCTCTCAGAGGTTTTCATGTCAGCTTGTTAGGAAACTACAAGTAGCTCCACTTACACAGATTGCAGTATGGTGATCCCCAACAGTGTGTGGGAGCCAAGTAATAGGATCTTGCATGGTGTGCCTATAGGAACTGATGTTCTCAAATTCAATAAAACTGACTGGGAACAAAAATGCATGTAAGTGTAAAGTTGCCCAGAAAGTCCAGCATGGTTACATTTCATTTCAAAAGAGAGAAAATGGGGGCATTAGTTAAATCAAGGGTGGGGAACCTCTGGCCTATGGGTGAGTCTTGGTCTGTCTTGAGGTCCAATTGTCCTTCAAGGCCACTTCTCACAAACCATGCCTACCCATCAATTAGCTAACATCACTGGGGGGAAATGTGCTGGCAAAGCAGACCCCTGCAGAGAGCAGAACTGGACCCTCCATTTATCAGCTGGTGAGCAGAGAGTTCAATCCTGCTCGGTGCTACTCAGCATGTTCCCTGCAGGAAACACGGTGGCAAAAGAGGCCTCTCCCCACCCCACCCCCATGGGTCATTTCTGAGAGCTGGATGGGACTACCCACCTATCATTCACCTGACATCATCATGATGACAGAGGGTTGGCTTGCAGGGTGGTGGGAGCGAAAGATCAAAGAGGACAAAAAGCTTCCCCATTCCTAAAGTAAACGGAGAGGCCAGAAGGATCAAACACATTGGGGGGGGGGGGGTTACTTAAAACCACAATAATAGAAGTTCACCTAAAATTAGGAAACATACCAAGAGAATGCCAGGATGGTTAAGCAGCAGAATCAAGGAAGCTATAAAAGACTAGAAGGTTTCCTTTAAATAAGTGGAAGTCTTACCCAAATGAGGAGAGCAGAAAGGAGGAAAATATTATGGAAAAGCAAGTTTAAGCTGCTGTGAGAAAGAAGAATTTGAGGAGCAGGAGCAGATCATAAAAAAAAGGATTGTGTTTAATACGGAACCAGATTGACAAATGTCCTGAAAATGATGGAATGGTCCATTGGCAGCCCAGAAGCTTCCTTTGGTCCCATCTGATCTAACTTTTCTGCAGCCCCCACACAAGGAGATGTCGGCCAGCCGAGAGATAAAGATGGATAGCAGAACTGACTTTAGCCCAGCAAGTGCTGCTCTTGGGCTACCTTTTCAGCCCTGAGGCTAAACTCCTAATACTGTCTTGCAGAGCAACAGGAAGTGGTCCAGCCTCACAGCCTGCTACAGTGGAAAGAAAGAAGCTGCAGAGGTCTCTGGACCATCCTCCCATTTCATACAGGTCAGTTAGATGACCCACAAGGCATGCAACAATGCGCGCCAAGACAATGCGCGCCAAGACCTCACAAGCAGGTGGTTAGAAATGGAGCCTCACATGGACTTCCGGGATAGCGCGAACGGGTAATGGCGGATTCCCTCCGAGCTCCGGAGGGAATCGGCTCCGTCGAGGACGGGTCTTGCCGTGCCAGCGACACGGGGACCCTTAAAAACCGCAGGCGCGGAAGCCTGCGGACTTCGTGACTCGGTGGGCACCTTAAGCGCCCTCCCCGACCCGCGAAGAGCCTTTTTAAAGGCTGCGGAGTGGACTGGGGAGCGGCGTGGTGCTGAGAGTCCATCGCTACCTCGGCGGAGCGAAGCCGCGAGCCAGGACCGAAGAGCGCTATCTTTCTTCCTGAAATTGGACTGGAAAATGCAACCCGTGAGTAGAAGGAAATTTTGGCACTAAAAGACTTTATTCTTGAATTTAAGTACGATCGGGGGGACGTGTTAAAAAGGAAGTCCACACTCCCCCCCCCCCACTAAAGGACCTAAAGCAAAGAGAGAGCACTAGGTCGGAAAAGACGCTGGTGTTTAAATAGATATCTTTCATAAATTGGATTAAGAAGTATTTGCGCTGGAGAGGAAAAGAGAGGAATTTCAGAGGTCTTCTTTTTGGGTTGACCCCCCCCCCCTAGACCTGGGAAGTGCCCTGTGTGTGAGCCCGAGAAAAAGAACAAGGAGTTTGACAGCTGTCAAAAGAGCTGTCAAACGGGAGATTAAAGATTGGAACTGTGTTAATAATATCTTTTTGGATTAAAAGTGCTACATTAAAAGTGAACTGATTGGAAACAAGGTGACTGTGAACAACAAAGTAACGGACTGTTGGAAAGGAATTGATGGAAATCCCCCTGGAGGGAACTAAAGACATTGCAATGGCTGCAGAAGGAAAAGTATGGGCGGAGATAAAAAGAATGTTTTGTCTTGTGGGAACTCTACAAGAGCACAGTACTCTCATGACTGAACAATTGATGACCTTCAATCTTGAACTAAACAACTCTGTCGATGACACAAAGTGGATGGAAAAAAACTCTGCAGCTGCAGATGAAAAGATAATCTTGGAGCTGGGGGAAAAAGAAGAAGAGAGAGGAGAGGAAATGCAAGTGGAAAAAACCAACCAAGAGCCTGTAACCTTTGGAAACAAGGGAAGTAAAGAAGATGACCAGTGGATTACAAATCTGCAGAAGGAGAGAAAGATAAAGGAAGAAGCCCCTGGAATAACTCGAATATTGGATTATAAAAAAACAGATATTTATGATCGGGACTTCTTCTTTAGGTTGGAGTATGGGAGACTGATTGATCCTGGCCAGAAATTGCTCTGGGTTGACTTGGAAAGAGGGAAATACGAGGGGTGGATGGCAGAACCCCCTCGAGAAGAGAAGGTCAACAAAATGGACTGCCAACAAAACTGGTGGAGAGAGACCAACTGGGGCTTAAGGGCCTCGGATGTGAGAAATCCGGGCTAAAATGGTTTCTTTTCTTTAAGGACACTGGTTTGGGAAGGGACGGAAACCGGGGAAGGGGGGAGGGGAGAGTAGAGTAGTGAAAATCTGAGATTTAGAAAGGGAATATATGATTTTTGGTTTAACATTTTAAGGAGGGAATTTGTGGGAGAGAACTTAGGCCGACTCTAGAGAAAGTATTTAATGTATAAAGCTGGATAAGCAAAATTGGGCCAAGAAAAAGTAATAAACTTTAAGAAAAGATAAGAATAACATTTAAGAGACGGGAGAAAATAATTTGCTGAGACAATTAAGGAAATTGGAAGGTGGAAAGGGGGGTGTGGGGAAGTCAAGGAAAGAAGGGAATGAAAGTAAGTTTATGAAATTATACGTGTTTTATTGTGTCTTTTTATGTTTGTATGTCTATCAAAATGTGAAAACCCAATAAAAATTTTAGGAGAAAAAAAAAAAATAGAAATGGAGCCTCACATGGTGCTCTGCGGCTTGCAAAGAACAGCTTCTTACCCTCCAGGCTGTTCCTCCTGAAATATTTAAGAGTATGCCATGTGAAGGATAGTGCTGGGAAGGAAGGCTGAGAGTGGTGCTATCTAGCCAAAATCAATGCCGCTCTTTGGGTTCTCTCCCAGCTGGCTGGTCAGAGTGACAGCTCAAGTGGCTTCAGTGATATATCAGAACAACGTGGTGTAGTGGTTAGAGTCAGACTAGGACCCGGAAGACCAGACTTCAAATTTCCACTTAACCATGAAATGCACTGGGTGACCTTGGGCAAATCACCACCTCTAACCTACCTGACAGGGTTGTTGTTATGATAAAATGAGGAGCAGGAAAACCATGTGCATCATCTTGAGCTGCTTGGTGGAAAGGTGTGATATAAATGTAATAATAAATCCTCTTATTTAGTGTTGGGAAGGGTCTTCACCTTGGGGCTATACCTTGCTTGCCAATGCTCATGGGAGAGCAGCGATGTCAAGGGTAGGGCAGTGTTCTGTTGATAAGCAGCTTGGCTGAGAATAATCAAACCTCCCCCCAGCTTTCATCCCGAGGCTGAAGACACTGGTTCATGTTTAGAGATCCCTCACCTACAGTGGCTGCAGGCAGTCAGACATCCCCACCCCAATAACTCAATGCTGATTTTGGCTCCATGATGTAGTCAGTTTTGCTTGCCAGCAGCTCTGTCAATGAAGTGGCAGATTCAAGGGGGAATCACAGTTTAAATTATTAGTAGGGGTGGGGATGCTTGCCAGAGGAATACCAGTCTAGAATTCCCAGCCTATAAACATGTTAGTACATCCTAAACAGGAAGCATGCCTCCTCAGACCCTTTTAGCTTAATGGGCAATATACTGAAAGTCAGACGACGCCATCTTCTGGATGAAATATTATATATATTTTTATCAAAGTGCAATTACAGTATCACCCTGACGTGCATTATAGTCATAAATGCATGTTTTAACACGGGGTTGTTTCTTCTTTAATTTCTTTATTGAACCAGATCTAGTCTCACAAATATACAGTAACGGCAGCATGGAATGAGGGACTAGTGGATTTCAACCTCTGAATCTTTTCTCTCTCCCCACCTCAACCGCAGTGTGGTGTAATGGTTAGAATGTTGGACTAGGACCTGGGAGACCAGGGTTCAAATGCCCACTTCAGCCATGAAGCTCCTTGGGGGGTGAGCTTGGGCCAATCACTATCTCTCAGCTTAATTTACACCACAGGGTTGTTGTGGGGGTTCATTGGAGAGAGAGAACCCGTCTTGTTCTCAGCAATAACGGCGCGCACGTGTAAGGAAATTAAAACTGTCCGATACAATGCAGCCCTGGATCTTTCTACTCAAGAGTAACCCTCGCTGAGCTCAATGGTATCTACTGCCAAATACTGCAGCATTTCAAGCATACACCACACGAACTACCTATTGCACCTGCAAGAATAAAGTAAACAAAAGAAACTGCTTGGTGTGCATTGGATTGCAGTCTTAAACGGAAGCAGCAGTTTTCGGCAAATAGCTAGGTACCCTGATCCTGGCTGAAGATTATCCTCAAACTTAAAGGTAAGGGCTGCTAAAACATGCTTCGGCAGCACATGTGAGCTATACGGACGCGCCTGAGTGCAGGAGCCAGAATGGAGGACATCCAGGTTAGTTCATAATATGTAAGATCAGGCGCATCTCCAGGCTCCGCAGCAACGCGTTCTTTTAACGGTTTTAGAACGTCGCTAAAGGTCTTCAACGGGCATTTCCCAGGTACGCATGCTCAGCAGCACTCCGAGAAGGCGCAGGGCTCATTTCCGCCCTTAGTGTCTACCTTATTTCCGGGTTCTGCTCTTCGAATGGGTTGCCATAGCAATTGAGAAGCGTATCGTCTTCATGGCTGTCTGTTTACAGAGGCGTTTTGCTCGCTCCGCCCGCTGGAGCGCTCTGCAGAGAACCTGCGCCGGGTGAGTTAATGCAGGGCGAAGTTTGCAGATTATGCCCTTGTTGTTGTTGTTTATTATTACTTTGAGGGGGCAAGTTAACATTTCCCGACCAACATAACAACAACAATAATAAATAAATAAATAAATAATTTTATTTATATCCTGCCCTCCCCGGCTAGGGCCGGGCCCAGGGCGACCAACACCAAACAAACCACAACAAAACGCAATAAAAAAACCCCCAAAACAGTTAACCAAAATACGGCCCAAAACACAGCCCAAAATACAGCTTAAAATGCGGCCTCATTTTAGTGTGATTGGTCAGTCAGTTAAGTATTTCTATTGTTTTACTTGATTGGGGGGGGGGGAGAGCTGGCCCGCCTTGGCTACGCCCATAATCACTGTACCAATTTGTGTATGGGATCATGCCATTAACTAACACCCCACTGTTTCCATATGGTCGTGGAACTATAGTGCTCTTTGGGTTCTCTTAATGAGATTTAGGGCATTGGGGAGAAGTGCACAAGCTCTGCCTGTCACTGTGCTGATCCCCCTCTATGAGTTGAAGGCTGAACATGTAAAGTCAGAATCCTCCTGTATGTGCAGCAGTGGCGTAGCGTGGGTTGTCAGCACCCGGGGCAAGGCAAGTAATTTGCGCCCCCTAACCCGTGGATTTGCGCCCCCTAACCCTAACCCCCAGATGTTGCGCCCCGTGCAGCCGGCCCCCCCTGCACCCCCACGCTACGCCACTGATGTGCAGAGACTTACTGTGCATTTTGGAACCATAACTTTCCTGAATATTAAAATGAACAACCTCCAAGAATACAAAAGGCTTCCTTGGGAAATGATACATAATGAATTGGGGGGAAATGTTTAAAAGTACTTTCCCAAAAAACCCAGAGTTCTTTCTGTTGTATGCAACAACTGCATACATACGGCCTGTGTTTTGTTAGCCCCCAAATGGAAAATGAGCGAGGTCCCAACCAAAGAAGAGTGGCAATGTAAGTTGACAGAATATGTGCAGCTTGCAGATTTAACATATAGAATAAGAGAACAAGAAGAACATACGTTTAGAGAAGATTGGAAAATGTTTATTGAATATATGGGAAATAACTGTACAGCTAAATACGCTGGCAGCATTAGGATAAATTCAGCAGTGTAAATAAGTTATGATGGATGTAATAATGGAATACTGAATAGTATAGTTTCTGTAAACTATGCAGGGATTTATGATATGTAAAATTAACCATGGAAAGAGAAGGAAAGTCATTGATATCTTATGGATCTAAAAATGAGTACTTTAACTTGTAAAACAGAAAATTTAATAAAAATTACATAAAAACAAAACAAAAGGCTTCCCGCTTCATAAGTTTGCCCTCCTGCTCATGAAGGATGGCAAGAACAGTGACAGGAGGCAGAACTAGCCTGTGTATCCTTGCTGGCCTTCCTCATGTCTTTACCTAAGTCATATCAAGAATATCCAAAGAGGGGTGCTGTTTCCATCAAATATACGCTGTGTGGAAAATGTGGAAGACAATGGTAGGTTGATAAATATCAAATTAATACATGCCATATAATGTGCTCCCTTTATCTGCTTATTTCAGTTTTTAATGGATATTACAAGGGGAAGCCTGGATGACATTTCAAGGCCAGCATCTAGCTCAAGAATTAATCATGGGAGCAAAGTTTTAAGCACATCCTTAGAGATTTTAACACCAGCGCCAAGCCTGCCTAAGGTAACTATTATGTCCACTGTTTTTCTTGCTCTTTCTTCTACAGTGTTTTCAAGTTTTTGTGAGAGATGCTGTTAATGTTTATAATTATAGTGACATTAGTGAGGTACAGTCCTTGAAAAACCCATATTTGGTACAGTGGTACCTTGGGTTAAGTACTTAATTCGTTCCGGAGGTCCGTTCTTAACCTGAAACTGTTCTTAACCTGAAGCACCACTTTAGCTAATGGGGCCTCCTGCTGCCACCGTGCAGCCGGAGCACAATTTCTGTTCTCATCCTGAAGCAAAGTTCTTAACCCGAGGTACTATTTCTGGGTTAGCAGAGTTTGTAACCTGAAGCGTATGTAACCTGAAGCTTATGTAACCCGAGGTACCACTGTACTTATATTTTATGTTTTCATAATAAAGTGTATTTCGGGTTGGATCCATCCCTCAAATCCTCTTTCATGGTAGAGACTCTGATCCATTGGAGGATCCTGTTGGAGGAATGGGACAAGTGATTTTTGCCAATTCCTGTCCCCACCCCAGTCTCCAGTGCCACATCCCACACTGTTTTGGAGGGCCCCCCAACCACCTGGAGTAACTAATCAGGGGGAAGAAGGAATTGGCAAAAGTCCCCCCCTCCTCTGCCTGTGGGTGTATCCCATATTTGTTTCAAAATAGGCATCTGCACAAATGATTAGGTTCCACCCATGTTTTGAAACAATTCATTTATTAAATGAATTGTGTGTGTGTGTGTGTGTGTGTGTGTGTCATAGCTGTCAAGTGTCCCTTATTTGAAGGGACAGTCCCTTATTCCAGCGCCATGTCCCGCTGCTGTCCCTTATTAATGGATGTCCCTTAAATGTTGTCCCTTAAATTTCAAAGGAAGCAGCTCCTCTCCTTCCCTCCATGCCGGCCAGGGAGGAGGGAGGCTCCAACTGTGTTGCTTGGCTGTGTTGCTCACCCAATAAGAAGTCTAAGAACGACTGGGGGGTGGCGCTTGCATGCCTTGTGTGTGGCTAGTTAATGCAAGCTGAGGGAGTTTTTGAATGCTGGACGCCATTTTGTTGCACATGCTGCTGCAAACTTTGCAGTGCAATGCCAGGCCGGGGAGCCATCTTAGGTTGAGGCTGCATAGGCCTTGTGGTGCATGTGATTCAGATTCTATTCAGTTGAACCTCTGGTTACAAAGTTGGTTGGACAGTGTTCTCGAAGCTACCAGCATGAGTTTGACCAGACTGCAGGAGGACAGGAAGACTGGAGTGCCTGGAGCAGGTGAGGTTGCAGGTCCCTTATTTTCAAATCTGTAAGTTGACAGCTATGGTGTGTGTGTGTGTATAAATCATACTTTGAAGGAGGGACATGCATCTTGATACTCTTCTAGTTTTTTGCTCTCATTCACTACCTGTCCTCCCCTCCCCCCCTTTCTTTCTCTTTCTTTTTGGTTTGTTTAAAACAACCTAGGAAATAAGGCCATAAACATTTTGCTAGACTGCCTGTGCACTGTGATATGTGGCATAAAATAGAGAGCCAACTGCTGTAAAGCTTATTTGTTTGGTCACTTGGAAGTGATTCTTTGCACAGGCAACTAAATAAGTGACTATTCCCAAGACTTAAAAAAAATGAATACAGTAGTTTATAAATATTTGTAATGTATTATCAGATCTTTAGATTTCATCTGAAATTACATTAAAAAGGAAATTTTATCTATGGTTCCAAATGATAATAAGGAGAAATTGTGACCAATGTGCTTGTAGCAAATTTCTATTTCTGCAATCATTTCTAGGTTGCTTTTTATAATGATCACAAAGAACACGAGTCAAAAGAAAATTATGATGAAAATAGAGAGGAATATGGAACCAAAAAAATGAGAACCTCGGAAGTCATATCTGAAGAAAAAATGAATAGTAGTTTCCAGCTGATAATACAGAGTACAAATCAGGTAAAAGGTATGAAATTTAGTATGCGTACAGTGCTTGTTTACATACAAGTAAGTTCAATGGCATTTGTTCTTTTATTTATTTCATAAAATTTATATACTGCATGATTGTAAAAAAGAAAAGAAAAAGCCACCCTCAAAGCAGTTTACAAAAAGGTGTTCTGTGGGACCTATTCCTTAGTGTGTGTTAGGGTTGCCACCTTGGTTTTCTATGGGAAAACTCAATATTAAAGCTGCAGAACTATATAAATATTCTTCTCTTAGCTTTTTAGAAACTCAGTTGAGAAATTCTCTGAATGTAGATAAAAAAGAAGGGTTAAATATATTTGAGAGCAGAATTTTGCACTTTGACCTGCTTCTGCTGCTTCAAGTATGACTCAAGTATTGTACAAATTAATCAAATCACAAGAGGAAGACATATTATTTGCACAATGAATCTGCACCCAGAATAACCTCCACTTTTCTTGCTCTTCTACTGTATTTCAAACCCTCAGTATGCTTTTAGACTTGGGGCCAATTCACACAATCAAATAAACTGTTATTAATTAAGTGATAAAGTCCTGTCCTTGAAAAGTCACTTGAGCTTAATGGATACTGCACATGATAAAAGATTTTCACAAAAGTTTATCTAAGTTAATGTAATAGTTGGTCCCCTTGGGTGGGGGAAACAGGAAGTTTTGCTGAGAATGTGCTCAGCTATTAAATGAGTCTATGAAACCTAGATCCAATCAGAACTAGAGCAGTGCATAAGGGAGGATGTGTGATGAAATCTTGCAGCATCAAATATAATAGAAAGGGGGATGATATAAAAAGGAAGGTGAACAGGAAGGGAGAAATAGCAGGCTGGGTGAACAATGACTGCTGGATGACAGCCCCCCCAATTATTTCATAGAATCATAGAGTTGGAAGGGATCCCCAAGGGTTATCTAGTCCAACCCCCTGCAGTGCAGGAATATCAACTAAAGTATCCATGCCACATGGCCATTCAACCTCTGCTTTAAAACCTCCAAAGAAGGAGAGTCCACAACCCCCTGAGAAAGCCCATTCCACTGTTGAACAGCTCTTACTGTCAGAAAATTCTTCCAGATGTTTAGTTGGAATCTCCTTTCGTGTAAAATATTTGTCTTACAGCATGAGCCCCTGGGATTTATATTAAATTTTGTCACGAATATCAGTGAAATGCAAAATACTGGGCAAAAGTGCAGTGAATGTTGGAACTGATTGAGACATACAGTCACTGGTTTTGTGCACACTCCCCCAGATTGCACCCTCTGCTCAAAAGTTGCTGCGTAGAGGGGGTGATCCTAAGGGACGGAGGGTGTAGAGGGTTTTCCTGTCCTGCCTAGCACTCCCTTCTGCCTGATGCACAGCCCCCTAACAGCCATAGATCACTCTGGGCCAGCCAACCTGACCTGTAGCTATCTGTGGCTGTCTGAACCTGACTCATCCAATACCTGAGTCCAGTTTGGCTTCGGACTCTGCCAGATCTGGTACGCAGCCCTAGCTTGAATAGTTTCTGTAATGGAATAATTTAATAATAATTTGTGCACCAAGCTCCAGAGGGTTTGGTGGTCAAACTAATGCATCTTCTTCACTGGAAATGTATTGCTTGTTTCCTAACATGATTGTGCAGTAGGCCTTTAATTACTGCATCACAGACAGAAATGAAATAAATGATTATGTCATCACCATAGTATATTCATGCCGGAGAAGCTTTGCCTGTTAAATTTCTGCCTGTCCAGCGCCCATTTAGATAACATGTTGTGCCAGAAAAGGGTGGTAACACCACTCTCCTGTGAGCTACAAAATATATTAATATAATATGGTGAGGTAGTTAACAATCAGTATGTAAGTAGTACTGTTAAAAATTGTTTAAAGCTACACAGATATTTGACAGAACTTTCTCTTCCATATACTTGTGTACTGTTCCAAGTTGTTTCTTAGTTTGTAGTAATGATGATTTCACTGTTGGTTCAAATCTAAAGGTGCTGCTAATTTCACGCATGACTTCTGTTTTTCAGAATATTCCTCAAGCTCAGCAGATTCTGAAGATGACTGGGCTGAAAACAGATGGTCTTGTAGCAGCAATGCTCCTCAGAATGAACTAGCTAGATTAGCAAAAGGTATTCCCAAAGTTGAACCTGGAGAAGACATGCTGTTGTGCATGACGTTGTTTATCCAGCGTCACAAATAAGTAGATAGTGAATAAAGAGAACTTGGGGTGACTTTATTTCCAGATCAAGCAAATAGTAATTCTGGGGAATTTGTGGTTGGAACACAACTACCTTCATCCCTGTCCATTGGCCACATTGGCCAGGGCTGATGGGAGTTGGGAGTCCAACAAGATCTGGAAGGCCACAGGTTCCCCACTCCCTATTGTAATGATTTATTTTTGTAGAACAACATCTAATGTTGCCAACTTTGTCAGTCTCTGCTGCTATGCTTTCAGAAACCGGATGCACATGAATTTAGAAAGTGAATGGAGATACAGTGTTGGGGAGAAAGTATAAAATTTCTTCTTGTCAAACTGCTGTGAGAGGCAGAGGATCAAGGCTAGCAAAAGTGTTAGCAACCCTGCTAGAGACTAAAGCCTAGATTTTAGTTCTGTTCAGCATTTGTTGTCATAGTTCAAGGGTAGGCAAACTAAGGCCCGGGGGCCGTATTCGGCCCAATCGCCTTCTAAATCCGGCCTGCGGACAGTCCGGGAATCAGCGTGTTTTTACATAAGCAGAATGTGCCCTTTTATTTAAAATGCATCTCTGGGTTGTTTGTGGGGCCCGCCTGGTGTTTTTACATGAGTAGAATGTGTGCTTTTATTAAAAATGCATCTCTGGGTTATTTGTGGGGCATAGGAATTTGTTCATCCCCCCCCCCCCCAAATATAGTCTGGCCCCCTGCTGGAAAAGTTTGCTGACCCCTATACATAGTTAAAGAAACATTGGGGGTGGAGTGTGTGGAAAGATAGTGGGCCCAAGTGTGTTAGCTCCACCATATGGTACTTTTCCATTTCCCTCTATGACCTCAAGCGTGACTCTATGGCAAAATCTGTATTCATGGAGGCTTCTGCACAAAATTTATATATCAGTTAATTGTAAAGACCTTAAAGCTGTTTACATCAAGCATATATTAAAAACTCTGTTGCTGTGTTTTCACTGTTCTAAATAAGGATAGGGAGAATTTTGGGTTGCTCCCCAATTTGTAGCAACAGACTATGCCTGAATCAGAATGTATACATACAGATTAGATCGATCTCAGGTTTTCAAACCTTTCTGAGTATGATTTGCTAGTCCTTCTTTTTTAAAAAATGAGATGGTCTAATGGTTCTTTTTTCTTTAAAAACAAAACAAAAGTTTAACAGCAGATTAGAAAATCTGGTCCTTAATGAAGAAATAGAAGGAAAATTCTATCTCACATGAGAAACGTATTGGATACAAACTCCAACTCTTTTTAGCAGATACAAAAGCTAATAAATTTGTAACTACGATTGAAAGTCAGGAAACCAGTGGCTGCTAAACAAAGGATTAACACCTGAACTGCTGCAAAAAGCAAGAAGAAATAAGAACTTTGTATGCTTATACCAAGTGCATGGGAAGCCATCTTAAATTGTTTAATTCGGTTTATGAATGATTGGCTCTCTGTGGTTTTTTAATTGGATTGTACTTTGGTTTGAGATAATGTGGCTATTATTGGATTAGTATTAAAATTAATAAAAATTATTGTAAAAAAAGTAAATGTGGTACTTAAAGCACTTGTTCAAAACTTTTGAATTAAAAGCCCCTAGAAGTGGCAGTATATTACAGGTGAATTGTATGGAGAAAAAGATAGCACCCTCCATGTAACTATGGGACAGATATCTTTTTTCTGCCCTTTTACCAGAGATCTCTGCTTTTAATATGCAGTTTGAAATGCTACTTGAAGTGCAGTTTATAAGAATTATTGTTAATATGTTTAATTTTTAAGTGACAGTCAGTTCTGCATACCCGCAAGACTCCAAGGAGAAAGATGTAGATCCTCGAATCCTGAAAGCTATAAAGAAGATGGAAAGGTTGGACCAGATATTGGCCAACAAACAATCTCAAGAAAGGGCAATTAAAAAACAAGGCAGGGAAATGAGAACTAAACTGTGGGAAGATTTTCAGGTTAGAAATAATTGTAATAATTTTGATATATGCACTTTGAAATAACTTTGTTAATATATTCAGAATTGTTTATCTGAGTGTTTATAGTTTAATTTTTAATTTAATTTAATGTAATTGTTGTATTACATTACATCTAATCATGTAAACAAATATCTATCACAAAGCAACCATGTTAAACAGTTTAAAGATGAAAATGAATAAAAACTGTTACAAAAAAAATTTCAGGTTAGAAACATACAATTTAAGTTCAAAATTCTTCTGTGAGCAAACATTTACGTAAACTAGCATGATTTAAAACGATGCATTTCACTCAAATTTAAATTACTCAATGTCTTAAGAAAATCAGATGTTGAGCTTATATGGGAGAGCTGTTCAAGTCTTTATTGATCTTATGACAAGTGCTACCCTGATGCAGTATTCACAAAAGCATGTGCTACTCCAGGGGTAGGCAACCTAAGGCCCGGGGGCTGGATGCGGCCCAATCGCCTTCTCAATCCAGCCTGCGGGTGGTCCAGGAATCAGCGTGTTTTTACATGAGTAGAATGTGTCCTTTTATTTAAAATGCATCTCTGGGTTATTTGTGGGGCATAGGAATTCATTCATTATCCCCCCCCCAAAAAAAAGAATATAGTCCGGCCCACCACATAGCCTGAGGGATGGTGGGCTGAAAATCAGCCCACGGCTGAAAAAGGTTGCTGACATCTGTGCTACTCGGTACTTAGTCATACCTTTAAAACAGCGTTACTAACATGCATTTTGGAGATCAGAGGTGGTCAGGGTTACCAGGTAGAGCTGCAGAGCCATCCTCTCAACCCTGGTGTCACTGCAGCTGGATGGGGCAGTTCGGGGGTGAGGTCAGGGCTGTGTGGATGCACTGACATGAGCAGTCAGTTTGACTTAGCCAGTTCATCTGCACAACCTCAACCCCCCGTCCCATCCCTGCTCTGCCCCAGCCCCACCAGGGTCATCTGCAGAGATGAGAGTGTTGGGAGGCTGGCTATTCCTCGCTATACTGTCACTGTCATATGCAAGAAAGTAGGCACAGCTGTGGGATCTTCTGGTCTACCTTTTCTCTGGCATGCAGTATTATATAAATATATATTTACTTATTGTTCACATACAGTCTATGACATCTCGAAGTTCTTCCGTGGTTACCGAAGAAGCAGAAAACACCAGGAGATTTTTAGCTTTGACCACACCGTTACCGGAAATGCCTGGTAAGTGTCAAATCAGATAATAATAATAATAATAATAATAATAATAATAATAATTAATAAATAAATAAATAAATAAATAAATAAATAAATAAATAAATAAAATTTATTATTTATACCCTGCCCATCTGGCTGAGTTTCCCCAGCCACTGTGGGCGGCTTCCAATCAAGTGTTAAAAACAGTACAGCATTAATGTTAACCATGTTGTTCTCCGCTTTAATAGTGTCACTATTGTTTAGGCAACGTATGTAGATAAAAATTAGGCAGGCCTTGCCTGCAGGCTTCTAGCTTAACAAATCCACATGTGACATACTTGCATGTAAACTTTTTGAATTACATTTAAGACCTCATGTGTGGTGCTTTAAATTGGTGCAAACCCACTAAGTTACCATCAGGTGGCAGTATTTGACAATGGAACATGCTTGCTGAATCTTTCATTATTATTTTTTTAAAGTAAGGAGAGATGGTTTGCCCAGGTGCTAAAACCGAAGAACTCCACCCCTCCTTTTACTTTACAAAGGTACCTTTTGCTGTAGCAAAAGGTCATGTTTCTCATTGATACTGGCCAACAGAACTATGCATAGTTTAAATAGTTTAGGATCCTCCTTGCCCAAGGCATTTGTACTGCATATCTACAGTCAGGCCCATTCTGTCTGAATTTTGCTAAATAGCTTAATTTACTTGAAAATAAAGGTTGGAATGTAATTCACTAATTAGCTGTCGAAGAGGTTAGTGTTTAATCAGTCTTGGCACTATGAAAGGTGAGCTTCTGAAATTAATTTTGCAGTTGACTTTCCACTAGGCAAAGGGACTATAGGGAAATGCAGAAAGTACAGAGGCAGTGATAATTTCCCAATTAACAGTGGTAACTCAAAACAGTAGTCTTTAAGATGCCACATGACTTTGTTATTTTTGCTGCAACAGACTAACATGGCAATCAAATATATTTCAGTCTTTCTGAAATATCCTGAGCATCTGCAGTGCCTGAATAAGAGACTGTATTGTGTAGTCTACTACTTGACTAAAAGGCACTCTATCTACTCAAGCTGGCTTGTATTATTCATGTCATTGTCTGTCTTGTGGTTCTTGCTCTGCGTGTTCTGTAGAGTTGCCAGAGAAGGGCTGTTATTTCAACACGTTTACATTATAGTTTCTGGCTGATTCTTGGCTGACGTTTGAGAGCTTTATGAGCACTAGCTAGTTTCAGACAATGAAAAGATAAATTTCTTCACCAAACTGTTCTGACAGCATTTGTGGGTAAATAATCAAACTGGCTCTGTGCAAAGTGCATGAGATAGTGAAATGGTTGTGTTGCTGCTGCTCCATTTATTCAGCTGGTCCCCTTAATACACATATACAGTGGTACCTGGGTTTAAGAACAGCTTAGTTTATGAACAACTTGGATTAAGAACGCTGCAAACCCAGAAGTAGGTGGTTTGGTTTGTTGAGTGTGTTTCATTTGTAAATTGAGTCCCCCGCAGCTAAGGGAAAGCACATCTTGGTTTAAGAACACTTTGGTTTAAGAATGGACTTCTGGAACGGATTAAGTTCATAAACCAAGGCACCACTGTATTGTGCTACTGCTCAGCCTACTGTAAATGTAGGTGAGGATACCCATTTCACCAAATGCAAGTTTGTTCATGGGTCCATTCATGGGCGTAGCCAGGATTTTTGTTAGGGGGGGGGCAGGTGTTTGTTGTGGGGGCAGGTATTTTGTTAGGAGGGGCAGAACCTCAGTTAGCAATGTACAGTACAACCTCGACTTACCACCACCCCTACTTATAAACAATCCAACTCGCAACCGCAGCAAACCTGGTAGTAAATACTGGGTTTGCTGCGATTCGCGCATGCGCAGAAGTGGCTTCTGCCGACTGCACATGCGCAGAAGTGGCTGCACCGTCTGCACATGCACAGAACAGTGCTGCCATCGAATGTGCATGCGCAGAATGGCGCTTCTCCTAGCGACCCGGATCGACTCGCGAACAGACCTCCGGAACGGATTCCGTATGTGAGTAGAGGTTCCACTGTATTTTTATTGATTGGGAGGGGCAGCTGCCTTTCCCTGCCCCCCCCCCCTTGGCTATGCCATTCTTGACACATCCGTTGCATTGTGTGACTTGACTCTTTATCCTATGCCAATTGGGTAAAGGAATTAGTCCTTGTATCCCTTTGTACTTGCAATGTATTTATATTTTTTTCACTGAATTTCTCTGTCTCCTTTTAAAAGAATTAGACTAAAAATTGTCTTGTCTCTTATTCATTGCTACTCAGTTTTGTGAAAATGTAATTTTACGTGCCACAGGAATAACCCAAAAGGTACCTTCTCACACTCCTGAATTAGCACTGCAACATTCCCTAACTAAAGCAGGCATATAGCACTAGTATGACCCTATGTGTCTGAACTGTTGGAAGTGGAAACACAGCCATTATGAGCATCTGGATAATATAACCATTGCTTGACTGTGCCGTTACTGTAAATATCTTTAATCTATATGGCTCCATTCCTTCAGTGAGCAGATGGGGTGTTAGGGCATTTCCATATGTACTAGATAACTATATCAGATCATAGCTGAAGGCGTAGAAATCTTCATATTTACAGAAAGTAATGCATAGCTCAAAGCACATGGCCAGCCTTTGAGAATGAGGAGTAGATAGAAGAAGTCATTTAATTATATTTCCGGGTTGTTCTGAAATGGTAATTTTAGGGAGTGGGAGAGGTGGCACAATGGCATTCCTTTCTGTGAAAACTAGATAATTGTATATTCTGTTTAGAGAAATAAATGATGCTCAGTCTCAATGTAGGTGTCTCCTTGATCCTACACCACACTACCAGTGGTCTGGTCGTTGAAGCTAACTACAATGCCAATCATCAATATGAAACTTTACAGGCTTTCATTCTTACAAATATTAAGTTGATATACTTGTCACAGGTACTGGTGAATATGGGACTGTTAATCTTTTTGTTTTGAAATGTAAATAATTATCAGTTATTTAATGCCACATTTTATTAACAGACTCTCCTGCTGCTGAAGAAGATGAAATGTTTGTTAGTGTATTTCACACGCAGATTCATCCAGAAAATTATGGGAATAATAGTAGACAAACCAAGCAAGGTACAGGTGATATCAGTTTACCTTTGTTCCATAGATTCAGTGACAATTCTGCCTTTTGCCTGGGCATACTGGTTTAGACATAATGGGTAACCATCTTGTCCTGTTACAAGAATGATCCTGCATGCATCTTAGACCCAAGTGCTCCCGTCTCTTCTCTACTCTTTTGTAGGTATGAGGAGGTTAAACATGTCACTTTTGCTTTTGAACAGAAGACAGTTTCCTGTTACGATGAACTTGGGGACCTGTGGTTGACAAACAAACCAGTTAGAACTCTGGGCTGCAGATAGCAGTCTACCCGGATATGTAGTGCAGTTTTCGATTTGTATCTCCTAAAGTTTTGGGGCAATTACTACATCATATTTGTAGTGCCTTTAACTACATTTCCTTCTGAATGATGAGGTAGGCAGTGCTATTAGAGTATTGAGTGCTTTGGCAAAAAGGCAATGTTTAAAGAAATAAATACAAATTTATAGCACATTCAGAAATATGTAGCATAATACAATTTTGCAGGTTTGAATTAATCATAAGTGTTTTCTTGTTATGGGAAGTACAGTATATTTGAAGTATAATGGCAGTCATTGTCCTGAGCAGATTTATGCTAAACGTAAAGGTAAAGGGACCCCTGGCAATTAAGTCCAGTTGTGAAGGCCGAGGGAGCCACCGTTTGTCCACTTCCGCAGACAGTTTTTCTGGGTCATGTGGCCAGCATGACTAAACTGCTTCTGGCAAAACCAGAGCAGCACACGGTTTATGCTAAGGGAAGGACTATTCAAATAATGGGAGTAAATTCAGGCATAGATAGGATGAGACCAGTGGTTCCCAAAGTGGTGGGATTACTAATGTGGGCACTAAGAGGCAAGTGTGTGGCAGGGGGCACTGGAGGTGTAAATGACTATCAGATAAATATAACTGGATCAAGTTCATTCGTTTTGTTGAATTGATTTTAAACTAAATAGTTTTAATTGGGTTTTGCATAAACGTGCAATTAAATTGTTACTGTTTTGAATTTTTTTGTGTTATCTTCCTTAGTAAGTTGTGCAAACAGCTATTCTAAGAAATGCTTTTTATATGGTAGGATAGGAGGGGGCACTGGGGATAAGGGGGTGGTGGCCCCCAAAAGTTTGGGAACTACTGGATTAGGCTATAGTTAGTTGCTTGAAAATTCTGTACATGACTGTAACAAATGACTTTGCACTGAAATCCATCTAATTTTATTAGTCATATTTTTGAAAGGTTACTGAAATTAATATAGTCTGAAATGAATAATACTGAATTATATTTGTGTACTGTAGATAGTGAAATGGTAAATTGGATGAATTGATTGCTTTTTAGCTATTAATTTGCCCAGTTATACTTTTAGATTTTTTTTCCTCTGAATTGCATGTTGTTTAGGTGACGATAAAACAAGAAGCTCAATAAAGAAAATGGAAAATATGACTAAGAAAAGTGAAACAACCAGTAAAAAAACTGATTTTGTTAAAAAGAACATAGAGGTATGTGTTAACAGTCTGCATGGCAAAGTACAGGATTAGAACTCTTTGTCAAGTCTCATCATGCTACTCATTTAGAAATTAATAATGGATGATTAACTTTGCTACAAAGGTTATCCTATATATAGCCTGCCTGAAGTTTTCAGGAAAAGGATGATAACTAGATTGCTGATCACTTCAGCTAAATCATGTATTGCTGGGAAAACATACTAGAATCTACTGAACTGGCATTTATAGAGCCCATGTTGTTTATTTTGTACTATCAGGCTTTTCTAATGCTATGCCTGTGGTTTCTTTCTGCTGTCAGGAAATGGAAAGAAGACTTATAATAATAATAATAATAATTTATTATTTGTACCCCGCCCATCTGGCTGGGTTTCCCCAGCCACTCTGGGCGGCTTCCATAGAAACCAAAAACACACTAAAATATCACAGATTAAAAACTTCCCTGAACAGGGCTGCCTTAAGATGTCTCCTGAATGTCAGGTAGTTGTTTATCACTTTGACATCTGATGGGAGGGCGTCCCGTAGGGTGGGCGCCACTACCGAGAAGGCCCTCTGCCTGGTTCCCTGTAGCCTCACTTCTCGCAATGAGGGAACCGCCAGAAGGCCCTCGGCGCTGGACCTCAGCGCTGGACCTCAGCGTCCGGGCAGAACGATGGGGGTGGAGACGCTCCTTCAGGTATACTGGGCCGAGGCCGTTTAGGGCTTTAAAGGTCAACACCAGCACTTTGAATTGTGCTCGGAAACATACTGGGAGCCAATGTAGGTCTTTCAAGACCGGTGTTATGTGGTCTCGGTGGCCGCCCCCAGTCACCAGTCTAGTTGCCGCATTCTGGATTAGTTGTAGTTTCCGAGTCACCTTCAAAGGTAGCTCCATGGAGAGTGCATTGCAGTAGTCCAAGCGGGAGATAACTAGAGCATGCACCCCTCTGGCGAGACAGTCCGCGGGCAGGTAGGGTCTCAGCCTGCGTACCAGGTGGAGTTGGTAGACAGCTGCCCTGGATACAGAATTGACCTGCGCCTCCATGGACAGCTGTGAGTCCAAAATGACTCCCAGGCTGCGCACCTGGTCCTTCAGGGGCACAGTTACCCTATTCAGGACCAGGGAGTCCTCCACACCAGCCCGCCCCCTGTCCCCCAAAAACAGTACTTCTGTCTTGTCAGGATTCAACTTCAATCCATTAGCCGCCATCCATCCTCCAACCGCCTCCAGACACTCACACAGGACCTTCACCGCCTTCACTGGTTCTGATTTGAAAGAGAGGTAGAGCTGGGTATCATCTGCATATTGATGGACACCCAGCCCAAACCCCCTGATGATCTCTCCCAGCGGCTTCATATAGATGTTAAAAAGCTTGGGGGAGAGGACGGAACCCTGAGGCACCCCACAAGTGAGGGCTCAGGGGTCTGAACACTCATCCCCCCCCACCACTTATGGGTTGTCTGGTTGTTTATAGGTTGTTTGAGCATTGAGGTCAGCCATTCTTTGTGCAAAGTTTTTCACCTGATAATATTATCTGCAACCCACTTGTCCTTTCAGGTGGATTTGTTGATACATATCCTTCTGTATCAAAAATGTGAAGTTTTCAAAGTATTCTCCATAATCTACCACATTTTTTTATCATATATTGCAGTGGGTGGCTTGCTAGCAGCAGCTGGACTTTATTTTATTTTTATTTTTTAATTATTTTTATTTTATTTTATTTTATGTTCATTCATAAGTGTAATACTGTAATAAAAATGGAAATATAAAAGATATAAACATAATAAAAGACTATAAAACCATAATGGAGGTTAAAAGCTCATCATTCCGTCATCAGTCTTCAGTGGCTTCAGGCTTCCAAATTACTTTCTTTATTCAGCTGGCCAAGGATTCAGTTAACCAAGTAGTTATGCCAGAGGAAGATAAGAAGAGGCTGTCAGAATTGCTGAAAGATACTGAAGATGAGAATAGTGAACTACAAGTAACTCAGGTACACAGATATTCATCCAGGTTGGTCCAAAACAGTAGTGTGTACTCTCCATTTCAGAGGATTAGTGCAGATCTGGATTCTTCTTTGGTTTTCAGTGGTGGCATAAAATTTTACATGGAGTGGAACCTTGCATCTGTGTGGATGCTTATTGGTAACATGAAAGCACTACTGCTTTGCCCGAGTGCACACTGACATTTTCTGAGTACTGGGTAGTGAGAGTTAAATAGTGATTTGTTTGTTTGGCTTTTTTGCTACAAAAGTGGCTACAAGAAGAAAGTAATTTTATTTAGCTTACTTGTACATAAGTACCTAATATATTGGGATTTGTCTCCTCTTTGCTTTATAATGAAATCTAAAATAATTAGTATTTCCCCAAGCACTCTTAGGAATAAGAGCCTCTAGTCTGCCAGTAATCAGCATTCTTCTGGTGACCTTGCAAAACCGTTCTCAAAACTTGTGGACCTCTTATGGTCGGCCTGTTTGTCGGCACCCAAGCCGTGATGCAGCGTGCCTCTGAACAGGTGCAGAGTGCATCCCCTCCAACCCCCTTGCTGCTGAGCAGTACCAGTACCTTCTTTCCCTAGAAAAAAGCACTGCCCCATCCTTTATGCAAGTTATGTATAATCAGTATTTTTATAAAAAGTTATGAGATGTTACTTGATGAACTAAAATTTTAACACACATGGTTTCGTATCAGATCTACATTTATATGTGCTGAGGAGAATCTTTTTCTCTTAAAAATAACATGGCAGCGTTTATTCGGTCCTAGTTTATATGCCCAGATAGTGTGACTAATTCGTTATTCCTTTTTCTAGGAAGAAGCAACTACAATGCTAGCACCAGGTGAAGGTTACACACCTGAGCCATTGGAATACCATCACCTCACTGAAATCAATGCCAAACTCAAACTAGTAATCTCTGATGGAAATTTATCTGCCGATCAGAACTCCTGTTCAATAGTCTCTAAACAGATTTATCAGGTACAGTGCGACTTGGAATGTACCTTTAAATGCTCACTAGCCATTGCTTAACATGGGAATTTGGATATGCTTTAATTCTAGTGAATTGCTTCCTGTTTTCCTTGAATCCCTGTCAGCTTATCCTTCTTGAGCCAATCTAAGATATATTGAACCCATTACATTCCCAGTTGGGACATGCAGTCAGACCCAGCTGTTTTACGAATGTTTGTGAGACCCCAAAACCAATTCCATCCCACCCACTGTTCTGAAACTCCTCTTGCTACCACCCATCTATCTGCATATTCACCTTGCTGTTTGGGCTGAAGTGAAGGACGGATCTTTCTGCTCCTTCCCCAGTGCCTGATGCTGCTATGGCAGGAGCACTGAGAAATATTGTTTTACATTACTCAGTTTTTCTGGCACCTTGGTCATTGCTGTAACTGAGGGGAAATACCTCTATTCTGCTGCTGCTGCTGCTACTACAGCAAGGTCAGTAGAATGGTAAAGGCAGACCATTGAGTGAAAGGGAGGGGATTAAAATCTGAGCAGCAGAAGAATTCAAGAGGTAGAAATGCTTATCTCACAGTTGCTGAGGTTTGTATTCTTATCATAGAAATTGTGATGGTTGGTGACATTTATTCTCAGTTCCTTGTACCAAACCTAGTATGAGCACAACTGCAGGCTTCCAGTAAGTTAGTTTTAGCTCACCTGAAGCTGTGCATGTAGTGTTAAACAAAGATTTAGCGTTTTGTGTGAACCAGCCCTATAGCAGTGCACTGGGTCATATTTGGAAACCAATGCTTAGCTCCCATGCCTATATTTCTCTCTGCAAGCTATTGAGCTCTGGAGCATCTATGCAATGTTTATGTAAAATTATGCTCTCCTTGTAATATAACAGAAAACTGTTTTGTGAAACCATCAAGGTCAGTAAGACTTCTGAGGGAGTATAAAATGAACAAAAGGTTAATGCAAACTTCTAGGGTGCTTGACTTTCACACACTATCATCATTTGGCAGAAAAACAGCAGAACAATAATCAAAGGAAGTTTCCTCATATTATTCTAATGTCTTGGAATAGGCCTGAAAGCAAGAGCCTAATTCTGCTGTGCTCCCAGGGAGCCTGTGGACCTCAAAGCTGTCACTGGCCCAGGACTGATTATTATCCTTCCTGGGCATTGAGCCAGATCAGTTTTATGGGAAAATGCCTTATTTTTGGAGAAACAGGAGACATTAGTTTAGAAGGCTAATTAAAGGAACGCAGTTCAGAGTAGGCTTCAAATGTCAGAATAGGAGGTATTTGCAATAATGTGTTTAGGATTGTCAGAGCTGTAGTCCATCATAGTTTATGAGTGTGTTCATACCATTATGTGCAATCAAACTATATTTTTGCACAGTGAAATACAATGTTGTCATTAGATACATCAGTGCAAACTATGTTTTCTGGTGCAACAGGTAGGTTGTAGAAGAAGTAAATATTTGCCAGCAATCTTTAAACTTTAGCCAATCTTTTTAGCATAAATTACTGTCCATAGATTGCGTGTGTTGAATGCTTTTGCTGCTCAGAACTAGTGATGGAAAATACATTTGCTGTAGGAGTACAGACAAGGCCATTATCAGAGGAAAAGCCACCCAGGCTGGATGCAGCTTCACTTTTCTTTGTCATGATGGTCTCACCACCTTATTTTCTCTCTCTACTTATTTTTGTATTTGTAGTTATCCCTGTCAACTGAAGATAACATTTCATGCATGTCTTCAAGTGAACTCAGAAGCTTAAGCTCATGCCATAATAAATTGGCTAGCCTTTAAAGTGCCACAAGGCTCTTGTTTTTACTGCAACAGAGTTTATATACCTGGCACTCTGGAGCATATGCTCGGGGAATATGCCACCAAATGCAAAGGGGGAGAGGGTCCTTGTCTTTCAAGAGTTGTGTAGAAAAGGGAATTAGAGCATGTGCAGCTTTTTATAAAAGGATGGGACAGCTTTTAGAAATCCAGTCTTTCTAAACAAATGTGAAAGGTGCAGAACCCCTGTTTTCTTTTGCAGCTGACAGTCTGTTTTTTTTTAACTGTCAGAAATAGTATCTTTATTCTGATAACTAGCTTTTATATAGCTGTGCCAACTTTGTGTAGAAACCTTCATCCATCTTAATTAACTGCAATAAGAATACTTTACTGTTGTAGAGTGTTCTTTTATTGGTCTTCATATTTTAAACCTTTCTTTGCTGCATTGGGAACATTGGCCTAAACGTATCATGGAAACAATCTTTAACAAACACCTTGCACAATACCTTGATATCTCAGGATGGCATTGGCAAGGATAATCGGAGAATCTTACATATGGAACTCCTCAACCATGGGGAGAGGAATAGGAAGAAGATGGGAGTGAAAAAATCGGCAGCTCAATCTTGAAATTTCTAGCACTGCCTCCACTTAACTGTTGTTACTGGATAACTTGTGAAATGGTGCGATACTCCCAGTGTTTTGTTTCCTGGCAAGCATTTATCAAGGAGCAGAGAGAAATACTATCTTATGACTAAGGGCCAGTGCATGCATTCCAAAGAATCGGAATGCAGACTCACTTTGGATATTGTTTTAACAGGAAAGTGGCTAAGACATATTTAAAATAAATTGAGAAAGAATTGGTGCAATTGACTTGTACTCCTTTACCCGCCTCTTTGTAATGTTAAGGCCAACCTAAAGCACCCTACTACAGGCAGGTGTTGTTGTTGTTTTTAAAAGAAGGATCATCCTTGAGCAAAACAGGGTTGTTTTCACACTTCCTCCTTAGCTCTCTCATATTATTTTTCATATCTTCTTCATTATTTTTCTTCACAGTGAATTTTCTCATTTCTGTGCAGCACTCTGCACTCATATTTCCTCTCTTGTTAACTGGTTTATGTGATGCACCTTCTCAGATCCTTCCTTGCAATGCTTTCCTTTGCATCTAACACAAACTAGTTGCATTTACTTTCAAAGTTCTTCATAGCCTTGCCCTACTCTGTCTTTCTGAAGTCTCCTGTTCCCTTAAACTACCTTGCTCAATTATTGCTGCCCTTAATAGTTTGAAACTTGGAGAATGCCTACATGATGCCACTTCTCGTTCTCTCTTGAAATGCTTCTTCAAAACCAACCTTTACTGTGAAGCCAATTCCTCACTGAAATAAAGCGTATGTGCTGCAGTTGCACACAATAATCAGTTAACCTCTGTTTCCACACTTCCTTCTGTTTTCTTGCTTACTGTCAACATTTTAAGCTTCTTGGCAGATACCTGTCTCCATTGTTACTCTGTAAAGCATTGTACAGTGGTACCTCAGGTTAAGTACTTAATTTGTTCCAGAGGTCCGTACTTAACCTGAAACTGTTCTTAACCTGAAGCACCACTTTAGCTAATGGGGCCTCCTGCTGCTGCCGCGCCACCGGAGCATGATTTCTGTTCTTATCCTGAAGCAAAGTTCTTAACCCAAGGTACTATTTCTGGGTTAGTGGAGTCTGTAACCTGAAGCATATGTAACCTAAAGCGTATGTAACTCAAGGTACCACTGTATATAGTGATGCTATTAAAAATAGCAGTCAATTTTAATTGATTTTAGTAGTAGTAGTTTGGAAAAACTTCGGACCCAAAACAAAATGTTGCAGTATACCCTGCCCCCCCCCCCCATTCCCAGTAGCAGCTATTCTATTCAGAGTACTAGTCAGCCAGCCACACCTACTTCTGGGAGGTATTCAACTAAACAGTTATTCTAGCATGACTTTTAGCTGTGCAATGTAGCCCCCTACCCCCAATCTATTCTGAAGCACTGTGCTATCATAACTATCATAGGAACTAAAGCAGGCCAATTCACGCTCTACCCTGTTTTCTAGCTTTCTCTTCCAGCTAACGCTCAGCATCGTATGACCTCTGGGCATCTCACTGAGCATAATTTAGCCTCATGGGTATTTTTTTGGCGTGGGTGGGGTCCCCGTTTGGTGAGTCCCTCAACCTTTTTGTTGTACTTCTGCAAAACTGAGGGATCTCTCAAGCATGCTTGTTTTTCAGTGGCCCTATTTTGCTTTGATATCGGTTGGCACAAGGAAGTAGTAATACTTCTGATGTTTACTAAGCTCATTTTCTGCTCAGTTGTGGTCCAAACCTAAAATGCAATTTTCTATATAATTTATGCTGCATATGAAACCCGTGACTAGTTACCTATCAAGCAAAACGAGTGCATGGCAGCTTACACCTAGCATGTATCAGACTGAGCTGCAACACCTATAAAGTGCATAATTGGGCCAATTGTTTCAGTTGACTTCCTTCAAAACTAGTTTGTTGTGGTTGGTCCCCCCCCCCTAAAGATTTGGCGAGTAATCTGAAATAGTTGTAGACTTAACCATCTGTTTGTATTTCCACTTAGCCGGAATGAACTTCAGTTATTTATTTTCATGTTATTTGCTCCAGATTTTTGTCTGCCAAGGCCTGTGTTTAATGATAATTTCAAAGCAAATTCCCAAGCTAATGTTTCATTATGTGCAAAAATGTAATTATCAACAGCTTAGAGATTTGGTTCCTACTACTTGTTACTATATTTGAAGAATATAGGAATTCTATATTTGTGTGTCCTTAATCCTTAACAAATGGTTTTAATAAGTTTGTATAGGAGTATTTCATCTTGGCTGTTACAGGAAAGTTGGATCCACAACTCTTTTCCATGATTGTATTGTTTTTCATTTAGGAAATTGGCGTAATCAAAGCCTTCTTTCTCTCTCAAGCATTCCCCCCCCCCCCCGTATGCCAGATTTAATTAAATCATTATAGTTATGCTTGTCTCTTAATTTGGTTTAATTATTTATTTAGTTTGAGCTCTTAAGTATTAGCTCAGTTGAATTCCTTTCTTTTTTTAAGGAGAAAGGTTATGCATAATAGAATTGCAGACTTAGGAGTTCTGTTTCAATGCTAAGGAGTGCCCTATACTGAACACTTGGCAATGCAGAGTTTTGTGAATGACTGGCACTGCTGTGGAAGGACGAGTAATCGGTGATGCAGAATCCCTTCATGAAGATGGTTTCCATTCTTAACAGAAGGAAGTTGAAGGTTAGGTTAAGCCTCTCTATTCCTGTGGATGCCTGTGGAAGCCAGACTTTCAAAAACCCTGCATTGTGCTTTGGCTGAGCACACCTGTTCCCAGCAGGGGAACAGGCATGCATAGACAAAGCAGTGGGATCTAACCCCCACTCCCTAGCTGATGAGGAGGGATTAAAAGCCCTCATCAGCTGATGAACAGGGGTTAAATCCTACTGCTTTGGCTGCATGTACCAGCTCCCAGCAGGGGAACTGGCATGCACTACCAACACAAAATTAAACCCTGCCCCCTGCCCATTAGCTGATGTCACCCTCCCATCAGAGTGCTGTCAGTTGATTGGCAGGTGGCCATATTTTATTTTATTTTTTAATGCCTTGTAGGCCAAATTTTACCTCCTGGCAGGCCAAGATTTGGTCTGAGGGTTGGAGGTTTCCCCTCTCATGTATGTTACTGATTTTTCTATCCCCTGACTCCTCCAATAGTTGATTTATACTTCCTTCTTCCAATAACTAACATGCTCACGTTTCATTGGGTTGTTTTGGTCCTCCACCCCGTCCCCCATTTTATGTCCTTCACCCTACTATTGTTGTTGTTGTTGTTGTTGTTGTTGTTGTTGTTGTTGTTGTTGTTGTTGTTATTAATTTCCTGCAAACATTGGTATTTATCCAAGCTTGCTGATACTATCTCTTGTATCTAAGTGGTGTTGATCTGGCAACATAAGGACACTCAGATAATGAATTTGCTACTAATATATATGATGATATATAATAATGTATTACAATGCATGTGTTTTATAGTACTATAATAGGCATGCCAATGTTTAGGGTTTATCTTAAAATATGATTCAAAAATCTGGTGCTCAGCTTCGTTCAGTCCCAGCTCCTGCCCACCTAGCAGTTCGAAAGCACCCCTAAGTGCAAGTAGATAAATAGGGACCGCTTTATAGCGGGAAGGTAAACGGCGTTTCCGTGTGCAGCGCTGGTGCCGGCTCGCCAGAGCAGCTTCGTCACGCTGGCCACGTGACCCAGAAGTGTCTGCAGACAGCGCTGGCTCTCAGCCTCTTGAGCGAGATGAGCGCGCAACCCTAGAGTCGGTCACGACTGGCCCTGACGGGCAGGGGTACCTTTACCTTTTACTACTACAGTGGTACCTCAGGTTACAGACGCTTCAGGTTACAGACGCTTCAGCTTACAGACTCTACTAACCCAGAAATAGTACCTCGGGTTAAGAACTTTGCTTCTGGATGAGAACAGAAATGGTGTGGCGGCAGCGGGAGGCCCCATTAGCTAAAGTGGTGTCTCAGGTTAATAACAGTTTCAGGTTAAGAATGGACCTCCAGAACGAATTAAGTTCTTAACCTGAGGTACCACTGTACTGATAAATGCTATTGTGAAACCCATCCCTTTGTTAACAGAGAGTGGGTACACCAGCAAACGTTCTTGATTGGTATTTTTATGGTTTTATCTAAATGTATTTTTTTTTACAACATTAAAACAACCTGTGTGTGTGATTAATCAGTGCTTTCAGATGCCATCATGCTACATTTGACTGGAGGGCGGTTGAGCTAAACCTTTTGGCATGACATTTGGCTCTTAGAAAAACTGCCATTACTGGCATTGCCACATGGTTTGCATTACAGTAGTAGATGTTAGATGTTAACAAGCAGATTAAAATAAGGATTTAAAAGGAACTACATAGAGCTAATGCCAGCTCTGTGCAACCAGACAGCTATCTGTAAGTCTGAGCTTTTCCACATGATAAAATGGGTGCCCCGACTGCATTTAACGATTAGTGTGCTACTCTCACAGGCTTGTATCTTGTGCCAGAAGAGTGATATCATGTCTGTGAGTAATGGGTAGGAGAGAGTCTGGTGGTGGTGGTGGGAATAGTCACAATGCTATCCACAATTTATTTTATAGGGTCTGGATGAATAGTGGATCTCCACAACCTGAAAATAAATAAAATATTTAAGCAAATGTTTCTGAAATGGCTGTTCAAGGCATGATAAGCCTTGCTGCTATTGGAACTTAAAAAGTGTTTTAAAACTCTACAATGGTGTGAGCATGGCGAGGAAGCCATGAGTCTTTAATTACATCCCATAAGTGCCCATGGCACTTGTGTAATCACAATTTGCACCATAATTACTATAACAGTGGTTGCATTTTCCCAGATAAACAAAATACAGTGCAACCAAAGCTTAGAAAATGTGACATCTATCAAACAGAAGAGCAAGCTCAAAAACATTGGGTAACAGCTTAGTTTTTTCTCTCCTTGTGCTCTCTGTCCAGTTTTATTTTCCATCCTTAAACGAAAGCCCAGATGTCTGCGAACAGAGTAGCCATGCACATTTCCATGGGAGTAAGCTCAACTGAATCCAGTTAGACTTAATTCTTACAAGGCTTGCATAGGATCAGGTTGTGCAGAAGTACTTTTAAGGGCAGAATTCTGCTTGGATCAAAAGGTGTCTAGTTTGAACAGAAAGACACTTCTGCTTGCTGAAGGGGACATGTGATTTTTGGCAATTCCCTCCATCTACAGATGACATCCTACATTCCACTCCATTTCTGAGGGTCCTCCAGTCTTTAGGCTTGGCTATCTGCAGTTCTTAGGATGTAGGCTATTATATATGCATTTATTTTTAGCAGAAGGCATTTGCAGGGCTGACTGATTAGTTAGATAAGCAAGTATTTGTTTTGACAAAGGAATGGTGGCTCCCCAGAGGTTTGTGGAAAGCAGTGACCTCACTGGCATATCTGTTGACAGAGCCTTTACTTGTGCTACAGAGAAAAGTCTACCAACGGCTTCTATTCTGTTGTTCATTAAATCTAGCCACTTTTAATTCCAGTTGATATTTTGGCTTAACATGCACTATATTTTGGGGAAGAAGTTTGCTTTATGTCATAAGTATGTGGCTTTAATTAAAATCTGGACGGTTTTATTTTGGCAATTTTTAAAAAGACATCTCGTTTCTTATTATGTGTAGCCAAATGTAACTTTTTGATCATTCATATTTGCCAAATATTAACTCAGTTGCTTTAGGCTCAGTAAGTAAGTGATGTCATAGCAGCAAGTGAGCAGGGTGGAAAATAAGAAGCTGGACTTTGTAGAAACTTTCATTCCAGTGGTGAATAATACTATCCTTTGTCTCTTCTTCCTGTTTCCATTCCTGATCATCTAACAGATAAAAATAAGTTGATTTTCTCATGCTATATAATATATTGAAAAGATTTAAATTAAATTGGTGGTTTGTATGCAGCATGTAGTACAGATGATATTAAATGCAGGAATGCTCATAGAAGTTGAAAGCCCATTGTTAAAAGTAAACCTTTGTCTAGTGCAGAGGTTTTCAACCATTTTGGGTCCATGGCTCCCTTGACCAACCACATTCTTTCTGCTGCACCCCTGTGGGGCTCAGGAGCCCAGTTAGGTCACCCCTTGCCTGCAGAGCCGGCAGCCCCATTCCCCTTTTCAAACACCCTTCCTTGTGGATTGTTCCCTCAGCCTCCTCTCCTCTCCTTGGGAGTCCTCTATGCAGCCACAGCTGCCGCCGCTGGTCTCTAACCTGCTCCCCTGCCCCAAAGAGGGATGCCTCCTCACACTGGCCCCCAGAGGCCTGGGAAGCACCCCTTGGCCAGCCCCAGAGGCACCATTCACACACAAACAGCTGTGCAAGCCTTTGGGAGCATCAGAGGGAGGAGGGAAGGAAAGAGGGACAGAGGCCAGTATTGTCTGTGGCATCCCTGAGCATCATTCAAAGCACCCCAGGGTGCCACGGCACAATGGTTGAAAACCACTGGTATAGTGTATTAAACAATATTCTATAGTAAATGACCAGCAGTTTATCAATATGTTATTTTCATTAGGAATTTTTGTTACTCTTCCAGATAACCTAACATGCCTACATTCAGCTTTAATTGTCAGAGAATTGCTACATGAAATATATTACATGTGGGGATTTTACCTGTTTAACATACAGTGTATCAATTGTAGTATGATTAATCCTTCATGCATGTATATCATTATAGGTACACATGCAATAGGGAGCCTTTGTTACAGAAAAGGTTTCCCTACTAAAGTGTTTTCAGTTAAGAAATGTCATAACATTTCTGTTTCTCCTCTGGAAAACAGTGAAAAGTAACAGTTGCTGAATTTATATTCTGGCTGTCTAATTCTGCTTTTCAGTATGCAAAGCCTATGAAGAGCCTAGGTGTAGATAGAAGTGCCTATTGGTGATCTATTGGGGGTATGATAGAGTCCTCACCCCCTTCTTCAGATACGTTAAATTTTTCTACGTAAGAATCACAACTAGAGAAAGACTATCAGGTGGGGTATTATTATCTGAGGATGGAAACATGGTTCACATGCCCTATCTTTCTGAATGTCTTATTGATAGCTATATTCGGAGTTTCCCCATAGGCCAAATTTACCTTTGTAAATTTTCCTTTTTACAGGAATACATAACACAACTCATTTATTTGAGCCCAGCTGTCTATGTTTTATTAAGCATATTATTCAGCTCAATAGTCACTACTACAATCTACTGTTGATGACATCCTATAATCTGTTTGATACAGATTAATCTGTAAGCGGCATTTAGCATGGAGGGGGCCCTAGTAGATTGGACTAGATGGTCTCCCTTTCTTTTTCAGCTTTACATGTCAATGATTCCATTATTATTTGCTTCTGTTAGGATTCTTTGGCTTATGCAAATAGAAAGCTGGAAACAATTCCAGGTGAAAAGGTTTTAAGAGACACGAAAGAAGAACGAGATCAGCATAACCGGCTTAAGGAGATTGACCAGCAGCTGAAAAACCTGGAAGGGACTGTAAGTCTTCTAAAGTTTCCTAGTTTGCTAAAGTCAGTAGATACCAAGAATAAGAAGAGAATGACAAAAGGTTTCATTTTGTGTTCTTGGTAATATTCTGTGTTACAAAATAGATAAATAACAGTGATGCTTCTCAATTACAATATCTGTATAAAGATCAAGTGCTTTCTCACTGCTTATATAAACTGGTAGGATTTTACATAACTTGCGTTATGTTCATATAAAACGAGTGCAGGTTGAATTATATTATACCATGAAGTCTAATGCTAAAAGACAGCTTTCCAAATAAACAGAGAAATCATTCCCTCTATTTCCCTTGTTCACGGTGTGCTGATGCTGATGTAGCCAAAATGGCACCACCCACCCACAAGAGGCAGGCTCAGGGGAACCCCAAAGTTTGCATAGGTACAAATAAAAACAAAATATGGGCAAATAAAAGGGGGGGGGAAGAGGCAAAAAAAAAAAAAAAAGAGCCACCTCAAAAGTGGAAACCAGACTGTGCATGTTTGTTCTTGATCACTTTCCACCTTTCTTGGAGGGCACATGGGGGGCGGGGAATAACAGCACATGCAACATATATTCTAAATGCTTCTTTGACTTCATCTGTGTCCTCACCTGCTGTCAATAAATTAATCAAACCGCTTCCTCATGGCTGCTTCACCAATTGCAATCGTGTGAGTTTTCAGTAATAGCTGCCATAACAATTGTGCAAGGAAGGGGCTGTGAGGGAGAAAGCAGGCCAGAGGACCACCAATTTGCCACTTATAATGTCCCCATGCCCCCATCACTTATTGACCCTTTAAAAGGAGAGGAACAGGATTTTTCATTTTGTTACTACTCCCTTAGGGAAGATGTTTTATGGAGCTTAGAGCTGTAGTAGCCTTAGGTTTGTGCGTTTGCACATTAGGCAGACTGAAGATGTTCATTCTACCAATGGTTCCGCTCCCTGTATAAAAATAACTGCAACTAAACCAACCAATCCCGCATAGTGTAAACCTGCACAGCAATAAAAGAGGTTTACAATGCAATTCTGTACATGTCTACTTAGAAGTAAGCCCCACAGAATTCAAAGGGACTTAGTCCCAGGTAAGAATAAATATGATTGCAGACTTAGCTTTCAAGGGCTCCCTCACTCCTCTAGTGTGTAAGAAGCCGGTTGGTAGAAACACCTCGTCCTGCCCCAAAGAAACATTATGTAGCAAGGTATCACTAGTATGTTTTAAATGCTTTAATATTCTTTTCTTCTCAGCAGAAAGTAGTGAACTGAAACATTGCCTCCCTTCCATAGTTTAACAGCGGTGTAGTATTGCACCTGCATTGTGTGCTTCATTTAAACATTTCTTGAAGCACTAAAAGAGACGAGGCTAATCAAACCTTCCCCTACACATATGTGCAAATTTGCTTTCTTTACTACTCCAATAGTCAGTTTTAATTTTGTTCAAATAATTTCTGACAAATTGCCTTTTCATATTCCTGGTAAGTACATGTTATGATCCATATGAGCCTGGTTCCTCTTCTGATGCCCTATTTCCCTCCCACAACCCATGCTTTTGCCTAGAACAATTCCTGTGAAGGCACAGATGCAGAAAATATGTTGGAGCTGAAAATCCATGTGGATATTATACCAAAAAATATATGATTCAACACACAGAGTTCTCAAGAAGAGCTAATCCGGAAATGTTGTAAATATGATGGAAACATATTTCAAATGCTTTCTTGTTAGTAGTTCCACCATGTATCTGATGAAAGAGGCTTCAATCTATGAAAGCATAGGTTTTAATAAAAATTAGACTTGTAACATGCTACAAGACTTGTCACTTGCAGGCCCCACGACTAAGATGCCTCTTCACTTAAATGACTGTCCTTGTCAATGGAATGATGGTGTTAAAATAACGTACGTCAGTTTTATAGCTTCAGTTTAATAAGTTAGTTGGTAAGCTGCTAAAAAAAATAAACTCAGTCTACAACATCCCTTTCTGCCATTGACCTTTGCCTTTTGGTCACTGACCCTTGCTATTTATGGGAATACAAGTCTGGACGGGGATCTGCAGTTTGGTGGCTGGGTCTCCAATAAGCAATGACTTTGGAATGCACTGGGCTACTGGTTCATTAAAATACAATGAATGTTAACAGGTCAGTTCCGAGGTCTGATTAGTACAAAGCAGTTCCTTGGAATCTGCTATGGTATATACCCCCTCTTGTGCATACCAGACATTTTTTCTCTTAAGAGGATGCCCACAAGACCTTACAGGGCAGAAACTATTCTTCACTTATTAAATGGTAAATGAATAAGCCACCTGTACTAATGCATAACCCCTTGTCAGGTTGGCATTTATTTGTATTGTGAGAAAAGGGGATAAATTGCAGGATCAACCAGATGGAAAATCAGTCGCAACCTGTAGGGCTCTAATGCATATCCACCAACATTGCACAGATGAAAATGCTTGTACAGTGGTGCCCCGCAGGACGAATGCCTCGCAAGACGGAAAACCCGCTAGACGAAAGGGTTTTCAGTTTTTGAGCTGCTTCGCAAGACGACTTTCCCTATGGGCTTGCTTTGCAAGACGAAAACGTCTTCCAAGTGTTCTGATTTTTCCCCGCTCCCCCCCCCTTTTCTAATCCGCTAAGCCGCTAATAGCCTTTTAGCCGCTAATCCGCTAAGCCTTTAATAGCCTTAGCTTTAAACCGCTAATAGCGCTAATCCGCTAAGCCGCTAATAGGGTTGCTTCGCAAGACGAAAAAACCGCTAGACGAAGAGACTCACGGAACGGATTAATTTCGTCTTGCGAGGCACCACTGTAAAAGCCATTTCTCATTTGGCCTGGTTTTCACCTTCTGATCAGCTCTGTACATGTTGCTGAAGGTTTGATTCCTTTTCCCCTATGCTGTATTAATTTATTGTTAGCTTTAATGCTCTTTTATACAGCTAATATGGTGTTTGATCTTTATATTAAATAAGTGCTACAAAAACATAATTGTTCTAAAACTTATTATCAACAGTTCAGAATGACCTGCTGGATGCACAAAAATGTGTGGTAATACGATTAAGTAAGTCCCATCTTACTATAATAATGCAACCTATTTAATAGTATTCAAACAGAGCATCTTTGGGGTTGACTTTTTTTGTTTTTCTTTATATTGGATATGGCTTTATTTTTCTTGCTTTCCCTCCAAAATTAGTCTTCCTAGTGTGCAAAACCTTAAGGCTATTCATTACAAAACTTAAATGTTCACATACCTTAATGTTCATGCAGCTAGAGTTACATAGATAGAAACAAGATGCATCCATTATCCACTCCGATATGTAACTTCTAGAGATAATGGCGAAGGGGTTTAACCCTTAAGATTGGCAGCCCTTGCAATTCACGCTAACAGCATTTTAATAAAGCAAAATAGGAATAGTGATTTAGCAAGGACAGTTACTGGGAAATAATGTCTCTCTCTGATAAACAGAGACAGAATGTATGGAAGTGCAGGATACGGTGGCAGAATCCGTTGCTTAGATCTGGGGTGGACAAGCACTTTGGCCCAGAGGGACGCATGTGGCAATAGATGGTGGGTCAGGGGCTTGAAATATAATTGGCTTCTAAGGGCTTGTTGCTGAACATGGTTGAAAAGGAATTTCCTTACAAAGAATGTCTAAAAAATTTAAATACCAAAACTACTCTGGAAATTGTTACAAATATTTTAATTGGGTCACTCAGGTCAGCTGAACTGAAATGGCTGAACTTACCTTGCATTGCAGGGTTAGGTCCATGGGGCTGTGCCTGCAACATTAAGTCCACCAACTGAAACCAGCCCTACACTATTTATTTTAAGAAATGTTATAAATGGCTTCATCAAAAAACCTAAGTGGTATACCCAAACATAAAATAATTATCAATAAAATACAGAAGAAACCAACAGAGTTTTAAAAACAAGTATATATGACTGAATTATGTATCTGGGTAGGCTTGCTAAAATAAAGGGTTTTTTGCAGGTGCCTAAAATTGCATAATAAAGGTGCCTGCTTAATGTTAAAGACAGGGAGTTCCAAAGCAGAGCTGCTGCCAAAGATCGATTCTTCACAGATGTGAAGCAAACATTATATGGCAGATTGAAGGAGGCAAATTGGCACATATGATGCAAGGCGATCCTTCAAGTAAACTTGTGCAAAGCTGTTAAGGGTTTATATATTACTATAATAACACACTGAACTTGGCCCGGTAACAAATAGGCAGCCTGTGCTGATATTTAATCGGAGGTATAGTATGCTGACAGGAGCTCACTCCTGTCCGTAATCATGCTACCACATTCTACTACACAACTGGAGCTACTAAGATTCTAACAGTGAAATCATATCAAGAAGAAAGTTACACTATATTAACTACATTTTCGTGTGCTTATCTTGTAGTTTTATTCTGTGAACTGCCCTGAGATCTACAGATGAAGGGCAGTGCATAAATTGGAAAAAATGAAATAAATATTCAGTGGGGGTTACTCCCAAGTAAGTGTAAGGGAGGAACACCAAGCCCATGAGATGACTTTGCCTAAGGCTCCATAGATTCCTTAAGTCCAAACCACGCCTCAAGCTATTCAGAAAGCAAGAAATACTCAAGTAAATGCAGAACAGATAACTCAAAGGAAGTCCAGCCACAGTCATACACATATGTGGGACATACTATGCAGTGCATATTGGTGCACATGCAGGTAACAGCCACAACTGACAATAGATGTGATACAGCAAACGCTCTCTTTCCCTATCCTGGTGTAACTTACCAATGCTAACCACCACCTCTGCTGTGCTGCAGCCAACTTTCATTACCAAGCAGCTACATCAGCAGCAGCTCTGCACAGCTTCAACTTCCTCAGCTGCCCAGAGCTTGAAAGCAACCCCATTGTGGCCCGCTAGTCTGCTAATTGTGAGTCGATGACCTGAACCCATGTGGTGGTAAATAAGAGACAAGGACACAAGTACATTAGGTTAATGGGCTGAAAAGGCCACAACTTTATTGGTTACAGCATGTGAGAGGTATTGGCTTAGGCATTGGATAAAACAACCTATACATGACCCCCACCTGTGCAGCAAACAGTGGGAGGAGCTTGTTGATGCAAATACAACTGGAAGCTTGCCCTGATGTCACCGGGGGTCATGCCATGGCCCTAGCCACCGGCAGGGCATCGGGCAGGATCCACGACCGCCGGATTCCTTTAATGGAATATCCTACAAGGGGCGGGATAGGTGATGGCCAAACCCCGCCCACCAACACACGACACATATTCCAATGCCTAACTGCCCAGACCAGGAAAGTTGTGCCGAATTGCTACGAGGTAGGCGAAAAACCAAGAGGCTGGTAGCAACTTCACACCCAGGTCAGGCTGGAAAGCTGAGGTGCCTCTCTTGCTGTCTGCCACTCGCAGCAGTTTTAGGCCTGAGCCTAAAGGAATTTGCTGCCAAGGAGTGTGGTGGAGTCTCCTCCTTTGGAGGTCTTTAAGCAGAGGCTTGACAACCATATGTCAGGAGTGCTCTGATGGTGTTTCCTGCTTGGCAGGGGGTTGGACTCGATGGCCCTTGTGGTCTCTTCCAACTCTATGATTCTATGATTCTATGATTCTAAGCTCCAAAGCCCTGCTGTCACTGCACTGCTAAGCCAGCTGCAACTGCCTCAGGCCCTGAGTGTAGTCTGAAAGCTGTGCTGCCATTGCTACCAACTCAGTTTGGGGACAGTGGGAAGGAAAAAGAGAGGGAGAGAAGGCACAGCTGGGCCTACTTAAATTATAACTCTTGTGAAGCTGATGCCTCACAGCCGAGGCAGTTTCTCACCACCCGGTTGACAGTGACTGAGCATTCCAGACATCATTGTGGGTTTTACATGGTGCTTTTATTTGGAGTTAACCGCCTCCCTGTAAATTTGTTGTTTTGTGGTAGTTAGAAGGCTATCTGTCCGTTAGTGAAGCTCTTCATTATGTCATTGGGAATAATAACAATGATTATACCATTCTTCAACTGAAATTTTGCTCCTTTCCAGCTAGCCTAATAGACTATGCAATGTATCTCTTTTGCCTCATACATTATTGGCTTATGCAGGCTAATAGCATAATGCCTGAATTGTGGTCATTGTTCCACAGCCAACCTAGTAGTTCGAAAGCAAGTAAATAAATAGGTACCGCTGTGGCGGGAAGGTAAAAAGCATTTTTGTGTGCTCTGGCACTCGTCACGGTAGCATGCACCAGTAGCAGTTTAGTCATGCTGGCCACATGACCTGGAAAGCTGTCTGTGGACAAATGCCGGCTCCCTCAGTCTGAAGCGAAATTAGGGCTACACCCCATTGTTGCCTTTGACTGGACATAACTGTCCAGGGCTCCTTTACCTTTACCTTTTACCTGTTCCACATCAGCAGGTATGCACAGACCTTTTCTTCTTGGTTGATTCTTAGCAGTAGCAGTTCTGTAGCATTGGCCATAAGACCACAACATGTTTTGTACCTTTAATTTCTAAATTTATTATTTGGTATTTCTGCATTCCGGGACACGGATGGTGCTGTGGTCTAAACCACAGAGCCTAGGGCTTGCCGATCGGAAGGTCAGCAGTTCAAATCCCCGCAATGGGGTGAGCTCCCGTTGTTCAGTCCCAGCTCCTGCCCACCTAGCAGTTCGAAAGCACGTCAAAGTGCAAGTAGATAAATAGGTACCGCTCCGGTGGGAAGGTAAAAAGTGTTTCCGTGTGCTGCTCTGGTTCGCCAGAAGCGGCTTAGTCGTGCTGGCCACATGACCCGGAAGCTGTCTGCAGACAAACGCCGGCTCCCTCAGCCTATAGAGTGAGATGAGCGTGTAACCCCAGAGTCGTCCATGACTGGACCTAACGGTCAGGGGTACCTTTACCTTTTTATTTCTGCATTCCAGGACCTAACCCTTTCTCACAACTATTTTCTTAACTTTAAATACAAATGTAATCATTTTTTTGGGTGACTTAGTGAAGACACTGTAGAGTTTCTTATGATGGACATGAATATGCCTGAGCTGGGAGGATGAGTTGTGTGAGTCATCCCATGTGTTTTTAGTAAGAAAGCTGTGATAAACAAGAATTGCTTATGTAAGTCTGTACTGTGTTTTCTTTTTATGTAGAACCCAGAACCATGTGAGAATAAAATTGGTGGCACATTGCTCCTGGAAGTAATTATTAGGATGAAAACCAAACATTCCACACATACCTTTTTGCCACAAACAACATTCATCAGGGGAAAAGAAAAGTTAACTTCTGAGCAATTATTCTATTCAGATGCTTTGAAGCTACTTACCGTCATCATATTCTACATGTTGGCCCACTTCAGACAAATGAAAATTAAAACATGATTTGTTTAGTACATTGACTAGGCACAAGTTCACACTTCCACCCTAACTTTTGTATATGAAGATACAATATTTAAAGGCTTCATTCTTGGTTAGGAGTAAACAGCAATTTGTGTGAACTTGGCAAGTAATTTATTTAGTTATCCATTATTTAACACCCAATATATCAACCCAGGAAATATCCTGACTTAGTGAGCAAACCACTGTTTGTCAAGTTCAGGTGCAACCAATTGTGGTTTGTTCCTAAACAGGAATTGAAGCTTCAAATCTTTTCCTCTCAAGTAAAGTGGAGGGGAAAGCTATAATTTGTTGTTGTTTAACTGGGCCGTTGACTTTTTTCCTTTCAGTATGAAGATATGCGATAGATGTTAACCCCCGCCCCAATGAAATTGGTCTTGAAAGGAAATCATTCAGTGTCCATGTTAGTCTGTCTTTGGCTTTTTAACAGGCAGAAACAATCTCCACATAGAGGAAGTTGAGGCACTGGTCCCTCTTTTCTACTATGCACCTTAAGTCATGTTGCACAAGGAAGATGCTGTTATTTTCCCTCTACCTCCTCCTCCACAAGGCACGGGGCAGGGAAGAATGCCAATCAGATTTTTATTCAGTGGAGGGATGCATGCTCTGTAAATGACTGAACAGAGCCTTTATGCTGCAGTGCATAAAAATACGTTCTTTTAACCTGGTAGGTCAGTTAAATTGGATTGATTTCTAGAACTCTTACACACTTCCCTTTTATTAATTGGGTTCTGAGCCTGAAACTGGTGCATCCTAAGCAGACTCCCAAAAGAATTTTAGAACAGCCTCAATTTATCATGCAAAGCTGAGACAATTATATTCCTTGGGATTCCAGGCATTAATTTCAAATATGTTTTAAAACATGTATCTCCCACATTAGGCCTAACTTGAGCTATTCTTTTAACATTGTAAAATTCACAATTTTTGACCCTGCCGCCAGTAAATATGGTAAAGGCTTCAGATCATCTCTAGCACTTATTAGCTCTGGTTTCTCAGAATTTGATTATTATTATTATTATTATTATTATTATTATTAAGTTGCTTTACTCATGGAAATAACTAAAATCAAGTTACAGACACAAACAGTAATCCCTTATTCAGATCTTTTTATTTGTATTTGCTGTGCCAAGACTCCTAGGGTTCTCCGTACTGATTCACATATAACAATGCAGTATATTAGGTTGTTAATGATAACTACCTACATATTTATAACTCAGTGGTAGTATACAAGGTTTACTTATGCAAGCTCTCAGCATTCGGGATGGGCGAGCAGCCTTCTTCTTATCTTGAAAATTAACTGGACCTTGTGAATGGTCCAATCAAACACTGAAACCCTTTGAGGATCCTCAGTTCCTTTCACTTTCCACTAACCCATTTCATTTTACAGTGGTACCTTGGGTTAAGTACTTAATTTGTTCCAGAGGTCCGTTCTTAACCTGAAACTGTTCTTCACCTGAAGACCACTTTAGCTAATGGGGCCTCCTGCTGCTGCCGCGCCGCCGGAACCCAATTTCTGTTCTTATCCTCAAGCAAAGTTCTTAACCTGAAGCACTATTTCTGGGTTAGCGGAGTGTGTAACCTGAAGCGTATGTAACCTGAAGCGTATGTAACCCAAGGTACCACTGTATTACTCTAGTCTGATAATATTTATTGTGATGTTTTCACACAGTACTCATTTGAAACTCTGTTTGGATGCAGTTTTTAAATGCATGTGTAAATGAGCATTCTGGTTCACTTCAGTAGAGTGAAAACTCAATGCACAACAAAGAAGCTCACCTTCATTTAAGTGAATGAGAAAGCCCTCGCTGTCAGCAGTTAATTCCATCTCAGGGCTTCTGCAAGAATTATTAGATTGGGGGTGCTTTAAAAGCTACTCTAAAAATACATAAATTAATGCATTTGAGTAGTGACTTGCCACAGGTGCACAGAGGATAAAGTCACTGAGCAGGTTCTTTTTGTTAACCCATAAATATTCACCATGTCCCATTCATCAACTAGATCGAATGCAAATACAAATCAATTGTTTCTAGCGATTTTTCTACTGCTTTTGTGCTGTGTGTACTCCAGTATTCTGATGGTCAGATGGAGCTACCAGACCATAAAATCCAGCCAGCGAGAGAGTTGGAACTAAGGGGAGCTCAAGGATTTATTAAGTGATGTGAAACTCTTGTTGTTTTGTGCATGTGTTACATAATTGCTGTATATGCAAGGCTGTTAAAATACCCTGCTAGTAATAACATGCACACCATTTTATAGCTGCAAGAGGCGATAAAAGAAGTTTCTTAGTCAGCACTTCAACAATATCACAGCACATGTCAGTTTTATTATTGTGGGGCCTTCAGTTTTGGCAGATGCACACTATTCTGGGTGTAGTGTTGTAATTACCATATAAATTAAGCAGTTAAATGAGGCTGGTACAGCCTTATCCCTTCTGCCACTAACCAGATTGCCAATACGGTGCTGTGAAACAGGCATAATTCAGGCTAATTAAGTTTAGAAGGCCAGAATTTGAAATGCTGCACCTTTCTTTCCATTCAAACTGGTCAAAAGTAAATTGAAGCTGTTTAGCTGCAGTGCAAACAGAAGGATCATTATTTCTGCACAACACACTGTCCATAATAGCATTCCAAGAATGGGTTTAATCCGCCCAGGTTTAATTCATAGCTGCTAATTATATTTCAGCATACATTCTTATGCTTTAAACGATGTGTGTCTTTACTTTAGTGAATTGTAACTAGTTCTTAAACTGGGTAGGGGAGGGGGGACTTTCTTCTTTTTATTCTTAACAGGCTTTGTAATATTTGATGGGATTAAGCTTTTTGTTGTAGTTCAAGACACAATTGATACTTATTTTTGTCTTCACCAGCAGAGTTTGATTAGAGCATTCTGAGCAAAACCAGAGTCAAATCAAACACATTTTGGATTTTAGGTTTCTAGGCTATACTATTTTGTGTAAAGGAAAATAAACTATATTGTATTTCAAACCATAAAACATTAGAAATTTACAGCAAAAAAGTTGTATGTTCCACTTTAGTGCCTAGGATCAACACGACACCTTTCGCTAAGAAGCTCTTGAATTATTTTACAAAAGTAGTTACCGTATTTTTTGCACCATAACACTCACTTTTTCCTCCTAAAAAGTAAGGGGAAATGTCTGTGCATGTTATGGAGGGAATGCCTACGGGTGGCATGCCTACGGATTTTCCTCCTCTAAAAACTACGTGCGTGTTATGGTCGGGTGCGTGTTATAGAGCGAAAAATACGGTACTTTTCAATGATAAGAGGGTAAAGTTCATCTAAAAGAAGAGTCTAGTGCCATAACTGCCAGTTTCTGCACTCTGGGCAAACCCCAAATTTAATGCTAAAAAAATTGTTTCCCAGGTAGTCTATTATTCATTTCTGATAGGCAATATGTAACTTCTGTGCCTTCATTCATATTTCCAGAATTAAACTTAGGGGATTTCTTTAGCATCTCAGTCCATTTATCTGCGCACTAATCAAGTCTGATTACATCTGATCACTTGAACGGCCAAAATTTGAACATGGGGGAAGGAAAGAGAGGTTGTTTTCTTCAATTTTGTGGGTAGAATTCTTAAGTCCCTATTGCAGGGATAGACTGCATGGTGCCCACCAGGTGTTGGTCCATTGCAAGTCACATCAAGGACTGCCTCTCCCAAATTGAAGCAAATGTGTTCATCTGATACCCTAGTTTGTGTGACCCCTCTGAGAGAGGGATGGAGGGTGGCAATGTTAGAATGGGCCTTCTCAGCGGGGGCTATCTGTTTGTGGAATGCTCTCCCCTGGGAGTCATGTCTGGCACCATCACAATCTGTTTTTAGGCTTCCTGCAAAACATATTTATTTGCCCTGGCCTTTGGAGCTTATTTCCCCCTCCCCCAATCTTTCAGTGGAGTGGGGTTCAGTTGGATCTGTTCTTTTATACATATTATTGGTGTGTATTTTGTTTGGTTTTTAATGTTTGTTTTAGTAAGCAACTAATAAGTGTAATTAACCATCATCATCATGCCTGACCATTGGCCATGTTGGCTGGGGTTGATGGGAGCAGTAGTTCAGCCATTTCCAAAGCGCACAGTGTTGGCTCTGTTGCAATCATTAGAATCGTTTTGGAACAGCAGACTCAAGGCCTGAACTGCAGCGTGACTTTCCAGTGTTGAGAATGAGTGTGAACTTTTAATGAGTATTAATAGTGCATGAGGAAGCGGTTGTCAGGCATTTAAATATTTCTATTGAAGTTTGATATACAAGTAAACAAAACAAAAAAGCTTAATCTCACCGTTACAGTGCTCATTATACCATCCAACTTGAAACTTGGCATTTAGCCAGGTACAGAATGTTTTTTCTGAAACCAGGGCTGTACTTTCATGCTTGAGCTCTCATCAGAACATTAGTCTTATGGGGGTGGGGAATGTCAATTGTTAGCAATGGTCACAGTGAAAAAGTATTTCATAGCTGAGATAATCACACATTGCCATCTTTTCATCTTTCACCCTTGAAAGTGTATTGAAAGTATTTCTACAGAGATGATTATCCTTCGGGCCATACTGGATGTGACAATAAAGGCATATCTGCCCCAGTGACAAAGATTCTGGAAATTGTAGAAAGTGGTGCATGGAGTCCAGCCTTCAGGGATTTGTGGCTGGATGGTAATGAGAAGCTGCCACTTGGTGTAAGACCAAACAAGGCTTGGGTTTTAGCACATCATTACAGAAAACAGTTGCCATGTACTGAGATGGGCATATGAATAGACGCTTTATCATGATGGTACTTGAGTGGGTGGTATTTCAAGGGCAGTGCTCCACTCCTATTCCCCCCTATTTTTCAGTATTATTTTCAGATGAGATTTTGCCTTCTTTTGAAGGGCATCCTGTTTCCTTGTTGCTGCCCCTTCTTTTTCTGCTTTTCTGTTTCATCAAACAGTTGCCTCCCATATACAAAACACTAGTGTACCCTACTAATGATTTAAACAGCTGCATGCTATTGATGATATGAAACCCCTTTTGTGCCTTTTTAAAAATGCCGTGTTACATAAGAATGATCATAGCCTATGGCTTTTGTTTAGTGTACATATTATAATCCAACCTCCAGTGTGTGTAGCTCAATTGAGGTCTTTTCTCTCCTTCCCATCTTCCCTGCCAGACAACATATATGCCATGCTGTACTATTAACTACTATGGGAGGCTTTTAGTAAGACAGGCTTTGCTCATGGGAAGGGCATACCCTGTGTTTTTATTGAAGTTTTGAATGCATTTATTTCATTTCAGTTTTGAATGCTGGTGTGGCGTAATGGTTAGAGTGTGGGACTTGGACATGGGAGAGCAGGGTTTGAATCCACACTCAGCCATGAAGCTCACTGGGTGACCTTGGGCCAGCCACCATCTCTTAGCCTAACCTACCTTACAGGGCTGTTGTGAGGATGAAATGTGGAGGAGGAGAACTATGTACACCACTTTGAAATCCTTGGAAGAGAAAGGTGGTCTATAAATATAATAAATAAAAATAATATTTTAAGACTCAACATCAATGCTCATGTTTACTGGGAGAGTTGTGCTTTTCAGTTGTGTTCTTGAGTATTTCAGTGTTGTTTGCCACAAAATGGTCTATTTCAGGTTAAACCCAGACAATCCTGTGTGTACTTACTTGGGAGTAAGTTCACTGAACTCAGGAGGACTTCTCTGAGTAGACATATATGATACTCAAATTAGTTGCATTTAGTTTACATTTAGTAATGACTTTTAAGTTCAAGTAACATCTGGATCCAGTCTTATCTCTCTGTAATATATATCATATGCACATGCACACACTCATAGTGAGGGGGTAGATGCACATATCCTGTTACCTCTGCATAGTTATTCCTCCAACTGAAATCAATATGGAAGCCCTTGTAAACTGTGGAATACTGTCCAAAAGGTAGAGAAATAATTTGACCAGGTTTCTGAGCTATTCTTGCTTTGTAATTTTTGAGCGCCAGTATTAACAAGAAGAAACTATAGTGTTAAAACTAAATATGCAGTTTTGTTTTTGATTTTTAATTTACCATAATCTTATTATTTTCACTAATTGTATAACTTCTGGAACAGAATGTACACAAAGCATTCTCTATCCTCACACATTTCATTGTGTCCCTTCCAACTGGTGTGGTTTTAGTAAAGATGCCCTCAAGCTATAATTTGCTAGTTGACTAACTATTATAGAACATACCTACCATTCTATACTAAATTGTTCTTTTAAATAAACATTGCTGAGGAAAAACTTTGAAAACAAAATGAGTATAAGAAAATTCTGCACACCAATAGGATCAACCTGTTGAATGACCCATTGGGCCATGTCCTTTCTGTGAGCAATTTCTCTAGGGAACACTGCCCCTCTCTTTCTTTGCCAGCTGTTGGCATTGAGCTATGTGACCCAGTTTCAGAGGTCTTTGGGGTGTTCTGTGGTGGGGAAATGTATCTCTGTGATCTTTTATTAGTTCAGCTTGTTTTTATATGATGAGTAGAATTTCTCTATTACTTTGACTACACTTTCTATGCTGTCTTGGAGAAAGGATTATGCACAACTATTCATTCAACAGCAGAAACAGCCTTTAGACAACCCTTCAGTGAAAATGAAGAAGAAACAAAGAATGTAGACTGCAAAACTCTCTCTTCTCCCCCACTCCTTTTTTTTTTGGTAGCTAGTTGAAATTGTTGAATTCAAAAAGTTAATTATTGTAACAGGGTGAATTAGCTAGAAATTGCCTACAGGAGCCACCACATTTTAAAAGACAGTGAGATTAAACATTAACACAAACTTAATAAATGGATACCCCCTGCGAGGAGTTAATCTAGGCTACAAATGCTGCAACCTGTAATATAAGCATTTCCAGTGAAATCTTATGCAACTGGGATGACGGAGAATTATTTTTGCCTTGATAGTTATGCAATCTTTACCTGTAGTTTTGCTTATTTCAATGAATGCAGCTTGCAAATCATTAAACCTAGATTGTTTTCAACACCTGCACTGAAAATATTGCTTTATAGCAGAAAAGTGGGGGTGGGGGAAAGGAATGTGTATGGGAGGGAAATCAAATGAACCAAAGCATGGTAGAATGATAACAGGGGTTTGGAAGAGTGACAGCTTTTTTTCAGGGCAGGAGTCACAATCCAAGTTCTGTGGAAAAATCACCATGGGCTGTTTGAGGCTATTTATATATAATGTCCATGGGTTCAGGCATCCAGCTAAAAAAAAAGAGGGTGACTGACAGTTGCCCTTCAAAGGATCTCACTTTCAGTGCTGATCAACTGACTGGTGCTGAGAATGAGTCATAGAATCATAGAATCATAGAATCATAGAGTTGGAAGAGACCACAAGGGCCATCGAGTCCAACCCCCTGCCAAGCAGGAAACACCATCAGAGCACTCCTGACATATGGTTGTCAAGCCTCTGCTTAACAGTCCCTTTGAAGTTTCCTGTTCAACTGACAGTTGGGTGGCCCTGCATACCTGTCAGAGTTGGCCCATGGGGAGTTTGGGAGGTAAAGATTCTGGACCCCATTTCACAGCCCTGAACTAAGAGGTACATGAGTAGGAAGTGTCTGAAAGAGAAACAATAGCTTCAGTAGGAAGACAGCTGTCTACCCAACCACATCAAGTTTATTTTCCCCATCTCTTTATAACTGGCTTCGTTACAAGTCTAGTCCAATTTTCTAACATAGCCATATGGGTTATCTGAGGTCTTCGGGGGCAGGGAAGAGAAGGGGGTAATTGTTATGTGGCCGAACCTCCTTCCACTCCAGTTTGCCAATTTAAAGATAGTGTGCAATGCCTTTAAGTGTTAATGCGTTTGTGCCTGAGTTATGAGCCAAAAAGAGTCCACCTGCCTTCTTGCTGATTGCAAGCATCCCTTCTTCACCTAGTCACTTATTCACCTGCATGGTCTCATAATGCTACCAAGCAGGTTATTAAATGCAAGGCTGCTTTCGTTATCAGTCATAGAAAAGAAACAAGGTCCCTCCCCGCCCACCTTTTGTTGGTGACTGACAGCTGTGAGATAATCTTTCAAAATATAATGTTTTCAATTTTGCAAAATAAATCATTAAAGAGAGCGCAGAAAACATCTTCAACAACTTCACGTGGCCATTTTTATTTTGTAATCATTTATATTTTGCGGTCATTTTTTGCAGTTCTCCACTGAGATTACAGCAGGAGACAGCTGTATATTCTTTTTAAAGGAAAACTCATTAACAAAACTGTTTATCCAAAAAGAATCTGAGGAAGCCTTGTTTTCAACAGAGAAAAGGCAGTGTGAGCCAATTCAAACATTATGTTAATATGTACTCATTAAATTGTGATACGTGAATTAGAGGAACTGGCATTTGGGAATATGTTAATTATACAGGTAAATTAATCAGAGCGGCAGGACTGCTTACAGTTCCCTTTTGAATGTTAGCATGTAGAAAAAAGACTCCAAAATACAAATCACATTTTCAGATACATTCACAATGGAAGAGCTGGGCAAGGAATGAACTTTCTTAAGTTGTAGTGGTGTAGAATAGTATGTTAGAATGAATGCTACAGTAAAAATTCAGTTCATAGAATATTCTAATAGAGTTAGTGACCTTTGTTCTTCAAGTGTTCAGAAGCATAAAAGTGGTTGTGGCCATTAAAAAATAATAATTACAAAACCACATGGTGGTCATGTTGGGGGGTTCACAAAAATATTTTGGCATTGCAGTATTACAGTGAGGTACCTGTTTGTGTATTGGACAAAAAAGCCCCACACCCATTTGCACGCCATGACACCATAGTGGACAATTGATAAAAGGTAAAGGGACCCCTGACCATTAGGTCCAGTCGTGACCGACTCTGGGGTTGCGGCGCTCATCTCGCTTTATTGGCTGAGGGCGCCAGCATACAGCTTCCGGGTCATGTGGCCAGCATGACTAAGCCGCTTCTGGCAAACCAGAGCAGCTCACGGAAACGCCGTTTACCTTCCCGCTGGAGCGGTACCTATTTATCTACTTGCACTTTGACGTGCTTTCGAACTGCTAGGTTGGCAGGAGCAGGGACTGAGCAACGGGAGCTCACCCCGTCATGGAGATTCGAACCGCTGACCTGATTGGCAAGCCCTAGGCTCTGTGGTTTAACCCACAGCGCCACCCGCGTCCTGGACAATTGATAGGAGCGTTCATTTTTTAAAAATAAGAATAAATATAACTACCTTGAGAAATGTTGAATGGTATTGCCCCCCCCCCAAAAAAAAGTATTGTGGTGCCATGGTTTATCCATCCCTACTAGTAGGCTAAGAAATATATAATTGGTTCTAGTATATGTTGAAGCATATTATGAGAGAGACACAAAAACTTCTGGAGCATATCTGTGATTATGCATCTATAACTCAGTACAGCTTTCTCAATTCTAACTTGTGAGACACTAGACAAAATATTGAACTGATTATGCTTGTCAGCTTTGGCAAGCAGTTTAAATTTACTTTATTTACATTGTCAGTATATTGGAAAGAAAACCCACGGGGTTCTCTGAACACTAGTATAGTATATGGCAACCTTAACTGAAGTTAAGCAGGTCAGGATCTGGTAAGTGTCTGGATGGTACCACCTGAAACATCCCATCAAATATGCTGCCTGGAGTTCCATAGAAGAAAAGTGGGACATAAATGTAATAAGTAAATAGAAAAATGTAGCAGTAAGATCAAAAACTCTCATTACGCTTTGAAAGAAAAAATGTATCAAAATAGATTTCCTTTTTGTAGCACAGTAACAGTGCAGTCCTATGCAAGTCTACTCCGAAGGAAGTTCCATTGAGTTCCTTTCTCCAACAAACTTCAAAATCTTTGAGGGATAGATTTCAGTATATTTAACATTTTCACAATATTATTAAAAACTTATGTTTATCCATCCCAATCAGAGAAAACGATATACGATATCTTTATTGTCATTGTCCCATGCAGAACAACGCTAAGCTATATTTATTTATATTTTTAAGTTTAAATTTTGGTCTTTCTTTAATGTATCTAGAATAGCCATTATCTTCTTTCCCTTCAAGTGCCAAGCAGTTTATTCTCTCTCTCTGTCTCTCCCTCTCTCTGTCTCTCTCTTGACACTTAGAATGGCACACTATGCTTTATCGGTCTGATTAAAAACAGACAAAGCCAGCAAACTCAAAGTATGTCCATATGTCTTGATAAATGTGAAGTAAGAGCATGACTCTCAGAGGTATTTGCACATGGGCAGCGTACTTCATCACATCGTATTTTTACAAACGACATCATGCAAACTCCCGATAAATACAATCTGTGACTTTTGCCACATTTAGGTAAGGTCAGGCTAAGGGGCAGATCAGAAAATTAAACGTGTGGAAACTAGTCTAGACATAAATATCTCTATCTGTGACCTAATTCTATTCAAGCATGTGATTTATGTGTGATTTTCAGATGCCTTAAAAAAGGGGGGGTCTCTACCAAGGTTTCCACCCCACCTTCCCGAAAGCTAAGCAGAGCAGATTTTCTATTTTCCTTCTGCTGCGTGTTAAATAAGGCAGTGCAATAGAGGTCAAGTATCTTTCTAGCAAAGGGCAATATCCCTCTAGTCACATTACCTTTCAAAGCAAATGTGTGATATCTAAAACAAATGTGTAATATCTGTTCTTGGTAATCCTGTCTAAAGGCACTGGATAGTATATTATTCGGAAACAATAGGGACTTGGAGTCAAAACCCGACATTTTCCGCTGGCTAAGCAGTGACTGCAAGCGAGTATCTGGCAGAGTGTTTTGCCTCTTCTCACTAGTTGATGTAAATGCAAGTTGATTTTGCTGTTATTACTACGATGTATTGCTGTAACTGAAGCTATACAAACTTCAACAGCCTAGTCAGCTTAGAAGCCCCAATGTTTTATACACATCTGTGCCAGCTATATACAGTGGTACCTCAGATTACATATGCTTCAGGTTACATACGCTTCAGGTTACAGGCTCCACTAACCCAGAAATATTACCTCAGGTTAAGTACTTTGCTTCAGGATGAGAACAGAAATCGGGCTCCGGCGGCACGGCAGCAGCAGGAGGCCCCATTAGCTAAAGTGGTGCTTCAGGTTAAGAACAGTTTCAGGTTAAGAATGGACCTCCAGAATGAATTAAGTACTTAACCTGAGGTACCACTGTATACTGTAGCCTACCAGGTGCTCTGTGTTTTTTAAAAAAAGATTTATAGCAGGTGCTGGAAGGCCTATTGCAAGGTAGGGCTGAAGGCTTGAGGGCTGCTATTTCAGCCCCATGCAGGTGTGGGACTGCTGAGTCGCTTGCAGTGACCAGGACAGATACCTACTAACACCAGGATTTCTAGGTGTTGTCAGGGCTAGTTTATGCGACTAGCAGAATCAAGCTTTTCCTAGCCTATCTTTTTTAACTGTAGGTGTGGGATTAAACATTACTGTGTTCTGTCTGTAGAATTTTCTTTCTCCCAGTCTTGCCAAATCCTGAGCATCTTTAGGAGATACCTTTTTTGTGTGGCCACAGATATCAACATAGATTTGGACTGATGTCTTAGAGACATTCTGCCTCTTCTACTGGAGGTAAATACTAGATTCTGGAGGGAAAACAACTGGTGGAGAAGCTGTTGCTTTCATGCCCTGCATCCCAGGAGCATTTGGCTAGGCAGTGTTGGAAAACAGGAATGCTGTACTTTAGAGCACTGTTCAGCAAAAGTTACTCATTACCATGTCTTGTTGAAATGAATGCAACAAGTTAGTCATTAAAAAAAGGACTTTTATTTATTTCTGAGCAGTTGCAATAGACAAATATATAAAAACAAACGTGTAATTATACATAAAGGGGACAGGTGGCAGGACAAGTTAGTCATGATCATCTGAAGCCTTAGTGCTTTCCTGTGGGCTGATATAACTAACGTTACTTGAAATTGGGACCACCCCATATGGAACTTCACATGTTTACTATTTTTATTATAGAATTAAATTGTGTTATATTCTGAAAATCTTTTTAAAATCTGGTGTAGTGGTTAAGAGCAGTAGTCTCGTAATCTGGGGAACCGGGTTTGCGTCTCCGCTCCTCCACATGCAGCTGCTGGGTGACCTTGGGCTAGTCACACTTCTCTGAAGTCTCTCAGCCCCACTCACCTCACAGAGTGTTTGTTGTGGGGGAGGAAGGGAAAGGAGAGTGTTAGCCGCTTTGAGACTCCTTAAGGGGAGTGAAAGGCGGGATATCAAATCCAAACTCTTCTTCTTCTTCTTTAAAATTACCAGAGCGGTTGCCATGTTAGTCTGTTGCAGCAAAACCAATGAAGAATCTTAAAGATCCACAGTTTTTTATTATGTCATCAGCACAGGAAGTGTGGTTCTCACTTGTCAGGTGTATATTAGTGTAGAAGAAAAAATGGAAAGGTTTGGAGTTAATTGTCTCTTACATTAAACTGACAATAACCTGTGCAAGTTTGCACAGAAGCAAGCCCCAATGAGTTACAGAAGCAAGCCCCAATGGCGCTTACTTCCAGCAAAGTGTGTATAGGATTGAAAGCTAAAAGAATGAAAAATGAACCTTCCATGTTCGCAGTCTGCAGTCAATTGGTGATAACATAATGCTTTATCATCAATCAGTGGCAGAGCCTCATGCTCCAGCACGGGGGTGGAGAGCAGGCATGGGCGTGGCTGGCGCATGTCCCGGGAACGTGGCGCGCTGCCCGCAGGGGCGTGGTGCACATTCGGGGGGCGGCGCACTGCCTGTGGGGGTGTGGCGCCCAGTACACGGGGGAGGGGGAACAGCCATGATGGCACCCCACCGGGATCGTGGTGCCAGGGGTGGTGCGCTCCCCCCCGCCCCCTTAATTGTTTCTTAATTATTAATTCATTCTGTTTACTTCAGAAATATTGCAAAGTAATCATATTAATAAAGTATTTTATAATTTTCAAGAAAGGCACAGTCTGAATCAGTGAATTCCAAATAGACGTGTTTTCAGTGCTGCCCAGCTCTGAGAAGCAGGTTTTTGGGACTTGTTGGACTTAGCTTTATTTTTAATTGTACATAAAAAGTTCTATTTGTTAGTCGATGTGTGACACCATTTTACATGCCAAAAAGCTATTCAAAATACATTTTCATTTGTATACGAGGATTGGTACACTAACACTGTTAAGGGTTACAGTGGTACCTCGGGTTACATACGCTTCAGGTTACAGACTCCGCTAACCCAGAAATAGTACCTCGGGTTAAGAACTTTGCTTCAGGATGAGAACAGAAACCGTGCAGCGGCGGTGCAGTGGCAGCAGGAGGCCCCATTAGCTAAAGTGGTGCTTCAGGTTAAGAGCAGTTTCAGGTTAAGAACAGACCTCTGGAACGAATTAAGTACTTAACCCGAGGTACCAGTGTTTTCTGCAAAAGCTTGAAGAAGAAAACATAAACAGAAATAAGTGCTGTTAAACTCTACAAAAGCACATAAATTAACAAAGAATGCTCACGAATTACATAAATTGGGGTGAGAAGCATAAGGTTCTCCAAGAGCGTCTTGTGTTGGAAACACATAAATCTTTTAATAAAATACCAGAGTATTTTTCAGCAGACTCTACTCACAGTTGTCACAACATTATTATTATTATTTCTGTGCATTGCAGTGCTGCAAGCTTGCACAACTTGTGATCAACTAAATTGAATGCCACTCGCCATGCATGTGTGGCAGCCCACAAAAGACTCTGTGAACAATCTAACTTTGCATGTGTCTGGAACAGCGAAATAAGAGGAGTCACAAACACTTGACAGGCCACAATACCTGGTATGTAGTCTGAATTTGCTTTAGTGAATCACAAATTGTGTGGGCCTGCTGTGGCACTTTCAGTGTATACAAATATTTGGGTGGAATTCAGTGTCTACTATCTTGATCGTTCCATCATTGGGGGCATTTCTCCTTGCTAGAGGGAACAAAGCCCCTCTCCTCCCCCTGCATGGTTCTGTGGTTTCTCCTGAACCTTCAGAGCAAATTTTGGAGGGTCAGGAGAAGGGGAGAAGGGTGCATTGTGCTAGTGGAAACCCTTGCACTGGCTTTAGCTAGCACACTGGGTTAATTGAATTCAGGCTTTTGTTTCTTTTTTACTCAGGATAAAGATTGAGCAAATGCAACCCCAAAAACTTCATGGCTGAGAAGGATTTCATCACCCTTCATGACTCCTTTCCATCTACTATATCACACTGGCAATAGGGTGGCATGAACACAATGCCCATTCAGATGGGTCCTTGGAATAATTTTTAATTTCCACTCTTAAAGTTCCTTCATGCATGTGATCAAAGAGTTTTTGAGGCTTTCGAGGACTGAGGTCTCTGATAATTTCTCTTGTAATTGTGTATTTGTATACACATCCATCCACACACACACACACAGACATGGTCCCTAAGGATATTGGCACGCTACAAATCCAAATAAATAAATGTCTCATATATCAGCCTATTCATCTTGAATAGTTTGCCTGAGAATTTTGAAAATCTTTTCTCAACCAGCTTCAATAAATAGTTTCATTAAATTCATCAGTGCTCTTGGCAGAATGAATTATGACAGTTAAATGACTTTCATCCACCCTTAAGCTACTATAATAATGTTTGAGAAATATTACCAATAATTTTTCCATAAGAGCCCTCTGTTATGAAACAAAGCAGCCTTCTGTTAAATCCTTGGAAGACCTATCCCAAATATTTGACACTTACATTGCCTGCCGATTAAGTAACCATGATAATAAAAATTCCTCTTGAATTTGAGAGAAGTGCAGCTCTTTGCTCTTTTGCTCTTTACATAGCTCTTTGCTATGTAAAAGTTAATTCAGTTCAGAAATCCAGCTGTGTATGTTAAAGGATTCTTATTACTTCTAAGTGTAGAAGAAAATTCCACTGAGTACTGATGATTTTGCCAAGAGTTTGGAAAAACATATTGTTTTCCATTTAAACTAATGAACTTCCAGTTTAATTTTCCAGCCAGTGGCTTAAGTACAGTAAATTTTCTCTGATCTCTTTAACATACATACATACAAACATACATATAAATGTATGTATGTATGTATGTATGTATGTATATTTACATACATAAAACCCCCAAGGTTGTTAACACTAAATTTTATAATAAAATACAATAAACATATTAGCCAATGACCTCATTTTTATATATGTATATATATATACAGCCACTAAGCATGCCCTCAGATTTCTGCCAAATGCATATCAGATTTTGGCAGGACAGAGAAGATCCCAATGTCTTCAGAGCTATGATGATAATAACCAGGACTTTGAAGAATTCCCCTAAAGATATCAGTAGCTAAGATAGCTGTTGTAATCTAGAAGACACATATTCCCTTGTCATGACCCTGGACCAGAACTCCTTAGATTCAGAGCCCTTCTACAATAGCAGCCCAAGGAGGAGTTGCATCTAGTCATTGGTCCGTCTTGTGAATCCATCAGCGTTGGAGTACCCATCTCATCCCCTGAGCTCCAAGTAGACACTTCTGCCCCTGGACTCCAAGAACTAGATGCACAGACTCTTCAAAGGATCCAGAGAGCTTTCCCCAAAGCAGTCTCCACAGCTTGAAACCCTGTAGCCTAGAAAAAGCCAACTGCTGCGGAAAAAGTAGTGGAAGAGATGGGTGTCAGTAGAGCGGTGCTAAACCCCAGACAACCTCCACCAGTGTTTGTGTCATGGTAGCATTGACCATGCTGGCTGATGGGAATTATGGTCCAGCAACCTCTGGAGGGACTCACTTTGGCTACATCTGAATTAGATGCAGCATGGGAGATGTGTGGGCCAGTGAGCCTCCCAGTGTCATCTGGGACCACCCCTCCAGGAAGGACCGGAACTACTGCAAATAACAACAACACTTATACTATGTAATTCCACCAAGCAGCCCAGGAGAATATCAGGGTTGATGGTACTGAAAGCCACTAAGAAGTCTGGCAGGAACAACAAAAATGCACTTCCCCAGTGTTCCCATTGTTCAAATCTTGGTCTATCCAATAAATCTGGACTGAAGGCAAATCAAATGGATGTGGTGATGCAGATATTCTAGAACTATGGGATGTTTAGAATCATAGCATTATAGAGTTGAAAGGGACCCTAGGGTTCATATAGTCGAAACCCCTGTGATGCAAGAATCTCAATGTAGAATCATAGAATTGTAGAGTTGGAAATAAATCACACTGAAGGAACTCACTGCTTAGTGATTGTACGTAAGATTGCAGGACGCAATCCTTTATAGCCTTACCCAAAAGTAAGTCCCACTGAACTCTTACAACCCATTGCACATTCTGTTCATAATGTGCTGGATTGTGGCCTGTGTCTATGTGCTTCCAAAAAAGATGCACTAGTGATACGCTATGACTATCTATGCAAGGCTTCCAGGCATCTTCCTTCATGCTGAAAAACAATTATGTTAGAAATTGCTTTCAAATGCAAATGATGCAAAACGGCATGCTTGCACTTGCTTTAGTTTTGTTGCAGTCAATATAAAAACATAGGTTTAAGGACAAGGTGACCAATTCCAAATGGTTTGCAGATAACTGCCACTGTAAGAATTAAAGGAATTTGTTTCTCCATTCCCCCCCCCCCAATTGACTGCTATTCTGGGACTTGAAGAACAGAATATCTTTAATAAAAACAAGACCCAGAGAATTATAAGAAAACTAAAGCAACATCAGTGGCATGAAAGAACAGGGAACCTCAATCTGGCTGGATAAATAAAACCCTGCAAAGTGTATCAAAGTGTCATTTGTAATATAAAACTCCGCAAGTTTTGAATGCCATAGAATGGCAAAATAAATTCTGTGAATATCTTTGGGTGGAACAAAGCACAGACTGTGCACCTGTCAAAAGAGGCCCTCACAGCTGCAGCAAAGGGTGGGAGAAGACGGCTGGGGCTCAAGAGGGCAGCGGCAGCAGGTGACACTTTGGGCTGTGTTTGCCCAGGGTCTTGCCTGGTTGTGAGCAAGAGCAAGAGGCGAGACTCATAAAAACCTGTTTCCCACCTGGGCAACCAGTTGGAAGCAGTGCAGTTTATGCACTGGCCCCTCCTGGGCTGAGGAACGCATTGGCCTCTGAGGATCCAGAAGCAACCCCCCCCCCGCTAGCTCCTGCTGGCTTTTTGTTGATTGGGCTGTCCCTTTTCATGAAGGTTTTGTGTCCATTAATGTAATTGGACTATGATAGTTCTTTCTTTCATCAGAACTTGGACAGGAGGGTCAGTGTGGATATGGAAAATAACAAATTTTGTGAGAATGTCCAGTCAGTCGTGGCTGAGGCGGGAGACAGTGGAGCACAGGGCCATGGCCAGACTTCAGGGGGCCCCTGGAACGGTGCCAACATTTCCCCACCCCCAAAAGAGGGCACTGACAGTTTGCTATCCAGCCTCTTCTTAAATCCCAAAGAAGAGAGCATTCCTTCCTGAGGCAGCCTATTTCATTATCCACCTCTTAGCATTAGGAAGTTTTTTCTTACGTTTAGCCAAAACCTGCTTCTCTACCATTTCTACCCATTGGTTCTAGTCCTGCCTCGTGGAGCAGCAGAAAACAAGGGAAAGGGTGCACTTGGAAATTGCTCTTCTTTCCAGTTTAGCTGGGATATATGTTCTGAAACACCATTGGTTGAAATATATAAAGCCCCAAGCCCCCCGGCCCCTTTGAAATACTGCAGAACTTGAGCAATTGATTTACCCAGCTTCAGGAATTGGCAGAATTACCTGGACAATACTGTTAAATTTTGTGAAAACAAATGTAATAAGGAGGGAAGCAAGAGTAACCAGAAGACCTCCCCATGAAGGAATAAATAAGAGCTATTGAAAATAGAATGGAACTACACTAAGCAGTGGTGCTAGCAGGACCTAAACAAAATAGTCATTCTAGCACATTGCGCAATGAGTCCTGTGATTGCAAAGGGGCTTCCTCCCCCAATATAATTAAAATATTATAATATAATAATAATAAGTAATAATATACCACCCTATACCCTCAGGTTTCAGGGCGGTTCACAGAATAAGCTTGCACTTGTTGTTCCCACTTCTGGATATTTAGTCAAAAAGAAGATTCACATTCATTGGTGTCATAATTGTGTTTATACTTTTTTTAAAAAAAGAAAATTGATATATTTTGGAAACCTGGATTGGGTTTCATTTGCTGATCATTAAATTCATCTAGTCCTTAAATCTGGAACAAGGTGCTGTTTCAAAGCCTGCAGCTGCAGGAATTACTTTGCAGAAAGCGGTAATGTGGTTGCAGTTCCCAAAAGTCTTTGTGGATGTGTGTAGATGTGAGTGTAGTTTGGCAGAACTGAAGAGCTCAGTTTATGAGAGGTCAAGGACAGAGTTAACAAGGAATGCGAATTCTTTTGCAAGCTCCGTGAGAATGTTTCCTCCAGGGCTCCAGCGAAGGTATTGGTAAGCTACTGGGGGGAATGTCAGATTGCAGCTGTGCTCAGCAAGGTGTGTAAAATCTTTTAGAATTCCAACTGAAAGAACAAGGATAGAAACCCCAAATATCTATCTTACCAAAATCATATTTAACCTTTAACGTAGGAGTTTTACAGCCATCTCTTACGTCACCGCAAAACAAAACAACAACAAAAAATCAGGCAGAAAGAGAGAAAGAGATGTGTAATGAAAATGGTGCTTACTTCTGGGAAAACTGTTTGGATTTTTAAAATTGTTTGAGTAGGATCTTTGAATTGAAAGCAAGGTGAGTATTCTTTAAACACTAGGCCACATTGAATTCTGCACTGAACAGTGCTTTTTGTACAGCCTGCCATATAGACAGGGATAGTTTGGCTACAATTATTCACACTGCATCTACTGTAGTTTTGTTGCCTGTGGGCTGCCCCTGCTGAGGGCCCAGAAAACGTACAAAATATGGCAGCTAGATTACTAATTGGGACAAGGCATAAGGAACACATCATATCAATTTAAAGGAACTCTGTTGGCTCCCGTTCCATTTCTATGCCCTGTTTAAAGTGCTGGTTTTATCCTTCAAAACTCTAAGCAGTCTGGAACCACACTGCCTTAAAGATCACTTCCTTCAAACTAAACCTGCCTAGCTTATTAAGTTTTGAGATCTCCCCACAACCAGAGGTTAGGTTAGTCGGATCTATTAAGTGTCTTTTCAGCTGTTGTGCCCCAAATTTCAGACCTCTTTATTGAGGGAGGCTTGCCAGGCACTGTATGATGTCTTACCACTAACAAGCAAATAACCTGCCCCTTTGCCATTTAGTTGCTGTGTTTTTTTAATTGTTGTTTTAAACTTGACTCATTTTCTGCTCTTTTTTTTCCTAGTTGTGTTTTTATGTATAATTTATGCACATATTTTAAAGTTATATGTAAGCTGAAAGGCTTTTTCATAATAGAATGGGATTTTTAATTATTATTTTTTAAAAAAATACATTGTGAATGCAGCAAACTGGTTTTTTTTGCCATGAGGTGTGTGAAATGACTGTAACTTTTGGCTCTGAATAAATAATGATAACATAATGGTAATAATGATCTATGTTAAGTAGATTATTATCTGTCCATATGTTCTATTAATAATTTACGCAATTAAATGAAAATTCAGACAGTTGATTCTTACAAGTTGACTCTTGGCATTCTTCCATAGAGCAAGTGTACTAAGCTAATTGAGTTCATTTTGTCCTTTAAAAAGGCAAAGAAAAAAATTCTTGTTCCTTTATTAGTTACATAACTGGCAGAAAATCAACAGACTAAAGTCAAAGTTTCCCCATCATTGCATTGTTATGCTGCACTTGTTCCCCTGCTGAAATTCTGTTTTAGCCCCACCCCCCAAAAATGTTCCATTGCAATCTGGGCACTCAAAGTTTTACTAACATGTTGTCTGAATTGCTTTGAAGATGCGTATGAAATAATAAACTTTTAGTATCTGTATAATCCGTCTGAAATGAATTTTATGCTCGATTGTATCATGATTTTGAGATGCTTGTGCTCATTTTAAGTCTAAAAAAAATATTTGCAGCCTTTTCCGGTAAAATTATTCACTATTTAACACGGGGACATGAAAAAATGCCCACGGGGTCCTTTACTTTTACCCTTTTACCTATGAAAAACATCTACCCTACACAATCATATAACAAAGAATTACCTATATGGAAAATTACTGCTTTCTCTCTGTCATCTTTAAGTCCTTCATGAGTTCTATATTTCATTTCACCAGGACCCACATAATGCTAAATATCTAATAGCACAATCATATGGCTGGGTGCTCAGAAGTAAATCTCGCTGAGTTTAGTGGGACTTACTTACAAGTAAGGATGGGGGAGAAATTTGATTCAGTTCACCTTTCAAGGGAAACCAATCTAGTTCTCACTTTCCAAAACAATATCCAAACTGAAACACAGCTGTCCTTTGAAATTCAAAATTCTCCAGATTTTGTCATGTAGGTCTCTGGCCAAGTAATGTTTATCTGCACAAAAAAGCATATACTGAGGGAGAGTGTGCATAAATGCGTATCTTACTGAGTATAACATGCAAAAGTGCATTATGTCAGGGGAGCTGCTGCACAAAGAATTGTACATTAGGTAAAATTGCATACAGCCGTATGTTTATTGGGAGAAATTCACACTAAAATGATAAATTTTCATCAGGAGATGAACTTAAGACTGGAAAACTGGAAAAATTAAATGGAGAGGTCTGCCCATATGTGTACCCAAGTATATATAGGATGGCAGCTGCATTCAGCAGGGTTCACTTCTGAAATAGGCATCCATAGGATTGTTCTGAAATGCTGAGATTCGTCCTCCCTGAGAGTTTTACCTTTAGCAATCCCAGGGGCGGGGAGACTTACTGTGGCACTTTCCTTTTAATGTTCCTTCACATTTCTGAGCTACTCTGAAAATCAGGGAGACAATATGCCTTCGTCAGAAAAAGCTACGAGCCGACCGAAACATTCATCAATAATATTCCTTCTGCCGTAGTTTTGGCCTGGATATTTCTTTGACACTTTTAATACATGCAGCTAAGCCTGCATTTCAATGCCGTGCTACAGCGGCTGCGTTTCTTTGTGCCTTTGCGGAACAGAGCTCGTCAAGACAAGAATGCGCTCATGGTTTGTCGGATTGCAGCTTTGTGTCAGTGGGAACTGTAGCCGGTACATTTGGGATTATGCTTAGTGAAAGGTGCTGTAATCGGCTGCGTGGTGAAATGCGTGAGAGACAGGCAAATGGGGTCAGTGAGAAGGACATAGGGCTCCAGAGCTGTGCACTTGCAGGACCAAGCGTTGGGTTCCCATCCCCCAACCCATGCAAATAAGAGACCAATGAGGCTGCTTTTATGGGTCAAAACAGGCCACAACTTTATTGACTACAGATGAAAGAGGTTTGGCATGGGACAATCAAAATATTTACAGTGGTGCCTCGCAAGACGAAAATAATTCATTCCGCGAGTCTTTTCGTCTTGCGCTGTTTTTCATCTTGCGAAGCACGGTCCGTCGCAACTGCGCCTCTTCAAGCGGCTTTAAGAAAAAAGCGCAAGACGTTTTCGTCTTGCGAAGCAAGCCCATAAGGAAATTCGTCTAGCGAAGCAACGCAAAACCGGAAAACCCTTTCGTCTAGCGAGTTTTTTGTCTTGCGAGGCATTCGTCTTGCAGGGCACCACTGTACTGCCCTCTCGCCAGAAGTGACGTGTGGTCAGTCCAGACAGGGGTTCCTAAGACTTACATCCAATAGGGTGACCCCCGCAGGGACCGCCGTCGGGGGGAGTGCCGCGGGCATGGCCACTCCCCCTGGATCCCTTTAAGGGGATACCCCAGTCTTTGGAGGGGCAGGTGGAGACTGCAACCTCCCCTCCATCCAAAACAAAGGATTACCAAAACCACTGGGTCAGTGCCAATTAGCCGGGTGGGCAAATTACTACCCGGCCCCATAAAGGATGGCGACCACCGTAGCCACATCAAAGTCATTGAACATCAGTTTAAATTGAGGGTGGATGGGTGGGGAAACCTGATGAAGGAACAAACAGGTAGTGCCCCAGGTGTGGGATGCTTAAATGGGCAAGAGGCGGATCCAAGGGAAGCCTACCTGCTCCATCAGCTCCGCCCCCGGCACAGCCCGTGTCCCCAGCCTGCATCCCCATTAGCCAAAGCTGGGTGCAGGCTAGGAACTAGTTCCTGATGGGGGGGCTTAAGCCCCCACTGCCTATCAGGAAGGGCACCGCTGTTCAACTTCCCTCGTCGGGGCCCTGGTGAAGCCTCTGCCTTCCTGCAATGCCACCGCACCAAAAGGCGTGAGCGGACTTGTCTTCTCAGATCCCTCATAGCAGGTATCAGGGCAGGTAAGAATTGAGTGGACTTTAAGAGGAAGGACACATCATTCCTCACCTCTCCACTGCTGCTTTTAGCTGAAAAGCTAGGGTAGAGTCATTCTGTATTTTTATGCTGTGAACCACCCTGAGATCTTTGGATGAAGGGAAGTATGCAGAATGAATGAATGAATGAATGCTACCCTTCATCAATTGGATTGAAGTTTAACATTAACAAAAGTGTCTTGGTTACTTCCTGAGTGGTGAAGAGCTTAGGTTACAACCTGCAGCCTCCAGCGTTATATCCTTACTGTCCTCATTGTTTATGGGTTGTACTTGAATCATTCCTTCAGATATCATGGGCTCCTCTGGCCCAGGTCATCGAGTTTAGTTTCTTACTTTGCACTAGCACCAAGCTATGTACTCATTGCATGGCAGTAGCCCTCAAAAATACTATGGTTAGGTAATGCTCTAGTCCAGTGTTTCCCAACCTTTTTTGGGCAAAGGCACACTTGTTTCATGAAAAAAATCTCGAGGCACACCACCATTACAGCCCCGTGACGTCAGCGCGCAGCGTCACGCCGGGAGGGACATGAATTGCTAGCAATTTACATAATCACCTCCTTGAGGGCTGGCTCATATTCTCCGAAGGCAGAACCCCATTAATTAACAGGACAGACTCACACCATAGCCAAGACGAGGGGGGAAAACCTCAGTCATGCACAGTCATGCACATGTGGGGGCTAAATGAGGACGAAGACCGGGCAGAGAGCAGGGTTCAAATCACCCCACCTGGCCAGGACAATCCCTGGGTGCTCCCTTGGGCCACTCGCCTGACCCACCTCGCAGGGCTGTTGTTGCGAGGATAACACGGGGAGAACCACGCTCGCCCCCGGGAGCTCCTTGGAGGAGAAAGCGGGCGATGAATGCAATGCACGAAATATATGAGAGGCGACGTAGTTCACGCACCCCGCGTGGGTGCGGAGCCCAAGGGCGAGGGGACTACGGATCCCGGCAGCCCCCGCGCCGGGGACGGAGGGGGAGAGGCCGGGTGCAGGGATGGAGGGACGGGTGGGTGAGCGAGTGAGTGAGTGGCAGCCGCCAAGCCTTGGCCGAGAGCCAGGAAGGGCCTCCCCGGAGGAGGAGGAGGAGGAGGAGGGAGGCGCAGAGTGGGAGGGAGGGAGGGAACCCCAGGGGTCATCTAGTGACGGCGCCCCAATCGAAAATTTGACTTTTTTTTAAAAAAAAAATATTTCGAATTTTTTAATTTTTCCCGCGGCACACCAGGCAACATCTCGCGGCACACTAGTGTGCCGCGGAACAGTGGTTGGGAAACACTGCTCTAGTCAGGGTTGTCACATTTTTAGCCGATCCTGCAGTTCCATTGAAATCCTAGTTGATATGTTTAGAATTGTGCTGTGAATCGCAAGATGGTGTGGGAGGCTCATTAGCCATGGTTCCTCCCCTACACACCCACCCACCCACCCACCTCCTGTTTGTGCTCTTCTCCCACCTCCTGTAGTGGGGGTGGGTGGGAAACATACAGCCTTCCGGAAGTTGCTGAGCTACAGTCCCCACCATACCTGACCATTGGCCATGGTAGCTGAGGCTTATGGGAGGTCTGAAGAGCCACAGGTCACCTATCACTCTCCTACAGCAAGCAGGGCTTCAGGTGCATTGCACACAGTAGATCGGGTGTATAATGCACACTCAAACATGTAGGAAAAACTGTGACTTCTGTGTCTCCTGTTTCATCTTAATGCCCTTGATTTCTAGTTGCAACCTGATAAAGCTCTACGTATGGTACAAGCTCTGAGGCACCATCTTCTTCATTCTTACTTTACAAAATCCCAGGGCTAAATCCTAGCCCCGAAAATAAGTTCTGTACTGTTCCTTGGTTAACCCTTTCTCAGATTCAGGTTTGGCTGTAAATCCATACAAAAGCTCATGCTAATGGCTTGCAATCAATCCTCCTCTTTAGGTGAACGGTGTAGAAATGGTGAGCCCATCTTCCAAGTTGGCAAGATGACACTAAATTGTTCACATTGGCGGGATGTATGCATTATGCGCCCGTACTCTTGAGGAGACGGGAGATAGCTGACACTTTGAATTTAATTATGCAGCTGATGATAGAGGTGCTGACAGTGATTATTTGTACATCTGGCATAAATTTAAGAAAGGGGAAAACAATGATCCAGTGTTCAGTCTCATTTTTCTTTGTCTCCAACATATACTTGAATATTTGAGCAATTGCTCTTTTCTATGTAGTGGTTTCTAAGGCTGCAACCCTATGTGCACCTTTAGCCAGGGTTGCCTAGCTGGGAGTAAGACCCAGTGGGATTTACTTCTACGCAAGCGTAAAGCGGATTGTACTGTAAGCCTACATCTTTTATGCTGTATTCCCCACCCCTGGATTATTTTGTTCATTTCAATGTGCTTTGAGCATAGAAATCTGCTTTATAGTGAGCCAGTGCATTAGTCTGTCTAACTCAGTATCGCTACACTGGTGGGCAGAAACTCATCTTTCTACTTTAGAATACTCTTAAAAGGCACAGTATAAATAATAATTACTATACTGTATAGGATTACAAGGGGGAAGAGTATTTTTAAAAAATATTTTTAAATTGAATTGTTATGCAAATACAAATGAAACAAAGTATAAAAACATTTCAATTGAATACAAAAAAGAAAGACAAAGAAACAAACAAAAAAAAGAAAACAGAGCAAACACAAAAAGTAAGAACATAAGTATAATACAAATATAATACAATAATAGACAGCTCAGAATGTCATTTCTCTGCCGAGATGCTGACCCTTCTGGGGTGAATCTCTTTTTATTATACTTTTGTTTTTTTGACTTCCGTTGACCTCACGGCGGTTCATTTCTTATAACTAAAGCAATTTCTCTGTATTTCAATATATTCCTCATCTTGGTATAAGGAGACATTTTCCTACTTACAGATTTATTCTAAACACAACCAAATCTTGGTTGTTGAACCTTGACTCAATAGGTAGGCATTTAGGCATTCCCATTCCTTCTGGACTATTTTAATTGACTTGTGCCTTAAGACTTCAGTAAACTTAAAGGTAAAGGTACCCCTGCCCGTACGGGCCAGTCGTGTCCGACTCTAGGGTTGTGTGCCCATCTCACTTAAGAGGCCGGGGGCCAGCGCTGTCCGCAGACACTTCCGGGTCACGTGGCCAGCGTGACTAAGCGGCATCTGGCGAGCCAGCGCAGCGCACGGAAACGCCGTTTACCTTCCCGCTAGTAAGCGGTCCCTATTTATCTACTTGCACCTGGGGGTGCTTTCGAACTGCTAGGTTGGCAGGCGCTGGGACCGAGCAACGGGAGCGCACCCCGCCGCGGGGATTCGAACCGCCGACCTGATGATCGGCAAGTCCTAGGCACTGAGGTTTTACCCACAGCACCACCCGCGTCCCTTATTCAGTCAACCTAGCGAGTTCCAAATACTCACTCAGCTTTTGTAGCCATTCTTCTCTAGTTGGTATATGGTCACCCTTCCAGTACTTGGCTATTAGTACCCTAGCCACAGTCCCTGCATAGAAAAATAGTTTTACTCTTTCTTTCGGGATATTGTCAGTTAGAATCAAAAGGGGGACGAGTAACCCCCTTATCTTTAGTGTCTGCATGAGCACTGTAGATGTTATGATATGTTTCCGCTGCAAAGAGAGTTCCTACTGCTGTTGCTCTTCCAGTTTCTCCAACTGTAACCATCAGCATATGAATGAAATAACTCTGAGGTTTAATGCACATTTGTTAAACTTTAAGTACCTCTCTGGGTGAGCATTATTCAAAATTCCTTGTTAAGCACAGCATCGATTAACAAACACTTTAAGAAAGCTACAAGAGGAGTGGGTTTTATTCCTGGGTTTTCCTAGCATCTTTCAGTAGTTTGTGCCAGAATATAAACACTGAGATAGTGGGCACTGACGCCACTTCATATCATACTCTGCGGAACATGAAAGCAAACATGTGCAAACTTGATAAGCGTATTGGCTTTTTGTAATTGAAAGCAGACAAAACCACATCTAAGCATTCTTGGCTCTCTGTGTTGGTTTCACTGAAGTTTGGAGCCATAGCTGTGGTGAAACAATATTCATATTTTACTCTTATAAAATCTGTTTGCCTACAGTGCTAAATAATTAAAGGGAGGATATGTATATATTTGTATATAAATGAGCTGGCTGAGAATGTCAAGTAGCAGGGGATGGGGCTAAGAGACTAGCTTCTCCTCACTGCCTGCTCAAAGTGTACCTTTTGTGAGATCTAGTTCTGGTCTGAGCTGCAGAACGTCCTAGTTGCCATCTGATTTTGATAACTTTATACTTTGCAGGATGGATTACTGTCAGTTCTCTTCACTTGTAAAATTTTAAAATATTGTTCTGAATTTTTTGTAGTGTTTCACAATTCCCCAGGTTTGGGGGGGGCGCTGGCATGTGGCATAGTCCCCAACTTCCTGTGCCATGTGCCCCTTACCTGGCCTGCCCCACCTTAAACACCATACCACCCCCTACCCTCAACCACTGTGACTGGTCCCCCAGCTCCTTTCGCAGACCCATCTCCCCTTCCCCAAAACAACAACAACAGCAACAACAATCAAACAAATTAAAAACAGTTTCAAGAAATTATTGAATGCTCACAGTAGATTTATTTCAGCAAGGAAGGAGCAAGTTGCCGCAAAAGAGATTAAAAGCCATATTTATAACATAACATATGTTTAATACACCTCAGCAGTTTAAGGGTGAGAAGGAACTGGAATAAAGAATGAGTAATTAGAGTGGATTAATGTTTCTCTGAGCCAAAGTTGTGAAATGTAGAAGCAACATGCCTGAACTATTCCTCTGGTTCATTTTTTTCTTATGTGAAGAATACACATATATCTCATTGACTGTATATTGTAAATCAATATGACTTTTAAAATTAGACCCCAGTTTGGTGGCACATTTTGAGGACTGGACTTTTGACAGAACCTGTTTTTGGAGCGTGTCTATCATACTAATGTTCTGGGCCATGAAAAAGCAACATATATTAATTTTTGCTGATTGCCTGTCTCTTTTTCAGTACTGACACTGAAAACAATCCCTAAACCTTTGAGCTCGAAAGCTTGGAGTCAGAACAGGGTTTGTGCAGAAAGTAATTACAAGTACACATTCCTACCACATGCAGCAGGATTTATCCTATAGACTCATGCAGCTGAGGAATTCAGCTAAGCTTTAAAGACCCTCAGGTAGAAAAAGGCATCTGGGGTCAGGGAAATACCATGTTAGCTGGCTGCAACTTACATAAAGAGAAACCTGCAGGAAAGATAATTAGGAAGCACCCAACACAGCTGACAATGAATGCTCCCCCCCCCCACTCTCAGCCTTAAAAAGTGTAGCACACATAGGGACATTGTCCTGCTAAAAATTAGGAAGAATAAGGAGCACATTATCTATTCTAATAGGACCCAGACTACAGAACAAGTACCCCCTGCAACAGTAATGTTTACAACAGTAATATTTACTAAATATTTCAGTTTATTTATTAAGGCTTCTTCCCAAAGTTGGGCACACAATAAAATATAATTAATCATATAACAACACAATAAAATATAAATTCATTGAAACAATAGGAACAGCTAAAGCCAAAGCCACAGCTTTAAACCAAGCCATGTACAAATACATTCAGCTCTAACCCTTTAAAAAAGCACGGGCAAACAGATAGGCCTGTGCTTGACACTGAAATGGCGGAAGTTTTGTGTAGTGTCAGACTAGAACTAGGGAAACTCAGGGTCAAATGTTCTCTAAGCTATGCTGCTGGGTGATCATTGGCCCATCACTGTGACTCAGCCTAACCTATCTCAAAGGGCTGTTATGAGTATTAAATGGGTGGCAGAGAAACACGTATGCCATCTTGAGCTCCTTACATGGAAAGGCATAAGAAAAAATGTAATAAAATAAGTAAGAGGGAAAGCTCTTAGACCCAACCAAGGCTTCTGAGAGTGGAAAGGGAAGGAGATGTGATTTTTGCTTGTTCTTACTTCCCAGTCAGCTCAAGAGGGTTGAGGAACCATTTGGAACAGCACAGGAGGTATATATGGCAGACATCAGGAGAAGTGAGGAGAAGTGAGTGGTGAGCTCCCGTTGCTCGGTCCCTGCTCCTGCCAACCTAGCAGTTCGAAAGCACGTCAAAGTGCAAGTAGATAAATAGGTACCGCTCCAGCGGGAAGGTAAACGGCGTTTCCGTGCGCTGCTCCGGTTTTCCAGAAGCGGCTTAGTCATGCTGGCCACATGACCCTGAAGCTGTACTCTGGCTCCCTCGGCCAGTAAAGCGAGATGAGCGCCGCAACCCCAGAGTCGGTCACAACTGGACCTAATGGTCAGGGGTCCCTTTACCCTTTTACCTTTACCTTTACCTAAGAATCCATCACCTCAGTAACAATATCGATGCTACAGCAGGTACATTATTTAAGCAGGTTCTTAGCATCCCTTAAACCCTTGAACATTAGGATAGCTGCAATACATTTCTACTATCAAGTGTTTAAAATGGAAAAAAGAGAGATTCCCTCACAAGCGTAACTCAATCTTTTAATTATTTGTCCAAATGTCAGCCTGTGTGCTGATTGCCTCAGCTGATTTACTTCTTGACAAGAAATGTTTGTATAAGGACGCCAGCAAGAAATATGAGAAGAAAGGAAAGCCCTTAGGGAGGTTTGAAGAGTTCTTTTATGGCTAAATCTACTGAATAAGCAATTGTAGCTGGACACAGAAGAGAAAAATCCACACACTATACTTTGGAGAATTACATACCAATCGTAAGCACATTTGCTTGGAGTAAGGATAGATATGGTAACTTAAATTGATGATGGACTCTATTGCCACTACACTCTTCCAAAACTGGAATTTTATTTTTTATTGGAAAAGTGAACAAATGATGGGTAACTTAAAGCCATCCCACTTGGCGCTACTAGAAGGAATTCACAGGTACTTGGCAGTACAATATTTTCATGAAAGGCAAATATATTGTTAAATTTTTGCCCATCCAAAGGTTTTGAAAGGCCTTCACACTCAAAAGTGGCAATCCTAGATGTACAGTAATTTATTGTATTATTTTCATAATAAAACACGAGGTCAATGTTTATACTGGTATTTCAAGAAGTGAAATACTTCTGTATATTAAGGAGTAGTGGCTTTTTTGTTTGTTTGTTTAACATACCGGTATTTATTTTTGTGACCGCAAAATAATAATAAATAATAATAATAATAATAATAATATTTATTTATTTACTTATTTATACATACATACGTACATACATAAATACATACCCTACCCATCTGGCTGGGTTTCCCCAGCTACTCTGGGCAGCTCCCAACAGATTAAAAACAGAATAAAACATCAAACATTAAAAACTTCCCTAAGCAGGGCTTCCTTCAGATGTCTTCTAAAAGTCAGACAGTTGTTTATTTCCTTGACTTCTGATGGGAGGGCATTCCACAGGGCAGGTGCCACTACCGAGAAGGCCCTCTGCTCTCTTTAAGAGCAGTCAGTATTTCTGTGTGAGTTTTCTGTCGATCCATAAATTAATTGGTCAAATGTGTACTAAAATGGGTCCATCACTTACTGAGAGCATGGCCCAACTTAAAGTTAAGACTCAATTTCAGTGTGATGGTTCACTATGTGCATAAATGTCTTCCATTGAAGCCAAGGAAATTAAAACGTTTGGCTGGATGGTGTCCCTTTTGGCTTGCCGTAAGAATTAGTTACGAAGCTATAAAACTCAGACTGCTGCTTCTTAGCACTGGCAAGAGGGAATATCTGATTGGTGCATGAAATATGTATTTCCTCCTTTTGGTATCTTAGTCAGAAACAGGGCCTTTTCTGCATGATGTGGAATGTCCTAAATGGGGAGATCTGTCAGACTCCATATCTTCTGGTGTTTAAGCAGGTACTTCAAACCAACCTATTTGCCTGTATTATTGTTATTAGTTAATTTTTTTTTAAAGCTTTACATCTGATAACAAATTCAAGTTGCAGGCTGATCCCAAAGCAATGATTAAATTAACCATCTGTAAATTGACCAGCCATTGAGTTTTGATCATTGCTACGTTGGATTGTTTAGTTGATTTATTGATGCTGCTTTTATATATTGCTTATATTGCAAGACTTCGTGGATTTTATTAAAGCATATGTGTTTATTCCTTTTTAAGCCAGATTGTTAGCCACTTCGAACATAAAGAATAAAATGGGTACCTAGGCAGATAAAGGCACAGCCAATAGATCTACCAATGCAGATTAAAACCAATGCAGATATATTTATTCCTTTCTTTATACATTCTTGTTTGAATTCCTATATTACACAGTCCTCGAATGTGATTAAGGAAAGGTCCATGGAATGTCATGGACGATACAGCTGATGAGGTTGACTAGCATTGGTGGCAGACACAGGCTGGCTGGCTCAGGCAGCTAGGTTGGACAGAACAAGGTTTCCAGATATTTCCTTGTTTCATATTCAAGGACTGTGTAATATATGAATTCAAACAAGATTGTATTAAGAAAGGAAGAAATATATCTACACTGGATTTAATTAAATAGGTTATATACCTTGCTTAAGGATAGTATATGGTGTACATCCTGGACTTGATTCTTATGTTAGGAGGTAACCAGGAAAAAATTTGTTATGAACATTACCATTCAGCCTGTAGTGCTCTATATGTTGTGACTATTGCATCTGCATCTGCGTAACAAGGTATTGTATTTGTTTTGACCCTATATTTTCCACTCACATATGCAGGCATCTCTGCATTGGCCATTCTTACAATGTTCAGCATTCATATTAGGATCTTTGCACAAATATGCAATTATTCACAACCACATTTGGAAACTTTAATAGGAAGGAGCTACATACTACAAGTGCACAGGGCCAGCCATTTCTGCTACCATGACTTTCCTTTTTCAATGTTGCAGTTGCTGGAAATGGCTGCGGTGGCCCCTCTGTAAGTAGCAGCATCAAAAATTGACCTCACTTCATGTGGCCGTGTACTCAAGTGTATGATTGGGTGAATAGCAGCTTACACTGCCACTGCTCTCACTAGGGCTCTAAAATGTCACTTAAAGACTATTGTGAGTGCTGCAGTGTGGTGGGCTAGGAAACATTGGCTCTATTGTGGCTAAGGTATTGATGCTGTTACAATTAGACCAGTCATGTCCTCACACTATCAATAGGACATTTGTGTCTAATTCTGTGACCGGTTGCTTCCCAAAAGCTCTTCAGCTCAGGCTGGTAGCAAGTTGCTGCAGGTATTATTATTTTTTTAATCCACAGGTGGGAGGTGTATTTCCAGTTATAGATCATATTAAAACATTCTTGGTTCATTGTCTGGTACTTTTCCTTCATTTTGGAGCCTGGTTTATGCTCTTTGGCATCAGAGATCAATGCTTCCATTATTTCTGTGTGTCGTCAAGCTGTTTTATGAAGGCATTATTTATAGTTATATTTTGACAGGGAGAATTTCCCCCTTGTTTTTCCAGCCAGATGTACTGCCTTGTCTCTCAGAAGAGCAGCTTAATGCCCTTGTGGAAGAATGTATGCAAACCCCAAGAAGAGCAAACAGTCTTACCTTGCCAAAATCTCAGGGATCCTTTCTTGAACGAACAAGTCTCTGTTGCAACACAGCTAAAGACATCATTCCATCAGATGATGCCCAAAGTGTGGAAAAGCTGGCAAACCCAGAAATGATGGATGCTCAAGATAATGATACATGTTCAAAGGAAATGATGGAAACTTCTGACTGCAATCTCAGCAGAGCACTGGATGAATCTCACCTGTTAGAGAAAAAAGAAAATGAGAATCAAGAAAGCCAAGAGGAAGAGATTGTGCATGCCAGTAGCTCTGAGGACTACTTCATGTCAATAGCCCTTAGTACAGACAGGCTGAAAAGGCCTTCTTTTCTTGATGAACCTTTTTATTGTATCAGCATGAACAATGAGCCATCCACAGATGTCAACATTCCTAGCATACCATTGAAAACCAGAGGAGGTGAGGTTCTTAATAAACCGTTGGAATAGGCTTTTGATTGTGATTTAAAAAACCCAAGCAGGTTCTCATCGAAGGTATGCACTAATGTATTATGATTACACTGGTAGGGCAAAAAAGCCCTTTCATAAGGCACAAAACGATGCCAGAAATAACACAAAATTTCAAAATGTTTTCTGACATTCTTGAACTGACATAAATAGCTGTGAGATTAGTTCTCAGGAAAAGCACTAAAAATAATGATTGATTATGTCAGCTGGCAATAAAGTTGGATATACACAGATGAATTATCTCTTTAATAATATGTAAACCTGTTTCTTTTGTTCATTGTGTCGATAAAATGTGTAAAAGGTTGCAGAAAAGGTCAACTGACTGCATTTTTTTTAAAAAGGAACTGGTAGCATTGCTCAATAATAATACAGAGGTGATGGGTATTTCTAGTTAGAGATCATTTTAAAATTTTATTGGTTTAGTGTCTGGAAGTTTTCCTGTGTTGCCCAATAATATTAACAAAGGGTAGGAATACATTGTCTCTCTATTCTGAGCATACCACTGTAATGCACAGGAGTCCTTAGAAGTCAATTAATGTGTATAAATTGGCCAGACTCCTCTTTCGTTGTGGCAAAGTGTTCTGAGTACTCATCAGTCATTTTGACTTTTCTAACAGAAGCCTCTGCTGCTGAATGACACTTGAATGAAGAATGCATTTAAACATATTTTATTGTTGAGTCTTTTTAACTTTATGTACCACCTTGAACTATCCAGGCAAAGAAAAGTAGAATAAATGCAAGACATAGAATTCTCACAAGATTTTGGCAAAGCCCCTATAGAGCAACAGGCAGATTAGATGCTACAGTAAATACGTGGTTACTGCCAAAAAATAAATAAATCAGTGTCTAGCACCCCTTCTGCTTCCCTAATGTCTCTAGTACATCTAGGGATGGTGTTGGACCAGCATGACCAATGGTCAGGGATGATGAGAGAATGACTGAAACATCTCCTGTGCTATGGTTATTCATATAGCAGCAGTTGACTTTCCCAAGTTAGAATATAGCCGAGCAAGGATTTCCTAGGATTTCCAAGGTCAAACTCCAGTATTCTATCAAATGAAACATTTACTTGGAATACAGCAATATTGCTTAGCTATAATGTAGTATCTTTGTACCCATCTAGTGGTCATCATGATTAAATGTTTGGGATTTGACATTTTTAGTAGACTGTAAGGAATTATGTGACAGCGACCCAGACATACAAGCTAGAAAGCAGATGAATTTTGCATAATACATGGTATGGAAAAAGTGGATGGAGATAAGTTTTTCTTCCTTTCTCTTAATACTTGAACTTGGGGCCATCCAAGGAAGATGAATGTTGGAAGATTCAGGATAGGCAAAAGAAAGCACTTCTTCACACAGTGCATAGTTAAATTATTTGCTTCTCCAGGCAGTAGTGACGATCACTTCGATAGCTTTGAAAGAAGATCAGGCCAATTATCACAAGGCATTCAACTAGCCACAATGTTCTACCACCTCTTTTGGAGGCAGGATGCCTTTGAACACCTGTTGCTTGGAATCACAAAGTGTGCTCTGGTCTTGTTTCCTGGCTTCCCACTGGCATCTGGTTGGCAAATACCCTAGGGCAGGAATAGTCAATGCGATGTCCTCAAGGTGTTGAACTCAAACTTCCATAAGTATAGCCAGTGTTCTCAGTGTTCAGGGATGATGGGAGTCATATTCCATCAACATTGGGAGGGCACCATATTGATTACCCGTGGCCTAGTCTGTGGCCAGCAATGCCCAGAGTTGGCTGACAGCAACAATAACATCCAGCTGCTTTTTTCATTTATACTTCTGAATACTGTAGGCCTTTCAATAAGCCAAGAATGGTTTTATTTCTGTACAGATGAACTGAAAGATGAAGACATGACTGAAGAGTAATATGCTGCCACCTTCACTGCATTGGTAAAGTCTATTTCGTTGGTTATTGATTTACTTAGTTAAGATCATTTCAGAAATCATCCAGATCTGAGCCATAACAGCTTATTATTCTGTGAAAATGTTTTTCCTATAGTAAATGCTTTTTGTCTTACTTTCCTGTGGCAATTGAACTTCTAAATAAAAAATTCTCTGTTGATTTCTGGAAACAGCATCAATAACTTGCATGCATGTTATTTTTTTATTTTTATTTTTAAATATCCCAAAGATGTGGTTTTAGGCTCCTTTACCTGATTTCTAATTATGAAATCTTGACGAGTCTTAGGAAATAAACTACATGACACTGTATGCCTAGGTTCTCATGATGCGTGCAGTATAGCAACAGCTTTTCTGTAACTGAGACATAAGTCCGCATTCCTTACAGTGAGCCATATTTAAATATCAACAGAACAAGTCTTTGGCAGATTCATCTAAACAGGAGGCATGCAGAGAATGGGATGCTCAAATGTACCTCTGTTTTCTGTTTGAAACTTGATTCCCTGCTACTTATATGAATCTGGACATGTTCATTCTTGTATGTTATGTGATGATGATTTATAAAAAAATCTGAGCGGGGAAGAACTGCAAAATGCTACCATTAGTTTTATGTTTGCTTTTGTGGTTTGTTTATTTATTTATTACTTTTAAAACATCTACAGTGACTGGTCTCTATGCACAACTACACCACCACCACAAAGGCATGGGCCCTGTCCACAGGTTTATCATCAAAGATTAGCTCTAGTCATGCATTAGCATAGTGTCAATGTACAGGCAGCTGTGAAAAACTGTGGGCAGGGAGTCATATTAAATTGCACATTGTAACATACATTCTGTTAGAAGTAAAAAGATAGTCTGCTACTCAGATGCACATTCCATTTATCCTGACACCAATAACGCATGTGTGAAATAATAATAATAATAATAATAATAATAATAATAATAATAATAAAAATAAAAATAAATATAAATAATATTTATACCCCGCCCTCCCCAGCCAAGGCTGGGCTCAGGGCGGCTAACAAGCAATAATAAAAACAAGTTGATTGAATACAACTTAAAAACAAGATTAAAATACAACATTAAAATATTGAAACATTAAAATATTAAAATGCAGCCTCATCATAGGAGGAGAAAGGAAAAAGAAAGAGGGGGAGGGAATCAAATTGGCTCCAAGCCAAAGGCCAGGTGGAACAACTCTGTCTTACAGGCCCTGCGGAAAGAAATCAGATCCTGCAGGGCCCTGGTCTCATGAGACAGAGCGTTCCACCAAGTTGGGGCCAGAGTTGAAAAGGCTCTGGCTCTGGTTAAAGCTAATCTAACTTCCTTAGGGCCCGGGACCACTAGGGTGTTGCTATTTATGGACCTTCAGGCTCTCCGTGGGGAGACAAACAGGAGAAAGCCTGTTAGTCTGGCAAATCTTGTAGGGAATTGCTCTATTTCAGCATTGAGTAAAAAAGAAGATAGGGATTTATTTAGCATTCATTAATCATTACTAATCACCCATACTTCCTTGTTCAACAATAATTATAAACCTGAGCCCCCTGCCTGTAGGTTTACAATCTGCAAATTGCCAACAAGAGAGTAAAGGGGAGAATATGAGCAAGTGGTTGTTAAATAGCAATAGGATTATAATAGATTGTGCCTTGTCCTCAAAGGCGATCGTGCAAGAAGAGCACAGTGGGTCCCCTATGAAGGGTATTTGCACTGAAATATCTTGCTGATCTGTGCCTCTGCCTGCAGCTGAGTGGACATTGCCTTGGAAGGAACCACCTAGTGGCAAGATGTCCCTGAGAAAAGAGGAGCACTAGTGCTGCAGTGCCATGGTTGTAGCCATTTGCTCTGGAGATCAGAGAGTCTGGTTATACATACTTCTAATAGCAAGCCCACTCATAGAATCATAAAATCATAGAGTTGGAAGAGACCACAAGGGCCATCGAGTCCAGGAAACACCACCAGAGCACTCCTGACATATGGTTGTCAAGCCTCTGCTTAAAGACCTCCAAAAAAGGAGACTCCACCACACTCCTTGGCAGCAAATTCCACTGTCAAACAGCTCTTACTGTCAGGAAGTTCTTCCTAATGGCACTCCCATGGCACGTCTTTCTAAACCTTGACCCTTGCTGTGGGTTTTCCAACTGAAGTTGTGGCATTTGACCACCACTGATGCTTAAGGCAACTGAGGTTTAATTTTAAGAATGGATTTATGCATTGGTGAGGGGCAGGCAGCCTTAAGTCTCTCTGCTTAACAAACGAGGTTGGCATAAGGAACACAACCAAAGAGAGATGCCAGGTGAAGGAGCTGATATAACAGGCATCGGGCACAAGTGCAAAGGAGCAGGTTTAAACCTGTTGGTACAGGATGTCCCAAGAGCAGGGATTGGTTCTGGCAGATCAGCAGAAGCGCACGTGGCAGTCTGACTAAGTAAAAGAGCAAGAAGCAGACACCAACTTGTCTTGTTTTAATAATAGAAACAGAAGCCTGGCAGGCAAGCAGCAGAGTGGGCTGCGGAAGCTGCTATGCAAAACTGATGTCTGTTTAAACAGCGGCAACTGTAAATCCAGAAGTGGCCAAATACTATTGGTTGAACAGACTGACTCTGTTTAGATGACAGTGGAGGGCAGAGCTCAGTTGCATCTGGTACAATCTCTTAGCCCACAGTTTGCAGTAACCCCGTGCCTCTCAGGCCCTGCTGCAGCCTGATCAACACGGGGGCAGAGCCTAGAAGCTTGCCATGGTTTCTAGTAATGTGGGCACCTTTGTAGCTGTCTAATCCTGCCAAACTTCCTCTTTCTCTGGTGGTCTTTTATATCCTTTTTTAGCTGTAATAGGATTATGTGCAGCATAGGCTTTTCTTTCACTGTCCCATTTTTGAGAATCTGCAAAGCTGCTAAGCAAGCCAAAATAAACACGTTCCTTAAATCACAAATCACTGCTTGCCAATATTCATTTGCCTTAATATTACACCTGGTTAGACAAGACAGCTTTGCTGTGGTTAGATAACTCTACCATACAGTGACATTACTGTCAGAAGTTCTGACTGTAACTACAAGAGGCTGCCACAAAGCAACATCTTATTGACCCAGTTTTGGATTCCTCAATGTTAGGGTTGGCACTAGGCTGCTGAAACAAGTGAAGCAGGTATCACTATATACCCTTTCAATACATCCCCCTCTTCTTCTACCCATACCTGTTCAGATGTCTTCACATTGTCATATAAGCCCTCCTTTGATGAATTTTACCACTTACTTATGACATGATCATACTTACTAAGGACCTAAAATTCAGCATCTACTGTAAGGCATTTGACATATTGCTACCCACCCATCTCTTATGCATAACATTGTAGGGAATATTAGCGCCAACTGTTGTTCTCCTGTTGGCTGTATTATTATTTTTAGCCAAGTTTTACTTTAGTAGTTCCATTTTAGCATGCAATATTTCATGAAAACTACCATATTGGCCCGAATATAAGCCACACTTTCCCCCCAAATTTTGACCGTGAAAAGTTAAAGTGTGGCTTAAATTCGTGACCTTACAAAAATTGGCTTTTATGATATTGCTGCTGAAACAGACATACGGTAAAACGGAATGGGCGTGAGTGCCTACAAAATTTTAAGGGAACGGCTTATATTCGGGTATTGTCTTTTCTTCTTTGAATTTTAAAGGTGCAGCTTATATTCGGGTGTGGCTTATATTTGGGCCACTACAGTAATTGCTAATGATTTTTCTTTTATGGTACAAGCACAATCTCTGGGCAGGCCAACTTATAGGCAGCAGGGGCGTTTACTCTGAAGCAATGTATTGTGTCTGTTGGTTCCCAGCAATTATGCCCAGGACTGCAGTTTCTTTCCCATTATCCCTGTAAAGAGGGTAGTCTTCCCATCACCCCCACAATTTTCCTAATTTCCTTTATCACACTTTTCAAAAGCACACAGAAGCCATTCTAGAGCAAGACACAAAATCAGATTTCTCAAGTGTGCTCTGCTTTCAACTCTTCTGCACTTTTCTTTTTTCTTTGTCTATTCAGCTGCCGTGTCTCATGTAGGGGTGATCAAGTCCTCCGGAAATGAATAGGCAAATTTGATTGTTTTCTCCCCAGTGAGTTTGCACATTTTTAATGCTGACCAAAAGTGAGAGGGTTCAGTTTCCCCCCTGAGAAACGTCTCTTTTACGAGAAAAACCACATGTTTTGAGTAAAATCCCCACTCCCCTCTCACTTTCTGCTCCTGTACTTCCCTGAAGCACCTTGCTCTCTGTTGCATATTTCTTGTTCTGATTTCTCTGGCTGCTTCCTCAGGCTGCTTTGGCTGTTTCAGGCATGGTGTGCTGGCCAAAGGTGTCCGCCTCCTGCAGGATAACGCCCTGCTTGTTGCTCAAACAGAAGCACGGTCCTGTGGCTATGAAATCCTTTCTCATCCACTTATTCTCCCAACCTTGCACCAACGGACTTCCACCTCTCTTCTGCTCATGCTTTGTTTTTCCTTCTGCTTATAGCATGGGGGCATGGTCTCCACTGGGCAACATTTGCCCTTACTCTAACTTTCTCAACTTTGTAGCATTATACAGGCAGTGACCTGACCATTTTAGGCTCTTCTGGTTGACATGTGATCACCAAGGCCCAGGTCCTTTTTGTCCCAGTAGAGGGCAGAATAGGGACAGGGGACGTTTATGCACGCTCCCTGATATGCACAGGGACTGGGAACAGAAGCCCCTGCGAAATGGTCCCCGCCTATAATATGTTTGAAACACTTTGCAGACGATCACCTCTAACAGCCATTAATTGTCCTCTTGTTCTTGAAACGACTCTGCCTTCCACATACAAATGTCCCCTGCAGACCACATTAGATCTCAGTCCTTATTTTGACTGAGTTGCCCGGAATAGCCTACAGCCTCTCTGGCAATGTCTGTTTCCCACTGTCCCTGATATAGGCACCAAGATGCAGGCAAAAAACGTAGTTGGATAACAATAGGGGAAACCATGGTACTGACTGGCCACGATGGTGGTCCTCTTAGCACACAAGGCACAGTAACCATGCACCTCTCGTTCTTGGTCCCAGGGTGGTCCGCATAGAGGCAGGGCATTGAAATTTGCTAGGGTGAATGTGCCATGGGTGTATTGCTTGAATTTTAGCTGGATACGCACGTGTGCAAAATTGCTAAGCATGTAGAAATAAACAAAAGGACTTAAGAACTCAAGTTGGGCCTGCTGGATCAGGCCAATGGCCTATCTAGTCTATCATCCTGTTCTCCTATGACCCCTACTGTGATCCCAAGGACATGCTCCTAGTCGGTCACCACCAGTTCATATTAAACTCAAAGATCCCAGATGCCGCAACCTTTCTTCACATTACTTACATCACAAGAGAACTTTACAACGACAGCACTTTTTATATGTAAGACGTTACTCATAAATGCCATATGTTTGGTCTAACCGCAGAAGCCTGCCACAAGGCAACATCTTCCCATTAATCCAGATCAGTGCCTCAAGTTCCTGTTTTCTTGTCTTGATCTAGGCTGCGGGAGGAAGCAGCTTAGCATGTCAAGCACATTTCATTATTTCCCTTTTCTTCACTTTTGCCTCCTTCGCTGCCCATAAAATGTTATTCTTGTAAGCACATGAGGCCACCGTCACACCAAATCTTAAAACATGGGATTACTTGCTACTGTCAAGTAATTGGGTAATAGTCTCAATCTTGAAATCATCATCATCATCATCACCATCACCACCACCACCACACCTTTTTCCCTGATGGGAACTCGAGGTGTCTGACAGCTAAAATGGAAACAGCTAAAAACATAGAAAAAGAGCAATCATTAAAGAAAATTAAATATTAATAGAATATATATGCGATATTAAAACATACAGCGCATTAGAATAAAAACATCACAGCACCAGCCCTTCCTTTGCAAACAAGAAAGTCTTAACCTGTCGGCAGAAGGACAACAACGAGGGCGCCGGTCTAATTTCTCTAGGAAGGGATCTCCAAAGTCTGGGAGAAACCACCGAGAAGGCCCAGATTGTACAATTCAGGGTCTACAGCCAAAGCCATCTTATAGCACATAGTAGGAACACAGGAAGCTCCCTTAGAGTTCTACAAGATGGCTTTGGCTGTAGACCCTGAATTGTACAATCTGAATTGTACAATGTATAATGGTATTTCTTGGCAGCTCTGTGCATCACAGTTTGGATTTGGCAGGAAAGACTGTGAGAGATAGATGCGCAGCCCCATCCTGTGCAGATATTTATTCAAAAGTACAGTGGTGTCTCGAAGACGAATGCCTCGCAAGACGAAAAACTCGCTAGACGAAAGGGTTTTTTGGTTTTGCGTTGCTTCGCTAGACGAATTTCCCCATGGGCTTGCTTCACAAGACGAAAACGTCTTGCGCTTTTTTTTTAAAGCCGCTGGAAGAGGCGCAGTTGCGACGGACCGTGCTTCGCAAGACGAAAAACATCGCAAGACGAAAAGACTCGCGGAACGAATTATTTTCGTCTTGCGAGGCACCACTGTACGTCACGCCACGTTCAATGGGAATCACTCACTAATAAGCAAGTTTGAGATTGCAGTCTCAGAGGAGGCTCCCATTTTTAGGGGACCAGTCGTATGTCACCAAAAGATTCAACTGCTTGTCTTTTTCATGTCAAACATTTTTATTCAGGGGAAACAAATAGAGGATTAGAGGATTTCCAGTTGATTTTTGGTAGATGATGTTGAGCTTTTGTATAAGGATTATAGCTGAGTACTTCTTAATATTGAGAAATGTGAGGGGATGTACTTTTAACAAAAGGGAATTGTGTGGCTAATTTCTAGTAAGAACGCCTAAGCCCTGCCTAATAAACTCTGGGCTTTGCAAGCCTGTGTTTGCATATGCATGTTGGGCGATCAACGCACAGGTTATGCTTGTGCATGGCCTGATATTTGTTCCTGCCGAAGCTTCAGGAAGCTTTTGGCAAGCTCAGGCTGGAAAATTTGTTCCTTATATTTATATATGGAACTGATTATTTGCACACAGTGTAAGTCGCTGTACTTAAAACATGTAGGAATGTGGCCATAATGTCCAATTTTTGAACCATTTAGGAATGAAATAACCCAAAGATTTGGACATCTTCCATACACGTATTTTCTGGATAAAAGGATTACTTTAAGCAGATTTCCCTGAGCTCTGAAAATCTATTCAAACTTATTCTTAAAGGGTTTCTTTAAACTGAAACTGTAAATCTCTGTTCTAATTCATTTTGTGTACTTAATTTTTTTTAAGTAGTTCTGATTGTTATGGTACTCAAAAGTATTTTCTTCCTTCCTTCCTTTCTCGTGAGAGTGTTACATTCATGTTTGTTCTTGAACATTTCAAGTTTCTCATTTATTTACAGAATTTTTGTATAACATTATTACAGTTCTTCAGATATGGCCTTTGTGGGCACATTACTGTTGGTAATCTCTCAGTTTAAAGAGGGTGACACAGCTATGGAGGGGAAATTTATATTTTAAAAAATAATCCCGGTTGAGATCTAGAGAGAGCATTTTTTCTCAGCCTAACTTTAAGAAGTGTTTCCAAGTAGTGATATTTAGTATGAGTTAATATAATGTGATTGGCTTTTTTTTTTACTAAGTGTTCCCAGCTACTACTTCTAGCTTTGACTTGTATGCCACCATACGAGCTTTAGCTGTTTTAGCTTTAATATTTTAAATGTGTGCACTACATTTTAAAAATGTTTTTATGTTATTTCTTTGAGCCAACTTGAGAAAGGCATTTGTGCCCGGAAAGGTAGCATAAAAACATATATATCACTGTTATTTCTCTCTCTCTCTTGGAGTTCTTTGCCCCAATTCTGCAAGGGAGTTATGCATGCAAAAGCAACTTTCATATGCTAATGTCCTTCATGGAATGGTAACTGTGGGTGCAGATTAGAGGCAGATGTTTATCAAGGTGCACTGCTGAATTGTGATGTACATTTGCATATCCAGTTCTTGCTATATGTCTACCCACAAAACTATGCAGGTGAGAATGGGCATTATCAGTTGCGTAATGTTTTACCTGGATGAAGCTCTGTTTTTCGTCATCTATGATACTGGGGCTTCATTCTTTGCCCAGAAGCAGCCAAAGAAAGATTATCAGTTTGTTCAGCTAACTTCTACCTTTTCTTTCAAGGAAGACAAAAACCTCTGGCTACGTTCATTGTACACATACTGCTCAAAATTTAGTCCTGCGCTAAATAAAATGCAAGTACCTCTGAGTGGGAGGTAAGGTAAAGGGACCCCTGACCATTAGGTCTAGTCACGACAGACTCTGGGGTTGCGGCGCACATCTCGCTTTATTGGCCGAGGGAGCCGGCGTACAGCTTCTGGGTCATGTGGCCAGCATGAGTAAGCCGCTTCTGGCGAACCAGAGCAGCACATGGAAATGCCGTTTACCTTCCCGCCGGGGTGGTACCTATTTATCTACTTGCACTTTGATGTGCTTTTGAACTGCTAGGTTGGCAGGAGCAGGGACTGAGCAACGGGAGTGATTCAAACCACTGACCTTCTGATCGGCAAGTCCTAGGCTCTGTGGTTTAACCCACAGCGCCACCCGCGTCCCATGTGAGTGGGAGGTAGATCTCGGTTTATTACCTCTGTGCCCCTCACTGGTGACACAGTTTTACTACTCAGAGATAACAACTGAAGTACTGTTGAAGCAACAGCCTAAATCCTCTGCTGTCATAAACTTGGCATCAAGGTGTATTTTAACTGCTGTAAGGGAGGAAAGCTGAAAGGTATGTGTTAGGTTTTCTAAAATAACTGCTAGTAATGGGAAAGTGGGGATCGAGTGCCAAGTATTGCTATGCTTTCTGTAATAACCCCTAGCGATGATCTTAGTGAATCCAGAGGAGGAACCTAAAAGTGCCTTTCAAAAAAGGGCAACACAAGAAGACAGCTGGAAAAGCACAGTAGGAAAATAATATACTTGGTCTTCATATGCCAGAAGCACAGTAGATTGAGTATAATGTTATAATTTGCCAGAAACTTCTTGCGTCTCCTATATTTGAACCTGATTTAGATGGTCAGGGGTCCCTTTACCTTTTTATAAAGCTGTTTGTTTCCAGCAAAACTGTGTTCTGTGCTTCTTTATAGATTATTAAGTGTCTGCATTCTTATACAGTGGTACGTTGGTTGTCAATCCATTCCGGGAGTCCGTTTGACTCCCAGAACTGTTCGAAAACCAAGCCGCGCGGCTTCCGATTGGCTGCAGGAGGGTACTGGACTTGGCCCAAAGATGTAATGATTCTGGGTGCAAAGGCAAACTAGAGGAATGAGGAATGTCTTGAAACAATGTTATTCCTCAGAGCCTCTAAGACCAACTTGTCCAGAGACTTCTAAGCCTTTGGAACTGCCTGGATCACGTGACCTGAGGGCAAGTCCTCAAATTATTGATTTCTCAATTCTAAGGGAGTCTCTCTAAATTATAAACCCTATCATTACAAAAGAAACCTGGGTGCAAATCTCTACTCAAGTTATTGGACTCACAGGGTGATCTTGTGTCCTTCACTGTCTCTCCACTTAAGCTACATCACAGGGTGATTGTGAGAGTAAATGTATACCACCCTGAACTCACAGAAGAAACTGTGATATGATAGATCACAGGAGAAGCCTACAAATGCAATGTGTAATATGGAAAGCTGTCTTCCAGAGTGAGTTACCTTTTAATTTATGGCAAAAAATTAGGTTAAGCAGGTATTTCTGCCCTTCCCAGAATTCAAACTCCTGCTTATAAAAGAGGGCAGAGGAACATTCGAAGTGCTCTGTAAGAACTATAGAAGAGTTCTGTTTCATCTGTTTAGCTCCTATTTCTTGTTATGAGACTAATAAGTCTATCTAAAGATGAAGTTGTGGTGGTTTGTAGAAAGGTAACTAAAATTTGCTGAATAGTTTTCAGAGTACAAGCGTTTTACATCAACACTCCAGCACCTGATAAGAAACAATTTGGCATCAGAGCTATTTGTATTCTGCGCAGGAAATGAGCAATCCAACCCACCATTGTCACTGAAAACTCTTCAGTGAGGTAGATTGTATGGAGTATTATTTTTCCTGTGCTGGCAAATGTTCAGATGTGATATTGAATGTTAGTGATGGACCATGGTCAATTTGTATTACTGGCTGCTTTATAAGCAGAGCAATGACATTGTACAAAGGTGGAAATGATAACTTGCAGCTAGGCCTGCTTCAAAAATGAAACATAAGTCACGCTTAGGCCTTTTGAAACCAGTGGCCTTATATATTCCTAACTCTGGGTTGGATTATAACCTGGCTGTTCAAATAAAGAAGATTGCAGTATGATAGGTGAGCTTGCGTTATTTTAGAGTAGCAGATTATTGTAAATTGTTTTTAGTGTACAATAGCAAAATGTATGATACTGCTTGGGGGTGTTTCAGCTGGACTATGGATATTTCTCCTCCCTTTGAGTTGCTTCTTCTATGTCCACTATAGGTCTGGAACTAATGTCACCATCGTTCCTTTCCCTCCTGAACCAGGGTGGCCATCTTCAGGTGCTGTAGGCAAAACACACTTAGAATCATGGAATCGTAGAAGTGTAGAGTCAAAAGGGATCCCAAGGGCCATCTAGTCCAACTCTTTGCTATTCAGGAATCTCGACTAAAGCATTCAAGACAGATAGTCACCCAACCCCTGCTTAAAAACCACCAAGGAAGGAGAGTCCATAACCTGCCAAGGGAGTCCGTTCCCCTGTCAAACAGCTCTTACTGCCAGAAATTTCTTCCTGACCCTTCACACCACCTTGTAAAACGGCTTCAAACTCATTGTTTATACAGAGTTTGTAAGTTCCAGTCTGAGCAACCAGAAGGTTACTGCTTTGTAACTGCTCATGCTGGATTTGAAATCTCTAATATTCTCTCATCCTTCCTTTGTACTGGGCAAAGCTTTGAGGCCTACCAGGGCTTTTGCCTGGTGCCAGCGGTGCCAGGCTCTCTTGCACCCTGGGCAAGGCTAACAACCTGCACCCACACCCGCAAGCCAAATTGCTAATTTCAATTTTCAAAAACGTGTGTCTTGTAGAAAGCAACAAAAAGCACACAACATGAAACTGCTAAAATAAATTTATTTTAAATGGCAAGAACAATTTTTCTCAAATACAAATGGAAATCTTTCAGCACACATTGTGATGCTAACATTTAAGTCTCCTAGAAGTTTCAATTTCAGGCACACCAACATCTCACTTTGTGTGCCTTTTCTTTTGCAAATTTTGCCACCAATTCAGGTCAAGTGCTGATGCTTGGGCATGTTCAACTGATGTAGTTGCCAAGCCACTATCTTTCGTTCCATTGTGCATCAAAGATTTTTTCCAAATTCTTACAGGTCTTAATTACAGCTTCAGTAGATTTTTTGTTTGTTTGTTGTTGATACAGTATATCATACAGGAAGCCAAATAGGGAATTATACTGTTGTAGCTGTTGGAATATCTCTTCAGCAGATTATATGGTCATTTCTAAGATATCATAGTAGAAACCTACTTTGGATTTCTGCTTTGAATCTTGTGGCTTCCTCTTGGGCCTCATTCTCAAACTGCCATGTCTCTCTCCTTTTTCTAACTTGTGCTGTGGCAGTATTTCTAGCTCCTTTGCAATCTCAGTAGCATCTATCAAAACATGTTGAAAACCCTCATCACACTTTCAGCCCGCAAGGTACTTCTTGGTTACTTGCAATTGGCTTGTAGCTGAATTTAAATCAGCTTTCTTATTTTGTAGTGGATTGCTTGTAAGATTGATTTCAGAAAAAGATGTACCATGTAGCAAGGAATACCACAAGCTTGAACTTACAAACAGCATCAGCAAGGGCCTTAGCTTCAGTTTGGGAAGTATTTCCAAAGAAACCTCTCAGACTTGTGTCATCAGAGATCCCTGTTAAAGATGATATCTCATTGGTTTCAAAGCATTGACCCAGCTCTTCCATCGTGTTTCACTAAGTGGCTTAACAGGTATGCCTAAGTCTGATACATAGCTAGTTAGAATTTGCCAGTGTGGAGATGATGAATCGAAATAATGACAGGGGTACCTCGGGTTAAGAACTTAATTAGTTCTGGAGGTCCTTTCTTATCCTGAAACCACTCTTAACCTGAGGCACCACTTTAGCTAATGGGGTCTCCCGCTGCCGCCACACGATTTCTGTTCTCATCCTGAAGCAAAGTTCTTAACCCGAGGTACTATTTCTGGGTTAGCAGAATCTGTAACCTGAAGCGTCTGTAACCTGAAGCGTCTGTAACCCGAGGTACCACTGTACAGATCTTTTGAAACAAACTGAAGAAACTAGTTGTTTCCAAACATCACTTAACTGCATCATTGACTACGAAGTTTAAAGTGTGTGCATTTCAGCCCCCCCCCAAAGACATGTGAGTTTATGTTCACGACTCTCTTTTGTATGCCATTTTCTTTGCCTTTCATGTTATTCCCATTGTCATAACCCTGACCCTGCAGATTCTGAACTGGTCATTTGCTCAAGGTGCCCACAAAGAGTTTCTGTCATAAAAGCACCTGTAGTCTCCTTTAGTGAAACAAACCCCAAGAAATGTTCTCTTATGATAAACTCAAGTTCAGACATAACATACATTTGTTGAATATGACTAACATCAGGTATGCAGCCCAGAACAATTGACTAGTATTTGGCTGAGTTTGCACATGCTAACATTTTCTGCTCTGTAGCACCTGCTAGAAGTTATATAAACTAATTTTGCATATCTTTTCCTAGGTAGTCAACCATTGTTTCTTGCTCTTTAACTCTGGGTAAATAATGTTCATTTGTGATCGTTTCCAAATAGTGCTAGATATTCTACAAACTTTTTTTTTTAAAAGTCCATTGCTAGCACTACGCAGCTTTTCAGTTGTACCATGGAATTAAATAATTAAATCAATCCAATCAAACTAGTTGTCAAAATCTGAAGGCAGGGAAGTTTTTAATGTTTGATGTTTTATAGTATTTTAATATTTTTTGGGAAGCCGCCCAGAGTAAATTTATTATTATTATTATTATTATTATTATTATTATTATTATTATTATTATTATTATTATTATTATTCTGGCCATTTTAACCATATCCATAGCACGGAATATTGACCCAAGGGAAACTGAACATAGTGTAGCCTGTTTTGTTACCAGTGAAACATCAGTCCTTTGGCAATTGTGTTAATCATGACTTGTGCAACAGTGACCGGAGTCCTAGACCAGAAAGCTGCTTGCATAAGGAAATGTTCTATGCTGGTGCAGCAGAAGTCGTCAGAACAGTGAGGTCAGTCATAGACCATAGATACTGTGACACATGCACATGTGGGACTCTTGCAAGAGTGCACAGAGAGCAGGGCCAGGAAGGAGGGAGGAACTAAGAACAAGCTGAGTGGTTCTAATGTGTGTAACATTATGTCAGCAAAGCACAGAAGCAACACATCTTTTAAAAGCCAAGTGTAGAGCAAAAAAAAGTATTTATCAAGAGTTTCAAATTTTTAGATTCGAACTTTTGAATTTGGGCACATGATGGTTGACTACATTTTTGCTATCGACTTTGAGGGAAGCTTTTCATTTATTTAAACCATTTATATACTGCTTAACTGCAGTCATTTAATCAGTGCCCAATAAATGCAAAATGGTAAAAATTAGGTAAAACTATAAAATCAGACTTCAGTTTAAATAAATAAATGAATCTTAAATCAGATTGATAAATAACAGCTGAAATTCAATACTATTGCACCTTTCCCCAATTTCTAGAAATCCCCCAAATCCAACAGCATCTATTATTAGGAATGCTGAAACCACACCTTCGAATTGTGCGAATCGAATTTGCTTGAGAATTCCACCCCGCCCCCCCGCTCTTGGCTGCCCCAAATACTTGCATAAAGTGCATCTTTCGTACTTTGACACAAATATGTTCTTGGACCCAATACTTTATGGGCACCATAACCTGGGGCTGTCTGAGAATCTCATTATTATCCTAACTGTAATATTAATTCCGAAACAACATTTTCAACCTGATCTCTCTTATGCAGTCTCTTTACCTGCAGACTGTTATTTCTGTTGGTTGACCTACATAAAGGAAACCTGTGTTGAATAGGTAAAGATTTCCTCAAAGGGAAGGATGGTACAAATAAATAAATAAAGGATGGCAATGCCAAGAAGAAGCAGCAGAAAGGAATGCTCTTGGAACACAGTTCCTTTCAATGACTTCTTTTTGTTCTAAGCTCATATTATATTTCTGCCTGGTTTATGTGTTTGGAAAAGTGCTCCCTCTTTGACAAGGATAGATCACTTAAAGCTCTAAGCTACAGTTATCCATTACACTGGGGCATTGGATACAATCCAGGTGAAGCTGGCCAAATGCCTTGCTGAATTAAATGAGACTCCACCACATACCAGTAGTTTACAGCTTACAACTGATTCCATTATATATCAGGCAGCTTCTCTGCAATAATATATTAGAGGTATAAAACAATATTGCACACTGCATCTTGCACACTGTTTATTAGCAAGGGTATGTGTGTGTGATGCTTTTGAATTATGGTGCTGGAGGAGACTCTTGAGAGTCCCATGGACTGCAAGAAGATAAAACCTATCCATTCTTAAGAAGATCAGCCCTGAGTGCTCATTGGATGGACAGATCGTGAAGCTGAGGCTCCAGTACTTTGGCCACCTCATGAGAAGAGAAGACTCCCTGGAAAAGACCCTGATGTTGGGAAAGATGGAGGGCACAAGGAGAAGGGGACGTCAGAGGATGAGATGGTTGGACAGTGTTCTCGGAGCTACCAGCATGAGTTTGACCAAACTGAGGGAGGCAGTGGAAGACAGGAGTGCCTGGCGTGCTCTGGTCCATGGGGTCATGAAGAGTCGGACACGACTCTTGTCATCTTGTGGTCTCTTCCAACTCTATTCCAACTCTATGATTCTATGACTAAACGACTAAACAACAACTGTGTGTGTGTGTGTGTGTGTGTGTGTGTGTGTGTGTGTGTGTGTGCAGAATGAAAAACATTGGCTGGTACTGGGAATCTTTCATATCTGGAGTGTTATCTTGTGTCACTATTTTGATTACTTATTCAGAAAGGATTACTTTCTGCAGTTAATAGCAGTTTCAGCAGTTAATAGAAGACTGCCGTATGATGGAGCTGCATTTTGTTGGAAGCCTCCCAGAGTGGCTGGGGAAACCCAGCCAGATGGGCGGGATATAAATAACAAATTATTATTATTATTATTATTATTATTATTATTATTATTATTATTATTATTACTCAAATGCTACGGTAGACAGAAGAATAATTCCCCACTTGGATGGTGTGTTTGGCATCATATCCATGGAATCCTTAATGCGTAGACTGACCTTAAGCTGTCTCAGCTGCCCAACTCTGCATCAGCTAAAGCATCAGAACCACCAGTCTGATGCACAGCGCAGTATAGGAGTCTCAAAGTTATCTTGCTGCTGGCATCTGTCTGTCTCGAGAGACAATGGAGTACACCTGCAGGGGTGAAGTCAAACCACTGGAGAATCACAGTGCCTGTTGTGGCTGCAGAGACTGTTAACTCATAACTTCTGCCTCCCACGCTGCTTTTGTTGCATTAGCGGCACTGAAGTGTCCTCTCTGGGGTGCAAGCCTGGGCGGTATGTATGGAAGTCCTGAGCTGCCAAGATGACAAGACCCCCCCCCCTTGGCCTCACTGATTTGGGACAAAGCAAAGAAGAGCAATACATTTGGTACCAGCTTGGCTGCAAGAGTAGCTGGAAGGAGGCATACAAGATGCCATCCAACTACCTTAGGGACTGCACTCTGGATTTGTGTAGGGCTTGGTCCTTAGCCTATTCTTCTCCCAAAGGTGTCCCGCAAGGCAGCGGGTATGGATTTTTCTCCAGAGTTTGCTCCCGAAGCATTTATGACAAATGAGTATAGCCGCAAGGCAGCGGAGGTTTAGCATCAGTTTTCCTTCTCCTAGATGGGCTACTTTCCCAGGTTGGCAATTCCCATTTGCCCCTCACATCCCTCTACAGCACATGCACAAACCAACTTCTTGATCTCATCTGCTCAATCTGCTTGAACCTGTCTTTGCATACAGGGGAAATCCCTAACTCACCAAGGGTTTGAGGCCAATCGGCTACCCTCACCTAGTTTAGCCACACCCCATGAAACAGCTTCAAAGACATTAAAGGTAAAGGTACCCCTGACCATTAGGTCCAGTCACGGATGACTCTGGGGTTGTGGCACTCATCTCGCTCTATAGGCCGAGGGAGCCGGCATTTGTCTGCAGACAGCTTCCGGGTCATGTGGCCAGCATGACTAAGCTGCTTCTGGCGAAACCAGAGCAGCACACAGAAATGCTGTTTACCTTCCTACCGGAGCGGTACCTATTTATCTACTTGCACTTTGATGTGCTTTTGAACTGCTAGGTGGGCAGGAGCTGGGACCGAACAACAGGAGCTCACCCCGTCGTGGGGATTCAAACGGCCAACCTTCTGATCAGCAAGCCCTAGGCTCAGTGGTTTAGACCACAGCGCCACCAGTGTCCCTCTTCAAAGACATTAGGCCTGCATTTGAGAGAAATCTTCCAGGCTCAACAATTAATCCAGTAATGCATCTAAGTTATAAGTCAGAGTGATGAGATGAGGTGGATCAGCAATAGAAGTTCGAGTTTCCCCCTTTTTCACTCAAAGGGCCTGCTGATACTTAGCAACTCTACAGAAAATATGTTACACATTTGAAAGCCTTTTTAACTATTCACAGAACCCTTCAGAAGCAAAGAAGCTGATAAAATAGAACCATATTTATCCCTTCCCAAATCTCTGACTGAGCCTTATAAACCACCTAAAGGTAGGTCCTAGTAAAAGTAGCTCACTCCAATGTACATGCAGTTCCCTTGATGCATCCTAGAGATATTAATGAGCTTTTGGGCATTAATGGAGGTCACAGAATCCTATTAAGGTAAATGCCTTCTGCTGATGTGTCACGAACCATCCTCAAGCGGGTAAGTTGCAGCCAATTTGTTTATTTCTAAAAAGATGTTTTTGCTTCTCAGTCTCGAGTCAAAGCTATGCAAGTGCATTGTGAACAGAGGAGGATGCAGCAGTGAGAATTCAGAAAAAAACTTTTTTAAAAAAAGTGGAGCCCATGTAGGCAAGTTACAGGTGGTCAAGATTGAATATTGTGTTAATGAAACTATGCAAAGGGTAGGGACTGCTATGACTACAACTTTGTGGAGTCCCTTAGGTATTAGTGGAAAATGTCATAAAGAAAGCATACCTTTACCTTCTAACAGTTTATTGGCCTGGAAGGTAAAAAAATACACAGCTTTCTTGCCAAGAGGATAGCTGATTGAAATGGAACAAAGGCAGGGAGAACTGAGTGGCAGGTTTTATAACATCAGTAGGAGGAAGGAACATATGAAACTAACCCCAGAGGTTGTAAATATAGATTTTTGTATCTGTTTATTGTTTCTTGTATGTAAGAAACATTATTGTACAATTTACACAGCTTTTAAGTTGTAAAATGGTTAAACATGTGTACAAAATATGCTCATTTTTAGAAAAAAAAACATACTAAGAGCAACAACACTGGGGATGGGAAACAAACAATTCTTCAATTCAGTGTGCAAATGTTTTATAAAAATAGAAACACTAGCTCTACAGGTAGCATTTCATGATAAATTATTTAAATAGCATATCTACACAAACAGAAGATTAACTATTCCAACAGTAATGAAAACAATAATTTATACAAATACAAGGAATGGTATGCAAGATGACAGGGGGTGAAACCATCGAACACAGTATCACAAATTGTTCTCAGCATTGCTTCAATGCTGTTTTCTTACTGGGAATATGTAATTCTGCAAAAAAACAAACAATCTTGACTATATACAGCTTGCAATCTTTTGTTTCTCCTTAATACTACAGTAGCTTTAAATTTCGTTAGATATTTAAACTCTGCTTGATCCAAAGGTTTTTCTCTCTCTTCCTTTTCTCAGTCACACAACAATGAGGTAATATTTGTACATAAACTTTCACCTTTGACATTCTTTTTTTCTTAGTAAGAAGAGGCTTGTAGTTAAAGTTTTGCTGCCCCTTATACCACGAGCAGTCTTTCTTAATTTAAAAAAATGCTCCTGAAATCCCACCTGTGAGGCACTTATGCTCCAGCAACCACACACTGGTATCTGAGGTGTGCGATCTGCAAAATCAAACATTCTTATGCCATTTCTTCCTTTAGTCTGCCTCCTCCCTAGGACAGGGATTTTCTTCTTTGTCTGACACATGGACCGATAGAATGCACTAGCAACATACAAGTATAACAAAGGTGATAAAGGCAACAATCCATTGATAGCATCTCTCATGCAAATCCCTCTGAAATGAGAAGAGTACGGACTGACAGAGGATTATGGCCAGTGTTAAAAAGAAAGCTATTACCTCTCCGACAGGAGAGATCTGGGCAATCAATATTTAAACATTTTTGTGGTTTGGCAATGCAGCAGTAGGGTAGCCCTACTAGGCTACATTGCCAGCTGTCTTGTACAGAGGAAGAAAGAAGAACACACTGATAACCCAACCTCCCCCTCTCCCACTGCTTTTTTTGTTTTTTATTTTGCTGTGCCCCACATTGCTTCTGGAAAACCTGCTCTTTACAGCTAAAATATCTTCACACACTACTGTCTAGATTCACTATAGAACAATAAATAACCTGTATTTACAATCTTACAGTCATGGAGACATTGCAAAATTATGTGGATAGTCTTGACGCATTTTTTTACTGTTTTAATCTAGAGTCCTTTCTTATTCATAACAGACAGGATAGGTAAAAATAAATATTTTACATTTTCTTTATCTACAGTTCTACAAAAATCAATGCTTTAAAAACATGTTGTTTGTTTAAAAAAAAGTCCATTGCATTTTGTAGAAAAGAATTTTGTATTTTAATTGTGTTTGTCATCTTTTGTGCCTTTGTAACCATAATATAAGAAAAAAACATAGTTCCTTGAAGGCCAATACAAGTGCTAAGTTGAGCTGAAAGTGCTCTTTGGCACTTCAGTGTTCTTGCTACATCTGCACTGCCTGTTGCTGGTATCAAACCTGTGCATGTTTGTTATCATGCATTGGCACATGTAAACTTGCTTTCCCCCTCTGTTCCTCTGCATCCCCTTTCTCACTAAACTGGTGTAATCCAGTGTGCCAATATTGTTACCCCTCTTACCCCACAACTGAATTTTTAACATTTGTTAATGCTGCCTGGGTTTAGCCAGCTAGTTTTCCGATGTAATCAAGCAAAGTAGTTCCTTATTAATTGAAAAAGATTTAGGCTGTAATCCTATGCATTCTTATGTGGGAGTAACTCACATTGGGACTTGCATAGGAGCAAACATGCAGAGGATCAGGCTATTAGTCAGATATGTAACAGTCCCTCCAATTAAGATGTAAACCCCAGGGAGAATAGTCCCCTTTCAAAGAGTGAGGCATTTGCCTCCAACTTCTGCTAGTCTCTTTCCTGTCCCTCTCATCTCCCACAAGCTGAAGTATATATTTCATTTTTAAGTAGTCCACAACACAGCATAAAGATAGTCTTATTACAAAAGTGCTACTCCGTTGGACCTCCAGTTAAAGAGAGGCAGTGACAATGCCCAGCTACACAAATGCCTTTCTTACAGAAGTGACTATTTGCTCCTGAGGCAAGGAATGTTCTTATTCACAAAATACATTTGTTTTCTTCTGTGCCAACAGAGGTCAGAAATGAAGTGTACTTTGCTGTTTTCTCTTTCTCAAAAGCATTCTCTTGAGGCAGATCATGTATTTTGAGTCTATTTTGTAAAGGCAGAAGAAAGTGAAGAGCGATTAAAAAAAATGGTCCCAGGGTTTGTAGAAACTAAACTTCTCAGAAGGTGCAATACAGCATTTCAAAATAATTTCTGTATCAACTGCCATTGTGATCACGGATCTGCAAGAAGAAAGGAAAAATAGTAATTTGTCACTCTGTTTACACTGATACATTAGTAATTAAGCAGCTACAATTAGCTATTCAATTGTCTGTTTTGCAGCTTAAATAGTAACTGCACGTTTCCCTTTCAAAATGTCAGATGTGTAGCTGAATTGCTCCAAGCTTTTTTATGAAGTGGCTACCCATGCAACACAGCTATCTAGCTCTGATAAAGTGACTTAATTTTTGCATATCACTAGAGGCTGTTGAAAGGGACACAGGTGGCGCTGTGGTCTAAACCACAGAGCCTAGGGCTTGACGATCAGAAGGTCAGCGGTTCGAATCCCTCCGACGGGGTGAGCTCCCGTTGCTCTGTCCCAGCTCCTGCCAACCTAGCAGTTCGAAAGCACGACAAATGCAAGTAGATAAATAGGTACTGCTCCGGTGGGAGCAGTAAACAGTGTTTCCGTGCACTGCTCTGGTTCATCAGAAGCGGTTTAGTCATATTGGCCACATGACCCAGAAGCTGTCTATGGACAAGCGCCGGCTCCCTCAGCCTATAGAGCGAGATGAGCCTGCAACTCCAGAGTTGTCCGCGACTGGACCTAATGGGCAGGGGTACCTTTACCTTTACCTAGTGGCTGTTGAATATAGATTCAAATTCAACAGTTCTATTTTCAATGGCAAACCTTGTGTGTCGTAAATATTTTTACATCACTCTTGATATTAAATACAATATTTCCCCTTTTCCAAGGGTTGTAGCCAAAGAGTTACAGATTTCTTTACTTTAATCAAAACATTTTGAATGTGTAAAGCTAAAGTGATGGGATGGTGATATTTCACCAGTAATTTCAGGAAAACAAACTCAGCTTCGGAAATATGGATTCTTACCTTTGCACTCATATTTAAGATCTGAGAAGAAGACCATTTCTTGAGAGAAGACAAATAATCCTAAACGACCACCAGCATAGGTTTTATCATAGATTGGTCCAGAATCAGCCATGATCTTCTTTCCTTCAAACATTACAACTCTGCAGTAAAGAGAAACAGTAATTAACCACAGCCATGATATAGAATGCTTATTCTGCAACTATAAAATTAGCTATTGCCAAATTGTATTTGTCCTTCTAAAGTTGTTTTAGAAACTTTGCAAAGCTTACCTAATGTAGCCAGTCTTTGGTCTGTGACTCAGACGCCATCTGTAGGCGGTGAAATCTTTCCAGCCTATATGATGAGGGTCATGCCACAGGGTCCGCACCTGAAAAGTAAATACGTAGTTAAATTACACATGCCATTATGCTGGTACAAGTCTTTGAAATCAATTGTATGCTTGGAATGCAATTTCAGACATATATTTGTATGTGTTGTGATTTCTGTTGTCTGGTCTTAGACTGTAATAAAGATTGAATTGACATGGCAAAGGGGGATGAATAGCATGCCCAATGGCCTCGGGCTTCCTATTCTTTCTGTTTCTACCTGTCATAAGCATTGATTGAATACATTCTTCAAATCTGATTTTTCTTTCTACAATAATAATAGTCCAAGGATTGCAGAAAGGAAGGTTTTATTTATTAACAGAAACAATCTCTTACCTGTCCAGGAGTATTTCCAGTGTGCCACAGTGCATTACGGAGGTGTTCTCCAGGACCTGTGGTGGAGTTCACTACTTTGATAGCAAGACCGGAATATCCCTGAGCTTTGGTTGGTGTTGGATCCCAGTAAGACTGGGTGATTTGCTTCCACATGACTACATAAAAACGGCTGCTGGACTGATAACCAAACACAAAGCCAGCATAATCATCATCCCTTTCTGTATTAATGAAGAATGTGCCGCTGAAATCAACAGCATTAAATTCATCATAGCCTGAGTGAAAGAGAGGAAAAAAGGAGAGATTTTTAGTCTTTCTTAAACTGCAAGAATAGTCAGTTCCCCCTATGATTAATTAAGGCCTCAGCCTCTTCCAAAGGCTCACTGGTGTGAAGTACTGTATTTAGAGATTCCACCACAAGACTTCTTTGATTTATTGTTCTTTGGCCACAGGTTTTCATGTGACTCTTTGGGATATGGAAAGATTTGCTTTGAAGTCATAGTGGACGTAGCAGATAGGTAGGACCACAACCTATTGCCTTTGCTGTTCTGCTGTCACAGAGGCAGGCAGGCAGGCAGGCAGGCTGGCTGGCTTAGGGCTACACCACTATGAAGCGATGGAGACCTTAGAATCTGAATGTAAGTGAACCACTTGCTAAATTATATTATGCAGGCAAGTATTGTGTGTACTTTCAGCTGAGCCTTTAAGTTATCACCCAGAGACAGATGACACTTTCTACAGTAAACACAGAAAGGAAAACCCCAAATCAACTGCTCACCAACTGCAAGTCCAGGATCACAGTTGACAGTCTGAACCAGTTCTTTGCCTTGGTGACGAACAACCCAATTAGGATCGTTCTGAGATGTGCCCTTAGGATCCAGGGGAACCATCTGAAATCGGCGGAAATCTGTCTCACTGATGTCAACATTCTCGGGGCAGATGTCGTGAATGTCCAGCACCTTGTCTTGGTCAAAGTCATCTTTGCATGCATCTCCACGTCCATCACCTAGCCCAAGAGAAAGAAAGGAAATGGTGGAGGAGTGGGAGAGAAATAAAAAATATGTGAGAGTTTAAAAATGAAATGTGCATTTCAGATTGGCAGTAGTAAAATATCTAATGTAATTAATCCAAGATTTTAACTGTGCTACTGAAACCACCATTACTTGACATCAATAACTATTATACTAGTTACACTAACAAATGCCATCCAAAGTGCACATTTGATAATTCCCTTAAACAACTTTTCTCTCTCCACCTATATCCCTTTTAAAATACAGTTCCAGGCCCAAATCTCCAAAGGCTCCCCTGTCTGCGCAATAAACACCCTCTTACAGCATTTCAGTGAAATGTGTAGATCCATTCACATGGAGCTACTCCATCTGAACAAGCAGGATATGTTTTCTTGCCATTAAGGATTTTTCCCCCTTAAAAGGATGATTAAACATTACACTGTGTGTTTAATTTAATGCTAGACAATCCCTTCTAGTATAGTTAGAGAAGTTGACAGTGAATAATTTTTCTTACCATCAGAGTCAAGTTGGTCTGGGTTGGCAACCAGTCTACAATTGTCTTTGTCATCAGGGATGCCATCATTATCGTCATCGTGATCACAGGCATCGCCTTTTCCATCCTTGTCATGGTCAGCTTGGTTTGCATTGGGCACATAGGGACAGTTATCAAGATTATTTTGATGGCCATCTTCATCAATGTCCTGGTTGCTATCACATTTGTCTCCTATGCGGTCAGAGTCAGAATCCGTCTGAAAGGAAAATGGACAAATATGTTCAAGTAAAGCATTTTAAAAAGGGTACCAACTAGAACTATCTTAAAAAGATTCCTACTAATTTACACTGTCTTGGCCCATCCAGTGGCTTCTTGCTAGTGGCTTCTTCCAATGGTCAGGACTCCAGCTGGCTATCATGCCAGTTGAGGGAACAGCTCTGCACAGGCAGTCCTTACATGCATGGAGCTTTATTGAAGTGAACTAACAGGTTGGCAGGCATAGGAGCTCTCTTTGTATGCTGGTATGACAGCTATTGCACACTTGTAATTTGCTAATGTCAATGTCCACAGACAAAAAAAGAAAGAAAACCACCTGTCCCAACTTGTTTTGGGTTATCTTCCGACATCTTATTGCTTAAATGTATTCCTCAAAGCACCAGGGCCTGAGAGAATGGTGTGGTTTCTGCTTTTACTTGGCAGGAATTTCCATGTAATTTCCATGCCAGAATGTGTTAATCTCTTGTTTGTTTACTTTTTCAGATGAGATAAAAGCACCACTTTCTGCTTTATTGTGCACTTTGTACCTTCTGGGCACTAATGCTGTATAACTGGATGAATATTTTCTATTTACCTCACTGCTACGGCTGTGTTAAGGCTACCGTTGTACAGTAATGACCCACTGTTAAGGTAATACCCACCATAATGTTTTTTGCCACATACTGATTAAATGCTTGAACATTCTTTTAGAAGTGTCATGATATAAAAGTACATGCAAACTGCAAATAGTACATCAGGCTGCTTACTTTCTGAAATATGGCCCTAAGACCTCTAGTTGCAGACTACAATATTAATCAGATTGCCCTAAGTTATCCAGCTTCATGTTACTTCAGGTTTGGCTGATGGTCCACTGAGAAATATAGTCACCCAAAAATCAACTGATCACATTAACTGCTAGCTGAAGAGGAGCATTTTCTGCAACTTAAAATGAGTCACTTGAGACACTCAGCACTTCAGGAATACTTGCAGTCCATTGTCACTGTGGTCTGCTATACACTACTTTGGAGAGAACCCTTTCATTAAAAAAAATAGTCTAGCAGAAGTACAGGGACATTAAAAACAGATTCTTTTATTGTAAGCATCCTTTTAGCCAACACTGCCCACAGGGTAACATGAAAAACAGATCTAGATTCCTCCAATTTTGCCGAGACCACTCAAGCATCCAAGGTATGCCCCTGAAGCTATTAATCCTACTGCCTTGTACATGACATGACTGCACAAGCTTCACCCATTGCTGCATTAGATCAAATTAAATGGGATGGGTTGGGCTTCCCTCTTATTTCCAAGCCTTTAAACAGGCAAAGTTTAATTAGGTTATATATATTTGTGGTGGGATATGCCTTTCAGCTTTTCTAATAGTGGAGAAAACAACTTTGTGATGTTAGCATTCTATATAGCTTTAACTTTTGTCCTTAGCAAAGCATTTTGTGCGTGTTTGTTTATGTGAATCTAAATTCACTGCCCTCTTGGCCTCAGGACATCTTGTGTCATGGATATACATTCCTTGCAAACACACCCTTCATTGTTCAGCACATGTTCTGCTTTAATGCTAAATATCTGAAACATGAGAGTGCCATGATGTAGCGCTGTGCAGGTTCCTTTATCTTAACCAGCCTGTATTTAGTAAAATATCACTGTGATGATACCAGAGATCTTTTTCCCCATTTGGTACTTATGCTACTAGCTGATGTGCTCCAGTACAGAATGTATGCTTTCTACAGTAATTCCAAACCATAATGGGTGGTATTCTACTCAGAGTAGAACCTCTGAAATTAATGAACCTAAGCTACTCATGGTTACCCATGTGGTTTTTCTATTAGTAGAAGATACTGCATCTAACATGACATAAAGAAATGATTTATGCACTTGACTGCCTCATGCATTTTAAAAAAAAGAAATCAAGGTTTTCCACACATGTCCCAGTTATAAACAATTGTGTATTCCTCATTAGGCTGCCAACTGACATATATTGCAGGGGTGTGTGTGTGTGTGATAAATAGCAGATATCAAAGAGTTAATAAAAACTGAATGTCCATGTACATTTATAGGCCAAAGAATTAAGCTGACCTGATCTGGATTGTGTTCCATAGGACAGTTGTCACACTGATCTCCAACACCATCCAAATCTGTATCCTTCTGGTCCACATTATATACATACTGGCAGTTGTCTCTTTCATTAAGAATGCCTAAAATACAAATAGTTTAGATATTTTAGTGACCTTGGTAACATGTCTAAATAGTACACACATATAGTGGGACCAAATGAAGCTAGTAACTAAAAGGAAATAACTAAAGGAAACCAAGTTAAAGGTAGATCTGTCTAGTATCATATATTAACACTGTTAGAACTAACACAATAGTTAGCAATCACGTGGCAGGCCGCTTGTTCATGGAAGAGCTACAATCCAAGTACGACTAGTGCTGAAACATGCTGATAATACAGGGTTGGATCCAGACTTGTATAGAGCAACTTTCTACAGCTCTCAATGTACAACATATTTGGTCCATACAGTGAGCAAGATTTCACATCAGCAGTTGAATTTGGGCAACTTGTAGATTACTAAGAAAGTGTGTGGTGATGGGGGGGGGGGTAGAAAAAGATAAACAACAAAACCGTACCATCTCCATCAATATCCACAGCACACGCGTCTCCTTCTCCATTGTTATCAGTGTCTATCTGATCTGGGTTGTGATTGTATGGGCAATTATCACAGCGATCACCAACGTCATCCCTATCATAGTCATATTGTTGTGGGTTGTAGATGAATGGGCAGTTGTCCTGTAGAAGAAAGAAAATAAAGAAGCCATGTTAAAAAAACAAACATACAAGCATGCATGCACTTTTAGATTTATAAGAAATTTGTTGACTATATTTATTTGAATAAAGGCAGTAAGCAAAGGCATTAATAGGACGACATCCATATGGACAGTGTGACAGAGGGAGCTGAGAGAGAAGCTAAGGCCAGTCCCCTGTGCTCTGGAATTTTCCTGTCTACTTGCTGAAGCAGAATGATGCTATAATCTGAAGTACCAAGTAAATCTCAGGCCTTTTAAAGCATGGGATCCCTACAGCTGTTGAAAATACAAAACTCTGATAATACTTTACTGTGCTTCTCTTTAAATACATTCCAAAACATCAGTGCCTGCAATTTCCTACAGTGACTGCCAAGCTGAAGTTCTGCAAATAGCCCCCAGGTATGGGGCAAAAATGAATATTATCTAAACCACAGACAGAACAGTTTCTGCGAGACTTACTCTGTCATCTACAATGTTGTCATTGTCATCATCATTATCACAAGCATCACCAATTCCATCCTTATCATAGTCTTCTTGCCCAGAATTGGGAAGGTTGGGACAGTTATCCTGCAGAAAAAGAAACATAATTATTTACTATCCACCTTTAAATACAACACAGCAAAGCGCTCAGATTGTAAGATTATATTTCCTAGATTTTGTTTTGGATGGTGTCAGTCCATAGTACCATTCAAATATACTCAACAGTATGTACTCTAATTTATCCTGAAAACTAAAGATGAAACAGAAATTTCCCCAAGACATTTCAGATTGTCCAAAGTAGGCACTCTAAAAGCTATGTATGAGCCATAATCCGACACAGGTGTTATTTCAACAAATTTATGCATAAGCATTTGAATCAGGTACACTAACTAACAGACAGTTTTTTATTTCTTTTAAGGTATGGATATTATTGCTCAAATGTTCATGGTGCGTACATTCATTCAGGGCTCTAAAGTGTGTGTGTGTGTGTGTGTGTGTGTGTGTGTGAGAGAGAGAGAGAGAGAGAGAGAGAGAGAGAGAGGGAATGAATATGTAGAAATTGGCTTACTTTACTGCAGTGGTAGGTAGCATTGGCAACGCAGGGCAGGTTTGTATTTGGCCATCCATCTAAGTCTGTGTCTTCTCCACAGATAATGCCATTACCAGCATAGCCTGGCTTACATTCACAGCGATACATAGGGTCACTGAAGTGGCCAAGGTAAGTGCACTTGGCATTCTTATTGCAGTCATGAGTTCCATCTTTACATGGGTCACGTGGTTTACAGACCTAAGAGACCAAATGGACACAAGAAAATTAAGATTACATGCAAGAAATGTGTCTATCATTTTGTTATTTTGAGATAGCAACACATGGAAGTCTTTTAAAAAAAGAGAATACTTCTCCATGGATACAGTAGCCAATTATGGCTTTTGTTTTAAAAGAACAAGGCATCCTATGTGCATTTCTATATAATATGTTAGTTACTAGCTTAGGCTTGGATGTGTTCACATACAGAGAATGTTTATTTATTTCAAATCCATCCATCTACAGGTCCCTGCAGAGGGAGGAGGTGGAAAAGCTAGGATCCAAGCCTTTAATTATAGCAATATCTGAAGATGGAAGTGTGGAAGAATATGCTTAAAGCTACCATGTCTTGATGCTATTGCTTTCAAGATTTTAGAAGCATTCATTCTAAACTAATTTAATTGAAACACATAGTATAGATACGTTGTCCTTGGAGCCAGTCTATGTTATGCATAAAAACTGGCATGAACTAGGCTGTACAGGCCAGGCCCCATTTCTTTCATTGTTGTGGTGGCTAGGAAAGTACAGCTATGATCATGGTAAAGATGTTTTTTCTCTGATTCACGTTATCCATGCAGATCTGTGAGCAAAATCACGTGGCAGAATGCAATAGTGTGAATTCACCCTAGAATTCTTTTCAGATGTTAAATATATGCATACTCTCCTTTCAGAGCAACCTGAATTTCTAGAATAATGTATTGAACTTGTTCTTTTTCCCCTCCTGGGCATGTCTTATAAATGCAAAAGGAGAGGGGCGAGGTTTTAGGAGCAGGGACCTTTTCATATTTTGGCAGTACCTGCTTGTTTGCTATTGCATTCTCCACCCCTCGACCAAAGGGCTGTGGTCCAGAAAAGCGTGGTGGGCAAGGTTGGCAATGGTATCCAGGCTCAGTATTCTCACACCTGTGGACTCCACCAAGGACAAAACAGGCATCTGGGACCTCTTGACACTGGAGTATGAAAGAAGGTGACAGAGGGAAAATTAGCTGTAGGTTTACTTACAATTCAGTCCTATATTTTATATAAATAAGCAATTCCAGTCGTCTTACCTCATCAATATCTTTGCATTTAATTCCATTTCCACGATAGCCAGCAGGACATGCACCACATTTCCAGGAACCATCAGGAAAACTAGTACATGTAGTTCCCGCGAAGCAAGGGTTAGACAGGCACCCATCTGAGAGAAGATAAAGGTGACATTCCAGAATGTTATTAGCCTCGTGCAGGGCAATGGTGGCGAGCAAGGTAGATAAATTTAACAAATACTCTTTTGTGTTTTTAAAAATCAGCTCAATTTTAATTTGACTTTCTTTGCACTGCTTGTTCTTACCATTTTCTACTCTAAATTACACAAGTAAGAAATAAGAACAGCATTGTCCATCATACAGCCAAGATGTGGCTGTATCTCGATATATTTTTTTCCAGTGGGAAAACTCAGACAAATGGTTACATTCTTCTGAAGATGACAGAGCAGAGCTACCAAACACCATTTTTTATACTTCAAAATAGGTCATTACTCACCAATTGGGCAATCCTGCTTGTTGCAGATCTGGGTGTCCTTAGCATCACCAATACAATCCTTCCCTCCATACTGGGGCGCAGGATTGTTGCAGAGACGACCGCGCTGCTGAAGGCCCCCTCCGCAGGTGACTGGACAGGTATCCCATGGCGACCATGGTCCCCAGTTCCCATTTACTAAAGAAAAAAGGATTTTTTAAAAACCAACTATTAGCATCCAGGGAACAGAGCACAACTGCCCTTGGTGCCTTCAATATGCCTAATCACAAACAAATCTAGATGTTGAAAAATTCAGGCTGTGATGTTCCTTTAAAAAAGGGTGGGGTGGGGAAGTGCCATCTCAGCAGATTTCACGTAAGAAATGCCCTGCTGGATCAAGCAATGTAGTTAAGAATCCTGGTCTCACAGTGGCCAGCCAATTGCTGTAGAAGGGTCATGAGTCAGATCTAACTGCAACAGCACTTTCCACACTTGTGATTCCCAGCAACTAGTATTAAGGGGCATACTGCCTGCAACAGTGAAAGCAGAACCCAAGCATCATGGCTAATAATCATTGAAAGCCTTATACTCTGTGAATTAGTCCAAACTCTTCCAAAGCCATCCAGGTTGGTGGGTATTACTCTATCTTATGGGATTCAATGCCATACCTTAGCTATACACTATTCACCTATATAACATTCAATGGAGTATTGGAAACATTAATTATTACACAGAACACTCATCTTTTAAGACTAAACTTACTTGGGCAAGGATCTTTCTGGCATGGTTTGTTTTCTCTTGCCTCTCCCTCGCACTCTCTGCCATTCATCTGAGGTAGTGGAGAGTTGCACAGCCGGATTCTAGTGATCACTCCAGTTCCACAAGTAACAGAGCAGGAAGACCAAGGGGACCAGTGGCTCCAGGCACCATCCTGTTTGACTATAAACAGACACAGTTGTTACCAACTATGAGGATTAAAGCTCTTTTAAGTGATTTGTAGCTTTCTTCTGGCACTAGCGGCAATATAGAATTGCTGAAATTCAATTCAAGTAAGAAACCAACATATTGCAATAATAGAAAGATGGCAATGGTACACACTTGGTACTGAGAGTCATTACATTTGATGCTGTGCATGTCAAGATAAGCAATAATTTACACAGTAATTGAACAATGATTTACACAGTAATGAATTACAATAGCCAACTATCTTATCAGCTCCTTTTGTCAGCAATGAATGTTTTGGATTGGCAATTTGCAAGCAAATTAATAGTGCTAGGATGAAGTATTAATCAGTATTTCTCAACATATTGCAAGCTCAGGACAAGAACAGGTTGCATTGTTTTCAAAGTAAAGAAATGAAATGCTTACATCTCTTATCACATTCCTGCATATTGCAAATTCGTGTTTGTACAGAAGAGCCTTCACAGCGATGGTTGATTCTATCACAAGAGCGACCTCTCTGTTGAATGCCATTGCCACAGGTCACAGAGCAGGTAGTCCATTCAGACCAAGGAGACCAAATGTCATCTGCATAGTCACTGGCTGTAAAAAGAAGCAATTCCCTATTTAAGTCCTATGCAACAAATTTTCTATCACATGTTTGATTTATTATATTTCTATGCCGCTTTTCATTCAAATGAATTCCAAAGCAGCTTACAAACAATAAAAAGCAATAACATGATAGAACATAATAGACCACAAATACAGCATACATCATAAATAATAATTAACAGAGCATCAGTAAAACAATTACAATCTATAAAACGTTAACAAAGCAACAACTAAAAAATAAAATAAACATCAAAATTGAAGCAAAAGTCATATTATATGATTATAAATGCCGGATTGATTTGTTATTCGATAAAACAATATTAACAACGTTAATAAAATTGTAACCAAAAGATAAACTAAGTATTGTTAAGTTCAGACACACTATGCACCCCCATGACTCATAATTTTTCACTCCATTTATCTCATTAAAACACTGTTCTGCACTGAAACTTTTTTTAATCAAACAGCTTCAAACCTACCTCTATTTCTTGTTCATCAAACTTCATGAAAACAATGGACTAATCTGCACACAACCCAAAGTAATGACATATTAAACTATGGTTTATTAAACCATAGTGTAGTGTTATGTGCAAACCCTGCCCAGCAACTTAACTATGGTATATTTGCTGCCATAGCAGTATATTTTACAACACAGCTTCTAGTGGAACAAAGTAGTTGAAAATGTTAAGGAGCCTAAACTACTTACGCCAACATCGTGGGCAGCATTCTCCATCAGGAACGGTGGCATTGGAACAAGGCATGAGAGGGCAAGATACTTTATGGCACATAACAACAGAGTTCTAAATAAGGAAAGACAATATTGACAAACATGTATGAAAATTTACTCTTTCACCTCAGAATTGCTTAATGCTAGAATTACATCAGAGATGTTTCTCAAAGATATTTTGGACCAATCTAGATATTAATTCTAATTCTGTGAAACAGACTCACAACCCCACCTTCCCACCCTGTTCTTTAAAGTAATTTTAGAGGCTAACAAAATCTTAAGATTGTATCAGGTGCCAGCAATCTATAAAGAACCACAGTTCAATTCACATTAAAGAAATAATCCCTATGAGAGAGAAAAAATTAAACAGCCCCTCCTCTTGCCAGAGAATCAGCACCTTTTCAGCCTGAGGTTCTTTTAACTCAGAATTCAATGGACTAATGTTCCCAGATATGTTCAGGTGTTTACCTGGACACATGAATGCTCAAAGTGTGTGCAGATGCAGCCTTCAGAGTGTCCTTGCACATATCAGCCATCCAAAAACGCACTCCAGCCTTCCCCATGGCAAATCAAATACTCACAAATTATATTAACAGTAAGGAGTCTTTACCTGGCAAGTACATGTAGTACAACTATCTGTTGTCCACTCAGCTGTGTTTTGGTACATAACATCATTATGGATGCATACTCCAGGACTTGTCCTATACTGAGTAGCACCCACTTCCTGAAAAATACCATCCTGAAAAAGAAAGTTTTAAAGTGGATTTAGATCAATCTGAATTTCACACTTAAAGAGTAAAGAAATTACTTCAACAAATTATACTCAGCCCCATTAATTTTAATGAATCCTTCTTCCAAATAAGGGCACTTAGGTGGAAACCATAAGCACTTACACTCTTACACTTGAATAGTGCACAGCTCGCTTCAAAGAAACATGGGACAAGATTGTGCTGCATAGATCAGTTCATACAAGCAAGTTAGCTATTTATTTTCTCAGTTGAGTCCCATGTGTGGGACCATATGGAAGGTTTTCAAGGTAAAATAGTTTATTCATGAATGCTGCCTGCAGCTGCCATTTCTGTGACTTTGGTCACTGTAGAAACAGTCACTTCCATGCTAGAAATGGCTGCTGATTGTTGTCGGTAGTATCTACTTATGTCAGTCCACACTTAAGTTAGTCAGTCTGTGACATACAAACAGCTTGGCGATGAAGTTCCCTGCCTGGTCCCCTGAGGGAGATTCTTAATCACCACAGGGGAGTGTCTGTTTACAAGCCTGCCTTCTATTACATGCAATTGTTTGTTTGCAGAATATAAGCAGCTGGTGGCTTGTATGTGTCAAGGAGCCCTTAGAAACCCATTGTCCCTGTTTCATTATTGTGTATTTAACAGCCACTTACCATTTTGCTGACTGAATCTTTAAGTGTTGTAACCAGGGCACGCAGACTTTGCAATTCTATAAACACATTGTTTAGTTCATCACAGGAGAATCCACAGATTGCCTGGATGTCTTTTGTTTTATGGCCAATGTAGTTAGTACGGATGGCTGGACGGGAGCCATTCATGGGATTGTCCAATATAATAACTCTTCTGGTGGCTAAAACAAAAGGGAAAGGGGCATACATATTATAGAGATATATAATCTCACAGAATTAGAGAGTAGACTAAAAAATACATAGCACTTTGTAACAGAAGTTTCTTAGTTTACAATGCTTTGCAGTTTACTGTGTGATGAAACTTCTCTCACTGTTCTTTCACATACATCAAATACATATCTTTAATAAGTCAGCAAATTTGGAGACATATTGCAGACTTACAGCTTTCACAGCCTTTGTTTCTCAGGATGGCTTCCACTGTGGTTCCAAACACAAACCGCACGTTCTGCAGCATTCCCTTAAAAACAATGCATTTATTGTCAGCTTTTGATGAAAAATGGAAGGGTAGCATTGCCAAAAAAATACATTTTCAAAATATTCTATTTACAATTGATACAAATTTCCCAATTTAAGTGGAGTGATTATTGAATAAAGACTTGTTCTATGTGCTAAAAATGAGGAGATTTTTGCACATGAAGCTAAAAGAAGCTAGATTTGTAATGCAAATGTAAAGAAACACCCATATAGTCAGAATGGTAGCTAACTATAAAATTCCTCTCCTTCACATTGTCTTTTTCATGGACAAGGATCAATTGTTAATGTAAATATGAGACTTGCAGGTGATTTAAACCTCACATTTGAAAGGAACGGTAGGTATTTTTGCATCTGGGGCAGAAAGTAAAAAAAAAAACCCTCTCTTTTTCTCTAACCCCAAGGGCAGATGCTTCTTTTTTAATGACAGATAAAAACCAGGGGAAGAAAATACTACCGTCTTTGGAACCTGTTGCTTCACTTTTGCTTCCTAGCAAAATAAAGTCAGATCCCTGAGATAAACTCACAAACCTGCTACCACAATAAAGGCATCTTACCTGGAAGTTGTCATTGACTCCCCCTTTGGCAATGCGGAGTCTGGCACTGCTGGCCAGGTCCCTGGTGAGGATGTTCTGAATAGGGATTTCCAGCTCAACATTCATCAGCTTCTCACAGCCCACGTAGAGCTGAGCCTGATCTTCCTGGACTAGGAGGGTGATGTTGTTCCACTGTGCGTTGGGCAACTCAACTTCCTCCACCGACACCAGACTCTGGTTGCCCTCCTTGGGGAAGACGCTCAGGTCCAAGGTTTTAGCCTTGCCATTCAACACCAACTTGAAGACATAGCCAGAGCTGTCTTTGCGCTCCACAGCCAGCAGCGTGCCAGGGATCTTCTTCATTGGGCGAAGGTTTGCTAACAGGATGAAACCCTTCTCAGCTTGGATGGCATCAAGAATGTCTTGGAATTTGTAATCAGGAACAGCAGGGATACGGTTGGCATCATCAATGCGGTAGGCAGGGCTGGACGTCTCAGGTCCCTTGACTGGATGCACCCCTAGTGCCTTGCGAGCTCCCTTGCGACTAAAGCCAATCAACTCAAAGAGATCGAAAACACTGTCATCGTCACCATTTTCTGGCAGGAGAAAGAGAAAGAAACAGAAAACACTGATTATCGGCTTCTGTCAAAAGGTTGAGAGAGAAAGTGGAAGCGTGGACTGAATATCACAAGCCGGGAGCAGGATTGTATGGAGGTGAGTCAAAGGAACTTATCATGGCCAGACTGTCCAGAGAAAATATTCAGCTCCCAGGAAACAAATAGTTGTGATCTGCTTCTCAGTATCTATACCATCCCAAGTCTCTCAGCAACTCCCTGCCACAGTCCAGCTCTGCAGGAGGTTAGCAGTGATGGAGGAGAGGCTGCAGCAGTTCCAGCCAGTTTCTCACACACTTTCGCCTCACTGGCTGAACTTCAGGGTCTAAGGGAGCAAAGAGCTCTTTCAATCCATGACCAGCTACCCTGGAAAACCAGGAATCTCCTAGTGAGGTAGGTTCCAGGAATTCTCCTCGCCTTCCTTGCCCTCTCAAGGGGCTCTGGCTGAGGCAAACTGGAAAGAGATATACAATGGGAGCCTGTCGAGAGAAGAGGGCAAATGCCAGGAGACTGTGTGAGGGGAAGAACCGAAGAAGGAATGAGCTCTGGGCTATATTGGGAGGTGGGAAGGCAGTTGTGCAGGCTGAGTTGGGCTGACTCACAGAAGCTACAAAGCAACTTGGGGAAAGGGGTCGGGCATGCCCTCAGGCAAGGCATTTGAACAGTGCAGGGCGCAGCTCAGAACCCGGGCCCAGTGCCAGGACTAAGCCTTGGAAGAGGTGAAGTAATAATCATTAAAAGGTCCTGCGTGCTTTGCCTTAACACACACATGCACGTGGAGAGAAGACGTCCAGGGAGCCGAAGGTGCCTCTCTTCTTTGAAACGAATTCACCCCGCTCTCTGCACGTCTGCGGCTTCCTCCCCCTGCCCAGCCCTCCCAGCCCCGCTCGTGTGTCTGGTCTGGAGCGTCCCACAAGGGCTTGTGTGAGCCACCGACAGGAAAGCGAGCGCTGAGCGAAAGCGCCTCCCTCCCTCCCTCCAGGCGCCAAACCGCCTCACTCTGCTCGACGCACAGGAGCGAGCCCGCCAAGCTGCGAGCCCTCAGAGGAGAAGCGGCCCGGGGGGAGGGAGCAGAGGGCACCCAAGCGCTCTCCGGAGCCACGTCCGCCGCGCTATTGGCCGGCCTCACGAGACTCCGCGCCCAGCAGCCACAAGTGGCGGCAGGGGGAAGCAAAACTCCTCCTTTCGGGCGCCCGAGGGGGGAAAGGTGAGGGGCTCGCGCAAGGCTCCTTCGGAGTTTCTTCCGAAGTTTAGTCACGTCAGTCAACACAGCCAAAGACCTAGGAAGCTGCCTTAAACCGAGTCAAGAGTCCAGCGTTGTCTACACTGACTGGCAGGGGCTCTACGCTCCAGAGTTTCAGGCACCCCTGTCAGCAGCCAAACCCGGGACCTGCTGCGTGCAGGGCATAGGCTCTACCGAGGACATTGGCTACTACCCGGAGAAGAGCTCTGTGAAATCCCAACGCTTGCTATCCTGGCAACACAACTGCTCCAGTGCGATAACGTCCGAGACCCAATAGGACGCAAGGGATCGCTGCCCACAGTCACCAATCCGAAGTCCCGCTCGCCTTAGAGAAGTAGCCGGGCGAGTCTTCGAAAACCAACGCCACTATAAAGGTCCCAGCCCAACCTTTCAATATTATTATTAACAAGGCACGAGTGACCTCTCCCCGCCAAATCTAGGCTGAAGTGGCTGCCATTCCCCCGCCCTCCCGCTCCGCGACCCCGAAATTCGGATTACCTGGGATTCGGTTCGTTGCGCAGACCCCCAGCATCAGGAGGAGAAAGAGGCCGCCCGGTAACTCCATGGTACGGATCTGGACCCAAAGGAGCGACCTTGAAACAAGAAAGGGAAACCGCAGCCTGGTCACTCCAAAGGTCTCGGGCCAAACACCCGCGTTAGCTTAGAGGCAGACAGAAAGGAATCGGGCTGGGAGGAAAGGTGTGCAAAAGATGGGAGGGGATGGAGACGATATACAAAGACGGGAGAGAAACCAAAAATACAGGGGGGGGGGGAGACGAAGGGAGGATGAAAAGTGAAGGAAAAGAGAGCGGGAAAGATGCATGCTTCAAAACAAGATCATCCATAGTAGTTTAATATTCGCCTTTGCGCATTCGAAATATTAATGCAAACTTGCAAGAGGAAAGCTGGCTCTTCAGCACTTACCTTTGTAGAAGTAAGGAATCCGAAGAAGTAACCAGCCCCAAGAGCAAATATCTCTTGTAGTAACCCAGTCGAGAGAGATAAATATCCTTGCGAAGCTCTCGGACTTTCTGATATGGCCCTTAGTTGGGTTTCCTTAGCGCCTTTGGCTGTGTGGAGCCCAAGCGAGCAATGCCCCCTCAGCCCAGGTCTCTCTCTCCCCGGCCCTGGAGCAGTCCGAGAGAGAACGAGGGATCCTTGGATTGTAACGGGTGATCAGTTGCCTGCAGCCCTCGCAGGTTCTCCTTGGCTCTCACTCCTGGCAGTTTGCACTGGAGCTGTTGCAGGAGCTCCGCTCGCCTTTAAGGGGTCGCTCGCATTCCTGAGAATCCCAAGAGCCAATCAGCAGCCGCCGGGCAGGAAGCGGGCTGGTGTTTATCCAGTTACCTCACAACAAGACACACACACTCACACACTCACACACTCACTCCCCCCTCGCAAAAATGCAAAAGGAAGTGGGGGAGATACGCGTGAGGAAGGTGGGTGGGTGGGGAAAATCTTGCCCGGATCAATGAAGCGTTTTGTCCCTGCCATCAATGGGATGCTGATTGCCTTAGAGCGGGGATTCCCACTGTAACATTTATGCAAGATACGGAGCGCAGGCACAGTTAGAGACCTGCTCATCCTCGCTGCGGGCTGTTGCGCATCTCTCTCTCTTTCTTGTATGGGCAACGAAAGGCGGCGTGAGCAAGAAGGGCAGATCAGGTCCTTCTTCTGGGGGTGGTTGGAAGGATTGGGCCCAGGGGTAGTATCTAAGGAAGCACCAGAGGGCCACCTCTGCTCATTCCCTCCCTTCTCTCTGAACGGTAGAACAGGGAGAATTTGGCACCCGCTTGGTCCAATCTCTCCCCTCCCCCGGTGCCCAGTAGGAGAATCCAGGCATGCCAGTTAGCAGAGGCAGTTGCTCAGACAAGTTAGCTGCGGCCTCATCCTCGTTCACCTGCACTGTTCCCTCTCGGTGGGGCACCAGCGAGGGAAGGCAAACCAGCAGAGATGGTTCCTGTAGTGAACAGCCGTGGCCCCACGGTGCGCCCTCCTCTCCCTGGTGCCAGTTTTGCCCGAGGAGAGGGGCCAAGTGAGCAGGTGGCGGGGCCGCCCCGAGGGAGAGGACAGGCAAGCAGCGCCGGCTCCTCAAATGCTCTCACACCCCAGAGGGTAGAAGGTAAAGGAGCAAGAGGAAGCAGAGGCCGCTCACCCCACTCTCCCTTTGAGCATAGATAGGAACAAAGGAAGTAGCCTTATATCGAGCCAGGCCATCGGCCCATCTAGCTTAGTATTGTCTACACGGGCTGGCAGCAGCTCTGCGGTGGTTCAGGGAGGGAACTTCCCCAGCTGTACCTGGAGACAACACAGGGGTTGACCCAGGACTACCTTTTGCAGGCAAAGGCGAAGCTCATGCTCTACCACTGAGCTACATACAACCTTGGGGGGGGCGGGTCTGCTCCCCAGCGGGCCCACGATGGCCAGAGGGGCAGCTCCGGCAACCCGGAGAAGGCGGCAGCAGGGAGGCGGGAGGTGAAATGTTTGCCTTCAAGTTCACACACGTCATTGCGCGCCTTCTCTTTCTGAGCAGCGCGCTCTTCCGTTGGTTGGCTTGCGCCTGGTGGCGCCTCTACGCCCGCTTGGGGGCGCTATGCGTATTCTTTATCAGGCGGGTTAGACCTAGGAAGCCAACTTTTCGAGCCGGGCATTCCTCACCTCGGACGGGAGGGAGGCTGCCTTTTTCCCTTTTATAGAAGATCAGGAAAAGCCGAGCGGCGATGATTCCCCCCCCCCCCCCGTTTCCAAACACCAGCACGTCTTTCCTCCCGTGCTTTTCCGCGGCGCGCTCGCTCCTGTTTGGACATCAGCTCAGACAACAATGCCACCCAAAGCTCCGCGCCTCTCCAGCAGCTCACGCGGAATGACTGCTCTCTCCTCTCTCGGCCTCCCCCCCCCCCGGGCACTCCCTGCCGTCGTCGGTGAGATCTCAGCGCCGCGGGGCGTTGCTCGAATCCTTCCCCCCCCCCCCACCGATCTGGCATATCTGCGCCGCGCGCATTGGCAGCGCCAACCTGTGCCTGATTGCCAGCGTGACTCGGGCTGCCTGGAATCCCATTCATGCCCTCCGCCTCTGACGTGGAGCTAGAGGCAGCCCCGGGTGGGCGGCTGACGACGTCTGCGCTCCGCCGCCTTGTTGTTGTTGCTGCTGCTAAGCAAACAGGCAACCCTACTCCATACAAGGGCGCAAGGGAGAATGCCTTCCGCCCACCCTCTCGACCCCGCCGCCTCGGGCTCAAACCCGCACCCATCCATCTAACCCAGCCTGCCACTTCCTTCCTTCCCAGACCCTCTGGGAGACCCAGTCTGAAAGCGCAATTGATTAATCGGAATGATTAATCGATCGATGGCTGGCGACCAATCAAACTGCCCACATGCGGAGTTTTAATCAGCGCTCTCTTTCTTTCTCTCTCTCTCTCTCTCTCTCTGCTGTGAAAAGGTTCTGGAGCCAATGGCCAGTTACTTTTGTGTAAATAATCTAGGAATGTCTGCTGAATTCTGAAGGACATTCAAAAGCTTTTCCCATGAGGTAAACGATTCTGTCTATGTGGAAGTCAGAAGAAGCAAGAGGCCGGCTAGCTTTGCGAACAGGTCCCCTCTGTGTCGCTTTCCATGTTAGCTTTAATTAGTTAATGGAGTGATTGCGACAAAACAAATATGCAATAGTCAATTACCCTAATTGGAATGTAAAGAAAGGTCACATTAGAGTAGGGCTTTCGGGGCAAGTGAAGGCAAATCAGAAAGACTTTGAGTTTTTCAAAAATAGGGGATTGTTCTTTTGAAAAAGAGATTTTCAACCAAGTTTGTATTTGGAACTGAATATAGATATGCAAGATTTTCGGTTTATAGTCGTCCCTCAAATAATTCAAGGATCATTCGAAAGAAGGAAAGCAGTGTTTTACAAACTTCCCCAGGGCCTATTTAGACATTAAGTGAGGTTGTGTGTTGCATTTTTCATATTGTGTTTTAATGCTGCAACCTGCTCTGGGACCTTATGAAGTGCAGGCAGTCCATCCATCCATCCATCCATCCATCCATCCGTAATAATAAGTCACCCATGTATCTTCCCTGGTTTCTCCTTGTCCAGCCAGCATTTCCCTGCCCCTGCACTGCACAGCAAGAAGATGGAACAAAGGGTGGGAGCATGATGATGATTTGGGGGTGCCTACATGCGGGTGGGGGAGGGGAGAGAACAGGCCCTCACATAAGGAAAGAAGCAAGACTACTACCATAAGTGCAGAGAAAGTTGCATAGTCCTGCAAGAGAACTTTAAAATAGGAGTAAAACACTTAAAGTTGCTAGTGAATCAGTATATCTAATATGTGAATGTAATATATAAAGCACTCACTCGTTTTAAAGAAGGGAGTACCCCTTAACAAATAATTTAAGGCAAGAAAATAGTGCCACACAAGCACCACTGTAGATCTGGTATTTCAATAGCTATATCTCCTACTGCCCTTGGGGAAATTGCTTTTTCTTCTTCTTGATGCTAAACTTTTGTTTTTCATAAAAGGTAAAGGACCCCTGGACAGTTAAGTCCACTCAAAGGCGACTATGGGGTTGTGGTGCTTATCTCACCTTAGGCTGAAGGAGCCGGCGTTTGTTCACAGGTCATGTGGCCAGCACGACTAAACCGCTTCTGGCACAACAGAAACCGTGAAGGAAACCAGAGTGCATGGAAATGCAATTTACCTTCCTGCCACGGCTGTACCTATTTATTGCACTGGTATGCTTTCAAACTTGTAGGTTGGCAGAAGCTAGGACAGAACAACAGGAGCTCACCCAGCCGTGGTCAAACTGCCAACCTTCCGATCAGCAAGCCCAAGAGGCTCAGTGGTTTAGACCACAGCGCCATCCACTCCCCTGTTTTTCATAGGACTAACTGAAGCAGCACAACAATTTAAAATATGATGTATGGCATCCAATGATGTCTACCCACTTGTGCAACAAAAATTCACTCGCACATCAGGATAGGAAGGAGAGGAAAGGGAAGATTGCACAGACACTCACTTATGCGAGGCTGGATCTCATCCTTAATATTTACGGAAAAGATTTTTTCCTGTGTGCCCAATGCTACAACACGCATAAGCAAGGCTATTCTTGCAAACCACAAACTATTTGACTCCATTGTGTTCCTATGAAAGATTATAGGACAGCCCACTTCTTGGAGTGAATTGTAGGCTGCGACATCAATCTTAAAACAGCAACAACAAAGTAAGACAGTCCTTTGAAACAAAAATGCAATGCAGATTGTAGCCATCTTCTCTTCAATTGCCATAACTTAACCAACTTGATTTTGAGATTTGTTGTTGAGGTTTTAAAAGCTTTGTTATAATTGGTTTCAGTCTCATGTTGTTGTGCATTTTGGGGGTGGAAAGTTTTCACAAAGTTGATTCCCTTTCAAAACAGAATGCAGATTCCTTCTGTATACAGTTTGCCATTATTTCAAGCTCTTCTAAGTATATTCAGTACAAAGAGTAAGCAGAGCTGCAGGAGAACTTGGTTGTACACACAGGTGATTAATTTCCCTTTCTTCTTTGTCACAAGATGCTTCCTCTGTGTGGTGGCACCTCCTTTCTGAAATGGGGGAAAGTTTCAAGGATAATTTGTGATATCCCATGGGAGCCTGGTCTTCAAAGAGGGAAGGCTACATTCCATTGACAAAGTCAATGTCAATCTCTTTGAAGTTTTATAACAATAACTTTTTTGGGGGGAGGGGGTCAATTTTAACCCAGGAAAATATATAGGATTAGTTCTACTCTGGTTTAGTGCCTAAATTGCACAGAATCTCATAATTTTAGAGCTGGGTCTTATAACTATGGGTCTTATAATATAGGAAGGAAATCTTTTATGTAAAGCCTGACAAGCAGAGCACCAGATCAAGATGAAAACATAATTGGCTACAGGCAATTTTCACTTAATTTATGTCAAGAACAATTCAACACAGTAGCAAGACACTGTCTAAATAACTGCTGCAGATGTGGACAGGTTTACAGAGAATGCAAATGTTTATTTCACTTTGAGGGAGGAAACAGAACCACAGAGGCTTGGGGTTACTTTATTTTATTGCTGTGATGGTTGGCTGTTGACGTCACACCATCAAGCAAAAAAATAAAAATAAAAATGAAATTCTCAGCTGAACAAATTTTGGAAGGACCCAGTTCATGAATATTGCAATAATACAGTATTTATATTGTCATCTTTATATGATTAAATAATGGAACTTCCAACCTCACATTTATGCCACAAAATTGTAATCTTTCACCAAAGATTATATTTCAAACCTGATGAAATTTTCAGTTTCCTGCTTTCCCCTATATAATCTTTTAGAATCTGCTCCAAGCTTTCCCCTCTTCCTATAATATTTCCTTGCAGCATATTACGTAGATAATTTTATTTTGACAGTATAGGTACAATATCATTTTTTTTTGGTAGCATATAACAAGGCATATAACAGCATTAGAACTGCTAAAGTGGCTAGAGACAAATGTCCGTGAAGGAGAATTTGCGTCACAGAGAAGAAATTTTCTTGCCACTTCAGGTGACAACAGGACCTAAACTGGGCTGGTACAGCAATTTCCTCCAACAATGCCCCCTGTGACAGGGACATCACTACATATAGTTATTTCCAAGTGCATAAATTTTTTTTTTTTGCAGGGGGAGCAAGGAATACAGTGGTTTCAATTTCTCCCTCCGCCCAACAGTGGCCCTGGAAAGGACACTAGGTTGTGAACTGTAGTGATATTTAATCAAATGGTCAGACCTGCTTCAATACAAAATTTGATGTGCTGATACAGTGGTGCCCCGCAAGACGAATGCCTTGCAAGACGGAAAACTCGCTAGACGAAAGAGTTTTCCGTTTTGGAGGTGCTTCGCAACACGAATCTCCTATGGGCTTGCTTTGCAAGACGACAATGTCTTGCTAGTTCCTGCTGGTTTTTTTTCCTCCCCCCCCCCTTTTTCTAAGCCGCTAAGCTGCTTATCAGCTGATCCGATCAGCAGATAAGCCGCTAAAAGCCGCTAAAAGCCGCTAAAAGCCGCTAAAAGCCGCTAATAGCACTAATAGCACTAATAGCGCTAATCCGCTAATCCTTGAATGGGCTTGCTTTGCAAGACAAAAAAACCGCTAGACAAAGAGAATCACAGAACGGATTTTTTTCGTCTTGCGAGGCACCACTGTACAGTGGTACCTCGGGTTACATACGCTTCAGGTTACAGACTCCGCTAACCCAGAAATAGTGCTTCAGGTTAAGAACTTTGCTTCAGGATGAGAACAGAAATCGTGCAGCAGTGGCGCAGCAGCAGCAGCAGCAGCAGCGGGAGGCCCCATTAGCTAAAGTGGTGCTTCAGGTTAAGAACAGTTTCAGGTTAAGTACGGACCTCCGGAATGAATTAAGCACTTAACCCGAGGTACCACTGTATTTTGTAATTTTTATTGCTGTAAGTCAGCTTGGATAGGCATTGTTTGGACTATTCAGTATTTTGAATAAAAATAAATGCATTTAGTTGCATTTAAAATATATTCATACATTCAATGTAAGTTGTTTCAAATAGTTTTTAATGTTGTGTTGTTGTAACATTGTGTTTTTATATTGTAACCCACCCTGGAACCTTAGTGTGAAGGGTGAGTAATGAAATGTGCTTACACACACACACACACACACACACACACACACACACACACACACACCAACAACAGTGTGTGTGTGTGTGTCTGTTACTAAACAAGGGATTTAAAGCCTCAGACTGGCCTTTGTAAATGATAATCATGGCAACCTCTCATGCACCTTTTCTTTTCTTGTTTTAACTTAGCTCAGCTATCTTGGGCAATTTACTTTGTTAAAAGCATTGCTTAATAAAACAGGCCAGGGCAAGGACAAAGTTGAGGGATTCCTTTTCAGAGTAAATGGGTGGGTGGATAGCTATAAAACAGAACGCAACTGGTCAAATAGGTATTGTTGGCAGGTTTGTATAATCTAAGAATCATGTAAGCATTTCAGGCAGGGTGGGATTTGCATCAAAAATAGGGATAATTCTAGCATACATTCTGTTTTCTAGGGCACCATAACATTTTAGCCTAATGCACATCACAAATCAAATATTAAAAAGCCACCTGCTCTTCAATCACCTGGAATCTGAGCCATTATGAGCCTGCCCTTAAACTTTCCCTTAGCTGTTGAAACTTGTAGTGACAGTATCTAAAGATGGATAATGGAAAGAATGCTGCAATGAACGTCATACCTTCCCACCTCAGGCAGGTAGTTCTAACCCATGCGTTTGTTAACGTAAACAAGTGGCTGCTTTTTGTACGTAAAGCAGAATCTTTATCAACTCTGTTTTTTCACAAACTAGTGTTCTTCTAAATCATATTCTAAACAGTGTTTATCATTATTATTATTACCTTGCAGAAATTCCAAACCTAGGCGCATTCATTAGTTTAGTTACAAAGTATTGAAAGTTCCTGTATTATTGGTATAGGAACTCAAGAGGGACTTGCGAGAGCCATCCAGTTGAGCTGGAGCAACCAGCACAATCCTCTTCACATACTGAGCTTCTCAGGTAGACGGGGAAGGGGACAATAGGCTTGATTACCTATACCCATCCAAGGTAAGGGAAGTGACATAGCTAAACCTGGCAGGACATCTTACTCTATGGTATTAACCCCTTCATGCATTAATTAGACTTAAGCATGTTGTTTATATGAAGCTGGTTATCCCACAAATGCAAGCTTGTTTAAATGAAGTTCTTTGCTCTAAATTACTCCTGCTTGATTATTAATATAACTAACACAGGGGAGACCTCCTGCAGGGACAACCTCTTCCCTGAGCTTTGGTTAGCTGGCCTCCAAATGGCTCTTAAAGGGAAATGACCCCAGCCCTCCTGGAAGATACTATTACAGTACTTCCTTGCATTTATTATGAGCAGTGCTTTTCCTTCTGAAGAGAACCCGTAGTGAGGAGGGCAGCATTGATGAATGCTTATGGCCTTGGTTAAACTGCTGTAGAGGAACCATGAGATTTCAGGCTTTCCAGCCAAAACCAGAGAGCTAATAGAAGTTTTCCCAACACACACGTTTTGAATCATTGATTCAGATTTGTTTACATTCTGCTAGTGATATGAATGGCTATTTTCAGCAACACCATCCCTTTACTTTATATCACCTAATTAAAAGACATAACATGGAAGACATTGGACACAATGAACCATTTTTTCCTTCGATTGAATCATAGTTAAGTACCAATGGAAATGGAAGGCTGGACCAAAAAAATCTATTCATGCATACAGAGATCTCTTTGTCCAGTTCCTGAGTGTCAAACAGAAGCATACTTTAATTTCTTCATAATGCTGGGTTTTAGAGAAGGTGTCTATGTACTCCCACCTGATTCTTAAAATGCAAAGGCAGATGTTTATATGACTGGAACCGACTTACAGATACTCTATCCATTGGTTGTTCCCTATAAGACGTCAGCATTCTCCTTCTTTCCTGACGAGCCAATTCTCCAAAAACTACAGGGAATTAAATCTCATTGCAATTAATGTATTTCTTATGGTAGGTCGAAGAGCACAGCCTGTTTCTGTTAAAGGTAAGTAGACAGAAGGGCAATTGTGCTTCTGTTCTGATGTTGCCATGTAAGCCGAAATGGGACAGCAATGCAATGCCTTTCATGAACTCAAATTCTGTTTAATTAATTGTTCACAGAAAATGTCACAGCCCAATAGAGGGTTGGTTTATTTGGATTTCAGTGCCAACAATCTTGTGGTGAGCCTTTTTGAGAGAAATTAAAAGCGCATTCATGTAGGCATCTGCCAATGTCTTCTATAGATCTGTCTGGATGTTTTATTCAGTTCATACTTTGATATTTAGTATTTGGCAGTTGACCCATTATGGTAATGTTGGAGACCTTGCAAGAACTTCTTCACCTATGAAAACACATTCTGGATTTTTCTGAAGGGACATTCTAGACAAACATTTAGTTGGACAAACTGTTCAGTCCTGTGGGTCATATTGCAGCACAAAGCAAATAGGAGCAAAACTTTTAAAAAGACAGTCAAGACAGACGGTGTCAGGAGCAAATCAGTAGTAAATCACACTGTTCAAGTTGGAGTTAACTCTTTATTAGCAAGAACATGATCTGCACAGAACTGGTTGAGTGTCATTGTTCTGCATGTCGACTGTCTAAAGCCACAAATTGTGGCTAAAGTGTGGCACAGACTGAAAATGCGATAGGAAGATTCTGGAGCAGATCATTAAGCAAACAGTCTGTGCGCACCTAGAAAGGAATGCTGTGATCACCAATAGTCAGCATGGATTTCTGAAAAATAAGTCATGTCAGACTAACCTGATCTCGTTTTTTGACAGAATTACAAGCCTGGTAGATGAAGGGAACGCAGTGGATGTAGCCTACCTTGATTTCAGCAAGGCATTTGACAAGGTGCCCCATGATATTCTTGTAAAGAAGCTGGTAAAATGCGGTCTTGACTATGCTACCACTCAGTGGATTTCTAACTGGCTGACTGACCGAACCCAAAGGGTGCTCATCAATGGTTCCTCTTCATCCTGGAGAAGAGTGACTAGTGGGGTGCCACAGGGTTCTGTCTTGGGCCCGGTCTTATTCAACATCTTTATCAATGACTTGGATGATGGACTCAAGGGCATCCTGATCAAATTTGCAGATGACACCAAACTGGGAGGGGTGGCTAACACCCCAGAGGACAGGATCACACTTCAAAACGACCTTGACAGATTAGAGAACTGGGCAAAAACAAACAAGATGAATTTTAACAGGGAGAAATGTAAAGTATTGCACTTGGGCAAAAAAAATGAGAGGCACAAATACAAGATGGGTGACACTTGGCTTGAGAGCAGTACATGTGAAAAGGATCTAGGAGTCTTGGTTGACCACAAACTTGACATGAGCCAACAGTGTGACGCGGCAGCTAAAAAAGCCAATGCAATTCTGGGCTGCATCAATAGGAGTATAGCATCTAGATCAAGGGAAGTAATAGTGCCACTGTATTCTGCTCTGGTCAGACCACACCTGGAGTACTGTGTCCAGTTCTGGGCACCACAACTCAAGAAGGACACTGACAAACTGGAACGTGTCCAGAGGAGGGCAACCAAAATGGTCAAAGGCCTGGAAACGATGCCTTATGAGGAACGGCTAAGGGAGCTGGGCATGTTTAGCCTGGAGAAGAGGAGGTTAAGGGGTGATATGATAGCCATGTTCAAATATATAAAAGGATGTCACATAGAGGAGGGAGAAAGGTTGTTTTCTGCTGCTCCAGAGAAGCGGACACGGAGCAATGGATCCAAACTACAAGAAAGAAGATTCCACCTAAACATTAGGAAGAACTTCCTGACAGTAAGAGCTGTTCGACAGTGGAATTTGCTGCCAAGGAGTGTGGTGGAGTCTCCTACTTTGGAGGTCTTTAAGCAGAGGCTTGACAACCATATGTCAGGAGTGCTCTGATGGTGTTTCCTGCTTGGCAGGGGGTTGGACTCGATGGCCCTTGTGGTCTCTTCCAACTCTATGATTCTATGATTCTATTCTATGATTCTATGATTCTAGGTGCACATTGAGTGTAACCAAGTCCATTTACCCACAACCATTTCAATCTGAAAAGAATGTTCATTTAGCTCTTGCTTCAGCAAACCAGCTCATTTCTAAAGACCCTCAGCATTTGAGAGATAACGTTAAACCCAGTCTGTAGGAGCTATTAGACTTTCCTGACAATTATCTGTTTGTCGAGATGCCTAAGCTGTTGCTCTTTCCCCTAAAATAAGCTGCTCAAGCATGAAATTTATTAAGACTAATATGGTTTGTTTTTAATAGCCTTATAATCCAATTTACCATTCCAAGGAAAAGCTGTGAAGCAATTGAAACCCAAACTATGTGAACAATGAACAAAATAACAGGGGAACAAAGTCAAGGGGTGTGTGGAATGAAACAAATAGAACTATTGTGTAAAAAGGACATACAAAGAATTGGAAAACACATACCAGTGTTACCAAAATTTCCTAAATTTCTGCCTTATTAGCTGTTGTAGTAGAGGCTTGTGGCCTCTCAAAGGAATCATAGTGAAACCATGGCATGTGACAGAGACAGCAGTATACTATACTATGATATGGGCTAGTTGTGTTGTGTAATAATTGTGTTATGGGACTTGTTGTTGGCATCCGTCTGTCTTAAGAGACAATAGAGTATGTCTCTGGGGGTGAAGTCAAACTGCTGTGATAGCAGCACCAAAGTGACCTCCACAGGGTTCAAACCTGGGTAGTGTGTATGGAAGACCTGCCCCTCCCCCCTGCCTCGCTGATGTGGTCCAAAGGAAAGCAGAGCAATACTGTACATTTGGTACCAGCTTGACTGTAGGAGTTGCCAGAAGGAGGTGTACAAGGTACTATCCAGCCATCTTAGGGACTTCACTCTGGATTTGTGTGGGGTTCACTCCTTAGCCTTTTCTTCTTCTTCTTCTTCTTTTAAAAAAATATTTATTAATTTAAAAGAAATACATTTATGAGAAAACAGACGTACATACAAGTAAACATACATACAATCAATCAATCAATCAATCAATCAATCAAATAACAGAAAAATAAAACATACCACCACACTATAAGATACAAGAAGATTAATTCAGCCTTTTCTTCTAATGAATATATCTCACAAAGCATGGAAGGTATAGGATCAGAGTTTGCCTTCTCTTAGATGAGCTATTTCTTACTTCACTCTACAGCAGGCACATCCAAAAACCAGGCCTTTCCTCCCCCCTAAAAAACAGCTCAACAACTTTGACCTGAACCCCCCCCCCGAAGAAGAAGAAGAGGAGGAGGAGGAGGAGGAGGAGGAGGAGTTTGGATTTGATATCCCGCTTTATCACTACCCGAAGGAGTCTCAAAGCGGCTAACAATCTCCTTTCCCTTCCTCCCCCACAACAAACACTCTGTGAGGTGAGTGGGGCTGAGAGACTTCAAAGAAGTGTGACTAGCCCAAGGTTACCCAGCAGCTGCATGTGGAGGAACGGAGACACGAAGCCAGTTCCCCAGATTACGAGTCTATTGCTCTTAACCACCACACTGGTTAAGAGCACCACCACACTTAGCCACCACACTGGCTCAAGGGGGTAGATCACTGCCAGTTTTTAACTCTGTGAGTCTCTTGGGACTCTCTTGGGAGTTGGCCACCCCTGCTCTATAGCTGGATCTTTTATGGAGCTCATAATCATTAACGTAATGGTTATCTGGGTCTTTCCAATGAGTCTCAGATCCTTTGTGATATTTTAGCCAGAAATGTGTTATACTAGCAGAGTATAGCTCTTCCATCTAAACAAATTTCCGTGACTGGTCACTGAAATCCAAACTGCAATGCAAATGGCTGGTGGATTTTCAAGGTCTGAATTTTGAAGCTACATTTTAGCTGCCACGCACTCCGCTGGGATAGATGGATAAAAGATTCAGTTGACCACCATCACCGCTGTTTATTTGCTAATGGATTCAAGACTGCTAACTGCTTATTCTGGAACAGATCCACTGTAGGCTACTACAAGTAACGAGCTTGAGGATCAAAGCCTAGGAATGTTAAAATAGGCAATATGTAGAGTTCATTGCAAAGGAGTACATTGTGCTGAAATAAAATAAAAAATGTGCTCATACCACTTCACATTCAGTCCTTTTAAAAACTGTATTTATACCAGCATCTTACTGTTTTGCAATGATTTTATACAACCTTAGCAGGGTGCTTGTTTACTGATGCTTGACTTGTTTTTTAGGCTTTTCCTTACCCCTGCCTTCTATTTATTGGAGAGCAAGTTTAAAGCCTAGAGTGAGAGAATCCATGCTGGGAGATTTGTACGTCTGGCAAGCTGCTAAATAATGGAACACAGCCAAAGTGTTTATAAAAGACCAAGGCAAGAAAAGTTACAAAGACTATAGGGTTACACTGTGGAGTTTTCAGTTCTTTTCTGAGCAACTGTTACAGAATATGGAATTTTAAAGCCGTGGGTTTTAACATTAATCCCTTAGGGGAGGGGGCAGCTTTACTGAAGAGAATAAAAAAAATTCCTGTATTTTCCTGCCCTTTTGTGACTTCATATGTAACTAGCCTGATTCATGTCTTGGCTATTTGGTGCTAAAAATGCCCATCTCTGGCATGGGATTAGTATTATTTTTTTATCCTTGGTAGCTAATCTATTATATCTTATTTCAATAAATCTACTAAAAAAAATTGTTCCTGGCAAGTATTGGTGGAGGGGAGGATAGGTGTAAAAACACGTGTAGTTTTGCTAGAGTTGGAGATTAAAAGATTTCTGTGCAGAAGGTCATTTTGCTGGGAAGCTAACAGAAGGAAGGTTGCTAAAGACTCACTACTGTATTGCAGTGGTGGAGAACATTATGGACTGGTGCGACTCTGGGAAACAGAGGAGAGTCTCATGAGAAACTGTGCCTTCCATTGACCCACTTAAATTCAAACTCTGGTGGGCTATCCTGCCAGCCTGTGATTGGCCAAGGCCAAAAATGACACCAGGCAACTGCGCAGAGCTGAAAGCACCCCAGTCGTACCTCAGATGAAAAAACCAACAGCCATACCACCACAATACCACAGACACTTTCTTCAGGCCCCAGAGCAGCAGGCTGGAGGCCACAGAGGCTGGGAAATGACAGTTTGAAGTAATAAGTAAGACAGGACACCAGCTTGGAATTGAACTGACAACTCTACTGGAATTTCTGGGACTGGTTGCAGGTATGAGTGGTTTGGCGGCAAGTTGGCAGGGAGGGGCAGAAAAAGGCATTGCGTTGGATCCTCAATCTAACATCAAGGGTGGGTGGGTAGGTGCACCAACCCCAATCCCAATATCTGGGACAAATTTCAGGGTATCCCATTAAAGCAGTCCAAAGGTCGGGTTCTGTCCGAAATGGGGGCCAATGGACCATAAAGCATCCCTGAATAATATCCTGGTAGGATTCCATCATTAGAGCTGCATCAGTGGGGGTTATTCCTTTGCCAGGATCAACCCTGTTGGAGGTATCAGCCAGCAAGGGGGTTAGCTGATTCAGGACACAAACCCAATGCCTATGCCAAAATCTGCAAGGATGTGGCCATTTCAGTTCCAAGCAGGTGTCTTGTCTTACTTATTACTTCACACTGTCCTTTCCCTGCCTGTGTGGCCACTGGCACTGTGGCCTGCAAGGGATATTGCAATCCGAGTGATAAATTACCTAATTGGTTTATAGACAGCAGGGACAAATGTAGGAAAGATAGGCTCAAAAATAGTGCCCAGGGTACTCTAAAGTGGGGCTTCAGCTATTGACTCGAGCACCCAGGAGGGTATAAATATCCTACACACTTGCTTTCCACATATATCTATGAGCTGTAGATATGTAGTTAATTTTTATCACTCAGCTGGACTTTGAGGGTCAACGGAGAGAAGATAATCTCCTCTATTGTTTCCTTCAGTCTACCATAGAAACTTTCACCACTTTGGAACTAACCTAAATCTTATTGCATGTGCTTTTCCATACACAAAGGTCAGGTGCAATTCAATACAATTGAAAGCTGGGGAAGCTTTACCATTGATACCAGACTGAGCATAGCTCTTCATTCTTATTTAGCTATTTGGAGAAGAAGGATTCCTTGCCATATGTCCTCTTTTTCCAGGACATGTCCTCTTTTTCATTGGTAGAGTCGTCATAGCGATCCATTGTGTGTGTGTGTGTGTGTGTGTGTATGATTTATTGGTTTGCAAAAGGATGCACAATGTCTCTTTTTTCAAGTTGCGTTTTCTACAGATCAGTATCATTTGTTGTGAGACATTAATGTTACATTAGGAAGAACGGGGGAAAGAGGTGGACGGGGGAATGGTTAAAAGCAGAAGTTGGCGAATGTGTCCTCTTTTTTGCTCTTCAAAATATGGCAACCCTTATGCACTTATATGAACTTATCTGGCATTTCTCATGGTCTTGAGCAGAAATAAAATGAATGGAAATGCAATCTCAGCATGTGGAATTCTCTTAAAGCTGCACAGATTTTAATTCAAGGGATGAAGGACCTTGAAATTCAAAAGAAACTAGATGCCCCAATATATATATCCTTCTTTTATTTTATTCAAATGGGCCTCAAATGCATTGGTAAATATAATGATGTCAAGGTTAGTTTCTGGAAAAAGACTAACAGCAGATGTTCCTGAAGACTCCTCCCATATGTCCTCTTTTAGAAACGGTTTCCAAAAGCTATGATCAAATTGTTTTGAACTTAGTGCAGAGTTACTGCAACTGGCAAGATGTGTACTTTTGGAGACGTTCTTTGTTTTGAACTAAATAAGGCAATTTTGTTTTTGTTTCTCTTGTGCACAGAACAAAATCCAAGAAAAGGAATATGGCTTATCTTTTTTCACATTCTTTCATCTGTGAAGAGTTACCACCATATGGAATTGTTGGCAGCTGTGACCTAACTCTTTGCTACTTACTGTAAAGGGGTTGGTGGCCTTGGAATTCAAAGCTGGCTTTTCAGCTGTTATTCCTGGGTTGGCTGTAAACTCAGACTCCTGTCCCTCTGATATAAACTTAACAGCCAAGCTCACAGGAGTTTTTTTTAATGCCAGTACAGGACACTGCACATTACCCTGGAACTGGAAAAGTCTTTAAATGGAAACTATATAATTATATACAATGTATAAGTATATATAAGTATATAATTATTTATATAATTAAAGTACAGTGGTACCTCGGGTTACATACGCTTCAGGTTACATACGCTTCAGGTTACAGACTCCGCTAACCCAGAAATAGTGCTTCAGGTTAAGAACTTTGCTTCAGGATGAGAACAGAAATTGTGCTCCGGCGGTGTGGTAGCAGTGGGAGGCCCCATTAGCTAAAGTGGTGCTTCAGGTTAAGAACAGTTTCAGGTTAAGTACGGACCTCCAGAACGAATTAAGTACTTAACCTGAGGTACCACTGTAATTCTATTATTTCAAGGCAATTAAAAAGTCAAAGACCATTTATTTACAAGGAAAGTCTATCACTTTCCTGTCTGGTCTTATCTTTTCACCTCACAGAGTTAATGTTGGATTAAAACCATGAGTGTCAAAGGCCTATCTAAGTCCAGCACCTTGCCAGCCAGGTGTTTATGAGAAGTCTGCAAGCAGGAAACGAGCACTAGAGCACCTGTAATTCCCAGAAGCTAGTATTCAAATGTAAACTGCCTTTGTCAGTGGGGTTAAAATCAGGGCTTGTTGTCGTGGGTAGCCAAATTCCTGGAGGATATGACTAATTCTCTTGCAAAGCCATCCAATTTGGTGGCCACCACTACATCTTGTAGGAGTGAATTCTACAGTGAAGAAGGGTGTCAGGAATGAGCCAGCTCCAAGCAAAGGGTTGCAGACAATGGCAGAAAGCAGCCAGGAACAAAGAGGCTTAGATGTGAGTCAGGAAGGGAAGAGCTGGCAGCTGCAGACTTCGACTCTTCCTCACCTTCACGGGCCTGCTGATAAGTAGGCTAGAACACAGCCAAAGCTCTCAGGGAGCACAAGCAGCAGCGAAAGGAGACACAGAAAAAGAAGGGGCTGGGGATGAGCCAATAAGTCCATGGAGTTGGTGAATTGGAGGGCTGTTAGACAGGAAGCAAAACAAGAGGCGTAAGGTTCGTAAGTTCAATATATCCTGTAGACACCGGAAGGAGTCTTCAGAAGGGTCATCTTGAGTAATGATGCCAGAGACTTTGTTAGAGCCATCCGGAGTTATCTGTTTGTCTTTGTAATAAATCCTCCTTTTAATTATCCACGCTTACTGTGTTATCAAGTGGGGAACTGGGACTCCTAACAAAGGACTTCCTTTTGTGAAAACAAAATGGTGGTCACTTAACCTAGAACAGTCTCACTCAACCCAGTTGCCACCTTTTAGGGCAACCAAGGGCAACCCAGTTCTGAATCCAGGTCTGAATACAGACTGTATTGGAAGTTGATCATTGGTTTCATCCAGGAACGCCTTCTAACTGCACTGCCATGACCCTCTTGAGTACCTTGCCAAAAAGTGTGTTTTTGTGCCTGGGTGGTAGTTATTAAACACCATCTGGTACAGGGGTGGGAGGTGGAGTGGATGCACTACTGCCTCCCTCAAAGTGGTGGACAGGCTCCACTGTCTCACACAAAGGCACATTTACCATGTCCTGGCCCCTGCCCCTGAATCTAGCTTTAATCAGCCATGATGGGCAAGGGTCAAGACGGCATGTGGTTGGGTGCATACCTGTAAGCAGCTTGTTCATATCATCAGGCTGCAAAAGCACAAAGCCTTTGTGCAAAGCCTCACTTGGAGCAGCATCAGCGGAGACATCAAATTTACTACAGAGGCAGGGGACCTCGTCCTCAACATGGCCAATGTCAGTCTATGTGCCTCTTCCAACTCCTCCGTCTTAGCTGCCTCAACTGACAACTTGCTGCTGGTGTTAATGGATTTGTGTGCTGCATTCATGCTTTTAACACGGATGCAGCTGCCCAGTATTCTGCTTCCCCACGTCTCACTAGATCCCACACACATTTTTAAATTTTTTTTTTTTTTAAAAAACCTGTAGAATATTGTTGTGGTAACTTTTGCAGCAAGTTCTTCGGAGGTTCCACCTGTGAAACTTCTCAATAAGCACACATAGCGCTGAAATATACTTGGTAGTTCCAGCCTTACAAATTCACAATAACATTTTTCATTTGAAAAGTAGATCTAATATCACAAAAAGCAGGACAGTAGTAATTTCTTACTATTCTAAGAATTGTTCTGCATGCTCTATTTACCACAGCCCACTGGGAGGTGAGGTAATTTTGAGTTGCTTTGGTTTACTGAAAATATATTTATATAATCTACAAGGGCCACGGTGTGTAGCTGATTCTGTTGGCCAGGACACAGTCCTTTTCTCTTCCAGGTTTGCAGACATCCTAAAAAGCAAAACAACAAATCAACATCATCCAGCAGTGAAGAGATGATGGCAAGAGAAGGTCAATGACCACGGTGACTCACCACGTTGTTTGCTCAATTTTTACTGTCAGGAAAGACACACTGAAGGTCAGAAATACAAAGATTATGTGGGGGGAAAGGAGGGGGTGGGGAGATGCTATTGAAATAGAAGAAAAACTGAATATGGAAGAAGAACTGCAGAGACTCTGAGGGATACTAGCTATGGTCCCTTCCTCATGCATACACTCAGCTACTCTGTTTTAATTTGTAATTCGTATTTTTAATATAATTGAGTTTAAATAATAATAATAATATTTTTTCAGTTTTTATAATAGCATTAAATAATGGCACAAAAATCAACAGTAAGATACATAGCAGCTGTACAATTTGTATTAATACCAACTACTTATTTTGTTAATTCAGTCATGCAGAAGAATAAAAATAAAGTGCCAATTGCAAGATAAATAAGTTAGGCATAGGCTCATAAGATAACAAAATTGGTATAAATTTACCCTAGGAGATCCCTTCATAAAGTTCCATGTGTTGAGGGTGAGGGTGAACTCCAGTCATGTTTTCTCTGAGGTAAATATGAAATGAAGCTAAAACAGCATTCAAAGCCTATGTCTCGAACATTTCTATTTTCTCTCTCTTTAACCTGGTTTGCCAATTTTTTACATTAGGGCTACAGACCAAACCTGGCTGTACTACTCATTCATCATATTTCAATAGGTCTTTATTTGATTCTGATATGGGGTAGCTCAATTGATAGAGCATGAGACTCTCAAGCCCCACACTGAGCACAGGATTCCAGCATTGCAGGGGGTTGGACTAGGTGACCCTCATGGCCCCTTCCAACTCTACCATTGTTATTCATTATTATGTTATCTTTTTATGGATTTTATTGTTGCTAGCAAGTGTTCCATATATAACAAATAGACCCCCACCCCCAATGTGTTTTGGAACACATCAAGCTATTTTACTGGCAGCAACTTTCATATGTATCGCAGCTGAACAACATCCAGAATAATGGGTCAATTTCACAAGCTTCTTAGGGAGCACCATGTCTGGAAGTAACTCAATTTACAATTGATTTATTCCATCTCTTTGCTGGGATCTTCCTCCCCCTCCTCCCCCCTCCTCCTCCTCCTCCTCCCCTCCTTCTTCTTCTTCTTCTTCTTCTTCTTCTTCTTCTTCTTCTTCTTCTTCTTCTTCTTCTTCTTCTTCTTCTTCATTATAGATACGGTACATGGCATTCCCCCCTGCCTTTCATTTCTTTATTTTAAAACCCCAGTATGTCAAGAAAATAAAATGCAATGTAATGCTTATTTATTACATTTTTGTTCTTCTTCTTCTTTGGCGATCACTCGTAGCCGAGTAAGATTGTCTTCCATGAACACAGTCTTAACAGTGAGTCCCTAAGTGACTGTGGAGGCCAATTCTGGATCCACACGTCCTTCCACAGTGGGGACATAGGTTTCCGGGTGGGAGTTGATCACGGTGAGGGTTTTCCAAACGTGCCTTCCCCTTAGCTCATTCCTCCTTTTCACTTTGAGTTTGTGCTTCTTCAAAGTCCATGACACCTTTGGTAAAAGGCTGCTCTCCAATTGGAGCACTTTCAGGCTAGTTTTCCCCAGTTGTCGGTGTTTATAGTACATTTTTAAAGATTTGCCTTGAGAGAGTCTTTAAACCTCTTTTGTTGTCCACTGGTTTTTCAGTCGCTCATAGTTATTTTCCCTCCCATTTTATTGTTACAACAATCCTGTGAGGTAGATGAGGGTGAAATATAATAACTGGCCCAACAAGCCACTCAGTAATCTTCATGGCTCTGTGAGGATTAGAACTTGCATCTCCTTGGTCCTAGGCTAACTTGCTATCTACTGCACCACAGTGGTCTTCAGTGTGTAGAACTAATTGAAATGTGCATTTTACTGTGAGAGCAATTATTTGGCTTCTTCATGCGTGTGGAAACTATAGCAAAGAATACCACACTTATTTACGAAACTGTAGCAATACCCTTTTTGGGGAAACAGTGTAGACTAAAATGGCCTGTTCTTATCAGCTTTCCTTTCCTTAGCGGCACTCTCATACCCCAAGATTTCTGCTTGTCAGAAACAACATTGTTCCCAGCCTATATTATAAGGTAATCTTATTTAAGAACCACATTAGTACAACAGTACAATCTTACTCAGGAGCAAGTCCAACTGAATTCAGCGAGGCTTACTTACTCCAAGCTAAGAGGGGATTACAGCCTCAATGTTTCTGACTTCAGAAACAAAAGATACTCAATGATAGTTTTTGTTTTATAAACTATTTTTATATCATTTTTGCAAACCAGGTTGAGAGGCCAATTACTGAATCCGCTCTGAATTCTCAAGAGGAGAGCTTGCATGTGCCCTTGTCAGAATACTGGAGCGATGCATAGAGAAAGACGGTGTGACATCATAACCCCCTCTGTGACACCACAATCTGAGAAGAATGAATACCATTTGTCACTTAGCAACACAAGCAAAGGATAATCCATCAAAGTTCTAGAGCTATGAGGGGAAGGAATGTTGAAAGGTTTTCCTTTTGTCAGTGGCCTGGGAGACTGTCAGCTGTTGTATCCTCTGCACTCCTTGTATTCAAACCTTTTGTTTGCCTGGTTTCAAAATATCCTCTGCATGAAATATTGAAACAAATCTATCTGCACAGGAATAGTGATTCGCACTAGGTCATAATTATATGGGCCCAATGTTTCTTCAGAATTATAAAGTATGTTTATAATCTTTAAAGGAAAGCATGTCCAAATTACACACACCCCAACTTTGCTTTCTGCTGTCTCTGAAAATTAATTAAAAAAATTAAAACATACAAGGATGTTTTCTGGAGCCACCTGTCCTATTCTCTCAACAGTAATCCTGGTGATTTCCCACATCACCCCAGGGTTAAAAGAGAATAAGGACATTAGAATCAATCTCTAGGCATAACGTAATTACATACACATACTTAAGAAATATGAACACAGAGATAAAGCGCATCATTACTCTGTTGACAGATGGGCCAGATATTTATGTGACCATAATAAGTGTACAGTGCAGACCTCTGATCCAGTCTGTCTATACTTATTCCTTTAAAATTATTGCTAGAGAAATCTGGTCAGAACTCCATAAAGTTGCCTGCCCCTCTCCCACAATGAAAGGTTATCTTCTTCTTGCAGGATGATGAATCAGCTCATGCTTCACACATACATTCCTTAAAAAGAATTCCCCATTTTTTCTATTGACATCATAGAAATATCCAATACAAATACCCCATTTGACTTCCCTTCCCCCCTTTTTGTGGTTCCATATATTATGATTTTCCTACTGCACCTCCTTTTTAATTCCAATTATTATTTACTCCCTCAGTTTTTCTTAATGCAAAATTTCAGCTATTAGTTAATCCTGCCAATGAATCTCATTGTTTACAATAATTTCTCAGATAAATTACATAAATCCATCCCTGGACTTCTTTGGTCTCTGCTGAGTGTTCTCCACAGTGTGGTGTGTGTGTGAAGTAAGACCATGAGCCAAAAAAGGGAGATTTTTTTACACACGCACAGGCAGGCCCTTCCCCCAATTTTACTGCTCCAAAGCAGCCACACACACAGGTGGCTCTTGGAATGTGGAATTCCAAGAAACCTAAAATGGCAGCCACCAGCTCTAAGGAGTGTTGAAGAACTCTGGTAAAAAAGGGGAATCAACCTACAACTTCAAAAAATACTAGTTTCACACCCTCATTTGTTGCTGCCCACTCCATTACAGCCAAACCATTGGACTTTTGACGCATACCCCAGCTGTGCTATTCAACACATTTTCAGCAAACAGTTGACTGTGAGTTCAGACACCTCAGCAACAAGCAGGACTTTCTTTAAGGCTGCCTAGGGTTGTAGAACAACTTCCCACGGGAAGTGCCCCAGAGCATAAACCCTACTAATCTCTAGAATATGCCTTTTTAAAAAATGGAATGATCCTGGATTTCCCCTGATGTATGTTTCTTCTTCTTCCCAAAACTGACTGTTTGATTGGTTTCAACATGGTTAGCCACCTCAAGTACCGGAGAAACAGAACAGAAATATTCTAAGGCAGCCAGCAAGCAAACAAAGGGGCAAATGTAGATCAGCAGTAGTCAATATGTTTGGATGCAGCAAGTCCCAGATTCAGATGGGAATGTCCCTTGTCTGTAGCCTTGGAGAGTCTCTGTCGATCGTTGTAGTCTGACTTGGTAAAAGAATTTCCTGTGTTCCAAAACAAGGAAAGAAAACAACTTTTGAATGCTTTGGTTAATCTCTTTTTCTTTTTATTACTTATTGGGGAAAGAGGCTTTCTTTCAAATTCTGCCCTAAGTGGATCACATATGACACATTCGACAGCTGGATCGACTCTACCACACTCAGAATCCAGCTGCACACAGATGCTTTTTATTTTCGTAGTTATTGAGTTGTACAGGCAGCCAGAAACTGTCAAATGTTGCATATTCACAACCTTATATTTCAGAAATCTGCAGATTACTTTATTATTCCCCTGTTACCCATTTCATGAGATAGATGCACACCATTTGAATGCCTATGAAGGTTTCTCACATCAGGGGTGCAAACTTGACTAAAATATTGAGGGGCCCAGGTAAGCCCCGCCCCGCAAAATCAAGCACATGATGTGGTGCATGCACACTATTTGAATGGCAATGCCCATTAACGGGGGGGGGGGCAGCCCCCTCAAATATTTTATTGGGGTGGACCTTAGTCCCTAGGAGTTGGCTCCTTTATTTCTAATACCCACAGCACATTCCCTACTTCTAATAAAAAGAAATATTTATTACTTTTTCAGATGTAGTAGCAGCAAACATTATACTTATTATAATCCTTCTTACGAGGAAAGGTGTCGCCATCATCAGCTTTTCCTGCTTGGCAGGGGGTTGGACTCAATGGCCCTTGTGGTCTCTTCCAACTCTATGGTTCTATGATTCTATGATTCTAGCTGGTCATCTCCAACTGCGTGTCTCAGCTTTGGAAAAAGAAAAGGCCAAGTTATGTCCCCTGTAATTTTGAAGTGTGCGTTATTAAATATTATTATTGTTATTATCAACAACAACATTTACCTATATCTTGCCCTTCCTCGCAAAGGAGTCCAGGGCAGCAAACAAGTGATAAAACAGTTATATTATATAACACACACACACACAGGCGGAGCTAGCTGCTCAGGCACCTGGAGTGGCACACATGCTGTGCACCCGGGGGCGGGTCTAGCCACCCGTGGGGGCGGGGCTAGCGATGTCACCCCCCTCAGGGATGACACCCGGGGCGGACCGCACCCACCGCAACCCCTTCCTCTGCCAGTGTGCAAGCGCGCGCGCGCGCGTACACACACACACACACACACACAGTAATGCAAAGGCAAACATGGCATCAGCTCAAGGATTTCTCCTTGCACAATGGCACACTCTTCACTTCTCCTCCCCTTGCGCCCCCTAAATCTGTTCTAGCTGTTTCCCCAACCCTTTGGAACAGATTTGAGGAGGCTGTGGGAGATGCATAGTTGGAAGAAAGGGAGGGGAAGTGCTATTGCACTAGCAGTAGTCACTCCACCTTCACAGTTACACTTCAGCTAAATTGTATTCAGGAGCTAGGGAAGAGCAAAACACAATCAAACCTCATCCTTATTACAGATATTAATATTGCGTGCTTTGAAGAGACAGGATGCATGGAAATGGATCCCTTTTGGAAATAAAACATTGTCAAGGCCCTCAAGTTTAATGAAAACTTTACTTGCAGAACTTTCTTCAGAACAAAACAAAACAAAAACATCAAATGATACATCCAAACAGTTCCATCAGACACATGCCGGTCCAAGGCACAGGCTCAGCATCTAACAAAATATGAAATAATTCAAACAGACCTAGAAGCAGATGTCTGTCTGTCCACACAGCCTGCATTCCAGCCTAAGGCTGTTTACCTGGAGAGCTTCATTTACATCCTCACTCTCACAAAGTCTGAGAACAAAGAACCTCCAGCCACCACCCTTCCAAGATGGGGAATTTCCAATTCAATACCTCTCATGTGATTTAAGGTTAAACACTCACATGTTAGCTAGCAGAAAACAACAATAGTTAATTACCAACTCAGTTGAAGCTCTGAGTCCCTTAGAAAACTGCAGTGAAATTTCCCCAGAGTTACCAATACACATTTAGGCATTTCCCATACTAGTGTCAATTAGACAATTATACTTAACAATCCTTCCTGGACAATCAAGAAAGACATGCCTGCTCCAGTTTTTCTATTCAAAGTATAAAATTAATCACATGAAAAGACACTGTGAAACATTCTTTATTATGTTAGCTAGGGAAGGAAGGCAGTACACAAAAACCTGTCAGGATCTGGTTTTTGTAGAAGATATAGCGGTGTTTGTTGCCATCTGGATTTTCTAATTTATTTCTCCATTGTTGCTTATCTGGGGTAGTCACGTTGGACAAACAGCTGGGTTAAATTCCATCCTGCTGTGTCACTGTGGCTCACTTCTATCCTTTATCTTTGAAAAAGTTGTTATAAATAACCTCTGACTTGTGACATTTCTACAGGCTCTCACTGTTCTTGATGAAGGGCCCTTCCCTTTGCTCCTCTCCTTGGCTTTTTATAAACATAGGTTAGGAATCCTCTGATGCTAGGAATCTATCAAAAGCCAATAGGATACATCTGCAAAAGGAACACTGGAGTATTCTGATAGTTTCTATGTGTACGTTCCTTAGCGCCTTGCATGTGTGTGTATGATTTGTTTGATTTTTAAGTGTCAGGGAATTCCAGCTGGTGAAAAGTGTCTAGTGGGGAAGGGGAGGCAGCAGATGAGAATTGTGTGTGTGTGTGTGTGTATGTATTGATTACATCTTCATTGTTTTCAGAAAGTGCTTTGAAGGCTGGCTTTCAGTGATCAAGCACGTTGGTAAATGCCTATGTAATGAATCAAGGTCAGGAGAATATGCGGATATAAATGGAAACACTTGCTGAGCTGATTGGCAAAAGATTTTGCTATTAGGTGCAATGTAAATAGAAAAAAAGATTATCACAGAGTGAGCTAAACAAATAGAGTCTTCCATCCTTGCACAGAAAGAGATTCAAACATACTGGGCTTTCTGAAGTATTGATGTGGAGTAGCTCCTTAACTAGCTAATTCACACTTTCTGAACTCATAAGTGATTAAAAAATGTACTTTTCCTGATTTTTTTGATGTCGTTCTCCAGCCAATCAGTGTGCTCAAAATGCATATATTAGTGAAAATGATGTACAAAACTACATTTATAGTATTATAGGGAAGTGCTGACAGAAATAATATATTAGGGAAATAGTGTACAAAAATGCATATATTAGGAGATGAACATGAAAATGTATATGAAGTGTTCATCTCCTAATATATGCAAAATATATGAAAATTCAAGGACTATTTGAACAAATATTGTAATATAAAAAATTAGAAATTACTTGAAAGAAACAAATAGGCCTAGGACAAATTAAGTTATAATTAAATAAATGAGATTCAGAATGTTAAGAAAAGTGAACAAGATGACTATAATTGGAAATTGTTTTAGTTTAATAATGATATTGGAAAGCTGTTACTTTTAAATTACAAGGAAACTCAGAAGGGAGGGATTTGAGGGAGTCAATTAAGATGTTTAAAAAGTTGGATTTGTGAAGAATTAAGTTTGTTATTATTGTCTATTTGTTTATTGTTTTCTCCTTTCCCCCCTTCCTTTTTTTCTTTTTCTTTTTTCCCCTTCTCTTTTTCCTTTTCTGTTTTTGTGTATCATTTTGCTTTGAGGTTTGTGTTATTACGATGGAAAAATTAATAAAAATTTATTCAAAAAATATATGAAAATGTATATGAAGACTTTGTTAATGTGAGGAAAATCACTAATTGATGCAGAAATGGGGCAAGCTGAACTTATGGTAGGGAAAATGAGAAACTGAAACTTAAGATTGACCAATACATCCATTCTTAGTCTGAATGTGCAACATTTGAGAGCAAAGTCACTCACATTCACTCTGAACTCAATGGACGCTTGATACAGGTCTAAAGAATGTCCAGAACATCATCTGGTCAAATTATGTAAGATGGGTTTCAGTTTTTTGCGGCCTGATGATGTGGGGGACAGTAGTAGGAAGCACAGTGAATACGGTGTTTCTACTCATACCTGCTGGATTGCTACCAGAAAACAGCACTGGAGGAATTCAGTTCAGCCCATTGGCATTTGTGTTGTGGGACCCTACAAGGTTCCATCTTACCTTTCCTTTGCTTTTTAACATCTATATGAAGCCACTAGGAGAGCCTGGAACTCATGAGATCAGAGGCATAACTGGAGAATAGGAGTGAGGTAGTTCAAAAGAGAATAGTCTTAGCGGGCTCAAAGCAACCAGTGAATGGAGGTAAAAAGGAAGACAAAATATTTTTAGACCACCCTTCAACCAAAGCTTAGGGCAGTATACAAGGATTATGATAAAATGAAACATTTTTAAAATTCAAAATTCAAATAATAAAACCACCCAAACTCACAAATCCTCCACAGAATGCCAGCAGTACATAGGATTCACTGCAAACAGAACAAAATCAACCATCTGTTCTGTATTTAGGGTGCGCAGAAGGTGGCTTCTTAACAGCGGTGTATTGTTTTTTAATCACATGAAAGAGAGAGTATGATTGTGGGTTTTCTGTGCTTTTCATGGTGTAGGTGTCACCTTGTGTACTGGCCAACAATTTAGCTGCAAAGTAGTGACTAAGCAAAGCACAGCTGCCAAAAGGCATCCTAAGGCATCCTAGCTCCTGGGGGGAGCTGGTTGTCAAGGGAGACTGGCCACTAGGAAGCAGGTATGCATTCTTTTATCCCTTGAGGCCCTGAGAACCGCTCCCCCCTCCCACAAAAGTCTGTGACTTGCTGTTGTGTGTGAGAGAAAAACCTTGACTGAAAAGCATACGACTAGTGTCAGATCTCTGCCCTCAGCTTTGTCCTTCCATTTTCCCACTTTCCTTTGCTTATCAGAGACCTTCTTCTTCTATCCCAAAATAGTCTCGAGTTTTAACCACTGAACTGGCTCACGGTTGTCTGGCCTGTGTTGTTAGTTTTGTCTCGTGAACTCTGGGTCTCTTCCATAAGATTGGGTGTAATGAACACAATGTGTCCCATTCCATCCCTCACCCTTTGGGACAACTGGGATTCTCCTCCCGGCCTTGCATTTCCCTTGCATTTCGCTTTGGAATATGCATAACATCTAGTCATTAAAAAATGTTATCAATATTTCAGTCTGTTGACTGTGCTTTAAAATTAGGGCTCTGCTGTGTCTTTCTTTTCTGTGTGACTTGACCAGAAGTAAATTCAATTGGACCAGAGGTTAACTGACCCAAGAAAAAAATAGGGTCTGCCAGTTTTGGTCCCCTCAGGTTTCTCATGTTTGCAATTTTAAATTTAGTTCTGTACAATTTGCAGCAATTAGAGAAAAACCCTCATGAAAATTGATCAGCATATTTGTGCAAATTTCCCCTAATAAACACATTTTTATATGCAGTTTAGACTAAGGTACACATTTTTGAAAGCAATTCCTTCTAATATAATTCATTTCTGTATGTTACTTTCATTAATATCTTCATCTATTTCCACATGCAGTTTGAGTATTTCTTCTTCTTCGGAGCTTCATACAACATGGCTTGATAGAATTTAGCACTCGTGTGTTTTAATTATATTAATTTGGGGAAGGGCTCAGTGGCAGAGCACCCGTTTGCATGCAGAATGTCTCAGACTCAGTCTCCAGCATCTCCAGCAAGAATAGCGAATGGTTTTGTGCATCTCCAACTTCAACTGCCATGCTGTTCCAACAGCTGTTTTACAAATGACAAGTGTTTTAAGTTGCTAGGCTTAGAAACAAAGCAGAGTTGATAATGGAGCTGGGACTAATAAAAGCTGCATCACTTTATTTCCTATTTGTTGGTTTGGTTTTGCACAGATCAGGTATAAATGAAGGCAGCCCTTATGCAATCATTTAGGCTTGCTGCAATTTCTGTACTTTTAAATCATCACCTCGGGAGAAAATGTGTTTTGAATCATTAATGGACCTGAAAAATAAATAAATACAGGAAGCATTTAAATTTGGAAGAATAATGCTGAATATGGAACACTATTGACCCTAGTTAGTGGTATATTCTATATATCCATGCGCCAGAATAAAGTATTGCTTTGTAGTGCTACAAGCCTGTCTGGACCAAGTCCTAAATTCTAAAGCTCTCCAAAAAGAAATGATTTCTTACCGCAGACTACAGTGGAATATCATATTAGCCTTCCTTTAACTTTCAAGAAATGCACATATGGGTAGAACATAAAAAAATAGCAGAAAATAAATTGTTGGGGCAGGGGGGACAGCAGCTAAAAACAATAACAATGAACCTAAATTCTATTAAAAGCATGGTGAGAAAACCTGCAGTTTTCCTGGTGTCTAAAACATAAGAAGGCACCAGGGGAATGTTTAGAGAGACCAGGTGTGCCAACTGTAGGGGGTGTATGTGTCTTCAGCCCCCTCAATATTTGTTTGAGACCAGCCCAGCCTGGTGTCAGGAGACACTTATGATGTTGTGCATAGTGTGTGGGACATCACAGATGTGTGACATGCGCCAACCCCCCCCCCAATCTTGGAGGCAACCTGGTACCTCTGAGAGAGACAGTTCCATAGTTGTGTACCACTATAATAAAGCCACATGATGGAACACCAGAATGTGAGAAGCACACATTTTTTCTGATGAGAGAAGATGACATTCTAGACACCCCACTCTCAGGCTGCGTCAGAAATGTACTTTCTTCCTAGGTTTCACCCACAAGTTTCAGTTTGCATCCCTCAGTGACAAATACAGTACAAAACTTTTCTCTTTGGGGAGGGGCCAAAGTTCAGTGGCAAAGAAGGTCCCAAATCAAATCCCTGGCATTTTCAGGTAGGGCTAGGACTGTTTCCTGTCCTGCTTGTCGTCAGCCAGCATAGACAATACTGAACTAGATGGACCAATGATTTGACTCCTGTCTTCCAGCTTCCTATGTTTCGCTGTGTTATCACACATACAGAAGCACGGTGCTTGGTCTTCCACCTAAGGCAATTCTAATAGAACCATGTACAACTTGTGATCTACCAAACATGCCTAGAAACACGCAAAGCACAATAAGGAATAGAATCAGATCGACCTACATATCTACAGTTCATCTATTAACCCAGATGATTTCCGGGAGACACACACTGAATGGCCTTATGCTGAATCAGATCTTTGACCCATCTAGCTTGAAATCTACTCTAACCAGATGCCAATTAATGATCTACCCAGGTTCCTTCTTCCTCAGATTTCAAGGGATTGAAACTGGCACCTTCTGACTGTAAAACAGGTGGAAACATGCTGTTGCAACATCGCAGGCCAGAAAGAACACAATAAAACTCTACCAATCTTCTGATGTTACACAACCACTGGCTTTTAGGGTTTGCTTGTTAAAAACAGATGAGGTCAAACTCGAATAACTCTTATTTCCTGATCCTCAGTGATACGCGTAGGGCAAAGCTACTACAGCAGGAGATGTTTTTGCTGGGTGACTTTTCCTTCACAGAGTTTCCCATATCATTAGCCCTTTAATTATGGAGCTTCACCCTCCCAGAAGCTACTTTCGTTTTCACTCCTTCAGTTTCTCCCCCATCAGACACCTGCATCAGTTGAATGCATCAATTCAATTCCCTTAGCAGAGGCTCATGACTGCCTCTTTTATTACATGCAACATCACGTTTGTAAACGGAGCCATAATTCCATGGTAAACATCACCTACAAATATTGAGATTCTGATCCCATGGCAACACAAACATACATAAAACCTCATTTACAAGTGAGAAGGGTTCGGAATACGGACCTTGAGTTATATATGGCATACCAGAAAAATGGCTAAAATGCCAGGGATAGTAGAATACATTCTCTGGAACATTGTTTATTTTGTATAAGTGGATTAGGTTTAACTAGCCATCCTCAATCTTTTATCTTACGGATTAAGCTAATTACATATACATTTCACATTAGAATCTTAATCTGGTCCCTCAAACTGTCCAGCTGGTAACAGCAATTTTTTATTTTGGTCATATTTGCAACAGCTCTAAATGGCAGCTCGCTATTCAGCCCCCTACCCTATTTTACAGAAGGAAAACTGAGGCTGTGAAGTAATTATTTTTCAACAACAATAATAATTTTATTATTTATACCCTGCCCATCTGGCTGGGTTTCCCCAGCCATTCTGGGCAGCTCCCAACATAATATTAAAAGCACGATCAAACATCAAACATTTAAAACTTCCCTAAACAGGGCTGCCTTCAGATGTCTTCTAAAAGGCAGATAGTTGTTTATTTCCTTGACATCTGATGGGAGGGCGTTCCACAGGGCAGGTGCCACTACTGAGAAGGCCTTCTGCCTGGTTCCCTGTAACCTCACTTCTCGCAGCGAGGGAACCATTAAAGGCCCTCGGAGCTGGACCTCAGTGTCTGGGCTGAATGATGGGGGTGGAGCCGCTCCTTCAGGTATACTGGGCCGAGGCCATTTGGGTCTTTAATGGTCAGCACCAACACTTTGAATTGTGCTCGTAAATGTACTGGGAGCCAATGAAGATCCTTTAGGACCTTCATTGGTCCTGGCAGCTGCTCCCAGTCACTAGTCTAGCTGCCACATTCTGGATTAGTTGCAGTTTAGTTGTAGATTAGTTGGGTCACCTTCAAAGGTAGTCCCGTGTAGAGTGCATTGCAGTAGTCCAAGAGCATGCACCACTCTTGGACTCTGTGTGAGACAGTCTGTGGGCAGGTAGGGTCTCAGCCTGTGTACTTTTCAAAGGCCACTCAGTGAGACAATGGCAGAGATAGATTTGAAATCAAGTCTTTAAGCAGTAAGTTCAACACTTGGTGTATTGTATTACCTGTAATGATGTCCCACGTTCAACTCATTGGCTGAGATTTGAAGCGATATATATGTGAAGAAGACAGATGTGTACACTTTACCTTTAAAGCACATTCACAACACTTCCTTTGCCTGAAAGAATTCTAGGCACTGTAGTTGGTTAAGGGATGCTGGGAATTTTAACTCTGTGGAGGGTAAACTACGGCTCTCAGAAATTTTTGAGGGAAAGAATGTGCTTTGAATGTGCATTCAGTTTATAGGGTAGATGCAGCCAGAATTTAATTTGCTATTCCTGCGGCCGAAGGGACAAATTTCTAATCAGATTAAAAAGTGCCTTACATCCTCAGTGGCATAAGAAACCACTGCTTTGCATTCAAAGGCTGTAATTCAGAATATTGTACAGTCTCTCTCTCTCTCACTCACTCACCTACCCACGCATCCCATTATTTGCGTGTATATTTTTTGAAATCACTCAGCTAACTGCGATAAGCTTGTCCCAATGCTTGCAATTATTTCAATGGCATCTAAGAATGACTAACTCTCTCTGGATTGGGGCCACTGAGTTTCCATGGCAAATTTCCATAGATAATGTTTTGTTTCTGAAACTGGCAGTGATAAAGTTATGGCTGAACTTGAAGCTTCTCCCTGGATTGCAATATATCACTCAAAAGGATCCAGGCATTGCTTAATCAAAGGAGCAATGACATAACCTTTCATCTTTATCTTTATTGATCCTGAGACACCTTGGGAAAGCATATATTCTTAAAGAAACAAGTCATTGGGAAAGGACTGGAATTAACATGCCTCCAGTGTTTAAAGTTTCTCATTCCTATGCCACCTGGAAATCCTTTGCTGGAAGCAACTAAATGTCCCATTATTGGTTCTTACCAGGTTAATCAAGCTAGAGACCCAAACCTGATTTAGCTGGAACTGATTTCTGCTACGAATCTCCCAACATGTGAAGTACCTGAGGTTTCAGAGCAGTTTTGAAATGTACTGCTGCTGCCAACGTCTTCTGTGACTACTGAACAAAAAGACAACACATGCTAGGATGCAGAGTGCACAGCAGTGGGATTTTCTTCTAGCAGTTTCACATTTGCTGTGGTTACCACAGGAAAACTTCTCCAACAGCTTCTTTGTAAGTATTTCTGATTATCATTTTGAAAAGCAGCTTGCCCGCTGGGTGAATGATATGATGTGATCAAGTGTCACACATCCCAACTGTATTAGGAGCCACATTGGGCAAAAGCACCACATTGCCACTTGGCTTCTCGAATTCCAAATTGCTCCCATCATACACAAAAATCATTGCCTTGTACAAACCATTCCAAGTGTCTTTAGTATACATTCTACATAAAGGTAAAGGTAAAGGGACCCGTGACCATTAGGTCCAGCCGTGGCCAACTCTGGGGTTGCGGTGCTCATTTCACTTTACTGGCCGAGGGAGCTGGTGTACAGCTTCCGGGTCATGTGGCCAGCATGACTAAGCTGCTTCTGGCAAACCAGAGCAGCACACGGAAATGCCATTTACCTTCCCGCCGGAGCTTTCGAACTGCTAGGTTGGCAGGAGCAGGGACTGAGCAACAGGAGCTCACCCCGTTGTGGGGATACGAACCGCTGACCTTCTGATCAGCAAGTCCTAGGCTCTGTGGTTTAACCCACAGCGCCACCCACGTCCCCTACATTCTACATAAATGAGTGTTAAACTGAGCATTGGCACAATTTTTTAAAAAAGATAAACAGCTATTGTGTGTGTGTGTGTTAGAAAGAGAGAAGCGTTGGGGTATGTGTTCTAAATCCTTTCCCTGTCTGCCTCTCCTCTGTTTTAAATCACCTCCCTACATACTGAGTCCCAAGCAGGGGCAAATGAAGGCGTTGTGACACCCAGGGTGGGGCGTTGCCACGCAGGGTGCATGTGCTGCATTGCCACATACAACGCATGTGCTGTACGTAGCGATGCAGCACATGCACTGTACATAGTGGTTTGCTGGCGCCAGCGCTCCAGCGCTGTATGAACGATGCCAGGGTCCTCTGCTCGAAGCTGCAGCTGTGAACGGAAGCTGTAGTGGCGACGGAGGGATCCCACCCCCGTCTGTACAGTGCTCGAGCGGCGCTAGCAGCAAACCACTATGTACAGCACATGCATGCGACGCTGTACATGCACAGTACATAGCGGTTTGCCGCCGGCGCCAGGATCCTCCACATGCAGCTGCAGTGGCATGATGGCTGCTTCTGCTGCTGTGCCCGGGCTGGGGCAGCAGGGCAAGCACCCCACGGGGTGCCACCTTGTCACCCTCCCAGATGTGGAATCTGGGGCGCACCGCCCCCCGCCTCCCCGTTGCGACGCCACTGGTCCCAAGGGAGAAATTCAACTGGGGAGGCCATTGGAATACAGAAGGACCAGGCAGGAAAAGGCTTAAACATACCCCCCCACCGCCTTTTCTGTGCTCCACATCTCCTCTTCCTGAAGTGACTGTTCTTTTTCTTTTTCAAATGGCATCCGAGTTCTGTTACATGAGTTTTCATGTGAAGTGTAGTTAGTCCCTTATAGGAAACATATCTGACAGTGCGCATGTGCATAATGGAAATGATAAATAAATCAACCCAGGCATATATCATTAGGTTATCAGATTTTTATGCAGGCTTTGCTCTAGGCAACGTAATAGGGGGAGATATTTGGCTAATCAACCTTGAATGAAGCTGGGACCTTGGGCTTAAATAGTAACAGATGGAGAAGACTCTGACGGGCCTGACTGCCCCTATTATCTTTCCACACTATACCAGACGCAGCGTGATCGTGTTGTCTTGGAGCGAGCACTTCTGGCTGCTATTGTTTTTATAATGGGTTAAGCTGGCAGTGGGATGCAGCATGATACCAGATTTTTTTGGGGGGGGGGGGAATAAATGATGTTTTCACCATCTTATTCAGAGATACAGCTAAGCCAGGCATGGAGAGATAAAGTTCTGTCCTAAGGACTGTTAAAAATGCCCAGTGCCTAAAAAGTAGGATTATTGTACCATATGTCGATACCATTCACAATACGTTAAATGCTTCTGAGAATACAAGCACGAGCTTGTTCCACAGGTATGGCTCTGAATAAGTTTAGAAATCCATTCTAGAATAAGCGACTTGGTGAATTGCCAGTTCCTTCAACTCTGCTACCCCAGTGCCCCCTTTATCCTCCTGACTGGAGACAATGGCATTTCCCTCTGCCTCTGATAACCAGCTGAATTCAGAACAGATGGCCCATGTAAGCCTGAGCTTCTAAAGTCCTCTTCCTTCTAAAGTCCTCCCAGTTCCAAAGGCCATTTGGTAACTAATATATATACATCTGTTTTCTACATAGGCTATCACAAGCCAGACTAGACAACAGTGGTGATTTTACATAGTACAGTTGCTGGATATTGTGCTTTAGTGTGAACCACAACAAAAATGAGAAAAGTCCCTGTTCCAAGGAGCTTGCAATATAAATGAAAGGTAAAAGGTAAAGGAAACCTTGACGGATAAGTCCAGTCAAAGGCGAATATGGGATTGTGGTGCTCATCTCGCTTTCAGGCCAAGGGAGCTGGCGTTTCCCCACAGATAACTTTCTGGGTCATGTGGCCAGCATGACTAAACCGCTTCTGGCGTACAGAACACCATGACGGAAGCCAGAGCGCATGGAAATGCTGTTTACCTTCCTGCCACAGCGGTACCTATTTATCTACTTGCACTGGTGTGCTTTTGACCTGCTAGGTTGGCAGGAGCAGGGACAGAGGAATGGCAGCTCACCCCGTCGTGCAGATTTGAACCACCGAACTTCCGATTGGCAAGCCCAAGAGGCTCAGTGGTGTAGACGACAGAGAACAGAAGGGAAGAAAAAGAAATGCAAGGTAACAGGGGATTAAGATGAGCAGGTGCAAACATATTTAGATATCATTTCAACTGAGGATGAGATGTAGCCAAAGGCTTCATGGAAAAGTTGAGGAATATGTTGAAAGAGGATTAAATAATATATTAACACCCAGCACACAGAAACTGTGAGGAAACCACATAGCATTGGTTCTTCAAAATCTGCACTGGCTGCCTATTTGCTACTTGACCTTATTCAAGAGGTTGTTGACATATAATTCCCTGAATGCGCCTTCCTATATTAGCTGACCTGGATGTTGAGATCTGCAAGGGCAAGCCTTCTTGTGGGTCTTGTTGTTCTGCCAGTGGGTGAGGCCTGTTGTCGCAGGACATAGGATCAGGTCTTCCTGAGCCTGCTAACTTGAACGCGAAACTCTTCCATTGGAGGTGTGGCTGTTCCCCTCTTGAATGAGGTTTCAGTGCCATGTCTGGAATAATCTTTTCACTCAGACATTTGGAATGGCAATTAATCTTCTGCTTTATGACTCCCATGGAAGTTTCTTTAATGGTTTTGATGAGTGGTACAGGTATTTTGTTTTTGGCAGATTTACGTTTTAACGTTGGTTTGTTTCATATATCTTGTACACTACCTTGAGATTCTTTGGAATGGCGGGCAGTCTAAAAGTACAAGGAAGTGAGCGAGGAAGCAAACAGGCACAATTTCTGCAGCTGCAATAAGTGTAGCATGAGTTGCAGGTGGCGGGACATCTCTCTCTTTCTTATTCCTAATGGCATATTCATTTGCATGGTTGCAAAGGTACAAATAAATACAAGGCTTGCTGCAGAAAGGGATCTTTGGACTGGTGTCAATTTGTCTAAGGGGGATTTTAAGCACTTAAAGCAGAATACTGAGGATAGTTTTACCAGCAGATTGGGAAATGGGATTGCATGATGGAGGGAGGGGTCTGCTAGGCAAATGTTAATAGAGCAATAACGGATGCACACAAGGAAAGGCGGAAAGAGCCTAACCCTCACAACCAAAGGAGATCTGTACAGGGAAGCAAACCGTCTCTGATTCTTTAAAAATGGTTTGTAAGGCATTTATGCACTGTTTTTCAAGGAAACTTTCAAGCAAACAGGTGTTACATTCTAAAAATATTAAAATAATAGGGATCAATAAAAGTTACAGAAAAGATGAGAGAGGAAACTTTTTTGGATACTGAGCTGTGAGTGGAGGGGGGACTCGTTCCCCATCATTTGGACCCCTTGGGAAACTCAACAAACCTGCTGCACCTGGAACTGGGTGTGGAGCAGGCGTCCTCAAACTCGACCCTCTAGATTTATCTGGCCTACAACTCCCATGATCCTTAACTAGCAGGACCAGTGGTCAGGGATGATAGGAATTGTAGTCTCAAAACATCTTGAGGGCCGAGTTTGAGGAAGCCTGGTGTGGAGAGTGCAGCTGAATGGGACACAGCTGTGGGCAGCCTGAGGGAGTACCATCCACCTTGGGCCTGCCCATAAAAAGCAAGTCTAGAGTCAGAGATGAGGGTGATGTCCACTGTTGCCAGGAAATCTTCTCATTGTGAGACTTTTGTGGGTCAGCCAACCTAGAGCAGTGATGGAGAACCTTTTAGAGACCGAGTGCCCAAAATGCAACCCCAAACCCACTTATTTATTGCAAAGTGCCAACATGGCAATTTAACCTGAATACTGAGGTTTTAGTTTAGAAAAAACAACTCGTACATTAACATCTTTTGTCTTAAAAGAAAAACACAATAACAGAGCTTTTGATGATACAAACAACTTTTTATTGAAAGGTAAAAGTTTGCATGATCCTTGTTTGGGAAATCATGAAAAAGGGAATTACTCCCAGACAACATAGTCGTTTTGCTAATTTCCCCTCAAGAAACTCTTCTTTGGGAGATTTCAGAGCAGAAGTTGAATGGCCATCTGCCATGGATGCTGTAGTTGAGATCCCTGCATGGGGGTGGTGGTTTGGACTTAGATGACCCTTGGGTTCCCTTCCAACACCCCACAATCCTATGACGAAACCAAACCAGTCTCCTGTGTGTCCCCTGGCAGGGAGGATCTTGCACTTATCCATGGCGATGGGAGTGGGTTCAGCTTGAAAGTTTGCTTCTCAGCCTGGCCAAGCAGGCGAAAAGGAAATCTCAGAGTGAAGCCTGGAGATGCGCAGTGGTTCTGTACTCCGCTGCCGTTGGTTGCAGCCAGGAAGGGAGGAGCGCCAGCACAGAATTCATAGGGGCAGCGCATGCGCTGAATAGAGCTGCGCATGCGCGAGTAGCTGGCTCGCCACCTGCGGGCTGCAGCTGAAACGTGAACATTCCATTCCACTGTCTTAAAGCACCTTGGTGCAGAACTGCCAGTAAACCCGACGGCATTTTGCTTCTTCCCGCATGAGCAGGCTTTAGAAGTGCAGCCCGGCGGGCTAGCCATCGAATCATAGGATTGTGGGAAGCTGGAAGGGGCAACGGCACGTGTGCCCACAGGGAGGGCTCTGTGTGCCATAGGTTCACCACCACTGACCTAGAGGTTGAGAGGAAGGGTGTATTAGAAGGAAAATGATTTATTACTGATTTATATGTATTAGTAACCAGTGCTTTTTTCTTGGGGGGGGTATGTAGGGGTACGCATACCCCTAAACATTTTGTGAATCTAACGAGACAAGAAACTAAAATTTTGGGCAGCCTGGGCTCATTGCAGATTGGCTTGTGGGCTGAGAGCGTCAGTGTCGCCTTCTGGAGATTTCACCCCAGGCAGAATTCCTGGCGAAGCACCCTTAGTTTTGGCACTGCCCAAAGAACTAATTTCCCACAATAAGTCTCAACCTGTGACTCCACCACACATTTGGTGCAAAGAGCATAGCTTCTCCTAAGATGCAGCAGGGGAGAAATAAATGCTTCTGTGAATTCCATCACTTCTGCTGCTAACAACTCGCAGCTGCTGAGTGTTGTCTATTGCTTGGCTGATTTTATTTAGATATTTGCCATTTTGTTCCAATGGAACGGGGAACAGTTCAACATTGCTGCAATGGAATTCCTTCCAGTAAGCAGCAAGCAGTAGCTTGTGAAAGTCATGGGGTTCAAGGAACGGCATGCATGCTCACAGGAAGCTACTGCTCCTCTTCTATATAAGGAGGTGGTTCCGGGGCTGACCAAATATTTGGTAAAAAAAAGAAGAAGACTTTTTTCCAGAATTCCCGTTACAACGATAGTTTGTGGTTTTTTTTTAACTCCAGCAAACAATTGGCCTACACATTTCCCCCAAATGTGAAGATCTTTGGTTGCGTAATCATGTCTTGGGTGACAGGAGATTGCATGTGAAACCTGTAAATCATCAGGACTAATATTTTAAAAAGAAGAAAGAAAAGAGGCATGTTTAGCGAGATTATTTAAACCCGATGTGTTTATCCTTGTTCAAGCTCCTTATTTATCGTCTGTGCCTAAACATTCATCTCTATCACATTGTAATGCAGATTCATGCTAGAACAGCTGTTGTGCTGGATTGCAAACTACTAGTAGATGAAAAACTGGCAGGCACAGAGCGTGACTATTAATGATGAGATGCCTGCCTGCCTCCTCTGGCCAGCAGCTGCATTTGTTTGGGCTTCTGCAATGTGTCCGTCCCCCAAGGCTGCCAGTTAAATTCTATTATTTCCAAGTGTGGCCATTTTATTTGCCCTTAGAAGAACCAAAGCTGTCAGCTTTAGCTTCACGGTGTCAGCTGCATTGTTGTTAGATTTGTAATTTGAAGGCCGCATCCCCAGATGGCAACATCCTCAGACTTCATTGCCTTCAGGCAGGGCTCTCTTGAGATGACTTCTGGCAGGGGACTGCCATCGAAACAGGGGAGGGAGGCAGGGGGGTCGTTGGGATACAGAGAGCCTCTGAAACTCCAGAGGAACAGTTCCTCTTCCAGCGGTGGGAAAAGCCACACCTCCAGTGGAGAAGAGGGGGAAGGGGCCAGCCAAGCGAGGAAAGGGCTCGAGGATGCTGCTGAGAGCCCCAGCGCCTCACCTCGCCGGGCTGGCCAGGAGGGATGCACACCACTTCCCAGCACTCAGCTTGCGCAGAGGGGTTAAATGCAAGGAAGGGAGGAGGAGGCTTGGGGTGCCGGAGTTCTTATGCTGGGGGAGAAGCTGGAAGGGGCCACTCCCGGATTCTGCAAGTGACTGAGAAGGACATGAACTTGGTAGATCTGCTCTGTAAATAGTTTCCACAATAAAACCTGTAAAAGCCAGGTCAGAGTCCTGCCTGGTTACTCATGAGCAACCAGCACCACAGCCTGACAACTTCCAACATTGTTCACCTGCTATAAAGGGAAAGGTGGGGTCTAATTGTTTTTACATCAAAATGGACATAGAGGCAATGGGAGCTAAGCCACCCCTGGCTTTACCCATTTGTGCTCTCTGGGTCCAGACATTTTTCTTAGAGTGGCCACGTGTCCTAATTTACAAAGGACAGTCCTGTATTTAAGGGGCTGTCCGGTCCAAGTCTGCTTTAAAGATAAAGAACCATCAGAAGGGAAAGCAGCAAGGACCTTGAAGTTGCCCATCAGCAATGAACACCTGGGCAGCAGACTGTGCAGGTACACAGGTCAACTGGCCACATTCTTCCACACTAGAATTTATATCTAAAATTGTAGGAATCAATCTTAAATCTTCAACTATCTACAGCAGAGCTTTCCAAACTTTTCAGGTTGGTGACATGCTTTTTTTGATGTGCATCATTTTGGGACACAGTAATTCAGTTTTACCAGCAAACTGGAGGTTAAATTAACCCTTTTCCAGCCCCGAGAGGAGCACGGGGACATTTGGCCAACACACCTACACACTGCAGCTGGCACGCTAATATGTCGCGACACACAGTTTGGAAAGCTCTGATCTGCAGAGTTTCACAAGCAAATTTTATGCAAATATGTCCCATTTTTTCTTTTTTTGGGGTGATGCATTTGTGTTTGTTTTCTGTCTGGTGACATAAATGGCCACCCTAACCTTTCTCTCTGCTTAAGCTGGGGTGGGAGAATTCAGATACCCTGAATCTCCACTTCATATGCAAATAGCTAAGCAAATGCAGTTCCTCACATCCTGTTTAGTTTGGCCTTAAGCAAGGGTAGCAAGAGTTTTCCTGCTACCACTGGGGGCTTGTCTACACTTATCACTCCCATGTCATGGCCATCTTCACTTTTGCTCCCCTATCCCTGGCTTTATGAGAATCAAGGTTTGTGCTGTGACACTGGGGACTTCGTGATAATATACTTACATTTTTATTTTATATAGTGAGATTGAAGCAGGGAAATTCATGTAGTAAATTAGGTTCATTCCACCAGAACCTGGCTTTGGGGCCAGGAAATTTCCTTATGCCCTCATCTCTTCTCCATTGTGACAGCTCAGAAATATCATTATGGGTAATTTCTTTATGGAAATACGAAGTCCCTTTAATAATCTTAGGAAAGCTTTTGAAAGGTGATTTTTGCTTATTCCAGTCAGTCCATGGTGGGGCAGGGGGAGAAGGGAAAAGTCCCATTACACAAGCAGAATTCCTTGTGCTAATGGGATATGGTGGCTGAATATTGTCCATAACGAATATAAAGCAAATATGAGTTACGGCAGTGCCGGATTTACATATAAGCTAAACAAGCTATAGTTTAGGGCCCCACTCTCTTACCCCCCCAAAAAATTACGAGTCTGTAAACTGTGTTTCTAAAGGAACTTTTGTTATTGCCAAATGCCCATGGGTTTGCATTATTAAGTTTGTTATGAATAAAAAATCATTTTAAGTTAGAGCTTAATAATTATTTCACTCTTAATATACTTCTTCTTAATTGTATTGCAGTTCAACAATTACTTTGATAAAATACATATTTTGTTATGTGCACATGGCTTTAGATACCTATTAGCTCCATAAATTAATATATAGCATATCTTCAACACAAAAAAGAGCAACAATTTGTTGTTGACAAAGGACAGCTGGACATATAAAGGGCCCCGTTACCTTCAGTAGCTTAGGGCCTCCCTCATCAAACCTAAATCCGGCCCTGAGTTATGGGATTATTTCAGAATATTGCATCTTGGAAATAAAGGCTTTGAATATAAAGTTTCAGCCTTTGAATTTTGACAATGGAGAAATGTCTAAGTTTTGCAGAATTAAATGTCTATATTGTTGAATGTCACTGTTTCCTTTTATCACATCTAAAAAGGAACTCACTATTCTTTTTTTCACTGTAACTTTTTCATTGTTTGAAATATTAGTTTTTTAGTAATCTGTAATGTCTATATATTTGCAAGAAATTCATTCACTCCTACTACTTAAAAATGCATAGTAAATCTGGAGGAAATCAGACCTCTTGTTTCCAGTTACAGTATATTTAGCGGTATTTCCCCCTTCTCTAGTGACTATGTGCCTGAATCTTAATTCATTTGACTTTACTGAGTTGCTGGAGGCATGTCTGTTGCAGCTGTAATTTCAAAAGCTTTGGGAAACCTTCTTTTACCAGGGGCTAAAAGACTGCTGGGGAGACAGAGTGAACTCGGGAAACCCCACTGAATTTGTCACGAGGGTTCTCCTCCCCAGCCTGTTTTTAAAGTCTGACTCATTTTTTATTTATCAGCAAAGAGAAAATTCCACATACACAGATTCGCCTGTTGAGAGGTTGATGATTCACCCATGGTGAATGTCCCACGCCAGAGCTTATCATCGTTCCATGCAGGGATTCAAAATGCATGAGTAGTCCAGACTGAACATGTAGTTGGAGGCTGATGCCAGAGGGATAATATTCCAAGAACTGTCACAAGAACTTGGATTTCACCTAACAGTGACCCTACCTTTGCAGTGGTTCCCATACCTTTTCATGCCACTGCCCCCTTTGGCACAATCCCTTGGTGTTCACACATTTAACACTGTAACTAAGGCTGCATTTAGATGGCACTTCATTCCATCTCCTTGACATTTCCATAACGTTGGTTTTGCATTTTCTGTGGTATTTCATGTGACATAGAAACCACTTCTGGGAATCTAGCAGAAGTTTAGGGCTCGTTTCTGTGTTGTTTCCAGAAAGAAATCCATTTGCAACCACATTAACTTGGGAAGTTGCCAGAGTTCGTTATGAAGATTTTGGGGGTGGTATATAGTTCTTTCCTGCAATTTAAAGTTTAACGCTACATAGTGATAAATTGGTCAAAAAGCCATAGTTCCACAACACCGCAAAGTACTGCTATGTGAAGGAACATTAAAAACACAGACAGAAGCGCTAGCAAGATAGCAAGTAAAATGAATGCAATAAACCCCACATCCAAATGCAGCCCAAACATGGGTAACTTAAATCATGCATGTTCCTTCCCTGTTAACCTCTGTTTCAGCTTCCCTGGCCTTCATCTGTTGTCTCCTTGCATTAAATTCTAGATTGTAAGGTCTCTGGGGCAGGGGCCAATCTCTTATACTTTGTGAAGCACCATGAGCACAAATGGTGCTATATAAATAAATATTTTTAAAAAGGTAAAGGACCCCTGACAGTTAAGTCTAGTCACGAACGACTCTGGGGTTGCGACACTCATCTCGCTTTACTGGCCGAGGGAGCCGACATTTGTCTGCAGACAGTTTTTCCGGGTCATGTGGCCAGCATGACTAAGCCGCTTCTGGCGAAACTAGAGAGGCGCACAGAAACGCCGTTTACCTTCTCACCTATTTATCTACTTGCACTTTGATGTGCTTTTGAACTGCTAGGTTGGCAGGAGCTGGGACCAAACAACAGGAGCTCACCACATCGCAGGGATTCAAATTGCTGCCCTTCCGATCGGCAAACCCTAGGCTCAGTGGTTTACACCACAGCGCCACCCGTGTCCCAAATAAATATTAGGAGTAGTTAATTTCATATAGTGTTCTCAAGAGTTTAAGTCCAAGCCCTGGGTCTTCATTCTACTTTGATTTTCTCCTAATAGACACATGTGTGTATGCAATTTCCCCCAATATAACCCCCCCCCCAATTCTGTATGTTACTTACGCTGATTTTTACATTTTAATGGACATTTTAAACCAGTATGTTTATGCATTTATTTATATATTTACACACCACACACACACACACACACACATGCACACAAACAGAGCTAGGGAGCTGCACTGCAAAATTCAGAGAAGTGTGAATTTTGAAGGATGGATATGCTTCAGTTTATTAATTGCTTCAGAAAGTGCAAGCTAGGTAGACTCACCTTTAAATGCAAGCTGAATTGAATATCTCCCCATTCCCTAGTGGGGCACTGGTGTTAATCCATTTTCTACATGTACCTGGCTCAGATCCTGCCCCAGGAGCCAATAAGCTGTGCTGGGTGATTACTGAGGGTAGGACCTTGGAGCAGACTTAACATGTGCATGGGAGAGTCATCTCCCTTTGGTCAAATTCCAGGACTAATTTCTTTAACGCTTCCTGAAATCCATCTTTTTAAATAGCTTCCCAGTACAATCCCACTCTCTCATTTACAAGCAGTTTAAGGAGTTTCCCTCAGTAAAACAACTGTGATAAAAGAACAATCAATGAACACATGCTCATTCCTCAGTAGCCATATAAGCTAAGCAATTTGGTAGGCTGTAGGCATTGTGGTTATATTTATGCCTAGCACAGCATAGAAATCTGCTGGCGATTAAGAAAGCCTGAACCAGATGGATTTATTGATCCCTTCAGTGACAGTGTGCCATACTGTCTGTTTTTATACACTATGCTTGCTGGAAACTCTGACCAGGGTTCTACAGATAGGATCTGATTTCTTGAGGTCTGAACTGTGGAGAAGATGGCAAGCATTTGGGAATAGATTGTGCCCCTCTGCCAACTCTTCTTGCTGTTCTTGGTATTTATTTGTGTGTTCATTCATTTATAAAGGCATACCTCCCTTCAGATGTTCATAGTTTTCCCTCCCAGGTTATGCAGTGTAGTTTAATGCAAGGGCCTTACCAGAAGTAGACCAATAGTAGTGGCTGCACTGGGAGACCTCCACACAGAGGGAGATCTGAAGCATCCTAGGCCCTGCTGTCCAAATGCCCTCCCAGGGACTGATTCCTAAATTGAGATACAGTGGTACCTCGGGTTACATACGCTTCAGGTTACATACGCTTCAGGTTACAGACTCCGCTAACCCAGAAATAGTGCTTCAGGTTAAGAACTTTGCTTCAGGATGAGAACAGAACTCATGCTCCGGCGGCGTGGCAGCAGCAGGAGGCCCCATTAGCTAAAGTGGTGCTTCAGGTTAAGAACAGTTTCAGGTTAAGTACGGACCTCCGGAACGAATTAAGTACTTAACCCGAAGTACCACTGTAAATGTTTCATTGAGAAGAGATCATGCTGCAATATCCTCAAGCCCACAGAGGGAAGTAGTAGTAGTAGTTGGTTATTACCAGCCCTTTAACCCAAGGCCCCAGGGCAGCTCACAATGATTTAAAATGCAACATTAGAAACAGTTTAAAATAAATTGAAATGACATGTTGACATAAGTGGGGTTGGGGGATGAGTGTTCAGACCCCTGGTCTCTCACTTGTGGGGTGCCTCAGGGTTCTGTCCTCCCCCCATGCTTTTCAACATCTATAAGAAGCCACTGGGAGAGATCATCCGGGGGTTTGGGCTGGGTGTTCATCAGTATGCGGATGATACCCAGCTCTACCTCTCTTTTAAATTAGAACCAGTGAAGGCGGTGCAGGTCCTGTGTGAGTGTCTAGAGGCGGTTGGAGGATGGATGACAGCTAACAGATTGAGGTTGAATCCTGACAAGACAGAAGTACTGTTTTGGGGGGGACAGGGGATGGGCTGGTGTGGGGGATTCCCTGGTCTTGAATAGGGTAACTGTGCCCCTGAAGGACCTGGTGTGCAGCCTGGGGATCATTTTGGACCCATAGTTCTCCATGGAGGCACATGTTAATTCTGTATCCAGGGCAGCTGTCTACCAGCTCCATCTGGTACGCAGGCTGAGACCCTACCTGCCTGTAGACTTGTCTCGCCAGAGTGGTGCATGCTCTAGTTATCTCCCGCTTGGACTACTGCAATGCCCTCTATGTGGGGCTACCTTTGAAGGTGACCTGGAAATTACAATTAATCCAGAATGCAGCAGCTAGACTGGTGACTGGGAGTGGCTGCCGAGACCATATACATCAGCTCTCAGTAAGTTTCTGAGCACAATTCAAAGTGTTGGTGCTGACCTTTAAAGCCCTAAACAGCCTCTGTCCAGTATACCTGAAGGAGCGTCTCCACCCCCATCGATCAGCCCAGTCTCTGAGGTCCAGCTCCGAGGGCCTTCTGGCAGCTCCCTCACTGTGAGAAGTGAGGTTACAGGGAACCAGGCAGAGGGCCTTCTCGGTAATGGCACCCGCCCTGTGGAATGCCCTCCCATCAGATGTCAAAGAAATAAACAACTGACTTTTAGAAGACATCTGATGGCAACCCCGTTTAGGGAATTTCTTAATATTTGATGTTTGATCGTGCTTTTACTATTCTGTTGGGAGCCACCCAGAGTGGCTGGGGAAACCCAGCCAGATGGGCGGAGTATAAATAATAAATTATTATTATTATTAATTGCCAAACCCATTTGAAATCTGTACAGCTCAGTCAAAAAGCCCAATAAAAAGCAGTGTATCCTCCAAAAGATGGCGTTGGAATGCTTATTTCTCTTCTGCAACAGTGTGTGTGTGTGTGTCAAAAAGCAATCATTTAATTCTGAAAGAAGTCAGCTCCTAGCCTAGAGCAAGGTGAACGACCTCACCCTTTCAAAGCTACTGCAGAGCACAGCTGGAAAAAAATGTGTAACATTAAAAACAAAAATTAAATTAATGAGATTGGTTTCTGATTTAAAGTTTTTAGAACTGGGACCTGCTAGTCCACCTGTGGCCCAATAAAATAAGTGGGATGTTGGGATAAAAAGAAATAGTCCAAAGTCACCTGTTCAAAAATTTGTGTTGTGTAATTGCATCTGTGGCTGTCACTAATAACAGAGTGCAGAGCACACAAAACTGTCATATTAAGGACAAAAAGTAACAATGTAGCACCCTGCTCGTGGTTAATGCTTAGCTGGAATGAAATATTCAACGCAGCAATAGAGAAATTAAAATAATAATTTATTTGTCAGACAAATAAATGAGAGACACAGTGGTATATGGTTACCAAAGCTCTGCCCACTCCAGCCCTGATGGCCAGCACTTATATTTCCTCAGCCCAGCCCCCTTGCTCCTCCTTTGGCTGCCTCTGTCCAATCAGCCTGGTTGAAATTCCTATTGGCTGTTTGCTAGAACCAATCATAAAAGGTACACCCATTTCCTATTACCTTTTATGGGAGACAAAGAGCTATATTTCCTTCTATCCATAAATGGCAGACAAGTAGCCATATATCTTACATTTGCCTCGACAAGGCACCTTAATTACCAGATCACCTTTTGCTCTATTGCCCTATTGCCCTATTCACTCCAAAACAGATGGCTAAAACAGATGGCTCATGGTAACAGAGATCTTGGGTTCACCTTCTCACACACCATCAATGAAATAAGATTCTAACATAAGAATCTAACATTTCTTACTTTCTAAATCCTTTGCATAATTACATTTAGCCAATAAATTTCATACATAACATAGATAGATTTTTAGAAGAAAAGGAACTTAGTAAAAACAGTTTCAAAAGCAACCTCTTCAATTTACAACCCCCTTTACCCAGCCAGCTGCTGTTCCTATTAGCTCTTGCCCTTTAACCTTATGAAAATATGGCTCGAGTCTTCTGTTAAACAACAAATCTTACTATTTACCAACTCTTAATTAGTGTTTTTGCAGCTTGGTTGTATTCTGTAATTTGTATGGTCAGTATGACCTTTGCTCCCAGCCTGTAATTTCCGTTTACAACTTTAAGGTACTGCTATAAATCAGGGGGGGCCTGTTCAAGAGGATAAACAACTGCCAAAGTACTTAGCCAGCTGCTTTTCTGCCTGGCATGAAACATACAAACATTTGCAAATATATAAAATACAGGCCTTGATCAGATGCCTCAACAACAAAACCAAAAGCAGCCAGTCCAAAATTTAGCCAACCACCATTTTAAAGGGAGAAGATTCTGGAAAAATCACTGTTTATGCACTTTATGTGTGGCCTGCTACTAAAAAAATAAAAATCTACATGACTCACGCTCAGAAATATTCTTCATTTTTGCTCCACCATAACTGTGTGGTTTTAGACTCTGTAGAACCCATAGTTATTTCCCCTATTATTTTAGGTTATTGGGTGGAGGTTATATTTGCTTTTGTTTTTAGAAATGCTGCAGCATGGCCACATTTTAAAAATAAGGAACAAGGAATGAGTATGGAGTTGTTTCTGCATCATCTAATGGGTGTATCCTTACTTGTGAATGGTTAGCAGTGATCTTAGGTCAAAATCAGTAGAGGGTGTTGAAGTTCAAAGTATGCGTCAGGTTCTGTGCACATGTTTCTGAGGTCAACCAACGCTTTAAAAATGGATATTGAAAATAACAACTGAAGACCCCCCTGAGCTTCATTGGTGAGCCGAAATGAATTCAGATGCCAAAGAGTTCTAGTAAACTCAAAATAGGACTGTTGCAAAATCTTGGTCTTTTACAGCTTGTTGTATGCTAAAGTAACTTGAACACTTTAATGAAAAACATGGATGGACTGGAACTCTTGAAACCCCAAAGGTGCTCTTGGTCTGTTTTGTGCATTTGTATGCCTCTTTTTGGGACGCAGGTGGCGCTGTGGGTTAAACCACAGAGCCTAGGACTTGCCGATCAGAAGGTCGGCAGTTCAAATCCCTGCGATGGGTTGAGCTCCCGTTGCTCGGTCCCTGCTCCTGCCAACCTAGCAGTTTGAAAGCATGTCAAAGTGCAAGTAGATAAATAGATACCGCTGTGGTGGGAAGGTAAATGGCATTTCCGTGCGCTGCTCTGGTTCGCCAGAAGCGGCTTAGTCATGCTGGCCACATGTAGACCGGCTCCCTCGGCCAATAAAGCGAGATGAGCGCTGCAACCCCAGAGTTGTCCGTGACTGGACCTAACGGTCAGGGGTCCCTTTACCTTTACTATGCCTCTTTTCAAGCAAACCTGCATGGAATGACGTCTGCTATCTATGGCAGAGCCACACCTGGGAGGGATAAAACTCCTCTCTATGCAGTTTATGGAAATGCTTTAAGGCAAGGTGACACATAGTAAAGCAAGGAACTGCTCATGACAAGGAAGAATCTGAACTATGACAATAATGGTGTCCATTCTACTAGCAAGAGAATAAAAATATTTCTATTCCTGCTTTGTCTGCAGCTATATCTAATTACTTTGCTGGTCTGGAACAGGGTTCCTTCTCTGCACGGCCTTTAGTTGATTTTCAAAATCCGTAGATGCCAGTTATTTTCTGGTACCTGTCCTTTTTGGTCTGACTCTTATTCTTAGTCATCAAAGGTTGCCAAAATTGTCATTCTTTGGGGTTTAGTGCCCCACATCAGAGTTCCTAAAAGTAAAATCACGGAGGAGGGAATGGATTTATCTTTTGTTCACATAGGAAGCTTCTTTATACCAAGTAAGACCATTGGCCTGTCTGGCTAAGTGCTGTCCATACTGGTTGACTACTCCTCAGTTTTTCCAGCCTTATCTGGAGATGTCAGAGAGCTGAACCTTGAGAACTTTTGCATGCACATCATGTGTTCTGCTACAGTCCTTCCCCAATAGGAAGCTGCCATTTATCAAGGCAGATCATTCACCCATCTAATTCAGTACCGTCTACAACAGGGGATGCCCACATCCTGCTCTCCAGATGTTGTTGGACTTCAACCACCATCAGCTCCAGCCAGCACAGCCGATGTTCAGGGGTAATGGCAGTGGTCGTCCATCAACATCTGGAGGGTATCACATTGGTTATCCTTGTCTACACTGACTAGCAGCAGGTCTCCAGTGTTTCGGACAAGGGCCTGTCCTAATCCTGCCTGGAGATGTCAGGGATTGAAATTGGGACTTTCTGCTGGCACAGCATGTGACCTGCCACTAAGCTTTAACCTCTCCTTGTAAATGTATGTACATAAGAAAGTCCTTTTTAAGACTGATTGTTCATTTCGGTCTCCCCTTCCTTCTCACAATGCGACAATGCCACTTCCCTTCTAAGTTTGTACTGTGTCTCAGTGTTGATGCAGTCTCCTCTATGTGCAGGGCCAGCCCTACCATTGGGTGAATGGAGGCGGCTGCCTCATGTGGCAGATACTGGGAGCAGCAGTGATGTGTTGCAGGGCAAATCTGTGTGCACTACCAGGCCTGCCTTGTGCCTGCTAACAGCGGCGTAGCGTGAGTTGTAAGCACCCGGGGCAACGCAAGTAATTTGCGCCCCCTAACCCGGGGCAAGGCAAGTAATTTGCGCCCCCCGCTGCCGCCCAAACGACGCCGCTTGCCCGGAGGAGGAGGGGGGCAGAGAGGCGAGGAAAATTCAACAGCCCAGCAGCTGCAGCAGCAGCGGCGGAGGCGGGGCTGTGAAGAGGGGCTGCCTGGCGCGTCCTCCGCGGCGAGGGCTGAGAGCCGCTGCCTGCCGGGCGCCTTCAGCCCGGATGCGCGCACAGCTCGTCGGTTCCGCGAGACATGCGGCTCCGCTACAGCCTGCGCCCGAGGCTCTTCGGCGACTCCGGAGGCAGCGAGCGCGCCCCCCCCAGATGTTGCGCCCGGTGCGGCTGGCACCCCTGGCACCCCCCACGCTACGCCACTGCCTGCTAAGTTCTCCTGCTCTCCTCAGGTGTGGTGAAGGATGCTATCCCATCACCAGTGTTGATGAAGTAAGGTTCAGCTGTCACTCTGCTCAGTTTCTGTAGGTAGCCATTTTATTCTTCACCTCAAAGAACAAAATATATTGGGCTAGCCCTGTCCATGTGTGAGTTTCATTGCCATCCCCAAGCAATGGATAGTAGGTCACCGTGCAGTCCACAGCCAGCCTTTTCACACACACTGCAGCTGCTGAGCTGCAGCTAGAATGGTTCAGAACCTATTTTATGGCAATCTAGCCTTTCTAGTATGTCTTTAACCAAAAGCAGCAAGACTCTGTTGGCTTCAAAATCAATGCAGAGCATCCTATTGCAGAGGATATGGAACAGCAACCAGCAAGTAAGATAAAAGTCTGATCAATGTGGTCATGGTGGTGGGAGTTTGGGTATGAAAACTGTGGCAGTTGAGCGTGCCCTTATTATTATCTTTGAAATGTTGCAGAATACGTACCTCCCTGCCATTATTGATGTAAAGAACTGTTGCCAATGAGGCTTTATTAGGAATACGACCACCCAGAGCAATCTTGGCCGAGACATTTCACAAGTAATGTTCGTATATGAACCAATTTCTTGCCGTTTGCAAGGATCGACTGGAATTTTCTGAATTGTTTCCAAGTCTTAACTATATTGTAAGCCCAGAGGCAGAAATTCCTGCCTGGACTCCCCTGCCTCCCCTTGCTTAAAAAGCTTCCTAATGAACTCCATCCACTCTTTTCTGCCAACAGATGCTTTATGTTAAGGCAATCCATAACAATCCAAATATTTCATATGATAAACTGAATGGGCTTTTTTCTCTTGAAAAGAAGTGCATTTAAAAAACAACAACTTATTTCAACAGAATATTTAATATCTGTTTTCCAATCAATTCCTATCTACTTTAAAGACTTTTATTTTTTTAAAGAGTGGGTGGGGCATAATATTTTGCCAAAGTCAACTGATATTGAATGGGGGTGGAAAGAAACTCAATTTTTTAAAATTATTTTTATAAATTTTTATTAGGAATTTAAACAAAACATATTATCTGAAAACATATCATCCTTAATTTCCCCCCATTTTTCTCCCTCCCTCCACCCTCCCATGAAAAAACCCCCATCCCCACCCCACCCCCCTGACTTCCCTCAGTTCCAATCTCTGGTTTCTCTGCAAATGCTATTCTCTGCATGTTACAAAATTGTATAAATCCTTCAATTATCTAACTGATTATTGTCAATAAAAAGTTTGTGTTTATTCAAAACCTGCCAAGAAGTCCAATTCACTTTGCTGCGTCTTCAAATACTTTATAAAAGGTTCCCATTCATCTTTGAAGTCACAGTTGTCCTTGTCCTGTAGCTTATGTGTCAATTTTGCCAGTTCAGCATAGTCCATCAATTTCTCTTGCCGTGATTCTTTAGTTGGGATTTCCTTAGTCTTCCATCCTTGTGCTATCAAGACTCTCATGGCTGTTGTCCCGCACAGGAAAGAAACTCAATAGACAAATAGACAGGGCAAATTACATTGACTGTACAAGAGTCGGCGAGAGAGGGGCATTTCAGCAGAAGCAGTGGGGTGGGCAAGGCGCCGCCTCTTGCACTTCTGTGGCCTGACACGGATGCTTCCCCCTCACCTGGTGGGCTGGTTCTGTGAGATACAAACCACCTTCTTGACTTGCCATGCCCAGGAGGAGGGAGCCAGAGGGAGCCGCACAAAATTACGGGAGTAAGGTGACTGCTAATCAACTCTGCAACTCCTTCATCCCTACATACACCCCTCTGCAGTCTTCTAAAACAGTAGCCAAGGAAGGCATCAAAAACGCTTAGGGGACACCTCACCCCTGGCACCTCTGTTAATTCAGCTACTGAAAGGCACAGGGAGCAATAGCCTGTTCCCTACGGTACTGTAGTGCCAGAAAAACAGGCACAATTTCTTTAGCAGAACTCCTCACATATAGCTCTCTTCTTTGAACACAAAAAAAGGATCTGACTAAGCTCACCAAAAAGAGAATTATCAATTACAAAAGGTCACTCATAAGTAGTTTGCTGGCATGTTGTAAAAAAAGGAGGGGGGAGGGAAAGCCTATTTTTAGGTTTAACAAACATCTCCCCATTTTAACTGTCCCCAAATGATCAAAAGATTGAAGAGCATCAGTGCCTTTTGAAACACATCTGCTTCCCTGAAATTAACACAGGGCTGGAGAATTAATGCAACGGAGTGTAGTTATATTTGCAACGAGTTAAAAGAGGAATTCTGGGGTTTGCAATAGATCAGCGTAGAATGGAACTGAATGTCTGTGGTCTGGCAAGCAAAACCAAGTTAGTGGTCTGGCAAGGGCCTTTGCCACTTTAAAAGAGGTTATGTGCCATGTGATCTGCACCCCTCCCCTTTTCTTGTGCCTTGCCAAAGGGAGGAGGGATGTTGTAGACTACAGGTCAGCTCTTTTAGCGCAGTGTTGTACTTTAAAATGAGGCAATGTGTAGCGTGCCCCCTGCTCTCTTGGCAAAGTGCCGGATCTTAAGCCCTCCATTCTCCTTCAACCCCTCCATCTAAGCTGGGAACCTTTTACAGCAGCACTCCAGGAGGCAAATGAAGGCTCAAAGTGGGTAGAAAATTTAGGCTCATAACTATCAGATGCGCTTTCTGTTTGTGTAGTGGCTAAGAGGGGTTGATCCGGCACACTGTCCAGTGCAAAGCCATTTCCCCAGAGGAACCACTTCATCCTTTGCAAAACAGAAACTTGTGAGCTGTAAATCACCCTTTGTCGTGTGAGTTCTGTGAAACGCTGGCAACTGACCTAACTCGAATGCTTGGAAATGTACGTTTAAATAGCAGGGAGATGATTCATCCTGCTGGGGGTCCACACACCTGCATGTGAAGGAACCCTCATGGGGCTCATACAAAGCCCAGTTTCTTCTCTTACTCCACTGCATGTGACACATGTAGAGGAGGCCTATGTATGCTTCCCTCCTTTCTATCTAGCGCCCCCTGTCTGTATGGAGGAAGAAATGCATGGTGGGCAGGGAGAGGGACCGGTGAAAAGAGCCATGTCTAAGAATGCATACCATTAAATGCACTTCAGCAAACAGATCAGAAAACCCCCAAATTCATAATAATAATATATTAAGATATGAGTTGTTTGACAGTGGAACAGACTGCCTCAGAAGGGGGTGGGCTCTCCTTCACGGGAGGTTTTTAAATGGGTTGGATGGCCATCTGTCAGGGATTCTTTAGCTGTGATTCCTGAATGGCAAGGGGTTGGACTACATGACCTTTGGGGGATCCCTTCCAACTCTATGAAGAGACCACCAGGAGAAATGGGAAATGATGGGTGAAAGAACCAACCATATTATGGTCTCATTTTTGGCTACATGCCCAATAACATTTGGAAGTCCAGGAGGGAGAAGTTAGCCAGAGAGAGAGAGAGGTATATAGGTTGGAAGAAAGGATAATTTATCCAATGCCCATCAGAACACTCTTATTAAAAGCATATAGTACTATTAAAAAGCAATGCCTAGCTGACAGCCTGAATACTGAGTACCTGTATACTCTCAAGGAATCCTGTGGATTTAGTTAAATGTTTGGGGCGCTAACAGTGGGTGTTTCATTTAGAGCTGTCTGCCCGGCAGTTCTCCAAGGATTCAGGCACAGTATTCCCCATTCCTACATGGAGTTTTTAGGGAATGAACCCTCACAATCTTAGATCCTTTCATCTGGACAAGCTTGGACTGAATCCAGGACCTTATGCATGCAAACCATGCGCTCTGCCACTGAGCCAAGGCCCTTGGCTTCCCAACCATAGAATCTGGGCCACTTATGCAATACAATTCAGTACTGACTCACTTAAGAATCAACATATTTATGAAGACAAAAATGTGAGAACACAAAGTTGGATACTCAGTGGTTCATAACTGGAAGTCTTTCTTGCTTTGGATGTTTAGGTGAGTAGGCACAGGGCGGGAAATCTAAGTGTCTCATGCTTCCTGGTTGTGTCTTTCCCCCATAAATGTCTCAAAAGAGACTTTTGCATCTCTTTCTGCAGATGTGCTGCCTTTGCCCTGGCAGCCAGCATGTCTTACCATAGCGCGAAATGGAAGAGTTCTGTTTCAGATATTACAAGGAGATGAGAACAGGAAGCACCAATCACTCCCCTGCCCCCTGGACATTTCTGAATGTTCAAAGTGAGTCTGAATGTGAGGACCTTTTAGAAAACAAACTAGTAGCATATACTTTACTCACGCGTGTTTAATCTCATTTATATCATTTTACTTTTAAGTATTACCTATACATCTCTTGCATGAGACAAACTTGCTGATCGGTGCACATGCCAGAACAGAATCCATCTAAGTCCTCTGATGTATTTTTGTTTCACTTTTCTTTATTTTTCTAAACCAAATCAGGGCTTCTTTATGTCTGAAAAGAGCTCAAGTGACACACTAATGGACGTGGTTTATGATGAACATGAACTGAACAGAAACAGGCACACAAGACAGGAGTCATTTGTCCTAAGTAAATAGATCTTTGAGGCCACCAGAGATGTCACCAAATTAGCAAACCTCTTCAGTAGCCCCAGGAACCTCTAGAGTAGCTACATCACACAGTTACAGAAACAGAAGGTGTTGGATAAATTCAAACCTCTGACGTTTTTGGCCATCAGCTTTTTCAAGGGCTGCATAAACACATCTGTCAGGGGTTCAGAAGCAGAGACGCAGAGAAGGGAGGAGACAGAGAGCGAGGGGGAGGAATACGAAGGAAAGATGAGTGGGGATGACGAACCGAGATCGCCGAGCTTATCCAGTGAGTCCGAGGATTCCCAGAAAGGAGCGCCAGCAGTCAGAGCAAGGGGGGAAAGCAGGGGGACACCCCAGGAAGAAGGGTCCAGAGAGGAATCAGAGAGCAGCAGTTGGAGATCGGGACCCACGTACCCAGACGGGAACAGCGGGGAGAAAGGGGACCAGATATCGGGTTCCGGAGGCTTTCAGAAGGAGGGAGGGCATGAGTCAGGAGTAGTCACGCCCACCTCGGGGAGCGACGAAACGATCAAGAGGAAGGTTGAGAGTTGGGCGCGCGCGCCAAGTTCAAATGTAGTGGAAGCTGGCGCAGTAAGCAGCCCAGAGAGTGAACCAGGTCCCAAAGCCCGCCGCAAGGAGGCGGAAGGGTCAGGGGGGTCCGCGTCAGAAGAGAGTAGGAAAAAGGAGACCCCGGGGGGCAGAAGGACCCAGAGACGGAGGGAAAGGCGCAGGAGGTGGAGCAAGGCTAGGGTATTAAGCTGGTGTGCTAGAGGCGGAGACTCAGACGGGTCTTCGCCGGTCTGACCTAGAAGAAGTAGGGCTGCATATTGCAGTTTGGAAATGGAAGCTGTAATCCAATAAAGACTCTTTTAACCTGAACGCTGGCTAACGTGGTCCTATGTGAGCTGGGACTGAGTGGCAGCCCTGACAGTAAGACCCGTCTCTTTTAAGCTTCGGACACCTGATACCTCGCAGCGGAGGCAGAAGCAGCGAGAGGAGGAAATTGGTGTTTGGGAGCGAGCTCACAACGGTTGGCAGAGATGACGGAAGCAGAGAAAATTTCAGCGCTGCAACAGGCAGTGACCCAATTGAACGCGGAGGTACAGGCATCCAAGAAAAGGGAGGAGGATGCGGCAGCCGCCTACAGAGATCTCCACGCCAGGTTTGAAGCATTGGTTAAGCATGGGCAGCCAGGACCCAGACCGGAGGGGGTTGGGTTGGCACGGAGAGCAGGAGGGCTTGTGGCTCACTTCGATGGGAATTTACAACAGTACCCCAATTTTAGAGCAGACGTAATGTGCGCACTGCAACTGCTGGCGAAAGACTTTAGGGATGAGGAAGAGAAAGTGGGGTTTATACTATCCCATTTGCATGGGGATGCTAAAGCGTGGCTACGCAATTTGTGGAGGGATAAAGATCCGGCGCTTCAGAATGCAGATGCCTTTATCAAAGCGATGGATGCGTGCTTTTTATCTACCATTGACGTGGATCTTGCCCGACGGGAGATTCATGGACTGAAACAAGGGAGGGCGAGCGTACGCCAGTATCACGCCCGCTTTTTTGCGCTGGTCAGTGCCTTGGAATGGGACCGGGATTCGCCCCCAGTTAGAGACCTCTTCTGGGAGGGATTAAGCAGTGCTGTTAAAGACGAAATTGCGAGGGGGGAGAGGCCCCGGAGCACGCAGGAGGTGGTCCAAAGGGCGCTGACTGTGGGGGTGAGGCTGGAAGAACGTCCGTGGTGCAGAGACGAAGGACGTGGAGGGCGCGAAGCAGCGAGAAGTTTCTCTTTCGTTCCCAGGGACGCTACGCGTGCGCAATCTACACCTCCGCCAGGAGGGGGAGTGGAACCTATGGAGGTGGGAGGAGCCAGGGCTCAGTCAGCTACCAGAGCCCCTGCACCGGCGGCAGTCAAGACTAAACCTCCTAGAGGGACCAGGAAGTGTTATATATGCGACAGCTCTCAACACTTGGCGAAAGAGTGTCCCCAGAGGAGCTCCAAGCACACTGCAGCCTCCGCAACGGTGAAAGCGGCCACGCAACACAGCGAACACCAGCAGGGAAACGACGATGTCTGGCTGGAGACAGAGGCACTGGGGCCCAGCCAGACGCATCACTGAAGCAGTCCCCAGCGATCTTGCAACCCACAGACCCCCTCCCACCCAAACCAGTAGTGCAACTCACAGCATCTCTCCAGCTGCCCGATGGCGTCACTATCGAAGTCCCGCTTTCTGTAGATTCTGGAAGCAACGCAGACTTTATAGCACAGGATTTTGTGGAGCAGCACGCTATACAGCTATTGCCGGCCACTCTGCCCCTGCAAGTCGTCACAGTGGATGGCAGAGAGTTGCTGGGGGGGCAGGTGGTGAAGCAAACGCCGCCAATGGTGATGCGCCTTGGCAACCACAGGGAAGTCATCAGTTTTAACGTCACACGACTGTCGGACACACCCATTGTGTTGGGCATGAGTTGGCTGGACAGGCACAGTCCGACACTGGCTTGGTACCAGCGACAGCTGATCTTCGGCTCCTCTTACTGCGCAGAACACTGCATCCTGCCCGGACAGGAGGGAGAGGAGGAGGAATCACAACTGCAGTTGGGAACGTTGCAAGCAGTCCCCCACAAATACGCAGACTTTCTGGAGGTCTTCTGCGAGAAGGAGGCAGACAAGTTACCACCGCACAGGCAATATGACTGCAAGATTGACCTCCTACCAGGGGCGACGCTACCGAAGGGGAGGCTGTATTCCATGTCTGAGGATGAACTACAGGAACTCAAACAGTTCATAGATCACAATTTGGAGCGCGGTTTCATCCGGGAGTCCAGGGCAGTAGGGGGCAGTCCTGTTTTCTTTGTGAAGAAGAAGGACACGCCCCAAAAGAGGCTGGTGGTGGATTTTCGCCTCTTGAACAAGATGACCAAGCCCTCTGATTTCCCCATGCCCAGGATTGACGACCTACTGGCGACGGTGCGCAAGGGACGCGTGTTTACCAAGTTGGACCTGCGAGGGGCGTACAATCTCATCCGCATGAGGGAGGGCGATGAGTGGAAGACAGCCATGTTCACGCCTCTGGGCACCTACGAGTACAGAGTGATGCCGTTTGGATTGCAAAACGGTTCTCACTGTTTTCAAGCTTTCATGCATCATGTGTTGGCGGGACTCCTCTACAAGAAGTGCGTCTGCTTTCTGGATGACATCCTGATATTCTCCGAGTCGCAGCAAGCGCATGACCAAGACGTTCGGGAGGTGCTGGAGAGGTTGCAGCAGCATAGACTGTACGCCAAACTGGAGAAGTGCCAGTTCGACACGACGGAGGTGGATTTCTTGGGTTACAAGTTGTCGGACAAGGGGCTAGCCATGGACAGCGCCAAGGTGCGAGCGGTGTTGGATTGGAAGAGCCCGCGCAACCGGAAGGAGGTCCAGCGGTTTGTCGGCTTCGCCAACTTCTATCGCAAGTTTATCAAAGGGTTCGCGATGCAGACGGCGGCTATTACGGACACGCTAAGCTCCAAGAAAAAGAAATGCATCTGGACGGAGCAGGCAGAGCAGTCCTTTCAGGCACTCAAGCGTCTCTTCGCGTCGGAAGAGCAACTGCTGCATATCGACCCCAGCAGACCGATGCGGGTAGAGACAGACGCGTCCGATAGAGCAGTGGGAGCTGTCCTGCTGCAGAGGGACCCACAGGGGGTCTGGAGACCGGGAGCGTTCTACTCCAGAAAGCTCAGCAAGTCGGAGCAGAACTACACCATCTGGGACAGGGAGTTGCTTGCCATTCATGCAGCATTCAAAGCATGGAGGCACTTCCTGATCGGCGCCAAGCACACGGTGCAGGTCTGCACGGACCACAAGAATCTGGAGCACTGGCGCACGGCGAAGTTCCTGAACCAGAGGCAGATACGTTGGGCGGAGTTCTTTGCTGACTTCGATTTCCGAATAGAGTACGTCCCAGGCGACACCAACATCATGGCGGATGCACTGTCCCGAAAACCGCAATACCTCGAAGAGGCGACGCCAGCGGCAGCCATGCACATCTTCGCGCCAACAGCGTGGGCGTGCGCTTCGGCCACAGTAGACCTGGAGGCGGTGCGGCGGGCGTTGCAGGACGACTCATTCGCGCAGGCGAAGATGGCCGAGGTGCACAAGGGCACGGCGAAGAGCGACGAGTTCCAGATACGGGACGGCTTGCTCTTACGTAAAGGGGCCATCTACGTGCCTGGAGATGAACTTCGCGCCAAGGTACTGCAGCAGTTGCACGACGCACCCACGGCCGGGCACTTTGGCACGGAACAAACGGTGGAATTAGTCGCAAGGGACTTTTGGTGGCCCAGACTGAGAGGGGAAGTCGCGGACTACGTCGCGAGGTGCGACACCTGCCAGAGGGCCAAGCCGGTGCACAAACCACCGGCGGGACTGCTCGAACCGCTGCAAACGCCGTTTGAACCGTGGGAGAGGGTGGCCCTGGACTTTGTCACGGATCTACCCAGCTCGAGAGGCAAGACGGCTATACTAGTGGTGGTGGACTTGTTCACCAAGATGGCACACTTCATACCGTGTGCGAAGGTGGCCACGGCAGAACAAACAAACAAACTGTTCATAGATCACGTGTTCAAAGTGCACGGGCTGCCGCGGTCTATACTGTCCGACCGCGGTCGCCAGTTCATCTCGAATTTCTGGCAGAAGCTGATGGGCTTCCTGAACGTCAAAATCAACCTGACATCAGCGAGATACCCGCAGACCAACGGGCAAGCGGAGAGGGTCAATGCCATCATGCAGCAGTACCTGAGATGCTATGCCAATCAACAGCCTGCGACGTGGGTGGATTACCTGCCGCTCGCCGAGTTCGCCTACAACAACACGAAGCACGTGTCCACAGGGGTGACACCGTTCTTCGCCAACAATGGGAGGAATCCCAGAACCTTCCCGGGACTGGACAGAGTGGGGGAAGGGGAACCGCAGACGGTGGACGCTTTCGCGTCTGAGTTGCAGGAGGTCCACGATCAACTCCGACGGCAGCTGGAGCTAGCGAAGCACGCATACAAGGTGCAAGCGGACAAGCACAGGCGGGTTGGCGAAGAGATCCGAGTGGGAGACTGGGTCTGGTTGGCAGCCCACGCAGTGCCGACCAGATCGTTAGCCAAAAAGAAGTTGGGGCACAAGCAACTCGGTCCATACCAAGTCGAAGCGCAGATCAACCCAGTAGCTTTCAGGCTGGTGCTCCCGGAGGGTTCCAGGATGCATCCGGTGTTCCACAGGTCGGTGCTCACTCCCTACAGGACACCTCACAGGTTCCAGGAACCAGGAACAGCACCGAGTCCGTCTCAGGAGCGGTCGGAGGCGGGAAGATTGTCACAGCAGGACCCCATCAACGAAGTCACGGAGATTTTGGACTCCAGATGGGGGGAAGACGGAGTGGAATACCTCCTAGCCAGGGAGGGCACCCGGGCTAGTGCTAATAGCTGGGTGCCAGACTACGCTTTGGAGGAACCCCTGCTCAAGGACGAGTTTCATGCCCTTTTCCCACACAGACCCATGCCAGCAGGCTTCTTCGACGACTGGTTGTTCACGCCCACACTTTCCTCCAGCACGTTCCATGGCTTCGACTCGGACGGGGAGCCCGCACAGCGCACACATTCCCCAGAGGGGTCACCGGAGGGTTCGGCGTCCGACACCTCGTATTGGTGGGACGATCGGCCAGAGGAGCAGTGGCGCCGGAGGTGGCTGGAGATGCCAGGTCAAGCGACCGACGCAGAGACTGACATGGACGTGTGCGGGGAGGATCTCGGTTTCGAGCACGGCGGCACTGAAATGGAGGCGGAGCAGCTCACCGTTGACGAATGCGAGGAGGAAGACTCGGAGGTCTTCAGTTGGCGGCCAGCAACGAGGAGCGCACTGTATCCGGCATTCACTCCTGTGATGATGGAGCACCCTGCAACCACCCTTGAAAGTGGGGAGGGGGGAAGGGGGGGCTTCGAGGGGGGATGGATGTCAGGGGTTCAGAAGCAGAGACGCAGAGAAGGGAGGAGACAGAGAGCGAGGGGGAGGAATACGAAGGAAAGATGAGTGGGGATGACGAACCGAGATCGCCGAGCTTATCCAGTGAGTCCGAGGATTCCCAGAAGGGAGCGCCAGCAGTCAGAGCAAGGGGGGAAAGCAGGGGGACACCCCAGGAAGAAGGGTCCAGAGAGGAATCAGAGAGCAGCAGTTGGAGATCGGGACCCACGTACCCAGACGGGAACAGCGGGGAGAAAGGGGACCAGATATCGGGTTCCGGAGGCTTTCAGAAGGAGGGAGGGCATGAGTCAGGAGTAGTCACGCCCACCTCGGGGAGCGACGAAACGATCAAGAGGAAGGTTGAGAGTTGGGCGCGCGCGCCAAGTTCAAATGTAGCGGAAGCTGGCGCAGTAAGCAGCCCAGAGAGTGAACCAGGTCCCAAAGCCCGCCGCAAGGAGGCGGAAGGGTCAGGGGGGTCCGCGTCAGAAGAGAGTAGGAAAAAGGAGACCCCGGGGGGCAGAAGGACCCAGAGACGGAGGGAAAGGCGCAGGAGGTGGAGCAAGGCTAGGGTATTAAGCTGGTGTGCTAGAGGCGGAGACTCAGACGGGTCTTCGCCGGTCTGACCTAGAAGAAGTAGGGCTGCATATTGCAGTTTGGAAATGGAAGCTGTAATCCAATAAAGACTCTTTTAACCTGAACGCTGGCTAACGTGGTCCTATGTGAGCTGGGACTGAGTGGCAGCCCTGACAACATCCATTTCTTCTGAAATGAGCAATTAACTGTGTGGCCTCCCTTGCAGCACAACTCGGGCAGGGCCCAAAACATTTTGCTGTCTGAGGCAGAGTATCAAATGGTGGCCCTAACACCATCACCACCCCAGTCACAGAGAATAATATCCAAGGTTAGCATAATACTCTTTTTTGCATCTGAGGCGGAAAACCCTAAGTGTGTTTCTCTTTGGGAGTAAAAATGCAGCAATAATAAATTCAATTGATAACAATTTGTTGCCATTTCAAAGGCTTGAGGCTGTATATATTAAATAAGGAGGCCTTCTCTAGCATCTTAATGGCCTTCATGAACTGGTCAACTTACTGTTTAAATCTTTGTTAGTTGCCTGAAGCATGGCTGGAAAGTTATAATGTGTCTGGGGCTTCTAACGTTCTTCTTATTTACTCTTATCATACTTTAGCCTTCTTACATAGATGCTCTTTCCCTGTCCATAGGTAGAGGAGGTGGGGACAAGGACATTCTGCACATGTGTGAAGAACCACTTTCCTAAATAAGTGCTGTACAAGTCCTGTTACAATGAAAACAGCAAGGCTACACATTTGCAGCCCTACCAAGCCCCAACTGACCTTCTTATTCATGTTCTTATTCTTATTCTTTGTACACTGTCCTTCATCCATAGATGTCTGGGCGGTTCAAAACAGAAAATTAAACTTTCTCCTCAGGTCCATGGCATTATACATTCTAGCCAATGTAGTTAGCATAGCTATATTTTGCAATCATTCTCTTTGTTTTGCTTAAAACGGAGGCAAGGTTTGAAACAGACAGATGCAAAATGGAAAGTTTTCCGTCCATGAGATAAAAATCAAGTTACACAGTGTCAGGGCTTTGCCTACGGGTGGGCCAAACAGCTAGTTCCATTCTGATCTGTCTTACTGGCACTCAGTCATCGAGCCATTCCAGCCCATTCCAGCCCACTGTGCGTCATTTCATCCCATTCTGTCCTATTGTACACACATGGGACTTCCATGTTGCTGGCTGCCTGGGTAAAGAACTCAGCTATAACCCACTGGTAATTATAATCTGAATGGTTTTAGCAAAGCTAATCAGAAAATTGCCTGACCTATTAATCTAAACTGGAAATATATCAAAATTTAACCATTCAACTTCCTATTTTAAATTTTAATTACCTGATTGCTAACATGACTCTTGAAGTTATTTACAGCCATCAAATTAAGGGGTTAACCATTAACAATTTTTTAGTTTTCATTTTCCTCATTTAAAAACTCTTCTTCCTTTTGTTAAGAGCTTATTAGCTATATAAATCCATAATTTACAAATTCATTCCATGCTTTATAAAATAATTTATAAGAACTTTGTTTGATATATTAACAATTAATATATATATATATTGTAACCATGTTTAAAAAGAATCCTACATTTTTGTGTAGAACTGACGCAGCAGACTCTTCCACTGATTATTTTTTGGCACTTTTATGCTTAATCAGAGCTCACTTGGTTTTGGGTGTACGGTGCAGTAAGTTCTCTTTCAGCAAAAATATTCTACCTTTTGTGTAATGCTGCAAAAATTTTCAATTCCCCAATGATGTCATTTAAAATGTTTCACCACATCCCCTTGTAAGTTACAAATGGGGATGGAAAAAGATGTGCAATACAGAGAGGATTGTGGGCCCTTTTGGTAGCCGACACAGGACATTCTGTACTTTGATAGAAAATGACCATATTTTTGCTTTAAGACTAATTTAAATTCTTTTCATAGGTTACTGATTTGTAGGAATGTTCCTCTCTAGTCCATCTTCATATGTTCCATATTACAAAACAAATATTTCACAACAGAGCATATATATAATATTGAAAGCCTTTTGATTTAGGATCCCCAGAGCACTCTATGATACCACAAAGCTGGGTCAGCCCCATGCTCAGGAGCCATGCCAGTGTAGGGTAGGACACGATCCCATGCTTAACCAACAGTAGAACAAATGCTACAACAATAGATGTAGGAACAATAGCCAAGGTAGCAAAGCTGACCAGACATGCCCACAGACATGCCTCACTACCACACACCGATCACAAGACTGCTTGCTGCTGATACCCTTCACATTGCCCAAGCATGTAATATGAGACTTAGCACATAGTGCTATCTGAATAGTCCCACGATATCACTCAACACAGTACACAGGTATCATACAACCAGGCAGCAGCAGCAACGAGGAACCCACAATGCCCCCCCTTGGTATCCAGTTATTTCCCCCCCTTCAGGATCCATCACTACACCAGGACTGAAAAGGTTGGTCAACCTCAGGGCTGACCCAAGACATTTTGACACCTGCGGTGTACCACAAAATGGCATCCCCCTCCCTGCAAGGGGAAAAGGGTTGAGGGAAGATCTACATCAGGAATAAGGCAGCATAAGGATCCTGCCACCTGAGGCAGTTGCCTCACTTTGCCTCATGGGTGTGCTCTGGCTGACATGTTAACTACTGTTTACCCCGGTAGAACGCCATGAACCATGAGGCAGAGTCAGCATCATATACTAAGAAAAGACATCACGCAAGGAAAAGCTGCTAATGACTCTTACTGCCTCTGGATTTGCTTCCAAATGACCTGTTTACCGATCATTCACCCTCATTTTCTTTCGGGGGGGGGGGAGATTAGATTAAGCAACCATTTTCCGAGAGCATACAAAGAGCCCCTCTGGATCAGGACAAAGACCCATCTAGTCCAGCACTCTGTTCTCACAGTGGCCCACCCACGAGGCAAGGTGAGGCGACTGCCTCAGGTGGTAGGATTCACAGGGGCAGCAGATCTGGCCTCCAGGGAATCCATCACCTGCTGCTACCGCTGTTGTGGTGGCCACAGTTAAGGTACACTTTTGGAGGGAAGAAAGTGTGGGGCTGCCCTCTGGGGTCTCTTGAGCCCTACTCGCACCTGACATGATTCAGAACCTTTGATTCCCACTTCAACTGTCGGGTAAAATTGATTTGATTCCCCCCTTGTTCCTAATGTAGAACTTCACTCACCCCCTCCCACTATTCCCAGTGTGGATCTTTATTTCCCTCCTTTATTCCCATTCCTCCATGACTAGTCATTTCTTATAAAGGGATTGCAGGAACATAGGAAGCTGCCTCATACCAGGTCAGACTATTTGTCCATCTGGCACAGAATTATCTATCCTGACTAAAAAATGACTCTCCATGGTGTCAGGCAGAGGCCTTCTCCATCGTCTGCTAACTGATCCTTCTTAACTAGAGACGCCTGGGAATTTTACGACAGAGCCATGGTTCTTCCTCTGCGGGTATCAGAGCAGGACAGAACTGCTCCCTTTGTGAGGGATGTCATGGTTGTTAAGTCAGCACAAGCCAATCTGAAGCCTCATGCAATCAGATCAGTAGATGCATCATTACTACAGACTATTCTTTTTTCTTTTAACAGGAGGAGCACTAAAATGAGAACAGGGGAAAATGTGTACAGTCTAAAGGGAACATTAATATTATTTCTTGAAAAACTATTGTTTCTGTGTGATAGGTTTTTTTTTTTACTAATTTTTATACATTTGTTTATGTGTTGTCACAGTTTGGTCATGGGGTAACATCAAACAGCAATATGCATATGAGCAAGGGAAATCATAATGATCATCATCATTGGGTTTTGTTTTTATTCTTTTTGCTCTGGAAGTTTCCATGAGAAAACCCACTCTTTAGTGCTCAATGGAAGCAAATGTCTATCTGCACAAAACCCAAATTGATGTTTGCTCTGACTGAGTACAGTGTACATCGGGTTACATACGCTTCAGGTCACATACGCTTCAGGTTACAGACTCTGCTAACCCAGAAATAGTACCTCGGGTTAAGAACTTTGCTTCAGGATGAGAACAGAAATCGCGTGGCAGTAGGAGGCCCCATTAGCTAAAGTGGTGCTTCAGGTTAAGAACAGTTTCAGGTTAAGAATGGACCTCCAGAACAAATTAAGTACTTAACCCGAAGTACCATTGTACTAAAGAGTGCATTTTTGCAGGGAAAGCTCTGAGGCAAAAAGAAAACATGCTTGGACACAAAGTTTTAAAGCATGGACCTGTGCCTGGAAAGAGTGGGGCAACTGGTAAGGGTGGATAAGCCCTTGCTTCAACACTGGCAGTGGGACAGTAAAAGCAGACGGCTAATTTAGTGGGCACAAGGCAGTTTGCAGACCCTCCATGTGTCCCTATTTTCCAGGGATGTCCCTGATGTAGAGATGCTGTCCAGGTTTCTGATTTGATCCTGAAATGTCCCACTTTTCCTTAGGATGTCCCTATTTTCATTGGAAAAATGTTGGAGGGTATGGAGTTATCTAATCCCCAAGCTGTCAGCAGGCAATCCTGTATAGGGAAGTTTTAAAAAAATGTTTAATATTTTATTATGTTTTTATATATGTTGGAAGCTGCCCAGAGTGCTGGGGCAACCCAATAAGATATGTGGGGAATGGAATTATGGAATGGGACGTCCCTATTTTCATTGGAGAAATGTTGGAGGGTATGAGTTTGGTATGGCACTCACAGCTGCTCCCAACCCCTTAGCTTGTGATGATTGGCTCACCCTGTCTAATGATAGGGCCAGCCCTACAGAGACTATGGAAATGGTATCAAAGTAAAGTCTAATATGGGAAATTAGGATTTAGAAAGGATTAGATAGAAAGCTAAGTCAAAATCCATAAAGTTAAGGACAAAGAAACAAGTGAACACCTATCCGATGTTAGGAATTAATTTATATAGAAAAACACTCCATTGCGTGAAAACAAAGAATAAAAGGTTAGAATAATAGTTAGAGTGTTGTTAACATTTCAAAATGGTCGACATTTTTGTAAAATTATCTGAGAAGCAACGTTCCACATGTAAGACTTCCTGGGCACAAGGTACGACTGATTCTATTTTGGGGAGGCTATTGGAAAATGGAAAAGAAAGCTATAAACTAAATATAGATCATTCGTTTCATACACACAATCTGACACATTTTTCCTGGATTCACATTAAACATTCTGGTTTCTCCCTTTTAAAGAGAGTACGTGTCTATCAGGAAATATGCAAGGTGTTATTAAAATGTCCTTTGATACTGTTTTATTGCTAAAGAACTCCCCCCCCCCTTATGGGCCCAAATGCAGCTGAAATTAAAAACTTTTTTGTATAAGTCTGATCTAAGCATGGGAAAGAAGTGGTTTCTATGGATTGCAAGAAGGGTTATAAATGATACCCTGCTGCTGAACTAATTGAATTGGCTGCCAGTTAACTACTGGGCTAAGTCCAGGATGTTAACATTGGTGTGCAAAGCCGTATACAACTTGGGACTGGGATACCTGAAAGATCATTCACCCCTTATATACTAAACTGACTACTGCACCCAGCAGGAGAAGGCTTTTGCAGATCCCATCTCATTAGGGAATTTGTATACAGTGTAGGAATTGCGTCTTTTGTATGGCAGCAGCTACACTTTGGGACTCCCTCCCTTTACATACCAGATGGGTGCCACCTATATTATCTTACTGGCAACTATTATAGACCTACCTTTCCCAAAAGCCTTATCCCAGTTTTTATTTGTATTGTACTTGAAATAGTCTTTATAATCATAGGCACTGCTGAAATAGAAATAGAGCTGAATGTCATCAGCGTACTGACGACACTTTGCCCCCAAACTCCTATTGACCATCCTCAGCAGCTTCATATAGATCAGGCACGTCCAACTCACAAGAGACTGCGATCTACTCCCAGTATAAAAATTCTGGAAGTGATCCACCCATGAAAGGGGAGTGGGAAGGCAAAGCTGTTGACCTTTTTTTGGGGGGGGGGGCTTTTGTTTCCTAACTCGACACAATGGAGGATCAGAACAACGAAGTAGGGGTGGGCAGGGTCTTTCAGTGCATTGCTTTTCACAACCGCCAATCGTGAGGGGTCCCGCGAGCATCCGAGGATTAAATAGTGGCCCACAGCACTCCACAGCATATCTGCCAGGGGGTGAAAAAACACTCTGCACATGTCCATGTAGCATTACTCTTGTAGCATGGTGACCCCCAAAGAGGGTGCTGTACAGATTGCTATTGCTGGCACCAGGGGTGCCATCTAGGGTGGGCCAAGAAGCTGAGGGCCCCCCTCCCAAATTTTCAAGTAGGGGATTGGGCCCCCTCAATATTCTGCACAACAAGCTCATGTCACCCACGCACGGTACACAGCGCATTCGCATCACAAATGCAAGCCGCATGGTGTGTGCACAACAGATCAGCACGTTGTGCGGCATGTGAGTGACACGAGCACATCGTGTGGTGTGCGCATGTGACATAGGTATGTAGTGTACCGGTCCCCTCAATCACGGGGGCAAGCCGGTGTGCCTGGCTGGCACACTTGTGTCATTATTATTATTATTATTATTATTATTATTATTATTAATTTATACCCCGCCCATCTGGCTGAGTTTCCCCAGCCACTCTGGGTGGCTCCCAATCAAGTGTTAAAAACAATACAGCATTAAATATTAAAAACTTCCCTAAACATAGATACATAATGTCATTCAGGACATTTAAGCCAGCAAATTATTATATGTTATTTTGAACAGTGCAGAGCTTAGACCACAGTTGTGGGGGAGCTATGGTTTGTGGTGAGGGATGATGGAAATTGTAGTCTGGAAGGCCACCCCTGGCTTAGTTTGTTGGTTAGAAGTCTTTTCGATGTCAATGCATTCAGGATGACAGTGTAACGAAACAAATTCCCCACCAGAAGTTAAGGAAAGCTTGCCGTTTGGAAATATTTTTTTCTAAATAAAAACAAAAAAAGGGTAAATTAGGCACCGTGTTTCTTAACAAATGAGGCAGTGTTCTTCTGTCTAGTAGATCTTTGTTACTTCCTTAAAGCGTCTCTATGTGAAGGTTTGTTTCTGGAGTTTATTTTGAGGCTGCATTTCACAGACCATGTAGATTATTTCCATTTGCATATGTACATGCTGCGGTCTCCCAAGCCTCAGCCAAAGTGGGTTAGGGGAGGGAGATTTTTAAAATAGAGGTGGTAGCCCCCAAAGCAGTTGACTTTCAGTCTTTCTGTCATGTGCTAAGCCTTCCAGCTGTATAAATGATTTAAATCAAGATAAAATCACCTTGTGGTTTTATTCCCCGTAACCTACTATATATATATATTCTCAGCCACTCACTCTGAAACCAGATTTTCTCCTGTAAACACATCTCTTCAAATGTGGCTGTGCAGGTGCGTGCTTATTCTCGCTGCAAATTATATCAAAGCTCCTTTTATTGAGGCAGCCACAGAACATATAGCGCTGCATTCTTGATGTCTGGCCCTTCCAGGTTGCAGTCTGTCTAAACAAGCATAGCTCAGATCAGAGAGTACGGACAGAGGATAACCCCTTCCACAAACAGTGTGTGACTTTGAAAGCCAGCCCAGCAAATATCTCTCCTCTCCCCTCTGACTTGGGAGAGGTGGTGCATTTCATACCTTCGGTCAAAGGGTTCTTTGATGTATTTGAATCTCCCTGCTCGCTCAGGGACGGGAATAAGCTGGAAGCTGCTCCTGTTGCCGTTCTAAAAGGTTAAAGTTTCAGGTCAGGCTGAGACATGATCTGCAAAGTTTTGCCAAGACTTTGTCTGATCTCAGATTGTCCCCAGAACACCCAAAAAGTGTATCTGATGCGCTGGCATGTAGATCATACTGAGCTGCTGAACTCTTTGGCTTTTACAAAGCCCGGAAAGGGAGTGGGGGCCCCCTTCTCAGACCTTTGTTCCTCTGATTCACAGTGGAGGGATTCCAAATGTCTGGGGCCCATATTTTAGAAGCGGGGGAAAAGGGAAGTATTTCTTTCTTTCTTTCTTTAAAAAAAGTCTAAATGAATATTTCACAATAAAAGAAGTCTGTATGAAACTCAGGGTGGTATTTCTGCTGAGGCTCTTAAACTACCACCTTTGAGGCTTAACATACTCCTCAGAAAACAATGTTAACTGTTTGCACAGCTTTCGTAGTTATAGAACAGGGCCATGGTTTTTAAGATTCCTGGATCCATTTTCAGAAATCTTCAGAAGGATTCTCGTTTTCAAATTAGTTTTAAAGTCCCGAGCATTTAGATTTTTATGAAAAATCCATTTGCCCTTCTGAATTCCAGCCAGTTGCCTTAGTTTTGTAATTCTCAGTATTAAACTCTTGCTTCACTTAAAAGCTCTACATATCTTTGCGTGTGCCCCTTACTCATGGGTATCCTACTCCTAGGTCTGAATAAAAAGTAATGACTACAAGTATTTGTTTTGATTGCAATAGCACTGCATATTGGGATATGTTGCCTTAAGCTTCCATAAATAGTCTGATATTCTTGCCCATGTTTTCACATTTTAAAGAAATTTTAGAAATTCTATTCCTTCTTGGACACATGCCAGCCTGTCGCTCAGTTCAGAAGGAGCGTAGCAGACGGGGGTGAGGCCCCCCCCCAATGTTTGGTTCAAGTTGGCGTCACTGATGAAGAACCGCACGTGAGCAGAGGCATAAGCACATAAAATGTGTGCTGCACATAGAATCTGCATCACAAGTAGTGGTGTCACCAGAACTCTAGGCTGTTCATAATTTCTGTATGTAGAATAAGCCTTGGCTCTGATCCAAAATTGCAACATGCCCCTTATTAAAACAGAGATGTACTACCAATTTAAATTTTTTTTTCTGCACCTGGGCTGTCTGTGTGGCCAGCATGACTAAGCAACAAAACTCCATCAACTTTGCACATGCTCAAATGCTGCTTATTTAAATACTCAATGTAATGGAAAGTTCTGCTGTTGGTACATGTGGAACAAATTTACTTTCTACAATGACCAATCTGTAACACGTGACATTGTGACAAACAGGGATGGAAAAAGAATGTAGCACTAAGAATACCATGTTCCCAAGAAGGACATGTGCTAAAACTTGGCCAACATTTGTAATCTTGGAAAGTAGAATCTTTAGACTTGCACACCAGCTGGCAGATTCCAAATTGCAACAGGCTCATATCACCAGCCTCTAATCACAAGTGAAGCTGTATAGGTAGTAGTGGGTAGGATTAGTCTGAGCTCTAATCAGGGCCATCTTTACTCGGGGGTGCAAGGGATGCGGGGCACCCGGGCGCCGAATTCTGGGGGGCACCAGGCGCCCGCCACTGAAACTGCCTAAGCTCTTAACTATCTACCTGTTATGAAATAATAAATAATTTTGATCAAGCTAGAAAAACAAAATACATATCTACCTAGGTATTACCGAAATGTATACCTACTGTTTCACTAAAGGACTTTCGACTTTGTGTGCTCATTTATCAAAGACGTGCCGCGCCAGTGGCAGCACTTGTCATTCACAACGGCGGTTCTTGACTCAACAACGGCGCTTGTCATTCTCAATGGTGCCGTGCACGCAAAATTAACTCTTACATCATAATAAAAGTTAATTTGGGGCTAAACTAAATTTTGGGGCTCTGGGCGGATCTTTGCACCCCGGCGGTACATATGCTAAAGACTGCACTGGCTCGCATTCATAATATTGAATTGCCACTGGCACAGCTCATTATACGGTGGAGAAGCAGATGTCCCCTCCCCTGCCCAATGTCATGCACAGGAAATCTCCAGGATTGGGTGCCCATGCAAGGGCAGATATAGAATAAAGCAGATACCCATGTCACAAGGCATTTGCATAGACTATCTGTTCAATACATGAGGCCATTGCATGACATGGATTCATAAGGTACATCTGCTCCTCAGCTGCTTGAAGAGGAGCAGTAGCAGCAACAACAAAGCAACCAGGGACAAGAGAGCCTGATCTGTTCCTGTGAAAGATCCAGAAAGAGATCTACCATTGCTACCACCGAGGTAGCTAGGTGGTAACACCTTGCCAACAAAGGTCCGTATAGTTAAAGCTATGGTTTTCCCAGTAGTGATGTATGAAAGTGAGAGCTGGGCCATAAAGAAGGCTGATCGCCAAAGAATTGATGCTTTTGAATTATGGTGCTGGAGGAGACTCTTGAGAGTCCCATGGACTGCAAGAAGATCAATCCTATCCATTCTGAAGGAAATCAGCCCTGAGTGCTCACTGGAAGGACAGATCCTGAAGCTGAGACTCCAATACTTTGGCCACCTCATGAGAAGAGAAGACTCCCTGGAAAAGACCCTGATGTTGGGAAAGATGGAGGGCACAAGGAGAAGGGGACGACAGAGGACGAGATGGTTGGACAGTGTTCTCGAATCTACCAGCATGTGTTTGACCAAACTGCGGGAGGCAGTGGAAGACAAGAGTGCCTGGCGTGCTCTGGTCCATGGGTCACGAAGAGTCAGACACGACTAAACGACTAAACAACAACAACAACAGGTAGCTAGGTAGCAATGCTTTACATGACACAGAAAGTCAGCTTACCCATCAGGAACATTCCATATGCCAAAATAGGTCCTCATGAAGCTGAAATAATTTCAGTGTGCAGAAGCTCTCTCTCTCTGTCTTTCTGTAGGTGGCATTTAGCAAGGATTTTTCTTCTCCTAACCAGGCACCACAATAACCCCAAACCATACCAAATATAAGAGCAAGATTAAAGGCATGCAATCTTCCCCCGGCATCCCCCCCCCCCAGTGAGCATATTCTGCAGAAGCCTTTCTAGGAGAAAAAAATATCTGCAAACCACAGACACCAGAGAAGTTGTTTGGATTGAGAAAAATTAACCCAAATCTCTCATTTTTTACTTGGTCATTTCTCTTACCTAACAGAATCGTTTTGCCCAGGCTTTAAATCAAGGGGAATGTCATGACTTGATTAAGCACCTTTGGAATCATGTTATTAATTCATATTTTAAATGATCTCTCTTTAGCTCAGTTCTGACATCAAACCAATATGAGAGTCCGTAACACCAGGCAAGTTCCAGGATTTCTTATGAGTCAGGTACAATTATTCTACAGGAAGCTTTGGGTCAAGATAACATTGTCTAGACAAAAGATGCTAGATTTTCTGTTGTTTAAACAAAAACAAACATCAGAAGTCTAACAAGCATTAAGGGTTTTACTGAAGCTAACAAAAGCCAAGAATGCACAGTGATAAAGAGGATTGTATTTGCACAAGGTTTTCAAGATTTATTGTAAAATATTTTAAATTCCTAATGAGAAGCATTCTACATTCAATCAATAGCTATGTGAATCTTAAGGCTTAATTAGACATTGTGTGGAAAAAGCTTTTCTCTATGACTTTAAAAAAACTACCCTAGAAATTCACCAGAGCAAAACTTTCCAAGTTTAATTTGAATGCCACTTTGGGAAAAATCTGATATATGAGAAATCTATTGAGAAATGCTGCTGACCATTTTTATTCTAAGTTAGGCTTGCCATATGCCAGGAAAATTCCTGACATAGCCTGGTTTTGGGGTGTAAAAATGGCGTTAGGGTGAATGTATACCTGGATGTATGGCAACATGATGGAAAAAATAGCAGAAACAGCTCAAATGCTTACAATCACAATCTTGTGGGCAGGTTTCCTCCAAAAAGCTCAACAATTTGGGTGGTTTCTGCAAGTGTCAGAAATATGGCAACGCTATTCTACATTCCTACACTGTTATTCAACTTGTTTCTGACTTTTCGAATTTGAAATTTTAGTGCTTATTTTGTTTTGTTTTTGAACTTATGATGGTAGCTTTTCATGTGTAGGTTCGGAAACAGAATTTATTTATGATAAGACACATATTTAACTTATCATTAAACATGATAAGCCACAATGTATTTTGTAGCACGGGGAAGAGTGAACTGCTGGAACATAAATATAAACAAAAATACCAGCTTGTATTCAGGGATCTCTGAAAAATCTTGAATGATTTGGCTATGTGCTTAAGGGCCCTTGAACCCAGTAGTATTGTGAACTTTTTTTTTGCTGTGTCCACACAATGTTGTCCTCATCAAAATGGCACCCCATATTTTCTCCACCCAATTAATCCAGATTTACTGTTTCCACTGGTTTGGATATTTAAAAAAACCTTGGCAGATTTTCTGCAGAAATGGTAAATTCAGATTAAACTGAGATGATAGATAGATAGATAGATGATAGATAGATAGATAGATGAGACGATGTCATGTGGAATACAGTGGTACCTCGGGTTAAGTACTTAATTTGTTCTGGAGATCCGTTCTTAACCTGAAACTGTTCTTAACCTGAAGCACCACTTTAGCTAATGGGGCCTCCTGCTGCCGCCACGCCGCCGGAGCACAATTTTTGTTCTCATCCTGAAGCAAAGTTCTTAACCCAAGGTACAATTTCTGGGTTAGCGGAGTCTGTAACCTGAAGCGTATGTAACCTGAAGCGTATGTAACCTGAGGTACCACTGTATAACCCAAAATTTACAAATCATAAACATCATTATATAACGTATGTATAAGTCCATAAACAAGAACTAGTCAATGTAATGAAATGCTGTCAGGGAACACCACGATGCAGGAAGAATGCCTTTCAACAGATAATGTCCCACAGTATTGTAGTGGTGGGTGCTGCAATGTGTAGAATTCAATAACGAACAGCAAACAAGCAGAACAGTGTTTCTGGATTAAGTCAACTGTTTCAAAGATGAATTTTCGTCAGCTAATAATAATAATTAGTCACATGTTGTGGCTGTATTTGAGCAGGGTTATAAATCTAGCGGTGCAGCTTGATAATTTCCAATGGATCCCAACACTTCAGTGGTAGCATCTAAAATGTTGGGATCTGACACCTGCAAGCTATGTCTCAATAGTCCCACTAATGATCACAAAGGGACATTTCTGTACTGTATGTGGGGGTGAGGTTAGATGTTTTCAAATAATAATAAAAAGCAACACCTTAACCAAATAATGTCAATCCTATTTTTATTATTCAGAGCCCATTTTCCTCCCTCTCTAAAACCAGACCCAAATATTGTCTCACGTATCGAGGATCTAATTTATTTGCTTGAACTCTCAATGGAATTCAAGCAATTTTTAATTAAGTTGGTTGGATGTTTTGCCCTAGGACAGGCTGTATAAAAGTCTTCAGGGTTTAGTCCATTATTCTTGTGTTGCTGGTGTTTACATTTGAGGAAAGTTCTCATAAGAACATGTTTTAAATTAATTCCACAAAGAATGCCTATCTATGAATATATGGCATTAGATTATCTATTTTCCCACTGTACAAAACTACCGTACTTACAGTATTTTGCCAGTATCTTAACAGAAGTTGAGTATCTCCTGGTTACTATCATCATATATATGTATCATTAAAAAAACCCTCCAAAAAAACTATTCAGTCTTGACTTAAACATAGAATCCCTTCATCATTTTGTTGAACAGCACTCCTACCATCTACAGATGGTAAGAGCAATTTGGCCATTTCCTGCTAGGGCTGTGCTCAGTTTTTGGTATTTTTTTCTGTCTTTGGCACATTTTGATATTATTTTTGACATTGTTCCATCTTGCTTTCTTTGTGTATATTACTTAGGTGCCCTGCATGCCCTAAATATTGGGAAGAAAGGTAAACAAACATTTCATGTATTGTTTTCTTTTCTGTGGATTAAATGCCTGTTCCATTTGTATGATTTTCCTCTTTCCCGCTATCTCTCCCCACAGCTACAGATGATGATGATGGTGATAAAACAAGTGTATGAGTTGGATCCAGACATCTCCTGAGTATAGAAGATCTCCACTTAGTGGACATACTCACAGGCAGTTTTTGCTGACGCTCCTGTTTGTCCCATGCCACCCCTAAGACTGTTCTGGAGGGTCCACCAACCACCTGGAGCGGAGCTTTTTTGTGAATCACCTTGAGATTTCTTTTTTTAATGAAAGGCAGTATAAAAGTGTTTGAAATAAAGTATTTTCTCAGGGGACACGGAAGGCACATGGGGGGGGGGGACTCAGCCAAAATTCACCTCCTCTTCCATGTATGGAAGAATGCAGTTGGTAGAGTTCTTCTGCAGCCACATCTGCATCCAACCCAAGTTTCTTGCTGCATTCTTAGGCTTCAAGACATGCCACCCAAGAGTCCCACTTTGAGAGGGTCATCCCAGATTTACAGAAGTCACCCCGGCTTCTGCTTAAAATCTTGGGTGTCCTGCTTCCTCTGCTTCCTCTCCACTGCCTCCTCTATGATGCCTTGGCGGCCTCCACCATAGTCCACCACGGCCATTGCACGACTTCCCCCACAGCTACCGTACTCCCGGAAGTGGGTGCAGCAGATCTGGAAAAGCAGCACATCCAGTATTACATATATCTTCTCAAATATTTTAATAATGAATGTGACCAATGACTATTTACTTGGTTGGCTACCTGCAGCATTGTTTCATTTGGGATGTTGTTTTTTTTAAAAAAAATATTTGGGGGTGGATTTTTGTATCTTAAAAGAGTCTTCCTTTTACTGTGTCCAGATTAAGATTCACATTATCTAGAGCAATCTCCAAGAAGTGGGTTGAATCTGAGCATGCATTTAACCATCCATTTGATTGGTTCAACAAATTCACAGAAAATGTCAACTCTGACTGGCATCAACATGTTATATAATGTCACATTTGGCTTGCATATCAATTATTTTTTAGTTGAGGAGCATTGCGAAAGGTTACTATATGAAATACTTGTCAACACAGAGGTTATCCAAATTTCCATTGTTGTTATTTTGTTCCATTGGATTGGTTTTCACATTTAAAGTTGAATTTCAGGGTGACTCCTGTAGTGTATGTGTTATCAACTAAATACCTTGCATGTCGCCCCCTTGAAAGCTGATTCAAAAGTGTGGTCTGGCTGGAGGAGTTAGTTACTACTCTGTGCAGTGGCCAGAGGAAGAATGACCACTGGGAGGAGTGTAGAGAGAAGAAACGCCATGGTGCACCTGTAGCAACAAAACCAGACCCCTTCATCTGCCCCATCTGCAGTAAAACGTGTCTCTCCTGTATCGATCCTTACAGTCAAAGCAGGCGCTGGAACTCTCCAATGGTTTGACTTTACCCCCAAAGGCACATTCTTCCTTTATCCCCCAAGACAGACGGATGCCAACAAAATGTGCAGACTCCCAGGCTTCATCAAGAATAAAGTTTGATTTACCTTTAACTCAGCATGCAGTGAGTTCATACATAAACAGCAGAAGACCACAGTCATCTTCAAATATCTAAAGGGCTGTCACAAGGAAGATGGAGCAAGCTTGTTTTCTCCTGCTCTGGAGGCAAGAACCTGAACCAATGGATTCAGAAGCATGCTGTCTCTGAAAATCAAGCAGTATTGTTCATTCCACTCATAACCTGGTCTTCCACCAAACAACTAAAAGCAAAGCTGCACCCATGTGGATGTCTCCAACGCCAGACCTACTCAGCTTCAGTCAAAAAATCATCTTGGGGGTTTAAGAACCCTGGTTTTATGCCTATATCAGCAAGACCTGAAGGCCCTGATTATCGTTGATTCTGTTATCTTTGTTTCTGTTCCTGTCGCCCTTTGTAGAAGATCAATACCTGTTTGATTTCTCCTGAAATGTCTGCTGTAAAATGTACTTTTCAACCTGCTACACCACGAAAAAGCAGCTCCACTTCTCAAATCTTGTCAAATTAGATATTCTAATTCTTATTTCCATATGATTTTTTCTTGGAGTTCCTTTTTGTGTTATGTTACATTTACTTGGCTTTACAGCATTCCATTTACTTGGCTTTATAGCATTTATAGGAATTGACACTGCTCTGGCATTTCAGACACGCCACCATTCTAGTCAGCTTCCAACTAATTCAGGAAAACAACTATTCATGAAATATTTTCCAGCATGATGCAATTCTAAATAGCAATTTTCTAATTGTGGCTGTCCTGCATGTCGACCTTGATGTGGAAAATCTAGTAAGTTCACCTTCCTATAAATCAGTTTTATGTTTTGACCCAATAAGTGAACATGCCTTAGTTTCCTTCCTTTCTGAGGGACAGAGAGCTGGGGGAAATAACAGATTTCAGTGACAGAACAGCAGCTGGACAGATGGACAGATGTCAGGCACTAAATGGTCAGAACAAAGAGCTTTAGTCTATGGTTCTGTGCACATTACCAGCTTAAAATGCAGCTAGGCCATTCTTTTCCTCAGGTTAGGGGGAAAACATATCAAAATACTGTCTTTCATAGGAAATGACAGGTTACAGGATAGATATGGACTGTGGCTAATGTTGTGTGCCCACTGCTTCCTAAACCAGTAGTGGAACTGCACTGGAGGCCGAGTAAACAGGATTGTAAACACAGTTAGTCAGATTGTGTATCCATAGCAGTGACCCGAGGAGGAATGACCACTGGGAGGAGCACAGAGAGAAGAAAAGGCTTGGTGTATCTGCAGCAACACAATTGGACGCCTTCATCTGCCTCAGCTGCAACAATACATGTCTTTCACATATCGGTCTTTACAGCCACAGCAAGCACTGCAACCTTCCAACAGCTTGACTTCACCCACAAAGACGCACTCCTCCATTGTCTCCAACAATATGCAGCCTATTTCTGCATGAACAGTGTTGTATTAAGCCGGGTAATTACTTTCCACCAATCCTGATTTGAACTGATGCTATTGCTTTTTGGCAAAGAATAGGGAGCATGCCAGGTTGGTAGAGTGAGGCAGGTACCTCAGGCTGCAAATGCTGGCGAGGCAGCAGAGGCAGCCACCCTGAATGTACCTTCTTAGCCTCCCAGCCATTTCCCTCTGCCGAAGGATAGAGCTGTGAGTGCCACATGACCTGCTCTATGAAGCTGCTGACCTCAGTTATTGGCGGGAGATGCTGCTCAGTCAAATTCAATGGCCAGCCTAGTCAGCTTCTGTATGTGGAATGTCAGCAATGTCTAGGCAACACGATGACTATGTACATACACAATAGACAATCTTTATAGAATTCCTTCAAACCATAACAAGTACAAAAAGAAATCTTAAGTCTCTGAAAATCTTTAAATGAAGCGAGCTACCGGACTTTGTACATTGAAAGGCAAGCTGTGAAGCTTTGTGTATTCAGCAAATATGATGTCCAACACTGAACAGTGATTCTGGATATTGACTACTGTTTCGTAGAATTCTTCGTCAGCGTGGTGGGAGGATATAGAATTGCTTCATAAACTGAAAATAAAATTTTACAGACGATGACCTGCATGCACATATAACTTACAAAAAATATGTATGTGGAATGGCAGGGGGAGCCATCCTGTTCCTTACACCAGGCAGCAAATCTTCTTGGGCCTTGGGAGCATGCAGGTGGAGCAAAATTTCCTGAAGATGGTGGGTTGTTTTTTTAAGGACTTCTGGAAGAGTGGTTTTAGAAGGTGATATATATTTGCTGCCTGTTCAAGTGATAGCTTTGCTGACCCTGAACAGTCCAGCTGCATTCCTGGGACAGAATGTCTGATGGGAATGTTGCTAGTGCCGCTCCCAGAAGGTCTTGCAGTTGGGTGGATGAGTGCACTTTCAGGAATGGTAAGACCACTCATTGATAGTGCTTATAATTTGCCTGGCACCTGGGAATAGTCAAATATACCTGCATTTTCATGGATGATAAGAGTATGTGTGGGATATCTAGTTCAGCTTTAACGTGGATGTGTGTGCTCTTTTTAACGTCAACTGCATGGCCAATAGATTTGGTCAGTGGGCCCAATTTCACTTTTCCCTTAAGCACTTTTCCCTGTATGTGTTGGGGAGGGGGGACATTTGAAGACGACCTGGGATGACCTACTGAATAGTTCATAATGAACATCTGGGAGAAATGATATACATGACAAATGTAGCACACAAATGCCCATGCTTGTTGAGAGGTATCTATCTGTTCTGCTCCCAGTCACCGGTATAACTTTAAACCCCCCCCCCCCATAAAATATGGACCAGAAGGAAAAGTGGGACTGAAACTGGAAGAATTACAACTTCATGGTTTCTGTATATGTGCACAGCAGCAAACATTTACACGGGGACTCAACAGTGATTCATTAGGGGCCACTGAATTGTATGGAACTTAAGCTGAAAGAGATCTAAACATTGTGCACCAGGCAGAATGAAAATCCAGGAAACCACACCATTTCAAAACATCTTCAAACTGTTTACAGAACTATAACCATGCCATGCAAATGCTATGAAAACATGATGTCAAAAACAATGACAATCAATGGCTATTTGGCTCCTGTATCAAAATGCCCACATGCATCAAGAATGTCCTTTTCCATATCAACTTTGTGTGGCCTATGTTGTACAGAGACAAGCAGTAAACAATAGTAATGGAAAATCTCTCTGTGTGAAATGATATGCCAGAGAAGCAGAAGATAAAACACACATGAAGACGAGCAAACAAAACCACAATAAGCTGTGAATTAAACACAAGGAAGCTCACATATTGCAGGAAACCCAAACTATAATGTAAAGATCGTTGTTCTTTCCTGTTAACCATGAATCTGTCATCTGAACTGGAACATATTCAAACAGAGAAAGCTGAATCAAATTAGGAAAGCTGCCTTGGGGAGTTAGGGGTCCTGATGGTGGTATAGTTCTGCTTGATGTATTTATGCAGCAGAAAATTTCAGCAACTATGAGAAGAGCCACAGGCACATTCTTGTCCCACTTTTGAGTGGCAGAAACAGATCCCAGCACCACTGTCATGCATAAAGTTGCTTCAACTGCTGCTGCTTTTAGCATTATATGCATCTTAAAACTTGTTTTAAGTAATTCTATAAAAAAGAAACTAGTGCTTTGTAAGCCAGTTTGGAAGCATTTCTTTGTGGAAAGGTGGCATATAAATGCTTCATATAAACACACAAACAAAGAAACAAAGTATTAAAATCTTTAATCGATTCATGTGAAGACAATTTTTTCTAAAGTAGAATTGGGATTTTGAGGAATTACTGTTAAGAGAGCTGCACATAATAAAAAGATGTTAATTTATGTAATATATTTGGCCTCGAAAACAACCATGTGGTTCTTGAAGATGTGCTAAGTAGATGTGCTTATCGGAGCCATGAGACGAGAAAGACAAATTGACAGCACATCTAATTGCAAGAGGATATTGAATTGTCAAAAGTGTCAAACAGAGGGCAAGAGGTGACAGAAAATGTATTTGCAAATCAGGGTCAAGAGCAGTGCCTTTGATTCGTGTGACACTCCATTAATCAGTTTTATTACAGGGTCACAAGACCTTCAACAAGAGGAGCAGCTGTCAAATATTACTTAGCACTTGGAAGGTCTAATTTAAGGAAGCCTTTCTATAAATAGACATTGTATTGATTCTTGGTGGAAATGGGAAAGGGAAGATATTCTATTGCAAGTGGCTCACTATACTCTAGTAGTTAGCCCATGACTGAAACAGAATAAAAACTGTGGCACTCATGGTGTTGTAAAAAAGTTCCATAGAAATCTCAGGGCATTGTTGTTGCTATAAATTTGAGCATAGCTTTATGCCAAGATGGCGTTAGATTGAATTCCAATGAGAAATATAAAACAAATACAATCTAAAATTTGCTAAAGAACAAAAAGCAAGGAGCAATGAATGAAAATGACCACACCCTAAATTCAAAGTAAGAAGTAAACAGATAAATCACTAGATTTTGTTATGTATATATTTTTTAAAAATGCTGATTTTAACTGAGCTCTATTGATAGTTTTTATACTATTTAAGAGTCTTTGTTGGTGGAAAAATAAGCAGTTTCTACACTTTCCTAAATAAATGAAGGCAAGAAATATGCTGTGATATCCTTTTGGTGAATGTACTCTATGCACCATGCTATATTCTGTTTCATAGAGTGGCTAGCCAGAGGATAAATGGACCAATTTATGGACCAAAGCATCATATAAATATCTGTCAGTAACTACTAGGGAATGGGCACTAAAAATTGTGCATGGATAGTATTTAACACCGAGGTACCTATCTTATATAAAGCCCAATAGCCTTCTGTTATGCTGGAGATGATACCAAATTATAGGTACATACCAGCATATGTGGTAGGAATGTCCACAATTTTTAAAAAAGAGATCTCAGATTAAAGCTCAGACAATCCCAATAACCCCAGGTATATCATTCCTTAATTTATATACATCAGATATTGACCAATTAAGAAGAAATTGATAACCTATTTATTAACAGTAGCTACAATGATAATAGCCAGAACTTGAAAAACCTTGCTGTTCATGAACACATCACTGATATAATGTAGTCTGGCAAACAGCCATAATTGAAAAGCTGTCACAAAAAATGAAGGTGGTGAGAGAAAAAACAATGTAATTTTTGCACTGTATCATGTGCTTTTTTAAAAATGTGCAAATGAAACAACACATGAGTGAAGAATACCTACAACATATATTGCAACATGGCATGGATAAGCAGGCACTACTCTTTAGTTCACTACTATTATTTTGTGTTTTCCAAGTTGAAGAACTCAGTTTACTGGTTTACTGCAATAATCTCATTATTATTGAATGTAAATTAATATGCTTAGTACTTTACTCTCATAGTGCCCCCCTTTTAGTCACCTCATGTTTTATGATTTATATGTGCACACTTTTGTAACAAGTTGGTTTTAAAACAAAGAGTAGCTAGCCACATGTTTCTGAGGCTTCTGAGCACTGTATGAGGCAGCGACCTTCCTTTTAGCTTTCTTCAGCTGTTCATAAATTCCACCTGCTGAAAGGGCATGGAGCCTTAGGACAGACCAGCCTTTGGAATGACTGAAGAGGAGTTCAGAAATATGGTTCCCAAGTTAACTGCTAGGCTTCATTTTCTTGTCTTGGCACACAGCCCTTTTTAGGCCTCTCCTCTCCTCCAGGAAATTTTGAACACTGAAAAGCCAGTTACTGTATGCTCCCCTTGGTAGATAAAGGTGAGCTTGACTATAGAACACAACCTGTAAGTTAATCAAATTCATTTTGCTTCTGCTAAGAGAATAGGCTGTGTGTACATTCAAAATCTAATGGAGACGAGGGAAATATTTTCCTCCCAATATGGTCTCTATATATTCCTCGCTGTGCAAGCTTTCCTGCTTGAACAAATCTGTTTACCAAACTCAAGTTCACTGGGTTGCTTCTATGCATTGACCTGTAATTTGAGATGCCTCCCGGCTGCAATTTAAAAAATGGGAGTGTTGCTTCAAACAGTCTGCTTCAAATAGTAATCCATATGATATGTGTCAATAAGAGCACAGCGTTTCCCTCTTTTAAACTGGATACAAAAACAACCAGAAGCAATGGTTTACCTGAAAGGAAAAGTATGGCCACTTCAGCAGTTTCTCTTGCTTCCATGTTTCTTGCTTCCATGCCAAATTGGATTCAGAGGTTAGGAAAAACATATAGTATGCGCCACATCAATGTGAGCAGGTTTGTAGTGGGAGCCTTTGATCCTCCTGGCAGAGAGCAATCCAAGGTTTTGCAATACGTGATATTTATCTTGGGATCAAATCTATGGTATCTACAAATACCTTCCTCCAGAAAGTCTAGTACTAAACATGCATTCAGTTCTGAAGCATGGCTGCCATCTACCACTACTACTACCACTACTACTACTAATGATAATATTTCTTTATCACCCTTCATCCAAGGATCACAGGGGATTTTACAATATAAAAATACATGACATACACAAATCCATTTATACATACAGTGGTACCTTGGTTCTCAAATGCCTTGGTACTCAAACAACTTGGAACCCAAACACTGCAAACCTGGAAGTAAGTGTTCCAGTTTGCGAACTTTTTTTCAGAAGCTGAACGTGCTCTGTTTCGAGTGCTACACTTCCGTTTTACGCTGAGGTCTGTCTGTTTTTGCTATTTATTTTGCATTTTTGTTTTTGAGGCTCTTTTTGTGTGTGACTGTGTGGAACCCAGTTCAGCTACTGATTGATTGATTGATTGATTGATTGTGTGACTGCAGTACATTTATATATCAATGGTCTCATTAGATAGCAAAATTCATGTTAAATTGCTGTTTTAGGGGTTGGTTTTAAAAGTCTGAAATGGATTAATCCATTTTGCATTACTTTCTATGGGAAAGCGCGCCTTGGTTTTGGAATGCTTTGGTTTTGGAACGGACTCCCAGAACGGATTAAGTTTGAGAACCAAGGTACCACTGTAAATACAAAGCAGGTGTTCTTAGATTTTAAAATGTGCCCCTGGGTCGCAAAAGTTGGTTTGGGATAGAAGGTGGCTTACAAGCAGCCTCATTGCTCTTCTACCCCCAAAAGCGCCCTGCATGGTGTTGCTGTATTTTGTAAGGTCTTTGCTCCTATAAATCAGTGCCAATGGTTGCTTCCACTTTGGTTCAGGGTAGGGATGGAAGGAGCTGTCAGTTTCAGTTCTCTCTGTTTCTCGTTCTTTCCTATCTTAATTCCAGCTCTCCACATTTCTGCAGCAATTTGCTTAAAAACAACAACATCCTCATGAAAATTCAACAGCATTTTAATATGAATTTCCCCCAATAAACACATTTTTTTGTAAGCAGGTTGGACTAATGTACTAGTTTCTCTATTATAATTCACTTTTGTAAGCATTGTGTATGTTATTTTCACTAACATATTCATTTTTATGCATTTCTCCCTAATATATGTATTTTTGTAAACATTGCTTAGTTGGAGAACTGCACCACAAAATTCAGATAAGTGCAAATTTTGGCAGATGACTGTGTTTTGATTCTCATATTGTTTCAGAAAGGGTGAATTTGATAGATTCACCTGTGAATGAGAACTGGGAAATTGAATTCCTTCCACATGCCTAGGGTAGTGCCAGCTCCCAGCTTTGGAACAAGGGAAAGGCAGGGAGAATGCCTGCATAAGTTTTGAGAGCCCTGAGAAGTCAGTCCTATGCTCTGGGAAGATGCAATGTGGGCGCAGGAAATTCAAACTGTTCAAATTAGAAAAATAATAATCAGGAAATAATTGGGAGAGGGGGGAAAACACCAAAACACTTTTAAGAATGAGCACTATAAATGGCAGAGAAAAATACTGATGGTAACCGTAAGTGGGGAAAAAAAGTTTATTATATTAATTCCAATCAAGAAGCACAGAGCAAAGAAAATAACCATTAACCACAAGCAGTAATGGTTCCTTACAGATGGTTTTAGAATGTCATAATGAGCCACTGTAAGTTGCTGGAAATGTCTAAAGGAAAAGGAAATATTTCTCAAAGAAAAACATTCGCCAAACGCTGTAATAGAGAGAAGTTAAAAACAGAGGTTTGTCTCTTGCAATTGAAAGAATGCACTTTTGGAACCTTTAATTAGTTGTGAAGTAATAAAAACAATAAATGGCACCCAAGGGAAGAGATTGATAACTACTGTGGGTCTAAAATGATCTAATGGTTGGAGGCAAGTTGCTATGTTTAGACATTGCACTAGTCCTTCTGGCCACCATTAAATATTATAGGCTTTATGGTATGCAGCTGAGAAAAACAAAGTGAGGATTTCGGCATTCTCTGTCTGGACTGAAGCAAAGCACTCAAAAATGTAGCATCTATTCAAGAAAATCCTAGATCACTTTTCATCCTTTATTGCTTAGTGCCATGTTCTCGAAGCTACCAGCATGAGTCTGACCAAACTGCGGGAGGCAGTGGAAGACAGGAGTGCCTGGTGTGCTCTGGTCCATGGGGTCACGAAGAGTCGGACACGACTAAATGACTAAACAACAACAACACCATGTACAGAAGTCACTTCAACACAGACAGAATATGTGCACTTTGGCTTTCAAATATACCTGTTGCTGATTCATGGGGACATTCTATAATTATAAAGTAACTCAGTGATTACCCCCTTGGCCCTTCCAGCTCAGATGCAATGGGACACCTTGGGCTCTCAGACTCCCTGCTCCCTTCCGCTCTTTTGCATGCTGGAGGAGGAGAAGGCAGGGATCTACTTCTGCTTTTTAACCAAACCCAGGACACATCCTCACCATATGTGTGGTTTTCCTCAAAGAATCCTGGGAAGTGTAGTTTATCCTCACAGAGCTACAGTCGCCAGCATCCTTAACAAACTATGGTTCCCATAGTTCTTGGGGGGTGGGGAGCCACATGCTTTAAATGTACTTTAATTGTATGGTGTGGATGTGACACTGGTTACCTCAGATAGAAGTGGTTTTCCACAGTGGGTGGTGAGAATGAGCAAGGCTCCAACCGTTGTTTTAAATGTTCAGTTCTAAAACCATTAGTGGTCACATCTTGTGGTGATAGATTCTGGGTCAATTGTGTATTTGCAAATTTATGAAGTTCTTTTTGTCTTCAGTGTAGTGCAAATGAATCTACTTGGCTCCAGATGCTAGTTCTAGAATTTCTAGACATGTCTAATAGGGGAAGAGAACAACTGTTTCTTCACACTGTTCATTATTTTGTAGACTTCTCTCATATTCCCCCCCCTTAGTCTCCCCCACTTTTTTCTAAAGTAAACGAGCCTTTGGGTTGTATCTGACTAAGTCACACTGTGTTCAGATGCACAGCAGATGCAGGATTGGATTGGTGGGATATGAAAAGTGACTGGATTGATCCTAGTGTGCAAGTGCACTTAATTGTTTACAGGAATAGTAACTCCTTGTGCAGAACCAATAAGGTTGCCAGAGTGGGAAGTGCTCCTGGAAAAGAACTGCAAATGTGGACTGAGGTCCAGCGCCGAGGGCCTTCTGGCAGTTCCCTCACTGCGAGAAGTGAGGTTACAGGGAACAAAGCAGAGGGTCTTCTCAGTAGTGGCGCCAGCCCTATGGAACGCCCTCCCATCAGATGTCAAGGAAATAAACAACTACCTGACTTTTAGAAGATATATGAAGGCAGCCCTGTTGAGGGAAGTTTTTAATGTTTGATGTTTTATCGTGTTTTTAATATTCTGTTGGGAGCCGCCCAGAGTGGCTGGGGAAACCCAGCCAGATGGGCGGGGTAGAAATAATAAGTTATTATTATTATGAAACACAAAGGGACACGGGTGGTGCTGTGGGTTAAACCACAGAGCCTAGGGCTTGCCGATCAGAAGGTCAGTGGTTCGAATCCCCATGACGGGGTGAGCTCCCGTTGCTCGGTCCCTGCTCCTGCCAACCTAGCAGTTCAAAAGCATGTCAAAGTGCAAGTAGATAAATGACCTGGAAGCTGTTCGCCGGCTCCCTCGGCCACTAAAGCAAGATGAGCGCCGCAACCCCAGAGTCAGTCACGACTGGACCTAATGGTCAGGGGCCCCTTTACCTTTACTATTATGAAACACAGTGTGCAGTGGGGGAATATTCTGAGGGTCCTGGTTCCAAAGAAGACCCAGCAGGGAATGGTCAGGCAAGGGCAGCAGGAGACTTCCTAGTGAACTGCTCATTCTGACATTATCTTGGACCTGACAAAATCCTTTTATACTTTGACATCATTGAAAAGTGGAAAGGATGAAAGGGGCAGGCCTCTGGTCTAGAAACCAACACTTTGTTGTATTTCTATAAGCTCATGGCAGATGCACTGCCTGCATGGGTGCCCCAGTTCTGTGGAGTGTGGTAACCTTAAAGTATGCTGTTCGCTTTCTGGACCGGGGCTGGGCCATTCTTCAATATGCTCTGCCTAACCTAACCTTGCAGTCCTCTTCTTTTTAAGATAGTCTTTCCCAGTTTTGGATTCTCAGATGTTGCTGAGCTCCCATCAACCCTGACCATTGTCTACATCAGGATGAGCTGATGGGAGTATGACAATATCTGAGATCCCCAAATTGGGAATGGTTGTTAGTAGGCTGATAAATGTGAGACTATACTTCATTTCGTTAATTGCTCACTTGGTCATTGCTCATTAATGAATGTTTAGTGGCAAGAACAAAAATATATATTGTGTACGAGGCACAGAAGGGGAAAAGTGCATTTTGGAGGGCAGGGGAAGTTTGTTCCATATGCCAGATTTCTTAAAGATAAATAGTAACAGTACATTTCATGCTAACAATCCCATTCCATTCAGTTTGGTGGTTCTCACTTTCAAGGAAGCATGCTTACAATGACATGCTGTGGAGTAACAGCAGGAAGACACCACTGCCCTCATATCCCGTTTGTGGGCTTCCAAGAAGTGTCTAGTTGATTGTTATAGGAAATGGGATGCTGGACTAGATAAGCCTTTGATCTAATCCATCATAGTTGTTATTATGCTTTTATGCAGTCATTTTAATTTCCAGTTTATGATTCAGTTTTAATATTTATGTGAAAAACACCTTTCCTTCAATTAATCAGAAGGTTCATCAATATGAGTGGGATGAGCTAATGGTCATGGGGTGCGCTTGCCCTCTGACACCCTCTGGTGCTGCCTTGATAAATGTAAGCAATAAACAATTAAATGTCTGAAAATACACTGGAGATTTTTGCAATAACAAACTATTCAGGTTCTTGCCGCCAACATGACAGTGTGACAATCCCTTAAAACAGTTTCCCTCAACCTGGGGCTCTCCAGCTGTTGACTACAACTCCCATCAGACCCTTTCTCGCTGCAACTTTCCATCCAGCACCTGGACACTTAGGGTGCTGGCTTTCTCTCTGGAGAACTGATGTGCCACCAATGGACTTTGGCTAGCTCCTGGAATGTTCAAGTTGGAATGATCAAGCTCCTGGAATGTTCAAGCCTCAGCCCAGTATACCTGAAGGAGTGTCTCCACCCCCATCACTCGGCTCGGACACTGCGGTCCAGCGCTGTAATGGTTTTAGGGGTTGCTCGTGCGTAAGTTGCCGCCACTCCTGACTAGGTTACCTGGTTAACCCTTTCTGACTGAACAGCCTCCAGCATCGTGACTGTCTCAGTCGCTGGCAGAATCCGTCAGTGGGCGTTTCTTAAACCTTTTCCAGCATAAAAGTTGTTTGACGCCAAGTCTCCTCCTACTCTCCCTGCGCGGAAGTCTTCTGCGCAGGGAGGGTGTGGGCAGCGGAGTACCCGTACTCTCTCCGCTGGTCTCCGGCGAAGAGTCTTGGAGCTTCCTCTCCGATTCCCCCATCTGCCCCCCTTCTCCACTGGTGTTACGTTGATTTCCTTCCCCAGCAGATGGGCTGCCTCTCTCCCTACTGGGACCCTCTCCTGCATCCCTTTGGAGCCTTCCCTCCGCCTCTAGCTCCGATGGCAGTTCCCTGACAAGCGCCAAGGGTCTTCTGGCCGTTTCCTCACAGCGAGAATTGAGGTTACAGGGAACCAGACAGAGGGCCTTTTCGGTAGTGGCGCCCACCCTGTGGAACACCCTCCCATCAGATGTCAAGGAAATAAACAACTATCTGACTTTTAGAAGACATCTGAAGGCAGCCCTGCTGAGGGAAGTTTTTAATGTGTTTTTAATATTCTGTTGGGAGCCGCCCAGAGTGGCTGGGGAAACCCAGCTAGATGGGTGGGGAATGAATGAATGAATGAATGAATGAATAAATAAAATTATCATCATCAACAACAACAACAACAACTGGTACATGTGAAAATAAATGAAAACTTTACAAAACACCTTCGGCTTTCCAAAGGGAACCAAACCTGGATAAATGCTGTACTCCTGGAACGTCTCACCACTTTGAGATCTGGAGTGAGTGTTACTATTATATACAACTGACCGTCATAAGGAAAGCACTTTCCATTTAAATTATTGCTTCTTGAAGTTCCGTATTAGTGAAACTCATCCGAGACAAATTGGTACTGCAATGAGCGTCACAGGAAATATGCTGAATGACCTCAGAAATTTATCTTAAACAAAGGACTTCCAAGAACCATCAGTCAGAATAAGTCTCTTCAATCTCAACATGGAACCGGGTACAGAAAGCTCCTAATCCTTCCTTTTCAAGTGCGTCCACAAGTAGATATAACGCTGTGTGGAGCAAAATTTACAAACCACACTGAAGCAACATCATAAAACTATGTGAGAAAACAGCCTGCTTTGCTCCCTCAGTCTGTGTCAACTGTCACTTGGGGGAGTGCAGCTGTTTTACGATTGCCCAGCTGAAGCTTTTAATACTGATCCCATACAAAGTCAGATTTTGTTCTGTACACATTGGTAGACGCTTAACTCTTTTAAAAGCATATTAAAAATTCTTGGCCTGGCGACATAAACATTTTGGGATTCAGAAACATATCAGGATAAGCAAGGCTATGGGCCTTCCTTGAACTTTTCTTCAGTTTTCCCTTTCTAGACTAAAACAAACACATTTAGGCTTGTCTAAAAAACAACAACAAAGAATTCTGGCTTTCCATTTGGTGAGAATGTTCTCAGGGGAGGGAAAAACCACCCTGATGCTTTCTGGATTAAAAAACAACTTTTTCCTAAGAAAGTTCACTTTTTGTGTAATATAATAAACAAAATAATCATGATTGCTCTTTAAGCCCACCTTTGCCAGCCATGTGCCCTTCAGATGCTTTGGGCAGCAACTCACACCCAGCACCTGGACTCTTTAGGGTGCTTATAGTCTTCCTGAAGATCGGATGTGGTAACAACAGACCCTGGCTGTCTGTGCTGTCTGTAGGAATGCTTAGAGCTGTGCTGAAAGCTATCCTAGCAGAGTCCAGACTTAGTTTTCTTTGTCTTCCTTTGCCTCTGCCTGAATCAAAAGCTGCCATTTCACTTTGGAAATACATCAGGATTGCAACATTCTTAGCTGCAGAGTTGCAAGGGAGGGTCTGCCTCCTTCTCCAATGGTTCTCCCTATTCAGAACATTCTTCAAAGGGCCTCCAGCAGTTTGTGAGTATTTTGCCGGATTCAGGGACATACCGGAACATTCTGTTTGCACATTTAAACTGGATTAAAGTGCTGTGCTGCCCTATCAAAACAAACCCACCTTTTCCCCTTTTCCTTTTTTCTCAAGTGGACCTCTTGTGGTTTGGAAAGTAACGGCAAATGCATTGAAAAATGTGGGATGAACAAATGTTTAACAGGAAGGCATGAAGACACCCCACAAGCAAATCAGAATGAATGTATGGTGAGTGTTGACATCCGTCTGTCTGGAAAGACAATGGAGTGTGTCTCTGGGGGTGAAGTCAAACTGCTGCATTGGTAGCACTGAAGTGATTTTCCATGGTGGGCAAGACTAGGCAGTGTGTATAGAGGTCCTGGGCTGCCCAGATCCCTGTCTCGGCCTTGCTGATGTGGTCCAAAGGAAAGCAGAGCAACTTGGCTATAGGAGTTGTTGGAAGGAGGTGTACAAGGCTCCATACAACCATCTCCGGATTTGTGGGGGGTTCACTCCATAGCCTTTTCTTATCCCAAAGATATCCCAAAAGGCAGCAGAGCCTTAGGATAGAATTTTCCATCTCCTATATGTGCTACCTTCCCAGTCTGATGAGCCCCTCCCTGCCCCCCCCAGCACGTGCAGAAACTGCCTTCTTGACCATTGGGCCCACTATTGGTTCATCTGCTCAGTTTTCCAGAGCCTATCTTTGCATGTAGGGGAAGTCCCTAACTCACGGAGCATTTGAGACCCATCAGCTACCATCATCTGGTTTAGCCAGCGAGTTGAAGCTGTTCCCAGGGTGTATCCACTGTCGCATGCTGACAGTTTCTAGGAGCCACAGGTGAGAGCTGACTGCTGGGTGGGGACCAAAAATGGAGAAACTACCCCAGAAGGAGCATTATGTGTCCCCCAGCAGAGGTACTACCTCTCCGCTAACACCCCATACAAACCATATGATGAATATTCATTGTCATATAACTGTGACCCGTAAACAAGTCAGAATGAATGCCCAATAAAGAATGGACATAGTCTAACCACTGCAGAAGCAAACTGAGATGCATGCTGAAATACAAGTCACTTGAAGAGCCCTCAATCTAGTACCAAGTGGCTAATCCCCATGTCAATATATCACCTGTATCTTTGTCCAACAGAGGGATGTACCAGTAACTTGGCTGTCCTGGGTTTGACAGCACTAGCTCACCAATAAGCAGCCACTTGCCTAAATTGATTTTTTTGCATTGATTTTTTTCTAACTCTTGTTTCACGTCTTGATCTCAACAAGAAGTGAGTTGCTTCTCCACAATTCTCATACACTATATGCAGTTCCACTATTCTCAGATGGGCATTACTATATGCAGGATTAGACTATGATTCCATATTAAAAGGATATACATCCCAGGTTTCCTAAAGTAACAAGACATACATACACAAACAAACACATACCACAGTGTACATACAAAAACATATGTATTTATAAAACTATGCATATGATACATAAAATATATCATTTTTCCAAAAATGCATTATATTATGGAAAATTTATTGAAAGCAGTGTGTATCTTTATCAAACCTCTCCTAAAATGCAAAATTATATGCCAAATTCTGCTACTGAATTATAGTACCAAGTGGGGCTTGACTCTTTTATACATATTGTAGCTTGACATTGAGATTTTCAAAAAACTCCATCCATGCTTAGGCTTTTTAAAACAGTGCATCTGAATAGCTGCTGAACACAGGGATGTTTTTTACTGAGACCCATAGCTCACCTGAGCTCACAGTCCTTCCACATAAAATTCCATTCCTGGGTACTCCCAAGCTTTCTTCATTACAGCAGAATGGGAGTCAGAAATGGTTGCTGATCTACCAAAAGTCACCCAAAGATCTACCAGCAGATAGGAGCACATCCTTCAAGGCAGGATAGGCAGGGTTGCAGCCGGAAGGCTTGGTGCCTTGCAGATCCTAGTTCTAGTTTGTTTATTAGCTCCAAGAGTCTAGATTTCTGCATTTCTAAACACCTCTGGGCCGAGCAGGTTTTCCGATTGTTCAATGCAATCTGATTGTGATCATCTCTGCTATTTCCAGCCTAATGCTGAACTGTGTGCAGACACAAACGGGCTGGAGCCACCTCCAAAGTAAATGAAGGGCCACCCAAGTGATAATCAAGTTAGCATGTTGACATGCAGTCAGCAGAGAAATCATTGGGGGTTGGGAAATTGGTGGCCTGCACTGCATTTAAACACAAAGATGTCTGATGACTCATGCTTAGTTATTAATGCGAACCCAGAGATAAGGTATTTGACAAGAACACACGGTTGTGTGCACAGAAACGAAGAATGTTATTTAATACCAGGAATATCAGATGGGCCTTTTAAAAGGCTCGCTGAAATCATTCAAGGGTGGGAATTGAATGCCGGCTGCATTATCACTGACAAGGAGTTAAACAATGAAGCATTGTAGGCATGCTGTACAGCAAAGGTTAGTGTGTGAGGAAGACATCAGTTAAAGTCCGCTGAGTTAAATCTTTTCCACCGTGGCCGGCTCTGTTCAGCACAATCTGATTTTAAAACATTCATGTAGAAAAAATAATAATGTGATATTCATGCAGGAGAACGAAGCAAGTTACAAAGAGCAGTAAATGACATCTAAGTTGAGGCACATCCATACGGCAGGTTAGAAAGCTGTGGTTAGTCTGGAAGAGGGTCCAGGGAACACCTTTCTTTCTACAAACAGCTTAGACACAGAGCGGTTTTAGAATGCACTGGTCCTCCCAGAAAATGAAGGCAGACTTGCAAAGGTTGACTTCAAGGAACAGTGCCTGAAATACATCAGGGTTGATAGTGAAGTTCTCCTAAGCCAGGCATGGACCTATATTTTGGGGGCTCATAAAAGCCCACAGCCAACAGATGGTAAGCTTTTAAAGCCTGCAAGCTTCTCCTCCCACAGAACAAAATCTCAGTGTAGGCCTCCACAATCCCCAAATTTCAATGTAGGCCTCCACAAATCTCAATGTAGGCTTCCACAGTCCACAAATCTCAATGTAGGCTTCCACAGTCCACAAATCTCAATGTAGGCCTCCACAATTCACAAACCAGCTGGGCAGTGGGAGAGCCAGCATCATATTTAGAAGAATAGAATTATAGAGCTGGAAGGCACACCAAGGGTCAAGTCCAAGCTCCTGCCATGGAGGAACCACAGGTGAATGGTGGGGAAAGAGAGACTGATCAAACTCTTGCTAATCCACTATATGTGATGGACCTGAGGAAATGCACACATGCTTTCAGCATGGTGGATCACAAGATGTGTGCTGGCTTTTTACAGTTAATAAAGTTAAAGCTATGGTTTTCCCAGTAGTGATGTATGGAAGGAAGTGAGAGCTGGACCATAAAGAAGGCTGATCGCCGAAGAATTGATGCTTTTGAATTATGGTGCTGGAGGAGACTCTTGAGAGTCCCATGGACTGCAAGAAGATCAAACCTATCCATTCTGAAGGAAATCAGCCCTGAGTGCTTACTGGAAGGACAGATCCTGAAGCTGAGACTCCAATACTTTGGCCACCTCATGAGAAGAGAAGACTCTCTGGAAAAGACCCTGATGTTGGGAAAGAGTGAGGGCACAAAGAGAAGAGGACGGCGGAGGACGAGATGGTTGGACAGTGTTCTCGAAGCTACCAGCATGAGTTTGACTAAACTGTGGGAGGCAGTGGAAGACAGAAGTGCCTGGTGTGCTCTGGTCCATGGGGTCACGAAGAGTCAGACACGACTAAACAACTAAACAACAACAACAACAATGGCTGATTTGCCATCAGCAAACATCCACCACCCTAGGAATCTAAAGTGGGACATTTATGTACATTGGTTATTACTGGTGCTTCTTTTGGTAAAAAAATGAGGTATTAGTACTCGTATATTGATAAAAGTTTTTTGGGTGCCAGTACAAAGTGTCTGCCAAGGGCAGAAAAAAAGAGAGAGGTGTTGGCACTCCGTATTGGTGAGTACTATCACACACAAAAAAGCTTCCATTATATTGATATGCTTCAGAAATTTTGGGGAGACTGTGGACTGAATAATACTTGCCTGAAAACAGCCACGGCTGCATTTGATTTTTGGAATACATATATCACAAGGCTTGGCTGCTCAGATTGTTGTGTAATCAACCCCAAACCTATTACGTAGTTTTCCCCTCTTCCAGTTGTAACTTTGGAATGGCACAGTAGGGCGTGATGACAGATTTAATGCATTCTTGTCCTCCATCTGCTCCCCAGTATGTCAGTGATTCAGACATTCCAGTTCCAGCACGGCTCTCTATGCGCATGCATTAGTAGAGGTTCTCCTGACCCAAACTCAGAGATTTTCCCTGCTGGAAAGCATCCACATTGTTTTCAGTGACACATTGAAACAGTCAGACTTCATGAGCTGATATCAACTTAGTTGGGAAATCCTCAGAATTAAGTTCCAAACTACGATACAGAAATGATGGGTGTGCAGCAAACTTGCACTCGGGACGTGATGTCAGGTTTAAATTTAACCGATCTTACTTTGCTAGTTGGAGAGGGATCATCGTTTCCTGGAATATTAGTTAGGGATGCCAGTGAAGTTCTCTGTACTCTGAAGATCGCTTCAAAGGAGATGCATGTTTTATTAGCCCACTCAACGCTTAGCCAGCTCAGATTATCCAAACCCCTGTTTCTCACCTATCCAGCCCCCTCAGTAATCATTGTTCATGTACTATGATATTGTAGTTGAGGTGCATAAGGTCAGCTTGTATTCAGTTGAGCTTACTCCCAGGTTAGTGTGTACGTGGCTTGATTCCTAAGGAATTATTTTAGGCCTGCAGCTGCTGTGAGGGGACTGTGGAAAGGAAAGTCATCGGATTTCATTTTCAAAATGATTTCTTTATTTCTTGTTCAGGTAAAATAGTAAGGTAAAGCATAGTTACTATTTTTCCTAAGTGCTTAGTAAAAAACCTCATCAACCCATTCCCACTTTCCAGTTTTCTGCTACAACAGCAAAAGCAGTAAAAATGTTATTTTATTTTATTTTATTATTAATAAATTCATTGTTTTAAAATTATTTGATTTTATACCCCTCTTGGATAAAATAACTTCGTGCCTGAATTTAAGTTTTGCCACTTCCTCACAGGAGAACCAAGGCTACAATCCTGTACCCACTTACCTTGGAGTAAGACCTATTGATCTCAAATATGTGTGCTTCTGAGTGGCTACTGTTATGTATAGAATTTTACTGTAATTTAATTATGCAGTGAATTCTTAATGCGTGTCTAGAATTCAACTCCTGTACAGCAGGAGACTTGTGTGTAACGTTTTCACATTTTGCATTTATTGTGCATTTGCATTGTTTCTGTATTTGCAGAAAGTAACTTGCGAAGAGTACCTGATTTTAAGTGAAACCACCACAGGAAAGATGCAACCTGGTTGCTGGGATGAAAGGAAGGGCAAACTCAGGGCTGACTCTAGATTTTTGTGGGCACTTGGGAAACAAACTATTAGTAGACTCTCTTTGGTACTGTCCCTTGGTGGTCGAGATTCTGAATCAAAGTGTGGATGAAGGGTGGTATATAAATTTAATAAATAATGACGATGCTGAAGCTGAAGAAGGTGAGACAAACTTTTCTAGGGGTCAGAAAAGGTCAGTTTTGAAAAGTCAAGACCCCAAGGGTGGAAAAGCAGGTAGCTCCAGTCATGTTGGGTTCACGAATGAAATAGGTTAAGATGCCAGACTGAAAGAACCAAATTAAATGAAGAAAGAATTCAGTGCATAGCTGTCAACCGTCCCTTGTTTGGCGGGAAACTCCCTTATCCCAGCACCATGTCCCGCTGCTGTCCCTTATTGATGATGTCCCTTAAATTTCCCGGGTTTCATGCTCACCTAGCTCGGGAGGAAAGCAGCGGCTCGGGGTCCTCCGCCACGAGAAAGAGCGCGCGCACGAGCTGACGCATGTCCGTCTCTCCCTTTTTCCCCTCAGGGGTGGGTCATGAGGAGACGGGTGGTGGCAGGCAGGCAGGCAGCCCCTCTCTTGCAAGACTTCCGCCGCACTGCCAGGGGAAGCCAGAGGTGGCAGCGGCTGAGGAGGTGGCCTGAGGGAGGAGGAAGAGGAGGGGATGGGGAGGGACGCAGAAAGGCGGCACTTCAGCGGCCGCTGCGGCGCCGCAGCCGCCTCATGCCAGCCTCGCGGGCGGCGTGGCCGAGAGTCTCTCTCCCTCCCCCCCTCTCGGGCAGGGAAGGGCCGATGAAACTCCTTGCGCCAAGATGACGGCAGCCCCGATGTGCTGCTTAGCATACCCTCCAACCAGTGCAGCATCTTAATGTAGTGATTTCCCCCTTTGCATCACTTTCATAACTCTATATTTATAAATCATTTGTCCATCCATAGTTCAAATTTTTACTACAAGTTTTCTGTCAATCCTATCAATGTATGTAACTCTTTACAATAGCTTTTCAACTAAATTATAAACTTTCCCCATTCTTTATTAAAGAGGTCCTCTTCCTGGTTTCTAATTCTGCCTGTAAGCTTTGCCATCTTGACGTCGTTCATCAGTTTTCTCTGCCACTCTTCTTTGGTCGGAGGATCATTTAGTCTAACCCCCTTCAAAACACAGTCAGTCGCAGCAAAAGCAGCATGGCTCCATCACTGCCAGATTTCTGTATAAGCTAAGCAAAATCCCTTATTTTGGCTGCTGATCCCTTATTTTCGAGGCTGCTGGTCCCTTATTTTCAAATCTGTAAGTTGACAGCTATGATTCAGTGTTTGGAGTAACATGAATTTTGCCATTTGTACACTATGCTGGTTTCTGCATATACTCACCTCCCTCTCTATCCTCTATTCAGACAAGCAAGAGACATTATCAAAGCTTAAGGACACGTTCTAGCCAGGCAAAAACACTTGGGGTGCAAAGCAGAGACAGTGAGGGGTGTGGCCAAAGGAAAGTTTCAAGAGGCACATTTGGCTCACGATCTTGAGGTTCCCCACCTCTGCCCTACAGGCAGTTTGAGCATGTGTAGGCCTGGCCTTTTTGCCTCTTGCTGCCCTCAAGCAATGGGTTCCACCCCCAGACAGGCTGGATGCTTCAAAGGGAGAGCTTGGTTTTCTAAGCACACACTCTGTTTTTCTGTATAATGGCAACGCATGCTCTCCCAAAACAAATCTCCTAGAGAAGGCTATTTTCTTTTAAACTTCATGCCAAAACATGTTGCAACAGGTCACATTTGGGAAGAACATGACAAACTGTTACTGGAAATAGTCTAATATATATCCTGCAAATGAAATATTCAGGATTTACGCTCTTGACTATTAACGTGAAATGAAATGTGTGATTGGGAAAGTACAGGGATGGTTTGACATTTTTTGAACATGTCATTTAGTCAGGTTCGTCACTTTCCTCTACACCGTGAGTATTGATGGCTAAGAGGAAAAGAAAAACTGAGATTCTTTGTGCACGTCTGTCTGTTTAATATTTAATTTTTCAAGAGCCACATGCTCCCCATCTGGAAGGAAATGTCTTTCTAGAGTCTCTTATAAGTCTGACTAGTTCCAAAAACCAGTGGAAGCTTTAGATTTGATTTTCCTCAAACAGCAGCCATCTACAAACTGCTTTTGAAACTTAGGGAGGTTTGAAACACAATATTGGAATATGACAGGGGAATATGGGGTTCACTGGAAATAAAAAATAGCTTTGAAATCAACTAGACTAGTGCAGCTCCTTTGTATGAGACTCGTGACACAATCTGTTAGCTCTGAAGAATGTCCCATGCCTATGCCTATTCATTTTTACACAGAAGTGACGTCCAGGACTTTCTCCTGATTATGTATCTGTATATAGTTGCAGTCTTAGATAAAATCTATATACATTTAAAACAGTACCATACCACTTGGGATTCTCCCAAAGAATCTAGGAACTGTAGTTTCTTAAGAGGGCTAAGATAATGTTAGGAGATCCCAATTCTCCTCAAAGTCACAATTCTCAGAGTTCCTTGGGAAGAAGGATTGATTCTTTAAACCACTCTGAGATCTGTAACTCTGGGAGAGGAATAGGGAATGCAGCATGCTGATGCACTCAGGGCCGTCTTACCCATAGGCGCTAGGGGTGAGGGGCACCTGGGCGCTAGGCTCTCAGGGGTGTCAGGCCGAGAGTCCAGGGCCGGAGAGTTGAGTCCAGGGAAGAGCGCGCCCGTTGGTCGGAGCGCCACGGCAGGCTCTTCTGCTGCAGGCGGCTCTGCGCCGCGAGTTTGGGGGTGACCGAGCCAGTGAGATGCTGAGGCAGCCGGCTGGCTCCCCCCCCCCCACGCTCCTGGGACTGGGCAACTGGGGGGGGGGAATCAGGCGGATCTTTGCACTCCGGCACCGTATATGCTTAAGACAGCCCTGGATTCACTGGCAATGCTCCTGTGGGCTGCACATTTATAAAAGTACAATTTATTTTAAATGGTGGCAGCTGTTTTCTGAGTTGCAGTGCTGTCTGTCACTGCTGAGCTGCACAGTGATGACTTGTGCTGTTAACTGTTTTTTCACATCCTAATTTTATTATCCGGTAGCTTTTAAAGCATTTTGTATTATTCATTTGCATTCGTTGACCTGTTTTAAATACAGTGGTACCTTGGGTTACGTACGCTTCAGGTTACAGACTCCGCTAACCCAGAAATATTGCTTCAGGTTAAGAACTTTGCTTCAGGATGAGAACAGAAATCGGGCTCTGGCGGTGCGGCAGCAGCAGGAGGCCCCATTAGCTAAAGTGGTGCTTCAGGTTAAGAGAAGTTTCAGCTTAAGAACGGACCTCCGGAACGAATTAAGTTCTTAACCCGAGGTACCACTGTAGTTATTATCAGGTTGCATGCTTGTCTTCATTTTGGAAAATGGTAGAAGAGCTGGGTAAATTAGATCTGTATGAGTGAGAAAGGACCCTATGCATGAACACAAGACTCAGCCTTCCCACCAGGAGCCTCGATTGGCCCATGGTCTTGGTCACATGGAGGAACCCTCGAAGTGTACAGCTGTATGTTCATAGGACCCTTTCTCAATATCACCAAGCATTTAGTCACTAGGGGGCACATCAGTATCAGGGGTGGGGCCAGTGGATGTGATCCTGCTCCCCTTCACACATTCACTATACCTGAAGGAGCTTCTCCACCCCCATTGGTCTGCCCCATTAATTCGTTCCGGAGGTCCGTTCTTAACCTGAAACTTCTCTTAACCTGAAGACCACTTTAGCTAATGGGGCCTCCTGCTGCTGCCGCGCCGCCAGAGCCCGATTTCTGTTCTCATCCTGAAGCAAAGTTCTTAACCTGAGGTCCAGCTCCCAGGGCCTTCTGGAGGTTACCTCACTGCGAGAAGTGAGGTTACAGGGAACCAGGCAGAAGGTCTTCTCAGTGGTGGCACCTGCTCTGTGGAATGCCCTCCCATCAGATGTCAAGGAAATGAACAACTATCTGACTTTTAGAAGACATCTGAAGGTAGCCCTGTTTAGGGAAGTTTGTAACATTGGATGTTTTACTCTGTTTTAATATTCTGTTGGGAGCTGCCCAGAGTGGCTGGGGAAACCCAGCCAGATGGGTGGGGTATAAACAAACAAACAAACAAACAAACAAACAATAGAAGGTGCCAGATGGGCAAGGTTTTTTTTCAGCTGGAGCTCACTGGTGCTCACCTATCAGGTGGGCACCATTGCCATTCTAAGAGAACAAGGTTTGACCCCTTTCTAGCAGTGCTAGGGACCCAACCCAGTCTAGAACTGATATGGGCTTTATAATGCTGACATTGTGACAGAGGCTGGAGTAGAGAGCCTGTGTTCATTTTAAAAGAGATAACAAATATCAATACCTGGGCACTGTAGGTCCCCAAATCGGTAACACAGCATGTGCGAATTTTCAGTTCCAAAAGCCTTACATTCTAAATGTTGCGGTAAATTATCCAGTCATCCCCAAAAAATCCTTGACATGTTCTCTTATCCATCACACCAGTTTTATATGGCCATGTTGCCCTGACATCGATGGAATGCACCCTTCCTCACATCTGTATTTGAGTGAGATCAGCCTCATGCTACGAATGAGTGGGACAGGGTGATACATTCAGATTGCAAAAGTAATTGTTTCAGGATGCCTCTGTCAGTCGTAACAAGGCACCTCATTTGTCCTGCTAATAGTGGTAGGAAGTAAGAGAGATTTTTCTCCCATTTCACCATTGGTGCTTTTTGCAACATGTCAATAATGAAGTAGTAGGTGAAAAGAAAAGGTCACCATGCACGAAATTTTTTGAAACCCACAATTTGTCCCCCCACTTGAAAATGGGCAGGATATTTTAAATAATATCCAGTAATAGAGTGTATTCATCATTTTTGTATTTTCCCTTTAATGTCTCACCAGTTCCCATATTTCCTCGGCAAAGCATTCCAGTGTAACTATGGAATGCTGACATTTTCCTAAATGAATAGTTAAGATGTTTTGCATAGCATGGCAACAAGTCACAAACTTATGATACAGTGGGGGGATGGGGAGGTCCATGGTTGAAATCAATGCAATATGTAAGTACTGCCAGATGTGTGTGTGTGTTTGTGTAAAAGCAAGTCCAACATCATTTTATGTGTGTGAGGTAGCATCTAATAGTTAAAAATGACACAAGGCAAGGAACTAGCACTTTAGAAAACTAGCATAAATATGAAGCATCCTTCTTATTGGGTCATTTGTACCTGCCCTTCTTCCAAGAAGCTGAAAGTGGAGATTACAGTGTAATCCTTTACATGTATTTTTTCAGATGTAAGCATCGCTTCATTTAATGAGACTTATTTCCAGGTGAGTGTGCAAGCACACTATCCTGAGGGTAAATCCCATTGAACCCAATGGCACTTGAACTCAATGGGGCTTACTCCTGATTAGATATGCATAGTATCGCGCTGTTAGCCTCATAACAACATTATCAAATTGGTTAGGTTGAAAGGTACTGAAAAGTCTTGGGACGTGATAAGACTAACACATTTATTATGTAGTAGATAGGTAGCCGTGTTGGTCTGCCATAGTCAAAATAAAAAAATTCCTTCCAGTAGCACCTTAAAGACCAACTAAGTTAGTTCTTGGTATGAGCTTTCGTGTGCATGCACACTTCTTCAGATACACTTTATTATGGCATAAGCTTTAATGGACTACAGTCCACTTTGTCAGATACATGAAGTGTCCCAAGTTACATTGTCATTCCAGTGGTGGGTGGAGTCAGAGGCAAAATGTTAGTGGGGCCTAAAGATGGAAAATCTGTCAGTTTCAGTTCTCTTAATTTCTCTTTTTTTCTTGTCTTACATTCGGTTCTCCACATTTTCCAGCAATTTGCTTTTTTTTAATGAAAATTCATCAGCATCTTAGTGCAAATTTCTCCTAATAGACACAGTTTTGAGTAATGTACACATTTCCCCAAGCAATTTCCCCTAACATAATGCATTTGTGTGTGTTATTTTCACTAATATATTGATGCATACTTTCCCCTGATCCTTTTTTTTTTTTTTTTGTAAACAAGGCTTGGTTGGGGAACTGCATTGCGAAATTCGGAGCAGTGCAAATTTCAAAGAATGGCCGTATTCCAGTTCTCATACTGTTTTGAAAGTGTGGATTTGATAAATTCGCCTTTAAATTCAAACTGAAGCATATTTCTGCTCCATCTCTAGTGAGGCCGGAGGCAAAAGTGGGCAGAGTATGGCTGTGGCTTTGTACAACAGGCTGCATTCCAGTCAGGGAAAAGAAAGAGGCCTCTAGACACGAACCTCTCCTGTCAGATAAGCAGGAGGCATGATTACAGTTTCAACCTGGCACAACTCACGAGGAGGGTGTGAAACAGGACCAGGCAGGGGTGTTGCCTGGGGTAAGTCCAAAGGGTTAGACAGATGGGGCTAGAGGGCTGAATTCTGCCCCTGGGTCTAGACTTAAGGTGCCATAACTTCCTTTGTTGGTTTTGTTTCAACAGATGACAAAAGGGCCCCATTTTTTAGCTTGTACTGAGTGTCCTTCCAGGTTGCTTCTTTGTAAATGGTATGCATGTGTCTCAAATGATACTTCTGTTCAGCTGGATTTAGGTAAACTCACTTATCTGGTAAGCTACCCAGTGGTATTATATGTTGGGAGTTAAGAAACAATTGAAAAGTTACTTGCTAATAAAACGATGGTAATTTCTGCCACCCTTTTTACAGCAGAACCAAGAAACCTCAAAAATGTGAAACATGGAATCGATCATTTTTACGTTGCATGATACAACAATTTATTGAATCGTAAACTTGTTTTCTTTTAAAGATTTGATGGCTTATGGACTTGACAAAATTACTGACTCACTGAGACGTGGGGGGGGGGGAGCCTGCTTGCAACAAGAAGCAAGTGTTCCCTGACATTTTAAAAGCTTTGATGTATTAATTTGGATTTTTAGCAGTGGGTGTGAAATGTGTTTGCTGTCCTTGAAAACACATGGATTCGAGAACTCGTGCCATGTGTTATGCCTTAATTCCTAAATTAGAGACGGTGTTCAATGGTATTTGAAAGCTAATGCTCCTGTCCTCTCAGATGACAGCCCTTTCCATTAACCATGGAGATGTTTGTTTTTCTTAGAGAGAAAACAGTGGCAGCATGCACAAGCTGAAACCTCCCATTGCAACAGCACTCTCCTCAGCAGCTGGTGTTCAGGATCATGCTGCCTCTGGGAGTGGAGGCCAGGGATAATGGGAGGTCAGAGATAAGGGGCTGTGTAGTCCAACAACATGTATAGGACACAACACTGGCTACCCCAGACTTAGATTAACTAATATTTTCTCCCGTTCATCCCTGATGATTGTTCATGCTGGCTGAAGCTGGTGGGATTTGGAGTCTTAACACCAGCAGGAAGGTGCTATGTTGCCTTCGCCTGAATTAAATAGACTAGGCCCAGTGATTGATGCAACTTGGGGAGGGGGGATACTAGATGCTTTTATTACAAGAGAAATGTTTTATATTGCTGAAGAGAGGCTTTATTGATGTCATTAAGAGTAATAACATTGTATGCTTTGCTTATTGCTTGGGAACCTGAATAATTCCAGAAGCCTTTTCTAATAAGATGCCTTTTCTAATAGCTTGTCCTTGGAGTTCTTATTTATAAAGAGGTCCTGAAGACCAAGGAAGAGAGAGGTCCCAATATTAAAGGAGGTAAGTAGAAGGAATTAGAAGAAAAAAGAGAATGAATGGCACCTTCGGGGCAGATTCATACCATACCTTTAAAAGCGTGTCCAACACATTTTCCCCACAGAGAGCTAAACTTCCCAGCACCCTTAAGAAACTCCAGTTCCCAGGATTCTTGGGAGGGCAGTCCTGAGCTTCCTTTCATGGATGCCTCTGCTGGATCGATGCCCATTCCATGACTGGAAGAGCATCCAAAAAGAATGTTCCTTATATTTATTTATGCAACATTCTAGGCGTTTCCGCTTGCACCACATCTCTATCCTGACTTGACATCGACCACAGATGAATGATAAATTTAATGGTCTGTCCTCCTAATGGAAAGTGTACCCAGAAAAGAAAACACAAGAGTTAGACAAATATGAATAACATCACACAAACAGGACCTTCTCTTCACATGAAAATCACTTAGCACAAGCGATGCAGGAGCAAATGCCTCAGCCTCAGCGAGCTGGAATTTCCTTCATAGTGGACATACCGTGCTCAAAATCCGGATGATGGCCTGGTCATGTTTTTCTACTTAAAAAGAAGCCTGCCCTATGTGCTTGTGATTGAAATGCCCTCGCTTTAAGGTAAACCGGCCGAAGTGTCAAATATATTTTTGACCTGAAATTTTTCATTCTGACTCTTTTTGAAATAATGGCTTCATTTCTTGTTATGGTTCTGCCTGCAGAATCTGTTTTCTTAAGAAGTAAATTCCAGGGTGAGCATTGGGACTCAAAGATAATTGTCTCGCTCCACGTTAAAGAGAAAGAAAGTGTATCTTCGTTTAACGGCAACACAACAGTGAATAGTGGAAACATGCACAAATGAGCCACATAATAATTATTAGCTCTTTGAGACTATGATATATCTTGAAGTTGTATATATTTTGATGTGGGCTTTGGTGCCGGTGGTTCTGCATGGCGTGGAGTGGATCCATCTTCTCAGGGCTGCTGTTGGATAACTCTGCTTCTGTGGACTTCTGGCCTGGGCCCATGAAGATCTTCTAATTTCAACTTATCACAGTTTATCATTTCATCTGAACCACAGATGAGGTTGGTTCTAACTATGGTTTATTCAAACAAGCCAGAGTCAAAATTCATTTGGAAGCATTCTTTTCTATTTTCAACTAATTGCTCATCGTTTCCTCCAGTCTCCTCACAACTGTGTCAGAGGAAGGGGGGGGAGTTAACACATGAGCCTGAGACTTGTTCATGTAGCACTAAATTATGTTTCAGTCCAAACACAACCAATGCATCTATGAAATGGAGTCTCTGTGTGGGTTTGGCTTACTGAATAGCTCCCCCCCCCAACAAATAAATAAATAAATAAAGTTTGTATTTGTTTTTAAAATGTTTTGAAATGTGGTGAGCTTTTACATAACTCAGGTGAAGAATTTCACTTACTGCTGCAATTTCTTGTATGAGAACAGCAAGGTACCTGATGTAAATACAAACCTTGCAGTGCAAGTCCAAAACATTTAGACTCAACAAAGTCTCTTTCTCTCTTAAGAAAGGTCTTTTCCAATGTCAATTTACATAATGCAAAAATCTGGCCTCTAAGTTAATACTGTCCAGTTTCTGAAAAGCAAAGTCTCATTAGGAATATATGATGCCAGCATTTTTTTCTGAATAGTTTTTGAATAAGTGGTACCTTGGGTCAAGTAGTTAATTCATTCCGGAAGTCCATACTTAACCTGAAACTGTTCTTAACCTGAAGCACCACTTTAGCTAATGGGGCCTCCTGCTGCTGCCGTGCCGCTGGAGCACGGTTTCTGTTCTCATCCTGAAGCAAAGTTCTTAACCTGAAGCACTATTTCTGGGTTAGCGGTGTCTGTAACCTGAAGCGTATGTAACCTGAAGCATATGTAACCCGAGGTACCACTGTAAAGACCTGGTAAAGTTGAGGTGAAAAAAATGTAGTGCCTGGAAAGTGTACTGAAGTTCAATCAATCCATTTTCTTGCTAGAAATGTATTTTCAGCAGGAGATATTAAAATAAGCACCATAAAAAACAGCCCATTGCTATTGGAGAATAACATTCCTAGAACTGGTACATCACAAGGCTAATTTGTGGTACTTTACTGGAAAAGACACACTTGCTTTCTTTCCCTTTTCCATAATTTGATAATTCGAATGGTCATAAAAGTTCAAAAGAGTGATATATTTTGCACAGTGTATGAAAGCATCTAGGTCCATTGCTTTTAACAATTGCTCTTAAATTTAGACAGGGGTTTCCCAACATTTTCAGGCTAAGGGGTCCAGCTACAGTATTTTGCGCCAGCTGGAGCCTCCAGACTAGGCACAAGGATAGGCCCAGAGAGAGCACATTGAAATAATCAAGTCTTGAGGTTACCAATGCACTATCCCTGTTCAAGAACAGCCTTAGTTGATGTACCATCTGTAGCTGGTAAAAGGCACTCCTAGGCCCTGAGGCTACATGAGCCTCCAGTGAAAAAGATGGATTCAGGAGCACCCCCAAACTCTGAACCTGTTCTTCCAGAGAGAGGGCAACCCTATCCAGAACACACAACTGGCCAGTCTCCTGGACACAGGAACCACCAACCCACAGACGTCTTCCCAGGATTCTAGCATAGCTTATTGGCCTTCATCAACTCCACCACTGCGCCCAGACAATCATCCAGATCATGCACTGCATGTCCTGACTCAGAAATTACAGGGAAGTTGTGCTGCATATCATCAGTATCCTGTTGAGACCTTGCCCCAAAACTCTGAATGCTCACACCCAGCCACCAAGAAGCAGAAGCAGATACAAATTCCCCCAGTCACTCTGGACGGCTCCCAACAAAATATTCAGTCCCCAAACTGCGTCTGAACCCAGCTTTAAATGGAACTAGATAACCAGATAGTCTGTATCCTCCAAAAATTCCACATAATTATTGATCAATCTGTGCCTGCCCTCAATGTCACTGGGTTACTCTCCCAGTCTGCTGCCCCAACTCTCCTACCTAGTTTCCCATTGACAAAGAAGATGCAATTGCACCTTGTTTTATCTTAATGGTAAGCTGAGCCCCCAACAACTACTATAAACTTTTGAATGAAAAGAGAAGTGTAGCTTGTTGTAAGCATACAGTAGTTTCATTCATCTGAAGTTGTTCGAGCTGGAGCAGAGAGCTGGAGCAAATATAATTATAACCATAACACGTTGTTTTACATTGCCAGGAAGGTTTTCCATAGAATCATAGAATTCAGGAGCCCTATGGAAATAAATGGGGTCTGCTTGGTTCCCATTCACTTCAATGGGGCTTGTGCAGGAGAACCAACGAGTGAATTGTGCCCATGGCTGTTGTGTTTATTTCTTAAATATGTTAGGACACTGACTTGGACATATTTTGACTAATAGAAATGAAGGATTCAAACATTATACCTATATCTCTTGTTCAAAAATTACATCACATATTAAAGCTCACTGCTAAAACAAAACATAACAATCCATATTTGGGTGAAGCCAAACCTACTATAAATTAAATTTACAAAAATTCTTTCAGTATAATTTATTGCCCTAGGACTGGGGAACAAAGCCAGTGACTTATCATGTCACATGTATTGCAGAATGAAAACAAGGATTCTATGAACCAAGACCAGAAAATTGAGTTAGGGCCCATTAGATATTGCAAATTCTATTTCCATTGCTTTCTTGCCATGAGAACAATTCACATGATATCAATTTAATTATCTATTTTTTATTTTTTAGGCAAAGAACCTGAAAAAGGTTTGGCAGAAAAAGGTTCCTGATGTAGAACTTCACTCACCCCATCTTCCCTGGTGGGGTATGGGGTGCAATTTTATGGTTCACCCCAGGTGCCAACATGTCTTGGACCGGTCCTGTATGCTGCATTAATAAACTATTTCATCCCAGTTTCATCCATGCATAAAACTAATAATAGTAATAAAATCTGTTAACAGGGTAGGTTTATGACTGAGAAGCAGAATAGTGGCAGAAGCTTGGCAGGCATAAATGGCAGGCGTTGATAAAACAGTGTTTGCTGTTGTTTTTCAGCTCTAGGAAAAAGTCTCTTAATTTCGCCTCAGCTTTTTAGAATTCTGTTTCAGCGTGGGTTTTAGCTGGTCAAGCTGTTTCCCCCCCTAGAAATGTTGTTCATTTTATCTTAGCGTTTTCTATGTCTACATTGGAAGCTGCTCTGAGAACTTGTGCTGAAGGGTGGGGAACTTAAATGCCTAAACCAATTAGCCCTCTCACTTTATCTGCTTGTGAGTAAGACAGAAGGGCTGGTGCATGCCGTGCATCATTTGGGCAAAAAGGTATTTTAAAAACTCTGAATATTTAGGCCAAAAAGTGTGGGTCTGTCACAGACCTCCCTACTTTGCCACCTTAAATCTGTCCATTTTGAAAAGCTGGAGTTGTACAGTGGTACCTCTAGTTAAGAACTTAATTCGTTCCGGAGGTATGTTCTTAACTTGAAGCTGTTCTTAACTAGAGGCCTGCTTTCGCTAATGGAGCCGCTTGCTCCCACTGTGCCGCCAGCACACGATTTCTGTTCTCATCCTGGGGCAAAGTTCTCAACTCGAGGTAACTCTTCTGGGTTAGCAGAGTTTGTAACGAGAAGCGTTTGTAACCTGAGGCGTTTGTAACTCGTACCACTGTACCACACATCTCCTTGAAGTTTGTATGTTGGGACTCTGGCCAAGAGTGGACTGTGTGTGATGTGTGTTGTTCTGTCAGTTGCATTCACTTAGACGATATTCTTCACATTAATGGTATGAGAGGGACTTCTGCCCATGACAGCACCCTTTACAAACTGTCCATTTGTAAAGTTACGTGCATTTCTAGAGATGAAGCCCGCCTTTGTATCTCAGAAGCAAATCCAGCTGTTCTGCTTAATTCACCTCACGCTCTGAAAATGAGCTTGCCACCGACTTACCCCCCATGTCTTTGATGCCAAACGGCTTGAGAGAAGAAGAAGGATGCTGGCATTTTTAAAGCACCTTTTTTTTGGTCAGATTATCTTAGTAAGAAGCAGCTGGATTTTGCCAGACTTCTTCGTGGCTTTCATGAATGACAACCATAGATTTAACAGCAACCAGACATCACACTTCATTTAGATGGCCCAACTGTGTGTTTTTCCCCAAGCCTCCTGATCCAAAATGCATCAAGACATTTACAGTTTCTCCTCCATGCTGACCTTTTGGATTTTGTAAATAATAGGGGCTGTAATTTGCCTATGTCTTTTTTTTTTTAATCCCTCTCTATTTCTCAACAGTTTGCGGGTTCCATTCTCATAGGATTCCATCATCGACTTCAATATCACAGAAAACATTATGTCAGCCTGCCACAATATCAGTGAGAATCAGCCAGATCGTTGACGCATAATTTGGCCTATGTGGTAGCAGAGTGTTTCAAGAAACTCTCTATGGGATAAAGAGTAAATTATAATAAGTCTTTCTGCTTCTGCATGGCAGCCCTCATTCTTCTATGGCCAAACCTCCAAGTTAACCTCATTTGGAAGACTCTGCTATAATATGCTCATGATCTCTGATCTGGATTTGCTCATATCCTCACTCTAATGCAAGATGAGTAGCTGACGAAAGACACTTGGCAAAGGAGATGTCCAGTCATAATTATTTTCCTTACACGTGCATAATCCCATATCTGACTATAATCCACCTTCCTGCTACTTAATTCTGAATGTCATAGTGTCTCAGATATTTATCCTCTTCAGGGCTCTCTTCCGAACACTTTCTATATTGACTAAAGTTACGGCAAAGATCAATGGGATTACAGTACAGGAAGCGGGTTCCAATTAAATGGTCGGAAAGACCTCCCCCATTTTAAGGCTATTTAGGTAGTAGAATAAATTGCCTTTGGATGTTTTGTCTAAGATGGAGATTTAACAGAAAAGGCTGAATTAGCCTATGGATGGGGCATTAAAAACGGCACAGCAAAGACACTTGACTAATATGAATAGGCAGGGAATTCCGGAGAGTATTGTATGGACATTTATCATTTAAAAGATGCCAAATATGGGTGCATACTTAACGCTATGGTTTTCCCAGTAGTGATGTATGGAAGTGAGAGCTGGACCATAAAGAAGGCTGATGGCCGAAGAATTGATGCTTTTGAATTATGGTGTTGGAGGAGACTCTTGAGAGTCCCATGGACTGCAAGAAGATCAAACCTATCCATTCTTAAGGAAATCAGCCCTGAGTGCTCACTGGAAGGACAGATCCTGAAGCTGAGACTCCACTACTGTGGCCACCTCATGAGAAGAGAAGAGTCTCTGGAAAAGACACTGATGTTGGGAAAGATTGATGCTGGGAAAGATGGAAGGCACAAGGAGAAGGGGACGACAGAGGATGAGATGGTTGGACAGTGTTCTCGACAGCATGAGTTTGACCAAACTGCGGGAGGCAGTGGAAGACAGAAGTGCCTGGCATGCTCTGGTTCATGGGGTCACGAAGAATTGGACATGACTAAACGATTAAAAAACAACAACCAGTCACTTAGCACTAAATTTTACTGACATCAGTGGCCACGGTGTGACACAACAATAAACATAATTGGAGAACATCACTACTCCCCATATTTCCCCTCACATGGGTGCTTTCATTTCCCCGTGGTTCACTCATGAAAATGGGAGGAAAGAACTGTTTGCCAATGTACTGCCCCAAATTCTGTCACTTTACTCTCACAATTTTGGGGGTTAATGGGGTTCCAAATGGATTTTTTTTTTAATGGAAGCAATTAACACAGAAATGTGCACTAAACATCCACTAGATCCCACTAGATTTTGGAAGTGGCTTTTACATTGTGTGAATGCTTACATGTAATGTGGAAATTAACAGAGGGGTATGTTGGTGGCACTGTGGGTTAAACCACAGAGCCTAGGACTTGCCGATCAGAAGGTCGGCGGTTCGAATCCCCACGATGGGGTGAGCTTCCTTTGCTCTGTCCCTGCTCCTGTCAACCTAGCAGTTCGAAATCACGTTAAAGTGCAAGTAGACAATAGGTACCGCTCTGGCGGGAAGGTAAACGGCGTTTCCGTGTGCTGCTCTGGTTCGCCAGAAGTGGCTTAGTCATGCTGGCCACATGACCAGGAAGCTATACGGTGGCTCCCTTGGCCAGTAAAGCGAGATGAGCGCCGCAACCCCAGAGTCGGCCACGACTGGACCTAATGGTCAGGGGTCCCTTTACCCTTTACCTATGTTGGGGAAACAAAATAAATGGCCATGTGAATGAAGCCTATATGACTAACATGCAAGTAGAAATCTAGCAGGCAGATACAGGCAAGACTATGAACACTGAAAACACTGAACAGTAAAAAAAAAAGTCTTTATCCTCATTGTTGAAAGTAGCAGACATTAAAATTAATGTACCATCTCATTTGCCTTTCAATTTCAGTAACTTTCAGCAGTGGTCATTCTGTAAAAGGGGTATATGTGGATAAGACACATTGTTCCCAGGAAAGAATTTTGGATAATTAAGTTTTATGAAATAGAGATTCTAGTCTTTAAGCTCTTTCCCTGGCTATTTTGAGCAAATAATCAAATTATACAAGAACAGATTAACCCACTGAAAAGGGCAGACTAAGGCAACAATTTACTTATACAGAATGTAATAAATGAATGACAAGTATAAACTTATTACACATAGTAAATTCCCAGGAAAACCTTATGCTTATTTCTGGGGATCTAAAGTTTATGGACTTGGTTTTTCTATTTAGAAATGAGTGATTCAACTGGTTCAACATCATAAAATCATATCAACAAAAATTCCCCAGAGTCCAAACCAGTGACTATGCTTGGGAACTATCTGAGCATCTACTATTATAAATCACTAAGGAAGTTTGGTCTGGTAAATATTCCAGCCTATTTTCAGAGAAAGGCGAAACATAAAATGTTCAGCCTTTTATATTCTAATTATTTGAGGATGCAGATCAATTTATAGATGGCATTGGCTGATAAACTATGTCCCTCTGGCAGCCTTTATTTTCATAAAGACTTTGAATCATCTTCTATTCCTGCATTTACTTTCCTAGACTTAGAATTGCTTAGGTGGGCCTATAGCTTTCAGTCATGGAGGCAGGATTTAGCTAGTAGTTTAAGGATTAGCAATCTGGATTGCCTCTCAGCAAACTCCAATACTGTCCTTTCTGCCATGATTGACACACAGAGCATCAGTAGAGTGGCACCAGTTGTTCCTACACAGTTGTGGGCATATGGAGCTTGTTCATTGGCCTCATCAGATTGCAGCTAGCTCTGCTCTACACAAAGAGAGATAACCGGCTTATTTGATCCAGTTGGGTCAGTATGGAAAAAAGAACTGGAAAGTGTTTCTGCAACAAAAAGTGAGGTGGGGGGGGGGAGTAATTTTTATGTTATGGAAATTGAGATTGCAGTGTTATGTAGGAATTCCACACATGGTATTTTTCTTTTTAAAACATTGTGAAATTTCCCACAGCTCTTTTGTATTGATATTATACAGCTTTGTTAATGAACTGCCAATGACGGTGTTAAGTTGCTAAACTTGGGTAGAAACAGGAGAAGGAGCTAACACTGAAGTGAAATCTCCAACTGAGGAAAAACACCACAGTAAATTCTACAAAACCACATGCATTTTGTCCTTTCTTTGACAGCAATAGAACTGCATAGGCCTTCAAAAAGAAGGCAAATGAGGCATTTATCCATGTTTTGCATGAGGAAGAGAGTTGGCAGTTGTTTGGGGTGACTATTTCTTTTCTGCATGCTAAATAACAATGGGCACAGTTAGGGATGGATGAATCTCTCAGTTTCAACCTCTTACTGGTTCTCATTTTTCCTGTCTTAAGTTCAGTTATCTACATTTCCACATCATTTTGCATTTAGAAAAAAAGCCCTCATGAAAATTAATCAGCATTTAGTATGAATTTCTTCTACTATACACATTTTTCTATCCAATTTTGCCTAATATACATGTTTCCAAACCAAGTTTCCATATTTTGCATGTTGTTCTCTAACTCACACATTCATGTTGCCTTAATAAATACAATTCTGTATACATTAGTTGCCTGAAGAACTGCATTGAAAAATTTGAAAAAAGTGCAAACCACGAAGAATCACTATGTTTTAGTTCACATATCATTTCAGAAAGTATGAATTAGGAAGGTTCACCTTTAAGTGTGAACTGAAATAAATTTCTTCTCCATTCTTGGCACAACCCCATTGTCATGAAAGACCTCTTCCTTGCACTGGTATTTGTGCAAATAACCTTCCAGTGTTTTTACTGCACCTGGCATATGATAGCAGCAGCCACAGAAACAAGACTAACATTGACAAAAATAACCTCATGAATTTGGGAAAAAAACATCAAAGAGCTGTTGTAAAGTCATTCATAAACCACAAAACACTAAGTAGGAAGGAAAATGAGGAAAACAAGCAGAATAATGCACCATTAGGCACTTGATACAAACTTTCACAAAGGTAATGTCTGCCACACATTATGTGAAATCATGTGGTTAGCGTTGTTTTTGACTGTAAGTGTTGCAATCAAGTACTGCCTAACTGACCAAACTATCACATCATTGCGGTCACAGTGCGAGGGTGCCCTTTCAGAAAAGTGCTTGCAGAGTAGATAGCTGTAGATTGTTCATGACCCAAGAAAGATGCTGTAGGAAAAGCCAAGCAAACAATACGAGAGTCAATGGGGAATCTGTACTGAACTCCCGCCTTAATTTTATAACATTAAATTAAGTCTCTCTTCATTGCTCAACAAAACCATGTTACTGATGCATTGTGTTTCAGAGAGCCCATTCGGATGCAGTTTCATTTGCCAACAAGTTTAATGTCTCACTTAAGGCTGAATTTAGCAACATACAGGGTTGTGTAGAAAGTGCGGTTGATGGTACATCTACTTTCAGTGGCTGTGGCAAGATTTTCCACATCTTTCTCCAATTTAAGCCACAACTCAGTAGAGGCAATCTGCATCCAGAAACAGATTTCAAAATATATTTGCCTATATTTAGGCAATATAGGTAGGTGGGTGAGGAGGAGACTTGTAAGAAGCAACCAGGGGCTTTGGTCCCATCAGAAAATGGTTGGCCACATTCTGCACAAGCTGAAATTTTCCTTGGTTGTACAGTTAAAAGCACGACGTGCAAAAAGACATTGCAGGGTATCACTGGAGAATGGTCCATTACCTCCTAGAAATTCAGGTTTGTGTCAAGCCATTTTGGAGTTATTTTTTTCACCTATTGATTTACAGACATATGCTTCTCCTTACTTAGCAAGTCCCCTAAGTAAAATGAAGAAACTACTGTTTTGTTTTTGTGTGGTCCCATTTCACTTCCAAACTGATTGTCACTCAGTTGGCTGTTGGACGGAACAGTGATTCAGACTTACTTACATTCTCCCAAATGTGAAGCCTACCTTGTCTATAGTTATCAGCGTTCTCTCTGGTATGAACTTGAATGGCATTTTGTTGATGGTGAGTCAGTGTCTGAAATATGAGGCACATATTCAAATCAGCTACTAGAATTTATTAAAAAGAAAATTGCCCAAGTAGGCTGTAGCCAAATACCTAATGATTAACAATTATTATAGCACATGATCCTTCTTTGGCAGAAAACATATCCCTTGGATTTCCTAAGAAATGCCTAAATGCGGCTATGGCTGCCACAACTAAATGCTGGCAATCTTGTCTTTGCCTCAAAACATGGGAGGAGTGCCAGATGGCTTGCTTGCTTTCTATTTTGAAGCTTCAGCATTCACAACCTTTGTATTACATGTCTGTGTAAAGAAAATGTTCTGTAACCTTCAAGCAAATATTTATAACTGAAAATTCAAGAAAGGGCAGTGTCCCTTAAGATGGTAAAGCTATTATTTGAAAATGAAAACTCTTTAATGAATATTTACCACACACAAATTGCTTTAGCATTCTTTGGCGTTGATCACCTTCCTTTTTTTAAAGGGATGATCTTATTTGAATGTCAAAACAACTTGAAGACAAGGGAACAGGACGTCCCACGAAGAATACTGAAGCTCAGCAATCGTGATCGCGATCCCTTTGTGTTGACTTTAGCCTTTTGCATTGAATGTAATGAAGGATAGTTTGAAATAGTTGAACGACTGGGAGCCCAAATAATTACCTGTTATGCAGATAATCTGCAATGGCACTTTAGACAAATGTTAAGTTGCTCCGGCACTCCAGGTGATGGACCTAAGGATCTGAATCTCATATTCGGTACATTTTCAGAAGCCTGAATACCAAGAAACTTGAGCACCAAAATATCAGGGAATAATAATAATAATAATAATAATAATAATAATAATAATAACAACAACAACAACTTATTATTTATACCCCGCCCATCTGGCTGGGTTTCCCCAGCCACTCTGGGCGGCTTCCGACAGAACACCAGAATACAATAACCTATTAAACATTAAAAGCTTCCCTAAACGGGGCTGCCTTCAGATGTCTTCTAAAAGTCTGGTAGCTGTTTTTCTCTTTGACATCTGGTGGGAGGGCCTTCCACAGGGCGGGTGCCACTACCGAGAAGGCCCTCTGCCTGGTTCCCTGTAACTTGGCTTCTCGCAGCAAGGGAACCACCAGAAGGCCCTCGGCACTGGACTTCATGCTTTTTCCAGCATGTTTTCATCCCAGTTATTCAGATCAGTGAATAAGACTCTGCCTTTCTGTCCCTTCCTTGTGGAGTTGCACCTACAATTACAACAGCACAACATCACTTTAGAGTTTGGAAAGAATCATTAACACACTTTCATTTCAGCAGAAGTATTTGATTGGTTCTGATGGTTTGTTCTGATGGCTTATGTTTCTTTGAGGATTTCTTGACACTTCATTTTGATCTGGCAGAACAAACACATTAATATCATTCAGGCATTCTGAAATAAACATTTCCTTTCATAAGAATTTACTGATGTAATAGGTACCACATAGCTACTATAATAAATTTAAACTGTCAAATATATTTATGTGTGCTTTGGGTCTCCCTTTCCTGCCTATATCAGAGACGAAATTCCTATGAACTTTAGCAGTAGAGACATCCATAGTTTTTGACATTTGTGTGGCTGTCTTACAGATATAAATACTTCTTTGCTTGTAGCTAAGGCCAGTTAATGTTATATTTTAACAAAAACAGCTGAAAGTATAAAATTATTCATCAAGTGTTGCTTTTATTATTGCAACAGTCGGAAGACATAATGGCCTAGTGCCATTATTAACAACATCCACTAGAAGTCGTTCATAATGGCACTTGCTTTGTTTAATGATTTTCCTTAAACATCCCTAAACAAGAAGTCTGAGTGACACTTCCAATTCTGAAAAAAAGGTATGTTCTGAAATTATTGTCAGCATTTAACTCACACCACATTTTGCATTGTTATTATGACCAGAGTTATTGCTGGACAGTGTAACGTTTAGAATAAAATAAACAGAGCCCTTCTACATAGTACATTTCTTTGAACAACTATGATTGAAAATTGTGAATGTATTTTCTATCCACAAATATACTTCAGGCTAGTTCATCCTGAACGTCATCTTTTCGATGTTAAATATTAATATTAAACTCAAACTTGGACCTAAAAGATACCATGGAATCTAGGGTAGGCAGGTGGTACTTCAGAAATGGATGTATTGGGCTGCCATTGTTCTGCCCTCATCCTGCTGGCTCATGCTAAATCACTGTTTTGCCAAATAGAACTATTCCATTTATTCCATTTATATCCAGCCTTTCCTTCAAGAAAATTTACAATGCAAGAGTCCCATGATATTCTGGGTTTCCATGGTGCAAATATATTCTTGTCTTGAAACAATTAAAACAGAAATGGGCATTAAACTAGATTCTGCAAGATTTCCAGAAGTGGATTTTACATGATATGTGAAAGATCACATAAAATGTGAAAATTAACAGGTATGGGAATGCTGGGAAGACAGAATAAAATGCTTGGTGAATGCAGCCAGAGCCTTAATTTAACATTCTGACGGTACAAGGGCCAGTCATCTCTGTCAGCATCTGTGGCCCGCCTCTGCTATGTTTTGCTCAGAGGTTGCAAAATATAGGGAATATACAGACATTCTGAGGTTGAGAGGCCTGGGGAAATCTCTTCCTTTCTTCTCACTTTGGGTTTACTGCTTGTTAGTGTTCATGTGGCCCCTTCATGTGTGAACACTCCATTACAAACAGAGTCTTCCTCCTAGATTTGCAATTTATCATCTGGGCTAGGAATTCCGAGGGCAGACATCCTGTCAAACTTTGCAGCCTTTCACATCAATCTCACATTACTCCAAAAGTGGCGCCTTCCAGTAAGGATGGTCATATTTTCAGAATCTGAATAAAGAATTTTGTTTTCAATCCCAGATTTGTATCATTTTCATCTGAAGAGATAGAATAACCTGGCCGTTTCTCTCTGGGGCATCAGATATTTGTAATTCCTGAATCTAATATTCTGCTCTCATTACCTTCCTGTTTTTGAGCAGACTGTCTGGGTTTTCCAGTTGTCTGAAATCTGCCCATTACAAGTTATTTTAACATGAGGTTGGAAGCTGCTTGCTTAAACTGGACAAAAACTGTGCCTCTGTTTCCCCCTTTTGCCTCTCTTTATCCTGCTCAGGTTGCAAATTCTGGCAGGGAGCAATGCCACAGTTTGACAGCTGCTTCAATAGCTCTTCTTAAGAATTTGCTCAGTTGCTTTGAGCATCCTCAAGACAGGTACCAAAATCCGGCACTGAAGCAAATCCTTGCACAATAGTGTCATTCAAGTGCTTGATGATTGACAGAGTCCCTCAAGAGGTGTCTGAAGGATTGCAGAAATCCTGCTGGTGCATCAGAAATGAAATCTAGAAGCATCACAGGACACACGTTTGTTTGTGATTCCAGTAGGGGAAAATTTATTTTATTATTTCTCCATTTGAATATCATTCTGATACACAGCCTAGAAATAAGTCATTGGTACTGTGGCAAATCACTTATTCTCTATAATCTAGTTTGTTTCCATTTTAAAAGACACAAGACTGTTCAACCTGTGATTATTAAAAGTAACTGTACTTTAAAAAAAATAAATGAATCCAAATCAACTTATCACCAGGAATGTGCTTTCAACCAGCCTTTGGGGGAAGTTTGGCTTCTTTTTGCTGAGTTCTACACAGGAATGGTTAAATATTGTTTCTTCAGTCTCCTAATGTTCTTAATTTAATTCTGGCATTTATCGTTTTCCTCAGGCAGACAATTCGGCTTCGCTTGGAGATGAACCAAGCAGTCACACTCACAAGTAGACATATCCCAGAGCCACTTCTGTTGAGCTGTTCCTGCTTTCATGTGACAGTCCCTGTGTCTATGTTTTTGTACTCTTGATTCCCTAGTAACAACCTCTCCCTCATTTTTGAAGAGGCATACAAAAATGCCAGAAGACAGCCTTAATTTTCCCACATGATAACTTGGTGTTCCCTGCAGAATAACGACCGCTTGATTAAGGGAAAATAAATTGAGAAAATTTTGAAAAGGAGATACTGTAAACTACAGTACTGGCTGCTTCTGCATGTCTCATGTCAAATATTGATCATTGCTTGGATATCTTCAAATCCACTGCAAAGCAGATACTTTCAAATCTGAGCACTACTAAATGTCTACTATCAGATACTGTCGGATATAAAAAAAGGTAAAGGTAAAGGACCTCTGGACGGTTAAGGCCAGTCAAAGGCGACAATGCGGTGTGGCGTTCATCTCGCTTTCAGGCCGAGGGAGCCGGCATTTGTCCACAGACAGCTTTCTGGGTCATGAGGCCAGCATGACTGAACCGTTTTTGGCGCAATGGAACACCATGACAGAAACCAGAGCTCACAGAAACACAGTTTACCTTCCCGCCAATGTCAGATATAGATGGTTGTAGGTATGATAATGTCAAACTCCTGCTGTTGAAAGAAACTTCTCCCCAAACTCTGTCTTAAATTTCCCCTGTGAACCAATACCCGCCAAACCTCTTGGGACTGTGCTAGTCTCTCTGAATATCCTCTTACAGGTAGGTAGCTGTATTGGTCTGCCATAGTCGAAACAAAATAAAACAAATAAAATAATTTTTTTTAAAAAAATCCTTCCAGTAGCACCCTAGAGACCAACTAAGTTAGTTATTGGTATGAGTTTTCGTCTGAAGAAGCGTGCATACACACGAAAGCTCATACCAATAACTAACTTCTTCATTCCAACTCTCTTATGGGGAAGCTTCCAAGGGTTGTGGGCTGGACCAGACATGAAAGTGAGAAGAGTAACAACTGTAAATTTGACCACTGTGCAGTAGGCTGGTTCCTACATACTCTCCTCCAGGCAAGCATTATCAAAGACAAATTCCATTCTGGAAACAAAAGCATTTGGGAGTTCAAAGCAGATCCAGTGAGGGGTGTGGCCTGGAGAGAGGGCCAGACACAGATGGCTTAGGGGGCATATTTGACCTCCAGGCCTGAGCTTTCCCACCTCTGTTATAGATATTGCTAGCTTGGACCACCCCTAATATACGTCAGCATTTAAAATCTCAAACAGTTTTTGGGACGGAAAATCCTGTCTTGCTCTCTGTATGGCAGATCTTCCAATGGTCTTCAGCTGCAAAGGATCTCTAAGTTGTAATTACCACCACTGTTGATGCTACAAACATAGGAAACTGTCCTATACTACTTTGGACCATTGCTAGCTCAATAATGTCTACACGAGCCTTCCCAATCTGAAGCCCTGCAGATGTGTTGAACAACAGCTCTCATCAGCCCTAACCATAGCTGTCAACTTTTCCCTTGCCTTGTGAGGAATCTTATTCGAAATAAGGGAATTTCCCTTTAAAAAAGGGAAACGTTGGCAGCTATGGCCCTAATCAGCATGGCCAATACTAAACTCAATGGGAATCATGGTCCAAACCATCAGGTGGGCACCAGGTTAGGGAAGGTTGGACTATCCTGATTGGTAGGGGCTCTGTTTTTCAGACAGGCATTTCCCAGACTTGGCAATGCGAGGGATTGAACATGGGAACTTCTGTATGCAAAGCGTTACTGAGTTACAGCACTCCCACTAATTGTTTGGAATTGCAGGGAGCTAGGGAGACTCCCCTGAGACAGTAAAGTATTGAAATGGGAGAAAAATTCAAAGGTATATTGCAGGGGTAAGCAACCTTTTTCAGCAGGGGGCTGGTCCACTGTCCCTCAGTACTTGTGGGGTGCCAGACTATATTTTTTTGGGGGAAATGAACAAATTCCTATGCCCCACAATAACCCAGAGATGCATTTTAAATAAAAGGACACATTCTACTCATGTAAAAACATGCTGATTCTCGGACCATCCATGGGCCAGATTTAGAAGGCGATTGGGCCTGATCCAGTTCCTGGGCCTCAGTTTCCCTACCCATGGTATATTGGTTTAGGAGAGAGAGACATGCACCTCTAATAACCTGAAGCACTATTTGCTTGACTGTGTAGAGGGTTGCTCATCACTGGGGCAGCTGCAGTTTCTCCTGTTTATATTTTGTCTCTTCTTTTGGCAAAGAGTTCAAGGCCACTCAGTACACTTCAATGCTGAGAAGGAATTTGAACCCAGGTCTCCCTGGTCCTAGTCCAACACCAACACACAATCCTCTGTTGCACAACGGCTCTCAGATAAGATCCCAATCCTCCTCTTTCTTTAAGAAAAGGTCTTGGGGGGAGGGGGTTGCCAGATGTTTTCTCAAAGTAGCCCAGCTGCCTTTTATAGCATCCTTATGCCAGCATTTATGACACAGGATCCGTCACATGGAGAGTTGCAGCTGAAAGAAAGACAACAAGTGAGGGAAAGTTCAGAGAGGCCAATTTTCTCTCTCTCCTGAATTCTTTCTGAAGAGGGTGGGTAAGACAACAATGCTCTACAGACAAAGATTGGCAAGGAACAAAGAGCGATTTTATGTGCAATACTTGGAACTGTTTCCCCTAAAAAATGTAATAATTCTTAATAGACTTCAATATATTTCCTTTGTTGCTATTTTTCCCCCCAATCAAGGAGTGTGCCAATGTAAATTTAAAAGTGAATCCGCCCTGTAGGCAGAAAGATGCACAGTAACTATTTTTATTAGGATACTGTGCTTATTACAAAAATGCAGACCAGGAATAGGGAACCCTCCAGAAGTTATTGGACTCAATTGTCCTAATCGCTGACCATTGACCATGCTGGCTGGGGCTGATGGGAAATGACATCAACAGCATCTGGAGGACCACAGGTTTCTCATCCTTCCTGCAGACAGACAATTGCGAAGGAATCTGGGTGGCATCTTTTTAAGATGGAGAATTTTCTTCTTCTTCAGCATTTCAAAATGCAATAACATAGACCTTTAGGCAGACTTTAACTTTTAGAACATTCCTGCATCCGGAAGACTTTCAGTCATTATCAAATAAGAGCAGATGCCAAAAGATGGTTACAAGTCAAATAACATGTCAGAATCCGGGAGGGCAATCAGCACACAGGAAGAGATCTCTGCACCGATCACTCATTTAGACCGTGTCACCATTCCTTAATGCATGGAGGTGTTTTTACACAGGGAAAGCTTCCAGCATGCCGCACACAAATTCATGGAGGAGAAGGCTAGTGGTGGATACTATCCACGATGGCTATGCCCTACCTTTGCAGTTGGAGGCTGTAAGGCTTCTGTGCTCTTGTGCTCACATCCTTTATGGAGGACTGTCACAGTTCTTTATGGAGGCCTGACCTGCTGGGAGCCTGAAGGGCCCTGCCCTACTTCTCTCCACCTGGCTTGGGGCAGGGCCTGACAGGCTCCACAAAGGGCTGCTGCTGCTGCTGCTGGGCAGAGAGTGTCAGGAGCTCGTCCTACACTCAAGTAGGACCCTGGCAGAAACACATGTCTGACTGGCATGTTCTCTCTCCTGGTTTGAAAACTGGGCTCAGGGCGGCTAACAGCAAATATAAAACATTAATTAAAATGAGACTTAAAAACAGCATAAAACAGCATAAAATACAACATAAAATGCAGCATCAATGTCAATAAAATTCAAAAATTCAGGGGTCATTTTTTTGGGGGGGAGAGGTATTAGGTACAGTGGTACCTCAGGTTACATACGCTTCAGGTTACATACGCTTCAGGTTACAGACTCTGCTAACCCAGAAATAGTGCTTCAGGTTAGGAACTTTGCTTCAGGATGAGAACAGAAATTGTGCGCCAGTGGCGCGGTGGCAGCGGGAGGCCCCATTAGCTAAAGTGGTGCTTCAGGTTAAGAACAGTTTCAGGTTAAGTAACGACCTCCGGAACGAATTAAGTACTTAACCTGAGGTACCACTGTAATGTGTAAAATAATGAATTGTTGCAAAAATATATGACAGAGTTTTGGTGTATTTTGTCAAGGGAATGGTAATCCAAAAGTGCTGCTGCTGATGGCCTGGGCTGTGGCATTTGGTATCTACGAGCTCTGTTTTCATTTATCTTTCATTTACCCTGAATTGTGGCCTAAGGAGAATGCCATAGTACAGTACTGTAAGCAAAAAGTTATGATAAGAGTCTAGTCAACTTTTATAGGCAGGGAAAGAAATGCTTTTTGCTGAATTTCCTTCTGACTCCCGTAATTTCTACAAACTACAGATTAGGAGGCAAACAACAGCTTTGTGCCAACTGGAAAGCCAGAAACTGCGCTTTCATAAAGTGGCAGAAGAAACTTTTCAATTCGTGTTTGGAAACCTATCAAGTTTCAAGTGCCGCAGAGAAAATAAAATAACCGACATGATCAGGCCACATAGTTCCAAATTTACCTTGGCATATATGGATAAACCATGCTATATAGTCATTCAGTGATTCACTGCATAATATTGTACTGTACAATTAAACACTATTAAAATACATCAAGATAAGCCCTTTTAGTAATGATCACATGTTAAGCAAATAAACATCCTAGTATTTCTACTAGTTCTACTGTTGCTGCTACAACAACCAGTACTTTATTGAACGGTTCTCCACTCACACCATAGGCCTGGAAGAGGCTTCTCTTCCAAATAAATAAGGCAAAAGAATGATGAGGGATTAGGCTGGATTGTACCACTTCAGACAACAACTGGTGGATTATGGTTTTCAACTCTCCTCTTCCACTTTCCCAAACTCTCTAGCAAATAGAAAAGAAACACAGCAGTTCTTTGCCTGCCATGCTGTTTTCTATTTTCTGGAAGTTTGTTTGTTTGCTTGTTTGTTTGTCTTACTGCAGAGGAGCATTCAGCAACGTGACATCCCCTCCACACACCTGCCGTCTGAAGTGGGAGAGTCCATCCTGAAGTGGGAGAGTCCATACCTCATTCTCTGACATATATAGACCGTCTGCTCTGAGGGCTACAGGTCTTTAGAAAAGCAAATGCTTTACATACAGCAAATTGAATTCCTAACATCTCCAGCTGAAAGAATCAGGCCGCTGGTAATGTGAAAGTTCTCTCTGCCTAAAACCCTGAAGAGCAGCTGCCAGCTAGAATAAACAGCACTGTTCTAGGTGGACCGATGGTCTGACTCAGTATAAGACAGGTTGATAATCAGGCTAGAGAGGATGTGGCCTGAGAATGAGAAATGAAGAAATGACAATGGGAAAAGGAAGCAAAGCAGGGTGTCTTCTATATTTACTGGCCCTGCTTCTTTGTGTTTACTGGGTCCCCCTACTGCATTGTCAGTATTTTGTTAATTTGCCGTTTACAGTCCTTTGACTGTTTACTGTGGTTTTGTAGTTCTTGATGGATTTACGTAGATTCAAGCTGGCTTTCAGGTTAGCAAAAATGAATCCCCCAAATCAAAATAAAACAGTTGGACATGCTTTCTCTCTCTCTGTTTGTGTTTTTAATTTTATGTGAAAATGAAAATCAGCAAAGAAATAAGATCAAGAACTGTGCAAATTTCAGACAGAAACCCACCATCCAACTAAATATTACGTTGCTTCCATTGCTTAGACAAATGTATTGGGTGGGATTCGAGTGGCCTGTTCCGCAAGTGGAAGCCATTGCAAGGAGGGAAGTGCATTGGGGCTTCCCTCCTTCTTCGATTGCACCCTGCCCTAGCTCCCCAAAATCTGACCTTCAAGAACAGTGTGCAGGGGAAGGAGAGGGACGACTGTTCTACTGGGCAAGGAGAAATGCTTGCACTGATGGAACAATCTTTGTGAGCCAAGTATGTCAGCTCAACTTTTATCTGTTTAAGAGCAACAGAGCCACAAACACATTCATGTCAAGGCTGGTTAGAAGAGATTTCTATAGATTACAGACCCAGGCAAGAGCTCCAATTATGCACCATATATCACGAGAAGCTGCTTGTTTCTTTGCCACTCACTTGGGCACCTCAAGATACCATAACCAAATTTCACATTATAGTTCCTGAGATCATGGAGCAGGCTTTTGCCTAGGTTTAGATACAGTTGGGTACTATTTTGAATCAAGAGGGTGGACTGATCCTTTCAAAAACTGTCCTGATTTTAGGCACTGATTTCAAAACTGAGGTGATTTTTTCTGTTTTTTTGTTTCTGAGAATCCCTGAGCAACGCCGGGAACAAGGCTGCTAGTGTTTTATAACACACAAGTTGATTCCTGTGCTATAATGCACCATGCTGAAGCCATGACACATTACACTGCTCAAAAAGTCCTCTTGCTACTTTTTGCTTTGTGCTGCTCTGTGCTTGACTCCACAGCTTGAAAACTTCACCACAGTATTAGGAACAAGCCATAAGGTGCTACACTCTAGGCATGATTAAAATTATTCTTAAAAAAATAATTGTATTTTTCTGGGCAAACATGTCTTCATACTGCAGACCAAACAGGGACTAGTGTCTAGAAATGGCTTTTTGAGGCTAGCCTGGAGTTGCAAAGGTTGACGAATGTCACATACAGTGGTACCTCGTCTAGCTCCCGCCTTGTCGAGCACGCATTCCATCAAACGTCCGTGCCAAACCCAGAAGTACCAGAACGGGTTACTTCTGGGTTCGCCACTCGCGCATGCGCAGAAGTGCTAAATCGTGCTTCGCACATGCGCAGAAGCACAAACTGCTCCGCACACATGCACAGGCACGGCACTTTGTCCAGCGTCCTTTTTGTCCAGCGACCGGGGCTCCGGAACAAATCCCGGTCGCAAAACAAGGTACTACTGTATATTGAAAACGTACCTTTCTTGTAACTGCTAGCAAAGAGGGTGCCAAGAAGTGTGGGTTATGTTGAAAGTGCCAACCTCCAAGGCCTGTGGTGCTGCTGCAATTTGTGCATCTCAGAAAGACTTGATTTGCGATCCTCCGCCCCGCCCCCATGTTGATTAATAATGTTTTTTTTTCTACGGGTTCCACAGAAAGTGGTGTATGAAGTAATAATAACAGAGGCATAGTCATTCCCATTTGTTTCAAACTGATCCAAGAAAAACATTATGAAATAACTTGGAACAGAGCCCACAAATCTTTCTTTTCTCCTGTTGCCCAATACTTCCTTTTTGCATTGTTTCAGGGCAGTGAATGCGGTAAGAACTCTTGTGGATTATGAAAATGACAACAGAAAACGGAATGGTAACACCCTGTCCATTCAACACCATTTTTCTACTGCTCTGTCTAACTGTATTGATCACATCTTTTTGATTTGGGGCCATGACCTTTATGCACAATCGACACTGTGCTAGTACAGGGTTATGTTGTGTGAAGTGACCTGCTGGTGCAGAGTGGGCCTCCAGGGCTGCTTTGCCAGAAATATTGCTGGATATGGCGTCACTGGGTTGTTCAAAGCTATTGCCTGGAAAAGAATTTGTCAGAGGCATGAAGCAGAGACAGGACACAGTTCATCAACATATGCATTCCATTGAGGGATGCCTTTGAAAGTACAGATTGGGTTGGCTGATCCATACCTTCAAAACTCTGATCACACTCTCACCCTGCCTCTCTCTTTTTGACCGCATCCCTCCATCTGCCTATAATTTCCCACAACTCTCTCTCCTCTCTCTCTTTCCCGCTCTCTCTCTCCCAACCCACCCCTCTTTCTCTGCTATCTGCCCCTCTATTTCTCTGCTGAGCACACCCCTCTTTTTCTCTTGTACCCCAGATCTCTTCCTCCCTCCCTCCTGGGAAAGGCCTGGCAAGGGAAGGAAGCAAGCACCCCAACCTGATGTGATGTTGGAAGCAGCCAAGCACTAGAGGCCAATGGAAAATCAGCAGTGCATTGAAATTCGCCCTTGTCCTAACCATTGAGGGATTATGCAATTAATGTAATGACATCACAATGCTATATAACATAAGCCTGGTTCAGGCATTGGACTACATATGCAAGGGCTTGAATTGGGGATAGGGTAGAGGTCTGTACAGAAAGCCCCATTGCCAGTGTCCCTGGGCATGCAGGCTCAGTCCTTTCCATGTTTAGTTTAAAGGTCTCCCCTAAAAAGTGTTCAACAGCACATGCTCAGAAACCCTGTGCAAAATATGCTAGGGTCTCATAAACTGATATTTAAACATGCATTTAAATATACATATGAAAAATTGGGTTTAAAAAATATGCCAATCCAGGAGGTTTCGAGCTGCCAAAAGAATCAGTTCATTAATTCACCACTAGACATCCATACAAAGGTCATGTTGAATAATTTGATTCTTACAGCAGTAATTTTGTCCTCAACTGTATAAAACCACTGATGTCTGCGGGATTTGACATTTGAAAAGGTATACACCACACATAATGGAAAGAAGACAAAAAGAACACTTTATCCAGCTGCAATTCAAAATGGCAAACCCAAGTGCAAAAGGGAAAAACCCATTCTGATAGAAATTAACAATAAATCCAGAATTTCCCTCTTCGGCATATTTGCTTCAGCATGCGTTCCAATAAAAAAGAACTATTTCTCACTTACTTGAGGCACAATCTTACGGTCTGTGGGAGGGCATCCTAGTCATGGTAGGGTTTTGCAGATCTTCTGCTCTGCAAGTAGAGAAGAAGCTCCACCTTCACAGAGGGAGTTCTCTTAACTGAAGCACCTTCCCAGCCAGCATGGGGGAAATGGCATTGGTGCTGCTGACTGTCAGTACTCTGACATCTGACAAGGCAAAGGGGATGCACCAGGATACAGTCTGAGGGATACTTGGATTTGCTAGATCCAAAGCCTTCCTGCTTCCCCTGACATGTTTCCCCAAATAGGAAGGAGAGTAAATCAACCCTGGGCTACCATACTTCTTTTTCCTCCTACTTGGAGGGATTTTTTAATTATTATTTTAAAAAATAGCTTTCACTGAAGAGAAACTATTTCCTGCATAAAGTTGAGTTAAATTAGGGTTGCCATATGTCCGGAATTTCCCAGACATAGCCTGGATTTGGTCATCAGAAACGGAGTCTGGGCGGAAATCGCTGAAATGTCTGGGGAAATCTGGACGTATTGGCAACCCATGTTGGAAGTGTAGAATTTCCTTAAAAACATCTCAAAACTTCTTCTTCTTCTTTTGAGATTTTGCAAAGCTCAACAACTTTGGCCCAAAACAAACATGCATAAAACAACAACACCTCAACAACTTTTGTGTCCAGATTTTCACTTTTAACAAGAACAGAAGAGGCAGGTTTGACCAGGAGAATTGTGGGATGTGGCTGAGATAGTGAGAATGGGAAAACATTACAGGAACATAGGATGCAGTCAGGCCATTGGCCCATCTAGCTGAGCAGTGACTGGCAGTGACTCTTCAGGATTTCTTATGGGTTCACTCTTGGGACTGACTATACTGTAGGTAGTGCCGATTGAACCTGTGACCTTCTGCATGAAAAGCAGATGTTCTACCACTGAGCAACAGGCCTTCCTTAGTTCTCCTAACTTCTGCCTAGCAGGTAGGCTGGAGCTAGGAGATTTGAATTATACCTTTTGATGCCAAACCTGTTGGCCAGTAGAAATTGTGACCTAGCCATGAATATTTTGCATTTTAGTCCTGCCTGAGCATGCTGAACTGCTGGTTTGCCTCTCAGCTTCTAAGTCCTAACCACCAGATTATAATGCAACAGAATGGTGCCTTGTGCACTGCATCCCCAACATAAGGCAGATGGACTGGGCTCTACTTTTGCCAAGAATGAACAATATGAAGACCATCTTAAGTGGATGCGGTACAGAGTTGGGTTGAGCAAAGCTGAAGGAATCTTAAGTATGTTAGGAGCTGTGGAGAATTGGCTATGCAGAGTAGCTTTTGGATCCATGGACCTCCTCTGGAAGAGGATGAGGAATAAAATATAAATCGATTGAGAAGAAATCATTGTGGATTTGGAACAACTGTAAAAAACAAACAAACCCTGGGCGTATTCCAGACACATATGTTCTTGAAAGTGGGGTGCTGTTATGTGGCACCCCCCCCATAAATGTATGGCTCTTTAATTCCACCTCTCACGCCTCTTCCTCTCCATCTGGATTGCTTCCTCATTGTTTTCATCACTTATTATTTAATGTATAGTAAGTGCTTTCCAAGAAATGAAATTCACAACTGTCCCAGCTTACAGTTTTACAGTCTAATAAACTCACCACAGTAGTCCAAACACTGCAACCCTGTACAGTGGTACCTCGGGTTCAGAACTTAATTTGTTCTGGAGGTCTATTCTTAACCTTAAACTGTTCTTAACCTGAAGCACCACTTTAGCTAATGCGGCCTCCTGCTGCTGCCACGCCGCTGGTGTCCGATTTCTGTTCTCATCCTGAGGTAAAGTTTTTAACCTGAGGTACTATTTCTGGGTTAGCAGAGTCTGTAACCTGAAGCGTCTGTAACCTGAAACGTCTGTAACCCGAGGTACCACTGTACTTGCATAGAACTCTACTATTCAGCAGCTGAGTGGCTGATGTAATCAGCATTTGTGGGCTAACACAGACCTTTCCGTAGGTAGAGTGTCTCTATGGTTGTACCACTTGAATGGCACCCACTCCTCCTTCACTGGTTGAGAAGAACATGAGTGCTCCTTCTTTTCAGCTGCTACTTAAGAACGGCAGCTTGAACATAAAATCATCTTGCCTGGTTTAATGTTATTTTCAGTAGTAACATGCAACATACCGCATTTCCGTAAACCAGAGCTCTTTAGGCTTTAAAAAAAAAAATGGTTCACTGAATATTTATTACTCTATGCAATAATCCATGGAACATTCACCCTCTTCTGGGGCTTTCTGAAAAATGACAGTCAAGAATATTAGCACCCCTTTTTCCCACCAACACACACTCAGGGCATAACTGAAGTTGAAATTCTTTCTTCATAACGTGTCAACAGTATCTAAAACGGTTTTAAAAACATGAGAAGCCGTAATGATTTTTAGATGTCAAGCTAAGCATTTTAACAGAGCATTAAAGTACTTGTGGAGTTCAAAACTCTCCTGTGAAAATAGCACCAAGACAACTCACCAAACTGCTTCCCCCCTCCATGCCATGTTTTATTGCAATCATACAAAGTGAGAATGTGCCCTTTAACTGATATGTTTTGTAATGGGGTCTATTGTGAGTCAAGACTCTTTGCCCCTCCCCCTGCCCAACAACCACACAATAGAACTGTAAGCCAGATGGTCACATTAACATGTTGTCCTTTTAAATTCTGCTTATTTATAGTTAGGGATGGACAAATATGTCAGTGGTGGTTTCTCATTTTTCCAGTCCTCAGTTCTCCACAGTCCTGCATCAGTTTGCAATTGTTTTAGTCCATATTTTCCACAATATGTACATTTTTGCATGCAATGTCTACCAAAGGAACACATTTTCTAAGTTATTTTTGCTCATAAATGCATTTTTATGCACACTTCCCCAAATGGACACATTTTTTGTACACATTATTTGGTTGGAGAACAGAATTGCAAAATTCAGAGAAATGTTCCTTTCAAAGCAGATCTGTGTTTTGGTTTTCATATTGTTTCAGAAAGTACAAATTTAGGTAGGTCTGCATTTAAATATGAACAGGTCCAAATGTCTTCTCCACCTCTATTTCCAGGGAAGGCCTCAAAGTGAGTTTACAGTGGAATCTTTACCGCAGTTTTCTAGACCCCTATAACAAAGAGGGGAAAGAAGATGTTTGCCTCTTTAGGGCTACAAATGGCAAATTGCTTTAACGTTGTAGGGGATATTAGTTACCGTCAGGGGATAAGGAGGACAGAATAGTGGATTAACTTGACAGATCCATTGTATCCCATGTCTTTTGTCCAATACAGGCCTTGTTAATGTATTTCTTTTCTTCACACGCACAAAAATCTCCAGTAATATTAGAGATGTGCTGATACTGCAAAAGCCACCTGCAGATCATACTGATGTGCCCTGCTTCTCACAGGTATCAGATTGTTGGTTACCCTCAAAAAAATCAGATCAGATGTCTCCAGGTCTACCTGCATTCTCCATCTCTTTTCTTTCTTTTAAAAAACTAATCAGGAAAGACAGGTGCTGGCTGGGTTTTTAGCAGAAATTTGCCGAAATAACTGAGAGACATTGACAGAACTAGGGGGTGGGGAGGGGGAATTCCAGGACATCACATGACCCTTTAAATGTTTGTGTCTTTTGATCAACAAGAGTTTTTTCTTGACAGGTTAAAGGTTACAGCAGTATAGTGGAAAATGAATTTTAGAATGGATGTGGGGAAGTCACTCACCCACTGGCACCATGTGCAAAAGGAATCTGAACCGGGAAGATAACGAAAAAGCCATCAATGTGTGAAACATCTTCATGTCCCGCTGTGTTATTTAATAGTGCAGAAGCAAACACAAAACACACGCTCCTAACTCGATACTGTAAGTGACAGAAAGCCGCGGGAATGTTTAAGAAGGCCATTGGGTTGAATCCGGTCTAGGTCATTAAAAACAGGAATGGTGAGGAATGTGCTAGATGGATTATGTAACTTGATAGACTTTCAAGGCGAGAGCCATGTCACATGGTTAGCAGAGCAGACTCTGGGGAGGAAATGGCTTCAAAGCTACAGCCACTTCAAAGTTACAGTCAAATTAAGGTGTATTTGCAGAGTCTGCATCACTGTTTCCTAGCCTTTGTCTTTTCTGCAGATAAAAATATAAGAATTCTGCCTCCCCTTCATTTGATACAGATGTCTTACTGTACAGTCCTTTACATTATAGACTGCTGGTCCCATAATTGTTCTTGTTTTTATCTGTAAGTTGCCTTGAGTCCTGTCAGGTAAAAAGAATGGGTATGAATAGATGATGATTAATTTCACCAGTGGTGGGACAGCTGATCACCTGCTGATTTAAATTGTGTTCATATGCATGTGTGTACTTTAGAGACATTTAAAGATGTAGTAATACCTTGACAGCAAAATCCTGTTTATACTCAGAAGTATGCACCACAATCTTCATCGGAGCTTACTGTCTAGTGTGTTTAGGGTTACAACTTTAGGATTCTTAAGGAAGAGAGAACAGAATTCATCTTATCTATTTACTCATGAAACTTATGTACTGTATTTATTTATTAAATATAGATTCCCCACCCCCAAAGCTGTGCTAAGAAGGTCATTCTATCAGTGCAAGCATTTCACAGAACAATCTCCCCTCTCCTCCCCACCTGGGGGTTCTCCTGAGAGCAGGGGAAGTCCTGTTGCCCTAGTGGGAATCTTTGCACCGGCTTCTGTAAATGCGTTGTTTGTTGATTACAGCCTTATCACTGCAATGCTTAATATAATAAAAATCCTTAAGCAGTTAAACACACACCTCACAACATTCAATAATATTTCCTTAAAATAAGATGAAAACAAAACACAAACCTATATCTCAAATAAAACTGGGGTAGTCTACAAAACAAAATAATACAAATAAAGAGTCAGAGTCCAGGAAAGCTTGGGTAAACAGGTATATTTTTAAGTCATTGCTGTCTTCACCTCATGAATTACCCAAGGGAGGCATTTGGTTGCAAAGACTGAGATATACTATTTGGAATTACTCAGCCCAAAGTTGCCAGTGGCAAATATTTAGTGGTAATGTTGTCTTTAATATTTTTTTTTTCTAAATCTGCATCATCATCATCATTATCATCTCTACTTTCACTACAGCAAATATACCCATGTTTTTAATGCTTAGTATTTGCACAATGTTTTCAACTTCTCAAAGTGCTTCATACGCATTATCTAGTTGTAATCCTTCCAACAACCCTGAAGCTAAGTCTGTATTATTAGTCCATCTGCAAAAAGCGTCTCGCTTCTCCCATAGCCACAGCCTTGGTTTCAAACAAAAATAAAATATTGCTCTCAAACGTTGCTCTTCCTCCCCAGCTTGCTACTTTACTTCTAGGTCCCATCACTGCAAAACTTTATTCCAAACTCTGGCTTTCTCTGCTCAGGGAGGGGGCCCACCCATTAGCAGTCTCACACCGACCCCCTCACCAGGAAGCAAGCTTGGCTATTTTTGGAATTAGAAGGCTTGATTGGCTTTTAGCACTTGGTGGATCTAGGGATTAGAGAGGTTTGGCATATAGCCTACTCCCCCAAACCCATAACACTACATAAGATGGCACTATGACTCTTTTTTCTACTATGCTAGACCCGTTAGCCCCACCCACTCTTTTGACCATGGCTCCTACCTATTTGAACACAGTATTCTTGCACCGACTTCCATTGATGCACACAGTCTCCACCTGTCCTCACTCATGGTTGTACTGCTTCTGTGAATTGAGCTGGATTTCGGATCTTCAACATTGACTTTCTTATTTAGTGATCATCTGGATTTACCTTCCCGACTTTGACGTTGGCTTCTTGCCTTCCTTAGCATCTCCTGCTGCAACCAAGGGCAAATCTGATCTTCTTCATAACATGTACATGCTTCAGTACTGCTCCAGACATATATCTGGTTCAGATTAACTGGTATCAAGGATGATTTATGATTTGCTAGTACCGAACAATTACAATGGATATTTCAAAATGAGATATCCTATAATAAAGTATATTTATTTGACACACCACATTTTACTGAGCAATAACATATCTCAGGATCCCTCTATTGATTTTGAAGTATGCTCCCCCCCCCCCACTTTTGATATAAAATGAGCAATCCAATTCCCCCTTTTTTCAATAAAACTTGGAGAAGCTTAGCCAACAAGAAAATATTTCTAATAGGAAATAGTTTGTATACATTTGTCCAGCAGCATTTGATTTAAATCTGCTAAAGTCATTACCTTTTTTGCCTTTTAGGTGGAGCAAACCCGAGTTTCCAAAAATATGACTACACTTTTCTGTTTGCCTGTTGATCTTTTGTGGTAGACACCCCAACTTGGAAAGCATCTGAGCCAAATATCCGTTGGTATCTTCTAAAATGAAGAAGCCAGATTTAGAAATCCCATCCCCCTGAAAATATGTCTTGGACGTGAAAATCTCCAAGACTTCTACAGTGTCAATTTTGGCATGCTTACTAACCACACAGGAAACAGAATAGTATATGAATTCATAAAATGAGGGTTGAAAATTACATATATTTGACATAAGTAGAATATCAAAACCAAAACCCACAAAATATGCATAGGGTATGTTTTTGTCATCTCATTAGCAGAGCCTCTGTTTCAAAGCTATTCATCTTTTTTATGCTTATGTTCCTCTCTATAGCTCTCTCTGGTCCATTGATGGTTCAAACTCTTTGGTTTAATTCTAAGCCATAATTTACTAGTAATACACCCCACACCACAATGATAGAATTTCCACCATAAATTGGTAAAATGTGGGATCCAGAAGCACATTGACTCATGGCCTATGTATTCAAGAGGGAGCTGCATCTTTCATGGTGTAACAGCATTGGTATGTGCACACTCTTTTCACAGCTGTGAACATGCATGACCCCACTATGCATGACCCCAATACAGTGGTACCTCGGGTTACATACGCTTCAGGTTACAGACTCTGCTAACCCAGAAATATTACCTCAGGTTAAGAACTTTGCTTCAGGATGAGAACAGAAATCATGCTCCGGCGGCGCGGCAGCAGGAGGAGGCCCCATTAGCTAAAGTGGTGCTTCAGGTTAAGAACAGTTTCAGGTTAAGAACGGACCTCCAGAAAAAATTAAGTACTTAACCTGAGGCACCACTGTATGCATGTAATCACTTACTCTCCTAGGTGGACAAACATAACGTTAGAGTTGTGAAATCATGGATGTGTTTCCATTAATACAGCAGCACTTATTTCTACCTGCCATACTCTAAGGCAGTAGTTCTCAACCAGTGTGCCGTGGCACCCTAGGGTGCCTTGAATGATGGTCAAGGGGTACCACGGGCGACACTAGCCTCTGTCCCTCTTTCCTTTCCTTCCTCCTCTCATGCCCTCTCTCATCTCTGCCTCCCAAAGGCTTGCACAGCTGTTTATTACAGCAGCCCTGGCTATAAGCTCCGCAGGCAAATAGTGCCTCTGGGAGCACCTCTCTTTGGGGTAGGGTGGGGGCAGGTCCAGCAGCAGCAGCTGCCAGGAGGACTCCCAAGGAGAGGGAAGAGAAGAGGAGGCTGAGGGAATCCTCCACAAGGGAGGGTGTTCAAAAAAGGGTGAGGGGCTGCCAGCTCTGCAGGCAAGGGGTGACATAGCTGGGCTCCTGAGCCCAGGGGAGCTGCAAAAAGAATGTAGGTTGAAAACCTCTGATCTAAGGATTATCTCTGTGATCACTACGTTTCTCTTAATGAGCACGAACCTGGAGGCAACTCAGAGCACAAGTACCATGTTTTTCCCATGTATAAGACAATGCTTTTTGCTAAAAAAAAAAAAATGGCAAAAAATTGGTGTCATCTTATACATGGATAGTGAATGCAAAGGGTGGGGGACATGTGATGAATGGCAGCAGGAAGCAGGAGATTGGCAGCGGCGATTGGGCGGGTGATTGGTGACTGCAGCAAGGCCTGCTGGCAATTGGCTTCGGCTGCGGCAAGTGGGCAGGTGGGCTGTTGGTAGCAGTGAGCCGGCAGACAATTGGTGGCTGTGGCAAGGTGTGCGATTGGCAGTGGCGGACAGGTGGGTGAGCGATTGGCAGAAGTGACCTCCCCCCCCCCCAAAAAAATAGTTAAATAACTTGATTTCCTAATTTTGGGTTAAAAAAATAGGGGCTGTCTTATACATGGGGGCATCTTATACAGTGGTGCCTCGCAAGACGAAATTAATTCATTCCGCAAGTCTCTTCGTCTTGCGAGTTTTTCGTCTTGCGGTGCACGGTTTCCCATAGGAATGCATTGAAAATCAATTAATGCGTTCCTAGGGAAACCGCCTTCAGACCAGGTCCTCTTCTGAAGGCTGGGGGGGGACAAGGGCTTTTCTTCCCACCCCCAGCATTTTAAAAAACCCCGGGACAGCGGAGGACTTCTCCGCTGTCCGGGCGGAGAAAAACCCCGGGACAGCGGAGGACTTCTCCGCTGTCCGCTGTCCGGGCGATCTTAAAATGCTGGCGGGCGGCATTTTATAATCGCCCCGGGACAGCGGAGGACTTCTTCCGGGGCGACTTCTCCGCTGTCCGGGGCGATTTAAAAGCCCCTGGGAAGGCAGGCAGGGGGTACAAAGACTTTTGCCGCCCGCCACCCTTCAGAAGAGGTCCTGGACCTCTTCTGAAGGCGGGCGGGGGGGCCGAAAGTCTTTGCTCCCCCCCCCGCCTGCCTTCAAAAGCCCTCCGGGACAGGCAGGCAGGGGGGAGCAAAGACTTTCGCCCCCCGCCCGCCTTCGGGAGGTGTTCCCTCCCCGCCGCCCGGCTTCGGAGCACCGTTCCGAAGCCGGGCGGCGGCGGGAGGTGTTCCCGCCCCACCGCCCGGCTTCGGAGGAGCCTTCCGAAGCCCGGCGGCAGCGGGAGGAGGTGTCCCCGCCCCGCCGCCAGGCTTCGGAGGAGGTCCGAGGACAGTGGGGAAGACGCGCTGCGCTTCCCCGCTGTCCCTGAGATTTCCCTATGGGCTGTCGTCTTGCGAAGCAAGCCCATAGGGAAATTCGTTTTGCGAAGCGCCTCCAAAACGGAAAACCCTTTCGTCTAGCGGGTTTTTCGTCTTGCGAGGCGTTCGTCTTGCGGGGTACCACTGTACACAGAAAAATACGGTAAGTGTGTGAAATGACCCTCCTTCTGTGATATGAACCTATATAATTCTGACAGAAATTTAGAAAGCTGAGAATCAACTTAACTGGCACGCCTGACTTTTTACATGTCCCCTAGACATTTCAGAGTTTTGCTGTTATGTTTCTAAGCTTATTTTTGTACCCAGGTTGGTGATATCAAAACATAACTTTCAAAAGAACAAAAGTTGATTTTTACAGAGCCCAGCAAACTCTTCAGGTGCCATGAGAGAAGACGGTGAACCACAAAATGGTGCTTTCTTCCCCGCTAAGAAAGAAGGCGTGAGTGATTATCTATATCGAAAACAAGGGGGAAAGAAAGATGTGCTGCCCCTGCGGATCCTGCTGCCTGAGGCAGTCACCTCACCTGGCCTCATGCGTGGGCTGGCCCTGGGAGGGGCTGTAAAACAGTGGCAGAGCGCATGCTTTTGAATGCAAAAAGCTTCAAGTTCAATCCCTAGCATCTCCAGCCAAAAGGATTTCAAGCAGTAGGCCATGAAAGGCACCTGCCTGAGACAATAACAGGCTAGATGGACCAATGGTCTGATGCAATATAAGGAAGCTTCATGTGCAAGTAGGCTGTCATCCAGATGCGGTTTTAGAGAATGTTGAGCAGTTTCCTCTTCCTTCCGGACTGCTCTTAAAAGTGAAATAATAGTAAAGAGGGAGTAAGGAGCTCTTGGGGAGTAATTAATTCAACATCACATTGTCATCACATTGTATTTAATGTGATCTGGGGAACTTTATATTTCTCCACATTTTCATTCAGTAGAAAGGCTCAGAAAGCAGTCAGTGTTGTCTTTCTACCCATAAATGTGTATCACCCACAAGAGGAAGTTATAGGTCATGGCTTTGTTGAGATTTGACACTGAATGCAGATCTAACCATTGGCAAATATTTTTTTTTTCCCTGGAAGCAGCAGAAAGCTGCTCCTAATATGTCTGTGACTAATGGGGAATCCCTACAAACCAATATGCAAATTTTCAGCCTTTCCTTCCCTGCTTGTTGTAACCAGTCCTCACCTATCTGGTAATGGGAAGGTAGTCACTTCCCTCATAGGTCCAAAGGTTTTATGGAGACTTGAGTCTCTCAGCACCATTCATTTACGACAGCATTAAATAGTCTCATGCAAAATGTTGTGTATAAGGCCTTTGTGCAACTGTAAACCGGGTTTTGCATGTGTGTTGGTATGCCAGAGTTATGGCCAAAGTGAATAAGGAAATGAATTATTTTTTATAAAAAAATAACATAAATGTGAAGTTCCTTGGCCCCAAGTTCAAGCCCGCAAAAGGAAATGTGGAAAGGCTGTCTATATTTCTTGGAAAGTGACTGTGGCTCCATGGAAATAAAAACTGTTATTCCTGATAAGTTATCTCATTGTTTGGTTTCATCAAATGCTAGAAAAGGGTGGCATGTATTAAGGGTAGCATGTATTTTTGAAGCTGGACTTGCCATATATTTTGGCTTTAGATAAATGGGCCCTCTAAATTCATTGCAGAGATGTGGTAAAAAGATTTTAAGGCTGCAATCCTATAGCCAGTTTCCTGGGAGTAAGCCCTACTGAACTCTGTGGGTTGGATTCAGACTTCCTGTGAGTAGAGAGTGCCTCCTTCTGTATTTTCTTACCTGGTTCTCGAAAGCCTTGTCTGAAGCCCTGTTCTGATTACTTTCACCAAATGAAGTGAGACAGTTGCCTGCTAGGGTGAGGGTCTTTTCAGTGATGGCACTCCAGTTGAAGAAGAAGAAGAGTTTGGATTTGTTATCCCGCTTTATCACTACCCGAAGGAGTCTCAAAGCAGCTAACATTATCCTTTCCCTTCCTCCCCCACAACAAACACTCTGTGGGGTGAGTGGGGCTGAGAGACTTCAAAGAAGCGTGACTAGCCCAAGGTCACCCAGCAGTTGCATCTGGAGGAGCGGAGACACGAACCCGGTTCACCAGATTACAAGTCTACCACTCTTAACCACCATACCACACTGGTTGCATACCCTCCAACATATTGAGTATGAAACCAGGATGTGTGTCTTACCACCTATGCAAGATCACAGAGCCCAAAATGGCTGCCATGCTTTCATGTGAGAAAATGGAATACCCCATATTTTCCGGGACACTTGCAGGGTATGAGGTTTGGGGACAATCTCCACAGAGGGGTTTGTCTTAAGGTCTTTTTGGCACCAGATGAAGACATTTTTATTCATTCAGGCCTTGAAAACTACCTATATTTTTAATCTGGTCTTCTTGAGCCTATGAGTTTGTCAGAAAGTACACGATTTTATGCAGCTTTTGTTTTGTACATGCAGGACCCACTATTGAAGACCCTCCAAGTGTCCCTATTTTCCAGGCATGTCCCTGATTTAGAGAAGCCATCCCGATTTCTGATTTGATCCCAGAATGTCCCACTTTTCCTTAGGATGTCTCCATTTTCACTGGAGAAATGTTGGAGGGTATGGAGTTATTTGACCCCCAAGCTGTCTGAAGGCAATCCTGTATAGGGAATTTTTTTTAAAAAAAGTTTAATGTTTTATTATTTTTTATATACGTTGGAAGCTTCCCAGAGTGGCTGGGGCAACCCAGTAAGATATGTGGGGTGAAAATAGTAAAATTATCCTTATGGAATGGGACATCCCTATTTTCATCAGAGAAATGTTGGAGGATATGCTATTTGAACGTTTGTTATCCAAACTTTCAGTTATACAAATACAAAGAATTGTACCTAAACCTTATTACATGAACGGCTGATTCAGAAATCCGAACAGCCAGAGTTTGCCTATTTACTTACTTGTTTGCATTTTGCTTGTTGGAAGCAGCCATTTTGGATAGAGGGAAGGAGAGACATCAAATCAGGGAGTTCAAATCAGTTTTTCCTTTCTTTTGCTTTTGCTGGTTGGCTGCAGCAGTTTTGGGCAGAAACCATGAAAGGAGGGAGATTTGACAGCTCTGCCCTTCTTAGTGAGATGCATCTGTTCATCTCATGATTAGCACTTAGGCAGAATTCAGAAACATCCCCATTCAGCACTTGATGGCTGACAAGATATTTTGGCTAGAAACCTTCAAATTATTTAGTGGTGAGGATACGTGATAGTTTTTTAATATTTGTGTTGTTTTTACAGTTTTTGTTTCGTTTTGTTTGCCAGCCTGGGAGAAAGGACCGTATATAAAAATCTAAAAAAATAAATGGGTCATTCTTCTACGAGGCTCTCGAGAAAAAAGCTATATAGCTGCAATTTAAAAAGGAAGCTCTTCAATGAAAGTCTCGCTAAAATGAATGGAGATTGTGCAAGAAGAGTACTAAAGCCTGTATTATATAGCACCCATTTATTTCAGAGATCTAGATCAAAAAGATAGTTTTAGCTATGGCTTGGGGATTTCATCAGTGGTTTGATCTTCAGCAAGTATCCGTGATAATGACAATACAGGAGATGATGGGCTGTTGACAACATTTATTTCCATTTGTATATTTCAGGGATGGAACATGATGGGAAGCATCCTCCCAAATATAAAACAATTTTCAGTCCCTTGATCCAAAGCGAAGCACAGAGATTTCCTTCACAGTGTTGATGCAATAAATTAATACGATGATATGTTGATATGGGATATGTAATTATGGGATTCCAAAGCAGGAGACAACTCATCTTGACTTGCTGACAACTACCAGGATATGGAGATATAATGACACAAAGACATGTAGGAGCCTATCCATTGGAGGAAAATGATTCTATTTATTTTGTAATTTAACTTAAATAAATAGCATATATACCGAAGTAAAACAAAACCTCTTTTGTTGCTGCTGCAGGATTTGTTTCAAAAGAGCTGCAAAAATCACGGCCTATGCCATTCGATTTCTGTTTGATCTTGTCACAGATATATAATATCAGACTACCTTTGGGCATTAGCAATAGACAGTTCCACAATGGATAATTATTCTTTGTATCAATGAAGATTTCAGATTATTATTTTTACCGACACTTATCTTGGAATTTCCCTGTTTACCTTGCATTATTATTTAATGTAGGCTTAATTTTCACACAGCTGTTAATTGTTTTGAGAAGGTGCTTTATTTTATTATCCTGTAATATAACAAACTGGATTATCTAAAATAACAAGAAAGGGTGTGTGTGTATTACTTCCTTGGAAGAGTGTGTCTATCCTTCCATACAAATTTTTGTGGTCCCCATATTGAAATGAGTTGGTCATCTTGGCCCTGCTCATTCCTGATTCTAAGAAGGAAATCTTTCTTTTCCCTTTGAATTCAGTGGGCACAGAATCACACCACTAGCTTACTAAAAGGGTTTTCCATACAAAATAAATTAACCAAACATTTTAGAGGAAATATTTTCCTCATCGTTGCATGAATACACTTGATTGCTTGTGCACCCCGAGCTGTTCAGTAGAGAATAATCTATCTAGAAATAGCAGCAGACCCCACTCTCAATTATGGCAACTTTCTTCTCTCTAGCTTTCCTCTTACCTTTCTCCAAAACTTTATTGTCAAATTATTCACTTCTCCCATTGCTCGGAACATTGCACCTCCTCAGAGCCCTTCACTGACTTCACATGCCTGTCCATGTCCCACACAAACTCATTTGAATCTATCCCTAGCCCCACCGTATTGTTACACAATTTCCCCCTCATTTACTGTGTTTGTATGTAACACTAAACCATGGTTTGTTTAGCTTATTTCCAACTGGTTTGTACCCAAGTCTGAACTCCTGTCATTAACATACTTTGCCCCTTCTGTGCTCATCTTCTGTGCTCATCCCCCGCCCCCCAATTTTCTGGTGCCCACACCGGCCTGTACAGTTGTACCTCGGTTTACGAACTTTATCCGTTCCGGAAGTCCGTTCTTAAACCAAAGCCGTTCTTAAACCAAGGTGTGCTTTCCCTAATGAGGCCTCCTGCCACTGGTGTCCTTCCACCGTTCGGCTTCTGTTTGTAGACCGAGGTAAAATTCGCTAACCAGAACACTACTTCCTGTTTTGCAGAGTTCGTAAACCAAATAGTTCATAAACAGGGCTATTCTTATACCGAGGTACCACTGTAAAGCTATCCCACTGTTTATAGTGTGTCTTCTATAAGCATAACTAACTCTGCATCCAACAACAAGCCATTATCTTTTGCCTTCAGTCACATTTATACATTCACATTAATGCATTCAGCCATTTCTATAGCATTGTAGAAGAGCTGGAGATATATGCATGAATTTCCTAGTTGTATAATAAACTGTTGAAAACACATTAATTGTGTCTTCTCAGAGTTAACAGGTTTAGTAAGGCATTTTATGAGCTGGTTTAAAAACTGTGGAGTACTGATTTCTCCTCAGAAAAGTGAAGCGAAATTTATGTATGACAACTGACAAGTTTTGCATGAAACTCCCAAGTTGTCCACAATGATCACAGAGCCTGAGTCCAATATGAGATTTTCTGTTTCAAAGGAAAAGAAGTAGCTATCCATTGAATATGCATAAAAGAAGACTTGCTATTTATCCCTTTGGTTTTGTGTAATAAGAACCTTGACTTCACCACCTGTTTTTTTTTAAAAAAGCTAACATTATGATCAGTATTCACACATCTGAAAGAACGAATCAAAGATCTGTAATAAATGAAGGACCTAGGTTGATTTTTTTCCAGTATGGCTTCTTTCCAGTTATCAGGTAAGAATTGTTTTACTCTTTCCTCTTAATGCCTCTTTTTTGTTTCCTCTTTGTATTTATTTTTGGCATGCACCCAAGACCATAAGAACTGCCTTGCTGAATCAAAACTACCTTCCAAACAGGAGCCAGTCAGACATCTCTGAGAAGTTTGCAAGAAGAGCATGAAGATAAGAAGCTTCCACCATTGCATGTCCCCATCCCCTACTGTTCAGTGAGTATGGCAGTCCCACCTAGCAATGGCTTGCCTAGTTCTTATATCAAGGTGCTGAAACAGTGTAAGTGTTGTGAATTCCACTGCCCAGATCAGATGTGGCCTTTATTTTGATCTCCCTGAAAGCCAAACATCACACCAAGTTCTATTGAAAGAAAGTCTGGGAATTTATGATGGCGCCTTCTGTTTTCAGAGTCCCCAAGAGCATAATCCACTCCAAGATTTTATTGGGTGAAGTACAGAATTACAAGCAGGAGCTTGCATGTAGTAAAATTTCAAGTACCGTACCCATCTCAGAATTTGTTCCTAACTCGTTTGCTTGGAACCAAGTGATTATCTTTTTCACATTGACTCTGATTTAGAAATGGAGCTGTACTATAAATTGAATGTGCTGAAATTAATAACCAGTAAGTGTGGGAGCATGTGGGAACATGTGGGAGAGCGGCGTGTGTGGGAGTTGAGGGTCTGTGGTTGAGGAGATGGAGTATGGCTGGATTGGGGAATCCACAATCCTCCAAAAGTTGCTGAACTCTTAACTCCCATCAAGCACAAGCAGTCTGACTACTGGTCAAGGATGATGGGACTTATAGTCCAGCAACATCTGGACCACACATTCTTTATGGAGATCAACCAACACATGTTTAGGAGATATGGTGAGAAAGCATTCCTGCTCTTGTGCCTGAAAGAGCAAATGATCATCTTCTGAGATACTGAGGGCAGGATTCAACCAGTGGGTCTGTCAGAAGAAGCCCTGTGCAAGGACTTCCGCTTGTGCAATGGGGCTTTCCCCCACTCCCTCACACCCCCTGAAATTGGCTTGTGGTCAGGAGCACCTTCTGAGCAGCACGCAGCAGGAAATGCTTGCCCTGACCGAACAATCACATTAGTGTGACCTTGAATTCCTCCCATAAGCACAGCAACTAGTAAACATGTTTTATTACACTCAAGCTGATGAAAGAAAGAGTATTTCAACCTTACTTCTGCTCTCATCAGAATGCAGAAGGTATTAATGGTCTCCTTAGGAAACCAGGAGAAGAGATTCTAGAGAGGAGATTCTGAAACTGCAGTATCTGAAAACCAAACCATGTGATGCAGCCCTTAGAACTGAGGAGTGCAAGGCTTTTTCACACATGCATGTTCACTAGCATATCCAGGCCCACAAAAGGGTTTTGTGTCCCTGCCAAGATCCTACAAAATCATTGACTGATTTTGTTGCAATGCCAAAAGGTCTTTTGTTGGTGTTACCCCAACCTCATAACCCCATTTTAAAACTTAAAAAAATAATAATTTAGTATTATTTATTAATTTATAGACAATTGAAGGCCAAAATAAGCTTCTAAGTAGTTTATTGATTTAAAAAAATCAGTTGCTCAAATGGGTTCCCTGTTGTGATACTATGATGACAATTTTTTTAAAAGAAGGTTTAAATTAATTTTTATTACAATCTCTCCCAAATAAAGTATTATTTGGGTACCAATCTAGACTGCTCAATAGTATTTCTCTTAGTGATAGTACTATAGTTTTCTTTGTCATAGCTTCTTTCTTCTCAACTCTGTGCTTCCTAAAAAATCATTTATTTTTTGCAGTCTTTGTTGGCTACTAATACTAGCTGTTTTCTTTTTAATTTGTTTGCAATTGACCAAGCAATTGAAATTTCATTCTGAATTGTAATTTTATTTTACTTCTAGTTTTTGAGATATAAACAAGTTGGCTAATTTAGCAGTATAGAAATTGGGATTCTCAAGAATTCTCATTTCCAGGTTGTTGTTTTTAAATAGCATTGTACTATAGAAATATGTGATTTCCATGCCATTTACACATAAAGCAGCCTTTTGAGAATTAAAGAATGGATTTCTGAAGAGATGCTATGCTACTACAGATGGTTAAACACAGATTTTAAAATGCCATTGGACTGAGTACAAGATCTTGTTTTATTCCACAGATGAGTAACTTTTCAATCCTTTGTTGTTGTGAAAAATAATATAAATACCACATACCAGGAGAATCACTTTCCATGGAAAATGATGAGACTCAGTGGTCGTTGCTCTGCTAATATTTTTTTTTTTATAAAATTTTTATTAGTTTTACAGAATTTTTTAAAGACAAACAAACACCTAGGTGTTTGTTTAGGCGTTGCTCTGCTAATATTGACATGCTTGTTAAGAGAAAATGCACTGATTCTGCCAGGATTCAACAAATGCATTCAAGTCAAGCAGAAAACCTGCAAAAATGCAAGTTCATCGGATAAGTTGAAGCTGGCATGCTTAGCCTTCAGCAGCCCCGTGTAGTTTTTCTTTGTTTCTTTCTTTCTCTGGAAAACCCTTTGCAGTGAGTCAATAACTGCAAATCTACATTGAGCCAATATCAGCTTTCTACATGTTCACAGTGTTCTTCAGCCAATGGGTTACATTCAGCTAAGTCACTCTGAGAGCAGATTAATTGAAATTGATAGATTGAGGTTAGTCAAGTCCACTGATTCGAATGGATTTACTCTTTGTACAACTTAGTTCGGCAACATGCAAGACTCTCCTGGAGTGAGGTGTGAAAGAAGGAGAGCCAACAGGACTGAGACCATCCTGCTGCAGGATGTCAGGTGTATCCTCTGATTCTTCCTTGTCTGCGCTCACAATGAGACAGCCTCCAGCCCTGTCCTGGAAGGGCCTTCTTCTTCTGAGCTCCCCTTGATTGCTCCAATCTCCTGCTTCTAGCATCTCCCAGCTCGTCCCTTCCCCAGCCTCCTCTCTATTATCCCTGTCGACATGCAGAGGGCTGCAAAGGCCAGCTGGCTAGCCCCAGCTGGGCCGCCTCCTTCCAACTGTCCCGCTGCGAAGACCCATCGGCCTCTGCTTCAACGTAAATCAGCGACCCAGGCTTCAAAGCCAGGGCACACTATCAGCAGATTGAACTGCACACACAGAATAGGCGTGGGGCTTGTGAATGTATACTACAACTACAGATTTATTAATCATAAACCAGGACAAAGAAATATGTCATCTCTCTCTCTCTCTCTCTCTCTCTCTCTCTCTGTCTGTCTGTCTGTCTTCTCAGAGACACAGGGAAAAGCAAAAGCTATACACACAACAGAAGTTCCCAGCAAGCTGTGCTGGAATGTAAACAGACATGTGACACGCAACAGTTCCACTTAAGGTGGAATGGAAATCTCAACAGTCCCACCATCAAGACCTGGAGTTTAAGTCGTAATATTCCCTGTCCTCCCTGGGGGGCTCCTGGATGGAAGGCTCCTGCCACTCCCCCTCATCCAGCCAGTCCCTGACAATTATTTAGATCCATCTAGTTTTAGGCCTGGGCATGAAACTGAGTTGGCTTTAGTCGCCCTGATGGATTTTGCAGAGAGTGGGACAGGGGAGTGCAACATTCCTCCTGCTTCATCTCTCATCAGCGTTTGATACTCTTGGACCAGCTCCAGGGAATGGGAATTGGAAACACTGTATTACAGTGGTTCCAATCCTACCTTCAGGGCTGGGTCCAGAGAGTAGCACTGGGAAAGTGCCTTTCGGCCTCCTGGCAGCTATATCATGGGTTGCCGCATCTCGAGTGCTATTTAATACCTGCATGGAGCCATTGGGAGTGGTGGTCATTAGGTGTTTTGGGGTGAGGTGCTATCCTGATGACCCTCAGCTCTATTTATTGAGAACATATGAATCAGGAGAGGCTGTGCAGTCCTTGGACCATTGCCTGGACCCAGTCCTGAAATGGATTAGGAAAAACAAGCTGAGAGCCAGTGTGGTGTAGTGGTTAAGAGCGGTAGTCTCATAATCTGGGGAACCGGGTTCACTTCCCTGCTCCTCCACATGCAGCTGCTGGGTGACCTTGGGCCAGTCACACTTCTTGAAGTCTCTCAGCCCCACTCACCTCACAGAGTGTTTGTTGTGGGGGAGGAAGGGAAAGGAGAATGTGAGTCGCTTTGAGACTCCTGAAGGGGAATGAAAGGCGGGATTTTAGAGTGTTGTTTATGCTATACTTTTATACTGTTTTATTGTTGTTAGCCGCCCTGAGCCCGGCTTCGGCTGGGGAGGGCAGGATATAAATAAAATTTATTATTATTATTATCAAATCCAAACTCTTCTTCTTCTTCTATCAAGATGTGCTCGGGTTCTACTCAGTCTAGGTGAGTAGTTCCTGTGTCCAAGAAACTGGACATTTGCCTACCCTGGATAGGGTTGCACTCCCCCTGAAGGAGCAGGTTCACAGTTTGGGGGTGCTTCCGGCTCAGGTAGCCTCAGTGGCTAGAAGTGCCTTTACCAACTGTAACGGGTTTGACAGCTATGGCCATTCCTGGACCAGGAAAGTCTTGCCACCATCGTTCATGCATTGGCACCATCAAGATTGGATTATTGCAGTGTGTTCCATGTGGGGCTTCCCTTGTGCTTGATCCTGAAGCTGCAGTTAGTGCAGTATGCTGCAGGACGATTGCTGATGTGCTAAACTCTGATTTGGAGTTATTAATGTACTTGTCTGGGCTTTTGGTGATTGTTTCAAAGTGCAAAACTCTGCAGCCCTGTGAAACCATCCTATTATGTCTAGTATATTCACAAAATGCTGCAGCCGGATTTCCTTAAGAACTCTGATGCATACCTCTTTTGAAGACAACTGAATGAAATATGTTCTTTTATCTGAAGGCACACACAGGTGTTGGCTCATGTTCTTTCCAACCAATCAAGAGATTACCTTATTGTGATTTACTTCCTCATACAGCTTGATAAATGGGTTTACAATATATTGAAAAACACTGGAAATAGCTGCATCTGTGGTTCTTTTTCTTGTTCTACATAACAGTAGTGATTTCTCTCTCTCTCTCTCTCTCAGTTTCTCGAGTTCACAGATGAGTGCTATTGCTTATGCCACCAAATTCATATAACCTGCACACACGTGGGAATGATCATCAGGCTTGGTGGGTCAAACCTAACAGAAGGAAACAAACAAACTCTCCCCTCACCAGCTAGGGCAAGAGACTGGAAAATGTGTGGGATGGGGAATATTGTGGAAGAAGCCATGCCTTACTGGCTAAAATAGTGAACAGCAGCCCTGCACATTGTAACATTTGGTTGGAGGTCCTACCTTTATTGGAAAATCATGGAAGCGAGAGATCACCTTATTCTTTTACATACCACTTCGGTCACTGTGGTCAACAGCAGAGCATCTGTTGCAAGTTTCAAGGAAATCAGAAGTTTGTTTCCCAGTAACTCAGACTAGGACTTTCAGTATGGCTGCCCCAGCCACATGGAACAGCGTTCCTGTCAATATATATCAGGTGCCCATTTTCTGCACCTTCAGAAAACAAATGAGGAGGTTTTTGTTCCAAAAAGCTTTCCCAACTGTCATTGGTATCCTTGTATTGTTTTTAAATTTATGTGCTGTTATTTTCTGTGGTGTTTTTAAATTGGTTTTTTTAAACACGCGTACACACACACACACACACACAAACAAAAACCCATTTTTATTTATTTTGCTGTTCTGTTTGCATGGCTTGCTTGCCAAAACCCATGATGCACACAGCTGGAGGATATATACTTTACTGTTATTTGTATTGGCTTTAGAATGACTATATATCAAGTCTATTGACATATGTAGCTACTAAATCATCCAGTCAAAGTTCAGTGTTTGTTTATTCTTTGTGGCCTGATCAAACTAAGGTCTACTTGTAAAAGATAGCCTACCTTAGTATCAAACATGAATGGAGATAAAGGAATCAAAATCTTGATGTGATTGTACATAAGGAAGAAGGGTTTCCAGTTTTCTAATAATGTATGATTAAAATAATGGGTGGGGGGAAAACCTAAACCATAAAACAAGCAAACAAAAATAGCCTTAAGAAATATGGAACAGGGAATTGCCTCCTGATGTTGGACTACAACTACAGTGTCAGGGCAGAAATCAGCACACACACACACACACACACACACACACACACACTGTCCTGGAAAATGTCAACCCATGTCAGCAGTGTCGTCTTTGCTGCCCCCCCCATAGCTCAGAAACATCATTGTTTTGCCAACTTTTCTTAAAAATAGCTCAACAACTTTGGGCTAAACTAAAGAAAGCTCAACAACTTTCTGGATCTCAACTCTTTGAAATATGGCAACCCTACTTTCTCAAAACCATTTTTCATCATATATTCATAGGAATATTACTATTTTGGGTTGGGGGGACTGTTAGTCTATGTGATGTTGCGTTTAAAACTGCTGATTTTTAAAATATGTCCTAGTGTTTATATAATTGCAGAACCCTCTGAATGCCTGCTTTATAGGGTTGCCAGCCAGATTGAAAACAAGACGGCGGGCATACAACTTTAAATCTCCTAATGCAGCAGGAGACAAGGCAGCTGTGGTTTCTCCTACCAGTTCCCTCCATGGCCCTGTTAAAGTGATATGCTTGTTCAACCAAGTGGCAGCCCAGCAGCCCAAATGCTTTATAGCTGCTGTCAAACATGACGGCCTACCACTTAACCAGCTATGCCATCTCTGAAGGGCTATTGCCTTCTCTTCCTTTGAGGATCTCGGAACAGCTTGCATGTTGCTCCCAGTCAACCCGGTAGTAAAGACTTACTCAGCTTCTACAGCAGAATTGGGGACACTTTTTCAGTCCAAGCAAGGGCCACATTCCCTTGTTGGCAACTTTTGGGGGTGGATGGCTTTTTGATGGGCAGAGCCAGAGGCAAAAATGGCTGGAGCAGCAAATGCAAATTTGATCTCTGAACAGAAGGCTTGTTCATTCACACTTCCCTCCTTCCAGGCAAGCAAGAGGCATTATCAGAGTTCAAGGACACATTCCAGCCAGGCAAAAACATCCAAGGAGGAGGCAAAGCTGGGCTGGTGAAGGGTGTGGCCTGGAGAGAGTCCTGAGGGATAGACAGAGAGGCTGGGGGGGGGGGGTCAGATGTGGCACATAGGCCTGAGGCTCCCCAACCCTCCTCTACCTCATGCAGAGTGCAGCTATGCAAGGGCAAAGCATTCATTGGCTTGTACAAAAAGTCATAAAATTGGGCCCTTAGATATACAGTGGTACCTCGAGTTAAGAACTTAATTTGTTCTGGAGGTCCATTCTTGACCTGAAACTGTTCTTAACCTGAAGCACAACTTTAGCTAATGGGGCCTCCCGCTGCTGCCGTGCTGCCGCTGCACGATTTCTGTTCTCATCCTGAAGCAAAGTTCTTAACCCGAGGTACTATTTCTGGGTTAGCGGGATCTGCAACCTGAAGCATCTGTAACCTGAAGCGTCTGTAACCCAAGGCACCACTGTACAGATTAAAAGCTGTTTGTATCAAGATCCAGGGAAGTCTTCTGAGATTAAAATGAATGTTGCAAGGAGGACCAAAGTTGTTGTTGTTGTTGTTGTTGTTTGAAATGCAACTGCTTCAAATGTGCAAAAGGATTTGGCTAAGTACTTCAGCAGATCGGACAAAGTATGCTACTTATCTTAGATGCCTTTCAGCTGAATAAAAGGAAAGAAGCCATATTAAGATGAAGTGCACAGATTCACTGGGCAGTGGTGGCTGGAAACGAAATGACCTCCTGCATATTTTAATCCTGACATTCCAGAGATGTCTACCTTGATGAAAAGAAGCAGAGGCCCACACAATGGGAGAGGGAGCAACAATCTGCCTTCTGTCACTGAAACAGACTTCGAAGATGACTTGCTGTTGGCCACTGTGACAAATTCTTTTTTTTCTCCCCCACAGAGCAGTCTGTAAGTGGAGAAAATAAAGAAAGAAACAGCTGGGTCAGAACTATTTCTACAACAATTGGCCACGAGGAAAGCAACAATAGTTTGGCCTGTTGAATTGGGCCTGCTGGCATGTTTCATTTTCATAGCACTGTTATTGCTGTTGCTGTTTTTTTGGGATTGGAGGATTTGTGTGCTTTGTTACATTATTAGTAACGGAGTAGGGTTTTTTTCTACTTCTATTTTATTTTTATGTGTTCTGCTCAAGGATGATCAATCTTCTTAAACCCCAAAGAGCTGCATGCAACAATTTCCATCTGGCTGAAAACTGGGCACGGCTGCTTCTGTTTCTTTCTCTTCACTCCAGCCTCTTCTCCTTTAGCTCCATTCTCGTTTTTCTTTTCCTCCTGCTTTTTCCATTTCCTCAACAAACCTTTACTTCCCTCTTCACCCAGTCTCCATGTCCTCCCATTATTTCTTTCTGTCTTCTCCTATGTTGCACACTTGCTAAAAGTTGAATATGCACAGGAGCTCTTTGTACCCATTCTAATGCATATGTGATAGTCAGAGGCAGCACCTACACCACAATGCTGCCCTCCCATACAGTGGTGCCCCGCAAGACGAACGCCTCGCAAGACGGAAAACCCGCTAGACGAAAGGGTTTTCCGTTTTGGAGGCGCTTCGCAAAACGAATTTACCTATGGGCTTCCTTCGCAAAACGAAAGCCCATAGGGAAATCTCCGGGACAGCGGGGAAGCGCAGCGCTTCTTCCCCACTGTCCTCGGACCTCCTCCGAAGGCTGGCGGTGGGGCGGAAAGCCCTTCTCCCCGCGCCAGCCTTCGGAAGGCTCCTCCGAAGGCTGGCAGTGGGGCAGAAAGCCCTTCTCCCCGCGCCAGCCTTTGGGAGGCTCCTCCGAAGGCTGGCGGTGGGGCGGAAAGCCCTTCTCCCCGCGCCAGCCTTTGGAAGGCTCCTCCGAAGGCTGGCGGTGGGACGGAAATCCCTTCTCCCCACGCCAGCCTTCGGATGGCTGTCCTGAAGACTTGCGGTGGGAGGAGGGTTTTCCTTCCCACCGCCAACATTCAGAATGCTGTTCTGAATGTTGGCGGTGGGGAGGAAAAACCCTCTTCCCACCGCAAGCCCCGGGAACAGAGGAGAAGCGCTGCGCCCCTTCCCCTCTGTTCCCGTACCTGTCCTGAAGGCTTGCGGTGGGGAGAAAAGCCCTTCTCCGCACCGCCAGCCTGGCAAGCGGTTTCCATAGGAACGCATTAATTGATTTTCAATGCATTCCTATGGGAAACCGTGCTTCGCAAGACGAAAAACTCGCAAGAAGAAAAAACTTGCGGAACGAATTAATTTCATCTTGCGAGGCACCACTGTACTTAATACCAGCAAAGGGACCTCTTTGTTCATAGATGCACTATTTCCCCCCCCCCCCCTTCTTTGAATCATAATAAGCACCAGAATTATTATTATCATTACAGTGGTACCTCGGGTTAAGTACTTAATTCGTTCCGGAGGTCCGTTCTTAACCTGAAACTGTTCTTAACCTGAGGTACCACTTTAGCTAATGGGGCCTCCCACTGCCACCGCGCTGCCGCTGCACGATTTCTGTTCTTATCCTGAAGTAAAGTTCTTAACCCGAGGTACTATTCCTGGGTTAGCGGAGTCTGTAACCTGAATCGTCTGTAACCTGAAGCGTCTGTAACCCAAGGTACCACTGTAATTTGATTCCTTGTCCATCCTTAACCATAAGGTTGCAAGGTTTATGGTGGAGTGGGGTAGGTTTTGTCCTTCTTAACATACTTTTGGATGGGCAGTTTTAGGAAATTTTCATTTTGTATGCAATTCTTTTTTATGGTTTTTTTTAGTTGATTTGGTTTGTATTTCATCCTGTTGTTAAGTCACTTTGAGAATTATTATTTTTTGTATAAAGTGGCAAACAAAGGCAGTACAATCAATCATGCTGTCATGCCATCACAAGAAGCCTGGCTGTGTACCTCTGGCAGATCCAACTTTCCAGTCATCACAATGTCTCCAAAGGTGGAAATGAATGCTGTGGTGCTGAAATCTGTCCTTCAGTTTCTTGGACCATTTTTGCATTCATGAAGGAGGCTTCTGTTTTTCCACCTCATTCTCAGGACACTTTAGAATTTCTTTATAATTTGGTGGGGGTGGGGTTGAGCTTGTCTTAATTTTGCGAGAGTGATGTGTGCATTTTTCTTCCCATTAAACATTCCTCCCCTGCCATGTAGCCTCCTTGTTTGTCTGTGCTTTGTAAGAAAACAATAACACACCAGTTACCTCTTGAGGTCTTTCCTTGTACTTTAATTGAACTGCAGGAAACCAGGGAGTCCAGCTAATAAGAATCTAAGACTAGTATCCTTGTTGATTTTATTTTTAAAGGAAGATCTTCATCCCCCCCTTTAAAAATATGTATTTCCACATGGATTTTTTTTAAAGTAAAAAAGGGCTTCCATATATATATATATAACAATATCCAGACAGATGCTAGACACTTAGTTGGCAGCCTTCCAGCCTTCCTGGTTTACAGGAAAATCTTGCAGAGGACATAATGAGGTTTTCCAGGAAGGAGGCACACCTAGAAAGGCTGTGGTGTCCAACAGATTTGTAGAATGAAAGAAAGGACCCTCACAAATACTCATTGGCTTCCCAACAGAACATCAGAAACCCAACAGAACATCAGAAAACCCATCCTTGAGTATATCACCACAATTTTCCTCATCCCTTTGCATTTGAACTAAATTTCTTTTCTCATTGGTTGGTGAAGAATGATTTTTCAAAAACCACGAAAGTAATTTTCAGCAGATCACCAGCTGACATAATGAATCATTACTGAAGGCTAATGACAAAGATATTGACTCAATCAGTTTAACAACCTGCAGTACTGTAAGAATTTGAACGCTTGCATTGCAGCAGCAAGAAGTGACTGTATAATTTAAACAATGCAAAGCGTGGGTCTTGCTAAAATATTTGCAGGATCTTCTGGCCTCTCACATAACAAAGTAGCTACTGACATGTTTCTTCTGAAATCTCTTAATTCCTAATGCCAGCATTGCTATATCTAGAGGAGTGAGAACCATTTCACCTTAGGGGGATACATTATTTTAATTGCATTCCATTTCTATTTAAAAAGACAATTACAAAAATTGCTCTGCGGTATGGGTGGAGATTGGATACAACTGTTATTTAACTGATCTTTCTTATGATATAGAACTGCAATCATGGCAATGAAGGCAAAACATCTTGCTTAAGCTCAGGATTGAGACATTAGGTTATGACAAACATTAATAACTTAAATGAAAAACTGGGCAACTTATATTCTAAATGTTAATCATGGTAGCCTAAACATTATCCATAGCAAAATATTAACTTCATGGATTTTAGCTGGATTAATATGCATATCTAATTTTGATCTGCCCATGCTTTCTTGGTTGTTTCAAAAGTATCCTATCATTTCTGCAGATTTTTTTTGAGGGGTGGGGGTTGTAGCACTGCCACATGTTGCATCCTAGAGCTAAAGCTTCCATGTTGATCAATGGAACAATATAAAGTTTAGGGTAGGACTTGCTTCAGTTTTGCATTTTTTGCTTTTTTGGTGGGTTCATGCACCTGATGAAATGGATTGTGTCATAATGCATGTGTTAGCCTTTAAGGCGCCCAAAGGCTTTTTGTTCTTTTTCTTGCAACAGGCTAACACAGTTACCCCTCTGGAAATGGTTGCCTAATATTGTTCAAGTCCTTCATTGTTTCCTGAATTCTTAACTCTTTTTTTTAAAAAAGAGGGGGAATAGTTGCTTCCACTGACCAGTAAATTCCTATAATGTTCTTGTACTGGAGCTCTACTGTGGCAAGCACAAAATGGGAACTAGCTGGATTGTGGCAATGCAGCAGCCCTTGTATGTGACCGTACTTTGCTGGAATAGGTCTCATTGTAGAGTACAATTACACTGTCTTTTTCAACATTTCTTTTAGAGGAACAATTTCTGACCAGCGATTGGTTGTTGGGTACACATTTTCCTTAGCTTGGATCAATAGGTTCATTTACAAATACCAAATTCTGTAGGGTTCATAGGAGCTTAATTTCCTATTTTGCCTGTTGGTGAACCTAAAACATCTCTAAATTATTTCCCTTTCTGGAACTTATCATGTAAGCAAAGATTGCCTGGAATTCATTGCATAGTCAAAGTTTCCATGTTTTTTGGATCTGTTTCTTTAACAATATAAAAACTTAGTTTCTTTCTGAACAGGTATGACATTTAGGAAATAATTCCACTGACCTGATAACATGTTAACTAAGACCCAAAGTAGACAACATGCTCAGAGGACTGTGATGGGATTTCTCGTGTGTGTGTGTGTGTGTGTTTGTTTCAGAACAACCACACAACCACAGGAGAGTGGGGGGTTGGCTATAATCAGGACAGCAGCACTGAGGGTAGGATATTTAACCTTTTTCTAGTGCCATTCTCCTGACACAAACTTTCCCTCCAAAGCTTATATCTGCCCTATGGGGCAAAACATATTGGCAGACAACAACTTTACCAAAGGTGTCATGGGTTTTGAGGACGCTCAAACTCAGGATGAAAGGAAGTAACGTGCTAAGAGGAAGGCATGCTTGGAAAACCCTCACCATGATCAACACCTGCCTGGAAACCTATGTCCCCACTGTGGAAAGACGTGTGGATCCACAATTGGCCTCCACTTATGGACTCACTGATAAAACCATGTTTATGGAAGACAATCTTACTTGGCAAAGTGATTGCCAAAGAAGAAGAAGAATATTGGCACCACAGAGGTACTAGTATATTGCTCATTGGGCAAATAGCACTTTGTGGGGGAGCGAGTAGATTTATGTGGGGAAACTGCAGAGGGAAAGGGTTAAGCATGACCTCCAGAGCCATTTCTCCATCAGAATACTCCTCCCTGCTGCTGATCTGAACTTTAAAATACCAACACAGGAGAGTCATGAGTATTGTCCAGTTTGGCCAATGGCCCTAACCAATGAATGCATTTCACATCAGGTGCATAAAAGTTAGTCTTCAGTGACACCAGGCCTTCCCCCCAGTTTCCAATCTGGTTATTACTTCATTTCTCTAATAATTGAATTACAATATGGTGCAACTTGATTTATTATTTCTGACAAAGCGCAAAATGTGGAGAGTTTTCCATTCGATTCATGGAACTGCTGTGCCAAATATTTGTTTACTGCTTACAGATAAGTATCACCACCAGAGTGATATTTCTGTCCTATCAAACTGTTATCACACTGGAGCTCAGAGAACAAAGAGCACTTTCTCCATTTGGGTTTTTTTGTTTTGTTTTTGGCCAACATTTACTGTGTGCTTTCTGGGAGGGAGTCCTGTGATAGGGAGAGAGGGAGAATGTCTGATGAGAGGAGTTTCATTTAGCTAACTCTACTCCAGGCTTATCTTTGGGCAGGGTCCCTTCCTTCCCACATGGTAAAGCTGGATGTCTTTGAACTACAAGCGTTGTGATGTGTATCCCAGCTGTGTTTAATGTCCAAGAAGCATGCAGAGTGAGTTTATATGCTCGGCCTTGGGGAATGTACTTAATGTCAATTCCTCACACCATCTGGCCATTGGTTGGCAGATAGCGCTGGATGCTGCTAATGCAAGTGCAAGTGATACAACAAAGATTCATCATTGGACCACAACCCAACACATGGCCAGACATTCAGAGTATTTTTTAAAAAAAATCAATGTATTTAACCTTGAAGCGATCATAAAACCACATTACTTGCAAATATGTGCCTTCAGGTTTAACAACTGTTGTCATTTTCCTCCCAGATGTAACTTAATAAGAAGTCGGCAGTGTATCCAAGGAATGTGAAAACACTCATTCTGGCCAAAAAGATGCACTTGCCATATGATCGCCCTGAACCAGACAATTTTTATTTATTTGACAAGCCAACAGGCCCAGATAGGATTGATTCAGAATGAGTAAAGTTTTACGACAAAGTGCCCATTTCCTTAATTAAATAATACCCATCTGCACATGAAGCCTAGCCCTCGGGTTTTGGATAAAACCATGCTCGAGGAATTGATAGATCTGGCAGGATGAAATCTAAGAATTTCAACACAGCATGAAGTAAAATAATTCTGAAACAGATCTTTCAGATACTGACTTACTACAATGCTTCTGTTTATGCATTAATTTATTTAAATATCTAAGGCTCAAGTTGGGCATACATATTAATATGGATTGTTGTTGTTTAGTTGTTTAGTCGTGTCCGACTCTTTGTGACCCCATGGACCAGAGCACGCCAGGTACTCCTGTCTTCCACTGCCTCCCGCAGTTTGGTCAAACTCATGCTGGTAGCTTCGAGAACACTATCCAACCATCTTGTCCTCTGCCGTCCCCTTCTCCTTGTGCCCTCCATCTTTCCCAACATCAGGGTCTTTTCCAGGGAGTCTTCTCTTCTCATGAGGTGGCCAAAGTATTGGAGCCTCAGCTTCACTATCTGCCCTTCCAGTGAGCACTCAGGGCTGATTTCCTTAAGAATGGATAGGTTTGATCTTCTTGCAGTCCATGGGACTCTCAAAAGTCTCCTCCAGCACCATAATTCGATTCTTTGGCGATCAGCCTTCTTTAGGGTCCAGCTCTCACTTCCATACATCACTATAATATGGATTAATAATACACAAATTTCCAGGACACACAGGGCAATTCTATATCTCCTTACTGCTCCAAGATATAAATCCTGATATAACATATTCAGTTGCCAGATATTGTGCTGCTATGATTGACATACGTCAGAGGATGGTATGTGCCACACAGCAGGTCTAAAACTGAAGGTTTGGTTGACATGTTTTATGTGTTTTTATCTTATGCTGGTCTATGACTGTAAAAAAGATTTGGATTGGATAGTGTGTTTACAGTAGAATTTGCATTAACCACTGGTTGATTTAACATCTTTTATCAACCAGTGGTTAATATTGTGGTTGTTAATTCCTAAATGTGAACCCTGAGTCCATTTTAGATGTTGCTTAAAGTGGGGCTTTGTTGGTGGTGCTTACAATGATTAACATAAGTATATTAGAAATGGTATTTGTGGTTTGTTGAAGTCCATTTTGTATTAAGTGACACAGTATAACAACGACAACAACAACAACAACAACAACAACAACAACAACAACAACAACAACAACAACAACAACACCTAGCTGATTTATCTACCTTGAAGTCTGGTTTCCCAGTTTTTTTGATGTTCTGATTTCACCTTTTGTTGTTTCCTTAAACAGTTGGGGGGGGGGAGGGAATCAGATGCTGAGTTGCTACATTAAAGCAATGTGCTTTAAATATAACTTCGATCATCCACAAAACCAACAAGCTTGTTTACTAATCATTTAAGATACCTTTACTCAGGATTAAACAGATCAGTCCATTCTCAGCCCATGTCAGCTTTCTATGTCTTCATTCTAAGTCCATTCTGTCCCATTTCCAAATTAATCTGTGGATTTTAAAAATAAACATTTGATACATATTTAAATATGTATTTTTGAATGTATTTTCTCACAAAACATGCATTTATAGACATTTTCTCTCAAACTACACATTTCTGAATGTATTTTCTCCTAAAATACTTGTTTTGGTATGTTGCTTGAGCTCAGGACTCCATTTGCAAAATTCAGAGGAGTGAAAAACCTAAAGTGATAATTACATTCTGGCACATGTTGGTCCAGAAGATGCAGATCATGTCAATTCACATTGGAATTTGTGAAGAACAAATTTCTGAAGAATCCCTTGGCCAGACTACAGCTTATGCTTAATGTGTAACATGTAGCTACATTACTTGATTTGCTTTAATTCATTAATTACAGCCCCTGGTGAGACTTGACATAATCACAATGTGATGATTAGCACAATTAGCAGTATTAAGCTTGTATATGGGTGAGGGTTGAGCCACAACGCTGGGCCATGTCCAAAGACCAGCAGTGAGGCTTAGGCAATGAGGAGCAAGGCGGCAGTGAGGCGAGAGAAAAGCAAGATTAAAGTAAGTGCAATAGCCTCTTACAAAAGATGGAGGCTCTTCTCTTAGTATGAAAGCTGTACATTTCTCTCAGAAAAAGCTCAAATATCATTATTTTGTTTGTGAACTGCCTCCACGTGTAGTGGAGATCGATATTTTTTTTTAAAAAAAATCAATAAAGACAATAAGGTAAATCCCTGAAAACTCGAGCCAGGGCAAGGAGAAACTTGTCTGAAAACCTGGAGAGCTGCTGCCCATATAGTATAGACCAGGGTTTCCCAAACTTGGGTCTCCAGCTGTTTTTGGACTACAACTCCCATCATCCCTAGCTAGCAAGACCAGTGGTCATGGATGATGGGAATTGTAGTTCAAAAACAGCTGGAGACCAAAGTTTGGGAAACACTGGTATAGACAATAGATGGACCAATGGCCTGGTAAGCCAGCTTCCTATGTTCCTAATGTGCAGGAGAGGGGAGGGAACTATTTTTATTAAGCCTTGTAGCTGCACATCAGGGAGGGTGATTTTCAGTGGTTGTGGCTGGAGCAGGAAGGGATAAATGGCTCTTCCCTGTACACTGTGATCCGAATAATAATAAGTCTCCCTCTCATGGCTGTAATGAATTAAAAACAAATACGAGACATAGTTGAACGCTACACATCTGGCCACCATAGCTGGAAACTGGACATGTTCTTAAACTTTCGTTCTTAAACTTCGTGCAAATGAAGTTTGCTGCACAAATATCACTCCAAATTACAAATCTTCCAGTGCCTAACGTTGGGATTTTCTGCGCCATTGACTGTTAACCATGACTGCTAACCATGAACACGCCTATATTTCCTTCTGGGTGTCTGATTGTTGGTAGACATACCAGAGAGTTTAAGCACGGCTATTTGAGCCAAGCCCAGTCTGGGCTGCCTCCTCTGCAGTCACAAGCGCATCTAATGCAGAATGACAGGGGCTGTTGTGCTGAGTCAGCCATCTGGTTTATCAGTCTCGGTACGGGTTCTTGGGATGGTGCCCTGGCAGGCACTGCCACTCCTAATGGTGACCTCCTTTGGCCATCCCAAGTCATCAGTCACTTGGAGGCTCCCTTTTCTATGCTTTACAACTCTTTTGTTCGGATGCACTCATTCTTGCATAATTGAGGCCTGAACGAGTGCTTTTACTCAGCTAGGTTTTAAAAGATGTGCTCTTATTTAATGTGTAGCGTTAACTGTCCAAAGGCAAAAAGGCACCAATTAATTCTCAAGTGGTTTTATTCCACCTTGATGAAACGATAATTTGGTGATGGGGAGGAGCATCTGTGATTACCAGGAGCAACAAGCATAGTGGGGTGTGTCTATTGGTCCACCTGCATAGACTTGACGTCACCTCTGCCCTGGTGCACCCCTCTGCATTCAGGACCATGCCAGCACAGTACTGTCCTACTGGACCAGCGGCCCCTGGTGATGATGTCTGTTCCCTTGTTACTCTAGAGCAGCGGTTCTCAACCTGTGGGTCCCCAGATGTTGCTGGACTACAACTCCCATCATCCCTGAGCTCTGGCCTTGCTAGCTAGGGGTGATGGGAGTTGTAGTTCGACAACATCTGGGGACCCACAGGTTGAGAAAGGCTGCTTTAGAGATAAACAGCACGAGGAACTGGATAGCTCAGTTGGTTACAGCATGGTGTTGATAACACCAACATATCCTCTAACATTTCGCTGATGAAAATAGGGACGTCTCATTCCATAATGATATTTTTACCATTTATACCCCACACATCTTAGTGAGTTGCCGCAGCCTCTCTGGGCAGTTTCCAACATATGTAGAAACATAATAAAACATTTTTTTTTTAAAAAAAACCCTTTCCCTATATAGGTTTGCCTTCAGATGGCTCAGGGGTCGGATAACTCCATACCCTCCAGTGAAAACAGAAATGCCCTACCATACCCTTCAACATTTCTCCAGTGAAAATAGGGACATTCTAAGGGGAAATGGGACATTCCAGGATCAAACCAGAAACTGGGACGACTTCTCTAAATCAGGGATGTCCCTGGAGAATAGGGACACTTGGAGGGTCTGCACCAAGGTTGCAGGTTTGGTCCCTGTATGGGGCAGCTACATATTCTTGCATTGCAGGGGGTTGGACTAGATGATCCTCAGGGTCTCTTCCAACTTACAGTTCTATGAGTAAGAATACAATAGCAAATCATATTGCCTAAATTGCCCATTTGATGTCATCCTGGATGCATGGGTCCTGCTTATCTATAAGCAGCTCTTGCCTAGCGGAATAAAATTCTAAGCAGTGTGGGTGGTATCCTATCATGCAGATCTTTCCCATGTGATTGGGTGCCTTTTTCTAGCATCTCCTCAACTGGGCAACCTGACCAGACTGGTGCTTTCTATGTGAAGTTGCCAAAAAGGTTATTTGGGAAATAAGCTGCAATCAGTGGGGGAAGTGGGATATTTGTTTTGGACTCCATATTTTTGCACTTCCCTCTTTCTTATTTCATTTTTAATGTGTTGTTGAGTTGCTTCTGAGTAAGCTTAAGGTAATGAGTAGCTTGCACTAATCCAAACAGCAGCATCAGCCGGCCATCTTAGCAGGACCACAAGCTCAGCACAAAGACACTATACTCTATCTTTTCTGGTAAAAAAGTGTTATTGTTTTTTGAAAAGTCAGCAACACAAGGAAAAGCAATTGCTCTAATTCAGTGACACATTCTTGTCAATAGTAACACAGACCACATCGCGGAACATGTGTTAGGATCTTTGGTATATTTGGATACCTATGAATTTCTTAAAACACCATAATTTAGTTTCCTTTTAATGTTCCAACATGCTATAACGTGGGACTGATAAAATCATTACAATTATTTACTTCACATTTTTTTTGTGGATTTGCAGCCTGCATTCTCCTCAGAGGGCCTGTGTTATAAATATGTAAAAACAGCAAAACATATTAAGTAGCAAAGCCATTTGTTAAACTAAGTTGCAGGTGTCATTGGAGTTTATTGGGTAAACAGTCTTACAAAAAGCGAATTCACGTAAATGACAAATTAATAATGCCTATTAAACCCTCATAACAGAATGATTAGTCTAAATGACTCTGAACATGCTGTTGTAAGATCTCAGGGTCAAACGAGAAGAAATGGATTCTTCCTGCAATTAGAATTAGTAACAGCAGCAACAGTGGCTCTTAATCTGGTTTGGGCCCGTAGCACAGGTGGGTGTTTTAACCTTTCCCTCTATGCACCATTTCTCCTGACGAAAATTATTCCCCCTAGCTGCTTTTTGCAGGCAAAAAACAACAACAAATAACAGATGTGGGAGGCATGGTTTTCAGTGGGAATACAGCCCAGGGGAAAGGGTTTATCCTCCTCTGTGGCTGCAAAGGGGGGGGGGAGAGAGAATCCTGAGCATAGGATTCAAAAGACACAGTAAATGCTGAGTGTAGTTTGACCCATACGTTCCCTCCCATCCCAGTATGAATTTTGTCTTGGTAAATAGGTTTGAGCCCTGGAGGCAGAAATCCTCTTTCATTGTACAAAACAAACATAGCAGTGAAAGCTTCCTGTACCACCCAGTCCGTGCATCTATAATCCTGCCCTGGAGGAAACCACCTATGTGAGTAAGAGGGCAATCCAGTGTCTAGGCAGATAGTGCTTGGCGGATGGTCTGAGAGCACCCACTGCTGCAAAAGGTATCGAAACTAAATGGGTGTGGTCCTTATGAGTGTCTGAGTGGGAGGCCAGTGGAAGCTTCAAGCAAGCCATGCTGAGCTACGGAAGAGCAGAATATGATTACAGTGGTACCTCGGGTTAAGAACTTAATTTGGTCTGGAGGTCCGTTCGTAACCTGAAACTGTTCTTAACCTGAGGTACTATTTTAGCTAATGGGGCCTCCCGCTGCCACTGCACGATTTCTGTTCTCATCCTGAAGCAAAGATCTTAACCCGAGGTACTATTTCTGGGTTAGTGGAATCTGTAACCTGAAGCATCTATAACCTGAAACGTCTGTAACCCAAGGTACCACTGTATAATTAATGGCGCTCAGAGTATCAGCAATATTCTGGGGGTTAGTGATGGCAGTTAGGGTCTATTAAATAAGGTTATACCAGTCCACCAAAAGTGAATGGAACAGCTCAATCCCATACATTTATTTATTTAAAATATTTATACCCTAATAGGGGCTAACAAAGATAAAATAGAAAACCACAACAAAACCTTAAAAGCAGAAACAGATGAAAGCACCAGCAGCACTGCAGAAACATTAACGAGGTTAAAAGTGCCACAAAGAAACTACTTTTTAGCTCTACTACATCTTGTAATGCTAGGCTCTACTAGAATTATCAAGTGCTGGGTGGCAATTTTCACAAAAATGTGGCAATTTTCACAAAGCGATGCATAAAGCAGTTACTTGATCACCCCGATAATTTGCCAGTGCGAGAAGGGGGAAACATCTTGCCATGTTGTTCAGCATGGATATGAAGATGCCTTTATTCTAATTTAGCATTAACAGCTATAGTAAGCCAAGGCTGCTTCCTGACAAGAGGATATGGAGGTACTATGCTGAATGGTTTGATTGATGAGGTGGTGTTCAGCCTAACCTGAATAGGTTTGCAATCCCCTAGAGCAAGGGCCACAGTCCCACGTGGACAACTTCCAGGGGGATGCATACAAATGGTGGGCGAGGTCAGAGGCAACAGTGGGTAGAGCAAAGGATGGGACTCTTACCTTCATCCAAAAGGCTGCAGCAACAAAGTCACAGAGATTTCTACACCCACATCTCTCTCCATGCCCCATCCATGCAAACAAGGGATACTATCACCTCCAGATGAACCTAAAACCCAGGAAGTCTTCTAAGTGGGACCGCTCATAGGAAACATATATTGCTTACTGCTCTGGCTGCTGGACCCCATCCATTTCTGAAGAAAATTCAAAGCACTTATTTAGTTTGGAATGTGAGAACTTGAATGAGTTCATCCTCCCAGCACACAAAGACCATATTCAGAGGACCTTCTATAGATGCTTCTATCCATTAAAATTAAGCGATGGCAACCAGGGAGGGGCCTTATTGAATGTGGCACCCTATCACTGGAATTCTCTCCCCAGAGAAGTTCAGCTGGTGCCTTATCGTATGTTTTTTCACTGTCAGACAAATACCCTTTTTATTTTCCTCAGTTTTCTAAAAATGCCGTTTGACTGGTCTTCCTAGTGCTTATTTCACAATTCCCCTTGTTTTTGCACCTTGATTTTTGTTTGTTTGTTTGGTATTTGGTTTTAGAGAGTTAATAATTTATTATGATTATTATTTGTGAGATGCCCTGGGAAAAGAAATATTTCAGCTGAAGGGTAGCATATGTATCTTTTAATGAAATGAAATAATGCACTAAGAAGGGAGCCCAATGTTTGACATAGTCCGATTTGCCATTTAATTCTCATATTACCTCAGGGAACCAATTAATGTGAAGATCCCACCAGAGACTGTCCAATGAATCTACATCTATTCAGCTTGGTCTCTCTGACAAGCCGTTGGCAGCTCTTTGAAAGAATAAATAAGGCAAAGGGGTGGTAAATAGCCCGTTGGCCATTAATTTGTCAAGGAAGCATACTCATGTAATTGGGGTCAAATTTGTTGCTCAGCCAAGCATTCATGAGATTCATTGAAGAGCGTAAGGAGAACTGGGAACAACATCTATTACAAAGTTTAGTTTGGCAGGCAGAGCAGAGTCAAGGTCGTGAATCCCCCTCATGGGATTGCCTGGCCTGCTCCATTAGCTTACAATGACAGCTAGAATGAATGGTGGGGAATTAGGTTACAGCAAGCCAGGAGGAAATCAGTCGGGGGCAACAGTTAGTCCCTGTAGGAGAGCTGTGAGGCAGGAAACAGGAAAGGCTGGGAATCTGTTGATTCTCTGTTTTAAAGTTCCTGCTTTATGAACTCGTAGACTGATATTTTTGTGGTTCTCCTAACAGAAGCCAGGCAAAGAAACATTTGTTTCAGAGCTTGTAGTTTATATGCTGGTATATTCTAGGTCCCTCATTGACAAGCTTCCTTAGGGGCTCCTCTTCCACTGCTCGCAAAGGGATTAGGAGCTTTCTAATACTTTTAAACGTTGCAGGGTAGCCAACATAGTGCCTTCCAGATATTTTGGACTCTAACAACTCCCATCAACTCTAGCCAGCATGGCCAATAGGAATGATAATAGTCATTATCCACAACAACTGGAGAGCACCATCGTGGCTACTCCTGATATACTGTACTGACACATTGCTGTTTTGTAGAACTGACCTATAAGCAATTCATTTGAAGCATGAAAACATGTGCACTAAATGGAAAGGGGTAAGGATGACACAGATAAAATACAGGAGAAGTTAATCCGGTAATGACCGTGAGCACTGCACTCTGATTAGAGCTGGCCATTAGCAGAGCTTGCTCACTATCTGCCTTTTGCAGATGGCAGGGATGAGCCAGAGGTGAAATACTACTCAGAGCTGCCAAAATACTTGTGTGAAATTGCACAACTCAACCCACCTGCAGTCTCCTGAAGCGTAGATCAAAGATTATGTTTTCATCTCTCATTTGCAAAATAAATAAACCTGCAAGAAGAAACTATTTATTCAAATGATGGCATGGGAACTAAAACTCAGTGCCAGCTCCATTTTTAATCTCTTCCTTCTCTCCCCCACCCCACACTGATCATAGCTGTCAACGTTTCCCATTTTTAAAGGGAAATTCCCTTATTCCGAATAGGATTCCTCGCAAGAAAAGGGAAAAGTTGACAGCTATGACACTGATATAGAATTATAGAGCTGGAAGGGATCGTCTAGTTCAACCCCTGCAATGCAGGAGACTTTTCCCCAACGTGGGGCTCGAACCCACAACCTTGAGATTAAGAGTCTCATGCTCAACCAACTGAGCTATCCCTCGAGATATCCTATCTTGTATCCTATAATACATTATATTTATGGAGAAAAATAACTGTTGCAGTCATGGTGTATTGGTGCTGAAATCAGCATTTTTGCATTCTAAAGCATACCCACTTTGAGCAAGCTGTGTTCTAATATAAAATGGAGCCTCAGGGGAGAGAGCTACAGAAAACTCCTGCATGAGGAATTGGCAAACTACTGCAAGTCAGGGTAGTCACTACCAGAGAAGAGTAATCACGGGTCTCACACAGAGCATGACATTTTATATTAATGAGTCACTGTGGTACCCTTTGAGCAGCATCCCTAAGCTATATTCTCTCCCATGTCCCCATAACTCAAGTCCCTGGTAAACTATAGAACCTAGTCACTAGTAAACTGCAGAACCTTTCACACATTGCACTGAATGCAAAAACAATGAACAGTAGTAATAGTAGTAGTTATTCCCTGCCCATCTGGCTAGATTTCCTCAGCCACTCTCAGCGTCTTACAACATATATAAAAACAGAGTAAAACATCAAACATTAAAAACTTCCTGATACAGGACTGCCTTTAGATGTCTTCTAAAAGTTCTGTATCTCCTTGACATCTCAAGGGAGGGCATTCCACAGGGATGCTCACCCTTGTGCGTTATAAATGTTAATGAAAACGACAGTAGTAGCAGCAGCAGCAGCAGTAGCTTTCTCATTGTTGACACATTCATTCTCTCAGAATATTTATGATTGAATATACCGTATTTTGCGCCCCATAAGACGCTCCGGCCCATAAGACGCACCTAGTTTTTTGGGGGGGGAATAAAGAAAAAAAATTTTATTTCCCCCCCAGGTGCGGGGCTGGAAGAACCAGGTCGGGGAACAGTGGGAAGGCACGCTCTGCCTCCCCGCTGTCCCCCGAGCTTGTGGGGCTGGCGATGGGGAGAAGTGCACCAGTCCCGCGATGGCAGGCAGATCTCTGCCGCCATCCCGAGCGGGGCGGGACTTAGCGCACCGCTCGGGATGGCGGCGTAGACCTGCCTGCAGTCCCGCGACGGCAGGCAGATCTCTGCCGCCATCCCGAGCGGGGCGGGACTTAGCGCACCGCTCGGGATGGCGGCGTAGACCTGCCTGCAGTCCCGCGACGGCAGGCAGATCTCTGCCGCCATCCTGAGCGGGGCGGGACTTAGCGCACCGCTCGGGATGGCGGCGTAGACCTGCCTGCGGTCCCGCGACGGCAGGCAGATCTCTGCCGCCATCCCGAGCGGGGCGGGACTTAGCGCACCGCTCGGGATGGCGGCGTAGACCTGCCTGCAGTCCCGCGACGGCAGGCAGATCTCTGCCGCCATCCCGAGCGGGGCGGGACTTAGCGCACCGCTCGGGATGGCGGCGTAGACCTGCCTGCGGTCCCGCGACGGCAGGCAGATCTGTGCCGCCATCCCGAGCGGGGCGGGACTTAGCGCACCGCTCGGGATGGCGGCGTAGACCTGCCTGCAGTCCCGCGACGGCAGGCAGCTCTGTGCCGCCATCCCGAGCGGGGCGGGACTTAGCGCACCGCTCGGGATGGCGGCGCAGAGCTGCGCTGGTCCCAGGAGCGCAGGCAGCTCTGCAGGGCCACCGGGAGCGGGGCGGAGCTTCTCCCCCGGCTCCCGGTGGCCGGGCAGAGCTGCGCTGGTCCCAGGAGCGCAGGCAGCTCTGCACGGCCACCGGGAGCGGGGCGGAGCTTCTCCCCCGGTTCCCGGTGGCCGGGCAGAGCTGCGCTGGTCCCAGGAGCGCAGGCAGCTGTGCACGGCCACCGGGAGCGGGGCGGAGCTTCTCCCCCGGCTCCCGGTGGCCGGGCAGAGCTGCGCTGGTCCCAGGAGCGCAGGCAGCTCTGCAGGGCCACCGGGAGCGGGGCGGAGCTTCTCCCCAGGCTCCCGGTGGCCGGGCAGAGCTGCGCTGGTCCCGGGATTGCAGGCAGCTCTGCGCAACCCTCGGAGCCGGTCTCCCGAGGGTTGCGCAGAGCTTCCTGAAGCCTGGAGAGCGAGAGGGGTCGGTACGCACCGACCCCCCTCGCTCTCCAGGCTTCAGCGAAAGCCTGCATTCGCCCCATAAGACGCAGGCACATTTCCCCTTCATTTTTGGAGGGGAAAAAGTGCGTCTTATGGGGCGAAAAATACGGTATACATCTTCAACTCCAGTCCTAAACACAATTAGTAAGCCCCTTTTAACACAGTGGGATTTGCTTCTGAGTAAACCGATGCATGATCATACCTAACATGTATTTTAGCCTAATATGAATATCTAAAAACCAATAACAACACTAACAACAACAACAACAAAAATTATAATTATTTTATTTGTACCCAACCCATCTGACTAGGTTGCCCCAGCAACACTGATCGGTTTCCAACATGTATAAAAACATAATAAAACATTAAACATAGTGTATTTGGGCATGAGAGTACAGTTATTACTGCCTGAAACTGCAATTTGGTTATTCCAAAGGAATTCCAGTACTTTTTCATGTAGTGACTGGTTCTGTGTTGGAAAGTTGATTTAGAACCAAACCCTGCACTATCTTCCTCACTTCATTTTGCACCTCTGCTTCTGCAAAATGAGCTCAGATTGGTTGCTCACATTTTGTATATGAAATAACCTTTGGTATTTAGGCTATGCAGTCCTGGGCCCCTCTTGTTTCTGGGCTGTCAGCATCAGCTGTCAGCAGTTATAGCCATTCCTGACTACTTTCTGTGCTGTTCTTAAAAACTGTAAATACGTGTGCCGTCCAATATTTGTTGATATATAGGGTAATAAAGATGGTGAAATGGTGGCCAACGGTTTGACCTTGTTGAAAAGGGATATAGATACTGCAAGAACTGGAGTTGACTAATTAAAGCTAAGTCTGGAAAGCCACCACATACTTTATGAAATTATGTGTTCCTTTGAGAATTCATCACATACGCACACAGAATTCGAATCTAAGAATTCCAGTATACTTTGAGCTTTACAAAAAGACCAGGTGATAGACTGATTAGACAACTATGATCTAAATAAAACAAACAAACAAAAAATGGGTTCATTTCCAACTGAAAGAGAAACCAATGGACCCAGTTTTCTTTTCTTCACTAAGAAGAGATCGGAATTCACTAAGAAGTAAACACTTAGAAATATTTCCTGAAACACAGAGAGAAAATTATGTGGGTTTTTGGGAAATGGTACTTCTCCAGACATCATTGTATATCTTGGAGTGCATCTCTCTCTCTGTTGAAGTGTATGCAGTGCTCTCTGCTGGCGAGCACTCAAACATTGTCACTGACAGTTTAAGACCTATGTATGCTCTGACTGAATAACTTGATAGGTGTTTCACTGAAATTTTCATTATTCTAAAGATCATGTATCTAATTTGGTTTCTTGCTTATGCAAGGCATGAGCTGTGAATTAGGGACTCCGTGAGGGCATTCCATTCAGGAATGTTCAATTTATATTCCATATTTGTGATATTTGATACTCTGATAACCTGTACATTTCATAGTTGTATAGAAGACTACAACCCCAGCCTGACCTATTCTGCATAGCACTAAGTACAATGTTCTACCCAATCTCCTCCCCCCCCCAAATCTGTTTTGGGGGCTCCTCCAACCCTCCAGAGCACATTTGGGGATGGCGCAGGGCATACATGGAGGGAGGAGAGGGGGGAATCCTTCTGCACTAGCAATAATCCTTGCACTCACACAGCTATCAACACCTGCTTTTTGCTCTCTTTGTGAGAATCATGAAATGCTCTCTCAAGGCTTCTGAAAGTCCTGTAGGCACTTTTCTAGGGTTGCCATATTTCAAAAAGTAAAAATGAGGAGAGCCCGAAAGTTGTTGAGCTTTCTCAGTTTACTTGCCGAAGATCCAGGACAAACCACCGCCTTCCATCTTTGAAATCCCGGTAATGTCCTGGAAGATCTGGATGTATGGCAGCCCTAACTTTTCTTCATTCCCAGAATAAAAAGCATGAGGCCTGGATAGCTCAGTTGGTTAGAGGATGGTGCTGATAAGGCCAAGGTTACAGGTTCAATCCCCATATGGGACAGCTGCATATTCCTACATTGCAGGAGGTTGATATGATCCTTAGGGTCCCTTCCAATTCTACAATACAGTGGTACCTCAGGTTACATACGCTTCAGGTTACATATGCTTCAGGTTACAGACTCTGCTAACCCAGAAATTATACCTCAGGTTAAGAACTTTGCTTCAGGATGAGAACAAAAATCGTGCTCCGGCGGCGCGGCGGGAGCAGGAGGCCCCATTAGCTTCAGGTTAAGAACAGTTTCAGGTTAAGAACGGACCTCCGGAATGAATTAAGTACTTAACCCGAGGTACCACTGTACTATGATTCTTTGATTCTAGGAACTACTTGAGGGCCATCCGATCCTAGGGTGCCAAAGTGATGCAGCTGCACTCATGAAGTATTTCACACAATGATAATCAGAGTTGTAACAACTGCCAAACCTGCCTCTGCTTAACTGAGGAAGACGGAATCAGAAACTCCTGTTCATGCTCATCTCAGGTCTTTTCTGTATTATTAAGTACCTGAAAAAAGTCAAAGAAATGTGATCCTTCCATCAAAATAGAGCCTCTCAGAGCTAGCTCAAAGACTACATTTCTCAGAAAAAGTACCCTCTGTGCAAGCTGGGCATGTTTTTCTAGGTCAATCAATCCATTTGAATCTGGCGTCAAGAGAATAAGACTGTAGACAAAGAGGGATGAAATGGGGAAAAATACTAATCAAAGTCTGAGATTCCTGAGAGCAGCTGCTTTGCTCCTGACATTCCTTAGCCGCAGTGTGGATTTCAATGGGCCTTTAAAATAGCCAGTTAATTATCATTGTAGATGTGTAGTTAAGGGGAAGGCTTTTGAAAATATGCTGCTATTGTTGTACACTTGGGTCAAGCCAGGGCAGGTTTGGGTTGATCTCTGACTCTTAGGGTTAAATGTTTGCCCTGGTCAGCACAGCGGGGGGCGAAAGACATTGAGAGAGGCAATAGACTTGTGTCTGGTATGAGCTCCATTCCATTTCTCCCCACCCGACCCCTGGCATGCTGAGCCACAGCAAGGAAGAGCATAGTTTGGTCTTTCTTGACATAAAATAATGTGTCAATGAAATCCACTTAATGGACACACAAGACTCGCTCCCCTCATTCTAATAATTGCCAGAGTGCAAATTCTTTTACAAAATGTCTTTGAATAGCTTTTTCTTTTAAAATCACACCTAGTTGAAAAGTGGCATAGAATTTTAAACAATTAATTAGAAATTATCGTAATTATATCTGGTTTTAGAGCATAGCAAATCAATCTTAAGCAGCTTTACCCAGAAGTAAGTCTCACTGAGTTCAGTGGGATTTACTGTTTAGAAAGGGCTTTTAGGATGATATTACTGGTTGGTCAGCTTTCCAGAGAGTTCATTAAGTTGATTAACATGTCTCTCCCCTAGAACAGCTTTGTCCACTCAGCGAAAGCAATGGTCTGAACTTGAACCTATTCATGTCATGGTAGCTTTTTATGAAATACCATTGGCAGCCTTAGGCAAAACTGATTTTGTGTTGTAGCATAACAGTAGCATCACTTCTGGCTAGGATGAACGAATCTGACATTTCCCGGTTTTTCAGTTTCTCATTTTTCCAGTCTTAAATTCACTTCTCCACATTTTCACATCAGATTATATTTTTTAAATATAATAAATTCATCATGAAAATGCATCAGCATTTTAATGCAGTTTCTCCAAATACAATGAGGTTTGTATACGATTTTGCCTACTATACACATATTTGCAAAGAAATTTCCCCTGAAACAATGCATCTTTGTATGTTATTTGCACTAACATATGCATTTCCACACACACTTTACCCCAGTATATGCATTTTGTACACATTGCTTGGCTAGAGAGCTGTGGTGTAAAATTCAGAGAAGTGTGAATCTCGAAGGACGGCTGTGTTTTTGGTTACTAGATTGTTTCAGAATGGGCAAGTTAGATGAATTCATCTTTAAATGTGAACAGAAACAAATTCCACCCCCATCCCAACCCTGTTCTTTGGAATAGTGTGCAATGCGAGTTCCTATCAAGGTAAATGATAAAGGGTCAGAGTAAAAAGCAGGGGAAATAATGCAAAACTGCAGGAAATGTTAGGACAGAGGTAGATTTCAAGATAAAGAGATGCCAGAAATCAAATCTGCCTGGAAAAATGTTCCTCTAATCTGGAAGACTAAATTCCTCTTCATGAGTAAACACACAATGGGGGGGGGAGGGACTTGGGATAAGCACACGAGTTCTATCCCATCGCCATTCAACTCACCTTTGATAAGTTGGGTGGTGAACCTGTTAAGTGGAGAGGCTCTTCTATTCATGGAGCGTCCCTGTGCATTTCAGAACGCGGGGAAATCAGTGTTCTAAAATGTGCAGAGATTCCACAAGTACAGAAGCCTCCCTGCTTCACATGTTTGCCCTCCAATTCATGCATGGTGACCATATAACACTGGTCCTGAAAGATCTTCATTGGCTCCCAGTACGTTTCTGAGCACAATTCAAAGTGTTGGTGCTGACCTTTAAAGCCCTAAATGACCTCGGTCCAGTATACCTGAAGGAGCGTCTCCACCCCCATCATCCAGCCACTGAGATCATGGATCCACTGAGATCCAGCACCAAGGGCCTTCTGGCGGTTCCCTCGCTGCGAGAAGTGAAGTAACAGGGAACCAGGCAGAGGGCCTTCTCGGTAGTGGCACCCGTCCTGTGGAACGCCCTCCCAGCAGATGTCAAGGCAATAAGCAACTATTTTACTTTTAAAAGACAACTGAAGGCGGCCCTGTTTAGGGAAGTTTTTAATGTCTGATGCTGTATTGTTTTTAATATTCTGTTGGAAGCCACCCAGATTGGCTTGGGAAACCCAGCCAGATGGGCAGGGTATAAATAATAAATTATTATTATTATTATTATTATTATTATTATTATTATTATTATTATTATTATTATTATTATTATTATTATTAAAAAGCAGTGGGGTGGAGCAAGCATCCTTGCCAATGCCTTGAACTTTGATGCTGCTAGTCTTGGACTTGGCTGGACTTTTAGGGCAAAGGAGACACTCAGACACATTTATGGGGGATGCCACTGAAATCACCTGTTTATGGGTCCTTGGTCATATTAACTTAGTACATGGGCAGTCACCCCAAGAAGAAAGTCCTCGCTGTAAGGTGCTTAGGGTGCAAAGTGTTAATGGCTTCTTGGCCACAATTGTTGATAAAGATTTTGTTGGATTCAATATAATTTTAAATCTTTAGCGCCTAGATGACTGTCAGAGGCATTTGATCCTACCAGAACAGTATTTACCAATATTATTCACCAAATAGTATTTTCATTTTTAGCAAAATCTCACCTTACTGTACAAATTGTATGGGACTCGCTTATGCAAATTTTGTAAAATGGTCAGTTGGAAAGAATCCAGTGGAAAAGGAACACCCAGAATCCTTTATAAAACCAGAAAACTATTGAATGCATTCTGTTTTCAAAGTACTAATTGAAACAAGAACGACAGTATAGTTGCTGGGACTACCAGCACCAGAAAATCGAAAACCAAGCTCTTTTTGAGGAAATGTAAATAGCTGAAACCTTTTGTCCTTGAATTCTTGGCTCAAAAAACATACCAAAATGTATTAAAATACCATATTTTTTGCCCAGAGGACGCACTTTTCCCCCTCCAAAAATGAAGGGGAAATGTGTGTGCGTCCTATGGGGCGAATGCAGGCTTTCGCTGAAGCCTGGAGAGCGAGAGGGGTTGGTGCGCACGGACCCCTCTCGCTCTCCAGGCTTCAGGAAGCTATCCGCTAGCCGTGGGAGACGCAGCTCTCCCACGGCTAGCGGAGAGCTTGCCTGCACCCAGAAGCTTGGGGCACGCTGAGTTCAGCACGCCCCAGGCTTCCGGCTTCGCGCAGTCCTCCGCTAGCCGTGGGAGAGCTGTGTGAAGTCGTGCAGCTCTCCCACGGCTAGCGGAGAGCAGCCTGTTCTGGGGACTGGGGTCGGGGGAAGCTCGGGCTTCCCCCGCCCCAGCCCTGGACCTGGGGGGGGGGGAGGAAATAAAAATTGTTTTCTTTATTCCCCCCCCAAAAAAAACTAGGTACGTCCTATGGGCTAGTGCATCCTATGGGGCGAAAAATACGGTAAAAGAAAGTATGCATTTATGATAAAATGTATTTAAAAGTGCATGCATTGATATATTTAAATATCTATTTAGTGATAAAATAAGTATTTACCTGTGAATTAAAAAACCTCAGATTAATGCAGAACTGGAATAGAATGGATTGGACGTATGAATGAACACATGTGAAATAGCTATGGTCCAAATACAGACTGATCCATCCAGTTCAAGAAGGACACTGACAAACTGGAACGTGTCCAGAGGAGGGCAACCAAAATGGTCAAAGGCCTGGAAACGATGCCTTATGAGGAACGGCTAAGGGAGCTGGGCATGTTTAGCCTGGAGAAGAGGAGGTTAAGGGGTGATATGATAGCCATGTTCAAATATGTAAAAGAATGTCACATAGAGGAGGGAGAAAGGTTGTTTTCTGCTGCTCCAGAGAAGCGGACACGGAGCAATGGATCCAAACTACAAGAAAGAAGATTCCACCTAAACAGTAGGAAGAACTTCCTGACAGTAAGAGCTGTTTGACAGTGGAATTTGCTGCCAAGGAGTGTGGTGGAGTCTCCTACTTTGGAGGTCTTTAAGCAGAGGCTTGACAACCATATGTCAGGAGTGCTCTGATGGTGTTTCCTGCTTGGCAGGGGGTTGGACTCGATGGCCCGTGTTGTCTCTTCCAACTCTATGATTCTATGATTCTATGATCCATCCATCCATCCATCCGTCCGTCCGTCCGTCCGTCCATCCATCCATCCACCCATAGTTTGCTCACTTAGAACTGATATCTGAAGTTCATGATCTTGCCCTTTAGCACAATGTTGTGTTCTGACCTACTGCTGCTTTCACCAGTCACCAGGCCCTTAACCCTACAATGTACCCAAGCCTTCTTTGGGGGCCCCGAACCTATAAATGAAGGCCCTGGACCACCACCCCCTAAAGGACAACGCTGGTAGCAGAACTGGTAGCAGTGTCATCAGTTTACCATATGGGTAACTTGTGTAAGTGCCAGCGGCATGCAGATAGGTGTGTGTAAAAAGTCTCCCTTCTTGAATAGAATGTCTGATTTTCCCAACTCTGAACAGCATGGAACACTTGTTGAAAGGAGGGATGAAGACAAGACAGCTCTGTTCCAAGTAAATAAAAACAACCAGTGATCTGTGCAGAGAAACCACTTAATCATTGCATTTTGGAGAATTTCAATGAAGACACTTTTCTCACTTTTGCATGATCCTAAGTAAGTTTTCATCTTAAAAAAGTATTCCAGTAGTCTCAACATTCAAGACTCTTTTGAAGTTTAGTTTGGTATTTTTTTAATGAATGTAGAACAAAATGAGGACTTGAGGGGAAGTGAAAGCTTGCAATAGCTTATCTTACCTACGTAAATAAAACAGTCCAGTCATATTTATTTTGAATTTTGGGTGAAGGTTCACATGGAAGTGTTTCACCCAGCTGTTCAACAAAGCTAACTACTTATCATGTGATTTTGTAGAATAAGGGTGTTGGACAGAACCATCGGGCCAAGATGAAAGGCCCAACAGGAACTGTTCTCCTTTATCTAATGGGTTTGCCCAATTAGATAGCTCCAAGGATTAGGCTATGAGGTAGCTGTAATGGTCACTCGGCTGCATCAAAGACTCTTTTATTGTAGTTCACACTACTGATTTTCTCCACACAACAATGTTTCTAGGCACATGATCACAGCGCAGCTACGATCATAGCAGTATTCTACTGTTTAATTCACATTAACTTTTTTACAGCATACAAAACTGTGAAGAAATTAAGTGCTGGGAAATTGAATTCAGTGTTGCATACTTCTAGGTAAGTGGGGTCAGGACTGCAGCCTTATTTGAGAGAAAGTCTATTCCATTTGTTCCTGTATTACCATCAATAGGGATCAGGATGTGAGGAGTTTTTTCACACTATCTCTTTGGGGTTGCCATGTGTTCACTCTTATTTTATTTTATTTTTACAAAGAAATCAGACAATGTCAATGCCATCCTGTTGCATTTGTTCTGAGGGTTGGGCATGGCTCCGTGGAACTAATAGCTGGGCCAGGCAGGCCCATTTAAGTTGGAAAAATGGCCTGCAAGGAAAAAATTGTAGATTCCTTACTACAAGCACTACTTTGATCAAATTAGTAGTTCCCTATGGCAGTAAAAAGGGACGCGGGTGGCGCTGTGGGTTAAACCACAGAGCCTAGGACTTGCCGATCAGAAGGTCAGCAGTTCGAATCCCCGTGATGGGGTGAGCTCTCGTTGCTTGGTCCCTGCTCCTGCCAACCTTCCAGCGGGAAGGTAAATGGCGTTTCCGTGCGTTGCTCTGGTTCGCCAGAAGCGGCTTAGTCATGCTGGCCACATGACCCAGAAGCTGTACGCTGGCTCCCTTGGTCAATAAAGCGAGATGAGTGCCGCAACCCCAGAGTCGGTCACGACTGGACCTAATGGTCCTTTACCTTTACCTATGGCAGTAAAAACAAATAAACAGGAGATCATGAATTGACTGTCAAGATATCAAGTTTGTTGCTGTGGCAGTTCTAATCAGCAGAAATTACTTTGAAAAATTGTCTTTTAATTATAGGGTCTCTGAATAAAGTAAAATCTGACAATGATGGCTTGTTACTTTTAAAATTATAGGATTAAAACTTTTAACTGACACCTGTCAGTTCATACCTTTTATTTCTTTTGAATCTCTTTATTGGCCATCTGACATGTCATTATTTGCCAACCTGACTGAATTAAGCATTATCTGCAAACTTGGAAACCTCTGCTTTCTATCCCACTGCATAAATTATATTTCCATAAATATTTCAGCGTTGGAATCTAAAACACAGACTCCTGTCATACCCCGGTGCTAAGTTTTTCACTTTGAATACTTTCCATTCATAACCTTTCTACATTTCCTGTCCATTAGGCCAAATTAGTATTCAAGCATATATTTTTCATTTTGTGCCATCCCTTTGGAGACAAGCGATGGAGGCCAACAGTCATGAATAGGGTAGGGATAAGTCACATTTCCTGTTGTGCATATGACAAAATGTACTCTGAGAGGACTCTACCTGTGGGCAGCTAAAGACTTGAGAAATACCTCTCCTCTAAAATAAAGTTCATTATGTTCATAACTGTTATGCTTAATAAGACCTTCTCATTACTATATCCAACAACAACAATAACATTTCTGACACTATTTTCTCTCTCTTGTACATCCCTTGAGGAGTACAACCTGCTCCCTTGCCAGCAGTGAAACTTTCCTTTCTTCTGCCCTGACCCCAACCTCTTAATTTCAACTTCATAATTTCTAGGAAAACAGATATGGGGCTCAAAGCCGTCTAGAAACACCACCTTCTAATCTGGAAGCCTTTCCCCTGTTCCATAATGTGTGAGTGATCTCTAGTTACCCAGCAGCAAGAGTAATTCACTCCATGTCTGCTTTGGGGACATGTTCTTCTATTTTTACTTCCCTTGTTCAGGGTTGAGTCCTTCCATTGAAAGTAGATGCCAAGGCTAAGTCTAAATGAGTCCAGAATCCCCACTACTCCCACCAGCATGGAGAGGTCTCTTTGGAGCACCTTTACAGGTTCACGACAACTGTTCCACAGACTAATTCCACCTCATGTGATCTCTAACAAACAGTGCTTCATTTCTACCACAACGTACCAAGTCATAGCCCCTGGCATCTGTTTTCAATGCCAAAGCTTAGTTCAGGAAAATGTGATTCAATAATAGACTAAAGCAGCCTTCCCCAACTTGGTGCCCTCCTGACATTTTGAAGTACAGCTCCCAGTATCTCTGACCATTAGCCATGCTGACTGGCACTCATGGATATTGTAGTCCAAAATATCTGGGCATCACCAGTATTCCACTTGTAAGCTAAATGGAACTTACTTCTAAATAGATATGAATTGGATTGTGCAATTAAATTTTTCCTGTGCTTAAAAAAAAGAAGAAGAAGTGTGCATGCACATGAAAGCTCATACCAAGAACTAACTTAGTTGGTCTTTAAGGTGCTACTCGAAGGAATTTTTTTATTTTAAAAAAAAGAAGATAGACACACACACAACCTTTCATTGATTTCAGATCCTATCTTCAGCCAGGATTCTTGGCCTTGGTGGTTTTTGACAGCTGGCGGCTACTGGATCCTTCCCCACCTGCTTGGCTAGAGAGGAACAGTTGGTGTTTGAACTGCAGACAGCGAAAGGTCAGAGGTCTTAGGTTTTGCATCTAGTTGGAAAGAAGGAGGGAGCAGGGTATTTAAAGGTATGATGTGTGGTAGGGGCAGGTTATACTTTAAAACTGTCTGGATGGCTGCCTCTCTGCCTACCTCTGCCCCCCACCCCCTAGAATCAACTTGTAGAGTTGTAAAATTATTGATATTATAAGACTGTTAGTTTCCAGGACTCTTTCTTCAAAAACGACTCTGTTAAAAGCTGTCTTTGGAACTTCCTAATGCTCAGGGAAGTGGAGAAGCATGGAGCAATATGGTTGTGTCTCTATAGATGTCAAAACTCTGGATGCAGCTGTACATTTAGACTATAAAGGTAACTTTCTGTAAGGCTGTGATGAGATTAATTTAATATCCTGTTGCTCCAAATGCTCTCTAAGGGTGCTCTTGGATTAGATTTCTTTAATAAAGGAGCCATTCAAAATAAACAACATGACCTCACCCCAATACAGTCTGAAACTTACCGTAAACGGAAATTCCACAAAACCATAATGAGAAACACACTTCAACAGATGGAAGATTGCGGATGAAGAGTGCGATCTCATTTGGATAAGACTCTGTACCCCAAAGGATTTCCCAGATACTTTACATTGCATTTCTCGTTATGTTCAAAACTGATCTGTTTGAAATTAATGGAAAGAAAATCCCACTGCAGGCTGTTAGCTGTGCTTTTATATTTGTTTGCTACATTATGGTAAAAAGAAAAGGAAACACACCCATGAGGTGTAGATTTCTTTTCTACACCTGCAGTGTGCACGCTCTTGTATTTCTCATTCCATTTCCATGAACACTGTGGTGACCTCCTTGAGACAAGAGAAAGATTATAGCTTTTCATAGTTGACGTGGTTGGGACACCATTGCCTCTAGGTCTGATATACTCTCCTCCTATTGTTTCTGCAACACAGAAATCGCACTGCTTTGTAGCGTTTAAAAAATGGGCAAAACCTGTATGTCCAGGATGACTGCAAAGTAACTGATAGTATGCATTGTGAGAAACGAACATTTCCAGAGTCCTCTGGAAGAAACCGTAAAGCTTTTGGGACTGAATCTCACCCATGTCACACTTTTGGCCATTGAGATATGGATTCCTTTTCTTCATTTGCTGATTTTTCCTACTGGTGAAATGCAGTTTCTGAGGACTGTGAGTATATTCTTTTCAGAAGCCAGATACAGAGCTTAGTATAGTCATGAGAAATCTGTGGCCCTCCAGATGTTGTTTGACTCCAACTCCTATCAGCCAGTATGGGCAATGGCCAAGATAGGGGCAGTTCCACTCCAACAACATTGGGGGAGGGCAAATCCCTGGCCTAGTGGGTGGCTAAACTGGCAAATATGCCTTATATGGCCTTCATAATGTGAAACATTTAATATTTTCATTGAGACAGTTCCCAGATGACTAGTGTTAGTAAGAATTTATATCCCATAGTGTTCTTTTTAATAGATACAGTTCAACATAAAGCTTCTATTCTCTCACCATGATGAGACTGTTTAGTTTTAAACAGAAGTTAATCATCAAAAAAAAAATTCATTGTATAAACATTTCTCAATATTCCCTTTTAGAGTTTGTTATGGCTCACACTCTGGGATTACTTTTCCTCCCACTTTAAATCTCTTAGCAATCTAAAAAGGAAGTTTCCCTTTCCCCCTCTTAAACTCATTGTCACCATATTTTAACATGATGACTCACTGCTGTCCTCTTGGATTCCCTAAGCTCTAATTGTATCAAAATCCTGTCTGTGAGCAAATTTACTTAATGTTGGGCTGACATCATCTCTGTTACATTTTTATGTTCACTGACATTACACAGGACCTGTTTTATTTAGATCATTCATTTCTTATGCACTACACTCATCTCGCCTTTGTTCTCTGCAAAACTTTAATTCTACTTAAAACACTTCTTATCCCTTCGTCTTTGCAAATGCAATTCAGAAGCGGGCTACATATTAAAGTAAGTCTACAGAGTTCTTACAACTAAAAGCAAGGTGGACAGTTACAACCAACTAGGCAGAACTTACAGCAACATTGGCACTGAAGTCCACCAGAAGCCTGTGTGAATCACCATGTCTTCAGCTGGCATCGAAAGGTCAAATGAGTGGGTGCCAGCCATATCTCAAAGCTGGGGTATTATAGTCATGGAGGCTCTTCTCCACATGGTCATATAGCAGACTAAGGATGGCACAGCTATAAGAACCTCCCCATTCTCTCAGGTGTCCAGGCCCCAAGTTGTTTAGGACTTGCCAAGTGGGCCGGAGTGCATATTGGGAGCCAATTGCCTTTCTGATGCATGAACAGTCTCATGATTCTTGTGAGAATCCAGAACACCCCTGAAGTTTGTGAAAACCATGACTGACAGTTCAATTAAAGCGGGAAGGCAGAAACAATGCATCACTTCTCAGCAGGGCCAGCCCTACCATGAGGCAAAGTGAGGTAGCCACCTCAGGTGGAGCAGCACAAGATTTTGGAGGACAGGCTGAATGTGCTCTATGATCTGCCCTGAACCCCCTAAGACCTTCAGGGGTGGTAAAGAAGGCTATCCCACCACAGGGTTGATGCAACTGCCAATCTGGTCCACATCTGTGTATGGAATGAGAGGGCGCCATTTTGTTCTTTGCTTCAGGCAGCAAAATGCCTTGATCTAGTCCTGCTTCCTAGTATCAAAGGTAATCCCTCCAAAATAGGCTGCAGGCAGCAAAATGGGCTCCTTTCTCTTTTCAAGGTCATTCTTCACTCACGCCTCCATATGTTATACATACTTTTAAACCCAGAAACTCTGCTCTTGGAGAGAGCACAGTTGCCTAACCCAACTTAGGAAATGCTTTCTTCATTGGCAAAATACCATTCCTATGCTTATTATGAGATGGGAACCTCTTTCGGATGATTAAAAAAGAAATAAAGATCTGAAGACACTCAGGTTGTCCAGATCAGATCTGAGGGATGTGGTGGTATAGAACAGCTTAGTAATGCTGTTAAATAAATAATATACTATATGCTGGTCTTTGTGTTCTAACTGAAAAGTCCTGCTATACTGTCTTGACATATCACTTCCTCCCCCGTGAACTTGTTGACTAGAAGCTTTCTACTCTCAATATAACAGAGATATAAATGTTTCTGGGAGATATAAGTGAAACAAAATACATGTCCCAGAGACATGCCTCAGAAAGAGTAACTGGGTTGATAACAGATCTGTCTTTATTAAAGTTTTTAAATATGATTTGCTTTTGTCCCTTTCCCTTTTGTCCCTTTTGTCCCTTTTAAAAGTGGAAAGTGAGTGGGGGGAAATTGATGACCAAGGACAGTGTAGGTTGGAAGGCAAGGAGAAGAACTGGGCGATGGGTGAAGCTGGTGCCACCCTTGGCTCAGTAACAGAAAGCTGGGAGAAGCCTTTGAAGGATTTTTAGGCAGGAAGCTTCAAACATTTTCAACCCGGCTAGCCACTAGACTATGCCCAGATAAAACTTAAAGTATGATAATAGAGAAGAAAGAATAAGGATACTGAAGTTGCCCATCGACAGAAGCTGGACAGCAGACTGAGCAGGCATCCAGTTCACTGTACTCCCCACCATGCTAATAAGCATTTCAATTTCAGTTCCAGTAATCATTTCTAAATTTTCCAGCCACATATATTAAGTAACATGTGCAAATGTTATGCAAATCTGTGTCCTCTTTTTTTGGTGATGCATTTTCTCTCTTTGTTTTGGCAATGCATAACTGGCCACCCTAAATGAACCAGTCATAGTGTGCAGTTGGCCATTAGAGTTTGTGTTTATTTGTTTGTTTAAAATCCTGGAAGCCTCAAATACTCAGCAGAATTTTTGAGGCCATGCAGTGTCAGCTTTCACTTCTCAGCACTGCTGTTTTTCTGTAAAGGTTCACTGCTGACATTTTTACCTTGAAACAAAAGCGTAACACCTTGGTAAAAGAAGCTGCTGGCATAAAACAAGTAAAATTATCTTGAGCTGCTTTCTTTTACATTCATTTGAAAGAACGGCATAATGTAATTCCAATTCTGTTTTGGGACATTCCTTAAGGTTGGAATGCGTATCTTCTCAGTAAACTGCAAAAATATCAAAAAGTTTTAAAAAAACTGAGAACAAGACATTGGTATGAGGGTGCTTTGTGCTGTTTGGACATCTGAGATATGTGGTATGGTCATGTTACTTTAGCCAACCACATAATCAAACAGTGATCCATTGTGATAGACCATAGAGAACAGACTTGAATTTCATTCACAGTTGTCCTTCTGTGGCATATCAAATCCACATGTTTTCTTAAAATGAAAAGTAAATCCTTTCTACTGCAAGACCCAAGTCAAGGCCAGCCCTACCATTAGCTGGGGCAAGGCAGCCACCTCAGGTATCTGATTTTGGGTGTCATAAAAGGGCATCAAATGCTTAGTTACTTAATTGTTTTGTATTCCTGCCCATTACTGGACTTGGTTGTTCTTGAATAATACTGTGGACCGTGATTTGGGAGGGAAGGGAAGGAGATTCCATTTATTCCTCTGCCTCAAGCAGCAAAATGTCTTGTTTCTATCCCTCATGAAAACCCATCAGCATTTTAGTGCATATTTTTCTTAATAAATACATTTTTGCATGCAGTTTTGTCTAACATACACATTTTTGCAAAACAATTTCCCCCAATGTAATACAATTTGTACATTTTGTTCACTATCATATGCATTTTTATGCACATGTTGCTTTGGCACACACATTTTTGTATACATTACTTGGCTGCAGCATTTAAAAAAAATGAAGACATGGAAATTTCAACAGATAACTGTATTTCAATATGCATATTGTTTTGGAAAGTGTGGAACTGGTAGGTTTGTCTTTAAATGCAAAATGAGTCAGATTCCTCCCCCATCCCTAGGTGACACATGGACTGTGCTCTTCAGAAATCTGGTTACTTTCTCATTTGGGATTTTTAAAGATCCTGGAATGAACTTATTTTTAACCAGATGCCTTCCCTCCATCCTCTCCTTGCTCACCCCCACACCTTTCCATCTTCCTGCTGTATGATGTTCCCCCTATGGAACCCTCTTCTTTGCTAAGCTCAGCTGTGACTCCTCAATCAAGCATTCTACTTCAAGTGTTCATTATCTGACTCAGAAATGCATCTGTGCTTAGCAGTTTGCTGGTTAAGACATATTGTACAGCTGCACTAGTATCTGGCTTCAAATCCAAACCAAAGGACAACAGATGTTTACTAAAACCTCCTGTTTCAAATTTTGTTACTACCGCATTGTGACCGCAGGCAACTCCCAAATTTCACAGTAAACTATTATGTGCCTTCTCATAACTTGAGAGTTATCATTTCAAAAGACAAGCCCCAACTCCATGTAAACCATTTAGAGCAGTGCTTCTCAAACTAACAAATGTGGTGGACCAGCAATTCCTGCTCCCCATCATCACCACCATGTGCCAGGAACTCATGAAGCATCGCACCAGACCTGGATTGTGGTAGATTTACCAGGGACCTTCAGCCAATGGCTTGCAGACTGGCACTGGTTTGTGGACCACCACTTTGGGTATCACTGATTTAGAGAGTCCCCCCCCCCAGAAAAGTGGTATATTTGTCAAACAAACATTTTAAAGTAAAATAAATACAGAAGTTAGATTTTTCTCCTGTTTTACTTTAACAAATGCTCTCTGGAATTCTCGTGACGATCTGTATCTGTGATAATCAAAACACCATCAGGAAATAATTCATGCTATCCTTGGATTGTAGCGCCATTGCAGATTAATACCTGGAGGAAAATGTGATACCTGAGATATATATATATATATATATATATATATGTAGGTTTTGGTGTCTTCGGGTGTCTTCCCGTGTAAGAGTTGGGGTGTCTAGGCGACGTTTCGACGAGGTCTCACTCGTCATCTTCAGGCTGGTGCTTTCGGCTTCTTGTTACTAGAACAGAGCAGGATCTCAGTGTTTGAGTTCCTATAAATACTGTTGAGGGGGTGTGGTGTATAGCCTCCAACGTTCTGGGCAGATAGGAAGTTCCTAGGTTAATGTGCCTTTTCTTCTTTTGTTCATTAATTACTTGAGGGATATCTTGAGTGATTACTTGAGTGATATTCTGAGTACCACTTAGGAGGGTCATTAGGTGTGGATTAGTTGCTAAAGCTTTCGTGTCTTGACCTCTTGACCTTGTGAAGAGTTTTTCTGAGAAGATGGTTGTACTGCACTTAGTTGTGCTCTGGCTTGGCTTCGTGTATAGGGGCGAGCTGTGGTTTTGTGCCCTGTGCCAGCCCGATCTGTGTAGGGATTGCAGGGGGGTGCAGCATCCGGAGGTGCCACTATGGTTTGGCTACTGGATGGTGTCTGTAATTTATCTGTGGAGAGGGTCTGGGTTTGGGTCTGGTGTGGTTGATTGGAGATGGCGTTCTGTGTGCCTCTGGTTCTGGTGTCGGTTTTTGTGGGGAGGGCTAATTTCCAGATGTCTGGCAGGCGGGACGTGTCGTCACGCTTGTTCATGTTGTGAGGGTGTTTCTCTATCTCGATGGCTTCCATGATTATTCTCTTGTGGTAGAGAAACACCCTCACAACATGAACAAGCGTGACGACACGTCCCGCCTGCCAGACATCTGGAAATTAGCCCTCCCCACAAAAACCGACACCAGAACCAGAGGCACACAGAACGCCATCTCCAATCAACCACACCAGACCCAAACCCAGACCCTCTCCACAGATAAATTACAGACACCATCCAGTAGCCAAACCATAGTGGCACCTCCGGATGCTGCACCCCCCTGCAATCCCTACACAGATCTGGCTGGCACAGGGCACAAAACCACAGCTCGCCCCTATACACGAAGCCAAGCCAGAGCACAACTAAGTGCAGTACAACCATCTTCTCAGAAAAACTCTTCACAAGGTCAAGAGGTCAAGACACGAAAGCTTTAGCAACTAATCCACACCTAATGACCCTCCTAAGTGGTACTCAGAATATCACTCAAGTAATCACTCAAGATATCCCTCAAGTAATTAATGAACAAAAGAAGAAAAGGCACATTAACCTAGGAACTTCCTATCTGCCCAGAACATTGGAGGCTATACACCACACCCCCTCAACAGTATTTATAGGAACTCAAACACTGAGATCCTGCTCTGTTCTAGTAACAAGAAGCCGAAAGCACCAGCCTGAAGATGACGAGTGAGACCTCGTCGAAACGTCGCCTAGACACCCCAACTCTTACACGGGAAGACACCCGAAGACACCAAAACCTACATTCCTGTACCCGTGAAAATCTACGAAAGCAAATATATATATATATATATATATATATATATATATATATATATATATTCACATTAAAATAATACATTGCTGAACCAATCTGAACAAACTCAGTATCAGGAACATACAAAATACATTTCTGGATAGACTTTATGTATTGATTAATTTGGGGGGGGAGAGAGATACTTCATTTACATGCAGTGCAGGGAAGGAGAGAGACAGAAAAAGGAGCACTCTTGGAAGAAAGATACAAAAGATGGCAGAAAAAGAAACAATAAGGGGTAGCCCCACTCACTCACCCCACACACTGCTGGCCCACAGTGAGTGTGAGGCCCTTGACCAGGGGTCCCCAAACTAAGGCCCGAGGGACTCGTTTATCTGGCCCATGGCAACCCCCGCCACCCACTCTTACCAGCGCTGACCCGGGTTGGAAGACCACTGGAAATAGCTTGTGCACATGCGCAAGCGTTATTTCTGGTGCACATCCGGGTCAGAGGAGGCCCGTGCACATGCACACAAGCTATTTCTGGTGCTCCTCCGGAAGTGTGCAGGAAATAGCGTGTGCCCATGCGTATGGGCACACGCTCCCCCGCCCTCCAACCCACCACGCGATCAGCATTGGAGACATGGAATGTCAGACTTGACTCTTCCTTCTGCCTTCTCTCACACGGATAAGGCATTATATGATCTCCAAGAGCAATACAAACCACTCTTGAGCAAATGCAAGAGTGGAAAGTCCAGTTCTCTTGATTCAAGTGGCATAGAAGGGATGTTCTGGTGTAGGTAATGAAGCACACTTTTACCAGCATTTATTTGCATCATTAGTCTTCTTAACAGAGACTTTTATGACTGGACACATGCTTTACCAAATAAATTATGCTTTAGGACACATGAAGATGATTTAAGGGGTATACCTAAGCATGCAGTATGTGAATGTGATAACATTTGTAAATATGGACCATACACACAGACTCTTCAGGAAGCCACCACTGGCTTCAGCTTTGTTCAGGATACAGTTGATAGCAAACCTCCATAAAATGGCCCATAGGTTAAATCTGAACGATATATTCAAATAGCTCTAGAAAACTTTATGGACATGCTTGCAAGGGAGGTTTAATTGCACCTTTCTGGTGATGTGTTGATTCACTTCATTTAATTCACTGTTGAAACGACATAAATCCAGTCATCTGCTCCTGAAATGAAATTAAATTTGGAACTGCATCCTGAGCCCGGATGCAGTTTTGCTCTCTGAGGTAACTGGTTTGTCCCTAGGGATGCTTGGCCATGCTTTCCATTTGCTGTCACCATCCTACACACACTAAAGCTAGAACTCCACAGTTGTACATTCCAACTAATTATTTTGTAGTTATTGCTCTTCATTGAGAATTCTACAATGAAAACTGAACAGTTTCTTTCCTCTGTAAATTAAGCCACTGGTTTTTTTACAAAGGTTCATTCATTTTGTTCATTTATTGCTAAATTCATACTTGTGTTTAAAGTAAGAAACAGAAAGCTACAGCAGGACATTCCCCAATCTGCAATTCCCTCTTCAAGTAGGTGTCAGTTTGGATTGTAGCCTGACCTGATTATGTACTGCAACTTTCCCAAATCAGGAGTGGCACAGCATCAGAGTCCAACTTATCTTTTTTTGAAAAAGGCTGGAATGCTTCTCTTTACTTTATTTCAGTTCCCTTACAACCTCTTATAGGGGAAACCTGAACACAAGGCTGTTCCTGTACAAAGACGAACTTTTGAACTTTTTGTGTTCCAAAAACCATCTTCACTGATATTCATTAATATAAATAGTAACTTCTGACTTGCAAAAGCAGTTTTTCAATAAACTACTTTCTCTGCTTTCCATATGTTTTATCTTATGCTGGTCTGTGACCGAAACAAAGTTTGATACTGATACTGATAAAATACTTTCAAAATATAATTCTTTTGACATTAAATAGAATTAGCAGATAAGTCTGCTGATTGCCTTTGTTTCTCAGCCCCTTGTTTACTCTCAATCCATTTTTAGTAAAAACAGCAATCCTCCTTAAAAAGCAAATTAAGAACCTTGATGTATAGCTGCAGGGTATTTCTTGTTGCAAATCATATTCCTGATTAGGTTAAGAGTTATGAAGGTAAACCTATTTTCTCCCTTTCTTTCATCTCTTCTACGCAAACCTAGGTTAGGCAGATGCTCTGTGTTGCACAATATTTGGGAACTGAACTCTAAACACTGAAGGTAGCTTGCGTCAACATTAAAAGCCTGATAGGTCCCGGCTGTGTATTTGTTCCCCTAATGCGTCGTGAGCAGTTCTGGTTTGTGTTTAAATTCCTTCGTCTGAACTCATGCACCTATGACACTCCACTGGAAAGGATTCAGTTTCATGACTAGCGTATTGTATGGAACGTTCAGCTGTATTCAGCACAGAGAAATGTCCATAAAAGAGGGACAGGCCCCAGCTCCACGGGAGGCAGCTTGTCTGTAGGTCAGGCCCAGTCCCCGCAGGAATGGGGGCCAAAAAATGTTTGCATGTGCCAAACGTCCTGCATTTAATCATCATACATCTGGTTGCTTTTCCGTGCCTCCTCTCCAGATAGCCAAAGGAACATTTACGAGCGCATATATACAAATTGCACTGCTTATTTTTTGCTGATCTCTCTTTTATTACTGAGGCTCATTGATTCACATCCAATGAGCAGCTGCAAAATGCCACTGATTAGCTGGGCAGTGACACTTCCAAGAGAATTCTTTGTCTTGTTTCAAATAATACAGCTATTATCATTATTATTACCGTCATCATGATCATCAATTCAGCAATGTTTCTGTAATTCTAGGCTGCCTTACAGCCATTGCTGCTATCAAAGCAGTTCCCAACCTGTTATAAAAAAAAATCTGTGGGAACATTTGCAAATCATCAAAAAAGAAAAACGGCATCTAAAATACAACAAAACCACATCTAAAAATCACCACAGCAGCAGATAGTACAGCGTCGGCTGATTATAATAATATAACTGGGAAAACAGACAGTGAAAGTAGCCCATTAAAAGACCAGGCACAGAAAACTAGCAATATAAATATCAATTAAAAGCAGCAGTTTGGAGTTTTTAAAAAGTCTTCGAAAGGAGATCAGGTCAAAGGCATATCTATTCCAGCATCCTATTTTCACAGTGGCCAACAAGATGCTTATGGGAGGTAGGCAAGCAGAACCTGAGTGCAAATATACCCCCCCCCTTGACATTCCCAGCAATTAGTATTCAGATGCATTCTGCCTCCAGCAGTGGAAATAGCAAATATGACCATTAAACACTGATAGCTTTATTCTCCATGAACTTGTCTAATCCTCTTTTAAAGCCATCTAATTTGGCAATCATCTCTAGATCTTGTGGGAAGATCTGCACTATGGGGAGAAGTACTTCCTGTTGTCTGTCCCGAATCTTCCAACATTCAGCTTCACTGGATGATCCTGGGTTCTAGTACAGGCATGGGCAAGCTCGGCCCTCCAGATGTTTGGGGACTACAACTCCCATCATCCCTGACCACTGATCCTGTTAGCTAGGGATGATGGGAGTTGTAGTCCCAAAACATCTGGAGGGCTGAGTTTGCCTATGCCTGTTCTAGTATTATGAAACCGGGGGAAACCCTTCTCTCTGTCTGCTGTCGCCACACCGTTGCATAATCTTATGCCTCTATCATGTCATGTCCCCACTTATTTACCTTTTCAAAAAACTAAAAAGCCAAAATGTTCCACTTACCGGTAACTTCATAGTGGAGATGTTCCAGTCCCTTTTGGTTGCCATTTGCTAGAAAATGTTCAGTATTCCTAGTGTGGCCGTAACATAAATGGATAAACCAGCATTATGAAATGGGCAGTTTTATTTTCAATCCCTTTTGTAATGATCCCCAACATGGAATTTGCCTTTTCACAATGGCCATGACATCTTCATTGGGCTATCCACTATGACCCCAACGTCTCTTTCCTGCTCAGTCACCACCAGCTCAGAAACCATTTGTGTGTCTGTGAAATTAGGATTTCTTTCTCCTCCAACATGCATCACTTTACACTTACACTGGTTGCCATTTGAGTGTCCATTCACTCTGTCTGGAGAAACCCGTGGCAACCTCAGCTGGACTTTCTTGTAAGCAGAGGAAGGTGAGAAGACTACCCACTATGTGCCTGAAAGCCCATCATGTGTTTCCCCCCCCCCCAAGCACAGTATCTTTACCTTTCTTAGGCCCTTAGTATCCAACCTATTTAGCTCCCCCTGCTTCCATTAAAGCTTAGGGAAAGACATAATGAGATAACTTCTCTCATGAGGCTTTTTCATATCACGAACACATATCACGAACACATATCATGAACACATATCACGAACACGTATCACAAACACATATGTGGAGGGCGGGGGTGAAAATCACTGGAGAAACGTTTAATGAGGAGGGGGAAACCATAGGCCACTTGGCATTACTTCACGTTGGTAAAGTAAGCTAAATCTCATATATGCCAAGGTTCTAAAGAAAATGATCCTCGAGAAAGAGGCAGAAAAGTAGTAGCCTCTTTTGCAGGGGAAGACATTTTTTGAGAAATTGGGGGGGGGGGTTTCAATTTCAGCAGTTCACTACTCAAGGTAAATACAATGGACATGACTGGCATGAGGAAATACTATGCAGGCATGCAATCTAGCTGCTCACCAAATGTAGGCTAATGTGTCCGTTAGAAACCACTACATGCCTAGGGATTAATTATATCATAGCTTGCAATTTGGCAAACGGTACTGAAGAATGAAAGATTCTGCCTGTGGAAAAACAGACCTTTTCAACACGATTTGTAATGTAGGAAAAAATGTGGCTTGGAAAATGCAAGGGCTCCCAAGCATTGTTCAGTTCAAAAGATCTTCCCATCATCTGACTGCATTCTCATAAACTTTCTCCACTTAAGATCTTAGTGATTCATATTTTATATGTATTACAGAAAGTTATTATCCTCTAGTCCAGTGAAAACATTTGTTTTCAGTCAAGCGCCCCACTTGCTTTCTTGTTTATTTCCCTCATGCTGTTTATCGTATATGCCAGTGACCATGGATAATATCCACCACAGAGATGATCCAGAGGTGCAAGCCTGCATGATCTGTGTCCACCATAATGTTATGGATATTCATTCATCAGTTGTCGTCGTGGGAAAACTCATGAACAGACTTTCAGGTGAGAGAGAACTGCCAAAAGCAACCCCTCCAACTTTTCACAGCAGAAAACAGAGGCACTATTGAGCAAGACGAGGAGGGGCTTGAAGCAGAAGTAGCCTAACAGCATGGCCTTGTAGACTATTATCAACCGACACTATCCAGGCTCATAGATACCAGAAGAAGACAATGGGAAAAGATATGGCTCCATTGTGAGGTAAACTACACACCACACACTGTGTCAAATATATATAATAAACATATATGTTTCATTTATAATATTGGTCCCATTTTAAAGGTACATTAATGACTAGTTACTTCTACTTTCCTGGGAGTAAGCCCCATTAAATTCAGTAGGGCTTGCTTGTGAGTAGACACACATTTGCTTCCATTGCTTACTGAAAAACACCCCTCCCCTCATTTTCACACAGTACCCAACCTCCCATTTCAGCACAAGGCAGCCAGCTAAGCCCCCTCCACCCCCCGAAGAGCCCCCCCAAGCAGTGGCGTAGCGTGGGGGGTGCAAGCCGCACCGGGCGCAACATCTGGGGGGGCGCGCTCGCTGCCTCCGGAGTCGCCGAAGAGCCTCGGGCGCAGGCTGTAGCAGAGCCGCATGTCTCGCGGCGCCCGGCTGAAGGCGCCCGGCAGGCAGCGGCTCTCAGCGCTCGCCGCGGAGGACGCGCCAGGCAGCCCCTCCTCACAGCCCCGCCTCCGCCGCCGCTGCTGCAGCTGCTGGGCCGTTGCATTTTCCTCGCCTCTCTGCCCCCCTCCTCCTCCGGGCAAGCGGCGTCGTTTGGGCAGCAGCACCAGCGGCAACTCGCAGGTTAGGGGTTAGGGGGGCGCAAATTACGTGCCTTGCCCCGGGTTAGGGGGCGCAAATTACTTGCGTTGCCCCGGGTGCTGACAACTCACGCTACGCCGCTGCCCCCAAGCCCTCATCCCACCAATATCCCCCTTTTTATCAAAGGGACGGAAGGAGGACAAGCAAGCAAAAAGATAGTCCCCTTTATTTTTTAAAAAATAGCCTTCCTTTTTTAAAATGGAGGAAAGCTATTTAGGTGGAACCAACAACATAAGCACCACCAGAAAATAAAAACAAGAACTCTTCCCCCTCTTTTTTTTGCTGGTGAGGGAAGAAAGAAGTGTTTTTCAGTTCTTTGTTTACTTTGCCTCTTTTATTGTCTAGCCATGGGGTGTCCCTTCTGGATTGTTAGCAGGCACAACATAATTAGCTGAGCTCTAAGTGGCACTGTGGTCAAGACCAGTGTTTCCCAACCGGTGTTCCGCGGCACACTAGTGTGCCGTGAGACGTTGGCTAGTGTGCCGTGGGAGGGAGGCGGGCGAGTCGGGCGGTGAGAGGCGGCGGCGGCGAGGATCCGCGTCGAGCCAGGGGCGGCTCCGCGGTGGTGGTGCCGAGGTTTCTCTCTCCATTCTCCCCTCACACACACACACACAGGAAATATCACAGGATCAGCTGACAGGACCCAGCCAATGGGGCGGCGGCGGGGCAGCGCGTGCAAAAGGGAGGAGCGCGAGACAGCGGACGAGGAGGAGGCCGGCATGTCCGGGCAGCAGCAGCAACAACAGCAGCAGCAACTCCCGGCGACGGCTCCTCAAGCCCCGGGCAACCCTACTCCCTCACCGGCCTCGGCCACCCTCCTGCTCCACCCGCCGCCGCCTCCCCCGCCGCCGCCGGCCACCTCGGCCCCGCCGCCGCCCCCTCCTCCGCCCGCTATCGCCGCCCCCACCACAACAGCCGCCGCCGCCTCAGCTGCCGCCGTCCCTCAGTCCCTCGCTTTGCTGCCTCCTCCCCCCCCACCCCCAAAGCTTGGAGGTTCCCCGGCAAGGGGGAGGGAAAAAAATTGAAAACTTTCACTTTCGTGCGTCCCTCCCGGCGTGACACTGTGCGCTGACGTCACGGGGCTGTAATGGTGGTGTGCCGCGAGATTTTTTTCCTCAAACAAGTGTGCCTTTGCCCAAAAAAGGTTGGGAAACACTGGTCTAGACAACTGAGCCTAGGGCTTGCCAATCGGAAGGTCGGCGGTTTGAATCCCTGTGACGGGGTGAGCTCCTGTTGCTCGGTCCCAGCTCCTGCCAACCTAGCAGTTCGAAAGCACATCAAAGTGCAAGTCGATAAATAGGTACCGCTCCGGTGGGAAGGTAAACAGCATTTCCATGCGCTGCTCTGGTTTCACCAGAAGCGGCTTAGTCATGCTGGCCACAAGGCCCCTGAAAAACTGCGGAAAAATGTCGGCTCCCTCGGCCAGTAAAGCAAGAGGAACGCCGCAACCCCCGAGTCGTTTGCAACTGGACTTAACTATCAGGGGTCCTTTACCTTTACCTTTAAGTGGAAAGAAACAAGTGAAGCTGAAAGCAGTTTGTTGGTTTGTGTAAGGGCTTATGGTCATTTCTTATCAATTAGGAGGGAGAAGGAAGAGAGTAAACAAAGCTGGAGACCCTGTGCCTGCAAAATATCTGCAAAGCATTGTTCAGCTAAGCTACCCCCTAGGAAGCTGTTAAGTCTCCACTGTTTGTTCACTGCTATATTGCCTTGTTGAAACACTTATCACGATGTTATTTCAATACCGGTATTCAACAATATGGTGATTTATGGCACAGCCCTACTGGCGGTATCCACTGCTGCCACTGCTGCCTCCAAAAGTGAGCAATGTGGTGGCCTCACGTTCACCTTTGGCCAGTCTCTGTCAGGCCGCTAAGGCTGGGACCATCCTCTTCCCAGGGCCCAGGGGGGTGGGCGGTGTGAGGAGTAGCTTTCTTTGGGGCAGAGGAGGTTCTCAGAAAGCAGGGGCAGTGGCTGCCCAGAGGACTCCCAAGGAGAAGGGAGAGGAGAGGAGGCTGAGGGAACCCTCCACAAGAGAGGGTGTTTGAAAAGGGGTGAGGGGCTGCCAGCTCTGCAGGAAAGGGGTGACATAACTGGGCTTCTGAGACCTGGAGTGCATTTCTCAGCCCCACAGGGGACCTGCAGAAAGAATATAGTTGGTCAAGGGAGCATGGACTCAAAAAGGTTGGAAACCTCTGTATTATTGGATTAGAAATTTCTAGATTGCCATTCTACAATGTTCCTTTGATGAAAACTGACACAAATTGCACGTGAGGGGGAGAGGTCCAGAAATGTGAATGGTTCTTGGAAGAAGTTGGCTATAATAAACCACAAAAGCTTATGCTGCATTAAAATCAGTAATGCCCAAGAATGTGGCGGTTCTGACCTGAATAACTGTGTCCACTAATACAACTAACCCAACATACACGCTGTATTTGGGCTTGCTGCTCGCATGCAAACTTTATGTATGAATACGGCAAGAAGAAACAAGCATGTAAAGTTTCCCACCCCAGCCTATGTTTCACTATGCTCTGTTCATTGTCTGTCCCAATCCATTGCTGCTCTTGCTCAACTCGTATGACTGAGTTTTAAGAACACACACAGTCTACGAAATAAAATTTCAGGAAATTTAATAATTCAGAATTCAACACAAGCACTCTTTCAGCCCTTAACTGTCCAATGACTGACACCACAGTAATGTAACTTGTAAATAAATATACATACATGCCAACATGTGCATTCCTCATTTAGGAGAGTTAAGAGCTTTGACAAAGCGTGTTCTCCTTCATGGAGAGCACGTGTTGCGGTGGGGTCTGCTGAGCCACCCCTCTGTTACCAGGCAGGGTCTCTAAAGATGGCCTGGGGCAGTGATTGGTTCACTGGGTTGCTGGGGTAAAAGTTATGTTGCAATTTTGGTGGGAGGGGTAAAATGTTTAAATACTCTGCACGCAGCCTGGAGCTTTCTCTTTGCTGCATGCAACGGATCACCCGCCCACCCGCCCTTGAGTAAGGGGTTGTTGCATTGACCTTGCTATGCCTGTCATGGGGTCGTCTGCCGTTGGGGCAGGGGCCTGGTAGGAATTTTGTCCATCTGGCTGATTGGCTGGGCCATTTGGTTTTTGCCTACTGCGTAGCAAATCGTCACAACTTGTAAGGTTGCGGTTAGGCATTGGTTATAAATTGGTGGAGGAGGGGTTAGGATAGGCTGGGCCTGCCCCTCCATGGTTGCTGCAGAAAGGGAATTCTGTTAAAGGAATCCTGGGGCTTGCCATCTTTTCGTCCAATCCCTGGAATGGGACTAGGGCCAGCAAGCCTTCGGGGAGCAGGCGGGTGAGAATTGAGGGTCTGACTCAGCTCCATTTCTCCCCGACTTGTTTTCCCGCACTGGCTTTCGGTGGTGCCCGGAAGTCAGTTCTGTCCCCAGGCGGGGGGACAGATAGTCTTAACCAATGCCTAAACAACCACTCACGGTTTTGTATTTAAATAAAGTTGTGGCCAAAATTATGCCAAAAACCTTAAACAAAAATTAAGTGTGCGTTGTGAGTTATTTGGGGGGTGGCTTGGGGACCTCGACACGCAAACAAATGAAGCCAAGAAGCCATCATTCTGCGTTAAAGAAATATCTGCTTCTTTGCTGTAAGGTAACTCATACTGTTGTTGTTGCCTTGCTCATATAGTCTGACATCCCTCCACATCACTCCTAAGAGGATTCCTTGCATTCCAGAGGGAAAGCTACTGATGAGAGCTATCTATTATTAACCTTTCCCTGTAACCATTATGCAATGAATGTCTATCTCTTTCTGCAAGGCTTCATCAAAGAGCATACTTTAGACTATGACATGACAGAACAGCCAATGTTCACACCATACATGGGCAGCACTATTATGCAAACATAGATGTTATTCTGTCTTTGGTGCTAGGTGGGACAGGAATGTGTATAAAAAGTAAACTTTACTGTGGGAGTTCCTCGAGATGTAATGACAGTTCTTAAATTTAGTGGTTAAAAGTTAATTTGTGGACTTTATTTGGACTAGATTTCATTTGACTCATTTGAAGACTCTTGAAAGTTTCCAAGTTGCTATTTATTTTTATTTCACAAGTGTAGTTTCATCACAGTTTAGATCCAAACAATGTCTAGAATTATTTTGTAAAATACATTTTTGCAGATATATCATATCTTAAATATAGGAGAAGATATAGAAGTTTAGACATTTCACAGTTTTATTTCTGGGTTTATTTACAATTTTAGAAGAGCGCTTCTATTCTTTTATTCTTGAAGTCTCCAAGGATCTAGAGGATAAAACTGCAACTGGCAATTCAGATCCAAGAGTAAAAATGAAACAATGACAAAGAAATAGCAGAAGCAGATTTACTCTATGATTTGGGAATGTTAATGGTCAATTCAGACTGTGCGTTTCCAATTTTTTGTTTGCTTGCTTGTATGCTCTCCAAGAAGAACAATGGAGCCTTCCTTGTTCTGGGTCATTTCATGGCCTTGCTAAGAGTAATATTGTAGATTGAATCTCCTCGCCTGAACTCTGGGCAGGTTAGCTCCTTGTTTGTGTGTGGGGAGATGCTTGCTCCCCTTCTGGTGCCACCTGTGATGGGAGAGTATGGAAGACACACCTCTTGCAGAGATTTCATTCTCTAGACCATGGAAACTGTGTGCAACTATATTCCTTCTAATTTCTAAGCCTGCAAAGAAAAAATGTCCATTGTGAGGGTGTGGGAGAAGAGAGCTAGAATACATGTTTAAAAAGGAAACTTCCAAGAATGTGTTAGACATCTTATTGCATAGTTGATAGAATGAGTTCTAGAATGAATTTTCCTAAATAACTAAGATAATTCTGTTTCTCCTTCCTTTTTCAGGCAACTTGCATCAGAGCTTGCACCAGGGATTCCTGGTCAAATCTCATTTTCTTTGATTCAAAACAGACATGAGGCGAATTTGGATTGGGGCTCTAGTTTGGACTTAACTCATTCCTTTCTTAATATGTTCCCTGTGGCACCCATATTTGCCTCTCTGCCAGCAACATTGCACCAGCTGTGAATTTAAGCCAACATAAAATGACACCAGTATATCCTAGGGTTGCCATACATCTGGAATTTCCTGGCCGGGATTTCAAAGGCAGAATTGACGTCTGGTTGAGGGGGGCCGTTTCCAAAGATGGCGCTAGTGGTCTGCCTGCATGGAATCCCCAGTGGTGTAGTATCTTCAAAATACACTGGCATGGAGGACTTAGAGCAAATCTAAAAGTACTTCAGCCAGTATAGTTGGAGAATAAAATTGCAAAACCTTGCGCTCTGGCAACAGCTATGTCGCCCATATTCACCCACCCGAGGTGCCTTCATTTGAGGGGCTTCCACCGAGTAAATAAATTATATCTCAGAAAAGAATGCTCAGGAGTGAAACAGCCCCTGCTTATCTTCATGATTTTGACTGAAGCAGGGTCAAATATTTTTGAACATATTTAATGCACTTATATAGCATTTTATTAAATACACATAATAAATATGGCAACATTTCCTTTTCTGTGACCTCAGTCCATAGTTCCCAAGGATCCCATAGTAATTTCCATAAGGAGCATACCAGGGCAGTGTGGAAAAATATTTTTAGTGGTGTTATGAAAAACAGATGGCATTTTTTAAAGTGAAGTATGCAAAAAAAAAAAAAAGAATAATTTTAACATTTTGAAACTTGGCATCTCTGCAATCCAGACTTTCCTGTGGCAAAAAAGAAGAAGAAGCATTCCGTGGGGCTCCCTGGCACTCTGGGGAGATGCAGACAACGAAGCAAGAATGGCAATGGGTGGAACGAAGGATGTGCTCATCTCAGAATGAGTTTGACTGAACATGGGTGCAAGCACATCTTTCTGTCTGCAGTGTGTCAGTGGTGGCAGTGATAAAGGCTTATTTCTCTACCACTGTTGCATCTTCAAGTAGCCATCCAGCAGAACTTGAAAGCTCTTGTGGGGGGTCTTCGCAATGAAAGGAGTTGATGGTATACTTGGTAGCTCGCTGTGATGTGTGCTAGGCGATTTGAGGGTAAAAATTCTTGGATTTGTTTAGAATTAGACACTGCAGATAGGTTTAATGGAAATGTCCAGAGCACTGTCTGGTCCGGTGTTGTTTCAGTTACTGTATCCTGATAACAAGGACAGGTTTCTTGCAGGGGTTTGGACTATCACATGCCTCCTCAACCCTTGCCCTATGAGTTCAGAATGTTTTGTTGAAGGAGAGGGAGGTGCCATCTGCCTTGATGGAAACAATGGCCCATTCTCTCCTTAAGAGGATGTCACTGGACCCAGAAGCACCTGACAACTGGCACCTAGTTACTAATACATCTTCCCTGGGCAAAGTGCTCAAAAAAGGGGTAGCAGAACAATTTTGGGATGATTATTTAGACCCATTTCAATCCAGTTTCAGGTCTGAATTTGAGTATGAAACTGCTTTGGTTGACCTGTGCCAGGTGAGAGATGACAGAGAACAACCTTGTTGATTCTCTTTGATCTCTCAGCAGCTTATATAACCAACCAAACCACTCTGCAGGAGAGGGCATCTTGCAGATACCATCTTATCAGGAGGTCCATTTCACACAACATTGGAACCAGGCCTTTAGTGGGACAGCACCTACCCTTCGGAGCTCCCTCCTAGTATATATCAAACAGGTGTCATCTCTGTTGTCTTCTCAGTGTTTGCTGAAGACTTTCTTCTTTCAGCTAGCTGTCCAATAAGCTGAATATCATAGTTTTTCTTGGAAGCCAGCCTGCATCAGAATGGAAACAGAGATGTGTGAAAAGAAGATGAGTCAGAATGGAAATGGATGCCTTCTTACATCATTCCTGGTTGGCAGCAGCCAATTTTCAGACAGGATATAGTCCCAGCCCTACCTGGAGATGCCAGGGACTGAATCTGGGAGATGCTCTACCACTGATCTGCAACCTGTCCCCTGATGAGCAACAGAAAGTAAGTTATCTTTACACCATTCAGTGAAGCGAGTTTAGAAAAGTATGGCGGAAACACAGTATTCTTGCAAAATCATTTTAATGAGATAAAAGTGTGGTTGGGTTATCTTATAGATTTTTTATTATCGTGTGCTTGAAAAGCATTCATATTGTTGAATCATGTAATGGAAGTGATTCCCATTTGTGGATTGTTTATATTTCCCAGGGTATTCATAACATTACTGCGTTCAGCCACATAGAAGTGTTTAATTGCGGTCTGTCTGTTTCATTTGGAAAGTATCTGCCAGCAGACTTCTGGCAGAGAAAGATATGGGCTCCATAAAGGAAAATGGAGCTGCTTGGTGGCAGCAGCAGTAGGAAGAACATACCCTAAATTCACTGACATGATCCACTCTCCTCCAACTTTGCTTTGGCACAGTATCCATTAATTCTTCAAGGTGTGTGGAATGTTCACAACTGACTACAAAGCTTATGCTTGACTTCCATTCTTAAGAACCTATGAAATGTCTACCCGTGATCCAATGATTACATCATACTAACACTTAGGCTAGAGAGGAAGTTAGGCCAGTTGTTTTGCCCTTCTCCACAGAAAGAAAGCAGTAGCATTAGAGGCACTTAGGTCTGCCAAAGTGTACAGTCATCTAGTGCCAATATACAAATTTTCATCTCCAAAGAAGAACAGAAGAGAATAGTTAGGCATGGTTCGCAAACTAGAATTGTGTTTCTTTCCACATGATGCAAGGGTCATAGCAGAGAACTTACAGATGATGTGCTGAATGAGGCACAGTGCAGTGATACTGTTGCATGCCAGGTAACAGTAGCCTGACCTGTTGCATTACAAAGCAAAGCAGGATGCTCCACTTACAACAACAGCAACATCATCTATGAGCTGCATCTTCAACATATCAAGATTTTAGAATTAAGCATCATGAGAATATCAGCTTTTTCTTTTTACTTGAAATTGGTGTGTGTGTGTGTTTATTGCTGGATTGCTTCAAGATGCTTTATGCCTAGAAAACAATTCATAAGTGAAATAAATAATATCTGCTGGTGACATCTCAGAAACTAGAGAAGAGCCTCAGACAGACTTCCAGTGTTGTGATAATATAATATAGATAATTTTCCGAGCGTGATTGTTATACGAACTAAATAAAGCAAATGATCAGCTGAGAATCAACAGTCTGTTCTATCCCAGGTTCACTCTCCTGAGTTTTAGGGGTTTATGCCTTCCAATACGCCCAATGATTTTCCAATTCATGTAATTAGCCTGTTCTGCATTGCTGTTATTCTTAGAAATATTCAACTCCTCAAACTGAGGAATTTTTTAAGGTGGCATCACTGGCAAGTTAAGATTCTTGGGGGCAACAGATAAGACCATTTCCTGGTCAGGTTCTTGAAAGGTCAAAAAATAAGAAGATATAAAGGGTTCTAAATTAGCCACTTTTGCATCCTCCCCAAAAGAGGACATGTGCCACCAAAAAGGAGGCCAGTTGAGGACACAGGTTTATGTAAAATTTACATATGCTTATTTATATCTGTAGGTGTCAGTAATAACTGCTTTAATTTAAATAATGGGGAAGACTGGGACCAGGTGACCTCTGTGCCTCAGCCTGCTGTCCAGGTACTGAATGTGGATGGGCATCTTCAAAGCCCCTGTTCTCCTTACTTGGGGTAACACCTTTATCTTTAAACTAGGCTTGGACCAGACAAAGAGAGGACTGTATAGCCACCCTATTTTCAGTGCATTTTCTGTGCAGGTAACATAGCAAATCTACTGCAGAAATGTAAGAGGAGCCGTCATGACTCCAAATATTTAATAAATTTTACAGAACTGAGAAAAATCAACAACTGCTGCTGCAGAATCTCGGCTGCAATTGAGCCCTTTATTTCGTATGCCCAATGAAGCTGCATTTGCAGGTTGTTTTTAACTGTGATTATCACAACAGCACAAAGATTATTTCCACCAATATAATCTTAATACCACAAATATTGCTTGGTGCATAGTGAAAGGAGCTGAACTAGAGCCAATTTATTACTGCTTAAATATTTGAGATGTTCTACACTAAGCAGTCTGAAACTCTATTTTAACAGCCCTTCTATTTCTGGTTTACAGTTGTAATCTAGTAGTTGCATGCTTTCTTGGGTGTTTGCGGGCGATAATTTTAAAGTATTTGACATGGTGACTGTGACTCATAATCAGTTTGTGCTATGCAGCAGCCGTGTTTATCACTGCAGTGCCCAAATGGTAGGAAATGGATGGCAGCAATACAATTCTTGCTTCCTTCTTGCGCTGGTCTGTTTTCCTCTCACTAAATGCTTGTTTTGTAAAAAGACGGATGAACTCTGTGTGAAGCAGCCCTGGAGATAACTTTTGGAAGCTGCAATTAGCAACTCTGGAAAGCACTGATAGGGACCTTGGCAGCAGCCAGAGCAGAGTGCCAGCAACAAAGCAAAGTGTCTCTTTTTGTGAAGAGGAGGGTTAATAAAAGCTGCAGGCTCTTCCTGCTTACATGTAAACAAAGATAAACATGCATTTGTCTTACTCTGTTTTAGAACATGGTCAGGATTTGAATGTGGTCACAATTCCACATATTTATAAGGCTCTTCCTTCAGCACAAAGTGTCATACTTTAATAATAGCAACCTTCTTCCTGTCCTGTAGTCAGGCACTCAAGTGCTGGCAAGATCTGGCTTCCCACAGCTGGAGGAAGGGAGTAGGAACCATAGGAGATTAAGGGCATATGCTGTTTAGTGTGCCCTTCACTCAAGATCCATGTGGCCGCTGGTGGTTATTTCAATTGATTCTTCCTGCAGTACTGCCCGATCTGCTAATGCAACTTGCGACTTGCAAGTAAGTGAGGCAGTTGTCCAGTGGTGGCACTGCACCCGTCCAGTGACTAGGCCCAGTACAGTCAACTGAAGCAGAGGCAGCAACTGGCTCACTGCACCCCCAGTTGTCCAAAAGTGCATTGGCTGCCTTCTCATTTTATTTATTTATTAAATTTGTATACCGTCCTATACCCGCAGGTCTCAGGGCAGTTCACAAGATAAAATCACACATCAGTGATGAGCTGCCCAGAATGAAAGACTGTAGCAGATCTTGGAACGTTCTATCAGGCAGTGGTGCGCGATTGGTTCTCCATTACCACCAGGGCCACAGGAAGATTCGGACCTGTGGTGTTAAGTCCTACTAAGGTACAATGCCTGAACAAGATGCTTCCTCGTGTGTTGGAGGCCTGGTACCCCCAATGTCCTCATGTGGGTCAACCCTACCCTCTCTGCTTGTTTGAATGTACTGTATGTAGAAGCCACCATGTGATCAGGGGTTCCGATTTAGTGGGAATCCTTACGCATGTCTCCTTCAGCCCTTCCTTGCTCGACATAAGAAGGTCTGGTACTGAGTGTCAGGGGACAGAAATCTTGGAGGCAGAGCCCTATAAGGATTGATATTTCCTGTTCAGGCAATAATGCTAGAACAGGGCTTTAGTGTTCTAGACTTAATGGCCTGGAGTTTGTCCTACTAGTAATAAAAGGGAAAGCGAATTAGTGCCACATGATCTGTAGGGCTCCTGGCTTGGCTCCTAAAATGCTACAATGGTTTCTCACACCTACAATGAGGTTCTGTGTAACATCTCCTTGTGCCAAAACAGATGGGTTTTGCTTAGCTCTCATTATGGAGGTGTGGAGACGTAACCTCTGATTCATACATTTGTGCCTCATGAAAAGTAAACTGTTACTGACCAAGCCTCATCTTATCAGAATTCTTTTGCTGTTGAGGTAAGGCAGCTCTGTCTGGACTAATATGTTCCTGGAAGACGGCTGCTATTTGGATCAGCTCCACCAGCCTCTCTTCCCTAATGTGACTGGCAATGCAGACAGCTAGCAGAGGCTGTGAAATCAAGAGCGTGGATAGATTGTATTTGTGGTGGAATGACTGCACGAAATAGCTGTCCAATGTGGCACTAAAAAATTAATCTGCAGTAAGGTTTCACAGCTCTAAAACTATTGAACTGTTTCCTAGAAGCTTTGGTAATGGAAGGATCTGGAGTAGCTTCCAGGTTATAAACAACATAGCATCAGATAGCTGCTTCAAAAGCTACTAGTCATATATGCTAGGACGGAAAGTACCAAAACATTGCATGACTCAAAGGCCAGACAGTGCTAAACATTCTTACTTCACTCTAGGGATATCCTCAAATAGTCCTCAGACTTTTTCTCCATTGTAGCCAAAGCTAAGAATGAGGGTGAACTTTACGGTGTGTGCGATTCAAAGAGTAATATATAAAACTCACAACTTGTTTATAGGCAGAACTTTCCACTACTCAGATTTGTACAAAAGATGAGGTCAGGGAAATGCCAAGGTATTTTCTGAACATAGAACGATTCAGAGTTCTTAAGATACAAAGAGTTAAATTACACATTAAACTAATATGTAACAATAGCTTGACAATATCTTCTCCAGAGCCTTTAAAATGGACAGAGAACAGGAGTTCTTACCAGAGGTAGCAAATCAGGTGCCCCTGATATTGCTAGACAAAGCGTGTTCTCCCTAGCAGAGAGCACGTGTTGCGGTTGGGAACAGGCCACCCTCCAGTGACTAGGCAAATTTAGTTGAATCCCGACCATTTAAATGGTTAAACTGGGTTGCTGGGGTGTTTTGATTGTTGCCAATTCGGAGGAGGGGTCAGAGTCTATATATACAGGGGCCAGACGTTGGCACGGCCTCTTGGCCGTTTTGCATCGGATCACATGGAGCACTGGGACAATCTTCTCATTGTCTGGTTACATTTCTTTATTTCTTTATTTCCCCTTTCTTTTAATCCTCTCTAGTCCCTTAAATAATTTAATTCCCCCCTTTTCCTGTTCAATTTCCCACCCCACCCCTTACCCTGCCCTGTAGGAAGACTCTCCCTGTATCTGTGGCTTGCCTTTCCCAATAGTGAGAGAGCCCCCGTTAGGGGCTTTCTTTCGCAAAAAGGTTTCCCCCATTTCTCTTGTTGAAATTGTGGGGCTAGTCAGGGCTGTTCCCAGCTTAGCTGATATCACTTTCGTTTATAGTATCCCCGAAGGTTGGCTTTATGGCTCCCTGTGCCTCCAAGGACTATGAGCACTCTGTATATGCTCTTGAACTATGCTGTTTCTGAACAAGTTTATTTTCTTTAAGTTTGTTTTGCCCTGATAGAGGCGACTGCCATTTTGAGATGAGCCATTGTGGCTTAGTGGCTAAAGTGCAGGACTAGGACCTGGGAGTTCATATCCCCCTCTTAGCCATTGTTATAACAAAACAAAACAAACTGCTCCTTATGGGCTATTCTGTTGCTGGGCAGTTCGGCCCATTTGTGATAAAAGAACTTTGGGTTTCTTGAAGGGGTGCTTCCCTCTAAAAGGGCAAGCAGGGGTACCTGGACAAGCTGTGGGCTACCTCAACTCTGCTATTTCACTGGAAACATTTATGCCTGGCCTAGCAGGTGATCCTAGGGCTTTGCCCTAGAATTCGATGGCCTGGAAGCGTTTCCGGCCTGAATAGTGTCCCCATGTGGTCCATGAAGCATTGGTTTCACTGGGTCAGCGCATAGTGCCGGTAATGCCTAGGTTGCAGGATTGGTCCCTGTATGGGACAGCTGCATGCTCCCCCATTGCTATACCTGGACACTTAAGTCCTTTTGGTGGTTACCTCACTGCGAGGGATGTAATGGGCGCCATGTTTGCAATATGCAACTGGGAGAAAGCACCTTTGCGTGCCCGCATTGCAGTTTGCTCTGTGCGTTGCAGAGCACGGCGCTGCACGGGCTGCAATTGCATTGCATTGCTAGGAGATTTGCAGTTGCATTGCACGGAGGGTGTGTAGTTGCATTGCACGGAGTGTGTTGTTGCATTGCACGGAGTGTGTAGTTGCATTGCACGGAGTTTGTTGTTGCATTGAACAGAGGGTGTGCAGTGCACGGAGTGTGTAGTTGCATTGCATGGAGTGTAGTTGCATTGCATGAAGGGTGTGTGCATTGCAGGGAGTGTGTAGTTGCATTGCATGGAGTGCATGTGCATTGCAGGGAGTGTGTAGTTGCATTGCATGGAGTGCGTGTGCATTGCATGGAGGGTGTAGTTGTATTGCACAGAGTGTTTTTTGTTTTGCTTTGGTTTTTTGCATTGCACGGAGTGTGTGTGCATTGCACGGAGTATGTAGTTGCATTGAACAGAGGGTGCAGTGCACGGAGTGTGTAGTTGCATTGCATGGAGTGTAGTTGCATTGCATGAAAGGTGTGTGCATTGCAGAGAGTGTTTTGCATTTCACGGAGTGTGTAGTTGCATTGCACAGAGGTTTTGTGTGTGCATTGCACGGAGTGTGTAGTTGCATTGCACAGAGCGTGCTTTTTGCATTGCACGGAGTGTGTAGTTGCATTGCATGGAGAGTGTGTGCACTGCACGGAGTGTGTGTTGTTGGTTTTTTTTGTTTGTTTTTTTGCATTGCACAGAGTGTGTGTCTGAAAAGGAAGCTGGCTTGGCGGCAGCTTGGTTGGGACTTCTTTAGGGGTTCTGGCCAGCGTCGGCCCTGTAAATTTACATATCATGATGGCTGCACAAGATGCCCCCTGCCCAAGCGGGGGCTGGAAGCTGGCAAGCAATAGCTCAATACCTTTTGCCCATATTCCCATTTTATTTAGGGATCCAGTTGGATATCGTTGCTAAAACATACCACTTGGCTATGGAGAAGCTGTCTGCCTTGAAGGAAGTTATTTTGTAATACTTCCTCTGTAGCAAGTGATGCTTCACCAGATCCGATCTTGCTGGGTCACTTAACTAATCTTCCCACTAGGCCAGGCTGCCTAGATTTCACCCCTCCCATATCCAAGAATCTCCTGAGGAGTCTGCTGATTCTCCAGAGAGGAGGAGGCGTGTTCTGGTCTCTACTTATTCTGCTCCAGCACCAAGTCAGTCAGTCAGTGTCGGAGAGGGAGAGAGACTGAGTGTTAGAGATCATGTGTAGAGATAAGGTTGCTGCTAAGGGCAGCTGCAGATACTCAGTGCAGTGCAGCATTTATTTATGCTTAGACCTATTAAGCTCTGTATATAGTTTGTATAGTTGTAGATAGAATAAAGAAGATATTCTACAGAGCTGCTCTCTGAGTTGTTTATATACTCAGACTCTGCTGTGCGACGACTGTCTTTTTGTTGGAGTGAATCCGGTGCTCACAACTCTAAGCTGTGAGTCCACAGCACTTTGACCTGTTCATGTGCAGAAGGTGGTCTCTGGAAGTGCTACCCAGCTCGCCTAGCCCAGTTGGGGCTGAAGTGGATGAGTCCAGTTGGTGGCACTGGCTCAAGGGCGATGCTGACAGAGGTCCCCTTACCTTTGTGTATGCCTACCAAATGTGGTGAAGGCAGATATCAGGCGATGGTAGCAATTCCTGAATGTATGCAATAGTAGTTCGCCATGGCAGGATACCTTGAACCCGCTCAGGGATTTTCAGGTTCATGCTGGTGCTGCTGGATCTTTGCCCTTTGGTTTTTATTTCAAGGGCTGCTGGTGTGCAAAGCTATGGCCTCAAGCCTGGTGTCGTGAGGCAATCATGTGACATAACTTTTCTTGAGTTTTCCCCATTGTAGTAGCAGTTCACATGTGGCCCGAGGAGTTCAGTGACCATCGGATCTGCTTTTGGTCTGATAACCAGGTGGTGGTGAGCGTCTTGGCAAAACAGTCCTCATGCTGTAGCACAGTCTCTGCCCCTCCGCTCATGCTTTCGAGCTGCGCCACTTAAGGTTTAATATTGTGCTTTCTACTCTCCAAATTACGCTGACACTATCCGATTTTCAGATGAAGCGCTTCAGATCCTGGGCTCCAGACTCGGCTATTGCCAGACTTTTCCAGTCTTGTGGCATTTTGACAACAATTAGTAATTTCAGAGAGCGGCAGATTCCATTTCCCCTTCTGCTTTTACCTCTTATGGGAAGGCCTGGATGGATTTCTTAGCCTTAAGCTGGCAGTTCTTGGCCATTCGGAAGAATTTGCCCCCATCCTCTGAGCAGATCCTGCAGTATTTGGTCCACCTGCTGCAGATTGGGCATGCGGTTATAACTATCTGAATTCAGTCCGCTGCAATGTCTGTTTCATTGAAGCTTTAATTTTTCAGAGACCCTTGTATAAAGTTTGCAGTGCGCAGGGCCTTGGAAGGTTGGAATAGGCTCCAACCTCATAGGACAGTGGGCAGGAAGTCGGTCAATTTTTACCTATGCAGTATCTGCAACAAGTTAAAACTTGTCTGCGGGTTAAAGATCAAGGTGAGACTCTTTTCAGTAGTCCATTGCATTTTCGCACTGAGGGTTGGGGAAATGGTTGTTGGAGCCAGCACGGGGCCGAGATTCTGGAGGCTTATTGCTTCAGGACTTTTCCTTATCCTTTGGAGCTTGTCATTAGAGCTGGTAACTCTAAAACAGACTTAGTGGGCAGGAGTGCCACAATCAGGCTTCCCGCCACAGGTGAGGAGGGCCCTTGCCCGGTTATGGATAACAGAATATTTGGCTTTTTATTCCCTGGGGGCTGGCCCGCTCCTAGTGCATGAAAATGGGTTCCCGTTAGCCCGGCATCAATGTGCTTACGTCGTGCACCAGTTATTAGAGCCTGCGGCTTGCTTACCGCTGAACACTCCTCATTCCTTACGATTAGGTGCTGCTGCAAAGGCTGCACATTGGGGGCCTGTCAGTAGACAGGATTGTGAATACGGGTCATTGGAAGTCTGACGCTGACAAGGATTATATCAGGAAGTGTCACAGTGATGTCTGTGCTGATGCTTGTCTGTTGTTTCCTTTTTTCATAGGAGCAGCTGTGCACATTTGGGCCACAGCATTGTACACTAGGCTGGCAAGCATGTTGACGGGTTTGGACTGGGGCGTCATCTCAGTCTTCCTGCCCATGTGAACATATACTGGATGTCCAGATGGGGAATGCTTTGGGAGGAGATCCTTCCTTTGGTGCGGTCGAGTGTGACCTGTGCAGGTCCTCCCGCAGTGCTGGTGGTACAGCTGGGCGAGAATGTTTGCTGTCTTCCTCCAGCATAAGTTTGCATTCCTGCATGCAAGAGGGCTTGGATTGAGTTGATGGCAGCTCTCCCTGGACTCAAAATAATTTAAGGCATTGGTTCAAGGTGGTCTGGAGGGGGGGTTGGAGCACCTGTCCCCTCCAATGCGCAAAGATGTTCCATTAAGGGAATCCAAGGATTTGCCATGCTTTTGTCGCCCCCTTTTGAGGGGTAGGGCCATGCAAGAGCCCCTGGGAGCATTTGGGGTGAGCTTGAGTCTGATCCTGGTTCATTCCTCCCCCATGCTGTTTATTGGAACTGACGATATGGTGGGGCCCAGTCGTCAGTGCTGCCCTGCTGAGGTCAGGTGCAGCTAGTCGGGAACCAATGCCTAGACAAACTACCACCGAGCAGGCCAGAAAGCATGTTAATAAGGCGGTGGATAATAGAATAAAATAAATAAAGTAAATAAAATAACAAATAAAATAAAATAGGTCCTTGCTTTAGGTGGTTCTGTAATATTGCACCCTCCTAATTTTCTTCAAGGCTATTGCCCTCTTTAGGGCAGATGGGGTGCATCTTTCCCCTATGGGGAACGACACCTGGCGGGATGCGATTGCCTTGGGATTCATTACTCCCCCACAATGTTTGCTGGTACTGACGATATGGTGGGGCCCAGTCGTCAGTGCTGCCCTGCTGAGGTCAGGTGCAGCTAGTCGGGAACCAATGCCTAGACAAACGTACCACCAAGAAGGCCGGAAAGCATGTTAATAAGGCAGTGGAAATAAAATACAGGTCGTTGGAAATCGAATGCATTCAAAGATTATGTTCGTTAACATTATTGGTGTCTTACAATTTTTGCTTGTTTCATCTTATTTATCAGGTTTAGCGGTGACCCGTGTTTGGATTGTGGGGCACAGTATCGTCCATTGGGCTGGCGTCGCAGCACGGCAATCTGGATTGGGTCCAGATTTCGGCTTTCCTCCACATATTCGCTTGTCTTGGCTGTCCAGACGTGGGATGTGCTGGTCGGAGTTCCTGCCAAGTATCCGGAGGCAGTTGCTCTTGGAGGGGCCGCCAGCTGCTATTGTGGTGCAGCTTGGTGAGAACGACCTGGTGCCCATGGACTGTTTGTCACTACGTGCTGCAATTTTGGGTGACCTGGAGACGCTGCGTGCAATGGTGCCGACAGCGAAAATTTTTTGGTCAAAGCTTTTGCAACGCTGCGTTTGGAAGGGCAGTCGTTGCCCGGCTGCCACTGAAAGGGCCCGAAAACGCATCAATTCTGCTGTGGTCAAAAAAGTTTTGGAGCTGGTGGCGATGCAATTTCCCACCCCGAGATTCTTTTTGAGAGGCCATCCTTTTTCCAAGCTGATGGCATGCACCTTTCCGCTTTAGGGAATGAGGCTTGGATTGGTGCGGTGGTGACCAAGCTGAGGTCTTGGTTGGGGCTGTGAGTGGTTTGGCGGTGAGCTGAGGGCTCCATGGCGGTTAGGCACTGGTTAAATTGGTGCTTGGAGGGGTAAGTGCCTACCCCTCCAAATGATGCGAATGGGAATTCCGTTAAAGGAAATCCAGGGGCTTGCCATTCTTTCGTCCTTGTCCCCGGAGTCGGACTTGGGCCGTGCAAGCCCCAACGGAACATGAGGGTGAGAGGTGTGGGTCTGTGTCCCAGCTTCATCTCTCACCCAATACTTGTTTCCCACGCTGGCTTCCGCTGGTATCCGGAAGGCCAGCTCTGTCCCTGAGGGCAAGGACAGATAGTCGGAACCAGTGCCTAAGCAACCACTCACATTTTTGTATTTGAATAAAGTTGTGGCCAAAATTATGCCAAAAACCTTAAACAAAAATTGATGTGTGAAGTGTGAATTATTGGGGGGCTACTGTGACTCAACACGCAAAGCGTGTTCTCCCTAGCAGAGAGCACGTGTTGCGGTTGGGAACAGGCCACCCTCCAGTGACTAGGCAAATTTAGTTGAATCCCGACCATTTAAATGGTTAAACTGGGTTGCTGGGGTGTTTTGATTGTTGCCAATTCGGAGGAGGGGTCAGAGTCTATATATACAGGGGCCAGACGTTGGCACGGCCTCTTGGCCGTTTTGCATCGGATCACCCGCCCTCCCTCCCTTTAATAGGGGGGTTTTTTATTTAAGCTGATCGCTTGACCTTGCTATGCCTGTCATGGTGTCGTTCGCCTTGGTGCGGGGGCACGGTAGGAATTTTGCCATCTGGCTGATTGGCTGGTGCCATTTGGTTTTTGCCTACTGCGTAGCAAATCGTCACAACTTGTAAGGTTGGCGGTTAGGCACTGGTTAAATTGGTGCTTGGAGGGGTAAGTGCCTACCCCTCCAAATGATGCGAATGGGAATTCCGTTAAAGGAAATCCAGGGGCTTGCCATTCTTTCGTCCTTGTCCCCGGAGTCGGACTTGGGCCGTGCAAGCCCCAACGGAACATGAGGGTGAGAGGTGTGGGTCTGTGTCCCAGCTTCATCTCTCACCCAATACTTGTTTCCCACGCTGGCTTCCGCTGGTATCCGGAAGGCCAGCTCTGTCCCTGAGGGCAAGGACAGATAGTCGGAACCAGTGCCTAAGCAACCACTCACATTTTTGTATTTGAATAAAGTTGTGGCCAAAATTATGCCAAAAACCTTAAACAAAAATTGATGTGTGAAGTGTGAATTATTGGGGGGCTACTGTGACTCAACACGCAACAACTGCCATCATGTTTGCTAGGGCTGATGAGAGATGTAGCCCAACAAGATCTGAACGGAACCACATTGGCTATCCACCGCTGGTTTAAACCTTCTACTGAAATGGATTCCTTTATAGGCAGGTAGATACTATATGATGCCAACTAAGGCAACTGTTATTGATCTTTGAACCTGGAATTAGGCCATGATCCAGCTCCTACTGAAGTTAATGGAAGGAAACCTTTAGAGCTGAATAAAATGGTTCTTCCATCTCACACTGCTAATAACAAAAGAAAGCTATTATTTCCCACATTGTGAAAGACTCAGCAGGGCCTCTAGCATAAAAGCTTGTAGAAATTAACAGCTAACAACAGAATGCTTGATTGGAGAAATTACCACAAAGAGAATGTGTGTTCATTGGCACTGGAAACTTTCCTGTACAATGAATGCAGCAATTAAACCACAACCATTGCTCTTTTCCCCACCTGTCATTTTGAGTCATTCAGAATTCTCCTGTTATTTTCCTCCACTGGGGACTGGACGATTTTGGCAGGACTTCCTGTGAAATATGTGTGCCAGCCTGGTATAACTGGCTGAAGATTTGCAATATTTGCATCAGTTCACCAAGCTTTTGACTGGTACCATTTGCTGTGAGCAGAAGAAAGGCAGGTGAAACCATTAATTTCATAATGATCATAGAATTGTAGAATTGTAGTTGGAAGAAATCCCGAGCGTCATCTAGGCTAACTCCCTGCAATGCAGGAATCAAATTATAATACACTGTTTGGGAGTTTGCTAGTGATTCTATTCTTATAATTAAAACTACAAAGTAATATGTCACAAATATCAGCAGGAGGGAATTCCATTCAGAGTAAGACTAGGAGAAGACTGCTCAATAACACCACCAACTGGGGAGCAGGCATTGGCATAACTAGAGCTGCCCTGCTTATCTCAAGCCCCAGCTGCAGAAGATAGTCAAAACTTTGAACTGGGCCCAACAGTGTATAGACAGAGCAATTTCCAAGTAACTGGTGAAATGTTGCTCCAGTTAGGGATACCATACAGAATTTTGCACCAGTTGAAGCTTCTGGGTGGTCTTCAAGGGCAGCACCACACAGAGCACATTGCAGTAATCTAATCAGGAGGCTACCAGGATGGGAATAACAGTGACCTGGCTAGTCTGGACCAGGAATGTATGCAGCTAGCAAACCATCCAATTGCTGAGCATATGCAATGTTTATCACTGAGGCCACCTGGGCCTCCAGTGTGAGTTTTGAATTAAGGATCACTCCCAGAAAATGCACCTGCTCCTTCAAGGTGAATCCAATGTCTTCTAGAACCAATTACCTACCCACTTTCTTGACATGGGAAGCACCTACCACCGACACCTCTGTCTTGTCAAGATTCAACTTGAGTTTACTGGCCTTCACCCAACCCATTACTGCCTCCAGACATCAGGTCAACACTGGCACAACTTCACTTGACTCAGAGGGTACAGAGAGATAGAACTTGGCGTCATCAGCATATTGATAACTAGGGAGCTGGAGATGCAGGTGGGGAGAAGTTGGAATCTCACTAACTGAAAATTCTGCTTGGGGAGGAAGAAAAAACTGAGCCAACACTCAAGGACCAACCTGCCCCTTGCATTACATAGTGAAGCGGGTGTGTGTGATTGCCTTCTTCCTGCCCCCACATTTGGCAGCTCTTGACTGTTAACAGCTGCCACTGCTAAGCCAGTTGCCAAGTACAGCACTTGAAATTGACATGAGTCAGGCCTAAGCCCAGATAGGATTCCTCTTGTGCATGTTCACGCGCCATGTGCTTGCTTTGCCGTTATCTCCTCTCTCTTGCCTTACTGCAAAAGCGCACACTTGAACGCTTCCTGACTTATGCAGACATTGTCACCTTCTCAGTGTGCCATGGATTCCTAGACTCTACAGTTTGCTGTCAATCATTTCTTACTGGCTGTGGCTGTTGCCCATGGTGGCTAGTGAAGCAAAGCAAAGCTCAGAGCAGAGTACAAGGCAGCGAACAACAGGTTTGTCTAGGAGTAGGGGGAAAGAGAGGACACACTTGGCACTGTACACTTGGCGCACAAGCACACTCAGACACTGTTGAACCACACGCAGTGTTGGGAGAAATGGCAGCGTTAAGAATGAATGAGGAAATAGCAAGGTTTGGAGGTGACAGAAAGAGTGGTGTTAAGCATTGTGGGGATGATACAGTGGTACCTCGCAAGACAAAAGAGTTTTCCGTTTTTTGAGTCGTTCCGCAAGACGAATTTCCCTATGGGCTTGCTTCGCAAGACGAAATGTCTTGCGAGTTCTTTTCCTTTTTCTTAAAGCCGCTAAGCCGCTAATAGCCATGCTTCGCAAGACGAAAAAACCGCAAGACGAAGAGACTCGCGGAATGGATTACCGTAATTTCGTCTTGCGAGGCACCACTGTAGTATTTCTGTGCTGCACTGCAAGTATAGAAGTTTTTATTTCCTAGCATAGCCTAGAACCCAAATTCTCTCTCTTCACAGTTCATCAGCTATAGACACAGAAAGCTACCTTATACCAAGTTAAACCTTTGGTCCATTTAATCCAGTTTTGTCTACAATGAGTAGCAGTGGCTCACCAAGGTTTCAGGCAGGGAGTCTATATCAGTAATACTAGGAGATTCCAGAAATTGAATCTAGAACCTTCTGCATGCAGATCATCTTTTGTTCTGGCTTTCTTCATTATCATTTCCTCAACAGATATTACGTTAAATATATCATAAAATGGAAATCTGCTGAGAAAAAGTCCATTGATGGCTGTTATTTATGATGGTTAAATGGAATCTCCATATTCAGCAGCAAGATATCATTTCATATCAGTAGATGGGGACCAATTGTGGGAGATGGCTGTTGACTTTAAGCTCTGCTTGTGAGCTTCTCAATAGCAGCTGTCTGGTCACTGGGAAACAGATTGCAATGCCCCTTTTATGTTCTAATTGGGTAGAATCCAGTTGGTGCCCTTGTGCCCACAGAAGAGCTTTTGATTCAGCCTGTCTCTGCTAAAAGAAGAGAAGGGTAGTGATTTTTTTTTTAAAAAAAAAATAAAGCTATGCAGAACATGAAACAAATCCTTGATCAGTAACATTGACAGTCAAGCCTTTACATACTTCTGGTGCTTTTGGTCTATCCAAAGGCTGTGACACAGAAAAAAATATTTCTCATGCAGACTACAGAGGAGTGACTGTAGAGATAGTTAGGGTCACACTATTGAAAACTCAGCTTAGACAGGGAAGTGATTTCTGCTTCCTGAAAATTTTACTAAACTTTTTGTCTTGGACTGTATAACCAAAAGTAGGCATCAGGAAACAAAGGCAATAAAAACAATAAGTATCTGGGCACTCAGTCTGACTTATCTGCTATTAATAAATCTCTTCATTTGATATATTTGCAGATTGTACTCTGTAGAAAAACAACAATGTTCCTGGAAACTCTCCTGTAGGTCTTAGCGTTAGCAGTCAATATCAAAGAGGCATGCCACTGTTTTTCCTACTGTGGGTCAGCTTTTTCTGGAAAGCGGAGGCTTCACCAATTAGGGATCACTTAATGACCTCAGTTTCCATCAAACTAAGACATGGCATTCTTCCACAAAACAACGAAGGAATGTTCCCTGTCCCTTCCTCGCCCACAGCCACCCCCAATCCCGGAAAAGCATCTCTGGAGGGTTGTATGGCCTTCATGAAGAAGATGGGATGGGGCACAAGGGATTGTAAAGGTAAGAGAGGATGGGGAAACGGTCCTCCCATGAACTTTCATATGTTGCTGTTCCAAGATCCAAGCCTAATATATTAATTATGCCATAAGCTTTCATGGACTTGGGTCTATTTATGCCATAACAACATACCCTCCAACATTTCTCCAATGAAAATTGGGACATCTTGTTCCATAATGATGATTTAACTATTTATACCCCACACATCTTACTGGGTTGCCCCAGCCACTCTGGGCAGCTTCCAATATATATAAAAACATAATAAAACATTTTAAAAAAATATTTTTTTAAAAATTCCCTAAACAGGATTGCTTCCAGACAGCTTGGGGGTCAGATAACACCATACCCTCCAACATTTCTCCAATGAAAGTAGGGACATCCTAAGGAAAAGTGGGACATTCTGCGATCAGATCAGAAACCGGGACAGCTTCTCTAAATCAGGGACATCCCTGGAAAATGGGGACACTTGGAGGGTATGTAACAAATATCTTAGTCTTTCGAGTGCTCCAATGTTTTTATCTTTTATACTTCATATTACTGATCCACGCCCCCCACCCCATATATCATAAGTTAGGGAGAGGATCCTGTGGCAAAAGATCCCTGCATTGCAGGGGTTGACTAAATGACTCTACAATTATACAATTGTACGATTTATATATTATCCCTTAAAATTATCATGGCCAAATTGGGGAATAGCACTAAAGCCCAATTCAGATGAAAAAACCATATCCAGCTTACCATTTTAAGCCAAGTCAGAACTATGCTCATAAAGAACTAGTAATTTAAAAATAAATAAAAACAACACCAATTGTCTTGGATGGACAGGTTGAAATTTGCAGATCTTTCTCAAGTGGGCTGAGTGATGGCATGCCAGTTTGCAGTTTGTGCTTGTGTCAAACAGAGCAGATGATGAGCTTCCCATGAGGTCATTTCTATCTGGGCTTTTTCAAAAGCAGCCTGCTTCTCAGTCTCCTGCAAAGTGGTATAGAGATTGGCTCTGAGCCTCAGGCTAAACAATGCTGCACAGCTGACATACTAGCTGACATATCATACTTCTGTTAATGCAACCCAAATATGGATTTTTAAGGTCAGTGACATCACATTGTTTACTAATAGTTGACCGTGATCCAATATAAACTCCCCTGTCTCTCTCAGCAGTTACAGAGCATGATGCTCCAGTAGGGTCCAAGAGCCTTCCCACCACCTTCCCAAAGTCGGGAGGGCTTTGGGAAGGAGGCAGGAAGTTTTCAGAATCCAGTCAGAGCCCTGGCGCTTGCTTTCCAAAGCCCAGGAAGCTGAGGGAGAGAGGCGTGATGCTCACGCATGCTACCTCCCCATCGCCTTCGCAAGCTGGCATCTCTGGCCCTAACTGTTCCACAGTGAAACATTTCACTGCACTTCAACATTCTCCACCAGCATAAAATATAGCTTTCATAGAATCATAGAATCATAGAGTTGGAAGAGACCACAAGGGCCATCGAGTCCAACCCCCTGCCAAGCAGGAAACACCATCAGAGCACTCCTGACATATGGTTGTCAAGCCTCTGCTTAAAGACCTCCAAAGTAGGAGACTCCACCACACTCCTTGGCAGCAAATTCCACGGTCAAACAGCTCTTACTGTCAGGAAGTTCTTCCAAAAGTTTAGGCGGAATCTTCTTTCTTGTAGTTTGGATCCATTGCTCTGTGTCCGCTTCTCTGGAGCAGCAGAAAACAACCTTTCTCCCTCCTCTATGTGACATCCTTTTATATATTTGAACATGGCTATCATATCACCCCTTAACCTCCTCTTCTCCAGGCTAAACATGCCCAGCTCCCTTAGCCATTCCTCATAAGGCATTGTTTCCAGGCCTTTGACCATTTTGGTTGCCCTCCTCTGGACACGTTCCAGTTTGTCAGTGTCCTTCTTGAACTGTGGTGCCCAGAACTGGGCACAGTACTCCAGGTGAGGTCTGACCAGAGCAGAATACAGTGGCACTATTACTTCCCTTGATCTAGATGCTATACTCCTATTGATGCAGCCCAGAATTGCATTGGCTTTTTTAGCTGCTGCGTCACACTGTTGGCTCATGTCAAGTTTGTGGTCAACCAAGACTTCTAGATCCTTTTCACATGTACTGCTCTCAAGCCAGGTGTCACCCATCTTGTATGGGTATTTTATCTTGTATGGGTATTGTATTTGAAATCACAGATTTCAAAGATAGCCCCACATAGAATGTGCTCCAGTAGTTCAGTTTGATGTAACTAAGTCATGCTTGACTGTGACTAGGTCTGCTTTCTCCAGAATATGCACACAGATGGTAAAAGGTAAAGTTAAAGGACCCCTGGACAGTTAAGTCCAGTCAAAGGCAACTGTGGGGTGTGGTGCTCATCTCACTTTCAGGCTGAGGGAGCCGGTGTTTGTCCACAGACAGCTTTCCAGGTTAAGGTACCAGCATGTCTAAACCACTTCTGGAGCAACAGGACATCAGGACAGAAACCAGAGCGCATGGAAGTGCCATTTACCTTCCTGCCACAGCGATACCTATTTATCTACTTGCACTGGTATACTTTCAAACGGCTAGGTTGGCAGGAGCTGAGACAAAGCAACGGGAGCTCACCCCATTGTGGGGATTCGAACCGCCGACGTTCTGATCAGCAAGCCCAAGAGGCTCAGTAATTTAGACCACAGTGCCACCCGCATCCCATGGCACACCAGATGCAGCTGGGCAAAAATGGTCATCAACGCATAGAAATGTTGGGGGTTCTTGCAACAGCTGCTACCTGAATACATCAGGGTAAAGGCAGATCTAGCAGCAGCGCTAAACTATATGTCTGTCCCTTCTTGCTAATATAGGGTTGCAGTCAAATTCCCATGTAGATACAGTGGTACCTCAGGTTAAGTACTTAAATTGTTCCGGAGGTCCATTCTTAACCTGAAACTGTTTTTAACCTGAAGCACCACTTTAGCTAATGGGGCCTCCCGCTGCTGCGCCGCCGGAGCACAATTTCTGTTCTCATCCTGAAGCAAAGTTCTTAACCCGAGGTACTATTTCTGGGTTAGCGGAGTCTGTAACCTGAAGCAAATGTAACCTGAAGCGTATGTAAACCGAGGTACCACTGTATTCTAACCTTCAACATAAGAATCAAGAGCTTTAAAGCTGAAAAGATGTAAATATTTTGTAATGCAGTAATGGTGTTTGCAAAATGAGAGAACTCTCTTAAAAGTGTGAAAACAGGATAAAACATTTGCAGTAACTGCGTTTCTGGATTGATGCCAGTTCTATAGTTCAAGCCTTGCTTGGCCTCTTGCCACCTCAACAAATGCTAGAGAACTCCCTTCCGCCAGCAGGGAATCAATGGATTTCTGCCACTTCTCCTATATGGGTTTGGGTGCTTACATTGTGAACTGGCCCAGCATTTAAACTCCAAAGCATGCTGAGCCTTCAGATTTGGATCTTGGCAGTAGCAATGACAAGAGTTATTGTCAATTGTTTCTCAAACATGTAGATTTGTTTCTGAAATTTGATCTGAATTTCCCAAGACATTTCCTATGTTTACAAGTCATCCTCAGTTTTCCGTCAAACTCATATAGTTCCAAAGCATGCTTCGCTTTTAATTTAACTTTGGAGCTCAAGCGATATGCACATACTCTTGCCATTACCATCACAACACACTGGGGACCAAAATAAATGTGGAAAGGGATATTGGCTCTGAAACCAAGGAGGAATATCACATGACTGGGATAAATGAAAGCTACAAGTTTATTGAATGCAAAGATTTTGCAACTGCCGGATGCTTCTCCCTCCTTCCCCCCCCCCCGCCTCTTTGCAGGCAGCTATGTCCTCCTGGTTAAGGACAGAAATCACAGCTATCCATACCAGCTGAGCTACTTGGGTTGCTCCACACTTGCTCAGAGTCTTGAGTCCTGCTCTTCATTCCTTCCAGGGCTCTAGTAAGCCCTTCTCTTCCAACCAGGGGTGCCAACTATAGGGGGTGGAAGGGGCTTTGGCATCCTCAATTTTTCTGGGCAGGGGGCCAAGCCCTTCTAATATTGAGGGGGTCACCACCACCACCCAGGCAAGCTCTGGCACAGCAGGCAGGGGCAGGACACATGGAGGGTGATTTTCACCCTCTGTGCCCCACGGCCAACGGGCGAGCGCTGGCTGTTGGGCGGGGGTGGGATGGGTCACTGGGCACCCTCAATGTGGGGGGCAATTCGGCACCCCTGCTCCCAGCATAGTTTAAGGACTGCATGGGATTGAACATTGTATGAATAGTCTTAGGATATGGTCATGGTCAGTTTATGAGCACACTCAGTTTCTGAAAACCAGTGTGGCGCAGGAAGAATGCAGAGCAATTGAGTTTGCAGCATGTGAAAAACGGAAATGGAAGGAGTCAAGTAGTATTCATGGCTAAGATTAGGTGTTGCAAATATTATTTATTTATTTATTTAATTTGTATACCGCTCTTTGTCCACAGATCTCAGGCGGGTTCACAGCATAAAAATACAGCATAAAAACAGAAACACGTCTGACCCTATTTTCCTTTGTTAAATGTTTTGGGGTGTGCAGTTTATATTTTATACACACATAGATAAACTGTGTGCATGCGCGCACACACACACTTATTTCCAAATGCACAAACAAGGGAGGAGGAAAGAGCTTCTATAATAATATAATTTTAAAGTTGGACCTTGGAGGTCATTTGGTCCAAATCCTTGATGAATTATAGCAGTCTTGTTTTGCCTACTTTACAGGAAGGCGTCCTCTTTTGTGAAGGACTGCCCAAAGACAGTGTTCTGTTTGAAAGTGTTTCATTCCAAGTCTAATTTAAGATAAAGAACTGCAAGAGAGCATGGACCTTGAAGTTGTCCATCAGTGGTTAGCATCTGGGCCACAGACTGAGCAGGCGCAGAAGTCACTTGGTCACATTCTTTACCATGCTGGTGATATGCACTGTATTTCTATTTAAATTATATCGAGCCCTCTAGGAATCCCTTGCATGTGAGCACTGAGGCTTGTACTCTCTGTGTTAAAGAAATATTCTCACATAGGTCTTACAGTGAGAATGTTGTGGATTTCCCATCACTTGCAATGTGTCTCAAGGCTCCTCAGTGTTCTGAAGTTAATTAATTAAAAAATTGCATCTTCTCCATTTTATTCCAGCTGGCAGCATCAAGAAATAAACCATGTTCCTCAGAGTGCAACTGGAGCAGCTGTCAGCTGATCTCAAATATGTGAATAAGGCAAAGAGCATACAAGCACTGTATACTTATTATAATGGGCTGGCAACTTTTCAAAAAAAAATAAATGAATCCACTGTTCTTTTCTTTAAAAACAGTACTACGTTTCTGATGTACCTTTCTGTCACTACCATTCATAGCTGTCAACGTTTCCCTTTTTTAAAGGGAAATTCCCTTATTCCGAATAGGATTCCTCGCAAGAAAAGGGAAAAGTTGACAGCTATGCCACCATCACTTCAAACCTAGGTATGTGACTGAGGAGGTATTGCCTTATTTAGGGACTCACCTATGTTTAAAAGTTGATGGGGAGATTATTCCCTATTCCTATACCTGAACTTCTTGCCTTCTTTTGATGCTCTACTCAAGGATTATCTCTTCACACTGGTCTACGAGATATTGTTTAATCATCTGGAAAAAATCTAGTTGATTAAAAGTGCTTGTTCTAGACTGTACCCACTCAACATGAAATAATTTAAGTTCCCTCTGTTTCATAAGCCCATGAAATTCTGGCACAGGGGAATTCTTTAACTGGTATTGGAACTGCCCCTGGCTCCGGACAAACTCCCTGTGCTGATTCTATACAGCAATGCAGATATTAATGCAACATTCTGATGGATCCCATGAAACCCCTGTCACCATTCCAGTTGTTTTTGTCCTGTCAGCACTTATGTTTTTGGCGGAAGGTCTGCAGGGAAAGTAGCATCATTCCTTCAATCTTTGCACATCAGGCCATCTGCAGGCAACATTATGGAGTGTAGGGTAGACAGGGATAACTTCTGATAGACCCTAGAGGTTCAAATCCCTAGTCATCACATTCTAGTTGTTACAGTCTTCATAACATATGAGGTCACAGTGAGATTCTGTATCTAGTCGTCATAATGAATTTGGCTGTCTACTTGTGCTGCTTAAGCCATCCATGTATTTTCACTGGGATTCATGATGCTGAAGGATACAAATGTCTCCATCTTGTCTCTACACTTAATGGTTTTATTTAGTCTTTCCTGGTTTAACTACTGACAGTGGCGTAGCGTGGGGGGTGCAGGGGGGGCCGGCCGCACCGGGCGCAACATCTGGGGGTAAGGGTTAGGGGGCGCAAATCCACAGGTTAGGGGGCGCAAATCTACGGGTTAGGGGGCGCAAATTACTTGCCTTGCCCCGGGTGCTGACAACCCACGCTACGCCACTGACTACTGATGCCATTAATATCAATGGAACTTTAAAATGTTAGCTGGGTTTAGCCCATTAGCAATTACTTTTAGAAGATGTAAAGGTAAAGGGAACTCTGACCATTAGGTCTGGATGTGGCCGACTCTGGGGTTGCGGCGCTCATCTCGCTTTATTGACCGAGGGAGCCGGTGTACAGCTTCCGGGTCATGTGGCCAGCATAACTAAGCCGCTTCTGGTGAACCAGAGCAGTGCATGGAAACGTCGTTTACCTTCCTGCCGGAGCGGTACCTACTTGCACTTTGATGTGCTTTCGTACTGCTAGGTTGGCAGGAGCTGGGACAGAACAACGGGAGCTCGCCCCGTCGTGGGGATTCAAACCACCGACCTTCTGATCGGCAAGTTCTAGGCTCTGTGGTTTAACCCACAGTGCCACCCGTGGCCCTTTAGAAGATGAAAAGCATTGTAATGTAAGAAAAGCTTTGAGATGCCAGGCTGTCCTGTGATAACTGAAATAACAGCAAGAACAGCAGTTCCACTGATCTCATCTGTTTTGTTTAGCTATTTATTTGTACCAATATATTAATTTCAAAGTGAAACCACATCAACTCAATGAGGATGATTGCTTGCCTGTTCCATCTTGAATACTGAAACACCATTTGTTTTACTTCAAATCATACAAAATATGTTTCTCCTCAGGTTTTACATTAGTTTTGTTATCTTTGATTTTACTTTGAGAAGAGAAGATTATCTCATTAAAATGTTCTGGAGATGGTCAACAGGCACAGTTTTCCTTCCATGAATAACAAGTGTTGGCTAACAGCTCCCCTCAGAGGTGGTATAGAAAGTATGCACTCATCTAAACCTGTGTTCCCCTGTGTATTTTGTATTAAGGAAATATTGTGTCTTGTCTAAAACTGGGGGGAAATTCCCTCTTGCAAATCAGTAAGGAAAATACCCCTTATTCTCTTACATATCTGTAGTCAAGCATAAAACCAATTCTGATTGACTGTGGAAACTTTTAGAGGAGTTTGGGAAAGAAAAGTCAAAATTGGGGATTTTCATGTTGTGCAGTACAAATTTCATTTCATTAGTGATGGTGACTGGAAGCAGAGCTATTTCAAAACATTGGGAGGGAAGGACCTTTTCTAAAAGAGGAAGCAGATAAAATATATAGGAATATTTCTAAATGAATAGCTTTCACTGTTTGGGCATGTTTACTGAAAGCCACTGGAGGAATACTTTTAGACAGCGTGGTAATTAAAACAAACAGACTATATAAAAAGGGGGGGGGACTTAAAACCAAAGCCATTAATTCAATAAAATGTTCACTAATCCAACAGGCTCAATAAGAATGTCAATGCTTGTCTAACTAGGTACTTATACCGGCAAAAATTGTAGCTTGGAGGATTCCCTATGTGCTGGATCCCTGTATGGAGTAATCAGAACACAGTATGCAGTTTGCAGCTGCAAATTGGGAAACTGTCTGTGCAGCACTTGCTGCATAATAATATACTTCACCATGGAGACCCCCCTCAATTCTGCACAGCTAAGAATGCAAATAGACTTTCCTATAGTCCATGTTCTAGAGATGGGAAAGAACATCCATGTTACACAGTTGGAAAAGTAGGGTGTTGTTGCACATGGTTATTACTGATGCATAACTTTTTGCATCTGATTTTTGCTTTTGGAGGGGAAGCCATTCTGTTCAGGAACACATCTGTGAGTATTTCATCTTATGACTTTTTGTTGTATAGCTCAGCTGGCTTAGGAATGCTCTTCTCCTGTCCTTGACAGTTTTATAAGCTGATCAAAAACATTTTCAGTCCATCTTCTATCAATTAGAGTTTTCCTTCTTAATTATTCTAAGATGAAATGACTGCAGAGGAATGTATTGTTTTGACCAGCTGTTACTCTAAGTTATCCAAATGTATAATTCCTTGGGCAACAGCATGGGAAGAAGAAGGCATTCGTGTCATGGTTCGAAGAGGTATTTTTTTTTCTTTGTAAACACTTGACTTTGCATTTGAATTTACTAAATACCTACCATCAAGTTATATATACAGACTCTTAGTAGGTTACACCATAATGATTTCCAAAAAAACAAAACACATCATTAGAACCATGCAAAGAATTTCAATGAATTTCAAAGTTCCTTGCACTTCAACTAAGAGAACCAATTACTGAAATTTCATATGATATTGAACATTGCCCTGTAGAATCCCCAAACCTGGGGCCCTTTTGCAAGTGATGCCTTAAATCCACAGTCTACATGGGAATCTTGCTAATAAAATCAGGCATTATATTTAAGGGCAATGCAATCGGTTCCCCTGTACTGTGTGCTAAGCAGGGTCATGCTGGGCTTCATAAATATGATGTAGTGCACACACAGAATGGAAGACAGGAGGCCAGGGGGCTCCACCAAATTTGGACCTTGTACAGGGCGCTACTGAAATTTGAAAAACGAATGTTCATCCCTGATTAGGGGGCAGTGGAGACAAGTACCTTAGTTCTTCCCCCTCCATCATTCCTGCCATCTTTTTGAATCCATGGAGGCTTCCCACATGTTTTAGCAGTATGAAAAAGCAGGGTTCTAAAATGCAAAGTGAGCCTACAGAGATAGATAAAGCACCCCACTGCCAAAATTCACCTTCCAAGATCTGGAAGGCATTGTGCATGTTTGTGTTGCCCCTTTATGATTTTAACAATTACACTTAATGCCTGAAGAAGGCTATAGTTTCTGGTCTCCAGCTGAATTGGGGTAAATGTAAAAACAGAAAGCAAAACAAAAAGCAAAAAAACCCACTATCGTGTAAGGCCAGCAAAAGGAGCTCCAAATTGCTACATTCATTGGTACAGTGGTACCTGGGGTTAAGAACTTAATTCGTTCTTAACCTGAAACCATTCTTAACCTGAGGTACCACTTTAGCTAATGGGGCCTCCCACTGCTGCCACGCCGCTGCCGCACAATTTCTGTTCTCATCCTGAAGCAAAGTTCTTTACCCGAGGTACTATTTCTGGGTAAGCGGAGTCTGTAACCTGAAGTGTCTGTATCCCGAGGTACCACTGTACTTTCATTCACTTCCTATTTAATGCTACCATCACTGGGGAAAGCAGCCATGTTGGAAATGCAAAAAGCACACATCATTTTAGGTCACCTTTCCCCCTGCAAATTCTGTAAATGGCCTCACATCCAGCACATTGGTCGTCAATGATTCACATCAGCGAGGAGCCCATCATTTGGAAATAAGTCTAGGATACCAGTGGAATATTGTTTATGACAGCGTCTCTGATTCAGACACATACGGAGTAAACATATCTCACAGTGTATGTGGGTGGGTGGGGAGTGCAATATATCTTGCTTTATATAGTTTGTTGATGATATATTATAATTAATGTCCTTGCATTGGATTAGAATAAAAGCTTGCAATAATATATGTGTTGCTTGGAAGCTATGGTCCCTTAATTTATGTGTAAATTTGTTCATTTCTTTCTGTAAAATAGAAATTGGCTTTGAGAAGATAGCTGGGGAAACTCCAAATGTCATCCTCTTGAGTGATTTATGTAGTGCTAAATAATATTCAGCAGCAGGTAACAGATACCAAAGAATGCTTCCCACGGAGCATGCCAAAGAAAGCAATATTAAGTTAAATGTTCACAATGCAATTCCTTTTACTTAAACAAAGTAAAGTCAGGATAGAATTAGTTTTCTCCACTACCACCCCATTAGCATCACTGGGAGAACGTGCAGATGCAATAACCACCCCATAGAGTCCACTTTACATGCAGTCTTCCAAACTATTCATGAGCAAGTACCTTGCCGGGTGGTCTGGGTTACTTTCTCCAGATCACTGCAAAGATCTCATGTAAAAGATAGTAGATTATTAAATCTCAACATTCAACAGAACGGTTCAACAGAGGCAGGAAAATGTAAAGTACCAGTGTGATAGAGTAGACAGAGAGCCATTTTCATGTCCCACTCCAAAGATTATCCTCTTCCCATGAAAGAAGGGGGAATATGCAAGCTCCCAACCATACTATGGATGAAGAAATTATGAAGGTCCCAAGTACAGAGGCCCGTATGGACAAGTGCCCTATTTGCACATTCCTCCCTCCTTTTCGTGGGGGAAGAATCATTTGAATTACAGTGGTACCTTGTGTTACAGACGCTTTGGGTTACGCCTTTTCAGGTTACGGGCGCGCCGAAACCCAGAAGTACCAGAACAGGTTACTTCCGGGTTTCAGCTCTTGCACATGCACAGAAGCACTGAATCGCGCTTTGCGCATGCGCAGAAGCGTGAGTTGCGTCACGTGTGTGTACAGACTGCGGGTTGCCACAGAACTGCTGGTTGTGAACACTGCGGGTTGCGAACGTGCCTCCCGCACGGATCACATTCGCAACCCGAGGTTCCCCTGCACGCTCAGAACATACGAGTTCATGTGGTATACCCTTGTCACACATGACATCTACTCTACCACGAGAAGTTCATTCAGCGACATAAACAGAGGTCCCAGCATGAGAGTGTTTGACCAGGATGACTCAAGTTCAAATCTAATCTTACTATATTATCTATAAAATGGGAATATGAGCGAGACAATTGCCACGATCCAGCTAGACACATAAGCCCTCTTCAGGTGTTCTTAAACTATCCATGGCCACCACCTGATCTTCCCACCTGACCTTCCCAGGTCTTCAGTGGGAAGACGTGAAAGGGAACTGGAAAGAGGTTTGACTGGACATGATTACAGTTCTCCATGGGATTGGAAACCCCAATTGTGCAGAGTTCCTGGTCATGGGGAGGACTGCAACACATTCAGCCAAACATGCTTACAAACCCTCTTCAGACCTTTCTGCTCAGTGCAGGTATGTTGGGTGTGTGTGGAATGCCTGAAGCAGGTTTTTCCACACGTATCTCTAGCCAGATGGGGGAAGCACATACACAAATGAATCCTATGTGTACAGTTACCTTCCCTGATTCAATACATTTTCTCACTGTTCATCCAAATGGTTCTTCTCTCACCCATTTTATCCTCTCTACAACCTTGTGAGGCAGCTTAGGCTAAGAAATACCAAATGGCTTACCATCATGCATTGAGTGCAGATCTAACCCTGGTCTCTCTGGTCCCAATCCAACATTCTAATAACCATTCGTGGTCATTAGTGTGGGGACCTTTTAACAGCAGCTTCATTACATCTTACAGAACATGCTTACAGTTCATGGGATTGGGAGCCCTGATTGCACAGAGTTCCTGGTCATGAGGACAACTACAATAAATTCACTACAGCTTACCTGGATGGGAATAATAATAATAATAATAATAATAATAATAATAATAATAATAATAATAATAATAATAATAATTTATTATTTATACCCCGCCCATCGGGCTGAGTTTCCCCAGCCACTCTGGGCGGCTTCCAATCAAGTGTTAAAAACAATACAGCATTAAATATTAAAAACTTCCCTAAACAGGGCTGCCTTCAGATGTCTTTTAAAAAGAAGATAGCTGCTTATTTCCTTCACATCTGAAGGGAGGGCGTTCCACAGGGCAGGCGCCACTACCGAGAAGGCCCTCTGTCTGGTTCCCTGTAACCTCACTTCTCACAATGAGGGAACTGCCAGAAGGCCCTCGGCGCTGGATCTCAGTGTCCGAGCTGAACGATGAGGGTGGAGACGCTCCTTCAGGTATACAGGACCAAGGCAGTTTAGGGCTTTAAAGGTCAGCACCAACACTTTGAATTGTGCTCGGAAACGTACTGGGAGCCAATGCAGATCTCTCAGGACCGGTGTTATGTGGTCCCGGCGGCCACTCCAATGAGTTGGTACAGGCTGGCAGCAAAGTCAGGGTTCTACAAGGCCAGTCGTGGGAGCCTCAGATGAGCTTTGTCAGTCTTCCTGTGCAGCTAGACCTTGACTTTCCTGTGCTCCACCCCATCCATATAATCTGCAGTGACACTTGAGTTAGGCAGGCATTTCCACAGCTCTGCCCCATCACGCAGGCCGCTACTGCCAACCGCTACCATAGATACTACTTATTAAATTTATGTAACACTTATATGCTCTGACTGATCTAAAGACCTACAAGCCCGCCAGCTGGCTGTGTGGGAGAGGAAGCAAGAGGCTGGGTTGTTCTCCTCCCACCTCTCTGGCAAGAGCTGATCACAAGCATTTTGATCATCTCCCCCCCCCCCCAATGGTTTCCACACCTTGCACTGTACATGTTCCGTTGGATCAGACAGTGCTGTAGAGCACATTGCATAATTAATTTGTAATAAGTTCTGGTAAAGGAGGATCAAGATTTTCCCAAAGTGGACAATGATGTAGAAATGGAAACCTTTTGATTTTCCAGCCAAATCTTAGTTTGTAGCACATAAATTAATTTATCATCCGCACATCTTGAAGGAATAGATGAGGTGAGAACACTTCAGACAATAAACACCGGCAATCACCTAGTGTTTTCCTGGAAACTTTGCAATCTCATCATGCTGCTAAAGAGAAACACATAATAGATGAGTGTTTCATTGTCACCATGGACTTCAAAGATGCCCTGTGATTATAAGGTTGTGCTTATATTTATCACAAAGGAAGAATGAGAAAAAGAGGAAAGTACACATATTGTACTCAGTAACTGTAGTGTGCTGCCATGCTTATACTGAATGACAGTCTCTCTGAAAGGGAGTACACATTAGTCACTCTGCTCAGTTTCACTCCTTGTAGGGCCCGTCTATCGCATGCTCTGCCCAGCAAGGCCTGCCTGGCACTGGCCTAACTGTTTTATTTGGCACCAGATTGACATTCTTTTATTCCCAGGCATTTGATAGAATGTGATTGGCCAATTTTGAAATTCAACCATGATGCTAATTGCTTATTCCTGAATCATTTGTCATTCTTGGGGGAGAGAGGTAGCATAGTTTTAGTATATTATTTACACTGCTGTTGGAACAAAATAAAATAAATAAATAAATTCCTTACAGTAGCACCTTAGAGACCAACTAAGTTAGTTATTGGTATGAGCTTTCGTGTGCAGGCACACTTTTAACTTAACGTATATTTTAATTGCTATAATATGCCTTGAGTGTGTGTTTTTTTATACCGAGTCATCTAACAAATTTAACAAACTTTAATCTATGTTTTAAAGTTTATATATTGTATGTTTTATTTTAGTTTCTACCCTGTAAGCTGCTTTGAAAACATATACAGTGGTACCTCGGGTTAAGAACTTAATTTGTTCTGGAGGTCCGTTCTTAACCTGAAACTGTTCTTAACCTGAGGTACCACTTTAGCTAATGGGGCCTCCTACTGCAGCCACCACACGATTTCTGTTCTCATCCTGAAGCAAAGTTCTTAACCTGAGGTACTATTTCTGGGTTAGCAGAGTATGTAACTTGAAGTGTCTGTAACCCGAGGTACCACTCTAGTGGAAAGCAAGGTATAAATTTATTAAACAAATGAATGAATGAATGAATGAATGAATGAATAAAAGGCTTACTCATTGTTGTGTATTTTTGAAAACAACTAGCCTCTGACAAGTTGGACATATTCTGAGAGGCTGAATGTGTCCCATCTTTTTTAAAGCTGAAGTGTTCTGAGAACGTTAGCTAGAAATAAGACTAAGCAAAAATTGCATCCTAAATTCTGCATGCTATTTGTGGACACAGTGGCGTAGCGTGGGGGGTGCCAGGGGTGCCGGCCGCACCGGGCGCAACATTTGGGGGGGCGCGTTTGGCCGGCCCTCCTCGAGGAAGCAGGAACCCCACTGTCCTCGGACCTCCTCCGAAGGCTGGCGGTGGGGCGGAGAGACCTCCTCCCGCCGCCAGCCTTCGGAAGGCTGCTCCGAAGCCTGGCGGTGGGGCGGAGAGACCTTCTCCCCGCGCCAGCCTTCGGAAGGATGCTCCGAAGCCTGGCGGTGGGGCGGAGAGACCTTCTCCCCGCGCCAGCCTTCGGAAGGCTGCTCCGAAGCCTGGCGGTGGGGCGGAGAGACCTTCTCCCCGCGCCAGCCTTCAGAAGGATGCTCCGAAGCCTGGCGGTGGGGCGGAGACACCTTCTCCCCGCACCAGCCTTCGGAAGGCTGCTCCGAAGCCTGGCGGTGGGGCGGAGAGAACTTCTCCCCGCGCCAGCCTTCGGATGGCTGTCCTGAAGACTTGTGGTGGGAGCAGTGGCGTAGCGTGGGGGGTGCAGGGGGGCCTGCTGCACCTGGCGCAACATCTGGGGGGGTGCGGAAGAGACTCGAGTGCTAAAATCCACGGGTTAGGGGGCGCAAATTACTTGCCTTGCCCCGGGTGCTGAGAACCCACGCTACGCCACTGTGTGGACAGCAGATTGGAGTGGGGGAGAAGTGAAATTCTTCAGTGGTTTAGGAGAAGCTCAAGGAAGACACACACACACAAAAAAATTTGTCAGAGTATGCAAATAACTTAATGCCGAATTAAACTAAGGATAGATAGACACATCTCTTTCCAGTCCATATCAGTTTTGTATATCTATTCATTCATATGTTGTTCCATCCCATCTTTGCAATAATCTGAGGTTTTTAAATTATGCCAAAAAATTAAATCACAACATATTTTTAAAAATACATATATTACCTCAATGTGTGCATTTCCAATTTTATTTTATCCTAAATTACATTTTTAATGCATTTTGGTTTTTTGGCTTGACAAATGGGTCATACAATTTGGAGAAATCAGAAATCTGAAGGGTGATTATGTTCTGATGCATGTGAATGAGGTCCATTTGCTTCTGCAGACAGAAAATAAAATAAAATTCTACTACACCCCTAAGTGATGGGTAGATGAAGGAAGCAGTGGGCTCACAGAGGAGGACTGGGAGGAGAGAGGCCAGGTCCACTGCTTCGATTAGTAATATTAAAATATTTTTGAACAATGCAGAGCTATGTCCAAAATTCATGGACTACAAAACTGAGGAGGTGTCTATATGTTCCATTTTTCAGGAACCTCTCTGTGCCTTGGAGGAACAACTCTTAAACTATCCATGAAACCGCCCTGTTTAATCATGTATCACTAATTTGTTCTCACACATTCAATCCATATGCACAGATAATCAGAATTCTCCTGGGTGCTATAGAATCTTAGGAAAATACATCAGGAATTCACTTTGCAATCCAATATACAGTCCACAGCCAGTTCAAGTAAAATGTGTGTGTGTGTCATTCATATATATATATATATATATATATATATATATATATATATATGCGCTTTTCAAAGCACATCAATTCTTCAGTTCCTTCATTTATATATATTTGGAAGTAGTTTAAGAATATATATATATTTGGAATATATATATATATTTGGAATATATATATATTTGGAAGTAGTTTAAGAAAAACAAATAGTCTGAAGAAAAGATGCATGTGCCATGCTATTGCCATTTTCTGGTATAGGGCCAGAGTTAATCCAACACTTTGAAATGCTTCTTAAAAGAACTCCAAAGGATAATCATGCAATGAAAAAACCACTTTGTAACACTAGGCATGGAGAGTTAAAATGAGAAGTTTTTGTATTTTGCCTTCACTTTTGCCTTACACAAGCAATTCCAAAATGGTGGTCTCCTTTGGACTTACAATAGCCACAGTGTCATCTTTGAGGGTGCTATATAAAGGGTTAAGGGAATAAAGATTACAACGGCAAGAGTGGACTGATGAGACAGCTGGGTAACAGAATTTCATTGGTGAGAGATGGTTCAGTGGTCAAGGGACAGTAGCCCATTCCCTAATCTACCTTGGCGGTATTGTTCCTGTGCTAAAAAGAACTTGGTGAAAGCTCTATTTTTACATTGTTTAGCTCTGCATTATTGTAGGCTGCAAACCAAAGAACTCCACACCCAGCTCCACCATCCAGCTGGAAGTGATCAAGTCCAATAAAAGTTTTATTTTTCTGACCATATAGACTAGCATTCCCCACTCCAAACTGAAGCCTGCTGCACCTCTCAACAAGCATCAACAACTGACAACCTTTGCACCATTGTGAACCTTTGTGCCATGGTTAAGTGGCAACTATCTGTGGTTCAAAAATGGAATTGATCCAAGAGAGAGAATCATCATTAAAATGCTGAATGAGGTGCAGCTATCTGTATTTGTAATCCTTTAGTGGAAGAAACAGCACACACTGAAATGTGTCCTAGATCACATATGGCATTGTCAAAGTTACTAAGGCTTGAACCGAATGTAAAAACAGCTAATGAAAGTGTGCCCATTAAATCCTATCTGAGAGATTTCATACCTTTGTGGACAGGGAAGCCTTTTCTACAACCTAGAGACCGATGAAATGAGAAAAAAGCTTATGTTACAAGGTTTGAAGGAGGCCAGGCTGTCCACATTCCCTCTGAGTCGATGATACGATCGTTTAAGGATGTGCATGTTTCATATCAGGCTGGTGCCTTCACTGTACTCTTTTTGGTGTGTCTGCTAAAAATATTTTTGTTTAGACAAGCCTACCCAGATATTTAGGAAGTTGATGTGAGTTCTAATCTGTTTTTAGTCTACTGTTACTGGCAAAGTAAAAAGCCTTAAATAATCATTAATTGTTCTTATTGATAATTTTATTGTCTTTTTTGTAAACTGCTTTGAGGTTTTCTTTTACAATTAAGCAGAGTATACATTTTATGAAATAACAAAAGAACAGTGTCCTGTGAAGCAATGAGAGTTAACTGTTAAGGCTTCTCTCAGCTGCGATCAAAGTAAATATCTCAGAGTATCTGACGGAGGAACTAATGGAGGGTGACAGTCCTAAAATCTGCATTGCAATTCCAGCTTTTGCAAACATGTCTATGTGTAAAGTCATGGCGGAAATTGCTTACTGTCTTGGACTGGGGTTCACTTGCAAATGTTCATATTCAAAAAAAGAGTCTGTTGCAGAATGCTGCTTCAAAAAGGGAGTGTGTGTGTGTGTGGCTTGAGTCACACCTTAACTGCAATGGTACTGATGCCTCAGTTTATGGTTGAATTATGTATTTTGGGTAGCAGAAGTAGCCAGTAGAGTAGGACAGATTGATGGAGCTGCCCTCTCAACAGTGGTGTAGCGGCAGCCATCTCCAACGGGGCTAGGTTAGGCAGGGCCCTCCTGCTGATGTGTCAACACAGCCCTAACCTTGCTGCTGCCCTGCCCTGGTAAGATTCAGTGTTGACAATAATTGGGGTGGGGGCAGTTCAACACCTCTGCCCCAGCACACCAGCCTCTATTGTTACATAACTGATAAAAGATGCCTGGCTGAGACTGACACTCCTGCAGTATGGTCGATGCAGATTTGGCCCTGTTTAAAGGTAAAGGGACCCCTGACCGTTAGGTCCAGTCACGGACGACTCTGGGGTTGCGGCGCTCATCTCACTTTATTGGCCGAGGGAGCCAGAGTACAGCTTCCAGGTCATGTGGCCAGCATGACTAAGCCGCTTCTGGCGAACCACAGCAGCACACGGAAATGCCGTTTACCTTCCCGCCGGAGCAGTACCTATTTATCTACTTGCACTTTGACGTTCTTCGAACTGCTAGGTTGGCAGGAGCAGGGACCGAGCAACGGTGGGACCACAGCACCACCCGTGTCCCACTTGGCCCTGTTTAGCTGTAGGTAATTCTTTCATCAGGTTCACAGAGATCATAGATCATTGTGTGGCTCCTTCCAGGAGTCTTTGTTGGGATGTGAGGATAAGCACCTGTGCTGTGTCCCCCCTTTTTTTTGCAACAGACTAAAATTACTAAACCCCTGCCTGAAAGAGATCCCTTGCTTTCTAAATTCCAAATACATTAGTGGGCTGTAGGCATTCAGAGAGACTATGCAAGATAGAAGTCGCCCAGCCACAGGTTGTCCATTAAAAAGCCATAGGTATTTACTTGCTTACAGTTGTTCATTTGTATCCATGCTGCGGATAGTGTGGATTGTTCATTTGTATCAGTGATAACTGAGGAGGACAATACACGAATACCAGATTCTCTGGATCATATGCCCCATCCATTAGTAACTCTCCTTAAACAGAAATTCCTCTGGCGGGCAGTCAATATTAATAAAAGTATAGCTGCCAAAATGACTAAATGGAATTACACATTGGCTCAAGCTGTATGGCTGAAAAAATAAGTCCCAGGATGTTTGCTTGAAGAAACCCAATATTTTAGGTGAAAGGTTCCATAGATGTAGCCCATACCAGTGAATAAGTGAAGCCTGTTGGATAGAAGTGTGTTTATACAAGTCCCCTCCCCAGCACTCCATCATGTGGTACACTCCAAGCGGGCTGCACCTGCTTAGCCAAGGTGCACATGAAAGCATCTTAAAGTATGTCTAAAGGTAGCTTACTTAGATAGCATTTCTTCTCATTTCAGTGCTTTGAACAAAGAGTGTATGCAAAGCATGTGAGGATTTCAATTAGCATCCTCCTTTGTCCATTCATTCTCAGCACTCCTGGGAGATGCATCCCACATTAAGACTGGAGTTTGTTTGTTTTTGAATGAAAAATAAACTTTTTTACCACACTCCTAAAATGCGCCAACAGCATCTCCACAGAGGGAATTTCACATTCAAGGGCCCAACATCAAAAACAAGCAAACATTACCCTAGTTTTGCTTCACTATTTTTATCTTTTGTTCTAGGATAGCCTTAAAATAAAATGAAAGTTTATTCCAAGAGTGGCTCTAGCTTGTGCCTACCTTTCCCTGGTATCAGTGAAAATGTGTACAAGGTGGGACAGGGGAAAAGCCCATAGTTCTCATTTTCAAACCACAAGTTTCTGGCCAATATTAAGGTATCCTGGAAACTTTCACCAGTACTTTCAATTAGGGATGGGTGTATCTGCCAATTTTGGTTGCTCATTCTTCCACTCACTAGTATAGTAGATTTCCATGCCAGTTTGTGATTTATTTCTTTTTTAAAAAACCTCATGAATTAATCAGCATTTTAGTTCAAATTTCTCCTAATATTTTTGTATGCAATTTTGCTGCATGTACATATTTTTTGGCAAAGCTCTTCCCCCAGTTCTGGATTCTTTTTTTCACTAATATATGCATTTCTATGCACACTTTGCCATACACATATTTGTTCATTACATGGCTGGGTAACTGAATGACAAAATTCAGAAAACTGAAAATCATGAAAGATTGCTGTTTTGGTTTGCCAGTTGTTTCATGAATTCATGTGAATTAAGTAAATGAAAACAGAACTGAATTTCTCCTTCAGCCCTACTTTCAATAGACATCCAGAGAAAGAACATTTTCACCTACAAAGATAGGCAAACCTCAAGAATGGTAACAAGGTAAAATATGGATGGACATTCACACCGATCTGTTATTGCAGTACAAAGCCTGCTTATCTAACTGCCTTTGAAAGTATGCTGCAGAGTGACTAATGAACAGAACAAATGTATTGCACTTGTGAGCCATTGCAGTTCATGAAGACTGCACGTAAATATCTGTAAGGAACTGCATTTTACTAAGCCAGAAAAGCTGCCTCCCTTTGCAGCTGTCCCAGAAGTTGCCAGATAAAATACTGAAGCTTTCATCCACACCTCCCCAAAAAATGATACAGCATTGATTCTTCAACATACCCATAAAGATCTGTGGACTGAATTGTGACTGTTTCTCTCCAGTAGTGGCCTTTTCAATGGCCTTTCCATATTCAGCATTTCACGCTTGTGTTATGGGAACATATTTTAAAAAACGATCGATGACAAAATGAATCCAGATGGGGAATCCCCAACAGGCACTCATAGAAGCATGCTTGCAAAATGTGTAAGTTGTGTCTGTATGTATGAAAAAAATCCAGCATTACACAGCAGAAACCTCCCTTTTGAGCTTACAGATTGTGTCTTTCAAAGGAATAGGAAGGGCATTACACAATTCCTGTTAAGTCCCTGTATACCACACGTGGAACATAATTGCATCAAATCTGACATGAAAGACAGTGAGCTATGGTCACAGGGGATTAGTTCCTTAATGTCTTAAGCATTAGGAACAGGATATTGGGGTCGCAGAGAGTTAATTCTGTAACAAAATGCTACTAAGAGTGCTGTTAAAAGTAAAAGGAGGAGTAAAGGCCCAGGTTTGGCAGAAGCATCTGCTTTATAATTCATCACTATTTGGGTTGATTCTCTTTTCCCCTCCTCTATGTTCCTTAAAATAAAAAAAATTGAATGACATGATCACCAGCAGTTAAGAACAGATAGATGTTTTGTTTTACTGGTGATTCATGATCAGGGCAGCATTTAAGTAAAACCACAGCTGGTCACTAAAGAAATGCACACATCAGTAACCACAGTCCCTGCAAATTACAACGGAAGCAGCTCTAGCATTTAAATATTCAACTGCACAGAGTTGCGTCTCAGCGGAACCCAGTGATTTTTTTTCCAGGTAAGAAATATGAGGAAATTTCCTTTTGAAAGCAATTCTGAATGCCCTGGCTTTGATCCAAATGTAGAGTTCCATGAACAGAAGGCTCTTTCCATCCACTGAACACTTTTGATCTCATGGAAGAACCCACTGGTGGAGAGAGGGAGAGGCAAATTTCAGAGGGCCCAAGAGACTGCAAAAGAAAGAATGAACTGGCAGAAGTCACCTCCCATCTCCATCGGCCAGCCTCTGTTTTCTACGGAATTAGCCTTCAAATCATAATCCACCAACGGCTAGTTACACTTAAGTTTCTTATTAGGGCAAGACAGTCACAGGTAACCTGGTTTCAGTGGGATTTAAGTGTAAATCTTTATAGAATCTTAGAATTGTAGAGCTGGAAGAAACCACAAAGGTAATCTGTGGTACTTGAACCCACAACCCTGAAATTAAGAGTCTCATGCTCTACTGAATGCTTCAGCCCCACATGCATTCTTCTGAATACTAGGAACAGGGCTCAGAAGTAGGCATGGTGTGAAATTCCCCCATGATGATTTCCATGATCAAAACATCTTTGGCTTGAGTGACTTGGTGTCTCCTAACTGCTAAAGAGGGATAGGAGTTCGTGGAACAGAAAATGAGGCATATATGTCACTCTGCAGACCAAAGTAGAAGACACTTCCATTGGTTGAACAAATAGAACAAAGAAGGTCTTAAATAACTCCTGCCTGCTAGGCTAGGCATCGGGGCTTACAGGGAAGAAGATCATCTAAAAGCATTTTTCAGAAATAGCTTTTTCTTCTTCTTGTGCAATGGACAAACTACCGTACATTTCTTGATAAGCCAGAACTTATCCTACATTGTAGCTGCAGATTTGCTGGTGACAATGAGGAGTTCGCTGACAGTTAGACACATGCCAGAAAAACACCAGATTATTTTACATTGCTAGCATAGTCATAAAGAAACAGTAATGCAAGAAAGTCTTGCATGGAGCATCATCAACAACAACAACAACAAAAAAGTGAAGTATTTTCTAATGGAAAGGGTTACTAGAAACCTGGTTTCATTTTGCCATATCGTTAGAACTTAGAAGTAGGGCTAAAACAAACAATTGTGTCTCCATATAATTCTTCCTATAAGGCATTCAAAAAGTGGGGGTGTTGTTGCTTTGGGGCAACAATTTCCACAGTCCATCATTCTTCAGCTGCTTCATCCATAGGTATTGTTCTCAAAGCAGTTGTTGCAGTACCTATGGAGACCACAGGTTTTGCAAGCAATTCTCTGTGTCCCCAGGGATATTGCATGGTGATAAAATTAACGACAAGAACCAGATATAGAAAGAGACAAACTTTGTTATACTGGAAATTATATTTTCAGCCTGTGCACTCTTTAAAAATAAATGTTTTCTTTCAAGCGTATACAAAAACAGAAAATCAGTTGTGATCTGAAGGAATGATTTTAGTTCCTGCAGTGATAGTAGATGGTTGGACTCTAGTCATACTGGCATACCTTTTGATTTCTTTTGGAAGTCTGACCTGCCATGGGTTTCATTTTAAAATACACACACACCCGGTGCATCATCCAGAGTGTCTTCCCTCAGATTTAGTTCTGTTGGCAGCATCTAGTAGATGATTGTAGCTTTCCCACCCAAGTGGTACTTGCTATGCCAGCTATTCATCCAAAATTGCACTCACATACAGAAAATGCATGTTCAGCGCTCAGTTTGTTGAAATACTCCTAGGGAGGTCTATGAGTGAAAGGATATGAGGCATGAGGATCTGGCACCAAGACTATCAGAGGAAAATACTTTTCCATTACTATATGTCAGGGAGACTGTGGGAAAAGTGGACAAGGCGATGATGAAGAATCAGCCATGTTGGATTTCAGATTATTGGAGAATTTGAGGTAGGGACTTTGATAACCAAGCTATTGGCTGTGAATCAAAGAGGAAGGACAATGAAGAAAGAACAGATTTAATATTTGGCCTTTGAAGGATGATATTTCGGCTGCCTGATTCTCTAGCCCTCCCTAGTTGATTAATAGGTGAAAATACTGACTGCCAACAGAAGAGCTAGTATGATTACTGTGGAATGACAGAAGCTGAGAAATTCTCCCTGGTCATGATGCTTGCCTACAGGTTTTGTTAGAGCCTTCAGAAGCTAAGCTTTCTTGTAAGTAACGGTAATCCATTAGTCTGATTCTTAAGAATGTGCTTATGCTTACATTCAGTTACATACATGAAGAGGAGGATCAAGACCACACTAGCTCACCTGGCCCCCTCTGTTGTACTTACTCTTGATACTTAGGTGTTGGCGGCCATATTTACTAAGGGACTACATCTGTAGAGCCAATGTGTGTAGGCCCCCACCATGTGACGATAACCTCCATGTGGTGGTGAAAGATTGCTATGATGGAAATGACACAACTTGGGCTCTGCTTGTGTGGGCCCTAGCCAAACATGACACCAAATGTATGACTGTAGCTTTCCCACCCAAGTGGTACTTGCTATGCCAGCTATTCATCCAAAATTGCACTCACATACGCTCAGGCGATCTGAGTGGGCAGTGGGATGATTAAGATCAAGATGTTGGGGCTGTAGTGGATAGCTGAATGAAAATAGTAACCAATGTGCAGCAGCTGTAACAAAAAGACAGATTCCATTCCATACTAGGGAATCATTTTCTCAACAGAAAAATCAAGACAATATTTTAAGAGGGAAATATACCATTAAACAAGGGACGCGGGTTAAACCACAGAGCCTAGGACTTGCCGATCAGAAGTTCAGCGGTTCGAATCCCCGTGACGGGGTGAGTTCCTGTTGCTTGGTCCCTGCTCCTGCCAACCTAGCAGTTCGAAAGCACGTCAAAGTGCAAGTAGATAAATAGGTACTGCTCCAGTGGGAAGGTAAACAGCGTTTCCGTGCGCTGCTCTGGTTTGCCAGAAGCGGCTTAGTCATGCTGGCCACATGATCCGGAAGCTGTACGCTGGCTCTCTTGGCCAATAAAGCGAGATTAGCGCGGCAACCCCAGAGTTGGTCACAATTGGACCTAATGGTCAGAGGTCCCTTTACCTTTACCTTTATACCATTAAACAGGGACTGACCCAAGTAGAAAGAAATGGTTTGGATGTATGAAGCCTCTTCTTGCGACTATACTCTTACAAAGGCCTCCTGTGCAGCTAAAATAAGTCAGGGCCCACATATTTGTACACAGAGGCAACAACTATTGCTACAGTTTGTAGTTTAAGCAAAGATGCACTAGGATTAGCAGCTAGTGGGTGTTGTGGTAGCCCTGCAATGTAGCCCACTCCCTCTTTGCTATGAAAGAAATAGCTCCAAGCACAATGTTCCTACACTACATAGAAGCTTTGCTGCAACAGCAATAGTGTTGTCTTAGTGCAGGGAAAGGAGCCAGCTCTTAGCACGGGAGCACTACATAGAAGCTTTGCTGCAACAGCAATAGTGTTGTCTTAGTGCAGGGAAAGGAGCCAGCTCTTAGCACGGGAGCAAGGGGACCAAAGCTCCCCTTGTGACAGCACTAGCTGTTTAGCATCAAATCCCATATTCTTCTGTCAGCACAGCAGGGCATTGGACTGAGCTCTTAATCATCACTGAGGCAGTTGATGTCATACTTGGTATATTTTCATTACTTAAATACCCTAAAATGAATTTTGACTCCATCGGACACAGAAATGTCTTTGAGCACAAAATTTTCATGGAAAAGCTGGTTTAGCTATTTTTACAAGACTGCGACTGATACCTCATTTCAGAGTGTGTTTTGCCACTAAGGTTTGGTCGAGAGCCACCCTGACTATCACAGTAAGCCTTTCCAGGGTTTAGCAGAGCTTCCCAAAGCTTAAAGAGAAGCTGTCGACATCCCTTATGTTTCCAAATTCAGTAGGAACTCTGCAGTGCGCTGCCACCACCATTTGCAAGACACCAGTGATTTTTCTTTAATCTCTTTTACCCAGTATCTTTAGGTGGCCCAGCAGCACTCACTATAATTCCAGAATAGTCATTGCAAATGTCAGAAATTTGCTGGATCAGACCAAAACTCCATTACTCTAGAAAAGCCTTCCACAATATGCTGCCCTCCATATATTGTTGGACTCCAACTCCCATCAGCCCCAGCCAGCATCCGGCCAACGGTGGGGGATGGTGGGAGATGGAGTTCAGCAAAATCAAACCAAGTTGGGGAAGGCCAGTCTAGAATCTGTTTTCATTCTACCTGTGGCTAGCTGGATACCTTTGGGAAGCTCACAAGGAGGCATAAAAGCAAAAACTTTCTCTTATTGTTTGTCCACAGCATCTGGTATTCATGCGTAAACTGCCTGATCCTTGAGAACGGTGACAACCCCCTACCTTGAGTAAGCAGCTTAAGCCAAGGACACACTGTCTCTTGATGGGAGCGATCATCAATGTGGTGGAACTTAGTTCAGAAACCTGATGTGAACTCCCTACCAGCATTTCCCCGACAGTTTTACTCAACTACATTCCTTCACCTATACATTATCACTGCATCGGGGCCATGTATTACCACATGGCTGAGCCCAGCCTGTTCCATCTGTCTCAAGAGTCTTTGGCATAGTAGCAAGGGGGAAATGAGGACATGCGATCAAAAGCAAGACGTCTATAAAACCCTGTCTGTCCAAGTTAGGTGTGACATTGTTTATGAAGCAGCGTGAGGATTCTCGTGTTCTGGGCCCTCCTCTCCCCTGTCTAGCCTATGAAATGTGATCTAAATAACAGTAGGCAAAAAATAACCACATTTTGCATACCGTAAAAGGGGAGGGGAGAGTAGGCACACTCCTATATTTGTCATGTATTTCTAAGTCTGAAGTCTGCTGAATAGTTGTTGCATTCCAACACAATAAACCAAATAAAATAAATTGAAATTTGTGGTGAGCCACGAAAATATAAATCACGCTGAAATGATGAAGGATAAAATTCACGGTAGAACCAATGTTTCCTGAAGCACCTCTGTATTACCTCAGGCTCAAAATATATTAAAAATCATTCTCTTCCAGGCAACCAGGAAAGCCAAAGCCAAAACGTCTGGTTAATACTTGGTAACGTTTTATCCTAACATGGCCATGAAAGGCAGAAGATTTCCTTAAGAGGCCAATAACAATTCTTTTTATAGTTATTTATATCTGCTAAGCTTCATTCTTAGAAATGGTGAGGGAGGCAAAGTTGATGAGTTCTGCAGGTATGTCTGCAAGCTCCCTCTGCATGCCAGCTGGAGCAGCCCTTTTGTTTTCGTTCCTTGCCCTGTAGCAGCCCCAGCCTTCCCTGGTCACAGCGACATGCTTTCTGTGCCACCACCATACAGAAGATGTGATCCAGTCAAGTTGTGGAATGGCTGACACCAATTTGCTGGGAAATGTACTGCGGCAATAATGTCCGTGCAGTTCATGTATCCTATTTGTTTGTGCAAATGTAGAGAAACTTTTGCATGAACAAATATGAGGCATGAGCTGTATGTTCATTATGGTCTATTTAGGAGAGTTGGGACAACTCACATGAAGAAAAACTATACTGTGTAACTTGGCCAAAGGCCATTTTAGTTGCATGTCATTGTGCGGCCTCACAGGAAGTGGCAGCAAGATTATCCCCTTCCTTTCAAAACATATGAGCATGATATGTGGATTTACTTATAGAATATGGGTTGGAGATGTGCTGGTGTAAGAAATTGTGGGAGTGGCACTCTTCCATGAACTATTGTGTAAGAGGTAGTGTGAAACCTTGTGTGAGGGTGTGCAAGAGATTGTCACATATTTTTTCCTCGCCATGAGTGACATCCAATTAAGTCATACTCAGAGTAGACTCACTGAAATCCAATGGGTCTTTTCTTAGTATGACAAAAAAAAAAAAGGATATTACCCCATGACATTTGTTGGTTTTCATCTTGCAGGAGTTGAACTTGTGAATGGATTCAACATAAATATCCATTGCCATCATTGTGCTTCTGGGCACCTAGAAGTCAATACTATCTAAAATCCAGATTTGGGAAGATAGTGTTAAATTGGTCAACCTTTTCCATTACAACATTTTTAACAACATAATGAAAATTAATCTGTTAGGTAATTGACTATAGGTTTAATTTAAGCTTGACTTGAAATTCACAAGACTGCTTTTCCCCACACTCCAATCCACAAATTATGTTGCTTGAGAGCAAATTCTGGAGAAGGCACTCAGTAATTCAACAGGCAATGAATATTGTTCTTTGTCATTCATTTCTGCAGTAAAAACATCTGGCAAGCTCCACAGCACCTCAGGCAAACTGCTTGGCTGTATAGGATAATCTCCTCCTTTGCTTCCTCAGTTGCTCAGTGTTTGTAAAAGAGCATAATGCCCTGTCTCACAACTTTCATTAGTTTTAACTCCAGCACTATCAACATTGAGGCTTTTGCTTTTCCAAGGCTTAATGCATTAGGGGCCAAACATGGCAAGCTATTTTTTAAGTGAAACTCCTAGGGACATCAAACAGTGTTTTGCACAGTTTAAGACTCTCGTCAAAATGACATTGGCTGAACTTTCAAAGAAGAAATGTCAAAATGGATCTGCAAAAAAATGTTTGTGCCGGGTCCACTCACAGTAACTCACACCTGCAAATAGTCACAAATTAGTATTCATCAGCACTGCTAACTGAACGCACAGGAGACCGGTCTTAAGTGCTCCTTTGCATGCATATGTTGATGTTTGCAGACACATAAACTGTGGCTACTTTCTCCCTGAGATTTTAATCAAAGTGATCTTCATGTTCATTGAAGGCACACCAGGGAACCGACTAACAGCACAACCCTATAGACACTTACCTGGAAGTAAGCCCAGATGAATTCAGTGGGGCTTACGTCTGAGTAGATATGCACAGTATTTATTGTGAATCTCATTTCACTTCAGTTTTTATAATGTATTACAACTGTTTATAACTTAGACATACACAGGTTTGCACTGCACACAACCTATCTTTTACCATTCCAACACTTGTGACAGACAGACAGTGACCCACTCTATTAAGATTTTGTAGCTTTAGGATTCCCAGTTTTCAGTCAATGTTTGCAGGGGGTGGGTTTTTCTTTTTTGCAGCCAAATCAATTTCCCCCTCAACTGTTTTCATGCCATACTCATAACAATCTGAGTAGCATACTGAGTTCTAGTTTCAAGAGCATATTTGTTACCTTGAGAATGGCTGTGTATGATTCTAATACACTGCTGCAAGCAACCCTTTGCATTAGAAAGATGTTGACTCACATACTGAATATTTGACAGCAGCTCACCAGAACTAGATCTAGGGTTGGGACATGAATTTGGCAAATGTGACTTCTGAAGAAGACTCATACGTTCCACACTTTGCAGGCGGTTCCATTTTGGAATATGCCCTGTTGCTGGATTCAATGGTGAGGTCGCCAAAGGGTGCTGACTTTCTTCTTCTTCTTTTACAGATAGCTTCTGCCTGGCTAATGACCACAGCTCTTGCAACACATTTTGACAAGACAGCTGCAACTTCTACTGAGAGTGATGGGACATGATGGCATGCCATTAGTGTCCCAGAGATTGTACATTGAAAAAGATGGGCTTTCCCCATGAGCAGTCCAGCTGGAGAGCAATCAGAGTGTAATTCACCACTCTGCCAGAGAGGCTAAGATAATCTCTGGCATTACTACTGATTTAACTACTTTGGCAGACCCCACTGTTGCAATCAAAAATTACAGGATCTTGAGGTTGTCCAGTTCAACCCTCTATCCCATTACAATACAGTTTGAAATATCTATCTAAAATTTCCATAATTTGGTGTTGGGCAAGCAGAGGGAGAAAAGGGGGAGGAGGAGATGGAACAACCTGAAATAACAAGATAATCTGCCCCCGCTCATTGGGCATTCTGCCCATGTGGCCCACTTGTCCCCCTCTCAAATGAAGAGACCATCCCGGGTCTTCCCCCCAGCCCCATAAGGAGTGGGTGGAAACTTACCTCTGGCAACAGTGGGGACACAATTCTGACTGGAACAATGAAATGCATATAAACTGTGTTGCCCACTTTAGTCGGGGGCCTCTTTGAATCTGGGCAACAGGTGAAGAGTGGAAAGAGAAGCCAAGTGACAAAGGTCTTCACAAACTTATATCTAGGCCTGAGTGACTATCAACAGTCACTCATGTATCTCTGTGTTCTCTGACAATCACCAATGTTGTCTTTCTCTCTTAGCATAATCTGTGATTTATTTATTTTTTTAAAAGATGAATGCTAATATTTCATCTAGTCAGACAGTTAAATAACAGTTAATAGACAGAAGCTCTTGTGAATCCCACTATTGACCACAAATTCAATTCTTATGTTTATTCTTCAGATCCTAAAGCATTGGGTTTTGTTTTTTAATTTAAGGCTAAAAAGTTTGCATTTTAATTCCCTTCATGCTGAAGTAAAGTTACGCATAAATCTGGCTTCATTTTCCCTGGCTAAAATTGTAGCTAGTTTGGAAGGGTTCGTATTCCTGTCTAAACCATTTATACAGTGCTAGCTGAAGTGAGCCCACCTTTAAGTTTTTCCTTGATCTTGGCAAATGATTCAAGTAAGGCCTTTTGACTTTACAGTAAATTAACAGAGCAGTCTTTCCAACATTACACTTTCTGATTTAGAAAAGCATTTTTGTCCATGTTCCATGCTGAAGGTTAATTCCTGAGGTGTGGTACTCATGGAAATAGCTGAAAATTTGGCTCTGAAATTACAAAGCTAACAGTCTGATCCTAGGTAGAGTCAGGCCAGCCTAAATCCATTGATTTCAATGAGCATATGCATGCCTAACTCTGTGTAGGAGCAGCCTGTAATAGAAACATCCATCTAAGTTACTGCAGGTGGTCAAGAGGCAATGAGAGCAATGAATGAAAGTCTAGCATGCAATCCATCACGGAAACTAAAGATACAACACAAGCTTTCATTGAAGGTGGCATGTATGTTTCTGAGCATTTAAGGCCAAACTACATTTACATGCAACTTTATTTGAATAGGGAGAGGGTGCTACGCAATGGAGAAGCTGCATAAGGAGACCAGGCAATGTTCAGTTTAAACAACATCGCACCAAGTAGCTTTCTCTCCCAGGTCTGTGTTTTCTTCGAAAAATACTCTGGACCCCACAAGGGAAAAATGACATGCTTTGGAAGGGGTGGGAAACCTGTGGCTCCCCAAATGTTGCTGGACTCCAACTCTCATCAGTCGCTGCCAACATGATCAATAGTCAGGGAGGATGGGAGTTGTAGTCCAACATTTTGCAGGCCACAGCTTCCCCAACCCTGTGCAATGGGAAGTTTCAGATGGAGCGCAGCTTTTCAGGGGAAGGGTATAGTGCACACACAACACAATTTTTCCACTGCAGACTGCCCCTCCCAAGGGCACTTATCAAAGGAGAAGGGGCAATTATATTACTGTTATGTGCATCTGACCTTCAGAAAATGTACAAGTGAAAAAACATTTGCACAAGAGTCCATTTTCCAGAAGAAATAAAGATCTCTTTCAACAATGTGGGCACAGTGTTTTTTACGCATCACCTTGGTGCTGACTCATTAAATGGACGGTCAATTAAAATGAAATGTTACAAATGGGAATTTAAATAACATGCCTGAAATTTAAGATACCCTGCCCATATGGTTCATAAAAACTTGAATTATGAATGTGATCTAAATCTTTCAGTCAGGTGAAAAAACTGGGGTGGTGCATTTCTGTGAGAAGTGCAAGTTCATTTAAGTTAAGCTCACAGAATAATTTCATATCACTCAGTGGGAGAGATAAAGAGTCACGAAGAAGGGAAAGCTGGCCACTTAATCTATAATGTGGGATTCACTTAATGCTTATTGCATACCCTCCAACATTTCTCCAATGATAATTTTACTATTTATATCCCACATGTCTTACTGGGCTGCCCCAGCCATTCTGGGCAGCTTCCAACATATATAGAAAAAATTAAACATTTTTTAAAACTTCCCTGTACAGGATTGCCTTCAGATGGCTTGGGGTTCCAATAATGCCACACCCTCCAATATTTCTCCAATGAAAATAGGGACACCCTAAGGAAAAAAGTGGGGCATTCCAGGATCAAATCAGAAACCGGGAGGGCTTCTCTAAATCAGGGACATCCCTGGAAAATAGGGGCACTTGGAGGGTCTGTTATTGTATATTTCTGCATTTCTCTCTCCATACTCCTCTACCTTCTAGTCTCCTCTTTCTTTTTCAGAAATAAAGGATAATTTATGATGCTGCCACTGTTGCAAGCCAGCTCTGATCAGGTCAGGATGTACTCAAACTGTAGGAAATTGCCAGTCATTTGAAGGCCAAGGACTTAAATCAACCAATGTGATCTGGAAGGCGAACCCAGTGGCTAATCAAACTTTGATCACTATCTTTCAGGGAAACTTGAGAAAACCTTTACTGGGCCTTTATACAATACAACCATGCGACTGAGAATTCATTTGCTGGTGTATTCCCTGCAAGCGAGTGGGGGGAAAGTAACATCAGAAATAGGACTTATACTCCAAACGACTTGTCTAATTGATGTACTAAAAAGTTCCATTAATTTGGTAGGTGGGGTCTGAAAGACACGCCTTTGAGCAAATGAGAATGCATTACTTTACGATTTATAGTAGAATAGAGAATTATACAGTGCTATGTTAAATCCATTTTCTCATGTTAACTCTCTGACTACCAGTTGATTGTTTCTAGCATCTCAGCTACTGCTCTCTCACACACACTTTTAGGGCTGGATTCAACTAACTTTTACTCACAGTTGGTCCATTGAAATTAATGAACCTAAATCCAACATTAATTTCATTGGGTCTACTTTGAGTAAAGGTTAGTTTAATACAACCTTGGTAGCTTGGTGCACGAGGCACTTCTAGTGAAGATCTGAACCTTCTTATTTAAAATCTGCATGCAATGGCTCATAAAAACGACAAACACACCTGTAAAATCTGATACTCTTATGAGTCTCTTAACAAAATCCTGGTCTGCCATGCCCAAAAAACAAGGCTTGTGATTCAAAGTACTGTAAGGATGCTGATTGAAATGCTCTAGTCCCTTCAGCCTTGCACTTGACTTTCTCTGGATAGCACTCAAGTTGCATCAGCACCATGACAATAACATCAAAGTGAGCACACACATATAAACTCTGGCTATAAATCAGGGATTGGCCAGATTTCCCCTCTAAATCTTTTGGTATGCCGTAGGTGCTTATGTGCAAGCTGTAGAAAAACATTCCTGTAGACTAACTGCTATGCTATAAGGCATCATGTCAAAAGTTAACAAAGAGCCAATTTAGAAGCTCTCTGCTCTAGAGGTTGGACTGCCTGGAAGCTTCTGCATTTTTTTCACCCCACAGGTGATGCTGTGGACCTCTCCTCCTCCTGTACCCCATACCCCCTTACTGGCAAAGGGCATGAAGGACTGGTAGCATTGCAAAGACCTGTCATGTTACCCAAGAGTTCATGGAAATCTGGCTTCAGGCTATTTTGTTGGCAGGTTGACTGGAGAAACAGACAGACATGTTTGGAAACTGGGCTAAAAGAACAACATTGTGATAGCTTAAACCTTTCAATGACATCTTTTCACAGCCTACATCTGTGTGTTAGCAGTTAAATAGTGAGGTTTTACAACTTTATGTGAGTAATACCCAAGGACAGTTTCAAGAGTCCTGACATTCAAAATACACAAATTCCTTAGACATTCTATTATAGTATTTTGTTAGTAAACATGTGTATAGTTCCCCCTAGGCATCAGCTCATACTGTGAGTGCAGATTCTGATGAAGAACAGAGCCAAATAAAAAACAGAGCTAGATATAAATTCATTGACCAGTTTTAAAATACATGTGAAATTTGTGTCTGAAGACAGAATACCAGTTCTTTATTTCATAAGCTGCTGTTCTGTTTTCAGACACACATTTCACAAGGAAGGCATTCTCATTCACTTTTATTTTAGGAAACAAGTATCTCAGCATAAGGGCTAATCAATTCATAGCATGTGCCAGGTGAATGCTAACCAAAACCACTTCAGCATGGTGTCAGTTCCACAGTGGCCATGTGGATCCCCAAAGTTTTGTTAAGTTCCTTGTCACCACTGGGTCCTTGGCTGGTGGGGTGGTAACTACACACAAAATGCAGGGAATCCACAATGCATCAAATCCATAGTATGTACCAGTCACCACGAGGAAGCTATTTTAGCTGGCCTCCATGGAACCAGAGTAATGTGCACACTACAGTGAATCCTGGGGTGAGGGACAATGTGAAGATAAGTGTACAAAGATGTTGAATGAAAGAAATGCATTCCATCCCCACCAACCTATTCTGTTTTGAAGTTGTTTATATAAGTAAAGGTGATCTTATTTCTGTTTATTATAGTGTGGTTTCCTACAGGTTTATTTATTTATTGCTGTTTTTCTCCCACATATACAGTGTTGTATACGTGTGTCAGGTTTAGCACTTCTCCCACACAAGACACGACACACTGGCATTTCGACTAGTTGAGGTTTATTTATCAACAACAGGCTTTCAGCAATCCGAGTTTCCCACAACTCATACCTCACTGTCGGAGTCAGTTGACTCGACTGGCTTCTGGCCCTTCCCAAGGCCAGATATACCCCCAGGCCCGCCCCCACTTCCTGCTGGTCTTCCTTCATTCTAATTGCTTGCTCCGCCTCCTACTTCTTGGAGACTCAGGTGCAGCCAATTCCTCCTCCTCTGGAGTTGAATCCAACCACCTACTACCACCAGCATCCTGCTCCTTCATCTCTGTGCTGCTGCAAAAACTTACAGGCAGCAATCCAGAGTGAGAAGGATTTACCGTATTTTTCGCCCCATAAGACGCACCGGCCCATAAGACGCACCTAGATTTTTTGGGGGGAAATAAAGGAAAAAAATTTTATTTCCCCCCCAGGTGCGCTGCGCTACACCAGGAGCTTGGGGCGTGCGGAGCTCAGCGCGCCCCAAGCTTCTAGGTGCGCGCAAGCAGTCCGCTAGCCTTGGGAGAGCCGCGGAGCTCTCCCAGGGCTAGCGGATCGCTGCGCTACACCAGGAGCTTGGGGCGTGCTGAGCTCAGCGCGCCCCAAGCTTCTAGGTGCGCGCAAGCAGTCCGCTGCCGCCCCAAGCCTCGCGCACCCAGTGGGACCTCCTGCCGGGTGCGCGAGGCTTGCAGACACTCGCCCGAAGCAGGGGGAGCCCTCCTGAGGGCTCCCCGTGCTTCGGGCGACAGGCTGCCGCCCCAAGCCTCGCGCACCCGGTGGGACCTCCTGCCGGGCGCGCGAGGCTTGCAGGCATTCGCCCCATAAGACGCACCCCGATTTCCCCTTCATTTTTGGAGGGGAAAAAGTGCGTCTTATGGGGCGAAAAATACGGTATCTCACTTTCGTGGTGTGAATGAACCAAGTTCCTGTTTGCCTCTGCCTCTTTCTCCCCCTCTGCAGAGTCCTCTCTGCCGGCCATGTCTCTGACAACACAACAAAGCTGTGAGGTAGGTTAGGCAGAGAGCTAGTGACAAATTGCATACAAACTTGTGTATATTTTAATAAATTCACACTAACATGTTGATGAATTTTCATGAAGACTTAAAAATGCAAACTGATGTGTAAATGTGGAGAATTGAACATTGGAAGATTGGAAAAATGGGAAATTGAAAAAAACCCAAAATTGCAGATTCACCTAAGTAGCCCTTTATTTTCTCCCAGTGCTCCAGACTGAAGAAGCATCATCCCTGGGTTAGCAGGAAAAGAAGACACTATAGCTATGCTGATTGTTATCAACAATGTTCCTGAGAGACATAACACAACATAGTGGTCCAAATCCTAATTTACTCTTTGAGTGAAGTCACAACAAAATGATTTTATTAGGTTTGTGTGGTGTTTCATTTGAACACCCATGTATGTGATGGCAGCTGCCATTAGTTTGGTAATTCCCAACCTACATTCATGCAAAAGATTATTCAGATGAAACAGTTGTCATGAAAAAGCTGTGTGTCAAAGCCACACTGAGAGTCTGCCCTAAGCTTTCATAATCATAAGTTGCTATGGCACTATCACTCCCCCTCAAGCAAAATCTCCAGAGTCTAATGGCAGATCTATGGTGGGAAGTATACAATTTGCATAGAAAGGAACTGCAGAGGGAGGCTGGGAGAAGAAAAACATAGATGCCAGTGTTCCTGACTTGGTATCAGGGGGACTTTTGAGCCCAGCCCAGTTTAGGAAAAAGCAGGAGAACCTGCTTGTGAACTCAACAGGTCTGGTTATCAGTGCCTCACTGGTGCATCATTGAGGTAAGGTAAAGGTAAAGGACCCCTGGACGGTTAATCCAAGTCAAAGTTGACTATGGGGTGTGGTGCTCATCTCACTTTCAGGCCAAGGGAGCCAGTGTTTGTCCACAGACAGCTTTTCCGGGTCATGTAGCCAGCATGACTAAACCGCTTCTGGCGCAACAGGGCACCATGATGGAAACCAGAGCGCATGGAAATGCCGTTTACCTTCCCACCGCAGTGGTACCTATTTATCTACTTGCACTGGTGTGCTTTTGAACTGCTAGGTTGGCAAGAGCTGGGACAGAGCAACGGGAGCTCACTCCCTCACACAGATTTGAACCTCCAACCTTCTGAGCAGCAAGCCCAAGAGGCTCAGTGGTTTAGACCACAGCGCCACCAGCATCCCTTGCATTATCTAGCCCGGCCACAACAACATGTGCCCTCTCTTCAGTCCACCTTCTAGGATGCTGGGGATTGTTAGTGCTGATGAGCTTGCTGCAAAACTGTCAAGCACAATTTCAATACTGCCCCCAACAACAACAACAAAAACACGAGAGAGGGAGAGAGATGTACACACAACAGATCACTGCACTGATGAAATTCACGTGGCAAGTTGCTGATCAGAGCCATAAGAGACTTTTGTTTCCACTGCTTTCCAGTGTTTGTTTGTAATGTTTGTACTTCCAAAGAGTTCCTAGCAATGTGCATATGCTTTCCAGGTGGTCTGCCATCCAGGCATTATTTAGTGATGGAGCAACTTTCTCTACAAAGAGACACAAGCAGGTGTGCTACTCCCACAATCAGAGCCAATTTTTGTCCTTCTTTGGTACAAAGGAATGGAATGTAGCAATATTAATACCTAGATATTAGAAACTGATTTCTTTAGCCTGTTTTCTCTTTTTAATATTAAGAGAGAGAAATTCCTGCATGAGACAAGTCATGAGTTATTGCACAATACCTTACTCAGATTGTCTCTCAGGCCAGTAGGTCTGCAATAAATTAACCATAATTTGAAGCCCAGATGTGAGCTTATCATCCTTTGCAATAATCTATTTGCCCAGTAGACTTTGTATATGACAAGGGAAATTTGGAATAAGTCACGTTTATTAAAATAATTCTTTTCAAACCATTAAGAAAAACTGATGCACATTCTGCCTATGGTATTTTTAGATCTTTACTATGTTTAGGACTGCCAGGTAACTTAGGTTAATGCCCATCCCTTTAGAGTGGCAAGAAAGTACCGTAGGCAGCAAAGTTACCTCCTGCCTTTACTGATGCATCTGTTCCTTTACCTATCCTTCTCTTTTCCAAGAGACAACTTGAAGTAGGACTAAATTTCAGAACTAAATTTATCCGCCTTATGCTAGATGCCATCTAAACCAACAAACACATATAACAAACTCAAATGATTAGCAGTAAATAATTGTGCTGCATTATGATTTCCCCACCATATTTTGGACTTTGAAATTAACTGGAGACATGTGTCATATTTTGTAGCACTGAGAGGCAGGATGCTGGTTTATTGTTCATAGGCATATTTATGTGACATATTTATATTTATTGGCATTAGAAACTAGGACAAAGAGGCAGAAAAAAGCGGGGGGGGGGAGAGTACCTGGGACTAAATGAAAAAATGCAATCTGCTAGTGAAGTTAATTACAAAAACATTCTGTGACTGACAAGAAGCCAGGTAAGTACAATTCCATTCATATATGCATCTGAAGAGTTGCAGAAAGTTAAATGCAAAAGTACATGTCAATAAGAGAAAAATAATGGCCAGCCAGTTCATGAACTGAGGGACCATAATGGGTAGAGAACATGCTTTGACAGCAGAAGATCTCAGGTGAAATCCTAGGTGTCTCCAGTTGTTGTTTTTATAAGAAAAATATCTCTGGTAGCAGGGACAGGAAAGTTCTTTATCTGCCTGACATCTTGGAGAACTGCTGCATGTCAGAATAGGCAATATTGACCTATGGCTCGAAATAAGTCCTATCCAGGGTTGAGGGCTCTGAAATGAATGTCAGCAAGCAGAGGGGAAAGGTGAACATTGTTATTGATTGAGGGATTTTTTTGACCACCACATAGCATTCTCCTTCCCAATTCAATGGTGCCCTAATTTCTTGTATGCTTTGTGACTTTGACTCCCAATGTCTAAAAACATGTTTTCTTTGTGCAATACTGCAATCAACTCACAGCATCCCATATGTCTAACGTGGTATGATTTGGCCTACAAAAGCATATGCCAGAAGAAAGCTGGTTTTCACCTTTTTGAGGTAGAATAACAATGACTAGGGTGGCCACAGTAATACTTTATAGAGGGCACCTCTCTAGTTTAAGGGCTGTCTGGTCCAAGTCTGGTAAAGGACCATAAGAAGGAAGGGATAGCAAGAGGCCTTGATGTTAGCAGTTAGCAACCAGGTTTGGCACACAGCATAGCACAGCGCAGGGAGGGCAAGGGAGCAACTTGCCCCCAATGAACCATAAACCCAGCTTTCATTTCTAGAAATTGTAGAACCTGTGTTTTGAGGCAAAATATGAAGGCACTATTTTCATTTGTTTTCTGCGAGACCACCCTGTTCCCTCCTTTCACTGTTTTTAGCCAATGAATGTTGCGTGTCGAGGTCCCCAGGTCCACCCCAATAACTCACACATCACACAGAAATTTTTGTTTAAGGTTTTTGGCATAATTTTGGCCACAACTTTATTAAAATACAAATTTGTGAGTGGTTGCGTAGGCATTGGTTGCGACTGTCTGCCCCCACCATGGGGGACAGACTGACATTCTGCACGATGTGAAAGTCAGAATAGGGGAATACACTTGGGGGTTACGCGGAGCAGGGAACCTGCCCTCACCCCAAATGCAACCAGGAGCTCATTGCTATGGCCCGAGCCCCCTTGACAGAGTGGACAATCAATAGTTAGCTCCCAATTCCTTTAACGGAATCCCTTGCAGCAGCAGCATTAGAGGGGCAGGCACAGCCAATCCATGCCCCTCAACCAACCAAACCATAAACCAATGCCTAACCGCCACCGAGCACTCAAGCTCGCCGCCAACCACTCACAACTGCAACCCCACCTTCAAACCCAACACAACAGAATTTAACCATGTGTCATTTCCCAACGGGGAAAGATGCACACCATCGTCCCTGAAAAGGAGGGCCTCCTTGAAGGTGATATTGGGGTGCGCAATCACAGAACCACCATGAGCAATGACTGTTTTCATTGCCACCTTATTAACGCGCTTTCTGGCTCCTTCAGTGGCAGCTGGACAGCGACTGCCACACCAGGTGCGCCTCTGCAGCAACTGGGACCAAAAACGTGCTCTCCATGAAGGAGAACACACTTTGTCGCAGCAATGACTGACATTTCGTAAAGCTGACCTAGCCAGTTAGAAAAGGGAGAAGGCTTGAGTGAAATACTATTAACTAGACCAGGCATGGGGAACCTGTAGTATTTCAAAAGTTGTTGGAATGCAGTTCCCATCAGCCCCAGCCAGCATGGCCAATGATCACAGATTATTTGTTTTAATTGCTTTGTTAATGCCAATGCAATTAAAGTCACTTGGCGCTGTGGGTTAAACCACAGAGCCTAGGACTTGCCGATCAGAAGGTCAGCGGTTTGAATCCCCATGACGGGGTGAGCTCCTGTTGCTCGGTCTCTGCTCCTGCCAACCTAGCAGTTCGAAAGCACGTCAAAGTGCAAGTAGATAAATAGGTACCACTCTGGTGGGAAGGTAAAAGGTGTTTCCGTGTGCTTCTCTGGTTCCCCAGAAGTGGCATGGTCATGCTGACCACATGACCCAGAAGCTGTACGCCGGCTCCCTCGGCCAATAAAGTGAGATGAGTGCCGCAATCCCAGAGTCGGCCACGACTGGACCTAATGGTCATGGGTCCCTTTACCTTATACCCATATTTGAGGGGCTGAGAGATTGTGAGTTACAAAAGCTTGGCAAAGTAACGCAGTGTTGTAATACTTATTTTGCTTATAGGAAGGGGGGTGTAGTGAGGAGGGAGCTGTGAACTTAAACGTAGCAGTGGTGTAATTAATGAAGGTCTAGAAGAGATGAAGGAAGCCAAGGAAAGAATTGAGGGTTTCAATGGTGAACAGAAATATGTCTGCATGACAGGTTCAGTTGTAGACAGACCACATGTTTATCCGCTGAACACTAACAGAGGCATAGACCTGTAAAATAATACAAGTTTTTCAAAGGCAAGGTCTATCCAAGCCTTGTCACTGCTCAGTCACGAGATCTATAAAAAGTGTACCCCGTCAGAGCCTTCTTTACTTTGGTGAGATGTTCTGCACTTCCATTTAAATCAGGGGGGGGTCCAAAGTGTGGCCCACCCCCAGCCTTCACACTGCCTTCCCAAAGTCAGGTAAGCAGCTGTGTGTGGCCCATGGGTTCCATGTTGAAGTATTCTTGTGACCCACTTGGTACCTGGGCTACCCTGATTTAAATGATAGCAATTATTTCCAAATGTGGTGGCCAATGACTTTAAACAATAAAGTTTTATTAATTCTAAATGTGCATTTATAGATCTAAATTAGTATGTGCAAAGTTTATGTACATACATGTCTTATTTTCTGGTGATGCATAATTGGCTACCCTACCTAGAACATTTTTTAAAATAACAAACTGTTCCATAGCATCTCTCTTCTGTCCTTTCTTTGAAACCAAACTCTTTGCTGTTTTTGCTACAGTGTGCAATATAACGGTGTAACTGAGATCCCTTGCGATAATGAAATTGTTGTGTGCCTCAAAAAAAAGAAAGAAAAGACATTAAAATCCATTGAGGTTGTAATCCTGTACCCAGTTTCCAGGGAGTGACCAGTAACCTCAGTAAACTCAATGGGACTTGATTGAACTGAGACACAATAACTTTATATGAGCAGTTTATAGTTTATTGTTCTGTTCCACTCTGCTTACCAAAAGCGAATGAACTTTAGAAACCTAAAAAGCCAATATTTCAGAGCATGAGCAAGTAAAAATGTCAAACTTATTTCCAGATTCTTGCAGTCATGCAGCCCTCGCATTCTTGAAAACGTTTAGTAAGAACTTAAAAATGTTTGAGTGAATAGGTTAGCAGGGCTATTATTGACATCCTGTGTGTTCCTTGAAGTACTTAATGCCCTAATCTCTTATTAAATCTCTTATTAAATGGGTTCAGCAGTTTAGCTTCTTTGATTCCAATTATGGTACGGCTGTTTATCTGGTTTAAATTCTCAAAAAAAGTTCAGCCCAACTGTCGTGTTTATTATTTGTTTTTGGCTAATGTATGGCTCACATGATCATGTATCAAAGATTTTGAAATTTCTTCATGTATTAGAGAGAACACTATAAAGGTAGCACGCAAGTGATGTTGGACACCAGACCAACTTGCTCATATGTCATATGGAATCAAGCCATTGTGGTTGGTGGTGATGTGGAAGTAAACTGAGTTATCGTCATCTTTATTGGGGCTTCCCAGTTACACAGGCCTTCCGAAGGCTGGTACTCTCTGATATATCTAAAATAATTCTGGAACTCATGGTTTTCTCTATTTCTTTCTTTTTTTAAATAGTTTTTATTGAATTTTACATTTTTATCATACTGACAATATATCGCATAACAAACAAAATGCAGACCCCCCTTTCCTGCTCCCCCCCCATGCCTTCCCTCAACTTCCTTTTCTGGTTTTTTGCATAATAACTTCTCCTGCTTCCTTTGTTTTATCTTAATACTGAATTCTCTATATTACTTGTTGTTATACTCTTGTCTAATTTAACATCCTTTTTGTAGTTTCTATATTTGTTTTAGTTGATTGTGAGTGTTTACTCAAACCATGCTAGTGAGTCCATCTCTTCACATTGTTTCTGTATATACAACATGAATGGTTCCCATTCTTTTTTAAAGTCTCTGTTGTCTTTATCTCTAAGTCTTCCCGTCAGTTTTGCCATTTCTGCATATTCCATCAGCTTTCCTTGCCATTCTTCTTTAGTTGGAATTTTGTCGCTTTTCCATTTTTGGGCTAACAATACCCGCACCGAAGTTGTAGCATACGTGAGAAGTTTCTTCTTCTCTTTTGGCAAATCTTGACCTACAGTGCCTAGTAAGAAAGCTTCGGGTCTTTTTAGAAAAGTGATCTTAAACATTTTTTTTATCTCATTATAAATCATATCCCAATAATTTTTAATTATTTTGCAATTCCACCACATATGAAAAAACGTGCCTTCTTTTTCTTTACACTTCCAACACTTATTGGAGGCTGTTCTGTACATTTCGGCTATTTTTGCAGGTGTAATATACCATCTGTACATCATTTTCATGTAGTTCTCTTTTAACAATACACAATCAGTAAATTTTAAATTTACTTTCCATAATTTTTCCCAATCTTCCAGTTGTATATTATGTCCTAAATCTTGTGCCCACTTATCATTACACATTTAAGCTCATCTTTGGTTTCCCATTCTAATAATATATTATACACTTTCTTCAAAAGTTTGGTATTATCATCTATAATTTCTCTTTGAAATCTAGATGTGGTATAACTGAATCCTTTCTTATTATCTTCTTTGAATACCTCATGTAGTTGACGATATTGCAGCGGAACCCATGGTTTTCTCATTCCAATTGTCCATATTGTCCGTCTCAGTGCAATCCAATGTTGACATTAAGCTAAAGGCTTACTGATCCTATTCCTGTTGGCATTCTGTTATGCATTGTGATTAGCCATTGCGGAGAAAAAACCTCATGATTTGAAAGTGAAAAAAGGAAAAGGGAAGCCAGGGAAATTCTATATGGTGTGGTTGCCATTTATTTAATACACTAATGAAACTGGACTTAAAGATAAGATAAAATGCTTCCTGTCCATGCTGGATATACTGAAAAAGGATAAGATGGTCATTCATGGCATTCGTGGGACATTACATTTCGTACACTCTGCTTTCCTGTATAGACTGAAAAGAGACATTTTTGTTAAAGTAGTACCTGGTATCACTAATCAGGTGTGAGGAGGGGCAGGTGTTTCAGAATTACTATGTTCTGTATTTGTCATCACACTAAAAACCCAGTAAGAATGATTTCTGGAGAGCCCTTGAAAATGCTTTATAAAACCCCAGAATAGATAGAACTCATGGAAAGGATTGTTCCTTTCTTTTCTTTTCTTTTCTCTTCTCTCATCTCTGCTCCCTTATTTCCACAAGCTGTTATCATTTATTTTACTGGCATAAACAAATTGTAGGGTTTTTCCTTCCCTTTCTTAAAATTCTCATTATCACTTGGGAGCCAAAGACACTACAGAAAGAGAGTCTGATTTCCCCCTCCATTGGTCAATGAACTTAGATACTGACTGCAAAAACAAACAAACAAACAAAAAACTGTTGAATGAAGTGCAAAGCTCATTCCAACTTTTCATTTTCTCTGGGATATCCTGGAGTGCTTCTTGCTTTTTCTGGATCCACATGACTGATGGGAAGTAGATAGAATTAACCAAGACAACATCTTAAATAATGAACCTCACAATGTGAGAATTAACCCATCTCTTCGGTTTGCCTTTCTGATATTTACACATTCATTGTTATTATCATTTATTTATTAATCACCTTCTAAACAACCATCTCAAGGCACTTTACACGTAAGATAATTAAAAACAGCTTCAGGGTGTGTGTATCAAGAAGAAGAAAAATCAGAAGCAGAGGCAGGCTGTCCTCTTTTGACATTTTACATGCTTTTCCTGGCACAAATCTTAACCTTCGTGATGAGTACAATTCCCTGGAAAGTTCTTCTATGCAAGTCCTTTTGAATTGTGCTCTTGCACAATACAGCAGGACTAATGAAGGCAAATTTTCCATTAAACTGCCCCAACTTAGAAGAAACACTAGGTTTGTTCACAAATTACAATGAACACAGGTGCGTGTTATGACGACACATGTACAGGGGTTTGTATGAAAGAGTTTATTACTTGTATGCTTGTATGAAAGAGTTGATTACTTCTTGATTAGCTGTTCGTTATAAACAATAAAAATCTGACTGACTGAATTTGGCTGTAAGTAATTTTATGATCTTTTCACTTGTTGTAATTCTAGGCACACTTTCCTGGGAGTAAGCACCATTGAACAGATTGAGACTTACTTTTGAGTAAACCTCCAGAGGGTTGCATTGCATGGCTGCAATTCACACTAGTCTGGGAGTAAGCTCATTGAATACAGTGGAACTTACTTATGAGTAAACCTGCACAGGACCTGCCAATTTGTGTTCTTTCTACATTTAACAAGGCCTGGTTCTTGTGATAGGGGTGTCACACATTACATTAAATGAGTATACAGTCTGCGTACCTATATACACAAATAGTTGAGCTATACACTGATACGGTTGCTCACATGTAATGTTCCATGAGTGTACAGTGTGTGTATCTGTGAATTTTATTTCCTTCTGTAAACCACTGAGTGGACTTTAGTTGATGGACAATCTAGAAATAGCAAAAATAAATAAAAATTTTACCAGCTGCACTGACAATATAGGAAAATTAGTAGTCATAGTACAATGGAGTGTTCCTGAGCAGAAAATTGTCTGCTTAAAGCTTCCTACGTCAACGTATTGCACTGCAAAAGGCAGAAGTTCAATGAATGCAATATGGAGACTGTCAAAACACAAGGTATTTCAACAGTAAGGTGTCAAGGATGGGGAGAGTCATGTTTTTTCTATATAATATTTCCCCCCATAGTTGCAAGATTAGTATAGGGAGGAAATACTAGTATATTGTGAACGTGGCATGATGTTGCTTCATTTCTTGTTCATATCAAACTGCACCATGTTTACCGCGCTGTAACTATGCAGTAACAAAGTTGTGAGCTAAATTTACAGCAATAAAGTAAAATTATCATACAACGTCTTTGCCATGTGCTAAACTCTGCATGCACCTGAGCTTACAAAACATAGTCCTTCCTATATATTTTGTTGGGTCTCTTCAGCCAGAGGAAGTGGTGCTTGTGGAATTAGTTTCATCACTTCCTCTAGCAGCCGAGTGAACCATGAAGACCTTCCCTTCAGTTATTTACTCAGCTTAGTCAGTGTGTGAATTAATGTTCTTCTTTTACCTGGTTTCCATCATCTCATGAAAAGAAAGCCAATGAGGGATCTAGAGAGGAGCCAAGCACCTGCTGTGAGCAGTTGAGAGCCTTCAGACTGAATTAAATTTGCTGGAACTAGGGGAGCTCCACATCCTCAAGAAGCAAGAGGATACCTTTCTGGTAACTCGAACCCATCATACTGGTAAAAGAAATAGTTCAAGAAATGAGCAAGAGGAGATGGATTTTAATGACCATGTAAAAGTACATGAAATTTCCTCTTGCATAACCACAAGATTTTCTCAGTCTGTGTCCCTGATATATTTATGGTGTATTTAGAAAACCTTTTCCTTCAGGGTTTTAAGGTGTTTTGCTGAATTATATACACTCGCCACATCATGTTTCACACTAATCGAAAGCATCTCTCACAATAATCTGCAACCCAAATAGCTCACCGAGACAAGCAGCCTTAACTAATTTTTTAAAACAAATTTCTAAATAGCACCAGGCTTATAAGTATTGTGTGAACAAAATGTGACTGTATAATTAATAGATTTTGTTTTGTGGTTTTGGAAACTGAGTAAGTAGCTGTGTATTAGATAAAGTTTATGATTTCACCACAGTTCAAAATTTTGGAGGGACCATCAAGTACTTTCCAAAGCAACAAATGTTTTTATTATCTTTTGGAAGATCTGGTTTTTAGCTAAGAAATAAGTACCTGGAGGACATAGTGCCCAAAGCTTTTAATGTTGAATTACGATTGGTTTTGACATCTAAAATTGTTGAATTCAGATTTTGGCCAAGAAGGAGTTTGCTGGCTAGGCTACATATTCATTGGATGCCACTCTACGTTTCTCTTTTCTCTACAAAAAATTAGAAAATTGCCCTGATATCTAAAGCCTTCATCGGCTCCATAAAAAGCAGATCCATTCCTCCTGTTGGTTCAGCATACAATGCTCAAATTGAAATGGAGTAAAAAACAAGCAAAAAAACCTGTAGATTTTTCATCTTCTGTAAACCAAAATGGGCACTGAGTTTCACCCAGTTGTAACACTTAGAATCTACCAGTGACTATGTGAGCTTTTTATTTAAAAAAATTCATTAGTCACTGGTGTCTTTTCAACACAACCTGTGCAAGATGAGTGATGGGAGCAACCATATGGGCCTCAACTATCTGCTTTCTTTGGTCTCAACATACCATACAAGTGCTAAAAAGGGAGAAAGAGTCTGATCCAGCAAGCCAGTTTCTCCTGTGGAATTAAGTTTGCCATGCCTGAGCCTGCTGTGTAAACAACAGACCATATCCCAACTATACGCATTACACCCCTCATGTGTACACTGGGCACTTTGTCACAAAAGTACAGCAGCCTTCTTTCGCTCTTGATGTTCTCCAGACCGAACCAATAAGCTGTAGCTTCAGTTTCAAGAATGCCCCTTTCGTACTCTCCATTCAATTTAGTGATGAGAAATTTTGATTTAATATATTTTTGTCTCACACAGGCACTCACAGCAGCTTGCAAACATAAAAACACATTTAAAACAAAACAAGAAGAGTTAAATCAACCCAAGCAAATAAAAAGCGCAGTAAGCACAGAGAGGAAGATATCAAACAATCCATAGCATTTCTTAAACAGGAAGTTTTTTAACCAAGCTATGAAAGAATGCTAGACATGAACATAAGAAGAGGCTGCTGGATCAGGCCAATGGCCCTTCACCATTCTGGGCACCACAATTCAAGAAGGACACTGACAAACTGGAACGTGTCCAGAGGAGGGCAACCAAAATGGTCAAAGGCCTGGAAACAATGCCTTATGAGGAACGGCTAAGGGAGCTGGGCATGTTTAGCCTGGAGAAGAGGAGGTTAAGGGGTGATATGATAGCCATGTTCAAATATATAAGAGGATGTCACATAGAGGAGGGAGAAAGGTTGTTTTCTGCTGCTCCAGAGAAGCGGACACGGAGCAATGGATCCAAACTACAAGAAAGAAGATTCCACCTAAACATTAGGAAGAACTTCCTGACAGTAAGAGCTGTTCGACAGTGGAATTTGCTGCCAAGGAGTGTGGTGGAGTCTCCTACTTTGGAGGTCTTTAAGCAGAGGCTTGACAACCATATGTCAGGAGTGCTCTGATGGTGTTTCCTGCTTGGCAGGGGGTTGGACTCGATGGCCCTTGTGGTCTCTTCCAACTCTATGATTCTATGATTCTATGATTCTAAGTCCAGCACCCTGTTCTCACAGAGGCCAAGCAGATCCCCAGGGGAAACCACCATCAGGATCAAAGTACAAGAGCCCTCTTCCCTCCTGTGGTTTCCAGCAACAGCCATTCAGAAGCACTGCTGACTCCAACTGTGAAGGCAGAGCAAAGCCATCATGGCTAGGAGTCACTGGTAGCCACCTGCTCCATGAATTTGTCTTCTTTTCAAGCCATCTAGGTTGGTGACCACTGGCAGCGAATTCCCTAGTTTAACTATGCACTACGTGAAAAAGAGCTTTCTTCCATCTGTCCCGAATCTTCCAGCATACAGCTTCATTGGAAGTCCACAAGTTCTAGTGGTTTGAGGGAGAAAAACTGTTCCCTGTCCACTTTCTCCATGCCGTGCATTGTTTTACAAATTCTACCATGTCACCTCTTACTTGCTTTTTTTCTAAACTAAGAAGTCCCCAACTCTGCAAGCTTTCCTGATAGAGAAGTCGCTCCATCCCCTTGATCATTTTGGTTGCCCTATTCTGAACCTTTTCCAACTCTATCTTATCCTTTTCAAGGTGAGGCTCACAGAAACTTAACATATAAACCTTGTTAAGTGAAGAAATTCCAAAAGGACGGTGCCACTAGAGAGAAGGTTGAAGATCAGGCTTTCCTCGCCTGCACGTCAATGCAAGAGGAGACCCTAAGGCAGGGATGGAAATCCTGTGGCCCACCAGATGTTGTCTTCCATGGATTCTACTATCACTTCATTTGACATCAATAGAGATCACTGTATGATATAGGAAAGAAGCATATTCCCAGTACTCAGAACAGTGATAAATGCAAAATGAAGTAAAGAAGTAGTAGAAGTGTGTTTTTTTAATGCATCTCCTTTGTTCTCATTTTTAAAAAATGTAGAGAGACAGGCCATTGGAAGGAAGACTGTTTAGTATAATGTAATATAATATCTAGTTTTAATATCTAGTATGAAATTTTATTGCAAGAAGGAGAACAGACTTAATCGTAACTCAAATGCTAGATGCATTACAGAAACTCATCAGGTCCAAGAAACATTAAGATGGTTTACCCATCTAGGCTGCACTGTATTTTGTCATGACTTTTTATTTCTGCACTTGAAGCCTCCCAGGCCCTGAGCTGCCTAATAGAATATAAAAGAGGTTTTGTGGGTTTTCCTCAGGAAAAATATATGCAACCATATGGCTAATCTCTTCAGTATGTTTTAGAAAGCACCCCAGCTCCCCCTTCCCTCCCTCTTTGGTTACAGGTAAAACGGTGTTCTGTCCTACCAACTTAATCTCTTTTCTACAGCCAGTTGTGCAAACATGTCTCTTGGTCATCAAAACCTCTGCTCTGGAATGGAGCAGAAGTTTCATAGAATCATAGAATCATAGAGTTGGAATAGACCACAAGGGCCATCGAGTCCAACCCCCTGCCAAGCAGGAAACACCATCAGAGCACTCCTGACATATGGTTGTCAAGCCTCTGCTTAAAGACCTCCAAAGTAGGAGACTCCACCACACTCCTTGGCAGCAAATTCCACTGTCGAACAGCTCTTACTGTCAGGAAGTTCTTCCTAATGTTTAGGTGGAATCTTCTTTCTTGTAGTTTGGATCCATTGCTCCGTGTCCGCTTCTCTGGAGCAGCAGAAAACAACCTTTCTCCCTCCTCTATATGACATCCTTTTATATATTTGAACATGGCTATCATATCACCCCTTAACCTCCTCTTCTCCAGGCTAAACATGCCCAGCTCCCTTAGCCGTTCCTCATAAGGCATAGTTTCCAGGCCTTTGACCATTTTGGTTGCCCTCCTCTGGACACGTTCCAGTTTGTCAGTGTCCTTCTTGAACTGTGGTGCCCAGAACTGGACACAGTACTCCAGGTGAGGTCTGACCAGAGCAGAATACAGTGGCACTATTACTTCCCTTGATCTAGATGCTATACTCCTATTGATGCAGCCCAGAATTGCATTGGCTTTTTTAGCTGCCGCGTCACATGTCAAGTTTGTGGTCAACCAAGACTCCTAGATCCTTTTCACATGTACTGCTCTCAAGCCAGGTGTCACCCATCTTGTATTTGTGCATCTCATTTTTTTTGCCCAAGTGCAATACTTTACATTTCTCCCTGTTAAAGTTCATCTTGTTTGTTTTGGCCCAGTTCTCTAATCTGTCAAGGTCGTTTTGAAGTGTGATCCTGTCCTCTGGGGTGTTAGCCACCCCTCCCAGTTTGGTGTCATCTGCAAATTTGATCAGGATGCCCTTGAGTCCATCATCCAAGTCGTTGATAAAGATGTTGAATAAGACTGGGCCCAAGACAGAACCCTGTGGCACCCCACTAGTCACTCTTCTCCAGGATTAAGAGGAACCAATGATGAGCACCCTTTGGGTTCGGTCAGTCAGCCAGTTACAAATCCACTGAGTGGTAGCATGGTCAAGACCACATTTTACCAGCTTCTTTACAAGAATATCATGGGGCACCTTGTCAAATGCCTTGCTGAAATCAAGGTAGGCTACATCCACTGCGTTCCCTTCATCTACCAGGCTTGTAATTCTGTCAAAAAACAAGATCAGGTTAGTCTGACATGACTTATTTTTCAGAAATCCATGCTGACTATTGGTGATCACAGTATTCCTTTCTAGGTGCTCACAGACTGTTTGCTTAATGATCTGCTCCAGAATCTTCCCTGGTATTGATGTCAGACTGACTGGGCAGTAATTATTTGGGTCCTCTCTTTTCCCCTTTTTGAAAATAGGGACAACATTTGTCCTCCTCCAGTCTGCCGGGACTTCGCCTGTTCTCCAGGAATTCTCAAAGATGACTGCCAGTGGTTCTGAGATCACATCTGCCAGTTCTTTTAATACTCTTGGATGCAGTTCATCTGGCCCTGGAGACTTGAATACATCTAAACTAGCCAAGTATTCTTGTACTATCTCCTTAGTTATTCTGGGATGTGTTTCCTCTGCTGAATCATTTGCTCCAAATTCTTCAGGTCGGGCATTGTTTTCTTTATCGGAGAAGACTGAGGCAAAGAAGGCATTGAGGAGTTAAGCCCTTTCTGTGTCCCCTGTTTGCATTTCACCATCTTCTCCTCTGAGTGACCCCACTGTTTCTTAGTTCTTCCTTTTGTTTAAACACACAAACCACTCCTTTTCTTCCCTTTCTCACCACCCTTCTTCACAATGATGTGAATCTTCAGATAAATTGTGGAAAATAATATACAGAGTTGCTCACAATTTACCTGAATGTGATTACTTAGTTAGGTATCTCTTTGGTAGATGTCAAGAGTAATTTATAGCTACATTTACTAGGTCTATGTAGATCATTCCTTTCTGTACCAAACCAACAGAGACCAATCCTTTAACTGAAAGCAATCATATCTCAATCATACGTAAACATGACTCACATTTCCAAGTGCTCGGTCACAGACATTTAATTTGATGGTTTGGCTGGAGATAAAGCTGGACCAGGTCTACAGGCGGAGTAGAGAGGTCTGAGAGGAAAGGAAGCCTACTGATATGGTGTTTCAACTGGAAGGTAGGTGCTCTCCATCCACTGACCCCCTCGCAATTGGGAACTGTTGACACTAACCTACACAGGTAGGGGTTGTCAGTGAATGGACCATGTGCCCCCTTCTAGAGGTGGAAATTGCATTGGGCAGGATCTAAAATATGACAGGTGGGACTCCCATATGGGGTTCTGAGATGATGCATCAGCTCCTGCCCACAGCTTGGGTAGTGGTGTGCCTGACATCAGTCACCTCAAGTTGCCAGCATGATCCTAGTTGCATGGCCATTGGAACTTTGCTGGTCAACTCCTGTGGCCATTCCTCAGCAAGCATGCTGAGATGATTTCGTTTGAACAAAACATCAGAGTTCGAAATGGAAAGCAGATTTGGTCAACAATGCCATGCCAACCCCGCTTGCCTGCTGTAATCAAAAAAGTTGTGGCCTGTTTCAAAACACACACACACACACACACACACACACACACACACACACACCTCTTTGGGTCTTATTGTTAGCCTAACCCTTGTATCCAAGGCAGCTTGTTGTTCCTGCCCCACAGCTGTAATGGGGCATGAAGGAAACCAAGGAAGGAGAACAAAGGAAGACAAGGAGTTCAATAATTGTATCCTGGGCAAGGCAAGTAAGGTAAATTCACACATAGAACTAAGCTGCCTGACTGATGATACCAATATCCTTTTCACCACCACATACATGTTTCCTATACATATTTACTTGAAAGCAAGTCCTGCTGCATCAATGGTCATGTGGAACACACTTCTTATAGAAATTAAGCAGGCAACAATGCGCTGTGCATTTCACCAGATATCTAACAACCTTTCTATTTTTGCAGGCCTTTTCAGAAGGATGAGTTTTTCCTCTGGCAGCATTTATGTTGGTCATTTTCAGGTACTGCATTTATTTTTATTTCATTTCACTTTGATGCTGTATACTACTATGAAATTGTTTCATATTTAACATCTTGTAAATATTGCAAATAAAATAAAATACATAATGTGTACGAACATAGCCTCAACCTGCATTCCTGTGCCCACTTACCTGGGAGAGTAAATTCTACTGAACTCAATGGTGGTTACTTTGTGAGGAGGCATATTCAGACTTGCACTACAAGTCCCTCAGCATGCCCAGTGGGAGGGAACACTGGACCATTGAGCCATGAATGTAAAGGATGGGTCCTCCCATCTTTAGCAGTGGACAGTGGTGGGATTTTCCCTTCTTTGCAAATTGTAAAAGTTTATTTACCGTATTTGGGGCATTCGGAAAACGTACTTTCCTACACAAAATGGCTGCATGAATACCCCTGCCGCCCTTGCCCCTGCCGCCTATTCTGAGTAATAGTAAGTAGCAAAGCTGTAAATCTTTTTCTTTAAAGAACTGCCTATGGGGTGTTTAATGGTCCCAGAATCTTCACTCTGCACTACAGCAACACTGGGCTATTTATGGTTGCAATTAGTAGTATAATTATACCGGGGGGGGGGGGTGTGTGTCAGCATACAGTAGTATTTCTTTATGGGTCTAGGCCCTGTACAAAAATATTTTCTTAAGATTTCATTTGAATAATGCTTTCTTCAGGTGAGCTCTGGCAAGCACCATTAAAATTGTAAATCTGGGAACCTAGGAAATAAAGAAAGGGGAAGGAAATTACCTCAGTTTGGCATGAGGTACAATGTTACTTTCTTTAAATAAAATTTATCCTCTGTCCTTACTAACCCCATACAGGCTAATTTAACACTTCATTGTATTCTTTCACTTACCCTTACCCTTTTGCCAGACACACATGGCTGCTTATGTTATAGTGGCTAAAGTTACAAAGAGCCTATGTATAGCCAGTCCATACACTATTTCCCACTTCTCTTTAAATCTTTGGTTGACTGGCACCTTTTCATTCAATTATGAGTACATTTTGAGTGAAGGTAATAAAAAATATTTTGGACAAAAATACTATGGATATCGAATTCTGTGGATATAATTTTGTGTACAATTAGGAATATTGGTAGCCATTTTATTCCAGTGTCAAATATAATACCAAGAATTCCAAGAGTTGGGAGCAGTTTTTTGTTACTAGGCATTCAATGAGGCCTGTAATCTAAGTACCCCCAAATAATATTAGGTTTAGCATTATTTATTTATCTATACCCTACCCTGATTCACCAAGTCCTGAACTACCTGAGTCCAGAACGGCTTAAGAATTGCCTGAGCCATATATCCCAAATTTGACAACGTTAACCTTGGGTTGGGCAACATAGGCAGGGTGATTTAGTGGGCAGCAGAAGAGGCACTAAACCTTCCTCTGTTCTCCTCCCCCCACCCCACTGTTTTTCCTTATGACCAAGATCTATGACTGAAAATAATGCTAGATAACAATCCAGCACATGTCTAGTGAGAAGCATCGTTGTGTTTTAACCAGCTCCCAAGTAAGTGTGAGTCCAAGGGGACCTCATTCCATCTCCTGAGGGTCACTTGAGAGAGGCGAGCAGAGCCAGATGCAAAAGTGGCTGGAGCAACTAATGCATACCCTCCAACATTTCTCCGCTGGGAACGGGGATGTCCTAAGGAAAAGCAGGACATTCCAGGATCAAATCAGAAACCAGGATGGCTTCTGTAACTCCGGGACTGTCTCTGGAAAATAGAGATACTTGGAGGGTCTGCTAATGTACATTTTACCTGTGTAGAGTAGGCTAGTTTCTATGCACATCCCTCCATCCAGACATGCCAGAGACCTTACCAGGAAACGTACATTCCAGCCAGGCAAAACAGTCAGGGGGTGAAGCAGGTCAAATGAGGGGTATGGCCTGTTGAAAATTTTAAGGGCGTGAATGAGAGACCTACCTGTAAGGCCACATTCAACACCACCCCAGGCCTGAGGTTCCTCTCCTCTGGTGTAAAGGACTGCAGCCTAAAGTGCTTTAGAAGAGCTGGAATAATTTTAAGCATTGTTTCATCATAGCGGTTGACATGCTTTTGTTCTGAGAAATATGTTGTCAAGTTATTTTGGTATGCCACAATGGAACTGAATTGCTTGTTTGTTATTCATTTTATTGTTGGCTGTTTAAGCTTCATGCTTGATGGAAGACTCAAGACTTTTAAAAAGAAATGGAAATAAAGAATGATAATTTTGGATATGGTGCAATGTAGTGGCCAAGAGACTGCACTACACGTCAGAGTCCCTTAGTCAAATGTCACCTCTGCAATGAACTCATTAGGTGGCCTTAGGCATGTCACTCTCATTTGCCCCACCTACAATATGAGAGATGCTGTCTAGGTTTGTCATTGCTTTTCTAGACAGCATCTTAAAAAGTAGAGACATCACCTTGCCAACAAAGGTCCATATAGTAAAAGCTATGGTTTTCCCAGTAGTGATGTATGGAAGTGAGAGCTGGACCATAAAGAAGGCTGATCGCCGAAGAATTGATGCTTTTGAATTATGATGCTGGAGGAGACTCTTGAGAGTCCCATGGACTGCAAGAGGATCAAACCTATTCATTCTTAAGGAAATCAGCCCTGAGTGCTCACTGGAAGGGCAGATCGTGAAGCTGAGGCTCCAATACTTTGGCCACCTCATGAGAAGAGAAGACTCCCTGGAAAAGACCCTGATGTTGGGAAAGATGGAGGGCACAAGGAGAAGGGGAGGACAGAGGACGAGATGGTTGGATAGTGTCTTTGAAGCTACCAGCATGAGTTTGACCAAACTGCGGGAGGCAGTGGAAGACAGAAGTGCCTGGCGTGCTCTGGTCCATGGGGTCACAAAGAGTCGGACACGACTAAACGACTAAACAACAACAATATGAGAGACAATAATACCAGCAAACCTTGTTGTGAGGACTGCAAGGAGATAATGCATGTTAAACACCATACTTGGAAGTGCTATACAAATATTAAGTACCATTATTGCTTGTAATCCATCTGGAGGCTATACATGCAGGGAAGCCGGCTTCCATTTGCATATCTAGCAGGATGGGGAGCCAATCCTTTGCATAAATAAGAACCAAGAGCACACAAACTGTACATATGTTCCAGCAACTGGCGCTGTGAATGCAAGGCCATCTCAGATAACCAGTACAAGCACTGATTGGCTGTTTGGAGCAGGAAGGTTTATGGCTGGGTCCATGCAAAATAGCTGATTGGTCGCTGATCCGGCAGATCTAAACTCATACATCCCCAGCTGTTGCATGTGCACACCATTGGACTGGGGCCAACTGTAATAACTGCACACATTTCCTTGTGATATTTGCAGTGCCTAATGTTCTTAACAGTGGCAATCATTAAAGGCTCTGACATTTTGTCAAAGCCTTTTCCCCGCTCCAGTCCTTTAGTGAAAGAAATCTCTAGCACTATTCAAGATTTATCTCACCATAAAACAGTGATAAGTCCCAGATGTGATTACAGTTTGCTTTTTAGTGCTTTCTATTTGCCCCTGAAATGTGTTTGTTTTGTGGTGTTCACACACGTGTGCGTGTTTTCATTTCCAATTCAGAGTAAATTGGCTTGACTTCTGGTCGCTGGCACAGTGGCATACTTCCTCTCAGCAACTGAAGTCTGTCTGGAAAACAAAACAACATTCTCCAGGGCAGGGTGTTTATACGGCCAGCTTGCAGTTGCTGTGGCAAATTTGCCATGCCACATCAAAGGCATTTCAAAGGCTTGCTCACCTGATGAAAGCATTAACTGTTTTAAGTTTGCCTACTTGTCATGGAAGCAGCGAGCTCATTTGCTCAGCCCAACCCAAGGAAGAAAATGTAATGCACAAGCACTTGTTGTTTTTAATACCCACAGTTCATCAACTTTCCTTCAATGTTCCTCAAGACACAAAGAGAGCAGTGATCAAAATTCGTGGAACTCAAAAAAATGGCAAGCAGAAAGAAAACCGCTAGGGGGGAAATTCTGCCAAATATTTTGGGGTTAGAAAAATTAGAGAAATGAAACCAAGGCATGTTACATTGGCTGCAAGATGAATATATAGACAAAATATCAGAGGATATGAAAGCATTAACGAGAACTTGATTGATTTCACATTAATGGGGGGGCTCCATGGGTAGGCTGGCCAGAAAATGAAAACAAAAATCCAGATAGTCTTATTTTCTTTTATTTCTCAAAATAATATAACATGTGCACCATGCCCCCTCTTTTTCTGACATATGATATATTTCAGAAACTTCCCCTTCATTAGGACCAGGTTCACAACTGAGCTTATATCCTTTTATAAGCATTTTTTGCCAGATATCAATGGCCATATTTTAAAGATAGCTTCTGAATACTTATTTGACATCCACATCTTGCTACTATCTACATGCATTGCAAACAGATTGAAGCAAAATCTACTGAGACAGAGCACATCGGCTCAGGAATTCCCCATATTTGTACGATGCACAGAAGTACGAGTCTGCTTATTGAAATCCAGTGTGAAAGGTGGCAAAGAATGGCAAAATCCACTGCCCTCTGAATTGGACAAACTACTATGTTTGCTGGAGGTGCAGACATAGTTAGTGCAGGTGGACTTGATTTGGCCAATTTGGACAAGCAGGAAGTAAGGAGCTGGGAGCTACTCTGGATCATTGTTGCCATTGCAGAGTAGAGCAAAACAATAAAAACTCCTGTGGCTATAGACTAACAAATATACTCAGTGCTTTTTTCTAAAAAAATGTTTAGGGCTACTCTCATTTTGACTCAAGAAAATCACAATTTTATAGTTCAAATTGTGGAAAATAAATACAGTAAATGGACAAAAGTACTAAGATTCACAAAATGTTTAGGGGTATGCATACCCTTGTGTACCCCAAGAAAAAAAGCACTGAATATATTGTGGGGTAAGCCTTCATGGACTGGCCTCTAGTCCACAAAGGCTTGGGCCATGATTTTTTTTATATTTTTTTTTAGTCTTAAGGTGCCCAAAGACTCATTTTTATCTTGGAAAATTGTTACAATGGACTGAGAAGCTTGCCTTGTATCTAGCGCATGATCAAGCAGTGTTGTTCTCTTCCCCATCCCATCATGGCACCCTTCAAAATAGTAGGCAAAATAGTAGACAGTGGCATTCAAGAGATAGTGATTCCACACCACAAAAACTTCCAGGGTCGTTGTTTGTCTAAGGATGAACATGCATATAGCTCAGTAATTAGAGAACAGTGTAGAAGTATGGAAATATAATGGGAAGGAATCCCTTGAGTGAGCAACTTCCAATTCTCAACCAGGCGATAAAATGTTACTGACCACTATTTTTGCAAAAGGCTGCTACTACAATGAAATGTTTATGGCTGGAAATGTACCCTCATTTCCAGTGATAAAGAACTTTGCAAGTAATTGTACAAATTTCTCCAACTGATCCTCCAATCTCAGTAGTTGAACATACTTGAGCATGTGCTCTTAAGGCATCACCTGTAAAGGAGACGACCTAGAAACCTTATACAAACACACATGGTAATAAATCCTATTGAAGTCAATGGGGATTACTGGCATGCTCTGGTCCATGGGTTCACAAAGAGTCGGACATGACTAAACAACTAAACAACAAAATTATAATTGTAAAATTATTCCTGCACCTCTTCAGCTAACTTGTTACTTACTTCTGAGTAGGCACTTTAGGAATGTGATGCTCGAAAAAAGCTTCTTAAATATATGCATTACAGTCTGAATATATCTAAATGTTTTTAAGGTGAGCATTTTAAGTGGCTTCCATTTTTTATTTTACTATTATTTGCTTATTATTATTATTAGTCACCTTGAACTGATAGGAAAGGTGGCATGCAATATTTAAAAGAAATAAAGAAATAAAATGACTGTGTGAATTAAGGACACTGGCCTTTTCTGGAGTCAGTACCATGGAAGGGCATGTAACTCTAGAATGATGTCCCGGTATTCGTGGAGTAAAAACATGGTGTGAAAAATGGATCCAAAAAATGCAGGCTCACTCAGTTCTCAAGCTAGCCATGCCATCTCTTCCTGTTATATAAAATGTTTTTTCCAGCCCTGAAGTGGCCATGACAAACTTCAAAACCAGCTGACAGCATGCACCAGCATGTGTTCTTAGGAAGGGGCTGATTATCCCAACAAACCACACTACAATGCCAAGGGGGGGCAGATATGCCAGTGCAAATATTTAGCAACTCGGTGCCAGTTATCAATGACACTTGCTTTTCCATACCAACATTTCCTGCAGCTCTCCATAAACAGGATGTTCAAATGTAACCTCTCTCAACCATAGCCAGGGTACAGAGCAGAAATGGAAACAAACCTGGGAGTTCTTTCCCATGGTATATGAACAGCTTGTCTCTTGTTCTAAAATAGTATTTATTTAATATTCACAATATCATATTTTGTTTTAGGCAGGAAATGCCCTATACAGTAAAAAGTATGCACATGCCTTAGTATGCCTCATTGGGGAACTCATTACTATGATTATTTTTGAAAGATGAAGCTTCCAGATGCCATTGATATTAAAAGCTGTAAAAAGGATTGCATACAGGGAAATGCCTTTTTAAAAAACAAAAAATCAGTAGTGCTAAATCAACAGTTACACCCTGAGGCAAAATATATAGCCTGAAAATAACTTACACTGTTTTATTAGAACTTACTTCCCTGTGATGTGTTTAGGATTAAGGCAAGGCATTCGTCTTGTCCCTTCATGACATCTGTCCTCAGGACCAATTAGATTATTATTATTTTTATTATTTTTATAAGATATTTATTAAAGTTTCACAAATAATATAATCAAACACAACAATACAAACAAACACAAACAAGAAAAAAACAAGTATAATTTCAAATCCTTATTTTCATAAAACTTACTTCACCGACCTCCTCATACCTCCCCTTTCTGCATTCCAATTTCAAATATTTAGTTCAGCAAATCCTCACCCTTAATTTTATCTAATTGTTAACCTTTCTTTTCTTTTAACTTAATCTTTACAGCTGTAATCCACTTACTTTCTAAAGCCGCATCATTTTAACACTCATTAATTTTACAATGTTTCTTAAGATAGTTCTTAAATTTCTTCCAATCTTCTTCCGCCGTCTCTTTTCCCTGGTCTCGGATTCTGCCAAGGACCAATTAGATTATATATATATATCAATAGGATTACAAACAATGTTATTTATTTAGGTCTGACTTACTCTACCCCAATAAAAAAGATGAAAATAATCTCATGAAATTAATGCAGGCTCCGCTTCCTGCTTTTCATATCTGAAGAAATGAAAAGCATTTTGCATTTATTTCGTTATCAATATATTTTCCATGGAAGCGCAGGTTGAACAGTGGTGTATCTCAAATACTTTTGACTTCCTGACTTTGGAGTCTAGTGAGATTACATTATGAGAAAACTACAAATTTAAGAAAGGTTCACAAACACATCTCCAGTTTTACAAACTAGGATGTGACACAGGGTTGACTCCAAGTTTTCAGGCACCCTTGGACAAAGATGCTTGACTAGCCCTATCTCCTCCTCCTTCAAGCTACGGCTACTGCCCAATTGCTTGTCTTCTATCAGAGGCACTGTCTGGAGGGAGAAGTCAAGGCAAGGAGAGGCTGCTGCTCCTTCTGCTTGCTCCTGTCATTGCTCTCTCACTCATAGAGGAGAGGGAACCATGTAGTGACAGCAAAAAGCAGGAGTAGCAAGGCAAGGGGACTCTGGGTGTCAACAGTGCTCCCACTGTGGAAGTGTGGGCCTTGGGAGATGCCTGAGAATGCTGACTTCTGTTGCAAACCCTGATGCTATGTTAGCCCTGCATTCACTGAATGTCTGGAGCAGGAATGAGATCACGGCTGCTGTTCCCACTCCCAAACCTCTGCATATTCAACAACCTACATGCATGCTACTTGTATACACATCAGGCTCTGCATGTGCAGTCAAAGACATTGTCTTCTGCAGACTGTTCAGTCAAAGGGAGACAGCCAACACATGTTCAGTTTGCAGGTTTGGAAGGTCTTTTCGTACCCTTAACTAAATATGAAAAGAGCCTACATATGCTATATGCTGGGGTTGGGCCAACAGCTCAACTCCACTCCCCGGTCGTCGTCAAACCTTTGTCAACTGTGGTTTCTATCAGAGTTGTATCCAGCTATGTCAGTAGAGCCTTTGAAATTAATGGACATGACTAAAGTCCATTGATTTCAGTGGTTCTACTCTGAATACATCTTAGTTGGATACAACCCTCCATCATTTTTCCATTATGAAGATCAGTTTGCTGCATTTCCACATCATCTTGCAATTAAAAAATAAAAATCCTCACAAAAATCTGCCAGCATTTTAGGGTACATTTCTTCTAATGTACACATTTTTGCTTGCAACTCTGGCTTACAGATACATTTCTTTGCAAGTAATTTCCCCTTATATCATACATTTTTGGTATATATTCACTAATATAAACATTTTGTATGTGTTTTCCCATAGTGCATTTTGTCTTTTTTTCGTGCATAATAAAAAACTAGAAATAAATAACAAACAGGGAGATAAGGGTTTTATAACTTCCTTTTTGTTCATGCTTAAGACTGCAGAAATCACATTGGCCATTTAGAAGTGCTGACTGCACTCAGTGAAGTTATTCATTAAGTTCACGTCTGTTGACATTAGCAGCTGCAGTACTGGCTGTCAAGTGTTTCCAAATATTACAGAAAGAACGAAGGCTTATAGCTATTTAATGAACAGTGTAAGATCTTTGATGTAGGCAGGGACTTTCTCTTCCTGTATTTGCACATTGCCTAGCACAATGGGAGCCTTGTGGCATGCTAAATGCATGCTCCCATGCATATTCTGGGAGACTAGCTAATCCACCAACTGCCCTCTCATGGATTAGCCTACAGATTTTCATGCATAAGAAGCTGGTGAAAGCAAAAGATGTTTGCAAAGCAAACAGCTGCAGATGGCTTGGGAAAACCCACAAAAACCCACGGGGTTCAAAAAAAGCCTGAGTTTGCTGAGAGAGAGCTGAAAGCAAGGAGATAACATTAGAAAGTGGAAATGATGAGGCCATGAACGTCACTCGACAAAGTTGCTTCTATGCTTTTCCATGGTCAGCTTAAGCAACAAGCATGCGGTTTGTTCCTGGTGTACATCAATAACATATTTTCAACTTTTTGGGAGGCTGCTTCCTAGCAGCTTCCTAGGTGGGTGAAATAACGGAATAAAAATATATGAAATTGGAAATGGAGTTAGATCATTCTTTGCACAGCTAATTCTTAACTCTATCAGGTAGGCAGTAGTGGTTGGCAAGGGAGGGTGGGGGCACTTACCATCATGAGCTGGTGGGGAGATCGTTGCGGTGCAAACATATTGGCAGAACCAATCTGACGCTTCTGCCAGTGTGTTCACACCACCCAACTGTCCCCACTATCTCAACCCTCCCTTGTCCCTAAGTGCAGGGACATTGCTATTGGGAGGTAAGGTAATCACCACTGACCCTTGACTGCTACTGTATGTAGTAACTTAGGTTTTAGGGCACTTAAGGCCAGTACAGGCTGTGACCATTTTGCAGAGGGTTCCATTTTGCAGGGGGTTCCATTCCTGGTTGGCAGAGCACACATAAGCCCATTATGCCGCATCCTGCCCCCATTCCTCCCTCTTCCAGGTCCAAAAGGACCCATGCGTGAGCAGCCGCAACTCAATTGGGCCTAAAATGGCCATGGCCTGTGCTACAAAGTACCTATTATAGAGAGAACGAATTCTCGTGTCATTTTAACTGTCACTCCCTTGATGTGTCAATTGTGTAAACTAGTGCTCTGTATAATTAGCACGGAGTGAGGCTCTGTATCTGGCCTGCCCCCTGCGCATTGTTTTATTTTAAAGCATTTATAAGCTACTTAGAATTCTGGAAGTGGTATTCAAAAATGCAGCATGAAAACAACAAAACAACATCTTGAAAACAGATATGACTTTTTAAAAAACAAACAAAAAAACAACAACCCTAACCCAATACAACAGTATTATAAAAGCAGGAACTCAGTAATAACGGGGTCCAATCACATGGGACAGAGAAACACCTGCTCATGAGCATAGACATCTGTACTGTGAAAGTCTGTGAATGAACACATGAAAGTTTCAATAGTGTTGATGTTCACACCAACACGTGGAAGTCCAGGGGAAGAGGTCAGAGGCACACCTGATACTAGGGGTGGACTAGCAGTATAGCCCTACTCCCTGCTTTTAAAAAGTACATATAAAGTTTAGGTAAATTATCACATGGACGTTTGGAGTAGAACAGAATAAATATGCTTCACAAAAGCTTTGTAACTTAATTTATGGCATGCCATATATGCAGGTGGAAGACTTCAACTTCAGCTTTGCTTGATGTATCAGGCTCAGTTCCAACCTCAACATTTTTTGTTTCTCTCATGGTAATTGACATATCTTTCTGAACACAATTTATACAGATACAACCTCGAAGTGCTCTAGGTATGCAATCACATTATCCCCTTCCTACAAATACTCCACAAAGACATATGTAGTCCAGTTCTGTGCATGTTTACTCAGAGGTAAAACCTATGATGTCCAGTGGCTTGAAGAGACACACAGAACATTTATGAAGCTACTGAATAACATTATGTATTATTTATTGAATTTATATCCCACTCTTCCTTCTGAAGATATCTAGGGCAGATATTAACCCCTTTAAGAAGGTAATCCTTTTGAGAAATAGGTTTATAAACTTGGATTCCGAGTTTGCTCCCCTGAGCAAAGTTCTGTCCACGTGACACTTCTTTCTTCCCCACTTCTTGCCTTGTACCTAGTAGAGTTTAAGTGCTTCTGCTACTTCCTCTGCTAATTAACAGTCGGATTCCAGTTATGCTTACTCTGCGGTAAACCTCACTGGTTCCAGTAGAAGTTGCTTCCTACTGTGTTTCCTTGGGATCTCAGTCTGATACAGCAGGTTGCTTTGTTGACTATTTCCTTTACATCAGTTTGCACAAGCCACCTCAGGTCACTGCCTAGTACAGAGGCTGCCACCCTCTGCCTCGTCTGAGTGCAAAAGCTTTTATGTTCCACGGGGCTCTTCTGAATGAATGGGAGCAGGCGAGGCCCAGGTTTCTTGCCACAAGCTCACAAAGGCCTGCCGTCTCAGGTTCAAATCTTCGGTAAACATCTCGCCGCACTTCTAAAAGTTTGGATTTTGCCTGGAATTTGAAATAACAGGAAAGAGAAATATACAGCCTTTCAGTGCTTGAAATGGCAAATGTGTCATGTGGGTAAGAAAGGTATGTCTGGAAGTATCATATAGCTGCTAGCCTGGATAAAGAGGAGCTTTGTACCATCAGTTGAAGCATCTTGAGTAAGGAAGACCAAAACACGGATTTATAGCTAGGGCAGAACTGGTTAAGTGTGATGGAGGCAAGACTCCAGACAGCACAAGAAAAGCCTTTGCTCCCCTCCCCCCGCTATGAATTTGCTGTTCCTAAAATTTTGCAACAAAACTTTTCTGTATTAAAGTAGACGCAGTCTCTCCCCCAACCTGACCTTGTCTCTTGCTTCAGACTAAATACTGGGAAGCTCTTTCGGACTCCAGTTCATGCAGTGGTCAAATCAATTTTTGCTTGGAAAACCATGGTTACTTGTTATGCTCCTCAGATCCACAAACCGTAGTAAGTTCTCACAGAAACACAACAGTGCTTTCTTTGGATAAGAGACGTAAGACCTCTTTGTAACAAATATACAAGTACAGAGGAAGGAAGCAGACCTTGAAGCAGGCAGCAGTGTCATTGTTCCTGCACCAGGTTTCCAAAGAGAACCCCTAAATCCTAAGGCATTTTATATACAGCCAACTCACATCGTTTCCCAGTTGAAACTGCAAACTGCTTCCAAACTGCTTTTATGTCCCTCCCCTGAGCTGTAGGATGCCACTTTTATAAAAACAGTAAAGGGAGAATATCCAACCATCATGCAACATTATTTCACACCAGTCCCTAACCAGCCCACTGAAGAATGATCAATTAATCATCTTTATTACCAAATAATCAGCTTAACCAAGGGTAGTCTAGCCTGCAACTATCCGTACATGATCACAACTGACAGAGAGATCAGTTGCCTTCTGTTCAGCTAGAATGAAGTTTTAGTTGAAGCTTTAAGTGAACTATTAAGGGTTTTCCTGTTTTCTAATGCAATCCTCTACATGCCTACTCAGAGGTTTGAATGGGACTTACTCCCGGGCATGTACCGGTATGTATAGGATTCCCGTCTTAGTCTGTCCTCGCTTAAGCTGTGAATCCACAAAACCTTCTTCAGACTGCTCTATTTCCAGCCAAACTTTGCAATGCTTCTTCAGATTTAAATATTAGTGAATAAGTGAGGAGAATGGGTGAAATTCCCAGGTACATTCATGTCAACCCCTATTTTCTCCCCAGACACAATTCAACACATTCAGGTACTAATTGCATCAAGGAGTTGGCTATGCAGAAGAGACCATTAAGAGGTGATATGATCACTATGTTGAATTAGTGCATGTGTTGATCTACACTACGGAATAATCCTATGGAATAATCCTAGAATGGCTGGGACTGTCTGTGCTACAGAGTTCTCGATGAGGAATTCTGTAGTGTGGTAGACCCCTGTCTCAAAGTTCATGGTTCAGTGGTGACTTATAGCCCTACACAGATTGACCTGAATCTTCCTTTGCAGCATAGCTTGAACTCAGACTGCGCTACAAATGAAAAATAGGTCACCTGACACTGCCCCATTGACAGACAGGGCAATGTAAATATACACTCACCTGACGCAAACAATATGGGGGTGCAACTAAATATATGCACAGTTGCATTTCCCCCCCAGGCCTTGGCATACATTTGGTACAAGCAATCAATGCGCAGTTTCTGCCAGGGTTGCCACACACTCCTAAGTCGTTCTTGGTTTTATTAAATGTCTAAGCTCTTCATGCCTTATTCCATTGTCCCAATCTGTTGGAAAGATTTCGCTGAGTGAAATGGCTTCTTCATCTGCATCAGGAGATCATCGGCCTTATAGGGCCCTGGGATTGTTAGCCCACTCCCCCACCCACCCCATCCCCTGCTACCGTGTTCATAGGCTGCCAGAAAGACTGCATTTGCAGAGTTCCAAAGTCTGCCTACAGATCCTAAACATCAGGCATACATAGCTCACAATGCCAGACTCCACCTTGCATTTCCCCTTGGATAGCTCAGTTGGTTTGAGTATGGTGCTGAAAATGCCAAGGTTGCAGGTTTGATCCCTTGTAAGGGACAGCTACATATTCCTCCGTTGCAGGAGGCTGGAACAGATGATCCTCAGGGTCCCTTCCAACCCTTATCAGCCTTAGCCAGCATGGCCAATGGTCTAGGGTGTTGGGACCTGTAGTCCAACAACATCTGAAAGGCACCATTTTGACTACAAGTTGTATGCATATCTGTTCTTTTCCGACCTTTGAGTTGATTGTATGGCGTTCAGGGCAGAGTCAGTGTGTACAATCCTGTGCCCTCCTCTACACATTCATTTTACAATGTTTTGGTGCAAGATGGTGCAAGGCCTCTAGAGATGCTAGTCTTACATTTTTGAATAAAACACTACAGTAGAATTCTACATCCAGCAGCAGTACAAATCATCCCAGTATTTTTTTGACTGAAATAGGCAATATTGGGACTGTAACGTGCTCCTCCTCTTGCCAACACAGCATTATCTGGGTTGTAGTCAACTAACTTTTACTCAAGAGTAGCCCCACTGAAATTAATGGTCATGGCTAGCTTTGGCCTATAAATTTCAATAGGTTTACTCCAAGTAAATGTTAGCTGACGAGGGCCCTCTATTCTTAACTGCATAACTTGGTAAATAAAAAAACACCTTACCATACACAGCAATAGTTAGGCTTTGTTAATGGTAGTTTCCAAAGTGAATTTTTTAAAAAAGGAAAAATAAAAGCTCTGAACGAAAACACAGCAATACATGGTCTGCCTGACAGATGACTTGAAGTTGAACTTCATCATGGTTCTTAAGTTTTTTTATAAAGTTAATTGTGAATGCATATTGTTGTCAAAGTACTAGTTGTGAATATATGCTGCTGACAGAGGACACTGCCTGACAGACAATTTAACCTTGATCCCACTTAATATTTCATGTTATTTTTGCTACCTATTTACACTCATACCCTGCAAAAGACTTTAAACAAGGTTGCTTGAAAAAGTAGCCAAAAAACTGCTCTGAGCTTTGAGAAATGTTAGATTTCAGAAAAATTTATGAGCTGTTTTTTTTCTCCTGTCTCTGGAGCCACTGCCAGTGGAAGCAAAACCCAGACATTTGGTGCTCAGCACCCTGCATGACAGGCTAATCTCATCAGTGGTGTCAAGTTTCAAGTCAGTGATCTCAGAAACAAGACATTTGACAAACTGAGCAGTTCACATTATTATGAAACGTCGTTTTAGAATCCAGAGTGCTCAGCTTAAGAACAGTGGTGCCCATTCACAGTTTTCTTCTCTTGTGGCCCTCCAGGTATTGTTGATCTATAACCCCCATCATCTGTAACCATTGACCATGCTGGCTGCCGCTGATGGGAGCTGGAGTCCAGCAACGTCTGGAGGCCCACAAATTCCCCATCCCTGCCATGAAGACTGTGGAAGATAATAATATGCACATATTTGCAATAGTAAAGGGACCCCTGACCAATAGGTCCAGTCGTGACCGACTCTGGAGTTGCGGCGCTCATCTCGCTTTATTGGCCGAGGGAACAGGCGTACAGCTTCCGGGTTATGTGGCCAGCATGACTAAGCCGCTTCTAGCGAACCAGAGCAGCACACAGAAACACCGTTTACCTTCCTGCCGGAGCGGTACCTATTTATCTACTTGCATTTCATGCTTTCGAACTGCTAGGTTGGCAGGAGCAGGAACCGAGCAACGGGAGCTCACCCTGTAGCGGGGATTCGAACCGCCAACCTTCCGATCAGCAAGTCCTGGGCTCTGTGGTTTAACCCACAGCGCCTTTAAAAGGTTCAAAGGGGTCCCTTGGAAGACTCAAAATTTCAGGAGTTAACTTGAGCTTTAAAAAGAGGCCTGAACTAGCTTCAACATGGTCCATGGCAGTAGAAGTTTCCTTTGGAGATTTTTGACATGTCAGGCTGTCAAAATTGCTTTTCTTACAGAACAGAAGACCCAAAATGAAGTATTATGCTGATATTGTTCTAAATTTGTGGAGGTTTGTACAGGAGAAAGTTAATGGGCCAGAGGGACTGCTTAAAGCTAGTCATGTCTGCTAGCCAGGAAAGGCTTCTTTTATTTATTTCACTAGTAAGGTCAAGGGCAGAAAACAAAGACTGGGGAGACAACAAATGCAGTTGATCTTAACTGCCTGCAATTGCTTGGTCATCTAGGCTTAAAACTCTTCATGATCCAGAGGAGATTCTAAAAGCCCAACCGCTCAATGTGTCTTTGGGTACAAAACCTGAAACTGTTTCTCCCAGATCTCTCTTCTCAGTTTTCTCTTGCAGAACACAAGAAGAACAAATGTTCTGTGACTAATTATCAGGTATGGCGTTCTGTTAATGGAACCCAACAGATGGAATCCAAATGTTACCAGAGGACAGCGTGGGGCATACCTTCCAATTTATGATCCTCATTTCCTTTAAAGCCGCATACAGATGAACAAAAGGGCTAAACAGCTGAAAATGATGTAGCAAAATTTAGTGAACCCCTTACATTCATATATCATACATTATGCATATACGGTATCATTATTTTACTCTCAAAAGATAAGATGTTATTCAGTGTCTTTCGATTAGGTCACATCTAGAAGGGAAGGGCCCTACCCGCCTCCTCTCAGCAAGCTCCTTTGATGCTCATCGCATTTGCCCCATCACCCAGAGCTTACTAGAGGAAAAGCTTAATTAGCTTTTAACACTTAGATCCAGAGATTAGAGCAGTCTAGCACTCAGCTAAACACTGCAAGCCTTGATTAAATTCTAACGCTTACTGAATCCAGGAATTTAGAAGAATCTGGCACACACAAACTTATAACAATATTTATTTGCCAAGGCAATTGCTTGACTCCTGCCTTTACCATTCACTGTGTGGACCCCTTCAAATATTACCTTGTGTGGGAGCAAAGCATATAGAAAGCTGCTAAGGTGCTGCAACTCTGGCCCTGCCCTGATGACATCTGGCTCATCTGGCTCCTGCCCCTACCGTCCAAGCATTAAGTGGGTGCCTGAAATAAACAGATGGAATTCAGTGATGCACGATTACAAACGTTCTGACGGAGAAACCATATCACCTTGCCGGTCAGAAGACTATCCCCCTCTCTTTCTCCCTCTCCGCACTGCTCTGGGGGCTCTCTTGACCTCTCCAAAACCAATTTCAGGGGCACGACACATGGGGCAATGCCCCATTCTGCATATCATATTGTTGCATTTCACCAATATTGAGATATTGTTACATTTCACACATTGCCAGATTTGTTTAAAATTGTGCAAGTGTCACTAGGCAAAATGCCAACACAATGCATCTGTGCAATGAATAGATTACACATTCCCCCCCCCTGCTACGTCAATTTATTCTGCAGTACTGAATAAAGTGACATCAGCACCCTGCAGTAACCATTTACCTAAGTGATCCCACAAAGAACATTACGACTCAAGGTGAAATTGAAAAAATAATACTTGGGAGTCTGCGGCAGACACATTGACAACATAAATGACCACCATAAAAAATAATAATCATACTCTTCAATCTCAGTGTTTCATGCCACCGATTAATCTGTAATCCCTGTTACGCAACCTCTTTTATTGGGCTTTCAAAGCCACAGCATGCCGGCTCAACAATGTAAAAGCCACATGGAAAAGTTCTGTTTTGGTTGTATTACTAATGTCAAACTCATACTTTTCCAAGAACAATGCAGCCAAGAAGAAAACAGAAAGCAATTGGAATGCACCACAGTGAGACTTGCCAAACCAAAGCATTCAGAGGACCAAGGGCCTGAAACTGCATCCCATTTTTTTCTATGGGAGAGATTTTTTTATATAAAAATAAAGAAACAAAACACCTCATATCAATGATCTCAGAACGTTATGAAAAGTGTAATATCTACCTAATGGGATCAGACTAGAATAATCTTTCCCATTATTTTTAAGAGTTTGGAAGAAAAGTGTGATGAGGGTTATGTCAGTGACAGAAACCAAAGCTGGCTATTTCAATGGAGGTCATATTTTGTGTGGACAGCTGAAGAGTAATCCATCATTCTCTCCTTAGCCTGCCAGTCGTTTGAGCCGCGTTCCCCAGAGTCCTCCAGAATAAGCATCTAGAAGAGGACCGATGTCAAGGCATTTTTAATAGCTTTTTCAAACTTGCATGTTCAATATGCAAATGCAACAAGGCAGTGGGGAAACAACATTAGGGCATCCACATGCGAGAACCCTACATGCAAGTATGCTGGAGTGTTACGTTGAAATAATATGTTGCTGGACTTCCACTGGCAATGAGGCAGATACTGCAGGGCAGGGGGAGCCTTGCATAATTGTTTGTTTCCAGCATAAATCGAAGGGAGAGAAAAATCTCTAAAAATGGAAAATGAGACAATCTGCAGTCAGCTAAACAGGAATCTTTTTTTTAAAAAAGTAATTAGTTCTTAGAGCAAGTGTTTGAAAGTGGCCATTTTGTTCACGTAAAAACTTTCATTTTTACTACTACTCTTGGGATAAGATGAAATTGAGTATTTTTTTTTACTGAATTAGGACTCCCACCCGCCCCACCCCCCAAAGAAAAGAGCTAGAGTCATGAGTCATCCAGCATAACGGATTTGTTCCAAAACTGCCATGTGGCCAAGTAGCTCAGTATAGCCTTTTTATACTCGAAGACACTGGCTTTCAGAAGAAATTTGGACACAATACAAAAAAAACATACAGCATTGAAGCACTTAAATAAAATATTGTGCCCTTTTTCTCCGCTGCAAGGTCAGGTGAGGCATGTGACACAGGGTGGCGGATGAGGCTCCCATGGTCTTGTCTGCCTGCCACCAACACCATGGCTGTCAGCCAACCGCCACCCCATCACCTGTTGCCTCCACTGCTTGTGTGCTTACTATGGAACACCACCGCTGCCGCTGCTGCAAGGATGCAATCTGCAGTGGTCCTAAAGACGTCTCCAGGTCCAATACTCCTCACTTTGAGGTAGGAGCCCTTCCTCAAAAGGAAACATTGTGGTCAAGATGGAAACAGAGAATGCCTGCATCACCGCCAAAGCATCACCACCTGCAGCAAAGACAGGTTAGCAGTCTAATGCACTTTACTATGCTTAATAGATGCTGTTAAACTTTACACAGTATTTCCCACCATTGTGATATTGAGTGGTGAGCAGGCGCACTGCCTTGCCACCGCAACAGAGGGGGCCCAGGGCTGTCATGTGACAAAGACACATGAGAGCAGAAGCAGCAAAGCAGGCTGGGAAGTGCTGGGACTGCACAATCATTTGGGCCTACTAAAGTTATTCAGGCCTAACTGCTAACGGTTGAGTCACTCTGACATGTGACTTAGCAGCCAGTTTCACTTTGTGCTCTCTGTAAGACTTCAGCAGAGTCAGTCTACCTCAGCTGTGAGCAGAGTCAGTATGCAATCTCAGTCAAACTGTTTGGAACCATGAAGATTTTTTTTTTTTTTAACTCAGTAAATCTTTGTTTCAATTAAAAACTCTGTGTTATTAATTTACGCTGCGCGTCAGGGGCATGCCGACATCACCGTGGCATGCACATGTGCGCAGTTGGGTCCGGCCTCTTCGTTGAAAATTTGGGGGTGCCTGGGCCCCCGCAGGCCCGCGTAGATGGCACCTATGGGAGTGAGGATGACACAGCTGGGATGCACAGCTGGAAGGAGGATGACTGAGGGAGAGGCAGCAGGGAATGGAGAAGGTGGGGGAAAGTGGTGGTGGAAGCAGCGCCAGATTTAGGGTGGTGCAGGAAGTTTCCCTGCATAAGGTGCAGATCCAAGGGCATGCAGAATAACCACCACCACCTATATTTATACACGTACCTACTCAAAGTTAAGGAGTGCCAAGTTTTGTCCTCGCTCAGTGCACCATATAACTAAAGTCTGCCTCTGCAGCAAGGACCAGATTTGGGGGGGGGGGGGCAGTGACCACAACCCACCTGAGATAGCATACCCTGTCATGCTAGCTCTGGCAAAGTCAATGACAAATCTGGTTTTTGTTTAGTGCATACAGATATATTCAAGCTGCAATCCCAAAGACACTAAGGAGTAAGGTCCGCAGAACATAGAGGAGCTTACTTCTATGTAAATCTGCAGATGATTGCATTGCAAGGCAGGTAACAAATGCAGAAATGCTAGAAGCCCCCACCCCTACGCCATCCTCTTACTAGCATTAAACTGACCACCAGCAACCCACACAAAACAGCCTGAATCTGTTTTGAAACACTCAACCAAGGGTCAGCAAACTTTTTCAACAGGGGGCTGGTCCACTGTCCCTCAGACCTTGGGGGGGGACTATATTTTTGGGGGGGAGTGAATGAATTCCTATGCCCCACAAATAACCCAGAGATGCATTTTAAATAAAAGGACACATTCTACTCATGTAAAAACACGCTGTGGGCCGGACCATCCGCGGGCTGGATTTAGAAGGCGATTGGGCCACGTTTGGCCCCTGGGCCTTAGTTTGCCTACCCATGCACTCAACCCTCAAGTTATTTGTGTTTTCATAAGCCTCTAGAGTGGCCAGCCTTGCCAAAGCTTTTGAAACTTCCCTTCTAGGCTTGCCTATCGCCAAACAAAGAGCATATGGCAAGGGTATATCCAAGTATGAAGCTCAAAGCAGCTCTTGCTTCAGTTGCCTTCAATGCAAGTGTGAAGTTTTACCATTTTCCAGAGTATTCCTTTGCATTACAAGTGCCTTTCCTCTGCTTTCTTTCTCTTTTGCATGATTAAGGATCAGAGGTTCATAAGAAATAGCCTGAAAGAGGCTTATTTACCTAGCTGTTCACAGAGGCCATGATAAGACATGAGATAGGCCACAGGGGAAGAACTACTTTTTATGTTTGCTGGGTCCAAGCCTTTCAAGTTAGTTAAAACGCAAACAATCCACATGAAACAGAGCTGATAGAAATAAATAGATTTTTTCATGGACATAGAAACATCATTTTCTAATTTCATTCAACACATATTTTCCCCATTATCATAGCTGTCAACTTTACCCTTTTTTTAAGGGAAATTCCCTTATTCCAAATGGGATTCCTCGCAAGAAAAGGGAAAAGTTGACAGCTATGCATTATGCTCTCCACACCAGCAAAGCGTTTTTAATACGGCTTTCATACTGCCCCCCCAAAAAAAATCATTGCTAAAATCTAATGTTACTTTTAGAAGGCTTGAGCATACCTTAAAAACAAAGATAGTGATCCACCAGTCCTTGATGGTGCATCAATTAATTATTATTTTGAAAATTGGATTATTTTTTATTGTTATTTGTCTTCTAGTATTGCATGCTCTGTAAAATTCTGGCTGAACCTTGTTTGGTAGCTTTTGTTTAAGGTAGGCCTGAGGTATGGAAAATCCAAGTTCAGATGTTCTTGGCAATCATTGCAGCAGTCAACTTCTTTGGGGTATGTATTTGTTCTCTGATAAATAAAACTAATTATTTCAGTATGTTTTATGAAGGTGCACAGTGTGCTCCTTTGAGTGTCCACTCTCAAGGATATATTGTACTTGGATTTCCCCCCATTTTTGCTGCAATACCAGTTTAAGGAAAATACAGGAGAGAGAGAAAACAAAGTTCTTTCATTCAGGTAACCAATGGGCAGTTGGCTTAATACGCAGCAATAATATAGCTGCTTAATTTTTGGCAGCCATCCTACTCTCAGCATGAACTTATATACTGGGTGGTTCTAATGGTGCATTGCTTCATGACCACTGGCAACATTTGGCTTTCAGTTCTCCCAAGGAAAGAACAGGTCAAGCTGTACAAATTCTTCAAAACTTAGTTTTGCAGTGTGGTAATACCAGTTTGCATGATTTGTGTGTTGCAGCGTTAAGAAGGACAGTAGTTGGTAAAGTACTGATTTAAAATAATATTTATTTATTTATTTATTTATTTATTTATTTATTTATTTATTTATTTATTTCCCAACCATCAGGTTGAGTTTCCCCAGCCAAAATATGGTATGTAAATTAGCTCTGACTGTGTGCCCTACCCCCCACTAAATGGCACTGCATTTGAGATGCTTTGAGAAGATGACCTAAAAGGTCTCAGTGGTATTTGACCCATAATAGCTCATGCATTCATTCAATTTTACTTCATAGATGATAGATAGATAGATAGATAGATAGATAGATAGATAGATAGATAGATAGATAGATAGATAGATTCTGGAGGGAAGATTCTGGAGCAGATCATTAAGCAAACAGTCTGTGAGCACCTAGAAAGGAATGCTGTGATCACCAATAGTCAGCATGGATTTCTGAAAAATAAGTCATGTCAGACTAACCTGATCTCATTTTTTGACAGAATTACAAGCCTGGTAGATGAAGGGAAATCAGTGGATATAGCCTACCTTGATTTCAGTAAGGCATTTGACAAGGTGCCCCATGATATTCTTGTAAAGAAGCTGGTAAAATGCGGTCTTGACTCTGCTACCACTCAGTGGATTTGTAACTGGCTGACTGACCGAACCCAAAGGGTGCTCATCAATGGTTCCTCTTCATCCTGGAGAAGAGTGACTAGTGGGGTGCCACAGGGTTCTGTCTTGGGCCCGGTCTTATTTAACATCTTTATCAACGACTTGGATGATGGACTCAAGGGCATCCTGATCAAATTTGCAGATGACACCAAACTGGGAGGGGTGGCTAACACCCCAGAGGACAGGATCACACTTCAAAACGACCTTGACAGATTAGAGAACTGGGCAAAAACAAACAAAATGAATTTTAACAGGGAGAAATGTAAAGTATTGCACTTGGGCAAAAAAAAATGCGAGGCACAAATACAAGATGGGTGACACCTGGCTTGAGAGCAGTACATGTGAAAAGGATCTAGGAGTCTTGGTTGACCACAAACTTGACATGAGCCAACAGTGTGACGCGGCAGCTAAAAAAGCCAATGCAATTCTGGGCTGCATCAATAGGAGTATAGCATCTAGATCAAGGGAAGTAATAGTGCCACTGTATTCTGCTCTGGTCAGACCACACCTGGAGTACTGTGTCCAGTTCTGGGCACCACAATTCAAGAAGGACACTGACAAACTGGAACGTGTCCAGAGGAGGGCAACCAAAATGGTCAAAGGCCTGGAAACGATGCCTTATGAGGAACGGCTAAGGGAGCTGGGCATGTTTAGCCTGGAGAAGAGGAGGTTAAGGGGTGATATGATAGCCATGTTCAAATATATAAAAGGATGTCACATAGAGGAGGGAGAAAGGTTGTTTTCTGCTGCTCCAGAGAAGCGGACACGGAGCAATGGATCCAAACTACAAGAAAGAAGATTCCACCTAAACATTAGGAAGAACTTCCTGACAGTAAGAGCTGTTCGACAGTGGAATTTGCTGCCAAGGAGTGTGGTGGAGTCTCCTACTTTGGAGGTCTTTAAGCAGAGGCTTGACAACCATATGTCAGGAGTGCTCTGATGGTGTTTCCTGCTTGGTAGGGGGTTGGACTCGATGGCCCTTGTGGTCTCTTCCAACTCTATGATTCTAAGCAGATAGATAACAGATGATAGATAGATAGATAGATAGATAGATAGATAGATGATAGATAGATAGATAACAGATAGATAGATGATAGATAGAGATAGATTCCTATAACATCATTTACAAAAAGAAAACAACAATCATGCCATTTGAGGAAAATGGAAAATAGAGCAAAAAGGAGCATCTGGGTAAAATCTGTCTGCCAGTTATTTTAGCTAACATCCTATAGAACAGTTGTAGGTAGGTAGCCGTGTTGGTCTGCCGTAGTCGAAACAAACAAACAAAATTCCTTCCAGTAGCACCTTAGAGACCAACTAAGTTTGTTATTGGTATGAGCTTTTGTGTGAATGCACACTCCTTCAGATCTGAAGAAGTGTGCATGCACACGAAAGCTCATACTAATAATAAACTTAGTTGGTCTCTAAGGTGCTACTGGAAGGAATTTTTTATCCTATAGGACACTTATCATCATCATACACCACATAACAAATGTCATTAAAATACCTGATATCTCCGGAGATATATATTTTTTTTAAAAAAGGAAAGAGGGAGCAATTTTTTCTTTCTACAATATTCAGTAAGTGGATTCTAACTTGCTGTAAAATGACCTTGTTGTTGCCTTTTTCCCTTTTGTCCCAACAATTACTTACCAGAATTTCCCATCCATTCACTTACTTTTGGTTTGGTTTAGAAATACGTACCACTTCCCAGCATATAATAGTGGCCTGCTGTTATCATGTTCATGAGACTAATTCTTATGTTCTCTCCTTACTAAACCTTGCAATTCATTATTTGATGCAGAGGTCATTAAGTGCCCCTTACACATGGGTTCTCAATTTTGGTTTTCAACATTTTTAATACCTGTGCACGACATCTGGAACATTGTGTCCTAGGTTACCTTCAGACTGCCACTATTTTGCAGGAGGGATTCAATCGCATATTAGAAAATTCAGGTTTCCCCAATTAAAGAGAATTGAAGCACTCATTATACAATATGATAAGGGAGGTGATGGGAAAATGCACTAGAGTAGTATAACAAATGTACAACCCTAACACAAACCAATCATGATGAAGGCTCTGTAAAACAGTGGGTTGTATAATTTCTGTGCAAGCTCTTTGAAAGAAATCAGGATGAATGCTCAATAAGTACATCCTTTGGAGGTGACCTGCGTCTTCAATCACACACTGTTTGGAATAAGATGAAGTTCCATCATTGTGGGTGTTCAAGAATTCAAATTGGTATTGACGTCTGCAATTGGGGAGACAGAGAGATGGAAGAATTTCAGCTAAAAGCGTTGGCTTCAAATGAGTAAACCAACCAAAGGATTTGGAAATCACTGAGCTGTGCACACAAAGTAACTGCCTTGAAAACGGTTGCATATTTATATCGTTTTCTGGAAATGTGACAGCTGATGGCAAAAATGCCAGCATTATTATTGTCTGTAGTCTCATATGAAGAAATGAGACCCTAACAAAGAGACACCCTTTTCTAACCACCATGGGGATATATTTATTTGCAGCTGGAATGATAATTATATATGTGGTTGATATACACTGAAATTTGGTTCCTCCTTTAACCTTAAAAAAGGGCAATCCTTACCACCAAATCTGTTATTACCAGTGCTGTTTTCTTTTTCTTGTAACGCATAGCTGACTGCCAGCTTGCCAACGCAGCAAAGTTACAACAGGCACCTGTTTTACAAAGAATAGCATAAGACTTGCAGAATAAGGACAAGGGCACCATCCTGTTGCCCATGGAGGCCAGTTGGGTGCATACAGGAGGACCACATGTGGGGCATGAACACAGGAACCACCTTAGTTGTTTGCCCCCCCCCTTAATTGGCATTCATTGCTTCTGAGCATGGAGCTTTCATATACCTATTGTAGCTGATGGCAATTGACAGATGGAGCTATCCTCCACGAATTTTGCCTAATCTTCCTTTAATACTAACTAAACCAAGAGTCATCAGCACATCTTGTTGCAGCACATTTCAAAAGTTAATTATATGTTGTGTAAAATAATGAGTTGCAAGTGTGAGCGAGCAATCACAGATCAAATGGCCCACTAAAAGTTATGATAGTATCCAACTCTCCTTATGGGGATGAGGGAAGTGAACTCTGGTTGAATGCCTAATAGATGTTATTTAGTGCCTCACAATGATACAGACTTTAACAACAACAATTATTATTATTATTATTATTATTATTATTATTATTAATTATTATTATTATTATTATTATTATTATTACAGTCATACCTCAGGTTATAGCCGCTTCAGGTTGTGTTTTTTCGGGTTGTGTTCACTAGGAAAGGTTTCTATTCTTTAAGAATTCAACATCCTTATGGTTGTAATGCTCTTAACATGGACGTTCCCACTTCCCACCAGATGAAGGTATGGGAAAAACACCAAAACCTCTTTACCTTCCATTAGTGCTGCAATCAGTCTCCATCAAGAGGCATTACAGTGGTACCTCGGGTTAAGTACTTAATTTGTTCTGGAGGTCTGTTCCTAACCTGAAACTGTTCTTAACCTGAAGCACCACTTTAGCTAATGGGGCCTCCTGCTGCTGCCGCGCTGCCGGAGCACGATTTCTGTTCTCATCCTGAAGCAAAGTTCTTAACCCGAGGTAATATTTCTGGGTTAGCGGAGTCTGTAACCTGAAGCATATGTAACCCAAGGTATCTGAAGAAGTGTGCATGCACACGAAAGCTCATACCAAGAACTAACTTAGTTGGTCTTTAAGGTGCTACTGGAAGGAATTTTTTTATTTTGACTATGGCAGACCAACACGGCTACCTATCTGTGACTGGAACCAAGGTACCACTGTACTTTCATAATTTAGTGTGTAAAATAGCCCTAAAAAGCAGCATGTAGAGCAGAGAAAGTACCAGCAATAAAATACAGAATCTTCCACCTTGTGAATAGTTACCTTGATCTGGACTGGCCCCAAACAAAACAAGATGGAGCAAATTAAGACAACTAGAAGTATTATCAGATACTCCTTTCGCATGTTCCTCCATGCAAGACTAGTACAAGAAGTTCTTCTACCAAGCCACCACGTGAGTGTCTGGTGTGGCAGACAAGCAACAGCTCATATGCAGAAGTTAGGTCTGATTACCACTATTCTTTACATTTTTTTTAAGGAAACTGCTTTCAGCAATGCTGAATTTGCTACAAAGACAGCCGCAGAGGAAACCTAACCGAATCTCTCCGTGCAGCAACTTGAGATGATCACAGGGTACTGATCTGCCTTTGAGAAATAAGGAAAACCACACAGAGCATTGAGCCAAATCAAAATCAAAATTAGAAGGAAGAACCTGCACGTGTGTAATCCATTGCATTTTTAGACTGCCTGGGATGGAAAACTTCCCCCAGCCTAACAAGGGCACAGATAAACAAGTCTATGTCAGGAACTTCCAGGAGCAGTAGGACAGAATGCTGCAGGGTGGGTGCTAGAGGGTAAGCGTAGTCTCCAGAGTGTCGCTGATTTGTAACTGAAGCTCAAGCAATTGAAAGATAAATGCCAACCATCCACTCTTTGCTCCCTTGACAGTTAAGTATGTGGTACTGAACTACAGCAGATAAATAAAAATAATAATAAACACAGAATCTTTCGTTTTGTATTGCCCTGTAAAATCAATATGCAGCCTCAGGCAGCTTGATAGCTTCCCCAGGTTGACAGTCCAGAGAATCAAAGCCACTGGAATTAAAGCAGATGAAATACTCATAACTAACATCATTAAGTAAGTATAACTCCATCAACACACCAGGGACATGGAGCGGCTAAAAACTGAACTGCTGCTTCCAATCTGTTTCTCAACCATTTAAACAGATTGAAATGCATTGCAGCTGTGTTTCTCCTGCGAGACGCTACAATAATTTCTGCTACCATGAGTCACACAATCGTACTTCGTGACTATGTGACTATCTTATGTGCCTCAAGCCTTTGGAGGAAATTGCCAAAGCTAATCAAACAATGAAATGAAAAAGTTGTATCTTTCCAATTTCATGCAGGGATACCAAGCATCAATCACATTTAATAGATCAAAATAAAAAAATTCCTTCCAGTAGCACCTTAAAGACCAACTAAGTTAGTTCTTGGTATGAGCTTTCGTGTGCATGCACACTTCTTCAGATACAAGAGCCAAGATGATGTTCTGTTAATACTTTGAGTATCCATGCTCTCCTTTTTATATTCAAAGTATGGTGGTCCAGTCCATTGGGTGTGTATCTGCCAACCTACAATCAAAATCAGACATCACAAGGAGGTCATTTTGGGTGGATCAATGAGATTGTTATTGAGTTGTTGCAAGAATTTAATTGGCGAGGAGGAGAACTACGTACAACACACTGAACTCATTGGATATAAATGTAAAAATGTTTTAGAGATTACTAATTTGATCTTCAACAAAAGAACAGGCGGACAAACTCTGGAAGTTTACCTTGATAGCTAAAACAACTCACTATGAAAAGAAAGAGACAGTGACAAGTCATGATTTCATATGAACTGGAAAGTGGAATATTGTAAAAATGATTTGCAGTGGTACCTCTAGTTACGAACTTCATTCGTTCCGGAGGTCTGTTCTTAACCTGAAACTGTTCTTAACTAGAGGTCTGCTTTTGCTAACGGGGCAGTTTCCGTTCTCGTCCTGGGGCAAAGTTCTCAACTCGTTCTCGTCCTGGGGCAAAGTTCCGTTCTCGTCCTGGGGCAAAGTTCTCAACTCGAGGTAACTCTTCCAGATTAGCGGAGTTTGTAACCTGTAGCGTTTGTAACCTGTGGCATTTGTAACTCAAGGTACCACTGTACTATATCTAAATGTACAATCTTGCTTTGCAAGGTTTTGAAAAGTTGCTTTTATGGGTATAAACTTTACTGCTGGACACAGCACTGTAATAAATGCTTCTTTATTAGGCCCCTGTGGAAGTGGCAATGTCACTTTCAAATATCAAGGCGGAGGGGCGTCAGCAGCCACATATAAGCATTGCTCAGCCTCTAGTCTTAGCTAAAACATCAGCATCACATGTTTCCCACTATGTAAGAGGGATAAGTAGGGCCTTACTTGCTTCCCCCACTCCCTTCTTGTGTCCACGCTAAAGGGCAATCGAGGAGTCTGTCCAATGCAGAGAAGCTCCCCACATTGGCTTGCCATACCTAGTGGAAGCTCCACCTCCAATACGCAGAGGATGGCAAGAGGGACACACTGGACGTGCACAACCCCCCTCTCCCCCCTCACATGAATGAGCTGAATACTTGGATGGGCTTCTGAGCACTGAAAATTCTGAAGCTTCCCCAGAGAAGGTCAGAGGATGCTGGAGGAGATTCGAGGCAGAGAAATTGGGGCTCTGGCTGCCTTTCTCTATGTTTGGTGAGGTGGAGCCACAGCCTTGAATCTGTCTGACACAGATTCACTTCCTCAAATAGCCAAGCTAGCTCCCTAGTGAGGTGATGACGCTCTAAGTATGTATGGGCCATTCTGGTAAGAAAGGAAGTGGCTCTGTGCCAGACAGATTCCAAGGCGGTGGCTATGGAAGAAGCAGGGTGTTAGGATGTTAATTCTGTGAACCCCTCCATCGTAGGCTCAGGTTGTATATATGTGCAAATAAACCATGTATCATAAAGACACCACAGTCTACGTTGTCCTTTATTTCAAAGGAAACATGAAACCTGGGTAAGTGCCAGAACTCCTGGAATCTCGCACTCCTCGTGGGTTGGGATGCTGTGCAAGAAAATTATCTTTCCTTTAAGAGCTAAATGTCTGTAATCTACAGAAATGCTTGTATTGAGAGGAACTAAAGTATCAAAACAGAGTCATTATGTACTGTCTGGCTGTAAGTTTTGGATTGTTTTTCCTGTGAACGTACATTCCTGTCTCTTTTTTTTTATTGTCCCTAGAGATTCAGAGATGGGAGAAATAAGAACAATTAGCACGTCGTTATCTTCTTGGCAAGCTTTCACGATTACAGTCTGAGAAAATTGCAGCACTCTGCTCCTTTTCCCTCCTTCTACTATTTGATGCAAATGGCAGGCTGCCAAGTCAGTAACTTGTTCCTGTATGTGAGCAATGCAGCCGTTTTGTGATAACACCACACACACATTTGATCCGCTTCCTTTCTTACTCAAACTTGACATTTTTGAATTAACAAAATAACAAACAAAAAAAAATTCAGGGGGAAGATGCGACTAGCCACCACTGGCCTCTAACAATCAAGTGAGTCACCAAACACCTCTTAAAACACTGGATTTTTATGGAGGTTGGCCAACCCTTACCCACAGTAAAATATTTGAAGCATACTAATTGTGCTGTGCTATTCCTTTGGAATGGTTGGCACAGTGACTCTATTTCCAGCTGACAATTGAACACTGACAGTCTCCACAGTGGGAAGTGAGCTCAACCTCTGAGTATCCAGCTGCCTCTGGTAGAGAAAATGTGGTAGCCGGGGAGGTCCATTGTATGGGTGTGGTGCTGCTAAAATAAGAAGGTGCCAAGGGGTGATTTGAGGACATTAGAACAACAAGGCAATATTTTTTTTGTTAATACAGCACAGAGAAAACAAAGTTTCAGTGAGCTAATAGTAAAGGTTATGCTCCCAAGGTACAGTTTTCCTTTTGATCAAAGCAGTTCCATTGTGCCATGTCCCACAGCTGCCCTGAGATCCTTAGCCAGCTCAAATTACAGCCAATGATATACAGTAGTACCTCGGGTTAAGTACTTAATTCGTTCCGGAGGTCCGTTCTTAACCTGAAACTGTTCTTAACCTGAGGTACCACTTTAGCTAATGTGGCCTCCTGCTGCTGCTGCGCCGCCGGAGCACGATTTCTGTTCTCATCCTGAAGCAAAGTTCTTAACCCGATGTACTATTTCTGGGTTAGCGGAGTCTGTAACCTGAAGCGTACGTAACCTGAAGCGTACATAACCTGAGTTACCACTGTATCCTGAACTAGGAGCATGAGCTGTTATCAGGGGTCCAAAATTTGTATCTGGTTTTGCCAGTCAGCCATAATTTGTAATTACCTCTTCTCTCTCTCTTAAGTCTTCTGGCATACGCATAGGACTCAAGAGAAGAGGGAGGAAAAGATCTGCCTCCCACCAGGACTTTTGGGTGGTTGGAAGGAGAGAAAACTTTCCACCACCATTGAGTGCCTTCAAAGCATGGGATGCAGTACCAGTACAATGTTTACTCACTGGGCTTTGAAGGCAGGTTCTCCTGCTGCTTCCAAGTGCCTGTAAATCTCAACATGGAGAAGGATGCAGAAGGGTTGTGTGTGTTCTTCTCCCACCGACCACAAACCAAGGGAACCCTTCTTCTTACAATAGGTCGAGAACTTGGGTGAAGGAAGGGGCCCCTCGTGTCATGCTGGGATTGTGTAGGCTGCTTCTAAGAACACAGGTGTCAAACTCTTCCACACCTGTGGAACTCTATTAGTGACTTGAGTAAGAGAGACAGCACACATAATATTTTCATGGGGATGCTATCAGAAATGGCCTTCCTCTTTCCATTGGTAAAACCCCAGCCATTGTAACTGCAAGTATGTGTAAAGTCTCCATGCCTCATTCCCTGTGGCTGCTGATATCGGACAGCAGGAACATGGAGCCTCACAACACAATTGGAAGAAGCCATATACGGTAATAAGCACTTGTAAAAAATTGTGGCTGAGATAGGAATGCTTATTGGGGAAGCCATTTTTCCACAGCAACCTTGTGCTGTGGCAGGGATAGGAAACCACAGGAAACTGTGACAAAGTCTCTTTCTTGCCTGGATAGCAAACGGAGAGGTCTGCACATATAAACCTCTCACTTTTATGTGGCAATAATATAACCTACTTTACAAATGAGGAGCTGCATCCTGTGTTCCAAATACTGTTGCCTCTGGTCCTACCCACTTTTGCCTGTGTCCCCACTAATCACTGGCATGTAGCCCTCAGAAAGTTCCCTATGAAGGAATGTGGCCTTTGGACTGAGAGAAGTTGCTCAGACTCAGTGCTATTTTTCTAGAAAAAGAGGTGCCAGAACTCACCCTGAATGCTTCCTTTGTTCTCTTTAGAATGGCAATACACCCATCTGAGTGGTGTCGGAACCCACCTGAGAGGTGCTGGAATTGAGTTCCGGTGATTTCCAGCTGAAAAAAATGCCCTGCCCAGACCTGTGCTATGTGATCTGCCCCATACTCAGGAGAGACTAATTGGAAAGGATAAGAACAGAACCTTATCTTTGATCTCTGGCCAGATTTTTTCACCAAATCTGCTCTTTTCTTAAAGATCCTAATTACTTACCGTATTTTTGCCCTATAGGACACACTTTTTCCCCTCCAAAAATGAAGGGGAAATGTGTGTGTGTCCTATGGGGCGAATGCAGGCTTTCGCTGAAGCCTGGAGAGCGAGAGGGGTCGGTGCGCATCGACCCCTCTCGCTCTCCAGGCTTCAGGAAGCTATCCGCAGCAACTTCCCACAGGGCTCCCTAGACTTGCAGAAGCAGCGCGCCCCAGGCTTTGGGCAGATATCCGCAAGCCTGGGGAGCTCCCGCCGGGCTCCCAAGGCTTGTGGATAGCAGCCTGTTCTGGGGGCTGGGGTCGGGGGAAGCTTGGTCTTCCACCGCCCCAGCCCCGCGCCTGGGGGGGAAATATTTTTTTTTCTTTATTTCCCCCCCCCAAAAAAAACTAGGTGCGCCCTATGGGGCGAAAAATACAGTATATATAGTTACAAGTGGGAACTTGTAAACAAAATTTTGCTCTGTATCCCTACCCCTAGCTGACAGCCTCCAGCCAACATTTAGCAAGGTAAGGATTTTCCTCAAGTTACTAACGTGGAATCTTTAAATGTGTCTTTTAATATTGTAGGATGTTAATAATCTAAACACAATAATACTGGGATATAGTCACCGTGGTAATAAACTAGCAGTTAATGGCACAAATTTGTGCCATGGAAACAGGAGGGAGCCAAAAGGAAACTATGCACAAGGCTATAATCCTAAACATATCATCTAGCGTCAACTCTTTGAGGAGTACCAAACCTTTCCGTTCCCTCTAGACAACATTGTAGTCTATATGACTCCAGGTTTATCACCACCTACCACAGACTGTCTTTATTGCACTTTTCATTTCAGAGTATCACAGGATAAGCAAACCATCAGATTAAAAACAAAGTTGACTTCATGGCCTAGCTCCAAAGCCATCCAATGTTTAATGCTAACTTCAGTTTGCAGCTAACTTTACAGTTTAAAATACATGGGGGGGGGAGCGAAATCTGGAATATATACATTTTGATGGATCTTGTTATACACTGAATTTGTGGGAGCTGTCAGAAACTTCCCTTCAGAAATCTCCAAGCACAGCCAAAAATATGAAGTGCCAACCACATTCAGTTCTTGGGTAAACAGACTCGGGGTATGAACTTTTCTCCTGAGCCTCAAGAAAGCATATCTCCTCCAAAAGAGAACTTGTTCCTAATGTTTGTCCATATTTTCGCTGAAGTGAATTACTGCTCCCCTTCTATTTGTTTCAAGGATAGATTCCTATACTAGAACCAGAACTTTCTATCGCTAGAAGCAGAATCCTTAGCTAGCTGGTCCAACTCAAAAGTCATAGACATTTCAAACTCAGCCCATGTCCCATTGCCTTTTACAGGACATTCGGGGCCTAATTGGATCCCAGCCAGTTATTGTCAGGTTACAGTCAAGCTCTGGGGCAGCCTTGAGGTCTGGAGGAGTAGTAGCTTTTAAAATATATATATATTCCTTTATTGAATTTTTTAAGGTGTAATATTTTACCCTCTTTGGTCAAAAAATCATGTATGCCTTTATAGGGGGGAAAGGCTTCCAAAACAGCTCTAATACTGTAAAATATTGTAATGAGATTGGGGTTAGAATAAATGTGTGTTTGAGGTCCCACCCAACCTTTTGAGTCTGGCTCCCGAAGCTCAAACAGGGTGATCAAGATAAAAAAAAATTCCTTCCAGTAGCACCTTAGAGACCAACTAAGTTTATTATTGGTATGAGCTTTCGTGTGCATGCACACTTCTGGCACAATCCCTTTTGTTAGGAGAATGGGCCTTTGCATAATGAAAGAGATGAGCAAGTACAGAGAAACTGTTGCTGCAGAAGCTAGAGTTCTTTCTGGAAGCGGACACGTCTTTCTTCTCCCCACCCATGCCCTGGCTAAGGGTGATATGATCTGGTTTTCCATGCATGAAAGAGATCAAAAAAATGGAACTCTGTCCAAAAGAAAGCCAGAGGCTTGACTTGCTCCGTGTGGGGAACCCAAGCTATAGAATTGGTGGCACCTAGAAACCTAATGGGGAACAAGAGTGTTAATGCTATGAGCCTTCCATCTCTTGCTCAACCCGTATCTATGTGTGGATAAACTGTGCATCCCAGAAACATCACCTGACTCCAGTGACTTTCATTCCAAGGAATCCAAACCCAAGGTGCATGTTGAAAACCCTGAAATCTCTTGCCACTCATAGATTGGAGTGTACATAACAATACCATGCAAAATGGTGCTGGGAAGAGAAGTGGTTCTTCATGGTTCTCCTCATCTGCTGATGGTCTCCGCAAAGAAAGATGCAGCAACCTTCTCATAATATGCTGTGCTCTTGCATTTCCCTGTCCTGGAGTTATAACTAACTCACCCTCTACCTCTAAAGACACTGGTGGTTTCTCTCATCTATGGCTCAGAGACACAAAGTGTGTAATCCCCAAACACTTTACTGAGAAACAAATATTTCTTTGGGGCATGTCCAAATAAGTCCCACACACGACGGGACTTACTTCCAAATAATATATTTAGGATTCAGATATGTTTACAAAAAGATCCCTTTACTGTGAACCCAGACACTGATCTCAATAAACCCCTGGTGGCCCAATCTGCAGCCAATGTTGGAGAAGTGAAGGTGTTGCAAAAACAACGGTGCCTCCATCTCCATCTCCAGAAAGCAAACATGTGCTCCTGGGACTATCCTATTTGTTTTTCAACATTTCAAGTCATGCTTCGCAAACCTCAAATCAAAGAAGAACCTTGCCTACTTCTGTATAGTTAGAATATACTGACCACAGCAGCTGGCTTTCCCTCGCATGTGTGCAGCTGAGGAAAAAGTGATGAGCGGGTGGGGGGCTGGAATCAAACCTCTTCCCTTCATCCATCCATCCTTACTTGCTTCCCCAAAGCCTTGTCTTTTTACATAATTGATCAGGTTTATTTGAATTAGTGTGTTTGCACAGCTTTGGCAAGCAAACATATATTTTTAATGCTCGTCTCAGGCTGGAAGGAACCGTTTATTTTAAGAATTCAACAGCCACAAAGCCCCTTGAGATGCACTACATCCTACAGCTGTGGTATGTGCTCTGCTAAGCCTTAAGCCATATACTGTGTGCTGCAGGCTCCCTCGGAGGAAACAGCAATGTAAACCATCTTACAGAATCTTTTCCTACCAAGACTGAAGGCCCAGTGTCCACAGACATGGCCCCAGCGATTCCTGTAATTGGAAAAATTGCTACTGCTTGAAAGGATCAACAACAGGAAAAGGAATGAAATGAGTAGGTAATCCAAACACATGCCTCAGATTCCTCAGTTAATAATGTAATTGGCACTAATGTCCCTGACAATGCGCCCCTGTTCGTTACCTGCAGTGTTGCAGTCGAGCTGGTGCTGGGCTCCTTAAAACAACATTAAACTGTGCTGTAAAGTCCTGGAAATTCAGTGCCCACTAGTAACAACGCTGGGTTGTAATTCTCATATTTATTTTCTCATTCTTCACACATGGAGAAGAAATCCACTCTTGCCAGGTTTGCATTCAGTCTAATTTTCAGTGAACTTGGTGGAGAGCAGGAACACATAACCAACCCTATGAATGATGAACTCTGTGAATGCCACCAAGGCTCCACCATCTACCTCTCTCTCACGCACACAGGGAAGCAGGTGGCTCTCTAGAGGGCAGTGGCGCTGCTCTGGCAGATCCTGGGTTTACCAGCATATTTGAAGGTTAGATGAGGTATTGATGCAGCAATAGGGCATCAGGTATGTTTCTGTATAAGAGAGTGGAGTGGCAGATATCTTTGAAGATTTATTTTCAGAAAACATCCTGGGCTAGTGTGATGTATCAATCAATCAACCAATCAAATCTTTATTACAGTCAAAGACCAGCTTAAGTAAAGTGGGGTACAATCATTTAGAATCTGTAAGAGCCAGTGTGGTGTAGTGGTTAAGAGCAGTGGACTCGTAATCTGGTGAACTGGGTTCGCGTCTCCGCTCCTCCACATGCAGCTGCTGGGTGACCTTGGGCCAGTCACACTTCTCTGAAGTCTCTCAGCCCCACTCACCTCACAGAGTGTTTGTTGTGGGGGAGGAAGGGAAAGGAGAATGTTAGCCACTTTGAGACTCCTTAGGATAGTGATAAAGCAGGATATCAAATCCAAACTCCTCCTCCTCCTCCTCCTCCTCTTCTTAGAATCATAGAGTTGGAAGAGACCACAAGGGCCATCGAGTCCAACCCCCTGCCAAGCAGGAAACACCATCAGAGCACTCCTGACATATGGTTGTCAAGCCTCTGCTTAAAGACCTCCAAAGTAGGAGACTCCACCACACTCCTTGGCAGAAAATTCCACTGTCAAACAGCTCTTACTGTCAGGAAGTTCTTCCTAATGTTTAGGTGGAATCTTCTTTCTTGTAGTTTGGATCCACTGCTCCGTGTCCGCTTCTCTGGAGCAGCAGAAAACAACCTTTCTCCCTCCTCTATGTGACATCCTTTTATATATTTGAACATGGCTATCATATCACCCCTTAACCTCCTCTTCTCCAGGCTAAACATGCCCAGCTCCCTTAGCCGTTCCTCATAAGGCATCATTTCCAGGCCTTTGACCATTTTGGTTGCCCTCCTCTGGACACGTTCCAGTTTGTCAGTGTCCTTCTTGAACTGTGGTGCCCAGAACTGGACACAGTACTCCAGGTGAGCTCTGACCAGAGCAGAATACAGTGGCACTATTACTTCCCTTGATCTAGATGCTGTACTCCTATTGATGCAGCCCAGAATTGCATTGGCTTTTTTAGCTGCTGCATCACACTGTTGGCTCATGTCAAGTTTGTGGTCAACCAAGACTCCTAAAGACTTCTTCTAAAACGTTTTGGAAATCTTAAAAGTATTAAAGCAGAAGGTATACCTAAAAGACTATAAGAATCTAAAAGAAACTAAAATAATCTAAAAGAAACTAAAATAATATAAAAGAAACTAAAAGAATCTAAAAGAAGGGTTAGGAACATTAAACGGATATAGAAGAGCATAAAAGGTTAGTATATAAAAGACTACAACCATCAGTTCAGAGAGCACTCTGATGTGAGTGTTCATTAGATCTAGTTTGTGGCACAGGTCATCCTCTGAAAAAAATTGAATGCAGCTGTGCAGAATCTGGCAACACTGTGTGTTGCAGCAGGATTGGTATCTGACAGCAGCAGGGAGGTATAGAATTGTCCTGTGCGCCCTGGGTACTTTGGGAGTAGTGGGGAGATGAGGCTAATACAAATGTCTCTATAGTGTAGGCATTGGAGAAGCACATGCTCTGTTGTTTCTATTTGTCCAGGGTCACAGGGGCATTGTCCCTCTGAGTAAGCAATCTTCCTGTATCAGCCTTCAATGACAGCCGGAGGGAGGGCATGACATTGTGCCAGGGTCACAGGCAAGTGTGATGTAAAAGTCATGCGATTCCATTTTTCAAGCACGACTTGACTGCATGAACATTTCTTTTCTCTTGTGTTGCATTTGTTGCTTTTTCCTCCAAACAGATTTTTATTGGGAGGGGGGGTGTTTCGCCTGCTCCCTCCACACAAATGTGCAGTTGAGCAGTTTTGCTGTTTTTATTGTACAATAGGTATTTTGCTAGGTTCAAAATAAGTCTATCGCTCTCTCTGCCTCTTAGTCAAATGAACCCAGAAAACCTTCACTGTAAGGAATTTTATTTCATTTTCTGGGTTCAAAAGATCCATGCTTCGAGCATTTCTGCACAACCTAAAGGTAGTCATCTGTTTTAAAAAATAAGTCAGAAAGGAGAATGTTAGCCGCTTTGAGACTCCTTCGGGTAGTGATAAAGCGGGATATCAAATCCAAACTCCTCCTCCTCTTATTATTATTATTATTTTAAAATGTCATGATGACCATGTTTGAATCGTGATTTTAAAAATTAGAGTTTTCACATCACTTTTTAATTGGATGCATTGTTGCATTGATTTATATTTATTTGGTGTTAAAGACAGACAAGATCTCATAACCACTTCATGGTTGTTACAGAATGCCTTGAATATTTTTCCATGCTTTTGAAGGGCACTATAGTACTGTGCCATGAGCTCTGTCTAGACATCCAAAATTCTAACAATATGCCAAAAGCCTTTTCATAATAAACTAATGCAGTTCATTGTAGATCCCCATCCTTTATTGGGCTCTGTATATTGTAAAATGAAACACTGCACAACATTTTCGTATCTTGGTGAGCGTAAGGAAGTGGTACCCAATCATTTCCCCCCATGAACCACATGAAAATTGCCAAGGGTCTTGGCAGACCACTTTATGATTTTTTTCTCTCTCTCTTCCTGTTGTAGCAGTTCTAATTTGCTGTGCTAGGTGCTGTATGATTCTTCATCATTATTGTGTCCCATCTTTTCCCTCCTTTTCTCCTCTTCTTGCTTTTGCAATAAACTGTTCTTTTAGTAACCTGCAGTGAATGCTATCTATCCGAGTATACAATACATTAAAAGCCTTTTGATACCATTTAACACTATAGGTTTTCACACCAAGAAACCTCTCCTCCTTTTCTCTGCAATCTGGCTCCTGAGAGGAAAAGTCTAGAATAAGTAACCTCCCAGGCATTGATCGTATCTGTTGTTTTCCACTGAAGCAAATGTATGTCAAATGACGAGGTTGCTGCCAAATTCTTGCTCTGTTTACCAGTCGCAGAAGGTCACTATGTCATGCTCCTCAAGTCTTTCAAAATAAGTTTGTTCTAAGTAGCCAAGTCGCAGATTGAGGAGTTTGTCTCTTTGTAATACAAGTGGTTTTACTTGTTTATAACAGAGTTTCTAGACAAATAGTTGCAACACACGGTAAAACTGATTCTGGCCTGCCCCACTTCAGGCTGCTAGTGGAGGAAAACACAGTACTGAACAGTAATATGCACCCAACCCCCCAAACCCCCCCCCCATATGAAGCATCTTCTTACACATAGAAAATTAGGAACCAGGGACAGGGGTTTTAGTTTAGTGTTTCCCCCTGGAAGTGCTAATATTCTATGTGTGGGGATTTTAGATTCTTTTCTTCATGGAGTATTTAATTTTGTGACACATGCAAAACCTCAACAATTCTGAAGTAGCAAAGGTCGCCATATGATGAACCTGGCCCTCCAGATGTTGCTGGACTCCCATCACCTCCAGCCAGCATGGCCAGTGGTTAGGGATGATGGGAGTCATAGGCTCATACAGATTTGTGTCACAATTTCTAGGCACAGATGGGGGGGTGTCCCTCAACTTTCCCCAGGAAAACCTGCTGTCTACCGCTGAATCTGAACAAATGGCAACCGAGTTTTCCATGGATTGACATTTATTCCTATTCAGTGGTAGACAGTGGGTTTTCCCACCGAAAGCTGTTGAACACAACAACACTCGGACCTGTGCCTGCAAATTACAGACCTGCGTCTACGGATCATAGGACAAACAGAAGTCTGGATGTAAATGAAGCTCTCCAGGTAAACAGCCTAAGAAAAGATGCAGCCTGAAATGCAGGCAATGATGCCTGAGAGACAGAGACCGAGTGTGCCATGTTTGTCAGCTCTAGTTTCTTTTATTTGTAGGATACTGAGCCTGTGCTGGACAGCACAAGACTTTATATGGATGTTTTGGATGTATAATTTGATGTTTTTGTTTTGTTTTGAAGAAAGTTCTGCGAATAAACTTTTGAATGAAGCTTAGGGACCTTGACAATGTTTTTTTTCCAAAGGGACTCCATTTTCATGCATTCAGTTGCTTCAGATTTTGCAATATTAATACAGTGGTACCCCAGGTTAAGTACTTAATTCGTTCCGGAGATCCATACTTAACCTGAAACTGTTCTTAACCTGAAGCACCACTTTAGCTAATGGGGCCTCCTGCTGCTGCTGCGCTGCAAGAGCACGATTTCTGTTCTCATCCTGAAGCAAAGTTCTTAACCTGAAGCACTATTTCTGGGTTAGCGGAGTCTGTAACCTGAAGCGTATGTAACCTGAGGTACCACTGTATCTGCAATACATACTACAGGTGTGCTTGCTACTATTTTCTGTCTCCATAGAATTATGTGTAAAGACTCCTAGCCACGGGGCTCTTCTCCTTATGGCATGTTTACATGGCAGGCTGAGTGACCCTTGGCTCTTTGGAAGCCATTTTGAAAATATCTGGATCAAGATGGGAGCAAATGTAGAAGCCACAAGAACCATTAAGGTACAGTTATGTGAAAAGGCTATTCAAGTAAAAATTGGCCAAGGAGAGGAGACATCATGGGTTATAAATGCTTTTAAATAAAATAAACTGTGCATTATTTAAAAACTAGACACTCTTTGCAATGGTAACCAAAGTTGTAAGCTTCTTAATGTAAAAAGTGATTGCTTTCTGCCTCCATGGGTCTTTATCACTCACAGTAGTGTTTTTCTACCAGGAAATGACTTTTAAATACTCATTTTGTTAAAAGATCCGTTCCATCATGCAGAATGGATTTATTATACAGATATTATAAATTAGCAAAAGAGAAAAGTTGTGGTTTTTTTGAAGGCTGGATTTTACATGGATTCTGGTGTTGTTGTTGAGAAAAAGGATTGCTGAAAGCATATATCTAAGCAGAAAAATAGGGTCCCCTTTGAACCACCCCTTTGCAGAAGAATCTGCAAAGAAAAGGAAGTTCATAGATATGGTTGTTGTTTTTTACAATGTCATTTGTAGTGCAATAACAATGTATGACATTGAGAAATAAGTTGCTCTTCCCCCATCATTATGTCTGCGCTTGGGCAGGTTTCCTGGATATGTTGTGAATGATCCATATCCCTAATATTATTTTTTAATGATTTCCTGCTTCAGAGCAGTGCAGTTAAAGATCTTCAGAGCGATGAAAACTGGAAAATGTACCCTATGTTGCTTTTATGGTTTTGTGGGAACTTTTTGTGGTTAGCATCTCACAGATATACAAAAGTTCAGAACTGGCATTCCAAGGACATTGTTCCAGAAGATATACTGCAAGACAAGTATCATTTAATAATTACTTCCAAATTTAGAGAGATTTTTTCCCTATTTTTCAATAAAGCATTCCTTCATCTTTCAAGCAATCTCTCATGAAAAAGCCATCATTTAACTATAGACCACCTTCACTTTTGCTGGGGGGGATGATTTATTGCTTTGATGCAACAGTTTCAGAACTTCTTGAATATGAAGATCTTTGTAACTGACAGTTCCTTTATGTGGTGAGGGATCTGCACATTGGATCTGACCTTGAAGAAGAAGAAGAAGAAGAAGAAGAAGAAGAAGAAGAAGAAGAAGAAGAAGAATTTATACCCCGCCCATCTGGCTGGGTTTCCCCACCACTCTGGGCGGCTTCCAACAAAATATTAAAAATACAATAAAACATCCCAAGTGCAGTTCAAATCTGGAATACATTGTATGAACTTCTCTAGATCCAACTGGAGATGCTTCTGTACAGGGTGTATGAAAAGTAATCATACACCTACAGTCCATACATTGTCCATAGGTGTATAGTTACTTTTTGAACACCCTGTATGTTCCTAAGCAACCAAAATAGCAAAAGATGAATGACTGTGATGATAATAAAAAGGTAAAGGTACCCCTGACCATTAGGTCCAGTTGCGGACGACTCTGGGGTTGCAAGCTCATCTCACTTTATCGGCCAAGGGAGCCAGAGTTTGTCAGGTGGCCAGCATGACTAAGCTGCTTCTGGCAAACTAGAGCAGCGCACGGAAACACCGTTTACCTTCCCGCTGCAGTGGTACCTATTTATCTACTTGCATTTTGGCGTGCATTCGAACTGCTAGGTTGGCAGGAGCTGGGACCGAACAACAGGAGCTCACCTCGTCGCGGGGATTCGAACCGCCGACCTTCTGATCGGCAAGTCCTAGGCTCTGTGGTTTAGACCACAGTACCACCCGATAATACATGGTGTTAAAATTCAATGGTGTTAATTCTCAAAGTTCCTAATGAAGTATATATGGTTGGTTTGACATGATCTTGTACTTTATTAGTCTAATACACAATAAGATAGCTCCACTTTTCAATAAACTTGTCATTAATTTGTCTTCCTTTTCTTGTTCTAACCAGTCAATTTTACCCCAAACCTTAACTGCCATAAAATCAAAGAACTGTACAGCTGGAAGGTATTCTGAGGGTCATCCAGTCCAACGCCCTGCAATGCAGAAATCTCCACTACATCATACATGATGGCTGGCCACCCAACCTCTGTTAAAAACCTCCAAAGAAAGAGAGTCCACCGCCACTCGTCCATATTCAGAGTGTTAATTTCCCCTCCTCCACCACCCCAGTTTTACTGTAACCATTTTATAACTGCTAATTTTGGAACATCCCTCCTTGTCTTTCAGAATATATTTTTTGTTTGGGGGGGCTGGATCTGTTCATCCACAGCAAACACAAAACGTTTGCCTTGAGAAATAATAGATTGACACTAAGCTACAAAAAGTCAGTAATGACATTTCCAGTTTGCAGAGCTAAAGGAAAACTTGTTACCACATCCATATGGTCTGTGTATTTGTAGTTACTGTGCTATCATGGAAGGTTTATAATAAATCATGATTAACTGCAATTACAGTACTATAGTAAGAATGAGTACAGATGTTGCAGCAGTTTTGACACTTGCCAACATTTTATTTAAGAATAACAAACTATATATACAGAATAATCTTTTAATGACTCATACTTTTGGAGCAAGTGGTGTTTTCTCCAGTGGTTCAGCAAGAAAAGTATGTCAAACAATGCATTTTTAGATAATCATAGTGAGGAAATGCAAAACTGGAAACAGTGATTACATGGGGGCTACAAAACTTTAGAGGTCAGGTTTGGGGTGGGTGAACCAAGCAGCCATGATTTGGTCTGCCTGGTTAACTCCTGAACCAACCCACTCAGGCAAGGAGTAGTTCCACACATTGGTTACTATGCCATCGTCCATTAAGCAACTTTATACACTGGAAAATGAGCAAGCTTATAAATAAACTGAGAAATCCATGCTAGCTTTCTGCAATTTGTAAATGCAGAAAAATAGACATAATCATATCTGATACTGCACACACCAAGACTGTTTCCTGTGCAGATGTTAGACGTAGGGTAGAAATTGTGCACGTTGCAAGGATTTCCCAGCCTTTTCCTGTTCATTTTAAGGATATTCAGATAACCAAATTGCAAATATCTCCTAATACACACATTTTTGCAAACCAATTTCCCCTAATTCAACTCTTCCTCCCTCGTGTTATTTTCGGTAATTTATGCATTGAGAAGTGTGACTTTTGAAGGATGGGTGTATTTTGGTTCATGTATTGTTTCAGAAATTCAGAACAAGGTGGGAACAACCATGCAATGGCTTGAAACTACAAGTGGCAGCTAAAGGAAGAAAAAGAAGGATCACAATATAGGTGCAGTCCCAACTGCAGGCAAAATTTTGTGCTTTTTGAATTTGGCACTTTTTCTGTCACCTTGCAGAGCAACAAACGAAAGAATCAAGCCTTGGATGCAAAGGAGCCATTCAAACTACAGGTGCAAAGGAAGACCAAGAAGCGCCACACTCTTTTTAAAAAAATGCATGAGATAGCAGAACTGGCTCAGCCCTGTGTTGCATCCATCTGTGGGAACAAAAACTGATAAAGTTGCAACAAGTCAGATATCTGCTGAAGACATTTCCCCGCTAAAATTGCTAGCTTTGTCCCTACATTATAAAACAAGAACAGGAAGTCTCATGAAAGGCTATGATTTAAGAAAAAAAAATCTACCTCTTTTACTCTTGTGGGTTATTATGATGTCATTTGAAGCTCTCAGTGTGTGGGTATAAATATAGCTCCTTAGTTTGAAACCTGCTATTTATTTTGTAAGTTAACATATTGATTTTTTAAAAAAACAAAACACCATGCGCACACAGTGTAACCTGGTAATTGTAAAACACCACAACATCTAGCATGGTGCTTATTGTAGCCAACACTGCAATTGCTTTTTGTTTTTAAGCAAAAGCACATAAAGGCAAAATCAGAGCACTGCTCCAGCATCCGTTCTCACAAGAAAGCCATCAACCAAAGCTAAGCAAAGCAAAGCAGTGTGTTAATTTGAAAGCACTATGCTTACAGGCCATGTTAGGCTATCAAAGCTATTTTTGTTCCACAGTTGTCCCAGACAAGGCTTCCTCAAACTCGGCCCTCTAGATGTTTTGGCCTACAACTCCCATGATCCCTAGCTAGCAGGACCAGTGGTCAGGGATGATGGGAATTGTAGTCTCAAAACATCTGGAGGGCTGAGTTTGAGGAAGCCTGTCCCAGACTGTGATGAAACGCACCCTGCCACATAAACACTTTGCTGCAATCTATAAATTGCTTCTCTTAAGCCATAAAACATCTGTTATTTGAAGCTGAGCAGCATTGATATGAAGTAGTGTTGGGGTCCTTTTTTATATATCAAGGGCCACTGACCCACACAATGTAGTGGGAATCAGTCGGGACCCATACACACAAATCCATGTCATTGTATGTTCTTAAAATTATAAATATTGAATGTACATAAAAATGTTGCGATGTCTAGGATAATAGTGTTGAGATGTTGAAACCTCCTAAAGCTCTGGCTACTCAGGATGCGATCCACCAAGTAAGAGGAACAATATTGTCACTATCCTTGCAGAGGCAGGCAGGTGAAGACAGGCACCTGCTCCATCTATCAGGCCTATTACCACCAGAGAAGGAAAAGCAGGTGAGGAGATGCCTCTGCTGGAAGGTGCTTGGGAAACCTGACAGGTGACTCTCCTCTTACTGACCCTACCTAGGGAGAGGACCTCTCTGGAACTGCCCAGGGGCCACCTCCAGCCTTTGGGACAGAGGCTTCTCACCCCGGATAAAACAGCTTAGCTGAATCATGATTAGAACTGAGGCTTTTAGAAGATACACAAGCCGGCATACGCCAGCTGCGAGAAGTCGGACATCGGCAGCACTGCCCACAAGCTGTTGCCTTAGTAAAATAACCATCATTTCATTAATTTCACGTGTTTCTGGTTGGTTATTTTGGGAAGCTGTGAAAACATAATGTTTCAGGACTGTTATTCCATTGATATTTGTTTTAACGTTTAGATTTTCCTGCTTAGTGGATTTTACTTGGAAAAATTCACTGAAAATCTTTTTCTTAATATTATTGCACTTTTTTTATAAAAAAGTGAAATGTAGAACTTCATGCTTTTTAAATCACACACACACCTTACTGTGGATAGTATGTTGTTCTTCCCAGCACCATGCAACATTACTTAAAATAGATGAACATATTGGACAGGGGTGCAGGGAAGAAAGTTGAGGTTCTTCAGCATAGCTGGTCAACCATTTCAAAATTAGACATATGTTGCTTTCCACTGCATGCCCTGCCATGTGTCAGAGTGTTCCCACCAGTAGTGGTCAGTGGGGTTGCACCCATACCCTTTTGAGACACTATCACCAGCCATAGGTCTGCATAGTACTGCCAATCCACTCCCTGCCAAAGTCCCTCCAGCAAGGGACTGGCCTCCACAGATTTCTCAGTCACCATTTATCAGCATTAGCATACCCTCCAACATATATCCCATGAAAATAGGAACGCCCTATTCCATAATGATAATTTTACTGTTTATACCTCACACATCTTACTGGGTTGCCCCACCCCAGCCACTCTAGGCAGCTTCCAACGTATATAAAAAAACATAATAAAACATTAAACATTTAAAAAAACACAACTTCCCTATACAGGATTGCCTTCAGACAGCTCAGGGGTCAGATAACTCCATACCCTCCAACATTTCTCCAATGAAAGTAGGGACATCCTTAGAAAAAGTGGGACATTCTGGGATCAAATCAGAAACCGGGGCAGCTTCTCTAAATCAGGGACATCTCTGCAAAATAGGAACACTTGGAGGGTCTGCATTAGCCATTTACTGCTTTCCATCCCAGCTAATGGGCTACCAGAGATTCCCATTGTTTTCTCAGCATACTACCCTCTGGATAAAACACACCTTAAAAGCACCTAACCTTCATTTTAAACAAGAAAAATTTATTCCTTGCATTTAAGCTGTGTGTTGATGCCACCTCCTGGCTAATATTGGTACGTATATTTTTTGTGTCTGTTCCTGTTGCACCTGCCTTTATCTATTTTTTCCTGGCAGTCTTGCAATCTCAGAAATACTTGGTGGTGTGGGGGAGTTATAATAAGGTTATTAGAAATAATAAGTGACTTCATCCATTAGAGTAACTGAAATGTAAGTAAGTATGAGACAACAACACTTGTCCTCTCTAGGCCATCAGAGTGCCTCCAAATAATGGATTTACAACAGATACAAAAATACGAACTTCATAGGGCATCAGACTATTATCTCTCAGATCTGATGCTGTCAGACTTTTATACTTAAACTTACACTTATACTCCTATTTCTATAACAAAGTTTAAAAGTCATATCACCACGATTACCTTAAAAAGAGCTTCAGAATGCACCTAGCCCAGCATCCTGCATAGAGGCCAGCCATTTTCTTCTTCTTCTTCTTTGGTGATCACTCGTAGCCGAGTAAGATTGTCTTTCATAAACACGGTTTTAACAATGAGTCATATGCTTTCGTAGTCTACAAAGCAGGGTTTGAAGAGCCAGGAGATTCCATACAACAATTGCGCCTAGTAACCAGTTATTGACAGACCCATGAATTTGACTAAGCTCCTCTAAGCCTATTGGAAACCACTACATCTTATGACAAAGAACCTAAGATGAACCTGGTGGATCAAACCAGTGCCCCCTCTAGTCCAACATCCTATTCTCACAGTGGTCAACAAGATGTCTGTGGGAAGACTGCAGGCAGGACATGAGCACGTCAGCAGTCTGCCCACCTGTGATTCCTAGAAACTAGTATCCATTAATTCGTCTAATCCTTCTTTAAAGCCATCCAAGTTGGTGGCTATCGCTACCTGTGGAGGCAAGAATTCTGCAAGTTAATTGTGCATTATATGATGACAGGCAAGCTGCTTTTGCCATCCTGCCAGCCCCAGAGGTTGCAAAAGACACATTAGCTTGGAATGGATTTATGCTTCAGACTGCTGCTCCTTTAGCCATTTATTGACACCCTCTAGAAACAAAACAGATGCCTGGAAGACCATTTCAGCCATCACTAGGCTTCTGACTGCTGGTGGGGTAATGCTTCATGTTATCTACTCAGTGCAGTAGGGTGAGGAAACTGTAGCCGTACAGATGCTGTTGGACTTCAGCTCCCATCAGTTCCAGCCAGCATAGCCACTAGCTAGGGATGATGGGAGCTATGGTCCAACAGCATCTGGTTACCATAAGTTCCCTATCCTGTAATTGAGGAAGGTGTGAACAAAACAATAAAACACTCTAGTGGACACTTCAATTTGAACAATGGGCCTATTTCTGAGTAGGCGTGCATGGCACTATAGTATAAATAATTTGCAAAGTCGAGTAAGTTCCTTATAGATGAAACTTTAATTGCCTATAACATTTAGGAACCAGCAGTCATGAAAGAACTAAATAATTTGTATGAAGGCGAGCTGATGCAAGCTAAGAAAACTGTGATATCAATAGGTACTTACTCAAAGAGAGGGAGCTAGAACCCACTTAGCCATGGAATAAACATTAGTTCAGCTACCACTGGCAGAACTTTCACAGCTGACAGGTGTGCCAGCAGCAGTGAATGGATCCACATTTCAACATTAGCCTTGTAAAGTTATATTTGGAAATGCAAGCTGCAATCGAGAGGAACATGCATATTCACTCAAAGAGCTGCTTCTCCATCTCCCCGATTCACATCTGGAGAGCCAGTGTGGTGTAGTGGTTAAGAGCAGTAGACTTGTAATCTGGGGAACCGGGTTCGTGTCTCTGCTTCTCCACATGCAGCTGCTGGGTGACCTTGGGCCAGTCACACTTCTCTGAAGTCTCTCAGCCCCACTCACCTCACAGAGTGTTTGTTGTGGGGGAGGAAGGGAAAGGAGAATGTTAGCCGCTTTGAGACTCCTTCAGGTAGTGATAAAGCGGGATATCAAATCCAACCTCTTCTTCTTCATCTGCATATTCATCACCAATGACTGCAACATAAAGTAATGCCTGCATGTGTGAAACAGCCATTAAGGATCAAACTCCACAAATAGAGCTTTCATATCCTTTCAGGTACAATGCTTTTTGCTTGATGACAGCTTGCCTGCAGTTGAGAAAGAAGGCTCTCCCCCGCCCCCGCTTGTTCCCTCCATGTATACATTAAATGCCAGAGTGGGGAGCTGCATCAAACCCACTGAGCCAATAACCGTTGTCTTCTTCTTCTTCTTCTTCTTCTTCTTCTTCTTCTTCTTCTTCTGCGATCACTCGAAGCCGAGTAAGATTGTCTTCCATAAACACGGTTTTAACAATGAGTCTGTAAGTGACTGTGGAGGCCAATTCTGGATCCACACATCCTTCCACAGTGGGGACATTGGTTTCCTGGTGGGAGTTGATCACGGTGTGGATTTGCCAAGCATGCCTTCCTCTTAGCACATTTCTCCCTTGCATCCTGAGTTCGAGTGTCTTTGAAGCCCATGACACCTTTGATAAAGGCTGTTCCCTGTTATTTTTCTTTGAAGTACTGTGGTGCTAACCAGAAATTTTAAAAGGAAAGGCAAAAACACCAGCCTGCAAATACCAGAGATCCCCTGCTCACGTTGAATTCCATATAGAAACACTGAATCTCCACATAGTAATGGCTTCTAACCAACAGGAAGGCATGGTGAAATGGATGCGATAAATAAGATCTCAGGACCATTGACTGAAGTCACATCCTTCCACAAGATCCCAAAACGGAACTGGAGAGCCCTGTGTTTTTCTTTAGATTCCTTATTTTATTTTTCTCTTGCTTTGATTGGCAAGCAAAAATAGTTTAGAATGATTTTTATTACTGAGGAAAAAAATATTATTTCATGAAGATTACATTGGAGATGTACTTCGTACCTCTAATAACATGTTATTCACTTACAAAAAAATATTCACTTACAAAAACATATTTATTCAGCTGTTCTTCTCGCTAAGCTACCACAGAGACACGTGCTCAACGGCAAGGAAAACACACAATGTCTGAGACACGTGACAAGTCAAGACAGGAAGGGAAATGCAGAAGTTTGGTGACTTCTGGGTTCAAAGGATATAACAAGGAGGCTTCTGTGTCTAAAGGAGTTCTAATGTCAGCTCTCGTTTCAGAATACAATTTGCATTGCAGGCTAGAGCAAACAAAGGAAGCACCAACAAGTGACAAACCCCTTCAAGATGGATATAGGTTCTTGGAGGAATCCACCCACTATTAGCAATTCCCAACAAACGGTAGGTCTGAAATAACTGCTAGTGCCACCTTATACATCTTTTAAAAAGCGGGATTGTATTGCCAAAAAGGAGGACAAAGGGAGATGCATATTTTATGCTGATGGTGATGGACATGCATACCTGCAAATTTTTAAATAATTGCTGTGATTTAAACAGCAAGACAATATATCTCGGTGCTGTTCCTAATGCAGGAAGTTTTATGGGAGCTGAAACCCATCACAAACAAGCCAAAGAATGGAGAAGACAAGTCTCTGGGCGGTCAGTTTCACTCTAGGTGCAAGGCAAAATCTTAACATTCGCTGCCCAAATTTGTGTGTCTGCACAAAACTGGCAATAGGCCTTCCTTCAAGTTGCTTTGCAAAAAGCTCTCAAGCTTTTTTGGGTGTGGGGGGGGAGGTGTTAAGGGCTGTGCTTGGTTGCAGTTCTTATTGGGTCTTTCTACCATCCTGCTTAATTACTGCACCTCAGAATGGCCTTCAGTTGCTCTATAGGTTCAAGAACTGGGACTTCTTAGCTCTCCATCTTTGCACTGACAGGAACAGCTTTGATTTTATTCCTCTTATTTTTCCCTCCCTCATAGTGATCCTGGTTTTTCTTGCACATGTTTCCGCTTAGGGATCTTGCTGGATGTTGCTTTCCCAAATGAAGTCTTTCTTTTGGGCAGCGGCTAGGTTTTAGGGATGAGCATGGTTTGGCATTCCTCAATAAATTCCATGCCTGGCAACTGGAATAGGGTTCAATCCCACACCCAGGGATATGGTTAAAAGACAGTGGTAGGGGAACCTCTGGCCAGAGGCCTAATTTGGCCTATGATGGAACTGAACATAAATTATGTAAAATATTTATAAAATGCACAGAAATGAGTAAACTTTTTGACCCACTCACTTTTGCCTCTGGCCATACCCACCACCTGAATGCAGTATCAAGAAGGTTGGATAAGTTGGAATCCAGCCTCAAGGCTGAAATTGGTCCCACCGCTAAGTTAAAGGTGTACAGACCCACACACGCCTGGACTCTCTGCTCATCAACATTCTTCCAATATAGTTTCCACTTGAGTTCAGTGTGACTACCTTTCCAGCAGGCAGGCTACAGTTGATGTCCCTTTCCTTGTACACCAAACCAGCCTGAAGTATGATGCTCAGCATCAAGAGTAGACTTAATTGAGCACTCGCCGAAGCTCACCCCCCAGTCCAGGGAATCCACTGCCATTCACTGGAGCTTCTATATACTGCAGCTCCTCCTCCTCCTTGCTATCACTGCCTGATCACCAGCCCTCTCTGAGTATGCAAGCTATGCTACCAGTGAAGACGTGGAGCAGCAACTTGGGAGGAGAAAGCCACACTAAAGGCATCTTGCCCAAGAGACCTCAAAACTTGGAGGTGGCACTGGGAAGTATGCTTAATAAAGTCATGGCTGTTATTTACCCAGCTTTATGCATTCAACACCTGCTTTTCTCCCACCCTCCCGCTATTGGCAAAATAGTTACTTCTTGCATTGTTTGAATCATACAGGTAGGGGATGGCTTCCCATTGCAAGTTAAACATCTGGAGGCAAGCTGCAATCTGCAATCTGTACATCATCGGAGATTACATTGCAGATTTCTAATGGCAGGAAAGATTTATTGGCTGCTTCCATGGTCTTAGGAACATAAGAAGTTCTGTAACAACAGTCTATATCCCCTGCTTTTTTAAAAAAAGAACATGTACGGTAGGAAATGCTTCAGGAGGTAGAATGGAAAACTTCAGCCAAAGATCTACAGGGGACAATAATGAACTGTGAAGTGCAGAATTTGATTTCCAGCCCAAAAATGAAATACAGGCTTCTGATCGCTAACAATCCACTTTCATTTCTATAAGGATCATATCTCTAGCCTTTGTGACAATAGAGGTGAATGCAGTGTCATCTAAAAGTTGTGTCCATAATAAGATGACCTCCACTGGCATACCCAGTAGTTGCTGTAGCAGGAGAAAATTCTTCACAGCCCACATACCCCTCTTCTTCCCTCCTATATGTCAAATTTGTGAACTAGCGGTTTCTTTTTCTGATTTACAATGAACTACTGATGTTCTTCTGCAACCATATCCAACTTTTTCACTGACTAAAAGATCAAGGTTTACTTCCATGTGTGAAACAACCATCCCACATCAAAGACTGACTTTCATATAACCGCACATGCAAAAATGTTCAATAAAGACAGTTCAGCTGAAAGTCAAAAAGATAAGGTCCATGCATGTGCGAATGAACTCCAATGTTCAAATTGTATTCAGTGCACACCTGGCTGGTGTGAAAAGACACAAATGCATTCAATACAGTGCGAACACTTACAGATCACCAAAGCAGAGGACCACAGGGTGACACAGATTTCAATAAAATTGGCATGTGCTAATTTATATTATATTATATTTACATTATAATTTACATTATAATTTATGTGCCTGGCGTGCTCTGGTCCATGAGGTCATGAAGAGTCGGACATGACTAAGCGACTAAACAACAACAACAATTTATATTAAAGGTACCAACTGAAAAATTATCACTATGATTTAAACTGAAATATAATATATCTCACCATGATGAGGAAGAGGGTAACCAGATGTACAGTGTGGCAGATCAGTCTGTTGTCCAAGTGTTAGCTATTGATGGGCAACTTCAAGGATTCTGCTCACATTTCTTGTGACCAGACAGCTCTTCAAGCAGAGGGCTCCTTCGAACAGAGGACTGCCCTCTCACAGCTCTTCGACAAGAAGGCTGTCCTCTGTAAAGTAACACACATGGCCACCCTATTTAAACACAGAAAACAAATAAAACAAATATAAGGGTACCGATAAGAACTTTGTGGGCACATATGTACAATAGATGTGGACATTTTAGATACTCCTTAAACATGCTCTAGAGCCCTTTTCAAATGTCATGGGTTTGAGAAGTTGGGCTATGAGTCCCAACCTGCGTGTTTTTATTTGTTTGATGTGTTTTTATTTGTTTGTTTGTTTACAGAATTTGTATACCACCCTTCATCCTCAGATTCTGCATGTATGGATGGAGAACTCTCTGCACATGATCAGGAACACTGCATTTTCAGGGATCCGAACTTCATTGAGAGAACCCTCCATGTTTGCAATACTATGTGCAAAACTGCTTTTAATCTTAGGAACATGTGAAGGTGAGTCACACCTTATCCTGCTCTCCCATCCCTCCATATAGTTGTACAACAAGGGCTTGTATGCTCCTCAGTTGAAAGAATGCAGGCAGCGACATGGAGAATAACAATCTGGTCTCTCTGTTGCTATTGAAATATTTTCTAGGACAATCTTAGGTAGATGCAGGTGCTTTTCTTTGACCATCTTAAAAGTTTTAGGAAGTGTAAAATAATTATCTACAGACACAAAATATATTTACTTATATAACACATGCTTTGATTTCCATAGCAATACAAGGGACAGGGAAGCACACATGTTTCCTTGAAAAGAATATGATTTAAATTAAGTGGAAAAGTGTTTTGCAAAATGAAGGCATTTAACAGAAAAGAAAGCACAAAACTAAATATATATTTTTTTAAGAGGGGAAAAAAGTACAGCCAAAATATAATTAGGTTCATGCAAGCCTTGAAAAGTGTCTTGGACAGGGGAAAGCATTTACCTTAAGGTTACATTTTATACAAGAATAACAACTTATGTAATTGTTCTTTTCATTTTAAATCAGTTAACATATTATCAATTTTCTGCTAAGGCTTTTTTGAGCTATATTATAATAAATCAAAATATCACTTTTCAGAGTATGAAGTGCTATAGAATTCATATCTCATATGTATATTTGAAATCCAAATCTTGGTCTCTTCATTTAGAGGGGAAAGACTCCATTTTATTAATGAGCAAAGTTGGTTTTTTAAATCCATATTTCAGCTTCTTCAAAGTTCTGTTTAATCTATATTAGTCCCTTAAAATAAACTGCTTATTGAGCAAATATAAATGAAATAGCACTCTTTGGGAACTTAAAGTAGTAAACAACTTTTTATTACAAATATTTTACAGGACACTGAAGGCATTCAGGAAACTGTCTAGCAGCACAATCATATATATAGATTTACCTGGGAGTAAGTTTCATTGAATTCAATGTGTCTTACTTCTGAGTAGGCGTGCATAGGATTACACTGTTAGGTCCAATTATTGACCAGTGGGGAGAGGGATCTGTGCAGCAAATATGCCCAACATGAAGTAACAGTTGTGATGTAGAGGATGTAAAATCTACTAGGATGACAGCTTCAACTATGAAGACCAGAGGTGGCTTTAAAAACTTAATTAATCTTCTTTGAACAGAGGTAAATAAACACTAGATGGCCACATCACAAGGAGGATCAGCTGCATAAGGGAGAAACAGAAATTACAGTGGTACCTCGGGTTACATACACTTCAGGTTACAGACTCCGCTAACCTAGAAATATTACCTCGGGTTAAGAACTTTGCTTCAGGATGAGAACAGAAATCATGCAGCAGCGGTGCAACGGCAGCAGGAAGCCCCATTAGCTAAAGTGGTGCTTCAGGTTAAGAACAGTTTCAGGTTAGGAACAGACCTCCAGAACAAATTAAGTTCTTAACCCAAGGTACCACTGTATATCACTTTCTAGTACAGAACTCAAAGACGTCATAGAGGTACAGAACATGCACCAAAGCTTAATATTTTTTAAAGTTTGCTTTTATGGCAGGAAAGATGACAGATCTGCCATTTTGGGTTGTTTAGCAAACTCTTAGCTAATACTAAGTGTGAATCTGATCTAATCCTCAAGTGAGGATTAGATCCACTGAGGTGAGGTGCTTGCCTCAGTCCACTAAATGCCTCACCCCTAGATGGTATAAGAGATATGTGTGATGCTTAAAGTCACCTTCCATTTCTAAGGGATACAAAGTCCCCTCAACTAAGTGCAGTAATTATTATTTGATAATAACTAGCATATACTCCACACACAAAATTACCTCAGCCATTGCAAGGACCAAATAGGTTGATTAAGCTATTCTGTCGCAAATGTGTTAATTATGATTTTTCCAAAGACACATTTGATACAGGCAGTGCCGGATTTATGTATAAGCTAAACAAGTTATAGCTTAGGGCCCCACTTTCTTGCCCCCCCCTAAAAATCACTATTAATATAGTTCTTCTTAATTGTATTTCAGTTCAACAATTACTTTGATAAAATACATATTTTGTTATGTGCAAATGGCTTTAGATACCTATTAGGTCCATAAATTACTATATAGCATATATTCAACAGAAAAAACAGCAAGAATTTGTTGTTGACAAAGGACAGCTGGACATATAAAAGGCCCCATTACCTTCAGTAGCTTAGCGCCTCATCAAACCTAAATCCGGCCCTGGATCCAAGCATTTTCAGTGGCATTGTATATGCAATAGCAGACATGAATTTCTACATTTTCCTCTTACAGCATCTATTAAAATGTTTGGAAATATTGATCTGCCTAAAATTATGGAGCAGTTAATGATGCAATGGAGAAAATGAAGTGTTTAAAGTGCCTTTCCTTTGTGCAGAGAAGAATTCAAAACCACACTGTACAAACCAGTCCCTACTGGTGTTTACAGTTAAATGGTTCTGTTTCCTGACACTGGTGATCTAGACTTCTTTTTTAAAAAATAATTTCTCCTTTACAATTGAGGAAGAGCTTGTATTTTAAAATGCTTATTCATCCCCATTTGTTTAAGAATGCTTGAGGGCTGCCAACTTGTCTGCAAATTCAGTGATATTATTTGTGAGGGAGAGACTGGGAGGATTATGAAAGTCTCCAAGACCACCAGAACTCTTTAAACATGAATCAAAATGTGTTGAGATTGTGCGGTTTTGTGTGTGGCTTTCTTGGAAGAAGCCATCCCACGAACAAACATAGCTCCTCTCACACTTCTTTTCCTCCTGATTTGAAAGGATTTCATATGTATAGGATTCTATGTTTAATCAAATCACAGAGACCCACAGCTTTAAAACACACACACACACACACACAGAGAGAGAGAGAGAGAGAGAGAGAGAGAGAGAGAGAGAGCGCTACCATAAGCCAACCTAGTAAGCCTGGTGCAGACTTTACCATGATTAGAAATTAGGAGTGTGCTGTCTCTTTGTGAACAGTATCCCTCCTCTTCTTTCCCCTCTTCCAACATGAATCCCCTCTCCCCTCCTCATCCTTGTCCATTCATTGGATTTGCTTTAACCATGGCAAAGCATTAAACTTCATTGATGCTCATAGCTGTCAACATTTCCCTTTTCTTGTGAGGAATCCTTTTCGGAATAAGGGAATTTCCCTTTAAAAAAGGGAAGCACTGACAGCTATGTTGATGCTAATGAACTCTGCTGTCATATTCTGAGGTAAAATTGCACATCCAAAATTTGAATTTTATCAAAAACCAAATAGTACAATTGGACATTTGGGTGAATTTTGAAGTTTTGAAAAATCTTTTGTTTCAGCTCCATTATTTTGGAGCATACAAAATGTGGTTTAAATTGTTTGCAGAAGTGGCTGATGAAAGCAGCAGATAAAAGTGAACAAAACAGATCAAGCCATATATCTAACAGGTGCACAACTGTAACATGTAAGTGGTGGTGGGGGGGAGAGGTATATAAAAGGAGAAACTCCTGGAGGGCAGGATCCATGTTTGAGGCAAGTACGCCTTGATGAGAACCCTAGCAGAAATTCAAAATCACAAAACTTGCAGCAAAGTAAAGCATGGAAATATAGGCTGTTAGAGCTTAAAATATGCTCTGTTGACTTTCAACATTTCCCTTGCCACAGCATAGAAAAAAGACAACACATTTGGTAAGTTAAAAATTGGCTTACTTACAAACTCTACAAATGTCAGATTCATGTGCACAGAGGCAGTAAAACTTGGCATAATTACACTGGTGTAAGTTCCTATATTATTGGTATAGGTACTCAAGTGGTGTGTGAGAGCCATGCGGTCTGAGCTTAGAGCAACCAGCTCAGACCTCCTCACACCTCGAGTTTCTCAAGTTTAGACTGGAGGTTGAAGAATAGGCTTGTATGCCCATTTCTTTCCAAGGTAAGGGGAAGTGACTTCACTAAGCCTAGTAAAACAGCTTAATCTATGGCATTAACCCCTTTATGCATTAATTAGACTTAAGCATGTTGGTAAGGGACGCGGGTGGCGCTGTGGTCTAACCCACAGAGCCTAGGGCTTGCCAATCAGAAGGTCGGTGGTTCGAATCCCCGTGACGGGGTGAGCTCCTGTTGTTCAGTCCCAGCTCCTGCCCACCTAGCAGTTCAAAAGCACGTCAAGTGCAAGTAGATAAATAGGTACCGCTCCGGCAGGAAGGTAAACGGCATTTCCGTGTGCTCCTCTGGTTTGCCAGAAGTGGCTTAGTCATGCTGGCCACATGACTCGGAAGCTGTCTGCGGCCAGACGCCGGCTCCCTCGGCCTATAGAGCGAGATGAGCACCACAACCCCAGAGTCGTCCGTGACTGGACCTAATGGTCAGGGGTACCTTTACCTTTACCTTTAAGCATGTTGGTTATGTGAGGGTGGTTATTCCACAAACCCCTTCTCAGGCAAATATAACACAACTAACACACCTACTGGGTATGATAGCTTTTTTATTTACACAAAACCAAGGCTGAACAAATATTCTGTGGCTCTACACAGTTGCTATTCTATCCCCCTCTCCCTTTGAACCCAATCTCCAGGCAGGGGGTGGATCTACACACAGGGGGGAATGCTATAAATAAGTCAGAAATTAAATCGTTATAACGAAAGAAAAAACACTATGGAAAATTGCTTTGCTTTTTTTTTTTTTTTGCTGTCCATCACCATCTGGCGTTGCATGTTTATAACACATTCAAAACTGTTTTTTGACTAATGTAGCTGAGTGGGATCCTCTAAATGCAATGGGCACTATTAATTAGAGCTGTAGCCCCAGTGACCCCTGACAACACACCCACAAATGCTTTAAAGCCCCAAATACAAGTTAACCCTTAGCTTGCACTTTTTAGTGGAATCCTCTACCATTGCTATTCCAGCAAAAATATCAATATGTTTAGAGCTGTAATGAAAATCATTACCAGGGAACTGTAATACAGTGGTGGTGAACCTCTGACCATTGAGTCTAATTAGGCCTGCCAGGCCTCTGAATTTGACCCACAATGACTTTGGGCAAACCACACCCATTTGTCAGTCAGATGATGCAGAGATCAGTTATCTCTGCACTAAGCACTAGGTCTTAGCACTAAGCAACACAACACTGAACACAGCACTTATCTCCAAACTTGGTGCCTACTAGAAAAACAATATTGTAGCTAGTTGAGATGTGGCTGAATTGTACTGGCAACATAGGAGTGAGTGGCAAACAACTAGAGAATATATTGAGTGGGTAGGCAAGATATGAATATTGTTTTCCCATCTCACAGGCAGAAACGGCAGAGTGAAGCACAACTGTAGGAAGTCTGAACCTCTGAAGCAGTTCATGGCAAAGTTTGGGAATCCCTGCTGTAGGACAACCTGTAAAATCCCTTGAATAAACAATGAACACTGAAATCCGTGTAGCTTGACCTGCACTAGTGTATTTTAGAGTTAATCACTGGAGTTTTATCATGGTTACAGAAACTGGACACACCATGGCTCATAGCTATCTTGAAAGAGAAGTAAAATATTTAATTTGGCACATATTGTGCAAGACCGTTCAAATAGTGTTTTGGGTACTGTATTCTTACAATGTTTAGCAATCTTTCTTTCTTTCTTTCTCATCCACTTTCAAGCATACAGAAGTGTGAAATGGGAGGCTAAAGAAAGCATAATTCTTAAAGGAACTGGGAGGCAGAAAGTCCTGAATGCAAAGCTAAAAGTGCAAACTTAACTCATGTTAGTTATATACATGTGTTGATAATGGTCAGATGACAGGCCCAGCTGGAACTCTGTGATGTTGCAGTAGAGATGTTATAAGCATTTTGTATGCAATGGCTGGGATCCAAAGAATGGACATGTACGTGTAGGGGAGAAGAGCCCATGCAGCTGGAACATTGCTTTTCGCTTTCCACTGCACAGTTCCCACAGCTTGAATACACTAACCATAGAATAAGTTTTTAAATAATGACTTTTCCGTTTGGCAAAATGAATTGATTCTATTAAAAGTGAAGATAAAGCTCTGGCTGCATTTGTGGTTCTCTCCCAAGGCTTCCGGTATGTATGTGTGTATACATTATATATATTTTTACTCTTTGGATGCAAGCTAATGTAATATGTTTTGCCAAATGTACATACAAATGTTAGTGACAAAGATTAGAGACATCTTGTGCTGGCTGAATATAGGCCAGTAATAACACCAGGGCAAGTAAATAGCCAGCAGAAGAAAACCAGACAATTTGTGACAGCATCTTATAGAATTTTGGTATATCCCAGAGATGTCTCCTCATCCCTTATCATTGGCCATATTGGCTGGAGCTGATGGGAATTGGAGTTCAACAATAACTGAAGGGCACAGCATTGGTTATCCCTATTAAACCATCTCCCACTTGCCATTGGTCAATACATTATCATTTTAAAAGATGATGGTGGTGGTGATGATGATGATGATTAATTGAATTTCTATACTGCCCTATACCTGGAGGTCTCAGTGCAGTTCACAGATAATGGTCCAAGTGCATAGCCTTGGCTTTATTTCATTTTTTTTTATCCCTAAGCTCTTTTATTTTTACAGTAAACTTAAGAATCAGCAAAGTCATTCCTTGCAGCAAACTTTCTTTTTCCATGTGCATATTCATTTGGCAGGGCTATGAAACAAACTCCTTTTCCATTATTACTTGCAGCTCCTTACACCACAAAAATTCAACCAATGCAATTAAATTCTCAAGAGGATTTTATAGCATGTACTTGGAATGCACTCTGGAGCATAGAGCTGTATCACAAAACATATACAAAACAGAATCCCAAAGAAGGCAGATGTTATAAATTTACATGCCCCAAATTTGTGTATCTTCATATACCCCATCAGCTAAAACGTTGATTCGCAGATCACTAAGTGTTCTGTTTAGATTAAATAAAGACAGATGAGAGCCCATCAGAAAATGAGGCTAAACAAGGCAGGCGGGGGGATGGGGTGGGGGTCTCAGTGGGACACAAACCTGCTGGTGGTGATTAGTAGCACAGGTTTAGACCGTCTCTTATTTGATTCTCTCAATGGAGCAAGGAGCCAGTTTCAGACCTAAGATGGTGGGCGGAGTACAGTCCACAAGTTTGCTAATGTGAGCAGGATGGATATTTCCCTTGGCTGCCTTGACCAGTGTTCTTTTCAACTTCAGTATGGTGAGAGGAGTCTAGTCCATCTAAATCAGCTAACATCTCTCCCATAAGATTTTAATAATTCCATGTTTCATTTTTAGTGTTGATTTTGAAATGACGACGGAACAAGCTGATGAATACTTTGGGAATTGTTGCCTTAAGTAAAACACTTAATCACTATGCTTTTGTATTATACTTTTGTATTATGTTTCCATATAAAGCTGCTACATTGTGATGCATTTAAAATAGCTGAAACCTATCTGAGTAAAATATATACAGAAAAGCTTCCAAAGTTTCCTTAAAATGGAAGTGGTGGACCTTTTTGGCTAGCAGGCTAGATCTTTATCGAGCCACCCAACTGTCAATCATCATTATCTCAGGTGACCAATAGTAAGGCAGTCCCACCCAACTGGCAAATTTGACCCATGGGTTAGTGGGAAAGGTGTGCTTCACCAACACATTCCCTAAAGGACATAACCCAGCCCATCAGCTGACATCACCCAATGACATCATGCAGGTGGGTGTAGTTTGGGAGAAATAGACTTGCAGGCCGACTTGGATCTCCGTGCAGGCCAAGACTGGCCTGAGGTTCCCCATGTCTGCTTTGAAATGTAGGATTATCTGAATTAGAAACTGTGATTATGTAACAGGTTTAGAAGATTTGCGTTTACAGCATTTGTAAACTCCTGGAATTTAAATTTCGGGGGGGGGCAATCCATGGCAACTAACACATCACATCTCTCAACGGTAAGTATTTGCAGTATACAAATCTGAGGACATGTGTTTCTGCACTGCTGCTAATGTAGTATGTGGGAAGGGAGCAGCTACAACTTCTGAGGTAGCATCCTGAAAGCAATTCATATGGTCCAGGAGATGGATCACTGCCCTGTTTTTGCACCTGCTCTGCATTTTTGTAAGGGTTCTCTTGCTCTTGGTAAGTGAAGCAAAACTGGAATGTTCTAACACAGTTGCCAGGTGCAGGATTCTACGAACCATATTTTCTGCTGGAGCTGTTCAAGTGGATATTTAAGTAGTGAAGGGTACAAGCACTACCTGCACCGTGATTCAGAGCTAAAGCAATAACTTATTCCCAGATCCTTTTACTTTATAGCACTCCAGTGAGTCTATACATTACTTAGGCTCATTTCTTCCTTACCTATACTGACAATTGTTCCAAAGATACTAATCATAATTCCACGAAATAGAAGGTTTCGATTTTTTTTTTTAAAAAAGTCCTCTGCTTCATGGAATTCTGATCACCAAAAGCCTTGGGACAAATAACATGTTTATAATCCAATAATATTGCAACCAGAGCACAATAACTCATGTCGGACATTTTTGGCAAGTTGTTCACAGAGTTTGAGTGAGACTACGCTGCATACAGCATGTATGTACTCCAGCACAACATAGTATTTTATGTGGTTTCTAAGGGATATCATGGAAATGGTCCCACATCTTATCTGCAGCATGCACATTTATCTATGCACTTATGGGGCCAAAGTGTTAAGAGAAAGTATTTCCAGATGTACTAGTGCTTGCTCGGAGCTTCACCACACAAACACTCGCAGTGGGTTGCTGCCAACATTTATCCTTCTTTCTCTCTTTCTTCCGTCCTTTCTATTTTTGCAGTGCCATTCCTTTTGGCTTCGGTCTTTTCTTCAGCACTTTTCGTCTGTCCAAAGTATGTAGACGGTTAGCTTAAATCATTCGTTTTGTTTATGTGGCAACAAGTTCAGAGTTCTGGCTGAAAAAATGTTCTTGGCCATGGACAAGGCAGGCCTGGAGATGCCTCCATCTGTTTTAAATATGCCACAAATTGTAGTATGGAAACCATTGCTTGCAAATAGTAGCCAGTTTATTTATATATATATATATAACAGAGCTCTGTTCCAGTAACAAGAAGCCGAAAGCACCAGCCTGAAGATGACGAGTGAGACCTCGTCGAAACGTCGCCTAGACACCCCAACTCTTACACGGGAAGACACCCGAAGACACCAAAACCTGCATATATATATATATATATATAATATATTTTAAAAAAAACAAGCATGAGTCAATTGCGAGCTGTTTTTCATGCTTGTATATAGATTAACTTCAGAGAAGTTCAAGCCTTTTAAGGAAGGAATTTTCATATTTGTTTGACTATATTGTATAGATCAGAATACATTTGGATAGTAGAGACAAAATATCTGTTGTTATTACTGATTTTTTTCATGAGTTTTAAATATACAGACTTCACAAATAAACTTCATTTCTCTCCCCACAAGCACAAAAAACAACTAAGCCTGGAGTGCAACCATTGCCTTATAGAATCAAAAAGCAATGACTAAAATAAATATTTTTGAAGTGCATTTTGTGAATCAGTGGAATACAGTGGGGCAGCAGAGATGTAGAATTATATAGTTTGAAAATCCATGGCTGACTTTCTTTCAGATAGCCATGTTCAAATATATAAAAGGATGTCATATAGAGGAGGGAGAAAGGTTGTTTTCTGCTGCTCCAAAGAAGCGGACACGGAGCAATGGATCCAAACTACAAGAAAGAAGATTCCACCTAAACATTAGGAAGAACTTCCTGACAGTAAGAGCTGTTCGACAGTGGAATTTGCTGCCAAGGAGTGTGGTGGAGTCTCCTTCTTTGGAGGTCTTTAAGCAGAGACTTGACAACCATATGTCAGGAGTGCTCTGATGGTGTTTCCTGCTTGGCAGGGGGTTGGACTCGATGGCCCTTGTGGTCTCTTCCAACTCTATGATTCTATGATTCCTCTCAGAAGCTCAATGCTGCATATAAGAATCCCTACACACACACACACACACACACACACACACACACACACACACTTTTTATGTTCACACAGCAACCTGGTGATGTATGTAGGTTATACTGAGAGATATTGGATGGCCCAAGTTCACCCAGGGATCATCATGGTTCAGTGATGATCAGGAGTGGTCAGTGTGAATCACCTCTGTACATCTGGCCTCCTGTGTTATTACTCAGTTGCAGCCCTGCAGTGTACTACTACTGTTGCCTAAGTCTGGGAGAGAGGGAGAGAAGGCTAAAGTGTAGGCAGGTGCTGAGATATCAGTCAGCACTAGTGGGTGAGACTACCAAAAGTTGGAGCCAGTCTGCAGAAGTGCTGTTTATTGACCTTTTCCACTCATACTTGTGATCTTTTGACTTGGAGGCTTCTTAAAACTGCACAACTTCCAGGATGGGTGAGTCACCACCAGAACCTTCCGTTGGCTGTGTACAAAACTGCCAAAGTTGTACATTTTCCCAGTTAGAATTAATCACGAAGATTAACTGCCAGTTCTGAGATAGCTTAAAGATTAAAACATTGCCAGTTTTGAGACTACAGGGATTCAAAGTTGCACTTATAAGGAGCTATAGTTTATCTTCAGTCCATTGGGAATAAAACTAGTTACATGCAATGGATTGGTGATACTATGCAGATCACAGATGATGCTGTACCAATTTTCTTGTGAGCCAAATGAAAATACTTCAGTTTATTAAAATGATTTTGTCCAGCTTTCTCTGAATAAGTGGCACAGCCTATTCTGTCATTAAGAAAAAGTAACAGTTTTCTGCCTTGATGCATTCCATTTTACTATTGGTCCCTTACAGATAACCTATTCATTAAGCATTCATTCTGATTTGCTTATAGGAAGGTCAAATGGCCTTGCATCCATTGTATCCCACACATTCCAGTGCATTTTCTCCATCAATTTCCTAATCACAAAACGTCCGCTCTTTTGGGGAAGTGGATTTGTTGTGCAAGACTCCCTAAACAACGTTGACAGTGCAACCTAAATTTGGTGGAATGTAGTTGAACTCCAACTGAAAACAGCCTGGAAGCATCATGTATTGAGGTGGAATGCATGTGTAACTTCTTAAAATGCTTACAGGAGTCTCAAATCTTAACACTGGTTCCAATGTTTTCTTAGTGGCAATGGGTGTCATATGTGGGAGTAATGAGGGAAGATTGCAATGGCAGGGCAGCCTGGAGTACCCATGTATTTGGGGTTGTAGAAACCCCTGCATTGTTCCTCTCCCACACAAAGTCTATTGCTGGAGTAAATGTCTGAATAAAGCAAAAATTGCCCGGTCTGCCATCCCATGTTGAATTTCTCCATCCTGAGATGTCCGTGTGAATATGAGTAATAGTTGTCTTCACCAATAATTTCATGGCTTCCTTGTGCCTTCCTTGTCTTTAGGGATGGGGGACAGGGATTCATTCATTTTGCATTTTAATACAAACTGATAAAATATACACTTTCCAAACCAATATATGCATATATATCGCCTTCAAAAATTGCACTTCTCTGAATTTTGTGATGCGTTTCTCCAACCAAAGAATGCATACAAAAGCACATATTAGTGAAAAGTGCATGTAGAAATACATGTATTTGTAATGATAGTGAACAAAAATGCATTATGTTACAGGAAAATTGTTTGCAGAACTGCATAAAATTGCACATGGGATACAAAATTGCACATGGAAATGCACACATTAGGAGAAACATGCACAAAAAAATCCTTACATATTTCCACGTGGCATTTTTTTAAAATAGAAAAAAACAAATGCGGCAAATTGAAATTAAGATTAGAAAACAGAAATTGAGAGAAATTTAAATTGACAGAGTCATCCATCCCTAGTTACCTGGGTATATTTTCCCATGGGTTGTGAAACACACAAGCCCCTTTCATGCATTTAGCATGCGAAAGTGGCTCCATGTATATTACGGGCAGCTGCTGATGTGAGCATGCTGATATGCTGAGCATGGATGTCCAAGGAAGGGAAGCTGCTCATGCACATAGGCTTCCATGGGATTGTGAAACCTGCTTGCACATATTTCCCCATCCTATAGAAGCCTATGCATGTTGAATTCTGTGCATATAGGCTTCTATTTGCAGATGTCCATGCTCAATATTTGGACATGCGGCCAGCTGGGGAACCTCAATGGGGGGGGGGGCAGTGACATGATGCCACTGCCTCTTGTGCTTGTGCCACTTTGCTTTACGAACTGATGAAGAGGTATATATAAACATGCAAGACAGCTTTAATATACAGAAGCATGGCCACTGCTGGGGAAACTAAATGGAGCTTGCAAACTGTTCTTCAGACTCCCCTGGAACCATAATACCTAGTGAAAGGGGTCCAACTGAATTCATTACATTCCAGCATTGCCTTCCCCTTGAGGGGCTTTTTCATTTGCAGGAAGGTGTGTTGTTATTATTTTACATGTGAGAGCATTTAGTCATGTCACCACCCAGTTGCATTCTGACAGGATGTAGTCTAGGACGAGAGTACTCTGTGGTTTTTCTAAACATTTTAGTCACCTCTCAGACAAATGAGCTTGTGTTGCAGTTGTAGTATCAAGGGTCCTACAATGTTACTTGATCTATACCAGGCACATCCAACAGGTAGATTGTGATCACTGAACATCTGTGGTAGATCACTGGTAGATCACTGGCTTCCCCCCAAAGAAGCTCAACAAGTTTGGCTCCCCTAAAGCTCAACATTTTTGCCCTGAACTCCTGAAAAAGGGTCTTCTTCCTAAAAAAAAAAGCTCAGCAACTTTGACCTGCCAGTTTTTAACTCTGCGAGTAGATTGCAGTCTCTTGGGAGTTGGCTACCCAGATCTATACTATTATTTATTTATCTTAAGTATTACTAATTGTATTCATTTGTTGTGAATGTCTCAAAAGCAGTGAAAATGTCTCAAAGCAACTTACAAATCCAAAAAATACAAACAGTTAAAAACCCGAAGGAAAAAGAAAACAGAATCCAGCAAAGAGAATTTCTAAAGTGCTCACCCAACAATAACTAGAAGAAGGTGAAATCCTGCCTGCCCAAGAAAAGATGAGCACCACAAAAAAGCCACAATCGTATCAAGGTGTGATCTAAATTAACAGCCAAAAGACAGGACAAACAAGAAGGTCCTAGTCTGGCACCTGAAAACTGACAGTGATGGTGCCAGATGTGTTTCCCTGGGGATAATTCCACAAATGGGGAGCCACCACGGAAAAAGCCTGTTCTCTTAATGCCACTCTCTGCACTTTCCTTAGACAAAGCAAATGGAGAGGAGCCTCTGATGACAACTACAGGGTCCAGGTATGTTTGGGTGGGATAAGCCACTCCTATATAATGTTAAGTAGATGTTCAACGCCTTCTCTCAATAGCTGCAGTGTGCTTCTTGGGGCCTAGGCAGAATGCAAACCATTGTACTTCCCCTAAGTGTACATGGAAATTATGGTTCCCTGTGCCAGGAGGGATACTTTGCCTGCACAAGTGCAGGCCACATGTTGCTCTGTCCCTGCCTCAAAAACTCATTGGTATCTGAAGAAGTGTGCATGCACACGAAAGCTCATACCAAGAACTAACTTAGTTGGTCTTTAAGGTGCTACTGGAAGGAATTTTTTTATTTTGACTATGGCAGACCAACACGGCTACCTATCTACTCATTGTACTTTGTATCTCTCATATTGCTTTCCTCAACTCCATTTCCTCCAGCCCAATTAGACAGGCCAGTAGGCAATGTTTGATTCTTCCCAATAAGGTCCACTTAAAAAGAGGGTGGGGGCAAGCCAGACACAACTGTCAAGACTTTGTGTCTAAAAAACATTTGGTAAGTTAATAAGGTTTATGGCAAGACGACAGAGTATTACAGTAAGTTCCTGGATGCGATGTCATGAAAAAGTGCTCTTTTCATTAGCAAAATGTTTCCTTTAGGCCACGGGTTTGACATTTTGTCAATCCCCTTACTTCACTGGAGTGGTATTCCTGTGAATTCATAATTGCTTTACTTGCTCTGTTATGATGCCACCCTCTTCCATCTCTGTATCAGAACTTGAATTCTTAAATCTGTGGCAGTGACCACAGGGGTTGTTATAAAGCAAACTAGTAACCAGCAGATCAATTATTTCAAGATCCTGTTTCTCAATATTTCTTTTTTAAAAAAATTAAAAAATTAGTTTAGAAATATCCCCGGGCACAAGAGTCCTAAATTACAAAATTTGCTTCAGTACCCCAAATGTATATAATGTCAACATTCATAATGGAACCACGGTCTGGATTCTTCATCTCCACCCCCAACATAATCTAAAAATTAATTGGTGTCCTATAATGCAGAGCCACGGAAGTCACAGCTCCATATCTATATTTGGAACCCACGACCAATATCTGTACCTGGCATCCTCAGGCATCTATCTGTGCCCCAGCATCCTGGCAGAGCAACTGCTACCTGCCCTGAGTTCCCCTTTGCCATTTGTTTTAAATGGAGCATTGCCACCAAGCAATAGGGGATATATAAGTAGACACTAGACCAGGGGTCAGCAAACCTTTTCAGCAGGGAGCCGGTCCACTGTCCCTCAGACCTTGTGGGAGGCCAGCCTATATTTTTTTTTTTGGGGGGGGGGAAATGAACAAATTACTATGCCCCACAAATAACCCAGAGATGCATTTTAAATAAAAGCACACCTTCTACTCATGTAAAAACATGCTGATTCCCCGACCATCTGTGGGCCGGATTTAGAAGACGATTGGGCCAGATCTGGCCCCTGGGCCTTAGTTTGCCTACCCATGCTCTAGACCTAGCTGCCCAGGGTTGCTAGGAACACTGCTGCCTGTCACCATCACCAGGTTGATCTGCTAAGGCCTACTATGAAACAGGGTTGAACAATGTCCCATGGCAGCCAGGGAGATGGGTCAGTAGCAGCAGGAAATCATAAGTTTAATTTAAATGCCCCCTGATAAATTTTCTATTAAGAATATATAGCTTTCCACAATAATTTATTACTGTCTGTTTTTAACACTTTTACATGGTTTTTATTATATGTTTTATGTAGTGTTGCTCTAAACTGCTTTGATTTTTTTAAAATGATATAGCAGTATATATATATATATATTTTTCCGATTTAAAAAGTTTTATTATAATCCAACATCTAAAAAAAACATATACATTGTTAATAATAAAACAAAGCACAAAAAGAAACAAAGATAGTAAAATAATTCAAGAATCCATATACAGTATTTCCGTTCTTTGACTTCCCACCACCACGACGAGACCTCTATCTCAACAATATTTACCGCAGTGTCTCTTTCAAATTGTCATGTTCTACCTCGCAGTTTTTAAATTATACCTACTGAGACTTTGGTGTTACCTAATGTCATCTCCATGTATGAAAAAAATTTATTCCAGTCATTAATAAATTTAGTATTTTTCTGATGCCTAATCTTCTGCGTCATTATTGCTAAGTCAATATATTCAATTAGTTTGATTCGCCAGTCCGTGATTGTTGGCATGCTGGGGTTTTTCCATTTCTGCGCTAGCAGTATTCTAGCGGCTACTGTTGCATACTGGAATAGGGTTTGGTCATCCTTATTGATCTCACTGCCCACCATTCCTAAAAGGAATGCTTCGGGTTTTTTTGGGAAAGTATACTTTAGCATCTTTTTTAGTTCATCATAGACGGAGCCCCAAAACTTTTTTACTACGTCACAAGACCACCACATATGGAAGAAGTCTCCCTCTTTCTCATTGCACTTCCAGCAGATCTTATTCCCGGTTTTATACATTTTAGCTAATTTTGTTGGGGTGATGTACCAACGATACATCATCTTTTCCATGTTCTCTCGGAGACCGACACATGCTGAGAATTTCATATCCTTGGTCCATAGTTTTTTCCATTTTTCATATTCTATAGGATGTCCTATGTCTATGGCCCACTTGATCATAACTTCTTTGACTTCCTCATCCATAGTGTCCCAGTCAAATAGTTGGTTATACATTTTAGTTAGAAGCTTAGACTTCCCTTCTATTATTTCTAACTGGAATTGGGATTTATTTTTACTCATTCCAGCTTTTTTGTGTTCGTTCCATAAAGAGTTAATTTGATGGTATTGTATCCACCCCGTTAGTTTATCTTTTAACTCTTCGTAAGGTCTAATTTCCCAACCTTTCTCGGATCTTTTCAAAAGTTCAGCATAATTCCATCTTCTACCTTCCATATTCACTTTTTTGATTACTAGAATATCTATGGGTGACAGCCATAATGGAGTATCTTTTTCTACCAAGTTCTTACATCTGTTCCACACTTCCAATAACGCTCCTCTTATAATGTGATTAGAGAAGCCTTTATGTACTCTTCCCTTATCTTGCCATAGGTAAGCATGCCATCCAAACCTAGCATTAAAACCCTCCAAATCCAATAGGTCGGTGTTGTCCAGTACTATCCACTCCTTCACCCAACACAAACACGAGGCCTCATAGTATTGTTGTAAGTTCGGGAGCGCAAATCCACCTCTATCTCTTTTATCAGTAAGCAACTTATACTTAATTCTGGCCCTTTTGCCCTGCCAAATAAATCTGGAAAGGGTCCTCTGCCAGTTCTTAAACATTGTTGTACCCCTGATTACCGGGATGTTTTGGAATAGGAATATCATTTTGGGGAGGATGTTCATCTTGATGGCAGCCATTCTCCCCTCCCATGAGAGGTGTAATCTACTCCAGCTGTCTAGATCTCTTTTGCATTCTCTCCACGTTCTATTATAATTGTCCTCCACCAAGTTTATATTTTTCGTTGAGAGCCAGATACCCAGATACTTAACCTTTTTTGATATCTTTATCCCAGATTCTAATTCAATTTGGTTTTTTGATTGTTCGTCTAAGTTCTTTACCAGCATTTTTGTTTTTATTTTATTCAATTTGAACCCAGATAATCTCCCAAATTCCTCCATTACATCAATGATTGCCTTTATCCTCTCTAGGGGTTCTTCTATTGATATTACTAGATCGTCAGCATAAGCCTTGACTTTATATTCTTTTTTACCTATCTTAATCCCTCTTATTTCCGAAGTTCCTCTGATCTTATTCAATATAACCTCCAGAACCATGATGAATAACAGGGGTGATAATGGACACCCCTGCCTTGTACCTTTTGTGATCTTAAATGAATTTGTTAAATTACCATTAATGATAAGTTTCGCTCTTTGGTTTGAATAAATTGCTCTGATGCCTTCTAAGAATGGCCCTCTTATTCCTGCCCTCTCCATACATTTAATGAGGAATTCCCAGGATACATTATCGAAGGCCTTTTCGGCATCTACAAAGATTAGGGCGGCAGGGATATCAATCCTAAGATCCAGATATTCAATTATGTTAATTACATGTCTCACATTCTCCTTTATCTGCCTGCCCGGCAGAAATCCGGCTTGGTCTTTATTAATTGCTCTATTCAAATATTTCTTTAATCTGTTTGCCATTATTCCTGCGAAAATCTTGTAATCATTGTTGAGCAATGATATTGGTCTGTAATTTGATATGTTAAGTGTATCAGAGTCTGCTTTGGGTATTACTGTGATATGTGCCTCTTTCCACGAATCAGGCATTTCCCCTCCTTGGAGGATATTATTAATTACACTACAGAGTACCGGGATCAGATGTTCCTCTAGGGTTTTGTAATATTTTTGTGTAAGGCCATCTGGGCCAGGGGCTTTTCCGGGTTTCATTTTCTTAATTGCATCTCTAACCTCATCCATAGTTACTGGTTCATTTAACATTAACCTTTCCTCATCTGTTAGATCTTCTTTCCCGTTCCTTTCCAAATACCTTCCTATCTCATTTGTATCTTCTGCCTCTTTCTTTTTGTACAAATTTTCGTAGTATTGAAGGAACTTTCCCTTAATCTCACTGGGATCCTCTATTATTTGATCTTCGAATTTAATTTTATTAATCACTTTTTGCTTCTGTTTTTTCCTCAATTGCCACGCTAACAACTTACCAGTTTTATTTGCTGATTCGAAGTATCTTTGTTTCATCGTCTTTATTCCCCACTCTATTTCATGATTCAGCAATGTTGAGTATTGGGTTTGTAGTAATTTATAGTTTTGTATATACCTCTCATCCCCAGGGTTTGTTGTTAATTTATCCTCTACTTCTTTTAGTTGCTTAACTACTTCTTCCTTCTTTGCTTCTCTCAAATTCTTCCTATATTTGTTCTGTTGGATCAAAAAGCCTCTAAGGACTGCTTTACTAGCATCCCAAACCACATTAATTTTAGTTTCTTTGTGCAGATTATAGTCGAAATATTCTTTCAAAACATTCTTTGCCTTATCAATGATCTCATCCTGTTCCAGTAAATAATCGTTCATTCTCCATCTATACGGGCCTGATGGAGTGCCCTTTATTTCCAAAAGAATTGAATTATGATCCGATAGTGTTCTGGGCTCTATTATACACCTCCCCGCTCTCAGCGAAAGCTCCCTGGAGACCCAGATCTGGTCTATTCTACTCCAGCTCTGGTGTACTCCAGAGAAATGGGTAAACTGTTTCTCTGTAGGGTTTTTGTATCTCCAAATGTCTATTAGGTCTAAATTTTCTTGGAGATCATCGAAGGTTTTTGGGAGTTTCCCCTGTTTCCCTTTCCTTCTTTTTTCGCTTCTGTCAATGTTAGGTTCCGGGACTCCATTCAGATCCCCTAGTAAAATTAGTTTGTAATTTTCTAATTCTAATAAAGTTTGTTCCAATTTACTAAAGAACTCAGTTTTGTTTGTATTAGGGGCATATATCGATACTATGTTAAATCTTTCCCCTTGGTGGGTAAAGTGGATCCCTAGGATCCTCCCCTCCTCATCTTTACATATTACTTTGGGTTCCAGTTTCTCTTTGGCATAGATGACCAACCCTCTCTTTTTATTCACCTCTGAGTTAATAAACTCCTTTCCCAGCTTTTTATTGGTCAGTATATGTTTGTGTTTTTTGGCCACATGGGTCTCTTGGCAGCACACCACATCACATTTTTTATTTTTCAAAACTTTCACTATTTTATTTCTTTTTGGTTTCTCATTTAGACCGTTAACATTCCATGTTAAAAAAGTTAAAGACATTATTTAGGAAAGACGTAGTGTTTATGTCCGATTATTGATTCTTTATTTCTTCCTCTTCCTCTGTTTCTTCACCTGTTTCTTCCCCTTCCGCTACACTTTCCCCCTCAACCTCCTCTCCTTCTCCTTCCCGCTCCCCTGTGGCCTCCCCCTCCCCCTCCCTCGCCTCCCCCCTCCCTCGCATCCTTTCTATCTAATATTCCACTCTCCTTTTTAGTAAGCTCCTTCTCGTATCTTCTCAGGAACTTCTCTACCTCTAGTGAGCTGGTCAGTTTAAATCTCTTATCCTTGAAAAAGAAAGCAATTCCCTCAGGGAATTCCCATCTATATTGAATGTTATTCCTTCTCAGGACTCCTATTATGTGTCTGTACCCTTCCCTCTTACGAAGTAGCCTAACCGGAATCTCTTTCAGGACAATTATTGGTCTACCGCCTATTATTAGTTTTTTATGGTAGCTTGTTTTAAGTATCAAGTTTCTCATTCCTATTGAATTAAACATTACTAGGCAATCCCCTATGGATTTCCTGGTTTTGTTCTGGTATGTTCTCATTTTAATCCTAAAGGCGTTTTCTATTGTGTACGCGACCTCCTCTTCCTTGGTCTCTAGCCACTTTGCTAATTCAGTAATTATTTTTTCTTTAATGTTCTCTTTCGTCTCTTCTTCTATGCCTCTAAATTTTAAGTGCATTTGTCTTTGTCGCATTTCAGCCATCGCTATATTGTCCCATATCTGCTCCTGTGATTTGTTCAGCTCTCGCATCTCCTCCTTCATCTTCTCTGTCTCTCTTTTCTGTTCTCTCATGTCTTTTTGAATTTTTTTGTTAGATTCCTCAAATGTCTTTGCTTTAACTGTTAACTCTTGAACTTTCTTTCCAAGTTCTCCTATAGCTCCTTCTATTCTTTTGTCTATTCTATCTTGCATTTCCTCTAATTTGCTTTCTATATTATTTTCATTTTGCTTAAGTTCCTCCTTAATTTTTAGCCACAGAAAATCCAGGTCTTTAATTTCTTCCTGTCTGGAAATTTTCCTTTCTCCTGGTGTTCCCCCTCCCCTTTTCCCATTCTTCCCCTGCATTTTTACTCCTGGTTATTCGTTAAAACTTTTCACTGCTGGCTCTCTCCCTTTAAGGGCTCACAATCTCCTTATTCCCCTCTGTGCAGCTGTCCCAAATAATCTGTTAATTACACAGAAGAATACCATCAAAGTCCCAACAAATTCCCAGCAAATTCCCACACGGAGTACCCAGAACTTAACAAAGTCCCATGTCTCCAGAATACCAAAAAATTGGGGGAGTTATCCGAGAGGTGAGCCTGGGGAGGCAAGGGGGTAGGGGGAGCAAATAGGTTATTTATGTAAACTTTACAAGACAGGTAAAGGAAGGGTCAGCCAGGGAGGCTGGTAAAAAGATATAACAATAGCTATGCAGAGAGCTGAGCTGCTGCTGAGTTGGCTAGGTGGGGGGGGAGGGGGGAAGGGTAAAGATTAACCAAGAGAGGAAGTATACACAGGTATACAGAAAACCATAGGTAACAATCAGTCTAAATCACTAGGGAGTGGGGGGGGGATTTTGTTACGTCTATTTCAAATAATTGTCCGTCTTCAACTTCCTTTGCATCATTAACAAAGCACTCTTACAACAGTCCAAGAAAGTCCCATGTATCTAAATAGAAAGGAGAAGCAGGTGCAGTCCTTAGTTATTGAGCATTTCCAACTTTCAGCAGTGAGTCTCTTCCGAGGATGACCTTATTAACTTTGTCTCCTCCCCCTTTGTGCTTCTCCTGTTCTCTTAAAGTTGTTCCAATAACGCTTACTGCTGTATGTGCCCACTAGCTCGCCAATAAAGAGTCACAGAGAAAAACAAAACTTAAGCAATATCCCGAAATAAGCGTCCAAATAAACGTCCAAATGTAGGTTCATTCGTAAGTCCTAACAGAAATATACGTCACTTAGGCCAACAGTCTTTAAACTTCCTATAAATGAAAGTTCGGTTCGTTCCTTTAGTTTAGTCAATAGAAAGAAAAAATTACCCTCCTCCTTCTGAGCATACACAGTTCGGTCGTTATGAGTTATTCTGCTTTCTTACTAACTGCGGTTCTCTGAGTCTGCGCCCTTCTCGCTCTCCGTCGGGTGGGGACCATATATAAAAACAGTTACTGCCCGGACTCACCCATCTATACTCCTTCTCTTCACTATTATTTTGGGTCCAATAACGACGGGGAATCCGTTTTTAAACCTGTGGTGGCTCGTCGCACTTTTCGGTGGAAGCTTGAGGCATCGTAGCTCGGAGATGGTAATTCCCTGTTGTGCGCCTGCGGCTCCGCCCCGTCTCTCCTCTCTGCCGAAGAGGGGAGGACCCACGGATGTAAAACGCCGCTCCACGCCGCTGGGAACCTTCCCCCAGGGGTTCCCCCCCTGGGCTTTCGCTTTTTTTGAGGGGCGCAGTGCCCTTGCGACACCCCCTTATCTCCGGGATATTCGGAAAGCCGCTAGCGAGGCTTTCCGCGCTTCCTCGCCGTCCGCGGCCGGAACCGGAAGTCACCATATAGCAGTATATATTTTAAACACAAAAAACAAAACCTTGGCAATGGCCCCCAAAAGCAGAAGATGGATTTGCTGGAACCTGAATGAAGCCATTGGGCGTTATAATTCCCGGCAACCTTAACCAACTACACTACCCAAGATTCTTTGGAGGAAGACATGTGTTTTAAATATATAGTGTGTACTATTTTGTTTTATATAAAGTTTACCAAACTGAGGCAGTCTTTGAATTCATGCTATGTCATTCCAGATGCTGGAAGACCACAATGTGAGTTACCGCCCTCAAGGAAAAGCTCATGCCAATCCTTTAAGATTACAACAATCAAATTGTAGTTGCCTGCCAGAATTGGGAAGAGGAAATCAGCCAGATCTAAATAATAAATATTTATTCATTCATTCATTCATTCCCCGCCCATCTGGCTGGGTTTCCCCAGCCACTCTGGATGGCTTCCAACCAAATAATAAAAACAATACAGCATCAGACATTAAAAACTTCTCTAAACAGGGCCGCCTTCAGTTGTCTTTTAAAAGTAAAATAGTTGCTTATTGCCTTGACATCTGCTGGGAGCGTGTTCCACAGGACGGGCGCCACTACCAAGAAGGCCCTCTGCCTGTTCCCTGTAACCTCACCTCTCACAGTGAGGGAACTGCCAGAAGGCCCTTGGAGCTGGACCTCAGTGTCTAGGCTGGATGGTGAGGGTGGAGAGGCTCCTTCAGGTATACTTGACTGAGGCCGTTCAGGGCTTTAAAGGTCAGCACCAACACTTTGAACTGTGCTCGGAAACGTACTGGGAGCTCTGTGGCATCTTACATCTACCTAGGTTATCATTGGTTGGTTCCTCCATTTCCTGGGAGACAAAACAATCCCACTCATGAGCATATGCTCCTAAATGAAAGGCTCCACAAATACCTTCTGTGAATTTTCTGGCTTATAAGCATCTATTAAATACAACTCCCTTCCAAAGTGCAATTTCAGCACTAGGGAAATTTCTTTTTCTGAGAACTGAATGAGCAGAAGCTATGCTTCATATGAATTCTCTAGCCCCTGCTGTCTGGCTTGTATTAACTTTTTCATTACTAGTGCATTTCAAACCTTTTTCATAACAATGCTGTCTGCATCTGGAGGGAGGAGACTGGGGTTTTTAACCAGCTCTGCAGCTACCAGCCATCATTATGTGCTATCCTGGAAGCTGTTTTGACTTATTTTGCCAACACAGGAGATTCATTAGGGATTCTAATGGGGAAAATTCCAGCTGGCTGCATGTTTCTGATAGTAAATCTAAGGCAAGCTTGCATGTTATTTTTTCATTTGTTTCTTAATATGTAGTACGGTCAGATGTTGATCGTATATGGCAGGTGGAGGGAAGCATTGAAAAGTTCATTTTTTAGTCTTGCAGCTGACATTTGAAAGCAGCACCCAATACATTCCATTCCAAATAAATGAAATTCCAAGTTTAGAATGGTATTGCCTGACTGCAAATATGTATAGTTTGTTTTTGTACAATTGAGTTTTAGGTTTCCTGATAATGTTTAGCAGAACTGGAGGTGACACGATGCAGATGGGGATAATGGACTGGTGGAGAGAAAGGCCCAGAGAAGTATGAACAATGGAATGAATTCCACCTGCATGACCCATGAAAGCCCTGCTCCAGTTTCTGTACTCCAGTTAAGGCATTACACACATATTACCAAGCTATCTTCTAAAACTAATGAGGATTAGATATTTAATTGTTAACGAAAAATAAAACTAAGATTGTCAGGATGTCAGCCTCTCTTCCAGACTTCACACAATGAATCAGTTCAATATGCAGGTTGCATGTGGCCTCAACAGAGTTGGTACACTAGGTTTTTAATTTATTGTCTATATGTGCATCTTACTCATATTTGTAGACTGCTACAGCTGACTGAGTACAGCCAATTCCCTCTTTCTCAGCCCTCTCTTTTTTGTAAAAAGAAAAATACAAAGTCCTGGCTTCTGAGTTAGTAGCAGCACATTTTGCAGTGTGTTTGAATGGTTACTATATGGGCCTATAGATCTGAGCTTCTTTCTTCCAGATTAAAGGGGGGGAAAGCATTTTTTAATTTTTTTTATTTCAACATATGGGCGTGTGATGGGGAAAGCTTTGTTCATGTTGATTCCTACCCACATGCAGAATTTGAGTTCTGGAACATGAACTGGAGTGATTTCTCACATGCGAGTGGAAATGGAATGTGGTAGCTTGGCCAGACAAGGAAGGTTGTGAAGATGAGCAATATGGAAAATGATGAGAATTATGTCGTAAATCAGCATGACTGGAATCCAAGGTGGTTCAGGTTGTGACAGCAAAAGCTGCACAAAGAGAGAGGAAGAAGAACATGTTAACCAGCAAAAGCAGGAGAGCATGGTGAGTACTAGATAATAATAGTGTAGTATAGTGGTTAAAGTGTTGATGTAGGACCTGAGGACCAAGGTTCAATTCCCCACTTACTCATACATTCCATGGGTGCCAGGATGCTGTCAGCAGCTCCTGGCTCGTTGCCCAGGAAAGTATAAAGACAAGGAAAAGTTTCTTAACATCTTTTTTTATTTCATTTTTTACAGAGAGAGGCTATGGAACCCAGACTCTTGGATAATGGTGTTGTCCCAAGTGAATCTCCACCCTCATCTCTCCCACTTCCTCATTCACCACTTCTACGGGTACTGCTAAGTGCCCTCTGGCTTCGAGCTCTTTGCTTTCCTACTTTTAAAGCTTGACGATTTCTGGGAGATGGAGGGTCTGGAATGCTTTCTAATGACAATGTGTCAGCTGGGTGTTGTTCCAGCTCTCCCATGATTTCCCAGCTTTCCCCCTCATTTACCTCTAAGCTGCCACCTCCCTCAACCCCCTGTTGTAAATCTACACTGTCTTCCTCTTCCTCCTCCCTGGAAGGGTCAGGAGGGGGAGGCAGCCTCCACCATTCCTCCTCTGCCCAGTCCCTGACAATGGGTGGCCTTCGGCCAATGACTGTCTCTCAGCCTAACCTACCTCACAGGGTGCTTGTGAGGATGAGAGAGAGAGAAACATGTGCGCAGCCTTGAATTCACTGGAGGGAAGGTGAGATAATAACAATAATACTGGAATTGGAAAATGGTGACTGTACATGGAGGAAATCCAAAAATGAGCAGTAACCCCAAGTCATGCCAGAGCAGTTGAAATCAAGGAGGAATGAAGATACTACAGACCAATTCTTCCATCTGAAATCATTCCCCAAGAAGCAGGACAGGGAAAGCAAGATAGTTGAGCTGTATGTGCTACTGAACTGGAAGCTGAATCTTGGGTGTGACAGTAGACGTTCAGGATCGCTTTACATTAGGTTCAAAGTGGCTGACCATCAATAATGGGCACTGTGTTTCCTGGGACCATCACATACCAAAGCATTTCCATGATCATTTCAGTTAGAGGCTATAAAAAACCAAAAAGAAGTGCAGACATGGCACTAGTTAATGCCCAAGGCAATGCAGAATTAGCGTAAACCTTTAGCTGCAGACAGGCAGCAAGATTAATTGCACGTGTTTCAACCACCTGAGACAGGAGGCGACTGTATATACTCCATAAAAGGCTACTTCACATTTTTAACAAGCTGTTGAATTGCTACTGACCAGAGACCAAAAGAAGGCTCTGAATGCTGCCAGTTTCACAAAACAACTTCTGCTAGAATAATCAGACTGCAGACGATTCATTGAAAAGGGTTGTTTTCAAATTCAAAAATGTCGGCCCAAATAAGGGCAGGACAGGTTAAATAAAACATTTGCTGCCCCAGATGAAAGATGACAAAGTGGTCAGCGACTGCCTTGAAGGAAATTTTTTACTACTTCAGTAGTTTCCGCTAAGTGAAACGACACGCGCTTGCAATAGGAGTCACCCCTTTGGTTCTTTCCAATAGGTGTGTCGAAAAGGACTTGAGCCCGATATAATCACATAACCAGTGCTAATTTTAGATCTGTTTTCACATCTTTAGTGTGTTTTCGCTTAGCAGGTCACATATCCTGGTTTTACAAATATGGTGTCTAAAAATATACCAGTACCATTTCACTTCCTCCATTCAAAACATTCTTGAAAAGTCAAAGTTTGAGGGTAGGCTGTACCAAAATCTGGGCAAATAGGATTGTGTAGCCAAATAGTGTTACTGGAGCTCTCCTAGACCCCCATCTGTACTATATATACCACTTTAAATAGTCATGGCTTCCCTATAAGCAGTGCTTTGGGGGTGGAATGCAGGGGTACACATACCCCTAAACATTTTATTAATTTTTGTACTTTTGTCCATTTACTGTTATTTTTCCTGATTTGAACTACAAAATAGTGATTTTCTTGACTCAAAGTGAAAGTACCCCTAAACATTTTTTTAGAGGAAAAAAAGCACTGCCTATAAGAATCCTGGGAACTGTAGTTTGTTAACTGTTCTGAGAGTTGTAAGGAGACCCCTAATCCCTCTCGCACAGCTACATTCCCAGAGTTACCTGGGAAGAGGGCTTGTTGGTTCAATCACTCTGAAATGCGTCATAGGAAGTGATGAAAGAAAGAAAAAGAAAGAAAGAAGAAGAGGAGTTTGGATTTGATATCCTGCTTTATCACTACCCAAAGGAGTCTCAAAGCGGGTAACATTCTCCTTTCCCTTCCTCCCCCACAACAAACACTCTGTGAGGTGAGTGGGGCTGAGAGACTTCAGAGAAGTGTGACTGGCCCAAGGTCACCCAGCAGCTGCATGTGGCGGAGCGGGGAAGCGAACCCCGTTCACCAGATTACGAGTCCACTGCTCTTAAACACCATTAAGCTATTTTAAATCAGGTTACTTTGTGGAATATATTTGCAACCCTTTACCCAAAATGGGACCTAGAACTAAGGGGAAAGGAAGTTCATACATTTATTTTATATTTACATCTTGCCTTTCTTCCACCAGGAAGCCAAATATGGCATCCATGTGGCTTTAAAGTAGTCACCTATCCAGGCACAAACCAAACACAGAGCTGCTTAACGCTAGTTTCACGTACCTTCAGGTCACACCCTGAGCATTCTTGAGTGTCCCACCACTTTCTGTGGAACCCACAGAACAGAGCCCTGACAAACAGTTTCTAGGAATCATATCCTGACAGGGAAATTCTGTAATGAAGTGGTTTTCATATTTACTGCTGTGCATATTTTTATGCACTCATATTCAGGATTATGAAAACACTTTGTGGTTCGTCCTACCCATTTATCTGAGATATTTATTGACCGCATGGGCTAATAATTCATAGGAAAGCTGTATTGCTTTATTAAGAATGGAGAACAGCTGTCTGAAACAAAATGTGTATTTATGTTGTTCCATGAAGTAATTGCGGAACGCTTCAGAAAGAAGTGTCTACAGCCTGGGTCTGTCTGTTTTCGCAAGGGACTTAAATTGGAGAGACCAAAACACATAATGGAAAATGTCAAGTTTGATTCTGTCTACCTCATTGTTTTGATGGACTTGTATTACGCACCTGTTGCATATGGAGAGCTCAAGTAGCGCCATGAGAATACTTTGGATCAAAAATAAATAAACCTCTCATTTCAAGGAAATGTTGTCCCAATTCCTTGTGTCCTCCTGATCATGTTATTCCATGACCCAAACTGATACTTTGTTTCCAGGGTTTGCCCTACTGTTTTGCATTACTGTTTTTAATGTATTATTATTATATATTCAAGTAAGCAAAAATGAAACCTCAAAAGAGTTACAAAAGGGAGCATTTTAGTCCTCTGTGAGAGCTCCTGGGTTAAAATGAAACCATATATTAATTTGTGAGATTGAAGTTGGATTTATTCAGATGCAATAATTTTGGTATCCCTCACTTCTTTTCTCTCATGTACTATAATATAAAACGTTTTCATTGAGGTGACTTCCTGATACTTTATTTAGAATAACTATGCTCAGGAAGTATGGTATGGGTCTTCAGTAGTCTTTTAAAAACATACATGTTTACTCTGCTTTCCTCAGAAACCTTTATGGCCACACTTGATTGAGGCCTGCCTGGTGTTGCCTCTGAAGCCTTGACTACAGGATTCAAGCTATACATCATATTGATTTATTACTACACAGTGGTGCCATCAGGACAGGACTGTGGGGCAAATGTCCAACCCCCACCCTCCGCTTTAGTTGAATGAAGAGGAGTTCCTCTCCAGGCAGCTGTGCTGGCCTGCCACAGTTTGAAATAAGTGAAGAAAGACACAAAATGATGTAAGAACCAATAGGGCCTTTGGGGATAGAGAATATCCTTCCCACTGCAGTGTTGACGGTGGTAGGCTGAGATTAATTTATGGTCTAGAAATTTTTATACAGAGCATTGTTTTCTTGTATGTAAGAACCTGCCATGGCACTGCATGTGGGCTATAAAGGCATATATATACATAAATACACAAACAAGAGTTCCAGTATGATTCCCCAGTATAAGGAGGCAGTGGCGTAGCGTGGGTTGTCAGCACCCGGGGCAAGGCAAGCAATTTGCGCCCCCTAACCCGTGGATTTGCGCCCCCTAACCCGTGGATTTGCGCCCCCTAACCCTAACCCCCAGATGTTGCGCCCGGTGCGGCCAGCCCCCCCTGCACCCCCCACGCTACGCCACTGTAAGGAGGGTTACATTCCAGGGAAAGCACGTAAGTCTAATAGCACCTTGGACAAGGAGTAATATGTTTAGTTGGCAACATTTCCTTGCAGGAAGAAAGGCAAGATGGGGAATCTCACCAATGGCTGTGCCCAGCTGTGCTGAAATTCACTATCTGCAGCACTGAATTATCTGTACGGAATTGTTATTTTTTATTCTGCTTATCCAGGGAAGGTATGAATATCCCATGTGGCTTCAAAATGTATCTTATCCAAAAGATGAGCTAGTGCCGCCTGATTTTCCAGCCCTTCTGGTGAAAATATTGCAGAACTGAAAAATAGATTTAAGTGGCTGCCTTGAAAACACACATGACATCATTCTTCAAAGCAGTTTGCAATTTTCAAACCCCTGTGGAATCTTTCGTGGCTTTCATTATTTTCATCAGTGGATAGCAGGGACCTTATTCCTCCACCTCATTAGCTTGTGTTGGAAGTCCTCAAAAGCCATTACTCCATTACTCCAGTGCAAGGGAAATAACAAATTCCTGGCAACTCAGGATTCCAGTTTGAAGACTGGGGAACTGTGGCATCCCAGTGAAAGTTGCACTTGTTGGGGAATATTACATGGGTTGAACTCAACAGGAAACCACCACAGTGTCAAACTGTCTCTCTCAGCCTAACCTACCTCACAGGGTTGCTCTGGGGATTAAATGAGGAAGGGAGAACCACCTTGAGCTCATTAGAGAAAAAAGTGGGGTATAAATGCAATGAAATAAAAAATTAAAAATATTATATATGACTGCTCATACACAATTTCCATTGTGTTGAAAACAGTCAAGTACAGTGGTACCTCCGGTTACGAACTTAATTCGTTCCGGAGGTCCGTTCTTAACCCGAAACCGTTCTTAACCTGAGGTGCGCTTTCGCTAATGGGGCCGCCAGCTCGTGACTTCTGCTCACATCCCAGGGCAAAGTTCGGAGCCAGGGGCATCTACTTCCAGGTTAGCAGAGCTCGTTACCCGAAGCGTTCATAAGGAGGACGGTACGTAACCCGAGGTTCCACTGTAGCTGGTTGTTTTATTTTAAAAGCTTATTTTCCTTCCCTAAACATGACTAGGATGAAAACAAAATATTTGACTTTGTTTTCTGTTACTGGACAGAGGCATCTTCCAGTGAAATGGCCAAGGTGAAACCACAGTAACCACTGACAGCAAGGTAGAAATTTTACTCTCACATTTGGCAAAGAGTAAATAGTGTATTTGGAACCTTAAAAAGAAAAACATAGGCTGAATTATAGGTTCATTCTACGGTGCCTTACACAGATTGAGATAAAGCTGACCATCCTTTACCCCTTGTTTGCTTGCTTTTACTTTCTATTATGCAAGTACAAAAGGAGACTCCTGCCAACCTAGCAGTTCGAAAGCACGTCAAAGTGCAAGTAGATAAATAGTTACCACTCCGGCGGCTTAGTCATGCTGGCCACATGACCCGGAAGCTGTACGCCGGCTCCCTTGGCCAGTAAAGTGAGATGAGCGCTGCAACCCCAGAGTCGGTCACGACTGGACCTAATGGTCAGGGGTCCCTTTACTTTTACCTTTACAAAAGGAGAACAAGCATGTGAGCACAGATTAAACAAGATATGAAAGGCACACATTAATGACAAATGCAAAGCTAATTTATCTGTCCGTATGTAATTGCAGTGGTATAATTTTCTTTAAAAACAAACAAACCACAAATTCATCCCTCATATCCAAAAGTCCTAGCACTCTTTCTACAAAGCAAATAACTATGAACCAGCTCCTCAAAGTTTCTTTATAAAATCTTGAGCTTAATAAAGTTGTTGATTTAATTAATTCTTGCTGCTATTTTTCTTCCTCCTCTGATAGATGACTTTCATCTCTACCTTGCATCCCCTTCACCTCCACCTAACCTCAGTTTTCCCTTCAGCTATGCCTCCCTGCCAGCTTGAGAGAAAAATGGGCTTTTAGTAAGTGTGTGTGTGTGTGTGTGTGTGTGTGTGTGTGTGTGTGTGTGAGAGAGAGAGAGAGAGAGAGAGAGAGAGAGAGAGAGAGAGAGAGTATAGATATATGCACACGTATTTTCAGTAACATTGACATCCAGCTTTTAACCTCTGTGCAAGGCCTTTTTCTGTTATTCAGTTCTACATCTCCGACTTCCTGATTTATTTGCCTACGTGGATTTCTCAACATAGTATACAGGAGAACAACCTTCTGTATCTTTCCAAAATTCCATCATTTGCCCACCCAGTTCAGTTACAGTGTGTCGTCAGTATTTATATGAGCTGCTGTTCAATGCAAATTCCTGGTAAACTTTGCCACACAGCCAATGTTAAATCAAAAGATTAATTTGTGATTACTTCCAGATAGAAAAGGGGTTTCTTTCTTTTTCCACTCACCACCACCGGCTTTTTTATTTTTATTTATTTTTATTTTTTTACTCACCGAGCAGCTGAAGGAAGGAAAACAGAGTCAAAGATGGGGTCGGATCCAAATTTCCCAACAGCAGCACTGGGGTCAGGCCAAGTCCAGATGAGAGGTTGGCCAGTGCTTTGTAGAATAGATCAGGATGTTAGCTTAGTGATTGACAAGGCTGACTATTTTGCAAGATTTTAATTATTCCATCATCTCTTTGTCAGCTCTCAACCATTTCCTGCTGAATGAAGCTGTGGTCCTTTTCTCACCTGCTTCTTCTTGGTCTATGGCCATTATTTGTTCAAAAGCAGTAAGAAAGATGCAAGCTTTATTTCAAGTTTTTTTTATTCATGGCAGCAACTATTCATGAAATGTAATCTCTTTATTTTTAAAAGTTCTGTACTACCTTTCCAATCAAGCTGCTCAAGGAAACTTACAACAATACGAAGAGAGGCCAAGGTTGCAATCAAAATAAAAAAACTAAATGATGCCTATTTTGTATAATTACCTCAGAGCACTTAAGGCACGGTGGTTCCTCACATGAAGATGGTTCCACAGAGTTCACATGAATTCTGGAAACATTTTGTTCCTGCTGAATGAGAGAGAAAGATGCAGACAAGACAAATATATCACTGATTAAAGGGCTACTTTACTGTCAGGTCTAGGCTCTTGTTTGTGACAGGCTGCTACAGAGCCTGGATCTGACACAGGTGATGTCGATGGGGCCAGATGCAGGAGGTGTGGCCATGAGTATGCTGCAGGTCAGGATGGCTGGAGGTCAAATACCAGTGAGGGGAGGAAAACCAGTGTCTGCATTGTTACATGATGCAACAAGATGCTCAGACTACTGAGAGAGACTAGAAGAAAAAGTTTTACAGGACCTGGCAGCTCTCTGTTGCTTTAGGAGGTGAACTGGCCAACTTTAGGATGTGAACCTACTTTCAGACCTGCACTGCAGCCAAAGGGCACCCTTGATTTATAGAACCCAGCCTGACCAATAGGTTGAAAATCTGGAATGTTCAAGAGACAAGGCAGCAAAGGATGGCCACCAGCCCATTGGTGCATAATAACAGTATCCTACCCTGTGTTCAAGTGCTAGGGTGGGAAATAAAATAATAATTGCTTACATATTAGACATATTGAAAGTAATGCTTATAAAAAAGAAACTTGGTAAAGTTATGGGATAGATCTGAGAAAAGCAGATATAACGATTAAGCCAGCCACCTCCATTTTGATTTGAAAATTCCTTAGCAGTAAGAAGAAACTGTTAACCACTGTATAGACATTGGTGGACTCCACATTTAAGAATGTACTTTTTTGCCAAATGTAATTTAACATCAAACTTCCAGTTCAGGAAGTTATTTGTCAAATCTGAAATAAAACTGGCAGTGCCTAATCTTTCCTGGTGTACACCACTGTGAATGCCAATGACTTTGCTACCTTGTAATGTTAACTGACAACACTTTGAAGTTCTAACTCAAGTATAGCCAGAATACACAAAATATGGTTAAACTGACAATACTAATAGAACCGACCATATTTAATGAAATGTAAAGACTTCTGACTGTATTATTTTCAACACAATACAGGGGAATCAAACAAAGTTTGTTTTCTTCTGGGATAGAAGTTGGCTGAAAACATTTTAGGTACGAGTCTGTCCATTTTTATATTCTGCATGTGATTCTGGCTGTATTCTCCTGTTCAGTTTTCATCACAGCAAATTGCTATTTCTCCTTTCCTGTAGGTATGGCGTTATTCAATATTACCTTCAATTCTGAGCCTCTGTCTTTTCCTTCCAATCCTATGCAAGCCACGCATGGCTGTGGCTGCCATAGCTCTCCATAATCAAATGCCTATGACAGCCATGTCAATCCTTAGGTTGGCACTTTTCCTAGATAACAGAGGATCTGTGAACCCCCTTCTCATTGGACCAGCAAAGTTGCAGTCATGAAGAGTGCGTTCCTGTAAACAATAGCCCTTGAGAGTATGGCAGAGATGGCATGAATGTCCAAGATTTAGCTCCTCAGATACCAGCGAAGGCCTATGCCCAAGAAATGTACTACTTTTGCTCCTTATGAATGAAACCTTCATGAAAATACTGTGACCAGAATAATGATGGATCTGCAGTATTTTCATTTGTGTGCCTAGAGGGTAGGGGTTGGTGGCTGTGGTTTGGGGCACATCTGTTTTGTGCCACAGTACTGGGTCAAAGTACTACCCATAACAACAATCATTAGCTCTAGACAAAATTTCATCACAATAACCAGGTTCACCAAAGCTCAGGCAAACATATAGTTCCTCTCCCATGTTCCTGCAAACAGTGATTCTTCTTATTAAAAAAAAACACGAGGTGCTGATATTCACATATTGATAAAAATGCACAAAAGGGCAGTCCTGGGCAAAAAAAAAAAAAGGTTATGGTACTTTGTATTGGTGAGTACCATCACAAAAAGCACTGCCCACAAGAATAGAATTTTGGAATGCTAGGCTTTAAATAAATAAAGCTGTGAAGGGGCTATCCCCATGAGCATGCTCATAACTCTGACATTTACTAGCTAGAGAAACATGAGTGTACATAGGGAGCATCTATAGCCATAGAATATGTCTCAATTTGTGCATAACCCACCATTAGTGTGGAAAGGAAATCCCTGCACTCACTCTCTAATAACAGAGACATGTGATCAAAGCTGCAGACCATCAGCTACAATTTTGTGCTTAAAAATCTTGGGTCAAACAGCAATTATATCATACTAGTCACCCAAAAGTAATATTTACATGCACGAGACAAATATTAACGAGAGCTGCTCTGAATGTTTGAGTAGGGTTGCCATATTTCAAAAAGTACAAAATCAGGACAGCCTGGAAGCTGTTGAGCTTTTTTCCCCCCTTGGACATAAATTCTGCTTTTGAAATCCCGATAATGTCCAGAGAAATCTGGACATATGGCAGCCCTATGTTTGAGGGCATCAGTTTTTTATTAAAATTTTCACTGGCAAAGGATTGTGAATCTTAATCAGATCAGTTACAGACAGGTAGCCGTGTTGGTCTGCCATAGTAAAAAAAAAAAAAATTCCTTCCTGTAGCACCTTAAAGACCAACTAAGTTAGTTCTTGGTATAAGCTTTCGTGTGCATGCACACTTCTTCAGATACACACTTCTTCGTGCATGCACATGAAAGCTTATACCAAGAACTAACTTAGTTGATCTTTAAGGTGCTACAGGAAGGAATTTTTTTTTATTTAATCAGATCAGTATCTAAATGCCATTAATGTTTAGCCTTAGTTTTAACATCCTCAGATAAGATATGCAAGCCAAATACAAACACTATAGAATGCTAGCGCTGATTCAGGTAGTCTTTTCGCCAGCTGGATTGCACACAGAAAACACTGACACAGCCCCCTCTGTGGACAGGATTTGATGCAGTTCTAGCTTGTCCTACTCATCAAAGTCTTTGGAACCAACTCTTTTACAGTTCAAACATTTACTATAATGGAAGCAAGCATACCTTCTATATTGATTTTTAATATGTTGACATATCACACATATGCATAAATAAAAAACAAGGTAAACATAATTGCAGAACTGAAGAACTTTTAGCCACATTAGGTAAAGGTAAAGGTAAAGGGACCCCTGACCATTAGGTCCAGTTGTGGCCGACTCTGGGGTTGCAGCGCTCATCTTGCTTTATTGGCCGAGGGAGCCGGTGTACAGCTTCCGGGTCATGTGGCCAGCATGACTGAGCCGCTTCTGGAGAACCAGAGCAGTGCATGGAAACACCATTTACCTTCCCACTGGAGCGGTACCTATTTATCTACTTGCACTTTGATGTGCTTTCGAACTGCTAGGTTGGCAGGAGCAGGAACTGAGCAACGGGAGCTCACCCCGTCGCAGGGATTCGAACCGCCAACCTTCTGATCGGCAAGTCCTAGGCTCTGTGGTTTAACCCACAGCGCCACATTAGAGGCATGGCCTATTCAAATGTAACAGTGTTTGAGGGCAACAATGATTTTTATTCCCTGCTGCCAATAAGTATCTTCAGAATTTTGTCCAACAATGCATATAGGAAATGACCTATGAAGTCGAAACTTTTGCTGTCCAGAAAAACTGAGTCCTCTTCTGCTCACTGTGACAGATTTGCTACTTTGCAGACAAAGTCGATCATACTTGGCTGTATTGCGGCAGAGGAATATATGTTTTATCACAGAGCCAAATTTGACATACAAGAGTCCTGTTTACCCTCCTTATTGGGCTCCATTTCAATCCCTGTCATTTACAGTATGAAGGGAGAGTTTGAGGGCATGCATGCAGAAACAGTTCCAAGTTGGACCGCCACTCATCTTGGCTGGTAAAAGCCACCTGGGAGAAGTAGTGTTCTTTGCAGACTATAAATATTTAGTCCTTCAGTAATGGAAGAGTTCCCACAGGCTTCAAACCAGCGCTTTTGGCCCAGTCGGGTTCCAGTTCAGGCCCCATCAGCTTAAAGCAAAACAAAAAATTCAGAGGCAAAGACTTGGATAGTGAGACCATTAAGAAGCAGCGATGTTCTTTCACGAGACGTTGCAAACCAAGCAAGAGCTGGCCTACGTAAGAAGGTGGTGAACTCTCCTTCATTGGAGGTTTTTAAAAACAGAAACTGGGTGGTCATCTGTCAGGGGTTTTTTAACTGTGATTCTTGCACTGTTGGAGGTTAAACTAGATGATCTTTGGGTCCGTTCCAACCCTATAGTTCTATTATTTTATGATTCTAAGTTTACCTGATACAAAAGATAGGCTTTATAAATACTGGATTTATGCTCCATTCAAAATATCAGTCTTTCTTTCTTACTATAACCTGGTTCTGTCCTCGCTAGCATTATAAAACCACTTGTCTGATCAATAACAAACACTGAAGAAAGAGCCTATCTATTTCCCATTATCAGACTGGTTAGTTGCAATCAGGTTATATGATATACCGGTACATATGTAGACTCTGGGGGCAATTGAGAGAATGACTTTCCACATGTGCCTGTAAACCAGTGGTAGCTGGAATCAGTTCAGTTTGGATAGTGCATTGTTACCTGTGCCCATTATCAGCTGTAAATGGTCTTCTGCCTCTGGGTCCAGATGTGAATGCAAATCTGCATCAAATTACCACAGGTAATTTGCATGCACTACTGTATGTAGTACTCCTTGAAAGGATATCCCTGGAATGAGCCTTTAGTCATGGACTACGGTGATAGATAATAAGCCACGTTGCCTAACATGAGCAGTATGTGTTACATGGAGAATGCACTGTGTTAGTTTCTAAAGTGAAACAAATACATTAATTTTCATTAATGGGCTCAATAAAAAAAGTATTAAAAATGCTGCTGCTAATTTCCCAAGTATTACTTCTTGTGACAGTCTCTTCAAGTTCTACAAAGAGCCGTGGCATATACAAGCTGTACTTGGCATGATCTGGAGGAAGGCAAGTTATATAACCGGGCTACTTTTCCAAGCACTTACCAACTGCGAATCTAATTTGTCTCAAACAGAGTCACACAGCCAGACTTTAATCCTGGAAATAACATTCAGGTGTGTGGCTTTTACAGGATTAAAAAGGATCTTGATTAAACACCACTATGAAATATTTTGATGTATATTTTTCTCAACTGACAAATGTGGTTAATGGAATGGAAAGGATCCTTCCAGGTGTGTGTGTCTGGTATATGCACTTTCAAGCAACAAACCTCTCCCCCTAAAATAATTAAGGCCAAAGGTAACACAGACGTATAACAGGGATGTAAACTTCATTGCACAGCACCATTATCCATGGCAATGATTAAACAGAACCAGTGTGGTGTAGTGGTTAGAGTGTTGGACTAGGACTTAGGAGTGGGGGATATGAAAGACTGCCTAAGATCCTGGACAGACAATGCCAGTCTCAGTAGACAATACTGGGCAAAATAAATGAACACTTTGACCTGAAATACTGCCATTTCCCATGTTCCTCTAAGTTTGGGACTGACCATAGAGTGGCTAGCCCTTGGAAAGGAAACTTGGGAAGCAAACTAATTCTAGGTATTGGCAGGGAAGATGCTTCAGCATGGGAGCAGGGAGCCCCACTGTCTATCCCACACGAGGCAGTGATGGCCACCAACTTGGATAGCTTTAAAGAGAGTTAGACAAGTTCATGGAAGATAAGGCTATCAATGGATACTATTCCTGATGGCTATGTTCTTCTGTCACGGTCCAGTTTACGGACGAGCGAAGTCCCAGCCCGGGGGCAAGATAGCGGGGTGGGAGCAAGAATAGGAGTCCGGAAGCTAGGAGTCAGGCAGCCAAGGGTCCGAGGGTCAGGAAGCAAGGAGTTAAGAAGCCAAATGCAGCAAGGCAGGAAGCGTGTTGCTGTGGCAAAGGGTCGAAGGGAAATGCTGACCTTATATCCCTTCCACCTTATATCTTGCCACCAGGTGCAGTGAGTTACCAAGCAGCCTCACCTGTGCCACCGTGCCTTGCCTCTCCAGAACAAATTTAGGAAGGCCCCAGTCCTGCGACGCCGTACTGGTCACAGGGCCTGGCTCCTGCACGCACTCCTGAAATCTTCCTCCACTATCAGAGGCAATATGATTCTGAACACCAGTTGCTGGAAACCACAGGAGGGGAGAGTTTCCCATAGGCATCTAGTTGGCCACTATGTGAATAGGATGCTGGACCAGATAGGCAACCAGCCTGATCTATCAGGCTAGTCTCACATTCTTATATCCAGGCATAGGCACACCTGGCCCTCCGGATGTTTTTGGGACTACAATTCCCATCATCCCTGAGCACTGCTCCTGTTAGCTAGGGATGATGGGAGTTGTAGTCCCAAAACATCTGGAGGGCCGACTTTGCCTATGCCTGCTTATATCCATCTGTTTGTTCTCTACCCACCAAACTATGGGGCAATTGGACACCACAAGCTTCTAAACAATTCCATTCACTATGCAAAACAAAAACTGATGTTTCGTCAAGATATCAAGTGGAATCTAAATCCACAATACTTATTGTTGGCATGGTGCATGGCATTTTAAAAAAATGTTTCATTAGAGTAGGCAAAAACAAAAGGGCTGGGGAACAGGTTGATTCCCATTTGATTCTCAACGCATGGTAACTATAGAAGTCAATGCATGCTGGGGAAAAACTATTGGTCTGCATCCATTGCTTTTCACTGTTCCTAAGAAAGATCTCTCAGATGGTTCAGATTCCTCCTAACATATCAGGACATGGAGGCAAAGTGTGCATGTATATAATTCCAGGTCAGAGAAATACCCATCCTATTGCAGGAAACCCCTGGAGTGCTCATTGTGCCTTTGTGTATTCTGAGCACATATACATATTGTATCCTCGTGTGAGATTCTGTAAAGGATGGACTGCAGAGAGACAGCACAATAACCACCATAACAACGTCTGGGGGTCGTCCCCCCCAAGCAAGGAAGCCCCTTAAAATAGGAAAGGCAAAAGTAACCAAACTGATCTCTGACACTGCAACAGACTCCATGATAAAGCCCAGCTAAGCCCCGCTTCAAATTAAGTCCTTTCCTTTTATTCACATTATGTTCACATACATCTCTGCATTCTTCCTATGAAAAACAATTGAAGGAGAAACATTCCAGTGCCCTTCCCTCAATAGTTTAACCAAATGTCATAACAAGTTTCAACATCGCTCCATGACCCATCACTGTTTTACCGCAGGCCAATAGCAAGCTAACCGCCCATTAAGTTCAGCACTTAAGAAATGCCTTTGCATCTCTTATTCCAAGGCTGGTTAATCAAGAGCCTATGAAAAACAGACCTGCTGTCTAATTAACACATTATAAAACTAACTCTCAACCAAAAGCTCATGAAAGAGAAGTGAGCTGATCTGTTCCTTTGATTGCTTGCCAATGCCTTTCTTTGCTCTCGATTTAAAATTAAAAACTTGATCTAAGTCCCAGGGTAAACTTCAAAAATATGCAGCCATTGATAACATTCTCTGCTTCTAAATTACCTTTTTATTTTTATTTTTAAAATAATTTTTTATTGCTTTTTTTCCAAGGTCAGAAAACATCGTCAACAACACAACAAAAGCGATTTTACAGAAAAAAGAAGAAATTATAAAAGAAAATTCACTTTTCCAGATCTATTTTCATATTCAGCTGGACTTCCCCAGATCTTCCACCCCCTGCTTTCTTTACAATAGAAATAAACAGCAAATTGATACCTTATTTTATGTGTTTTTGTGCTTTCATTTAGTTATATAATCTGTAATTTATACTTTTCAAAGTCATACCTTAATATCCATCATTTATAAATCTCAATGCTGAAGCATGTTTTTCCCAAGAACTTAGCAAATTCTCAACATTCATATAACTTATAATGTTTTTGTAGATAGTCCTTAAATTTTTTCCAATCCTCTTCCACTGCCTCTTCTCCCAGATCTCGGATTCTGCCGGTCATTTCGGCTAATTCCATGTAGTCCATCAGCTGCGAATGCCACTCTTCCAGCGTGGGTAACTCCTGTGCCTTCCAATGTTTGGCTATAAGGATTCTTGCTGCTGTAGTTGCATATAAAAAGAAAGTTCTATCTTTCTTTGACACTCTCTGGCCCACAATGCCCAGGAGGAAGGCCTCTGGTTTCTTATGAAAGGTGTACTTAAACACCTTTTTCAACTCATTATAAATCATTTCCCAAAAAGCCTTCACCCTCGGGCATGTCCACCAGAGGTGAAAGAATGTTCCTTCAGCCTCCTTACATTTCCAGCATTTATTGTCAGACAAATGGTATATCTTTGCAAGTTTGACTGGGGTCATGTACCACCTGTATACCATTTTCATAATGTTTTCTTTTAAGGCACTACATGCCGTGAATTTCATACCGGTGGTCCATAACCTTTCCCAGTCTTCAAACATAATTTTATACCCAATGTCTTGTGCCCATTTTATCATAGCTGATTTAACTGTCTCATCTTGAGTATTCCATTTAAGCAACAAGTTATACATTCTTGAAAGCACTTTCGTCTTAGGTTCAAGTAGTTCTGTCTCTAGTTTTGATTTTTCCACCTGGAAACCAATTTTTTTATCCTTTTTAAACACCTCCAGAATTTGGGCATAATGAAACCAGTCTCGCACCTAAATTACCTTTTTAATTCAGGAAACAAACAACTGAAACTAAAGAATTTTCCTGGCATGACTGGCATTTTTAGTCCTGCACAAACTCCCCATTAGTTATCTTCTGCTTCCCCAACCATGCAGTTCAGTGCTACATGGGCAGGTAATTCCTGTGCCTGGAATGTTGTTAGACTCTTATTCCCATCACTCCCAGCTAGGGTGGCCAGTGGCCAAGGATGATTGGAGCTATAGTACAACAACATCTGGAGGGCCCTTCCCTATAGCTTTCACCAAGATGCTTCCAGTAACACTGAAACAACAGGAGAATGAGCAGGGGAAACACTCCAACTCAAACGTTGACTTCAAATGTACATAAAGTACCCACAAAAAGAATCGCTAGAATGGCTGCAGCTTAGAGCTACAACCATCTTCTCAAAAGGAGCAGCCATCAGCTCATGTATATTTAAAGCTTGCACTTCAAAAGAGGGTCATGTTAAGGGAAAATAATACTTGGTGCTGCACTATCACACATGGTAGTGCAGCGGTTAGACTAAGACCCAGGTGTCTTGGAGCAATAAGTGCCATCTCTGGGGGGCCTGGGGGGCCTCTGCACACATAAAATTTTCACTGTGGGTCCCCAAGCACGTCCGGGGCTGCAGCGGGCCCCAACAGAAGCCCTGCAGCAGAGGCGCAGTAGCCGTGGCAGCGTTGGAGAGTCAGCGGGGGCATGGCAGTGGGCAGCGGATCATGACATCACATTGCATGCATGTGATGGTGCGAGTTACATCATGGCGTCATGGCGTGCACACACACATGCGCCACTGAGCACCCAAAATCTGGGGCCCAAGTCATCACGTCTGAGTCCTATAGACACTTTGTGTGTCAGCTCCAGTAAATACAATACAACATTTTTGAGAAAACATGCATAAGATTGCTGTTCTTAACCAGTCTTCAGTTTGCCATTGTGCCATTTTGGCTTTAATTATTGTGACCTCAGCTCTAACCCTCAGCTTGGCACAAAACTCTGACCTGATTTATTGACTTAAGTATTATTTTGGCTTTAGCTATAAGTTAATTAAGATTCTGATATATTTTTGGCCTTTCTGCTATGTTGCACCCCAATTTTTTTACTCTGACATTGGCCACAGACCCAGATAACTGACAGAAGGGTCATTTCCCCTCACCCCCAACATAGCTATCTCAATAAAGAAATTGAACACCTAGAACTATAATCTAAGTAATCCAATCATTACACAACAAGTTTAGTTTAATGTTTTACTATGTTTTTTTATATAAGTTGGAAACTGCCAAGAGTGGCTGGGGCAACCCGGTCAGATGGGCAGGGTATAAATAAAATTGTTGTTGTTGTTGTTGTTGTTGTTGTTGTTGTTGTTGTTGTTGTTGTTGTTGTTGTGTTGTTGAATAGGATGCCCCTATTTTCATTGGAGAAATATTGGAGGATCTGCGTTCATACTGCCACTGAATGCACATCTGGTGGGAGACACAGATGGTGTGTGCTTCATCACTACCCCAAGGCACCTCATGCATTCTTTCAACGCACTAGGGGTTCTTATAATGTATAAATAATGTAAAAATATAATGTAACAAAACTGACAAACACACTCAAAGCATCTGACATCACATTACCACTGCCTGCTAATTAGTGTTGCATGCTGATGACACCCTCCACACTAGCCATGTGCAGAGGATCCATTCAACACTTGGCAGACAGATACCAACATCTGGGCTTCTTTGTGATAAACACCCCTGCAAAACCCATGTTGGGGCTAAAGGCTTTGTAATCCTTAAAACACACACACACACACACACACACACACACACACACACACACTCTACTTTTTTCTTTTAAAAATGTTTAGGGGTACTTTCATTTTGACTCAAGAAAAATCACCATTTTGTAGTTCAAATTGGGGGAAATAAATATAGTAAAAGGACAGAAGTACAAAGATTCACAAAATGTTTAGGGGTATGCATATCCCTCCCCCCCCCCAGAAAAAAGCAGTGTGTGTGTGTGTGTGTGTGTGTGTGTGTGTGTGTGTGTGTGTGTGTAATTGACAGTGGAATCATCAAATGGTAAAGAAAGAATTTCCAGATACAGAGGAAGGCACGGGATGTCTACCAGGATAGTGTACAATTAAGCTAGGGGGTGCAGGTGGCGCTGTGGTCTAAACCACTGAGCCTCTAGGGCTTGCCGATCAGAAGGTTGGCAGTTCAAATCCACACAACAGGATGAGCTCCCGTTGCTCTGTTCAAGCTTCTGCCAACCTAACAATTTGAAAGCATGCCAGTGCAAGTAGATAAATAGGTACCACTGCGGCGGGAAGGTAAACAGCATTTCAGTGCGCTCTGGCACTCATCACAGTGTCCTGTTGAGCCAGAAGATGTTTACTCATGCTGGCCACATGATGCGGAAAGATGTCTGTTGGACAAACCTGGCTCCGTTGACCTGAAAAGCGAGATGAGCACCCCATAGTCACCTTTAACTGGACTTAACCATCCATGGGTCCTTTATCTTTACCATTACCTAATGATTAAGCTATCTGAAAATGCAGGGCCAGTGATCACACAACACTAAGGAAGCCTAAAGTAGAAAAGGAACTCTGTTGTATGGAGCAGTTAGGGATAGTTGAACCAGTGGAAGAATCATCCAAGAGAGTCAGTTTAGTAAAGTACTTACCATGGCCTCATCTCCTAACAGAAATGCATGTGGATGCCAGAAACGTGTTTTCTATAATAATTAATAGTAAATCCAAATGAAGCAATTATCTGGATGCATTATTTTTAAAAGCTCTAGGGTTACTGTTGTAACTGGAAGTAAATCAGGATTAGAGGGGATAATGAAAGAATAAGATTAAAATGCTGCAAGTGCAAGGGGTTGATAATATAAATCCACCCAGAACTGCATAAATGTTAGAGTGAAAATAAGCAAGAAGACGTACTTTTAAAAGAATCCATTTCTGGTTTGCAATTTCAGTAGTGTAGTATGATTCATTCCTCAGTCAAAGATGAGAGCTCTTTTGAAAAAGGGGTTGGATTTTTTTATATAAAAAACAACAACCCCGAGATGTTCCCTACAAATTAGAATAGCAAAATGATACCTCAGTTCTGAAAACATAAAATAAACCTACTGTCAACAGCCATATAATTTCTTAAGATTACATGTGCGGAAGACTGAAAAACTAGAAGACCTGCTTTATTTCAGAGTTTTTCAAGTGACAGCTATTGAAATCCTAGTTAGAAAGGATCAAAATATTTATCCCATAGAAATTTCCAAAATAGAGTATTCTGTTCAATACAGGGATTTTATTATTTCTTTTTTGTTATTTAGATTCGTACATCCCGTACTCCTCCAAATAAGTATAATTCTCCTGAAGACTCTTGAATCTAACATAAAGAACGTCTGCCTTCCCCAAGTGATGCCCTCTAGATTATTTGGACAATGATTCACACCAGCCCTAACTGCTGGCTGATGGGAGTTCTGTAGTCCAGAACATCTTTCCCCTTATTTCCCCTTTTGCTTCATACTTGAAAGCCTTGTTTGCCTTTCTCAGCTAAGGAAATAGTTCAGAAAATTAGTTATTTTAAATTCATACTCGTTTGCTCGTGCCTTTTTCACGAGCAAACTGGGGATCACACGATATTGCTTAGATAACAGAACCACCTCTTATTGTTACTGCAATTTGTTTCGGTTACTTTTACTTCTGAGTTTTATCGGTTGTAACCGCCCTGGGACATGCTGGTGAATAGTAGGTAATAAATTTAGGATGATGGTGATAATAATAATAATATCCTTCAACACATTTTTACCACATGCTTACACAAGTGTTAAAGAACAGTAAAGGAATACATTTTCATGTGCATAGCACATCTAATCAGTATTAGTTATTGCAAGCATAGGGCATGGGGGTGATAGTTATTCAGAGCTAAATAATCAAGAATACATGTGAAAATCACACTGTGGGAGCATCCATAGGTGGAAAAACCTGCTATACACATAACATGAAGTATCAGAAAAAGATGAAGACAGTGCATCTGATTTGTTTTTCTCATGTGGTTCCTTATGGATTTTGCACTAAATTTGTTAGGTTGTTAACAGCTATTTTGGCTGCCTGGAGGTTTTGTGCTGGTGATTATATGGCACAATATGCTTATTATAATGTGATGTATAAAACACAAGGTAATACTTGGACTCAGCAATATTTTCTAGAGTGTTAGTGAAAGTCTTATTGGAAATTGAACTGGGGAAAGACCAAGAAAGTTTCAGGAGATTACAATGCAATCCTGTGCATATTTACTCAGAAGTAACCACTTACTCAGAAGTGGTTAATTGGGTTTACTTTCAGGTAAGTGTGCATAGGATTGCCTCCTAAGATGTTTTCTCCACCTAAATCTTGGTTGGAAAATAATAAACATCATAGTATGGCGTCACACTGTATTTAGAAAGCCCTTTGACTTTGGTTTTAAAAACCAAACTGTCTAGGAAAAGCCAGCTTTGCAAAAATAAAATAATAACCTCCTGGTAATTCACAATATAAAGGCATGAACAAGCTAAAGTTAGGAACTACAGTGGTACCTCGGGTTACATACGCTTCAGGTTACATACGCTTCAGGTTACAGACTCTGCTAATCCAGAAATAGTACCTCGGGTTAAGAACTTTGCTTCAGGATGAGAACAGAAATCGTGCTCTGGTGGCGTGGCAGCAGCGGGAGGCCCCATTAGCTAAAGTGGTGCTTCAGGTTAGGAACAGTTTCAGGTTAAGAACGGACCTCCGGAACAAATTAAGTACTTAACCCAAGGTACCACTGTATAAATAAGTCCCATAGATTTCAATAAAATGATTATACTATATTCCTAAACACATTTTTCAAAGAGTCATCCCACTGATCTCAGTGAGGTGCTCTTGAGTAAATGTGTCTAGAATACAATAGTAGTAGTAGTAGTAGTAGTAGTAGTAGTAGTAGTAGTAGTAATTTATTATTTATACCCCACCCATCTGGCTGGGTTTCCCCAGCCACTCTGGGCGGCTCCCAACCAAATATTTAAAACATGATACAGCATTAAACACTAAAAACTTCCCTAAACAGGGCTGCCTTCAGATTAACCATAGTTAACCATATAGCCCTATGCATGTCAATTAAGAAGTAAGCATTTCATGGCTAAGCATGTTTATAACAGTGAAATCCTAAGTATGTTTACTCAGGCATCAATCTCCCCTGGGTCCATTTGCTGTTACTCCCATGTATGCGTGCATAGAATTGTAGCCAAACTCTCTCAGCTAAATTAACAGGGCTTAAATTTTGGTTGTTCATGCCCAGTTGCTATAAATGGATATATTAATGAGAAATGTAGGGCTTCTGTAATAATAAAGGGTACACCAGGTAGCTTTTCTGAAATCTCACTAGCTTTAAACATTTTTTTTTTTAAATTGACAAAATACATAAGAAAATATCCATAGTGTGGCAGTTCCCAATTTCTTATGTGCCATTACCATGGAGTCCCAAAAGAAACAGATGCAGGATTGCAACCTAAAGTGCTGAAGAGCCAACCCTCAAAAAGCACGTGAATACTTGGGTCTCCCACAGTTTATGCTTTTGGTTCTGGGGGCAAAGTGCTGGAGGTCCCAAATTGCTGGAGCTGAATGCATGCAAGCATTCCTTAGCATCCTTTATGCCAGTGCTCTGCAGTTCCCAAGTGCATTCCTTTCCTCTGAGTCCTGGACCTCTAGTGCTCCAGGCTTCCTTGTTTTTTGTTTTGTTTTTAAGGCAGAACTTTAGGACCTGCTCTGCCAAGCCGCCTGCTTCAATCAGCTCCCCAAAAGCCACTTCCTCTTAGCCACAACTTTGATAGGAAGCAAAAGCAAGGGTGTTTTTCATGCAACATTGCCACCCGTTCATCATTTTTATGATCTTCTCCCATTCTGGGAGCTCTCTCCACAATTAGCAGAAAATATGTTATGCGTGGAGCTCGTCCAGATATTTTTTTTTTGTGAAGCCAGAACTGTGTGTGTCTGAGCAAACATAATATGCTGCCTGCAGGAAAGAGCAGCCATATGTAGGCTTCTTTTAAAAGTACCATCGTCTAAAGGGCTGACACATGGAAGATGGAGCAAGCTTGTTTTCTCCCGCTCTGAAGGGTAGGACCCAAACCAATGGCTTCAAGTTACAAGAAAGGAGATTCCAACTAAACATTAGAAAGGACTTTCTGACAGTAAGAGCTGTTCAACAGTGGAACAGACTCCCTCAGAAGGTGGTAGACTCTCCTTCATTTGAGGATTTTAAGCAGAGGTTGGATGGCCATCTGTCATGTATGATCCAGTTGAGATTCCTGCACTGCAGGAGGTTGAACTAAATGATCCATGGCATCCCTTCCAACTCTACGCTTCTTTGATGGTTCTGAGTGTGATTGACTCAGATTGTAGTAGAGCAAGTCCTTGATTTGCCCCATTTTGAGCAAAAGGATTCCTGCATTTTGGGGAGTTGGACTAGATGACCCTCGTGGCTCCTTCCAACCCTACAATTCTATGATTTTTTGAGTGAATGCTTGTTTACTTTGGACTAACTTAAGCAACACCAATCTCACCCTTCGCTTATAGCAGCTTGCTGTCCAACATGTCCAGTCCACACTGGAATAAAAGTAAAGGGACACTGGAATAGTATGTCTGAATTGTGGCCTCTATGCATAAAATCATGATGTTTCTACATGAGTAGACTGTAATTCAGATGTGCCATTCTTATGTTGACACATGGGAATGATGAAGCAGCAAGCAAGCAAAAATAACATGTAATAAACTAGAGAGAGAGTGTGTCAAAATATCAATATTCTGTATATTGATATACAATAAATTACATTGATGAACCTAATAATAATAGTATGGTGCATGTATATATATAAACATATCAAAGGTTCAAATAAATTTAAACATTTAAAGGGTCTTCATCAGGAAGGATTTAAAAACAAAAGTTGCACCCACAGGTTATTCTAAATCCCAAAGTAAAGAAGTCTAATAGCATTTCTAATGCTTACATCAGGTTACCAGCTGCTGTCATACATGAATAGATACAGGTCCATTCAATCAATGTATAGAAAACATTAATGAACAAAGACACAGCCCCATCTGTTCCACATATACTACAGGAAGACACGGGGGGGGTTTCCCCCCTGGTACTCCAAAATGTCTGCTACCCAAACAAAGGCACCAACTTGCACCGAAGATTGAGGGGGCTGGATTGCGCACATGACATCAAGCGTGTGACTCAAGGCGGCATGTGATGTTTCAGGAGGAGACAACCCCTGCCAGTGATGGGCAAAGCGTTCATGCACTGGTTGGGGACAGGGCACAGATGGTGCTGTTCACCCTCTGCGCTCCCAAGCCCCCACAAGCGACAGGCGACTGCGTGAAGGGTGAAGATCACCATCTGCATCCCATCCCAGCAGCGGCAGAGGCGGGGCTGGACAAGCGCACTCCCCCCCACACCTGGGGCACGTGCACACCCACCCACCCTGGGCACCAGCAAACCGCGCTACGCCACTGTCCATATGTCACCAGAATCTGGAGAGCCACAGCTTCCCCACCCTTGCTTTGGAGACCACAACTGAAAGTGCTATAGTCATGCTGGCCACATGACCCGGAAGCTGTATGCCGACTCCCTTGGCCAATAAAGCAAGATGAGCGCTGCAACCCCAGAGTCGTTCGCAACTGGACCTAATGGTCAGGGGCCCCTTTACCTTTACGCAGAATATTGGGAGGGATTCAATGTAGTGCTAAGCAGATTGTTCCATCAGGCAAGCAGAAATGATTGCCCTGACAGAGCAATCTGCCATCTCCTCCCCTCCACATGTTTTTCCAAGGGGTACTCCCAGTGGCGTAGCATGGGTTGTCAGCACCCGGGGCAAGGCAAGTAATTTGTGCCCCCTAACCCGTGGATTTGCGCCCCCTAACCCATGGATTTGCGCCCCCTAACCCTAACCCCGAGATGTTGCGCCCGGTGCGGCCGGCCCCCCCTGCACCCCCCACGCTACGCCACTGGGTACTCCCACCCCACCAATTGGGGGTCCAGGGAGGGGAGATTTGGTGGAGGGAGCCCTATTTCACTAGCAGAAGTACTTGTGTGGGCTTCTGCTGGCAGGACTACTTAGCCGAACCCAGACCACTATGTTTTAGTTGTGCATAACGACTATTGGCTTTATTATCTGACTGAGGTTAAACAAAAACAAAAAAAATCTACAGCTCATAGGCTATAGTATACATCAGTATCTTAAAAGGTGAGGGTAAAATAAAAATCACTACTTGTGAATTGAGTATTGTTATTGTTTTAAAAAACATTGAAAAGTAGGGCAGAATAAATATGTAATTGAATTCTTTTTGATCTCATTAAGTAAAACGAAGTAATAGAGTCATGAAGAATAACATTCTCTTCAAATGATTTCTCCGCTTAGCAGACTTAAATGTTTGTCTGTTTTTTGGAGCACACAAAACCTTGTAATAGAATTGGCCATAACAAAATTCCTCTATGAATGGCTGGACCTACTCTAACATCCAAATCAGTCAGTCTGTAGGTAGTAATTTGCCTTTGGCACAGCTACTCTAGATAAAAATAAAACACTAATTAAAATATATATTTAAAGAAGCCAGGGTATTTTTTTTTAAAAAAAAAAGTTTTCCTATAATATAAACTAGTGTGCATGCATTCTGCTCCAGCACTAATGCCGGCAATTTCTTTCATTTTTAATCTCAAGAGATTTTTAAAACATCAAAGGTTCAAACAAGCTGTTTTTTCTTGCAGATGTGGAGGAAAGGTGGTCTTTGCGACAACCTCTGGGAGAAAAAAAATGCTGCGCATGGATATTTTCTCTGGAATTGTGGGCTGAATCTACCTTGAAGGAGCTTATGTTTTGACTTTGTGTAAACACCTTTCAAGGGAATTACCAATTTATTTACATAAAGCTATAAAAAGATGAACTGTTTCACTGCCACTTTATTAAGAACTTGTGGTATAAATTAATGGAAAGCTTCCAAGTGACAGCCATTGCATTTATTTATTTATTTATTTATTTATTTATTTATTTATTTATTTAACAAAATTTATACACTGCTTGATTTTTTTTCATTTAAAAAAACACCACAGTTTACCGAGAGAATAAACCTTAACATTATCAGTAAAATATTTAAAAGCAACTATTAAAAACATTTTTTTTAAAAAAATGAAATCAGCAGTAAACTAAAAGCAGATTAAAACATACATCAACATTCTACAAGTTTAGTTTGCATATATCATTAGTTGGGGGAATTACATAAAAAGCAACTATAAGATCACCGACAAACATTTTAGAAGCCTTGGGAATCTTCCGGTGAGCCAATGATAGCGCGGTGGGGGGAATCAGTGGGCCTAAATGCTGACATTTTACAGTGGCTTCAGATCGTTTACGTTTCAGAAACATCTCTCAGCGCTTTAATAACCCCCAGGCATTCCTTTTACAGATCAAAAAAGCAGCTTTGCCCAGGAAAAGCATCCAGGAAAACATAGAGTAAAATACTGAACTAATCTTTAGGAAGACTTCTTTCCAGCATGTACCTAGTGATATAAGTATCGGGTTTCTGCTTCTGTTGGCTCTGCTAGCCACCATAAGAAATTCGAGAGCTTCCCTTTGCCGTGGATTTGTCCAAAGGATATAGGGAGACAGCAGGGTTTTCCAGACTAAGTGTAGGCCCATACTGCATCTTTATTGGTTGAAAAGCAGTAGTAACAACAGTACAGTGGTACCTCAGGTTATATCCGCTTCAGGTTACAGACTCCGCTAACCCAGAAATATTACCTCAGGTTAAGAACTTTGCTTCAGGATAAGAACAGAAATCGTGTTCCGGCGGCGCAGCGGCAGTGGGAGGCCCCATTAGCTAAAGTGGTGCTTCAGGTTAAGAACAGTTTCAGGTTAAGAACGGACCTCCAGAGCGAATTAAGTACGTAACCAGAGGCACCACTGTCTACATTACAGGGCTTGAGCTGTACGGTGTACAGCAGTAGATTTTGCATAGAAGACCTAATCAGGAAAATGTTACAGTGGTACCTTTTGATGTGAACAGGATCTGTTCCAGAGCCCCGTTCGCATCCAGAAGCGAATGCAACCCGCGTCTGCGCGTGTGCAATTCGCCACTTCCGCACATGCGCGTGACGTCATTTTGACCTTCTGCGCATGCGCGAGCAGCAAAACCCGGAAGTAATGCACTCCGTTACATCTGGGTTGCTGCAGCACGCAACCCGAAAATACTTATCCCGAAGCTACTTCAACCCGAGGTATGACTGTATTTGTTGGATATTTAACATTTCCCTTTTCCTCCGTTTTCTTTTGGTAACTAGAAAGTGCTAGACCTTGCTTAAATATGAAAGTTCCTCAAACAATGAAGGTACATAGTTTATTTGTGATCATATACCACTTATCCAGATCAAGAAAGTCTTCCTCTTTGGATAGGAGACAACAGGTTGTCAAGGCTGAGTCCTGCTCTTTCACATACTTGAGGAAAATATCAGAAGCTTCTGTTTTCACATTTAAACTAGCCACAGTTCCCTGTGGTGTCCAAATTCAGGGAACTGTGGTTTGTTTCAACTGTCGTTTGCGAACAAACCAGAAACTGAATAATGTTTGGATATTGACTTCCTCTCACCATCTTGCCTGAATCAAGGCATACACATTCTTTTTCTGCTGCTGCCTGGGTTCTGGCCACATTCATAGTTTTTTCAGGGGGGGGGTAATGATTATGATAAATTGCCTAAGAGCTGAGCTGAGTTTACATAATGGGAAAACACAATGAAGTACAACTCAGTTCTACAAGTGTCACAGCTCATGTGCATTTTAATATGATTTACTAAATTTCGGTCGCTAAGTAGCTCACAGGTGTGCACTGTTAAGATTAATGATGTTTCTTAATTGCCATAAAACTAATAATGTACTAAAGATAAACAGGCAATAGCAGTTAAAACATCAGGTACCAACTGACTGCAGTACAGTGATGTTATGGAATTTTCATCAACACTGTAACTTCTAAAGAAATGAAACGGAATGTACTAATGCTCTCCAACCTCCTGTTGTTGTTTAGTTGTGTCCGACTCTTTGTGACCCCATGGACCAGAGCACGCCAGGCACTCCTGTCTTCCACTGCCTCCCGCAGTTTGGTCAAACTCATGCTGGTAGCTTCTAGAACACTGTCCAACCATCTCGTCCTCTGTCGTCCCCTTCACCTTGTGCCCTCGATCTTTCCCAACATCAGGGTCTTTTCCAGGGAGTCTTTTCTTCTCATGAGGTGGCCAAAGTATTGGAGCCTCAGCTTCACAACCTGTCCTTCCAGTGAGCACTCAGGGCTGATTTCCTTAAGAATAGAGAGGTTTGATCTCCTTGCAGTCCATGGGACTCTCAAGAGTCTCCTCCAGCACCATAATTCAAAAGCATCAATTCTTTGGCGATCAGCCTTCTTTATGGTCCAGCTCTCACTTCCATTACATCACTACTGGGAAAACCATAGCTTTACCTATACGGACGTTTGTTGGTAAGGTGATGTCTCTGCTTTTTAAGATGCTGCCTAGGTTGTCCAACCTCTAGAAGAACATTAAATTAAATTAAAATTAAGACTGCACAGGCCTGAGGAAGGGGGAGGTGGATGGACAACAGGAAAACTGAAGCAATTAAGAGTTCCCTCCTGTAATATAAAATGCAGGCACAAGGCCCAAAATTCCGCAATTAAAGGCCCCTATCTCCCCCCCCCCTACACAAACGGGGTCCCAATGTAGATCGGTGGAGCTATGCTAGCAATTTGTGTTTTTAGAAATCACTGCACTTTAAAACACACCTACTACCTTGTGTAACATAGACTTAACCGTAAGTTAGATCAATGAGAAACAGAGGCAAGGAAGTTGGAAGAAGGGAACCAAGTAGACTGGGAATGGGGGAGAAAATGAAGGCTACATAGTTGAATGAAAATTATTCAAGCGCACAGTGGCCAAGATCCCACAGTGGGCATGATTGATATATGTGAATGGTCCTATATGCAAATGGAAATTCATTCCATTAAAAGTAGATGTGCCCAGCTCAGCTACATTAGAAATATATATTTTTATTTTTATTTTTTTTTTTTTTTGTGTGTGTGTGTGTGTGTGTGTGTGTGTGTGTGTGTGTGTGTGTGTGTTAGAACACTGTGACACCAGATGGCGCTGTGGAGCTAAAATCGGAACTTTCCATTGTGTGCTTTAAAACGTTTTTTAAAAAAGCATTTTCAGGCTGTTTTTGCAGCCTGAGACTCTGCATCTCAGCAATTACCTCTGCTTACTGTGTCAGTCTGGTGTCGTGTTAATATATATTTAATCACACATTTATTGTGAGAGTTATCACTTCATTTGATTATTACAAAATGTATAAATGACATGGCCACCAATCATCCCCACCAATATTTTATAGTATAAAACATTTTAAATTACTGTTAATGCAGTGATTGTTCTCTTTCCAAATTGGTTTTGCTAGATTTTTGAATATTATTTTAAAGACATACATGCAAAGTAAATAAATACAGAATAAGCTGCAATAAAATGGGAACACCAGGCTCTTTCATAGAGTTGATTCTAGCAGGCAATGCAGAGATATTAATTCAATGTCACATTTCTTACATTTTTTAAAATAAAACATCACGTTTTCAAGGTAAACAGCTCTAAATCCAGAAAAGTGCACATCTGGTTTAAATAGTCGGTATAGGGATATGTGAGCAAAGTTTTAAAAATAAAAAATTAAATCGGGCAGGGGAAAGTGTAAACATAGAACAGTGGTTACTCTTTGTAGCGATTTTATAGTAAATGTAGCCATCTTGTGGAAGAAAACAGAACAGCAAGATAACACGAGTGATACTAAACCTCAGGGCTTTCTATTAATGCTTGGTAGTAATGAGATCTTTATTTCTGAAGAGGATTTTCTGCCAAACAATATTCATTCAGACAGTATTGTGCTGTAAAGATATGGAGTAACCACATGGAAATGAATGTCAAGGCACCAACTGTGTTTTGCGTAGAACAAGGAATTGTATATAAGCACCAAGTTCTTTAAGTCCTATTTAAATGTTACACTTGCCAATCAACAGAAGAAGCTTCCAGGTGGGCTGTTTATTTGCCCCAAAATTTATTGTTACCCCACTTTTTCTAGTGCGATTATCCCATCACTTTTCTAGCTGCAAAACAATGTCATGCTATCTCACTTAAACCAACAGAATATGCACAGCTTGCAGATCTAACTTATAGAATAAGAGAAGAAGAACATTCGTTTAAAGAAGATTGGAAAATGTTTATTGAATATATGGTGGGAAATTGCGTACACTTGAAAACATTGGCAGCATTAAGATAAATTCAACAGTGTAAATAAGTTTTGATGGCAGTAATAATAGAATACTGAATGGTTTAGTTTATATAAAATATGCAGGGATTAACGCTATGCAAAATGAACCATAGAAAGAGAAGTCATTGATAGTTTAAGGTTGTCTAAATGAATATTCTAAATTGTAAAACAGTATGTGTGTACACACACACACACATATACACACATACAATGTCATGCAATCTCTGCATGAATACTGTATATCAGAACACATGCTCTATAAATAGGTAATGTCATATAATCTCCATGCAGATTTTGTCCAAACAGACAGCACGAATGATCAATAAACACCTGGTCTGGAATTTCGCACAAATCCAACAGAAAATTCTCTCCCAGTTTGCAAATGTTATGGAGAAAACTCACATTTTGTCACAGCATACCTATGTAAAACTGTTGGGATACTTTCACATTCCTTATGCTAACCACAGATTTACTTCACTAAGGGTTCTTTAAAAGTGTTATGCTACAGACTAAACGTGGCACAATGAAGACCAGAAATTGGCTGGGCCTTGAAAATTTGTGCCAGTAGTTAACATGCTTGTTTACTAGAGGTTGTTGCGCTTTAGGCATGTTTGCAAAAAAAAAAAACAACAACAACACAAAAAAACAGTTGTAAGGCAGACAGGTTCATTTTAAATGTTTCAAGAAACAAAGAGAGGTAGAAGTCGTTAAAACCAAAATTTCACTGCATTTAGAAATTAATTAATTCATAATTATTCTAATTTTAATTCTAATTCATTCATAGTTATTCTAATTATTCCTTATTCAAATTCATACCAGACCAATACATAAACAGGTGACTGCTTAGGGAATGAAAGGCAGGCCACATGGCACACGCTGTTCTGTCCTCAAACAGCTTACCCACTGCTTGCTCACTAACTCCACCCTGGTGCCTTCGCACTGCCCCTTCAAACAAATGTTGCAATGCAGAAGTGATGACACCAGCATGCATTATATGAGCAGAGCATGCGTACATATGACACCTGCTGGAGTATGTGACTGGGCTAGCAGCCTCTCTGCCTGCTTGTACAGCTTGAAGACTTTTGGAGGGCACTGTCTGTGACCTGTTAGGAGAAGGGGATTAGATGGAGCAGCCAGTCAGCCCAAGCTAGCAACAACCGAGTATCGCTGCAGCTGTGTCAGCAGCTCAGAACAATGAGAGCTGCAGGGGTGGGGGTTGTGGCGAAGGGGAAACGGCCAAGGAAATGGAAGTACAGTGGTACCTCTGGTTACGTAAATTCGTTCCGGAGGTCCGTTCTTAACCTGAAACTGTTCTTAACCTGAGGTACCACTTTAGCTAATGCGGCCTCCCGCTGCCACTGCCGCCGCGCCACTGGAGCACGATTTCTGTTCTCATCCCGAAGCAAAGTTCTTAACCTGAGGTACTATTTCTGGGTTAGCAGAGTCTGTAACCTGAAGTGTATGTAACCACTGTAGTGTTGTTGGGTTTTCCCTTTTGCTGTGAGCAGTAGTGGGGTGAACATCACATCTGGCACAAGCATTTTCCTTGACACAAGCTCAGCTTCTAAAATGCCACAGAAAAGGGCATTATAAAAGGTTTTTGAAGGCCACATAAAAGAACAACTACAGGTGAATACTTGCATGTCATCGGCATTACAGCACATGTGCCATTTAACAGGTTCCCGATACTGGTACAGTGGTACCTCGGGTTAAGAACTTAATTCGTTCTGGAGGTCCGTTCTTAACCTGAAACTGTTCTTAACCTGACGTACCACTTTAGCTAATGGGGCCTCCTGCTGCTGCCGTGCCACCGGAGCACAATTTCGGTTTTCATCCTGAAGCAAAGTTCTTAACCCGAGGTACTATTTCTGGGTTAGCGGAGTCTGTAACCTGAAGCGTATGTAACCCGAGGTACCACTGTATAAACACTCTCTGTACAGCACTGACACAGCCATGATAGCTGTGCAGACTCATTACCAACTCCAGGCTGGAGAGAGGGGACCTTTGAGGCCTTCTCATGAGTCATCCCCCCTATATCAGCAAGTGGTGGAGAGCCCCTCCCCTTTTTATTTCCTCCTGCAGACTTAAGGACAGAGAATGGCAATGGCAATGGCAACACTCTTCCAGTGAGCACCAGGCAGCCACTATGGAGACTGACCATAATGGCCTGTATCAACATAGCATCATTGTGGGCAGTTAGATGGTGACCACCCTATCTTCACTGAAGCCCCAGAAAAGGGAGATGGGGCTAGTACATAGCTGTCAACTTTCCCCTTTCTTTTAAGGGAAATTCCCTTATTCCAAATAGGATTCCTCGCAAGAAAAGGGAAAAGTTGACAGCTATGGGCTTGTAGTGTCTGAAGCAGTGGACTCATGGCAGGTGCCTGAAGAGGTAGCCTGCTTCTACCAGGGCATGCATACCTCAGCAGTAGGGATGGAATTTTCCTGAAATTCAATATGAAAATACAAATTCTGTGCAGCAGATGCATTATTGGGAGAAATATGTTAGGGGTTTGTGCCTCCCTCCCCCCCCCCCAAAAGCAGCAATTGAGCAGGTGGTGGACTGTAGCTCTGTGGCATAGTGCCTGCCCTCTACTAACAGGATCCTACCTGGGTAAGCAAACTAGTTAGGATCCAAGCCCAGGTCCTAGGTTTGATTCCCTACAATTTCCAGGTGGGGTTGGGAAAAGGCTGCTGCCATATATGGTATATACTGTGTACACACACACACACACACACACACACACACACACACACGTGTATATATAGTATACTGCCCTTCATCTGTAGATCTCAGCGTGGTTCGCAACATACAACTTAATATATTTAATATAAGGCACCTTCCTATGTTCCCTAAATATCACTTAACAATGATACTTCCAAATAACCATGCAGAACCTTCCTCCTTCCTTAGTTTAACACAGATTTGTAAAATTCTGTGTTATTTATGTATAAAAGTTGGCTGATTGGTGAGCTTGTAAGCTGCCCAGGGAATGCATATTGATGGGTAGCTATGGAACGCCAATATATAAACAAATAAGTAGAATCCAACACACAGACCACTCTAAATCAGGCAGTTCCCTGTGGCTTCTGTACTGCTTCCACAAAAACAGCAACAGACATGACAACATATTTCCTAAGCATTGGATAACATGTTTCCCAAGCATTGTCCATTCCATAAACAAAATATAAAGTGTAACTGGATAGATTTTATAGAACAACGCCCATCGTAAATATAACCTTATCAATTAATACTCTGTACTGTTTCCATCTGTAATTGCCGGTAGACACCTGTCTACGGGAAACTGGAGAACTACAATTTATTCCACACAGACCATTATACACATAACAGATGGTTAACATTCTGTCTCGGTTAATCTGGGCTAGAGTTCAATTGGCAATATAGAGGTGAATGACTCTATCCTATTAGTAGTCCCTTGAGCCATCTTGCCTCCAACTGGCAAGCTAAAGATTATCAGATAAGCATGGCGGCTGTTACCATCCCCTCGGATAACTAATTTCTGTCACATTTCAGAGTACAGTTTGATCTTAACAGGAGCTCAGATGCATAACTGCCAAGACATTTAATTCTGCTGAATGTCTTATCTGAGAACGAAAGGAAGTTGTGCTGGAAAGCTAAGAAAACCAGTTGGTCTGGTAGAGCCTTATGCAGATAATTAATGAAGGGGAATTGGCAAAGGGCAAAATGGAAGGGGAAGTGAGAAATGCAGAGGCAGACTTGCTTTGTATAAAAAAAGCAATCAGGAAAAATACAGAGATAGATGAGGAACATATACTTTATGCTGAACATGCTCAGAGATCAAATATGTAATTTTACATGACTTCAAAGTAAGAGATCAGAATATCTTTATTGCTTCATGTTGTCATAGAAGAGCTTTTTTTCTGGTAAATAGAAGTCACCCTCCTTAATGCTTCTCCTAATCAGGGTCATACTTGTCAGAGCACAGACTTCAAATTGGAGTGACTGTTCGCTACCAAACTCTGCTACATTTCACTGTTACTGTATGTCTATGTAAATGTGACTGTTCAGCAAAAGCTTAGATTACATTTGAAGCCCCAGAGTTATTAAGTGGCACTGTTATGTAGAATTAGGTGGAAAGTCTGTGGATAAGGACCCAGAGTATTACCATTCTCTTATTTGCACCCACACTTTTAAGCCTTTTTTCATGTTTCTGTATCACTACACAACTTAGGTTGTATGTAAAGGTAAAGGTAAAGGGACCCCTGACCAGTAGATCCAGTCGTGGCCGACTCTGGGGTTGCGGCGCTCATCTCGCTTTATTGGCCGAGGGAGCCGGCGTACAGCTTCCAGGACATGTGGCCAGCATGACTAAACTGCTTCTGGCAAACCAGAGAAGCACACAGATATGCCATTTACCTTCCCGCCGAAGCGGTACCTATTTATCTACTTGCACTTTGACGTGCTTTCGAACTGCTAGGTTGGCAGGAGCAGGGACCGAGCAATGGGAGCTCACCCCGTCACGGGGATTCGAACCACTGACCTTCTGAGCGGCAAGTCCTAGGCTCTGTGGTTTAACCCGCAGCGCCACCCGCGTACCGCTAGGTTGTATGTAGGGGTGGGGGGAATCTGTCCATTTCTGTTTTCTACGTTTCTCCTTTCCCTAGTCTTAAACACTTTCCTGCAACAACTTGTGATTTTTATTTTTATTTTAAATCCTCATAAAAATTCATTGACTTTTTTTCATGAATTTATCCTAATAAACACATTATTCTATGCAGATCTAACTAGGGTAGATATTTTTCCAAGCAATTTTTCCTAACAATGCAGTTTTGTATGCTATTTTTCTCTAATACATGCATGTTCATTCACATTTCCACCATAAATATGCATTTTGTAGATATTGTTTGAAGAACTGAAATAAAATTGAAAAGTGTGAATTTCAAAGTGCACATTTTGAAGGTGTTTCCAATCACAAATTGGTTCTAGAAGTATGAATTAGGGATTCACATAAAAATGGATAGAAAATCCAATTTCTCTTCCATATGTAGTGGTACATTTGGCAAGCTATCACATGGAACAAGTATTGCATGTTTGCAAACCTATGTGTGGTCATGGGCACCACAAACACAACACAACCAAGAACACACAACAACTTACTATATAAGAATGCTTCTTTAAAGCCTAATTTCAGCAAGGGGATGAGACCCTTTGGGACATAGGGAATGCTTTGCACCTAAGGCTTGTGGTGTGTCCGTGTCCCCTCTTCTCTATAGAAATTATAGCCTGGAGATCAAACCGATGTGAGAAGTGAAGTGCAGAATCCAAAGGCAAAGTAAAGAGTTTAAAGTTTCTAATCAGGGGATCTGTCCAGGATGAAGGAGGAGCAAACCAACCAAATTAGGGAAGTAAGTAAAGCAGCTACCAGCTGGAATAAGGGCAAGGCATGAAATAGGAATGAAGAATTTGGATCAGTCAGAGACAAGGAACACAAAGTAAGGCCATGATACAAAAGTGGATTTGGGGAACTGATACTGTCCTACAATGTAGTTGACTTCAATAGGGTTACATGCAAAGCAGAGATCAGTTAGAGCAGGGGTCGGCAACCTAAGGCCCATGGGCCACAAGCAGCCCATGGGGGTCATTTAACTGGCCCATGGACCCCCGTCACCCACTCGGGGACCCCTGCCGCCCACTCGGCCGGCTCCCATGTGCCGCGCTAAACCAGCACGGAGCAGAGTAGGGACTGCCTTCCGTGATGCTGGTCGGCTTCCCATTGGCTGCAGGAAGCTCCTGCAGCCAATGGGAAGCTGTGCATGCCTCCTCCGCGCCAGAAGCAGCGCTGGAAATAGTGTTTGCGCATGTGTGCACACGCACACACTCCCACCACGGTGTCTGCAGCATTGTGAACCGGCCCAAGCCACAAAAACTTTGCCGACCCCTGAGTAATGGCAAAAGAGTTCCAGTCCAAAGATATTAGTGCAAGAGTGTCTGATGCAATGCACCTCTAGGCCCTGATTTGGATAGGTGGCTTCATTTCCTTAATAGAATTTTGGCTGGTGAGTCAGACACCAGAGCCAACAGATCCTTGATCTTATCCTGTGGTGCTGGCTGCTTTCTGTGGAATCCTACTAGACCATGGGGCAGAACAGTGTAAAATCTCATGAGGGCACAGAAGACACCTTCAAGGCAAATGAGTGCAGGTCCTGAACATAGAATTTTAGTGAAATTAAGCATGTCAGCAGTGCCAACGTGAATAAAATATTGGTAAGACCCATGATCACACGATACAGTGAATGAACATCATTTGAATGGCAGTGCCCACCAACTGGATTGTATGTGTGGGCCCCCCTCAAATATTCTGGCTCCTATGTTATATATACTCCATGTACTCCAGTGCCCCCACATGGAAACTGCTCTCATGCTTATCTAATTAAAAGCATCCATCCTCCTCCTGCCTAATAGAACCATAAAGGTAAAGGTAAAGGTACCCCTGCCCGAACGGGCCAGTCTTGACAGACTCTGGGGTTTGTGCGCCCATCTCACATCTATTGGCCGGGGGCCAGCGCTGTCCGGAGACACTTCCGGGTCACGTGGCCAGCGTGACAAAGCTGCATCTGGCGAGCCAGCGCAGCACACGGAACGCCGTTTACCTTCCCGCTGGTAAGCGGTACCTATTTATCTACTTGCACCCGAAGGTGCTTTCGAACTGCTAGGTTGGCAGGCGCTGGGACCGAGCAGCGGGAGCGCACCCCGCCGCGGGGATTCGAACCGCCGACCTTTCGATCGGCAAGCCCTAGGCACTGAGGCTTTAGCCCACAGCGCCACCCGCGTCCCACAATTACAATAAAATACAGTGGGTTTGTGTATTTTGGGGTAGATTTTCTTACTGGAGCAACCATAGGCACAAAGAATATCGAAAGAACACCTGAATGCATCAGGCTTTTATTTTAATTAAAACTTGTGCTAACTTGTAAATATTTAAAATCTGTCAATATGAGTTTCAATATTTAATCCAGGAGGACAAAATAAATATTTTGACATCTAAGCAAAGCAAACGCCACAGCACTCTTGTCACTTAATGGTGCTGCAAATCATTTTCTAAGGCATCTCATTACCCGGACTTATTATGGGGGGAAAGTGTTAATTATACTGGCAGTCCCAACTAAATAAACCAGTTCTACTGTTACCCTGAGAACTAAATGATAAATGCAAGGTCATGTGAACTTTTCTGCTAAAATGAATGCTTGCAATATCCTGATTTATCTGTATGCTTAGCATTGTGGCTAAATTTGAAGCATCATGGGTTGTTGTTTTTTTAAAAAATAGAGTCCATTTTGTTTGTTCATTTTTGCAAACTTTCCAATTTTTTAAAAGAGTGTACCCATAATATTGTTGCACACCATCCCAATTTCCAAGTGGTGCGAGATTCCAGGAATTCCAGTCGCTTACCCTGGATTCATTCTTTTCAGAATGAGGGACAGCAGAGATTGTGGTCTCTTTATGATACTTACCCATCTATACAACCTGAGCTTATGCTTCTGCCGCTATTTCCTGCCACCACAACATAGCCTGGCAGGCTGCTCCTGCTGCTGCTGCCTCTTGCCACCATGACATGGCCTCACAGGCTGCTGCTGCTTTGGCCACCACCACTGCAAGGCCTGCAGGCCACCTCCGCTTCTGCCACTGCCTCCTGCTACCGCCGCAAAGCCTCACAGGCTGCCACTGCTTCTGCCACCGGCTCACGCCACCGCGGCAAGGCCTGGCAGGCCGCTGCCACTGCCTCCTGCTGGCATGATGTGGCCTGCGAAGTTGTTGTTTCTGCCACTGGGCCACCACCACTTCTGCTGCCTAGCAGGCCTGCTGGCAGCCCCCGGTTAACTTGTCTTCACTATGACTCATTGCTGTACTTTGGATTGTTCTGAATACCACCATTTGGTAGCCATGCCCCCAAACCTTTGTGCAAACTGTATTTAAATTGTGCTCTAATTTGAAGTTTCCTTCGGTAACACAAGAGTTACTTTATCCTGATCACCTGGTTAAGGACCCTGATCTTGCCCACAGCGCAACTGATTCTGAAATGAAATCACTCTGTGACTATAGGGTGTTACCTGACATTAAGTGTACAGGGATTGAGTCTTAGTCTCTAGAAATACCATAAAGGAAGGCTTTTCACTGGATTCTGTACTAGTTTTGAATACCTGGAAATCTATGGATAGTATGCCCATTGTTCACAAATACAACAAATTACTTTTCAGGATGTTTAGTCACCAGAGGAATTCCATCACCTCATGACACTGCATAGCAACTTGATGATACATATGTTACCTTACAATATCACATGCAGATGCAACATCACAAGGCTAGCACACACATTGAGACAACAAGGCATCTGACAACTATACATCATAACGATGCTTGATTTAACCACCCCAAAATATGTCCACTTTATTCTTAAAGCACTTACAGTTACAGTTCTATGCATACAGGATTATTGAGGAATGACCATTGGGAGGAGCACAGAAAGAAGAAAAACCATGGTATACCTGAATCAGCACAACCGGATGCCTTCATCTGCCCTAACTGCAACAAAACATGTCTCTCCCATATAGGTCTCTACATTCACAACAGGCGCTATAACTCTCCAACAATTCGACTTTACCCTCCATTGTCTCCAGAGGCAGATGGATGCTAACCTGGGACAGACTTCTGAGTGTAACTATGCACAATATCCTGTTGACTGTGCTGTATAATGAACCTGTGATGTCTGAACACTAGGATCTAGAGCAGAAGTAGTGAGCCCTGAAAGCCCTGTGGTGTGACGACTTTCTGACTATGTGCCTGTAAGGCAAAGAGCACCTGAGCACGAAAGCAAGACTGAGGAGGAGCGGAGCAAGATTCACGGACAACGTGAAGGACTGATTACACAGGAGGCTGGCCGGGGAAATCTCTAAGATGCCCAGGAGCGCCTTTCCACAGCCACTTCATGCTCCTACAGCTCCACAGAGCAAAACGCCTGTTGACCAGAGACGGAGGCTGCCTTTGGCTAACGAATGTCAGTACGTAGCAACCTTGGAAGGGAGGTGGTGACCGCAGGGCTGGCACAATTCATTTTGCTGCTTGAGGCAGAATGGGAAGAATGCCGCAACTTTGGCTTAGAGAGGAAGGCGAGAGGTGGGGGAGGGGGGGAAATTTTGGCTTTCGCAGAGGGCGCCACTGAGCTTTTGGAAGCCCAAAGTCCGCCCTGCCTGGCTGCAGGTACTGCTGTTGGACCGGCATCCAATGGAGGAGCTTCTCAGCACCACTGCAGGTGCCTCCCACCCCAGTCGCTGAAGAACTGAGAGGCGGCGGAGACGGGGGCGAGATCTCACCAGAGGTCCCCGGAACTCCCTGCCACTTCTCCAGTGGCAGCGGGGGCGCCTGAGGCAGCCGCCTCAGAGTTCCCCACGGGGTATCCTCGTCGCAAGACAAGGCAGTCGCGTTATTGACTCCTTTAACAATACACGCCGCCTCCCCCCACCTCCGAGTTTGCAGAGCCTAAGGAGCGAGCGCGCCCCGAGGGCCGAGTCCCCCGGCCCGCCGCGTCGTGTGCGCTGCACGTGACCGGAGCGCGAGTCAGCCGGGGAGAGAGAGAGGGAGGGAAGAGCGCTGCTGGTGACGGCGCCTCCCTCACCGTCCCGCCTGTCCGGACTTTCCGGTCCCAGCGTGCACTGCGGCGGCGTTTGAATGGCGCTCGCTACGCCGAGTGGGCCCCGGCGCTAGGACTCCGCCGCCGCCGCCGCGCCCGGCGGCTCCCATTTAAGGCCCGTCCAGCAGCAGAACCCGCGGCGCCTGGACCATGAGCAGCACTCGCAGGTGAGCCAGCGGTCGCCCGGTGGGCCCTGGCCCCGGAGCCGGCGGTGGCTGCCGCCGGGCCGTCACAGACAGGCGTTCCCCTTCTTCCTTCTCCCTGCTGGTGCACGCAGGCCCGGCTCAGGTGCGAAGCAGCAGCCGGGCAGCCAGCGGGGGCCGCAGGGAGAAAGTGCTAGTGCCGCCGCCCCTTCCCCCTAGCCCGGGCGCTCTGCTTCTTCCTCGCTTTATAGTTTCCTTTCATTCGCCTTGAGCAGGGAAGGCCCACCTCGCTCTCTTCTCCTGTTGGGAGGAGTGCTAATGGGCGGGGGTGAGGCTGGCTAGTTCCTACCTGCCTGCCAGCCACCCACTGTCATGCTGCCTGTTGAGGAGGCTGCATTTGTGTTGGATTCCCCATTCCCCCCCCCCCAGCTCGTGAGTATGCGCTGTAAAACTATTTTTAAAAACTGAAGAAATTGAGGTGCACTATCCTTTTAACACTCAAGCACCTAATTCGGGAGACAGAAGGATGACACACACACACCCGGTTTTCTTTCAGGCTCCCTTCCCTCCTGCATTTACATCAGGAACTTTATTTTGGATGTACCATGTGTTTAAGGTTGCATGCCTGTGCACTCTTACAAGCGAGTAAAACCCTATTGGGCTGGATGAAATTAGGTTCTGGGTAACAATGCTTAGAATAGGGACTGTAAGAAACCGGTGGACAGACTGGTCCATCTAACTTCAGTGTTGTCTATGCCGATGGGCAGTGGCTCTCTAGGTTTTTGGGTAGGAGTCTCTCAGAACTACCTTGAGATGCTTAGGGATTGAATCTGCATGCAGAGTGGATGTGCTGTCTCTGAACTATGATGCCTTCTGTCAATGATGTCATGCAGTGTAAAATAGTGCAAGGGCTCACTGTGCCTTGTGGAGGAGGGGAGAGGTGTAACACAAGGGGGAAGATTCAGGTTGGTAGCTATGTTGGCTGACACTGTTGAAATATATACACAAAAGCTTCTATCAAGAGCAAACTTAGTTGGTCTCCATGGTGCTACTGGACAATTTTTTAATAGATTTTGACAAGGGGGAAGAGTGTATTGGGGTGGAGATGAGAAGGTGGAAATGCAAGTAAATCATATAGGGTTAGAGACAATGCAGTCAGGCAAGTGGGACAGTGGTTAGATGGTAGTTCCCTAAAACTATATGCAAGGTGCATAAGTATTCCAAACTCTTAGCAGGTGGAGCAATAGAAACATAGCCAGGGGGGGTCCTCAAAGCCACTTTCTGTTAACAGGAGAACTTGAACCTGTTTCACATCCAGGTAGTTTCATTCCTCCAACTTTGTTTGCTGGACCTTGCTAATTCTACCAGTACCTAAGAATCTTAACATTTTGCTGTAGTTCACACTATTACTATGTTGCTATAGATTTAACTCCAGTACCATAGCATTCCAACCTTTATGTGCAGAATCTAACATACTTTTCCCCCAGTATGTTTTACATTTTGTAATCTATCCTTCTTCCAAGTCGTTCATGAGGGCATGCACCACCCCTCCAGTTTACCTGTGCAACAGTGCATGGTTTGCTATGCTGAGGGGGAGCCACTAGTATCAGTGTGCCTGAAGAGAGTCAGTTTAAAAGTGGTTGATCAAATTAATAGGTGTATATTAGTAAGCCTCATCAAATATAAAGGACCTTATTCTGAGTAAACATACATGTCCTTATGCTACAGTGATCAGTACATCATCACATGGTTCACAAGATCTTCATCTGACCCACTAAAGAAATGATAATGCACATCCCTCTCTTACCATGAAAGATTTTAAAAAGCGCTACAGCACAGTTGAATATCCTATGGCTTGTATCAAATGTAGCACTAAGTGACCATCCTGTCAGTACAATGACTTCTCCTTACACAATAAGACTTCGCTGTTTTATCCCTCTATGTGCTCCCTGTGCCCTCCCCAAATCTGTTCTCAATGGTTAGGGGGAAATCCATAAAAGATTTAGGGGCTGCAGATAGGGAGGGAGAGGGGGGAACTCCCACTGTGCAGGCATAAATCTTTGCATTGTCGGGTTTAATGGGGTACTGATCACTGTGGCATAAGGATGCTAACATTTTTCTCAGAAGGTTTTTAATTCTGTGGTAAAGTACTATGTTGAAAACATCTATCCATGTGTTACCATAAATTGCTGACAATCAGTGGATTATCTGCATTTGATAAAAAAATGGATTTGAGAATTATTATTATTATTATTAATTATTATTATTATTATTATTTATACGCCACACATCTGGCTGGGTTTACCCAGGCACTCTGGGCGGCTCCCAACTGAATATTGAAACACAATACAGCATTAAGTATTAAAAACTTCCCTGAACATAAGGAAAAGCATAAGGAATAATTTTGCTGTTTATCTGGTTTTGTTATCCTTTTCATTTTTATTACTTTCACTTATTTTAGAAGTACTTCAGCCCACAAACTTCCTTAGCTCTTCCCCCCCCCCTTTGATGCACCCTACAAAGCAGACATAGGTTGTCCACATTACACGCTTCTCACAGTGTTTGAGTTTCATGTGATCACATGGTGAAGTTTTTTGTTGACTATATAATTTTGGGTGGCAAGTACAGGATTGTATTTTTAAAAGGTCCATATTTTTTTAAAACCTGCCTTTAGTCTGCCTTTGGCATTAGCTTGAAAACTGGACAAGGAAAAAAAACCCTTTCTAAAATTGAAAGTATTGATTTTTATTTATTTTTAAGATGACATAGAAAGCAGCATGATCTAATTAATCATGTGAGGCCAGCTTTTTTCCTGACTTCCAGAAGTTGCTTACTTTAGTGCTTCTCTTGACCTTCCCTTTCCTTCAGTTTTGGTGCAGAAGACCTGCATACATCTACCAAAAGGAGGATAACCTGGGCCTGATGGGAAAATATTCACATCGTGGAAGTGCACTGCAAAAAGTTCATGAAGTCTCTCTTCTAAGGATTGTCTATTTTGTTAACTTTTGAAACCCTTAAGATATAATGCTGCCTGATCAATTACTTTAAAATGTTACTACGTGCATTGCATATAGACAGTCTTGTGAATAATTGCAGCACTTTACCCATCTTCTTGTACTTGCCTGTCACAGAATAACTGTGGTTAGTGTTGCCTGTAGTTTATTAAAATGAGCCGACATTGCGGTTAATGAACCTGGCTTGTTACAGTAAAGCATAGTTAACACTAAGTACAATTTGGCTGGGTTCTGTTGGGACCTTAAAAGCTGTGGTTAGCTTAAAACAGAAATGGATGCTTTTGATCTCCTTGAATGTATGATAAGGGAGGGTAAAGGGAAATGCACAAGCCCAAGGCTTGAACACACAGTACTAAACCAGTCTTCCCCAAATCAGAGCCTTCTAAATGTTTTGGTCTACAATTAGTCTCGACCAAAATGGCCAGTGGTCAGAGATTATGCAAGTTTTTTAGTCTGAAACACCCAGATGGTACCTGGTTAGGGAAGGAGGCATTTAATTATGGTTTTGTGTTACGTGTAAACCAGGCCACTGATCATTGCAGACTGCAAAGAGTTTGCCAACTTTGGTTTGGTGCCAGCTGTAGTTATACATTTAATGTTAACCATAGTTAGCTGTGAAATTGGCAGAGTACAACCTTGATTGGCAGGCGGGGGTGGGGAGAGAACCATGTGGATCACAGATCAATCTGAAGCTATCTAAAAAAGCACAACCCAAAAGGAAAGGGATTGGAAGGGAGGAGGAAGTAAGTCAGAGGTAGGGAACACTATTCAGCCCAGGAGCCACATTTCCTCATGGGCGACATTCGGGGGGCTGCATGGACAAGGCTAGAGGAAAAATTGGACAGAGCGACAAATGTGACTTAGTTCTGTACAAAGCCTGCAATTCACCTACAGTACACAAAAGTCCAAAGTTACATACATGTCTACATACACACTGCTACTCTGGAAAACAAGATACAGTGGTACCTCAGGTTATGTACTTGATTCGTTCCAGAGGTCCGTTCTTAACCTGAAACTGTTCTTAACCTGAAGCACCACTTTAGTTAATGGGGCCTCCTGCTGCTGCCGCGCCGCTGGAGCACAATTTCTGTTCTCATCCTGAAGCAAAGTTCTTAACCCGAGGTACTATTTCTGGGTTAGCGGAGTCTGTAACCTGAAGCGTATGTAACCCGAGGTACCACTGTACAATATCATGGTTCAGGAGCACATTCCAGCCAGGCAGAAGCACGTGAGGAAGGCGCGAGTGAACAGGGCCAGTGAGGTATTTGTGCTTGAGAGTGTCTCAGGAGCAGGCTTCCTCAACCTCGGCCCTCCAGATGTTTTGAGACTACAATTCCCATCATCCCTGACCACTGGTCCTGCTAGCTAGGGATCATGGGAGTTGTAGGCCAAAATCATCTGGAGGGCCGAAGTTGATGAAGCCTGCTCAAGAGCTTGATAAAGAGAACTGGAGGACTATATTTGGTCCATGAGCCAGAGAGGTGTCTCCCCCCCCCCACCCAAATGAAACAAACTCAAGGACCAGGTTGTCCAATATGTCTGCTCCAAGCTCTAGAAAACTGCATATTGTTATCTTTTGAAGGCTGCTATAGGCTTAATGTAGATATGATTTTTCACCATGTGCTACAAACTAGGATTGCTCTTCTAGGAACTGGAGCTATTTATGTATGAAGCTGAATTGATAACAAGAAAGTAGTGTCAGAATTCCATCTCTGAGAACTAATTTGATGGGCATAGGGTTCAGTTGCGAAAAGGCTGATTGGTACTGCAGTAGGTTACTCATGTGATAATAACTGATCATTTCAGCTGAGCTGAGGATTTTGGCTAGACAACTTTTAATTTACTAATTAAGATAATTAAGGTTTTGTTTTGAAAGAGACACAGATTTAGAGGGAGTGAACAGCTCTGAATTTCATTTAGGCTGCAATCTTATACACACTTCACACGAGTAAATCCCATTGAACTCAGTGGGACATCAATTGAGAAGACATACACAGAAGTGCACTGTCGTTGTAAAGTATTCAGGATTTTTCAGATTTGAAAAACAAACAAACAACCAGCACACGTACTACCACGATTTATACTTTCCCCCAAAATACAGATTATCTAATCTCATTGCAACGTATGCCTGGGGGTGGTAGTTCATTGATGTAATACTAATTTTCAGTGCTCTAAATTTATTAGGATCTTATTAGTTTGAGTTATAGCTGGAAAAATAAAACTAACAAATACTTCAGGGGCCCATCCATGTGGCACCTGAAGTTTAATGTGAATTCAGAGCTACTTGTTTTTCTTGGCACCTGTGAGCCATCCTTGTCCAAATGCCAATTGCCAACCTATAGGTTTTTGTCATTTAAGTTTTCCTGATCTGCAATTATCAAACATAAAAAATGCACGATTGCCTGAATGCTGTGCATACTGAAGCTTACTGTGACCTCATGTTTCTGTGTCTGGTTCTTTGCATGTGTGGTGATGTTTCCTTGCGTCCTTTCTCTATTGCCACACCACCTACTTCTGTTTGCTCCTTGCCTGAGCGCAAACTAGCCATTTCGTTTCCATTTATCTCAGAGGATAAGCATGCCTATTTCTGCTGGTGGCTGCTGAAGACATCCACAGTACCTATGTATGTTTTTTATTTCTAATACAGCTGTTTTATGCAAAACTGCACTTGCACAAAACAGCTATATTCAAAACAAGATTGGTCCTTCAGGATATAAAGAGGAATTGGTAGCTAAAGAATTTGCAACCCATTGTGCAAGATGAGGAAATGCCCCGTGTTGACTTTAAGAACCATATAAATATCTCAAATGTTTTCCAAGAGCCAAAAGTGCTTGAACTGAAATATTTGATAATATATAAAATGCAGTCCAGTGGTACCTAGGTTTAAGAACAGCCCTGTTTACGAACTATTCGGTATAAGAACTCCGCAAAACCGGAAGTAGTGTTCCGTTTAGCGAACTCTTTCTCGGTCTGCGAATGGAAGCCGAAAGGTGGAAGGGCACCGGCAGTGGGAGGCCTTGTTAGGGAAAGCACGCCTCGCTTTAAGAACGGTTTTGGTTTAAGAACGTACTTCTGGAACGGATTGAGTTTGTAAACCGAGGTACCACTGTACACTTATAGCTTAGATATTCAAACAAATCCGAAGCAGTACCTACTAACTATTTTATTGTAATATTTGTTGGTACAGTCATACCTCGTGTTGCGTTCCACTCTTCTTACGGACTTTCAGCTTACGAACGCGGCAAACCTGGAAGTGTTTACTTCCGGGTTCGCCACCTGCACATGTGCAGAAGTGCTCGATCATGCCACACACATGTGCAGAAGAGGCGCTCTAGTTGCGGACTTTTTGGGGTGCGAACAGCACCCCGAAACGGATTAAGTCCGCAACTAGAGGTACCGCTGTATTTTAAAGACTTCTTTACATATTCACTGGGTTGTGCCCTCACTCTAGTATTTGAGCCCTAGTTTGGTAGCTGCTGTAGGTGACCAGGAATTCTGCTCAGGCAATTGAGTAGGCTGATGGAAGAGAGACGAAACACTCCAGCCCTCTTTCCCACCTGGCTTAGAAATGCTGTGCATCTTTCCAGCCAGCCCCCAGCAGGCTAATAACATTTTTGCAAGTTAGTAACTTACATAGAAGGCTGAACTAGACTGTGTCACATTGTGATATTCTATGCAATAAAGTAGGTCAGGATAGGTAAACCAGATGGTTTGTACTTCTGTTACTGCTGCATGGATATTAACATTCAGAAACGGTATTACATTGGCGTGAATTTCTACTTTCCTGTTTTCTTTACCTAATGCACTTGTTCTGAAGGAGCATTTTTAAGGAAGCCTCAGCTCTACTTCAGTCCAGTAAGACTGAAGAGCTGATTACCTATTTATAGACTGCACAAAGCATCTTTGCAATGGAACATTGCCCTCCATAGTATGCTTCTACCTTAGGCTCCAGAGGATGGTTGGGCAGATCTGAAATTGATTTATAAGTATTCCCAGGGATTATTTTGAGAGAAGGAAACAAAAGCTTATGAGATGAGGACCACAAATCACTAACTAATTTTATTTAATGCTGATTTATTAAAAATAAAATACCAAACTTAATGGCCTTTATGCTAGACTTCAAATAGTCTGTGGTTCTTACGTTTCTGAAACCAATTTATATTAGTTATTTATTAACTGAGGAGTTGTGAGCAAGTGCTTAAGAGAAGAAACTGTCAAGCGCTTAGTTAAAAGGTTGGCACTGTATAGCCTATGGCAGATAATAGTATCCAGATGGATCCCTTTGAAGATTTTTTTTTTTTAAATGATGGCAGCAGTGAGATTGGCCTTAGGTGTTAGCAGATCTTTAGACTGAATTAACCAATGTGCATTGACATATTTTGAATCTTAATTGTGTGAATATTCCATGTTGTTCAGCACCTTGCTGTGTTTCTTAGAAAGTGTATAAATATTTAAATAATAATAAACTTCAGGTGTCCTTATTGGACCACATCACTGATGAGGTTTTTCAAAATCTCTATCATAGTATCCACAGGGCATGTATTAGTTAAGTACTTATCACTTACAGCTGATACAGTTTTATAGACTTCCCTGTAGATTGCATCTAATGTGCTAAATAAATAATGTCTTCATTAAATCTCATTCAGATTACTGTGGGATTGACAGATAATGTTAAGAATGAAAATTAACTTTACCTTTGTCTTGAAAACCAGGGATTTTGGATATTATGGCAACTGAAGCCCAAAATGTTAGAAAACGAATGCTATTGTATAGTGACGGTCGTCCTGTTGATCTCCCTAGAAAAAGGAGTTCTTATTCCATTAATGAGAACATGAAGGAGGTAAGCTTTTACGTTTTCATCTAGATCGTATAACTAGTTTTCTAACGCAAGACATACACAGCTAGTTCTATTGTTGTGTTGTGTGTTCTGAGTGACCTCCCATTCAGAGCTGTAAAGGGTCATTAGTTCCAATATTATAATCGGCAAGAGCTACAAATACCCAGTAGCTCCAGTTGCTTTTTTATTTACAGTTTATAAAAACAAATAAAACTATTACAATTATAAAACGCGTATAACTGTTCTCCCCCCCCCTTTTTTTTTTTAATCAGCCTTGCATTGGGAAATTTCCAGGCGCCTTAGAACAGCCTTTCTCAACCATGGGTCCCTAGTTGTTGAACTACAATTTCTATCATACTTGACCACTGGTCCTGCTAGCTAGGGATGATGGGAGTTGTAGTCAAACAACATTGGAGGACCCAAGGTTGAGAAAGGCTGCCCTAGAGAGTTATATAATTTAACGTGTTTATTTTATTTGTATTTAGTTAACAAAGAGAAAAAACATTTAAACAGTCAAGGCTGCCAAATATTGTATATTAAACTGGCATCCATTCATTGTTACCAATGAATTTATAAAATAGAAAAATTTCCATGAGAAAAAATAAGCATTGGAAAACTTGCTGGTCCACATCACTGACAACAGGTATAAGAACCTCTTCAGCCAAACCACATGCCATCGTGAAGGGGGTGTGGTTGACAGCCTTCATAAATATTGTCTTATAAAGAGTGCATTATTGTCATGATTCACTAGTTTATGTTTCTAAATAGAATGAAATGATGGGCTTATAAAGAACATGCTTAGGCCATCCAGAAGAGGCAAATACAGAAAATGGCTGCTAATTTCTAGAAATATTCTGATAGATCTACCTGTCTACCCATTTCAACATGGGGAAGGTGTTCTCACTAATTTGCCAAGTAGTGTTGTATTAGCATGAGCCCTTCTTTATAACTGAACCTTCAGGGGTAAGATCTACTTGACAAATAGCTTCTTTTTCCTTCTACACCCCTCCTTGTAACCCATCCATCTATTGCACTCTTACATTATTTTGAGTCAGTCTGAGGTGATTCAATTCATGGAGCATGATTGTGATTGTGCATTCAGTTGAAGAAGGAAGCTTTCCACATTTGGGGTAAAATGTGAAAAGCAGAAAAAAGAGCCTAAACAAATTAAAAGCAATGAGGATAGGTGATGAATTCTACATGTTTGATAGCAACACAGTTAAAACATGAGAAACCATTTTCTTCCAAAACCATGCTGTCCACTACCAAAAGGATTGTAAGTGAAAATGCCCTTTTAATTTATAACACCAAAGGTAGCAACAGAAAAGTGGTTTGTATTGTTACCTTACCTTTTTGTGGGGAGTCCCGATGAGTCAGAATATCAAATGTTAGAACATTCAAATGCTGAACGGTCTCACTATAAACATATTGATAATATGACAGATAATAGCTCACTTGGTGTGCTGAAGAAATCATCCTCAACCATATTACCTTCTCAAGCTGTTGGCAGACTTATCTAAGACCCTGGCAATCAAGTGTACTCTTTCCGCCACATTTTATTAGTAAAGACTGATATTATAACACAGGTTGTAATACAAAGTTTTCTCTGATGTCATAATCCCACCTCTTGCCATGGATGTCACAATATCATGTCCTTCAGCTACATGCTGAGAGCAGCCATAAATGTATTTTCCCCAAATGCTTGTTGTATACAACAATTGAAACAAGGAGGAAAAAAACAGAAAATCAGACACATAGAAAATTAATAGTAGGTTTTTTAATTCTTGGTTATAACATATATGCTGTTTATTTCTAGGGTAAGAAATCTACAAAACCTTTGGCTTCTTCCACAGGCAGGTAAGAGCTGCTTCTCTTAATCTTGGAGACAGAATTCTACAACTGATCAATTTAGACAAGTCCCTTTTCCGATTATCAGTGAAGAATACTGAATGAGCATCTTTTAGCCCAGTTTCTTAGAAGTTAGTTTAGCAATAACTCAGGGTTTTTTTTAGTTACTGCTTGGTTTGTCTGGAGCAAAGCAAACCGCAAACCATGGCTTAGCTCTGGGTTATGTAACAGCAGAATGACTTGGGGAGGGGCAAAGCAGCCACAGTTTTTACATGCTTGCATGTTTGTGTTTAGCCATGGTTTGGGTTAGCATTATGTGCAAACTGGACCAGTATCTTTGGCTTTCTAGTAAATGAGTTAATGCAGTGTTTAATACCCCCGCATCACTATCCAAGTGCCCATTTTGCATCAGTATAATGATACATTAAAGATTGTTCAGATTCTGACACTCATATAACCAAAGTAATTGATAAAAGTGTTTCCCATGTAAGTCAGATTGCAGATTTAAATTGTGTCAGTTCAGTCCTCCTTGAATAAAAAATGTTATGCAGGATGCTACTCAATGCAGGATGCTACTATGGTAGATAAAACCTTACTGCAAAATATCATAACACAGCATGCACTATACATAATGATTTTGACTAGATACTAAACTCATTGTTTTGTTTTTGCAGAACAACTGCTGGGCAAACATTGACCAGCCCCCATCCTCTGTTCAAAGTAGTATATTGCAGAAGAAAAGCTCACTATTATACTCCAAAGCCTTGTTTCAGAAAGAAACAGCTCCCTAAAGTCAAGAGCCGTGACATGGCAAATAAGGAAAATGAACTGGCATGTGCAGCTGATCTGCCAGCAAAATTGCCTGCTGACGGTCGTACTTTCTTACTAAACTCCAGTGATTCTGGCCGATCTCAAACAGAAAGTCCATCATCAAAGTACAGTGGATTTTTTTCAGAGGTAAGTTAAATGTTACGTGATACTTATTTTAAAATGAAAAGCTGGAATCTTAAGATTGCTGGCTTACTTCCAGTCTTAGTTGTTTAGTAGGGCTTGGATTTTGTAACCATTATATTTTAAAATGTTGGTCAGAAAGCCTGTAAGGAACTGTACATGATAGCTGTAATGAGAACCAGCAGGATACAAACAGTATAGGTTGACAGTTGTTGGTTCATACTGGCTAAATTGTTCCCATGTCTCTAGGTTTCAGAAGATCATGATACTATGGCACAGGTTCTCTTCAGTAGAAACCTCCGGTTGAATGTAGCTTTAACTTTCTGGAGGAGAAGAAGTATAAGCGAGCTCGTAGCCTATTTAATAAGGTAAATATGAAAAATGTCACTGGTATAATCCAGTCCACAGTGGTTTCAGTGCTTGTATGTGTAGGATTCCCACTTCCTCAGAGGCAGAGGGCTGGATGGGAATGTAGAAATCATGCACAGACCTCCCATTCACCTCAGTGGCCCATGTACTACTTTTGCAAGTATCCACTGAAAGGAGACAGCAGGACTCTAAAATTTGTTGGACTCAAATACAGACGCTGTATAAAGTTTGCATGTCTTTTTTTAATGCAGCTATTCTTAGTCTGCTGTATTTAAATGCATGTGCTGGCTCATGAATTCTTGAGCTTAAAAGTTTCAAGTCTAGAAGAATTACGTAGAGCTGTGTCTAATAGTGTACATTTTTTTACTGATGTTTCCAGGATACAAGATCTGGGTGTAGTGGTAGACTGCCTTCCTGTTCTTACCAGCAGGTAAAAAATACACCTAGGGGTAGGGGTTTGTGGAGCTCAGATTTATAAGAGCAAGTTTATGTATACTGACATTATCTTGTTTCAGTTTACAGGAAGAAAAACCATATATTTCTGTGGGCTGCTGTGTAGACCTTCTACCATTAGTTAGATTACTGCTTAAGAGCAAATTTGAAGAGTAAGTTTTAAAATATAATTCTCTTCATATGAATGTTTAGATGCTGACAAAGTAAAAGTTAATCTTCTTTCACTGGCTGGTCCAATTTTTTAAGGTCTCTTTGTGCTAAGGGGACTGTGGGCTTCAGTTCTGAGACTGCCTTGGTCACCCTATATGATTGTCTGCTTTGGGAGAAAGACAGGGCGGGGAGTCTGTTCCTACTGAGACTTCTCTTCCTCTGGTATTCTTGACAGTGACTGTTCTAGAGTGCCTAGCCAGGACGGGAGCTGGAGGCACTATTTTGCAGTGGTTCCTCTCCTATCTGGATGGCCAACTCCAGAACAATGCCATGGTCAAGAGTCTCTGCAGGGTTCAGCCTTATAATCCATTCTATTTGGCATCTTTATGATACAGCTGAGTGGGAATTATCCAGAGTTTTAGAGTGTGCTGCCATCACTGCTGATCACACACAGCACCGTTTTTCCTTTATAGCTCGAATAGGTGTGGCAGTGGATATGCTGTCTGGCCTCAGTAATGGACTAGGCGAGAGCCAATAAATTGAATCTGATTCAAGACAAGATTTGAGACACTGCAAGTTGATTCCTCTGACTGGATGAGTGAAGTGGATCCTGTTCTGGATGCCATCTCACTCTCCCTGAAGAAGCAGGTCCACATCTTGAGGCTATTCTTAGCTCCAACATTGCTACTAGAAGCCCACGTGACATCCATGGGATACAGTATCTTTCATCAACTTTGGCTGTTGTCCAACTATGACCTTTTCTGGATGTGGATAGCTTTACTTCAGCTGTCTACATTCTGGTCTAGGCTGGATTACTGCAATGTGTTGTATGTGGGGCTTCCTTTGAGGACTGTTTGAAATGCCGTGGCCAGACTGTTAACAAAAACTGGAAGGCGTAAACCTAGAGCATTTGTTTTGGCCCAACTGCATTGGCTTTCAACTAGCTTCTAAGCTCAGTTCAAAGCACTGGTTTTCACCATTATTAAAGTTCCATGCAGGTCAGAACCCAATTACCTAAAGGACCACTTTGTCTCATATGAACCTTCTCAGACACTGTGTTTGCCATCTGAGGCTCTTCTCTGTTTTTCCATCTCTCCACCCCCCAGCCAAAAAAGCACTGAGAGTCTTCTCTTTAATAGCTTCCTCCAGTCTTTGGAATGTTGCTCCCAGGGAGATACTCCTGGTGCCCACTTTACTGTAATTTCAGTGCCAGGTTAAAGCATTTTCATTCTCTCAGGTATATGGGCAGCTTTGATTATATTGATGTTACAGTTACTTAATCCAAGCTTTGGTGTGGTTTTATCATTGTTACTATATTGATATTGTGTATTGGTTTATACACATTTTCATTATGATTTATTGTATTTATATAGTAAATTGATTTAAGACATTATTATAAAATGATATGCAAGGCTATTATTATAAAATGATATGCAATCTACAACACTATTATCCATGTGCATGCACACTCTCGACCATCATCATCTTGATTGCATATTTTCTGCTTGTAACATGCTGAAAATAGTCATGTTGTATGTGCTCATCACAATTCAGAAACTATAGGTGGCAACCATTTTGCACAGGGATTCTGCTCCTGGTCCCTGTGCATATTGGTGTGCACAAGCCTGTTATGCCCCTCTCCCACCCTCTTCTGGGCCTAAATGGACCCATGCGGCGGAAGTTGACATGTGCAAAAAGGTTGCTACCTGTAGCTCTAATCAAGCAATGGGTTCAATTTGCTTAATCCCATTTACATAGAAAGATGCACAAAGAATGAAACCCTCAGGTAGCTAGCCAAAGCAATCCAGAACAAAATTCCTCCCAAGTACCAAATAAAGTGATCAGTTGGATCTAGTGTATGAAACAAAACCCTTCTGCTTTGCTTATGAGGAGAAAATGCCTGTGGCACTTATTCACATATTGTGGAAAGTTCCTTCTGTAACAACTTACTTAATTCCATTTTCCTCCTGTTTCTATGGAGGAACATTTTGCAAATGAATTTTCTGTCTTCTTCGGTTTAAACTTCTCTGCAGCATTTTTTTGTGATTCAAAATAAAATCATTTCAGATATGTGATCGTTGGCTTAAATTGGCTCCAAGCTGTTATTAAGAGGTGGTGGCCAGAGCTTTCTGCCCATGCAGAAAAAATAGAGGATGGGTAAGTTACGCTTTTTAAAGTTCATGACAGTATGGTCCTTAATATGACTTACATTTCTTGCTTTTTAAATTCACAGTTTTTTGCTTTACAGTTGCAGAACATTCCATGGCTTTGCAGATTAGCAATTACTGAAACAGCCATAGTACCTGGAAATGCTGTGTTTAATATAATACCCACAATGTACTATAAGCAATATTCTTAAAATGTCAAACTCCAAGCATGGTTTATAGCTGAAAACTACAATAGAGTGGCAGTCATTGTTCAGAGGAGATGATGTCAAGACATCTACAGATATTATGCAGTTAACTTCCACTCATGTAGTGTGATTTCCCCTTCTCTTCCCTTCTTCTGGACCAGATTTGGGGGGGGGGGGGGGTTTCACCAGCAGGGTATAGGGAAGAAAGAGGAATGGTGTGTCCTGTTACACAAGCAGAAATCCATTGCACAAATGGGTGAGCATCAGTGGATGTGGCCCCAAATATTGAATTTGTTCGTCTTTATAAAAATATTTATATGCTACCTTATGGCCCTCAAAGGAGCCCCATGGCAGTTTACAAACTTAAAATACTTTAGCTTTAATACACAACTGAGGCTTTGTAAAAGAGAAGAGTTTACTTTAATCTCAAATCTTCTTTTAATAAAATGTTGAAAGAATATGGCAACTTGTGTTTCAGAAGAAAAATGTGGTTTTATAAGTATTAGGTAACCGCTTAAAATTGGCTGTTGTTGCAAAAAGACAGGGATACTTCACTGTCTTTGAATGCTTTGAAAATATTTTGCTATATCCCCCCCTCCCCATTGAAAACCTAGTTTTACAAGTTTATTTTTGAAAATAGAATAATACATGGACTAAATGAAAATATGTCTAAGGACATATCTACACTATAGACTTAAACTGCTTTAACATGCCATTCAGCTTTGAGGAAAACTGTTTCTCTGAGGAGACAGTGATCTCTAATAGGATCATCTCAGAACCTCTTCAAACTGCAGTTCTTAGCATTCTTTAGCGGAAGCTATGACAGGAAAAATTATATTAAACATATAGTAAGTATGTAGCATAGTTTAAATCTGTTAATCCCTACTAACATGTTCATGAGTATGGATCAGAAATGCAAGAAGCTTCCAGCTGAATGGGATAGTTTAGCATGATATAGGAGAATCGGTTTTTCAGTATATTCAGTTGGTTTCTTTAAAACATTTTTTAAATTTCCTTAAATAATATATGTAGAATCAAACCACCAGACAATATTTAAAATATCCCACATCTCAACTGCAGATGTAGATAATGTGTTTTGATGGCGGGGGGATCTAAATGCTTTTGGGGTGATTATTTGAAAGATAAAACCCTAATCAAAGCACTAGCAATAATTTTAACAACTGGATTATTGAGGAAATCATTTAAAAATTGAGTGCCTGAAACATTTTTTTGCATATTTTTTAAATCACTACAATGTACCCTCCTGTTCTCAGGTCAGAACTAGATTTTTGGGCTCAGATTGCTTGGAGCAGCACTGAAATCAATCAAATTAAACAATACAGTGGTGCCCCGCAAGACGAATGCCTCGCAAGACGGAAAACTCGCTAGACGAAAGAGTTTTCCGTTTTGGAGGTGCTTCGCAAAACGAATCTCCTATGGGCTTGCTTCGCAAGATGAAAATGTCTTGCGAGTTCCTGCAGGGTTTTTTCCTCTTCCCCCCCTTTTTCTAAGCCGCTAAGCCGCTTATCAGCTGATCCGATAAGCCGCTAAAAGCCGCTAATAGCGCTAATCCGCTAATCCATCAATGGGCTTGCTTCGCAAGACGAAAAAACCGCTAGACAAAGAGAATCACAGAACGGATTCTTTTCGTCTTGCGAGGCACCATTGTATAGTTTGAGATTCTTTTTCTCCCAGGATGTTTCATTACATTTTGCTTTCTCTATTAACTAACAGTTCTATCCATAAAAACTGGGAGAACTGTCTCCTTAGACTAAGATTCCCACCCCCCTCTAATCTTTAAAAAATAAATAAATTAGTTTTTACCTATATGTATTTTTAATTTCCTGAACTGAAGTTGGAAAAACTACCATAGTAAAGGGGTGCTCAATTTTAGGGATGCCCAAAATATAATTACATGTGTCTGTCTTTCTTTCATAGAAATATTCAGAGTTTAAAGACACAATTAAGTGGATTGTGGAAGCAAGAAAATCATCTTACTTTGGTTCCAGGATATACGGGTAATATAGCAAAGGTAATGTGTTTGTGGTGTTCCTTCGTGGTCTCAATATTATACAGCCTCCATTACAGTTAAGCTGTAGTGAGCTGATTTATTTTGTGGGGTGCTACTAAGCATTCGGAAGTCTGATTCTCTATGTAAACAGCAACCAACTATTTTTCTTTGTTTAGTTAATGTGACTGGGGCCTGCAAAGTGTTGGGGTGACTTTCCCTTGTATTAATTCATCAAACTGCTCTCGCTCTCCTCAGTCTTTGTCACTTTTAAAGTAGCCCATTAGTAAGTTGGATTGAATAAATTTGCCTTATTCTTTATTGTGGGTCTGCTCCTCAGTCTTTGCTTGGTAACCATTTCTCATCCCTTGGCTCTTTTGCTTGATCAGCCTGATCCTTGTTTTCTTTATTCTGGACCAGCTGCAGAAGTATCAAATGTTTTCCTTTCTATTAGAGGAGGGAGCCGTGTACATGGCTCAAATGAAAAGGAAGAGAAGACGTAATCGTAACAATCCTTGAAGCAATTCCAAAGGCTTCACATTATCTTGTCAACCTTGCCATAGCCCTGTGAGAAGCAATTGTAGTATTATGTCTGTATTGCAGATAGAGGGCTGAGATCGAGTGTGAAGTACTTAATCATTTTAGTGAGCTCCTTGTACAGGTGAAATTCAAACCAGAGACTTTTTGGTTCTATCTCAGCTTCCTAGCGCTGATTCTGCACCAGCTCTCATGAAAGAAACATGTATGGTTGAGGAGGAAAGAATCTCATCCTTGCCCATGCATTACTGAAGCTCCTCCTGCCTGCAGACTTCTTCAGGTGTTACTAAGTTGCCCCATATGAGGGGGCTAGTGCACTTGTCCCCTCTTTGCCATTCTTGGTACCCCCCTGCCCCCAGCTTTCCAGGGTTATATCACAAGGTTGACATCTACAAGGAAGGCAGAGCTAGAGTATTCTCTCTGATCTCCCCCTACTCCCTGCATGGTAACTTAACCTTTGTCAGTAATGCCTGAAGAGGGCTTGTATCGCGCTCTCGCTCTCCAAAGTGGAGGACACAAAAACAAAAGATGCACTTTTTTCTGTTTCACTAGCACTTGCTCAAGGGCTTGGAACAATTCTAGAAGGGATAATGAAAGAATCCATGTGCAGAAGGGAAGGATTTCCCAAGATATGTGCTTTAGCATAGCATCTATTGCTGGAAGAAGGAGGGGAGGGTTTGTACAGGGGAACTGAATAGTTCAACATCTCACCCTAGAGCAACAACTCCCATGCAACATTTCAGATTCTTGGGGTGGCGCCTGCAGTGGGGTGGGGTACACTCCTATTCATATGGCTTTCTATGAGCAAGGTGAGATACTCATGTAGAACACGTTCACTAAATTCTAGTGATATCTGTGTAAAAGAGATTCTTCAAAAGTGACATTTTTGTCCAGAAGCAAATGATATTTGGCTGCATCAATTCAAACAAGTCAGTGGTTGCCTCTTCTTAGATTCTAGCCCTACTTTGTGCAGTGAATGGCTCTTTGAATTAATTTAATTCTCTCTCTCTCTCTTTTTTTAAGGATGTGGATACTTATTTATTACAGCTGCACTGACATTCCTGGAGGACAAGTGTATGTGTACATGTAGTGTGTGTTGGCTAAGAAGCCCTTCAAGTAATCCTGAACTATGTACTGTTTCCAAAAGGACATCTCTTCTGAGAACTGTCTTTGGCAGGAGAGGACTAGACCGCCAGACTGTTTAATTCAACCACTAAAATCCATCTGCTTCACATTGAAGTGGAAAAATTTCTAATAGGAGCAACCTTTACTTCAATGAGGTGAAAGTGCACTATGAAAACTATACGTATGCCTTTGCTGCATTTTGGGATTGTTCAGTTACTGGATGAAGTCGTGAAAGTTTCTACTGCATAATGGTATAAAACGGCAAAACTTAATTGTGAAGACAGAATTGCAGAACCAGTTACTAGGAACCACAAGAGACCAGTCGCCATAAATATTTTTTAAACTTTGTTTTTCTTATGAATTGTAAAAATGTGTATATTTTCAAGATATTATGAAATTTTGCTGTATTGAAACTCTGATATATGTCTGCTATATTAATCAAGATATTAAAGACTATTTTTGTTGCACTACTGAGAAACTGTATATAGCAAGGGGCCTTAACTACTAGTATTGCAAATAGCCAATGTAGTAAGAAACCATTATAGCCAATATATAAAGATGTTGTATAGAGGGATGGAAACTCTTTATTAAAAATCAGGGTGTTTACACAAATTGTGTACAAATCATTTTGAAACATTTTGCACACTTAAATATATTTAAGTGGATATTTCCACTGACTGACTACTTAAATACCTGTATGACCTAAGAGTACTAAAATTTAGGCATAGAGGGAGGTTGTTAGCAAAATGGTGGATATGTACACCTAGCATTTTTAATACTTAAATTTTCTAATATATTCTGTTGTGTTTCATTTAAATGTGTCGAGTAAACATACTAAATGTTACTACTGCTTTAATTAAGTTCGCATAACTTTACCTGGTTCTCTCACTCCGCTTAGGACATCTTCAGATATTTATAACTCCAAGCTCCTAGAAATGTTTACGGCCACAGTAGGCCTATATAGCTTTTCAGATTTGACAATGCATCTGCTACCTCCTCTAATTAATATTGCTGCAGCTCTTGCAAATGTAGTTGCCATACTCCTGACTTAACATTTAATCTTAACTGGAAGATTAATGCAATAATACATCCAGTGCAAAAGTTTACAGTTGTGTTTCTTTTTACTCATTTGCGATATTTTAGTTCAATCTGCTATGGTTTATCAGCTATATTAAAAAGGAAAACAGGTTGATGGGTTTGTGGGATGGCACCTGTGTCTTATGTTACTAGTAAATATGTTTGTCTAAATAAAATTCTATCGAGTGCCAGCTGTGCACAAAACAAACTGAAATGTATTTTTGCAGCATGCCAACCAAGTTGATCACCGGATTTAATTTTGATCTTCAGTGTGCTTTGTGATTATACACCAGCTGCTTCTATACACAACTGTAGACTGTTAGAAAGAGGTCTCTTTTCATGTATTGTGCCATGAGAACATTTATGGTCAAAAGCAAGGAAGCAATATTTATCTATATAAGTGAACTGTAAAGACACTTGCCTCAATTTATACCAAGCTTCAGTAAATCAAGGGGGGGGGGACCAAGAAGGCCTAATTCTCTTGTCTTGGTTTACAAGCCTTTATAGCTGTGAGGAGATGGTCTTATGTCCTTAGGATCAGATGCATTAAGAATGTCAGTAATGTACTGAAAGAACAGGAAATAGAGGCTTGTTTAAATCATACGTTCTCCCCTATGTTACAGAATACTTGCCTAGATTCTGGTTTTAAAGGGTTTCTGATTAGATTTTAAATCCAAGGTAATACTATAGTAGATTACACAGAAACACTAGAGAGGCAGCTGGAGGTGGAGAATTGGATGAGAGGGATGGAGCTGAGTGTCATCAATGTACAGTGGTACCTCAGGTTAAGTATTTAATTCGTTCTGGAGGTCCGTTCTTAACCTTAAACTGTTCTTAACTTGAAGCACCACTTTAGCTAATGGGGCCTCCCGCTGCTGCCGAGCCACCGGAGCACGATTTCTGTTCTCATCCTGAATCAAAGTTCTTAACCCGAGGTACTATTTCTGGGTTAGCGGAGTCTGTAACCTGAAGCATATGTAACCCGAGGTACCACTGTATAGGTGATACTGAAAGTCATGGAAAAGTGGTAAGCTTGCCGAAGGACAAAGTATGGTGAGAAAGAATAGTAGGCAGCCAAGCCTTCTGAGGAATCCCAACAAGAGGGGAAAGCAGTATATGGAGACACTGAAAAAGCAATCAGACAGGAAGAGAGCCAGTGGAGGACAGCAGCAAGGATCCCCAGGGCATAATAGGAATCTAACCGGAAGGAACTATTAACTATCAAACATGACAGAAAGGAGATAAGTACAGAGAAGAGGCTCATAGATCTGGCAGTGAGGTCATCCATGATTTTCATGAGGGTAGTTCAGTGGAGTGAAAGAGGTGAAAGCCAGATTGGAGATGGTCAAAAGTAGAATTGGAGGAAAGATCGTTGTTATATAGGAGTAAGCAGCACAGTCCAGAAGTTCAGAGATAAAGGGGGAAAGAGTAGTACTTGGAAAAGGGACAATGAGCCTAGAAATGTGTTCTTTTTTGAGAATAGGGGAAATGGTGTGTTTGGATACTCGAAGGAGATGGTGCATAAGGGGAGATAACTGGAAGTTGGAAAGGGGCATGAGAAGGGGCAGAATGAAGGGCAGAGTAGACTGGTTCTATCTTAGCATTGGAGGAGGAGGCCAAATCTTGACCAGAGAGAGGAAGTGGGGAGTAGAGGAGTGGGCTTTAGCAGGCATCAAAGGTAGAGAAGTGCAGCTTGCGATACCTAGAGTTGGTGTGGAACGGATGGATGAAGTAGTGCTGTTTAGCCAGGAGTAGCTTGGAGGATAAAGATGTTTCCAGGGCAGGTTATTTGCTTTTCCCTGAAAATCATTTGAAACACAAGTAACAGAGATGAGTTTTTGTTTTAAAAGTAATGTTTTTAAAATGCCTATGCTATTGAAACCAGTAGTGATGTATGGAAGTGAGAGCTGGACCATAAAAAAGGTTGATCGTCAAAGAATTGATGCTTTTGAATTATGGTGCTGGAGGAGACTCTTGAGAGTCCCATGGACTGCAAGAAGATCAAACCTATCCATTCTTAAGGAAATCAGCCCTGAGTGCTCACTGGAAGGACAGATCCTGAAGTTGAGACTCCAATACTTTGGCCACCTCATGAGAAGACAAGACTGCCTGGAAAATACCCTGATGTTGGGGAAAATGGAAGGCACAAGGAGAAGGGGACGACAGAGGACGAGATGGTTGGCTAGTGTTCTCGAAGCTACCAGCATGAGTTTGACCAAACTGCCGGAGGCAGTGGAAGACAGAAGTGCCTAGCGTGCTCTGGTTCACGGGGTCACGAAGAGTCGGACACTACTAAACAACTAAACAACAACAACAATGCTATTGAAAATGTACAATAAAATGAACGTACAATGAAAATGTACAATAACTAGATGTAAACACCTTGGAACAGGGTGGAGACATCTCCACCCCGTCAACACCCCCTGGTTTGCACACAAACAGGAACGGAAGCTGTGCTGATGTGAACAGCTAGAGGGGAAAGAGCTGTGAAACGCACCAGGAGAAAAACAACTTCACTGCGCTCTAAGGCAGTAATGTGAACACACCCTTTGTGGGAAGAAGTCCACATACTGAAGGGTAGACATTCTCTTTTTCACTCTACCAGTTCTTACTGTGCACAGATATTACACATAGATGATCTTGATGATATGTGGCTTTTAATAGAAGGAAAATCCTTATGAGATGCAGGATTTAGGCCATTAGGGGTCAGTGCCCAATTTCCAATGGTTACAGTTAAAGAACAGCAGGCTACAATTATACTGTTAGATTAGTTTAAGCAGACCAGAACAAATCCTTATTTTGAAATTAAGAGGTCAGCATTTACTGATAAGTTTGTTTTATAAGAGAACTGATGGTCAGCATGGCATTGTTAGAAATAACACCTGTTTAAGCTTTGACTGATTCCAGAAACTTGGGGACAGAGAGATTAAATAGAGCCAAAATGGAATATACTTGCTGAGCCAAAACCAATTCTTATATAGCTGCCTGGAACATTATGCTGGGAGACTACAATGTAATAAATGCTAGCAATAAAAATGCTAAATGGTTTCTTCTATTGTAGCTGTTAGAATAGATACACAAAATAGCTTGAGACCTCCCACACTACCAGGTTCCACACTATTGCCTAAATGATATATTTAGTACTCTTAAATGCTAGAAATAGCAATGGAGCTACATTTATTATATCGGACAAAGTGCTTGAAATGGAATCATTAGAAGAAGAAAAACTGCTTGTAGGGTCAGAGGAAAAACAATAGTTTCATTTGCATCCATTTCCCCAACATTTATACTTACAGTGGTACCTCTGGTTAAGTACGTAATTCGTTCCGGAGGTCCGTTCTTAACCTGAAACTGTTCTTAACCTGAAGCACCACTTTTGTTAATGGGGCCTCCCGCTGCCGCCACATGCGCCACCGGAACACGATTTTTGTTCTCACCCTGAAGCAAAGTTCTTAACCCGAGGTAATATTTCTGGGTTAGTGGAGTCTGTAACCTGAAGCGTATGTTACCCGAAGAAAAATCCAGGATTTTAGCATACCTGTGATGCCATGTAGAAACAGAGGCATGAGTCTGAGGGAGGACCCCCAAGGGCCACAAAAATTGATAATGCTTTAAGAAAATGCTACATCACTTTGAGAAAAAGCTATGAAACTCTTAAGAATGCTAAAGCTTTGAACCTGCTGAGAATGCAAAAGCCCTTTCCCACAGGAAGAGAAGAAGCTAACATTTTTATCGCAGAACATACGCAGCTAAACACGCAGGTTTACAAAGCACAATAGCTTCATGTAACAATGTTTCTGTATGGACAGCAAAACAGCCGATGCTTATGCTTATTGCGCAAGCATACTAACCTGAAATGTATCCAACAATTAGGATGAGGTAATGGGAAATACTTATATGCATATGATTGGAAAGGGCTTTGTGTAGAAACTTATAAATAACCTCCCTAGACTGCTAGCTGGGGGTTACAGTTCTTGCGGAAGGGTCCGACCATAGCTGTCAACCTTTCCCTTTTTTAAAGGGAAATTCCCTTATTCTGAATAGGATTCCTCGCAAGAAAAGGGAAAAGTTGACAGCTATGGATCCGACTGTAACCTATTGCTTCCTAAGTAATAAAATGGCTGGGCTCTATCTCCTCCAGGTTCCTCAGTCTTATTGACAACAGAGGGGTTTTTATAGGGTTTGACCCCTTTCTACAAGTCCACCATCTAATTCAGATTTTATGTGAATGTATAGGGGGGGCAGTAGAAATGCTACACTACTGCAGAATATGAACTGCGTGAAAAGCCAGCATTGGTGGGGCTGTGGTTGGTTTATATTTTTAGCTAAATATCCCCCACTCCACTCCATAATAATAATAATAATAATTTATTATTTATACCCCGCCCATCTGGCCGGGTTTTCCCAGCCACTCTGGGCGGCTTCCAAAAGAATATTAAAATACTGTGATACATCAGACATTAAAAGCTTCCCTAAACACCCCTCCCGTTACAGGCAACAGCAAAGATTAACGTTGCCCACTCAGGCCCCACTCCCAGCCCATATCCAGCCTTCAGTAGAAGTGTTATACCTTGCACTGAGTTTGCACTGAGCAAAAATAAGTTCTCTTGAAAAATACATTCCGCCCCCCCGCCCCCCACATTAAACAAGACCTAAATTACGAAAAGCAGGCGCTCATCCCGATGCTGTAACTTATTACTCCTCTCTTTATTTTAGAAGACAGCTGAAGGCAGCCCTGTTTAGTGAAGTTTTTAATGTTTGATGTTTTACTGTGTGTTTAATATTCTGTTGGGAGCTGCCTAGAGTGGTTGGAGAAGCCCAGCCAGATGGGCGGGGTATAAATAATAATAAAATTTATTATTATTATTATTATTATTATTATTATTATTATTATTATTATTAAAATTGCTGTATCGGATGTTTTTGGCGTTTGACGAGTGGCTGGGGAAACCCAGATTATTATTATTAATTATTATTAATAATAGAAATACTGTTGCCCAATCATAACTACCCTGAAACCCAGCAATGCTCTCTATTATAATTTAATAATAATAATAATAATAATAATAATAATAATAATAATAATAATAATAATAATAATAATAATAATGGAAATACTGCTGCCCAATCATAACTACCCTGAAACCCAGCAACGCTCTCCATGGGCTGCTCCCTGCTTTTCGCCCTGCGGCTCCTTTAAGAAACGTCTTCAGAAGAAACCCGGAAGTTGAGCTCTCGCATCCTCGTTCGTCACGGCGCGCCCCTCCACTTGGCGCATGCGCCGCCGGGGACGACGAGAGCGGCCCTTCCTTTCTCCCGGTCTGCTCTGTCGCCGCCTCCTCCCCCTCCTTCCCGGCACCTCCGGCGGTTGCTCTAATGGCGGCCCGGCCCGGCGGCCTCCCGGGGACGGCGACGACGATGTTGCGGCTGCTGGTGGCGGCCTTTCTCTTGGCCGCCGGCTCGCGGGCTTCGGAGGTGGCCGGGGGCGCCGCTAGCGGGGAGGCTGTGGGCGCCAGCGAGCGGTTTAAGATCGAGGGCCGGGCGGTGGTGCCGGGGGTGAAGCCCCAGGACTGGATCTCGGGGGCCCGGGTGCTGGTGGACGGCGAGGAGCACGTCGGCTTCCTCAAGTGAGTAGCAGCCGGGGAGAGAGGCTGCCGGGAGCGGAAGGCTTTGCGGGGAGAGGGAACGGATTTGTTTGCCTTTTTTGATTCAAACCCCAACCCTCGGTCTCTCTCCCGTTTGGTCCCCACAACAACCTTGCCAGGTAGGCTAGCCTGACAGAAAGTGAGCCCCCCCCCCGAGGTAGTTTAGGGGAAATTCCAACTCGGGCCTCCCCATTCCTCGTCTGAGACTACTAACCACTGCATCATAGTACGAAGTTGCATCACCACCAACGTGTGCCTACAGAGACAAACAAATTTACTTGAAGAGATGGCTGTCTTTTTCTTCTGATTTCCCCCACACGTTTAAAATCTTAACAAATAAAAAAATTCCTTCCAGTACACCTTAGAGACGAACTAAGTTTGTTATTGGTATGAGCTTTCGTATGCATGCTTGGTATCTGATGAAGTGTGCATGCACACGAAAGCTGGTCTCTAAGGTGCTACTGAAAGGATTTTTTTTATTTTGTACCAAGTACGGCAGACCAACACAGCTACCTACCTGTTTAAAATCTTAGTTCAGAAAAGAGTCACCTTTCTTGAGCGCGGGGCAGTCAATCTTAGGGCATGCTTGTTGCCACTTAGATGAATGCAACAAATGTTGCTCATTTCAAAGGACAAAGAACTGGGAAACTTTTCCTCAAGCCTTTAAGGATACTGCTCTTTTTCCTGAACTCAAAAAGCACCGTTAAGCAATCACCAAACACCTCCTCTTTATTTTTGTAGTTTCTGTTTTCCAGCTTCTTGGTTTCTGCTGTGTACAGAGACAACTGCAGGTACCTGCAGTTGCCAGTGTGGTGTAGTGGTTAAGAGCGGTAGTCTCGTAATCTGGGGAACCGGGTTCGCGTCTCCGCTCCTCCACATGCAGCTGCTGGGTGACCTTGGGCTAGTCACACTTCTTTGAAGTCTCTCAGCCCCACTCACCTCACAGAGTGTTTGTTGTGGGGGAGGAAGGGAAAGGAGAATGTGAGCCGCTTTGAGACTCCTTCAGGTAGTGATAAAGCGGGATATCAAATCAAAACTCTTCTTCTACCTGCACCCTGTAATGTGCAAGCATGAATCCTGACTGTTGTTTTCCGTAGAATGTGCATCCCCATTCTTAAAGTTAGCTTGTGCAGTAGTGTGCACATCCAATTGCTAAATAACATTATTTTTCTGAGATAGCAGGGTCACTGGGTGGTTTTTTGGGGGGATGAGTGCTTTCTAGATTCTAGAATGTAGTTCTACAGGTATCTCTACTAGCTAATAGGTGGTGCCTATTTCAGTAATGGCCAGTCTTGCACAACTCCTTTTCCACCTTGTGGTGTTGTGACCTCATCCTGCAAGGAGGTGTCCTGGAGCACAGAAACATATGTACATACTTTGAGTGCTGTCAGTTCCAGCTCCTCTTTGGAGACTCAAGTGCTCTGTATCACATATGTTTAGACTGAACATCATCCTGTATTTTAAAAAATGACAGACGATATGTGCAGTCAAGAGAAAGCAATGGCTATCCTTTCTATAGCAAAGATTATGCTCCTGCTATTTATGTACAGTATAGGCAGGTTAATATTGAGAGCAAGATTTTTCTTGGATCCTTCTCAAGAGTTTTCTGGTTGAGAAACTGTGTCCAACAAAACTGTCTTTTCCATACATATATACACATAAGATGGTTTGAAAAAGCCATTCTGTACTTATGAGGATTGCCTTAGAACACTCAGTGTATCATGGCTGAGCCAAGATTTTCAATGGAAACGTCCAGCTCCCACTCTTAAGTACTATGCAGCACCGGCTTACTGGCATTGTAAGTTAGTGAAATAGAGCATTGTGTTATGAATTAATAGGTAGGGTTGGTAATCCCCCTCTTGATAGGATGATAGCTCTTTGGTCTAATAAAGCTTTTTTGAGTTCTGACATGTAAAACATCTGTAGCACATTTTAAATTATTGTAACTGTTCTGTGAGGCAATTAAATATATGATAATTTTTATTTTTCAGGACAGATGGAAGCTTTGTGGTTCATGATGTTCCTTCTGGATCATATGTAGTTGAAGTCATATCTCCAGCTTATAAATTTGAACCAGTGCGAGTGGACATCACTTCAAAAGGGAAAATGAGGTGAGCGGCTATACCTTTTTTTATATAGAATACTAAACCAAACTGATTTGCTATGGAAAACAGGGCTGGTTGGTTTGTTGGTAAGGCCTTAAACATTTTTGATGTTCTCTCAAATAAATAAATAGGCCTTAAAACTCCATAATTATTTGAATCCTCCACAGTTGCCTTCACTACAGCTCGTTTACTGCTGGCAAACCACAATCTGAAGCCTTGGATTGGTGGTGGTTTACGAACCTTGTTTTGTTTTAACTTTGGCTTGCTGTTATGTACAAACCCAACATCCTTCCATAACCATGGTTTGTTTGCACATCACAGATGTTCACCAAGCTAGAAAGGCATAGGGCTAGAAAGAAATCAAGCTTTAGAGAAACAAGCCATGCTTTGTTTGATCATCTTGGGGACAAATTTGTGGTTGATATGATTTGTTAAACAGACTGTGTCTTAGTGTTGGTTGTGAACCAAGCTCCTAAATTAATGTATCTGAAAACAAAACTTCTGCCAGGTGTGGTGTGATACATCATGAAAAATTTACTTTTAAAGATACACAAACTATATCTGAAGGGGTTGGATCTAGGCTTGCACATTTGTTCATGGAAAGGACCAAGATCCATTGGTGGCTTCTGCTGAAATAAGGAGGTGGTCATTTTAATAGATTTCCCTTTCTCCCTGCAGGCCCCAGCACCCCTTTCCACATTTCCAGATGCCCCCCCCAAAAAAACCCTCCAGAGTACCTTCTCAGCAGTGCTGTAGGAACTGGCTAATGCGGAACTGACTAAAATAACCTCTTTACTTTAACAGAGCTTTCTATCCACAAGTTAAAGCCACCTGGTTAAGCTAAGATTAACTCAGTTTCTGTTTGGTGCTAATAGTTTACAGAATGTTTTTCAGCTATGTTTTCCTCACTGAGAATATCTGCACAGTGATTACAGTGGCTTACAAAGTTCTTTTGAGTCTATAATCTTTGACATTTAATGCTAGACATATGATCACTGCTAATTTGTGAGGTCTGTCAAACTTAATTTGTCTGATACTGGATTTTGCTAAATCTGTGATATGAGAGAGAGAGAGAGAGAGAGAGAGAGAGAGAGAGAGAGAGTGAGTGTGTAAAATGGGTTGCTGTTGTTTTTCAGTAGCACCTGTTCTAGTTGCTATCTCCAAGGACATGCAGAATAAACTATTTTCAGGCCTCTCTTGGGAAAATAAAGTTTCACCAAGTAAACACATTTGTTGGGATATAGATGCACATCTAATGCAGAATCTCTTATATGAGCAGGCGACCAAGCCACGACCCTCTATACAATTATGGTACTTTCTTACAATCAAATTTTAAGCTGCTTAACTATTCACAGGATTATCACTTCAGTTCAAATGCAGTGATAGAGAAAATATCTAACCAAGATAATTTGTTGGGCTTTAATGGAGAAAGATACTTCTAAATGTCTTCTTCAGGGCAAGATTTGTCAATTACATCAAAACATCAGAAGTTGTCCGATTGCCATACCCGCTTCAGATGAAATCTTCTGGACCACCTTCTTATTTCATAAAGAGAGAGTCTTGGGGATGGACAGACTTCTTAATGAACCCCATGGTATGTATGGAAACAGGTGCACATGAACTGCTTGTTTGCCACTGATTAGCTGTTTATTGCCTATGTTTCAAAACCTATTTAAGGACCCTATTTGTAAGATTTAAGGGTAAACATTAAACAGATTATATGTTAATATGCCACTGTTAGAAGATAATCATTAAACAAGACTTGTTTTCAGGCAGGTATCTCTTGGGTGCAGGAGAGGCATCTCTAGAGGGAGGGATGGTTACATGATCTTAACAGGGATTTCTTGTCATACAATCAGCTGGGGGGAAATTATGAAGCATTGTAGATCTAAATTAGCATCCCCAACTACAGTTAATTTGCTATGCATTTGCAAAAAAACCACCCCTCCAGCCCTATTGTATATAATATTTTTGAAGTAAACTATGAATGTGTAACTGTGTTTTGTAGTAGGAGTCTTAAAAGTGTGATGATTTCTAGCTTGCCTCAGCTAGAAATTTCAGTTGAAACTGGAAGGCAGAGTGTGTGGCAGAGGAATGTGTTATAGGTTTGTTGTTGTTTTGAGGTTGAATATAAAACTGAAGGGCAGTTTGGGGCGCTGGTTGCTAAAGCAACCACAGGTACCCATTAATTCTGGCTCAGTGCATATGGTAAAGGTAAAGGTACCCCTGGCCATTAGGTCCAGTCGCAGACGACTCTGGGGTTGCGGCACTCATCTCTCTCTATAGGCCGAGGGAGCCGGCGTTTGTCTGCAGACAGCTTCCGGGTCATGCGGCTAGCACGACTAAGCCACTTCTGGCGAACCAGAACAGCACACGGAAATGCTGTTTACCTTCCCACCAGAGCAGTACCTATTTATCTACTTGCACTTTGACGTGCTTTCGAACTGCTAGGTGGGCAGGAGCTGGGACCGAACAACAGGAGCTCACCCTGTCGCAGGGATTTGAACCACCTACCTTCTGATTGGCAAGCCCTAGGCTCTGTGGTTTAGATCACAGTGCCACCCGCGTCCCAATGCATATGGTAGGACTTGTTAAATGGAATAATTGAACTAGCCTAGATAAAGATGCTTCAGTTATGCAGCACATTAAAAAAAAATTAAAATACCACACGCTGTGATACTTGGATATAGATCCACTCTCCCCTTTATTTGTATATTGTTGAATAATAAGTTAGTGTCTATTTTGACTGCTAAAACCCTGCCAGAAGAAATGGTTTTTCTGCTGCAGTACTAATCAAAGGATCTACTCAAGGAGAGTAGATCTTGACTGGCTCAAGACTATGGTCATTGAGCCCCAACATGGAGTGTTTTCACCATATTTTTCATTTTTGGTGAGATTTCTAAATATTGGAATTTCTGTGCAGCCTCAGGCATATGTAGCTGCCTTTGGAGCTGTTGACCCCATCTAAGTATGTCACTGAGATGCGCCACTTGTATATCACTGTAAACCATGGTTAATATTTTACCCACAATCCTAGGTTTGGGTATTAATCTGATTCACGGAGTCATAGTTTGTTTCCTGGTGGCCATTCACAATATAACTTTTGAGGGAGTCTTCTTTTATTATCTATGGTACAATACGGCAGTACTAGAACTGCTGCATAACAGAAGAAATACTAACATATTTTTTTAAAAAAAATCTCCTGTTTAAGGTTATGATGATGATCCTTCCATTGCTGATCTTCGTATTACTTCCTAAGGTTGTCAACACAAGTGATCCTGACATGAGGCGGGTGAGTAAGCTTTGCGAGGGTTAACACTGCAAATATTGTATCTGAAGAAACCAAACCAGTCCAAATAAATATTACAGTCCAGAAAGTGTCTGGGAATGGTTTTTCTATTACCACTAAGATAGAAATACAGCTGTGGGCCAGAAATACAAGCTCTCTAATAATGCTTAATTATTCAAATCTTTATACAGAAAACATCAAATTCTAAGAGATGCTAAATCTAAATTGTGTGCAGTGTAAACTTTGTATAATGTATTCAATGTATTATTTTCAGTCAGGGATAAGGTAGAAAGTGAAAGAACACAAAGAGAGGGCTTTAAGAGGATGGAGAGAGATGTAATATGAGGAGACCAGGAAGCTGCAGCCTTAGTGTCATTGGACTGAATGAAACTAGTGTCTGAGAGCTGGTGTGTGTTAGGACAGTCCGCTTCATCTCAACAACTTTCCATTCCAGCCCACAAAAGGGACCAAGATCTGTTTGATCCCACCCAGACACAATCATACAAGATAACTCTTAGCTGCCCACTCGTGCCGTTATTGAGAAGCAACAGAGAGTTGTACTTGGACATCTTTCATCAGTTTTAGGTTGCCTTTCCGGTTTGGTTCTAGGAGCAGTAGAGGCTGTTGCAACAGCCTCAATTTCTGCCAAACCTCTTTGGGTGTGAGCCAACAGCATCCACTCTTTTTCCTGCTGGCAGAAGCAGCAGCTGCCTAAAGATTCCTTGCTGCTGATATTAGGAATTAGCATGAGTCTGTTGGCTTATAGGTGGTGAAAAATGTTAGTCAAGCAAGAGCGCACTGGGCAGAAAAATAAGTATGTCTTGGTTCTGGATGGGGAGCATGTGTAGTTTTCTACCATCATTTTGATTTCTTGGGCTGCACTGATTCCTTCATCTGCCCATTCAGTGCTATGGCCATTTCGCCACTAGTTTGTCATAATCTACCAGTCTCTTCCTATGTTGAATGAATGTCTCTGAGACTATTTCTGATAATTTGTGTTATCGTCTCCTTTTCTTGCCTATTGCAATTAAAACAAGAATTCACACTAGTTTGTCATGAAAACAGAGGCACTCATTTTGAGTTACAAAAATAATCTACCAGTCTCTTCCTATGTTGAATGAATGTCTCTGAGACTATTTCTGATAATTTGTGTTATCGTCTCCTTTTCTTGCCTATTGCAATTAAAACAAGAATTCACATCCTAGTCACGTTCTTCTGTGACAAATCCATTATGACAGAAAGTTTTAAATATGATATTTATTAAATTATCCTAATTTATTGTCCTTTCACCATGCGTTATGCTGAATAGCGGAAGGCTAGAACAAAATGGAGATTCAAGGTGTTTACTAAATCTTCTTTATTTAGCAGTATCTACTGTTTGTCTTTGGCTGCTGCTTTTTGGGGTTCAGTTGGTATTAATTTCCTTTCCTTCTAAATGACCACTGTCTTCAGTAGTTCCTTACAGGTTTCACATTATTTTTGAGTTAATAGGTATAACATTCTAGATCATGAGATAGATGTTTAAATCTTCCATTTTAACTCTGGCTGCACACTTATCTGAGAATAAAGTGGAACTTACCTCTGAAAACTTGCAAAAGATTGCATTGTAAATGTTTAATATAAGTTTAAAAGTGGAGGCAGATCAACTGCTTGATCTGATGCATTTGCTGATGTGAATCAACATGTGATCTGCTCTCTTGGGCAAGAAATTGATTGCCTAATGGAAAAGTGTAGTTGACAGAATCATGGACCATGTCCTCTGTGGAAGACATTGGGTAGGCTTCAATAGATGTAAAATGTTCTGTTCAATTTTGAAAGGCTAGGAAAAATTAAATGACCTACCTCAAATCGGGCTCAGATCTTTTAGCAGACATATTTTAATAGAAGGCAACTGTTGGAAGGAAATAGCTTTTCAAAAAGATGCTTGACATACATTGCCATGATAGTTCAATTTGTTTTAAACAATTTTAAGAACTAGTGTGCCAATTTTTTTATCATTTAAGAAGAAACTTTTTAAATATGAAATTGGGAGAGATTTTAACCAAACTCATCTTTTAAAATTTTAATATGGCAATCCTTTATCCTGTAACACTACTTTAGACATGGTTATCTCTGTTTTTTGCTTTTAGAACTTCCTTTTCCTTTATTTATATCAATATAACACGAGGTTTTTTTTAAGTTGTAGTTTAGGCTGTGGCTGTATAAAGAGTCTATAGTGGGGGTATATGGGTAGAGAGCAGCTGCAAAATGACACCACTACTGACAGAACAGTTAACCAAATTGGCGTATCTTTACGATTTGGAAATGGTTTTACTTAATACATTCTTCTCTTTTTGTATGCATTTAGGAAATGGAGCAATCAATGAATATGTTGAATTCTAACCATGAGCTGCCTGATGTGTCAGAGTTCATGACAAGACTTTTCTCTTCAAAATCTTCTAGCAAGTCCAGTGGTAGTAGCAGTAAAACAGGAAAAAGTGGGGCAGGAAAAAGGAGGTAGTTGTTTGTTTCTCTGGAGCCACAATTTGCACAGCTCTGTTATGTGGTATCATCTATATGTTCTGTGGAAGAACAAAAAAGCCACTACTGTAACCTAAATCCAATGTGAAATTGGACATGATACAACTGTTGTGTGTGCTGTAGCTTTTTAACCTATTTAAATATCTTGTTCTTTAAACACATGGGGACATTGCTTCACTTCTGTATCTCTGTAAAGACCGATGAAGAGTTAACTCCTTTGTAGAGAATGACATTAAAGAATTTAAATTATGTGAAATATATTGATGATTCTTAAAACATCACTGTAAAGCATCTGATTTCAAGAAACCAAGTGTCTTTAACCCACTGTTCTTAACTTACGTAGTCTATAAATGCACAATATTTTTCTTAACCTAACATTACTTGTGCTTATTGAAAGAGAACCTCTTTTGATTGATTTGTTTTTATTTGAAGCATTTTTTACACTGCTCCTCGGGTGAAAAAGTGTCCCATAGCTGCTTACAAAGGTCAGTAAGAAGACAGCTCCTGACTTTGGGCATAGAATCTAGAACATACAACAATGTAAGGAAAAGGGAGGAGGAAAAAGATAAATCCAGGCAGTACTTCAAAATTACAAGGTACTTAAAGTTGGAAGCAGGAATAGAAGCAATTAAAGAGTTGAGAACTGCTTGTAACAGCAAATATAGTGGCCCTGATTCCCTTCTCTCTTTCCTTTGGTACCAGTTCTTAAATTGCCACGCTAGTTTTTGTGGAGTACTTGTGGTTTTCCTTTTCGTCATGGAAGCATTTTTGAGGGGAAACTGTTCTACTGGGAGTGCCCTCACGTACGATCCCTTGCTGCTTAGAAACCACACATTCTCTTGCCTACCTTCCACCACTATAACATTTTAACAAAAGCTTTGTGAATGTAAGTCTACACTGGTTTCTCTAAAATGTTTTGGATAAAAATTGTTGACCATTTCTGTGCTTGAGACACTAGTTGTTACCTTGCGCCTTCTTAGCAGAAACAACAGAAGAACTTAATGCTGTAGCAAGTATGCGCAACAATCAACAGACAAGAATGCTGGCAGGCAAAGGAAACTGATACCCTAATCTCACATGTTTTATAGGGATTCTAAACCTGTGGCCCTCTAAGATGGTGGTGGACTTAAATTCCTATCAGCTCTGACCTGTGGTCAAGCTGGCCATGAATGATGGAAGTAGTAGTACAGACACATCTGGAGCTCCACAAGTTCTTGATTCATGGGCTAGAGCAGGCTTCCTCAACCTCAGCCCTCCAGATGTTTTGAGACTACAATTCCCATCATCCCTGACCACTGGCCGTAGCTAGGGATCATGGGAGTTGTAGGCCAAAAACATCTAGAGGGCTGAGGCTGAGGAAGCCTGGGCTAGAGAGTATAAATGGTAGATGAAGTGCTGAAGGACAGGAAGTTTAGTTTTTGCCTTGTGAGAGAGGCATCATTCCACTCTTGGCTAGAGCCTCTAAAATGCAGTGCATAGCCAGTAGGCTTGGACACCCAACAGCCTAGATCAGGCATGGCCAAACGTGGACCTCCAGCTGTTTTGGGACTACAACTCCCATCATCCCTAGCTAACAGGACCAGTGGTCAGGGATGATGAGAATTGTAGTTCCAAAACAGCTGGATGGCCAAGTTTGGCCACCACTGGCCTAGATGTTAAACAGCGTGGGAAACAGAATTGACATTTGTTGGACCCCAAAGCCATGGAGCCAAGCAACAATATCCTAGTGTTACTTTCTGGTAGCAATCCTCCAACTCACACCTCCTTGAGTTGCTAATGAAGAACAACTCAATGATGATCTAGAGCCACTGAGAAGTCAAGGAGAACCAACAAAGTTGCATCCCTGCCCTCTGGACTCTCTCTTGACAGAGGCCATCCATTAGGACAACTACGGCTGCCTCTGTGCCAAACCCAAGCCTGAAAGAAAATTAGAATGGATAATTTGCTTTCTCCCGCAGTACCTGCAGCTGGCTAGCCTTGCCCAGGAAAAGATCATTGGAGATTGGATGGAAGCTTTTTAAAACCTCTTCAAGAGGGGTTACACCACCTCTTTCAAGGCAGTGGGTATAACAGCTTGGCATTTTGAAGTAAAGTGCCACACATTTTAAAGGACAAGTTCATGAAGGTGACTTTCAAAGGCCCTTTGAATACATGGTATGTCCAGAAGTTATGCTATCAATATTTGATGGTATTGAAGGTCTTGGGAATTTGTTCCACCCACTCTTTCTATATCTCAGCATAGATGGTTGCTTGGGATTGCATGTATGTCTTTCCACTGCAAAGCTTGAGACCTAGGGAAGTGGTGGTATCAGCAACATGAATGTGTGGGACCCAAAGTCTTTCCTTCCAAAATTCTAGGCTGATCCCATAGTCTTTTTCTAGAAGAATTATATGTTGTGCTGCATCTGGAGCAATTGGACCCTAAACTGATTATTATTACAGAATGAATTGCTCAGTCCAAAGCTGATAATGAGACTTTAAGAGTTGTTTTGAGATTAATTCTACGCATGACTAAATTGTCTCAATTTGGGATACTTTTAAAGGGTCTGCTGGGGCCATGTAATCAGCATTAGCCTTTAACATGAAGGGGTGGAATTAATTGAACAACTATATCATCTGGAGTGTTTTCACAGACTGAAATAACTTAATCAAACATTAATAGCAGCAGGGGAGAAGTTTTATATCTGAGACACAAAATAGAAAGGTGCTGGTTTATACAAATCATGGTTATTGCAGAAAGGAGAACAAAGCTCACTGCCTTTTAGCATGAAGACCAGCACTGAACCAATATGCCATTTATCACAACTGCTCACTGAAGTTGGTGGGGGCAGGGAGCAATTGAAGCATTTGAAGCTTATTACAGTGCTGCCTGTGACTCTCGAATTCAAATGAATCCAGATATATAAATCTTCATAGAAGTTCCTTTGCTCTCAAGTGAGCATAGAGCATTCTTAGACAGGATTTCAAAAAATAGCGGCTGCACAGGACTCTCAATGTCTTCCATAGGAAAGGCTAATTGCAAAAGCTTTCCGTTTGCTGAAGTGTGCTGGGGAACCTGTGGCCCTTCAGATGCTGTTGACTCCCAACTCCCATCAGCCCCAGCAAGCATGGCTGATGGTCAGGGATGATGGGAGTTTTAATTCAACAAGAGCTGGAGGGCCACAGGTTTCCAGCCCTTCTGCATTGGTTGGTGTTGTGGGTCCGTACGATGGAATGTTCCTACGCTTGCATTCTAGAGTGGTTAAAGGAGTCATATGGAGAAGTGGGTAGGAGAGCAAACCCCATTGACCTGCCTGGCTTGGCTCAAGATAGCCAGTGGGAGGCAGTTATGGAAGAAGCACACAGATGTGCTCTGCGATCTCTCACATAGCAACATGTGGAACAGTGGGCTAGTGCCGAGTTCATTGGCGTGGCTCTTTGCTGCACGGGCATGTTTTTCAAATTACACCTTGTTGATTATAGATCAGATCAGTAAACAGAGCCCTCCAAGGAAATGAGACAACATTCCAAACTCATTCCCATGATGTTGGTAACAGAGGTTCTGTTCAGAATGCAAGTGTCTCCTAGCACTTGCCAAGGGTAGGTGTGCAAACTGAAGGAATTTGAATAGGACAAATAATTATGAAGTGGATGGAGAAGAGACCAAAAGCACTGCAAAGCAGAATCAGAACACCTCACCTGCAGAGGCAGAATTGGTCTTTATGAATGTATTTATTTTATTATTGCTCCTACTGCATATATAGCAATTGCCAGATGGTGATGTCTACAAGAAAGGAGGATGTGAACTACGGCATTGTGTTCCAGATATGGAAGGCGTTAACTTCTTAAACATACACTATCTCTGAACATGGCAGAGTAAATTATTCCAGCAATTCTAATGTACAAAGAGTTGTATTCTCTACCATCCTGGCTCCCTAAAGCTACCCTATTGGATTCCTTGTTTGTGTTTCCTAGATACAATTCATCCCATTCATCATAAACAATCATGTAATAATTTCTTTATATGTAACTCTCTTACATGCAGGGAGTGGGATCACTCTTAGTTAATGGTATATACAAACTTTGCCAGCGAAGACACTGGACGTTAAAAGCATCATCATTTCTAATGTAACTGATTGCATTGTAACAATGGCCAGAATCCAAAGTGGCAGGCATTGTGTTATGGGTACATGTGGGGAATCTTCAGCTTTCTCCTTCCAGTTACTCTCCCTCACCCTCTCCAAAAAGTCCCCTGAAAATCAGACCCTTTAAAGCAAAACCCAGTTAGGTACATGGGTATCAACCACCTCCCTCGCATGCATGCACACCTGGAATTGTTTCTAATGCATACATGGGCCAATCTTGATCACAGCCAATGTGATTTAATGTTCAATTAAAATCTGTGGGTCAAAGTATGGCAGTTTGCTTGTTTGTGCCATCAATATGCACAGTGATTTACAGAGCTGAATGAGATAGGTCTCTGCCTGGAGTTTATAATCGAAGACTAAGAAGAAGAAAAAGGGGTGGTCAGTTAAGCTAAATGTACTTAGCTGCAGTTACAACAGAAAGCATGGGAATGTTCCACTGTCCAATAGAATTGGACAGTAATGTATTGCTCTGGTTTCCTTTGGACCACATCAGCAAGGTCGAGAGACCTGGACAGCCCAGCACCTCCATACACTACCTAGGCTTGCAGTGAATTTTGCTTCCAGGTTTAATTCAGAAAGGAAGTGTGCCTCAACTATTAAAAGCTTGAGAATCATTGGATTGGAAGGTATGAAATTGTTCTACTGATTGTTTAATATTGTATCTCAAAAGAGATCTTTAAGAGATTGTTAATTTAATTATCTAGGTTGAGATTAAAAATTGTTCATAATTGATGATAAAGTTGAAACAATTTACCCTGTTTAATCCTCCCTAGCTAGTACTCCTAACATATGGAGTTGCTTCCCCATTCCATTCAGCAAGAAAATAATTTATCAAAATTCTAGCAGGCTTGCATATAGGACCCCATCTTCCCATGCAATCTGTAAAGCAGCTGCCCTTGGAAATGCATTTATCTTGTAGCAATTATCTTGTCCTGCCTGCTTCTTTCATAGGCGTAGGCGTTCCCGGCAAATATATACTTACTCAGCTAGCTGTGACATGTCTAGCCTTCTCTTCACTTGGGTAGTATGGCACAAAGCAGACATAACCCTACAAGAGCTGCGAGAACTAGCAATTAGCTTTTGTGGCAAGCAAATGGACCAGTGGGTCTGGCTAATGAAATGTGAACCTCTTTAGTGGAACTATGGTGGTTCCATGACTTTTCACTACTAATGCCTTAAAGCAGCTTTTCCCAACATTGGGTTCTTAGATGTTTTTGGACTACAACTTCCATAATTCCTAGCTAGCAGGACCAGGGATCAGGAGATGATGGGAGCTGTAGTCCAACAACATCTAGGAACTCGGGATTGAAAAAGCCTGCCTTAAAGAAATAGTGTCAGTTGACATAAAAGGCGGATCCGTTCATATTGAGATTACCTGGGCTTATTGCTGAGCGAGGCTGGTGTGAAAGAGCTATTTGTGTTATCCAGGGCCCATAGGCAATGGACTCTCATTCACTGAAGGTTTTTAAACGGGTTGGATGGTCATCTGTCAGGGATTCTTTAGCTATAATTCCTTCATTGCAGGAGGTTGGACTACATGGGCCTTGGAATACATTCCATCTCTACAGTTATATAATTCTATATTTTGATGGCATATATGCAGCTGCCGCTCTTACTTTCTCTTATACAGTGGTGCCTCGAAAGACGAAAAGAATCCGTTCTGTGATTCTCTTCATCTAGCGGGTTTTTTTGTCTTGCGAAGCAAGCCCATTGATGGATTAGTGCTTTTAGTGGTTTATCTGCTGATCGGATCAGCTGATAAGCGGCTTAGCGGCTTAGAAAAAGGGGGGAGGGGGGGAAAACCAGCAGGAACTCGCAAGACATTGTCGTCTTGTGAAGCAAGCCCATAGGAAATTCGTTTTACGAAGCACCTCCAAAACGGAAAACTCTTTCATCTAGCGAGTTTTCCGTCTTGCGAGGCATTCGTCTTGCGGGGCACCACTGTAATAGTAGCACTTCTTGAGCTCGTGCTGTTGCAGGAATTAGAGTGACCACATGTAGTCCAGCAACTGTCTGAGGCAGCAGCTGATGTGAATGGTGCCTCCATGTGAGCCTGACCTAGTGGTTCAGACAGACACACAGGTAACCCTATAAGGCAGGGATGGAGAACCTGTGCTATTCCAGGTGTTGCTGGAACCCAGATCCCATTATCCCCAACTAGGGCCGCAAGTCCCCCATTCCATAGCATCATAAGAATAGCGTTGCTGGATCAGACCAAAGGTCCATCCTTTCAGTGGGAGCCTCCACGACTCGCAAGTGGGACCTGGATGCTATACATGGGCTGAAGTCTAACCACCAAAATGCATCAATCCCCAATAAAATCTCAGTACGATGCTGAAGATATTATTTTATTTAAATCATATTATATTGCATCACAAGGATATAAGAAGATAGGAAGCGCCTGGAGGATGAGGCACGTGTCCCATCTAGGGCAGCATCCTGTTCTCACAGTGGCCAATGAGACACCTGTGTGAAAACCTGCAAGCAGGATCCAAGCACAAAAACACGCTCCCCTTCCATGGTTTCCAGCAACTGGTATTCAGAAGCACATTGCTTCCATGATCCATGGGAACAGAGCATAGCCTCCATCATCCGGTCCTGAGAGATCTGCATTGGCTCCCAGTACATTTCCAGGCACAATTCAAAGTGTTGGTGCTGACCTTTAAAGCCCTAAACGGCCTCGGTCCAGTATACCTGAAGGAGCGTCTCCACCCCCATCATTCAGCCCGGACACTGAGGTCCAGCACCGAGGGCCTTCTGGCAGTTCCCTCATTGCGAGAAGTGAGGCTACAGGGAACCAGGCAGAGGGCCTTCTCGGTAGTGGCGCCCGCCCTGTGGAAGATGTGAAGGAAATAAATAGCTATCCTATCTTTAAAAGACATCTGAAGGCAGCCCTGTTTAGGGAAGTTTTTAATATTTAATGCTGTATTGTTTTTAACACTCAATTGGGAGCCGCCCACAGTGGCTGGGGAATACATAATACATTATTATTATTATTATTATTATTATTATTATTATTATTATTATTATTATTATTATTATGACTAGTAGTCTGAAATCCACAAATGAAGGACAGAATAGAAATTAATAAGAATAAGAATAATATTTGATAGACTTGTCATCTGTGAATTTGTCAAATTCTGTTTTAAAGCCATCCAAGTTGGTGGCCATCACTGTGTTTGGGAAGGGGTGGTGGCCAGGTGTGGGGAAAGGGGGTTGCAAAAGTGTCAGGGTTGGTTTGCAGAGTGAGCAGGTGTGTGTGTGTGTGTGTGTGTGTGTGTGTGTGTGTGTGTGTGTACCCAAGGAACATTAGTATGTTTGCTAGTCCATTCAAGAACGTTAGGTGGCCTCATATTGACACGTGAAGAGTGATTTGCAATTTGTTTACAACCAAAAAAACCGCAGAGAAAGGAAAAGGGCTTCAGTGTAGTCAAGGCAATGTCCTTTGTCTGTCTTTTGTGGGTAAATGTTACACTTTCCCCTTCTGTTGCCCTCATTAAAAATGAAAGGCAATAAAAAAGGTCTACCTTTAGGAACCCGCTGTTAAAAAGGACAATTTCGCAGGCAATTTACAAATCATCTTTCCCTACTGAGTCTCTTCTGATAAAAGCTATTTTTCTGTGATGAACCACAGATAAACCCTACACTTTGGAACTCATTTGGTGGCCCCATTTCTATACCTTTGTAATAAATGGTTAATGAGCCAGATTGCAGCCATTTGCTATCAGTGTCTTTCCAGCTAAACTTTGTCCTGTTACCTGCTGCTCCCCTGATAGGACGAAATGACTGTTTCAAAGACAATTGCTTGCAGGATTTCGGCATCGGTTTTCTTTTAAATGGATTCATGCTGCCTATTCTCTGTTGTATATTTAATGTTCTCCCTGAAGTTAACATCTCTATATTTTTATTGCCTAATTTTTATATCACTTTCTAAGACAAGAGTTCAAATAAGCTATCTAGAAGCAGACGTGTGGGATATTAAAGTAGTATATTCAGTGCTGAAGTAGGACATTAATAGGAAATTATTCCTCTTGCTTTTTGCTACAGCCTGAGTACTTTAGAAATCACAGCTCATTTGCTCCTTTTATTCCTATGAGAACAGAGCAAGAAGCATAAAAATATTATATTTTCTTGTGTGTTAATGAGTTGTTCAGCACCAGGAAAATGTGGACCCTATAACTGAAATAATTATTACAAAGTCCGGCAGTCCCCAGACTGCTCAGGAAGACTGTGGTGATGATGTACCTATGCCCACCCTATACTGAGACCTTACTAGAGTCTTCAAAAGTTGTGCCATGACTGGCTCACAAGTGGTTCATGACTTAAGATGAACCACACCATTTTACAGTGGTACCTCGGGTTAAGTACTTAATTCGTTCCGGAGGTCCGTTCTTAACCTGAAACTGTTCTTAACCTGAAGCACCACTTTAGCTAATGGGGCCTCCTGCTGCTGCCGCGCACAATTTCTGTTCTCATCCTGAAACAAAGTTCTTAACCTGAAGCACTATTTCTGGATTAGCAGAGTCTGTAACCTGAAGCGTATGTAACCTGAAGCGTATGTAACCCGAGGTACCACTGTATTTTATTTTGCTGTGTTTCAGTTCTAGTCTACACATGTCGCAGAATGAGGTGGAAAAGAGGTGATACAATGGGCAGTACCACTTCATATTTCAGGCTGGGGGTCATCAAGTTCATATATAGGAGGATGACAAATATCATGCCTCTCCACAGTGGCTAGGAATCTGACCACCCATCCACATGTTCCCTGGGCCACTGCTCTGGGCGGCTGGCCAAGGTGCCTTTGCAGAGGAATCTGGTTGCTGGCATGGGCTGTCACAGCAGACCTGTGGGGGGGGGGGCACCCTAGTTAGCTCAGAGGGAAGAAATATGGAGAAAGCAAGTGAGAGTTGCAGGAGGGGGGAAATGAAGGAAGGGAGGAAGGAGGCAGAAGTGAAAGCAGCAAGCAGAGGAAGGCAGGCAGACCCACGGAAGAAGGGAGGGAGGTTGAGCAGAGGAGACCCAGTCCCATGGCCATGGAGGAAGTCACAGACAGAGCTGCAAAGATGATGAAACGTAAACTTTTTGAGTTTCTGGTCCATCGTCTCTCCTGGCTTCGGAGGTGCTGATACAACCTTCACATACAAATCTTCACATAAAAGACATGTTGAAAGGGGAGGCCATAGCTCCCCTCTGCTGTTTCTCCCCAGTGCACCAAAGTATGGATTACTCACAAACACATTTGTTTGCAAACACACTTAAGCACTTGACAGATCATGAGGTGACAAGTTATGGCAATAGCTCTGGATGCAGGAGGAAGAAGCAAAGGTGACAGGGCGGGTAATATGGAGCTTTTCCACAATAGTCAGCCATCAGTGCACATGAAGGAAACTAGTACAGTGGTACCTCGGGTTACATACGCTTCAGGTTACATACGCTTCAGGTTACAGACTCCACTAACCCAGAAATAGTACCTTGGGTTAAGAACTTTGCTTCAGGATGAGAACAGAAATTGTGCTCTGGCGGCGCGGCGGCAGCAGGAGGCCCCATTAGCTAAAGTGGTGCTTCAGGTTAAGAATAGTTTCAGGTTAAGAACGGACCTCTGGAACGAATTAAGTACTTAACCCGAGGTACCACTGTAGTGCTCTCTAGCATGCCCCATTTCCCTCTATTGATAAATAGTTCAGGTGCAATATACAGTAGTATTCAACTCATGTATTTTCTTTTTTATAGTATATGTATTGTGTGTTATTTATGAATCTTTAATACTTGTCCTAAATTAATGTATTGTTTCTCACCGGTGCTCGGGTGTGGTCCTTGACAAAGATGCCAAGCCTTGACACTAGCCCTTGCAGCTTTTCCTTCCGTATTGATCCTCCTAGCTATTTTTGGACAGGAATTGGAACAGGGATTATTCTGTTGTCCCTCCCTCCCCAAACCAGTTGATTCCACACCAGTGCGCTGCCACCCGCCACCCCCATCCCCTGCTGAGATTCACTATTCAGAATAATTTCATTAGTGATAACATTCTTACAATGAAGGGAACTTTGGCCTTTAAAGATGCCTATTTGTGGATACGTGTCAGAGTAAAGTCCACCAACCAGAAGACTGATACACTGGAAATGTAAAGCTTTGTGAAGACGGCTGGCTTTTCCACAGTTAAGATAGAGATCTTGGGCTGAGCTGTTTACCTAGACTGCAGCAGTAGGCAAAGTGCATATCCAAATAACTACCCCATAGATTAACGTGCAGCTCTCACCTGGCCAGTTGTCAGTTTAAACAAGAAAGGTAAGATTATTCTATTCTCTTTATTTTATTCAGTTCCCTAATCTAAAGCTTCCTTCTATATTTACTGAGGAACTTTAATGTCAGAAACAGTAAAGAAGTATTCTTTATTCTAGGGAGGAAAAACATTTGACCCTGTCTTTCCACCCTTTATGAAATCCTGTTTTGGTTGTAATGAATTTATGTGTTTTACTGGTTTTCATAATGCTTATTATCTTTTCATAAACTGCCATGGGAACCTAGGGTGAAGGTTAGGTAAGAAATCTTACAAGTAATTCAATCAATCAATCAATCAATCAATCAATCAATGTAGGAACCCTCTTCTAGGGTTGCAGTCTTATACACACTTAAGTGGAAATAAGTCTTGCTGAACTCTTTGGAACATACTTCTGAGTGGACATACAGTATATAGGATTAAATTTCTCAAAATTAATGAGAATTTGAATCTTGGGTCAAATTCATGCAGTGGAACTATAATTTTGTACAGGATTGCAGCCTTAGCCATAGAAAATCATGAGCTCATTTTGAGATCACTGCTGGTGCTTTATGTGAAAATGTATTCAATATTTGGGCCGAGGGGGAAAACATTGCTTTTGGAAATATACCAAAAGAGTAATTTCTGCATAGGGAAGACACAGCTCTCTTCCAAATATGATACGAAATTGTATATTACTGCTTGGGATTAAGTTAACAGTTTGATAGGTGTTGAAATTAAGAACAAGTTGGCTTGAAGTACATTTTAAAGCTTCATGGAATTCAAAGGGTTTTTTAAAAGTGCAAGTAGTGGTTTGCACTTGTTGTTGTTGTTGTTTAGTCGTTTAGTCGTGTCCGACTCTTCGTGTCCCCATGGACCAGAGCACACCAGGCACTCCTGTCTTCCACTGCCTCCCGCAGTTTGGTCAAATTCATGCTGGTAGCTTCAAGAACACTATCCAACCATCTCATCCTCTGCCATTCCCTTCTCCTTGTGCCCTCAATCTTTCCCAACATCAGGGTCTTTTCCAGGGAGTCTTCTCTTCTCATGAGGTGGCCAAAGTATTGGAGCCTCAGCTTCAGGATCTGTCCTTCCAGTGAGCACTCAGGGCTGATTTCCTTAAGAATGGATAGGTTTGATCTTCTTGCAGTCCATGGGACTCTCAAGAGTCTCCTCCAACACCATAATTCAAAAGCATCAATTCTTCAACGATCAGCCTTCTTTATGGTCCAGCTCTCACTTCCATACGTCACTACTGGGAAAACCATAGCTTTAACTATACGGACCTTTGTTGGCAAGGTGATGTCTCTTAATGAGCAACAAAACATGAACCCTGATGGGCACTTGTCCATACATAAAAGACTGAAGTGTTGAGGCTTGAAAACAGTCACCTGGACATTATGCTGTGGAGTAACAAGACAGCTTGTCCAGAGCTGACGTTTCTGGATGCTTAAGTTCTTTATTTCTGTGCAAAGGCTTCCTTTCAGATGTGGTCCAGGGAATACAGCACATCAGTTCTGATAAAGGAGAGGTGTGCTTTTTAAAATGGAAACCTTGACATGACATTATTTTCTATCAGTTCTTCCCGTGCACTCAATTGTGCTATATCATACTGATTGATAGCAAAACAAGATGAAACGACTTCTGTGTGACAGGAAAGTTCTACATGTCAAAGAAGTAGTCTGTCACAAATGCACTGCGACATGTTTTAAAAAAGCCCTGTGTTGCCAAAGAGAGGGAAAAAAGCTCCTTTTTTGGCAGATCTTGAATGCTGAAACCAGGTGTTTCAATTTCTCTTCAAGAATTTCTCTCTGGATGCAATCAATCTTTTAATGCTAAATGCCAGGCTCTGTTATGTTTGCAGCATCCAGCGACCTGAGTGAAAGGCATCTTCAAGGGAGAGAATGAATCTGGAAAAGTCAGCGGGATGTTTTCTGCTGCTACTCTTTCAATGTGGACCAAGGACAACTGCAGAAAAGGCCTTTGAACTTGCTAATTCTCATCTGATTCCGCCAGGAGGCTATAAGAGACTGATCAACATTAACGCAGAAGGTAATTGTGGTATGCCGGGTATGTGTGTGATTTAGGAAAGGGCAATCAAAATTACAGAGGGATTGATTAATGTTCCCTATGAAGAAATGCAAAAGTGGGGATTTTTAGAAGGGGGGGAAAAGTGTTTTCAGGATGTGTGCAGAGAATTGCTACAGAGAACATTGACAAAAATGTGTTTTATCCCTTTCCCATAATACTAGAACTCAGGTTCTCAAGATGAAATAGATTGGCAGTAAATTCAGGAAGTCCTTTTTCACTTATACTAATTTAAAGAAAGCACTTCCACAAGATGTGGTGATGGTGACCTTTGGTTTAGATGGCTTTAAAAGGAAGATTGGGCCTCCAAGCTACAAACTTGGTCATCTCACCTCTTATACACCCTGCCAATCACTGGGCCTCCAAGCTACAAACTTGGTCATCTCACCTCTTATACACCCTGCCAATCATCTGTATCCTACAGATACCGTCTTATCAGGAGGTCTATTCCATACAATGGAGGAATCAGGCATTTCATGTTGTGGCACCTACCCTTTGGAATCCCCTCTCTTGAATATTAGACAGGCACCACCTCTGTTGTCTGCTGAAGACCTTCATCTACAATAAGCCTTTTAAATTGATATTTTCCCCAGTCAGCATATGTACTGGAATTGTTTTTAAGAAGTTTTTATTATTTTATCATTTGCTGTTTGCCATCATGGGCTCATTTGGGAAGAAGGGCAGGGTATAAATTTAATAAATTCTAACAATAAATACAGGGAAAGTGCAACCCCATTCAGAATAAATTGTATCACTCCACCCGGATCTCCCAGCTTCATAACCTGCAGCACCTCTGTCTCCTCTGAATTTACACCTCAGTTTGTTTACCCTCATCCACTCCCAAAATACCTTGAGACATCTTTTTCCAAGACTCCTTAGGATATGCAGGCAGAAATGAGAGTTAGAGCTGGTTGTCAATCGCATACTAGTGATTTTGAAGAACAAACCTCCAGATTATTCCCCCCACCCAGCACACACATGGTTTCATGTACAGTAGGTATTATACAACATGGAGGCCATAAACCTGAGGCACCCCAAAGGCCAGAGGGCTTGGGGTAGAACCAAAGTCCTCCAGCACCACCTTCTGGTACTGATCCTCCAGGAAGGAATAGAGCCAAAGTAATACAGTGCATCCCATACCCAACCTAGCAGGATTGTCCAGAAAGATAGCCTGGCCAATAGTAATGAATGTCATTGAAAGGTCAAAGAGAATCAATAAGTCCCCTTGTCCAGTTCCCCTGGTCCTCCACAAGGGTGACCAAGACTGTTTCTGTCTCAAAATGAGTCTGAAAGCCCGGCTGGAATGGCAACAAATAACCAGTTTCCTTCAACATGGCCTTGAGTTGAGAGGCCACCATGCTTTCTATCACCTTGTCCAAAAATGATAGGCTTAAAGATGGGCAAAGTTTGTCACAGAGGGTTCGGTCCAAAGCTTGAGGTTTCTCAAGTGTGACCTCACCACCGCCTCTTTCAGCACATGCCCTATTTCCAGGAGGCACTAACCTCAATTTATATTTTTTCTTGTGCTCATCACCATAGAAGCAGGGGGCTTCCTGAACAGCATTTTGTAATCTAAGCATAAAACTGTTCTTATTTAATAAGAAATGTGATGGTTTTCATTTTCAATTTATTATAAGGATCTCTGTACCTTTTCTATGGGTTTTCTATGGGTAACTTATAGTTCCCTTTTCTTCTCACAGCCACATTCCTTGGTGTTCAATTATCTGGAACCTAGGGCTAAGACAAATACAGTGGAGGTTGGCCCATTGAGACTCTCAACAAACCCGGTATCCTTAGCTACATCCAGTCTAGTGGGTGGCACTGACTTCCAGCTTCCTCCTTTGCCTTAGTTTCAGTGTTGCCCTTGTAGAACTCAGCAGGAAGAGGATGGGGACAAAACCAGAATTAGCTGGCCTTGGCTATTATTGACGCCATCTCCACCTACTGTTGTCCTTCCTGCCTTCTGTGTCTCAGGGAGCATCAGCCTCCACTGATTCTCCACTGTGATACAGCTCCATATGTTGGCCATGTCTAATATGGAAATAGCTGTTTTTCCTTCTGAGAGGAAAGAGGCACCCATACTGCACAGCCAGTTCAGGGTACTTTTCACTGATGGGTAGATGCAGTGCCAAGCAATTACGAACTGTTCCATTCCTTAAGTGTGTATCAGAGTTCTTAGGAGTTGGGGGTTCTGTACTGGGAGACAAATAATAGTTGTCAGAGAGGAGATTTCTGCAAGAACTATTATTTCTTTGTTAAGAGACACGGATGAAGGGGAGCTTTGTAACACATCCTCAGAATCTCTAACGATAGGCTGAGTCATCTCCTCCTCCTCCACTTACAGAGATTGAAAAATTAGCTCTAATCAACCGTAACTCTTCCAGCTCTCAAAGTTGCGACAACCAGCAAACAAGGGACACATGGTGTACTGTTTCCTATTTGCACATCTCTGTAGCTAAACAAAAGGCACATGCCCAATTTCGAGAATATAGCAGTTTCTCCCCCCACCTACACACCATGCATTTAAAGCTACCCAACACACATTTTAAGCATATGACTTCCTCCAAAGACTCCTGGGAACTGTAGTGTGTTGGGGTGATGGGAATTGTAGCTCTATGAGGGGAGGAACTACAGTTCCCATGATTCTCTGGGGAAATACATTTTAAATGTGTATTGGATGTGCTTTAAATGTACAGTGTGGATCTGTTTCTCTTTCTCTAATGTTAAACCTAGACTTGACCGAAGTGAACTTTTGTGTGTGTAAAAATTCACACTTCACAACTAATCTTGCTTTGAACAATTTGCTGACTTGTCAAGATATATATTTGACTATATCAATTTTGTTTTCAATCTGCAGAACTGTAAACAAAGCTTTTGTCCCTTCAAGGTCATTTTAAGCCCTTCCTAAGTAATGTACGGGATGCGGATGGTTCTGTGGGTTAAACCACAGGGCCTAGGACTTGCTGATCAGAATGTCGGCGGTTCGAATCCCCAAGACAGGGTGAGCTCCCATTGCTCAGTCCCTGTTCCTGCCAACCTAGCAGTTCGAAAGCACGTCAAAGTGCAAGTAGATAAATGGGGACCGATTCCGGCGGGAAGGTAAACTGTGTTTCTGTGCGCTGCTCTGGTTTGCTAGAAGCGGCTTAGTCATGCTGGCCACATGACCTAGAAGCTGTACGCAGGCTCCCTCGGCCAATAAAGTGAGATGAGCGCCGCAACCCCAGAGTCGGCCACAACTGGACCTAATGGTCAGGGGTCCCTTTACCTTTAAGTAATGTACACAATGCTTTTTTCCAGGGTTTTGAAATTAACACTTTGTGTTTTGTACTGGATTTTCTTTGTTTCCTTTTAATAATTAATTTTAATAATTAATAAATTATTTATGATGAATTGTATTTACTCTTTGATGGTAACTTTACTCTTTTCATATGGATTACTACTCATCAACCTGTATGATATTGCATGAGCAAATATTTCTATTCTTATCCATACATTGTTATTACCTTTTGTTTACGACGGTGCTTAATAATAATATATTTTTAAAATTGTAGTCACATCATAAAAAAAGAAACTATGTAGAACTGCACAATATATGTGCCTCAGATCCTGACAATTTAACAATTTCTTACATTTGAGGGGGAAAGTCCATTCTTGTGGAAGCTTTTAAGCCAAGCTTAGAGGATTATAATGTTAAGCATTCATTTATTTCCATGCAGAATATCCACGAGACTGCAGTGAGATCTTTAAGCAGTCTGAAGAAAACTCCAGAGATGGTCTATATGTCATTCAGCCAGCAAAGGAGCCTATTGGCGTGTACTGCAACATGCAAGATGGTGGCTGGACAGTAATTCAGCACATTACTGCCAACAGTACGGTGGACTTCGATAGGACATGGCAGGACTACAAACATGGATTTGGCACAATTAACGACAACTACTGGTTAGGCAATGAATACATGCATCAGCTAACCAGCTCTCCAAGGCCATATACACTTAGGATTAAACTTGTAGACCTAAATGCCAATATCAAGTGGGGAGAATATGAGCCCTTCCGCATTGAAGATGAAGCTTCTCAGTACCGAATCAGGCTTGGTCTTTATAAAGGTAATGCCGTTGATGCTCTGTGTCGTGACACAGAAGCGTATCTCCACGATAACCAGATGTTCACAACCAAAGATAGAGATAATGACAACTATTTTCAGAACTGTGCGAAACTTGAGTACAACGGGATTGCTGGGGGAGGCTGGTGGTATGATGCTTGTGCTGGAGCGAATCTAAATCGCAGGAATGTCATCTACTGGCAGCAGGACTGCAACAAAGAGCACATGTGCAAGTATGCCTGGATGATGGTCAAACCAGCCGACCACAGCCAGGAGTGGCTCAAGGCTTGCCCTGCCGAGAAGGAAGAATTGTAAGCAACAGTAAGAAATTAAATCCAGGTGGAGAGCTGCTGTTTCTTCAACTTGTATGTAGAAGCCACCTTTTTCCTTTGCTGGGATTGTGTTTGAATATAGAAATGAAATTAGACCCAGCACAAAAATAAATACCACATGACAAGATGTGAAAAATGGAGGACCCCAGAATTTAATTCCCCTGTTCCTCCCATTGCAGTAGTAAATCTTGAGTGATGGCCCAATAGTGTGAGAGAGATGTAGACATTATGAATATTCTGGGAGATGTGAGTTAAATTCACAAATTATAGTGTGCTGATAAGATTACCAAGCGGTTGTGAGCGTAAGTAACAGAGGATAAGTGATAGATTGAAAATATGGAGAGACAATTAAACATATAAATCCATAAGATATATTTAGTAATCAGGAGAAATGAAATATGGATATTACATAGGCTTAAAGGGAAAGGGTATACATTAGGGACCTTGAAAAATCACGAGACCTGCAATTATTTCCTCTGTTTTTCCCCACTGTTGCCCGTGAAAATACATATTTTCTCTTGCCTTTCATCTTCAGCAGTTCATTCAAATAGTGTTGTTTGAGCTGTTGCTGTCTTCAAAGGAAGGAAGGAAGGAAGGAAGGAAGGAAGGAAGGAAGGAAGGAAGGAAGGAAAAACAAAAGCAATTACTTTAAAGTCACAAAGCTGCATGATCCCATTGAAACAGTTTGCTGTATGAGGTTCCTCAGGTTCATGAAGTGATAAATTAGGCTCTTAATGATAAAGGTTCACAGCACAGCAAAAGAGTTGAGAGGCCACAACAATATATCTCTTTTTTTTTGTCCATATGGCAGTTTGGCTGCTATTGTGAGCAAAAACAGGGTTGCATGTTGTCAGGAAGATTGCAGCACTAGATCCTTCTGTAAGTAATTAATCACCAAATACTTCATGAAGGCAGAAGAAATGGTAGCTGATAATATGCATTATTTTCAAGAACAGTTCCACTTCATGAATGTTGAAGGAGATTGGATGCACTAATGTGCATATCTGAGATATTCCATCCAACAGAGGGCAGTGATGTATATGAGTATTATCAAGAATATTGTATTGCAACACAGTTAAAGATTCATCTTTTGTGCAGGGACAGTTGCAAATGAATCATAATTTCACAACACCTGTTTGTGAATGCATGTGCTGTAGTTTCATTGTAAAGGTACAAAACAATCTTTTATTCTCTTTCCCTTTTCATCTATTTTCAGCTAATATCTTTTAAAAAGTGTAATTAACATGTATTTTCAGAGCTCTCATCATTACCTGTATCTTCTCTGGCATTTTCATTCCTTGTTTTAAATTCTTTCAGATGAGACTAAATATATCTCTATTGTCACTTACATGCTAGCCTATATCTGTAAAATAGCAAAAACAAGATTTTTGTTGTTGTTGTTGTTGTTGTTCTTATTTAATGGCAACATTCTACCATTCTCTCATTTCTGATTACAAGCCCCAGATTATTACTATTACAGACCTCTCTGGTAGTTATACTTTCTCTATAAACCACAATGGTATATATAGTTTGCTGTACTCAACACCGGGAACATTTAATCAAAGTAGTCTGTATTCTTACTACTGCAAAATACAACATTTTATATATAAAATTAATGTGAGTAACTGCAGTCTAGTTCTCAGCTGAGCCCATAGGTACAAGTTCCTTTCATGAGCAGATGAGATAGTTGGAGGTGTGAACTATGTGATTAATTTCTAAGCAATTAATTAATGGAATGCCTTTCATAGTGGTTTGCCTCTTCTTGAAAGATGTCCAGCTATTGTGAATCAATTCATTTTAAAATGGATTGTTAAATGTGTGTGTGTGTGTGTGTGTGTGTGTGTATGTAAACTACAGCAACATCTACAAAGATTTTAGATTAACAATCACAAAATTGAGAGGGGGAAAAGTCTGTATGTCCAATAATTCTTCTTTAATAGGGATGAAGTGTACAATTAAATACCGATACTGATAATTTAAAATCCCCAGTATAAATGGACTCACACCTGATTTACTTTGGAACAGGTGAATTAAGAATTGGGCCTATTGTGTGGACAAGTACACATGGATATGCACTGTTTACACACATCAAACATAATCCAGTCAAAATTATTCACTGATTTGGATACAAAGGTGCTCATGGTTGACCGATATTTTAGCCAAGTTCCCTTTTCCTCTCTATCTCTTTGCCTACAACACACCTCATGCCATTTTTTAAAGGTTTTTCCAGTCCTTGTGAACTGCTTTTGGGAAGATGCAAAGGATCACAATATGAAGGGAAAGACAGGAAAGTCACATTCCATGAAGAGGATTAGTACTAATCAGGATGCAAAGTACTGCTTTTTAAGGAAGAGAGTTACGCATGCTAAAGAGTCAGTATAAACCACTGATCTTCAACATGACCCAAAACTGGATCATAGCCTGATCTAAGGTGAGTTGCAATGGTAAGGTAAGGTAAGGTAAGGTAAAGAAGTAAGAAGAAGTAAGGTAAAGAAAGCACCCTGACCACTATGCAAATTGAAAATGAAAAAAGTAGTCTTCAAATCCATGTTTGGATTAAAGATCTGGAAAGTTTGAAGACTACTAGTCTAAACAGTTAAAAAAAGTACATGGTTCAGGTGTCTGAGAACCATACCCTTTCAGAACACAGGCAAGAAAGGCACGTGTTTGAATGCTCCTCAGTGTAAAAATTCAACACACATAATAAGCACATTACAGCAAGGATTAACCTTTCTTCCTGACCTACTAGATTTCCATGGATAGGAGTGGCTTGTTAGGAGTTTTTGCATTGTTATACCCTTCCTGCATTCTGAAAGGGTATTCTGCTAGGATGGCCCTACCATGTACTTTTTCTAAATATATGGATTGGTCCTAGTCGTGGATCAGCCATTATGGATCACTCCACAAAGGAGTGGAGTGGGATCTGAAAGAACAACACACTTAACATGAGAGGGGGAGCCAGAGGTTTTTTCCTAGACCATCTTGGCAAGATTTAGCCATCAGTACGGGGGGATGCCTCAGGGCTTGACAGTATGTATGGAGAGCAGGAAACAATTTATTTACTCTGCAGTATTCCGACTATGGGACGCGGGTGGCGCTGTGGGTAAAACCTCAGTGCCTAGGACTTGCTGATCGCAAGGTCGGCGGTTCGAATCCCCATGGCGGGGTGAGCTCCCGTCGTTCGGTCCCAGCTCCTGCCCACCTAGCAGTTTGAAAGCACTCTTAAGTGCAAGTAGATAAATAGGTACTGCTTTATAGCGGGAAGGTAAACGGCGTTTCCGTGTGTGGCGCTGGTGCTGGCTCGCCAGATGCCGCTTAGTCACGCTGGCCACGTGACCCGGAAGTGTCTCCGGACGGCGCTGGCTCCCGGCTTCTTGAGCGAGATGAGCGCGCAACCCTAGAGTCGGACACGACTGACCTGTACGGGCAGGGGTACCTTTACCTTTACCTTTTTATTCCGGCTATAGTGGAATGGGATCAGCTCCTGTTCTTCTGTAGAATGGCAAAGACCCTCTTATACCCCACAGATTTCTCCTCAAGTAAATGTTATCACTGTACTGTAGGAAGTGGCTCTCCTGGAACTCTGGCTCAGGAAAGTGCTTCTGAAACTTTAAATATAATCTGTTTAGACATATCCAAATATATATATCCCACTTTTTCCTCTCACTTCTGTTACCCAAGGATACTAACATCATGTAAGTTTAATACAATCATATAATATTAAAGCAGCAAAACACAGATGATGATGCAGTAAGATTTTTTTTTAAAAAAACAACAACTTTAAAAATCCATATGGAGAAGCCAGTTGGGTCAAAGGCCTGCTGGAACAGACAATCCTTAAACTCTATATTTGAACTCTGCTATCGGGTGCAGACAAATCTCCCAGGACAATGAGCTCTGAAGCCTGGGTGCTATAACAGAAAGAGGTATTTCTCTTGTTCTCACCAACTGTACTTGTGATGATGGTGGGAGACAAACCAGGACCTCTCTTGCTGATCGGAATGAATGGGCAGTCTCAGATGGAAGGAGAATGTTCTTTAAGGGGTCTTTTGCTAAAGGCTCTTATATTATCCATCTGTGAAACACTAGAACACCAGTTTGACCAAGGCTGAAATTAGTAGAGGGACACATTGCAACTGAAAAATTATTTGTGTTGAAGGCAGAATCTGCTCTTCCTGGAACCTGATGCTGTAGCTACCTCAGCAGTCTTTTGACCCCCATTTTCCACTTCATTCTTCTACTCTCTGCCCCTTGGATTTAACCTACTTGTTATAAGGGCTTTGGAAGAAGCATGTGGCCTCATTTCTGCTTGTGTATAAAGCCGATAGATAACTATCTCCAGCCTTCACTTAGCGCTTTCATGCTGCCCTCAAGATGTTAGTACTTGTCAGTATAGCTCCCAGACATGGAATCAGACGAGATTTCAGCCCCAAGCATGAACCAGAACCAGGGAAGACAAGGGAGCCTTGGAGGCAACCCCTAAGACCATACCCTAGGACAATACCCCATATTCAGGAAACCAGCAGAATTAAGGAACCTAACGTGCCCCAACTGGATGTGCCAATACACCAGGAAGGGGGATGTAATTTGAGTAGCTGAACCCTTAGTTACTGTCGGTAAGACGCTGATACAATAACGTCCATGCATCTGCTCCTAGTCTAGCTACTTTCAGGACAGCTCTTCTAGGTCTAGGTCATCTATGGACACAGCAGACATATTTGCAAATACAAGGCAGATTGTCCTCCTCCTCCCCCATTTTGGAAACAATGTAGAAGCGTCATCAAACAGCACTACGCAGTCCAGCTCCCTTTTGTTTCTCTGCCCTAGGAGAGCTTGCCTGCTTTTGCTGCCCATCTTTAGTTTCACAAGTCAGCAGTGCCCTTAGCATAACCTCCCAGTTGGAGTCTTTTGACCTTTGCTTCAGAGAAGAATGGGACTCTGATGGGAAATAACCACACTGTTTAATCACTACAGTTAGCTTTTTCCTATAAACATGACCCTTCTGGAATACAGTTACCCCATAATAGTTCCCATGCAACTCTATGTTACTAAACATATAAATGGAGTCTTTAAGAATCCTGATTTTAGAGGATGGGGAACCCACAGCCCTACAGAAGTTGTCAAACTACAACCCCCATCATTGCTGTCCATTGGCCATGCAGGCTGAGGCAGATGTGAAGTGGAGCCCAACATGATCTTAAGGGTCACAGGTTCTAGAGCAATAACTTACAAGTGTCTGCAAAAAAATAAATAATGTATACATTTTAAGAAATAATTTCGAATGGTTTTTGTTTCTGCTCTTCCTGTTCTTTCAAAAATAAAAAAATAAAAGTTGTGCCTCTATATTGCTGTTGGGTGGCTCTCAACTGTCCCCTTAACTTTTTTGTTATGAAACCCCAGTATTAAAAAAGCAATAAGCACACACCATTTTTAATACAGTTCCAGATATTTACAATGTATCCCAGAGTTTGGCAGTGTCATGTCTTGAGTTTTTAGCAGCATAGGTTGAGCACATACTTAACAGTTACACTTAACTGATACTTTGGCATCCACCACTGTGTAGTCTTATACATCTACTCAACAAACGGACCATAAACATTTATAAAACATTCCTGTTCAACAGAAACTGTGACAAAAATAGCTTCCCATTTAACTTCAATAATAGAAGGCAAAGCTTTTCTTTAGCAATAACATTGCAGCTAGCAGAAAACTTTTACAGTCTTATATAGTCATTATTACATAGCTTGTATTATAGAAATGCAGGTTCATTTGAACCAAACACACATATCATACGCATATGTATGTTTGTTTGAAGCCAGTATAACTCAAAGTATACACACTATACACAGAAAATGCTTTGATGGTGACTGAAGAAAAGAAACAGAGGTCTCTATAGGAACTTGCACTTTCCTTTAACAATTATATGCAAAAGCACCAAAAACAGTTGGCACAATACAATATACTTAAAATTGATCATATTGATTCCAGAATACACATTTTCACATTATTATACAGTGAGTTTAAATAATATCCAATACCCCTGCAAAAAATTCAGTCTTTTGCAAACAACTCACTTAACCGTCAAGTTATTCACAACATTGTTTATTTCTATAGCTGTGGAGAAACCCTTTCTTTCCTGCTTCTCTAGCTCTTAATGAAAATATTTTTTACTTCAGTGGAAGCAATGACAAATACACAATAACTCTCATGAAATGTGCTGTGTTATCTCTGAACTATGCAACACTATATTTTACAACTGTATTATTACCATACTAAGCTATGAATGCGGATGATATGATAGAGATGCAGCCTAACACTCAAGCTGCGCACTCGTACATTATTGAAGACCAAAGCAGAATCATCATCCAAAGCCCTAGTCCAGGTCCATTGACCCTGGGAAGCACATCTGGCAATAATCAGGATGAGGGCCTTTTCTGTTGTGCTGCCCATCCTAGGGAATGGCTTTCCATAGACCCCATGACTGTATTGTTTTAGATGGCTAATAAATAAAATATATTAGGCTGTTTTAAAAGGTTTCTGAGCAGTTGTTCTCTTTCTGCTGGCTTACTTTTGATGTCTTAGTTTCAATGGGTGTTTTGTATTTTGTTGTGGGGGTTTGGCCTTGGTGACAATATTTGTGATTTTAATGGAAATTGTTATATATTTTACTATTGTTTCGTGTTTTTGGATTGCAGCTGCTTTGCGTTTCTTTGAAATTTAGGCAGGGTATAGATAGATAGATAGATAGATAGATAGATAGATAGATAGATAGATATTAACAAATGCATACATAGACATTCTTATAGTCCATCTTTAAATTGCATGAGTGCATGAGTTAGTGCACTATTGAACTACAATAATCCATGTGTCCCATGAAGCTTTGCATCTTGACAGGTCTATAGTCAATAATGCAAAGCTGGCTGTTCAGCGTTTGCTGGAATGTATCTTAATGCTGCTTTGCACCTTAATATTAGTTCCCAACTGAGCCCCATATGCACCCCATATAAACCACATTCCTTCTTCACTTCAGAGGAGGGGACATTTCCATACAAAGCACACTTGAAGCATATTTTCCCTCTCAAATAATTCTGGTCACTGTAGTTTGATAAGGGTTGCTGGGAATTGAAACTCTGTGAGGGGCTAATGTGCTTCAAATGTGCTTTAAAGATATAGTGTGGGGAGCTGGTGGGGAGCTCTGGGTGCACATCATATTTCCAATACTTGGCAATACAGTAAATCAGGGTACTGGGGTAGAATTTCTAGGCCTTTTAACATTTTAAATCATGAACTTACTAAACTCCTATATAAATATCAGTTTGTTTCCATATAAGTTATTTTCACCGTAGTTTGTACATCCTGACTTCCCATTGCCGTTGTTTTCTTTCTGTCCCATCAGTTTATTTTGATAGCTGATTTTAATTGCAGTTCTCAGACCAGTTACTCTGTAATTATCCCAGTTACTGCCTTTATTTTGTCAGATCATCATCTCTACTGAAATGCTCGTGTTGTCGTAAGTAGTCTGCGGTATAAAAAGAGGCACTATAATAGCCATTATGTATACAACATTTCTATCCAGACATATCCTCAGCAAACTCCTGATAGAGGTACCTACTTTGTGCTAGGGATTTAGGCATTCAAGTAGTGCCACCCAAAAAACACAGGACAGAAAGGTAGGTGATTTTACTCCTCTCTCTTTTTCAAATTGCTGTTGTTGCTTTTGACTGGCATGGGTTATGTGATCCATGGAGAAAGGTGACTCAAACTATTCAATGAGTATATGTTTGTAAGGTTATTGATGCAAATTGTGTAGTGTTAAATGCTAGCTGAAATACATGTTTCACAAGCAGGACCTGTTGCATCTTTAAGCAGTACCATATCTTTTTTAATACTGGCAACCTAACTCATTGATTTCAAATGATTTACTGCCAATAAATACATTTCAAGATCAGGGTGGAAAATCTTAGACCTAAAATGAGGAACCTATGGATAAATTAAATAAAAGTAAGTGCAGGGCTTTTTTTCTAATAAAATGTTTAGGGGAACTCTCATTTCCCTACTCATATTGAAATGCTGCCCCTCAATGAGGTCAAATTTAGATTCACAAAATGTTTAGGGTATGTGTACCCCTGTGTAACCCCAGAAAAGAAGCACTGGTAATGTGTAGTACTTAACCTCATTCATAAGCAAGTTTCAGCTCATAACTTAAGATTGCAGTCCTGAACTCCTATACTACAGAAATCAAAAGGATTAAGATGTTGCTTAATGTGCTGCAAAACACCTACACGGAAGGCAACTCACAGTGCAATCCTAACCATGACTACTCCAAAGTAAGTCATATTGAATTCAATGGGGCTTACTCCCAGGTAAGTGAGGTAGGATTGCTGATTCACAGTGTAGGAAATAAAATGCAACCCACACAGAATCATAGGATTGTAGAGTTGGAAGGAACCGAGAGGGTCATCTAGTCCAACCCCCTGCAATGCAGGGATCTTTTGCACATTTGGGTGCTAAGATAGTTCTTCAGAATGGTAATAAAGAAGCGATTTTACCTTTTTCTTAGAAGCCATACATCGGATTGCATCAATATACTGCACAGGATTTTAAAAATAAAACTCCTTCAGAGCAACTTCAACATGAACAAATAAAATGCAAAAAGACAATTAACTAGTACCCTTGTTTGTAGGCAATGTAAACATCTCTGACAAACTTGGTACCCCCATTGGCTTCTTAATTTGCAAAAAAAAACCAACCATACAGTTTACATCATATAAGCCATCTCTCAGCCATAGAAAAAGAACAACACTAACTCAAACAATGTTCATGGCCTCACAACTAATTCCAAGAGCAAATTTGTCCATTGAGAAAAAAATCTCAGACATTTATCGTTGGCCAGTGGTACTTGCCTTCCTTTTGTTTCCATCCAGTTTAGAAACAATTCTGTACGGGAAGTGATGCAAGTGTCATTCTATTGGAGACCTATAACTAAACTGGACAAAGCCTTAGAAAAAATGTGCAGGAAGGCATAATGTTACTTTCCAGGTAGTGGACCTAATGAATGAAGGGTCTGTTCCATACCCAACCATTAAGGTCTGTTGGTGTGCCATTTTATTTGGCAAATATGTGGAAGGAAACTTTCTATGACAGCAACATAAATAATGCTCTATTTAGTAGTCACAGACAATTATAGAAATGTTCATCATTGTGGCTGCTTTCTTCATGGCCATAGGCATATCTTTATCACCACACAAATTGTGCTTCTTTTGTCTCCAGACATGCAAAGCAACAACTTTACAATGAAAGACTTGCAGCCAATTTGATTTACAGTACTTGGCCAAGGTCTGCCCCCCCCCCAACACTTTAAATTAAGGCAGTTTAGTATTACCCTGCCAGTATAATTTTTCTTCCATTTTTTTCTTCTTCCACTGACAGAACAGCAACAACTTAAATGTCTTTCTGAAAGTTTTGTTACAGAGAGCATAGCAGATTGGGTTAACAGTACTATTCACATAGCACAGCCAATAGCCAAGGTGCCACAGCGTTGGAGGAATACAATCTGAGCAGAATGTGGAGACCAAAACCATGATATTGTAGGGTGTCCAAGTGATTATGAACGCTAGAAGAATGGCGCTTAAAGTTTGGGCTGCTTTGCGCTCCTTTATAAGGACCATTCTTTTCCTTTTAGTAATTTGATTGTTTATATTTGGATCCATGTTTTTGACGGAAGTCGTGTCCTTAGATAAAGTGGCAGAACAAGGAGTGATCTTTACTTTTCGGCAGCCATTGTTAGTTTCTTTGGCACCATCAGCTTTAACCACCAATCGGAACTTATAAGCTACACATTTACTACTTTTTTTAACGTGGCCTTTGGTTGGGGTTAGAAAATATTTGGGGGTCTCATAGTCATTTTCCCCAGGTTGGTCTTTGATAAAGGCTTCCTTTTTCTCCTCTTTGTGTTCATCATCCTTGCTTTTTACTGGAGACTTATAAGCTACTTGAAAGACGGGATCAGAGGCACATTTATCCTCCTCTTCTGAGGATGCATAGCTGCTGCAAGTGGTTAGCTGGTCCGCCTTAGACCAGTCATGACAAGTATTTTGAATCTGACATGCCTTTGCTGTTGCCGAAGTACTTCGGCTGGATGAAGACCATGAAGCCTGACATCTCTCCCTTTTGGCTAAATTTTGTTGCTTGCAGCTAAAGCAGGATTTTAGCAAAGCTTTCTGAGGCTTTATCATTTCGAACTCAGCCACAGAACTGGATCCTTGAAGTTCGGCCAAGTCCTTGGTCCGTTTCTCAGTCTCTCTATAAATACGGCAATACAAAATTGTCATCACAGAAACCGGGATATAGAAAGCAGCAATCGCAGTACCAAAGGTGATGATGGGTTCATACAAAAATTGAATCTGGCATTCTCCAGGCGGGACAGTTCGTTCCCCGACGAAATATTGCCAGCATAAGATTACTGGTGCCCACAGGATAAATGAAATTAGCCAAGCTAGGCCAATCATGATGCCAGCCCTTTTCGGTGTGCGTTTAGCCCTGTAGGTTAATGGCCGTGTAATAGAAAAATATCGGTCGAAGCTGATAACCAGTAAATTCATTACTGAGGCATTGCTAGCTACATAATCCAGGGCTAGCCACAAGTCACATGCTAGACTCCCAAGAGACCAGTACCCTATTAATATGTAGGATGTATAAAGATTCATAGAAAATATTCCAATGATAAGGTCTGCACACGCAAGACTGAGTAAATAGTAATTGTTCACCGTCTTGAGCTGGCTGTTGACTTTGAAGGATATCATCACAAGAACATTCCCCACTATAGTTATTAAGCTTAAAATGGCCGTCACTGTAGCAATGGTAATTACTTCCCAAAGGCTATGACCTTCTAAATGCTTATGGTTAGGGGTTGTACCATTGACAATGGTTGAATTGCTGTGCAATTTTTCTTCCATTCTTTTTCTTGGCGTATTAACATCAGTCCCTTTTAAGTTGCTTCTTCATCTGTACTTTGAAGACACCTTTTTAATGACAAATAAAGAGAAAGAAAGCTCGTAAAATAATAATGGACTTCTGCCAGATTTATTAAGCACAAGCAAATTGTAAGACCGTTGGAGTATCAATTATAAATTACAACGACTTCTAAAGATATTTAAATATTATGAATTCAAGTTTACAGGCACAAAATAGGCTTGGTAATATTTCCCAGCCAACCTTTGTTGCTATAGGAGAGCCTTCCCCAACTTGGTACACTCCAGATATTTTGGAATACAACTCCCATCATTCCTGACCATTGGCCATACTGCCTGGGATTTATGGGACTTGTAGTCCAAAAATATCTGGAGGGCACCAGATTTAGGAAAGGCTTCTGACATAAGTGAAATATTCAATATTAATTGTTGGATTCTTACTTTAACTATTTAATATGAACAATTAAATATATTTTGTATTCTTTTTCTCAAACTATTGTGATTAGAAAAATCAACTAGTATTAGTCATAGGTCCCCCATTGCAGTAGGACAACAGTGAGGCAGGGCACATTTAACCTATGATACCAATGGACTCTAGATGTGATGTTTAATGGTACCATAAATTCAGGGAACAAGTTGTATTGACAGTGTTTCACAGATAGGTAAACGCATAAAGGAACCACTATTTTAAAAGTACACACACACAAAAGTTGTGACACAGGGGTCAATCTCCTTTCAATTCAATATGGGTCCTGAAGAAATTAATTCCCTGCATTTGCTCTTAAAATAAAGCCTTGGTGTGGTTTTTAATTATACAGTCCAATGACATCTGGAGGGCCACATGTTTGCCACCCCTGCTGCAATGAAAGAAAAATTTGAAGAGTGGCATAATATGCAGAATTTTTTAAAGAAAGCAATGGAAGGCTAAAGTCCTGGTAAAGAGACAAGTGGAGTATGTGCTGTTCAGTAGCAGTAAAATTCTATTCTATTCTATTTATTTATTTAATTTGTATACCACACTACATCTGTAGATCTCATGGTGGTTCACAACATAAAAATGCAATATAAAAAGACATAATACATAATAAAAACAAGAACAAAAAATCTCACTCATTGCTTTAACAGCGACTAAAATATATGCAGTATTTCCTATTCTATGTCTTCTGTCTTTCATACTTAAATACTGGTAGCCCACTGGACTCCTCCCCTTCTTCTCCTACTCGTTGCAACTAGAATTCTTTGCAGGTAACTTTCACAACTCTTTCTCTAAAGCAAAAAATCTGGCCGTCCATTGTTGCTATTTATTGTTCTGAGCTGCAGAAGTTCATATTAAAAAATGCAGTAAGGTTCCTTCTTGATGCAAGAATGCAAAGTTTCTTCATTTCAGCTACAGCAAAAGTGGTTCCCTAAACAAAGCTATCATACGTGATTGACTACAGACTCTTAATGGAAAGGCCAACTCAGGTCATTTTCCACAATTAAAAAAATAATCACCCCTTTATTTTATAATAAGTCCTAGCTGACTAAGGACTGCAGGGGAAGAAAAGCAATGAGCTCACTGTAATGGAGGAGTGACTATTAATCATATTTGGCTGTTAAGATCTTAAAGTGTCACCTATCTGCATCAATTCCAAATGATCAGGTTCTCTGAGACAGTATTAGAATTAGACAGAATTATTAGACAGAATTAGTTACAAAAAACGCAACGGGTAATTAGCAACAAAATGCAGGGGAGGAATGGGAAAAGGGGAGGGGGGACCCCAGGTGAAAGGAAAATATCAAGACAGGAAGAAATTAAGGACTTAGATTTCCTGTGGTTAAAAATTAAGGAGGAACTTAAACAGAATGAAAATAATATAGAAAACAAATTAGAAGAAATGCAGGAGAGAATAGATAGGAGAATAGAGGGAGCAATAGGGGAGCTCTCGAACAAAGTCCAAGAATTAACAGTTAAAGCAAAGACTTTTGAGGAGTCCAACAAAAAGATACAGAAAGACATGAGGGAACAGAAAAGAGAGACAGAAAAAGTGAAAGAGGAGATACGAGGACTAAACAAAACACAAGAGCAGATCTGGGACAATATTGCGATGACGGAAATGCGACAAAGACAAATGCATTTAAAATTCAGAGGGATAGAAGAAGAGATGAAAGAGAACATTAAGGAGAAAATAACTAAGGAATTAGCAAATTGGCTAGAGGTGAAAGAGGAGGAGGTCGCATACACGATTGAAAACGCCTTTAGGATTAAAACGAGAACATACCAAAACAAGACTAAGAGGCCTCTTGGAGACTGCTTAGTAGTGTTTAATTCAATAGGAATGAGGAATCTGATACTCAAAACGAGCTATCATAAAAAACTAATAATAGGCAGTAGACCAATAATTGTCCTTAAAGAAATACCGGTTAGATTGTTACGAAAGAGAGAGGGATATAAAAACATAACAGGAATCCTGAGAAGGAATAACATTCAATATAGATGGGAATTCCCCGAAGGAATAGCGTTCTTCTTCAAAGACAAGAGATTTAAGTTGACCAATCCACTAGAGGTGGAAAAGTTCCTGAGGAGATATGAGAGGGAGCTTGGTAAAAGGGAGGACAGAGTGACAGACAGACAGGAAGTTGGAGGGGGGGGAGGGGGAGGGGGGACGAGGCTGCGAAGGGGGGAGGGAGGGGGGGATGAAGGGGAAGAGGTGGAGGGGGAGGAGGGTGTGGTAGAGGAGGAGGAAACAGAGGAGGAGGAAGAAGTAAGGAACTGAAGGCTAGACACAAAGCGGTTCGCTAATTTTTAATAATGTCTTTAACTTTTTTGACCTGGAATGTTAATGGTCTAAATGAGAAACTAAAAAGGAATAAAATAGAGAAAGTTCTGAGAAATAAAAAATGTGATGTGGTTTGCTGTCAAGAGACCCATGTAGCTAAAAAACACAAACATATATTGGTTAATAAAAAGTTGGGAATGGAGTTTATCAACTCAGACGTGAATAAAAAGAGAGGGCTGGTAACCTATGTTAAAGAAAAACTAGAACCCAAAATAATTTGTAAGGATGAGGAGGGGAGGATCCTGGGGATCCAAATTACTTATCAAGGGGAAAGATTTAATGTAGTATCAGTTTATGCCCCTAATATAAACAAAACGGAGTTCTTTAAAAAACTGGAACAAATGATACTAGAATTAGAAAATTATAAACTAATCCTATTAGGAGACTTGAATGGAGTCCCCGAACCCGGGATAGATAGAAGTGAAAAAAGAAGGAAAGGGAAACAGGGGAAGCTTCCAAAAACCTTTTATGATCTCCAAGAAAACTTAGACTTGATTGACATCTGGAGATTCAAAAACCCAACAGGAAAACAATTCACGCACCTTTCAGGGGTACACCAGAGCTGGGGCAGAATAGACCAGATTTGGGTCTCTAGAGAGCTCTCGATAAGATCGGTGAAATGTGAAATAGAGCCCAGAACTCTCTCAGATCACAACCCAATATTTCTGGAATTAAAGTGTAAACCATCAGGACCATACAGATGGAGAATGAACGATTACCTATTGGAACAGGAAGAGATTACCAGTAAGGCAAAGAACATCTTGAAAGAATATTTTGAGCTGAACCTGAATAAGGGAACTAAAATCAATGTGGTCTGGGATGCAAGTAAGGCTCTTCTCAGAGGCTTCTTGATTCAACAGAATAAATATAGAAAAAACTTAAGAGAAGCAAAGAAGGAGGAAATACTTAAACAACTAAAAGAAGTAGAGGGGAAATTAATAATAAATCCTGAGGATGAGAAGAGTAAACAGGTTTGCAAATTATTACAGACCCAATACACAACACTCCTAAATCAAGAGATAGAATGGGGAATAAAAACGATGAAACAAAGGTATTTTGAGTCGGCAAATAAAACGGGTAAGTTGCTCGCATGGCAACTGAGAAAAAGGAAAAAACAAAATGTAATCAACAAAATTAAGTGGGAAGATCAAATAATAGAAGATCCCAATGAGATAAAGGGAAAGTTCCTCCAATACTATGAAACCTTGTACAAAAAGAAGGAGGACGAAGACATAGATGAGATAAGCAGGTATTTGGAAAGGAATGGAGGGGAACAGCTATTAGAGGAAGAAAAGACACTATTAAATGAACCAATAACAGTGGAGGAGGTCAGACAGGTTATCAAAAAAATGAAACCTGGGAAGGCCCCAGGCCCAGACGGCCTCTCCCAAAAATATTATAAAACTTTAGATGAACATCTGGCCCCTATACTTAGTGAAGTAATTAATAACATCCTACAAGGAGGGGAAATGCCGGATTCGTGGAGAGAGGCATATATTACAGTAATACCTAAAGCAGAGTCAGGTATACTTGACGTTAAAAATTACAGACCAATTTCATTACTTAACAATGATTACAAGATCTTTGCAGGAATAATGGCAAATAGACTAAAGAAATATTTGAATAGAGCGATACACAAAGATCAAGCCGGATTCCTGCCCGGCAGGCAGATAAAGGATAATGTAAGACATGTAGTTAACATAATTGAATATCTGGACCTCAGGGTTGATATCCCTGCCGCTTTAATCTTTATAGACGCCGAAAAGGCTTTTGATAATGTGTCTTGGCACTTCCTTATAAAATGCATGGAGAAGGTAGGAATAAGAGGACCATTCCTAGAAGGTATAAGGGCAATTTATTCAGCCCAAAGAGCAAGACTAATTATTAACAGTAACCTGACGAACTCATTTACGATCACAAAAGGCACTAGGCAAGGGTGCCCTTTATCACCCTTACTATTTGTTATGGCCCTGGAAGTTATATTGAATAAAATAAGAGAAACACAGGAAATAAGAGGGATCAAAATCGGCATAAAGGAATATAAAGTAAAGGCCTATGCCGACGACCTAGTAATTACAATTGAAGACCCCATAAATGGGACAATTAAAGCTATTGAATTACTGGAGGAATTTGGAAGGTTATCTGGGTTCAGACTAAACAAAGTTAAAACAAAAATGCTGATAAAAAATATAGATGAACAATCTAAAAACAAAATCGAGCTTGAATCCGGGATAAAGACATCGAATAAGGTTAAATATCTGGGTATTTGGGTCTCCCCAAAAAATATAAACCTAGTGGAAGACAACTATAACAGAACATGGAGAGAGTGTAAAAAAGACCTAGATAGCTGGAGTAGACTACAACTTTCCTGGGAGGGGAGAATGGCTGTTATCAAAATGAATATTCTCCCAAAAATGACATTCCTATTCCAGAATATCCCAGTAATCAGGGGCACAACAATGTTTAAAGACTGGCAGAGAACCCTGTCTAGATTCATCTGGCAGGGTAAAAGGGCTAGGATTAAATATAAGTTGCTCACTGACAGAAGAGACAGAGGAGGGTTCGCGGTCCCGAACATGCAATTGTATTATGAGGCCTCCTGTCTCTGCTGGACTAAAGAATGGATAACTTTAGATAACACGGACCTACTGGACTTGGAGGGCTTCGATGCTAGGTTTGGGTGGCATGCATATTTATGGCAGGATAAGGGGAGAGTACACAAAGGATTCTCCAATCATATTATAAGAGGGGCGTTATTGGAAGTATGGAATAGATGTAAGAACTTGATAGAGAAAGACACCCCATGGTGGCTGTCACCCATTGATATCCTAGCAATTAAGAGACTAAACATGGAAGGTAAAAGGTGGACATATACTGATCTTCTGAGAAGGTCCGATAAAGGATGGGAAATTAGGCCCTATGAGGAGTTAAAAGATAAATTAAATGGATGGTTTCAATTCCACCAAATCAATGCCCTCTGGAACGAGCATAAAAAAGTTGGAATGAGTAAGAACAAATCCAAGTTCCAGTCAGAAATAATAGAGGGGAAATCTAAACTCTTATCCAAAATGTACAACCAATTATTAGACTGGGATACTATGGACGAGGAGGTCAAAGAGGTTATGATCAAATGGGCCATAGATGTAGGACACCCCCTAGAATACGAAAGATGGACAAAACTTTGGAACAAAGATATGAAGTTTTCAGCTTGTGTTGGACTCCGAGAAAATATGGAAAAGATGATGTACCGTTGGTACATCACACCAACAAAATTAGCTAAAATGTATAAAACCGGAGACAAGACCTGTTGGAAATGTAAGAAAAAAGAGGGAGACTTCCACCATATGTGGTGGACCTGCGAGGAGGTAAAGAGGTTCTGGAGCTCAATTCATGAGGAATTAAAAAAGATTCTAAAGTACACCTTTCCTAAAAAACCTGAGGCATTCCTTTTAGGAATGGTGGGGGATGAAATCAAGAAAGAGGACCAAACCCTATTCCAGTATGCTACAGTATCTGCTAGGATACTGTTGGCACAGAGTTGGAAAACACCCACTGTCCCAACAATCAGAGATTGGCAAACCAAGCTAATTGAGTATATCGACTTAGCAATAATGACACAGAAGATCAGGCAACAGAAAAACACCAAATTTATTAACGACTGGAATAAATTCCTCTCATACATGGAGACGAACTTAGGCAATATTAAAATTACAGTAGGTATAATATAAAAACCGCGAGGTAGAAATAATGGTCAACAAAAAACACTGCTGATTATATATCATTGAACTACAGCTCACGTCGAGGTGTTGGGAAGTCGAACAATGTAACAGATTTATATATTGAAATTGGATTTTGGTTATTTGTAATTTTTCTTTTTTCTTTATTTGTTGATTTCGTTTTATTGAATGATGTATATGTGTTTTTAAGCTGTTGTTATAAAATAAAGGATTTATTTAAAAAAAAAAAAAAAAAAAAGAGACAGTATTTTGCCTTACAAAAGTAATTTCTGCTGATGGGTTTGTTTCCAATACAACCAAGAGGCAAAGCAAAATGTTAGACATCGCTATAGCTTTAAAGCTTTTCAACTTGGTTCCCATGTTATGAAAGCAGTACACAGTAACTGCATGCAGTGCAAAGAAGAAGAAAAAGTACATGCAATGCCTGAGTAATACCTACATGTAGTTTGCAATTGATTGTACTATATTTGGGATAATGTTCATTTGAGCAGGGTATTTGTGACTAAATAGCCAGTTATTGAACCAGTACTATTGGATTTACTGTAAGATTTCTATCTATTCTAAGAAGCAGTGAATTCCTTTCTTTTGGATCAGCTTCCCAGAGGATACTATACAATGTTTGGATTGCTCTAAGACCATTTCATGTGCTACTAAATAGTGCTTAAATTAGGTCTTAATGCACTTTCATGGCCATAATGCATATGCATACTCAATTTCAAGATGGCTTCCCTCTCCGGATTCTGAAGCAGATGAAAGCACCTGTTATACATGAAAAAATAGTGTGCAAGAGATTCACATATAGCTTTTAGAGCTGTGTGTGAAATGGTTCTTAGAAATAATGTCTGGTTCATCCCATAAAATTGTAGCACATAGCAGAAGTGGATTTGGGGGGAGTGCAACTGGTTTGGGCGCATTTGGTGTGGAGCTTTGGGGGTGCTGCAGGGGGCGCCACAACTATGATGTAAAATGAAAGGTTATATGTCATGGGGGTGGCACTGATTTTTAATGCTGCCTCTGAAATTTGAGACCACTGCCTATAGCATCTAGAAGGCACCACTTTGACTCCCTCTGTCACAGAGCATAGGACCGCACTCAGATTACTCCATCAGATATAGAGATCAAGTGGGCACTGCATTCCTTTGCTCTGGAACCAAGCCATTAGCATTAGCTTCAGGGTTTTGTGGGACTCAAAGTACTCATGAATTCCACTTTCCCTTTCCCATTGACTATTGTTTCTGATCCTCCTCCTTGCTGTTTTGTTCCTGTCATCCTATACAGTGGTACCTCAGGTTAAGCACTTAATTTGTTCCGGAGGTCCGTTCTTAACCTGAAACTATTCTTAACCTGAAGCACCACTTTAGCTAATGGGGCCTCCCACTGCTGCTGCACCGCCGGAGCCCAATTTCTGTTCTTATTCTGAAGCAAGTTCTTAACCTGAAGCACTATTTCTGGGTTAGCGGAGTGTGTAACCTGAAGCGTATGTAACCTGCGGTACCACTGTAGTGGGGATTGGACTAGGAATGAGCTGTCAGGCAAGTAGTTAGGCAGGCAAGTAATGACTGTCAGTGAGGTAGGTGGCTGCTGAAAAAACTGGATGTGACAAGGTATTGAGCAGCTGCCTCCTTCGTTCAAAAACTGCTGCTGTCATGTCACACATAATATTGCTCCTCTTGATTGCCTTTCTGAGCATGTGCACACGATTTAACCAAGATGGTGGTAGTTTCTCAGGTCAAGTTTCTTTGTTAGTCTGTGAGGCTTGCTCGGGAACTTTGCTTAGGTTGGGCCTGGCTGCTGTTCCATCCCAGGGGAGAACTTCTCTGAGGTGCCTAAGTCCTGTGTAACTGCACTGCGCTTTGGAGAGAAGCAGAAAAGGAGGCACAGCCATTAACAAATTTTATTGTGATCAATCCTAAAACCATCCAGTGGGTTCTCACTCCCAACACAGATTTGGAGCAGCTGCATGCAATAAGCATTTCTGCTTTGATTTTAATGGCATGTTGGGCAGATCTGTCTGAGCACATCACCATGGTCACAGCTACTGATTAACATGCACAGTGGCATGCTCATGCAAAATTCACCATGGAAACTTTAAATATGTAGTGACCATGAAAGTTACTGCCAATTTTTTTTGGGGGGGGGGGCGAAGCACCTCAAAATTGTTATGAATCAGCTCCCAAGGCTAGCGTTCTGGAATCTGCATGACATATTACAGTATTTAGGATGCTGTTTATGGTTGTTTTCTCAACAGCTTAATGTGGATATATTGCTACTTTCATTATGTTCAATTGTGGATTATGTTACCTGATTTGTGAGGCATTTCTTTAGGGATTATTTCACGGGAACTTTATTTGTGAGAGAGCTGCAAGCCAGATATTACGATTGTTTACCAAGTCACATTCCAATGGTATTTACTCCCAAGTATGCAGTTTTAGGATCGAGGAGCTCTGAGCTGGTGATATCCCCCCGTTAAAAACAAATCTTATAATTAATCTTGGAAGTCTAGAAAAACCACAGCAACTAAACGATGCGGCCGCAAAGAGCGGAGGTTCTGTTGCGCTTGCATCAAATGCGCCGCGTTTGCGACCGTTTCCCGTTCCCTGCAGACGGGGCGGCGCGCTTCGCGAGGCTTCGCCGGGACTTCTGACAGGAGTCAGGATCGCCAGGCCCAAGCCTGGCGCGGCCCCCAGTTCCTCCTCTCCCGAGGGAGGCAGCCAGCTTCCCGCAGGAGGCGGAGAGGCGGGCCTGGAGAAAGGCGGCTGCGAGGAGGAGCGGGCCGGACCCGAAGTAGCTGCCATGCAGCAGCCCGAACGCGGCGGCGGCGGCAGCAGGCCCCAACGGGGAGGCGGCGGCCGGCAACCCCATCGTCGGCGGCCGGGCGGTCGAGAGAGGCCGGCGGAAGGCGCCGGAGGCGGCAGCAGCAGCGAGGCCGGTCCCGGCCGAGGAGGCGGGAGCCGGGGGAGAGGCGGGGGGAGAGGAAGAGGCAGGCGGGAGGCTCGCGGCAAAGGGCCCGCCGCGCCTGCCTCCGCCCCTCACGGTTATGAATCGGTAAGGAAAAAGAGACACACACGAGGCCGAGGCGGAGCTAAAGTAGATTCCCCCCCTCCCTCTCACGGCTTCTCTGTGGCAAAGCTTTCTTATCTGAGGCTCCGCCGAGGCTGTTACTATCTCCCTCTCCCTTAGCAACCAGATTCTACCTTATATGTTACATAGTGTGTATGTGTGTGTTTGGCGGGGGCGTGTATTATATATTTATATATACATATATACAGTGCTTTTTTCTGGGGGTAAGCAGAGGTACGCATACCCCCTAAACATTTTGTGAATCTTTGTACTTTGGTCCATTTACTGTATTTATTTTTCCTGATTTGAACTATAAAATGGTGGTTTTCATGAGTCAAAAGGAGAGTACCCCTAAACATTTTTTTTTTAGAAAAAAGCACTGCATATATAGATACATATAGTGCATGGTAGGCAAACTAAGGCCTGGGGGCCAGATCTGGCCCAATCGCCTTTTAAATCCAGCCCGCGGAAGGTCCAGAAATCAGTGTGTTTACAGGATGGCAGCCTTAGGTTGGGAGTAATTAGGTTCACCACCCTTTGTGAACAGAAATTCTGATACCCCAGTTTAAAATGTGACTCTGGGTATGGAGTGAAAAATTACCTGTATGGGGCCTATATATTGGCCAGAATAGGGTTTAAATTGGGTTGTTGGCTCCTAGCGTGCAGTGATTGCAGGTGCAAAACTAGCCTGTGATTACCTGGTCACTTCACACACAGGAACTGATGACCCAATTTAAATGTGTTGCCCACAGCATGACATCTGGTGTCATGTTTAAACCAGACCTGGCCAAGGAGACAGGGAAGTTTTCCTCAAAAAGTTGTAAAACCTGAGTGTTTTTCTTTCGTTAAGGGAATGAATCTTTGCTTGTTTGGGGACTTCAGCTGTTCTGTGGAATCTCTTCTCTGGGTCATCAGCATGCCTAAGGTGATGGCAGCTGTACAGTCAATGTTGCCTCAGAGATGGCATAGGACAAAGTGACAGACAGTTACTATTCAGAGGGAAAGCTTGGGCTGAGCTCTGGTTTTGCATGGCAGCTGGAAGAGGAACAGATTTGTGCAGTCTTGTCGGATGCACTCTAAGCACTGTGACAGCATTGTGATCATGCAGTTACCGGTACATTGACAGGACACAAAGTTGACAGCATGTGCACAGGCGATGTGCTACAAGTGTAGCTGCCAGCCACATGTGACACCTTAGTAAATATGAACGTGCTTTAGTAACACACACATAGTAATTACAAAAATAAATCATTAGCTAGATCCCCCCACCCCGAGTGTAGCAGTCTGGTTCTGGCAGTTGGCCAGTAGAGTAAAATTTAGGTTGAGTCAGTAAAATCCTGGCTAGGTGGCAGACTTCCATATTTGTAAATTATGTTTGTGACTAATTTGCTGGTTAAGCGTTCCAGGTAAATTATACTTCCCATGACTGTGATTATGCAACTTAGAATGTTGATAATATTTCAGCCCAGCATGGATCAATATTGCTCAGCTTCAGAGGATTTCTAGGGTATTCTTGATGTTAACCATTGAGTGCTTCCAGATGGGGGCTTAATGGATTATTGGAAAAACTTTTTAGAATCCCCTTAAAAGAGTAAATCTAGAAGGGGGAGGGAACATGGATGGTCATTTTGACAGTGGCACACAATAGCATTGTGTACATACTGCAAAAAAACCTTGTGTGCATAAAGAAGACCAACACCATAACAAAGACCTATCTGGAAGCACCACTATACATACTGACAACTACATGAATTCAGTGGGATTTATTTCACAGTAGGCCTGTATAGACTTCAGTTGTGTATAAAGATAGTTAATATTTTACAATTGCAATCCTATGCAGGTTGATTCTTTGGGGCTTACTCCCAGGTAAATGGCCTTACTGCTTTAGGGGTATTGTTGAGTTATGCATATTTTGTTGTAAGTCTTGTAAAACTTGAAGAAGACTTCTTTTGTTTGCCTCTAAATTTGTAGGAGAGTGATGTTATACTATTTTTGTGCTGTTCCTTTTGGATTATGGTAGATTTTGACTATAAGCAATAAAGTTCATAACAAAATTTAAATTAAGTAGGATTACCAAATGTGATTTATTTTAAGGGGTGTTCATTATTTTAGAATATTACAAGTAATGCCCTTAATTTTTTTTATAGTTCTATAGAATCACTAATATTTCAACAGACAAACCTAAGATATTTGCACAGTTATTTATAGCAGTGCAATTAAACTATTTTGGTTTGAATGTTTTTGCTTATTTTTTATGATGCTTCTATGAAGCATTTCAAGTGGTTCTTAAATTATTATTACAAAATGCAAAAAGATAGATTATTGTCCCTACTAGAGGTAGGCAGCTAATTACAGTACAGGGAATACTGAGGAAGGGAGACACAATGGTAACGTTTCTTTTAAAAAGAGGTACTGAAGTTTACTTTTAAAATTTCTTGTAATGAGTCCTACCTGGAAGCATGCCATGCATCTTGGAAACTCCGCTTCTTCTAATGTGTAGGAATAGGTTGCAGTTGTTCAGTGGTGCCTTCCTTGGTCACATGTCTTTATTGTGGCTTCTCATCCCAGGGCTAAGTTGTTGAAAACAGATTGTGTGGTTGAGCTCCGTCACAAATTAAACCCTGTTTTTAAGCCTCAAAATCTGATGTAAGTAATACCCATGCAAAATATTTTGGTTAAAAAAGATACTCTCCTTTGCATTTAAAACAGGAGTGAAAAATAGAGCCAAAGTCTATAGTCGCCTCCAAAGGTTAAAACATACAATGAAAGAACCAAGCTGAAGGTGCAAAAATGAGTGGTTAATAGCATTACTTATAGATAAATTATTTGTTTTCCTACAAAGCTGGGATTATTAGGCAAAATTACATGAACTGTTGGTTAGCTGCTTTCATACTTGTTTTAAAGTTCAACAGGCAGTACTATATCTCAATAATCATACAGTTGTACCTCAGGTTATAGACACTTCAGGTTACAGACGCTTCAGGTTACAGACTTCGCTAACCCAGAAATAGTACCTCGGGTTAAGAACTTTGCTTCAGGATGATAACAGAAATTGCGCAGCAGCAGCGCGGCGGCAGCGGGAGGCCCCATTAGCTAAAGTGGTGCTTCAGGTTAAGAACTGACCTCTGGAACGAATTAAGTTCTTAACCCAAGGTACCACTGTACAACGTTCTTGTAAAATAGGTCAATGTTATCTCAATATTTCAAATAGGGGAGATAAGTTAATGGTTGAGGTGAGATTTGGGTTCTTTCTGGTCCACGGTCTGTTCTCTTAGAAGCAACATTACCACAAGCTCTCTGTTAGCAGTTATCATTAAAATCAAATAATTTGTGAGAAGGTCACAGCAACTTCTTACAAAAGCAGAGTAGAACATAATGTGCCATGTGTAATCTCTTACGCCAAAATATACTTGGCAAATGTTTATTCAGCTTTTAGAAATCTTCACAAGAGGAGTTTGCATGCCTCACCAAGCAGCTTGATAAATCACTTTCATATTGGCCCTCCCACAATTGTTAATATTGTATATGCTTCAGTTGCAGCTTACTCTGACAGCTGCTGTTAGACTCTTTAGAAAGCTATGTTAAAGATACTTTGTAAAGATACAAGAAAGCATGTATATTGCCACACCATGTTGTACAGGTAGAAAAATATATATACATGCATTCTTATCATTCACAATGGTGTATGGAGTTACATCTGCACAGAGAAATTATGGCAGGATTTCTGAGGCAGCCCTGACTTAAGCATTTGTATTACAGGGTTGTGTCCACATGAGGGCAAAATGTTCTATACAGTATTATGTATACGGTTGGAAATATAAAATATGCATGCAGTTCCAATAATTTTTGCTCAGTGATTGGAATACAGTTTGTCCTCTGGGTATTGGGAATAACTGCCACATGCATTTGTGGAGTGATGTTATGCAGCAATAGGACATTTGATCCACGTGCTAGGCAATCAGGTTATTGATTCTTGATAGCCAGTGTGGTATATTGGTTAGTTTGTGGGAGACCAGGGTTCGAATCTCCAGTGAGCCATGAAGCTCATTGGGTGACTCTGGGGCAGCCACATCCTTTCAGCCTAACCTACCTACAGGGTTGTTGTGGGGATTAAATGAGGAGTGGAAGAACTTGAAGCTCAGTGGAAAAAATGTAAGATATAAATGCAATAAACAAATAATAAACAAATTACCACTTACTGATTATATTGATTCTCCACTTTTCATAATTTCATAGTTGGAGTGCAAGCAAATTTCGAGGCTTGAATAAAACTTTATACTGTACAGTGGTACCTCGAGTTACATACGCTTCAGGTTACAGACTCCGCTAACCCAGAAATAGTACCCCGGGCTAAGAACGTTGCTTCAGGATGAGAACAGAAATTGTGCTCCAGTGGCACGGCAGCAGCAGGAGGCCCCATTAGCTAAAGTGGTGCTTCAGGTTAAGAACAGTTTCAGGTTAAGAACGGACCTCCGGGACGAATTAAGAAATTAACCCGAGGTACCACTGTATATGTTTACTTTTAAGAGCATCATATTTGAATTAGTAGACACATTTCTTCCCAGACCTGTAAAAATAATTACCGTATTTTTCGCTCTATAAGACGCACCAGGCACCAGACCACAAGATGCACCTAGTTTTTGGAGGAGGAAAACAAGAAAAAACATATTCTGAATCTCAGAAGCCAGAACAACAAGAGGGATCGCTGTTCAGCGAAAGCAGCGATCCCTCTTGCTGTTCTGGCTTCTGGGATAGCTGCGCAGCCTGCATTCGCTCCATAAGACGCACACACATTTCTCCTTTTTAGGAGGGGAAAAGTGAGTCTTATAGAGCAAAAAATACGGTAACTGTTAGGCTTTGTTTCCAGAAACATCATGTTAGTTAACTTCTGGATTCCTCCTTATTTATGTGAATGCTTGGTAAACTGCTCCTGGTGGCATTTTAGCAACGTGTTACCTTCCATTCTGCAGTGTAAATACAGTGGTGCCTCGCAAGACGAAATTAATTCGTTCCGCAAGTTTTTTCTTCTTGCGAGTTTTTCGTCTTGCGAAGCACGGTTTCCCATAGGAATGCATTGAAAATCAATTAATGCGTTCCTATGGAAACCGCTTGCCAGGCTGGCGGTGCGGAGAAGGGCTTTTCTCCCCACCGCAAGCCTTCAGGACAGGTACGGGAACAGAGGGGAAGGGGCGCAGCGCTTCTCCTCTGTTCCCGGGGCTTGCGGTGGGAAGAGGGTTTTTCCTCCCCACCGCCAACATTCAGAACAGCATTCTGAATGTTGGCGGTGGGAAGGAAAACCCTCCTCCCACCGCAAGTCTTCAGGACAGCCATCCGAAGGCTGGCGTGGGGAGAAGGGCTTTCCGCCCCACCGCCAGCCTTCGGAGCAGCCTTCCAAAGGCTGGCGCGGGGAGAAGGGCTTTTCTCCCCACCGCCAGCCTTCGGAGGAGCCTTCCAAAGGCTGGCGCGGGGAGAAGGGCTTTCCGCCCCACCGCCAGCCTTCGGAGGAGCCTTCCGAAGGCTGGCGCGGGGAGAAGGGCTTTCCGCCCCACCGCCAGCCTTTGGAGGAGCCTTCCGAAGGCTGGCGCGGGGAGAAGGGCTTTTCTCCCCACCGCCAGCCTTCGGAGGAGCCTTCCGAAGGCTGGCGTGGGGAGAAGGGCTTTCCGCCCCACCGCCAGCCTTCGGAGGAGCCTTCCGAAGGCTGGCGCGGGGAGAAGGGCTTTCCGCCCCACCGCCAGCCTTCGGAGGAGCCTTCCGAAGGCTGGCGCGGGGAGAAGGGCTTTCCGCCCCACCGCCAGCCTTTGGAGGAGGTCCGAGGACAGTGGGGAAGAAGCGCTGCGCTTCCCCGCTGTCCCGGAGATTTCCCTATGGGCTTTCGTCTTGCGAAGGAAGCCCATAGGGAAATTCGTTTTGCGAAGCGCCTCCAAAACGGAAAACCCTTTTGTCTAGCGGGTTTTCCGTCTTGCGAGGCGTTCGTCTTGCGGGGTACCACTGTACTTGGATATAACCTCTGTAATGGGGTTGGGGAACTTTAGGCCCAGGAACCAAGCATGACCCTTGTGTGTCCCTCCCTAGGCCACACGTCTCTTCCAAGCCACATACCTCACTGACCCTACTCTGCGCCCCATCTTGAAAACTGTTGCCTGTCTGTAGTCTGTCCTTTAACTGTAATAATGCTTCTTGCTTGCCTGGATGCAGAATCGAGAGAGGGGTGTGGTGTGTGTAGAAGCATGACTTCAGCATGGCTAGAATGTGGCATACCGTTCTAAGGTAAGTGTCTGCCCTTGGTTTTTCCTCCAGCCTTATGGCCCGGCCCATCACTGGCATGCTGCCCCTGGAAGATTGATTGTTTGTGGCCCTCGCTCTGAAAGAGGCTCCTCACTATAGTTTACGTGGAAACTTCATGCTTATCCACTTTTCTAAGGGAGTTCTTGGGCCGAGAGCGGTGTGGTTTCTTGTTGAAACCAAACACCAGGATAATCATTATTAGCTAATTTTACAATATCAAAAGCACTGGTAGGGATGAGCAATCTCTTCCACTGGCTCATGCCAGGTTGGCTTGGAAAGAAGCTAAGTTATACCCCTCTTCCCACAAAAAAATCAGGTAGATCTTCTCCCATTGCCCTCTGGCAGCTGGTGCACTGAACAACATACTATGCCAGGCTTTAAGTAGCCCCTAGAAGTAAGTATGACTGCAGGGTCAGTAGAAAAGTATATTTCCCAGGAGCTACTTGCAGCATTGCAGACTAGTGCTGGAGAGAAAAACCTCCATTCTTCCCCTCTTGTGCTTTCCTGCTGTTGAAGTGCTACCAGTAAGTGGGATTAAAAAGAGGAGGTATCTTTGGGCAGATGTGTGTGTGTGTGTGTAAATTAGAGGGGAATTATTCTCGGTTAGAGTAACATCTAATGTAGAGAAAGAATTTGTGGGGATCAGGGCTGTCTTTACCCTGGGGTGCAAGGGGTGTGGGGCACCCGGGTGCCAAATTCTGGCGGGCGCCCGGCGCTGAAGCCGCCTAAGCTCTTAACTATCTACCTGATATGAAATAATAAATAATTTTGATCAGGCTAGAAAAACAAAATACATATATACCTAGGTATTACCGAAATGTATACCTACTGTTTCAGTAAAGGACTTTCGACTTTGTGCGCTCATTTACCAAAGATGCACCGCGCTTGTCATTCACAACGGCGGCGCTTGTCAAACTCAATGATGGCACTTGTCATTCACAACAAGAGATAAGGCATAAGCGTGGTGCCTGACATAAGCATAATAAAAGTTAATTTGGGGGGTTTAACTAAATTTGGGGGCGCTGGGTGGATCTTTGCACCCCGGTGGCACATATGTTAAATCCTCATAGTTCTGATGAGTGTTACAAGCTCTTTAAGGATCTAAAAGTCCACTTTCAATGACTGTTGCTGCTCTCTGCTTTTGGGCTCACTGTCATTAATATGGATTAGATCCCATCTTTACCTAAAGTGTGCTGAGAGGATTGTAAAACTCACCATTGTTTAATCACTGATCTGAGTAATTTGTATTTAATGATTTTCAGTCAAATCCTGTTGTATGTTTACTGAGATGCAAGCCCCACTATGTTCAATGGCACTTACTTCCAGAAAAGTATGCATGGGATTGTAGTCCTGGTGTATTTAACTATTAAGGCATTATTCTTGGGGCCATAAGGGCCTGAACATATTTTTCAGAGATAGCAGTTACACTGCTCAGTATTTTGAGTTATAAATTATCTTTTTAGTCAGAGTAATTTGAACGTAAATGCAACAAATGGTGTATTTGGAAATAAGAGCTGGTTTCTAACACCTTCAGGAAAGAAATTTATATTGCAAAGTGTGAATAGGGATCGTTTAGAAAGAAAGCTATTATGTTTGATATTTTAATCTCTTGTTCACGTTGGCATTTCATAGAATCATAGAATAGAATAGAATCATAGAGTTGGAAGAGACCACAAGGGCCATCGAGTCCAACCCCCTGCCAAGCAGGAAACACCATCAGAGCACTCCTGACATATGGTTGTCAAGCCTCTGCTTAAAGACCTCCAAAGTAGGAGACTCCACCACACTCCTTGGCAGCAAATTCCACTGTCGAACAGCTCTTACTGTCAGGAAGTTCTTCCTAATGTTTAGGTGGAATCTTCTTTCTTGTAGTTTGGATCCATTGCTCCGTGTCCGCTTCTCTGGAGCAGCAGAAAACAACCTTTCTCCCTCCTCTATGTGACATCCTTTTATATATTTGAACATGGCTATCATATCACCCCTTAACCTCCTCTTCTCCAGGCTAAACATGCCCAGCTCCCTTAGCCGTTCCTCATAAGGCATCGTTTCCAGGCCTTTGACCATTTTGGTTGCCCTCCTCTGGACACGTTCCAGTTTGTCAGTGTCCTTCTTGAATTGTGGTGCCCAGAACTGGACACAGTACTCCAGGTGTGGTCTGACCAGAGCAGAATACAGTGGCACTATTACTTCCCTTGATCTAGATGCTATACTCCTATTGATGCAGCCCAGAATTGCATTGGCTTTTTTAGCTGCCGCGTCACACTGTTGGCTCATGTCAAGTTTGTGGTCAACCAAGATTCCTAGATCCTTTTCACATGTACTGCTCTCAAGCCAGGTGTCACCCATCTTGTATTTGTGCCTCTCATTTTTTTTGCCCAAGTGCAATACTTTACATTTCTCCCTGTTAAAATTCATTTTGTTTGTTTTTGCCCAGTTCTCTAATCTGTCAAGGTCGTTTTGAAGTGTGATCCTGTCCTCTGGGGTGTTAGCCACCCCTCCCAGTTTGGTGTCATCTGCAAATTTGATCAGGATGCCCTTGAGTCCATCATCCAAGTCGTTGATAAAGATGTTAAATAAGACCGGGCCCAAGACAGAACCCTGTGGCACCCCACTAGTCACTCTTCTCCAGGATGAAGAGGAACCATTGATGAGCACCCTTTGGGTTCGGTCATTCAGCCAGTTACAAATCCACTGAGTGGTAGCAGAGTCAAGACCGCATTTTACCAGCTTCTTTACAAGAATATCATGGGGCACCTTGTCAAATGCCTTACTGAAATCAAGGTAGGCTATATCCACTGAGTTCCCTTCATCTACCAGGCTTGTAATTCTGTCAAAAAATGAGATCAGGTTAGTCTGACATGACTTATTTTTCAGAAATCCATGCTGACTATTGGTGATCACAGCATTCCTTTCTAGGTGCTCACAGACTGTTTGCTTAATGATCTGCTCCAGAATCTTCCCTGCTATTGATGTCAGACTGACTGGGCGGTAATTATTTGGGTCCTCTCTTTTCCCCTTTTTGAAAATAGGGACAACATTTGCCCTCCTCCAGTCTGCCGGGACTTCGCCTGTTCTCCAGGATTTCTCGAAGATGACTGCCAGTGGTTCTGAGATCACATTTCTGTCTCTAGTATTATGCTTCTCTTGTGTTATATGTCTATAATTATGAGAAAGCTCGGATAAATCTGTAAGGATTATGTCATATTAAATTAAAATCATATTTCTGCCACTGTTATTGGCTAGCCACATTGTCATGCAGATGAAAGATAAAATATATAAATTATTTTGTCGAGAAAAGACCAAGTATGAATGCAATTACTGGCAAGTGGCCAAAACTATAATATTTTTGCTTTTATAAACAAATCTGATTTGCAGAAATGAATATACTTACTGGTTTAGCCAATTAGAATACAGAAAATAACATGATAGATTATTTCCAAAACAAATTATTTTGCAATGAAGTTCAAACAGCTAAATCACAGAACTAAATGTTTTTGATGTGTTTCTTGTTAGAGCTCTAACTGACTGTATTTCTTGTCACAAGGCAGCAACATATCCGCATCCTCCTTGGATTCAGTGAAATTCAGTGAATTGGGTAAAAAAGATTATCATAAAAGCAAATGGAACCTGAATAGCCAATCTGTGTGGCAAAATGAAACACGCAGCAAGCTACTTATATTAACTTCATGCTATTTTCATGTTGATTTGAATGTTTTAAGTTGTAACCTGGTGTGGTGGTGCATGCCTGCAATACTCCTGAAGATTGAGGCTGGTGAATCGCTTGAGCTCAGGATTTTGGTGCTGCTGTGGGCTATGCTGATCGGGTGTCTGCACTAAGTTTGGCATCCATGGTGTGATATGTTTGAAATGCAAGGCATAAAACAACCCAGATGAAAATGGGTGCAGATTTCCCTGCCTCAACAATTACGCTGCTTCCAAATTGGAGCATTTTCCAGGTATTGTATCTAAATGTCCTATTTAGACTGGCTTTAAGCTTCCTGATTTTTGAATGGCTGGTGCAGGGAAGCCAGGTGTTGTGGACTTGTTACTTATTTATTAAATTTGTATACCGCTCTTAATCCAAAGAGCACAGGGCGGTTCGCAACATAAAAGCTGCCAATAGAAGTTAAGGGCAGTATCCAAAATGTTAATGTTGTTGTGACAGAACATCAGTGTGCCCAACCCCCACGAAATTTGAACACATTCTTCTGATGTGATCTAGAATGCAGGAGATAATGTGCCTGGCTCATGATGTTCTAGGATTGTAGGAAGATCCTGGCCATGTTGGAGCATCTATACCTTGACTGCTTTTCATGCTGGCGTTGCTCCAGCTTCTGAAGGTGTTGTGTGTGGACTGCAGAGGTGGGTAGTGGCAAACAAGGCAAATGCAGCTTTCTTGACCAATTTCCACCCCTTCCAGTCTTTTAACCTGTTTTATCCCCCTTCCTCATCTGCTATAGCAAACAGGACTATACCACAATTAGAGTGTTAATTTTAATGGACGGTAACATCTTGCATTGTTTATCTTGTATCCTTATTTACGCATTATAGCATACTAATTTCTCTGTAAGTGCTGCACAATTCTTTTGCGTAATGTTGACCACATTATGTTAGCAAACATTACAGTTTGTTCCATGCTACAATATGGATAAAAAGCATCAGAGCAAACTCCTCTTGAAAATGTGTTTCATTCAATCAACCTTGCAATTAGCTACTTGCCTAGGACAAATTGTAATTGCCTCTGGGTGAGCAGTTGAATGGTAGGAAGCTTTGGCCAAGAATGAAGGCTTAAGGGTTGGGAGAGTACTGTGTTGCGCTACAGTATAGCGTCAAAGCACTATTTCTGTGTGAGCATTTCTTCTTTCAGCAGGGCTGCCTGGTTGCACCCTGGAGATTCTTTATTTAACTTTAAATCTTCTACAGCTCTGGGAGGTTGGCAGTCACAGATTTTCCCTTGTGTTTTCACCTTCTGATCCTTTTCAGTTGTCCTGATTCCTTATCCACTATAGAAAGCTTGATTCCAGGAGTGCCAAGTAGGAATTACATGCATTGGGGATTGGTGGGGAAGAGACCAAATGGCTTTGGTGGCAGGGGAGCAATTCATTTGTCCATTTAAGTTAGCTGATGGGATAATTAATTGTGTGATTTAACTGTGTGCTGTGTAATTCATTGTCCTGTTTCTTCCAGATTACATTGTATGATCTCAGGTTCTAGTATAATAAGAGTTGGAAAAAATCTCCCTATTCCCTTTTCTCCACACTATGGACATTTTTAAAAACCATTATCATAAACCAGTTTTGTGAACTAAAAGGCCCTAAATATTCTAACCTTTGTAGGGGAGTAATTCCAGCTCCTTGATAATATTGATTGTTCTTTTATTCATCTACAAAAACTAAGTATTGGTGTTTTGTTACTGAAACATTTTTCTCCACATTTTGAATGAACACAGTATTCTGGCTGAAAAGGAAACTGTTAGCAATGAACAGCAGGTGGAGTAGGCAGTTGACTTTTCACTTTCGTATTGATCCTATCCAATATTTGCTGTACATGGTTATTCTAGGCGTTAGAGCAGAAGTAGTAGTTGACTGCTAAAAGAAACACTGAAAAAGACATCAGTGACTCCCCACCCACATTTCTTGGTAGGACTTACATGCTAAAGAGGAGCTAAGCAGAAAAGAAGAGACTGGAAGGGCTAAAAGAGCAACTTTCATCCTAGTTAGAAATTATATATATAACATTGGCATGTAAATTTACAGAATGATCTTAGCAAGGTTTACTCTCATTGGGTTAAGTGGGATTTTCTTCCAGTAATTAAGCACAAGATCACAATATTGAAGTGCTTTATATATGTTTTTCTAAGATCTGTTATCTCATGCATTGAAAGCTAAATCATTTTTAATCTTTGTGATAACCCATTTAAGGTACTCTTCAATTTGTTGTTAAAAGGAGGTTAAAGTGTTCTGCATCATCTTTTGATCAGTCCCTGTCTTGTTGGTGAATGGAGTGTTAATTTTGTAATGCTTCTTTTCTGGATTGCAAGCAGGTGAAAATTTTTATAGCTAAGTACTTTTAATTTTAGGTGACTCACCCCCTCCTTTCCCCAGTAAATAAATAAAATTGAACTAGGATTGCTTGGAAACTAAATTCTTTGTGTGTCGTGAGAAAACTTGGTGATGTAATCCTCAATTACTAGGATATCTGTTATAAAAAGAACTCAATAAATGGGGAGAGTTTGGTCTGTGAAACAGAGTTCATTAACAATTTGAAAGGCATCTGCTTACAATTTCTCTAATTAAAAATCTGCAATATTTAATTTGCAGTTTCTGAGACTCAAGTATTCTTGCAATATTCAACCTAGGGTAACAGCTGAGTTAACATAGTGCAAAGTATGTGATCAGATAGGTAGTCCACAGGAAGGGGTAGACCATACACCAAACAATAACTCTAATTATTTTATTTTACTACATTAGAGCTAATGATTGTTTTTGTTTTTTCTAATTCTCAGTAAATACTTTTTTAAAAAGTCAATATTTTAAAGCTTTTGATTAGAGCTCAAATTTTCAAGCCAACTCTATAATTACCTAACCATGCTTGACCTTGGAAAAGTGGTATAATCTTTCATTGGTGATACAATTTTTTTGAAAAGGCTTTCTCTGGGATTAGAACTCTAATGTAATGAATCACTTCCATGGGTGTAATTCCTTCTGGATGTACTTTTAAGATTTATTTATTTTGAAATCTTCCACACTTATAATATCCAATGAACCCCTTGACTGTGATGTAAGCTTTCACAATTCTCACCACAGTTTCACCAATTTCTGTTGTGCGTTTTGGAGTTTTCAGTCTTTTCAGGCTTTGAATTCACCTTTAGCCCAAACATGCATCTTGGGGACCCACTTACTAATTTTATAGCATATATTTGTAAAGCATCAGTGCAGCTGTTGCAACCTGCTTTAGATCATGCTGTGACCTAGTATTGGATCCTTATCTGCCAGTTAGAAACCAGTGGTGTTTTAACTACACAGAGCGAAGACGTAAGATAGTACATATATAGAGTTAAATTTATCTGGGCAATTTCTCTTCTCTGGCATGGCTTTAAAGTCTTACTGCTGAGGAGCATAAAGTGGGGGTAGTTTTACCCCCTTTGATTCCCCACAGTATGTCATATTCCCTCAGCTCTGTACCATGCTGCTCAAAGAGGCTGCACGTACAATGGCTAAGCTAAATGCTTTGCATGTCTTCTGAGTTAGAGTGAAAGAGCTTGGAGGTTGCTTAGCAACCACCAAACATGCGTCAGAACTGGAAAGTGAGAAAGCCATCTTGTTCAACTTATATTTTTTTTGTATTCTGAAAAAGTGGAATGAGAATTCTACTGCAATTATTGCTATAAAGGCAAAAGTCAGTAGGTGCTTTGCCTGACCACTTTAATTGTGTTCAAGCCTGTAACCCAATGGGCACTTATTCCCAAGCAAACCTCACTGAACTCAGTGAGACTTATTCCAGACACAGCAAACAGTTTTGTGACATCGTTAAGACTAATATTTATTATGGCATAAGTTTTTGTCAATTATAGTCCACTTCATCAGATGCATGAAATGTTATCTTGAGGTTGTGTGTGTGTGTGTGTGTGTGTATCTACACAATTGGGCAGGGGTAGGGAGAAGAGAACGTAAAAAGGGGGTCAGAAGGAAATGAAATACAGAAAGTACTGGTAGAATTACAAATAGTGATAATTATGTTATTAAGCATAGCCATTCACCACAAACAATAGGGTGATGAGAAAAACTTTTGTCTCAATTGAGTCTACAACTTGATAAATTGTAATTCAGAGGTTTCCCATTACGGTGTCTCATTGAAGCTTCCTTATTCTAGTATGGCCACCTTAAGGTCCCTTATAGCAGGCACCCCCAAACTTGGCCCTCCAGATGTTTTGGGACTACAACTCCTATGATCCCTAGCAAACATGAGCAGTGGTCAGTGATGATGGGAATTGTAGTCCCAAAACATGTGGAGGGCCAAGTTTGGGGATGCCTGCCTTATAGAGTACGGACGTTGAAATATATATATATATTCAATTCCTCTCTGTATTCAACATATGGCAAACGGAACAGACTCTGCACAAAATAATAAATCGACACAAATGTGATAGCAGAAATGGCAATATCCAAATGCACTGTGGAAACATTTCAACCTCTTTGGCTACCCCTATGGAAATTCTTCCAGTTACTGTGCCCAAACCCATAGATTTGCTGTAGTGCTGTTGCATAGATTGAGGGTGATATGGGGAGCCTATATCCAATGACAGGATAATGCATGCAGAACTTTGCATTAGCATGTCAAGATTAATACACACAACCTTTGTTTGGAGTAGCCACAAATATAGCAGTAGCCATTCAGACTTCTTCTGTGGTTGTAATCCTGTGATTTGTGGACCTCTGAGGTGGGAAAAAGGACTTCAAATGTTTGGTATTAGTAATGCAGAGGTACTCAGCTTAAAGGTAACTGTTCAAAAAGAGTGGTACTTAAATGTATTGAAGTGGACAATCTTACTGGTTTCCAGCTACATTTAACTCAATCATATCTTTTGAAGTCACAAAAAAGGTTTCCTGGAATTAAAAGTGGTGTGTTTGTGCACACACACGCACATGTACAATAACTCAAAAGTCTGGCAAATTACTCCTGCAAGTTGAAATTCTCCTGCAAGTTGAAAGTAGCTAGAGGACATGCTACAAAAGACTGATTTTTAGCAGTATGGCATGACTTTATTTACAAATGAAGAAGCCCATGGCTGTATGGTCCCCCTTGTTTATTGCAAGGTGTGGGTTTTGTGAAAGGCAGACATATGCTCTTTATATTTCTGTTGGACTACTAGTAATTGGGAAGCAAGGGAAACAGTGATGTTAACTCTTCATTACTTAGTTTTTTCATTTGGAGAGTCTGTGAATTCCTATGGGAAATGCATGTTTGCACAGAAAATATTGTAGTTTTATCTTCTCCTGTATCTTACATCACACAATAATTTAGTGCTTTTTTGTTACTTCCTTTTATAATTTACAAGTGTTAGTAAAAACTAAATTTAAAAAATAAATAATTGCCAGCAAAAATGAATAGTTAGGCATTTCTGCTTGACAGCATGGAGTTTGGACTTTGAATAAAATTTTATGATGATTGTTCCAGTTGTGTTTGCTCGGGGGGGGGGTAGGTCAAATGCTTTGCCTGCAGAAGTTCCTGGTTCAATCCCTGACATCTCCAGATAGGGCTGGGAAAAACTGCTGTCTAAAACCCTATTGTGCCAGTGTAGAGCACCATCGATACCTAGTACTGATAGATAAATAACTGGCTTGGTTTGGAGGTGGTAGCATTTTATGTACCTGTGTCTGATATTTCTTGTGCTTTGAAAATGAGGTGCTGCGTTTGGAAGAGGCTTCTCTGTTGATGTAAATACTAATAAATGAATTGTGCACACAAAATCTAAGCACTCTGATGTTTTGATTCAAGGTTACAGAATGCTTTTCTACTTGCAGGTCTGCTTTCAGAGAAACTTTGTATTAAGTCCTCTTTATAAGGCATTTTCTGCAGCTGGAAATTAATTCCTGAGTACAAACAACAGTGTATTTAAAGTACAGATGAATGGTGTCATTTATGAATAGTGCATATAAGTTTAAATGTGTGACTTTTGCCTTCAAATACATGCAAGCAGGTGTCTGATCAGGGCTAGTCTGTCATGCGGCAGGGTAAAGCAACATGCTTCAGGCTGCAACACCATGGGTGGTGGAGGAAAAGAAGAAGGCAGAAATGTCGGAATGATGCAGCAAGACTTTTTAAAAGTGTCCGTACCAGAAGGGTAGCACCATTTGTACTCTGCTTTGGCAGAAAAATGTCTTGAGCCAGTACTGCATTTGATCCTTAGTAGACAACCACTTGTGTATACTTTTAAAATATACTTATACATATACATATATATATATACTGTGCCGTGCATGAAATTTGTTTTTTGTTGTTGAGGCTTGTTTTCTGATAATGAAAATAGTGGTGTGAAGCTGACTTTATATGTGTGTGAAATGGATTGAGGCAACTGTAGCCATGTATGCCCATGTGTTGGAAGGTGTGGGAGAGTCCTTTGTAAATGATCCCCTAAGTGCTGGTTTTTATGTTTTTTACAACATGAGTCATTAGCCTTTTCAGCTGGTTGTGAATGAAACAGCTGAAACTAGGAAACCACGTGAATGTACATTTTCTTCTTAAAACCATTAGTTGCATTAGTGGTTAGTAGTTGGGTTATTTTCTATTGCTAATGTTTCTGGAGTCTAAAACCCAGATAGCATGTAACCATTTCTCCTTACTGACATTAGGCTTAAAGGAAAACAACAACAAAGTGTTTGATGGAACCTTACAGACTCACACATTTGTTGTAGAGCATTCCAACCCCCGAGATCCACTGTTCTAGATGCTTTGCTAGTGAGCAGCATCCATTGCACTGTCAAACAGTGGCAGAGGGTTGAAGATACTCCAAGTAGATCCATTGCCAACCCTGCTGCCATCATGTGATGGCAATGGCCCTGATCCAAGCCCCATTTGCTGCAACAACTTGGGAGCTGGCACTTTCTGTCCTGCCAGTTTCAGCAATACTGTGGAAGCTACACCACTCCATCAAGTGCTGCTGCTACCAGTTGAGGGGTTGGATGGATCTGTTAGCATTTAATGTGCCACAAGACTCTGTGCTGTGTTTGCTGTAACACTGAACCTCAATCATTTTGTTGGTTTGTCTTTTCTGAAAATTAATTAGCAAGTGAAAGAAGCTGCAGGAGCTGTAATCTTAGTCTCTAATAGTATATATTTTAAAAGAATGAACAAAATGGTTAAAATCGAGGTTTGACAAGGTTTTTTTTAAAAAAAAACATGTACAAGTTCTTATTTTCCATTCTTTGTAGAACAAATATGGGGTGGCCTAGGGAACAGCTGGCTTCCTAGATGTGCTAAGCAAGATTGCTGGAAGCGCTGGCTGCAATTGTGCCTCTGTTATTTATAATGTGACAAAAAATGTGATATTTTGTTTTCATTTGGGAAAGCAAGAGTATCTGTGCATATGCATTTTTCTAGCACTGCTAGCATTTCAGTTTTTCACATGGAGCCTGAGTAATGCAAATGGTTATCCATGTGATAATGAAAGCAAAGCCACCAGATGAAGGTGTTTCAATCCTGGAGGCAAAATGGTAGTCCTGTTTAGCCGTTTTTTCAAGAGTGCACTAAATGTGTTAAGGAGTGGGACCCTGTCCTTCTGGACTTGACCTGATGTTTCATATTAAGTCAGACAATAGAAAGCAGGAAGCAATGCTCGTACAACTATACTCCTTAATGTGATCAGGACCCCAGCATACAAATGTACGCGCATAGATTAGAAAGTTGTGTGCCCACTATCTGTTTCTGTAGCTGACCTTTTTTTCTAATTAAACCTTTTACCTTTGGTAGATCTCTCTAAAGGTCACAGATGAAGGAAATAAGTGAAAGAAATCATTCTTCATTGCATGAATTGCATGAGGTGTAATATTATTGGCAGTAGGAGAATGATTGAGAAAATGTTATAAACTATCACAGTTACTGAAGGGCAGTACGGAAAGCTGTATTTATGAATGCCTTAAATGTCAGAATGAAGCCCATACAGCGTATGCAAACTAATGAATGCAACATATTTCCCCTTTCCTAGATTTGTTTTCTTCTGTACTGTCCAGTTTTATAATTTTGACAGACTTTATTAATTTAATTTCAGCAGTACTGTTTAAAATAGCTGTGTATGAGCAGCAGAAAGGCAGAAACGAACATTTTAAAGCTCAAGAAAATTGATGCTGTTCTACCTTCAGATTTTAATAACCATCTTCAGGCAAAGTCTGAAGAGAGCAATGTACAAATCCTTGAGGAGTGCTATAACTTTAACAGTTTGGTAGTTTCTGATAAAATTGTGGCTGAGTTATTTTTACCAATGGTTACTTTCGAATGAATAGCTAATGATTAATTGGAAGGATATTGGGCTTATCTTCACAATGTGCAACTGGGAAAACAGGAAGTATAATGGAGGACAATTTAATTAATTTCAGTGAGACAACAAACTAAATTGCTTGACTTCTCATCACACCACCTCTTCTGTCAGCTGCTAGGTTGCTAAAGGGGCAACCAATATAATTTATTATGCCTGTCGTTACAAAAAGGCACAGAAATGATGTACCTTCCCCAGCTTTTGTATTTACAGAGTAGAACTAGCATTTTGACTTGCAGCTGAGAAAAAAACAACCTGTTTCTGATTGCAGAACTAGTCACTCTCTGATACTTCACAAGAGAAAGCTGTGTTATCTCCCGGGCTATATTCATTTGTGGTTTCTTCTGAATGTGTTGAGTCTAGTTATCTTGATATTTGTGAATGAGTTCTTCCCTGATTTGCCTAAAGTGTTGCCTGATGGGAATTCAGAGACACCAAAAAATAATAACTGTTTTCAGTGTAGGAGCTGAAGCAAATGCAGTCTGCGCTGGAAATGATTGGTACAAGAGGAGACTCATGAGGCCTACACAGGTATAGTGAGGAAACACTCCTATTGACTTTGTAATTCCCCATTTAGTCCATGAAAGCATTAAGAAGTGGAAGGAAGCCCCACAGAGGTAGTAGACAAAAAAACCATGAATTATAAAGACAAAATAGAGCGGGAAGCTCACTATGTCCTGTTGGGTTGGATCAGTGCCTTCCCATTCAGTGTCTTTTAGCTGCCATACCTGCAGCATTTTTGAAGAATTGTGTTAGGAATGGTTTTAGTCCAGGGGTCAGCAAACTTTTTCAGCAGGGGGCCGGTCCACTGTCCCTTAGACCTCGTGAGGGACCGGATTATATTGGGGGGGGGGGAATGAATTCCTATGCCCCACAAATAACCCAGAGATGCATTTTAAATAAAAGGGCACATTCTACTCATGTAAAAACTGATTCCCGGACCGTCCGTGGGCCGGATTTAGAAAGCGATTGGGCCAGATCTGGCCCCCGGGCCTTAGTTTACCTACCTATGTTTTAGTCCTACTGTGGCTTGAGGTCAGCCTTTCAGCCAAGAGTTGTGATGGGGACAAGTGTGTTGTGTGTGTGTAAATATATATTGATTATAGTGACTAATAAAACAAACAAAAAATTGAATATATATGCAAACTATATGTCTGTGTAGTCAGTGCAGTGCATGCATGAGAGCCACTGCATGCTTGGTGGTCTCTGGCCACTATAGTTGCTGGCATGCAGCGCTTGGAGAGTTGGCCAGACTTGCATGTGGCCTTTGATTCTGCTGTGCTCTGCTTCTTTTATTTGGGGATAAAGCAAAAGCAGCCTAACTCTCCAGTGCTCTCTTGTCCAAATGAAACTAAACTGAGTAGCACTGTCTCTGGAACGTCTCAGTGGTTGGCGAGTTGATAAAAATTATGTACTCCTCCAAGGAACTTAAGGCAACATAGCCAGGACTTGCCTATTTAATTCCTATAACATGTAGAGAAGGTTAGATTGAGAAATAGAGAGTAGTCCAAAGTCACCGTCATATTTGTTCGTTGAAGTGAATTTGAACATGGGTCCAGCTGATCCACTACACCATGCCTGCATATATGATTGTAGTGGTCTGCTGTGGGTACATTCGTACACCCCAGTCTTCAGTGGTGTATCTGATTGCGCAATAGGTACAAGAGGATGCCTGTTTGATACTGCACTCTGTTGAATTATATGTTCCTTTCTCCCACACTGGTGCAGTAAAATTTCCAGTTTATGCATTTCATTCTCCGTTTTTGTTTAGCTCCTGTAGTAAAATGGATTTTGTTAAATATTTATACTTGACCTTTTATACATATTTTGTGAAAATGGGAAAATTACTAATCCCTGTTAGGTGCTTTGAATTGTTGTCATATAAGCTCATAAAACCCAGCTGTGTTTTTAAAAGTATATATATTTTTAAAAGTGGAAAGCAGTGGCAACACTGACAATAGGAGGCAAACAAGAACAGCTGGGGAAAAGGTTATTTTACTCTTCTATCTTTCATAACTACTGCACTAATAAAGGCAAATTATATTCTAAGGCATGAGTATATTTAAAATAAATGTGAACTCTGCATTTATGAAACTATTTGGAGCAGGCTTTGAATGTGAATACAGTATTTTCAGGTCTGTCCTTGAAGTATGTAATGAAATTACAAATTGCAAGCACTTGCAATTTAGGTATATCCACTCAAATGTAGAAATCAGTGAATTTGTGGAATTGGCCTGCACTATTTTACATTGCTATGAGAATTCCATAGTTTAATTCATGCTGAAATAGAGAAAAATGGACCACTATGCGGTCATAGATATTTTTCCACTGTTATTTCCATATGCAGAAAATTGTGTTTTGATTTAATCTTACTGTAAGTATGGGGTTGTGGGTAGAACCATCTGGTTGCTAGGACAACCCTGGAATGTTCATTCAAAAGCTAGCAGCTTGGAGTGGGTGGAAAACCAGTAGAACTTGTCAGTTACAATTGGCTTGTTGGAGACAGAATGCAAGGATATTGGTGCTGGAGGTCTATTCAGATGTGATTTTTAAGGATAGGTTACCATTAAAATGGTAAATGGTTTGATTGCTGTGGATTTTTAGTTTCTGACAAATAGTTTAAACCGTGACTTAAGATGAAGTTTACAAGAATTCAAATTAATACTTAGCAACTAGGTCTGAAAAACCTAACAGCAGTCTTAGACATGTCTGCATGTCTACTCAGAAGTAAATGCCAGTTTTTTTCAAGTGGGCTTACTACTAGGTATAGTAGTAATAAAATGATAATAAAATGAATTTTATTAAGGGACTTTTAATGTAACCCAGTTACAACAGTTGAATTTTTAATTTATTGCTGTACCTAAAAAGAGTGACCATTGGCTAAAATATGCAAATAGGAGGATGGAAGGTGGTAATGTTGCTGAATATGGAACATCTGGGGATCATCATTAATTGATGACTAAAATACTGCTAACCATGGTAGGCACCAATACTATTGTGATGAAGGTTGAATTGAAAGCCAAAAGCCCCTGTTCCCTTACCTCTGAACTTTGGCAAAACTTAATATGAATCAACTTGAGTATATTCCTATTGGTGTGTTTGTACGTATACTAAGACAGCAGTAGCTGACTTCAGCATTCAGGTGTTCATGTTGACAGAACCTTCAGCATTCATGTTGACAGAACCTTCTGTTCTGTCAACATTGCTAACTTGGCTTACTCATCACGAGCCCTTAAGTTGATGATATGAAAACACTTTACTGGTAGGGTAGATGACTGCTGTTTGCTCGCATACAGCAACTTACCACTAGCTTTCAACAGATCTAGAAGTGTGCTTGACAAAAAAAGTCTTCAGACATAAGATCTGTTCCCTTCTATCACAGTGAATGATTCCCTGGGGTTTTAATTTTGGTGGGGAAAGTATTGATTTCCTTCACTGAAGAATTTGCTTTTTGGTCAGTTGGAGTCAATTTTATAGCCCTTCAATCTTATTTAGTGGTGAAGAATGTGAACTGTGAACCATAAACTCATTTTAGGGTTTAGTCGAGCTGTCACCTCTTACCTTCAGCTTTTGTCACCATCAAAAATGTGAGGATGATATTAGTGGTGTGGTGTGAAACAGTAATGATTAGACCTGGGCAATGTATTGATACATCATCCAGGACTGGTATGAGGGGCAGACTGTGATGGTGGCTTTACTTGGTGCTATATCGCGGGTGAAACAGATGCCGCTCCCGAGTCCTTCTGCTACCAGTGCCACTTGCAACTTTGGGTTGCTGGTAGCAGAGGGACTCGGGAGCAGCGGTGGTTTCACCCATGATATATTGCCAAGTGGAGCCACCATTGCTCTGCCTCTCATACTGCTGAAGGAGGAGCAAGCTGTATCACAGCCTAGAAGAGAAATAGTTGTGAGCTATTTTCACTCTTTGCTCCAAATTTTGGAGGACCCTAGGGCAATATGTCCTCAGGAAGAGAGCTCCTTGGGTAGAAGTACTGTTTCACTGCTTTCTCTAAGAACCCACCGTAAGCAAATCTGCAACAGGAGCAAAGAATTTGAGGAAACAGATCTAAGTGAACTTTCATTTCCAGGCTGTCTAGAGTGTAGCTTAAGTTGATAGCTTGCTATGTTTCTGATGAAGAAAAGGAGAAAGAAATTAATTTCCAGATTAATGAAGATAAAGATGTTTAGACTATGGGGTATAAAGAGGCACAGAGCAGAATAATCTGACTCATTGACTTCCTATCCTCAGATAGTTGCCAAGTGCTTGTTATGAGCATGTTCTCCCACATTTCTTCTGCATAGGTCAAAAATTGTTTTCCATTTAAAGCAAGAGATTAGCAGCTGCTAACAGATTTCAGTTAGCATCATATTCTTGTTGTATGTTTAATTCCTGTAGATAACTTGTGATACAATCTGGACATTAAAAAGGAACAGTAAATGGTTTAAGAATAGTTTGAGAAAGTGGGGTGTTGTTGTTGATGATGATGATGATGATAATAATAATAATAATAATAATAATAATAATAATAATAATAATAATTTATTTGTACCCCGCCCATCTGGCTGGGTTTCCCCAGCCACTCTGGGCGGCTTCCAACAAAGATTAAAATACATTAAAATGTCACACATTAAAAACTTCCCTTCAGATGTCTTCTAAATGTCAGTACCATGGAATAAACCTTGGCCCAGGGTTAAACCTTGTTTTAAACTTTAACTGTGAAAGAGCATGAAGCCTGATGGCACACAACTGAATGTAAGGGGATATAATAAATAGGCTACCAGATTTTTGAGTAATCCATCACAGTCTTAAAATTGAAGAGAGGATAAATGTAAATCCCCTAGATCAGCTGTTTACTATGACACTAGGACAGTGTTGCCATGAAATTTAGTGTCACAGACAGATATAGTGATGCAGGTTCTAAGTACTGACATACCAGGGCAGGTAATCTGGACATGCCTACTAAATGAAATGTTAAATTGGGACATTGATTTAAGGTAGCTGTCTTAATTTTTCAGAAAACCAAACACAGATTAAAAGAAAAGGCTAATTAAAGCTCTTATTCAATCTTCTTGCTGCTACATGTCATAGGCCTCGGCTGATCTTGAGTCACAAGAAGAGGAAAAAGAAGAACAAGGAAGTTATTCAAGAAGAAAAGTAGTTCCCAACTGGCACCGTTATGAAGATACGGAGAAAGAAACACAAAATGACAATGGTGAATCACAGCGTGGGACAGACTTCAGTGTTTTGCTTAGCTCAGCAGGTAAGGAAGAGAAATCACAAACAGCGTTTAATTTTATATGTTGCATATTTGTCTCCTCATAATGGCATTTGGAATGCCTCGTTTTTGCTGCTGGTAATGGAATTCTCGACAAGAAGACTGATTTAATAATTCGCTAGTTAAAAGCCTATGGGCAGTGTTATAACAAGAAGGGTGAGAGCATAGGAAGCTGCTTTATAGCAAGCTAGGCTAGGGTCCATTTATCTTAGCATCATCTGCACCACTGGTCTTCGAACAATGATTTGGGACCCACTAGTGAATTGCGGCCAGATGCAAGATGGGTCACAACAGGAGCACTACCATCATACAAGTATATGGTAAAAGATTAAGAAGTAAATCACCCAATGCATATTTGAGTTAAAAGTGGACTCTGAATCTGAAAAGGTTGAAGTACCTGATCTACACTGACTGCCAGTGGTTGTTCAGGGTTTATGACAAGTTGTTTCCAGTGCTCCACCACTGAGCTGCTGTCCCCTAATTTTATTTATTTATTTATTCCATTTAGATAAGATCCTATATCAAGATAGGGATGTGTAGCAGCTTTGTGCTGGGGCTGAATAACTAGGTGAGTCAGGTGATTTGGAGTGATTTTACTCCTCTCAGTCACACCATGATGTCAACAAAGTGACCCAAGTTGGATCAGGGCCTCCATAAACCTTTGCGTTGGACTATGGTGTCTGTATTCTACTTGTTTTGCAAACTGCAACTCTGTTTTTTTGCTAAACTCTTTAAGTCTGAGAACCATAGTCTATCAGACTTACCAATACTTGCTATACAGATGCCAACATATCCAACAATTTTAGCAAAAAGGGAGAACCTGGATGTGCATTTTGGACACATTAGTACCGCATGGGCTCAACTTATAGGACAGTACAGCATTGCTTAGTTTCAGCAAAATGAAAGCTGTCTGAGCATTCCGTCCTCAAAGCTCTATAACTGATGAAAATGGCTGCCAACATGTTTTGCTATAAGAATTGGAAATTTATTTTTTGTTAGTCATTGATGTGTGTGTGTATACACATACATAGACTTTTTGGTGACAGTACTCAGTGGTACAGAGTATTAGCACCCATGACAACTTTATCAATATATGAGAACTAGCACCCTTTTTTTAAAAACCAAAAAAGCACTCTGGGTGTGGGCAAATTCATTCTGCTATGGGCTGTGCGAGCTGCAGTCCTATTACGTCTGTGTAGGCTTGTATAGTTCTAGTAAGCCTTTCAACTAGTTCAAAGGCAAGCTTACCCTAGCTCTGACAGTGTCTTGGACTATACCCATTGACAGTTCTGTATTACAGCTTTGCATGTGTATGTTTGGATGTTACGCCTAATTCTTGGTCTATCATCTGAGACAACCTTTTCTTTCTTTTGGGCTTTATTTCTGGTAAATAAATCATGGCACGGTGTAATAAATCATGTGCTGTTGTTCATCTGAGGTTGTATTTACCTAATTTTAGGACATGCCAAGGAACAGATGATTGTTATTATGTCCTGATATGTAAAACCACAGAATTCAAAGAGGGTAAACTTCCTTTCTCCCTATGACTGTAATCAGCTTCAGTGTATTGAACAGCTTCAGTGTATTAACTGAAAGTGCGTGTATGTGAAGATGAAAATAGCATTTTTTTGTGAGTTTGAAGTATTCATACTTTTCCAAGTTCTTTAGGAACATTTAGAAGTAGAACTAGAGCATTAATGGATAAAAAAAGGCTAGTGACTTTGGTATGTGACAGTTTCTAAACAATTTTGTTTGCATGAATTCCATGTGTGATCTTGCATCTGAAAGTCTAATCAGTTTTGGTTAGCATCATTATATTGCCATTCAGGTCATATCTTGAAAAGAAGTAGATTGTTAATGTGTGCATATTGCAAAACTTGAAATATAATTTATTTTAGTACATTTAGTACATTACGCTTTTATCTTTTTTAAAAATTTGGATCTGCTACAAAATGTGAAATCTTGTGAAGATGGCTTTCAAATTTGTATCTAGATTTCTCTGGAACACTTGAAGATATTAGAGGTGAATCATTCAGGTATTGAATATTTGCTGTTTTGAGTGTCTTGTTATGCTGAGAATGCAGAGGAGAAAAGTAATAAATAGTATTGATTGGTGGGTGGAATTGATGCACACTGTATGTGACACTAAAGATAAGTTACCTTTATACCTAGCTAGAACAATTTGTTTGAATTTTATTACAGTATAATTTTCTCTGCAAAAATAAAATATTTAGCGTCTTGAGCATTGTTAGCTCTTTGTTATTCATTGTAATTTAGGAAATACATAAATAGAGGTATAGTGCTAATAAGCATTTTTCAAAATGGATTACTGAATTTCTGTTTGAGGCAGGTGCCCTTAATGAGGCATAGAGATGAGAGATGAGCTCCTCCCCACATGAAACAATGTATCCCTACTCTACACTGTCAGCCCAGTACAGGGTATTGCATTGCCATGTTGAACTGTGCTTTACACACCAAGTGTCCATGACAACTTCATTCTTTTTTATTTATTTTTTTTGCTTCTATGGGTCTTCTTGCTAGGGACCTAAAATAAATGCTATGTTGATCAAGGTCACATACTTCCCTTCTTTCCCTTTCATCTAGCAACTGCAGGCTGATGACAAGTGAGTGGCATCATTTTATTTTTGAATTATGTATTATATTAGGTTTCATCTTGCATTTTTTTTTTTGGAACCTTGACTTGTAGTGGAAAGCAGGGCGCTTAGTAGGAGGCTGATGAGATACCAGTAAGGGGTGTGGTATATCCGATTGGTGTTTTGCTTTTCTAAATGATTTTTAGGCTGTATTCCATTGTAAGCCATTTTTAGCACTTTCTTATTTGCAAAGGCAGTATAATTTTTTAAAAAAATATATTTTGGAGGAAGAGGTGGATGGATGCCCAGGGTTGCAATCCAAAAGCCCTTAGAAATAAGTAGTGCACATGCAGTTGATGTTAAACTGTTTCGGATGTAACAATCAGCCAAGGGCTCCATATCAGTGACTCCAGGTGAAGCTCCTTAGGTATTTTTGAAGGTGACAAATTGTCAAACAGAATATAGGCAGGTGTAGCTCTCTTGCATGCATGAGAAACAGAGGCCTCTGCTGGATTTCTCTATTGTAGCAACGCTTAAAGGTATAGAATCCTACTGTCCTTTTGGACTTGATCATGCTAGTTAGGGAGTAGTAACTGACAGCTCAGTTCAGTTTCCAGAGACTTTCCAGCTGGCCCTACTGTTCACCCATTTTCTCCCTTACAAGTCACGATGCAACAAGCAAAGGCATTACCACCACTTCTACCTTCTTTCCTTATGCACTTCTGTCTTGTTTCCAATGTAGGTCTGTGCCTTGGCTTATGTGGGGAAGTGAGCAGCCAACAGGCAAAAGGGGAGAACTTTATTAAAGCGTGCTGCTCTTCACACTGAGGGAGTTAAAGAACGTACTGTCTGTGTCTTGGCTGGTGTAGTAATTAGTCTGTGAATGGAGCCAGTATTGCTAGCCCTTCAGTGTGTTCAATTCAATGTGTTGTGCATGATTAAAAGTTGTTGGTCAGGACACTAACAAGAATACAGAAAAACCACCTTCCATTGCTACTCCTTTTTCCTTATGGTTGATGGTAGCCTAGTTCAGATGAAGGATTCCCCTGTTTTATTGGTATAGAACGGGGGGGACTAACCTGTGCTCCCTTCCTGTGATTGGTCATGCTGGCTGGGACTGATGGAAAATTTGTTCAGTAGCATCTGGTAGACCATAGGTTAGCTATCCCTGACCTAGAAATGCACACTTCCTCCTATTCTCATGAGCAAATATAAAAAAAGAATGGAAAATGTTTATTGCATATTTACAAAAGGATTGTAAAGAAGTTAACAGCATAGTAGGTTTTTAAAAAACACTTGTAATATTTAGGATAATGTTTAAAATTGAACCAGGGCAGTCTTAATATTGTAAGCTAATTTGCTTGAAATAAATATGGGGATGATTTTTCTATACCTTGGAGGAGACAAATCCTATTTTGCCAGCAGGCTGCCCTACACTCGCCTGGTTGGCTGGTGCTGTCTTTGGGAAACACACAAATCCTTAAAAAAAAAAAAAATCTCTGTGCCCACCCCCAATAATTTTTTTTTTCTCTGTGAGGGAGAATTCTTACATTTCAGCATCTGTGCAACCAAAAACAAAGTCACGAGGATATTTTTATTTATAACTTGCTACAAATATATCTTATAATTGAACAGGCTATTAGAGATTTATGTCTACAGTTGAACTAACTTTACTATTATTTTCTTTTTAAAGTAAATAAAGCCTAATAGATGTATTTCATCTGTGTTTTTTTCAGCTGCTATAAAACATTTGAATGATGTCAGAATATAAACTTGGATTGTCCTAGTCTTGTAGACGTAATTTAACTTAATGAAAATTTGAAAGGTCAACATTTAGTGCTTAATTAAATGAGGATCTGATATTAAAAATCCCTCTAGATTTAAAGAAGTGTTAATGTTTATTACAAATTGGTACTTAAGTGAATTTTTTTCAGAACATGTAGCATTTTCATTCAGGAAATTGAAGCAGAAATGTGTCGTGTTTTTGTTTGTTTAGCAGACATGATTTAATGTTTTATAGTGTGTGGTTTCTTGCTTAGAATCATCAATCTCTTTTCAATCGTGTGCATAAGGCCATGTGTTCTCCTAAAGCACTTACTTTGACTAATTCCCTTGACTTGATTTTGATTACAGTGGTACCTCGGGTTACAGGAGCTTCGGGTTGCAGGTGCTTTGGGTTACAAACTCCGCTAACCAGGAAGTGGTTGCTCCAGGTTAAGAACTTTGCCCCAGGATAAGAACAGAAATTGTGCACCAGTGGTGCAGCGTCAGAAGGAGACCCCATTAGCGAAAGCGCGCCTCAGGTTAAGAAATGGTTCAGGTTAAGAACGGACCTCTGGAACGAATTAAGTTCTTAACCCAAGGTACCACTGTACTTAAGAACATAAGAAGAGCCTGCTAAGCTAGGCGAACAGCCCATCTAGTCCAGCACCCTGTTCTCACAGTGGCCAACCAGCTGCCTGTGGTAAACTCACAAGCAGGATCAAAGCACAAAAGCACTCTTCCATCCCGTGGTTTCTAGCAACTGGTATTCAGAAGTATTGCTGCCTCCAGCTGTGAAAGCAGAGCAAGCCATCATAGCTAGTAGCCACTGATAATCATTACTTGTGAGTAATGATTTTAAGATGGTGAACTTTACATTTTAAGTGAGGTGCTTCTGTCTTTATACAATTGAAACATATCACTTAAGGAAAAATACCTTATATATTTTCTAAAGGGGTAAGAGTTGCTGTGGGCCAGGGCAAAGTGGACCCGGTGGTGGGAGTGCAATAATAACATCAACAAAGAACACAGGACAACGGTGTTGGGAATAAAAGGGCCACAACTTTACTGATTCCAGGTGTCAGATGGTTTGGTGTAGGCATTGGGTGTGACTGGCTTTTATACTCCCGGGTGCAGGGAAGAAGTTCTCACTCAGGTCTGCTCCCCAGCCATGCCCCCCCCAGCTCATCTGTGATTGGCTGGTGAGCCATGCAAGCAAGTCCCTGGCTGCTGGCTCAGTGAGAGGAACCAGAAGTGCCCTCTCCCACCATGCCAAAGGTGAGGAAGGGAGGCCAACTCCACTGTGGCTGTTCTGGGGCCACAACTGTTGCTCCTCGTGAGTCTCAGCGGAAATGGGAATTATGTGTGGCTTAGTAAGCATTGCCCATGCAGCAGTCAATACCTGCTTCTGCAATAATTTCCATCTATATATAGTACTATCTATCTATTTATATATCTGTCCATTCATTCTCTGATACATGTGTGTGTATGCTTGGAGCTGCTTATAGCCAGGGGCAGCACTAGTGGTCTGCCTTAGAATTACTTCTACTATTGGCTTATTCATTTGTAAAAGAAGAGGGGGGGTAGAATCATTTGAGTAGGCCTACATCAGTGTTCCCCAACCTTGGGTCTCCAGCTGTTTTTGGACTGCAATTCCCATCATTCCTGACCACTGGTCTTGTTAGCAAGGGATGATGGGAGTTGTAGTCCAAAAACAGCTGGAGACCCAAGGTTGGGGAACACTGGCCTACATGACCTGTGACCAAATAAGTCAAATACAGGCCACTAGCCAAGAAATATCAACAACCTCAGATATGCAGATGACACAACCTTGATGGCAGAAAGTGAGGAGGAATTAAAAAACCTTTTAATGAGGCTGAAAGAGGAGAGAGCAAAATATGGTCTGTAGCTCAGCATCAAAAAAACGAAGATCATGGCCACTGGGCCCATCACCTCCTGGCAAATAGAAGGGGAAGAAATGGAGGCAGTGAGAGATTTTACTTTCTTGGGCTCCATGATCACTGCAGATGGTGACAGCAGTCACGAAATTAAAAAATGCCTGCTCCTTGGGAGAAAGGCAATGGCAAACCTAGACAGCATCTTAAAAAGCAGATACATCACCTTAGCAACAAAGGTCCGTATAGTTAAAGCCATGGTTTTCCCAGTAGTGAAGTATGGAAGTGAGAGCTGGACCATAAAGAAGGCTGATCGCCGAAGAATTGATGCTTTTGAATTATGGTGCTGGAGGAGACTCTTGAGAGTCCCATGGACTGCAAGAAGATCAAACGTATCCATTCTTAAGGAAATCAGAACTGACTGCTCACTGGAAGGACAGATCATGAAGCTGAGGCTCCAATACTTTGGCCACCTCATGAGAAGAGAAGACTCCCTGGAAAAGACCCTGATGTTGGGAAAGATTGAGGGCACAAGAAGAAGGGGACGACAGAGGACAAGATGGTTGGACAGCGTTCTCGAAGCTACAAACATGAGTCTGACCAAACTGTGGGAGGCAGTGGAAGACAGGAGTGCCTGGCGTGCTCTGGTCCGTGGGGTCACGAAGAGTCGGACACAACTAAACGACTAAACAACAACAAGCCAAGTATGGCAGCTCAACAGGGGTTAATAAACCTGCTTCTTCCACCTGCTCGCACTATAAAAATGAGGGTGTTGCCAAGCAGGCCATTATGCAGAGATAGCAAACTGTGTGTGGTCACAGGTTGTGCAGACCTGGTTTTCAGCATTGCAGTTAATCATGACTTATCATTTCAGCTAGGTCCTGTGTTAAGGATTGTTTTTTAGTTTTCCATGTATTTGCCTGATTTAGGACATTGTGTATTTTATAATAGATTCCTTTCTAATTTATTGATGATTGTTGTTGTTTTATCACTACTAATAACCTTGATCATCACTTATCTAATATTTGTGCTATTGGAATTCAGCAAGGTTCCATTTCGGTGTATTAAATCCTTTATTTATGGGGAACATGAAATTTACCATCCTCTGAAATTTAATTACTTGCATAATCACATTTTCTTTCAGTGTTTTGTATGCATCATGACTCAAATATGAGATTGTGGTATAAGATGCTGTTACATCTGAATGCTGTGGTCTTTCAGTGCAGAATAATAATTAGCTCAGTTCACAATACCACAAAATACTGATTGGAACTGGAGACACAGTTTTAAAGCAGCAACAACTTTGTAGATATTGTGGAGTCTCCAACTCTAGTTTTCTTAATTCCTTTATCAAGTCTCTTTATTTTTGTTTTGGTACTTGACATCCTGATCCTAATAAAATGCTTGGCTGTGATGCATCCATGTCAGAATTACTGGCACCCTAAGAGCAGTAGATATTTCCTGCTATTCTGTGCATTAGTTCCAGGCCGCAATGAAATGTGATAAGCCAGTGGGTTTCAAACTGCCACGGAACCTTTCCACACAGAGGAGTTGTCTTTCAAAGAAGCACAAAGAAGCACTAAATATTCTAATAAGAATAAATACTATGTTTCACGACTAATACTTGGGGCATTATTTTTTCTTATCCAGAGGTGATCCCTATAAGTCGTAGCAGATCCCAGGCCTATTATGTGGAGTAGGAGGTTCTATGCGCATATCTCTTATTCTGATCAAGCCTGACCCCTCAGAACACTGAGCTGCTCTGATCCTAACAGTCTTTTAACTGCCATTGGTTATGCATAGAGGCAGAGGAGGCAAGGCTTAAGAGAAGGTCTGTAAGGACCAGAAAAGCAACAGGCAAGGGGCATCAGAAGCAGCAGGGGGGGTACATGATCAAGATCTAATAAGGAGGTGCTTGAGTGGGGAAGACAATATGGAAGCATTTGGCAGAGGTTTGAACTACACATGTCCAGAAACTGTAGAGGTGAGGAGAGCTGAAGTTGATCTCATAATTTGAAAACCTTTCTCACATTTTTTAAAGGTTATGAGAAAGGACTTTAGTACACTCAAAGATGTTTCAGAATCTTGTACTCAAAGCTCATGACAGCTTTATAAACTTCCACTTCTTTTATCACGTACAAAGAAAAGCCTATATCATAAGGCAATAAGAAATTTAGATTGGGCTGACTGCATGCGACTTGAGATGCCCCCCTGCTTGAATAGATTAATGTATTGTATTGATTTAGATCTGCATGCTTTATTACTTGGTGCACGGTGGCCTGGTTGCAGAACATGGTAAGCTGAACTATGGCTTATCAGAGCCGCATAAATATAGTCACCCCCAGAGAGGAACTTGGACCTGTATTGCTCCTTCAGCACAGCATTGTGTTGTCAGAACCTGGGTTCATGTTTAAGCTCTCTTTTCCTTAAGCATGAACAGTAGCCAAGGTTTGCCTTTAATACTAGTTGGTTTTTGGACAGCATTCTGAAGTTCTGTGCCATCTTTGCAAATAGTTTCTCTTGAAATGTTAAATCAGCTTGCTTAAACTTGTCAGATTTTCATAAGCTTGCTTGGTTAAACAAAGCAGTTAATTATTTTTTTCAAAATGTAGGTTCATTTCCATTTGTAACAATTTTATTTTGTATTTTGTATATATATATAATTAAGCCTCTCCCTCCTGCCCACCTACCCTTTTCTCTCTATTAACTAAGTGCTGATGCAGCAGAGGTGAAATTCAGGTCTTGTGTAGAGCCTTTGGGAATGAATCTTGAAAATACTAAAATCTGTTCAAGCAGAAGAAACAAAAGAAGTGGAAGTAATGGCATAACTTGACTGGACTGGAAGACTTTCACTGTGTTTGAAGAATTGCCCTTGGTCACTTATTGATCTGTCTGTCTAAAGTATCCCAAAATAGATCTTTTGCTTTGGTCCACCGCTCATTTGAGCTTGTGTAGGTTCACCATAATCAATTAAGATCAGCTGATTTAAAGACAAGTACTTTGTTTTAAGTGGAATATGATCAGTTTTCTCTTTCTTTCTTTTTAATGGCAATGTGCCCTCTGCAGTCTTTACATGTGATATATGCAATATTACATAATGTGCTCTTTAGTATCTTATGGATATAAATGTTTCATTCCCCAAGGACAGCTAGTCACCACTGTAATTCTTTTAGTTAAGTCCAAGTTAGCTTCGGAAAGCCTTCTGGCATATTACTAACATTTTGAAAAATATAGACCAATAATTTTCACACTTTGTGGGTGGCTAAGGATTTGAGATGAATATTCATAATGGCTGTGCTCTATGGCTGTACTCAGCACAATCTAGTGAAAGACAGTAATGAGAAACAATTTCCTTTTCATTAAGAAGTCATAAGGCAGAAATAGAAGGAACTGTAGCATCAGGTTTGGCAATTTTCTGCTGGGGGAAAAAAATCTTGTTTTGAACCCTAGAAACTTTATGTCACATGCTTCACGAGCTCTATGGAAGAGCAGCAGGGAAGACAGAGCACTTCTTAAAATAGCAGCCACAAAATAATGATGGAGTTTTATGTTTGAGAGGAGGGACTGGCAGGCTAGTTTCTTGCCCCCGACTTAAACCCTCTCTGTTGTTCCTTGCTACCTGTCCCCACTAAAGACTTGAATGTTCTGCTGACAATGTGAAATTGTAAGATTCATTTTATAGTTGGAGTTCTTATCTCATGAATCTTGAAAAGGCTCCAGTTGCTTGCTTTGACAAAATGTCTGCCTCAGCGTCTTGACCGTGAGAAAGCCACTGACCCTGCTTGTTTTAGAACAATAATTTCAAAAGTTCTTGAATGCTTATATTCTCAGGACCTGAATATGAATTCCACAGTACAGTCTTGTTCAGAAGGGTACAGGTGTAGTTTTTCACTGCTATAGTCATTAATTCTTAAGTTAGGTTGTGTACCAGCACTTACAGTTGTACCATGGAGTAAAGTCACAAAAGAATCAAAAAGCTTGTTTAAAATAAGATTGGATACCATTATCCTGTCCTGATGGTATCTTGAGATAAAATACAAGAGATAGTATTCCCAGGATAGCAAATTGCAATTAAACCAGTCTCAAGTTGACCAGGGCAATGTTGCAGAATTAATTTCCACACAAGGAAGAAAGGTTTTCCACAATTCTCAAAAATATTTGGAGTTTTCTCTTAATTTCAGGAATGCATGTTTGTATTTCTGTTTTGTACTGCATTACTTGTGAAACAGATGAAGAAAAGTCCTATGTGTTATATTCTTTAAAAATATTTTACGCATTTAAAAATAACCTTTTTTAAAAAACAGCAACAATAACCAACAACATGTTTGTGCAATTTTCAACATTCAAATTAGACCAGTGCATGAGATTGAAGAATAACCAGCATCTCTCAGAACTGGGAAGTTTTGTCTTTTTAAAGCAGCCTTCTACTTTGTGGCTATAAACAAAAGAAGGCTTTTGAAATTGTTTATAAACCTGATTATAGATATTATAAGGAGAAATGCTGAGCTTAGAACAATGATCAAAATATGGTACTACTGTTTAGTAATTCTACATAAATGCCCCAAGTGGCAACAATCTTATATAAGAAGCAACAGAGAGGATTGCAATCTCCATAAAATAACTTTATTTTGGTGCTTCAAATGCGAGTAAAGAAGAAGGTTTTTGGCTCTTTTCATTATGGGAAAAGGGAAGAACTGAGAGCACCATACTTCCATTTGGATAGGGAATAGAATTAGCATCTTGTACAAAGTCTTTGCATCTACCTGCTCATTTTAGCACAGTATGGGATCTAATGCAGAATCTAGAAGTTGAAAAAGAATTCTGAGAGGTTGTGTCATCATTTAAGTGTGAAAACATGGTTCTAGCCCTAATGACTGATGAAATGTGTTGCGACTGCCTGCTAAAAACTTTGGGATTCTTTACATATGACTTTTCTATGCCAACAGTAGTTTTGAGCATTTCCACCTTTTTGGTATGGTAGTTACATTCTTTTCTTCTGCAGCATGAACATAGTGTTTGCACAAGGCACTTTATGGACTTTTATTAGAGAGCCAGTTTGGTGCAGTAGTTGGAGCATTGGACTAGGACCTGGAAGACAAAATCTCCAAAAACAGCCTTTCCTTATCTAAGGGAGAGAGTTGCCTCCACAGTCCTTGCATTCTGCAGCCTTGGGATTTTCTTTAGACCAGGCCTATCACGATCCACAGGATTGTCGCCACGGGCTCTCTGTAGCCCTATGTCTCTTCCTCTGATTGCCTGCCCAGCTCAACAACTTTAATTTCCTAAAAAAAGCTCAACACCTTTGGTCAACCCCAGGCACTGGCAGGGGTTGCAACGCCGCTGCTTGGAGGCGTGGCGCTCTGGATATAACAAGGACCCCTAAGGTCTACATATGTAGAACAAAGGACATTATCAGATGGGCACACCTTTTGTTTTTTGTTTGCTGGGCACCTTTTGCAGGTGGATTTACAGTGGTACCTCAGGTTAGAAATGCTTTGGGTTACAAACGCTTCAGGTTACAAACTCTGCTAACCCGGAAGTAGTACCTCGGGTTGAGAACTTTGCCCCAGGATGAGAACAGAAACCACGTGCCGGCTGCACGGCGGCAGCAGGAGGCCCCATTAGTGAAAGCGCACCTCAGGTTACGAACAGTTTTGGGTTAAGAATGGACCTCCAGAACGAATTAAGTTTGGGGCCTCACCCTAGCATGGACTTAAACACTGTGTCATATGTGTTCCTACTCTTGTTGCCTCCTTCCCTAATAATCTAGAAATTTATGTGTTCTTTTGTTTTACTCAATATATGTGATTCCAGTTGTTTGGGCTTGGCCAGTCTACGAAATTGATGGGAGCTGCACTTACTTCTTAAGAGTTTATTTCACCTTTGTCTACCTAGTGGAGCTCAGATACCCAGTGACCTTCTGTAGGCAGTGTGGCTAAAAATTCCATAAAGTTAATTATCTTTAGCATCTTGCAATAATGGCATTTGTTTTAAGGAAGAAGGACCTTCCTGTGGTGGAATCCCGGGCAGTGTATATGGAAGTCCTGGAGTGCCCAGAGGACAAGCCCCCCCCCCCACTGATGCGGCCCAAAGGAAAGCAGAGCAATATGTTTGGCACCATCTTGGCTGGTGGGAGGATGTAAAGAAAAACAGTCAAAACAAGAGAGAATCTTTTAGCACCTTATTTGATAGTCTTTAAGGTGTCACAAAGCTCTTTGTTGTTTCTGCTACAAGAATAACACAGCTATTCCCTTGCAAATTAGAAAAGGTTGATAAGAAAACGATGGCTCATAGAGATTTATTGTGATGTTACATGGCAAATAATGTGAGCTGCAAAATGGTGACTATGATTACCAAGTTGTATGAAAGAAAATTTGTTATATGAAAATAGAAAGAAATTAATCAGGTCCCTTTAAATATATACCAAGATAGCAAAATCTTATAATAAAATTGCAGAAATTGGCAACATTGTAGGCTGGATTTCCATCTGTTCAACATTTCCTTTCTAAAAGTTTCCAACATTAGATTTTTTTCACCCTTATCGAACAAGCTGTCCCTTTTTTATACATTTTGAAGTGCTAAAAACAGGAAATGTCAGAAATTTAAACTGCCAGCTTAATTTTATTTCTGTGGTAGGAGAATAAAGTTGTGCAATTTAAAATCATATACATATTTATCGTTTATTTTAATAGATCAGGCTGTTTTCTTACTCTGAATGACATCAATTGTTGAGTAAAAATGCTAGGGATTGAACTGCCTAACTTCTACAACAAGATACAAAATTGTAAAATTCTTTTATTTGTGTTTTATGGAAAACTTGTGTCTGCTGTGAATAGATGAATATTTTAGTTTTCTCAATGTGTTAGTGGAGGAGATACAGCAGGAATGATCAATGTAACAACCTGTGGAATAGATGAATGTGATCCTGCCTTTGTCATTAAGTGATTTTCCTGTTAGAATTCTGAGGGCTTCATCTTATAACTGTTTCAAAGTAAGTATTTGTTATCAATAGTTGCAGCAATGCATTTAGATGATCAGAAGGCAAAGCAGAAGAAATGTGCCAGCTAATGCATTGTTAGATTTGAAAGCTGTCCCATGCTCATATGTACTCAGGATTAGGACCAGGTCAACACAGTGGTCTAAAAATAAGTTTATGGGAAGCTTAGCCTTTTCTGGAGCTAGGATACTGGTCTTGAGGGGCGTGGGGGCACGGATGGCACTGTGGTCTAAATCACCGAGCCTCTTGAGCTTGCTGATCATAAGGTCAGCAGTTTGAATTCGCTTGGTGGGGTGAGCTCCCGTCGCTTTGTCCCAGCTCCTGCCAACCTAGCAGTTTGAAAGCATACTAGTGCAAGTAGATAAATAGGTACCTCTGCAGCGGGAAAGTAAACGGTGTTTCTGTGTGTTCTGGCTTGCATCATGGAAGCGGTTTAGTCATGCTGGCCACATGACCTGGAAAACTGTCTGCAGACAAACGCTGGCTCCCTTGGCCTGAAAGGGGAGATGAACACATAACCTTCCAGAGGTCTTTTACCTTTACCTTAAGGGGTGTAATTCTGACTTCTTTCTCTTTTCATTAGAATTAACATATTACCAAAATAAAGTCCATCTCCTCTTTTGTTAAGATTGTGCTGTTAACTTCCAATTACACTCAGCTTTATGCCAATTTAGTTTTATCAGCATGTCAAAATAGAACAAAAACGCATCTATTTATAGCATTACTTATGACCTCTCATTAGTGACTCATAATCTATAATCTTTCCTACAATTATGTCTTTATTCAAATAATTCCTTATTGCATTGTTTGGTTGTTCTTTTACCTATATTGGTTATGTTCGACTCCCAAGAAATCTTAACATTTAATTCTAACACTTACAAGAGGAAATTTTTAACACTCTTCAGCTACTGAAACTGTTGCATGAGAGCCAATTCTGCAAGAAAGAGGCACACAGTCAGCCTCACTCAAGTGGTTGCATCATTCAGAAGTTGCCCCAGCTGCGTAGGTTCCCTTCGTGGGGGGAAAGCATCTTCTACATCTGCTTTACATCTGCTGCTTACATCTGAAGGACACTACACTGATCAACGGAAGCATGTATGCCTCACTTTCACTCACTCTGTTTTCATTCAAGACCTTGAAAATAAAGAATAGACCTTATCAGTTTCCCAATCTGAATTGTCTACAGCAGTTCCAGAAATACCACCCTTTTCATGAGCCACAGCGTTGAGTGTATATTGTCAAGGGAAGGTCATCTGATTCACCTCCCAGTAAAGGTTGAAAATGAGTCAGTCAAACAAAACCAGCCCCCTCTCTGTTCTGCTTTCCTTCTTCCTTAGAGAGCCTTCAAAAAGCCTTCTGCCTTTCTGAGGAGAGCCTTGAATTTTTTTAACAGTGATTTCTACCATTTATTACAAATAAAAAAACCTGACTCTATACTGCATAGTTCTTGGAATACACTTCAGCACAAATGTACTGAACTCAACTTAAGAAATACTGCATTCTGGATTTCCTACTAAGAAATGTATCTCTTTGAAGGATGCATTTATTTGAAAATGGTATGCTGTGTGGCGTATTCCTATTAATCTCACTTACTTATACTGCAGTCCCATACATATAGTAAGTCTGAGTTCAGTTGGACTTATTTCCAGGTAAGCGTGTATAAGATTACAGCCTCAGTTTCTCATATGACTTTTTGATAAATTGGATGCACCATTGAGACATTATTTCACCATCTGTCTTTCGAAAGGAAGTCGGTGAGGGTAAAGACCAAAGTACAGTCAGACTCCCCTTTATAAGCAGAATAAAAAAAACCTATCAGTAGTCATGCTGCCATTTATGATTTCCTGGAGCCATATGCCGACTTTACCAGAAATATCCACTCACTTCTCATATTCAACACACTATGCAGCTTCACACTACAGTGGTTCTACTCATACACCTGATGGGTGGCCACAACTGTAGAACCAGGAAGACCCATGCAAGATACACAGTCAACTTCTTACTATTAGCTGAAAGAATGTATCTGGGGACAACCCCTTTAGCTAGAGATTGCACATGGTCTGCACAACAGCAGAAAGGAAAAGGTTCCAAATGATAGAAATAATTTTAAAAATAAAAGAATCACAACACTTTTGAGTGTTCATCCTCAGAGGAACCGTGTTTATACAAAGGCAAACCTGCTGTTTGAGGTATGTGAACTACAAACTGCAGGTTACCTATGTGGCAAACTGTACAAGACCACCTTACAATGTATATTGAGGAAATTCCACTCCCCAGCAGGGAGCTATGGGATATAATGGTCCCAGGGAACATGCATTATAGCGCTGTTATCCTAGTAGGTACTAAAGTGTCACTTGAAGTTTGAGCTTGCCATAACAGGCTGGACTTGCAGTCCAAATTAGGCTGGTGTAGTGGTGTATCAGACATGCTGCATAAACTTGAACAGAACTGCTGGGGAGAAGGAAGGAGCATCACAAGCTAGGTGGACTAGAGCCAGAAAGCCATTCTCTCACTAATAGGGCTGGATGTACAACAGCCCCAAGAGACTCTTGCAATCCTAGGAGACCTTACTGTGTTAGGCATGCCTGCTCTTAGTGGCAGAAAAAGGAGGAGCAGGTCCAGGCTGCCTTCCCTGTGGGGATGCTTATGATAAGGAGGCAATGAACACTCACCTACAGCAGGAAGATTGTGAAATAGATAATGTAGATACAGTGGTGCCCCGCAAGACGAATGCCTCGCAAGACGGAAAACTCGCTAGACGAAAGAGTTTTCCGTTTTGGAGGTGCTTCGCAAAACGAATTTCCTATGGGCTTGCTTCGCAAGACGAAAATGTCTTGCGAGTTCCTGCGGGTTTTTCCCCCTCCCCCCTTTTTCTAAGCCGCTAAGCCGCTTATCAGCTGATCCAATCAGCAGATAAGCAGCTAATAGCACTAATCCGCTAATCCTTCAATGGGCTTGCTTCGCAAGACGAAAAAACCGCTAGACGAAGAGAATCACAGAACGGATTCTTTTCGTCTTGCGAGGCACCACTGTAAAAACAAAAGCAAAAAAAAAAAAAAAAAAAACGACATGCAAATAATTTGTCAGAGAGCAGTCACCCATCCCTTTCTCTGTTCACTTTCTTTGGCCTAATTTTTCACCCTTCCTCTGCTGCCAGCTACCTAGAGTCAAGACAGGCAACAACATGGCAAGTATGACAGGTCTCATTGCCAGAAAAAAGTTCATCCTTTGTTTCATTTCTATTCTGTTTGGTGATATGATTCCAAGATGATGCACCAAAATTAAAAACAACACAAATGTCAGATGCAAACACCAAAATGGAAACAATATTTGCTTTGCTCCTTTCCGTGCTGTTCGCTATAGGCAGTAGCTCTAACCTGTGGGTCAAGCAGAGGTCCTATTGAAATTGATAGGACAATACATTGTAAGTCACAGTGCAGTTTCTACTGATCTGGCAGGTTTTTGAGCTGTTGCTAAGAGTTGAACAAAACCTTTTATTCTTTTCATTCCTCATCCAGTCCTTCTATTATTGATGATTTGGCTATTTTGAATGTTTCACCTGCACTCTAAATAGTTCTGTTTAAAATAGCATGACCCCAAACTCCAGAGATTTCAGTATGACTTGCATGCAGGTAAATACCATATTTGCACCCTATTTTTGAACTTAGCAAACTTAGTTCATTTGAACTTCAGAACAACAGCACTGGAAGCATATATTCCTGACAAGTTTCTCTTTTTTGCTCATGTCAAAAAGTGGCTGTTCTGCTTAAACAGCAGAGACAAAGGGATGGCTGCTACCGTGTAGATTTACCCCCCATTGTATTTAAGAAATCAGAATGCCAGCACAAAGTCCTGTCACCTTCAAAAGGGAATGGAAGGAAAATGAACCCTAAAATGGTATGTTCAGATGTGCATATCCATGTAACGTTGCGTCTTGAGTGTTGTTGGGATGGCACATGCAGAATGTCAAGAATTGTACTCCACCTTATATGGGCTTTTGCCAGGATTTTCTGCACCATAAGAGCAAGTTTTTATGCAGGGTTATATATTATGGGTGGATGATTGGATTTTGAAAGTGTTATCTCCTGGTGCTATATAAACACTGCTGTCCTTACATAAAACCACATTGAACTTGTGGGATAGTGTTCTGCATTTCTGTTGCATCACTAGGCTCTGTTGAGGCTCTATTCACCCTCCTGTTTACAAACTCTACACCTTTCTATCCCTGCTTCCCTTCCAAATCTGCTCCAGAGTAATAGTGGGTGGTGCAGGGGACTGCAGGGTGAGGGATGAGTCTGATCATCCAACTGTGGGACAGACGTGGTTGGATTTTAGTTAAGGTGTGGAGGGTCAGTCAACCTCTTAGACCAGGCTGGAAGATGCTTGGAAGTGATGTGAATTTTCCTGGGTAACTATAGGATATGTATAGATTTGTGCTGAACATACATTTTATGTGGAAGGGAGTGATCTAGAAATCCATACATTTATGACCCTGTTAGAAATTAATAAAAATGAGTAGCAAGAAAAATACATTTAAAATTTAATCATAATTCTGTGAAGAAAATTAAAAGTCATAAAACTTACATTATATCTGGTTTTAGATTTTTTTCTCCTTGTGTGCCAACAGCGTTAACTAGAGCTGAATAGAAGTGATTTGGCCTTGTGTACATGAAGAAGGAAATTTTTATTGTTTATTGAATGTAATAGATATTGTGCAGAAGAAATTGTTCTTTGTACAATTAAAAGCACAGATCTGACAAACTGTTCAGCATGCATGAAGTTGTGCTGAACAGTTTGTGATTGCCTGCTGTTGCCAAAGTAAGTGTGATTGAGCAAAAACTAAAGAAAAGCTTTCTGTAAGGTCCATCCATTGACACTTGGTTCACTTTTCCACCCACATTCTTTTCTCATTCTTAGCAGACCCCATATTATTTATCTGTGCTGTTTCTTCACTATTTTATTTTTCCAGCCTCCTCTTCATCACTATAACTCTTTTGCTTTTCATCGTTCATTTCTGAATGTGACAAGAGATGGGAAAAGTGGAAAGATGCAGAGACCTCAGAGTATAGAACAATCAAACAATCAACATTGAAAATTGAAGCATCAATGTGATGGAAAATTAACTGTTCTAAAAATAACATGATAGCATTCACCTGTAACAGTATAATGTGCACATTTCGTTTAGCAGAGTCTTATAAATCACATTACAAGCTTCATTGTGCTAAAGAAAAAGATAGTTTCTATCTTAAGTACTTTATAACTTAAGCCAAGGGTGGGGAACCATTGGGCTTCCAGATGTTGTTGAGACAATGCTGGTTGACTGCAGTCAAGTACTGCTGAACACTGGTGGAATTTATATGTTGTTGACACAGGATAACTGTGCTAGTAAATGTTCAGTTCATCCAAATGCCCACCCCCTGTTTCTCCCAGTCATTTCCACCAAGATATTCAGCAGTGAGACATGAAGCTTCATGTTTTCCTAAAGGAGGCTCTGCTTCCTTCAAAGCTTGTTTGAACTGAATCAACTTGCTATCTAAAGCAGGACCTAAACCAGAACTTGCTTGCAGTTCACACCCCTAGTCATAATTATTCCAAACTTAGGTACACTTTGCAGTGCTGACATAGTCCAATCCACTTGAATGAAAAGTCTGCTTATGCTCCTTGAAGAAACTGACATCAAGAGCACTGGACTAGGTGTGTTATTGGCCCGATCCTGCAGGATCACCTTGGCTGTGAGTCCTGGAAGACCTGCTCCCTGCTTTGCAGGCCTTTTCCCACCTCACATGAGAGAGCAGGGCCCTGACGGACTCCAGCTACAAAGAGCTGTTAGTGCGGGGGGACTTTTCCCATCCTTTGGACCCCCTGCTGCACCTGGAACTGGGTGTGGAACAGGCTTCTTCAAACTTGACCCTCCAGATGTATTTGGCCTACAACTCCCATGATCCCTAGCTAGCAGGACCAGTGGTCAGGGATGATGGGAATTGTAGTCTCAAAACATCTGGAGGGCCGAGTTTGAGGAAGCCTGGTGCGGAAAGTGCAGCTGAATGGGACACAGCTGTGGGCAGCGTGAAGGAGTACCATCCACCTTGGGCCTGCCCATAAAAAGCAAGTCTAGCATGAGAGACTAGGGTGATGTCCTCTTCTCATTGTGATACTTTTGTGGGTGAGCTAAGAGTTTGTTTGGACCTTGGGTGAAGAGAACCCGGAAGCTGATTGGGAGAGCGTGTCGGAAAATGAATTGATGTTTCTATTAATGTAACTTTTTATATGTAACTGTGTATTTTGTAATATTTTGTTTAAGTTTACTGTTGTGTACACCATTTAGATAAATTTTTAAATATATTAAGTTGTTTAGAAATTAAATAATGAATCACCTTATATTTTAAGTTCCCACAACTCAAGAAAGTCGGGAGTGCAAAACAGTGTTCATTGTGAAATGTTTCATCTTTTTGCTTAGTTTAATGTTTGTTTCCATATTTGTTCTTCATGCTTTTAATAATGCAGGAACCATTTACTAGATTTTGGTACTGCTTGTTCCTAAACTTGTGCACTTAAAATCTTTGCAGGTACAACTTCATTTTTCTTTTGCTGCAGGGATTGTAAAGTTGTATGCAGTGATGCACAGCAAATGTAAATTTTTCCAGTACGACTTAAGAAAAGTGTTTAGAAATTCAGGCCGTACCAAGAATTTATCTGTAGCAGTTTTGAAGCCTATTTCTTCAATTTAAGGAAAAGTTATGCTTATTTATAGAAAAATAATGAACTCAAGAGTTATCCTCTTTTGAAATAGTAAGCTTACCAAATAAGGGGGTAAAATAGAAATTTTAAAGAAGACCATTATAAATTGTTTTACTACTTTATAGAGTATGGGTCAGCATCTGCTAATTTATGTCTAAATTTATGTCTAAATTTTTTCACAAATAGCTTGTGCAGACTTTCATCTTGCATCTTGTTTTGATTAGTGTCCCATGTTTGCTTTCATAACGTGGAAGTAACTAGGTACTTTTTTTTAATAAAGGGGTACTTATTTCTGTGCCAGGAACCATTTCTTGGTTCCTTCCAAATATTTTGCATTAATATTCCCACCAACCCTGGCCATTTGGCCATGCTGGCTGGAGCTGATGGGAACTGTGGTCCAGTACTTCAGGAGGGCCCCAGATAGGGTAGACTGCCTTTGTAATGCCTCCTACATTTGTCCTGCATGTCAAAGGCTACATTGTATCCACAACTGCTGCGTTTCTGATTGGAGCTGTCTTTCTAATTGATTATAAATTTGTTCTTATTCTTTTTATTGATTACACTTTAACAATGGTATGTGTGTAAACATCCCTCTACGCATATAGGTATGTAGAATTCATTGAGAGCTTTTTAAAAAATGCCCTTAGTCCTAAAAGGAGTATATATGGATGTGAATATAAGAAGAGCCCTGTTGGGATTAGACTAGGGGTGGAGAACCTTTGGGCCAGTCTTGGCCTGCAAGGGGTCCATGAGGACATTTTCCCCAAACCATGTCTGCCTGCTCCTCAGTCAACATCACTGGTGTCGTTAGCTAATAGACAGGAGTACAGGGTTTCATCCTGCATTGTGTCCTGTTGTCAGCAGGGAACAGGATTGTGTAGCCAAGGCAGCAGCATTTAATCCCTGCTCACCAACTGATCTAATCTCCATTCATTTAGCTTTGCTATGCTTGCTGCAGTACAAAGAAGAAATTGTAGACAGCACAGTGCTATGCAATTATATATGACTGACCTGACAAGGAGACATGTTAGTTTTCAAAACCATTTAATGATATAGAAATCTTGATTTTGTGTATGGCTCATCACAAGGCCAGATTGTTGTTCCATATTGGTTCTGAAGTGAAATATTAACACTAGTGGGAAATACATACACATGTAACCTGAGTTTCTTCAGGGTAGGAATCATCCTATTGGGGAAAATACTTGTGTGAATCCATCACTAGGCAAACAGTAAAATTGTTTAACTAACGTGATCAAACAAATGAATATGGCACAAGCTTACAATTGGTGAACAGCTGACTCTGGCTTTGATAAACAGACTTTGTAGCTAGCAAACAGTGATCCAAGGATTAATCAACTGAAAGTGTTAGTAAGAGAAATCTTGTTCTGTTTAAGGAGCAGGCTATTTTTCCTGTATTTCCCCCCACTGATGACAGATTATCATGTCATTCTTACAACAACCTTAAAATATTTTAATACAAATGCATTTTGTAGTACCGTTTCATATTAATTGTCAGCAGATGTGTTTACTGATTTTAATGCAAACATAAGTTCACTGTAAATTTTTAATGACAAGTTTTTTTCTTATGACATGCAGTTCACTTCAAATTTGAAAAACAGCAAAAACGTTGACAGATGGTAAACTTAGAACTAAACAAAAGAAGGGGGGGAAGAGAACTGATTTATCCATTTCTTTGCTATGTATTGATCTTTAACTAAAAAAACCCCTGTTATAGTTTCTAGGTAGGAGGAGAGTGGAATGAATGGTATTATCGAATTATATTTATAGGCTGACAGGTTTCAGTGTTCTCTTTCAGACAAGATTTTGCACAGATATAGATGAAAAATAACTTAAGCTTAGTGAACTGTTTAAGACCATCTGGTGTAAGGAGAATGGATGTGCTTTATCAGGGCTGATACATCTGGGCAGAGACTACAGAACTATGGTTCTTCATTTGCATAATTGCTGTAGGCTTAGGATCCTTGGATGTATGGATTCTTGGATTCACTTTCCAATTGGAGACCAAATGGTCTGCAGTTCTGGAACCATGTGCAAGTTAAGCACCTATGCTCTGATTAATCTTATTGTTAAAAGAGTAAAGCATTGCCAGTTCAAAACAGAAGTGACATGAACTTAAGAATGCAATTTTGCGCTCAGGTGTTCATGACATCTTTTAAGGAGTACAGTTTACTGTCCATTAAGTTCCCATTTATGTATAAGTTGCTGGACCATAGTAACAAGACATTATGGGTGGTATTCAGTTAAGTTTTACTCAAGTAGACCCACTGAACTTAATTGCCTTCATGACATCATCATCCTCATGACTTTCAGTAAGTTTACTCTACTTCTCCCCTGCATGCGAAGACAGGCTCTAGTGGATTGAGTAGAGAAGACTAATAGGGGGTCCAACAGTCAAGAAGGCTGTTTTTGTGTGTGTTGTAGGGGCAGGGCAGATGAGACTCATCAATCTAAGAAGGTAGCCCATCTAGGAAACCTGTAACCAAGCTGGTGCCAAATGTATTGCTCTGCTTTCCTCTGGACCACATCAGCGAGGCTGAGCCTGGGAGGACCGCCATATACACTGCTCAGGCTGGCTTTTGCCCTGGGGAGGTCACTTTGGTGCTGCTAACGTAGTGATTTGACTTCACACCCAGAGCTCTCGAGACAGACAAATGCAAATTACTTCTGTCATTTCTCTATAAAACTATTAATATTGATCATTTTAAGGGTCTTAACACTCACCACATCCAATAATAAGGCTTAACTTGTCTTACACTTTGTACTGTGGGTGAGAAAGAGCGATTTATCTATTGTATACATTTCATTTCAGTGGACTACCAGATAGCTAAAGAAAAAGGATTGATTGGATCCAGACCTCACATCCAGTGAACAGAAATGCTCCTTCCATGCCCAGAAGGTGTTTGATAAGGCATTGGGATCCAATGTGGAGGGGAGGTCACTTGCCAATTCCCCCCTTTCCTTACAGCAGCCTATGCACTCTGAAAATCAGCTTTGGAGGGTATTCTAACTGTCAGGAGCAAATTTTCAAAGAGCACAGTTGGAGGGGAGAATCAACAAAAGTTTACTCCTCCCTTCTACCAGTAGGAGTATCCTCCGGACAAAATTCTTCTCAGGGAACACTCCTGCTGGATTCAACCCACCATGTCCTTTTCTAAAAGAAAAACTAAATTTTATCTTTTTTAAAAAATCCCCATTGTAATAGATTTATGAGGAAAGAAACCACACCTTTTTAGAAGGAAAGGGACTTATTTTGCAATTGTTGGCAAAATGTATACATAGCAAAGGACCAGTTTCCTGCCAGTGTCAATTCAGAGGCTGTTGTGGTTGCCTTATTTATCCACATCTTTGAGAAAAGTTCTTCCCCACTTTGAATTTTTCAGTGTTACTTCTCTCTAGATCACCAGAGCTCCAGAAAGTAGATGGTACCATCTAGAAGAAGCTCTGAAATTTTTCCACCTTGGATACCAAGAGTGCTAGGTGATGTGCAGAAGATCTAATTCTAGGATGCTTGTGGCCAGTTTTGAGGGTTTAATTTCTCTTGTTCTAGTTTCTTCAAGCCACTGTTCTTTCTTAAATCTGACCCCACTCCCCACCCCTGTTTCAGTGTCATGAATTCTCCTTTTTCATAGAACCATTTCATTTCTTAAACTCTTCCTTCCACCCCCAGATTTCCTTCCATTTTTGAAACATTTTAGCTGCACCAACATGAAGCATTATAGATGTTAAGAAAATTGATTAGAAATTTTGAATATAATAATGGAGAAATTTATGTTCAATTGCCTGTGGTGGCAAATCACTTGCTGCTGGGGGTAATAGTCAGTATACTAATGTCTTGCAGCAGAAATGGATTGGAGCGTCCTGAACCATGAAGTGTTTCAGAAACAATAAGGAATTTAGGTTAAACAAAGCAGGAAAAGTCTGTTTATATTTGATTTATAATTAGATGGTAATATATAAGCAGTCATATTTAGTGTAGTATTAGACTGAAAATGGAAAGCAAAAACCTTTGAACGCCATTCCTGATTCTGCCACTTGCTGAGCTAATTGTCTTGAGCTAGTGATCAGTTAATGCTGAGCTAATGATCAGTTAACTATTCTTTGAATTAGCTTTCTCCAAGGAGCCAGCAAGCTATTTTACCTTTTGATTATATAGTCAAAGGACCCGTTAAAAGTGAAGTACTTTTGAAATGCTTTCAGTTTAGACACTGTTTCACACTCATATTAAAATGAATCTTGATGCCAGTTTAAATTGGGTCATTACGTGCCATGCCTCGATGATAACATTGCTTAAAACTTTGTCTATACTTTGATTTAGTCACAGGTTAGTACGTCATTGAATTTGACGTGAAACAGGTGCCCCACACTGCTTACTCCAAGGATGGGAAACCTGTGACCCTTCAAGATGCTGCTGCTCTACAGTTCCATCATCCCTGACCATTGACCATGTGGGCTGGTAGCAGTTGGAGTCTGGCAGCATCTGAGGGGTCATAGGTTTCCCATTCCTGGTCTTATACCAGAAGCATCTGAGAATTGGTATAGGTAGCATTAGAAGTTGAATATTTATTCTTCATATTGTACTGCTTAAAAACATACAGATTTGTAAGTATTATTATTGCACTTAATTAGCATATTTTTTGTTTTTCCTGGTGTCTCTTCCCTACACCCATTTATTAATTGCACCTGACATGAACGTTGGTTGGTGTATCAGATCTGTTAGGTGGTAATATAAACAAGCCCTTAGCGATGTGCATTACATGATATTTATTGGTCCTCAAGTGATAGCATTTAGCAATTGAGTATCCTAAATTTAAGGGTAAGGCCGTTTTATATTTAGTTGCCTACTGTTATGTTTTTAAAGCCTTCTTTCAACTTAATGTGTTCTTATTTTAAAATATAGAAGTTTACAATGCATAGGATTTTAGAAAAAAGTTTTTTGTAACCTTTTCAAGTTGCTTTTGTAAATGTATTTGTTGTTTTGTTATTTTACAAACTGAATGTGATAGTTGGGTTATCAGTCCTTTTAACACTGCATATTTAATGCAATCTACCATCAAGCTGTTGTTTTACACCTTTGGCAAACAGCAACTTTTTATCTTTTTCTTTGCATTTAGGTTAGGTTTCTAGCCCTGTCCGAAGTTTGCAATGGTGAACAGGTGCAGGACATTGTGTTTCATAGTATTCTGAAAATCATTTCCACAGTAATTTGCTGCTCATAATTGAGCAAACTGCGGGAAGCTTTGCTGTAGGGCTATATTTCAGTGGTCCATCACATGTTTTGCATGCAGAAGATCTTAAGTTCAATCCCTAGCATCTCCAGGTTGAGTGTGGAAATACAAAAGCCCGGAGAGCTCCTGCAAGCCAGTGTAGGGAGTACTGAGCTATATAGACCACAAGATCCAACTACAGTGTAAGGCAGCTTCCCATGTTCACTTTCACCATTGCATTAAGAACCCCAGATTTGTAAATGATTGTCTCACATTGCCATCAGCTATGTTTTTTCTGCTGCCACGGAACCCTGGGCGTCAGAGAATGTTAGTTGTACCGAGGAGAACTCTTAAAATAAACACCTGAAAGTACAGTAGGCAAGCAAAAACATTGTGTCCTTCAAACTAAGATCATTGTTAAAAATCTGGAACAGGAATGCAAACTAGAAACTTCTCTCTGTTATTATAGGAGTAACAGAGGTCGACAGAAGGGATTGCATAGTTACAGAGGAAGTGCTAGTAAGAATATAAAGAGGATTAACCCCTAAAAGTGACTCAAGCTCAGCATTTGGGTAGAATCTTCGGCACCTGATGGTACAAGAGCTCCCTCCCAATCTGGGCATTCCTCCTCAGGTTAGCTGTCAAGTTTGCATTGTGAGCTACTAAAAATCTCTCTAAGTCTTTGAGTATGTGAGAAATGTGAAGAAAAGAGATCAGAATAAATTGGATTCTTGCAAAGAAACAAATAGAAGAAGTAGAGACAGGCCGTATAATTAAAATATATAGTGGGTTTCCTTTAAAATTAAGAGAGAGTGTGTATTTTTATTGTTTTATATTTGTATTAAGTAGTTGTCAAATGTTTTACTGAACAGCTTTTGAAGAGATGAAGATCGTGGAGACTTGTCATCATATACACCTTCACCAAGAACCATTGTAGGCTAACAGCCCTAGTTTTTTAACTAATGAATTCTGGTATCAGTGTTCTAGATTTGAACCACGAAGTGATGTGCAATGCACCACATAAATCCGTTTTAGCAGTGCTCTTTCACTATCCACCTCTTTTGGTTTGATCATTTTATATTCTAATTTGAATTAAAATGCATATGCTCAGACCTCATTTGCAATGCTGCTGAACTCTTATCCTCAACTTGCATTTAAACTGTATGCCAAGCCTTCATTTTTTAACAGTGCGTTTACATCAGTTACTATAGTTTCACAGCTAACTATAATTGACACTTTTGGTCTCTTTTCTTGGTGTATTTTAAGCATGGGTTTGACTGTAATAAATTATGCCTTTAAAATTCGATGTTGCCATTGTGTTAAATTCTTTGCTTTAATAGCTTGCATTAAATATTGAAGTGCAGTAAATATTACTTTGTAAATAGTAACTGTGGTGTGGTTTTATAGATTTGGCTGCTATTTCTACATTTCCCAGCTCTCAGATAAACAGCAATCGAGAGCAATTTGAATCTTGGCAAACAATTATAGGCAAATCAAGTGAGAAGAGTTTAATAAGGTAATTTGGAAAATATAACACATAAAAGCAGTTATTTGTACAATCCAGGACAATATACCTTTAAAGGTTTAAAATTCAGCCTTGGTGTGAATGAAAACACAACTGAAATTCACTGATACGGTAGGCACAAAATCAGAGCAATCTTCTTCCTACTGGAAAAGCTAGATTTCTTAATTAAAAAAATTAAAACTTACCCAGCAGATGACTGAAGACAGTTTCTGGATTCTGTGTCTCCAAATACTGAGATACACTCTCCAGGTAGGAAGCTTTCTGTATTAGAAATGCATTCTGCACACTAGCTTTCACATTTCTTTTTCTCTACTGTGTCTGTCTCATTTGCTGGTGCTGCTTCATTTTGTTGCTGCTTGCTTCCAGTTTACTCCCAGTTATTCCAAATCCTTGGGATCGCTCCCTAAATAGTACTTTGAATTCTTCTCTTAAGAGGCTAAGAAAAAGAGTGGTGGACTTTGCATCTTCTCAAACAATAGAGGCAAACACATCAATTCTGGTTAATTCAGATGTTCATTATTTATCAAACGTTAATTGAAGGCTTCAGCACTCAGTAAATCCCATTTCCTTTTGTCATGTGAATTCCAATACTGAAAACTTCTCTCTGTTCCAGAAAATCCGGTATATGTCAGTGCTGTGCTTTGTGTTGAAGGGCAGGGTAACTGGACTCCCGGTTTTGCCTTAACTTTTCACCTGCATAGCCTGCTTTTGGTAGTGGCTGTTGAACAGTCTGCTCTTCTCTCCTTCTGTCAAACACAGATGTGAAATGCTGCTTGCGAACAGGGGAGAAACTCCCAAAGGGTGTAGTGTTGTGTCATATCTGAAGACAGTGAGCATGCATGGCATCAATGAGTTGCTTATATGAGCTATTCAAGTCAGGCACTGAACTGATAGGATGACGTTTCCATACATAATACACTAATTATTTCTTCTGATGGACAGCAATGTCTATTGGTAGGAAGAAAAATCAAATGACGCAATAGGGTTTGATAGGTCCGCCCTGTTTGAATGGCTTGCCACACCAGAAAACCACCTATTATTAGTGACATGGACAGTGATTTTAATGCAAGTATTGGAGTGCCATTTTTATTCAAGTCTGACTTTTCTTTGTAGCTAGCAGGTATTAAAGCGGATCTGAGAAGAGGAGCTACTGAAAATTTGCATTTAAAATAGATTTTTTAAAAATGAAGTAATTGGTTTATTTCAGAATATGTACCTTAAAAGGGTCCTTAACCATGTTTAACTGGAAGTAAATCCACTGATTTTTGTTATTGATGCTTGGGATTGTCAAGTAAATATGTCATTTCAGTGTGTGTGTCCCCCAATTGAAATAGATTTCTAGCCCATGAATACTTGTTTGGTTTAATTTTAAAATGAGACATTCCCATTTTACTACCATGTGAATAGTGCTCTTTTGAGGTTAGCATGTGTTGAGCCCTTCCTGCTTAATGCATGCATAAAATGCCCCTGTGTTTTTTATTCTCATATATAGATGTATATATGTATATGTGTATATATATATATAGTATAGATAAGTTACTTCAAAGTTAGGTTTGAACATCCCTATTAAAAGACTAGTCATATCATTTTCAAAAATGTATGAGACACTTTATTTTATTAATCTTTCCTCTCGCACACTATGAATAGGGAAAATCATTGCTTGGGAAGAGGTGAGAAAAACAACGAAAATATAAGGGATATCATATCTTTGCTGTTTATAATTAATTCATCATTTTGTTGCAGTGCTGTTTTTTAACCAGCTCATCTCCTTTGGTTGGTTAGTTCATAGTTAATGATCACTGTTGATTTAACCCTGTCCTGCATCTTTCCAGTTGATTGGTTTCAGGAGTCATAATCAAAGGCAGAAACTTGGAGCCAGAGTAGGCAATGTGTGTTTCGCTGTGTTCATGATACTGCGTTTAATTGTGTACCCTCATGAAAATAAACCCATGTGAAGACTGGGTTAGTTTGTCAAACAACCTATCTGAGCTCGCACAGTTCACACAGATATCTGCAGAGGTGTGTGTATGCACACACACGCTAATCTTGGGAAAATCATGGAGGAAACATGATTAGGACATCTTGATACTTAAGAAAACATTCAGAGCTAGGAAATGTATTTGGTTCTTATGTATTGGCAGTCTTAGAGTTTATTTGTTTCTGTGAGGTGACTCAAACCCATGTTCGGCCTAACCTGAACCTGCCCTTTTCTGATGGCTGAACTGTGCCTTTCATACAGCTGAGTGAAAGAATTGTCAGGAAAGCAAATATTTTATTTATTTATTTATTTAATTTCTATTTCATCTTTCCTTAAAGTAGCTCATGGTGGCGACATATACTGGTACTTTTTCTCCCCTCTGGTTTTCTCCCCACAACAACCCTGTGAGGTAAGTTAGGCTTAGATTAGTTGGAATGAGCCACACAACAGTTTCCACTACTAACTTCCTAAATTACCTTCTCTTTAAGCTGGCAGAAGACTGTGTCTTGCGCAAAGACCTTACACAGAAGGGTCTATTTAGGAGATTCAGTTGCTGGCATCACTTAGAGGCCAGTCTTCAAGGGGCAAGTGTTCTTGGCACCAGAAAAATTGATTTTGTGACTTAAAATGCATAGTAAAGTTTGGGCTTATGATTGGAAAAAAAATATTGGAATGAATTTCAAAAAAGGAAACAGGAAAGTTGTAGAAGTCATTTTATTTTTTTCCTTTTTCCGACACACCTTAAAAATATATCCTGAAAATGGTATTATAATTATGAGTTACCAGTACAGTGGTACCTCGTAAGACGAATGCCTCGCAAGACTAAAAACTTGCAAGACGAAAGAGTTTTCCGTTTTTTGAGTCGTTCTGCAAGACGAATTTCCCTATGGGCTTGCTTCCCAAGACGAAATGTCTTGCGAGTTCTTGCGAGTTTGTTTCCTTTTTCTTAAAGCCGCTAAGCCGTTAATAGCCGTGCTTCGCAAGACGAAAAAGCCGCAAGATGAAGAGACTCGCGGAACGGATTAATTCCGTCTTGCGAGGCACCACTGTAATTTTGTGTTGTGTCTGTAACAGATAGTGTATTTTAAATTTTGATGTGCCATGAAGGGATGCCAAATGGGTCAGGTGGCATGTTTTTGTATGATAGATATTTTGTTGAGATTCCTTGCTGCTTGAATAAAATGTTTTAGTTCTTTTGTCTTTGTGAATAGTTGCAGCTAAAATGAATAGAATAAGCCTCTCACTTTTTTGTTAGTCTTTGTTCTGTGGTGTTTTTTTGGGGGGGTATTGCTTCTGTATAGTAATTATTCATTATTTCAGTTGGAATAGTTCTACTCTGTGAGCTGAATATGTGATTATCATTCAACTAAATTAAATCTGTCTTTAAAGCTGTAATTTGAACAGTCACTTTAGTCTCTTGCACATTATATTAGTTGTGTCTAAAGAGAATCAGTAAATGTTTGTAAAGATGTATGTATCCTTTTTAGCACAATACTTTTGTTTTATTTTTAATTGGACATTAAGGTAAGATTGTTTAGGCTTAGTTCTTTTGTGAAAAAATCAAGCATTCCTTAAAAAATATAATATAATTTTGTATTTGAAGCATCCACATCTCTTTTTAAAATTGGAAGAATAATCTGTGATAATAGTGAACAAGAACTTTGCTTTGCAAAATGGAAAGAACCCTGGAGTAAAGCAAAACAGACTGGAGAAGTAGCAATAGCGACATGTAATTTTTTAAAAAAACAACACCCTGCAGCCGATTCAATTATGAAGGGCCACCATCCTTCTAAGTGTTTCTTGTTACTTCTGATTGTATAGTTAATGTAACTTGCGAAATGGAACTATTTAGAACCCTCCAACCAAATACGCTTAGCTGCAGGCAACTTCAAATGTGTAGTGGAGCACCATATCTTCCTCTGCAGCTTGCAGACAAGGGTACACTGACACTACTCAGCTGCTCTCTCCTCATGAGTGAGGGATTTTAGAGTATTTGGGCTGGAGCAGAGTGAGACTGTCATACAAGAGACCTCCAGGTAGCTCTCTTATCTTCTAGATTGCAGTTGACTGGGTGAGAAGGTGTGCACACATCTTTCACATGTTGCTTTTAGAATATGGGATGTCAGGTGTTGGGTGTGCAATTGCAAAGGATGCTACTCCAAAAGTACCACCAGCAGCTAAAAGTGAGCTCCTAATTATTCTTTTGCAAGTAGGGCTCACTGATGGCTGCTGGGAGCAGGCCTCACTGAGAAGCTGCGTAAGGGAGTTCTCCATTGGGAACTCTGTAGTTCAGCTGCTAGGTGCTGTTAGTGACCTCCCCCTTTGTCCTTTTGTCGTTTGAATTCAAACTGCCTGCAATCAGACTTTAATCAGCTGATTGGCGGTTGCCGTGAGCTCCTTTGAAGTTGGCACCTGATGTCATAATGGTGTCAGGTGATTGGTAGGCGTGTGGCTCTGCCTACTTGTCAAAGTTAACCCACGTGGGATGGTAAGAGTCTGCCCCACTGGCTGAATCTAGCTTCCCACCACCATATTGGCAAACTACACCTTTGTGGCTTTGAGGAGCCAGGAGCTTCTGAAAAGGAGGTAGATAAAATTAGCTTTTATTTTGTAACCAGATTCCATATATACCATGTATAAACTGCAGGAAAAAATGAAGTTCAGGAATTTGGATTAGCGATACAGTGGTACCTCAGGTTAAGAATTTAATTTGTTCTGGAGGTCTGTTCTTAACCTGAAACTGAGGTACCACTTTAGCTAATGGGGCCTCCCACTGCCGCTGCGCCGCTGGCACGCAATTTCTGTTCTTATCCTGAAGCAAAGTTCTTAACCCGAGGTACTATTTCTGGGTTAGCGGAGTTTGTAACCTGAAGCGTATGTAACCCGAGGTACCACTGTATTGCCAACATTTGAAATTGGAAAGCTCCTAAAGGTGAACTTAAGAAATCCTTATGCCAATGCAAGCCAAGCAGAAACTGGATGAAATGTTGGGCATGGCTCATAATGTGAGTGGCTGGGGAAACCCAGCCAGATGGGCGGGGTATAAATTATGATGATGATTTTCACCTTGGAACCAGGACTGCCTACCACCATCCCTGCCCTTCTAACCCCTAAAACCTAGCTGATGATGGCAACAAGCCACATGGAGCTCTGGGTGTGTATATACCATTGTGCTTGACAATTGTTCTTAAGCTTTCTGGTGGTCTGGAAGCGGCATGTCCCAGGTTTCCTGGCACTGTGGTGCTGCCATTTCAGTGTTCTAGATACTAAGAGTAATGTAGGCCTTGCAGAAATTTTGCTTGAGGTTGCTTAGTAAGTTTCAAGGGAAGAAAAGTGTTTGGTTGGGCAAGGCTCAGGGTCTTGTGGTGGTTGGATCCAGCATACTGTTCTTACTGTGAAAAAGCAGGTGCTTATGGGGAATCCTCAAGCAGGACATGAGCGTACCAGCCCTCCCTCCACTTGTGATTTCCAGGAGCTGGTATTCAGAGACATACTGAGCCCAGCAGTGGTGGTAGCACATGACTACCATGGCTAGTAGTTTAGGTTCCATTGTGTACATCTTTGGAAGAATGGCAGAGTCTAAACTTCAGAATGGGCTCCAAAACACTGGATTCTGAGTTTTGGAAAAATAATGTAGATTAGTCAAGACCATTCTGAATTAAACTTGGGGGAGGATTTGCCATCACTAGTTGAGATTCTAGCTGTGATGTCACTTTAACATTTTTTTAAAGATCAGTGGTATAATGTCAGTCCTTTGATGAATTTTAATAACAGGATTATGTTGTTGGCAGGATTACAACTATGCATGTTCTATGTCCTTTTCGCTGACTGTTCTAGTTGCCATAACAACTTGATTGTACCATAGAATTTCCTGCTTGTAGTTAAGGTTTTTTCTGTACTGCTGTTACGGAATATATGTATTTTAGGAATTTATCATTTATACCCATGCCCTCCAAGTGACAAGGTACACTGTTCATTCAAATAATGAAGTGGGTGGTCTATGTTGACTAGTATGGCAGAGAAAACAGGACCGTTCACATAGAATGTGATTGTGCATAATAGGGGCTCATCAGGAAAGGAAAATACGGGTAGTTTCTTAAGAAGTAAAAAAAAACCAAACTGGAAAGACCAAACTGCACTCAATATGTGGCACCTTTATTTAAAATTTTGATGGGGTTCAGAAATATCTAAGGCAAACTAAAAAGGCTAACCAGTTCTTAGGAATCTACGTAGGTACATAGGAAAGTGCCTTATACCAGCCAAAATAGTTGGCTATCTAATGTAGTACAGTGGTACCTTGGGTTACATATGCTTCAGGTTACATACGCTTCAGGTTACAGACTCCGCTAACCCATAAATATTACCTTGGGTTAAGAACTTTGCTTCAGGATAAGAACAGAAATTGTGCTCTGGCGGCACGGCAGCAGCAGAATGCCCCATTAGCTAAAGTGGTGCTTCAGGTTAAGAACAGTTTCAGGTTAAGAACAGATCTCCAGAACGAATTAAGTACTAAACCCGAGGTACCACTGTATTGTCTACATTGACTGGCAGTGGCTTTCCAGAGTCTCAGGCAGACTTCTTTCACATTGCCTGTTATCTGACACTTGTATGAATCTAGACTATTCTATATGCAAAATGTATGTTCCATCATTCTGTGATTGTGTCTTTCCTAAGCGTCAAGGCTTGAGAAATGCTTGGAAATCTTATTCAATCTGAACTTTTGCAGTATGATTACTTTATATTCTTATGCTTGCAATTAAATTTTTATAAATTCCCTGGAGTCTCTTCTGTCAGACAAGGTGGAATGTCTAAACTGGAAAAGTTTAAATAAAAAATGTGGAAAAGAAATTACCATAATGTGGAAAAAGAAGGCTTATTTGAAGATTTGCACAACAAATATTCATATTGCCTTTCAAGAACAAATACAGTTTTATCTTATTTAAAAAATGATCTGTAGAGTATAGATTTGTATTCTGGGTTCATGTGGAAGTGATGGTGTAGAACTGCATAATTACAGGAGTTGGTGAGTTTGTGTTGTTTTTTTTAAAAAACAACAACTATTCATGTACTAGCAATTTATTATCCCATCCCAAATCCAAAAGGCTAGATCTGAATTCTCATTTTGAACAAAGGAAAAATATTTCTGATCTTCTGTTGCTCTTTAAAGAATGAATTAGAGTTTTAATTAATGGAAGAATTGTATTCGCAGTTAATATAATTCTCGCCTTTAGAATTAGAGTATAATAGAATGGTACAGAACAATGATCTTTAAAGGTATTTATCATCCATTTCAAAGTGAATTGTGTTTGTTCAAGAGAATTACAAAATCCTGTTTTTAAAGAGTGCTACAATTTATGCCATCAAAAATTTTCTAATCTCCCTGTCAGTAGCTACGTGACTTTCATATGCCTGACTGCTACTCTTGTCTATGTTAGAAAGGGATCTAGGGTACATCATCAAAGGTCTTAAGGTGGGTTGGGGAAACTGTGGTCTGCAAGCCAATATTGGCCCACCCAGTGGTCCAGTTTGCACTGCATGCCCATTTTTCAAGCCACATCCAGCTGTCAATCAGCTGGTGTGGGAAGATGGGCAGGGTTCAATTCTGTGTTGGCAACTTGTGAATGTTCCCAGCAGAGAGCAAGCACCCTCAGCCAAACTGCAGGATTTAACTCCTACTTGAAAGCTGACTTAATACCACTTGATTGTAAGAAAGCCTTTAAGTGGTTTACAACCCCCCCCCAAAAAAAACATTAAAATTATTGATAAAAAATGAGGCTTTTTAAAATATTCAGAAGTTTATTAAAATCAGCAAGTGCTGGAAAGGAATAAAACACATGTAACATCTTCGTATCTTGATAGGGTTGCTTAAAGAAAAATGGTTTTAAGGAGGTGCCAAAAAGCACTGTTCGTTGTCTCCCATGTTACAGAAGCCAGACTGGCTTCAATTAGGAATTGGGTATTTAGTGTCACCAGTCCCATGCCTTGGAACACACTTCCAGCAGAGATTCAGCAAGCATTCCTGCTTTTGATTTTCAGGCACCTCTTGAAGACCTGGGTGACTGTTTCAATTTTTTTTTTAGTAGCCAGTCATAATTACTTTGTTTTCTTTGCAATCAGTCACAGGCAAGGGACTGAGGAGTCCCTTGGGAGGAAAGGTAAAGATGTTTCCCAGGAAATGCAAATTTTGATTTATCCGTGTTACTGGTGGTAGATGCTTGCTGGAGGGATGCCCCTTTGTTACTGTCCTTGATTAAAAAAAGATAAAGGTACCCCTGACTGTTAGGTCCAGTCGTGGTGAATACTAAATAAGGGTCTCTACTTGTACTAGGTATGGTTGAGGTTCCAGGGACATTCATTCATTCATTTATGGTATTTATATAACACTTAATTACTGAAGTCTTGAAGCATCATACTATGAACATCGTACTATGGATAGAATCAATTACAATTAATCATAAAAACAGAAAAGTTCCTTAAAATGCCAGTTGGAAAGGAAAGGTCTTTGTCAGGCACCTGAAGTTAAAGAGGGAGATGTGGTGTGGGCTGTCTAATATCAGCTGCCTTATAAAAACAAAATAAATGAATCCAGCTAAAAGAAAAGTTCAAACCATAAGTGCCGGACTGTATTTAAAAAACACTATGCATGTTCTCAGAGAAATGAGTGTGGTGCCATTGCAAAGAGTCAGAAGACTGGAGCTCAAGCTAAATTTACTGATAATCAGGGAAATTTCTAGGAATTTCTGTCAAATATTCTCTCCTCAGTAGCTGTTGCACACATGAGTTTCCTCACAATAACCTATACACATAATGGATCATGAAACTGCAGTTTTGTTTTGTTTTTATAAGGTTTATAGTTGAAGGTATTACATTAATATCATTCTGTTTTATTATATGAAGCATATACCGTGTGAACCATTTTGAGCTTCTTATTGGAAGGAAAAGGTAACTCTTAAATAATCCTTCCAGCAATGAAAAATTGTTATTATTCTGATTTGTTTCTGTTCAGGAGAACAGAAGAGCTTTTTGTTTTGCTAATTAAAACTGACGTTGATCTTTTACCATTTTAAGAGATGCTCTTATCTATACAAACACCTTGTTGTATAATCTATTTTGAAGGTAGCCCAAGCGGGGGCAGACTGCTATAACAAAGTTTCTTCTGCTGAACCAAAGAACTATCTCGTTTGCAGATTTGCTTCTAGCAGTGGAAAAAAAGGTTGGTTTAGATGTAAAAATAAGACCGAAAATATTGGACAGCATTTGCCACAATTCACAAACCATGCTGAAAGGAACAGTTTGTCCTTCAGGATTCATCCAGGGCAGGGACTGTATTGAACAACTATTAATAGCATTAAAGGGAAACCTTGGGGTTTATAATGGACTATTTCAAATTTTTGGAAGGATTTAGCATATAACATTTGGTAGAATGATGGTGTCATACGGGCCATTAAAGGCTCATTAATTTTAAAATTAGTTAAAGGAGCTTTCAAATGACAACTATTCAGGCTTCTTGACAGTAAACAGGAGGTGCTGTCATGTTTGTATTCCTGAGATATTTTCCTTCGAGTTATCCAACCTTTACTCATATACTAGAATGTTTTTTCTTGCTCTTCTTTTTTCATAACCAGCATAAATTGCTGAAAGGTAAGTACACTTAATGGAATTTAAAGAAGGTTAATACTTCCAGGGGCTTATATTGATGTATGTACAAGTAGTTCTGTATTGCTTTATTAGGAAATATTCTTGCTTCACTGGGGCTTCGGTAACTCTTTTGAAGCAAGCCAGTTACTTAGTTTTTTTGAGAATATTTAGAAATTTTTGCTGAGATATATTATCTTAAAATAGGATTTATTCAAAGTTTTCCCCAACATTGCACAAACAACTACCCCCCCCCCCGGGAAAAAACCCTGTACTGTAGTTTTTGAATTAAAAAGCAGGAAGAATAGACAGGAAGGGAAAATAACAGAAAGAAGGAAAGAGAGCGAGAGAGGCAGGAAGGATGAGGTAATAAGAGCGAGAAAGACGTGAAACAATCAAATGGAGGAATTCAGGGACAGTTACCAAAAATATTTGCCTTGCGTAACCTATAGTATAATACTATGTGTAATATTATGACCCCGCCTTTCCCCCCAAAAAACATAACTGAGGGACTGAGCCTCCTTCCATTATAACTGGGGACTCGGATATTCCCTTAGATAAAATTGTCATGTAGAGTATTTTGAAAGATCTGATTTTATTTACTAGGTAAAGGTTCTTCACACGATTGTTGCTTAAAAATACATCATTGTTGCCTGGTTGCCTATGATAAGGCACTCATGTATTATTCAGAAAAATCCCGAGCAAATAAATATATCCACTTTCCCATTAGTTTGTCTGGAGGCCTTGTGCCTCTTGGTCTACCTAGTTCAGTCTGTAAAACCTTGCAGTCTGTTGGTCCTAGCTGAGGCCTTATTTAATTCTGTGAGTGTCCTCTGAGATATTGCTTCCCGAAGAACTTGTTTTGAACTGAATCTTCCAGTGGTTTTCCAGAAGTTGTGTGATACGGGTCTCATTTAAGGATTATTTTATGTATTTGTATGCTTTGTCTATCTATCCATCTTCACACACCTGGTCATTCACAGCATCTTAAAGTAAAAAACCTCACACAATTCTCATAAAATAAGAATAAAATTCTTACTCTTATGAAATAAGAATACAAATTCTGAGCAATATAAAACCTCCCAACAGTGGGGAACAGCAGCTAAATGTTTAGCATAAGCATAAAGCCCACAGGGCTTCTGGTAATAAGGTTTGGAATCTATTAAAATACCTGGGTGAATAAGAAGGTCTTGGTGCCTTAAGGGCATTAATGTAGATGTCAGGCAGGTATCTCTGGGGAAGGCATTCCCTAGATGTGTTGCCTCCACTGAAAAGCCCCATTCTCTGCCTCATCACAGTAGGTGTGGGAAGCTGGCGAAGTGTCTGATGAATCTTAATGCCCAGGCAGAAATCTTTTGGTTATTAAAATTCTATCTCACCCTTTCCAAGGGATCTCAGGGTGACAAACAATAAAATAGCATAATAAAAATAAAAACACCGCCACTACAATTAAATATCCCCTCACCTAAATAATTTAGAGGGACTGTATCCAGCTAAGTCATGCTTGGAGTACCATTGAAATGAATGGACCTAAGTCTTAATTGCAATGGGTCTCCTCCAACACTGGTTGTAACTTAAGGTTAATAGGTGTATATGGCAAAAGATGTTCCTGTAAGTAGACTGGCCCAAGCCATTTAGGGTTTTAAAGCTTAGAACCAGTATTTTGAATTGATTCCAGAAATTGACTAAGAAGCCAGTGCAGGTGATGAAGTTCGGGTGTGATTTTATTGTTATCTATCATTAGCCCAACCACTTCCTTTTGGACCAACTGAATAGATATGGAACAAAAGAATTAAAATGGGGAAACAGGTACAAAGCCCCAAGACAATAGACAGGTTCTAAGCTGCAGCTCCTACCCACCCCCTCAAATTAGAAAAAACTATCACAAATTACTCTGTGGGAAGGATCCTGGCGAGATATATATGTGTGTGTGTGTGTGTGTGTGTGTGTGTGTGTGTGTGTGTGTGTGTGAATGAATAGGACGGAAGGGTTGAAAGGGGAAGGTCACACACACAAAAAGGAAAGAGAGTTGAAGGCCTGTTCTGTAATTTGCCAAGCTAACCTCTCTCTCTCTCTCTCTCTCTCTCTCTCTCTCAATGTGTGTGTGTGTGTGTGTGTGAAAGAGAGAGAGAGAGAGAGCTAACCACACTAGCAGGGCAAAGTTATGCTGAGGGGTAGTTATTAATATAATTTATTAAATTTGTATACTGCCTTATACCCACAGGTCCACAGGTCTTTTTGCCATATACACCTATTAAATCACAATATAAAAACACAAAATGCATAATAATAAAAAAAACAACCCAGTAAACGCCCCCCCCCTCGAAGGACTGGGGAGAATTACAGCTGCTGGAGTTTTTGGACTATTGGTTATGAAGATTGAAAGGAAACAGTATTATTGCTGGACAAAATGAACTGAATGATCCAGCAGGCACCTCTTATGTTCTTAAAGCTCTGCTACTGGTGGAAACAAGGTGAATATTAGGAGCTGAGTTAAGGTAAATACTGAAAGTATTGATTAACATTTATAACAGGAGTGGGTGGTTATTAACTGTAGAGTATATTTTTCCTTGGTTAGTATTTTTTTTTCATCCTTTTTGTGCTTTTGGGAATAGAGGGGACACTTTGACACATTTATTCTACCTAAAGGATGTGACTAAGCCTTGTAATTGAATAATTCATTTTCAGATCCCTTTGCTCACTTATGCAAGATAGTGCCTCGTTTTTAAAACATTTATGAAGCCATTGTGTGCTTCTGTGGATAGCTCCCCCTATTGCAGATTGCTTCATAAAGAAGTTCTGTACTACTTAACGAAATGCCATTCTTATTGTAGTTCTTTAGCTCTGTGTGACTTAGCTTTCCCCAAAATTGCCTTCATTCCTTTTGGTAAGAGAAAGCTGGACCTAAGAATGCCCCCTTTCCATCAGGCCACTTGTCCCTCAAACCTTATTCTTGTAGTGTCCAGTTCCTTTCTTAAAGATACTCATACCAGTGAGTATCTTTATACAGCACAACTCTTTAGTTGGTGCATAAGTCTGCCCATTTCTTGATCAGGGAAATAGGGTTGAATAATACCCTAAAGCAGGGGTGTCCAAACTTTTTTCAAAGAGGGCCAGATCTGATGACGTGAACATGTATGAGGGCCGACCAAAGCTGTTGACCTTCTTTGGGGATTTTACCCCAGGAAATAAACTGTCACAGGGGCCAGATTAAACCAACCGGCGGGCCGGATTAGGCCCCCGGGGCCAGACTTTGGACATGCCTGCTCTAAATAATCTAGAGAGGTCAGTATCCTGCGCTGTTTTGGTTTTCAGCTGAGCTTTCTTAGTGGTTGGGTGGGGGGTAAGGAAGTAGAATGAAATTCCTAACTCAGTCTTAGGCCATGGGTGGAAAGAGCAAAGCAGCTGCCTGTCACGTATCTCTGCTGCCCCCATTAAAGGGCATGAGTAGAACAAGCAGTTAGTTAATGAAAATTGACAGAACAGATTTAGATTTTTTGCTACATTTTGGCTGCTTGCAGGTTTGATTACTGCCTCAAGTTTGGTCTCCTCAGCTTTCAGAATGAGGATCCATTCTTTGCTGCCTCTCTCTCAGGTAACTCAATTAATGATGTCAGTATGAAGATATTAACGGACGCAGGTGGCGCCTGTGGGTTAAACCACAGAGCCTAGGACTTGCCGATCAGAAGGTCAGCGGTTCGAATCCCCGCGACGGGGTGAGCTCCCGTTGCTTGGTCCCTGCTCCTGCCTACCTAGAAGTTTGAAAGCACGTCAAAGTGCAAGTAGATAAATAGGTACCGCTCTGGTGGGAAGGTAAATGGCGTTTCCATGCACTGCTCTGGTTCTCCAGAAGCAGCTTAGTCATGCTGGCCACATGACCCAGAAGCTGTACGCCAGCTCCCTCGGCCAGTAAAGCGAGATGAGCGCCACAACCCCAGAGTCTGTCACGACTGGACCTAATGGTCGGGGGTCCCTTTACCTTTACCTTTATGAAGATATTACCCTTGTTTACATTTACCACTGAGCCAATCTCCCTGAAGAGGAGATTGTGGCAGCTTTTCTCCTCCCCATTTGTTTTGTTGCTGCACTGCCCTGAGCTAAGTCATGATTCTGGTTTATCTCTCCTGGCAAACCACAAGCTGCAAACCATATGACAGACATTGGGTTCAAATTGTGGTTTGTCTGGAGGGAGATAAACCACAAGCGTGGATTTGGATGGTACACCAAGTCAAGCGATGACTTAGCTCAGTGCCTGGAGGGAGGAAAGCAACTGTGATCTCCTCTCCAGGAGCCCACACATTTGCTTCAATGGTTTGGCTTAGCATTCTGCACAAACTGGGCCACTGAAACTCTGGTATTGTTGCTAGTATGCATTCACTTATATATCTCTGCATAGACTGAGAACCATGGATTAACTCCATGGATTAACCATGGATAACTCCATGGTTATCCAGTCTTAGCTCTTCATTTAGGAACCTTAGAGGGAGAGACATTATAAATATTGATGTAAACTTGCCTATCTTAATCACTGTGAATGGTCATCTGACAAGTGTCCACAGAGAAACAAAATAACTGTGATGTTCTTTAATGATTGGGATAGTTTCCTGACAGCTAGAAATCTCTCTCCTTATCTTCAGAATGTAACATCCAGTGGTGCTAGGAGAAGAGGCCAAGAAATAGTTTGGCGCTAGTTTTACACTTCAAACTAACAGGAAATCAGAGACAGGGAGGGAGAGTATGAAACTGTAAATTGATGGAAGCAAACATTTTGCGCTGTGGGAAGTGTTTGCAGGATTAGCTGTATTTGTTTCTACTGCACTTTGTTTGAGGGTTATAAATACACCAGGGCCACATTCAGATGTCATAATGAACCACAGTTTAGCATGACAAGAATAAGCCACAGTGAGCAGTTCCTTTTTCCTTCTATTTCAGTGCAGCCAAAAGGAGGAGATAGGAAGCTTTAGTTTCCTGTTTCCATTAACCACAGATGAGTGTTTCATCACAACTGAGCTTATAAATGTATTGTGCCCTCTCATCCAAAGAAAATTAATTGCTGTAAAGTTGCTCTTGGACTTGAAGTAGTGGGAAAGGCATTACAGTAGAACATGGCACATTAAATTGCAACATTTGAGTCTTTTTACTACCCTAATCTCTCTCTTGGGATCTGATATGAGAGCATACAAATTTACTTACATATTGTTCCTAAAACCTGTACTGATTTTATGTCTTTATTCATAATTATTTTATATAGTTTATATATATTTGGGGTTTCACCATTTATATATTTATATATATTTGGGGTTTCACTATTTTTGTATGTAGTTCTTTGATAATTTTATTATGTAACCTCTTAGAAGGCTCTCAGATTGATTTATAACATTTTTCTAAACAAATAAAATAAATTATGTCCTCTACCCTAGAAAGTTGGCAGATGGAACAGAAGATAATTCTTCAGTTTTATCATCTGAAAAGAGTTTCCCCAAATATCCCTAGCAAATCTGTTTGGCAAACAATTAATAGAGTTAGTTTAATCTCTCTGAAACGTTAAAATGATATGTTGTGTCAAATATACTTGGTTGTCTTCATCTGCATATTTACATTAAATTTACTTATTCATTACATTTACATCACATCCTTCCTCCTGAAGGAGCCCAGGATACAAAGAATGCTGCTTGGCATATGCCGTCAAACAGTCTTTTTTATATTCTTTCATTTAAACTGGAAATCTTATGTGAATAGTTTTCTAGAAAATAATATAGTAATCTTACCATCCCAGTATTCATCCTTCGGTATTTATTTTTAGTTCTTTCTGCATTGCCATCCTTTTATTAAATGTTTCTTCCTGTTAATAATAATATGTAATGTAGTAAACGTGATGTAAATTGTCTCCAAGAACTATAATGAAAAGTTCAAATACAATAGTGATCAAATAAAATAAAATTAATTACCATGACTCTGTAATTACAGTATGCTTTTATTTCAATTACAGCACAGTAAATACTTTTATTAGAAATAAACAGAACTCATTCTGGGTCTTCTTTAATTAGTCACCATTGTAGACTTTCTAATATTTTCAGCATATGAGATGTAAATCACTTTCTAACTAACAAACACTTTTCCTGGCTATATATGTTTATAAATTTTCCCCTACTATTGCATTATAATTACTTTTTAAAAACACAAACAATCAAATATCAACATCACAATGGAAAACCAGTGGGGGGTTGTATATGTTACAGAAAAACTGAACTGGTGTTGAACTTAGTGTCTATATTAATGTTATTTCTTGAGTTTGTGTTCTACTATTATTATGGAAGATTTGATGTCTGTTCACGTACACACACGTATGTGCTACTTGATTTTTTGCAGCTTGAATGTTTTGTGCTTGAGATGATGTAAGGTAATAGAAGATTTCTGTCTGTGCTGTTTGGTCTGATGGCTAACTTATGCAGTAAGTCTACACTTGATGTTGCAGTTATCAAAGAATCAGCATGTCAGTGTTTGTATAGTGTGCCCTCTTTTTAGCGACTAACAGATTATCTGTTGGATTATGGATCATCCTGTTTACATTTTGAAATTCAAAATAATTTCAAAGAGGGAAGTGGAAACTATGCGATAGTGATGGCAATGGGTAGTAGTTCCTTTTTATGTTTTTTCGAGATGTATGTTTGGTGAAACTCTTCATTTATATTGCTTCCCAAATTTTTGATGTGTGATCACCTTGTGTGTGGCACTCCAGGACACTAGCCTAGAAGCTGAACGCCATTTTAATTTCACAAGAAGCTGCTGTAGGGGAGGGGGAATGGCAATCTGAGTCAAAAACTTAGATCAGAAAGTTTTTATCACAATTTTTCAATGCATAATTTGTTTGAACCACTCCTGGCCCCCTGGGTAGATTATCCAGTTTGACGGGGTTAGATAGCAACACCCCACCACCAATTGCCCTTCAGTGGGTTTTAATTTCCTATAATGTGTTTCCCCATTTCTGATCCAGAGTGGCCTCCCTTCCTGGCAGAGTTGTTGCACTGACAAATGTCTCCTTGCCATTTTTTTGAATTAGTGGTGTCTCCCACGGCTTCCCCTCCTCGAGGTTCTTTTGCCCCTGGGCATGTGGTCTGGGAACTGCCACACCTATGTCCTCAGTGTTGTGTTCTTTCTTAGAAGTGGGAATTGCCTGCTAGCCACATGTGAGAGCAGCATGTCTCCACAGCTGAGCACCATTGTACTGCTTGCAGGCCAACACCCTCCCACCTTAACTGACAATTCCAAGGGAGGATATGGTACAAAGAAGCAGCCTGGGTCTCAAGTTGGCAGCTGAAACATAGCTTCAAAGCTCCACAATTGCACATGGGAGGAGTAACCCAATTTAGGATGCCTTCGTTTACAGAAGTAGAATGATTAAATTCAGTTAAAATAGAAATAGCCAAATACTGGGTGGCCTTGGCATGACCACAGTAAAATAAGCTGTGAAATGAGTCTCTGTGAACTCTTTCTGAGCCTTCAACCAAGATTTTCCGTTTTGTAAGTGAAAGTCAATTGGAACTGCAAACATACTTCCCTTCTCTCTCTCAGGCTTGTTATCTATTGGTTGCTTAGCAACCATGCTTTTGCATACATGCAAGACATTAACTACTTTTATATTGCCTCTTTGCTTTGTGATTTTAAGCATGAAAACTGATAGAACATCTGAAGACTGAATATATCTATGCTTATCAACAGTCAAATGGATTAAAATGACTTCACAGATAAATATGCATAAGTTATTTGCATGAGAAGTATAGCAGAGTGCTAATATGTATTCAGTGTCTGAAATAAGAGCAAGGTTCAATTATGAAATTATACTGAACCACTTTACATGTTGCTAATTTGACTTCGAGAGCCTAATTTGACTATTAGTTCAATAATCAATTGTTATTTGAAGCAGTGATTAAAAATAACAGGCAGAATCCAGAGGACACGTGCATGGCGTTCTTTGCATGTAGTAGGACTTTTCTGACCTCCTTTCCTGTTGCAGCTCCTTGCATGCTTGCACCCTCTCTCCCAAATTACTACTTGTGAAAGTTGCATATTTTCTGGAACAGTGTCTGAAGCAGAGTGGGGGATGCAGGTGGTGGTAGTGGGGAATGACTCTTCATACTCTATGGATCTCCTTTCCACTTGCTTGGATCCTGGCTAAATAGAGTCCCTCCCTGCCTCATTTTTTGGGTGGATTTCCACTAAAATTAATATTTATGTACTACTATTAAATATATGGAAGATTTAAAACAATTGGGATGTTTTAATATATTGAATGCATTTCTGTAGACTTGTCCAGAATGCACTGGGCTTGTGCACTTACACTTCCTTCATACATAAGAAGAGAAAATTTAAAGTTTCTGCTTACACTTTTCAACTTGTGTCCCACCCTCCTCCACTCTGCTCAGCTCCCTTCTGATGCCGTGCTCTCCAAAAAATAAAAAATATCAGTCTCCACCTTTCCTGAACTTCGTCCCTGTCATACACACAACCATTTTTAATACAGCCACAGCCCATTTAGCATTATTTCACACTAGAGCAGCAGAGTTATATTCTACACAAAAATGCTCAGAAAATACTACCTCCTCATCTTTTTATATTTATGGGTTTCTTTATTAAATATTCAGAAGGAAATTACAAAGTTAAAGAATAAAGAATTTTTGTGTAAATATTTTTGCGTTCAAAACATCTGAAATTTACCGTAAATTTCGCTCCATAACACGCAGATTTTTCCTCCTAGAAAGTAAGGGGAAATGTCTGTGCGTGTTATGGAGCGAATGCCTACAGATGGCGGGGGAATCTGCTGCAGTCGTGAGCAGTCCGTGGCTCGCTTTGAAACAGCAAAGCGGGTGTAAGCGGCTCCTATCAGCTAGCGGAGCCGGGGAGGAGGGAGAGAAGCAGAGCGGGAGTTGGCTGCTTTAAAACAACCCCTGCTCTCTGTCCCTGCCTGCAGTTTTTTGCTGTCCGATTTTGGATTAGCCACTGTAGGGGCTGTGTGTGTGTGTGTGTGCTTGAGCTATCGTTCTCCTCCTCCTGCTTCCCCTTCACTCTCCCAGCGCCCCTGCGACTTTAGAATTGACACTCTGTGTGTGTCTCTCTGTGTGTGAGGGCTCCTTCTCCTTCTCTTGCTTCCCGTTCACTCTCCCTGCATCTCTGCGCTCCCCCTGCGACTTTAGAATTGACACTCTGTGTGTCTGTGAGGGCTCCTTTTCCTCTTGCTTCCGTTCACTCTCCCTGCGCCCCTGCAACTTTAGAATTGACACTCTGTGTGTTTGTGTGTGTGTGAGGGCTCCTTCTCCTCTTGCTTCCCGTTCACTCTCCCTGCGCTCTCCCAGCGCCCCTGCGACTATAGAATTGACACTCTGTGTGTCTCTGTGTGTGTGTGTGAGGGCTCCTTCTCCTTCTCTTGCGTCCCGTTCACTCTCCCTGCGACTTTAGAATTGACACTCTGTGTGTCTCTCTGTGTGTGTGTGTGAGGGCTCCTTCTCCTCTTGCTTCCCGTTCACTCTCCCTGCGACTTTAGAATTGACACTCTGTGTGTCTGTGTGTGTGTGAGGGATCGTTCTCCTTCTCTTGCTTCCCGTTCACTCCCCCAGCACCCCTGCGACTTCCAGCGCCCTGCGACTTTAGGGCCAGTTCTCTCTGTGTGTGTTTTGACCTCACTGCGCTTGTTGGGGGAGAGTGTTGGTCTCAATTTTTCTTGATTTGTCTCAGAGTGGTTACTATCGTGGTTTCCTTGCCGGGGAGGAGGGAGAGACGCAGAGCCTGCTTGTTCTAAAGGAGCAAAGCCGGAGAGGAGCCTCTCCTGCATTATTAGCAGCATCCTTCTCCACCCACCCCACGCGTGCTCCTTGTCCCTTGAGTGCTTTTCCTTCCCTCCCCACTTAAAACGTGGTTACAAAGCACGGATCCACATGGATCCTCAGGATTTTTGCACTGGGTCACCCCAAATTCACCATCAGATCACATAGCATTTCCATGGCTACAGCCTGCACAAAAAACACACACGCACCCACTGTTTCATGGGGCCGCAGTGGTGCAAAAACGTGGTTACAAAGCATGGATCCACATGGATCCTCAGGATTTTTGCATTGGGCTACCCCAAACTCACCGTCAGATCACATGCCTGTGGCCACAGCATGAACTACAAAAATCATACATCCACTGTTTCGTTTAGAATATTTTTTTCCTTGTTTTCCTCCTCTAAAAACTATGTGCGTGTTATGGTCAGGTGCGTGTTATAGAGCGAAAAATACGGTAGATGTTCAGGCTTGTTCACATTCTGGATTTCCCTACCCTTGAATACAGTATGCTTGATGGGCAGCTGAATGTATGAACTGAAAAGCAATTCTACAACAGTGTACTTCAGCATTCTTGTTTAATCAGGCTGGAAGTACAAATGTTGGCTTCTCTGTGCTATGTAGAGTTGACCTTGCCTCATTTTAGTGTGAAGTGTTTTCTCGTTATTGTAAGCAGTGTGTACTCAAGAACGGTGTAGAGACTACAGATAAGTTGAATATAATTTTGCAAGAGCACTGGGGAGAGATAGAGAAAGAAAATCAAAATTATAGTACGGTAGAAATAATAATTAAATCTTCATTCAAAACCTGCTCTTTCCTACTTGGAAGCTTTGAGAGTTTGCAAATGCTGCCTCTAGTCGTTCTCACCTGTGATTGATGGAGAATGCTGTGTTTGGCATTGCACATTCAGCATAGCCTAAAGGCAATGAGGTCTATGCGAACTGGAGGGAGTTTTTTTCTGTAATCTTGTCTAAATTCATTGTTGACACCTGAGAAAATATCTTATCCAAGCTTCCAGGTTTTAGTCAATGCAGATTTAGAAACTGTCAGTTGACATTTTAATTACAGTATGAGTTTCTCGCCCCCCCTTTTTTTGCTTGTTTGCTCATCGAGGAGAGAGCTTTTCCTGTCTTTGAGAATGGGTATGCTTACTGAATAATTATTTTGCTTTTTAGTATGCTGATACAGTGGTTTAGATAGTGTAGTTTTGAATACTGGTGTGAGTTGGATTAGGCTTGTACAATTACCCTGCTGAAACATAAGTTATAGATCAAGAACAAGAAAGATACAGAGCTTCCACTACTTTGGAAATATTTAGAAGTATTGGCAAATTCATTTAAAGGGATCAAAGGAACTGGATGGAAAGATAACTGTTATCTTTATATAAGGAAATAGTGAAAGAATAGAAATCTCTAGGTTGTATCCAATGAAGTAATCCTGTTAGCGCAAGGATGCCCACCTGTGCAGGGAAAATTCTCATCTCTCCATGTGCCTACATGCCCCAATTTATTTTGGAGGTTCCCACAGCCCTCTGGAGCAGATTTGGGGGACACACAGAGAGAGGAGAGGAAGAGAAAGTCCCGTTTTGCAGGCAAAAGTCATTGTGCTAATGGGACATCTTTGCCACAACCATCACATTTTAACTTTTTGACTCTTTTCCAAATTAGACACTTATGTATTTCAGTACAGTAACTATAGTATACTGTGGGGCTGATCCAGAAATATTGTGTCTTGTCAATAGTTGTTTATTTATTCAAAGTGTTTTTAACATGCTCTTTACCCAAAAGGACTTCCAGAGTGACTTCCAGAAATCTGTAGTAGGACAGTCCCTGCACTTAGGCTTCAATTATTAAAAAGTGTGATAGAAAATAAAAGACATGGAGAGGAGGAGGGGGAAAGGCAAATCTGGGCAACTTTCTTAAAGATCGAGTTCTTACAGTAGCAATCTGGGATGGAAATAGCTAAAAAAGAATGGCTGTCACTGTGTGACAGCTGAGGAAGGCCAGAGACTCAGCAGAGGCAATGGAATAGCTCCGCTTCTTTTCCCTGTCCTCTGCAACCCACTGGCGCATGTCCTGTGAAAATTTTCACTGTATTTCTATCACTTAAAAACATACTGCAAACTGCTTTCCTAAATTCCTTTGATTTAAAAAGTGACTTAGCGTATAGTATCAAAAGGGTGCTATTGGAGAGACTATAGCTCAGTAGTGTATGAGACTGCTGCCAGTTGGAGGAGATAATTTTAGGTTAGATGAACAGAGTCTGACCTGGTGTAAGGCGGGTTCCTATCTTCCTAAATTTCTTGGGGTAATGGACATGGGATAAATTTAAGAAGGTGTAAGTTACTTGACCAGGCAGTTTGGAGAATGAAATATACTTTGTTTTACCTAGTATTATACGGTAAAAATATTAAAGCAACCAAGAGAAAGATATCACTTGGAAACCTGGAGATTGTAGGACACCTTCCTGAATGAAGAGATTAACCTCTTTTATGTTTACAAGACCATGTGCTAAATTGGCTAGGCCTAGTCAGCGACCTTCATGGTTGAGCAATGATGTTCAGTGCTCCATCTATTCCCTGTTTGTGGAATGCTGTCTGCAGGGAGGCTCACCTGGCACCTAAAGATATGTAATATGTGTTCGGCTGATTAACATTATATGGCTTTTTAGTATGTACGAGGGGGGTTATTAGTTTGCTTTTTGCTTTTGTTTTATTATGTCTTTTGTATTCTCATTTTGTTTTTTTCTGTTGTGAACCACCCTGAGATCTTTGGATGAAGGGCAGTATACAAATTGCATTAGTAATAATAATAATAATAATAATAATAATAATAATAATAATAATAGTGATCTGTTACACCCCACTGTCTTGCAAAATGTTTAGATAAAATGCTTGTGAACTTCAGGTCTGACACTGAGATGATGCTAAATTGAATTATTGCTGTAGGTATGGTTATTGCAAAACTTTGGATGGATGGTAGGCAACTAAGTATTAATATATGATTGCAGGATTGCTAAAACAATCTTTAGAACAGCTGGGATTTTTCATTTGGCCAAACTTAATTTGCATTTCTGGGACGCGGGTGGCGCTGTGGGTAAAACCTTGCCAATCGCATGGTCGGCGGTTCGAATCCCCGCGGCGGGGTGTGCTCCCGTCGTTCGGTCCCAGCGCCTGCCAACCTAGCAGTTCGAAAGCACCTCCGGGTGCAAGTAGATAAATAGGGACCGCTTACCAGCGGGAAGGTAAACGGCGTTCCGTGTGCTGCGCTGGCTCGCCAGATGCAGCTTGTCACGCTGGCCACATGACCCTGAAGTGTCTGCGGACAGCGCTGGCTCCCGGCCTATAGAGTGAGATGAGCGCACAACCCTAGAGTCTGGCAAGACTGGCCCGAACGGGCAGGAGTACCTTTACCTTTACCTAATTTGCATTAGTCTGAGAGAATAGTGTTCAGAAAGGAAATTTAAGTATGCCTTATCAGTTAAAGTCTGTAGTAGTTTAAAATTACATGTTCAAAGTGTTATTTCTGAATGATAAGTTATTTTGCTAATTTTCTATAGGCAGTGCAAGCTTTAAACATGCAGTAGTTATTAATAGTCATTAGTAGCTATATAGTTATTAATAAGTATGCCCAACTACCTTTGGGCTCATAGAATCACTTTTGAGCCAGTGGAGGAATCTGCTAATGGAAGAGGAAACCTGCTCTCACAACTCTCAGTGCCCCCCTCCCCCAAAATATCAGCTCCAAGACTTGGTGAACCCTCCAGAACTGGTCTTTTGGCCTAACGTAGCCTAAGCCCTTTCTTAAAAATTGGCTCCACAAGTGGCTCAATTGTAGCATGGAACAAAATTTTACACGGTGCTTTCCTATCAGGATTCTAGTATTAAACATTATGGCTTAGAACTTAAATTGTTCTTTCATTTGTGTGTAGAGTGTGTGTGTGTGACTTCCACCAGCAACTCCCTTCACTTTGAGCTCCTGCACCCTACCTCTAACCATTCTCAAAAGTCCTGCCGAGAAACAGATTTTGGGTGGGCACCGAGTGCTTAGAGGGATGCGGGAAAGTCCTGGACCGTGAACTGTGTTCTGTAGACTGAAGAAAAGCTAGGATAGAAGTCTGTTAAAACTTCTGTAAGGTGTTAGTGAAAATGATGGGTCAAAATCTTGATGACGGTCAACTTACCTATGATAAACAGGGAGAGATTCTAAAAGTGTGGCATTTGAAAACAAATTTCCTACTTTTTCTCTAACGGCTGTACTTTATTTCAGTAATTATGAGATGACGCATTGTGCAAGGAGGCATACTAGATGATAAAGAGAATGAAACCTTGACAGGAATCCTTGACCCTGAAAAGGATGTAGGAAAAAATACACAATTATACAAAACCTAGCTAGAATATATGAACAACAGAACCTATAAACAAAAGCAAATTTATGTACCAGCTTAGAAAAGAATTCCTATTTATATGGAGGTGGCATGTATGTCTTAAATTTTTGCATCTCATCCAATTTTTTTAAAAGGCTTTTACCCAGGGGTCAGCAAGGTTTATGTTGCAGGGGCCAGATCGGTCCCATGGAAATCGCCTGCGCAGACGCGATTTCTGGTGCCGCGGAAACGAGTTCTCGTGCCACACTGCACCGGTTTAGCCCAGTGTGTGAATGGGCAACTCAGTTCGGGGGCGGCTTGTGGGCTGTTCAAACGACCTCCACGGGCCGCTTCCGGCCCATAGGCCTTAGGTTGCTGACCCCTGCTCTTAACCATTATAAAAATAAACTGAGCAAATAGTCTTTCAGTGATTTTCATCTGTTAAACATACATAAGATATATATACACAATAGATCAATAGACCCAATAGAGCATGGATGAGAAACCTTTTTCAGCTCAAGGGCCATATTTCCTAATGGGCAGGACAATGTCAAGAGATTTGGAGAGCTTTGGATCCAGCAGATCCAAACTCTCTCTTGATACACTCCTAGAATGCCCACCCTCATCAGAGCACCAGTGGCAGATGGGCAAGGTCATTTCTGTACTTCCGGGGAGTGGGCTTCTAAGAGTTTATCTCCCTCTATGCCCATGGAGTAATACCCTATTGTCCCTTCAACACCCAGGAACCACAGAATTGTGTCCCAAGGGTACAGGGCTAAATACCATTGCAAGGAACTAAGCCCCATTGAGCACTCTAGGATTGACTTCTAAGCAAATGTGTATAGGATTGAATTGTTAAGAAATTGACCTGAAACACCATACTCCTTAGACTATGGGAATTTTAGCTTTAGTATCTGGTCCTCAAAGTTGAATTATTTTTTTTAAGTATCTCTGCAACATACAGTAAACACAGAGGGGCTAATTCCCACACCAGCACCTGCAGATGGTTGGGAAAATAATCTTACAAATATTTGGCTTTGACAGCTTGCAAATTGGACAACCAGCTAAGTGGTTTGGCTGTGCTGTTTCCTTATGGACTGAGAAATTGCCACCTGAATGTTTATGAAGATTAAAGTATCCGAGCCACAGTACTTTTTATGAGAGAAAATGTCTTCTTTTGTGCTCAGGCAGAAGATGACTGGCAATTTACCTTGTAGGGTGTTTTATTTTGGCATTCTTACCTAGAAGAAAATATTGTTAGCTGATCATGTCAAAAAGCCTAGACATTTTCATATGACAACATAAAAGTAATAATAAAAAATATTGAAATAAGATAAACAATACTTCATGTATTTTTCAAAGGACCACTGTCCCTTTCCCCTCCATTCCACAAATTAAATACTGTAGAATTAAACATAAATTATATTATTGTAGCAACAAGATGTTTGCAAATACAGGAAAGGGCAAGTTACCATGCAAACATCGAGAACAATATAAATAAAAGTAATTGTTTTCTCTTTCCCCTCTGATTATAGGCCAAATAATATAAAAACTTAATTATATATAATATTATAAAATAAACTTGAACATTTATTGAGTTTAATCATATTTTTGCACTATTGCAAACTAAGATTTCTGACATAGAATCGAGCTTTTAATTCACATCCAGTTTTTCATACTGGCCTTCACTGTGTATTTGAGGCTAAAGGTAAAAAGCTCTGTTTAATTTTTGGTTATATCCCACATCCCCAGTTAAGAGATGCTGTTTGCTTCAGAAATAGAATGATAATACAAATGTAATCCCATCAGGTTTCAAAGCAGAATCCCATCTGTGTGCAATCATCTAATCTCTATAGAGAGAAAAAATGGATTGTGGACATTTCCATAGAATTTTAATCTATGCTGTTTTCCCATTGATGCATTTTCTGCAATCATTCTGTTGTAAGTGTCACAATGAAATAAATTGTTGGAAATATATATCCAGGACCTAAGGAGTACACATATGTGTGACAAGAATAGTAAATTTTGTTTCTGCACACTTTTAAAACATTAGAAATAAGTCATGTAACCTTTTGGGTTGAGATAAATTAGCCTGTCTCCTTGGAGAGGTAGTAGGGTTGGGCCCTCCAGCTGTAGTTTGAGTCCAGCTCCCATCAGTCACAAGCAGCATGGCCAGTAGTCAGGGGTTGTAGTTCTACAATGTTTGGGAGCTACCACATTGGTTACCCACGAGATGAGGATGTTCAGTAGATGAAGTCTGAACAGAAAACAAGATTCTGCTACAGGCAGTTGACTCTTTTACTTCATCTACTAATTTTAGAATGAGGGAGTAAGAGGCCTGTTCATATATTTTCTGGTAGCTGTACTACACTATCCATGCAGTTGCATCAGAGGGAGAGGAGAGACAGTGGGTTGTCTCCAACACAGCCACGTTCCATCAGCACAATAATTTCTGCATGTGTAACAGAATGTTCTTACCCTCTCCTTGCCCCCTTTCCTCCTAAATCTATTCTAGGGGTTCCCTCAATCCTATGGAGCAGATTTGGGGAGAGCAGGTGGGAGGAGGGGGGAATTCTGTTGTGTAAGCAGAAATGTTTGTGCCTGTGAGACATGCTAGTTGAATACCACCCAGTGAATCCCTCTCTATTGGCTTAACTGGGACCATCTAACGGGGGGTGAAAACATACTAGCCTCATCACTAGAGAAATGGTATGTGGTTCAGCTCATCTCTGTAGTTGTTAAAGGATCTGAGGTCTTTGATGATATTCCATGTATCAAAGAGTAATGAAATAATATAATGTGGATCTTCCCTTAAGGGATAATAAGACCCAAGTATTTTCCTCTTCAGACATAGAGGAATCTGACTCAGAAATAATCTGGTAAATAGGAATAGTGTCTGGCTTGGGGAGAGAGTGTTGTCCTGTGGTAGTGTTTTCTCATTCATAGATTTCACTGCAGGAGGAAACACTCAGCAGGAAAACAAACTGTATAGCACCAAGACTGAAAATATATCTGTGACATTCCCATAAATACACATCCATCCTAGAGTCAACATCATAAGGTAAATTTCTGTGAAAAAGAAGATTTTGTGTCACACTTTCTGGATCCTGAGCAATTGGAGCATGGTATCCTTAGGTCAAGGGAGCAATGTTAAAATGGTAGAATATAGGAGCTATATCTGAGGGATGATGGTGGATATGACACAGATGGTATTTTAGTCCTCTTAGTGTGCCAAAGGGTTGGGTGGGAGCTCCAAATTTAATGTCTAGCAATATGGAATGGTAGCATCCAAAATAATCCTACATTGGTGCTCAATCAGGGTTTTCTTACAATAAAGTTTATTCATGAGTACATTGAGAGAGTACCAAATTCAAGCTGTTGGAGCGAAAACAGGAACAACTGGATATCTCTGAGGGGATATGAAATGGCAGCTTCAGGGAGACCATGTGGTTACACCAAAGAAGTCCTGGTTCACTAGGAGGGTCAGGAGAGACTTAGACAAGCCCTTGTTTATCCCCTGTTCTATCTGGAACAGTTTACTGTAAGAGACTTCAGATGAGCTGAAAGGTGGAGGAGGAGTAATTGACAATGAGTCAAAGCACCTAATGCAAAAAAGCATCAAATGTCAATCACTACTAGGGCAGAGAATAATTGGGAGTCTAGGGTGAAACTCTCCAAAGAAGCAGCCTTTTCTTTCTTGGATACAAATCTACTTATCATACCAAACAACACTCCAATTATTTGAAGGGGCCCTGTAGATAACCTAGAGAAGAGATTATCTTATGGTTCAGTAAGTGGTTAAGAAACAGGAAGCCAAGGGTAGGAATAAATGGACAGCTCTCCCAAAGGTGAGATGTAGAAAGTGAAGACCCTCAAGAATTGGTATTTGGACCTGTCTTTTTAGCTTGTTCACTCATTATTTAGAATTAGGGGTGAGCAGTGAGGTGGCCAAGTTTGCTGATGAAACCAAATTGTTCAAATAGGGATTGCAAAAGGAGCTATACAAAGTGGATGAATGGTCAGTAAAATAGCAAATGCAATTCAGTGCAAGCAAATGTAAAGAGTTGTACAACGGAGCAAAAAAATCTCACATATATGGTACATTCCTGGTTAGAAATGGCAGTGACTGACCAGGAATAATACCTTGGGTTGTAATGGATAGCTCAATGACAAATTTGAATCATTGTGGGGTAGCTGTGAAAAGTGTGAATTGCATGCTAAAGATCATTAGGAAAGGAATTGGAACAACTCCTGCATGAGGAACGATTTCAAAATCTGGGGTGTTTTAAGTTTACAAAAAAAAGGTAAGGGAGGCATGATAGAGCTGTGCATGGTGTGAAGAAAAGGGTAGAGAGATCTTTTCTCCCTTTCTCATAATAGTTGAACGTGGGACTATCTAATGAAGCTGAATGCTGGAAGATTTAGGACAAAAGAACACAGCACATAGTTAAACGATGGAATTCACTCCCACAAGTTGTTGTGATGGCCACCAGCTTGGACAGCTTTAGAAGACGACTGAACAGGAGAAGGCAGCTCTCAATGACTACTAGCCATGATAGCCATGTACTGTCAGAAGTAGTATATGTCTGAATACCTGCTGGAAATCGTGAGTAATGTTGGACTCAGGTCCTGCTTGCAGGCTTCCCATAGACACCTGGCTGGCTACTGTGAAAGCAGAATGCTGGATTAGCAGTTTTGTATATGTTCTAATATAGAAGCTTCAAAGGATTCCCCTACTTTTAAAAGTTATTTGTGATTATTTTCACTAAGGCAGTGGTGTAGTTTGGGGGGTGGGAGAAGATAGACCAGGATCTACTAGAAGCTCTGAGTGATTTTTAGCTGGAAGCTGTCCACAGTAGCTAGGGGAACCCAGTCAGATGGGCAGCATGAAAATATATGTATATGCGCTGCACATGTGCCGCATATATTTACACCAATTGGCAGAAAACACTGTGGGCAACACAACGCAGAGTATTAACCACTATACGATCACGGCCGCACTATGGACAACGCTTCAAGAAGGGTGTCTCCATCAGCTCTTAGGAAGCGATCTTTCTGATATGGGAGGTGATCCTTGAAGTATCCTGGAGCCAAGTCATTCAAGAGCATAAAGGTAATTACTAACACTTTGAAATGTGCGCAGAAACAAATTTGCAACCAATACAGTTGTTGCTGGATAAGTGTAAAATTACCCCATAGGCACCCGTAACAACCTTGCTGCTGTTTTCTGGACCAGTTGATCTTCCAAATATTCTTCAAAGGTAATTCCATGTAGAGTTCACTGCAATAATCCAATTTTGAAAGATTTTCAGTGACTATTACCATAGCCAGGCTTGTCTATTTTTAAGTTTTGGAAGTACTTCTGAGGTTTGTATCATCAGCAGGTTCTAATCTCCAAGCGCTTTTCCTCCTTACCTTCTTCGGATGTTTTGCAAAAATTCTGAGTCACTCATCAGTCCTGAACTTGCACTGAATTTAGCTTTTGTTCTGAGTCATCGGGAATCCGATGTAAGTAAGAAGAATATTACTGTCAGGTTTGGCTTAAGAAAACAGCACAAAAATAAAGTGAGATTAGACAGTCAAAAATACATTAATTTGTTATTTTCAGTAGTTTCTTCATAATTCCTATAAATAGTATTTTGTAAAGAGTTGTATGTTTTTTGAAGGTTGCTCAAAAGTGCTCATATCCAACTAGTTTTGTTTAAGTGTAGAACTTGCTTGTTGAAACCCTTACTTTGTTTGGTGGGCATAACTTGAATTTATTTCATGGGAGGCTGGGAACAGTGGATTGGGTATTTCCTCTCACATGACCTCAGGCAGGAGCAAAGACTTGTGGGAGATAGGCACTTCCTCCTCAGTTTTTTTCTCCTACCTGACTCAGCAAGATGTTACGCCTGGCTCTCCTGCTTTTTCAGATAAGTTTTAATTTTGATCTCATTTTATTGTTGCATTATTTCCCCTAGTTTTCCTTAGTTTTAGCAACTGTCTTGAGTCTCTCTCTCTCTCTCTCTCTCTCTCTCTCTCTCTATATATATATATATATATATATAAAGTCTAAAAATAAAATTCATCCATCCCCACCCGTTTGTTTGCCTTAGCAACCTTTATTGATCTGATTTAAAGATAAATGGAGGAAAATCCTACCGGAGGCTTTTCACAATCGCAGCTCACTTTTAGTGACTGCTCCATATCACCACCTCAAGAGGAAAAGCCGTCCTCTTAAGTGCTGAAGTTGTAAGGAATTTTTACTGCGAAGATGACATCAGTAGAGTTTTGGCTAGTAAAAAAGCTGTGTTTCTTTTCCAAGAGAAAGTGGCAAAAGAGAGTTGAGAACAAAGAGACCAATACTTCATAACTTAAAAGATGTCTACTTATCATTCAAGGAAGATAATCCTGATGAAAAAAAATGTTTTTACAAAGTTTTGTGAACTACGTCCTAAAGAGTGTGTAACTAAATAGTTGTGGGATTCATTCAGTGTGTGTATGCACCTATCATCAAAACTTTAAACTCATGATGCAGAGTATGCATTTAAGCATGCCATATCAATAACTTTTCCTGAAACGAGTGTGTAACCTGGAGTCAGAAGAATGCATGCTTCACTGTTGTCCTGAATGCCCTAATGAATCTGTACTTCAAGATTTTCATATGGGGTTAGAATACTTTGAAAATAAAGAAACAGTTGTGTTTAAACAGTGGCTCCACACTGACTGATCATCCCTTGAAACTTTAGTAAAACCAGTTGATGAATTCGTTGATTTCCTGATTGCAAAATTAGTAGCTAACAAGGCACCATTTTATAACCAAGTCTCACAGAGTCAAAGCTTAAAGCAAATGAAAGCCGATTTGGATGATCAATGTTGTTTGATTTTAGCAGACTTTGCAGAAAATTACACCTGCATTCTTCAAGATGCTGTTCAAGATTTTCACTGGCATAACATTCAGGTTACATTACACCTATTTGTTTGTTTTTAATACTTTTATTTTGCTTTAAACAAGTACATATAAATGTAGACAACCAAAATTACAAAGGAAAATTCCTTAATAATAATGGAAAAAAACTACAAAAAATATCGAAGTACATGACACAGAACATAAGCAACTATGGGAAAGATAAAAGAAAAGAAAAAAGAAAAATAGGGGGGGGGGGGAGAGAAAAAGAAAAAGGAAGATGAGCCAAAGCAGGAAAGCTCATCTGTTGTACACTTCCGTCAAGCTCACAACAGATCATTATTCTTATCAATTCTCTCTATCTGCATTCCAAAGGAATCCCTCATCTTGGTATCAGGGAGCATTTCTCTATGTGGTATCATTCTAAACATAACCAGGTCTTTCTTGTTGAGCCCTTGTCCCCTAAATAATTATTTAAACATCCCTATTCTTCTTTCACCAATTTTTTAGGTTTATCTCTTATTGCATCTGTCAGCTTTGCAAGCTCCAAGTACTCACACAATTTAACTACCCATTCCTCTTTAGTGGGTGTATTTTTATCTTTCCAGTGTTTTGCCACTATAACCCTTGCTGCTGACGTTGCATACATAAATAGCCTAGTTTTATTTTTGGGAATATCATCTGAAAACTTTCCTAGTAAAAATTCTTCCGGTTTCTTGCTAAATGTAGTTTTTATCAATCATCTCTTCATAAATCATATTCCAAAATCTTTGTATCTCTAGACAGGACCACCACATATGGTAGTATGTTCCTATCTGTTCCTTACATCGCCAGCACTTGTTATTGTTTGATTTATTTATTTTTGCAAGTTTTACAAGGGTCAGGTACCACCTATAGTACATTTTCATAAGATTTTCCCTTATAAGGAAACAAGCCATGAATTTTATATTTTTAGTCCATAATTCATTCCAAATATTGGGTTTGATCGTATGTCCCAGGTCCCTCTCCCATTTTACTGTAATTTCTTTGATATCTTCCTCCTTTCTTTGCCAATTCAAAAGTAGTTTGTACATTTTTGAAAGTGTCTTTTGATTATTATGTAAAATATCCTTCTCCAGATAGGATATTTTTTTGTCAGATCCTTTGGTTCTTTTATCCTTTTCAAGGGCGGCTTTTAGTTGATAGTACATTACACCCATTTGTGATCTACTACAAATGTGAAAGTGAACTGAAGTCTAGGTCCATATGCTTCATCAGTGACTGCCATAAACGTGACACTACAGCTTTTTTCACATTTCAGAAGTCAGTGTTGCAATACTTGAGACAAAAACACCCACATTTAACAAATGTAGTTTATTTTAGTGATTGTAGTTCAGCACAATAAAAGAACTACAAGAACTTTATCAATCTGTGTTATCATGAAGAGGACTATAGCATGACTGCTGAATAGCATTTCTTTGCCACTGGCCATGGTAAAAATGTGTGCGATGGAGTAAGGGGAATGATTAAGTGCTTTGCTATGAGAGCAAGTCTTAAGAGAACTGTAGAGGGACAAATTTTGAATGCACTAGATTTATTTGAATTTGCTTCCAAAAACATAAAGGGAATTCAGGTGTTTTTCACACCATCAGCTGAGGTGGGTTCAAACGAAGAGTTCCTGATGGTATCATAATTCATTATCAGTAGGTGGCACCAGAGAGAATCACTTCTTCAAACCACTGGACAAAAGAACCCTTATGATGAAGTGGGTTTCAGTTTCTGACAAATCTTTTAAAGCCACTGTTGGTGATAAAACAAAAGAACTAGTCAATATTATTCCAGAAAGGTTTTATGCAGTTATGTATGACAGAAAGTGGTGCATTGGGAAGATACTAGACCGTTGTGTAGAGGAAAGGGATACTAAAGTTCAGTTCATGCATCCACCTGGTCCTTCACCAACATATTCTTGGCCAACCATGAATGACTCCTGGTGGGTGCCCTATATGCCAGAGGCATTCCAGTTCCTTCATAATCAACTGTATCAGGGAGAACATATGGCATAGACAATAAAGTCCACAAACAGGTGCAGAAATTGGCAAAAGGTATGATGTAACCTTTGACTACAAAGGTAAGTTAACAGTGAAATAATGCAAAAATAACTTCAGATGACATTGTAACATAAGAGGGTATAATTTTAACTATTCTCATGAATGTTTGAGTTATTTCAGGCTCAAAGAGACCTTAAACCTGTACAAAAAAAAATTGTAAAAAGTTTACTTCAAAATCAATTTATTTTATAACCACAAAAAACACCCTCCTTATTTTTAAAACATAACAAGTACATGGTTAGCCCATTCTACAAAAGAAGTATGATACATGTGTTGTGGTTTGTATGCTATGGCTTATCGAACCTACCGGGAATAAAATGACAAAAATTCACTTTGGTCGGTGACCCTTTTGTGTGGCACTTAATAACATTTTTGTACTTTATTTTGAAAAAGACCACAAATACCTTTATTTTGATACCAAAATAAGCCCAATTGGTTGAAAAATAAGCGAAACAGGAGGGTTTTTTCCAAACTGATGCAGAAATTGCATTAGCCTAAATTGCGCAAAAATCGGAATTTTAAAAACATTCTCCGGCACCCAATTTTGGACCAAAAAATCTCTTAAAAATAATTTGAGGTTATCTCAAAGGTATCTACACATAATTTTTGTGTGTGAAGAAAATCTGAATCGTGAGAACACGGTCAGGTGATTTGGTGTGGAATGACCCCTCTGCTAAATCAGACTAAAGGCTCATCTAGTCAAGTATCCTGTTTTCAACTGTGGTCAACCATGTACTTCTGGAAATCCCCAGAAGCAGAGTATAAGGCCAGTAAGCTCCCAATCGAGTGTTAAAACAATACAGCATTAAATATTAAACAAATACAGCATTAAATATTAAAAACATCCCTAAACAGGTCTGCCTTTAGATGTATTCCATAAGTCAGATAATTGTTTATTTCCTTCACATCTGATGGGAGGGCGCCACTGCCGAGAAGGCCCTCTGCCTGGTTCCCTGTAACCTCACTTTTCGCAATGAGGGAACTGCCAGAAGGCCCTCGGTGCTGGTTCTCAGTGTCCAAGATCTCCATGAACTTGACTAATATCCTAAAGGTATCTAAGACAGGGGCCTTCACCACATCTTATGGCAGTGAATTCCGTAAGTTAGTTATATATTTTATTAACATAGAAGTATTTGATTTGGATTCAAATTTAATTTTTAAGCTGTCATACTGCCTAAAAAGTCTCAGATATAACTTCATTTGGACCTTTTTGCTGAGAAATCCATTGAAACAAGCATTTAAAATAAAACAGCAGGTGGTGGAGCAGCGATGGTATAAGCTGGAGGCTATGTAACTAGATGGCACAAGTGGCACTAAATATACCAAAGCTAATTAACAGAGAGGATTATTTAGTGGTGGTCAAAAATTCTGGGTACAATTAAGTCAGTTTTGTTGTTTTTAAAGGGATTAAGTTCCTTGCTAGACAATATTTGCTGAAGAATATGGTAGCCAGTTTGCAAACAGAACTTCCTCGAAAGATTTTTATGACCCTCTTGACACCCTTGCAATAATATCTGCAAAATTAGCAAACTTTCATTTTGTGTCATATCCACATCATACACCCAAAGCATTTTTATAGCATTTAACAGTCCTGGCTTCTTCAAAGCAATCCTAGGAACTGTAGCTACTGGGAATTGTAGCTCCGTGGGTGGTAAAATGCAGTTTCTTCCCAGGGGGAGCCATGTCTGTTAAATTTGTAGAAATGTGCTTTAAATGTGGAAGTGGCATTAAATTGTTAACCATTAATGCTGTACAAGCTTCACTTACAAAGCTTGAAGTAGGTAACATTTGACAAGTGTAATAAAATGTATCTGAAAATCAGAGACAGCATAGGATTTTGTAACCCTTGAACTTGGGAAAACATGGTCTAAAGCGAAGGATTTTCTGTGCCTTTTAGGGCAAATGTAAAGGTTCATTCTTAACTAAGAACCATGCAAGGACATGGGATCTAGGGTTACTTCTCAGTTGCCAAGGAAATTGGCTCAAAAAAACACTGGAGGCAATGATAAATTTCTCATGTGTATTCTCCAGGCATAAAAAAAAATATTGTGCAGATAAAGTTCCAAACTCATATGATGATTCGACAAATGTCCAAAGCTTAGAAGATTTTCATTTTTCTGTTTTTAACACACTTGTTTCATTAATCAAAGGAATAAGGGTTTTAAAAATACATTCTTATTCCTTGTGTTTTCTCTATTTGATAGTGTTCTAAGCTTGAGATTTACAGCCTGGTGGAGCGCAATATGTTTGCTTTAGTGGCATGGCTTGTAAATGCAGGGCATTGAAGCAGAAATGTGAAACATCAGATGCACAACATCAAACTGCTCAGATATTTTAGGCTGCACCTCTGTTAATTATTCATAAAGAATTTATATATAGGTCTGCAAGCGCTGCTGATGCCATCAATAAGAAAAGAGTTGAGATGTGACTGAAATTGGTGGAGAGCAACTAGCCTCATAGGTCACCCTTTAACGTAATAAATTCCCATGTGAAGTCACATTTGCTTCTTGAAACTTAGAGTGATGGGGGCGGGGGGAATCAGTGTAAACATAGAAATCATTTCCCTTAAAATTAGGACTATGGCATTACCAGGCAGCACAAATAAAGCACAGCTTGTTATGAACTTGGTCTTACTAGGTCCCTTGTGTGTTTTAAAGTCATGTTTCTGCTGCTCATTTTCTTTGAGTTGAGTGGTGTTTGACTGCGCTGTTTCCTTCTAGAGTTCATATCTGCTTCAGAACTGCTAGTTTAAATTGGATTCAAGAATCCAAGGGTCTCATTGTTTAAATTACTTGCTCCTACAATTTGAGATCTCGTGTGCATGCTCTTCCTTGTCAAATATACACAGTGAAAATTAGGGGAAAGTTACTGAAAATTATATGAGTTACATTGAACTCTGACGTGCAAGTTGTGTGTGTATTTTAAACCCTTGAAGTAAGAGGCACTGGCAAGAATGGCTGCCTGAACTACTAGGAACTGGCAAAGAAAAATGTTATAACACAGAAAAATGTTGACCTGCTTGCCGTACACTGTGATTCTGTGTATAAGAAATTAACTGATAGTATTTGAAGCTGCAATTATGTGTCTGTTTATCTAGGGGCAAACTCCATTGAACTTAGTGGGACTTAACTTCTGGATAGACATGCATTTTATTTAACATTTATTTCAATATTCCTAAGCCATTCTTTTAGGGGCTCACAACATATTAAAAACATAAAATTCATTCATAACATAGTTACAAGCCATAAAACCACAATCTATAAAACACAAAAATCTATAAAAAAAATAATAGCAGCAGTAAAACCATGCCAGCAGAAAAACAGTATAAATAATAAAACAAGCAGATAAGCATAAAGAGTTTCAAAATAGCAACAGTTAAAAGACAGAACAATTAGATTATTAAGAAAAAAACAGTATGAAACAAAGGTATTCAGGGCTCGTTTATATATCTATGAGGAGCTCCAAAGTGCCTTCAAAGAGAGAGAAGCATTTCCCCCCAGCATTAGCTGTTTGAAACATCATAAATGTAATTGAGTGTGAAAACGAAAAGGGTGTTGCAACCTTTTAACCTGGATAACTTTTCCAAATCCTATGGGATGTTTATCTGTCATACACACATTTCAAATTTCGCTCTTCAGTCCAAAATGATTTCCATATCAGCTCTTAAATTATATCATACCAGAATGAAACAATAAAATAAGTAAAACTAGCAAGCTCCCAATCATCATGGTGGTGAGAGTGAGCAAACCAATTTGAGACCTCCTAATCTCACTGTGTACAGGGGGAGACAAAATCATCTCTCTTAGTAATTTTTGTGACAGATAAGTAAAAATGTAGCTAACATTTAAAATCTACCCACTTGGGAAATCTGTGTCTACATACTTAAATTCCTGTGTATTTCCCTCCCAGAAACAATAAGGACAACAAATGTTATATTGAAAAACTGTCTTGCCATCTGGATGATCATCTATGTCTTATGAATATTGCATGCCAGGTGGTTTGAGGGGGAGAATTTTCAAAGATGTTTGTTTTGTTCTGTATAGTATGGATGATAAACACATTCACTACATATCTAAGAGGTATAAAACGTGAGTCATTTAATCAAGATTATATATGTAAATATTGTCTTTTTTGTGATACTGTTAACTAGCAAGGGAAAAGTAGAGGCAACTGCCTGCTTGATGCTTGCGCAACTTACTAGAGCACAGCTGAGTCTCGTGTTTTTTCATTTGATTTTTGTTTTGGCTGAGAGACTTGGCGAACCTATAAAGGAAACCCATTTACTCCTAGGGTCAAATTATTTTAGATTCATTGTGTGACTAGCAGCCGTGTTAAGGGATCTTAAAACATTAATCCCAGCTGAGATCTGAACAACCCTCTCACCCTCCCATGTGCTGCAGCTAGCCTTTTTAAAAAGCTCTTTCTCTCTTAAAGGAAAGTCTAAAGAGCACGTGGGGCAAAACACAGCTGGAAAATCTCCACTAGTTTTCATAATTCATAAACACCAGGCTGTCCACTGTGTGCCACTAGTTACTCCCACATCTGATGATTTTTCTGAATTGAGTGGAATGAAGTTTCCTGGGCAAGTACCACTTTCTCTTGACAAGATATATTTCAGTCTGTATTCCCATCTTGAACAACACTTGGGAGGTCTCTCTCGAACGCTTACTGCAGTAGCTTCCCTTTCTTCCTCTTAACAGCTGTTGAACAGTCCAATTTTCACTATTGCTTCAGCTCCTGCAAGTGACTGTTTAAATTCTATCCTGCTGTATTATTTGACCTCTAACCAACTGTATGTGAATATATATCTTAATAGCTTTGTATCATTAATGAAAATAACATTGCTCTAGCACACATGTTGCACTGGGGAATGGCATGGTAACATTAACAAATAAGCAATACAAAGCAACTTGTTGAATACTGAGTTGGTTAGAGAGTTTGGAAAAAGAGACCTGGACTTAAATCCAGCCGTGAAACTCAAGTTACATTTGGCCAGCTGCTCACACACTCAGGCAAACCTGCTTCACAGAGTTGTTGTCGGGATAAAACAGGGAAATCTGGTTGCTCCATGCTTGCTAGGTTGCTAGGAACCCCTGTGTTCCTAGAAGCAAGAGTGAGAGGGGATAGACATTATTAATGTTACTAGTAGTGGGGAGCGCCTAGCAATGCTTGGGATTTTTAGAATAAAAAAATTATTGGGGTTTGTTTTTTAATAGAGAGTGTAATTTGTGAACTTGGACCCAACATGCCAAATAATTGGGAAAATGACACTAAAGTCACATTTTGGTCCTCCATCTTGATTCACAATGGTGCCTGGTATTCAATCATAAATGAAGATCCCCAGTTTGGGAACTCCAGCATGAGTTTGACCAAACTGCGGGAGGCAGTGGGAGACAGGAGTGCCTGGCGTGCTCTGGTCCATGGGGTCACAAAGAGTCGGACATGACTAAACAACAACAACAACAACAATTCTGAGTTTGGCGATATTGCAAGAGGTGACTGAATCTTTTCCAAAAAGTCTGTGAAGACATGCCAAAATGATGTTTTGGTCCGTTACCTTGTTTCAAAATGGCACCTGGCATGCAAAGAATGAAGAAGTCTGCCGCCTCTACCTCGGAAACCCTTACGCAGTTTGGCACCAATACCTTGCGAAGTGGCTGAAACTATGTACAAAAATGGACAGAGTCATGCCAAAGTGATATTTTGGTCTACCATGTCAATTCAAAAGGACACCTGTGTCCAAATGGCAACCAAGTCTGCTGCCCACCTGGGGAGCCCTCGTGCCAAGATTGGTGACGGTATCTCAAGCAGCACCCGAAACTATAAAGGACAAGTAGACAAATGGCCAGACAAGCCACTTTTGAAAATATATATTCAGTTCGATAGTTGGAGTGAAATGCATCTCTTGTGGTTTTGGGAAACGTAGCTTCTCTTTCCCTGTTATATTAGCCTTGCGTTTTCAACAGCTATTGCATTTTACTTCAGAGAGCAAAGGAAAACGTTGTGTTTACAAACATTTAATTGAAGTGCATTTAAACCATTTTGTTTTCAGTTCCAGTTACTTTTGCTTGGAATTATTATCTGTCAGTTTTTAAATTTGGAAGCATTCTCAGGCATTGCCTGATGGTTTATTAGTATTCATGATGTAAAAGGACATTCTTTTCAGACTAAGATAATTTTAAAAAGATAATTGGTTGGACTAACATTCTCATTAACCTAATTTGCATTAAATGTGCTTCTGTGAATTGTAGTTATTTTTTATTTTATTTGAGAAACTTGCTCTGTGGTTTTTTCTACTGCCTGCTTAGAATAATTCCCCACCGACTTTACTGGTATCATTGTGGATCAAGTGGTTTGAGGACACTAATATTTCTTTATTTAGAAGGCTTTATCATAGGGTCTGGCATAATTTACTCTGTTCATTTCAGTCTCATTGTGCCTAACTGGCTAAAGGAACAAACTGTCAGTAGTTCGGAGGCAAATATATTTCTCTAGTAAGTAGAGAAGTTCTCAATTATGCAATATAATACTTTTATATATACACTATATATTTTGGAAAGTCTGTCAGTTTTTTCTCTCTAGGTTCGGACGCCGCTTGAGATATCCTTGCCAAACTCAGCACAAGGGCTTCTGAGGTGGGGGTGTGTGTCTATGTCAGCACTTGGGTGCCAGGTGCCATTTTGAATCAATATGGTGGATCAAAATGTGACTTTGGTGCGACTGCACCTGTTATTTTTGCATAGGTTTGGTTGCCTCTTGAGGTATTATTACCAAACCCAGCACAAGGATTCCTGAGGGGCGGTGATGGGCTTTGTCACTGTTTGGACACCAGGTACCATTTTGAACTAAGATGGCAGACAGAAACAGTTATTGGCATGAAAGGCCCTAACTCACAAATTACACTATCCATTAAAAAACCCACAATGTTTTGGGGTTTCTCAAAAATCCAGGACCGCACCAACCACTACCTATGTTTCTCTGTGTGTGTATGTGTTTTTCCACCAGACAAGACAGCGAGACAAAACACTGAAGAAGTCAGGGCTATTCCTCATGGAACTTTGGAGTGTCAGGCATAGCCCTATTGGCTTTAGCCCAAACGTAGCAGAGTTTTCCTGCACAGCGAAGAAGCTAGTTGCGGCAGTAATGACTAGTCAGCTAGACTCAGAATAACTATTTACAGGATTTATTAAAAGGAAAAATAAAACCAGCAGAGTTTCTGCATACAAATAAAAGCAAAATGAACCCTCTCTTTCTCTCTCTCATAACCATACACAGCACTTCTAACTCCTAACACACCACACATCAAACTGTGCTAGCAATCCCTAGATAACAGAGTTGAGTGCTGCTCGTTAACCAATCAGAGTGAGTAGTTTCTAGGTCAAGCAGACCTGGGCTTTCTGCCAAGAGTAAATTGACTCCAGCTTGAGTTAATTGGTGAAGCTAGAATCTGCAAGTTTCCCACGAGAACCAATTAACAGAAACTGAAACCGAAACTGAACAATTCCAGCATGCTGCTTAGAAATGGTGATAGGTTGGCCAATTCAGACACAGGCTTGACTGAACTACAATAGCATTTTTGTAATTTAACATACTGTGATCCTAACTCTTCCACCAGCCACTTGAAGAGTATTTTAGTGGCTTGCAGGTAATGTTTCTATTTACAAAAGTTGGCCATTGACTTTCATAGACCTTCTGAGTCTGCTCATACTCGGCAGCTAAACACATTTTGGAAGATGAAGGTGTAATGCAGTATGTAAAATGCTGAAAGAAATAAAATGTTGAAGTAAAATCAGATTCTAGTTTTAACAGTCCTGTCACCTCTTATTTCATACAAACTGAACTGAAGTGCTGTTTTTAAATGCAAAACCTATCATATTGTATTACAATATTGTAGCCTTAATGGAAAATGGTTTTAACATTCACTCTGTGTGGTGCCTTTGGAAAAACGAGCATGTGTCTTAAGTGATTGTGGGAATTGAGTGCCAGTTACAATAGGTTGTATTTAGCGCATTTCTGTTCAATAGGGTTGTCTTGCACATAGATGTGCACAGACACACACAGGATATGGAGGGATGGGGCTGGGAGGGAACCTGAGGCAAAACAGAAGATTGTGAGTCTGAATCTTATTACCTCTGACTAGTCCTTATTCCCAGGCACTCCTTGTATTCTCCCCACCACAACATTTATAATTGCCATGTAGCTCCTGCATTGTTTTAGCAATAACAAAGGATATTTGTGTGATTGTTTGGGGCTTTGTTATTGTTCTAGGGTGTTGGCTTGCTTGAGCTTTCTATATTGATATACTGTTAAAATATGAGAATTCTTGATTTTTCATTCATGGAACTTTAATAGGTTTTGCTGTTTATTTGGCAAATTTATTGACACATGTGCCACTTTATTTCTAGGGGATTCCTTTACCCAGTTCAGATTTGCTGAAGAAAAGGAGTGGATTGCAGAAAACCTTTGTCCGAAACAGGTAATGGAGAACAACCTGTTCTTGAAAAGATTGCAGTGTGCATTTTATTTCAATTTCTGCAGGGCAGAAAAATTTATGCACAGCCAGTAAAGCTGGTGTAGCATTGTGGTTAAGCTTGTGAGCAAAGTCAGGAAGTGCCTGATTCAAACCTCACCTCCGTACAAACTCTGTTCTCTCCCAATATTGCCTCAGCCACCCCACCCACCTTTTCCAATTCAGAGATTATATTGCTGGCTTACTTTGAGGATTAGGGAGGTAATAAATGTAAAGTGCCTTGAACATTGGAAATGGTCTATATAAATGCCAGATTTTATTAAAACTTGGAGAATAAAAGACCCTGTAGAAAGCTATTAGGCAAAACAGAGTAGAATTAGCCACACATGCTTAATCTTCTCATGTCAACCTAGATAAATCTTCCTGTTCTAGAAAATATCTTGGTGAACGTGTAAGGCAGCCCCAATGCTAGTGCCTCTCTGCGATCTGTTGCAGTTTGACTGTGCACAAGATGGGAAGAGAGGGCTTTGTATAATCTCAACCATGATGGAATGGGAAACATGCAGAGGGTATTTAGGACTTACAGTTCTCTGAAATGCATATGGAACTCTAGTTTACTGGAGAACATGCATAATATGATTTCAGAAGGCGGTCTCTTGTGATCTGTGTCAGCTGGGTAGTCACAAGGTTGTCACCTATGTGGAGCACATTGCAATAGTCCATCTTCAAAGACCTGAATATTAGGCATTAGGCCTTGATAACATATGAAGGGCTGCAGCTTTCTCATAATAAAGTAATAAAAGGAGATTTTGGCCTTCTGGGTGTATAAAGATTCAGCAGCACTCCTAAGAGAATGGATTTGAGGGAATCACAGGGGGATGAACCCCAAACAACTATTTTGGTGTCCCTTTTCTTCCCAAGTGACTGGGCCAGATAATCCCCATTATTTTGATGGATGGGAAGCAGGATGACACCATGAGGTCTTCAGAGATATTAGCTCCATTGGGCTTCTCCCTTTGCATACTCTAGCTGGTCTAGTTGATCATTATAAGACATAAAACTTGCTTTCTGTTGCTGTAGAGGGCAGGACTAGAACTAACAGAGGGAAAATGTTGCAAGGAAGCAGATTTGTGCAAAACATTAAGGGAAACTTCCTAACAGTAAGAGCTATTTGACAGCCTCAAAAAATGGCGAACTGTCCTTTGCTGTAGGTATTTTAGTGGTGGGTGGGGGCAGCCAATGGCTGACAATGCTGTAATTACATCCTGTATTGAGCAAGGAGTCCAGATGATCTCTTAAATTCCTTTCTTTCACCTCTATAATCCTACTATGCAGCATTATGATTTAAGTGTAACTGAGATTTGTCCTGTTGTTTACAGCTTGTGATTTGCCTGGGTTCAGACAATGTGCTAAGCCAAAATATGATTTAACTCAGCCACGGTCTCTCTAGGCCCCTGCATGTTTGCTCCTTCATGCTAAATTATGGTTTGGCTTAGCAGTGCATACAAAAAAGAGCTCAGTGTGCTAACATGGATCACCAAAGGAAAGTGAGATTTGGCCAGTCTGTGAATGACATTTAAGATTAAAAGGGGGGAAGAGTGTATGAAGAGAGGAATATTCAGGCTGGGTGGCGGGTGGCGAGACACAGAACAGAACTTGAAAGTTGAGCACAAATGGGGTTGAATAAGCATTTTCGAAAATGCCCTGCCTATACTTGATAATGAAAGAAATTCAGTTCCTACAAATCTGTAGGAAGAGGAAGAGACATCTACTGCCTTCAACAAGTTGTACTATTACCAGGGATAGGGGGTTACTACAGTAAGAGATTTTTAATGCTTTACTTGGAGACAAGTGGAGTGTATTGTAGCATGTGAAGTGAGTGGATTATAGTCTGATGGCAGGGAAAGTAAACGTATTCTTTCCTCCTTCAGCTTGTCACTCACAGACTTTGTTCTCTTGCAAGCTGGTAGTAAACTAGTCCAGTGAATGTTCAGGCTTGCTCTCTGCTATCTACACTATTTCTGTTGTATTAAGCCACAGCCTAGGCTGGAATTACGGTAGATGTAGAACTGCTCCTCAAAAGAGATTGAACGTGCTTTGTTTTCTTTTTCTCCCTGGCGATGCTTAGTGATACAAAATGTATGACACAACATTGTTGTCCCTGCTCCCCCATCCCATGGCACCCAGTGATGCAGTAGAGTGACATCACATGTTTTGTACCCCTAGACTTTACTGGAGGGAAATAATGTTTGGTTGTGATTTTCAAAGTCAGTCTCACATCTGTCATAATATCTAATTCCAGCTTTATTTTGAAAAATAATTTTCACTTAGGATATTGAAGGATTTGTCTGCAGCACCTCTTCTGAGAATTCCCTATACTTTCATCATTTACTGCATTTTCATAAAGTCTGTTTTGAAGTCTTTGTGTCTTAGATATTTTCAAAATTAATCAATCAAGTCATGAATGAACTTCAACCCAGTTTGAGTCAAATGATTAATATTTTATGCTTATCATATACATCTGCATATCAATCAAACACCTTTTGTCACAGACTTTTGACATGTTGTTTGAATGAGAAGTAGGCATTCTAATTTATTCCTTTCAGAAGCTAATCTCTCAATTTAGAATATGTTTGAAGTAAGCTAAATATCTCTGCACTATATTTCTCAAACATCTAATTAGTGCTGATGGCAGCAAGTAATCCTGAAGTCCTGACCTAACGTATCTATGAATAAGCTTCTTTGAATTCAGTAGGACCTGCTTCTGGGTAGACCTGGTTAGCATTTCATTTAAACTTTTCACCTGCAGACATAGAACTGTATAAAGCCTTACAGAAGGTAGTTCATTAGAGAAACATCATCATGGATGCTGACATGGCTCAGGGATTTCTTCTAAATGAAAGAAAAGCTCTCATCCATCAGTTTGCCTTGCCTTCTGTGGCAGCTTGTTTAATTCCCATAAACTCATTTGTTTAATTAAGTTAATTGTTTAAGGTTGTAACCAAAGCTACACAAGCAGAGTTCTGCTTATGCCACAGGACATCCGTTTCCTCTCCTCTCCTGTATGCTTGAAAATCTGCTCCGGGGGGGGGGGGTCCCCCACCCTCCAGAGATGATTATGAAGATGTGCATGGGAGCAGGGAAGACAGCAGAGAGAGGTCCTTTGTATGCTCAGAGGTCTGTTGCACCAGTGGAGCTGCAGCATTGAAACCCTTAGGACAGTATTCAACTTGCACCACTCCACCCCTACCTTACACACCCCACGCCATCCCCAAATCTTTGGAGGTTTGGGAGAACCCCAGAACAGATTAAGTGCCATTCTGCTTGCCCAATTATTTAGTTGAATATCCCCCTTAATTCCTGTTTCAGAACATTTTAAGAATAGTAATTGATCCTTCAAAATGGTTAATAAAGGCCAGCCCTGGTTCTTCCATATAGATGGTTTCATTGTTAATGCTTCCATCTGTATATGTAGTTCTTGTGCTACCCAGTTCATTTCAGTGGTGGAAAAAGATGACAGATGGACCTGTTTTTGTGTGTAAGGTATTTGGGAGACCATCATTAATGCCCATTTAATCTCATGTTCTACTGTTTTTTTCAGTTGTCTGGGTTGTATGTTGACTGCCAGTCTTTGGTCCAGGCACTTGAAGAGCTGCCTCTGCATCTCAAACTGAATGTGGCTAAGGAGCTGGTACAGGTAACACAAAAGCTGCTCATAAATATCTTGAGCCGCGCTTTAAGTAGCCTTATGTACTTTTAATGTAATTTGTCATGTGTTATAATATGCACATATTGCCTTGAATCTGAAAAGGAAGACTATTAGATGGAGGAATAAGCCATCAGCACTTCTTATGCTTCATTGCTCCTTCTAAGCAAAGTGTTTTCCACATGCCAAGTGCATCTCGGTCAAGACCAACATCCCCAAAGAGTTGCTTGTTCTAATTTTGTTGTTCCAGATTTTTCACCGCCTTTTTCCTAAACAGCATTTTTCAGAAAACAGAAAATGGAATGTATGATTATTGTAATTTCTACTGATAAGTATAGAATTCCTTGTGCAGATACCTAGTTCAGCATGGAAGCTGCCAATCAGGAATGTATTTAAAGCGGTTGTTTTTGCCCAGGGTTTAGAGCTCTAGGTAGCAACAAGACAACAAAGCATATTCTGCTGGCAAAAATAAAAATATTCAGGTAGAGGGAACAGAGCCAGTGAGACTTGTGAGTCAAGCATGGCTGTTAGCTAAGATTACAGTTTATCAAAAGCTAGAAAAATCAATCTGCACTAGAAAGGCAAAGCTGCATAACTTCTAAAAACAGTTTTGCTCTCCTTTGGGACTGCTTAAAGTGACTCAGACGCTGACATTGCTCACTTCTTGATCTAACTCAAAGTCATTCAGTGAACGTAGCAGAGAAACTCGCAACTATTTTGCAAAGAAAATGCATTCTTAAAATAAAAATGGCAAAACTGGGGGTGTCATTCTTGTCCTACAGTGGTGCTACGGCTGGTGTATTAATACACCATTATGGGACGTTTTGTCCAGTAATGAAGTAACAGATTCCCTTGCAGCAGATCAATGAACTGCAAGTGGCGAAGCTTTACATCTTCTTCCTTTTACTTTTTGCTATACAACTGAATATGCCACCCTGGGTTAAGACCTAAGCTGGTTATCTGAGTTCCAAGATGTCGGCGCGTTCATACCCTGCGGCTCCGAGCTCCCAGTACCTCACCTACTCACGCACAAAACTGGTAAACATCGGGCTCACAAGAAAAATAGAGATAACTAGAGAGTTTCAAAGGTCCCACTGTATACCAAACTGCATAGTAAGACCTCCAGGATCTCTATGGATTGTTGACGGGAGGGGGAGGTGCCGAAAGAAGCGAAAGAGAAAAGAGCGAAAGCAAAAACGTGGTTGCAGAGCTGGTCTGTAACCCGGCTTCAAAAATGACCCACCAGACCAGCACTGCCAAGCATCTTCCTGACCAACACCAGATCTCTCGTCCACAAAATTGACGAATTACAGTTGCTGATTGCAGCAAACAAGCTTCTTTGTGAGAGCTGTGTGGTAATTATTACAGAAACTTGGCTACATTCAGCAGTACCGGATGCGGCAGTTGAGCTGATAAATCGAATAATTTATCGCTCTGATAGAAACAGTGATTCTGGTAAAGCTAGGGGCGGAGGAGTCTGTATTTACATACACAATGGTTGGTGCGTTAACAGCAAAGTAGCTTACACATATTGCTCCCCAGATCTAGAATTGATGGCAGTTACATGTCGGCCATTTTATTTGCCTAGAGAAGTAATTGTCATAATTATGATATCTGTTTATATCCCATCTGATCCTAATGTCAGTGCGGCACTTTCTAAGCTATATGATGTCATCTCCAAGCAGCAGCAAATCCACCCAGAGGGCGCCCTTGTTGTGGCAGGGGACTTAAATCAAGCCTGCCTAAAGATGGTTTTTCCTAAGTTTGATCAGTTTGTGAAATTTCCCACTAGAGGACAGAATATTCTAGATCTCGCGTATTCCAATTTGAAACAGGCATACAGGGCAATCCCCTTCCCCCACTTAGGCTCATCCGACGATTCTTCAGTTTTTCTATGTCCGAAGTACATCCCTCTCAGGAGAAGAATTCAGTCAGTTATAAAAACAGAATTTGGCCAGAGGGTGCTCTTAGTCAGCTCCAGGATTGTTTTGAGAGCACTGATTGGAGCGTGTTTGAATATCAAGATCTGCATAGATACACAGATGCTATACTCTCCTATATTAAAGTGTGCATCGATAATGTGACATTGCAGAGATGCATTAGACTCTATGGGAACTGTAAACCATGGATGACTGCTGAAGTAAGAACACTCCTGAAAATCCGGGATTCTGCCTTTAAGACAGGGAATATAGACATATACAGAGAGGTGAGAATAAATCTCAAAAAAGGCATTAAGGCAGCAAAACAACAGTATAAGCTTAAGGTGGAAAATTATTTAGCCGATAACATCATGAAACAAGTGTGGCAACGACTGCAGCATCTAACCAACTACAAGGGCAATACAAGGAACATAGCTAAGACTGATGCCTCATTGGCAGAGGAACTGAACATCTTTTTTGCTCAGGGTGTGGTTGGTTGGGTTTTATCTTCTAGGGATGATTACCCTATCAAACTTTCACCTCTTTCCCAATCCATTCTGATCCAAGAGTCCTGCCCCAGAGATGACTTGTTAAGTGAGGAGATCTTACCTCTCTTTGGGGAGGCTAGTATGGGGTCTGGGATTCCCACTATTAAGGACTAGGGAAGAATGGCGGTGGGGCTAAATATCACTATCGGCGAAGGGTTTTGAGATGCAGTGATGCTCGGACCCCTTCCAATCTATACCCCGTCCCAAGGGACAAGGGTAGGGCGAGCAGGGATTACCCACCTCCGTCATTGGTGGTGTGCAATGCCAGGTCCATAGGCAATAAAACCGTCACCATTCATGACTTTTTGTCTCGCAGGGGATTGACCTGGCTTGCGTGACAGAGACCTGGGTACAGGGAGGTGAAGTAATCTCCCTACATGAGATAACACCTCCAGGTTTCTCTGTCCTCCATCAATCGTGGACTGTGGGTCGCGTAGGGAGGAGTAGCGTTGTTAATCCGGGAGGATTGCTATTTCAGGGCTCTGCCACCACTGGTGATCTCCAGCATTGAATGTGTTGGTCTCGTGTGGGGCACCCAGGAGAACTTGGAGGTGGCAGCAGGCTGGGCCTTGGAGTTCCCAAACCTATTGGTTTTGGGAGACTTTAACATCCATGCTGATGCTGCCCCCTCCTCACAGGCTCTGGACCTAGTGACTTCCATGGCAACACTGGGGCTCTCCCAGTTTGTTATGGGCCCAACTCATCAAGCAGGCCACACGCTGGATTTGATCTTTGGTGCTGGCATAGATGTGATCATGCTCCCACCTGTGGAAGTGCCATGGTCTGATCACTACGCTCTGAAAGCCAAGATTGACTTCCCGCTCCTCCCCTGCTTGGGTGGTGAGCCTATTTGGGCTCGCCCGCGAAGACTGATGGATCCTGATAGATTCCGTCTGGCCTTGAGGGACCCTGCTCCTCCTGGCAACTCATTAGAAGATTCCCTCCCCCTCTTTCTTTTTCCTTTCTCCTCCTATGAAGAGATTGCTCCCTAATTGTTTTGATGTTGTATCTTAATCTTTTAAATTGTATTTTAATCAACTTGTTTTTATTATTGGTTGTTAGCCGCCCTGAGCCCAACCTTGGCTGGGGATGGCAGGGTATAAATAAAATTATTTATTTATTTATTTATTTATTTATTTATTTATTTATTTATTTATTTATTTATTATAATATCTTGGCAATAATTAAGTAATGTTGTCTATTGTTTAGCTGGGTGAATGCTTCTCATTTCATTGTCATTATTAAGCATAAGACAAAACTTGTTTTGCACTTTGAGCCCTTCACTGAAAAAAAGGCTTCACAGCCTGTCGATTCCACTGATTCACCTTGCCAGACTTAAAGTATGCTCTGTTTTTTAAATCTTACATTATAAGAAGAAAAGGCAGGTATATCTTACATTATAAGAAGAAAAGGCAGGCATTGCCTAAAAAGCCTCGTAGACATAAAATGAGAAATATACAATTCAAAAAATAAAATAAAAATAATATCATTAGGCCAAATGAGAGGAACCTTCTTAAAAACACCTTGTATGTTGTAAAGCACCCTGTGCTGTTCGGATGAAGGGTAGTATATAAATTTAATACATTGTTGTTGTCAACTTCAACTGATATGCTTGCGGGTGACCTTACCTGGATGGTGGCAGCTGAACCACGATTACCCATGCTTTGGTAACTGCTAGAATACTGAAGGTGCCTTTCATAAAGGCCCAGAAACTGCAGTTGATCCAGAACAGGATTTACAAAATTATTAGCTGGGACTAGATGGTTTGACCACATTACGCCTCTCTCTGCCAACTTTCAGTCAGTTTCCAGGCTCAGTTTACAATCCTAACCTTTTAAGGCCTAAATGGCTTGGGAGCAGGTTCCCTGAAAGACCCACCACCTCCCACCCAGACTTAAGTTCTTCTTGGAGGCCCTGTTTTGAATGCCCCTGTGAAATGAAGTAAAGTGGCTAACCACCAGGTTGAAGGCCTTTTCAGTAGTGGTACTTGCTAAAAAGCATTCACCTAGCAAAACCCTTGTGGTCTTTTTGATGTCAAGAACACAAATCTGTTCACCTAATGCTTAGTCTGGTTGTCTCCGTTTTATATTTTGGAATGTGATGCTGTCAGGGGTTCAGGAGCAGAGACGCAGAGAAGGGAGGAGACAGAGAGCGAGGGGGAGGAATACGAAGGAAAGATGAGTGGGGATGACGAACCGAGATCGCCGAGCCTATCCAGTGAGTCCGAGGATTCCCAGAAGGGAGCGCCAGCGGTCAGAGCAAGGGGGGAAAGCAGGGGGACACCCCAGGAAGAAGGGTCCAGAGAGGGATCAGAGAGCAGCAGTTGGAGATCGGGACCCACGTACCCAGCCGGGAGCAGCGGGGAGAAAGGGGACCAGATATCGGGTTCCGGAGGCTTTCAGAAGGAGGGAGGGCATGAGTCAGGAGTAGTCACGCCCACCTCGGGGAGCGACGAAACGATCAAGAGGAAAGTTGAGAGTTGGGCGCGCGCGCCAAGTTCAAATGTAGCGGAAGCTGGCGCAGTAAGCAGCCCAGAGAGTGAGCCAGGTCCCAAAGCCCGCCGCAAGGAGGCGGAAGGGTCAGGGGGGTCCGCGTCAGAAGAGAGTAGGAAAGAAGAGACCCCGGGGGGCAGAAGGACCCAGAGACGGAAGGAAAGGCGCAGGAGGTGGAGCAAGGCTAGGGTATTAAGCTGGTGTGCTAGAGGCGGAGACTCAGACGGGTCTTCGCCGGTCTGACCTAGAAGAAGTAGGGCTGCACATTGCAGTTTGGAAATGGAACCTGTAATCCAATAAAGACTCTTTTAACCTGAACGCTGGCTAACGTGGTCCTATGTGAGCTGGGACTGAGTGGCAGCCCTGACAGATGCGTTTAGTTTTCTTGTCATATTTATGTTGCTTTTGAAGGTATGCTTTATTTTACATTTTAATTGTTTTATACTTATATATTCTTAGTTGCCCAGAGTACTTCATGGGGTAGCATACAAATCTCATAGACAATGGGCGTTTATTTAAATTTATTAGTTGAAGTTTATGAAATTTATTTATCACTTCACACAACTAAAAGGAGTCCCAATGTGGTTTACAATAAAAGTAAAATGCAAAATTATATAGTAAAATACTCATAAAACAATACAAACGTACTGAACGTATCCATCTGAAATAATCAAAAACAAGAATATCAACCCTCAGCCAACAGTAGAATGAACACTAGAAATAGCTAGTAAAAGCCAGACCATAAGTACTGTCCAAATACCCATGAAAATTAAAACATTTTTGCTTGGTATCAGAAAGATGTCAGAGTCAATGACAGGCAAGCTTCCCTGGAGAGAGAGAATTCCATAATCTGGGAGCTGCCACTATAAAAGTGTGGTCTCCTACTGCTACCCTCTGAACATCTTTTGGTGGAGGGTCCAGCTGCAGGGTCCAGGTAGGTTGCATGGGAAAGGGTGGCCTTTAGTTGTATAAGGTTCTACCAGCACATTGAATTGTGTTCAGAAATAAAATTGGCATACAGTGGAGGGATCAGGGTGTTTTTTTAAAGAACATTAGCCATTGCACAACTTCTTTTCCCTTCTGGTCCTAGGATGCAACACCTGCCATACTCCCCCAAATTAAATTGAAAAGCAGTGAAGTCCCCAAGAAAAGTGCTCCATTACAGCAGACCATGGGGCAAAATAGAGTTGCATCAAACTCATATCCTTCTGCAGACTCTGTTGGCCACCTGCCGCTGCCAAATAAAGATGGATTTGGCTCGTCTTCAGAAGCCCTCCAGAAAAGCTCATCAGTTACACACCAAGAGGATCACTTGGATGACGACCTTGATCAACTCCTGAAGTTGGATGCCCCTATTCATCCTGAAAACTTTGAACTGGAAACAATATCCCATGATAGATTATCTGGGGATGATTTGAAAATGCCTCATGAAGTAAATGGTAAGCATTTTCCCCAATTGTTTATTTTGTTTCTCTAAACTGCAGTTGTGCTCTAGTTTACAGTCAGCTATGAGCTCATTCAGCTATATGACAAGGCCTACTGAGGGTGCAGGAACTGCCGGGCAGGAAGAGATCTTCATCCCTTGCCACCATTTGAGATGTGTGAGTGGTTTTATATTGTTTGGCAGCCTCCATATCTGACAACCCTCCATAGAAATAGGCAGGCATATGACACCACTGGAAATTGGACTGTCTGTCTTCTGGGTGATAGATGCATTAGTGACCTTGGACAGTCCAGCTTAGCACTCATTCAGAGACTTCAGAGATCAAAGATGAGTTGGAAGAGTGGTCTGCCCTAGCAGCTCTCAGGTAGCAGTTGAAAGGCAATTGTAGTCGAGTTTCCACAAACACAAAGGTGACATGGGGCATGGCCAAAGTCCTCCTTTTTCACCCTCCAGGAGGGAAGTACTTGAACCTAAAGATTCTGTGGCTTCACATTTAACAGCTTTAGCTTTTGTGTGCATTTTAATTGTAAGCTGCTTTGGGTTTTGATAGTAACTGAAAAGTGGGGTATAAATATAATAAACAGCTTAGAAAGCAATAGTAAGCACTGTGGCAGAAGATGACTGTGGGCCTGTGTGAAGGGGCAGCACACTCCTAGAGGTAAGCAAGGTAATCTTTCTACGTCTGTCTTTTTTTTCTGAGCTGAGAGCTATATTATGGGGCATAAACAAAATGAATGTTTTAAAATAAAATTTGGATTTTAAACATTTAAATTGGATATTTTTATTAAATGTAAATACCGTTTTTCTCTTTAGGGATTAACTGCAGTGCTGATATGCTTGTATTAGGATTTATTTGTAAACTGAATTGATACAGTGAGTTAAGGAAGGCTTTTCTGTGTAAAAACAATTAGATTGTTTCTCAGATATGACTATTTGTGTTTTCCCTTCCAAACACAGGCATTCAGTTTCACTCCTCTAATTTGCCCAGTAACTACCAGACAAACCATGGTTCAACCCATCAAGAGTGGGCTTTTTCTTTTCTTTTTTGCTTGATATCTTGCTTTTGTGATGGTGACCATGGCAGAGTGAAGCAGCACTTAGACAGAAGAGGCAAAATGCATGTTATTTTTTCATATTTAACCTCTCAAAGGGTCATGGCTGTGCTGTTTCCCATAAAAAATGAAACTTTACAGGAACATTTAAAGACAAACTGTGCAAAACATAACCAGCATTACAAATCGATGCAAATCCTGTTTGTAAGAATGAAACAACAGTGTAAATAAACTAACACTTTAGTTGTGAATTAATAAAGGTTTGCTCTTTGGTTAGGAAACGCTCCACACATCAAGGGGAAAGCTGATTTAACTGTGTTTGTATATTAAATAGTTCTGTTATTTTAAAAACCTTAATTCACGTCCCAATCTATTTTCTGTGTCATTTTCATCGAGGTATCAGTCCTGTACCCATAGGTCAGTCCCTCAATTTTATTTTATTCTTTTGGAGGAGGAGATAAAGAAGGAATATTTTATAATTGTGAAGGCAGTAAGGAAACATAGTCACCTTAAAACTCAAGCAGTACTTTTGTGGTAAATTTTCTTCCCAGTGCATACAGAGCCTGGAAAATACATGTTTTACAAGACTAGTGCCTCCTAACATTTCCCATTATCTCAGGAATTTGGGAGGTACAGCATATTGTTAGATGGAGCCCCCTTTTTCAGCTATTCCCTTTCTTCTTCTCCTGTCTTCTGGAAATCCTGACTTGCAGGGGGCTTTTAAATCACCCAGCCTGTCTTCCTTTAGAAGCTGGATGATGGAGTCAGCTTCCTAACTGGCTCTCAGGTTTGCTGCTATTGGAGCTTGTCAGCATTTGCCTGCCTAGCCATCCCCAGACAAATTAGTTAAATTTTGTTCTGTTTTTATTTCTTCAGACCTTTTAGAACTGGATGGAACTGAACAAATTTGCTCAGCATCTCAACAGCAGGAAGCAACGTCCAAAAATATTTCCGAGGAGGACCTTGAAGACTGGTTAGACAGCATGATCTCCTAAGGCTACATTTTGTTTGGCACGCAAGTAAACTGAAAAATTGACATGACAGTAGCTGGTATAGAATAATTGCTTACAAGTATTTAATTAAGTAGCAACTTCACCTTGATTTTTAATTATGCTACATGTCCAACTTTTGTTGTTTCTTAGTGTCAAATATGCTGGACACCTTGCAGAGAATTCTCTGTATTACACTGCCTGAAGAAATATAATGACATTCTCTTGAAATGCTTGTAAATTAAAAATGTTGCACAGATGGTTTAAAATAATTCAGATAACAGCAGGAGAATTTCAGCTTCTGTTGGAGAAGAGCTTCTCGCTTAAAGCCGCAAAATAAACAGTGGTGGTGAATGCAAACTGTATGTTGCAGTTGTGGTGTGACTTTAGTTCATAAAAAAGTGACAAAAATTAAGATTGGTTTTGTAAATTCTTTATTGCAGTGGGCACGTTTTATTCAAAGTAAATGTGCAAAAACATAGCAACTTAACTACTTAGTTGACCATAAAGCATTTTTATTTGACCTAAAATTTAATTGTGTAAGATCGTGAGACAGTATATTTTTTACCATCTGCATCTAATACGCTGATATTGGAACAAATATATGACTCACCTTCAAGTTTTTCATACAGTAAGACAGGGAAGCAACACAACCAGTTAACAAAAATGTCAATCTAAAATGCCACATAAAAAAAAACTTTTGCATAGCTAAGTTTGCAAATATTTAAGGCACTTTATAGACAGTAAAATATTTGAAAGTTTTAAGCACTGAAGGATTCGAAACTTTCTTTCTGGATCTTCTCACAAGGAAGTGGCATGGGGGAGTCGGAAATAAAGCTGCTTGAAATATCGTTAGGATCCTAATATGAGCCAGTAATTGAGGCCTTGTCATCTGACATTCAAGTTCTTAGGTTGCAGATGTTGTGCATGTAACAAACAATGCTGTAGCCCTTTCAACTAAACTATTTTTATTACTTAAGGAGTTGGGTTAATAACAAATAATAACTTGTGAACTAGAATACTGTATTTTGAAAGTTTAATTATATTTCTTTGTACTTCTCCAGTAAGAAAGCTGAAATCCAGACAATATAAGGCCTGGTTCTGCCAGGTGCAAAAAGCCCAGCTGGATCTTTGTAAAATTAAATTAGTTTTGTTGTATCGAAAGATTAAACATACATAATACTTATATTAATGAAATGGTAAGACTTTGATTTTTGTCTAAATCTTGTAAGTTTGAGTGCAAGTTGTTTCTTGGTTGATATTTTATCCAAGTTGATCTTCATACTGTTTACGGAAGCAGTCTCCAGCTGGGAAAAAATCCCAGCATCTTTCTTGGTACATTTTCCATACATAGGACTCCTGAAAGTATGAGAAAGATCTTTTTTCAAAAGATTCACAGCAGAGAATGTCTGTCTCACTGAAACCACATATATAAGTCAACATCAGTTTAATTCGCATCTTTGTTAGTTATATTATAGCATCTGTTAAATCCTGTTTAATTTATTGGTGTATGTCAGCTTAGTCCAGTTGAGTGTCATTTATTTTGTAGCACACACATTCACTTGAATGCTGCATAAGTCCTATAACTTTCATGTATGGGTTGCAATGTTTGAAAAGTGTGTCAAATGCTCATTTGACAGAGCAGTCTTTAAAAGCTTTTCTGAGGTAAGGGCTAAATCAATATCAAGGGGTTTTGCTCATAGGATTTGTATTAACAGAGCATGTGTGCATATTTAAACATGTAAAATTATTTGGGCAAGATTTCAAAGATATTAATTATGGAGTAAATCATTGAGTTAGCTGAAAATGAGAATCCCACAAATTTGCTTTTAAGCAAGTCCAAACCCTTCAATATTTGAAACTTGAGGTTTGGACACACACCCCCACAGCCAATCAAAATCAGTATCTCGGGGGAAGCCCCAGGGAAATAGTTTCTATGTCCCTACTACAGGACCCCAATTCTAATCTCCCTCCCAGGATTGTTCAGTGACTGGTCCATCTTTTTTAAATTTACAAGCAGATATTTTTCTGCGTATCTAAGTCCTCCAACCGCATAGATATCAGGACAGCCTGATTTTCTGCTTTAGTAATAGACATAACTCAAGTTCACTGTTAGGGGTAGTAATGAATGGTGTAATCAGGGTGCCAACTTGAATAAAATATTGGGAGGGGAGTAAGCCCCGCCCAGCATAATCACATGATGGTGCACACCCACACCATTTGAATGGCCCAGCCCCCTCAAATATTTTATGGGGGGCTTTGCTAGAAGTTGGCTCCTATGAATATAATGCTTACCTGTCCAGTGTGCTCGGTTTCATCCTTATTAATGAGATACATCAGGAAGAACCTGGAACGAGAATATCAAACTACATATTGTGTTTTAAACTGTAGTGTAATGCTTCTGTTTCTCATAAACAACAACAACACTGATTTCTATTTAGGGGGAAAGCAGTAGCAACAATATTTAATGTATTTTTTCTGCTCTTTGTAAAAGTGCATAAATTACCTATATATATACAATATATTTACCTATATTGTATATAGGTAAATATAAATGTGTGCCTGCCAGTTCACAATCCAAAAAATGTTGACAAATGTACCCAGAAACAGACACAAAAGGAGGGGGGAAATTGTGGGTAGAAAATGAAACATTTGTTGGATGTTTCTCTTTTTTAAAAAAACCCACAAAAAACAAATTTGTTTCGCCCTCAGGGACTGTATTTCTCTTTCACAGTCTAAATAACCAGAACATGGATACAGATTAGTATGAACTTATACATGGAGATTCTGGCTGTTGCCTCACCATGTGTTCTCCTTTCTGAAAACTGGCTCTTTAGAGTGCTACTTTTCCTTTCGCAGGTATTCTGTCTTTTGAATTACTGAAAATACCATATCTAATTTTATGTAACTATATACATATGCCAATAAATTCTATTTGGAAATCCAAGGGAGGAACAGGCCTTGAATTAGAAACACAATCAAAACATCCTTTGATGTACTCACATTGAAGAAGCTTCTACTCCTAAAGAAGTTGATCTTGCTACTTTCTGCAATATTTTGTTTCTGTTTATGACTAATCATTCAAAGCAGCTTATATTTTTTTTAATAAGGTCAAATACAGATAGGAGAAGCCTTAGCTATTCATTACTTCATATTCAACTTCTTACTAATGATTATGATGGTGCAGAATTATGTCCACAGTACTTTACAAAGCAAGGCTTTGACAGATCCCTATCTCTAAAGGGGCTTTAGCAGCGAGATTTACCATGGAGAAAAGGTAAACAAAAAGCTCTAGCTGTTCACATAGTTTTCACCTGCACATGACTAATTTCCCGAGTCTTGGATCAGTAACCACAGTGCTGAGGAGACTGAATGAGTTTCAGAGATTAAGGTTGCAATCATCTATGCACACACTTAGAATCTTGTACGCGCTTCAGTGGGAGGAAGCACCATTGAATTCAAAAAGGCTTCAGAGTAGACATGCAGTGGGTTGCATAGTAAGGCTAGTGCTAAAAGTTCATTAGAGGTTTGTATTTAACAAAGAAAGAATGTGCATGTACTCACAGGTAGTTGGCCAAGTTGTGCTCTTGTAAAGTATGCATTTCAAATCCATGGGGGGTTGTGTCAAAATATTCATTACCAATTCCACAAATAAAACATTTGGTCTAGAAATAAAACAGAAGGTTAAGCCATGATGAATTAGCCTAGATTCCTATCAGTAATTGGGTATAATATCTTACTGAAATAAAATTTACAAAAATATGCTTGTAGACTTCATCACTTTGAGAGTTTCTTTTTTTAAACGATCAAATGGTTGTATACATTTTATGAAATAGAGAAATGAATAAATAAAAACATTTATCAATACCTCCATATCTTCTTTCACCTGCTCTTGCTGGTCTCTTAATTCACCAAAGGCATCAATAATCAGACCTATTATTGAATGGAATGGAAGTAGTGTATAGCAGCTCACATTTTTATAAAAAAGAACATTCGCAGCATTTATACCCTTTAATATTTTAGTGGTGGTGTTTAAAATACATGTCTTTCTTTTCAATTAACTAATTGTGTTTCTTAAAATGCCCAGTGTGTCTGTCAATACATTTTGCATTTCTTTGTTTACACACTGGAAACAGGTTTGGACACTTTCCTTTTCTAAACTTACTCTTTAACTCTACATATATTGAATATATATAGCATGCCAATAGCACGCCACATTCAACATACCTTGAATGATGGCCAATAGGATGACAATGACAAAGAAGAAAAACGTGATATCAAAAACAATTCGATACATCTCATAAGGGTCTCCTGCAGGGTCTTCAATTTCATCTCCAATGCCTCCACCTGCTCTTACACCCACATACATGTGGAAGAGGTAACACTGGAAAAAAGAATTTGTTACATTTCACAACAGAGAATCCAACTGTTTTGAATTATAAGAGTAAAAAGTACAATTTTTAAACAGCTATTACATTTTATATCATGTTCTATAGCAGGCTTCCTCAGCCTCGGCCCTCCAAATGTTTTTTTGAGACTACAATTCCCAGCATCCCTGACCACTGGTCCTGCTAGCTAGGGATCATGGGAGTTGTAGGCCAGAAACATCTAGAGGGCCGAGGTTGAGGAAGCCTGTTCTCTAGCAAGTGGGGAAGCTTTTCAGCCCAGTGAGCCAGATCCTTGCCTTCCCAACTCACTCATGGGCCAGCTTTGACACTCACCAGTCAATCATCTGACATAATGACTTCAGGTGATTTACAAATGCCAAAATCCCCAGCTCATTGGTTCCCAAACAAATGAAAAACACCTAATCATTAGGTCGTCTGCTTTGCCTACTCTATGCTTGGGATTTAGGTAGCACTGAATACAGGGCTGGCAAAGTTATTTCTCAGGTGCTTCCCAAATGCCCAACAAGGTTCTCAGCCCCACACCTGGTGTCATAAATGGTGTAAGGTATTGGGAGGGAGGAGAGAGACATGGGTTGCCCAAAATGACTGAGATTTCCCAAATATTTGGAACGGAATTAATTTGATGAAATCTAAAACACGTAATATTTTTGCAAAGGACAAAATTCACTACCATGCTTTTGCACAGCATTCATTCATTTCAATTGGTCTTGCTAAGAAAAACTTCCTAGTAGATAATGCCCCCCAAATCAGTTCTCATGTTCTCTGGTGGACAGTGAAGAGCATTTGGAATCCTTCATTCCTCCTCTTATGAGTTTGTAAACTGACTCTTCTATAGGGACGGTCCAACCTCTGAAAGACAGGCTCCAGAAGTCTCAAAGAAGACACCAAGTTAAAAATGTTGCAAAAAATGTGTATAATATGGCAATACAGCTGTGTTTAATTTTAAACAACAATAGTAAAGTGGCCTTGAAAATTATTTGAGCTGTACACACATTTTGGTATAATATCAAGAAACATCCAAACAAAACTTTCAAGTATATTGATTTCTCTTTAGGTTCTGAATATTAATCTCTATTCACTTTAAATTGGTCATCATAGGGCCATGGTTTTTATTATTAAAATGCCTGTATACATGATTTAAAATGACTGATTGGCTGATTAACATTCTACAGCCTTTTAAATATGTTTGTGAGAAGGGGGGTTAATTTGTTGTTGTTTTTAACTATTTATTTGTGCTTTGCAATTTTAGCTTGTAAGCCACCCTGTGTTTTTTAATGTGTGTGTAAAAACATCCATATAGTACTTTTACCCACACAGTAACATTTCTGAGTTAAAAAAATTCCCGTGATGTCCTGGTACTTACAGTCATCATGTCATCACACTTCATGTCTGGCTCATCTTCATCTTCGCTCTTGTTATAAAATTTGCGGAAGAAGTTGAATGCCACAACTGTGTAAAGGTATACCACTACAGCCAAGAGTCCAACCGTCAAAACAAGCTATCCAAAATAAAGTATCACATGAGGAAAAATAGCAATTAGGGATTAAAACCTCACTCACTAATATATATATATATATATATGAACTAAAATTCCTAGACAATAAAGTATTAAAAAATCATGGAGAAGATCAGTGTCACACAAAAACAATTGTTGTGTCAACACAATAATTTCTGTTTCCTAGAAACAACCTCCCTTCTCTGTGTGTTGTTCTGCAGATTCCCCTGAAGCCCCAGAACCACTGAGGTGGGGGGAGAGGAAGGAGATTGTTGTGCTAGCAGAAGTCCTTGCACAGGCTTCTGCTAATGGGGCCACTTTGTTGAATTTGGCCTATGATGCCCTAAAAATGTGACAAGAGTATTATGAATGCTGTATTTCATGAAAAATATATTGAGACAAAGTTTGAGGGTACAGACTCTGGTATTGCTACAGCCATTCCTCAGCCAGTTTTTATATGTGGTTCAAATTGCTCCATGTATTGTGAAGTTGTGTACTTGTTTTTGTGGACTGAATGACCCCATCAGGCATTGTTTTTCATGATGATAGCCATAGAAAGAGATGCTTGAGCACCCCACTGTTTGCCCCCCCAAATGTTTTCCAAACATTCCTATCAAATTCACATAAAAGCCCAGAAATTTGCCTTGAAGAGAGAAAACACAGGCAGTTAGTACTCCCAGTGCCCAGGCAAGGCTGTCTATCTGTGCTGCGTTGCCTGTTTAATAGGATGCCTGTTTGAATGTGCTTCCCCAACTAGAAGGGAATTATAAGGATTCACCTTTTGAAAACACGACTGGAAGTGGATCTGGACAAATGTTAGCATGGAAGACACTAAATCAAGTGAAAGGAATGTGGAATAGTGCTTGTTTTCAAAAGCAGAAAAGGTTCACATATTGTACAGAGAAAACTGCCTGTTCCCCTGGAAACAGCATTAATCTATTGACATCTGTTTTTATATTTTGTTTGTGCACGCAATCATACATAATCTCTCTCACACAATTATGAAAAAGAAAATTGTTCAACCTAACATACCATACCACCATTCTAAAATTAAGATATAAAACATGACATGTAGCCATGCATGATGAATCTGTCGTTGGACTGTAGAATGTAAATATCTGAATCCTCCCTCTGGGATGGGGGAAGAACTCTTCAAGCATATTCAAAGGCAGCATATAAATAATAATAATTATTTATACCCCGCCCATCTAGCTGGGTTTCCCCAGCCACTCCAGCATGTAAGAGGTGGCTAAGCCATAACATTCTCTCCGGCCTTCTAGATTTTTTCTTTTTACAGGGAGTTTTTTAAAAATAGAGGGAATCATTCAAATTGTTGATTGGTTTGCCTCATCCTGCAGTCTGAATGGTAAAATACACTCGGAGATGCATCCCATGAGGTTGTTAATTATGTATAACATTCCTCAAACTTGACCGTTGTGCACTTCTACATTATTCGCAGCAACTCTGTTTTTAATGATGTATTTGAAGACAGTACTAATGTTTTCAGTTGTTCCATATACTAATTGTATTCCAGCATTAGTATTATTTCTCAGTAGAGGAGGGATGGGGAACCTTTGGCCGTCCAGACGTTGCTTAATTAACAGTTTCCATTGGCTTAGCCAACAGGGCTAATGACAGGGAGGGTGGAAGTTTCAGTTCAGCATCGTCTGGTGGGCCAGAAGTTCCCCACCCCAGCAGGAGAGTAATTCATTTTAAAAGAAATTATGTTGCCAGTAACTCACCTGTTTGCCGTTGTGGGTTACAGAAGACAGGATGGTACGCAAAGTCTTAAAACCCATAGCAATATCGAGAAGGTGGGCAGCAAAGAAGAAGTTGTTGTAATGACCAAGAATTGACATGGTTGTGTACCAAGCTAAGTACAAGAAGGACTAAAGAAAATGTTAAATGTCAGCAACTGCTGCTACTCTCATTTTTCAAGTATTGTGCTTTATTATTATTATTAAAATTATTTATAAAATGCTTTTCTACCATGGCAGTCAGTTCTATACAAGAGCAACACACAAAGATACAACACAGGGGCTAAAAGCTTGTCTGAAGAAGAATCCTAATTCTCCCTGGGTAAATTATTTTAAGCTGCTTGTGGCTCCCAGTTCTAGGAGGCCTGGGCGCTACATCCATAATTTGATTTTTAGTACAGTGGTGCCTCGCAAGACGAAATTAATCCGTTCTGCGAGCCTCTTCGTCTAGCGGTTTTTTCGTCTTGCGAAGCAACCCTATTAGCGGCTTAGCGGATGAGCGCTATTAGCGGTTTAGCGGCTATTAAAGGCTTAGCGGCTATTAAAGGCTTAGCGGCTATTAAAGGCTTAGCGGCTAAAAGGCTATTAGCGGCTATTAAAGGCTTAGTGGATTAGCGGCTAAAAGGCTATTAGCGGCTTAGGAAAAAGGGGGGGAAGCAAAAAAAAATCGGAACACTTGCAAGATGTTTTCGTCTTGCAAAGCAATCCCATAGGGGAAATCGTCTTGCGAAGCAGCTCAAAAACGGAAAACCCTTTCGTCTAGCGGGTTTTCCGTCTTGCGAGGCATTCGTCTTGCGGGGCACCACTGTATCCTAATTAGGTTGGGTCAAGAGATGCAGTAGCAGAATACATTCTACCAGTAGCACATTTTGTATGAACTGCTGAGAAAAAGCAAACATGGTTCAAGAGATTGTGTGCAACACCTTGCACATGCAGAAGCACAACTCTGAATTTTAGTTCAGTTTTCTCATGTAGGGATATAAGAAATCAGAAAATGTCATTTTGCATGCTGAAGGACGTGGCTCTAACCCAATCTGGATCCAACCTAATACTTTAAATATCTTTATTACATTCCTTCCACAAACCCACCATTATTAATCAGTTCCATAGTAAGTAAATTCTTATGAGATCCTCAGATCTCCTGTGTTTCAGTTGCTGCTTCCTTGAATGGTGAAAACTTAACTGACACCTCAGGATGAGAACAATCAAACCATGAAAACAAAATGGCAGAAGTTCTTGGTTGAAAGTAAACACAGAATGAATAATTTTAAAGTTAATATAAGGCTGCTTAACAACCAAATGATTCCAAAGTAAAAAACAAAAGGTCAAGAAAATGCACCAGACAATACATTCTTTTTAAAGAATGTATCTGCTCAACAGAAAAATTACATGAAACAAATTTGCAAAAAAGCTGAAACAGATTGTTCATTAGTAACGTTGCCTTTAAACATGTCATGACTTAATATTGCTCCAATAAATACCGCTGTCAGTAGTAATACAGTGGTACCTCGGTTTTCGAACGTAATCCATTCCGGAAGACCGTTCGACTTCCGAAACGTTCGAGATAATGTTCTCACTGCCAAATCCAAAGTCTCCACTTTGTCCTTTTAGTCCTTGAAGGTTTCCACTTCCTTTTGATACAGTTGAGCATCTTTTCCTCCTTAATTCCTTCAAAACAAGCTTCTGTGTCTGTCCCTGGCTGACTGCCCTTCTAACTCTGATTGCTGCTTCACGACTGCCGCTGGATGAAGCTCCTTCTCAGCCTCTATCGGGGCCTCCTTTTCTATCGCTATTGTCTCCCTTTGCATGATTTATACAAAGGCTTCCTATATGCTGATGATAACCAACTGAACCATTCTATCCCAGACCTCTCTACCTTATGTCTAATCCATAATCTACACCTGATACATCCACTTGGATGCCTCATCACTGTCTCTAATTCAAATGGCAAGGAAGGACACATGAGTGCAAGGTTTGTTCCCCATCTAGTCCATCCCTATGTAAACCGACAATGAGAATAATGAAGCAGAAGAATTTTTCCACATTCATACAGTATACTTACATTATCAGTGAAAACTACACCAAGCTTCCAGATATGGTATTTGGCATCAATAGAACTTAACCTAATAGATAAATAATATTAAGTTAATCAGTGGTATAATCATTATTTTATCAACATACACATTTCTCTCACATTGATTGTTTTAGGGGGAGTTTTCAGCAGCAATATGCGCTGAAATATTCTAGGGAATTTATGGAAGTGTATTGGGGATAAAAAAATTTACAGCTCCAAACATGATCCAACTTTATCACCTACTTTTAAGTATTTAAAATAGGGTGCAACACTACTGATCTACTGCAGTGTCATGAAACAGTGAGGCTGTTGTTCTGAGCTAGCCCACAACACTGAAAGGTAAGTCAGCATTTATATACAGAAAACGAGTCAGTGTAGCTAAATATGATGTTGGTTCATCAGCACACAATTTCCTCAAGCAGACATGACTCACCTGTGCAACATCCCAACAGCATTTTTACTACAGGGCCATTTAAAATAAGGGAGTCTGCACCCCCTTTATGGCACTATAGTTTTAAATAACAGAATTGCTATTGGCAGGCTGTCTTGCTAAAAAACTAGATGGAGTGTCGCCACAAGCCATTCTGCACTACCACAATTTCATGTCATACACCCATCCACATCTGATTAGGGTGTCAAGATTTCTTTAGCTGATGAAAAATTTCTTGATTTTGTTGTTGTAGCCTTTTAAAATAGGCAATTAAACAGTTCCAACAATGTTCGTCACGCTGATTTGCTTTATCTAGCTCCATCATCAGCCTGGCCAAACATTATAAATAAATAAAGTAGCTTTTGAAAAGGACTTCTGAATTTGCTTTGCCTCTAATCTACTATGGCTTTAAGATCCCACCGTACCACAAAACAAGGGATGCCTCCTCTAGTTCAGTATGTTCCACTGGGCTGAAATCCAGAGCATTTTTGTCCAGACCCAGGAGTTCTGCAATGCGTTCTGCTCCATATAAATCACCATACTTGTTGATTACCTTCGAGGGAAAAGATACGAGGTATCATCAGTATTTGTCGGGAGTTTTAACAACTTAGGTTGATACTCTTAAAACAATGACAGCTGGCAGGAGGAGTGGAGGCATTTAAAAAACAGATGCATAAAAAGTAATCAGAAAGCATTTTTATTATGTAAATTAATTAAATGCGAGTTATTTTCTAGGGTTATACATGCCTGACAATGCAATACTTGCAAATAACAGCTGAAAATATCACTAATATATCATCATAGATGGCTATTCCTAATGTGACTTAAGGGACATTCCCTCCATATCACTGAGGGGAGCAGATTGAGGAGACAAAGATGTCCGCAAATGAGACATGAAGGTTGGCAACATCAGCCCTGCCATGTTGCGGATGACTGTTGCAGTGCCTGGAGACAGTCAGGTCATATATCTACAACGAGGACGGTGGTGGTGGGGCACTGCAAGGAGCAGCACAGAGAGAAGAAATGCCACAGTATACCTGGAGCACAAGCTCACTTCATTGTTGCTAATATTCTGTAATAAAACTGTGGCCTTTTATTCCCAATTTATGCTTATTCCTTACACATAATGCAACAACGAACATGCTTAATTTGACATATCTGGTTATTTTTAATAGCATGACTCTTGACATATATTTAAAGAACATACCTTTCGTTTTACAAACTTGTCCCAATAATTGTTAGGAAAATATCTGCATAGATACATAAATAAGAATTTCAAATTAGTTAACAAAAGACACAAAAAGGACTTTAATTACATTTGTATTTTATTGCTATAGGTTGCGTTAGGAAGATAGCATTACTTGCTGATCTACTAGTAGAATTTTGCCTCATAGTGATCCCCCCCCCCCCCGGTGATTGCCTATCATTTGCAAATTTCTGTTCGGTAAGTGATACTGGTGTTTATGAATCCATAATTACGGATTTTACAGATTTTCTCCAGCTCCTGCCAGGTGTGAAAGAAAATGATGTAGCTCCTTTCTGCAGCGAACATATTAACCTTTTAAAGCATTCTTTTCTTTACATTTGTCTAGATTTTATTTTTATCACAGGTTCATTTCCAAGTATAAAATAGATGTCTGAAAGAAAATACAACTAAAAATACCATTTTAGTTAAGTTTTTCCTAAACATGATACTAGCAACTGTATTTATCAGTCACCACCTCCAACAATGTGAAGGACGCGGGTGACGCTGTGGGTTAAACCACAGAGCCTAGGGCTTGCCAATCAGAAAGTCGGCGGTTCAAATCCCTGTGAGAGGGTGAGCTCCCATTGCTCGGTCCCTGCTCCTGCCAACCTAGCAGTTCGAAAGCACATCAAAGTGCAAGTAGATAAATAGGTACCACTCTGGTGGGAAGGTAAACAGCGTTTCCGTGCGCTGCTCTGGTTTGCCCGAAGCGGCTTAGTCATGCTGGCCACATGACCCAGAAGCTGTACGCTGGCTCCCTCAGCCAGTAAAGCGAGATGAGCGCCTTAACCCCAGAGTCGTCCGTGACTGGACCTAATGGTCAGGGGGTACCTTTACCTTTACCTCCAACAACAACAACAAAGGTTTAGGTTTTGTTGGTATGAGATTGGTCAGTGATGCATCTGGTAGCACTTATGGAAGTAGAAAGATACAGCAGCAATGATGGCAGAAGCAGAATCAATGGAAGCAGAAAAGCTGACAGCACTGAGAATGCCAGGATTCCTCTCTTACTAACACTGTTTGTTATAACATCTGTAGAACTTTGGCAATTTGGCAATATGTTGATTGTGTAGGAAGTGCACATGATGTGTTTTCTTCTCACAGCAGCATCACTGGAGTCAGTAGCATTGATAGTGTGAGAGTGTCTGGAGGCAGTTGGAGGATGGTGGCAGTCAACAGATTGAGGTTGAATCCCAACAAGACAAAAGTTCTGTTTTGGGGGGATGGGGTGGGCAGGTGTGGGAGATTCCTTGGTCTGGAATGGGGGTAACTTTGCCCTAAAGGACCAGGTGTAAAGTTTTGGAGTCATTTTGGACTCACAGCTGTCCATGGAGGCACAGGTCAATTCAGTGTCCAGGGCAGCTGTCTATCAGCTCCACCTGGTGTGATGGTTGAGACCCTCCTGCTTTCCTGTGCACTGTCTTGCCAGAGTGGGACATGCTCTGGTTATCTCCTGCTTGGACTACTGCAATGCGCTCTACATGGTGCTACCGTTGACGGTGACTCGGAAACAACTAATCCAGAATGTGGCTACTAGACTGATGACCAAGAGCAACTGCAGGGACCACATAACGCCGGCCCTAAAAGATTTACAGTATGCTTCCGAGCACAATTCAAAGTGTTGGTGCTGACCTTTAAAGCCCTAAACAGCCTCGACCCTGTATACCTGAAGAAGCATCTCCACCCCCATCGTTTAGCCCGGACACTGAGGTCCAGCGCTGAGGGCCTTATGGTGTTTCCCTCACTGCGAGAAGCAAAGCTACAGGGAACCAGGCAGAGGGCCTTTTCAGTAGTGGCGCCCACCATGTGGAACACCCTCGCGTCAAGGAAATAATCAACTGCACAACTTTCTGAAGACATCTGAAAGCAGCACTTATCAGGAAGTTTTCTGTGTCTGACATTTGCTGTGTTTGTATTATGTTGAATGCCATCTAGAGCAGCTGAGGCAATGATGATGATGATGATATGGGAAGTAATGTCACCCTTCTTTCCTATGTAGCCTCCCCATTGCATATATTATCAGAGTAGCATGGGAAGCAGACATGGTGAAAAGTAACCACAGTGCCGAAGTAAAACAGGAATGTGACCTAACTGCAAAAACTACAAGCAGCTTGTGTTGGCCTTCTTTAGCTGAACTTCTTTAGCTGATCAAGAAGCAGGAGCAAGGTTGTACTCCATGTTACTTACGGCGTATTTATGACGAGGCGATCCCACTGTCCTTTAATGTCATCTTCGGAGGGTTGTTCGGTAATATACAGACCATCAAATTCCAGCTTCCTTGCAATGTCCTTCTCCCGTTTGAATACAACCAGAGGAACCTATTGCAAAAATAATTATTTCGAAGCTCCAAAGAAAGCTGAATGTTTAGAAATGTCTTGAAAATAGTTTGGAATATTGCATTTTACAGTGTTCCTGAACTGTACAATTGGAAACTATCTTATTTTTTTACTGATTATGGGAATTGTGAAGAATATATATATATGTGTGTGTGTGTGTGTATGCCTTGTTGTAGGATCCAGAGAACAATCAGTAAATGGAGTTGAGCTCTATCAAATGTATAGATCATACACGGGGCCCAAAGGAGCTAAGAACACAAAAATACTTAATAAAATAACAATAATAAGGTATCATTGAAGTATGTAAATTAAAACAAAAAAGCATTCAGTAGCATCAATAAGAGAATGGCAATTGGAAATGAGCAATGGAAAAACCGTAATATGAAGAGGCTTTTATTACTGGATAATTTAGGGTGAAATTACTAACCTTTAAACAATAGTATCCAATAACACATACAAAAGAGATGATTGTATGGATAACAGCTAGAGCCCTAAGTGTTGGTGCCATGTAGCCTGTACTCTCTTGTAAAACAAAGAAGACTACTCCATCTTCATCTTCCTCCTCCTCTAAAGAATGCCACAGATCTGAATCTTCTTCCATTTCTTCAAATGGCTCTTCTGTCACCTGAAATCAATACACAAACAAGGAGTGCAGGTATACACAATATATATAGATATATATTTTAAAAGGACACATGGTAGAATTTTTCTAGCATTTTTTCCATATTTTTTTTATTAAAGTTGTTGTCTAATATTTTGAATTATAGTGACATTATCACATTGCAGTTTGCTTGGCCACAGCTCCTGCACAATATTTCTCAGGCCCACTGAAATGTGATTTTTCCATGCACATTTCTTCAACCACCCAGGGGAAATGTTGTGTAGCCGCAGCTGAATCAGGAAAACATGTTTAGGGCAGAGGTACAATATAAGCAATGACGTTTTACTCAGAGTAAATCGATTAAAATTAATCAACATGATTAAGTTAGGGCCATTAATTTCAGTGGGTATACTCTGAGTAATGCTTAGTTGAATAACACCTCATGTATTGAGGGGGTGGAGAAAGAGAATTTAAGTTCATCACCATCATAATTTATTATTTGTATCCCGCCCAGCCACTCTGGGCGGCTTCCAACAAATTAAACACAGAATAAAATATCTCTGTATGTTAAACACTGCCATATATTATGCTGATGCTGGCGTAGTGTTGTGCAGTGGTTAAGAAACTGATCTATGACTCTCAAGTCCCCAATTCAAATTCATCTCTTCCATGAAATCAAATAATAATAATTTCACCCTTAATTGGATTAATACATTTTATACTGGCAGCATTTATTTGATGATTAGTTGAGTCTGCTTACTTTAATAGTAGTCTAAATTTTCACCACAGCATAGCAAATGTCACTGTGGAAAATGAAGGCATCTTGCCAGAACTGATACAATTAAATTACCTTGTAGAAAAGCAGGATAAAGTTGATGGCGAATGCAACAAAAAGTGCAAGAAATCTTAAATTGTAGAAATTTCGGGCCAAAAAGTGCTGAAAATGCAAAGACTGTTATTAGTTCGTAAAACAAGAATCAGAACTGAAAAGGAAGAAAACAAATTAATAAAGGAGATCCAAAAAAATGCTTTACATCATCATTATATATCAATTATGTTCCTTTTCATACTTTCTTTTCCAAGTGTTGTCTCTTTATTAAAAACCTTCATAATGCACCAACATATCTTACTTATCCTCCCAAGTTGTGAAAAATGCTGTAATATAATATATAATAAATATAATATAATATAATATAATATAATATAATATAATATAATATAATATAATATAATATAATATAATATAATATAATGCTATTTTCTAATATAATCATTGGCCAAAAGTAAGAAAGAAGGTCAACATACCAGCATTTTTGTCTGATAAACTTCCAATACTTTAAAAAAGTTGGCCATAACTGCATCAGGTTTCTCAACTTTTTGCCCACGCTTTCGTTTCCGTTTTCTAGGTTCTTCTAGTTCCATATGTTCAGAATACATATCATCCTTTATTTTATCTTGTTTCTCACCATCCTCCATGCTACAGAATATGAGAACAATTATTAACGAACAGGCACGTTTTCTGCACTGCTCACAAATAAGAACCTGACAATTAATTCTGGTCCAACTGGCAAATGAGTTTCAATGTAAGATGACACACACTGGGGCAAAATATCCTAAATGCACTTTAACATATAGTGAACAAACCACCACTTCCCAAAATATATAACAGATACAGTACATGTTATGGAGACAATGAATAGAGAAATGCTTTTCTCCATCACTCCTAGAACTCAGGGGTCATCCACTGAAATTCTTTCACGGGAGATTCAGGACAGACAAGGAAAAAAACACTATTTCACACCATGTATTTTTAATTTAAGGAATTTGCTACAACCGTATTAGTACTTAGATGGCTTTCAAAGGTCAATAATTGGTAATGGTTGCCATTTTATTCTCTGTACGACAGAGAATAATAATCAAATATTTGCTTGTTTGGAGGTTCTAGCAGGGGAGCGCAGCTATCGTATACCCTTGACCGAAGAACGGTACACTCCTTCTATCTGGGATGGTCGTCCTCTTCCACCGAGCGTGCAGCTTCGGGAGGGGCGCACATGGAGCGGTGAAGGAGGAAGGGGACACCCGCCTAGCCAGCCAGATCAGCCGAATCAACCCTGGTGATCAATGGGGTGACAGATGTCGCAGCCAGATCACCCTCACATTATGTTATATTGTATTATCTATACAAATTGATTTTCTCTGGAGTTAAAGATCTGACTGGGACAAACCTTGTTATGCTGAGCTCGTATTTTGCACAATTTGTAAACGGTGTTTGTTTGATAATGTGTGGTTTGCTATGCCTAATAAAGGATTGACTTTTAAAATCAGATATTGGCCTTTTAGGTAAAGGTAAAGGTACGCCTGACCATTAGGGTCCAGTCGCAGACGACTCTGGGGTTGCGTGCTCATCTCGCTCTATAGACCGAGGGAGTCGGCGTTTGTCCGCAGACAGCTTCCGGGTCATGTGGCCAGCATGACTAAGCCGCTTCTGGTGAACCAGAGCAGCGCACGGAAACGCCGTTTACCTTCCCGTCGGAGCGGTTCCTATTTATCTACTTGCACTTGACGTGCTCTCGAACTGCTAGGTTGGCAGGATCAGGGACAGAGCAGCAGGAGCTCACCCTGTTGCGGGGATTCGAACCGCCGACCTTATGATTGGCAAGTCCTAGGCCTTTTAGTACACTGCTAAACCCTGTTATTGGCTCTGCAATTCTAGAAGTTACAGAAGAATAAGTTTATAAGGGGAAAATAAAACTGTGAGTGCAACAAGAGGGGAAATTTCATTTTTATAGAACTGTGAAAACAAATAGTAACAATGAAAAGAGAGAGAGAATATATCAGTTTCTTTAACTTGGGTACAAACTGATCAGCTCTTATCACCTCCTTGCTTCTAAACATTGGCACTAATTACATGCAAGCATGGCACTGAAAGCTACAATAGTCAAGAGGATTCTAACGCTTCCTCCCTGATGTTTAACTTTAGGGCTTTGAGGAGGCTTTTAAAACTAAACTGCTTTAACATACTGTTCAAGAACTGCTAGACACATCAATTCAAAGTGGAACTTGTGCTTGAGGTCTGCCTGAAGCTCATTCACCTCGGCACACATGAACATTAAAAAGTACATTTGTACCTACCTGAAAGGTAGTTTTCAGTTTCTTAGTGAAAGATCAGCCAAATGGGTTGATGGCATCACCTAGTGGTCAAAAGGCAGGCAGGAACCTTTTGGGAGGTAGAACTCTGAGCTTGCATCCAGTGTGCAGGCATACCAAGCCTGACAGGAGTGCAAGGACAGAAGCAGTGGTGGAGCATATGCCCACGATGCCCAGGACGGGCGTGCTCCCGAGGGGGGGCGTGTCCTCCCAGGTGCAGGATAGCCGCTCGGGTGCCCGGAGCAGCGTGCACCCCCTGCAGCCAGGGGCAGAGCGAGCCGCTCACAGGGGCAGAGCGAACCGCCCATGGCGGACATTTGGTGCACCGCCCGCCTGCAACTCCCAAGCCTCCCCCAAGCTGCCAAAACAAAGGGGAAGGGGGAAATGCCACCGGAAAAGCAGTGCAGCTCCCCCCTTACCCCAATGGCTCGGGTAGGCTTGGGAGTCGTGGGTGGTGCACCGAATGTCACCCCCCTCAGTGAGGGCACCCGGGGCGATCCGCCCCCTTCCTACGCCCCTGGATATAAGTAAGAACCAAGTTACCTCCCAATGTCAATGTGACTCTATTAATAACAAGAATCCTACAGCCAAACCAACTATGGAAGACTACACTTCAGGTAGATACAATTATACTTTTTCCCATTTGCAGTGAAAGGCCGGCAAAGTAGGGTGTACAGCAGCCGAACTCTCTGGGGAGGGAGTGCAGCTGCCCACTGCCACATCCCATGATGCACAGGCATCCAGGTGAAGGTACTGGGCGCTGCCCAAGCGGCTGTCCTGCAGATTTCCTGTAGAGGAGCACAAGATGAAAATGCAGCATTGGCTGCTGCAGCTCTTACGGAATAAGTCATGATGTGCTCAGGGAAAGGGAACTGCTGCACCTTGACCAAATGCAGGAGCAGAACTGCATGCTGGGAGTTTGACCTCCCCAATGCTGCCTGCTTTTGATCACTAGGTGGAGTCATCAATCAACTCCGCTGACCTTTCACTGGAAATGGGAAAACAATCATTCCCAAGATCGTAAGCGCTAAAAATAACTTACTCAGCCTTCTCAGATTCTGTTCTTGTTTCCGATTCATCATCCTTTGCAATTTCAGGTGTCTGAAAAATGTCGAAAGTACTTTGAATTTGGATATGATAGAGAATTAAGTATGCCCAATTTCAAAAGCTTAAAATAATGCTGTGAACTCAAAAAGTTTATAGTAAACTAGGATAAGGTAAAGATAAAAAGGTAAAGGACCCCTGGATGGTTAAGTCTAGTGTGGTGCAGCACTCATCTCTGCTTTCAGGCCAAGGGAGCTGTCGTTTGTCCACTGACAGCTTTCCGGGTCATGTGGCCAGCAGGACTAAACAGCTTCTGGCGCAACAGAACACTGGGACGGAAGCCAGAGTGCAAGGAAACACTGTTTACCTTCTCCTTTGTAGCAGTACCTATTTATCTACTCACACTGCTACACTTTCAAACTGCTAGGTTGGCAGGTAATCTAGGATACACTATGGGCATCAGGAGGACCCTACACTTCTGTCTGGAAAGCACCAGGGGCTTGAAGAACTTTGAGTCTCTGTGGTTTAGCTTTCTGCAAAGAATAAAGTCTCTTCTCATAAGCAACCAGTTAGGAAGCATATTGAATAAAATAAGATATAATCCACTTATTGTTTACCTGGGCTTTTTTCTTCTTGCGAACTGCACTTTCCAAAGAAGGAGGGGTATCTGATCCAATGATATCAGCGATATCCCCTAGGCCAACAGCATGACCATGCTTTGATCCGCTCTCTTTCTTCGTATGAATGCCAAAAATATCTGACAAGATGTCAGTTTCTCCCTTCTCATTTTTAACAAACTGCACAATTTCAGCTGTAATGCCATGTTCTGTAACTTCAACTTTTTCTGCTTCAAGGACATCATCGTGAATTCCAAACTGCGTTGGGTCAGGCATGTCTCCTAAAATTTTAGTAACTCTAATGTTTTTGGCTCCTTCTATTAGGCCACCCCCAAACACAGTACTCCAAAGAATCTGAAAAATACTGCAAAGTATAGTGAGAAACATTTGGAAGAATCCTACAAATAGCATCCAGAGAAAGGAAAAGGATACTTTAACCAATTCTTTTACAGTCATCTTTCTCACTTTTCTGTACTGTTTTCTTAAGTTTTTCAGTCTTATCATTTTAAAAACAGTGGCAGCATTTTTCTTTATTGCAACGCATGCCATAGCAAAAGCTGAAGCTGATTCCAGGGACTGCTCTCCTTTCTCATCTTCTCCAATTTCCCTCACATAGCAAGGCTCATCTTCCTCCTCCTCAGGTCTGTCAACTGTATCCGATTCAGATATCTGAGATGCCAACTGCATTTCAAAAATCGTGTCCTCGCAGAAGTTCACGAAAAGCTCCATCTTCTCTTGTTCCCCACCTTCATTTACAACATCGAAAATAAACTGCCTTTTTGATTCTTTCACTTGAGGCTTTTCCCACTGCGTCCTACTGGATTCACTGATCTCAAAATAAACCCGCTCTATCTTCTTGGCACCACCCATTATCTCAATGCGCCCAAGGTAAGGTTCAAAATAGTTAAGGACACATTCTGCTGGATCTAATAGAGTCTGAAGCCTTGAATCATTTGGCATGTGTTCTGATAGGTTTGTTAAGAGGACGGCCACATTAAATCCAATATCTTTGGCTGGCTCGTGAAATCTTTCAACAAAATCGGCATAGTTAAACATGTCGTTTTCATCTGTTTCCGCACAGGACAGCAAGAACTCAATCTCTGATTGCGTATATTGCTTTTGACCTTCCATGGCTTTCTGGAATTCCTTCTTGGAAATTATGCCTTTACTTTCTGGATCATACTCTTTGAAAGCTTCTGAGCTCGTTAGATCCTTCAACTTGAGAAACATGTCAAAGAACTTCAATATCATTTCTACATTGCTAGATGATTCAACCAGAGTGTCCACCATCTGTTTCCCGATAGTGCCATTTACAACATTACCTACATTGTGAGTTTAAAAATCGTTACTTAGTTTTTATAAAAACATACATTGAAAATATATTTCTTATACATCCTTAGAAATGTGGAGAAAGTGTTTTCATGCTTATTCTAAGTTTGTTTTAAATGTACCCATGGTTGAGAACTACAGTTCAATATTATTGCACAACTAAATTTATGCCCATCTCTTATTTAGAATTATCTGCAGTGGTGGTCTATGGCTTTAGACAATAAAATTTCATTCATCCATCCAAATTACCAAGTAGAATTATTGTGACGGTCTGAATATAAATTAAGGATAAACTCCACATATTAAAAATGATGTTGATGTTTGAATTGCATAGCAATAACTTTTTAAAAAAGATTCAACCTTCAAGTAGTGACAAGAGCATCACCACCATATCCTTCAGAAGATCTAGTAGCTCCTTCAGCAACTCAATCTGACTCGAATCCTAGAGCACAAATAGAATAAACAATAAAATAAATAAATCTAAAGACAATATTCACAGTCTAGCAAATGGAAGCCTTATGTGAGTCTGGCTCTGTGCCCAACAGTGGTCAATGGGTTTAAGAGGATATTCAAAACAGTACATTGGAAGCTGACTAGTCTGGTATGGACTAGCAGTTCTGCAGTGTCTCAGACAAAGATCTGTCCCATCACCTGTTACCTACTCCTTTTCACTCTAGATTCCAGGGACTGAACTTGGAACCATCAGCATGCAAAGCTACTTTGGGAGCCAAGAGGAAGAGCAGAAATGAATTTATAAATAAACATATGTTCTATCACTGTGATACGGTACCACTTGAAGGACACCTAGAATGAACACAAATATCACAAGGATTCACAGTGTGGTATCTGAGAGATCCCACCAGTGAATTTCTGCTCATGGAACTTTCCTCTCATAGAAGGAGAGCTATTCCTCCCCCCCCCCCCATCCTCTGAAAGTCTGTTTCAGAAGGCTGGAGGTTGCAGGCAGGAGGAGAAATCATCCCCCCCCCCCCCGTTTCTTGAGCAGTCATCTCTGCTTGACCGCCTAAAAAGCCACCTAAAAGAAAATCATCACTTCTCCAAGGTTATGAACAGCATATTCCCTCAGATCATGTTGCTGCCACAAATATAAATATGCAAGGGAATATGGACATTTACAGATGGGTGATATCATGCATATTTTATGTAAATTATATTAAGTTCTGGAGCAGTGACTCCAAAGAAAGTGTGCAAATGCCTGCAACCTTAGAATGTAGACTTAGAATGTATACTTGATCCATTGGTGCATGTATATATACCATTTTGCATTTTGTGAGGGTGCAGAATTCCATAACTGAGCAGCAGTCCAACACTCACAAATCCAGTGATATGTACAGCAGAAAGCAATGATCCCATAGAGCTGTTACTTCCAAAGAGTGCCATTGTGATCATGGATCAAAGTCCTCCCAAATAAATTGTAATTTACATTGTTCTAATCAACACACATTTGCATGAGAAAAAATATATAATTATCCATGTAATTATACTTTATTTGTTATTATAATCTGATGTATTTGTCAGCCACCCCCATCCCCATATCTAAGAACAAACTACAATATATGGCATGTAGATGAAATGGGCAGAATTAATAAAGGACACAAGGCAGGCAGCATGGAATAAGCTAAAGGGGGATAGCTTGGCGACAGTGCCTGGTCCTGTAAGTATAGAGCATGTTGTGGCTTGCAGACATGTATCAATGTGAAATTTTATACAGATTTATAAAAATCTTAGTATCTGCATGAGATAAGTGGGGCCTACATCAAAATGCTATGAGAATTAATGAGTTTAATGTCTCATATTCTAGCTCTCTTGCTTCCCTTCCTCTACTAGTCATTTCTCTTCCTCTCTCCCTGCTAAGTCTCCCATTTAATAACTATTTTGGGGGGATTGGTGCCCAATCCAGCGTATGGAGGAGGGGGAATGGCAGGGAAGCTCAAGGAAGGAGTATGTGGCCCTGGTACTCGTTCCCAGTTTCGCAAGCCATGTTGCTTAAGCTTCGGATGGATGTCTTAAATTGGCCAGTAGAAATTAAGCTTAACACTGATGCAACACCATAAACAGGAGCAGCTCTCCAAGTAGGGCAGAGCCTTAGCATTAGCTTCCCAGCATTACCATAATAGGAAGGGCAAGGGAGTGGCAAGGCTGTGGGGCTGTGCTACACTGGAGTGTACTCTGGTGCATCTGCACAGTCCCAAGTTTGCCACCACATTAACCCTCCCCTCCATGGTAAATGGCACCAGTGGCGCTGCCTGGAGGCTATTGCTATGTCTTCACCCCGCTAGGCAAGCCACTCCTGACAACGTAACTCCAATAAAGCTTTAGGAATCGAATGCCTATAATGTGACTTTGAATAACAACATCAATCAACTATGTTACAAGTTAATGTCCTTAAATTACACAGCTCATGCCTTGATTGATTGAGATATAGATAGAGATAGAGATAGAGATAGAGATAGAGATAGAGATAGAGATAGAGATAGAGACAGAGATAGAGATAGAGATAGAGATAGAGATAGAGATATATTCTGCAAAGATGTCCCATTCTTTATCAAATTAATTTTGTGAGCCGCTTTTAGGTTTTATTACAATCAAGTGGTATATAAAAATCTTGTGAAATAAATAAATAAGCAAACACAATTTACCTGTGAAAGTTTCATTTGCATATTAGCAAAAACATGAAGGAAGCCAACAACTGCATCCCACAGTCTACTGTGAGCCAAGCTCTGCTGGTTTCCAATGCAAGGACCCTAAAATTAAGGGGAAATGCTTTAAATTTCTATTTCAAGCAGCTGGTCTGATAAACAAAAAGTTGATAAAAGATATGCACAGTCACAAAAAATATTTTGTACACAATTTAATGTATTCGAAAACTAAAAAAAGATATATTACATTTTTATTTGAGCATTTTTTTATTTGTTTGAGGCAGATGAAGAAGCAGAATGGATGTTGGACAAAATGAAAGGGGGTGGAAGTGTGGGAGGCTGTGAATATAAAGAGCACCATCAGCAGATCAGGAGACACAACAGAAGTCATGCAGAGAGGAAATATGTTAGCGGAGTGTGAAGCAGCAGGGAAACTATCTGCAAACCTTTCTGAATGTGAGCCCTATATATATAAGAAGGTGTGGGCTGATCACTCTAGGGGTGACGGTTTGCACTACAAAATCATTGCTAACAACTGGGCCACAAGAATGGATTCTTGCTACACTTCTGATCCAAGCTGCTGGTCAGAAGGAGCAGTATTCCTGCAAGGGGACCCAACAGGTGACTGAAGACATATAATGTCTATGTTTTCTTTCCTTTTCATCATAGGTATTGTGGAAGAGACACAGTTAGAATCAAGCACTGTGAATCATTTGTCTGCAGATATCCCCCCTATTGTATATAGAGAGCCTCTTCTACAGCTGGTGACCATGAAATTCTACTGAGCACAGCCTGGGCAGACCTGTTGCTTTTATAATCCATGCAGTTCTTTCACATACACACCCAAGTACACAACACGAAACATAGAGAAACAACGTGCTACTTACCTGGATATATTCAGTAAGTGAATTAAAAATCTGTTTGGTCACAGCCAATGCTTTAGAGAAATTACGTTGTCCAGATTCATCAATGATATCTTTTCCAGAGTAGTACCAGTAGAAGTCACTGATTGATTCCTAAGAATAAACAATAGGTGGGTTTTCCCCCTATGTTTTGTGAGGGCCTAATCAAACTGCATCAAATATAAAAATATATATCTATGGAAAATGCTATTAGTCAAAGGGTAAATGCTCAGATTTTATAATCAAGCACAAACGAATAATAAACATACACAGAACAGCAACAGTATAGACAGCAAATAAATAAGTATATTTATACTTTTAGTCATCAAACACTTGGGAGAACAGGATAGTTTTAGGGCATGACTGAAGGGTATCTGCTCTTTTCAGCAGTGGCTTAACCAAGCAGTGATCCAACCCCCTCAACAAGGGTGAAAGAAATGGGCCATAGTTTATCTATAGTTACACGAGATTAACTTAATCCCCTACTTCAATCCCCTCCTCGTTGGACTAATATGTTACAAAGTTTCTATAATACCTATGAATCAACACAGCTACCCTTGCATTTGATATCAGGACAAGCCAATCATAACAAGCCAATGGTTCATCTAGTCCACCATTCTGTTTCCACAGTGGCCAACTGTCAGGACTGATCGTTGTCCTCTTCAGATCACCACACAAACGCTTCTTGTTCTTTTATAACTTTTTATTGCATAGTAACAAAACAATCTTATAAACGGTTCTTAACTATTATTCCTCAGAGTCACTTCTTTCAGATACCTTCTGAGCTCTGCTTCTCATGACCAGCCACTCTCAAAATGTTGAATGTGCCCTTCCTTTCGCTTTCCCGTTTCCCCCCCCCCAACCTCCTCACTAGAGCTGGCTTGTATCTCCCCTCCTCCAAATTTAAGCTAGAACTTAACCCTTGCCTTTCCTGGGAACATCATGTCCCTCCCTGTTCCTGTTGCTCTGTTCTATTAGATTCACTGCTCTCCTCCCCCCCTTGGGGAATGCTTTTTCCCTCTGAGAAACTGGAAACTTCTAACTCTTCCCTGACACTAACCATATGCCTCTGCAAAACCTGCAAGAACAAGGGCACCCTGTCTATGAGACATTCAAACCACCCTAACTTGCAAGTCCATAGTTTCTTATCAACTTTCGAAAAAGTTCGTATAGCTAATCTCAGACTAAAATCATATACCAACTTCCCTTGGAACAATGCCCACTAAATTCAATGTGGCTTTCTTCTGAGTAGATATGTGTAGGTTTGCATTTGCAGGGAACTGCCCACTTCAGAGGTAATCAATATTGCCAAAGGGTTAGCTTTTCTTTCTCTTCTGAGAGTTGCTCAAAGAAGACAGTAACCGCTGAGAATCTGTTCAGCAGTTCTAATCAGTTCCATATCAGATGGAAGCTTGGTTAGTAAAGTTGTGGCCTTATTTCTCCCTCACACCCACTGCAAACACCACTGAGGAATAAAAAAAACCTTTAAATTCACTTTTCTCCGTCACTATGCCTCTAGACTGGGCAGGGTGAGTGTGGCATGGGACCAGTGGCAGTCCAGGTGTTGTTGGACTCCAACTAAAGAAAAAGGTAAAGGACCCCTGGATGGTTAAGTCCAGTCAAAGGCGACTATGGTCAAAGGCAATGCTCATCTCGTTTTTCAGGCCAAGGGAGCCAGCATTTGTCCACAGACAGCTTTCTGGGTCTTGTGACCAGCATGACTAAACCGCTTCTGGTGCAATGGAACACCATGATGGAAGCCAGAGCACATGGAAACACCGTTTACCTTCCCGCCACAGCAGTACCTATTTATCTACTTGTACTAGTGTGCTTTCAAACTGCTAGGTTGGCAGAAGCTGGGACAGAGCAATGGGAGCTCACTCCAACTAAATCACATGGACACAATACTATATGATAACCACAAAGAGCTGCTGAAGGTGCATGGCTGTAACAACAATATATTGGTGATAAAAAGAAGTTTACAATAAAGTAGACAAAATGTCATTACTTCTTCAATATAGATATCAATTTCACCTTAACATCCACAATGATAAGCATCATTAGAATCTTGTTCATTCTCAAGCCCCTAGGAAAACTTTGCGCTCTACAATAATCCCTAAGAGAGTTTGCATGTAACCTCTTTTGAATTTTTGTTTTGAATACAGTAATAATTATATTTGTGTTGGATGGTTCCATGCGAACTGGCCCAGTGTCATGGGAGCTCTTCAGGAAAAGAGGAGAACAGAACCAGAAACAGTAGTGAAACCCCAAAGTCTATCTCAATATGGAGACTTTCTAAAGTAGGAAGTGAAATTGAATTAAAATAACTCTCCAACTTACCTGAAGACGCAAAAGATAATCAACTGTGCTAATAATAATATTAACTGTGGTGGTATTGCCCATCTGAGTGCGCAGGTAGTTCTGAAAATCTGAAAATTAAAATAAAAGGGGGTGAGTAAATGCAAGCTATGGAAATATTATTACAGTATTTCTATATTTGTGTTCCTATGGAACAGCAGTGGGCAACGTGGTTCCCTCCAGATGTGCTTGGGTTCAACTCCTTTCAGCATCAACCAGAATGGCTAAGGCAGGGGTCTGCAACCTTTAAGACAAAAAGAGCCACTTGGACCCGTTTCCGAAGAAAAAACAACAACTGGGAGCCGCAAAACCATTGCGACATTTAAAACAAATATATCTCCGGAGCCACGATCTGACAGCGGGCGGGAAGGTGATGTCGGGACGGTGCATGACTAACGCACGCACCGCCCCCATGCGACGTCACAGCCAGTACAGTGCCCGCCACAGTGAGGAGTGTCGGGGCGCACAATGCGCCTCCTCCCCTCGCTAGTATCCACCCCGGAGCCGCAGCAAAGATGTAAAAGAGCCACATACGGCTCTGGAGCCGCGGGTTACAGACCCCTGGGCTAAGGGTTGGGGATTATGGGAGCTGGAGTCCACATTGCCCCTGATATAGAAAATGAAAAATCTGAATTGCTCAGTAACTGTAGCTGATGGATACAACCACAGAAACATTCTTAATAGTAAGGCAGTATTCTTTCTTAAGCAAGAGCTATCAGAAATAGCATTTGCATTTCCTCCTACACAGATTATTTTGCCACTTAAAATATGCATAATTTATAAAATGGCAATTTGATTTCCAGTTAGAAACAACTATTATATGTTAAAAATATTTTTTGAGAATTCTGAGGAACCATTTTATCTGAGAAACTGATTAATTAATTCCCTATGCTAAAGGACCGAAAATCAGTTTAAATGAAAAATGTATTGTATTGTTAGTCCTTTCAATGGAGGATTTCAATGAAACAATAAATTTCTCAGAACACTTACCATTGTTATGACCTTCACACAGCAGTTGTAAAAATCTAAACAGATCTTTAGTAAACTCATCATTCTGTAGTACTTTCTCACCTTGAAAATATACAGTACAATGAATTATGCAATCATCAGTCATTTCCAAAACATGCAGAACAGATAGTCTTCCAACAGCATCCTTCAAACTAAGTGATTTCAATAAAAAGCAAATACTGTAAGCTGATTTACAGTAATTTTAAAAAAGAAACGTACTGGAGAGAATGATAAAAAATAAACTATGAAACAGAAAAAAGCAAAGCCAAATATTTAGCACTCCAAAGCATTCATGATCAAAACTACAGGACTAAAGATCTAATAGGAAATGGTTAGTCATTATCAAACCATGCCTTAAATATGAAAGACACTTCTTTAATTAAGCATCAACTTGATTCTCCAAGCTCAACACGCAACCGGCTGCAGACCATGAAACTAAACCTAAAGGGTGTCTGGAAAGATGCAATTAAAGAAGATTTCTTTCTCTGTTTGCAACACACAATAGCATCAAAAGCCGTAAACCCAAACATACCACGCTCACGTACGATGACTGTGGATCAAAGAAAAATAATAATAATATAGGATAAGCAAGTTATAAGTTACACAATATCTTTCGTTTAACTGTTTCTCTAGAAAAATTATAAAAAAGACATAATAGTATAATGCTACATTATTTTAACAAGGCTATCAACAAAAAAAAAGCTTTCAAAAGACCCAACCAATTTGGTATTAAAAGGGGGGAAATGAAGTGTAATCCTTATGTGAATTAGAAGTATGAGTATACTTATACTTACGTGTTCCTTCTTCAGTAACCATTCCAAGGCCTTCTGCTTTATTTTGTCTCTCAAAGGCATTCAAGTCAAGAACACTTTTTAAGAAAAAGACAATTCAGAAAGGATTGCTGTATCTATTAGCAACAGAAACCCTGAACTGCTGGCATACAACAAGCAAAACATACAAACAGTAAAAATGAGTTATAAAGGTTTTAAAAGGGGGAAGGTGACGGTTGAAATTTTAGCACTACCGAAGATGGTGGATGACCTCACTGATCTGTAAGAGGTCCAAGTTCCCTCCATAACACATGCCTGCGTGAAAATATTCCATCTATGGATATCGGGGCAAGCGACTGCGTGGATATGTTAAGATGAAAATGAACGGAATATACCTTAAGAATAATGTTTCCTCTTCACTCTTTCAAATCACATTGAAGTTGGCTTCTTTTCCATTATAATTACCACCATTTGGTGAAGACATAATATTCTTAGGAAACCCACACACTTTTAAATATCAAATTAACAGAAGAATCTGAATCTCTGGCTATGGAGCAGCAGGGCAGACCTGCTGGATCTGGTTGTGCCTGCTTATGCTGGCCAAGGCAGGAGGAGGCTGGGTGTTGTTGTTTAAAGAAAATACTGTGCCAGCTCCAGGCTGGGGTAGCTGAGGGGCTCCCTGGGACTTTGGATCCACTGGATCTAAAACTTCTGACATCCTGACCCTATTGCCAGTAGTAGCTTCCTCCCCAACGGTGCAGCAGGAACCTTCGCAACTGCAGAGCTACCCACAAGCAAGGCTGTTGAAGCATCTGCCATATCTTAACCCCCACACAAAGATGAGGGGATTAGGATAGTGTACAATTACTGTGCTGACAGAGAAATTCTTTGTATTCTTCTCATAGGTTAGAATCATTGAGTTCAATAGGGCTTATTCCTAGATAAGTTTGTTCAGCAGTGCAGTCTAAGGCCCATTTAGTTGGAATCAGGCCACACTGGGTAAAGGTTAGTGAACACAATTTTGAGGGCAGGGGGATAAGCAAATATTTATTTCAGTAACAACCTACAACGCCCAGATTTGAAATAGCATCTCTACCATGAAGACAAGAAACATATACCCCCAACTCTTTCTGTTATTACCACGTCTCTGTTGTCAACTAAATTTTCAACTGCGTGTCTCAAGTGTCAGAATCAAACACTTGATAAACTCCCTTGAGGGTTTCCAAGTGTTTGAGAGTAATACTCAAAGGTGCAATGGCTAGCAAGCCCTCCTGGCTCCAAAGGAAAAAGCCTTACACTGGAGAAGGGAAATGTAATAGCAGATAGTCAAGGACTCCAGCAAAGACAGGAGAAGTGTCTCACCTCTGGTAGGAAATGTTTTATATTATACCCATAAGAATAAAGACTATTGCGTTAGCTCAGCTGTCATGTTACTGTGGCTGTGGGGCCACTTCTTTCACCCCAATTTTTGTTTGTTTAATGGTGTTGCTGTTTATCGTTATGTAACACCAAAGATTTAAACAGGAGGGGAGAAAGAACCAATCCTCTGACGGAAACCTAAGCTGCTCTTTAAATTCACCTCAGATGAGAAAGCTCTCTGGTGATTTGGTATGAGAAGTCAGAGGGGCGAAAAGTGCATGTACCAAATATTCTCACTGCTTTTTAAGTAACACGTATAACCTAACGGATGCAGTTTCTGAGAAAAATGCAAGTTCATGCACACATTCCTTGATCACGATAAGTATCAATATATTACCTAGGAGTGGTAGGTAGGTAAAGCAAGGGTGTTATGGTACAACAGCATCTAGGATAATTTGTAGTGTACACTGGACATAACTTTCTTCTTGTTTAGTCAGAATCTCCTTTCTTGGAATTTGAATCCACTGGTATGGGACCTAGCCTCTGGAGCAGCAGAAAACAAGCTTGCTCCATCTTCCATGTGAGAGCCCTTCAGATATTTGTAGATGGCTATCATACACATCCCATGGGGTCATGAAGAGTCGGACACGACTAAACAACTAAACAACAACAATCATACACGTCACCTCTCAGTCTTATCTTCTCCAGGCTAAACATACCCAACTTCCTCAACCATCCTTCATAAGACTTGGTTCTCAGACCCTTGATCATTCTGGTGGCTCTCCTCTGCACACATTCCAGGTTGTCAATATGCTTCTGAAACTTCTTAAACACAGGACCAACCAATGCAGAGTAGAGCAGTACTATTACTTCCCTTGATCGGGACACTATACTTGGTTGACGTAGCCTAGAATCGCATTTGCATTTTTTGCTGCTCCATCGCACGGCCCAGCCTTTTTGCATTATGCCTCATCTACAGTTACAGTAGTGCCACAAGATCATCCATGTGGCCAATGATTATGCCCACTGTGTATACTGTTGTCCACAAAGATACACAGTATGAGAAACATATTGATGCAATGAGCAAATATTACTAAATCCATTTTGAAATGTATGTGTTGAAGTATGAAACAATTTCTAGTCTATTTACTTGCAAGTGATATTAAAGCAAATTAAGAGATATATTCAACTAACATTATGAATATTTGGGATGGGGCAATTTGCTGTCTAAACTATGTCAAGAATATCCTTGAGTTCTAATACATAAACAGCACCTTAGCTGTCATTGGATATCATGAGAGATGTCTTTTTTTTTTGTAAAGAAAACAATCCGTACTTAGCCTCAACCTCCCCATTCTCTCTTCCTCCTTTGACATAGCTGCAAGATCAAAAGCTTCCACTTCCGTTTTTGATTAGTCACAGTTTAGTATTATTTCTAAACCCTAAACTGTGGTTAACCTAAACTATGGTTTAATGAAAAAAGTTAGCTCCATGTTTCATTTCCATTGCAATAAATCATGGTTTCTCATGGCAATGAACAGCTGTCAGTGTTTCTAGTTCGTCTCTAATATTTTTCTATACACAATACTACCCAGTTATCCACAAATATAAGTTCATGTGGAAAAATCATGTCTGAAGCAGTAAATTTATGAATATAGCCATAATTGATTCTGGTCATCACAATGGGGAGATATCACAATTGAAGGAATTGTTGCTGGCCAATAGCTATCTCTCATACTGGCATTTAAATCCCACATCACATAACACTTGGAAGATATTACATGGAGAGAGGGAAATGTCCAGCTTGTACAAACAAATAGGCATGCTGATATAGTTAGAAGTAGATCGTTATATTTCATGACTTTACCTGCAAGATTGCATTAAGCCAGAAAGACTCTGAAAAAATCCAGCATCTTTTTTCTCCTTCAAATAGTCCAACATTTTCTGAAAAAGGTTGAACAAAAGAAGAAGAGATTTGGTTTTTCCTTATTTGCATAAAGAATTTGCCAATTTACTTGACATAAGCAAAAAGAAAGAATTTTCTGTAAAAAAAAGTCATTCTCCAAACATAACTGAATTCTCCTCAGTAGTAATTCAACTTCTCAATGCTTTTAACAGTAAAACAGTAGCAAAATCAAAGTAACATGCATACAGATCTATCACATCCAAATATGGCCCACCTGTTGAACAACTGAGTTTCCTCCATTTAGAACAGCAATACCAAGTTTCAAAGTTTCAACTACCATGTGTCCCATTTCACCTGTCAATCAAGAACGGAATAATTTTAAGGTAAAGTAATTACTATCCAAAAACATTTCTAAGCAGCAGCACCTTACTCCACATCCTGAGATGCTTTTCAAAGTTTTGAATGTTTAAAAGCATTGCTATATGTGGAACTGTTGTACCTCAGTGCACACACACGTCCTTTGATTCGAGCTAAAGTAAAGCTGAAGCGAATGTCACTAACAATCGCCAAAGATCATATATATTCATAGCAATGAATCTAAGCACTGGTCTTTATTTAGTCAAAGAGGCACCATCCATCCACAAGGGGGATGTGTCAAGGTGCAGGAGTCCAATTTGTTATTCAGAAGAATCCTCAGGAGGGAGCCATTCCAAAGAGCCCAATGAGGACTGGGCATGTCTAGCTGCCACAGAAAGCTGACTGTTGGAGAGCAGGGAAGGAAAATCAATGGGTGGGGAATAGAACAGAGAATCCTGAAATAGAGTAAAGTAAAAGCCAGCCAGATAGAAACAGGAGCGCTCTACAGTACAACATATTCTTGCAGCTCCCACATGGATGGCGTGGTCATTTATTATTGTACATGTTTTGTCTTTTTTAACATTAGTATGTTTAATGTGCAACTATCACCTCCTCTGTGGCCTTCAGATAGAATGGAACATATTTCCAAAGAAACAAATGAATATATAACATTTTACGGAATGCTACCTTTACTGGCACTAATCATCTGTAATATCATCTCTGCTGCTCCTCGTTCATGGAGTCGAGATTGCTGATAAAGAGTTTTTTGCTTTTCCATTTCTTTTTCCTAAGAGAGAAGATACAGACAGAAGTATTTGTGTTTCCTTGACATAATGGTATCTGCCATTAGTAGCCAAAAGGTAAGTAAGAGTAAAAAATATTAAACTGACTGTTTTACAGATTTACCCACAACCCCATTAAACCATAAATAATAGGACTAGATCAGCTGTGAATTGGATCATCAGACAAATAATAACCCTAGTGCAGCAACATCTGGTATTTATTTTTATAATAGTTTTCCATAACACTTTTGTATAATGAGACTTCGCTTGCAACTGGAGTAATAATGTGCATGAAATAAAAGCTATGGAAGGAACAATTTGAATTTAAAAAGAAAGATAAGAAGCTTTTCCAGGTGTATGGAACAAAAGGTAGAAAAAAATGAAATGTAGGAGAGAAGGTAAAAGGAAAAATCATAAAAAATGAGGGCAGGATCAATCTCAAACATTGTTTGCAGTAACTGAAAATATTATCATAATCATAATGACATTCATAAATATGTATGCAGTTCTCAGGGAGAGTTTAAGTAAACTTTCTAACTTCTGGTAAGTTTGAATAACACATTACTCTAGCTCATTAGGCGAAAGGTTTATACTTTAAGAAAAGTTAACTCACCTCAAATGTCTTCTCTTTTTCTTCTTCTTCATCATCACTTTCTCCACTCTGACAGCTCTTTTCTCATTAGAAGGAAATAGGTTCAGATTGAATTAAACTGTGCTATTTTGGTGTTTTGAATGAGCAGATAAAGTCAATGAGTGGTTTAATATATCCAAGCAGAGTCTTAAACCTTTATCCAAAAATTGTTTATGACTTTCACATACAGAGGACTCAGACAATGAATACAGTTATAGACATGCATTAAGAAGAAACAAATAGTTGAATTTCTTAGAAGGCAGACACATATGGGAACTATTTCCTCCTACCCAGCACCCACAAGAGGAATGAAACAACGTGCTCATTCTAAATCTTCAAACCTTGTCAGAAATTATATAGGTTTTCCCCAACTCACCCACCTACACCCTGGCCAATGATTGTAAAGTACCCAGACAAGAAAAGTGTATGGCGGACAGAGATGCTTTTCGTGGTGTGGAATGAAACATCGTGCTCATTCTAAATCTTCAAACCTTGTCAGAAATTACAGTATATAGATTTTCCCCAATTCACCCACCCATGTCCTAGCCAATGATTGTAAAGTACCCAGACAAGAAAAGTATATGGCGGACAGATATGTTTTCGTGGTGTGGACAGCAAAAAAGAGAGTGGAAGTATCAGAAAGGGCTAAAACTTTTACACCTGCTTTCCCCCATCTCTTTCCTATTTTCTCACATGTACTTGCAGTTATACACAGTGATTTATCCCCAATCTTTCCAGCCAAACAAAACAAATATTCCAGAGGTGCTGGTCCTAAAAGGCTTCTCCACCACCCTGTGCTAGTCAACTCAGTATTATCAACTGGCCTCAGGTACTCCACTTTTCAATTTATGAACTGGCTTCCAGTAATTATATTTTCTTTTCATACAACATTAGGCTAAGATCCCTAGCAGCTCAGAGTAAGTGTCCCAACCGTGTACAAAGCCAGCTATCTTCCAACCAACCCTCATTTAGGGTTCTGTTGCAGTTGGTTTCTCTCTCAGTGTTCTCTGATCCCCATGGCAACAGCCATTCACAGAATTCATTCTACCTGGGAATGCTCAATTGTGTCTCCTATCATAATGCTATCAAGCCTGATTTATATCAGTATTTCCTCTGAATGGTCATTCTCTATCTTTAGCAACTTTCCAAACCTGAGGTTATTTTCAAGCCCTAAATCAGTATTCTAAATCTGACGATGTCTTTCAATCTGATTAACAGTTTTTAAGCTGGTCTGCCAATAAATATTATTCCCATAAAACACAACAAAGTCCCTCTTCCCTCCTCCTCCTCCTCACAAGCTTCAAGCATTCATTCATTGGCCAAGCAAAGGAACAAGGTCTGGGTGAAAATAACATAATAGCCTACTGGATCAGGCCACTGGCCTATATAGTTTGGCAGCCTGTTCTCCCAGTGACTAACCAGGAACCTGTGAAAAGCACAAAGACAGGACCTGAATGCAAGAGCACTCTATCAGCTGCAAGGCTAATTTCTGTCAGTGGAGATGGAACATAGCCATCGTGACCAGTAGCCTTTAACAGCTTTATCCTCAATGAATTTGTCTAATCCTTTAAAGACATCCAAGTTGGTGACCAAGACTGCCTCCTAGAAGAGTGAGTTTCATATATGTGCTGCGTAAAAAAGTACTTTCTTTTATCTGTCCCAAATATCCCAAAATGAGCTTCATTCCTCCCCCTCCCCCGAGTCCCCGTGTTACAAGACATGGATTAAAACGTTTCTCTTCACACTTTCTCCATGTCCTGAATCTTTTTATTAACTTCTCTTGTTAATATTCTTCTTTCTGGAAGAAGGTACAGGGTTATAAAGACTAGGGCTAGCCGTCTGAGAAACAGTTTCTATCCAAATGCAATTTTGGTTTTAAATGAAGTGTAAGGTAGTCTCTATGTGAGCATATTGTATTCAATTTTAGAGGTTAACCAGGCTGGGATAGTTCGGATAGCAGGCTTGTTGGTTTTTGAATGTCTGATGTGGATTATTCAATTTCGTTGTTCTGTATGGGACAATGACAATAAAGATTATCGTATCGTAAGTCCCAAAGGCTGCAATCTTTCTTCACAAGGGAGTCGCTCCAATCCCTTGATCATTTTGGTTGCCCTTTTCTGAACCTTTTCCAATTCTGCGATATCTGTATAAAGTTCTCCAAATGTGGGCATTGCAAATGAGGCATACCCTGTTACTAAATTACTCTTGGGACCCGATATCATCATCTACAACAATTCTGCAAGAAGTCTGTCCCTTTGGGGATTTCTAGCTAGCTGGACTAAATGCTGTATTTGACAGACAAAGCAAAACTACCTCCAGCATTGTCCTTTCCTGTCCTTCCTGCAGAGCTCATATCCAGAGAACCCACTGGTTCTCTCAGTTCCATCAGATTTCTATTACGCCCACTATATCAATGCCATCCTCCGTGATTGAGCACTCTAGTTTGCCCATCTTGGCTTGGAGGCTTGGAGCATAAGCATATGCACACTTGTATACAGTCTCTCTCTTCAAATGTCTTTGGCACCTGCATTTTGACCTGTGGTGCTTTGGCCTTTCTGACTGCTATCCTGTGCCCCTGAACTCCTAATGCCTATTCACACATCTCCCCTGTTTAAATATTCTTTAATTTTATCACCTACATCCCAGAAGATTTGTTTCAAATCAGATCCTCCTCAGCCACTGTTGACTTTCCTCTCTCCATCAGCTTAAAAGCTGCTTTGGCATCTTTCAGTTTTAAACATCAATAGTCTGTTTCCATCCCGGTTTAAGTGGAGGTTGTCCTCTCCCCCCCCCCCCACTTTTTTTTCCTTTTTACAAATTTGGCTTGTCCAGAAGGTTCCCCAGTGCCTGAAAAATTCCAAACCCCTAATCCCAAGACCATCTCAACCATGCTTTGTGACTAAAATGCTGCACCCGTCTAGCTGACCCCATATGTTGGACTGGTAAGATTTCAGAGTTACCTTGGACGTCCTGGCTTTCAGCATTCTACTCAGCAACTAAATTTTGCTTCCAGGACCTCATAACTACACTTCCCTATCTAACTGGTGCCAACCATCCACCACAGCCACTGACTTCTCCCCAAGCACTATCTAATAGGCTACCGAGGCAACGGGCAACAACAACAACCTTTTCAACTATTTACGGTCTTAATAGTCAAATCACTCACTGCCAGGATCCATCCAGCCCTCAGAGAAGTATCCTTGGCATAAGAGGATAGCTGTTTGTCCTCCAAGAAATGAGTCCCTTTTAAGGGAATGTTTTGTTCTGCTTCCAAGATGGAATATGTATATGTGTCATGGGGGTATGAGGGAGAAATGGGGCTCTATTAAGCCTTATGGGAATCCCTTCACATATGAGTACTGGGCTGATGATGGACAAGAGCAGGGCCATTGACATTCTAAGGGAACAAGGGAGGTGTTTATGGTGAGTTCTGGCACCTGTTTTTTTAGGACAGGATCAGTTCTTAACTATCAACAGAACTTATGTAACTTCACCTGTTGAAAACAGCAAGAATGCTAAAATAGAAAGTGTAACTTGCTGTTTCAATTGCATAGTTAGGAATTAAACAAAAACTTAAATATACCCCTTAAACAGCTTATATAGAATTAGAAGCAGCTGCTTCAAGGGTATAGTTTCACATTAGGTATAAATTTTGTATAATACTAAAACCAGGCAGCTGAACTGTCAATAGGATGAAAACAGATTACAGAGATCTATGAAAAAAACAGCTGAAGAACTAGAGCATTTGTTTTAGGGTACATAATCACCTTTGTCATCACTGCAGAATTAACAATGAAATTAGATACTCACCATTGCCATCATTGCTGAATATGAAGTGTACAAAGGGTCATTTTCCAATTTGCTGTAAGAAAGTGGAAGTATTATTAAAACAGCTTCTGAAGAGGACTTAAAAGCCAACAGTAAGCTGCAGTTCCAATAATCATCAAAGCAGAGAGACTTTCATTTTCTTGAAATCCCATGATACGATCTTACAACCCTATAAGGTTAGGAACTTTGTCAAATTCTTTGTTAAAACATATATTTACCATGTGCATTCACAACTGAATAATACATCTGTGTACCTCACAAGAGTGGAATTTATTTATCTGCTATTGTACTCTAAAAGTGTTTGCAAGCAGCCAGAGATTTCAACCATGAATTTTCTATGGTGCTGATGATTATCTGTGATCGTATCAGGTATGAAATTGACTTCCCACAAGAGGATTTTGAGAAGGTTGTAATCTCAGTGTTAAACAGGCATACTTCTTAAAAGTTTTAACATCGACTTACTTTCTACTCTTTAATCTTATTTAAGATTAAAACCATTTAAAAGTGGCACAGTAACACCCACACCTAACAATAATAGCTTCCCACATATCTTCCCACACACTACTCAAAAAAGGACCACCATTTCCTCTCTAGTTAACAGAAATCTCCACTGTCACCTCCAGCACTATAGCAATGGGCTATGTGGGACATCCAAACAAATGGAGCAGTGCCCTGATGGATCGTGTTTTTATTTTTGTTTTTAAACAAATCAAACTGTTTCTGGAAGTGGGGGACGACTTAGGGTGCAGAAAAGATGGTGGGTCTATAATATAGCATTGAATAAAGTGCAGTTACCTTCGTTCGGTTAGAGCATTCCGGCTGAAATGAAGAATGATCTGATGAAGAGGATCAGGATGTTTTTCAGTTTCTTCCTCCTCCTCCTCACTTTTTTGTGGGGGAGTCTGTGCAATAATTATATTGGGTACATGAGTAATAAAAGAAATGCAATGAAATGCAATAAACCTTTCGCAATCCAACCATCTTGAGTCACAAGATCTTCTCTAACGTAACACCAGTACATTTATAAATGTTTTTGAACAAAGTATATAAAGAAATGTAACTAGTTATAGGAAAACACTGGTTTTGATGAGATGCCCATTATTATTCAGGGGTCTGATTTGTCTGGCCTGCCTAGATACCCCTGGAACCCAACAGGTGCTACTGATGGCACATCAGTTCTATGGCTCACGATTCCATGATTTCTGAAGTCTATACAGCGTGGATTGGGCCTTCTTAGTCAACCCTACAGAGTCATCTGAGATGGATGGTGGTGGGAGCACTTTATTCTGTGCAGAATGCAGCTGTCTCTGAGCCCTTAGATGCTGTCGCTCTTCATGAGAATTACACTTTCTTCAGAGCATATGAAGCCTAACACACACCTAGGTCAGACAAATGAAGTGTGTAGCCCATTTCTCTCTCTGCTTGCCATGATGCATGGTTTTATGTACAACCACCCACACAACCTCTTACAAGAAATGCAATAATATGATCTCTCTCACGCAAATTATATAGCTTCTTAAATACCTCTGACAACTCAACTGTAAAAGCATCAAAGCCAATCTTCAAAAGACAATCCTATGTACAATATTTTCCACCACACTAAATAATCTATGGGTGGGTTCTTAGCACTATTAAGTCATTGCTCTTTTACAGTAAACTTCAAACAGAATTGCAACTGACTTTCCAGGCAATTGAAGCTATTGCACTTTCCCTATATGTTCATCCTGCTATGTTCTGCCAACTCCCATGGTCATGGCATATCCGTTGTGGATTTAGAAGAGAAGATTTAAAAAGCTGTTTGTGTGAATTGGGAGTTGGGTGGGTAATTCTAAGAAATACTTTGAAAATTAAAAACATTTATTTATTTAGCATTAGGTACTTACCGAATTTGAGCGTGATTGTTCATTGCTATTAATTCAATTTCGGACTGGAATTATAGACTGGAAGTATTAATTCTACAAAATTTGCTAAAACTGCAGAGTCTAGAAATACGTTTTTCTTTTTAAAATCAATCCTGTAGTGTTATAGCACCGCACCATATCTTTGCTGTCATTTTAGTATGTTTTTTTTAAAAAAAAGTCACAAAAGGATTTTAGTACTAATTTAAGAAGTGATTTAAAAATTGAGGGGATTATAAAATGTTGCCCACTACACTGGCGGAAGAAGAGTCGGGTGGGGGAGCGCACCGCCCCCGGCAGCGCGATCCCGGTGGGGTTCCATCGTGGCTGCCCCCCACCCGTACTGGGTGCCCCACCCCCAGGACATGTGCCCTGCCCCTGGGACGTGCATCAGCCCCACCCCCACCTGCTCTCCGCCCCCGGTGCCGGAGCATGAAGCTCCGCCACTGGCCCACTACAAAGAGTTAGATGAGATATGATAGCTTCACCTGCCTGATAACTTTACTATCCATGTCAAAACCACATCTCTTTAAGATGGAAAAGCAGCATCTACACTCACAAGTATTGCACTGCTTTTCTATCCTTCTAAAAAGGACCCAGACTCTCTGCAGTGAGAAAAGAAAAAGGCAGAAGGAGCACTAGGAAAATTACAAACAGATGATGATGTTATGAGGAGCCCTGTAAAATGTGAAAGAATGCAAAATGGTGGTTCCTCACTCAATGCTTAGTGTGGATGCAGTTTATATCAGGGACAGCTGAAATGCACTTGTATTTTAAGAGAAAAGGAATATTTTAGGTGAGTAAACTTTTCCCACAGTGATAGGTTAATACCACTTCATATCAACTGTTGAAATGGTTACAAACTAATAGAGGTAATTAACTAATAAAACTATTACTTGGTTTCTCCGCCTCTATTAATGATAGCTAGGGGAATGAATCATTTTACATGTACACAGAAATAAAACAATAATTAAATCATTTCTTAGGTTGTCAGTTAAAAAGAAGACATCTAAAACTGTCTGAAGCTTAGAAATACATGCACATACTTATCTTAATTAGAATTAAGTTCTAATAAAAGGTGAAGTAGAAGCATAAATAATTCCAATTTTAATATATGGAAGGAAACTTTTGTTGCTTAATACTGTCATACAAGTTTATAGTTCATTAGAATACCACTCTATTAGAGTATCAGGAGAAAGCCAAATTAACTTGTATAACAGCTTAGAAATGTTAAAATAAAAAGGAGGGTTATGCAATAACCAAAATCCAAACCACAAAGAAGCATTAATTGTGTTAAGCCTTCAAAGAAAATGCTAATTAAAACATAGGAATTGCCAAGCTGAACAAAGCAGAACAATGATAAGTTTTAGTTCAAACCATATTTTTTAAAAAATAAAAAAGCAATTTTGGATATTGGCATAAGCCATAGCTGTGTCCATGGATGCACAGAATATATCAGTGTTATACTGCACAGCTTGGCTATTTCTTTCCTGATACCTTATATATTTAAGAACATTAACTCTGGCATAGGAAAAGAGTGATACACATTTTAATATAGATAGATACAGATATAAATATATAGTTAGATAATATGGATCAATGTGGGCATTTGAAACCGGGACCAGCCATATCTGTACTTACAGCCAAATCCTGAACTAGTTTCTCCTCAAAGGAATATTCCTCTGTTTCTATCCAATATTTCTGATAACCATGGAGGAACAGGTTAATAGAGCGGTGCCTGGGAGGGGGGGTGAAAGTGAGATCAAGAGGGATAAACGGAATACAGTATAAAAGCTTATGCGGTTAATGATTAGTAAGCATATGGATTTTGTACAATTGTGTTCCTCTGATTGGTCAGTAAATAATTTTTTAAAAAACCAGATCATTGTTTTTGTCTGTTACTATGGTATTTATTTTTGTGGTTTTATATTGTAAACTGCCCTGTGATAGATCCTTGGATGGTGATATAAAAATAAGAATAAAATAAATAAGCAATGTTTGACAGAAATTAAGTTACACAGAATGTAACTTACAATAGATATACAGAGTATAGGGGGAAAGCCTTCATATCTTCACATTCCATTGCATATTCTACTGCATATACAACAGAATCTAAATAACCTTAGAGCACCTGGGGTGTGTAGTGTGGTTTGTTCTACAATTTGTTGGGTTTAAAGTCTCCTTTTTCCACTTTGTTGTCTAAAGTTATGAAAGGACTGGTTGTAGAAATATGGAGAAGACATCCTGTTGGGTCTTTTGTAATCTCTCTTGTGAGTGAGCAACACCTTAAGTTTGCGTCTGGATTCAACCAGAAAGTCCTTCAGAGCTTCATCTGGGCTGAGCAGAAGACGTCTGAAGAACAAGCAGAAGTTCAGCCAAGAACTGATGAAGAAGAGGTAAACAGAACGGCTTTTTTTTAAGAAAAAGAAAAAAGCAGAGAGCAGCATAAGGAGAGGTGGCAGGATGTGCTTCAGGGAAGAAAACAACAACAGAATGACCGCTCCCCACTTCAAATGGGGGGTGCTTTTTGTGTGGTTGCGCGCAGCCCCCTGGCCTTACATGATCCCCAGCAAGTCAGACTGGCTTTGCCTCCCCCAGCTGAGTACCTGGAGGTTCCTGCCTAACCTTAGACAGTTAACCAATCCCAGCTGGGGAGGTGTTGCCAGGGGAGTTGACCAGGTAGGATTAGGACCGCCCTGCACACAAAATGAGGGTGGAACCTACCTGGGAGCTCTCAGCTGGCTCCCCAGAATCCTTTAGTCTATCTTCCCTAAATGGGTGGGGGCGTGAAGTGGTGACCCACGTCCCCCCTGTGGTGGTGATCCCAGGGTTCCCCATTAAAGGCATTTTGTTGAGGGGAGTCACTGGCCATACGCCATTAGGTTGTCAGTGCTCTCCCCTGCGTTGTGGCGAAATGGGGGGGCGGGCTCTGATGTTCCCCAGATTCCTGGCCGGGAACTGGGAGGGATAAATGGCCAATGCCAAGGTCTCCCTACACCTGAAAGTTTAATAAAGTTGTGGCCAATTTTAATCCCATAACACGTTGTCATGAGTCATTATTCCTCCCAGGGGTTGCCAGGGGTTGAGGGGTCTCCTCCTGGCCATGCAATAAAGGCAAAGTGAAGTGGAATAAAACATACCTATGGGTTGAGGGAGAAAAGAGACAGACTAAGCTATCTATGCTATTTTAAGGCCTAAGGTAGGTTAAAGGAGTGAAAAAGAAAAAAAGAAAAAACTGAGATCAGTGGAAGCTAATGGCAACTGGCTGCCAAAGGCAGGGACAGAATTGCATTATGGGAGCCCTACGTCCCAAATGGTTGCTGCTTGCCTTCAACCAAGGGGGTAGAGACCTCAACCCATCCTATTGACCTGGAACTGGGAATAGGGGAATGTGTTGCAGCTTGTTCTTCCTGGACTTTGGTGAGGCATCACTGGTGATCCATGGGTCAATAAGGATCAAAGGGTGCCACCAAAGAGATGAAGCATTGTGCAGCCTGGTCCCTCTTCCACCTGCAGTGAGGGTGGGAAAACCAGGGCCTTTAAAGCGCCAGCCTCAATCCTCACAGAGAGCTTCTCAGCCCTTCTAGGAAGTGTCAGAGGCAGAGTGGGGAAATAACTCAAAATAAAGGAAGAGAGAAAGAAAAGCATGTAAGAAGAAGCCCGCTTGTGAATTGGGCTCCAGGTTTGCATGGCCAGTTGCCTCATCAGGCAGAGCCTCATGAAGCAGAGCCAGTTTGGGAAACTGATGCTCCTCCAAAGGAAAGTGAAGATTGATTAGCTCAGCATGTGTGCTTCAATAGGGGATGTCATCCCAAAGGTGCTACTGACTATCTTCTAGGAACCTCTGGAGAACAATACTTTTTAAAGAAACACTCACAGCAAATCCAACTTAAGCACTGTCATTTTTAGGAAACACATAACACATTGAATATGCATCTTTCATTTATTATTGCATACAATAAATTGTTATTTAATTCATTTCTTGTGCTTCACTGCCAGAATTTCTACTATTTTTTCAACTTGGACTGACCAATCAGAATCCCTTATTAAATTGTACAAACTCATAGTATGACATCATATCATGGCTGGGAAAGGAGTAAGTGTGTGCGTAAGCAAGAGGCTCTCCATTACATTACCGTTAATGTGAGTATGAGCCTGTCATATTGAGTTTTTTCATGTACTTTTTCCAGCCATACACGTTGGAAGGTGCTCAGGTAGAAATTGCTAATTTTGTGTCTGAAGAAAAGCATATAGGTTTCAACTAACAATAAAAATACAATTTAATTATAGTAAAGCAATTAAGAACAAAGGTTACCTAAATATGTAAAATATATTAATAATTTTACATCTCAATTTATGTTAATAATTTTACATCTCATTTTATGTTAATAGTTTTGCATCTCAACTCATTCTGTCCAAGTTCTATATGGCCATGATTATATTAAAAATAATGACGACAATCCTAAGTATTAGGATTCTTCTTAAATACAAAGGTTCAATTCTTCAAATGTCACATTCAAATACAGACATTCATATTCATAACATAGCAAGTCTATACAGTTTGCAGTCCACCATGCCAAAATTGTATGCCTAAGCGGGGATATCCCATTGTCACAAAGGGTAGTCACAAATATATCCATATATTATTGGGACTCTTGCTCCCCAAATTGTGTCCTCATTTTTAAAATATTGTGTAGATGTCAAGAGAAAATAGAGAGTGAGGCTGAAACCACACACTTAGTTATGCCTACTCAATCCATAAAAGCAATGTCTTAGATTCAAAGAAATGTTAAGGAAATTAATGTTAAGGATTTATCTGCCATTCTGTAGCCACCTACAACCTCCAAAATCCATTCTGGAGGATCAGATATGCCTCCTGAGCAAGATGAGATGAGGTGTGTGCAGCTGTTGAGGAGAGAATACGTTTTCATTCTTTTTTTAAAAAAAGATTTACTATCACAAGGAACTAAACAGCAGTACGCATCCTAAATTATGAAAACAATCAAGGCCAGTCAAACAATCATAGGTCCAAAGACAAAAAAGAGAGATGCAGGTATAGCTGGGTGGACTGCAAAATTTTGACCAGCGGTTTGCATTAACATCAATAAAGCTTCAGCAATCCTGAAATGTACTGTTAAACCATTTTCAGATGGCTCCCTCGCCCCACCAATAAATAATCAAATATTGAGTTCTCCGTTTCCCAAGACAACCTGGAAGCTAAAATAAGAAAAATGCAAGAAATGTATAATTACCGTAACATATTACTGATTGTGGTTCAAAGAGAATGGACTGCGTAACACTTGCATAACCATCAGGTCTATTTGAAATAATTTCTAAGTGGTTTCCTAAAAGGATCTTGGGCACAATCCATCCTCCCCCTAGGTGCAGCACAAAGAGCTGAATATGTGGGAGAGGATATTCTTAAGCCCCAACTCTTTTACTGACAGGCACAGAGCTGTATGTCCTGCCATTATGTGCAAAGAGAGGTTTTGGCTTCCCTCTAGGAAAAAAGTAGAAGCAGAGCCCCTGCTTCTCTTCATATACACTAGCGGCCAAAATTGTGGAAACCCTTTGGGAAAAAGTGTATTTCCGAGGTTTGATGGCTCATAACACCTGATTGGCTCTCTAAACACACATGCTCATTGGCTACATTCAAATGAAGGAAAGCTATTGCCTATCAACCTAATCAAGTTGTGCTTCCTTTTTCTGGTTATTTGGCTATAACCTTTGATAGAATACAGATAATTGAACAAACTTTGCTGTATCATATTCCTCATTAAATTATCTTTCCATATATATATATATATATATATATATATATATATATATATATATATGGTGTTATGAGCCATCAAACCTCAGAAATACACTTTCCCCAAAAGGTTTCCACAATTTTGGCCACTAGTGTAGGGCATATTTGCCTGTCCATGAACTAACTTCAGCACGAAGGGAGCCTGAGAAACTGACAAAAATAGTGGTAATGGGAAACAAAGTTTCCATACCTGAGAATCAGAAAGTGGCAAATACAACACAATTCAGAGGTCTAAATAGGAAAATATTGTATGCTGTGTGGAGTCCTCAATCTACGCATGCATCTGCATTTTTTGATTTTGATGGTTCAGGCAGTGGCTCTGTTTTTTATATCCAGTTATATAGTCGTATAGATATTTCTTTTCCGAATGGTTTTTGTATGGTTTTGTCATGGCCTTTGGCTAGTACAATAAAGCTTATTTATTTACTTAAGAATATGCAACACCACTTTTAAAAAAAGGGATTCCAGGGAGATGTTGAAAATTACAGGCAGGAAGTTTAAACTCTGTTCTGGGAAAACTGGTGGAAAACATTGTTAAAGATAAGATAACAAAGCATATAGGAGGAACAAGTCTTGCTGAAGCAGAAATCAGCATGGCTTCTGCAAGGGCAACTTCTGTTTCACTAACCTATTAGAGTCTCAACAAGCATATAGACAGAGATGATCAAATTGACATAGTACATTTGGGCCTTCAAAAAGCTTTTGACAAAGTACCTCACCAAATTACCTCACTGCCTGAGTAAAATAAGATGAGAGATCCTCTTGTAAATCAGGCACAGGTTAAATGACAGGGAGAAGGACAGATAAAAATAAGTGGACAGTTCTCCCAATGGAGGGATGTAGAAAGTGCAGTCCTGGGACTGGTCTTGTGACCTGTGCTTTTTAATGCATAAACAGTGCCAGGGATCTAAAAGGATCTGTCCAAACTGTCTATCCTTGCTTATATGTTGGAATCATGATTTCTAGACCCAGCGCTGAGCCTGTACCATTGTTACACTAAATTAAGATAACTTCCTTGCTCTCAAATAAGAGCTGCTGTAATTGGGTTTTGGGGCAGGAGCATGACAGAGGGTTAGACAAATTTGTGGAGGACATAGAGACCAATGACTACTAACCCTGATGCTTGTGTTCTGCCTCCACTGTAGAAGGCAGTATGCTTCAGAATGCCAGCTGCTGGAAACTGCAGGAGGGGGGAATGCTGCTGCGTTCAGGTCTGCTTGCAGGCCTCCCATAGGCATCTGGTTGGCCACGGTGAGAACAGGAAGCTGGACTAGATGGGCCTGATATAACAGGCTGTGCTGATGTGCATACTGCATGAACAGGCTAGCCTCCAGCCTGCATCTGCAGCCCTAGGAAACTTTTTTTGTGGGAGTCATGCATGAGATTTTCATTGCAAGGAATGGCATAGCTGTTTACCCAGCATCACACATTTCCAAGTAAGGGCTGGCAGGAAAGGAGAAATGTGCAGGAGGAGATGCAGCATGCAAAACAACAACAATGCACGTGTAATTGCAGAAGTTGAAACTTGTCAATTAATGTATTTCATAAAACAAGCCTCCCAAATTTTAGGGTTAAGACCTTAACCTAAAACCTTAATTAAATGGTGTTTAAAATATTAAAGTCGTGATCCACTCTCTCATGTCTAGGAAGGAGTGGCTAGCTTGCCCTACATAGAGAATACGGTTGCCATACTCTAAAAAGCAAAAACCAGGACACCCTGAAAGCTTTTACAAAAACGCCAACAAGACTCAATTTTTTGATTGATCCAGGGCAAAGCGGCCCCCCAGATGTCAATTCCGTCTTTGAAATCCAGGTAATGACTGGGAAAATCCAGATGTATGGCAGCCCTAAGATAGGAGGTGCATACAGACATCCCATACGTGGCAGCAGATAACTGGGCCCACATGCCTGGCCAAGGGATAGTGGCAAAAGGGAAGGATAGGGAGTTCCAACAGTACAATCCTATGCACGCCTGCTCAGAAGTAAGTCCCATATAGTTCAGTGGGCTAACTCCCAAATAAGTGGGTAAAATATTGCAGCCTGGCAATTCAAAAATATATGAATGGCTACTCAAATGCAAGCACCACTGAGTTCAACACGACCCACTTCCAGGTACATTTGCTTAGGATTGCAGTTCACTGTTTTAAAACAGCAGGGGACTGCAAAGGATTAAAAAATTATACATAAGTTCACCAAATACAAGACACTCTGATATTCAGAAAAGCAATGAAAAGGTAATGAAATGTAATAGAAATGTATTCTTGCAGTGCTAGTTGAGGTTAGAATTAATTTTGGATCCTAGTGTGTTATTAGAATACTGTCAAGACTGCTTTACAAAATGCTTCTGCGAGTCTTGTGTTCTATCTATTTCCATTTGAAACAGAATGAAGGATTAGAGCACCTCTTTTACAAAGACATATGATGCTCTTCTAATATGGCTCAACAGGAAACTTTAAGAAACTGGTTGAACTTTTAATACCGTGTCACAGAAAGCATGTCAGGTAAGAACACCCACTGTTCTGAAGCGCAATAGCAAGAGTCATGTAAAAAGAAAAATTAAAAGTTATGTACCTTGGCAGATTATACAACGGTGCCATCCTGAAACAAGCCACAACAGCTCTTTTACGTTGTTTTGACAAGAGTTTGTGCCAAACTGCTTTCTTTGATCTTAATGGTTGCTCAACCTATGGAAAAACACTATTGTAAATAACAACTCCAGTTCAGCTGATGCCATCTGTAAGTTGACGATGGTAGAAAATACACGGTGTGTGTGTGTGTGTGTGTGTGTGTGTGTGTGTGTGTGTGTGTGTACACACACACATGCATGCACAAAACACACAAGATTAAACCTAACCTCACACTGGAGAGAAAATCACATCAAGCCAAATGTTTGGCGAAACAGAAGAATCTTTGGGGTTCATCTAAAGCCATAATAGATAATTTACCTCTCCAGGGACTGAATTCTGATCTACCTTTCCCAGGAAAAACTGAAGTGGATACATAACCCAGAGATGTGCAAAAATACTCCTAAACAGGAGGCTAGAGGCAGAGCTGGATCCAGGAATATCCATATATTGAAAACCTGGGGTTGTATCCTCTGCACTCATTGCACCTGTGGCATCACTTGGAGGACTTCCCATCCCTGTGCGACACACAAATTTGTCCTGGGTCCCCCCCCCCAACCTTCCAGAGCAGATTTGGAGGCCACACAAGGGAGGAAATAAAGTTCCATTGCATGAGTTCATTCCATGAACACAATGAGTTCGTGGATACAATGTCTTGTCTTTCAACAGAAGTGCAGCCCGTCCAGAACAGGCTGAGCTTTCCCAAAGTTATAAATGTTGACATTAGAACTGTCTAGTTGTCACTCCTATATCTACCTTCTTTGTGAGGTCCAGAGGGTGGTAACACGAGAACAGGCCTTCTCTGCAGTGGCTCCCCGTCTATGGAAGGCTCTCCCCAAGGAAGTTGGCCTGACGCCTTCATTATACACCTTTAGGCACCAGGCCAAAAATGTGGTTGATCTGATTTGACATCCATGCCCTTTTAAAACATGGCTTTTTTGGGGGGGGGGTTTATTGGGTTGTTTTTATTTTGATATTGGCTTTTATGTTGATCTTTTCCATGAACCGCCCTGAGACCTCCAGGTATAGGGCGGTATATAAATTCAATAAATAATAATAATAATAATAATAATAATAATAATAATAATAATAATAGTAATAGTAATAATAATGTTTCCGAGCACAATTCAAAGTGTTGGTGCTGACCTTTAAAGCCCTAAACAGCCCCGGTCCTGTATACCTGAAGGAGCATCTCCACCCCCATCATCCAGCCCGGACACTGAGGTCTAGCGCCGAGGGCCTTCTGGCGGTTCCCTCGCTGTGAGAAGTGAGGTTACAGGGAACCAGACAGAGGGCCTTCTTGGTAGTGGCGCCTGCCCTGTGGGACACCCTCCCAGCAGATGTCAAGGCAATAAACAACTATTTTACTTTCAAAAGACAACTGAAGGCAGCCCTGTTTAGGGAAGTTTTTAATGTCTGATGCTGTATTGTTTTTAATATTTGGTTGAAAGCCGCCCAGAAGTGGCTGGGGAAACCCAGCCAGATGGGCAGGGTATAAATAATTTATTTATTATTATTATTATTATTATTATTATTATTATTATTATTACCCTGTAAGCTAAGTCAGTAGTATTACCCTTCATATTGCAGACAGGGGCTAAGGCTGAGAGTAGCTTATGTAAGACCAGCTACTGAATACATGTAAGAAGCTAGATCTGAACCAGGGACTCCCCAATTTGAAACACAGTCTCTGGTACAATATATGTGCTTAGATAAGAGCTCCATGTTCTTTTGTGAAAATATATAGCTGATAGGTGAGATCCCTTTCACCTGTTCCAGATGATACACAGCTGCTGAGATCCTTTGCACACGCTGCACTATTTTCTCAGGATCAACAGGTTCATCAGCTTTCAAGACATCCTTGTACAAATTCAGCTGCCATTTCACAGCTGGGTCATCTGACTGCAAATAACACATAGGATCTTGTATCAAAAATGTTTAAAAATACTTAGCAGACTTATTTAAATAAACATTTGTTTGAGAAATAAATAAAATGCCCCACTCTTACACAGCAATCCTATACTTCAATTATGGCGGGCCTGGGGGCATGGGGATATGATTGTCATATCTTATATTCACTCAGCCTAGAAGATTAGGAAAAGCATGCCACTGGGAAAATTCCAAAATCAGCTCTAACTCCACCCTATCCCACTAAAACATAAGCAGAAAATTGTGATCCAAAGGTTAGAGCAAATAATAGTGTTTTTGCCAGGAGCATAAAGGAGAAGTAAAGCCATGTATGTATCATCTGCATATTACTAACAATGCACTACAAAACTCTAGATGACGTGACCAGCAATTTCATGTACCATATTTTTCGCTCTGTAAGACGCACCAGACCACAAGACGCACCTAGTTTTTGGAGGAGGAAAGCAAGGGGGAAAAAAGTATTCTGAATCTCAGAACAGCAAGAGGGATCGCTGCACAGTGAAAGCAGCAATCTCTCTTGGTGTTCTGGCTTCTGGGATAGCTGTGCAGCTGTGCAGCCTGCATTCACTCCATAAGATGCACACACATTTCCCCTTACTTTTTAGGAGGGAAAAAGTGAGTCTTATAGAGCAAAAAATACGGTAAATATTAAACACAATGGTGGATAAAATCGAATCTGGTACTTAAGGCTCCACAGTGCTAAACCAAACTCCCCAAGCACCACCCTCTGAAAAAATCATCCCGGTGGCATTGCCACCCACTCCCAACTCAGACACCTTCTCCAGAAGAATACCATGTTCAATGGTATCAGAAGACACTGACAGATCAAGGAGGATCACTAGGGACACACTCCTTAGAGGTGATCATACAGGGCAACAAAGGCAGTTTCTATACCAAAAGCACAGAGGTGTGTCTGCTAAATCCTATAGCCCTCACAGCCTGCATAACTTAAGCAAAAGATTGCCTTGTTAAACATCTAAATGTTTTAAAACTTTGCCTAATGCTAAAAACATTTCATCTGACAGACCTTTTTGAACATTACCTTCTCCTGCAAATGCAAATTATTGCGTAAATGTTCCTTCACCTCTTCTTCTGTGTCTTTCTGCATACAAATATAAGCATATATTAATCTGTGCCATAATAAAAGTTGGACTAACTTATTAAATTATCTTTCTAGAAAGCAAATATCCTGGTGATGAGACAGCCCGCAACTATCTACAACTGGGCTGCAAAGTTTTGCCAACAGAATAATTATATTGTAACCCAGAAGAGACTGGAGGAACCAATTTCCCAAGTGAAGGAGTGAAGATTGCGAGAGGCTGTGAGAAGCAGGGAAAGTTCTGAAACAGCTGGTGAGAAAGTCTTGTGTGTTGATATTTGTGGATTTAGTAAGTGAATGTTTTTGACTGTTCTTCTTCCCAATTATTATCTATATGTTTTTTAAACACCAAATCTGGTCCATTTGTTTTCTTGGAATCCAATCTAGAAGAATAGCTGGAAAGCTGAAAACAGGATCCTAGACAGCTGCCTCCCATCAAGAAGCAACAACAGGCAACACGTACATAGGATTCCGTGTGGAAAATGTGATAAGAACTGTAGGTGTGCAAACCCAAATTCATTTTTATGCTCATATCTGACCACTTCCCTTATTCAATAAGGGTAACTGTTAGTTTCATAGAATCATAAAACTGCAGAGTTGGAAGGACCCACGAGGGTCATCTAGTCCAACCCCCTGGAATGAAGAAATATTTTACCCAATTTGGGGCTTGAACCCCTGACCCTTAGATTAGGAGTCTCATGCTCTAGCAACTGAGCTATGGCAAACGTAAATGAGCTATGTGTAGCTAATGTGAGATATTTCCTCAGTTCACACAACTGGCCCCATTTTTCTTACATACATCTGATGATACGGGCTCTGGTCCAGGACAGCTTGTGTACTGTAAATTCGCTAGGATGCCTTTAAGATGCCATACAGGGCCGGCTTTATGCGGAGGTGTAAGGGGTGCGGTGCACCTAGGTGCCAAATTCTGGGGGGCGCCCACTACTGAAGCCACTTAAGCTCTTAACTGCGATCCCTGGGTGATTGCGGCCAATGGGTCATTTCCGTTCTCTTTTGTGGAAGAGCTGCAAAACCAATGTATCCAGTGCTGCCCCCTAGTGGTGTCTTTCATTTTCGCATGTTAGTCGTTTTTGCTGCTCCCCTCCTTAAAAGCTCAACAACTTTGACACAAAGATCCGCTGCATGGATCTTTGCACCCTGGCGATGCATATGCTAAAGACGGCCCTGATGCCATACTATTCTATTTGTTATGACATATTCTATGCATACAGTAAATATGAGCATGCCATTGTGTCTTTAAGACACATCTATGAATAGCTTTCCAGCACAGGCAATAAGTATTTAATCAGTCAAGTGCTTTGGTCTAGCATTCATTTTTCTAGATGCATTTGGACTAATGAATAAACCAGTTTGCCATATGGAAGGCTTGAGCATTGTTTCTTGCACTGTTGAGATGCAGGCGTTGCAGTGAGAGCATAGCAACATGTGCACTTTGAGAACAGGCATAGGCAAACTCGGCCCTCCAGATGTTTTGGGACTACAACTCCCATGATCCCTAGCTAACAGGACCAGTGGTCAGGGATGGTGGGAATTGTAGTCTCAAAACATCTGGAGGGCTGAGTTTGCCTATGCCTGTATTAGAATCATGTGCTTGCTGGAATTTGAAAATTGAACACTCTTAACTGAGCAAAACTTTGACTTACACAGCTGTATCTGAACTTAGCAAGAGATATCAGTTCTTGATCTCCAGGAGTACACATATTCAGTCCAATGGGAAGCATTTTTTTAAGTGCAGCTACAATTAGAGAAGTCTGTATTGAATATAAATCCCCTCTGCGTTTTGATTTCTTTCGTTCTTGATCATGACCTCCAGACTAAAAGGGAAGATACATACAAAATATATTGTGTAGTTATGTGATTCATTCATATTAAACAGTTATTTCCCCTAATTATCCAACCAAAGCTAGCCTTTTATATTGACATATTATATGTAATATATATATATTTAATGGCTAAACTTGGGAAAATATAAGTGAACCAAAGAACTGCTGTGGAAAATGCATATTATTTTAGTAGTTCATAATTTACTTCACCACAGAAAATCTAAGAATACACACGTTGTAATTTTCTACAATCTACACATCTCCAAAAACACATACATACACATACGAATAACATCTGAAACGGATAAAAGTTTTGACAATAAGCTTTGTACTTTTAGAAGACAGTAAGTGTTTCTAACATTCTGAGCATTCTATGCATGTATGAAATGTATCTGCAATGCTGCTTTTTAGAAAGTCTTATGTTGCCTATATATGAATTCAATAAAGTCATACGCCTATGAGTTTGTACACTAGAAAGCTACTTTTCATTAATTCCATTGTTGATAAAAAAAATCAGGTAAATGTATCAGACTACACTGTCAACAGCTTCAGTCACCCAGAGCATAAGGAAAATGAGCCCTAAGAAAGAGATAGTAAACAGGTTGCACATCAACATAATATCTGTCCTATTCTATCCAAATAATGTAAAATAAAACTTTTTATTTAAGGCAGCAGATCAAAGCTCTGAGCAACAACAAGGTCATCATTAACAGAATCATACTATGAACAAACTTACACTAAAAAGCCACACAAAAAATGTCCCCTTCCTGAATTCCATGCTTGAAATAGACTCTCACTGGCCACAGTGAGAATTTGCCACACACATGAATTCAGAGCTGGGCTCATAGCATTTCACTGCTACAAACAGCAGGCACTTGCTATAAACCCTCCACATCTTATTGCCGCTGCAAATGAAAATTTATGGCCCTGAGTAAACTGTACAAACTTGTTATGCTGGTACAGTAAGAGCTGTTAGTACTGATTGTTTGCAAACAATTACCACACGGTTTTTATTCTAGGAGAAAGAAAAGCCTAACAGTGCACGCACTTTGGGTAAATTGTTGCAAAGCTCTCGTTTTTATGAAAACTACCAAAGCATCTAGCCAGTCCTACATGTTTGGCAGTTCAGTTACGAACAAAAACATGATGTGGTGGTTTTCCTTCAGGGACCGACAAATGCAGGAAGTATTTTGCCTCAAAGCTTTGCTTGTCAAAATGCCTTAGAAAAAGTTTTCTACAGTAGCAATGAAATAATGGCTCTATATTTAATGACATTAATTTGTACTCTACTTTGATAGCAGACAAACAAATGCCACAATGTATCACGGGGACCCAGTGGCGTCACTCGTCTGTTAATCAGGGGAGGTAACTGGTGTAACACAGGAGGTAAGTCAGTCCTAGTTTTTCATTCTTCTGTTCCTTGGAGGACAGGTTTCTCCAGAAAAGATTCCCCGTTATCTACTTCAGTATGAGTGGGTTAGAATGTTTAACATAAACGCAGTAAAGGGGAAAAAATACATTTTAAAAGTGAAGAAATGCTCCATTCTGTCTCTGCCACCAAATTTCAGTCTTTTAAAATTGCTACTCAGTAAATCTCAATTTACAAAGATAGAACTGGAGACTGACAGAACATCATGCTCTATTCATGACAGTAAGGAAGTGGCTTGTGCTTTAAAATTATCTGTTCATATTTATTCTATACTAGCAGAAACCCATCAAGGGTATCTGTCCTTTCTTTCTACTCATCAGCCTTCTTATTAAAGCAGGGAAGGTCTTTACTTACTTTCCCCTCTATAATGATGAGGGCTACAATTTGATTGGTGTAAATGTAATGTTGAGCTATAGATTACTGATAGGTTTGGAATGTTTGCAACCCACCTAACTAAACAAAGTTTACCAGGCAACTTACACTGAGCTGCTTCACATGTAAAGCTAAGTCAAACTATGGCTTAGTGCAAAAGTGCTAGCATGGGGGGTTCCCAGAAGAGACTGCAGCTGCAGCATTCCTCTCCCAGACTTGCTGCTGCTACAGTGCCATAAGCTAAGCCATGGTTTGGCTTAGTTATGAAGTTATGAAGGTTCCCAACCTGGCATTTGGGAAGGCTTTCATGGGCGCCCTCAGGCAGCTGCTCCAGACTCTGAGCTTTCATTAAAAGAAAAAAAGGCTCTAAACTTCCAAGAAAGTAAGTTATGAAGCAAAATGTGCAAGTACCCTTCGAAGCAATTTTTGTGAAATGAGTGAGTCAACCTTTGTTTTTAGTGAATGAGTGAAGTCAGAGCTGTGATTGATAAGTGAGTTGTTTGGACCAGGCAAAAGGAATTCCTGGAGTTGCAACTTTACTTTTGTTTTATTTCCTAGTTATTGGATTCACCCATTTGCTGCTATCTTTGCTTTGCTTTGCTCCTTGCCAGCAATGTGGAGCAGTTTTTTGGAGGGAAGAACCCACTGCAGAGGCGTCATGATGACAATGGTGATAATGACCACCTTTTCCCTAGTTGTTCCCAAGTTGTTGTGTTTTGCCAGGGCAGATCCAGCACAGAGGCATCATTATTACCAATATCATCATCAACTTTCCCCCGGATTGTATGCAACTAAGCTTACTCAGAGTAGACCCACTAAAATTAATGGCCCTAAGTTAGTCAAGACCATTCACGTCAATGGGTTTACTCTCAGTAAAAGACTGTAAAATACCATTCATAATTACTACATTTTTCCTGATTGTTTCCAAGTTGTGGGGAAATTTTAAATAAATTTGGTACAGGATGTGTACACTGATACAAAATTATTTTATATCTGTAAGTCTTGATTGCAGGGAAGGAGGGCAAAGAGGAGGGATAGAATAATTTGATAAAGTAATCTAGATATTTTAATGGACAATCATAGCAATGACAAGCATAGTACATTTATTACTACTACTACTACTAGTAGTAGTATTTCTAATGTTAAATATCCCAATACATTAATGAGTCACTTTTTCAATTAAACACTTTTTCAATTAAAGATACTAAACTAATTTACATAAAATGAGGATGGTAACAGAGGCAGAAGAGAGATGTTGTTGGGCCATTTTCTTCCCCATGAAATCAATACCCAGGCCTGTATAGAAAAGGGTGTAGGATAGGAGTATAAAAACAGATGTTCTGGCAAAATCTGCCTAACTTTCCAATAGGATTTATATTGGGCAGAACATGTACCTTCCCTTTGTGACGCCACTGCTGTGATCAATGGAAAGAATGCTGAGAGCCTGGTCATCTCTAAAACTAAAACATAAAGACACATCATGCACTTTGACCTGTACCTTTACTTGCATGGCCTGTATGAAAGAAAAAATACAAGGGAAAAAGTAAGTAAACTTGATGAAAAGATGGGAATTTTACAAGTTAATTAGAAACAATATCTTCTTTTTTTCAACAAAGTAACTAAAATACCTTGCATTTACAATGAACCATTACCATATGTCATTATGTGCTTCCTTAATAAAAGAATGAATTACTGCATTAGATTAATTTCTTCTATTATTACGCTTACTGAGGGTTAAAAATAAAGAATATACTGAGGATTACCAATGGCAATATATTTTATTCTATATATATTATGTAAACCCCCATACCGCTGTTTTATTCAGTTTAGAATAAAGGAAAACCATAAACAACAATGCATTTACTATCTTTATAATCTTTTAATATTGATGTTTAGTAATATGACTTGAACTTAATACTAATGAATGTTTGACAACACACACTTACCAATTTTTTAAAGCCTTGTATCTGTTAACAAACAATATTCACAAGAAATGCAACAAACCAAGTGCTTTTGCTTTAACATGGAAAACTAAAGTTACATGAAACTTTGTGCAGGTTACAGAAAGTTTGATTCTGCAATTATTTCTCGACCTTCTCTCCTTTTGGCCTTCTTGGGCACTTTAAAATGCCACGATTCAAGGTTAGAAGTTAAGGACTGAGGTCTACAATCACATCTACTTTTCCCAAATATATTTTAACTTGTAGAAGATAAATACTTTTGTTCTATGGATTTCAAGCTCTTGCTAAACTTTGCTTGCTTTCCCTGGAGAGACCTACCAGACTGATAGACAGTTTCAGCCACCTGCCCAAAGTCAGCTCTTCCATGTAGCCTTTAGGCTAGACTGAATGTATAAATTTTATTCCTAGTTTGGCTTTTTTCTCTCTGCTCCATCTGTGCCCTGGATCCCCCCCCCCCAAAAAAAAATGCTTTTAAATGCTAGATATTTGTTTGTTGTATTTTTAAACTTTTTCTGCTTTGACTGAAATTTATTTTTATCCTATAAGGTGTGATACCCATTTCTTAAAATAAAATAAATCCCCTACTTAAAAAAAATGGGACTTACAAGTGCTTAATTCTGACTGAATTGTGCCCTAGGAGTGTCAAAGAGAAGGGACTGTGCACAATATGGTTGTATAAAAAGAAAAAGGAAATCTCCTGAGAATGAGTTGCTGTTATTAAGGGTCAAACTAGAGAGGATGTTAATGCAACTTAAAAGGTAAAGGTAAAGGGACCCCTGACCATTAGGTCCAGTCGTGGCCGACTCTGGGGTTGCGGCGCTCATCTCACTTTATTGGCCGAGGGAGCCGGCATACAGCTTCGGGGTCATGTGGCCAGCATGACTAAGCCACTTCTGGCGAACCAGAGCAGCGCATGGAAACGCCGTTTACCTTCCTGCTGGAGCGGTACCTATTTATCTACTTGCACCTTGACGTGCTTTCGAACTGCTAGGTTGGCAGGAGCAGGGACCGAGCAACGGGAGCTCACCCAGTCGTGGGGATTCGAACCTCCGACCTTCTGATCGGCAAGTCCTAGGCTCTGTGGTTTAACCCACAGCGCCACCCACATCCATTTAATACATACAACTTACATGTGCATTTAAAAAATGTAAATAGCAACCATGGAAGAGTCCACAGTATCACAACTGCAGCAGAAGGGAAGGGGTTTAACTCTTCTCACCATACCCTGACAACAACCCCCCCCCATCCAAAAGCTGCTATTTACATTAAGAGAGAAACCTTTAATGCAGGGGTCCCCAACCTGTGGCCTATGGGCTGGAAGCGGCCCACGGAGGCCGTTTAACTGGCCCCTGAGCCGCCCCTAAACTGAGCTGCCCGTTTGGCGAGTCCCTGCACGTTGCACTAAACCAGCCTTGCGGCACAGGGACTCTCTTCCGCGGCTCTGGAAATTGCTTCTGTGCATGCCCAGACGCTGGAAATCGCATCTGCGCAGGTGCAATTTTCGGTGTCTGGGCATGCACAAAAGTGTTTTATGGCACCGCGGACATGCGCAGACGCGATATCTGGCATTGTGCTGCGCCGGTCTGGCCCAAGGAGGATCTCCGCAAGAGTGATCTGGCCCATGCCCTGTAAGCCTTGACGACCCCTGCTTTAATGGCTTTCATTTTGATTCATATAGCTGGGAAGTGGAGGGATTTTAATTGAGGTCACCTTTCCTCCTTCAATCCATGCCCATATTGGCACAGCTAAAGACATCACTTGTCTTTAAAATGTAAAGATTAACTGCATTCATTCAATTAATGCCATGTCACTAATTTTGCCCTTTTATTATAATTCAAAACATTTATCTAAAGATGGTCATGGAAAAACGGTATTGATAGTCCTGCAACGTTAATTACATATATGTTTAACTGGAGCCATTAATATTAAGCAACAACAGCACACTTCACACAGTAACCAGTCAGAAAGAGGACAATAGTATAGCATTCACAGCTCTTATTATATAGCAATACGTCGTAGGCTCTTTCTAATATTTTTATGTTCATTAAAAACTCGGAGCGTGAAATAAGTGAGATTCTCTCTCACACATTGCTTAGCTAACATTTTGGATCTAGGTCTGTTCATTTGGGGAGTAAGTAGTGGAGCCTACTACAGTCGTGCCTTGGAAGTCGAACGAAATCAGACTTCCAAAACGTTCAAAAACCAAATAATGCAGCCAATCAGAAGCTGTCAAAGCCCCATGGGACGTTAGGGTTCCAAAAGAATGTTTGCAAACCAGAACAATCACTTCTGGGTTTGCGGCGTTCAGGAGCCAAAATGTCCGAGTTCCAGAGTGTTCAACAACCAAGGTACGACTGTACTTGAAAACTGGATTATGAATGCCTCTGGATCTATTCTTCAGTGCATCTTTATTTCTTTAGCCTATAAAAGCTATACACTAATGTGTGAAACTGATAGCAGTGTGTGGGGGGCACTGTATAAAACCACAATATTGGAGAAAATTTACAAAGCCATATTTGGAGCCAGAGATATTTGCTGGTTTTTAAAACTATGTCACATGATGTTAATTCTTTACACTGTTATATACTGTAATAGGTGATTCGTCTTGTGAAATTTGTCAGGTGCTTCTTGCCTTAGGTAATTCGGTCATCCCTGTCAGCTGATAACTTAGATAATAAAGTTAATTGCTGTGAATTCTGAAGATAAAGCAGTGGTGGGAACCAGTGTCCCTCCAGATGTTATGAGACTCCAACTCCCACTAGCCTCCGACAGAATGGCCAATGCACATAGATGATGGGAGTAGTAGTCCAACAACATCTGGAGGGACACAGTTCCCCTTGTCTGACGTTAGAAAGTCCTTCCCCAGCCTGGAAAGTTCCTTCTGCCCTGAAATCCTATCCTTCTACTGAATGAACAACAAACATTCTAAGTAGACATGCATAGGATCAGAATCGAAGTGTCTTCCTCATCTTAGGCTGCTACCTATGCAGGTAAGATTACATAGGTAAAAGTTAAAGAGCAAACGCCTTATAAACTTTATAATCTTCATTTACCAGGATGCTTTAATACTGAGCCTTAACACAGTGTTTTCTATTTGAAGTTTCTGATTTTCACATCTGAAAGATACTCATTGTGGAGCTGTGTAAGGGAATGGGGTCCATGATTCAAAAACAGTGTATTGAAATACATGAAAAAATGAATCTGGGAAACTATATTTGGAGGATAGAGGTACATTAAAACATTTCTGCAAAATATTTAAATATGCTAAAGCTAGATAGCCTAAAAAGAGTGTAACATTTATAAGGGGTTTGTTCTTTCAATTTTTGTGCCAGTTATCAAACACAGACACCCCACTTCTGATTCAGTTAAAACAGTCAATTCCTATTTTGGATTCTGCATGAAAATGTGTTGTGTGAATATTTTCTTTTGTTAGATCCCTGACCTAGTACATGTGCATAAAGTTATGGGCTGAGATCACATATACCATAACAAGTTAATATTTACTACTACCAGTTTTGTCAGAATTAGACACCTGTTTTGGAGGGATGAAAAGGTGTGTAGAGGCTAAATTCAGGTTGGCCTTGCTCCCCCTCCCCCGCCCCCCGCATGTCTGCTGCCACATTATGGGCATTTAGAGATCAGACCTCAATCTGTTTATTCCAAAAATGTAGCATGACTCTCAGTATATTAATTTGGATTTCATTACATAAAGCCATTCAAATCAGTTGTAGGATTCAAAATTCAAGATACATTTCTTCTTGTCTGCTCATGTCCGAGGAATATAAAGGAATATAAACGTATATAGCCTGAAAATCTGAGTCTGCATTTCAAACATACTTTTCACATGCAACTCTTGTATTCAGAGTTATTGCCGTTGACATGTGTTTGACACTGAATAAATTGTGCATCTATCTGCACATAATGATTTGATAATTTTAGCATCATTTGGATGCCAATTTGTATTCAATGTGAGTATGCAAGTTTTTCATGGGGCTGCTAAATATTATTAGGATGCAACAACAAGAAAAGTTGGGTTATGTGACTGAATCAATTATGCAAATTAAGCAAAATTGGGTTGTTTTTCTTATTTTGTATAATGTAACATAGAAACTCATCGGCACAACTGGCTAGCTTCTTCTTCTAATGAGACACACAACTACAGCTAGTCCACCAATAGCTCGGCTGGTCAGAGCATGGTGTGGCTCATGTCAAGGTTACTGGTTCGATCCTTGTAAGGGACAGCTGCATATTCCTGCATGGAAGGGTTTGCACCAGAAGATCCTCAGGGACCCTTCCAACTCTAGAATTGGATGATTCTACATCTTGACCTACACATGCCTATTCCAGGGATGGATAAGGACATTGCTTTTCTAAACGAAACCTGAGAGTTTTTTTTAAAAATAGTTCTGTGATGAATAACAAATTTTGTATTTCCCCCTGCATTTTGGAACTGTGATATGCATTCGCCCTGGGTTTGCACACTGGCTGTCAAACAAACGTTCTATAGCCGTCATTTCTATACAGGCGACTCTCAACTTACGTTCCGGAGGTAGCATGTGAAGCCAAAATTGCATATTGTTAAAACACATGGGTTTCCGGGGTGGGTGGGATTGTTTCCCAAATGCTTGTCTGCTTTCCACCCCTTTTATTTTTATTTTTATTTATCAAGCATGTAATGCTGAATGCACACAAGTTGTGAGTTATCTGTATAGAGTTCTGCCTTGGCTATGGAACTAGACTATATTTCTGCTTTGCTCTTGAAGTGTAAGCGTTCACCCTGAGTTCTCTTAATTAAGACTGGGGTATGTGAATCACCCTATGAACAAACAGTATCTTAAGAACTGGGCTACATGAAATAAATGAATATGTAAATACTGCATCATGTTTAGATAAATATAGATGTGATATAAACTGCATAAAGAAATAATTACATCTGCATGCCTCCTTCATGAAAACACCTACACAAAGTTAAAAAATAACAGATTAATGGAGTGGCGTATCTGTTTCAGTAACCTATTGACAAGAATCTGTTATTTCACAGTACAGCCCAAGTAACCCATCTTTCTCAGACTAAATGTTCACTAACTTACCATTCCCCTCCGAGCAATCTGCTGCCATATTATCAGGAAAAAAAGTTAAAAAAACTTGCTCAGCTTTAAATAAATTCAGTTTGATAAAGGTTAACAAAATAGTTGCATTTTTTTTAAAAAAAGTAGCATTCAGCTGTAAATCTGTAATATTTATGTTATGTATCTTCTGCATACAATAGTAAAGTTGGTATAGCATATTTCAACAGATACATATATTATGTATTCCATACCATATGTACAATTTTAATTTTCATAATGCATTCCAATTTCCCAGCCAACCATCTTTAGCCAGTGAGCACAACACGGAGTTTGAGTAACATAGGAAAAGTGACAGATAGGTAGCCGTGTTGGTCTGCCATAGTCAAAATAAAAAAATTCCTTCCAGTAGCACCTTAAAGACCAACTAAGTTAGTTCTTGGTATGAGCTCATACCAAGAACTAACTTAGTTGGTCTTTAAGGTGCTACTGGAAGGAATTTTTTTATAGGAAAAGTGAATTATACATTTTTGGCCATTCTTTTGGAATGTTATCAAGAATAATAAAAGGCTGAAAAGTTGGTTATTTTATGGCATTCTGGAGGATGCCTTACCTTTGAGACTTCTTTGTTAAGTTGATATTTAGGCACCACTCAAAAGTGGACATTTCCCATGGCTCAGACAATAGGAAACAGCCAGTATTAACCCCCTTCTTCAAAAACCTGGGGTAGAGGCAGGGGCATAGGAAATGGGGCGGGGGGGGGGCAGACCACCCCGGATGCCCTCACTGAGGGGAGTGACATTTGGCGCACTGCCCACTTGTGACTCCCAAGCCTTCCCCCCTTCCCCCATTGTTTTGACAGCTTGGGGGAGGCTTGGGAGTGGCGGGTGGGTGGCGCGCCAAATGTCCGCCAGGGGCAGCTTGCTCTGCCCCCGTGGAAGGCTCGCTCTGCCCTCGGCTGCAGGGTGCACACGCCACTCCGAGAACCTGAGTGGCTATCCCACACCAGGGAGGCTACTCCTTCTTACAAACGTATTCTTCCAAAGCAGGATAATGATGAAGTCTGGTCAATCCTACAGCTTTGTACTGCTTGGTATCGATGCTGCTCTTTCTCTTCTCCTCTGCCACCCTTAAGATTCTAAAGCCTGAGCATGTGCAGTCATGGAAGCTCATTAGGCTTCTCAATCTCAGCTGCTGATTCAACACTTTCTCTAGTCTGCCTATTCCAAAAGCCCTTTTAAGCAGTGGTGGAGCTTCACATTCTTCCTCTGCCAGTGCTTTTAAGGGATCCATTATTTTTCCTGCTCCCCCTAGATTCTTGCTAGCCAAAGCAGAGATTTTTTCTCTTGCCTGCTGCCTTTTTTGTTTTCCTTGCCTGACCCAGGAGTTTCAATGCGCCTCAGTTCTACCTCTTTGGCATTGCCCACCAAAGCTGAGAACAGTGTCTCCTGCTTCTGTCCTGCCTACCCTCTTCCTATCTTTCTCTCTCTCTGTGTGTAACTGTGTTTTTAAGAACAATTTTGGCTTCCTACCTTTGTGTGCTATGACTGTTTTAGACGCCACTTTCTGGTCCTCCTTGCCCAGTGATACATGACTGCGACCTAGTCTGCAACGTCAGCCCAGAGAGGAAGAAGCCTATTATGCCTTCCTAAGCAGTGCTTAACCCAGGCATAGACAAACTCGGCCCTCCAGATGTTTTGGGACTACAATTCCCATCATCCCTGACCACTGGTCCTGTTAACTAGGGATCACGGGAGTTGTAGCCCCAAAACATCTGGAGGGCCAAGTTTGCCTGTGCCTGGCTTAACCCATCCAGCCTTTCCAATTCCTCTTAGGCCTTTGGGTTTGCTCTTTCATGTGTGCATGCTAGTTTAGTCATGGATAGACTCCATTAGTTCATCTTCTCAACTAAAGAAGTGTATATTGTTGTCGAGCTATTCCCACTGCCACAACAAGTATTGTTGCTAAGCTATTCCTTTCTGAAGTATTAATAATGTGTAGATTTTGATTCTCTTTGTGTGTGCAAGAAACAACATCTCAATTTTTAAGACCCGTATGAGTGTAAGTTACATCTGCCGAGATGTGCTATTGCCAGTATCTTAAAGATCTTAATTCACAGGACTCCTAGAACATGTATATGTGAAACACATTGCCTGCCAAGGCAGTTTGCCAGCATAGGAGAAAGCAGTCTTTCAAAGCTCCCAAGCTATTCTTGTCTGCATAAGTCAATTCTGTATGTGCCCCCAAAACAAAGTGGATGATTACTTTCAATGGGAAAAAGACAGGGGACAAACAACCACCAGACTGACAGAACTTCTTAAAGGGAGGAAGATTTAGTTCCAGTAATAATTGTCCCTAATCTTGACTTTCAGGATTCTTTTTGAAAATCTGCCCCTGATTGGTTGTGAAATTGACATAGAAATGATGCCTACGCTCAACAAGAAAAAAAAATAGGATTGTTTCATCTTGCATTTCAATTGATAATGGTCTCAAATCCCATTTTTAAGCAGTTATCAACTGTGAAAGTCCTGGCCAGGGGATAGTTTTTCCAATCAAAACTTGAATACTAAGGGGCAGACATACTGAAAGCAACAAACATATCATGACTGCTTTTTTCCATTGCGCAAAGATACTTCAATACTGTTACAGTGAAATAATCACACATGTGGTCATTCATATATATATGGTTGTTGACAAGAAAGGTTTAACAACAGGAAACTGGTTTAATAGCAGAAAGCCAAATTTAAAAGTATTATTATTTATAATAAATTTCATTTAACGACCAACCACAGGTACTTGGTACTTAATTACGCTTGGTTTTCAGTGGCACAATATCTGGTTAAAATACTTAAAAAATAATTTGCAACAAGACAGCATTGGGTGCTTGAAAAAGTACCAGATACATGTCAGGTTATAATGTATAAAATCATTTAGCATGTATGTTTCAGAGAGTAAGAAGACTAGAACAGCTGAAAATGTCCTTCAGGTATGGAATAAGAATGGGTCACTTGTGGATAAGGCAGTAATTATTTGTGCTCATACACTACAATAGATTTGCACAATTATACATTCTCCATATGTACCCCCCCCACACCCCTATGTGATAAATCTACATAAGGACAGCTCCTCCTAAAGACACATCAGCTCCAGTGTTATGATCCACATCCCGTCTTTGGGAGACAAACTGATAGTTGGGTCTCACCTGAATGGTGAATTTTTGTGCCCCTCACTGAGTCAATGCATTTTTAAAAAATGAATCCACACAATTTGATTCAGCAGAGGGACACTGGGAATGAGGAATGCGCCACAAATCTCAGTGTGTTCAGCTGTGCAGATGCATTAAAGTGACTTAATTTCTAACACTATTTCGAACACCGTCAAATGCTAAAAATATTTGTTTTGCATTTTCAGATAATTAGTTTGATACCATGCCTTTTTGTTTAGCCCTTCCCTGCTCCTCTACTGAAATGCAATATAACCCTCTTCCAAAAAAATACCCATTATCATCTCAGAAAGAGTGGACTTTTTCAGATGTAGCCTCAGACATTTTAGCATCCCCAGTTCTTCCCATACCGATATTCTTATACAGGTTTTTCTAGTGACATTTTGGGCTATGTGTAGAGTGAGCAGATATATCTTAACAATTTTGATATCCCCATGATGTATTAAGTTTTAGGTAATATTATTTTACTACAGTGAAAAGCAAACTGTCTGCTGTATCAATAGGAGATGAAAACTCAATATCAGTACAATAGAAATATATGTCAGGGGAGGGAGAATCAAAATCCCAAGACCAGCTGGGTGGAAAGGGAAGGAGCTAAAGTCAAAAAAAGTACTTCAGATCCATTTCTGGTAAACTTTCACCCCATCATGTGGGTGCATCAAGGGGAAAAGGCTTTTAGTCAGAAAATTTACATGACAATATATGGTAAATACAATTGATATTCATATTAAGAAGCAACTACTTCTAAACTTATCGGCAAAGAAATGCAGTTTGCTACAGTCTGTGTCATTGTTACAAAGTACAAATAATTTAGCAGATACACTTGGACCAATCTAAATACTTTCTGACTTACTTTTGACATCTTACTCTTGCTGTCTCCCGTCAAAAATGCCAAGTTGTTGATTTCATTCTGAATAACAAAATTTTGTTCTTCTCGCTTGAAATTCTGAAATAAATATAATACCAAAATGCAGTTTACATAAATGCTGAGAAACAGGTCGGTGATATTTATAGATATGCATAACATTTCTAAATATGTGTATTATAAAAATGAAAAAAAGGAATCTTTGTCATACATGTGATTTACACCAGAGAATGAAGACTTCAGCTACCATTCGGAAAAGTTCATCAGAATCTGCATCTGGTTTCTTAAGCCAGTTTGATCTAAACAAAAAAACCAAAATACATTTATTAGACTACAGTATTATTTCAACACGTTCTATACTGAACATTACCAGTCCTACTACTCCCCTTTCAATTGCTTCTTCCTGCACTTTGTTTCTGAAAAGTATGATAGCAGCACCATAGGTAAAGGGACCCCTGACCATTAAGGTCCAATTGTGACCGACTCTGGGGTTGCAGCGCTCATCTCGCTTTATTGGCCGAGGGAGCCGGCATACAGCTTCCGGGTCATGTGGCCAGCATGACTAAGCCGCTTCTGGCGAACCAGAGCAGCGCACAGAAACGCCGTTTACCTTCCCGCCGGAGTGGTACCTATTTATCTACTTGCACTTTGATGTGCTTTCAAACTGCTAGGTTGGCAGGAGCAGGGACCGAGCAACGGGAGCACACCCCATCGCGGGGATGCAAACCGCCGCCCTTCTGATCAGCAAGCCCTAGGCTTTGTGGTTTAACCCATAGCGCCACCCGCTGCAGCACCATACTGCAGTGTGAAACTGTGTGTTTCTGGGTGTTGGAAAGATGCTCACTACTCCCTTTTATTGATGGGCTAATACATCAAGAGGCAGCCTGGCCCGTACGGGCAGGGGTACCTTTACCTTTACCTTTTACATCAAGAGGCATCTCTACTCATCAGTTTCATTGGGCAATATCCAAGTAAACTACTAGCCTAAGTTCTCTGCAACTGAACTTCCTCTCCCCAGATGTCCACCACAAATATATTCTGGGAGTTCACCCAACCCTCCAGAGCAGGTTGAGAGAGCAAGTGATGGACACATTGGGAGCGTGAGAGAAAGTTTCATTGTGCAGCCAAAGTGCTTGAGTGAGCAGAACTGTTTAACTGGCTATTGCCCACTCAGTTCTATGGCACATACCTCCAAGTAAGTGTGTAGAGCAGCTGTGGGGAACTGCTGATATTCCTGGCATTGCTGAATTACAACTCCCATCAGCCCTAGCAAGCATGGCCAATGACCAGGGATGATGAGAGCTGTAATTCAGCATCATCTGGAGGTTCTACGGCCTGTGGAGTATTGAAGCCTTTGCAAACCTATACACATTAACCCCAAAGCAAGTTCAATTCAACCAATAGGATTTATTTATGACATGTATCACAATTCAAAGTACAGGCAATCCTTTTTATGTGGGGGTTATGTTCCAGACGCCAGCATGTGTTGGTGGAACATGTGTAAGCCCAGTCTGCCCCTGTTCTGGCCCCTTTTGTGACTTCTTAATGGCATTTTGGGGCTACTTCCAGGTTCAGCACTGTCTACACATGCATGATCACATGTCATTTGGATGCACCTAAATCAGTCATTGCCTGTATTCAATTTTCATAAAACCACCACCCTATCTGATACAACTAGATTTACTTTGTAGCAAGAACATCTGCAGATTTTTTTGTAACAGAACTGATAGTAATTCCTGCGGCCACTTTAATGATTTGCACATTCATTTTGGTATCATCTTCCAGGGCATATAGCTCACTTTATAAGATGAATAAAGTGGTCTAGAATGTTTCTTCCCCTAGAATTATACACTGTCTCTAAAACAGATATGGCTTAAGAAAAAGTTTGTGCTGTATTTAAATATGTATGTGTGCTTGCTGATGATGAATTGTCTAAACTGCCACGCAGCATTTGGATTCAAGCTTTCAAGTCAGAAAATGATTTTATACTTTAATGGGCATTGCTGATTCTTCCATTTAAATACCTTTAGACATTCATAAGAATTTTACAACACTAAAATATTCTGAACTGTAAAAATGTTACAAGTAAGCTGTATCAGGAAGCAGAGAGCAGACACGACTTAATTAAACTGTTTTTGTGGCTGTGCCATTTTTATACTCTCATTTATCTTTAACATATTTAATTCTTGTTTTTATTCTGGTACTTCACAGAATTAAAGTTAATGTTAAGGCAATCATTCACATGTTCTTTTCCCTGCCTAACCTAAATTTAGTGAAGCTTGAGGTCAGAAACATTCACTTTCTTCTATTCCTTATTGATTTTTTCAAGAAAGCAGTCTATTCTTCCTTGTGTCAGGTGTCAAAGCTATCAAACTTTCCACTTGCATTCCACTTGCTGGCATTAGTTAACACTGTTTGCTGATCCATGAAATGACCTTGAATTGTATGGCCTAGATAGGAACTATCTGCCTTTCAACTGGGTCTAGGGGGACCTTTTTATTTTGTAAAAGACAAAAGATTTATACGATCTGAAGAGAAACCAGATTACCTTTGGGGAACAAGTTATGTGAAAACAAAATCATATATATTAAAGACACTACAGTCTCCTCTGTGCCTAACTTTTCTGAAGGAAACACCAATCCTGATTAAGTGCCAAGACCCCTAGAATCTCACACCACACAGCAGAGCTTGGTTGGGGTGGTCCATAACAAAATTTAGGGCAGGAGGAGGAGAGCAGTTTTGGTTTTACTATCTATTTGAATCGACTGTTGCTGTTTTAAACTAAACTAACCATTTAGGTAGTTTTCCATTTTTAGTTTTATATTGTTTTATTGTTAGCAAAATTAGGAACATAAATTTTATGTTGAGGCGCAGGATATAAATACAAAAATCATTTAATCCCATTTAGTTACAGATTCTCCTACCTGTTGTTGTCCACATAGCGGATCAACATAGGATAAAAAGCATAAAGGTCGCGGCAAAGAACTGCAAATTCATCTAGAATGAGGAGTTCTGCTTCTTGGGTATCCGTTTTACTGTCTGCTTTCAGTTGTTCCTCCTCCATCACTATCTTTATGGCTTTCTTCTTTAGTTTCTCCAGTGTTGGGATAAAATGACTTTTCAACAGATCCGGCCTGGCCTTGCTAATGATTGGCTGAGCATACACTATATACAAAACACATTTCTATAAATATACATTTAAACATACTTTGTTACTCTGTAAAAAGTAACAAATGCATTCATTCTAGTTTAGCTTCATAATAGCACTGTGACTGTAGACGTCAGTACAATGCAACAACAAACCATGTTTTCCTGTAATTTGCACGGGCTGACTTAAATCTTGGGCTCGTGTGCTCCCCACTCCTCTGGGGAGGAAATGTAACTTGTCTCTGTATAGAAATGACCTGAAATTTTGGATGCACCCAGAACTCACCAATTGGTGGTTTGTACTGATAATGGTTTGTTATCCTGGCATGTTAACAAACTGGTTTGAACAAACTATAGTTTGGAGAGTTTGGATGCAACAGCAAATCGTTGTTTGTTTCAAATGAGACACAGGAGATTTAAATCTCTTATCCTTGCATGTGATAGTGAGGGATTGTACAAGACCAAGGCTCATGAACATAACAATAAACCATGGTTCACTGGTTCCAGTAGTAGATAGGTAGCCGTGTTGGTCTGCCATAGTCAAAATCTGCCAATCTCCCATTCCCACCACCCTTCTGAGTAACACCCCTCCGCACCTTCTCACTATATAGAAGGATCTGGTAACTTCTGTTTCAGTGTATCTGAAGAAGTGTGCATGCACACGAAAGCTCATACCAAGAACTAACTTAGTTGGTCTTTAAGGTGCTACTGGAAGGAATTTTTTTATTTTGACCATGGTTCACTGTTATATATGAACTGAGTCTAAAGTCATATCTGCCTGATTATGTATTACCTGAAAGTATACAGGCAGAAATACTTCTATATTAGGTTACGCTTGATATCAAGAATTGGATGAATATTCACATACACATATGAATGCTGACAATTACAGCCGAGTTTGGGGAATGTCCAGAAATATTTTCCCTACTTATCAGCAAGTGTCAATTCTAACCATTATATTTTGATGACATTCACTTGTGTATCTCTGAGTTTTTAGAAATCCAGACAATCTGTCTGGGATAGTCAGTGGTCACACCTGCAGGTTGACATTCACCAAATTTCAGGCATCACAACATATTGTAATATTGCATTTGATGGTTTAAGACAGGCATAAGCAAACTCAGCCCTCCAGATGTTCTGGGACTACAACTCCCATCATCCCCGACCACTGGTCCTGTTAGCTAGGGATGATGGGAGTTGCAGCCCCAAACATCTGGAGGGCCGAGTTTGCCTATGCCTGGTTTAAGATATGCTGTAGACTGCTTAGAGATCTGTTTTGGCTATGTAAAACACCATAGAATTTGCTTAAATAAATAAGCATAAATATTATACATGTTTAATAAATATATAGCAATCCTGCCTCAAGACAGGGAATTTATGTATCTGATCGTGGGTTCTTTCATTAAAAATGTTGTATATGTGAAACAGTGTACTCAAACTATCAAGTGGCTTAACCAAGCCACATGTAAGTAACCAATTGGACTGTTGGATATTTAAAGGCAGTCAAACCAACAATTCATGATTTGCTAGATAGTCACATGATAGGGCTGAGGCTCACAAAGTCTTCTTGTAAAATTTGCTAGAGAGAACTCTGCAAAAACACTCCCATTGTACCCTGACAGGAAGAGGGAGTAGCTATATATCCTCCCTGCCTGGGCACACTCTTTTTCTGCTCTTCTCCACCATGCCAGCAACATACAATATCTGCATCTCTGAGTGCCGGGCTCTGACTGCATCAACCTGTTGTTCATTCTTCTTAAGATGGTTCAATGAGTTTTCTTTTGGAGAACCCACAAAATGTAAAATTAAAAAGTGGTAACACTACAACTAAACTAGGCCTTTGTCTCAATGAAAGATGAAAATATTTTCCTGACTGCTGTGGACCACATCTGATGCAATCAAATGAAAACCATGAGAACTCTTCATATATGTATCCATTCATTTTGTAGCTTTAAAAACAGGACAGGTCTGTGCCACAAGAGTTTTCAGGGAGACTTACATGCGCTTAATTAATGGATAGCATTTTCTCCTAGCTCTACAGATATTAAAAATGATTTCCAAACATATAATGATACCAGGTACTTGTTCAGGAATGCAGGACCCCCAATTTTTGAACCAACCAAGCATATATTATTTAGATTTTACTGAGATTTTTACCATTTAACTAATTTAATAAAAGACATTGATTCTAAAATGTAAATCTGACTGTGGGAGAAAGCTTTCGTAAAAAAAGTACAACTATTGGAGAATTAATGTTTTGTTGGTGTTGACAAATAAAACAGCTCTAGTAATCAGTTGTTTAAATGAAATTTGCCACAAGGTACCTGCTATTCGCTTCATCCAAGTTGCCTCATCTATCCCCAGGTTATTGTTGATGATCTTCAAAATGTTCCCCAGTATTATGCTGAGATGCTCAGAAGTTACAATTGTGCAGCAGGGGCCAGTACTTTCAGCATTTTCAGGCCCCCTTTCCCACCAGTATGATAGATAGTTGCATAACATGGGCAAGATCACCTCAATCACGTGTGGCATTTCAGTATATCTGGCTCCAGATTCTGCCAAGCTGTTTATTTCTTTCATTAAGCCATCCAAGTGAGGGATTTCTGGACACATTTCTTCTACGGTTTCAGGCATACCTAAAACTTCATATTATGACACATAACAATAATTTTGGGGTGGTTAACATACTTAATGCTTAAAACAGCTAAAGCACAATTTAAATCATTTTACTTCCACCGTAACTCTGACAGATTCTGCACGGATACAAACATGATTCATTAGTTCCCTCTACTGTTCAATAGCAATGGTTTTTTGTTTGGTTCCATGCTTTACATGGAGCTTTTTATTAATTCCATAACAGTTTGGGCCTAGCTCTCAAAATCAGATAATGTTGTAAACCTGTGTTTACAATGTGTACTACTTCTGATTATTGTGGAGTCACATGACTGAATGCTATGCCATTTAAAAAATCTACACAAAGCAGGATGTTGTGGCATAAATGATTGTGCTGCCAGAATACTATATGCCAGAAAAATAATAGCATGTTAGCAACTAGAGTACAGTTGAACAAAAGATGAGCGTGTTCCTTTAAAGATGGCTTTACGTTTACTGCATTCTGTGGAAGTGGATTAAATAGGCATGAAGCAATTGAAAAAGGTTTTAATGTTATTATTATTTCATTTATGAATCACCAATTGTACCTTGAAACAATATAATAAAAAACATATGAAACAATTGCAAATTAAAAACAATTAAAAACAAACAATTACACAAAACAGTTTAAAGCAATAACAGCACACACTCTAAAATCAATTCCATTCCAATAATGGAACGAACTGAACCTTTATTTCTATAAATGCAGTGCATTTATCAAATACAGTGGTGCCTCGCAAGACGAAAGGAATCCGTTCTGTGATTCTCTTCGTCTAGCGGTTTTTTTCATCTTGCGAAGCAAGCCCATTGAAGGATTAGCGCTATTAGCGGCTTTTAGCGGCTTATCTGCTGATCGGATCAGCTGATAAGCGGCTTAGCGCTAGTAGCGCTATTAGCGGCTTATCTGCTGATTGGATCAGCTGATAAGCGGCTTAGCGGCTTAGAAAAAGGGGGGAGGGGGAAAAAACCAGCAGGAACTCGCAAGACATTGTCGTCTTGCGAAGCAAGCCCATGGGAGATTCGTTTACGAAGCACCTCCAAAACAGAAAACTCTTTCGTCTAGCGAGTTTTCCGTCTTGCGAGGCATTCGTCTGGCGGGGCACCACTGTACAACAGATAAATTATAAAATATCAGATCGGCTTCTGCTACCCACTTAGGTTTTAACATTTATGGTCATTGTACTTAGGATGGTGTGTGTGGCATCACCCTTTGACTATGTAATAAGCAACCAGCCTTTTTCCCAACTTTGAAGCTGCAGGAGGTGGGTGAGGCATATTGTGCCAACTATGGAATGATCACCTTGCCTTCCTAGCTCAAAGATTGTGAGGAAGATTGAGGATCACTTGACTGCTGTGTTGTCCTGGTGCCCTGAGTGCCTGTCCACATCAGGATAAATCAGCAAGGCTTCCTTGAGTGTTGTTGTTCTTCACCACTATCATGAACACTGCCACCCACCAGCAGCTGAGGCCAAGATACCCCTCATCTCTCTTTCCAGAGGAAATAAAGTTTGGGGGCCGGGGGCTTCATCAACTGCTGTTGAGAAGCAAAGCTCTAAGCCTCTCTGCTTTGATCAGCTAAAGCCAGCATGTTCCTGCCTCTTTCCCATAGGAGGGCTTCTTCAGCTCCTACTTTGCTTCAGGGAGTGGAGGAAAGGGAAGCAATTGGCCAACGATAATTTTTGGCTTGGATAACACTGATGGATAGTCACCCCCCCCATCCCAATCTGGAAGCAACAATAGCCATGGAGAAAGAGGAGCCTCAGAAAGTTCCCATTCAAATTCTTTAGGTGTCATACAGATTGTATTCCTGCACCCCCTGCTCCGAAATACGTTTACTCTGAAATGTTTTAGATTGCAGAGGCATCACAAGATAACAAACGGCAGAGTCCAAATCTTGATTTTATCAGAATGATATTTCAGACCTTTCAAGATTTCATAAAGTAGAGAGAGAATTTTTGCGATTCTATTAGCAAATTTCCTTGCATTCCAAATTCTTAACAACCTGACTCCCTTTAAAGCGCTTGTTCTTCCAATGTTTTTGTTTTGGCGAATAATGGTAATCCAGGGTCACTTTAAACATTCAAAACCACTTTCATGAAATGTGCCCTTAGGTTTTCTATGGCTGGATTTTCATGGAGAGTGTAAAGTGTGACAGAGACAACCAAACTTAATTTCCTGACCATTTGTATAATCGTGATTCCCCCCCCCCCCCAGCCTCTGCAATCTTCAGAATTATGTCTGGGTGTTTGTGGCTGTATGAAAAGTCAAGTATGAATATAGTATGTACAGATAGATTAGTGCGGCTACCTAATTTCACAAATGCACTTAAATTGGCACAGAGATAAAATAGCACGGCGAATTGGCTAAATGCTTAGCATTTAACTAAGCTATAAACATATCCATTCCAAGACATTTCCCCAACAATTTCAGTCAAACACTACTATCAAAGGAGTTAAGTGGAAATATATGACGATAGTTGCAAATACAGTGCAATAAAGGTCTAAAAACAGACAATAAGGATGCAGTTTATTTCTCAGTCCAACTTTTTGTAGCAGAGTACTGTACTTACTAGCTCTCTCTCTGGCAGTTTTTGTGTTGAAGACAGACAGCGGATTGTAAAGATTGAGAGAAGCTTCAAGAAAGGCTACTGGAATGGCAGCTGCAAGAGACGCTAAGCACTCACCAAGAGCTGGACGTTGTCTGTAAACAAAAGAACACTATCAGTTCTTTCACAATACATCTGAAGTAAAAAACCAACCCCACAATATATTTGAAGTAACTATTTTCAAATCCAGTTCACACATTACATTTATTTTATCAGTAGCAAGTTTCTGTTTGCAATGTTTTCTTAACGGTCCTTCCCTATCAAAAATGTTTCCAAATTAGATAGTATAATTGGGTAGCAAGTATATTTAAATCTGGAAGGCAGTGTCATGTTCAACCACATATTGTGGATAATCAAAAGTAACAGTCGAAGAAATTGTTTTCCTTGAGCAATAGATGAAGCCACACTCTCAAGTCATAATCTTAGTTGGTACAGGCAGGTTTCTGTACCTTACAGTATTCAATACTAGTAATAACCTTTTGGAATGAATAGATTGATTTATTTTGATCAAATTAATAAACCAATTGTATATTATTTGATTTGAAATTTGGCGGCAAGGGGAGGAAACTGGATTCATTATTATGGCTTGATATTTTGTTTGTACTGATTTCCACAGAAAATAGAAAAGGGTGTGAGATCAAGGGTGCACGGCTGGCTTCAAGTTAATGGGTGCCCTTGGACACAGTATCAATAGGTCCCATTGGCCCTTCCTTTCCTCCACAAAACTCTTTTATCCCCACCAATTATCACTAACCGGCTACTGCAAAAGGTGTGCACAATGAACATAGATTTAATCTATCATGAACAGTCACTACCTTTTTGAAACTCATTGCCACTGGACTCCCACAATATAATTTTATCCACGATTTCATGTATCTGAAAAGTGGACTTGAGTCCATGATAACTTCTGTCATAACAAAATCGTTGATCTTTAGTATGCCACAACAACACACTTTGTTGTTTTAAAATAGTGATTAAAGAATTATTGGCCCAGAAATTCAGTACCAGAGCTGGATAGAGCTTAGTCTTTCCACACACAAAAATCCCCTCCTAGTTAGTCAAAGCTTTCTACATTTCGGCAGTATAATTTTGATGATCACAATCTTACACTGTTGAGGGTCAGAAAATCTCAAATTGAGTAGCCCCTTTAAAATATTTTAATCACTTGAAGAGAATGTCAGCCAGTTTAACCAGAAGGTGAAGTCAACTCAGAATTGGGGAAAAAACCCTTACGGAAATAATTCCTTAACATCAGCAGTTAATGCAGAAGGTTATTTTTTAAAAAAAGTTTTAACTGCACTTATAAGTTGCTTTACAAAAAGTAAAATGTTCAGAACATCTAGGAAGGAACCTCATTAAGCAGTTAGATGCAGGGGAGAGAGATGGTAATAATAGATGGCCTTGCAAATAATTATCTCATAATATGATCTCTTTCATTGCGTGTGGGGCTTGTCAAACTGCGGAGGGGAAAGAGAAAACCTAAGCAGTTTAAAAAAAAAACCCAAAACCTTTCTATCTCAATCGCGGGGATTCGAACCGCCAACCTTCTGATCGGCAAGTCCTAGACTCTGTGGTTTAACCCACAGCGCCACCTGCGTACCTTACCCAATGGTTAAAGTGGGAATCAAAGGCCGTCACAAGGGGGAAATAACCCTGCTCTGAATCTCACTGGGCGGGTGCAGGATCCAGGAGACCCTACATGGCCGTCCCTGCCATTTTCTCCTGGGAGAAGGAAACCAGCTGTGCCTCCTACTTGTCAAGAGGCCGTTATAAAGCCAGCACTAGGGGTGCTTCCAAGGAGGAGGTGGATCTGTCCTCCAAAGAACGTACTGCAGCCATTGTTGCCACTGCGGCGGTAGCAGCAGTGGACAATGCATTCTGTAGAGGTCAGATCTGCTGCCGCCTGAGGTGGCCGCTTCACCTTGCCTCATGGGTGGGCCAACCCTGACTTACAGGCGGGCAATACTGGTACGTTTAAGGCTTTAGAGCATTTCAAAGCACATTTAACAGGCAGCCACGTGGGAGCTGAAGGCATGGCAGCACTTGTTTACACACCATGTTTGGTCCCAGCTCTTGGTAGGCCCTGCCGAGTGATTGGCAATTGGCCTCTTCCCCACGTGGCCCACAGTTGGAGCCAGGCAAGCAAGGGTGGTCTACCACTACATTCTCTTCCCTGACAGTCACCAATGTACTCAATATGTAGAAGGGAGTCCTGTGACCACCACAATTGTGTGAATTTCCACTTGCAAGCTAATACTGGCAAGCTGTTCTACCTGTCTCATTTCTGCCACCATTTATTTTGTCTGGATTTGTATGCCCCCCGCTTCAGTTTTTCACAACTGATATTTAAAAAATTGCAGACACACTGGTGTTCTGAAACACTCTAGAGCAACATTTCACTGAAACATTTCTGGCTTCCAGTGAGCCAAGAGTGGCTATCGAGCCAAAGGCTGAATTGACCCATGGAGAACCTGGGATGTAAAAGTGGGTGCGGCTGAAGTGTAAAAGGGGGCATGGTGAGAACTGCAGGCCTCAAGGCTGCCTTGTAGAAGCCTTTCCCAATACATTCTGAATACAAGAAAGTGAACTAATGTTTGAAGGGAGATGGACACACCAACTACCTTTGGAGCAACCAAATTTCCTGCCTTTGAGCAGTAGGACAACACAGTCCCACTTGGAAGTGTCCTAATGCCCAGTGGAGAATACAAGGTATTGTTTAGCTTGCTTGTAAGGAAATGCTTCAGCTACCAAAGGTTACCGGTGTGCTTTATAGAGGCACAATCACTCTTAACTCAGCAATATGCTTAGAGCAACTTTTCATAGTGTATTCAGCTTTTTTTCTGTTAAGTACCTTTCAACATAAATGTTCTTTCCAGTTCCAAGAGAGTACAGGCTACAAAGAATTCTGTAGCACGATACTTGGACATCACCTACTGGGGGAAAGAAAAGAAAAGAAAACACTTATGTTCAGCTACGTCATATTTTTAAATTGAATGTTTTGACCTCTTTATACAGTTTACCCAAACAACAGCCAATTGTTGTATATAGTACTCTCCTAATGCTTTATTCAATTTTATATAATTTTCTAAATAAAATTGTGGTGGTGGACTCTCCTTCCTTAGAGGTTTTTAAGCAAAGGTTGGGTGGCCATCTGTCAGGGATGCTTTAGTTGAGATTTCTGAATTGCCAGCGCTTGAGGTCCTTTCCTATTCTACAATGATATGATTATACCAATGCAGCCATTTTGGCTGGATACAAAGGTCATGTAATCAGAATTCCACTCACAGGAAGAGTGTTTCTGTCCTCCCCTCACAGAAGGGGAAGGTGGTTTTCATTGATTTGCTCTTTTCCCTGCATCCCACTGAAAACTTGCCCCTTAGGATTAGGGGGCTCGCTGGAACAGAAGGTTGTAGGTGGGAAAGATAACTGATAAAAATTTCCTCCCTTCCTTCCATGAATTGAGGCCTGTGCTGGATCAATGACTCTAGGATTCATGGAAGACATGCCATCCAATGTGTTCCTGGACCTAACAAAATTCTAAAATTGGACTGCTGTCTTAATTAATCACAAGGCCCATCTCTCTCTCTCTCTCTCTCTCTCTCTCTCTCTCTCTCTCTCTCTCTCATCCCACACAGTCCCTATGAACCTGATGTAAAAGACTTTTGGATCAGTGGGAGTCTTTTAATTAACTTCAAACAGTCATGGCCCCTGTGAACCACACAGAAGATAGGATATCAGTCTCCACCAATTCCTGGTATATTTCAGCCAGCACTGATGTAAGACCCTTTGCCTAGGAAAAGTACTTAATGAGGCTGACAACTTTCCCCTCTGTTTTTAGCAACTGAATAACAGGCAAAGCTTCAATAGGCAAACTTCCCACCCTTCGCTGCATCCTATTCTGGGACAAGCTGCATCACTTGTATTTCTGCTGCAGGAGACCTCTCAGACAAGATGTGACAATCCTCCATAAATAAAATGGATGTACTGACCACTTAGAATGAAAATCTAGCAACATTCAGGAGGCTACTGTTAATTTATCCCTGAATGAAATCAAAATCCCTGTATTCATCACAAAGGGCTCAAAATTTATTAATATATGAGGCTGGAAGCATATTAGCTGCCATACAGCTTCCATGGAATCTATGTATTAAAAATGAAAATATAATGCAGCTTATTTCAGATTTTGCCATAGCTCATAGCATATTAGAATAAATAAGACAGTAAGTTAAATGCACACTTCTAAAACATGGTTTCAACTTCAGCTGAGTGCAAAGCCTTGACCCATTTTGGAATGAGCAGTGGAATCCTCATTTATTCCTAGTTACAACTGAAACAATATTTGAAAATCAAAGATAAAACTGAGAAGACTTACATAGCAAATCGGTGCCAAAATGATGCTGGGCAACATGTTCAAAAATTGATGTTAGAACAGGCAACAATGCCACTGTTGTATAGTTGATATTCTGCGAGACCCCTTTAATTTGTGTACGGGAATGGGTAAATTTTCCAAGTTTAAGGTTTTCTGATGTCTTCTCCAGATCTTCAGCTGCATTTTCAAAGAAGGCACGCAGTCCTGCTTTAACCAGCTCTGAACCTGATTTCATGACGGTTCTACAGGACAATTTATAGAACGTCACTTAGAAATCAAATGCCTATACTTTTCCATAGCAAATCAAGACTTCCTCAATTAATGTCTGTTTCTTTGAGATATAGGTGTCTACATTGACCAGACATATACCAGTAATTACATGGCTATTCAACAGTTCTTATTAAGCATGCTAAGAAACTATGTAGGAAATTATGGCGAGGAAGCTAATTTTAGTGCACTTGCACCAAGTCCTATAATGGTGAGATTATTTACCCTGGTGCTATGAAATGAGACTTACTTCTAGCAGGCTTCTGCACAGGGATACGAACATTACACATGTATCAGGAAAAGAGGCTTTCCTCTGCTTCTCAGTTATTGCTCAGTGTACATTTGCAGATTCTTTCTCAGACTCAGATGCCACCTAGGGGTGCTGGTTGGGAAATAGAGGATGCACTCCTGCTTAGATTGCAATTGCTAAAAAGGCTAGATTAGTAAAGCTGAAGTGAACTACTTTTAAAAACTGAAATTTTATAACCATATTTTTAATCGTTTTCTACTTTTGCTTTTGAAATTTACCTCTACAGGAAATGAAAACAGCACCAAGTCTTAAGTTTTAATGAGGAATTTTAAGTACTGCAAAATTCACCACTTTTACACCTTGCTTTCAACTAAACCTCCTGACCATACAATCTACAGATGTCTACTCAGAAGTAAGTCTCCTCAAATTCAGTGAGCATATTTGCCAATATGTATAAGATTACAGCCTAAATTGAACAGTATATGGGATATGTTACTACATAGCTTTCAAGAAAAATGTTCTGCTGGGAAGTAAATAATTTGGTTCCAATAATTCATTTTTTTTGGGGGGGGGGAGGGGGAAATATTTTTGGAAAAAATTCTTTGGGTGAAATAGTGTTCACATATAAGGTTGATAAAAGGAGTAAACTTACCTTGTGTCTAGTGTCTGAGCTAAGATGTGTAGGCAGCTAACCATTGTAGCAGCATCACTACCTATTCAAAATGAATGGGGAAATGTGTTGCTCTTTTAAATTCTCCTTTTAAAAAGGTAAAATAAAAATTAATACATTTATTAAACCCACTTATGCTGGGGAAATCGAATATTATTTTAACAAAAGTTGGAATCTTTGTTGATTTTTCTTCTTACATCATCTAATTATTAGATTAATGGATAGCATGTAGACTGCCCTTTCTACTTGCCTTTTATATTTCCCCCCATTCATAATTTACTTGGATTTCTTTGATTAGAGAACTGCCAATCTGAAAATATGTAGAGTGTTCAGGGGAACCAAAAATCCAAAAGATTAGAAGATGTGCAGAATGTGCATCTGTGCCTTGCACCTTTAAGGCTCCAATCTGTGGTCTAATGCCTCAGTAGAAGGGAGCTGGATCTCACCCATGCTCCTTCTCAGCTCTGTGCTATGATTGTCTCAAAGAGAAGTTTCAGAATTCTTTCTTCCTTGGCATTTCCCTTCTTCAGCCTCTTGTAAGTGGCTCTCCCATATTCCCCTCCACGCCCTCCCTTCACACTTGTGAGTAAGGACCTCACTCATGAGTCTTATAGTCTTAGCTCCTGGCTGAAAAAACATTTATGGGGGGAAATGTATCTGAGTTGAAGCCAAAAGGGTTTAGGTAACGGTGGGAGCTCCACCAAAGAAACTCACCACCACCACTCTGCAAATTATCAAGTTTCTGTGCAGTTTGTGCAAGGATAGTATATTGTACTTAGCAAGATGCTACGATTGCTCCTCCACAACATACTAAAACTTCTCTTCCAGTAGTACCTAGTACTTTGCATGATATTATCATGCTCTTCTGCATTTGCTTAAATATATTATTGATAACACCGTAGTCAGAAAACAAAGCAGATGTATGTTGATACAGAAGCAGGAAATGGGACTCGTAAACAATTTTTACAGAATTGTCCCAGGGTATGACAGCAGGAGAGCTTGAAAGGACACTACAAAGGGACAGTTCAGGGATACTTTATCTTTAAAAAAAATAAATCCTTTTCATGATTACTAGCTAAAAAGCATTCAACAATTTCTCATCAACCCAGAAATATCCCAGACAACTTGTGATGATAACTTAATGAAAATCTTTCTTAACTTACCAAAAAGTGAAATCCTATGTCTAACAAGAGCAGCAAGTTTGCAGAAAAGGCTAAAGCCGAAAAGAATGCAAAACAGCAGGAAAAATACAGAGGGGTTAAAGATTTGTTTAGATAATAAATTAATACAGTCGTGAGGAGCAACTGTGAGAATGGTAGATGTGAAACAAAGATACAAAGTATGTTTTGAATTAAACAGAAGCTGAGTTTGATAATAAATGCATTTAGAAATTATTTTCTATACATCTAGGGGGAAAGTGAATACTATTCTAAAGATTTTTTAATTTTGTTTCACAAATAAGCTCTTTGACCACTATATGTTATGTAACCAAATCATTCTGTAATGGTCGTTTCTTTTTGAAGGTACAAAATAAAAGAACTTAAGAATGTGAAAAAAATAGAGAATTCAAATTAAAAAAAAATATTGATTACAAATAACAGTTACGTTAAAGCATTGCTACATAAGGTTATGGCACCAGGGGGGAAAACAACTTATACTTTCTGCTTTATCAGTTCTACTTTTAGTAACCAAACAGTAAGCAAGACAAAATGAAGTTGAGAAGATAAAAGTCATCAGAAGATAATGGAAATAATTATTGGACTTACTTATGAGGGCTCTTTCTTGTCATGGAAAGGAGAACATCCTTTGATGGCTGACTCCTCCCATCCATTTCAAGAAGGAAGGACTACCAGAGGCTTCTGGAATCTCTGCTGGGAGGAGGAAACCTCTCAGTTTTGGAGGCTTCCAACAGCTGAGGAACAAAAGATCATCTAACCAGAAATTAAATTACTATTATTAAGTTCTAATACTGCAACTTTAGTTAACTCCACCAGGACAAGATTCTAGTGTGAAATAATGCAGGATGTCCTCCTTTTCATGACCAGAAAGAACCCTCAGGATAAGCAATGTTTTCCTAGGTCATGCAAGGATATCCTTCAAGCACCAGAACCCATCAAGAGGTGAGACCTAACTTCAATACCCCGCCCACCATCTGTGATAGGATTCTTTGCTCAAATTGTGCTTCAGTGAAGGTATCTATACAGAAGTAGGTGTACTGAGTGCCCATCCGGCAGCTACTCTTCAGATATGAGATAATGGTGGGTTAGTAATCAGACCAGCTATGGTGCCTACCCTCAGACTCAATGTGCCAAAATACCTCCTGGTGGCTTAAAAGGTCATTAGTACACTAATGTCATACAGTCTTTGAGGAAGAGAGGCACATATATCTTTTTTTAGAGTATCACACTACTCCAGGGAACAAGGAGTCCAAAGCCACATATTTAGAGTTGCTCTAGAAATCTTTCTGTCCCAAGAAACTATGGAAGAAAATAAACAAGGAATCTGAAGCCCAATTACTTATTTAGTAAATATTGTTCTCCATAAATACATATTGAGTATCCAACATGTATCCAACGTAAGCCAGCCTCTCTCTCTCTCTCTCTCTCTCTCTCTCTCTCTCTCTCTCTCTCTCGGAATGAGTTAGGGGGAAAATAGGAGAGAACCAATTCCTGCATTCTGTGGGACAAATTACTTTAGGGAATCACAGAATCATAGAATTGTAGAGTTGGAAGGGACCGTAAAGGCCATCAAATCCAACCCACTGCAATGCAGGAATCTCAGCTAAAGCAAGATTTCATAAATCTTCTAAATAAAGACATCAGTGCCTGGGTTCCTGAAAGGCAAGAGCATACAGCTAAGACATCCTTCCTGCCACCAGATATCCTAACTGCCACCAGGAACTGGACTTTCAAGGTCAGGAGTTGGTCTGAGAGCATATGAATTGGCTTAAATATGGTTTTGTCAGCAATAAGAAGAAGCTGATGGAAGAATTATATGAAGAGAATATATGCACTGGAAGTAGACTAATTAAACAGACCATTTTCAAATTTTGCTTATTGTGTGCTTATTGTGTGAGTGTCTCGGCAGGTATAATTTCAGATTATAGCCCCTGTGAAAGTTCTGCATTAAAAGTCTCAGTAAATGAGGGACATTAGTCTTATTGAGCGCCACCTTCTTTCTTTTGCAACAGCTTAAGCACACTTTCTAGCAGTTTTATGTTTGATTGAATATCTTTTATGAGAAGCCACAATTATATTAATTATTGTATGAGCATATCCTAGCCCATTTAAATTGTTAAATTTTCATGCAACGAGGCAAAACTAAGTATAAATAGTACATTGGACATTATGGGAATAGGTCCATCAACAATAATAGAAGCTGTTGATCTGATTTTGCGATTTTCTTAAGCTTCCAGAACCTTGGTTTGCTCAACAGAAAAAGGCAACAATGACCATCTTGGTACACAGTTCTTTCTTATACAAATTTCCAAAAGACTGGACATTAGGCTGAAGGGTGAGTAGTTGACGGTTCCCACATGTAGAAGAAATATTAAAGTTTCTCTCTCACTGGTAAAATATGGCATCAAACAGAATTTTGTCTCTACTGCTGCTTAGTTCTGGCTAGTGGCTATATTTTACTATTAATACCTGATAGGTCAAAATTAGCTAGCTCAAAAAGGAACTCTGATTGCAAAATGAGTTCTGACTCCTTATATTAACCTTCTGCTTCTCCTTATTTGGGAACAGATAATATAGGCTTTTAAACTTCATTTTAGTTAGTGCATCATTCAGGGAATCACCAAAAAGCGTAGCACCCCAAAATAGGATGGACTTTAGATTAGAAGCTAGCAATCCACACTCAATTGATTAACATAGCAATCCAAACTCCTGGTCCACCCTGCTGGGAAGGTTTCCCTCTGCCCAGTCCTGCCTGCCTTCTACCTCCACTTGGGAGTTGACACAGCGGATGAGCATTCTTCCTAGGCAAAACAAGCAGCAGGCTATGGAAACTAGTATGCCGCTCCAAGAAACCCTGGATTAGACTGAGAAAGGGAGTTTACATTAGTAGCTCTTGGTTGACACCAGCTTTCTACAAAGGAAGGTGGTGAAGTTCCAGTGCTCTGAGGTTTGTATTAATCAAGGACTCAATTTAAGAAGTACGCAGGAGGAGAAAAGCTGTAGGAGAATGGCTGGATTAAGAAACCCAACATGATTTAGTCTCCCTCTTCCTGTGGGGCAGTTTAAGTGTCCCCTGGATTTCCCTCTTCAGTAACATCTACACACCTGTCTGAGATGTCTTCCCCCAACCCTCCTGTAAAAATGAGCATGGTGGGTTCATCACAAGGACTAAATTAACAGTAGGTAGACTGTACTCATAGGCAGAACAATTATGTTTACAGTTATCTGTAACTGTCTCCATAGTATTAGATCTAAAGGGAAAGCACAATAGATCAGTCTTCAAGGAGTGAAGCTGTCAATTCCTTTGATTTTCACTGCGCTTCATTCCTTATTTTTGTCAGGCACCTTTTTCATTGCTTGGACTACCACTCTCTATACCCAGTGATGGACCCCAGGACAGAAATGATTTGCCATCAATAATGGATGGCAGTAGAGGTCAACACTGAAGATTTTACCCGCTGGTCAGGGATGGTGAATCTGCAGCCCTCCATATGTTGCTGGATATAACTACAGTCATCTCTATGGCCATCATGGTTGGGGCTGATGGGAGTTGCAGTCCAACAACATCCAGAGGGTCACGTGTTTTCCATCTCTGCCCCAGATGCTGAGGTGCTTTTAGACACAAGTGGAATAAATCAACCCTCCCGAATAAGATCCAGGCAGCTCCTGGAGGGATGCAGAATGCCAACTTGTTTTGTTTGTGGCTGACTACTTTATCACCTCTTCAGCAGTGAGTCCCAAAACAAACAAACAAACAAAAGCCTAAGACTTTACTAACTAGCTTAAACTAGTTATGGAGAAGAGTCAAGAAAACAGCAACAACCCATACCTTGGAAAGTAATGGATACCATGCTACCTCTAGGTGAGGTTGGACAATATTTGAGAGGGCTCCCTCTCCCAACAGAGGTTCTGGAAGCCTTTGGAACCTCTGAATCTTTGAAGTAGATAGGAGGACTCACCCACAAGGATGTCCTCCTTCCATGAGCAAAAACCAAAACCATGAATAAACAACAACATAGGATTCTAAAGAATAAATAATACCAGGAAAGATTGGATAGTATTTTAATGGACTTACAAACAGAAAGTGAGAAACCAAAAGCAACATATTTGCATTTTAGAAAAGTGTCTGATAAAGTGTTCTATATATAATACAGAACATGAGCAATAAAATCAGTATATTTTGAATGAAAACACTTAGATATAATTTGAGAATTATATCTAGATTAAAACATCGCCGAAAGTGAAACGTTTGGAAAAATCTTATTTGGTATCTTAAAAAAAATCTATTTAGAATACAAAACAAAAAACCTATCTCCCCCAGGAGAATAATTTGAAAGAAAGACAAGAGAATCAGCGAGAAAATCAATAATGTAGAGAAATAAATAAAAATGACAGTATTCTGAACCAGTAAGAAAGGAGTTTTACTTCTTTTTGTAATTACATTTCTAACTAAATCTACACAAAAGATATGTATGCCAAGTTATTCATGTTATTTTTCATATTATTGTTCTATTATCTGCATCACCAGAGTGTAAGGTGACTATATGAAGAGGCACGTGTGTGACCACTCAATGTAGACTAATACAATTAAAATACAAGTTTGGATTATAAAAAAACAACAACTGGCTAGAGTTATAAGGATATATGAAATAAATATTTTAAAGAGCCTAATACCTTTATTATATCATGATTTTTCCAGTGTCATAGACTATTTTTTCTTACTTACATACCTTGCTACCATTTCTTTTTCTTTATTTGAAGCATATCCACTACTGCTGAGTGGCTTAGTTGGGGAGGAGAGGAAATACAGGCAATGGTTGGTAAAATACTGGTCAACTAGTGGAAGCAGAACCTAGGAAATTCAGATAAAAAGTTTTAGCTTTAACTTGTATAAAGGATAAAGCTATCATAAGTGAAGTTTAAAAGTTTACAGTTGAAAAATTTAACCAGTTAGCAATTCCTTTAACTTTTAACTTGTTAATTAAATAATTAATTCCCATGATGGCATTTATTCTTTTTTCAGTCCATATCTTACTTTACACCCTTCCTTCATACCTTTCAACTTCCTGTTCCTTATCTACCCGCCATCTTTCTCAGTGTTTAAAGGTAAAGGGACCCCTGACCATTAGGTCCAGTCGTGGCTGACTCTGGGGTCGCGGCACTCATCTCACTTTATTGGCCGAGAGAGCCGGCGTACAGCTTCTGGGTCATGTGGCCAGCATGACTAAGCCGCTTCTGGTGAACCAGAGCAGCGCACGGAAATGCCGTTTACCTTCCTGCCGGAGCGGTACCTATTTATCTACTTGCACTTTGACGTGCTTTCGAACTGCTAGGTTGGCAGGAGCAGGGACCGAGCAATGGGAGCTCACCCCGTCATGGGGATTCAAACTGCTGACCTTCTGATTGACAAATCCTAGGCTCTGTGGTTTAACCCACAGCGCCACCCGTGTCCCTTCTCAGTGTTTAGTGAGGTTTTAACCCTAGACAAAATGAAAATTCTCTCTCACAGAAATCAGACTGCAACTGGGGTGGTTCTTCAGTCTGAATGAATAGAACGCAACCTATTTTGGATGAGGTTTCACTCTCCTTGAAGAAGAAGGTGAGCTGCTTGAGAGTACTCGTGGATCCTACACTGTCATTGGAGGTACAAGTGTCCCTCCATCGCTGCTTTACTTAAACTTCCACCATTGTTTTAAACCACCACTATTCCCCTCTTGGTGTCCCTCCCTTCTTGCTCCCATGCCATGGCCACTGCTGTTGTATAAACCTGCCCTCCAACCCTGCCTCAACATCATCTAAATCCAAGACTGTGATGAGGCACTACAAATCTTCCAATGTGGGCTGCATGATGGCAGCCCCACATCAAGAGAGGGGGGGGGAGGGAGAGGGAGAGGGAGAGGGAGAGGGAGAGAGAGAGAGAGAGAGAGAGAGAGAGAGAGAGAGAGAGAGAGAGCTTTAAAGCACTAACCAATTTTCAATACCAATTTATTTGGGTTTCTTTACAAAATCTCAACATTAATACATACTACATTCTTGCATTACTGTGAAAGTTAAAGTAGTTCATTTGTTTTTTAATGTAACAACTCACTTTGGCAAAGAACTTAATTTCTTGGTCATGTGGTGATTTCTCAGTTTTTCCACTGGTGACAATAGCTTCTGGAGAGAAACAATAAAATGGTAAATATCAATTTACATCTTCCATGGGCTTTTGAAATACATGAAGTCAAAATTTCAGAAGCACCAACCATATGATTTATATAAGAACAGAAGAGGCAACTATGTGCTCCTATTTAGTGATCATCTCCATTTAGGCAAATGTGATAAATGATAAAGCTACTTAAGATCTTGTGGACGCTGAAGATGAAGTAAGAAAGTCCATCTGTGTGTGCTCAACTCCTATTTCTGAAGCTTTCCCCCCAAAAAATTAGTTTCTTTTTTCTTTTCTTTTTTTGAAATGGTTTTTCATTTAAGTGCTGCTTCATTTATGTGAAGCACAAATAACTTTTTGGCATCATGTAATCACAGTGGCGGAATCACTGGAAGAGGCAAGAACAAACCCAAGAGATATTTTTAATGACAGATTTTGGGAGATATTAAGGTGCCTCTTTTTAGGGTGGGATATGGCCCATAAGTTACAGGTTTGGCAAAAAGAACTATTGGATCACCTGAAGCGTAGTGGGATGCTGGGGACAGTGGATTGGGTAAATCCTCTCACATGACCACAGGCCGCCATCATCATCATCATCATCATCATATATTCTGCTGTTTTTATAATGTTTTAACCTTCTCTTAATTTTATACTTCTTACTGAATTTTGTTGTTTTAATGTTGTAAAGCACTCTGGAATCAATTGATAAAGTATGGTATACAAATTTCAAAAATAAAAATTGCACTTGGGTGGCCATACTAACTCAAATGAAGAATCAGTAGCATGCCTAACTTCACGCTCCTGTTCTCCACACTATTCAACATTGCTTTGAAAGGAGCTTCTTAAATGTGAAGTTAAGGGTAAGGGAGCATCCCTTTTTTCTTTCTTGAAAGACATGTGTGAACACAAAAGATCACAAAGCTCGTGTGCACATAATTCCCTTGAAGATGCTTGGCCAGCATCTTCACCCACCATCAAAGCTTCTCTCTTCCCTCCTGAGGCAGAAGATGGGGAAGTAGAGGCAGCAGTTGAAAAAGCTCCAAGCACCCTTGCCCCTCCTGGGAGCAGCATTCTGTAGGGAAACTAGTGCTGAGGACCCTTTCTTCTGTTGGAAAGAGTACAGAGCAATCTTTTCTCACTGGGACTCTGCATTAACAGTTTGGGCACTATTCCTTTGAGAAAAAAGCACCATGTGGGTGGGACTGGCATTTTCTGCATGACATTCACTCTGGACAAGGGATGTTTCCTCAAAGGGAAAGCTACATTAAGGGTGCCTGTCATGGCCACCTCTCCTTTCCCCTTCTCTTGCCCAGATACGTGTGGGGTGGTGGGCTCAGGAAGACGGGGCAGACAGAGGCTGCTGTGGATGCTCAATCTGCAAGGTCAAGCAGTCCTGCAAACACTTCTGCACAGCAAGTAAGGATCAAAGCCCTGCACAGTCCATGCCACTTCACAAGGAAACGACAACAATAGGGACTGTAACTGAATTAGGGTAAAATCTGCCTTTCTGATTAGTAGCCTACAGAAACTTACCTAAATGTGCAATGAATTCTTGAGCAGAGTCAACGTATTTGAGAATCTTCTTCAGAAATTTATAGGCAAACCTCTTTTCCATGGATGAAGCATCCATCTCCATGCCACTTAAGCCTCTAGTAAAAAGAAGCATGTTTGCTTAATATTAATGACTTCAAGCTGAGCTACTTTATCATATTGTACATGTTACTTTTGAAACATTATTTGAAATTGCCCATTTTTTAGGATTGCAGCTTCTAAGTGGGAAAAGGGGACCATTCATTTACCATAAATGTATTTTTGAGGGAGCCCTAAAATGCTGAACTGAAAATGTTGACCTGCATGGGCAAAGCTGAGAAACTGTCAATGCTCTGGGTGGATTGGCACATGGAGATAGGCCTTGGTGAAATCTGCTGAAGCCAGGTAGTTATGCCTCCCAAAGGGAGATCAACGATTCCATACAAAAAATTCAGTATGTTACAAACTTGTCCAAGAACTTCAAATCCAATATCATCTGCCAAGTGTCCCCTTTCTTTGGAACAATAAACACCTGAAAACCTCTGTTCTGAGGTTACTTGCTTGACTGCAGCTATCTGAAGAAGATGACCCATGGCTGCTTGCATCAATTCCTGTTTCTCTGGATTTCTGAGTTTCATGTGAAGTGACTTGGCAGAAGGGTTTGAAATTCTATCCAATATCCTTAACATAAATCTTCAAACAGTGATGAAATTTGCTTGCTTCTCACCTGGTAGCAACATGAAGCAACCCACACCCCCAACCCACACCACCTCCAAAGGTGGCTTTGGAGAGTCAAAACTGATTTTGCTGCATTCCTCCTCTGGATGGTGTAACATCTGGGAATCCTGAACTAGGCTGCTGCTCTCTGGACTGAAATCTGAACTGCCCCTGGGAAGGAAAACTGGGCCAAATATCAAGGTCTCTGAATCCGGATTGTAAGGAATGACTAATTTGATATGGATGGTATCATTAAAACAAATTTTGCTGTTTCATTACTGGAGTGCAGAAGGCATGACATTCTTCTTACCTTTCAATATATAACTCAGAGCCTCTTCACCCAACAATTTCTTCCCAACATATGGAGCTCAGACCAGATGTCAATTTGCATCTGTCTCTCAATGACAGAGCCATAGGACATAGGATGCAACTAGCCACAATCTCACCAACAGGGAGGAACTGATCGACAGTACTGGGAATCTTGGGAGGAAGTAATCACACCCTCTTGGGTTTCATGATATGGAGGCAAAGGGAAGCTGAGGGTAGCTGGAGATGCACTCTGGACTTTAAGGCGGCCAATTTTGAAAAAACTGAAAGGCCCCATGGTCAAAAATACTCAAAGTGAAGGGGATTCAGGATGGATGGGAGTTTCTTAAAGGTGAAATATTGAAGGCTCAAATGCAGTAAGAAAAGTGGGAGGCATCTAAAGAATATGGTGTGGCTTCATAAGGAGCTTACAGATGAGCTGAGATTTAAGAAGAGCATGGATGAAAGGTTAAACCATGAAGGAAGAGTATACATGAGTAGCCAACACGGTCAAGTGTGCCAAAGCTCAAAATGAGCTCAGGATTGCAAGAGAGGTTAAAAATGATTGGGAAAAGGTTTATTTGGCTATGTCCAAAGCAAGAGAAATAAAACAAAAAACTAGGGCAACACAAGTTATTTACACAGTGATATACAACTTGCCTGGATATGACAATGCCATTCACTAGAAGAAATTTAAACAGTTCTTGTGCTTTCTCCCTATCCCGAGACTTTTCTTTGGCTGTCAAAGTGTCATACGGTACTAATAAAGGATGGCTACCTCCACCTATGGTAAGATGAGAGAAGTGTTAATATTTACAATAGGAATTGACAGACAAACTAAGACTGTGATCGTCATTTCGTCTACTTAGAGGTAAGTCCCATTGAATTCCATTGATCTTACTCCCAAGTAAGTGGGTTTAGGATTGCAGCCTAAGGCTATTCTTATCATGTCATCTCTATTTTCAGATATTCCCCTACTGAATATCAGGTTTCACACAAAACATTTCAGTCTTACCTTTACTTTCCAATTCAGTTTTCTTCTTTTTAGCCCAAATGTTATGATAGTTTTCTGCTACCACTTCAACCATTCCCTGTATCACCACCAAATCAAGAAGGAATAATCCAAAATCAAAAGAAATAATACAATTTTTCAGAAATATATATTATAGTATTTAAATATATCATTTATAGTAAGTGTTAAGCAGGGAAGGAGGAATACCTATGAGGGCATCTGCCCAGGGAAAGGCTAGTTCCATCTTGTGTCTTCCAATGCTTTGTTACATAGATGGAGTCAGGGCAGATATTACCATAAAGGATGCCCTTTATGGCTCATAGTGCAGATCCTAGGGAAATGAGGACCTATTTATGTTGGATGTGTTTTGTTTGAAATGCCTTACGGTTATGATACTTTCTGTTCTGTGGCTAGAGCAGGTCTCCCCACGGTACTTTTGAACATAAGGACACTCTCTGGTTGGCCCTTGTTGCTCTTATTTAAGTATGAATAGGTGTTTTCCTACATTTTTGAATAGTCTTATACAAACCTGGATTTCTCTGGAGAGTACAACATTTGAAAGATCAAGTGGTGCTGGGTTGTATCCATTTCCCTATTATTAAAAGGAAGAATTAGTGGTTGTTGGTTGTGGGTTTTTTGCATATTTAGATTCTTTACATGTCAATCTATATTGAATGGAGTTATTTTAAGGATGCAAAATGCCTGGTGCTAAGTGTTATTAAAAAACTTAAATTAGGGTGAAATTCAGTTAGTACCATCGCACTCGTGGAAAGGCTTTTGATCCAGTGGAAGCATCGTTTAATGCAGCAGGAGAGCAGATTTTTGCCAATATCCTGAAGTCCCCACTATCCCCTGAAAATCAGCGCCAGAGTGTTGGGGAATTCTCTAGAAGGTGGCATGGAAGCCTGGAAGGAGCCATGTTTCTTCAGTCCCTGACAAGCTAAATCCCTGCCACTACAGTGAAAGAGAGGCTTGCTGGGGGACCATACAACTGCTGACACACAAGACCTATGAAATACAAAGTGGATGAACTCAAATTTAGACCCCTGCACTAGAAAGATGTGTATTCGTGGAGCCATGTTCTACAGGTGTGAGTGAGTGCTAAGTCTACAGATTCCTGTCCAATATCATGGGGTATGTCCACTGCATAGTGTAGATGACAGCGTACAGCTGTCACCCAACCTGCATGGGAGCAAGGCAGGAAGAAAGCTAGAGGTTCTGTCCTCCCACAGCAAGGTAAGATCTATCTAGTTTGCATATTCCTCCCTGTGGAGCAAGTGGGAGGGAAAATAGCATTCTATTAAAAACTGTATTGTGTCGAAAAACTTTCCTCACAAATAAGGGCTGAGTCACCTGATCATTAGATATGAAAAAGTCACAATAAATTGGCAACTGGAACAATTTGCCATGGGGAATTGCTATTGAGAATGTTCCAACATGCTCTCCATCTCAGAGTGTGGCAAGCAATATTCTTAACACATTTCACAGGACTGGTTCACCACACCAATATTTCTACAAAGGTGTTTTTTTTAAAAAAATAAGAATAGCAAAACAGAAATAGCATTAGTTTGCAGGGAGAAAAATGAGCTCATATTTTTCTCTAGTCTTTTTTTATAAGAAAGTTCTGCCTTACTTGGCTGGACTGTGATATGCTACGGAGCTTTTCACTTTCACGTTGTTGTACCATTGAATCGCCTTCTTTCGTCCTTTCTAGGCTCCATCCCATTACTAACATGGTTTTAAGAGACTCTCTGGCAGGCCATCGATAGATTTCCTTTTCCTTAAAAAAAGATATATACAAATTTTGTAACATTTCACCTAGAATAAGTCTAAACTGGAGTATTGTACAAAGGTCTTCTCATTGTATACAATTTGGAAAGCTAAACTTAACATGATTTGGATTTAAATCTTGTCATATTTTAATGCTTATTAAAATGATGCACCTTGCAGCATCAGTGATATTCACATATTAATGAAACATGCAAACAAAACATGCACACAAAATCGGTTGTTTCATTAAATAATGAAGTTTGATCTTTCCTTTATTACCTTTTCGGTCAGTGTTTTAAAAGGCCTCATTAAAGGATGTGTCTTCACATTTTCATCGAGTGAAGATGCATACTTCCACCCACTATTATTCTGAAACAGACACATAATTCACACAACACGTAATTAGCCGATGGAACAAATTATCTGGGATGGCTACTATAATAAATTTATTTTTTAAAGACTAAATGAAGTAGCTTAGAAAATGGCAAGAGGCAAGAACCAAAATTCCATGTTCAGATCCAAATATGATACTACCTGGTTTTCCAGATGCTAAATACAAAATGAAGCTATCAGCACTGTGCTTTTGGTGAATATTTTAGCACAACTGCACATGCATCCCAGTTTTTTTAGAGATAGCTCCATTCCTACCATACACAGAATGAAGAAACAGATCCACCACAAAAATGAAACGGAAAGAAAATCTCCACAAAATTATTGTCTAAACCCCTGATAAGATTGGAGAAATATTTCCATGTGAACGGGAAGAACATAGACACATAGGATTTCTGCAATTCTGTGCCTTGCATGTTCAGACCCAGAGACCTCCCCCCTAAATAAATACCTACATGACTCAAATTTTAGTTTTGGTTTTTGGCAGAATTTCGGCCACAACTTTATTGATTACAGAAAAGTGAATGGTAGCATAGGTTCTGGTTCGACTAGCTTTCTACACCGTTGCAGGTAGCGCTGACCCAGAGCTCTATCATAGGTCAGCCAAGGGTGACCACCTGAGGTAGGTGAAAAGCCCGGGAACAGACTCTGTTCACTCCTCCAGATGCTCCCCTGGACTTAGGCACGGGCACAACCCCCTCTCAGGGGTTGACCAAACCAAGTTGAGTCCCTGGATTCCTTTAACGGAATACCCTTCACATAGGGATGGCGAGAACGTTCTCCCATCCCTATCACATGAACCAGTGCCTATCCACAACCTTCCAAGTTGTGAAGATTTGCTATGCGGCAGGTGAAACCCAAATGGCAACAGCCAATCAGCCAAGTGGGGAAAATTCCTGCTGTGCCCCTGTCCCAACGACAGACGACACACAATGGCATAGCAAGGTCAAGCGCAAAATACCCTAAATATAGGGAGAGGTAGGTGGGTGTTCCGTTTGCATGAGCTGAAAGAGAATCTTGGGTCACGTGCAAGAGATTAAATAGGTCCCTCAAACTGTTTAGACTGCACCCCATTGGCCAGATTACACCCAGCAATGAGGGACCCACCAATTGCGCGTTGTGGCTATCCAATAGACCCACCCACAACCAGAAGGTCAGTCTCCAGGTCTCATCACAACACGTGCCCTCTTTTAGGGAGGACATGATTTCTGGAGCTGCTGGGTTCTGTGTCATTGTGTAGACACATTGTGTAGGTAAAGTTAAAGGACTCCTGGACAGTTAAGTCCAGTCAAAGGTGACTATGGGGTTGTAGTGCTCATCTCGCTTTCAGGCCGAGGGAGCCAGCGTTTGTCCACAGACAGTTTTCCAGGTCATGTGGCCAGCATGACTAAACAGCTTCTGGAGCAACAGAACACTGTGATAGAAACCAGAGCACACGGAAAGGCTGTTTACCTTCCCACCACAGCGGTACCTATTTATCTACTTGCACTGGCATTCTTTTGAACTGCTAGGTTGGCAGGAGCAGGGACAGAGCAATGGCAGCTCACTCGTCATGGGGATTCGAACCGCCAACATTCTGATCGGCAAGCCCAGGGGGCTCAAGTGGTTTAGACCACAGCGCCACCCAGATCCCAATACATGTACTTCCAGTTCACATAGTATTATTATCTGCACATTTCCACGTGTATAAACAAGCTAAAATGTTCTGATTTCCCAATACTAGTTAAGAGTTAAGGTATTGCTAAGGACACAGACTATTTCAGGCTGAGTCAATGTAGGAGGAAATTGCAAGAACCACAGCACTTTACTGCATTCAGAGTCTGCCAGAAGATCCCCAGATATTTTGAGAGAAAAGAGAGAGGAGAGAGAGGAGAGGGAGAGAGGGAGAGAGGGAGAGAGGGAGGGAGGGAGGGAGGGAGGGAGAGAGAGAGAGAGAGAGAGAGAGAGAGAGAGAGAGAGAGAGAGAGAGAAGCATTACTAGACAGTGCTGCTCTGGTATAACAGTCTAGGTGTCTGAAAGGCAAATTTGTCATGGAGATAAATTGGACAGATTTCCAACATTCAACTCTCATTGTCCTTCTTTGACAATTGTCAGATTTATAATAATCCATACCTTGTCACAGGCCCATTTGTCATGTGTATGTTCAGCGTACTTGTTGACAATATACTCCAACTTTTCAGGAAGTGTAAAACTGGAAACACAAAAGAGCAATATAATTTATAATTTGCTACAGTTAGGCATATATGGATATGCCTATTTATATCAATTTCCATGAATAAATATTTAAAAAATTATCTGGATAATGATGACAGTGGTAAAAGGCCTAGATTACGTTGTTAACATATTCTCAATAACCTATGCTTCCCCATCATGATTTGATGACTAGCCAACCAAATAATTGTAATGATGCTCCTGGGTGACTTATAATAAGGGGCTGGAGACAGCTTTATACTGTTGTGTATGCCCCATTCTCTTTTACTCTCCCCTCACCTTTCCTCCACTTCCACTGGGCTGTTGGGAACAGGCTGCTCTTGCAAGAGGTCTGAACTGATTGCTTGCATTGGTCTTTCCCCACTCGCTCTTTCCATCACTTGATCCATTTCACATTCTACCCTTCAATCTTTTCCCTCCCAACCATACTTTTCTCCCTCCAGACTTCATGAAATTAGGCCAGGGCCTGCAGGAAGTAAGATAAATACTGCAACCTTTTAGCCACAGGTTCTCTACCCCTTGTGTTAAAGAGATAGCAAGGCCCCTGCTAGACTGGAAAAAGAATCCCAGATTGATTAGTGCATTATGAGTGAGGCACTTATGACTTACTTCACTGTGTTGATAGGTTTGGGATCAAAGTTCCCGTCAGCATCCACTGAAGTCTGTTTTTCTAAAACTGAGGTAATTCGGGTGTCTAAATAATCTGGTGGCAAAGCCCCAGCTATTGCACTTAAACAAGGCAAGGCCATTCGGAAAAGCTCTGGATCATACTTCTGCAGGAGAGATAGGAACTGGTTGGAAAGTCCAATAGAAAAACATGCAAAATATTAGTTAAGGCAACACAGCCATATAGAAGCAGCATTAGTAGATGCTGATAAATGAAGATTTATTTATTTTTTAATGCAGGCACCTAGCAGAAAACCAAGCTACATTTATATATTGTTTAAATCAACTGTTTGAAGGCTTTGTTCATAGCTAAAAAAAATTAAGGCTAAAGAAGTTGTGTCAGTTTATTTGACAATGTAAAAAAACTCCCAAAAGTCCTATTGAATCAGTGGGTATGTTGGTCTGAACAGAGCTCTTAGTGATTAAGTAGGGCGTTTTTCTTTCACTAGGTGCATCTTTATAGCATTTAGTGGAAGCAAGCAATTTGTGCTGTGTACAGAAGCACAGGTGTGAATTGTAGTGTCTCTTGCAAATATTACTCTGGACCTTTACCTTATGAGAGAGGGAATCAAATATTCCCCAGAAAAGTTTTTCAGATAAATGTAATTCTTCTTCAGCTGCAATTCCATAATTTCCCCATCCTGAAGGCAAGCAATAATATTTCCAACATTGTTCATAGTGATTTGTTAGCAGCTGTGAATGACAGACAAAAATAATACATTAAAGAAAACTATCACAACAGTTTTCACTCCTTTTTTAATAGAAAACTCTTAGCAGCTTTGTTTATAACGTAATGGCAAATCTTATGTTTTAAAGCAATTGTGCTTTAAATTATCTTTGACTAATAAGAAGGCCTTTATTCTTGAAGATGTGTGCTCAGTCAGCCTTCCAAACTGTTTTTGAAATTAAAAGAAAGAAATCTCTCATACTACTGAAAGATTTAATATCCTTAGTAGAAATAGAAGGATTTACCTTAAGTGACATTTTACAATATTCATTAAGTAAGGGTACATCAAAAACCAGCCGTCGTAATAGCTGCTGTAGCATAGAAGGCCGTAAATGACTAGAATTAAAAAAGAAACTCATAATTAGTAATGTGTACATGTTGATGAAGCTGCAAGGCAATTACACAAATGACTGGAATGCGAGACAAACAGTGCAAGTGTTCTGTAAAACAGATTACCTAAAAGGAAAACAGCAGAGTGATTAGGATCTACTCAGTTATGTTCAATGGAAGCATTCTTAAGGGCAGGGCAATATTCCATTGAAGCTATCACATAAGCAGAAAAATTCTGATTCTAATCGTGTCTCGTGACAAGAAAAATAGAGAAGGAAAGTTCTATATTACCCACCTCTAAACTGGCCTGTATTTGACCATTTGAAAGAAGCAAATTATATTTCAAATGTATTTGAAAGAAGCAAATTATAATATGATCCTAATTAACTGAATCCAAGCCCCACGTACTACATGACATTCTGAATAATTTGGTATATATACTCTAGAGTAGTAGTGAGTAGTGTAACAATCTTGCGTGTGTAACAAACTCTAAGTTATTGGGGGATTTCCCCCTCAAGAAAAGTTTCAGAAAGAGACTTCCCATATGTATCTAATTGGTCACTGCGAGAGCAGAATGCTAGACTAGATGGGTCTTTGGGCTGATCCAGAAGGTAAATGGGAAGCATGACAGATTATATCACTGCTATGACTTAGGAGGGTCCTCTGATACTGGAACAATATTGAAAATGTGCCTAATTTCTTCCTGGTGGGTTTGATGCCCCCACTCACTCAATTATCACATTGACCTGGGAACACCCATGGTCTTTAAAAATATATACAGTGTAAGCAGAGTTAAGGGTAAGGTGTTGTCGAGGAGAACTATGGGGAAGGAATCTCTAGTAATGGGACTGGCTCCTATCATTAGGCAGAGCAGCACAACCACCTCAGGGGGTAAATGCTTGGGCAGCGGGGGTGGCCAAGATCCAACTGCCACTCTAGGCAGCTTCTGCATGTGGAAAAGGGAGAGGTGCCACCTTGTCCTTTGGCAGAAAACTGTCAGGCCAATAAAGAGGCACACTAGAGATTCAATTTAAAAAACAACAACTCCTCCTCAGAGGTTCTATTTACAAGCAAGTGGTGTGTAATTTTGTTAAATAAATAAATAAATAAATTTAACCTATCCCTTTATTTAACCTGCAACCTGACATGGGACCTTATGGTGAAAGGCAGGTAAGAATTGCATGTTTACATCCACTTATTTCTGATTTTCTCTCCTTTAGACTGCCTTCTAGACAACTGGCATCTAATTGCCAAGGAGGCTATGTTCTCCTGCCTATCTAGTGATTCTACTGAGAAAGGCCTCCCTTCTGACAAGCTTCCCAGATCACTTTGTTACACAGGTGCAGTAGTAAATGAATTCCCAACTAATGCTTCCTGCACCTAGATAAATATATAATTTTTGTACATGATATAATGTGAAGTTCTCATTTGAGGATCAGAATTGATTATCTATAACACACTTGATATGTTGTGTTGTAGTCAGGCACAATGAATTAATCCTGTATTATTTCCTTGTGTACACCCAGCCTCATTGCTTGCTCTCTTCACCTGAGATTTTTGCTGCATGTAATTTAGAGACCAGCCAGAGAGGTGAATATAACTCTGTTAATAAACCTGTTATAGCACTAAAACCTGTGGGAAGCCAGAGTCAACAGATATACAATAAATTATACTGCAAAGGCAGTGTGTTTATATGGAACAGAAAACAATCTTTATACATACTTACTGGCAGATAGCAAGCAAACATTCTTCAATGGTGTCTCTCTGTGCTTTGGTAAGAGAGCGTCCCTTGGATAGTCGATACATGGTATGAAGTGTGGAATCAATCAGAGAGACATAATGCTCAGTCCCCGAAAAGAGAGAAGCGCACCGTGTGAGTAATGGAAAGACAGCTGTACAAATATATCTATTTAGAGCAAGAGCTGTCTCTGTAGTACTCAAAGAAACCTGCATAAAGGACATATAATATATACATATTACTGCTTGGTCAATGTATATATAGTCTGTTTCAGTTTTGTGCATATGACTTCACTGGTGGCTTGTGCAACTTAGAATCACACCAAGGTGAACGTAACCATGTATAGCAGCAGTCCAAGGGCTGGATAAAACTCCAGTCATTCCAACCTGCCTAGACTGAAAAAAGAGGGTTTTCAAGCATCTGGAAGGCAACAGTACAAGTCTAGAAGTTTGTATTCATCTTGATGGGGCATAAGTGTGTCATTAGAACTAAAACTACACTCTTCATTAATCTTTTCGATTCTACCTGACAAAATTCTCTGTGCGGCCTAAAACTTTACATGTCCCTACATCAACAGAGATATATACTCTTCTATATTTTTATATATTACATCTTCCTTACCTGCCAAGTCTCTAACTTTGAATATATTAAGTCTTATATTTCCATTTACACAGTATCACTCCTAACCCAAGATCTGACTCTGGTTGTAAACCCTTCTTAGCATGAACCATGCTTAGTTTGGATGTAGATCTAAGATGAAACCATGCTTAATGACACTGGGCAGAATTTCTGCTTGAGCAATGAAGAAGCATGTAACCATCAGCCTGGTTTATGATTCCTTGACCATGTTTAATATTTTGTCTGCACTGGCCTGTTGTAGATTTAATAGAAGAATAAATTTTCTGGGTTTCGCTCAGCTAACAACAATTAAGCTGTGATTGTTTTTCAATTCTATATACAGAAATGTTTTATCCTACAGAAAACAAAACTAAGAAGAGGTTTTGTCTTGTTGACTCTTGGTTTTTCTTGGTTGCATTCTCCCTCAATTCCCATAAGGTGAAAATATTCTATAAGAACACACAGGAATTTGTGGATTTATGGCACCAGTCTTGTGTTATTCATTGATTGTAGCATCATCAAATGAGAGCTAAGAACATAACACTTCTAGATTTAGTATGTTGTTTGTATTTTATAATGTCAATGAACAACAAAACTTTACCTTATACATCACTATGAGTACAGTTGTAGATTAAGGCAGTAACAAAATACTCACTGTATCCAATGAGGCACTTGCTCTTAAATCTGGTAAAAATCCAACTTCCAGGAGGTGGAGAAGGAAGCTTTGGTCCTTTATACCATAGACACGATCTAGAAAAAGTACCATGGGTGCCTTATGATCAGGGCAGAAACTTGCAGACATGTCTGGTTCTGTAACAGTTCCATCTGAAAAGAAATCCAATTGTGCTATTGTTCATACAATTTTAGCTTTATATGACTATTCACAAACTCAAATCAAAGTATCACAGGTCTGCTGGTTTTCATGGTCATATTGTAAAACCTTTAAAATACAAGAGGACACAGCAATCTGAATTACTTTGGAAGTGGTGCAGGACCTCAAATTTTAAGAAACAGGGTGGGAGTCTGTGAGACACCGTGGGAGGAGGAGAAAATGGTTGGTAAGTTCTCTCCGCCCCTTGCATGAAAGTATTGAGCCCTGATTGCTCTGGAGTGTATCACTGACATCTGCAGGTAAGTCCAGCTTGGTTAGGTGCCGCTGTTCAAACTCCACACAGTCAGCTGAAGCCACTTGGGATCCAGATGAAGAACTGGGCCCTGAGAGAGATCTGTTGTGTGAGGTAAGTGCCACAGAGGGGAGACTGCCAGGTGGTGTATCTGAGGGAACCAAGGTCTGCGAGGCCAGAATGGTGTGAAAAGGAGGACTCTCACATGCTCTTGCCTGATCTTTCAATGGACTGTTGGAATGATGGGAAGTGAAGTGAAAGCACAGAGAAGACCTGGTGGCTATGGTGAGAACAGGACATCCTATGTCTCCACTGATGGTGACTGGAATCTGGGAGGTTATGATACCTGCCTGAGGCAAAGAGGTACACCTGGCATTGGTCAAACTTTGACAGAAGCTGTTGAAAAACTGCCAGATACAGTTGCCATTCCACTTGGTCCATTTTCCTGAGGCTCAGTCAGTCTGTTTGCATGTTTAGGAGACTGGAGATGTGCTTGGCTGTGACTGACTGGACGCTGTGTTCTGCCCAGCTGAGGAAGAGGGATGCTTCTGCCTGAAGCTGCCAAAATTGGGTACCTCCTTGTCTGCTGATGTTGGGTATTGCTGTGGTGGAATCCATGCAGATTAGGATGTTGCTGCTGAGTTGGAGATGAGGAGCAAAGTGTTGTAGGGCAAGGGAGCTGTTAAGAGCTCGAGCCAATTGATGCTCATTGATGCTTTGGCGGGAGACCATAGGCCCTGGATGTTTAGCTCTCCACAGTGAGCCCACCCTGTGAGGCTGGCATCCAAGGTGATCATTGTTCTCGGATGATCACAAAAAGGAGAGCCCTCTACAGGCTGGATCACTGCCCACCATCTCAAGGCTTGGCAGAGGTGGTGGGGCAGTTTGATGTGCAGGTGTCTTGCTCGATGCAATCTTTCTGGTAGGCAGTAGAGCCCATTGGAGATGATGGGCATGGTGCTTTGCAAACGGAGTGTTATGCACTGCTCAGGTGCCCACAGCTAGAACCCTTGCCATAAACATGAAATCCACTATACTGGATTTTCTGAAGGTCAGAACCTCAGCTGATCTTTTCCACACATTCCAGAGAGTAAGAAACTAGGCCTCTGGAGGTTTCCAGTAGGGCCCCCAAGTGGACTAGCTGATTGGCTGAGGTTACCTGGAAGTAAGTTTCTAGAAGAGAAATCTGTTGATGTGAGTAGGTTTGGAGATATTCTTTGATAGATGGAAGACTTTCCATTTTGAATTTCCTGTAGGTTACCCATTGGTTCAGAAATTTTAGGTCCAGAATGGGTTTTCCATGAAGCGCCATGTTTTTTGGGTGCCACGAAAAAGATTGAATAGATGCCAAAGAAGCATTCCTCTGTAGGGACTGGTTCTATTGCAGCTGATTATAGAAGATGGAGTACTGCCCCTTGCATAATAGCAGAGGATTGGTTGATCATAGAATCATATAACTGTAGAGTTGGAAGGGACCCCAGCAGTCATCTAGTCCAACCCCCTGCAATGCAGGAATCTCAGGTACAGCATCGATCACAGATGGCATCTAACTTCTGCTTAGAAACCCCCAAGGAGGTTCACCACCTCTTATAGGAGTCTGTACCACTTGCTGAACAGCTCTTACTGTCAGAAAGTTCTTGTTGATGCTTACTCAGAATCTTCTTTCTTGTAACTTGAAGCCATTGGTTTGAGTCCTACTCTCCAGACCAGGAGAAAACAAGTTTGTTCTCTCTTCCATATGACAGCCCTTGAGATATTTGAATATGTCTGAATTGTTAATGAAGTAGTTGATATACTGATATAGTTAGATTTGGGGGGGGGGGTTGCTATGTATTACTGTCTTTAATACTGACTTGCTTATTCTATTTTTTAATCATTGTAAGCTGTATTGAAAACAAATTCTGTGGAAGGATGGCATACAGAGAAATTGATTGAGTGGTATTTACCCAAGACTTTTAAAAATGCCTTACCTTTATTTACTGCTGGCAATTTTAGAGGTATGCTTATAATCCCAACCAAATCTTCAGTTGGCACCAAGGAACGCAGGATGGAACGTATTCTAATAGCTTCACCTTTTCCAGTTTGGATGAGCTGTATTTTTACACAAAATTCAATTAACAGAGGCAATATTCTCTTTAACTTTTCTCTCTCTCTTTTAAAAATGTGAATAACTGCAAAATTATGGACTCTTTTTCTACATATATGAACTGTTTAAATATTGCTACTTAAAGGGTCATTCTATGGGATAAATAGTTTTCCTTTTTGATAAATACTTGTACTACATGCATATAAATATTACATAAATAAAGTACTATATGAAATTGGCTAAATATTCTTATAATACTCTAGTTCCTCTTTACATTATTTAAAAGTATCATAAGATTACAACTATTTCAGTGCAGGAGGGAGCCCTCTCAGCAAAAATATACTATTCTGGCCTTCCATTTGAAAATTTAAATGGATAGTTTCATCTTAGTTTAAATTGTCATTTTAGTAAACAGAGATTATTTATACTGATGATAATGATGTGAGAAAGTGACTCAGGTTGCTTGATACTATTTGGAGCTTGAAGTGTGCCGTGTGACCTTTGGCTGCTTCTGCACAAAGAAAAAAACCCCCCACTTACATGCAATTCTGGTGCACAACGCCCAAGCAAATCTATAAGAGCTGAGTAGAAAGACATAATTGCATTGCCCATATGCACAACCTCCTCCTCCTCTTCATCTTCTTCAAGACTGTTAAAAAGAAATCAAGCAGGCATGGATAAAATCCAAAGTGATCTGGAAACTAAAATAGCAATAACAACAAGAATTAAAAGGAAAACCCAGCTTCAACTAAGCAGGGAATAATGGCTGGCTTATTTTTCTATCTCCTAGTGTGAACCCAAAGCAAGCTGGCACTAATAGAAATGCCTTCTTTTCTTTCTTTCGAGCTTTCACCCAAAAACAAACCCTAGAATGAACTCCATCCGATTCCCCTGTGGGCAGCGTTATGTATTGGCTGGCACCCAGGATGGAATGCACAGCAGCCCACTAGAGTGGGTATATATACTCCCTGAATCCAGATGGACTAAATGTTACATGCAAATGCATGTATTGGAATCCCAGCAGAGAAAGATTGAATGCTGTGAGAGGAAGCTATTCAGGGTGGAGATTGGTGTGCGCTTTCCTCTTTCCTCTCCCTTTCCTAATCTGCTCCAGCCCCTCTCCACAAACACAAGCATAACTATGTGTTTGAAAACCCATGGAGAAGAGCAAATGGCTCCCTTACAGGAAGAATTCCTAATTTGGAACAGAGACGCAACAAGTGGGGAATGGTTGTGCACCTCCCTCTCTTCCACTTCTTCCTTCACTCTAAAACACCCCTTCTCAAAGTAGCTCATTTCACATGACTCTGGCATGAGGATTCCCTGGTCTTCACGGAGCATTATTGAGCTCAAACAGTAGATAAAGGAGGCTGCACAAGTGAGCTGGAGTCCTGCTGATTTGAGTTATTGTTTATTTATATTCCCATTTTTGGCTCAGAGGCACACAGAGTGATGAAGAGCATATTGATGCAATAAATGTAAATAAAATATCTGTAAGGGTTGTATTTCGACTAACTTTTACTTAGTTGATCAGGGATTGTTCAGAGTACACCCCCTGAAATTACTGGCCCTAAATTAGTCATGTCTATTGTTTCCAATGGGTCTACTGTGAGGAGGATTAACATTGTACATAACCCTAAGTATACCTAACACTTTGTTTCTGAAATCTCAAATTCAATAAACAAAGCGATTCAAAGCATTATATGGGTGCATATTCATTAGTATTAAGAAATAATATCCAGTACCAAATTACTTCATGGAAGGGTCAGGTCAGCAGTACTGGAAAGAAATTGTGCCTTTAACGGTATGTATTGCAGTTATATAAAGATGTATGTCCATACTTCTAGAGAAGCAAGATTTCTAGGCAATACATCCAGGGAGTATTGTTTTGTTTTTCCATCTGATTATGCCAAGTATTTCTACATGGTTACAGAAGTGAGAGCAATTGCTAAGTGTCCTTTTCTACCGTATGGTATGTTATTGTAACTGACACATCATCAAGGCAGACTTTGAATGGCATATTCCAAAATAATGTCAAGTATTGTGTATATCCACGTACAGTTCCCTCTTATATCCCTGAGAGGGAAGATCAAGAGCTGGGTTCTCAGATATCTTAATTGCTCCTTGCATAGCAGCCAACAAACCATTTCCTCCTTCTCCTCTAAGAGCTGGCCCAAAACATTCGGGACGCCGAATTAGAAGCTTGACAACAACACTGGCATTTTCCTCTACACTTTCACCTAAAAAAAAAAAGAGCAAATTTTACTGACATGAATAATAAAACCAAACAGTAATGCTGTGTGAACTCTATACATTATTTTTAAAAGAACACGCACACACACCCAAAATCCAAATTTTGTGTAGAGAATTAAACATTCAGATTTCAGATCTTTGATTCAGATTTGCTTTAGTTATTTTCTTCTGGTGACAAAATGTTGGTTCTCCGAGATAGAACTCAGTAGGAAAGATTGGAGAGGAAATCTGAATGAGCCATTCTGTGTGATAACTAAGGCACTGATCTTAGGAAAAGCCTCAGCCTCAAATAATGGAACCACAATCAGAGGCCATCATCAGAGGCCTTCCTCCTAGTGCCTCTGCTGTTTGGCTTAGCACAGGTAACAGCTGGGGAAAGGAACTTCTTCCTTGCAGAGGCCCTTATCTGGAATATTCTTCCCACAGAGGCATACCTGGTGTCTTTCCAGCACCAGGTAAAGCCTTTGTTATTTTAAAGTATGATGTAGTGGATTTTATGTTTCAATAAACATATTGTGGGGATATTGGTGTATTTTATCTGCTGCTACTTATTTGATCAGTGTTGTTGTTATCCCAATTAACATTGGCTGTCCTTGGAATGTTAGTATTGAAGGGCATGACAAAAATTTACAAAGCCAAAATGGGGAAAAAAGGAATTATAGTTCAAACCTGTAAATCTGCATAAAAACAAATAAAATTTGAATAAAAACAAATGACCAAAACCTACAGTTAAAATAGCTTATGATTTTGTGATTTTAGCTTGTGATTTGTTTTCCTAATATAGGAATTCATGAGATTCAGTCATAGTAAAATATGCATTTTCACATATTTGTCAATCCAGTAACTAAACTTACCATTAACAAAAACAGCAAATCTTAAGAATGACAGATATCGTTCACCCTCTATTGGATTCCAACCAATGTCAGGATATCCTGTTGCTAAAAGCATGGGGCAGCTCTGGAGACCACATCCTGCCAAGTACGTTACAACCTGCCAAACACAAACACTGGTAATATCTACAGGAGGTTTATTCCAATGAATTAAAAGTACAAGGTGATTCAATTTTTAAAATCCATGTGCAAATCTTTGGAAAGAGTAGAAGGAGTGGAACAGTTAATTTTACTGGAGATTACCACTCTGAATTGAGAAAAGAAAGGATCTGTTTGCAGAAAGAAACTATTTTCCATACATGGATTTTTTTTCTAACTGGCACAAAACTGATTATTGGCAGGGGAGAACACGATACCAAGAAGTCTGAAAAACACTTGTGGTATTTTTATATTGCCCAAGAGAAGATTAGCTCTGGCAACACTAGTCATTCAGCAGGGTGGCACTGAATCCAGACGTATTCACCCCCAAAGAGGTGATCAACAATGACAGAAATATAGATGTCTCAAGCATTCAGTCAAGGACACTCGCAAACACTAGTGTCCCTGACCAAATGCTTGAGGTAACAATCAGTCCTGCTCATAGCCTGGCCTCACTCTGATCATGAAAGCTTCTCCCAACACTTTTCACTTTCTGAAGGCTTCCCAGAAGCTTACTTTTAGGTAGGGCAGTTGCTTATTTATTTTACACGCATTAGTGGCCAGTGTGGTGAAGCTGAGCAGCCAAGTTGCCCTCCTGACTCTGCATCTTACCTGGATGAAAATGGGGTGGGGCAGCAGCAAGTCTGGGGCTGAAGCTATACCCTAGCAGAGCAAACTCAGTGCTTGCACAGGTGTATCCAGGTAGCCCTGCTCCTGCTGTGTCCTGGTAAGATGTAGCAATGCCATCTGTATCAGGAATGTGGCTCCATGGCTCTGCACCACCATACCTTTTTTTTAAAAAAGTATCCTTCATATATTTAATATATTGAGAACAATTTATAAATGAGAGAACTCAAGATTTTATTTTATTTTTACCTTCTGCTTACTATTCTACTTAAGAGTGAACGGACCGTAGTCATACAATAAAAGTTAAAAATATATGTCAAGTGAAAACTAAGCCTCGTTAAGTAATACATGGCGTGACTGACAATAAAACAAGGGGACCAGAAGAAGAAGAAATTAAGACAGTGAGTGATTACTTTCTCAAGGTCTGGCTCCTCCAGCGCCAGTGCAAGCTCATTATTGTCCATTACTGAGGCAGCTGCTACATCAAGTGGAGTGGAACCCCTCATTGAAGGAGAAGCTGTAGCAAAGACATGATAATGCACAGTAATTAAAGTAATTGGTTTGCAGTTATGATTTGTATGCAGCAGAGGGCAGTAGTTAAATGCAGTTTAGATGAAACCCAACCATTCGCATATAAAAAACAACCGCCAAACCAAGATCGTAGCACAATCGAAAGCTAAAAGGCCATAAGTTAAACTTGTGATATGGCAAATGTAGGTGAATGACTATCAAAATTATACAACATACCAAGTCCAACACTGCTGTTTTCAAGTAAGTAGCTTAGATGCTCAAACATAGCTTTTTGGTTCTGGCGACTGATTCGACAAAAATAGCACAGGAACCGACAACAGCTTGCTACCATTTTTGGAAAAGCGATCTGTGGAGGGAAAAGAACAGTGCCGAATAATAGGAAGCATTAATTTCTGCTCAATTTCCTAATGAATAAATAACTGATATGCAGTCTGCAGAAATAAGGGAATCTCCAGTGCATATGGCAGAGTACCCTTGATGATGAAGTGCTGGCAAAACCTGTTTAAGAACTTTGGAATGGAGACAATAGTGTCAGGAGTGCGTGCAGGAGCTAGGCCCTGTGACCAGTAGGACTTCGCAGGACTGGGGCCTCCCTAAGTTTGTTCTGAAGAGGCAAGGCACGGCCTCACAGGTGAGGCCGATTGGTAACCCACAGCACCTGGTGGCAAGAGCCAGGAAGGGATATAAGGCCAGCATTTCCCTTTGGCTCTTGCCACCAGGTGCTGTGAGTTACCAATTGGCCTCACCTGTGCGGCCGCGCCTTGCCTCTTCAGAACAAACTTAGTAAGGCCCCAGTCCTGCAAAGTCCTACTGGTCACAGGGCCTAGCTCCTGTACACACTCCTGACAGATAGTTTGGATCCTGTGTTGCTCCCCTGCAAGTAAAAGTGCTCCTTTTGTTGATGGAAGGATCTCTCATCCACTTAAGGTCCCCTGAAGCTCACACGATGCACTAGATGATCCCCCCAAAGTGTATTAAACAGATTCTAGGGGTGATGGTAGTTCAGAGGGTTAAAGAGGAAACCAGCAATAGTTGTCTCCACACAGCAGGGCCACACAAAGGCAGCAATGGGAGGAGCACTCACAGGATTGGCTCCACTGTTGAGCTCATGGAGCCCCAACCCTGTCCCACCCAGCTAAGCTACTACTGGTGCTGCTATTGGGAGGGCAGCTCTGTGGCTCCACCAAACACCACACAGACCACGACTGATCTCCTCTCCCTCTCTCTTTTTCTGAGAAAGAAACATGGGGGAAAACAAAACAGGTAGTAAAGGCCTCTGTAAACTAGATGTGTTAAATGTCATCTTAGTTCAAGTCAGTGATTACACAAAACCTCTAGTTTAAATTCATCAACAGTTCAAAGAACAGTTTACGTGGTCTATGCTGCCAGCTTATGAAAAGAAAACTCAGAGAAAAATAATAACGCATGTACGCCTAACTATAATGCAGCCAGGGGAATTATATCTTGCTTTAATAAATCTTACTCTTCCTGTCAATTAAATAAAAGTTAATAATCACATCTGGCCATAGGACTGAGCAGAGCAGCAGAATCACTACGGCATCCATAGTTCTGCCGGCTAGAGAAGGGAAATGTTTGCTGCACCACTTCCAGGCTGGATGCCCCTTTTCTATTTTCACCCCTCCAAAATATCCCACCATAGCTTGAGCTGGCTGCTGTTGGTGGGAACATCACCCGTGGCAGCTCTCGAACAACTAAACTACAGATTCATTCCAATAGCACCTTAGAGACCAACTAAGTTTGTTGTTGGTTTGCCAAACCAACATCAAACTTAGTTGGTCTCTAAGGTGCTACTGGAAGGATTTTTTTAAAATTTTGTTTCAACTACAGCAGACCAACACGGCTACCTACCTGTAACTAGAACTAACCTACAGAGTCGTTTTAGGAACCATGAATCTACAGTCTTGACAATCAAACAAAAAACACTTCAACAACCAGTTGCAAAGCACTTAAATTCAGAGAATCACAATCTCTCTGATTTATTGATTACTGCAATAGAAAAGTTATCTGATCCTAGAAGATTTGAAACAAGGGTTCTGGGTCTAAAGACTTGACACCTTGAAACCATATGGTGTCAGTCTGGAGGATAATAACTGACATACCTCAGCTACTCCAAACCAAACACCTTAATATTCTATCCTCAGTGTTCTAGAACTGGCTACAGCATATCACAGCAATTGAAGAAGGTGGAAGCCAAAAGGTTTTACTAAATATATATATATATCTGAGTTCTTAGTTGCTGTAATATACATACACTATGTGGAAATTATGAAGAAACTAAGCAAAGTGCAAATAGATGCAACAGAATTAGTGCTGTGCCTTACTGCATCATCAAAAACCGAAATAGTGAAGCATGGTAATTCTCAGGCTGTTATTAAAGATCCACTTTACTTACCTTGGTATAAAAAAGTTGTTTGCCCAATCCAAGAAAAAGAAGCAACCGTCCCCTGTGATCCTCCCCCCTGCAATACTTACTATGCAGAAAGCATTCACAACCCTAATCTGAAAGGCCCTTATAATAAAATGGCAGTTTCGCATGCATCATCAATGCAGATAAGACCCTCATAAATATTTCTACATCATCATGCTAAGAGAAGACAAGCCCAGTAATCTCTGTCCAATAGTAAAAGCATTAGAATGTTTTTTCTCAGCCATTTGCACCATAGAGGGCATGTCTGGGTCAATACTCAAAGCCATTAGCAATTGTCTTCTGTCATCATAAAACATTTGTCATACACATTTGTCAGCCTGAGTAAGAACTTACAACCATTCAAGTGTCAAACAGAAGAGTACCACAATAATCGTTCACTCTCCTAAAATATCAGCAGTAGAGTAACATTAGAATTCTGCAGTGGATTTGTAACTGGCTGACTGACCGAACCCAAAGGGTGCTCATCAATGGTTCCTCTTCATCCTGGAGAAGAGTGACTAGTGGGGTGCCACAGGGTTCTGTCTTGGGCCCGGTCTTATTTAACATCTTTATCAACGACTTGGATGATGGACTCAAGGGCATCCTGATCAAATTTGCAGATGACACCAAACTGGGAGGGGTGGCTAACACCCCAGAGGACAGGATCACACTTCAAAACGACCTTGACAGATTAGAGAACTGGGCAAAAACAAACAAAATGAATTTTAACAGGGAGAAATGTAAAGTATTGCACTTGGGCAAAAAAAATGAGAGGCACAAATACAAGATGGGTGACACCTGGCTTGAGAGCAGTACATGTGAAAAGGATCTAGGAGTCTTGGTTGACCACAAACTTGACATGAGCCAACAGTGTGACGCGGCAGCTAAAAAAGCCAATGCAATTCTGGGCTGCATCAATAGGAGTATAGCATCTAGATCAAGGGAAGTAATAGTGCCACTGTATTCTGCTCTGGTCAGACCACACCTGGAGTACTGTGTCCAGTTCTGGGCACCACAATTCAAGAAGGACACTGACAAACTGGAACGTGTCCAGAGGAGGGCAACCAAAATGGTCAAAGGCCTGGAAACGATGCCTTATGAGGAACGGCTAAGGGAGCTGGGCATGTTTAGCCTGGAGAAGAGGAGGTTAAGGGGTGATATGATAGCCTTGTTCAAATATATAAAAGGATGTCACATAGAGGAGGGAGAAAGGTTGTTTTCTGCTGCTCCAGAGAAGCGGACACGGAGCAATGGATCCAAACTACAAGAAAGAAGATTCCACCTAAACATTAGGAAGAACTTCCTGACAGTAAGAGCTGTTCGACAGTGGAATTTGCTGCCAAGGAGTGTGGTGGAGTCTCCTACTTTGGAGGTCTTTAAGCAGAGGCTTGACAACCATATGTCAGGAGTGCTCTGATGGTGTTTCCTGCTTGGCAGGGGGTTGGACTCGATGGCCCTTGTGGTCTCTTCCAACTCTATGATTCTATGATTCTATGATTCTATGATTCTATGAATCTTGATAAATGGTAAGCTGTTGAAATACATCCTACTGGCATAATCCAACTGTTTTATTATATCCCATCCAGAGGCATAGCTAGGTGATCTTGCGCCCCTGGCAGAACCATCCAGATTGCGCCCCCTAGCCATGGACAAATTAGCTCTTCTTTCCACCTCTCCTTCATCCTCTATTTAAAACCATTTCTTATGAGGCAATAATCGATATTTATATTGATGGACGAGGGACGCGGGTGGCGCTGTGGGTTAAACCACAGAGCCTAGGACTTGCCGATCAGAAGGTCGGCGGTTTGAATCCCCGCGACGGGGTGAGCTCCCATTGCTCAGTCCCTGCTCCTGCCAACCTAGCAGTTCAAAAGCACGTCAAGTGCAAGTAGTTAATAGGTACCGCTCTGGCCGGAAGGTAAACGCCGTTTCCGTGCGCTGCTCTGGTTCACCAGAAGCGGCTTGGTCATGCTGGCCACATGACCCAGAAGCTGTACACCGGCTCCCTCGGCCAATAAAGCGAGATGAGCACCGCAACCCCAGAGTCGGTCACGACTGGACCTAATGGTCAGGGGTCCCTTTACCTTTTTATATTGATGGACATATTTTTAGCCAATTTTGCGGGGGGGGGGGCATTGCCGGCACCCCTGGCACCACCCCCTAGCTACGGCCCTGATCCCATCCCATATTTACATGATAGCATCCAAGTGCTCCCAGTAATATACTGACAAAGCCTTTCCCAACTTGCTGTGCCCCAGATGTTTGAACCACAACTCCAATCAGCCTCAATCAGTGCTGACTGGGATTGATTGGAGATGTAGTCCAAAATACAGAAAGGGCACCAGGTTGGGGAAGATGGCATTAAAAATGTGCCATGTCGACTCTCTCTCTTTTTTCAGTAAATGAGACAAAATCATTTTTGATCCTTTTCATTATGTACCTTATATTAAAATCATATGATTTTATAGGCATGCACCTATTTCAGGTGCTTGTGGCACTCAACCTATAATCTTAAAAGCCATATACTTTGAAGCTCAATTGGACTGCATACAACACAGATTTAAGATATATTGTTGTTGTTTAGTCGTTTAGTCGTGTCCGACTCTTCGTGACCCCATGGACCAGAGCACGCCTGGCACTCCTGACTTCCACTGCCTCCCGCAGACTCATGTTTGTAGCTTCGAGAACACTGTCCAACCATCTTGTCCTCTGTCGTCCCCTTCTCCTTGTGCCTTCAATCTTTCCCAACATCAGGGTCTTTTCCAGGGAGTCTTCTCTTCTCATGAGGTGGCCAAAGTATTGGAGCCTCAGCTTCACGATCTGTCCTTCCAGTGACCACTCAGGGCTGATTTCCTTAAGAATGGATGCGTTTGATCTTCTTGCAGTCCATGGGACTCTCAAGAGTCTCCTCCAGCACCATAATTCAAAAGCATCAATTCTTCGGCGATCAGCCTTCTTTATGGTCCAGCTCTCACTTCCATACATCACTACTGGGAAAACCATGGCTTTAACTATACGAACCTTTGTTGGCAAGGTGATGTCTCTGCTTTTTAAGATACTGTCTAGGTTTGCCATGGCCTTTCTCCCAAGGAACAGGCGTCTTTTAATTTCGTGACTGCTGTCACCATCTGCAGTGATCATGGAGCCCAAGAAGGTAAAATCTCTCACTGCCTCCATTTCTTCCCCTTCTATTTGCCAGGAGGTGATGGGACCAGTGGCCAAGATCTTCGTTTTTTTGATGTTGAGCTTCAGACCATATTCTGCGCTCTCCTCTTTCACCCTCATTAAAACGTTCTTTAATTCTTCTTCTGCCATCAAGGTTGTGTCATCTGCATATCTGAGGTTGTTGATATTTTTTCCGGCGATCTTAATTCCGGCTTGGGATTCCTCCAGCCCAGCCTTTCACATGATGAATTCTGCATATAAGTTAAATAAGCAGGGAGACAATATACAGCCTTGCTGTACTCATTTCCCAATTTTGAACCAATCAGTTGTTCCATATCCAGTTCTAACTGTAGCTTCTTGTCCCACATAGAGATTTCTCAGGAGACAGATGAGGTGATCAGGCACTCCCATTTCTTTAAGAACTTGCCATAGTTTGCTGTGGTCGACACAGTCAAAGGTCAATGAAGCAAAAGTAGATGTCTTTCTGGAACTCTCTAGCTTTCTCCATAATCCAGCACATGTTTGCAATTTGGTCTCTGGTTCCTCTGCCTCTTCTAAATCCAGCTTGCACTTCTGGGAGTTCTCGGTCCACATACTGCTTGAGCCTTCCTTGTAGAATTTTAAGCATAACCTTGCTAGCATGTGAAATGAGTGCAATTGTGCGGTAGCTGGAGCATTCTTTGGCACTGCCCTTCTTTGGGATTGGGATGTAGACTGATCTTCTCCAATCCTCTGGCCACTGCTGAGTTTTCCAAACTTGCTGGCATATTGAGTGTAGCACCTTAACAGCATCATCTTTTAAAATTTTAAGTAGTTCAGCTGGAATACCATCACTTCCACTGGCCTTGTTATTTGCAGTGCTTTCTAAGGCCCATTTGACTTCACTCTCCAGGATGTCTGGCTCAAGGTCAGCAACCACACTACCTGGGGTGTACGAGCCATCCATATCTTTCTGGTATAATTCCTCTGTGTATTCTTGCCACCTCTTCTTGATGTCTTCTGCTTCTGTTAGGTCCTTACCACTTTTGTCCTTTATTATGGTAATCTTTGTACGAAATGTCCCTTTCATATCTCCAATTTTCTTGAACAGATCTCTGGTTCTTCCCATTCTGTTGTTTCCCTCTATTTCTTTGCATTGCTCGTTTAAGAAGGCCTTCTTGTCTCTCCTTGCTATTTTTTGTAAATCTGCACTCAATTTCCTGTATCTTTCACTATCTCCCTCACATTTTGCTTGCCTTCTCTCACCCGCTATTTGTAAGGCCTCATTGGACAGCCACTTTGCTTTCTTGCATTTACTTTTCATTGGGATGGTTTTAGTTGCTGCCTCCTGTATAATGTTACGAGCCTCCATCCATAGTTCTTCAGGCCCTCTGTCCACCAAATCTAAATCCTTAAACCTGTTCCTCACTTCCACTGTGTATTCATAAGGGATTTGACTTAGATTGTATCTTACCGGCCCAGTGGTTTTTCCTACTTATCTTCAGTTTAAGCTTGAATTTTGCTATAAGGAGCTGATGATCTGAGCCACAGTCAGCTCCAGGTCTTGTTTTTGCTGACTGTATAGAGCTTCTCCATCTTTGGCTGCAGAGAATATAATCAATCTGATTTCGATGCTGCCCATCTGGTGATGTCCATGTGTAGAGTCGTCTCTTGTGTTGTTGGAAAAGAGTGTTTGTGATGAACAGCTTGTTCTCTTGGCAGAACTCTATTAGCCTTTGCCCTGCTTCGTTTTGAACTCCAAGGCCAAACTTGCCAGTTGTTCCTTTTATCTCTTGACTCTTTAGCATTCCAATCCCCTATAATGAGAAGAACATCCTTCTTTGGTGTCATTTCTATAAGGTGTTGTAAGTCTTCATAGAATTGGTCAATTTCAGTTTCTTCAGCACCGGTGGTTGGTGCATAAACTTGGATTACTGTGTTGTTAAAAGGTTTGCCTTGGATTCGTATCGAGATCATTCTATCATTTTTGAGATTGCATCCCAGTACAGCTTTTGCCACTCTTTTGTTGACTATGAGGGCCACTCCATTTCTTTTACGGGATTCTTGCCCACAGTAGTAGATATGATGGTCATCCGAACTGAATTCGCCCATTCCCGTCCATTTTAGTTCACTGATGCCCAGGATGTCAATATTTATTCTTTCCATCTCATTTTTGACCACATCCAACTTACCAAGGTTCATGGTTCTTACATTCCAGGTTCCTATGCAATATTTTTCTTTACAGCATTGGACTTTCCTTTCGCTTCCAGGCATATCCGCAACTGAGCGTCCTTTCGGCTTTGGCCCAGCCGCTTCATCAGCTCTGAATCTACTTGTACTTGTCCTCCGCTCTTCCTCAGTAGCATGTTGGACGCCTTCTGACCTGAGGGGCTCATCTTCCAGCGTCATAACTTTTATATGCCTGTTGTCTTTGTCCATGGAGTTTTCTTGGCAGGGATACTGGAGTGGCTTTCTGGTTCCTGCTCCAGGTGGATCACGTTTGGTCAAAACTCTCCACTATGACCTGTCCATCTTGGGTGGCCCTGCACAGCATAGCTCATAGCTCCTCTGAGTTATTTAAGCCCCTTCGCCACGGCAAGGCAGTGATCCATGAAGGGGTAAGATATATTAGAAAGACTATGATGATGTTACTACTCTTTTCAGACAAATGATTTTCCTGCAGAAAAGTCATAAGGAATTATTTTTGAACCAGAAAATACAAAAGTACAAAGCTCCGTGTTTGCTAGACCTTCTTCACATCACCAAAATGAGACACAGATCACAGCAACACTTAAGGCAGGCCAAGCTCAGGAACATACAACCCTTTCCTCATTCATATGCACCGATTTACAACTGATTCACAACTAAGAGAGGTTTTAATGTACTGAGATCTGCATCCCAACCTCCAAAGCTCAAGAGTATGTATACAGAGAAAGAAAACATTGTACTGTACCACTTCAGAAGTCCAATGTTTATTCAGTTAGAAAATGTTTAACCTCTTGATCAAAAGTGGTGTACAAATAAAATTTATAGACAAACACAAGTAAAATCCCCAAGCCAATCGAAAAAAATATTCACAAAACCATCATAATTTGTTGGTGCCATCTGTCTCAGGAAACAATGGAGGAGTTTTGGGGGGGTGAATCCCTCCCAAAATTAAGCCTTTCTAAAATCCTGTTAACTCATGGAAAGAGTAACACATATGCTTAACTATTCCCCACATACAGATAGGACTTTAAAATGCTCAACTGACACATTTTCTGGAACTATTTTCACACATTTTCCTCCTTTGAGCATTTACTTTGCAACTTTTGAGACCTCTTAACACATTACAGTTTTAACAGGTATATGTCAACACCTGCACTGTGTTTCCATTAACACTGTAATGCTTAAAGTACATGCACATCTTTTTCTCACCTTTTGTACACTACAGGAGAACACAATATTCCTGTTAAAATCTCAATAAGTAAAAAGGTTGAACACACATTACACTGTAACCCCTATGTGTGTAACTGAATGCAGGTTTCAATTATTTGGGCTTATATGCAAACTTATGTGTGCATTTTCTGCAAGTGCTCCCAGTAGACGACTGTTTTACTAATATATAGTATTGGCATGCTGCTTAGAACCAACTTGGCTGAAGCATTTTAACGATTTCCAGCTTCTCTTTTTGTATGTGTGATCTTTGTAGTCCATCTTTAGTGCAAGAAACCTTGCCTATGCAACTCCCATCATCCATGGAGCTAACAGCTCATACTCTGTACTGCACAAGATAAATATACTAGTCTTCTTTACCCGCAGTTCCTTCCAGCTACAGAAGGCATGCTTCATAACAATCACAGCAAAAATACTTGTGAAATTACCTGAGATTTGTCTCCTCCAAGCACATTTACCATTACTTCCATAACTGTCTCATGCATACCCAGGACTCTCATTAAGTTAGGATGCTGATAAAATACTTTGTTGTTCATTATATCTCTAAATGGGATAAGAACAAATTCAACAAAAACAATCATTCTTTCTCCTGCAAGATCTGTGTTTATCAAGCACACAGAATAAGCACTGCATTTTTAAGGTTCAGAATTAAAGAGCAATTACAAAGATATGACTATATTCTAATTCCAAGATTACAACACACATTACAAGGTTATTATCAAGAACAACATAGACTGTTTCCCTACCAATATACCAACTCAGTTTAGGCAGGTTCATAGATGTTCATATGAAAAGTAAAGCGATTGTGATAAAAATGGGTGCATATAAAGTTCATTTATTCATTCATAATTGAACCAAACCAATATTGTAGCACATGTACAAAATTAGGTTTTATACGGGCTTAAGCTACTATTATAACTAGGGCCGTAAGTTTAATATTTCAATATTTAATTTTTATTTAAAACATACAAATAAAATGTTTATTTCATACCCAAGGCCATTAATCATAAGCAATTCTTCTTCTTTTCCCATTCTGACGCTGAGGAGGGAACGAATTTGACCCAGCGCTGCTAATAAGTTGATTGTGTCCTGCACAGATGTAGCACTTATAGTGTAGGATTTCCTCAGAGCCTGAAGCAGCTCGCCAATGCTGTCATACTGCCTTCGAAGGAGGTTAAACATAATACGAACTAATTCTGGATCTTGGATCTGATCTTCTTGAGCCCAGCGAACCATAGTTTGAGATATTAACTCCTTCAGAGTAGCTGCAATAGAGGTGGGGGGGGGGGTTTGAGGAGAAAAGAAAACACAAACTATTATCCACTGAAAAGACATAATTTAAAAGGATTCTTTGAATTCAGTAACCTGAAAGCTGAATTATCAATGACTACCAAAATTATTCAGAAAATAGTATTATTAACTGCTGGGAGAAAGGGTCTGGCTATTACTAGATAGCGGCTCTCACCATGATTCCACAGTATAGTTCAGAGATGGTTTCTTGTGGGGTGGGGGTGGGGGTGGAGGCAATTTCCCTGTCCCCCAAAGCTCACAGCATCTCTCCAGGGGCTTTTGTCTGCCAGTTATTTTTTATTGATTTTCCATAATTTTTAACAAATTGTCACCAAATTAATACAAATTCAATACACATTTAAAAACTAACTTCCCACCCACCCCCAATGTCCCTTTTAATTTCCTCCCTCCTTTCCTGCTTCCAATAAAATAACTTTTCCAACTATAATTTCAAAATACATTTGTCCCTTCTTCCTACACATCACATATTCAATTACCAATTTCTGCTATGGCTTTTATGCGTTGTTATAACCTGTTCTCAAAATTAGTCGAGTAGAGTAAATCCTCTTTTATCTACAATAGTCATTCATCAATTTTGAAACATTTCCTTCTGATACCTCTTAGGTAACACTTTGCCTGAAAAAAACAGATCTTGCTTCATCCCAGGCAACATACACGCATTCCTCCCTAACATGGCCTTAAGCATTGCTGTCGGACATCTGCCTCCAGTAATAAACAACTCAGCCTCACTGGTGCTGCATGCAGAGGGTGAAAATGAAACCTCTAGAATTTTTTTTAAATAAATAAATAATATACATTCCACACCCCCAATACTGCTAATCCCCCAGCATCATCCACCCTTCACATTTTGCCAATTTTAACCCTCAGTTTTACATACAACCAGCTCCTTAATAAATCATTAATAAATAAATAAACATAATCCCTATCTCTTCTTCTCTGTCTGAAAGCCTCAGAAGCCATCAAGATGGTATACATCGTGGTCCATCCTGTTCTTTCACTGTTCTTATTTTCAACTTCAAGCTTTGAGAGCGGGTGGGTGGGCTGATGTAATCTCAACAAAATCCATATCTCCTCTCCATCCCCCGTCCCCGCAAACTAATACATCTTCCTGCAGCCCATTCTGCCGATCGTCAGTTTCACCACATCCAACTCCACAGTTTATTCTCTTCCGAATGCTTAACAGACAGTCAATCCAGCTGTTACCAATCTTTTCTTCTTTACTATTTCTATTTCATAATACGAAGTTCCAAGGGGTGGTCAAAATCATTCAAGGTTATTACTCTCCACCTTCTTTCAGGCAAAGTCCTTACTTATAAAAGAAATCCATCGCAAAGAGGTATCTTTAAAGTCCACTCTCCTCGAAAACTTTACATTCCATTGCTTTAGGGAAGGGTAGATAACGCAGATCCCCACCCCCACCCCAAAACCCCATGACTTAAAATATTGCCTCCCCTCCTTCCACCGCTCAACCAAAGCAAAAATTAGCGTCTTTCATCATTTCAAAACCTTTCCAAGCAAATGGTTTTCTCCTGCAGCATAAATCAGGATCTTTTCAAGGGGGTGCTTCTTCGCTTGCCAAATGTTTCTGAATTCAAAGGTATTCTGCAGCTCACCATGGTAGCTTGCTGGGGGCAGTCCTTGGACAGAGCCACTGATTTCCACCCCCGCTCACAGACAAAAAAAGGCATTAATGGATGACCGTGGGTCATGCCCTTTCAATACCCTTGAAAATTTAGGGGAGGTATGCCCCTTACCCCCTCCCTTAATCTCCATCTGGGACCCCTCCTGGGCACCGGAGCACCCAAGAGGGCGACTTGCTTTGTTCGCTGCAAAACAGGAAGCCTCTCCAGGGCTTTTTTGGGGAGGGAGAATGGTAGCTGCCACAGCCCCTCTCCCAGTGCTGGAGATGAGTTTTGTCTCAGTTTCCAAAATTTGCCAGAGAATTCACCCCCTGCATTAAATTTTGGTTCAGTACTAGCGAAAACTATGGCTTGTCAATTCTGATAACACATAAGACACTTCAAATCATGGCTTCTGATTCTGGTTTGCCAGCTGATTGTAAGCTATGTAGTTTGTCAATGTAGACCAGTGGTTCCCAACCTTTTTTTGGCCATGCCCCACCTAAGCACCTCTAAAATCCTGAAAACGCCCCCTGAACATTCAAACATTCTTATTATTCAAGAAGTGAACTCCTATTCACGTGGAGGAAGCCTAAAAGGCCATTCACTGTTAATAACTCATTCTCAAATTGCCCCCCTTAAAAATCAAATTGCCACCCTATGGGCTGTGTGCCCCACATTGGGAACCACAGATGCAGACCTAATGGCAAACGACTACTAAACGTCCTGTTAAACTGTTGAAATCTGTTTGGTTAATGCAAATAAAGCAAACACTTAAATTAAAATCAGAGTCCATGTGATCAAAATAAGCTACCCATCATGAAGGGGTCAGCTTTTTCATGTCATTCATCAATATGAATAATAATGTCAGTTTTGTGAGGCATAATGTCCTGGATAATGTTCCCTCGCTTGAAAATAAATTTCAAAGGAGCAAAAATATTTTATTTATGGTTATGCCATGCATGCCCCTGTCAAATATGCTTTCAAATCAGCATGTTTTTGTATGGCATTTTATATTGCTTTTATACCACACCAAGCTTTAAAAAAAAAAAAGAATTTTAAGAGACGGTATATCATAAGCTTCTATGAAGAGGATTAGTGAAGTACATATACAGAGTGATGTTATCCCTAACCAAAGGAGGCTGCAGATAGCATATCCAAAAATGTTTTACAAACTCTGCTTAATAGCTATTGCTAGCTTCATGCCATCAGTGACCTAGAATTCCTGAGGTCCTGAATACATGGACACTTCCGAAGTAAATATATTTGTGTTTCATTTTTAATGGTTGACTGGATAAACCACCGGAGCATCAAATTCCATGCATCCTTTACAAAGCTATCTCTGAATCCCAGCTTACTTAACTGTAAATTATGCATTAGTAGTATTACAAAAACACCAGACACCGAACCTTGCCAACATTTAAAAAGTGGTCTGTAGAGGAGGAAAGTGGTGAATCTGTAGCTATCCAGATGTGGCTGGAATATAAGTCCCACCATTCACCTCCATCAGATGCACCAGCTACTCCAGAAGATTGAGGGGGCCCAACGTGATGTTGCGTGACATCCTGACATCGCATGCATGGCCCTCTGAACATCAAGGGGGCCCATTCCCTCAAAAAAAAAAAAAAATTGGGGGGGGCTGCACAATCTGCATTTTATGCCTAACTTACTGATCAAAAAAGGTCAGTTGTAGCCTTACGATGCTAAAAAGATATGTTCAAGACACTCTCTCAGCAAAACATTGCCTTAGCCTTCCATATTAAATGATATGACATTCCTCACAAAGCAACAGTGTGTAGCATTTTTGTCATCTTGTCATCTAAACCTGCTTGGAGAACCTATCATAGATTGGGTCCAATATTATCACAGCTCCGGTGAAGCTGCCCCAACAACAGCTGCAAGTTTCTCCCGAAAAACATCCCTGCAGAACAACCAGGCAGAGAGTGCCATTCATTTCTACCTATATTTATTTTCATTCTGTATTATGCAGGTCATTAAACATTGGAAGGAATTACTGTATGCCATACTAATTAGCTCTAAGTGATTGATGACTGCCTGAAAGAATTCACTAAGGCTCAGGGGGGAAAGTTGGTGGATGTATTCAGCACAGTTTATAGCACTGGTGCTTTGAAAGATAACCCACATATAACCAAAATGTATTGTAAACGAAAAACTAATTGATATTTCATTATGCCTGCAAAGGATAACATATCAAGACAAGATATGTATGAGCCTTTCCCCCAATGTTCACAGCCTCTTCGTTCCTCTCCTTGCTTGCGTCATAATGAAAGCAGAAATTCTCTCATTAACCATTCACTTCCTCTGAATGAGGAAACTACAATTAGCAGCTTTGGAACAAGCCAGGAAATTAAACCGGCCTTATCCTAACAACCCCCCCCCCCCAAAAAAAATGCCATGTATCATTAGTGGTGCAACTTTGAGTACATCTATTAATGAATCGATACTATCCTTGTGTAAATATAAGGCAAGATTGGAATCTGGAAGTTCTTGGCTCATATTCATTCATGCATACTTCACAGCTTACTGTTCACCTGCTTCCAGGTGTATTATTTTCTTCTCTAAAAATTAAATAAAATGAATTAGTATGAATAACAATTCAAGCTCTTACTGGGATATTTTTCTTCTTCCTCTGTAGGTTCTCTCTTTTCTGTTTTTGGTGGTCCTTTTATTTTATATACCAATGAACGTAGCTTGCCAGTCCATGACAGATCTTCCTCTTCTTCCTCTTCTCCCTCTAATGGAATACCTAATGGGTAATAAACTCATTTTGAAATGAAGTGCAGTTTGTGTTTTGCCAGAATTCCCATGATATTAAACTGATGTCCCAAGCTTAAATAATAATAAACAACATATTTTAGAGGCCCACCCATGCACACAATTAGATGTGTACAGTCCTTCTGTGACTGCAGCTCTCCACTCATGGTAGACCAGTGAGAAGGGAAGGAGTTACTGCAGCTGGAATCTCTCATACACAGAGCAACATACACAGTAAGAAGTGGGGAGGATATGGTGGGTGACTGGCTCGGCTCCTTGATAGACATATCACACTCTTCGTGTAAGCTAAAAGTGCTTTTCAACTGTACACATCTGAAATGTAGGCAGATATTATTGCCATTTTGGGGTGTGTGTGCTCAGGTTGTGAGTAAAAGACTGGTTGATGGGTGAGAAATGAAGATGATGACTGGCTAAAATGTGTTCTGAACATGCATGTTTTGAATATGCTCTGCTTATATATTTCTAGGCACTACACCGAACAAACAGTTTAATACTACTGAGCACCATCAATGCTTAACTCAATAATTTCTGAGCTATTTGTGTGTCTTGAAAATACATGTTTTCTTAAATAATTTAAACAGACTTGCGTACTGTGTAATTCTATACAACTCTGAACTTTAACTTCCCATTCCATTCACAGAATGGGTTTTTCTGCCTTCCCTTCTTTCTGCCACACCCCCATGACCTCTGAAAATATGCTACTGTGGGTTGAGGAGTAGAATAGGATCTGGTAACCCCCCCCCCAATCTTCTCTTGTTCCATTGCAATATAAACCTGCTGCTTGCAGAAAAACAGACACACTTTTGTAGCAGGAATATTACATTGGAAGACACATTTCATTTGATGGCCTAAAAAGCCACTTTCTCAATTTCAGCAATATGACACAAACTCACAGCTAACGTTATTTAGAATACACATAAAGATCAGGTGAATGGGAAGAAGAGGGCCTCTATATATTTTGTGAACTTCTTGCTTTGGGTACAATGTATGTCTGTGCACTTTGCATTAGATTATTTTCCCCATAGGAGTGAATAGCTGGCATTTACTTAAAAGGAAGAAGTAAAGGAGAGAGAATGTTTTCAGATACAAGTTCTTTGAGATCTACTGCTGCCTCCAAAACATTTTTGAGTGTAAATATTTATGCCTTCCTGTTTTTCTAGAGAACATGTGGGAAGATAATTCTAATTAACTTTTATGGTGTCTTTTTTATCTTTGCAGTTTTCAGTTTTAATTAATCAATATCATGTTTGCCAGGAAAAGTCAATAAACCAAAACAAAACTGCAGGAATTAACATTTCACAATAAGTGGAATCTCAGCAATAATATGCTCCACCCAAAATAGGCAATCACTTACCACAATGGATTAGGAGATCATCGTGAAACTCATATAACTCTTCCTGAATCTCCTCTGGGCAAGGACAATCCTCTCCCAGTTGAAAGTTTAGCAACATATTAATCTGAAATTATAACAATAAACTGAAATATATTTGAATAACAGTTATAATCATTACACTATGACCACAGTAAGCCAACTCATACAATGTCAGAAAGAGCATACAAAAGAGGGAAACTGGCACTGCCTGTTGGCAAACATGCATACTTTAATAAATTCAACCATTGTATTGCTTTCTCCATTGTCTTCCTGTACCTCTTTTGTTTTCCTTATGTTCCTGTTTATTTAGATTATGTCTGCAGCTTGCTTATATTCATTTTTTCTTGATTCTATACTTTTAGTGTCTAGTACAGTCATACCTCAGGTTACAGACGCTTCAGGTTGAGGGGTTTTTTTGGGGGGGTTACGGACCCACCGAAACCCGGAAGTACCAGAACAGGTTACTTCCGGATTTTGGTGGTTGTGCATGCGCAGAAGTGCTAAATCATGCTTTGTGCATGCACAGAAGCGCTGAATCACAACCCGCACGTGCACAGACGTGCCACTGCAGGTTGTGAACGTACATCCTGCACAGATCATGTTAGCAACCCGAGCGCCCACTGTATTTATTTATTTAGATGCATAATATATAATAAATAGCATTAATATTCCAATAACTCTGGAGGGAAGAAGTTCTAAGAGTCAACAAGAGTGCCTGAAAAATATAGTCCAATGCCTTCCTAGATTTCTGACAGTCTCATTGCATCCCTTCGAATTTCTTTGAAAGGCTCATCCTTGATCAAATGGTGGAGGGGGGGTGGAGGGATATCGCGGAGTGGGAGTGGGGTCTGGAGGGAGAACACTCCCCACCAGCAGGCAGCCACAGTCTGCCTGCACGTGTGACCCTGGGGTGCAGGAAAAACTCCCCCTCAGACAAGCCACAGCTGTCTGGAACATCGTTCCCTATGTCTGACCTTTTGCGGTCTCAGCAGTCAGTGGTGTCCTGTCTGTAACCTTTGTCCCTGAGACCTTTTGTCTCCTTCGTCATACACTGTGCAAGGGGAAAATGACGCTGTGGAACAGGTGCCAAAATAACTTTGTACCACCCCATGATCTCGGGATGGAAGATGTGTAAAAGTCACAGCCCAAAATGTATCTGCTTGGGCTTGCATATTTGTCTCAATAAAAGGAGGCTCCACAGGAATGGCAGCAGCTCGCTTCAGCCCACCTGTGCGCAGCTCACATGATGATCAACTCCTGTCTTGGGCCTTCACTTCAGGGGGGAATTACCCTCTTTTAAAAAATGCTACAGCCTGCAGTGATCAAGTACAAGCAACTAACTCAAATACTGAATACTATAAAGATATGCAGGTATTGCTATTCTCAGGGGGGCGGGCAGGTTGTGTGCAACTGGACATAGCAGAGCTCTTAGCAGTGTAACAGGACTTGAGTTGATCTTTCGCAATTCCCCCTTCCACCCATCACGGTGCCATCCATGACTAATGCTGTTTTGAGGGGGTCCCCTCACTGTGGGTTAAACCACAGAGCCTAGGGCTTGCCGATCAGAAGGTCAGTGGTTCGAATCCCCGCGACGGGGTGAGTTCCCGTTGCTCGGTCCCTGCTCCTGCCAACCTAGCAGTTCGAAAGCACGTCAAGTGCAAGTAAACAAATAGGTACCGCTCCGGCGGGAAGGTAAATGGCGTTTCTGTGTGCTGCTCTGGTTCGCCAGAAGCGGCTTAGTCATGCTGGCCACATGACCCGGAAGCTGAATGCCGGCTCCCTCGGCCAATAAAGCGAGATGAGCACCGCAACCCCAGAGTCGGTCACGACTGGACCTAATGGTCAGGGGTCCCTTTACCTTTACCTAACTCTATGAAGCAGTTTTGAAAGGGTCTGCAGACAGAAGGGCAAATATCCAAATACTGCTTTGATCCCTGTTCTGCTGCTTTTTACTGGACACTGTATTTTAAGGTTTCTGAAAGCTTTACTCCATTTCATCATCATACTGTACTAGAAAGGAAGAATGGAAGAAAGGAAGGAAGGAAGGAAATCTACCTGCTCTTGAGGAGGAGAGCGAAATTCCTTTGTCTTCTTAGCTGTTAAAGCAGCAGACATATTCAAGGCTTGCATGAGTTCATTATATCTATATTTCTGATTGTACTGCAACTTTGAGACGTAAGTATCCGCGAATGATACAATGGCTTCCACTCTGTGTTTCAGCTCACAGTCGCAGAAATAATTTAATAGCTCACACATCTAGCATAAAATAAGAGATGCATTATGTGGCGAAGTTATGGAACGGCACAAATAAATTCATGTGAAAGAACAACAGTATAGTTTGCCACATTACTGTCAGTGGATACTCAGTTTTGTGGTTAATGAGAAGGAGAGTGGGTCGTTGGATCCAAAGAGGCCCTTTTATATGTGCAAGGATGTCTTCCACTCTAAGAGGCTACTGCTAGAGTGCTGTGTGAGAAAAGAGCAAATAAATCCACAATGTTTATGTGCTTTTACAAGAGCTCATGCAACCTTTTGCAGAAGCACAAAAACTTCCATAGAACTTAGCTATTGTAACACCAGGAGATTAGATCAGAATACTCCTCCCATTGACTTTATGGTTTCATTTATGGTCTTGTAATTTTAATGAATTACATGGTTTATATTTGTACTGAGCTATATGTAAACTGCCCTAGGACCAGATGGTAAGAAGTGAGTGTAAGTACATTTAAACAAACAAAACAACCAACTATTGTGCAAGCTCTTACACAAGCTTTTGCAGAACTGCACTAAAAGCTACTTTCCATCTGCTTATACTTCTTTTATCCAACCCAATGCCTATTATTTGCTTATTAACCTATGTGTGATAATTAAAAGTGAGGGGACAAATCACCACAGGTATATAATATGATTAAACCAGTGTGTTCCCCAGTGGTGCATCTTCAATGTACAAACGTACATAATTTGTATCAAAAGTATGTGACAGGGTTGTATCCATTGTTGCACAAGCAAAATTTCACTCACACACTGAGGCTTCCCTGTCTCCTCCTCCCTTGCATACTCCCAAAATCTCCTCCTGAGGGTCTTCCAACCCTCAGGAGAAGATTTTGAGTCTATATGGTGCTACAGGCAGCGAAAGAGGGGAAGTTCCATTGTGTATGAAATTTGTTGCTCAAAAATAACTGCAGCACCGAATATAACCCATAGTATCTTACCAGTTTTGCCTTTTGTGGAACAGTAGCATAGAAAGATGAAAATTAGTTGTGTCTGGTCAAACTAAGAGCAATAAAGAATTAGCAAAAAAAAGTATCAAGAATACTGCTGTTCAGGCTCTTTGCTCAGGTTACTGGAAAACATTTTACAATTTATTTCAACAGTATTTCAACACTTCTGCATTTACTTTAAGGTTGTCACCTGGAGTTTAACAGATTCAGGCAATCTTGTTTGCAGCAAGCCTTTTATTGGAGTTTTAGGCTCCCTGATTGCCTTTTCTCCAGCCTCTATAGCTTTTTCTTCTATTTGTGCAACATCCTCTTTCTCTGCTTTTTCCATTACTTCTTCTTTGGTTTCACCAAACACACATGGATCAATGAGGAGTAAAATCTGTTTGACATCATGATCATCAAAAACTCCCATTATGAGCAATGTTCCTATAAGTTTCAGAACAGGAACAAACTGGAACTCAACTTTCCCCCCAACAGGGTCTCGTATGTGTGTTCCACTGCAGTAGACTGCTTCTGTTAGCATGCTTATAGCTCTTGACTTAAGCATCTCAAGTGGTATCTCTGGACTAGGTTTCTGATGATCCTCATGAGACAAAACAAAACAAGGGGTAGAGAATTTGAAACCTGGTTTCAAGCAGGTGCTAAGCCCAACTCCAGGCAAACCATGTCTCTTTGATTCATCTGGAAATAATTTGATTTTTCTGGTTTCATCCGTAATTGGAATTATAAATTCATTGTTCATCATGAGTTTAGCTTCCTTGGAGTATTCTAAATGAATGCTGATAAGTAAGTCATAGAATCCAGAACGCAAGAGTCCAGGTAAATATCGATTATCTATTGTATAAAATAACTGAGAAACATCCACATGGCTGCAAAGTATATGAGCTACTCTGTTATTACCCAATGCACAAACAGAACTATACAGTTTTAAAGTGTGGTAGTGGAACCTCATCAGGTCCTCTTGTTCACATAGCTCTAAAATATCAATACACCTGCAATGGAAACAAAACAGAAACGCTTTAAATTAGCTTCCATTCATTGAGTCCATTTTATTAGGTACTTCATAAGAACTGCAAAAAGATAAAGGCTTGGGAGCATAACTTACTTCTGCTTCAGCTATGTGTATTTAAACTTCGGATAAAAACACACACATTGAAAATGTCCAACTTACAGATCATGATTTTATAAAATATGCAATATTTACCAACATTTTAAACAACATTAAACAAACAAGTAAGGCATACTGGAAGAGAACTCTGCTTTACTTTCCAGCAGCGGGAGAGCTGAGAAGCAGAGCTCACTCTGTTGACTCTGCTTTGACAGGCCAGCCCCTTCAGGCCTCATCTCCCTCAACTGCCATTCCATCAGATCGCCTCAGTGGGAGAGATGGGAAGCAGGGCTCGTTTCACCAGCTTTGCTGGAGGCCTCTGAACTGTGCCAGTTAGCCAATATGAGAACAACTGCTTAGAAATTGATGCATTAATTTTGATTTTCCTCTTCCTGCCCCTTTTCCCGTGTGTGTGTGTGTGTGTGTGTGTGTGTGTTTCTTTTTGGATTGTAAGCCTGCAGGAACTGAGTGTCTTGCTTTGATTTCATGTAAGAGGTTCTGGGAGGCCTTTTGGCTGAAGAACAGGATATAAATGGTATAAATAAACAAGGAAGTAAATAATAGAATATTAGAGTTGGAAGGGACCCCGAGAGTCATCTAGTCCAACCCCCTGTAATGCAGGAATCTCAGCTAAAGCATCCATAGCAAATGGCCATCCAACCTCTGCTTAAAAACCTCCAAGGAGGGAGAGTCCACCACCTCTCATGGGAGTCTGTTCCACTGCTGAACAGCTCTTACTAAACGTTTTCCGAATATTTAGTTGGAATCTCCTATCTTGCAACTTGAAGCCATTGGGTCAAGTCCTACAACCCAGAGCAGGAGAAAACAAGCATGCTCCCTCCTCCATGTGACAGCCCTTTAGATATTTGGAGATGGCTATCATATTTCCTCTCAGGCTCCTCTTCTTCAGGCTAAACATACCCAGCTCCTTCAAGCGCTCCTCCATAAGGCTTAGTTTCCATACCCTTGATCATCTTGGTTGCCCTCCTCTCCACATGTTCCAGCTTGTCAACATCCTTCTTAAATTGTGGTGCCCAGAATTGGACACAGTATTCCAAGTGTGGTCTGACTAAGGCAGAATAGAGTGGTACTATTACTTCCCTTGATCTGGACACTATACTTCTGTTGATGCAGCCTAGAATAGCATTAGCTTTTTTTTTGCTGCTGCATCACACTATTGACTCATGTTAAGCTTGCGGTCCCACCAAGACCCCTAGATCCTTTTCACATGTACTGCTAGTAGGCCAGGTGTCCCCCATCCTATACAGTGGTGCCCCGCAAGACGAATGCCTTGCAAGACGGAAAACTGGCTAGACGAAAGAGTTTTCCGTTTTGGAGGTGCTTCGCAAAACGAATCTCCTATGGGCTTGCTTCACAAGACGACAATGTCTTGCGAGTTCCTGCTGGTTTTTTTCCTCCCCCCTTTTTTCTAAGCCGCTAAGCCGCTTATCAGCTGATCCGATCAGCAGATAAGCTGCTAAAAGCCGCTAATAGCGCTAATAGCGCTATTCCGCTAATCCGTCAATGGGCTTGCTTCGCAAGATGAAAAAACCGCTAGACGAAGAGAATTACAGAACAGATTATTTTCGTATTGCGAGGCACCACTGTATTTTTTGCATCTGGTTCTTCCTGCCTAAGTGCAGAACCTTACATCTGACCCTTTTGAAATTAATTTTGTTAGCTTGCACCCAGTTCTCCAATCTGTTAAGGTCATTTTGAATTCTGATTCCATCTTCTGTGGCATTAGCTACCCCTCCCAGTTTGGGGTTACCTGTAAATTTAATGAGCAGCCCCTCAATTCCTTCTACCAAGTCATTTATAAAGACATTAAACAACAATGGGCCTAGGACAGAATCCTGTGGCACCCCACTTGTCACTTTTTTCCAGGATGATGAGGAACCATTAATGAGTATTCTCTGGGTTCACTCAGTCAACCAGATACAAATCCACCTAACAGTTACCTCGTTTAACCCACATTTTACCAGCTTCCTTGTGACAATATAATGGGGGAATTAAATCAAAAGCCTTACTCAAATCAAAATACACTATGTCTACAGCATTTTCCTAATCTACCAAGTTTGTAATTCCATCCAAAAATAAAAATCAGATTGGTCTGGCATGACTTATTTTTGAGAAACCCATGCTGGGTCTTAGTAATCACAGCATCCTTTTCTAGATGCTCGCAGACCGACTGTTGAATTATGTGTTTCAGTAGTGCCTACCAGGTCATATTTGCCACCCTGTATTAAAAGCTCCAGTTCATCTTGTTTGTTTCCCACACACTGCATTAGTGTAAAGACAACTGAATTAGGGAGCAGAACCCAAATAATGGGTTGGATCTAGAATTAGGAAGCAATTCTATTGCAAGATCCACAATGGATGAGTGGGTGGATCTCTGGTTGCGCTGGGATGTTCCTAGAGAAGCCAGGCTTTGCCACCTTCAATCTCTCATCCATGGATCAGATGGAGACACACCAGGGTATCTCTGGCATCTGGTCTCAGCCAGGCTCCAACTGGCTGAGCCAAGCATGAAGGATCTTAAGGTGTGTAAGCCATGAGAAAGCAATGCTCCAGGGGCATGGGGGGTAGTGGGACTAAAGAGAGAGAACGGTTCATCTTGGTCACGTGACTATGTGACCTGGCAACCCAGAGTAAGTTAAGCAGGCAAAAAGGGTGGTGCAAATGAAACACTATTTTAAAGGCTTGCTTTTCCTCGACCAGGTTTAGGCCCGCTTAGCCAGCAGTAGTCCCATTGCTGAATAGAGTTTGGATCTAGAGTAAATTTACACTGGCTTTACTTTTATACTTGCTTTACATCAGCTGCTTGTGTATAGGATTGAACCCTTGGTCATGCTTAGATTAGCAGGATCATTACCATCATGTCCAGTATTTTTATAGCTTCACTGGGAAATACTGAAGCAATGTGTTTTAATAAAAGACTTTCTACTTCTTTCCTTCCAGGTTTATTAGAATTGGTCCATGTGCATGGGAAAAGATCAATTTCTCAGGTTATATCTTGCTATAAATCTGTATTTTCCAGAGGGTACATTTTCAGATTTATGATTTAATATTTTTTTTTGTAATCTAATACAGAAGAACAGTACTAAGCTCTGGATATATCACAAGAATTATGACTGAAATAACCTTTTTTCAAGCTATATAACTTGCACTAAAACCTAAAAGTAATCCTTACAAATATGAACGTAATATGAGATGAATCTATGTTGTGCATGCCTCAAGGGCTGCATTAGGTTCTACTTTAAAGGATGAAAAATTAAATCCACAATTATTAATTTTTTTACATTTATGCAGTAGAAGCAAATATTTCCTTTTATATGTAGTGATATTTCCAAGTAGCTGGGAAAAGAAGTACCCTTCCACAAGCAAAAAACCCCATGGAAGGCGTGTTCCCCCAAATCCAGATAATTTGTTCTTGTTGCACAGGGTGAATTTAAGCTTCTTACTTGTTTCCATTTAGAGAACCATTTCCCAGAAACTAATAGTGTGAATCTGATGTGGCTAGGAAACATGGATTTCCAAACACATTCTGGCACAACTAGTCATGAACCAGTCCAACTTTTATAAGTTGAATGAGAGATTTAATGATAGGAATAAAAACTAACATAAATCAAATATAACCTACTTGCTCTTAAGGAAGCAAAGTACAGTGGTACTTCGGGTTAAGTACTTAATTCGTTCCGGAGGTCCGTTCTTAACCTGAAACTGTTCTTAACCTGTTGCACCACTTTAGCTAATGGGGCCTCCGGCTGCTGCCGCGCTGCCAGAGCACGATTTCCGTTCTCATCCTGAAGCAAAGTTCTTAACCTGAGGTACTATTTCTGGGTTAGCGGAGTCTGTAACCTGAAGTGTATGTAGCCTGAAGCATATGTAACCCAAGGTACCACTGTATCTTTTAAATGTACCTGCTTTCTTCAGGAATGTGAAGAGCCATCATCTGCAACGGTTCCAAGCACTGGACCACCCACCCATGGCGGTCACTGACTTTCTCAGCTTCTACTTTCAGGAAACTGTTTGGCATTCTGCTCCACACAACAGGTGTGATAGTTTGAACATCCAGCCGAGGAGGGCACTGGGGAATAGGGTTTCTCTCTTCACTTTTAAAGATTGCTGCTGATAAAGGCATAGTGTTCTAAAAAAACACACACAAAAAACCCATAAATGGATATTTTTTTTAAAAAAACAAAACCTTGAGTTACTTTAACAACGCCTCATGGTATACATATTGAAAGATAGGTAAGTTTACCTAGGAGTCTTTGGTGAAAAAACTTGTTGAAAGTCCAAGTCAACTGCTTGTTGACACTCTCAAAGAATCTTAATAGACTTATTAGAAGGACTTTGCCTTGCAGAAGCCATGCTGGCTCTGCTTGAGCAAGACTTGTTCTTCTATATGCTTGGTTAGTTTATAATAATTTCACCAGTTTTCTGGGGAAAGATGTTAAGCTAACTGGCCTGTAATTTCCAGTGTCTGCCCCCTCCTGGATCCCCTTTTTTAAAAAAAGAAATATTTTTTTTAAAAAAAGTTGTTACATTGGGCTACTTCCCAATCTTCAGGTATGGTAGCTGATCTTAGGGACAAGTTACATTTTTTTTAAAGAAGATCAGCAATATCATGTTTGATTTCTTTGAGAACTCTCGGGTGGGTGCCATCTGGAACCGGCAATTTGTCCATTGTCTATTATCTTCCAATGTCAGTCAAAGAGAATGATCATTAACAGCTATACTTGAAATGCAAAAATAAGACAGAAATGTGATAGTTTTCCCTTCCCTGTTGTATCTGGTATCTGAACTTGTAAGCAGACATGCAGTTCTCTTTAGGTATGATATCTAATATATGCCCATATATTTCTATTTTATTTTTTACATTTTTGAGGAAACAACGCTTTTCTATACTTCAGGAATCATTTCACTAATAGTTCCAGGGAATGGGAGAGAGAAAAGTGAAATTCTATTAATCGTGTTAACGAAATCATACAGTTGGCATTACAGAATTTACTTTAAAGTCCATAATATCCGTTGGTAATAATTTTATTAAAAATACCTTTAATTTACCCAGTTCAAACTGTACAAGGTTTGTGCTCGTAGGCTGTAAAAAAGCTGCTGGAAATAATTTTGTGTTTGGTTCAACCTGAAAAATATATTTATTGCAGTTAAAATGCAGCATGAGCCTATTATCAACTTGCAACAATGATACTGTCGTGCTACATTTACTAAAGTTGCAATTCTTAGTACACACTTACCTAGAAGAAAGTCCCTTTAATTCAATGGGACTTACTTCAGAGAAGGCATATAAAGAGTCATGCTGTGAAAAAAGGTAGCACAACTAGACAAGCAAACCAATGCTCTTATAGAGGGATGCAATTACTGAATAGAACAAACTGGAACAGGAAGAAATGTTTCGTTTTGGGGGTTACGTTGCTCATGTTAAACTGAAGAGTTTGCTCGAAAGCAAAACGCAGGAAAATGAATTTGCTCACACATACACATGCACAGAGAGATAAGAGTAAACACCCTATCTTTCTAAGGCGTAAACCAGGGGTAGTCAACCTTTTTATATCTACCACCCACTAATGCGTCTTTCTTGATGATAAAATTTCCTTACCTCCCACCAGTGCTCAGTGGAAGGAGCACTTGTGCCATAAAACCACTTACTGCCCACCTAGAATCCTGAAACGCCCACTAGTGGGCGGTAGGGACCAGGTTGACAACCCCTGGCATATGCAAACCTAGATTCATTTCTATAATTGCACACATATGCCTGCAAAATTGGGTACCCACCCAACACAGAGACATAGGTTTCTTCCTACTGGGGAAATAGGAGACAGGGAACAGGGGTAGTAAGGAAGCATGTGGTGAATGCTTCAGTATACAGTACACTGAAAACTCCAGAATATTTTATGATGCATTACATGTTATAGAACATTGACAAGCAGCTTAAAATTCCTTTTAAATTTTGTATACTGTACATACCACACACTGCAGCAACTTTTTTTATATATATTTCTATTTCTCCTGCTTGCAAATATCTCAAAGCAACTACTAGCAGCAATGAAATAAAGCAAAACAAATGTAGCAGATAAAAATAATTAACATTGAACTAGTGAGTAAAATGCTTCAAAACAGCGAACCATTTGAAAGGTGGACCAAATATTTATAATAATAATAATAATAATAATAATAATAATAATAATAATAATAATAATGCCATTAAAACACCAAAGAGAATCACTTAGTGCCTAAAAAACAGTAATAATGGCACATAGTGAACAGGCTACAGCAGGAGTTCCTCAATTTGTGCACTTACGCTGAAAACGCCTGCCCTCTGACAGCTTTTCCTAACCTCAGAAAGCAACCAGAATATGGCCTCCAACAAATATGTCAAGCAATGGGAAGGAAGAGGGCATTCCTACTCAAGCTACTAAAGGTTTTTTAAAAGACCAAAGAACAACAACCTCAATTAAACTGAGAAACAAGCTGCTAGCTAATGAAATTATTTTAATACTGGCACAATATGCTCAACTACCAATGCTTTTTTCTTGGGTTTACTCAAGGGAATGTAGTACTGGCACCTTTTCCGCCCAAATGTAAAAAGTGTGGCACTTACTATAACAACTACATGGTGAGGACAGGCACCATTTTTTCCCCTATAAAAAAGCACTGCTCATGACACTCGACCACTGTTAGCAGCTTGAACAATGTACTGTATTTTAATCAGCCAAGAAGGGCAAGGGTCCAGATGGCATAGGTTTGCTGCATTCCTGCTAGCACCTTGTCCATGTCATCAAGCCATATCAACTGAAACTGATCCTACAGAACAGCACTGTACACCTCAGACGGATTTGCACTCTAAGCAGCGTCATCTCAACAGAGATGAGTGATTTTATCTTCAAAACGTCTTGTAAAATGAGTCACAGTGGGGCCCTAAGGGGTTGTGAGGAAGACAGTTCCACTAAACAGCTATGTCAGGATGAAACAGCGGCACCAAAATCCACTTTCTTCACGGCCCACACTGCCACACAATAGGCAAAATTATGTACTCTAATGTGTGTTTCATCTCTGCACAATCAAAACTACTGGAAGATCAAGTTTCTAAATGACTCAGCGGTGGATCCATAAAGTATGTTGCATCTTGGATAGCCATTTTCAGACAAGTGGAATTTTCTGGAAAATAAACTGAAACCTGGTAGAAAGCTCCCACTTCTTTTCCATTAGCCAATTGAACAAGGTGTACGGTTTCTACATCAACTGAGTTTGATGTTCACCTTCCAAGTCATGCAGGGTCATGACAGAGATTAGTGCACTTGCTCCTGTGCTCCCTTCTCACAGGTGACATCAAGACACAAAGAGAATGTCTGGATACGGCTGCACTAGGTCTAGGAGTAATGTGGCATCAGCAGGAATGGGAGTTCACTAATGGTAATAAAATATTTCTAAATGATGATTTTTTTCTATTTTAAAAAGTCTTCCATCTACTCTCTTATATTGTGCTCAAGAACTGAATTAAATGATTTCATATTCATTTCTCTTTCCAATTGGAACCTCTTTATTTCAGCATACAAGATAAATGTAGAGTTAATGTACAAATCTTTTGTCTCCATAAAGATCATAAAATAACCTTTGTCTTCCCTAACTGGTTTCATGCCATGTTTATTCTATATCCATCACACACTGCACTAAATAAAGAATTGTTAATTGCATACCCAGCTTTCCTATGACACTCCTGATTGGAGTAGAAAAAGGTGTCACTGGGAGAATCATCATAATTTCACTTGAAGATGACAGCCTTTGTCTCATACATGGATAGAAGGAATTTCAGCAAAAATAGCTTGGATTTTAAGTACAGGCTTGATATAAGCTGACGTCTATTGTGACTAGCATGGTGATGAATTTTTATTCTTAGGCATGCATCTATGCAGATTTGGTATACTATACTATCAGACCCAGACAGAAATCATGAGTGATGATTTAGTGAGGCAATTTCATTTGTAATCTCATAATGCCACGGCAGGTGAGTCCTGAGATGCGGGGGGGGGGGCACAACAATACTACATGGTGTGGAATATGCCCAGGCCTAGTGCATAACATATCTTAGTATCACTTGTTCTTTCATTATGCATGTCTTTATAGACTATTTATATGTGCAACTGCCTTACAGGGGTGTGTGTATGTATGTGTGTGTGTGTGAGGTAGACACCTCCCAGTGACAGTGGCACTGCAAAGGGGATGGTAAAGTAAAGGAACCCTGGACGGTTAAGTCCAGTCAAAGGCAACTATGGGGTTGTGGCGCTCATCTCGCTTTCAGGCCGAGGGAGCCAGCGTTTGTCCACAGACAGCTTTCCAAGTCATGTGGTCAGCATGACTGAACAGCTTCTGGTGCAACGGGACACCGTGATGGAAACCAGAGCACACGGAAATGCTGTTTACCTTTCCGCCGCAGCGGTACCTATTTATCTACTTACACTGGCGTACTTTTGAACTGCTAGGTTGGCAGGAGCTGGGACAGAGCAATGGAAGCACACCCTGTTGCGGGGATTTGAACCGCCGACCTTCTCATCAGCAAGCCCAAGGGGCTCAGTGGTTTAGACCGCAGCGCCACCCACATCCCTAATGGGATGACACAGCAGCAGCAAGATTGGGATTGCTTGTGGAACATCATTATCAACCTGGAGCTCTCCCAACCTTGCTACTGCCTCCCTGATTCCCATCCTAATAAGCAGAGTACTACCACTGGGATGACACCACTGCCTCCGCCCCCTTCATGAACCACCACTAGGTCTATGCCAAGTAAGAACATAGTAATAGTCCTGATGGATCAGGCCAGTGGCCTAGCTAGTCTAGCGTCCTGTTCTAGCAGTGGTCTACCAAATGCCTATGGGAAGCCCAAAAGTAGGATCTGAGTGCAACTGCGTTCTCCCCTCCTGTGGTTTTCCAGTATCTGGTATTCAGAAGCATCACTGCCTCTGAAAATGGAGTTACAACATAGCCACCAGGACTAGTAGCCTACCTATGCTTGCACAAAATTGAGTGTGTACAGTATAAGAATATTTGGTTCAGGGCCCATAGTATATTTTCAAAACCGACGTAGTCATACAGTAAAACAAAACCAAACAGCCATCACACATTATCAGCAGTACTTCAATAAAACATGTTTCATCTTTTACAGTCACTTTGAAATAAAGAGGATGATGATGATGATGGTGATGATGATGATGATTTTGGTAAAATATATTGATACCTGGTAGAAAGTTCCCAGTTCTTTTCCATTGGCTGTGAATGACAACATTCCAGTAGCCAACTCAACAAGGCAGCCAATTTCTAAATCAACGTTACCACGACCAGATCTTTGTGAATTAACAGATGTTTCTCCTCCCCAGACCAGGTAGCAATTGCTACGTTTTACACTGAAAAAACAAAACAAAACAATTCATCAGGACAAGTAGTGATTAAGCAGAGTGAAGATGCAGAATTTGTTGATTTTTTTTTTAATTTGAAGCTTTAGCTTGCTCCATCCTATGGGTTGCACTATAACAGAAAAATATGCAACAAAGGAACTAACTAAATGAAAAATGGATTAAAAATCCATTGCCTTGTGATAGTTTAAGTCTGGTCACCAAATTCCAGCCAGGCCAGCCCAGCCCAGTTAAGTATTTGAAGAGTCTCCAGCTGAAGTGAGTTCTATAGGTGCACATTTGCCAAAGTACACGGCATAATAAGAAAGGTGTTTATGGTAAACCTACATGATCACAGTAAGACATAACGTACTCCTAAACCAAGCCATTTAGGGCTTTAGAGTTTAAAACCAGCATTTTGAAGTATGGCGGTAACAATTGTGAGCCATTGTTAACACTGAAGTGCTGGTGTAAGATACCTGCGGTAATCAAATCCACCAATACTATGTCTGAGATAACATCACTGTTGGTGCAACAGAAATACAGGAACACCATCCCCAAAGCTGTAAAACTGGAGCCCCTTCATGGGAGAAAGCTGTCACGGCTAAAATGGCCGCTGTTTCTTTAATGCGAATAAAGCTGGGTCAGCATGACTCAGCGGCTTGCACCAAGTTGTATATATAAGTGAGAAATGTTAGTTTGGGCTGTGGCTGGTGTTTGGTTGGTTGGTGCTGGTGTGTATAGTTATTCAGTTGTGTTTTGCACAAAGACTTTTAATAAAACTCTGCAAGGATATTCCCGTGGACTCTTTTTGTGCCAACAAGGAGACTGAGAAGATAAAGGGAGGTCAGAACCCTTTCCTTTTTTTTTTTTTTTTGCTTTTTTACAAACACTGACAGGTTATGGGCCCAGTGTTTCTGAGCATGTGCAGAGTGCAAAACGACTAACAGCATTTCAGCAAGGAGCTGGTGAGTCCTGGTGGTGTACGGAGACAGTGGCTGTGCGTTGGAGCAGTTGGTGGCAACCTGTAACTGTCTGCAGCGACGCTGGAGCGGCTAGGATCTGAGGATCAGGAAAGCACTCAGCGTCGGCTACTGGAACAGTTTGAACTGCTAGAGGACCACAGTAGGCGACTCACAGAGCGGCTACACCAGTTGCAGAGCCAGGCGGGACCTGAGGGTCAACAGAGGCAGCAGCTAGAAGCCGGTGAGTGCCAGCCAGGACCATCTAGTTGGACTCTAAAGAGAGAGTCAGGAGAGATTGCTGGAGGCCCCACAGAAGGGGCTCAGCAAGCACCAGCAGAGATGGCAGATTTCCAGTCTTCCCAAGTTGTAAATATTGGGGGAGGCATCCCTTTTGAACTTCTCTCAGAGAGCAACTGGCTGAGTTGGTCAATTAAAATGCAGCAGTTGTTAAGGAGAGATGGACTATGGGACTGTGTTGAAACTGAGGTTTTGAGAACTGACTCTGCTGAGAAAAAACGGCTGGATGAAAGGGCCCGTGCCCAAATTATGCTGTGTTTGAGCAACTCTCAGTTATTGCATGTAGCAAATGCCAGCACAGCGTTTGAGTGCTGGAATTTATTAAGGGCAATGCATGTCAGAGAAACTGCTGGAACTATAATTTCTCTGACCAGAAGGCTGTTCAGGACTGTTATGAAAGAAGGTGAGAGTTTGGCAACTCATCTTCAAACGCTGAAATCTCTGTTTCTTCAACTACAACAGAGAGGTAAGCGTTATGATGAGACTGACCAAACCTACATTATCCTTTCAAGTTTGCCTGAAAGCTGGTTGCCTGTGATTAACAGCATGGAGAGTATGCGTCCCCGAGATCTGACCCTTGAGTATGTGGTTGGCAGATTGACCGAAGAAGCAGAAAGAAGGTCAGATAGACAGGCTAAACTCCAAGAACGGAGGAGTTACAGCCGAGGGGGCCAGCAGCAGAATCTGCCAATGGAGCAACGCCAAGGTTTGGACTTGGCCATGGCGGTGAGGAGGTGCTATAGATGCAACCAACCCGGGCATCTCCAACGTCAATGCAGGGCAAGACTTCCAGGAGACGACGTGGAGCAGAGACAGCAATCGACGCAGAAACGTAAGCAGAAGGGGTTCTCTTCAGGGAAGAAGAACACGCGTTCTGCTCAGTTTGTTTCTGCATTTTCTCGAGAGGAGAGAAAGATACCTCGAGGAACATGGTTGCTGGACTCTGGCAGCAGCAGGATTATCTGCAATAGTCGGGAAGACTTTAAGACCCTGGAGAAGCCAGCTGATGGGAAAGACTCAATTTATCTTGCTGATGGTCGTAGAAGCAAGATTGATGGCCAGGGAACATGTTTCCTGCAGTGCTTGAACACTACTCTACCAGAGACTCTGTTTGTCAGCAGTTTGGACTACTGTTTACTGTCTGTAAGCTGTTTGATTAATGCAGGGTATAGTGTTAAGTTCACGCAGGATGGCTGTCTGATAAAGAATGGAACTCAGGTATGTGGCCATGCAAAGTTGGAAAATGGGTTGTATGTAATGCAGGACAAGCCAGTTAAAGCAGCCCAGGTGGTTCAGGATAATTTGCCAGTTCATAAGGGGTGTGTACATCAACTGCACAGAAAACTGGGTCACGCCAATTTCCGTGTGCTTTCAGAAATGCAAAAGGTGTGCAAGAACCTAAAAGTAAATAGCTGTAACTGTTTCCTAGATTGCAATGTATGTAAAATGGCCAAATCTAAGAGGAAGCCTGTGGCTTCTAAAAGCGACAGAGTATCTAAAGAGGTTTTAGAACTTGTCCATTGTGACGTGATAGGCCCTTTTCCACAGAAGACTGAAGGGGGCGCCAGATATGCTTTTCTGGTAATAGATGACAAATCACGTTTTAGTTGGCTGTTTTTGTTAAAGCAGAAATCTGAGTGTTTCCCCACATTCAGAGAATGGGTTGCCCAAGCTGAAAAGCTCTTCGCTCGGCCTGTTGTGCAGCTGCAAACAGATAGGGGCGGAGAATTTCTGAACAAACAATTTGGGGCATGGTTGCGACGTAAGGGGATCACTCACCGTTTGACTAACCCTTATAGCCCTGCTGAAAATGGTCTGTGTGAAAGACGTGGGGCTGTGATACAGTCAGTAAAGGACTGCCTGCTAGTGGATGCAGGATTGGGCCACAACCATAGGCTGTGGGGCGAGGCTTTTCTGACCGCGAACTTTTTGATTAATAGAACCTGGTCTAGCTCTATAAAAGATATTCCCTATCGTGTGTTGTTTGGGAAAGAACCAGAGTGGACAATGCTCCATAATTGGGGTTCTTGGGCACATGTAAACATTCCCAAAGCTCAGCGCCAGAAAGGGGGCGCTAGAGCGCAGAAACTGCGGTTTGTGGGATACCAGTCCTATGGCAAAGGGTGGCGTTTCAATTTACGCCCAGGATGCGTGGTTCTGTCACGAAGTGCAGACTTCGCTGACCAGGACAGATGGACTGCGATCCATGCCAACCCTGATTGCCTACTGCCCCTGCAAGTAAGAGAAGAGGCTTCTTCTCAGCCATTGGCAACACAGGAGCAGAATGAGGAGGAGGCACATATTTCCCCAAAAGATGTGGCAATAGATAATACTTCTCTAGAGGAAGAGGAAGAAGAACCAGAGATAAGGGGGGAAGAAGAAGTAGTTGTGCCTAGGCGCTCCCAGCGTTCAAACAAGGGTGTACCTCCTCAGCGTTTGACCCTAGGAGGAGTGAGAATATGCAATGTGAGTTGTGTGGAACCACAAAGTTATAATGAAGTCTTAGACTTACCCCCTGGGGAACGTGCTTTGTGGGAACAAGCTATGAAAGAAGAAATGGACTCTTTTAAACGTAACAAAGTGTTTGAGGTCATAATGCCGCCACCTGGTGGCAGAGTGGTGCCATGCAAGTGGGTTTACAAAAGGAAAACCCTTGCATCTGGGGAACCACGTTTTCGAGCCAGATTAGTAGCCAGAGGGTTCACTCAGATTAAAGGGGAGAGTTATGATGAAGTGTTTTCTCCCACGGTAAAGAGTGAAACTTTTCGTTTAATGCTTTCCATTGCTACTGTAAGACAACTAGCAGTGCACCATTTTGATGTTGATGCTGCATATCTGCATGCAAATTTAGACCATGAAGTGTTAATGAGACAACCCCCTGGGTTTGAAGAGGAGAATGGTGCAGTCTGGCGTTTGAGAAAGGCTGTTTATGGTCTCAAACAAAGTGGAAGGTGTTGGAACCAGTGTTTAAATGAAGCCCTTGTAAAACTTGGTTTTAAAAGGAGTGTGGCTGATCCATGCCTGTACACCAAGGGGACAGGCAACAAATATCTAATGCTCTTAGTCTTTGTTGATGACTTGCTTGTGGCAGGGAGTTCCACAGATGAGATCCAGAAGCTCACAAGTCAACTGGAAAAGAGGTTTAAGCTTAAAGCCTTGGGGCCTGTAAGCAATTACTTGGGAGTAGAAGTAAGGCAGGAAGCTGATGGAAGCTTCCTATTGAGTCAGAAAGAGAAAATTCTTCATTTAATAGAGCAGTTTGGCATGGAAAACTGCAAGCCAGTTCAAACTCCCATGACACCTGATTTCCCAAAGACAGTGTGTGATGATGAATTTGATCAGCCTGAGTTGTATCACTCAAAAATAGGATCCCTGTTGTATTTAAGCCAGTGGTCAAGGCCAGACATTGCATGTGCTACAAATGTTCTGAGCCAACGTGTATCTAAACCCAGTACTGCCGATTGGTGTGCTTTGAAAAGGCTTATCAGATATCTAAAGGGGACATTAAATGTATGTTTAAAGATATCTAGTACACAAGATGAAAAACTAGAAGTATTTGTTGATGCGGACTGGGGAAGCTGTGTAGCTACCAGAAAATCTACAAGTGGAATGGTTATGATGTTTGCCAATTCCACAATTGGATGGAGGTCAAAGAAACAAGGATTTGTTGCAACCTCATCCTGTGAGGCAGAATATGGGAGCCTATCGCTAGCATGCAACGAAATCATGTGGTTTATACAGATACTAAAAGATCTAGATTGTAAAGTAGATTTGCCTATCCAAGTGTATGAAGATAGCCAATCGTGCATTGCATTAGCGGGCTCGGAAATAATGAAATCCGCATCAAAACATATTGCTATCCGTCATGCGAATGTGAGAGATTGTGTACAGAATGGGGTAATCAAACTGGAGTATTGTCAGTCACAAGATAATATTGCTGATTTGTTTACCAAGCCTTTGCCAGCAACATGCCATAATGAATTGATGACAAAACTGGGTTTATGTATATAATGTATTGTTGTAATGTATTGTTTCTGTTGGGGTTTTTCGCATTTAAGAAACAGAAGGGGTGTCACGGCTAAAATGGCCGCTGTTTCTTTAATGCGAATAAAGCTGGGTCAGCATGACTCAGCGGCTTGCACCAAGTTGTATATATAAGTGAGAAATGTTAGTTTGGGCTGTGGCTGGTGTTTGGTTGGTTGGTGCTGGTGTGTATAGTTATTCAGTTGTGTTTTGCACAAAGACTTTTAATAAAACTCTGCAAGGATATTCCCGTGGACTCTTTTTGTGCCAACAAGGAGACTGAGAAGATAAAGGGAGGTCAGAACCCTTTCCTTTTTTTTTTTTTTTTTTTTGCTTTTTTACAAAACTGGGGGAGGGGGAGGGAAGGGAAAGTGGATATGCAAAGAGAAAACACAATTTTCACCTTGTAACCTGTAGCTTGAGCCTAAGCAAGCAGAGAGGCAGCATAACCCAGGTCAGATGGGAAGAACAGGGACACATATTGATATCACTGAACTCCATTTCTATATGTGGCCTAACCCAGCTCTATCAGACCCATAAGGGACACCCTGTATCTTTGGGCTCACTCACACTTTTGTTTGTTCTTCAATTTCTAGGCGTGAGTCCGAGTGGGGTCCCCCCCCCGCCTCACCACTTTCCCTGGGAAAAGCTGCAGTTTACAGCTGAATCAGAATAAACGTCAGTTAGGTTTTCTGTGGGCTGACATTTGCTCCAACTCAGCAGTAAACCAGAGGTGGATTTAGGGAAGCATGTCCAGTTTGCCTGCCCTGGGCACTGAGACAAGAGAAAGCCACAGGGGATGCTGCAACCATGACAAATAACAGAATGTGAGAAGCACTGTACAGTGGTACCTCAGGTTAAGTACTTAATTCGTTCTGCAGGTCCATACTTAACCTGAAACTGTTCTTAACCTGAAGCACCACTTTAATGGGGCCTCCTGCTGCCACCGCGCGATTTCTGTTCTCATCCTGAAGCAAAGTTCTTAACCTGAAGCACTATTTCTGGGTTAGCAGAGTCTGTAACCTGAAGCGTATGTAACCCAAGGTACCACTGTACAGAGCGCCACTGAATGGGCTTCAACCTAAGTCTTTTACTGAGTAAACATCAGGTTTCCCTGGGAAAGCAGCCGGGCAAAAGAAAACCCTCTCAGACCTGTGCATAGAAATCATGGGACAAATGCAAGAAATTGCAGTGTGGATGAGCCCTTGGATAAATGGTGGCTTATAGCCAAACATAAGGATGCATGTTAAGTGCAAGCTTTGCATTTAAAACTAACTTTAAGTCAGTAGTTACTTGCAAGGATCACCTGAAAGGTTCATTTAAATCTTACTTTTCTAATTAGAAGTACAATGAAACCTGAAAAAAAAATATTCCCCCCCCCCCCCGTCACTCAGCTGTTTGGATATTACTTATTGAAAAGTTAACAACATATTTTTTAAAATATAAGTCTAACATTTGAACTCTACTTTTTTACTTGTGAGGTCTGCATCAAAATTATCTTCACAGTTAAAGCCACAGGACACATAATTTCAAGGAACTGTAGCTGAGGAAGTAACACTGAGTCCTATAAATGCTACTGTTAACTTTATCTAATATTAGTAAATGACAGCATTAGGTACTTGCACAAAGCATCTTCTCAGGTTCAAATGTTATGAATAAAATCAAACCAATTTCATTTTGGGGTATTAAAAATTAAAATTCCTTTCCAACTATTGATAAAATTAAGACATAGGTTAATCAATAGGCAATTTCTAAGAGTCACACCTTTCATGAACTCTTCCTCTTTCGTCTCCCAAAGTAACTGTTACTGTGCAGTTCTTATTTAAGTCAAAATGTTCACTGTAAAAGTGGTAATCAGGTGTTACCCAGCCAATCCAGACAACAGATGGGTCTTGGCCCGCAAAGATCCGCACTGAGTAGTAGTACTGGAAAAAACAATAGCAAGCAGAAATATTTAAATAAATATATATTTAAATGGCAACAAGCACAAAAACCTTATAACAGAAAACTGCATCCCGTGTACTAAAAAGAAATAATTAATAGAATCAGTATGCGTGGCTTGAACAAAACCGGTTGTGCTTTATTTTTACCTGGATAAATGTTCAAAGCATTCCGCACTGACATATGGTTCAATTTTCACTGAGCTTTTCTGGGCCTAACTACTAATTACTGACGCGGGTGACGCTGTGGTCTAAACCACTGAGCCCCTTGGGCTTGCCGATCGGAAGGTCGGCGGTTCGAATCCCTGCGGCGGGGTGAGCTCCCGTTGCTCTGTCCCAGCTGCTGCCAACCTATCAGTTTGAAAGCACACCAGTGCAAGTAGATAAATAGGTACTGCTGCGACGGGAAGGTAAACAGTGTTTCTGTGCACTCTGGTTTCTCTCACGGTGTCCCGTTGCACCAGAAGTGGTTTAGTCATGCTGGCCACATGACCCAGAAAGCTGTCTGCGGACAAACACTGGCTCCCTCGGCCTGAAAGTGAGATGCGCACCACACCCCATAGTCGCCTTTGACTGGACTTAACCATCCAGGAGTCCTTTACCTTTACCTATTGAATTCGAATTGAAATTGTATTCCACCCTTCAACCCAAAGATTACAGACAATCCAGCAGCGATTCCGTCCTCAGAAGCAGCCAGTACATGTTGGGAAGGACTGGGACTTGGAGGATCAATGGGGGTTTACTGGGTGAGCAGGGGTTTGGGAATGGCAGAGGGATCAGACTCCATGATATCCCAATGACCATCAACCTGGATTGGCTCACATTGACTCAAATTCTTTCCCAATTTTAGGAGAAACAGTGTGACTTAATCTGAACCAATTCATCTGAACCTGGGGGAGCTAGCCCATTTCTAAAAACAGAAACGACAACAACAACAACAACAACCATGGTTATATACTTACCGTTGTGGCATGAACAGGTATCTCCTGGTTTTGTTTTCTGAAAATAAAGTATAATTATCAGTCATTTAAATACATAAAACAGGAACTGAGATAGCTAAGTCAGTAGACTATGGGACTCAATCTCAGGGTCGTGGGTTTTGCCCATGTTGGGCAAAAGATTCCTGCATTGCAAGGGGTTGGACTACATGACATTCGTTGTACCTTCCAACTCTACAATTCTATGATTCTATGAGAGAATACTGCATAAAGCTGAAAAAATGATGAAGGGAAGCTTTGATGGATTGGTTGCTATCTGGAAAATATGAAATTTGGCACTTTTTTCATAGTATAAAATCTGTGCTAGATAGAACCATGAAGGGAAAATTATGCATGAATTCTATCTGTCAGTTAAAAGAGAAGGACATAGGATCAGAAAGTCCTTCTGTGCCTCAACTGCTTTAAATAAAAATAAGGATATGCTAAAGAGAAGGACTTGCAGCAGCATATAAATTTTAAAAGGCAGTGTGACTACAATATTTTGAAACAGAATACATCCCAGTAGACTGCATTTCAGCTGAAGTCTGTCGTGCTCAATACCCCTGAATAATCAAAGCCATTTACCGTAACTACAGGATAGATAAATTTCTTGTTTATAGACTAAGGATTAGGGTACCATAAAATCCAAAGCCACAAAACTGTACAGAGTAAGTAGAAATCATTTTTAAATCCATGGACTCAAAAAAGAAAAGAAAGCGGTTTTAAAACAAAGTTAAGCCTAGAGGAAAATCAAACTTATATCTAACCTTTTTTGGAAACTATCAATCAGTTCCAAACCAGTACTGTAGTTAAAAGATGAGTGGAATTCAATTGGCATGCTCAAGCGACAATATATCATGTCTGCATTACTATTCTGTGTTCCAAATGTCTTATGGGTAACTTTTAAGCGAGGAGGACTGTCAATGTTCCCATCAATTCTTGTTACCTGCAGGCAAAGGTCATTAACAATTTTCTTATGAGACAAAAAAGGAGCAGTTACACACACACACACACACACACACACAGAGAGAGAGAGAGAGAGAGAGAGAGTTTGACAGAGTAGCAAGTTTTTAAGATGCACAGAATACGCCTTCAGATGTCCTACCTCAAACAGTTTTGTACAAACCAAAGTTCTCAACTATTAACACAGCAAGGCTGCAGTCTTATACCCACTTACCCAAACTCACTGGGACTTCTGAATACACATGTATTGTCTGTTTAAACATGTTCAAATTTGATTATAAAAAGGGACCTTTGAAATGTATCTGTATACAGAATGTTAACTAATCACTGGGTGTCTCATCAAACCACCTGCTTAAAAAAAAAAAAGACTAATTGAATGGGATAGTGAAACAGAGTAACAACAATATCACTTCTATCTTGCACACAGTTAGTGTTAAATACATCTTAACAGCAGGTTGTAATTGTGTCTGGGAATAAATTATTGAAATACAATCATTTTAGTTTATCTAAAAGAAGTAATGCAGATAAAAGGAAGTGAAAGTGAAGGGATTAACGTGAAAGCCTATGGGAACTGTCAATGATATATATTCACGATAAGGCGATGTAGAAATAGCCTTCCTCACTGTGAGAAGTGAAGTTACAGGGAACCAGGCAGAGGGCCTTCTCGGCAGTGGCACCTGCCCTGTGGAATGCCCTCCCATCAGATGTCAAGGAAATAAACAACTATCTGACTTTTCGAAGACATCTGAAGGCAGCCCTGTATCTGGAAGTTTTTAATGTTCTGTAAGCTGCCAGAATGGCTGGGGAAATCCAGCCAGATGGGTGGGATATAAATAATAAAATCATTATTATTACTTCTGCAATGTAATTCTTAGCGACCAAAAGTATAAGGGAATATGCCATGTCTCTTCTGACTCTGCAGCATTACCTCAATATGAGGGTGGTCTTTTGGTACATTGACAAATGTTGGTAAACGTTTGCTGAACCACATAGCAACATCTCTGTTCATGTTGACAGCAAAAGGTTCAAAGCCTTCCTGTAGACCACACATTGTATAATACTTAAAGGTGCTGGCATCTCTCCCAAAATTCATCCGTCCAATCTGAGACAGACCCAATGAGCATATGGGGACAAAGCCTGAATCAAACATGAAACATGAATATGGAGTTAGAGAAATATATACATAGAAAACCCCAGGGTTTATTATTCTAACCATAAGCTTACCATACTCTCAGTGCAATCTCTTTTGGTTAAAGGGATGAATTTATTTATTCCTGATTAAATTTGTACCCAGTTCATTAGAAATGGTGGCAAAGAATTCAGGGAAGCCACAAACACACACACACATTCCCCAGAAATAAAAGAATAATAAAACATCACATACGGTAAGTAGGGCACAGAAGACCTTCTGAAACAATTAGTCACCTGATTGACTTCTCTAATAATCAGTTACCAAATGTCAGATTGACATTTATTGTATAAAGAGCTGAAAGGATAAACAACTTATCCTGAACCACAGGAAAGCTTTCTTATAAACCTTTTATGAGGCTAATAACATTACTCTGTATGAAGGCTTCCATGAGAAGCACAGGGATATGTTAAGGGGACCAGATCTTGTTAGGTCTGCAGCACTTGGCAGTACAAAACAACAAGAAACTAAAAGGCGCTTAGTGGAAATTTCATCCAAATAGTGGGAACAGAGAATGAACAAATAGTGCTTTTTCTGCTTAAAAGAAAAGAAAAAGAAACAAAACAAAACAACTTAATGACTACTTTGAAAGCAGACTGTTCTGGAGGAAGGAATGAAAGAAAGGCAGCAGTTAAATGCCAGTGATTAAACAAATCTACTTCCAACAGAAAGAGCCAAGCCTATTCCTAATACTCTTATTATGAAGTATTTGGCTTTGCCAGGCATTACACATGTTCCTTTCTTCATAAAAAGCTGACAGCACAACTGATACAGCATCCCAGGCAGTCATTAATGAAAAAATGTTAGTCAGAAAGAATGACAAATAGCGCTAGCTACACGTGGTAACATACACTACTGGCATGATCTTGGCATTTGCCATCAATAACTTGTAACTGTGAATCCTAATGGTCTCTCATAGATTACAAAATTATCCGTATGGATAGCTGCCGTGCAACACTGCCGTTTTTTGTTTAATAAAAGCCCATTTAGGAATAGAGAAGCCCTACTGGTTATCATGATATATATATGATATATATATAATGGAGGGACATAAACTTTCAAATTAAAAAAAGATTCAAACATTACAAATGATTAATTTCAAGGACAGACTATTATTAAATGCCCCCCCCCAAAAAATAGCAAGCAACAAAATGCTACCCAGGTTCAATTCCAATGGATTTAGGGTTCTAATAAGAAAGAACCTTGGACCAGGCTTCATTCTGTTTAGTAATTAACTTAAAACTAACAGTGTTAATTTGCTTACCATGGTCTCAGCTATGCACACCAGGTCAGGCCCTTCATCTATGATCAAATCATAGGTGATAGATGTTTTATTCTGGGCAGGTTTGCTGTTTATCAGCACCACCACCAGACTAAGAAGTTTAAAGGTAAAGGTAAAGCACCCCTGACAGTTAAGTCCAGTCACAGATGTCTCTGGGGTTGCGGCACTCATCTTGCTTTACAGGCCAAGGGAGCCGGCATTTGTCTGCTCCGCAGACAGTTTTTCCGGGTCATGTGGCCAGCATGACTAAGCTGCTTCTTGAGCAACAGAACACCAAAACCAGAGCAGCAAACAGAAAGAATTATACTTCATCTGATGAAGTGGACTGTAGCCCACAAAAGCTTTTGCCTAATAAATTTGTTTTTCTTTAAGCTGCAACACGCCTGCATGAATGGAAATAATAGTTACGTTTCTTAAATTAAGCTACTTCACTAAAGGCTGGGAAGGCTGATGAACAGCCAATGTCTATTAGTTAAACAACTGAAATCTGAAGTTGTAGAACACACCCAAAATTAATCATCGTTTTTGTACACTAAGAATTTACAGTCAACCGCAAGATTCAGGTTTCTCGTTATTTCCTTTCAATTAGTAGCACTGTCCCAACAAAGAATTCGCTTACCATTATCTATTTCAAAGTCAGCAAAAGCAAGTTCTGAACCTTTATTGGTTATAAGCAACTCTCCATTCAGAGTAAATATCATTGATTTGTCATCTAGATTTATCATACAACCCACTACGTCTCCTGGTTGCCAATTTCGTCCAAAGAATCCACTACCCTGGTGCCAACGTTGACCCTGAAAAACAAGCAGGTTCAAATGTGTGTGTCGGAACATATTCACTGCAGAGAGAGGTAAAAGAAGATAAACAAAGAAGCTATTTTTGTCAAGACGGGGGCAGAATTGATTACACTGGGCAACAATTTTTTACTTTTTGAATGTTGTCTAGATGTCTACAATTGATTTAGGGTATTTTTGCACTGCTGAATAGGGAAATGCCATCCGTTTCTCTCCATCAGGTCAGGTTTACTGTAAACTGAATGGTGGGCCTTGATAAAGGTAAGTACAGGTAAATTGCATGTTGCTTCAACCATTTTTCAAACTTCAGGGCTTGAACTTCCGTTTCTTCGAACTCCTGGAATGCTCAGCGGCAGGGAGGTCTCTCTTCAGAGTCCAACAGTAGTCAGCCATCATGACTGCGTCCCAGCGACCCTGAAACCTGGTCTCCATCTCTTTCATGTCCTGATGGAATCTCTCCCCCTGCTTGTCACTCATTGAACCCAGGTTCTCAGGAAACCGGTCCATATGTGAAAATAGGTAGTGCACCTTGATGCTCATGTTGCAGCCCAGGTTTCTGAAAGCAGTCAGCATGTTGTTGACAAGTTCTGCATAGTTTCTGGCCTTATTGTTGCCAAGAAAGTTCTTCACTACCAGAACAAATGCCTTCCATGCTTCCAGTTCCACTTTGTTCACTGAGTTTCCAAACTCTGGATCTCTGATGAGCTGGCAGATCTGAGGACCGTCAAAGATGCCAGCTTTCAACTTCTCCATGGTCAATCCTGGAAAAGCCTGGCACAAGTAAGTGAAGCAGTCACCATCCTTGTCCAGAGCCTTGGTGAACTGCTTGATTAAGCCGAGCTTGATGTGCAGTGGTGGGAAGAGTATTCTGTCTCTGTCCACCAGAGGGTCGTTGATGATGTTCCTTTCTTTGCAAGGCACCAATTCCTCCCGCACAGGCCAGTCCTTCTTCGTGTAATGCTGAGCACGGACCCTACTATCCCACATGCACAGAAAACATGGGTACAGACTGTTGTCCCAACAAAAAGTTCACCATCTTCAGGTCAACACAAATAAACCACTTCTGCTGCTCATAACCAATTTTCTCCAGCACATACTTCACCGCTTCATAGTTCTTCTTCAGTGTAGTCGAGTGAGCCAGGGGTATAGAGGCAAACTGGTTGCCGTTGTGTGGCAGAACACATTTCAGTGATTGCTTGCTGCTGTCAATAAACAGTCTCCAGTCTTTGGGTTCGTACTGCGGCACTCCAAGCTTGAGCAGAAGCTGCGCAATATCTGCACAGTACACCAAGTCCTTCTCTTCGAGAAAAAATGGAGGTACTCTTGATGCCTGTTGCGGAGGAAGCTGATGCGAGCACTGTCAGAGAGGAGGTTTTTTTTCTTCAATCTGGATGCCAACCGTTCGGCAGAGTCCTTTGACAAGCTGAGGTCGCGAACTAGATCATTCAACTCCTTTTGGGAAAATGGATGTGGAGCATCATCTTCAAGAACCACTTCTTCTTCTTCATGTCCTTCAACACTGGAGGCATCTTCGTCACTAACGTCAGGAAGTTCTCCGAAGATAGGCACTGGAATTTCATCACAATGAGCTACAGGACGACGTGCTGATTGAAGATCCAGATACTTGAGGCTGCTCCGGTTCTTTCTGTTGATCCCACCAATTTATGGAGCCGCACCAATTTATGGAAGATTTCGAGGTTTTATGACTTCAAACTGATCCCTTTTCGACATAATCACCCAGAACTATCGGACCTGAATACTTCTTGTCATTAAAATAATCATTTCCAATCAAAACAATTATTCGACATGGCATTTCACCCCCACCAACTTCTTCTAAAATGCTCCACACAAGTGTACATGTGAACAAAAATGTAAAAAAAGACATGTGGCCATAGCTCAAAAACTTGACCTGATTGAGCAAAACCAATGTGATTTTTGGATTCAGCGCATCAGATTCGTCCTAAATCAACTGAAAAAATGCAGACAACAAATTTGTTGTTGACCAGTGTTATTAATTTAGCACTGAGCAATAAATTCAAAATGTCCCCAGAAGTCGCACCTAAATACCAAGTGATGTGGTATTTTAATGTGCAAATATGAGTTCATAAGCAAAATTAATTTCTTAAACAGAGGATAAACAGGTAAGCAATCAGCTCCAGAAAATGCTGCCTGGATATTGGCCACACTTTTGGTGATGCTTGTGGTAAACAGCTTAAGAGATTTTTTTTAAAAAACCCAAAAACAATCAAGCGATATATAAATTTTGTTAAACAAATAATAAACTTGGCAGAAGACTGTGTGTGTGTGTGTGTGTGTGTGTGTGTGTGTGTGAACCATATTTTTGTAGTAGTTGTTTAACCATAGCTATTAGCTACAGACCTACTTACTTGATTTTATTATCAAATGTACTAACCTTGCTGCCTTCAAAGACAAATGCTTGGTCATCGGCACCCAATTCTATGTCAGGCCGACAGCCTGGCCTCGCCCACCCAACACGCATATCTCCTCCTGTTACAGCTTCAAATTCAAAATACCACTTTCCAGTCTTAACTGCGTAAGACTGCTCTACTCTGAAGAAACGTATCTTGTCAATGCTCACTTTTTCTACTGTTTGGTCAGCTGTGAAAGATAGAAGCAAGCAAAAAACAACAACCCTAAGTTAGTTGAAACAATATTCCAGTATTTTTGTAGCTTCAGTTACAGAGGTGCTAAGGCAACCTTAAGAGCAATTCCTCCTTGAACTGACTCTTGCTTTCTCTCCCTGGGTTCCTTCTGTCCTCCTGCCCTGACTCCCTGCTGCTCCAAGCCCAAAAAGCTTTACTTTGGGAAGGGAGATGTGGTACTGCATAACACATTGCTTCCTCTACACAGGAGAAGTTCCTCCTATCCCTCTCTCAAGGTAAGGGTGTTTTGGTCATGGGGAAGAGCAGGGTAGGAGCAGTGAAAATTGGCAAGTTTGAGTGTGCATCAGTCACTCACGCATGCCCCTTAAGTCTCTGAGTGATTGACATGCAGATTTAAACATGCATTTTTTAATAGGTTGATTGTCGGGTTTAAACAACATTCCTATTGATATAATTGGTTAGCGAATCTTCTACATTTCTCTGCTTTTTGAGTGCTAAACACAGCAGAAGAATGAGAGAGTGTGAGAACCAGTGCTTGCAACATCTAGTTCAATCCACATGCAGCTGAAAAATGAGAATACTGTTGGGAAGATGAAATAAGTGAGATAGATGGCAAAGCACATTAAAAATACTATAGCGACTGTTCATAATAGTACAGCAAGACTTGCCTATTTCTTGATCTGGTGGTTCAATGTTATATCCATAACCAGCAAAGGTGCGGACAGCTTCACGAAGGCTATCTCTGTTTGATTTTTTAGTACGCTCATCTAATAATGTATAAGGCACCAGTCGGGGATTTCGTTTGTTTTTGAGGTCCTAAAAAAGGTACAGATAAGAAAAGCAGGATTCAGGTTATAGATTCTTAAAATTAAATTAAATTAAATCTAGATATAAACACAATAAATAAAAGGCAAGCAAAACATAGAAGCATCACACTACAGATTTGTCTGAATTTACACTCAAGGCCAATGCAAGTCCAATTCCAGTCATAAAAATCTTTTTTGCAATAGATTTGCTGAATGATCATACTATCATAGCTCAGTTATCACAGGCTTTCAGACAAACACAGTAGTCATTGAGGAAGACAGATTTTTCAAGAATTAAGTATATAACCCATCGGTGCCACTTTAAATTAAGCATAACCCTCATCCTAATGCCACCCAAATATTATTTAAATTATCTTTACCTGCTGAATGCCGTATGTCCAACCTTGTTTTATTCTGTCTTTTGCCCAGACGTTATGTGCATTCTCTGCAAGTTTGTCAACCAACACTTCTTGCGAAGGCAGCAATTTCACTTCAGAAAGATCTAGAGGTGTTGGCTTATAGCCATTTGACATCATGTAACTATAAACCAGCAGAGATGATAGAGGGTTACTTTTGGAGCTAGAATCAGTGTGTTTTAGCCACTCAGCTATATGTTTCAACCAAAGGTAATAAGCAATGTGCTATGAGAGGAGGTGTTAGATGCATTAGAGTGAAATATTCTTCCTATTACTGTGTACAATTAAATATACAGTATGAACTATTTGGAATGCCCTGTATCTATGTGAAAACAGGGCAGAAACAACCCATGATATACAGCTGCCCATTGCACCATTCCAGATATTCTCAAGCACTCTGGTGATGTACACTGGTTATGGGCAATAAATAAAGTCTATGTTGCCAACAGGCAAACAGAAGAAGAAGAAGAGTTTGGATTTGATATCCTGCTTTATCACCACCCAAAGGAGTCTCAAAGCGGCTAACATTCTCCTTTCCCTTCCTCCCCCACAACAAACACTCTGTGAGGTGAGTGGGGCTGAGAGACTTCAGAGAAGTGTGACTGGCCCAAGGTCACCCAGCAGCTGCAGGTGGAGGAGCGGGGAAGCGAACCTGGTTCACCAGATTACAAGACTACTGCTCTTAACCACTACACCACACTGGCTCTCTAGCTAGACTAACAAGCTTGGGTGAAAAACACCTCTGAGGAATGCCCCGCTTTCCTACAGGCTATTTTTTGCTTTTTAAAGAAACTCTGGGTAGATCTACACACGGGGGGGGGGGGGGAAACGCTATAAATGAGTCAGAAATTAAATCATTATAACAAAAGGGGGAAAATGTAGTGGAAAATCACATATAATTTTTCTTTACTCTCCATCACCGTCTGGTGTTGCATGTTTATAACACATTCAAAACACTGTTTTTTTTTGTTTGTTTTTTTACTGATGCAGCTGAGCTCTGGCACTTGGAGACTTAGGGAAGTTAAACAGGATTTTTTTTTAATTTTGTAACAAAATTAGTAAATAAAAAGATTGGGAGGTAGAATTCTTTCAAAGAAACAGTAAACTCTGTGTGTATTCAGAAGTTGTAAGAGGCTTCTAAACAAGATGGTAAATGTACAGCTTATTCTTCTTTAGTTTCTTAAAATTAACACAGAGGTGTTACAGCTGAGGTCTTAATACTTGGGTTCTGAAATAAGGTGGTATTTTCTGTCAGTTTCCCAACCTTCTCTAAACGATAAGCAGCTCTTCAATAAGTTCAAAATTTATGAATCTATATTGCTAAAAGAAAAGTATGAAACATTTCCAACCAGCAATTTACAAATAATCACCACATAAACAACACATGAAATCAATATGCAGTCATTACAGTTATAAACACACTTACTTTTTTGGAAGTTTGATTTTCTGAAGATCTTCCTCTGCTCCTGGATTAATGTGAACAACATGGCACCCAAGGGCCAAAAGCGTTCTATAAAAATAAAAGTGAGTTGTAAAAATACAACGCAATATCCATCAGGGTGGTTAAAACAGCAAAAAAAAAACTGGGGCTAGGGGAGGAGAGGAGAGTACAGTCCCACAATTCCCAACCCTCTGCTTACAAAACTGCTGTTTGTTTGTTTTTAACTGGTGTTGGTTTTGCTTGTCAGTTTGTTTTGCTGGTTGCATTTTGACTTGTTCTTGGGTTTTACTTTCATTTTGTACTGTATGATTTTTATCCTTTTATCCCTGGCCTCACAAGACTACAGCAAGCTGGGATAGGATAAATAGCAACATGGGGATGTGTCTTATTAAAAAATTCTTTTTGATGATGGGATTTGTTCATATTAAGGGTCTGGTTGTCATTTCCCTTGCCTACTTAAGGAAGTCAGCTCTTCCTTAAGTAGGCAAGGGAAATGACCCTAAGGGTTTTGCTTTCCCTTGTCGCATGTGGCTAAGCCTGCCTATCCAAACAATCTCCGGCTACTGATTCTATGAGACTGAGTATTTTTCTATCCCTATGCCATCAAATCTGCTTATGCCAGATTTTAGTCTCTATTGTTCACGCTGATTAACACGTGTGTGGATAATGGCCCTGCCTCAAACCAGCTCCAAAACTTCCAAATGTATGCTTCTCTGAATAAAATAGCCAACTCTTTTTATGAGTGTTATAAACTGTGCTACACATTTGCAACTTAGTTCCTATCCACAGTCATATTTAGATTAAAAAAAAATCTTTTAGAATGGCCACACCAAATGTTATTAAAAATAATAATAGTTTTATTATTTATACCTCGCTCATCTGGCTGGGTTTCTCCAGCCACTCTGGGCAGCTTAAAGCATATATATAATTCCCCAGCTTAAAAATTATAGAAATTTTAAGTTTTTTACTTCTGAGTTCACACACATAGGATTCTATTTCATCTCATTTTAATGTGTATAATGCATTCTGACAGTGGTAACTTACTTTAAAACAAAAACATTTGAATTATATTTGCTGGTTATTGCTATGGCCATAAATCAACAATGTGAAAGTTCTTCCTTTCCTGTGTCCAGGGCAGCTGTCTACCAGCTCCTTTGGTGCACCGACTGAGACCCTACCTGCCCACAGACTATCTCGCCAGAGTGGTGCATGCTCTGGTTATCTTCTGCTTGGACTACTGCAATGGGCTCTGTGTAGGGCTACCTTTGAAGGTGACCCATATACTACAGCTAATTCAGAATGTGGAAGCTAGACTGGTGACTGGGAGCAGCTGCCGGGAACATACAACAGTAAAAGATCTTTACTGGCTCCCAGTACGTTTCCAAGCACAATTCAAAGTGTTGCTGCTGACCTTTAAAGCCTGAAATGGCCTCAGCTCAGTATACTTGAAGGTGCGTCTCCACCCCCATCGCTCAGCCTGGACACTGAGGTCTAAGGGTCTTCTGGTGGTACCCTCAATGTGTGAAGCAAAGTTACAGGGAACCAGGCAGAGGGCCTTCTCAGCAGTGGTGCTACCCCTTTGGAACACCCTCCCATCAGATGTCAAGGAGATAAGTTCAAAAGTTTTAGAAGACATCTGAAGGCAGCCATGTATCTGGAAATGTTTTGTGTTTGATGTTTTATATGTGCTGCAAGCCTCCCAGAATGGCTGGGGAAACCCAGCCAGATGGGCGAGGTATTATTATTATTATTATTATTATTATTATTATTATTCCTTTGTCATGCTATCATTGCTACTACAAATAATGTGTATTTCCAACATCATATATAGGCTATTAGATTTTATATTATATAATTTCACTTTCCACTAAAAATTAATAACGTGTAAATTAAAAAACCAGAATTGTTTTATAGCACAGCAAGAATTATTTCAGTGTCCACATTTTATGTGCCGCTTTTCTCCACTTTTATTCAACCTTCGACCAAACACTGAAGCTCAGTGTCTAATGAACTGAGGCAGAGTAGAGGAAAGGAAAATGCTAGAAGCCCTCCTTAAAAGAAACTGAATCCCAGGTAGGACTCTGACATGGGGGATCAGGAGGCAAAATGTTTTATTTTCCATTCAATATAATTCTGCATAACTCCAGAATCATACTGCTTGTTTCTAAATTTGTAGCAAGAATGAAATGATGCAATGGCATAATATTACTTCCCCTCTGTTCCTCATATGCCTGTAGAGTGCACAGGCATTCTTAGGTGCAATATATGAACCTAACTGTATATATGACACCCACTTTCCAAAACAATGTCAACACATAGAGTTCTGCTGTAGAATTAAACCATATATTATAGTGGTTTTTTAATTCTTCCATTTCATAACTCACTTCAGGGTTTCTGTTGACATTTGAAGGTTATAGTTCTTCTCTGTTTCAGGTAGTTTTGAAAATTCCACCAGACAAGGGTGTTGTCTTTTATTATCGTCTCGTATCTACAATATAAAATACAAGAGAGATTGTATGTAACCTTAGAACCACGGAAGCCCAACAGATAAACATTAGGAAACCTTCCAACATGAGTCTTTAACTAGTAAGGCACAGAGCAATCCAAACAAGGAGTTAGCTAGTTGCAGAGCAGCGGATTCTCCACTGCATTCAAAGTCCTGCAAGGTTCTTGCCAGCCAGGGAAGAAGGTGGAAGACATTTTGCCCCTTTTTTGCTATACCATTTCCATGCATAACCATCCTCATATAACAAACACCTTTAAGCCTAATTAATGCATGAAGACCATAGAGTAAGCTGTCCTGCCAGGGTTAGTTCATTTTGGGAGGATTTTGCTTGCTGCAGCTCAGACCACATGGCTCTTACAAGCCATTTCTGTGTCCTCATACCAATAATTTAGGAACTTTCACCACTGTAACTAAGTTAAATATGCAAGATTAAAAACTTTAGTATGTAAGATTAAAAACATGTTGGTTGTATAGATGACATGGAAATTACGTTGCAGTATTCTATATACAAGTAAATGTATAAACATCCTACTTCTTCTATTAAATTAAGGTGTTTTTTATTTTAAAAATGGTGGAATACATCATCAGCATCTTCCACAAGCCACCACTTAAACCAATGGTGTGTCATATTCTGGAAGGAAAGAAGGCAGGCCTTATTAGCTACAATGATTTTTCAGTATTTCAACCTTGTAAATAGACACTAGCTTTCACTGCCATCTGCTATGATTGTGGTTCTTTGTAACTTCTCCAGGGTCTTCATGCATAAGGCTCCTTTCTTCTCATTAGAATTACTCTTAAATTGTACCTTGCCATAAGTCCAGCCAAGTTCTATTTTATTCATTCCCCAGAGTTCATGGATATTTTCAGCAAGCTTGTCTCTGATCTTCTCAAGATGGAAAGGCAAAGCAATCTAGAAGAAAAGAGGTGAGTTTTAAATGAGACAAAATAATTAACAGTGATATCCTCTGTATGTTTTATTAATAACCAGATAGCAAGTAAAAAATATGCATCATAGGAGTGGTGTGCTACAAAATACTGTTCTGATACATTACAAATTCATACTGATGTTTTCAATTAAACATACCTGGCTGGTGTCAATTGGACAAGGGATGAAATTAGTTTGGGAGAGAAATTGTGTGGTACCAAGCAAATCTCTAACTCCATCCAAATCTCTCTTATATTCTTTAACTGGTTCCAGTTTCATCTTCTCTTTTGGAAGCAAAGCTTCATAGCAAGGCACATAGCCAGCAGGAGGTAGAAATTTGAACTCTCCATGGCGCCCACCCATCAAGAAACGTACCCTGTACAATTGCAAGTGGAACAAGCATAATATTTCAAGAGGGTGGATTTTTTTAAAAGCAAATAAAATAACAGGGGTCTCATATGAAGATATAAATGTTATCATTAAACATTAATTCCTGCGCGCGTGCGCCCAAATTAATTAAGCAGCAATTGCAGTAAAGAAAAGAATACTTCTTTCTTTTAAACTTCCCTTTTATTCACTGGAAAATTAATTTCTAACATTGATTTCTAACAGCTGGAAAACCTTTTACAGATGATAGATGATATGTGTCTAACGCAGAATATTCAAATACAATCAAGTAAACTGAGGACAAAAGTCTATGTGTGATGCTCAGTGTTATTAATACTTAGAGTAGACTCACTGAAATCAATAAAGATGGGTAATCTGTCTATTAGGTGCAATGGATCTACTATGAGTATGACTTTGCTGGGTATTATCACAAATAATTTCCCCACAGGTCTTGCATCATATTTACAAATCATCTTTCCTGCCCACCCTCAATATCCCAATGTAGTTCCAAAACATATGGAGGGCTGAGTTTGCCTATGCCTGAGCTATGCATTCATATTTCTATTCCTGCACTGGGACTTATAACCCCTGCACTCTAAATGATGGCCAGCCTGCTTCACTGTCTGGAGCTGCTCAGTAAACAAATGAGCATTCCAGACTCCCCGTGGCTGGAAAGGCCACTTACAAATGACCGAGTCAATTGCCCTTTGCATTTCAATATTCCAAAGTGAAACTAGGGCTTCAACAGTAGCACCCATTATGCTGCTTGGAAAATACCCCAGAGTATCCAGAAATACCTCGAATTTCATCAATCTCTGGGGGTGGATCAATCTAACCAACCAACACACACACACACACGTGTGGGTGGGTGTCAGTCACAGCCAATCCAAAGCTCACCAGGGAGTAATCCTTCCATGACAATGGACAATATACAACTGGGTCCTTCATAATGATGTCTGAAGTGAAAACCAGATCTAGGGTATGATCTACAGAATGTGTTGGATGGTTTTCAGGGCATCCATGAGCTCTTGAACTGGCCCAGACAAGTCAGCATCAACATGGATATTGAAGTCCTCCAGATCCAGTCTTGGGATTCTCTAACAGAAACCAGAGACTGCCTCCACCAGCTCGGTCACAGCGGTGGCTGGACAGTGGGAGGGATGGTACAACAACCAGATTCCACGTTCTGGCTCTACAGTACTGTACTATTTTCTTTCAATCAGCAATAAAGGAGCAGATGCAAAGTGAGCAGAGGTTCTGACACTGAAATGTCCTCATCAACTACAAGTTCATTTGAGAAGTACAAGACTACTGAGTCAACATTTATTCAAATAGTTATACACAATATTTAACTAATATAGAATATCAGTTCACTGCTGAACTGACACAAATTATAATAACATTCATTTCAACACATTTTGTTAGGCCTTTTCTCCAACTGCCTGAGCAGCTGCAATGACATCCCTAGCCATTTTACATAATTTTCCTAGGATGAGTTTCAGGAATATGTCAAATGCCTAATATTGTTTTTTTCTGTGACAGTGTGAGTTTTCAGACACAGGCAGCCCTGCAGCAGAACTATTTAACATACCACCTGTTCAATTACAAAGAGCACCAGCCTTTTATTTCACAGATGTTGACTTTTCATGTCAACACATCTGGACCCTTGAGCTTCATGAACCCTCTCTTAGCAAGAAGCAGAGGAATCTGCTAGCACTAATTTCATTTTAGCCTTGGGTCTGTACCTCTGCAATCAATGCATTTATATTCAAATTTATATATTCTCAGGCAGATGTGCTTCAAATATTAAGAACCTTCTTTGTTTTATAATAATAATAATAATAATAATAATAATAATAATAATAATAATAATAAATTTTATTTATATCCCGCCCTCCCCAGCCGAAGCCGGGCTCAGGGCGGCTAACAACACTAAAATAGTGCAACATTATAAAAACATCATAAGAATTAATTAAAATCAAAATTGATGGCAACCATAAACTGAAGTATTGTAAAGATTGCCAAAGGAGGGAGTCAGGCTGTGCCCTAACCAAAGGCCTGGTGGAACAGCTCTGTCTTGCAGGCCCTGCGGAAAGATGTCAAGTCCTGCAGGGCCCTTGTCTCTTGTGACAGAGCGTTCCACCAGGTTGGAACCGCAGCCGAAAAAGCCCTGGCTCTAGTTGAGGCCAGCCTAACCTCTCTGTGGCCTGGGACCTTCAAGATGTTTTTATTTGAGGACCGTAAGTTCCTCTGTGGGGCATACCAGGAGAGGTGGTCCCGTAGATACGAGGGTCCTAGGCCGTGTAGGGCTTTGAAGGTTAAAACCAGCACCTTAAACCTGATCCTGTACTCCACCGGGAGCCAGTGCAGCTGGTATAGCACCGGATGAATGTGATCCCACAGCGAAGACCCCGTAAGGAGTCTCGCCGCGGCATTCTGCACCCGCTGGAGTTTCTGGGTCAGTCTCAAGGGCAGCCCCACGTAGAGCGAGTTACAATAATCCAGTCTGGAGGTGACCGTCGCATGGATCACAGTGGCTAGGTCAGGGCGAGAGAGGTAAGGAGCCAACTGCTTAGCTTGGCGGAGATGAAAAAATGCCGCCTTTGTTATAGCTGCAATCTGCGCCTCCATGGAGAGGGAGGTATCGAAGATTACACCCAAACTCTTAACGGACGGTGCTGGCACTAATTGCACCCCCGCAAGAGATGGGAGTTGCCTCCTCAATCCCATATCGTCCCGTCCCAGCCAGAGGACCTCTGTCTTCGAAGGATTTAACTTCAACCGGCTCCCACGTAACCATCCAGCCACAGCTTCCAAGCATCTGATCAGTGTGTCTGGGGCCGAGTCAGGATGGCCATCCATCAACAGATAGAGTTGGGTGTCATCAGCATACTGATGGCAGCCCAGCCCAAAACTCCGGACAAGCTGGGCGAGGGGGCGCATAAAGATGTTAAAAAGCATCGGGGAGAGAATCGCACCCTGAGGCACTCCACACACCAAGGAGTGGCGGGATGACAGTTCCCCCCCAAGCGCCACCCTCTGTCCCCGACCAGAGAGAAACGAGCGCAGCCATTGAAGGACTGTGCCCTGGATCCCCATGTCGGCGAGGCGGTGGTCCAGAAGTTTGTGATCGACCATGTCGAAAGCTGCTGACAGATCTAGAAGAATCAGCAGCCCCGACCCGCCTCGGTCCAGCTGTCTACGAAGATCATCTGTTAGGGTGACCAGAGCCGTCTCGGTCCCATGACCAGCGCGGAAGCCGGACTGGAATGGATCCAGAGCCGATGTTTCATCCAGAAACCTACCAAGCTGTTCAGCAACCGCTCTCTCAATCACCTTACCCAGGAATGGAAGATTCGAAACTGGGCGGTAATTGGATAGATCTAAGGGATCTAATGATGTTTTCTTTAAGAGCGGACGCACCACTGCCTCCTTCAGTTCCCCTGGGAATGTCCCGGTGCCAAGGGACAAATTGATGATATCCCCCAGGGGGGCCCGCACCTCGTCTGGACACGCTCTAATCAGCCAAGACGGGCACGGGTCAAGAGGACAAGTGGTGGGTTTTCCAGCTCGGAGGAATCTGTCCACATCAGCTGGGGATATCCAGCTGGGGATATGTGTGAGACTTAATGGTATCTAAGGAAATTGAACATACCTTTACAGTACTTATATTATGATGTAACTGAACTCCTTTTCAACACAATTCAATATACAACTTCATCATCACAAAATACATTTATGACTGAGACAGGATTTTTATGTTTTCAGAATTATGTTCTGCTTTGTGAGGTAGGGATTCAACAAGTGAGTGCCATCAGTGGAAGCCTCATGGAAAGACTTCAGATTGTGTGACAGGGCTTTCTTCCCTCTCCACCCCCATGAAATTGTCTCCTGTGGAAGCCAGTCCATAGTTGTAACTATCCAGTATGTGAATAAGTACTCTATCTGTCCTGAATCTTCCAATATTCAGTTTCATCAGGTGACCATAAATTTTAGTGTTATGAGAAAGGAAGAAAAATGTTTCTGCATAATTTTATAAAACGCTATAAAACAGGTAATCAGTGCAGTTCTATCACAATGTGTGTTACATAAGCCCTCTCAGTTGTGCCTGTAAGCATTCTGGCATCCAAATTCTGCACTAGTAACAACTTTTGAATCATCTTCAAAGAATCCTTACTTACAGCACAATATTCAATATTCCTCTTTTCAGGAGGATTTTCATAATCTTGTACTTTTAAACTGTTTTCTAACCTATTTCAAACAGTAGTAGATAGGTAGCCGTGTTGGTCTGCCATAGTCAAAATAAAAAAATAAAAAAATTCCTTCCAGTAGCACCTTAAAGACCAACTAAGTTAGTTCTTGGTATGAGCTTTCGTGTGCATGCACACTTCTTCAGATACTTCTGTTTCAGTGTATCTGAAGAAGTGTGCATGCACACGAAAGCTCATACCAAGAACTAACTTAGTTGGTCTTTAAGGTGCTACTGGAAGGAATTTTTTTATTTTTTTATTTTGACTATTTCAAACAGATTTGCAAATCTGTGGTTTATTTAAAACACACTTACTAGGAATTAAGCCCCATTTAACATAGTAAGTCTAACTCCTGAGTAAGCATGCTTAGTATTGCTCTGCATGTTCACTTTTCAGACAACCTTGAAAAGAAGTCTACCATTTTTTACTCACCTGCCTTTGGATAGTGAAAATAATCTTCCACGCATGAAAATAATGAAAGGAAGTTCCAGTTCTTTACAAAAAAACAAATTCCTCTTTGCTCACATGGAGGCGCATCTTATTTGCCATAGGCAAGTAGTTGTTTACAATTGTAGGTTTTCAGGTCTCATTTAATCCATACACATATTCAAGCCCTTCAAGAAAATCTGACAATTTTAGGCCATATCACTGCAAATCCTGTTTTTGGTAGCTTATCCCACTGTGGTTGAAATGGTTAAACTGCATGGGGAAAGAGCCTCAAGGTATTGCTTGACTCATTTTAGCTGTGGTTGGGTTTCAAATAATCACCCACATGGGAACTTGAACATATTACTCAGGCTTCATACATTTATTTTTGAGATATATAGTTTACCAGTAGCAAGTTTTACTACTTCAATTTCCTGTATAAAGCCATTTGGTTGAAGTAACACATATATGAAGATCTTAACAGTTACCATAGTAGGTATGATTTGCTGAATAATGCTGGAGATTTTTTTCCTTGAGTTGATCCAGACAAATGGTTTCTAAGGTGGAAATGAAGTGGCAAAGCCACCACATACAGACTTCGCTGGCACATGAAAGAATCCTTGGGCTGATTCATATATTTGTTTGTCACCGAGAGTCACAGACTGTCTGCCTAACTACTTAGTAGATGAAGAGTCAACAAAATGATTTACCCCAATCCTTTGAAATGTTCTTCACTCCCCTGTGCTTCTGGGATTCAGTTTCTTCTAGGTTTACCTCAGAGATGATCTACAAATGCAGGAAGTCTTTTCTGTCTTCTAATTTCCCCCAAAATGTTTTGATTCATCTCTTAGTTTCCCTTTCATGCAGATTCTAATGTATGTGACTATTTATTTATTAATAGTCGCATATTAATTAATTATCCTGCCTTTCAGCTCCACAATGGAGGCCCCAAAATGGCAAAGCACCTCAAGAAAACTTTTATGAATATCGGCAGTAACAGAGGAAAGATACAGAGGAAAATATCATATACAAGAGCAGGAAGAGAATTGAATATTAAAGCATTGCAAGTAAATAATGAACTCCCTGAAATCTAAAGTCAATCTGAAGAAACACATTTTTAATTTGCACCTGAAGACATACAGAGGAGGGACCAGACAAAATTCTTAGGGCAATATTGTCCATAACTTGGGTGCCACTATCAAGAAAGCCCTGTCCATCAAACCCACCAATCAGACCTCAGCTGTAGATGGGACGTACAGTCTTCTCTGAAGACTGAAGTGTGTCAACAGGTCCATTTGGGAGAAGCTATTCTTCAGATATCATTGTCCCAAACTGTTCAGAGCAAGGGTAGGTAACATTGTGCCCTCCAAATGTTGTTGGGTTACAACTCCTATCCAATACAACTCTCGGACCAATGGCTATGCTCACTAGGGCTGATGGGAGTTACAAACAAACAATAGCTGGAGGTCACTACCTTGACTATCACTGGTTTAGTAAGTAGTTGTAAAAAAAAGGAGGGATTTTTGAAATGATTATTATATAAAAATTGCATTAGAGCTTGGAAAAGGTACCAAGTCAACACCTCTGTATTGTTTTATGCAACTGAGCAGTGAAGTATAAGTCATACTGATTCATCATTGTTCCTTAAATATTTTTAGGTGAGACGAGAGTATGACCTCTTGTTGCTGCTGCCAACAAAGATCTCAGTTAATGCCAAGCGTGGTGCTATGTGTAGACACTTATCCATTGATAAATGACTGAGACCTAAATCATTCCACATAGGTCATGGGAGGAAAAGAAATCATTAAATAAAAGTGACTTCGCTCAGTGCCAACCTGGGAAGAGTTCAAACCAAAGACAAGAGGTGTCAAAGACTCTATATTTCATTGTCCATTATCTATGAGTCAGGGTTTCAACATAAAATTGTTTTTCTCTTCAGGACTGACAGCTGCAAAGGACCTCGGGAGAAGGATGCCATGACCACATTTGGCAGCATTCAATAAAACAGCTTGGCAAAACACAAACTGTTTATCTGAAAGAAGGGTCTACTTACTTGACACCAGCTGAGAAGCTCACCACAGGGAAAAAAAGTCCATCCGTGTTGAAGTTCTCAAACATTCCTTGCACAGGCTGCCCATTAATGCGGAAAGAAATGCTGGGTGCCCCTAAATCCAAGCAGCAGCTGACCACGTCCTCAGATGCTAGCAAATGCTGATTGACAGATGCCACCGCTCTGGGCACTCGACCTAATAAGCAGGCATTCACAGAAAGACAAGTTTTTGACTTTGAAACTATATTTGCAAAGAGTTATGTGATTTTTTTTGGTTGGCATTTCTAAGCTCATTGTTTTCTTCCGAACTCAAAATATAACCTTGCTTAAAATAAAAGAACTTCGCCAAATGACCTTGCTCCTTCATTTCTCCTCCAAATGTTTCTAATTTAATAGGCAAACAAATGAGATGTATGATCAAAGCTCATAAATTGGAGAACAATGCTTAAACAAAGCAAACATCCACAGCTGGAAATTATGTCCTCCTATTTTGGCCTACACATTCTGACATGTACACACTTCATGTAGTTCAAATAATTCTTTTATCTTCTGTCCTTGCCTTATTCCATTATTTGTCAAAGAACAATAATTGTTCTTCTTCAGCCCTTCACAGTTCTCATCCCTGCTGCTCCACCCACCTTTTTTATTCTGTTTATTTTATAAATGATTTGCGGGAGGTTACTGTATTTTTATTATTGCATAGCTTTTCTTGTAAAAACCAATGTGAGATGTTGAAATGAAGCACAGTATAGAAATTTAATAAATAAATATAGATCATGGTGCTCTTGCAGAAAGAGCTTTTCTGTAACAAAACATAGCATATAAATAAGACCAACTAATTGTAAGAAAAAGAGTATTAACGTTTCAGTAATATGCATTGAACATCCTCATCAGGCATGAATAGTATATTTCTATTCATACAAGAATTTCAAAACTTCAGTATAATGCCACTTCATTCTGTACTGTCTACGTCCCATAATCTTTTACAGGGATTTTTGAAATCTTTCTAAATTGAGGCTATATATCAAATATATTATTCTGCTTGCATGAATGTTACTAATTATAGCAAAAGCAAAAAATGTATTTTTGAATTACGGCTTGGAGAGCACAGTCTTATACAAAGAAAACTCATTATCTCCCTTCCTGTTATTCAATTTCAAATAGCATGCACTTTTAAAATGCTCAATTTTCCATTTGATTTAACACAACAAAGGAGTTCTCCTATACAACTCCCCTGAATTTAAATTGGGTTTGCATGTGGAATGTAAGCACAGCTCTTGAGTAAAACAAAACAAAAGGAAAAAAAATCTAGCCTAACACATTTTAAAGGCTCCACACCCAATGTTCAGGTCATATTCTGAGTGGACCAATTTAAATCAATGAACTGACATTGGATATCACTTTAATACTTTTGGGCCTGCTGCTAGCTTAATGCCAGCATTAATCTATTGCTCAGCACTTGGCATTTGAAGAGCTAAAGAGGTGATTTTAAGAGGGCCAACATGTTTCATTAAAAAAACTCCCTACTTTGAGAACATTAACATTGCTTGCTCCTGTTCAGAGTTTTAAGTTAGTTCTCACCAGACCATAGATGAAGTCCATCAAAGCCATATGAGTATAGGTCATCACCAACACCGTTGCCTCCCCATCCTTCCCCACCTCCAGGATAAGGAGCATAGCCTAAAGCTGAGGCCCAGCCAACCCGTAGATGTGTAGGTTTTGCCGTCAAAAATGGGTCTACTTGATCAATTATTAGTTCAAAGTACCATTTCTTATATTGTGCTGAGCCATCAGCAATTCCAAGAAATATGTTTGGCCTCATGCTAAAAGAGAACAGAGAACAAAGAGTGTGTAAAATGCACAGTATTAGGTCACCTTTGGACTCCCACATTGGGGAAAACCTTAATAATTATGAATAGTATATTTATCCAGATTAAATTAAAAATAGTAGAGAAATCATATAAGAAAAAACTGCTTCAGAGTTACCCAACAGGCAACAGACAGATACAGAAAATAGCAAAATGAAAGCTTTTGGTAATGCACATAATTTTAATAATAATATTGTTGTTCGCAGGGTAAGCAGTTTTGTGCTTGGGGTACTCAACTAAACGTTTGAAAAATGCAGAAGACAATGTGGTGCAGCTGATATAATGCTGGTTTTGTATTCACCCGGCCCATGATCAAATACCTGCCGCAACATCATGTTCATTGGATAGTTTTAGTTAAGTCACCATTTCTTAGCTTCCTCTTCCTTAAAGTGTCATTGTCAGGATACAACGTAAGTGACCCTGATCCACTGATATAAGAGTACAAAGAAATCAGAGGCTGCTGTGGTACACTTAAATATTTAGTGTATTACTAAATACTGTATAAAGGTAAAGGGACCCCTGACCATTAGGTCCAGTCGTGATCGACTCTGGGGTTGCGGTGCTCATCTTGCTTTATTGGCCGAGGGAGCCGGCGTACAGCTTCCGGGTCATGTGGCCAACATGACTAAGCCACTTCTGGCGAACCAGATCAGCACATGGAAACACCGTTTACCTTCCCGCCGGGGCGGTACCTATTTATCTACTTGCACTTTGAGGTGCTTTCGAACTGCTAGGTTGGCAGGAGCAGGGACCGAGCAACGGGAGCTCACCCCGTCACAGGGATTCGAACCGCCGACCTTCTGATCGGCAAGTCCTAGGCTCTGTGGTATAACCCACAGCACCACCCACGTCCCAAAAATACTGAATACTGTATTACTAAATTACTATATACTGTAGACTTACAGGATAACCCACCTTCCATCATGGAACCCAAAGCAATATATATATTGGTTCCCAGGCAGGCACTCATCCAGCCACTGACCAGACACAGACTTGTACAGCTTCAGCAAGGTGGTAGTCTCATATGTCACATCATTGGACTATGTGTCATTCATACAGGGGAAAATCCCTTTGAGCTGTGAAAACATGCTCAGGATCACACTGCACATTAGGAACAGTTGGCATGGTGAGATGATCCCTGACATACATAGGCATTGCCGATGCCTCTTACCAGGAGAGTGCAAGACAACAAGAAGGCTGGGACTGTTATAGAGACCTTTCATTAGGTAAAATCTAATAAAGAACACACAATCACATGCCACCGATCCTACCTTGTCACATCATTCACAAGCCGTGTTTGCAAGAGCAGATCTCTTCGAGGAAGAAGATTGTCACAGATTAAGTTCTGATTAGCGCGCACCGCTACTCCATTACAAAGACAAAGAGAACAAAGCACATCGAGAACCTGGAAGACATTATTAGAAGCTAGCCTTGCTACATTCAGTACACGGCACAACACTGGCTCAAGGTCTTATAACTTATAATTTTAATTCTAAGGGAAACAATCTGAAACAATTGGCCACTTTGAACATCAAAATAAACCATGGTATACCATGTCATGAAGGAAGAAGAAGAAGAGGAGTTTGGATTTGATATCCCGCTTTATCACTACCCGAAGGAGTCTCAAAGCGGCTAACATTCTCCTTTCCCTTCCTCCCCCGCAACAAACACTCTGTGAGGTGAGTGGGGCTGAGAGACTTCAAAGAAGTGTGACTGGCCCAAGGTCACCCAGCAGCTGCATGTGGAGGAGCGGAGACGCGAACCCGGTTCACCAGATTACGAGTCCACTGCTCTTAACCGCTTTTAGACAAAATGACAAGCTGTGATTAATCAAAGGGGAAGTGAAAGCTTCCAAACTCATCCTGGTGGTTGAAGTGGAGGAAAGTGGCTGTGGAGCATGTGGGTGCAGGGATGAGGAAAGTGGGCATGACCTGGAAGTGGAAACGAGCCAGTGGATGAAGAGGCTCCAGGTGCTGCATGTGGCTCACAGACCACGTGGCGTAAAAATGACCATATAAAAGCCAGTGCAAACACAATGGGTTTTTTTAACACCCATTTATAAATCAGGTATCAGATCCACAAATGTGTGCCCTCTCCTCTTGGATCTCCCTTCCCTACAGAAAATTATTTCTTCCACTTAACTGTAGTAGAATAGTTCATTAGCACAGGCAATAACTAAAAGTGAACAGGATTTTCACTTAAATCAGGAACTGAAGTGTGGTTTTGTACTGAATTTCAGGTCCTTGGCTGAAGGTGTCTACAAACTGCTTAACATTTGTGATGGGCAAAGGGATTTGCTCCCATGGCTGTAATAATCCAGGGACTGTAACCGTGGCAATCAGCACACATCCCCTGAAACCAGAATGTAGATAGGAGAGCGCTATGTCTGCATTGGCTCAGTGTTTGCTTGTAGTGCACTAGAACATTATCTAAGGAATTAAGGTTTAGCATAAACAGAGAAACATATCTAGATTTTGAATTCACACTTGTACTTTGTTTGCAAACATACAGGTTTTCATTATGTGGTTGCTTCTTTTTTTAACACAATATACGGGAGATATTACAAAGATCCATGTGTTTCGTCTGCAGGTTAATGACACATCTTGCATTTGCCAAGCATACCTTATGGTTGCGCCCATGCTTATCCAGCAGCGAGATGATAGACTTGATATGGCCTTCTTCTATCAAATTTAAAGCCTCTGGGCTTTCAATCAGGATGCAGTGCAACACCTCCAAAATACCTGTATGAATGCCACAGGCACACACATCATCTTAACATCTTAAGGAGACAGTGTACTGAACAAAATTCAAAGACTGAAGAAAATAACATCTTAAGGCAAAGGAAGAAAATACCTCCACATTCTTAGTCTATTATCTTTCTAGCCTATAAAGAATGAAGTTACTGAAATAGGCTTTGGGGACAAGAAAAAGTATTTAACTTAGCTCTCAATTTTCAAAAAGCAATAAATTACTAAACACACAATATAGGGGAAATATAAATACTTCTATTAAAACAGTGTCTTTATCAGAAAGCAGCAAAGCCATAAATGAAGAACAAGCTTAAATTGGAGGCCGCTTTTGAAACTGATCCATTAATACGGGTTGCATTTTGCACTTCAGAAAACATAATAAAATGTCTACTTTCAAGAAGCATATAACCTTGCTATTTAAATATGTTGAATGAGTGTGTAACCACAGATATTTATTAATTCACATTTTCTACGTAGAATTGTAGATTAACTAATAAATACTCAGTACAATTGAAACCAATATCTTTAAATACAGTCAGAGTCGCCAGTGGTCTTTTCAGAGGCTATCAGAAGGAATAATAGCACATTGGCAAGTCACAGGTATGAGTAGAGCAGGGAGGGGCAGAAAAGTATCCTACTGAAATATATTATCTGTATGAAACCACTCTGAGTCAATAGCAGATTATCTGAAGCATGTATGATAATCTTTAGACATTGTAAAAATGGCCTGTAGACTGTATACACACATTAAAACTGATAGCTGATTTATATAAAATAAAACATCTTACCTGAGGAAGATTCTAGTCTATCTAATTTACTAATTAGCCAATCAAGATTATTTGAAAACTGAGCACAATTATTTCTGTTACCACGAATGAGAGCAGCTGAAAGAAAAATGTGAGATGAACAGTCAATTCTGAGTAGAAATGCTTTAGAGGCATATATATATATATATATATAAAGACTGTCATCTCTCTACCAAATACCTGCAGATATTTCACTACCTAACCAGTTATAATTAACATGACTTATAGAACAATGCTGTAGGCATATAAGCTCCACTGAGTTCAGTGACTATGGGCCTAAGTGGACAAGGAATTGGTAATGGTTTATTGGAGCATTCCAATATTAAAGTCCCAGTAGGTATCAAAAGTTATTATCATTGAGCCATCACTTATGGATCTGACAAATTAAACGTACTTATATACTGCTTACATTGCCTGATGTCTAATGCACAATTTTCATATAAACATTGATAACAGAAAACACTGTAAGCCCTTCCAGTCCTCAATAAACAGCAAGAAGAACAGCAATTTTTGAAATTGCTGTTGGCATTACAAATGTATTTTTAGATTAAGTGGGAAAGGAACTTCTCAGTGAGGGAGATTGGGCCGCAGCACTGATCCAGTACAGCTACGTTATTTTTCACCGCTATATGTCATAGCCTTATAGACAATAGTTTTTCATACACACACACACACACACACATACACACACACATACACACACACACAGTACTAATTAACAGTTTAAATAAAGCCAAGATCTTTGCTATGATGGGGAGAGGGCACTTCTAAAGCTGCCTCTAATTTTCTCACATATCCTAGTGGGAGGATTTTCCACAGCTGCAGGGAGGCTGACAGAATGCTGAAAAGTGGCCCTTAAGTCCACCCACTAATTTAAAGGCACTATAGAATACATAATTATTATTCTGCAGCAGCAGCATCTGTACGTGGAAAGGTCAGTAGTCTTCAGAAGGCTGAGATAAACAAGGGAACTTAATCACTGCTCCACAATAGTCTGCTATCTATCATAGCCACAACCGATGGAAAACTTCAGTGTGAGGATGGTGGCAGTACTGCCCAGGAAAATATCACCAGAATTAAAGTGGAAACAGGGCATTAAGTGTTTTTTTATTTCCTAATGAGCAGGCACACACCATTATGGTCTTGTGGGTTTTCTTATAATTTGGGTGCAGGAGCCTTCAGTTGTTTTCATCTCCCTTCCTTGACTCTCTCTATAGACAGGTTAATTCTTTTGGAATCTTACAAGAAAGGGACGCTTTCCCAATAAAACGTAGGGATAGCCCAGTGATTTGTGAAACAGGCTCTTCGAGACGCAAAACTACATTACAATATCTTTAATTACATGTTAGAATAATTAGGATCTGAGAAACAAGCTTGTGGGCCATTTCTGAAATGAAGATTATGAAGCTCTTCATATTGCGTTGAATGTATTTGTATCAAACTGTCAGTTAGCGCCTCTGCGCCATATAGCATACATCAACGTAAAGTAAATAATATATGTAGGTTATTTGTTGATAGGAGAAATTATTCTAACCATAAGACCCCTGATGGCTCAGACCCATCTAATGAGACAGCCTGTGTCCCATACTAGCCAACTAAATTATTATGGGAAGTCCACAAGCAGCTCTCTCTCGCTCTCTCTCTCTCTCTCTCTCTCTCTCTCCAGCCACAGAACTCACCTAGCAATTTGTAAAGAAGGTTCAGAATTTCTTTCCATGCCGCAGCATTTTCTTCTCTACCAATCCCTGTAAAGTGAGCAGTGCTATAGTAGACGTTTAAGCGATCAATGCAGTTCAAGACCAGTGCCAGCATCCCCTGTAAAGACGTCAGATAAAAAATATATGTTCATATGCAAAAATTTATTCCTTCGTGTTTAAAATGCATTTCAAGTACAATATGGAGCTTAAAAAAATTACTGGGTATATATGATTCTTTCCTTTCCCAAAGTAACATACCCAACGGTGACCTGAATTGGGAAGACTTGTGTATGCCATTTATAGTGCCACATATAACCTTTCCTATATTGCTAATGGCAGCTCAGTGCATGTTAAACAAAGGAAAGAGTGCAGGAGGAACAGCTAATCATCCACACATGGCTGATTTTCAGCAAAGAAAAAGATGCCAGAGGGTCAGATCACAGATCTTTGACATCCACACCATACATTTTTTAAGCATTATTATACTGTGTTAACAGTCATAGAGCAGTGTTTCCCAACCACTGTTCCGCGGCACACTAGTGTGCCGCGAGATGTTGCCTGGTGTGCCGCGGGAAAAATTAAAAAATTCGAAAGATTTTTTTTTTTAAAAGTCAAATTTTCGATTGGGGCGCCATCACTAGATGACCCCTGGGGTTCCCTCCCTCCCTCCCGCTCTGCGCCTCCCTCCTCCTCCTCCTCCTCCTCCGGGGAGGCCCTTCCTGGCTCTCGGCCAAGGCTTGGCGGCTGCCACTCACTCACTCGCTCGCCCACCCGTCCCTCCATCCCTGCACCCGGCCTCTCCCCCTCCGTCCCCGGCGCGGGGGCTGCCGGGATCCATAGCCCCTGGGCTCCGCGCCCGCGTGGGGTGCGCAAACTACGTTTCCCAGCGTGGCCTGGCGGGCCGGGCGTTTTGTTTGAAGCGCTCTTCTCCCGGCCATGGAATGAGCACAGCGGCGGCGGCCGGGCGGGCAGGGGCTCTTCCGCGCAGACCCCGCGCAGCCTGCCTGCGCCCCCGCGGAGATCGGGCGGCAGGATGGAGCCCGGGGATCCCCGCGGAGGCGGAGCGGCGGCGGCGGAGGCTGCCCCCCAGGTAGGGCTGCGTCGGGGGGGTTTTATTTTTGCAATGCTGCATCCGCGCCAGAGGGGACGCATCGGACCGCGGGGAGACCCCTTGGCGGGCGTGCAAGGCAATGCATGCGTGCAGGCGTTGCATGGAGTGCAGTGCAATGCAATGGCAATGCGGCGCCCTGCATGCATGCATGCAACTTCCACCGGCGCTCCAGACTTGGCAGGTGAGGGGGGTCCCCAGTGGGCGGCAGAGAGAGCCGGGAGGGCGAAGGGGAGCCGGGGGGAGCAGCGCTGCTCCCCGAGCCGAGCCCGGGGGGAAACTTCGGCGTCGTTGCGCCAGGTGTTGGAAGCGGAGGCTGGCGGGGGCCCCTCACCTGCAAAACCTGGTCGCCTCTCATATATTTCGTGCATTGCATTCATCGCCCGCTTTCTCCTCCAAGGAGCTCCCGGGGGCGCGCGTGGTTCTCCCCGTGTTATCCTCGCAACAACAGCCCTGCGAGGTGGGTCAGGCGAGTGGCCCAAGGGAGCACCCAGGGATTGTCCTGGCCAGGTGGGGTGATTTGAACCCTGCTCTCTGCCCGGTCTTCGTCCTCATTTAGCCCCCACATGTGCATGACTGTGCATGACTGAGGTTTTCCCCCCTCGTCTTGGCTATGGTGTGAGTCTGTGCTGTTAATTAATGGGGTTCTGCCTTCGGAGAAGATGAGCCAGCCCTCAAGGAGGTGATTATGTAATTTGCTAGCAATTCATGTCCCTCCCGGCGTGACGCTGCACGCTGACGTCACGGGGCTGTAATGGTGGTGTGCCTCGAGATTTTTTTCATGAAACAAGTGTGCCTTTGCCCAAAAAAGGTTGGGAAACACTGTCATAGAGAATTCTGGTAACTAAGAATCACAAAACAGAGAAACCAGTAGGAGAACACTTCAATCTCCCCGGACATTCTATACAAGATCTCAAAGTAGCTGTTTTACTACAAAGGAATTTCAGAAATAGACTGGAAAGAGAAGCTGCTGAATTGCAACTCATTACCAAACTTAAAACAATGGAGAGACCTGGTCTGAACAGAGACATTGGATTCTTATCTCATTATACATGACTAAGCCATTTCTCACCTTCTCACCCCTTGCCTTTTCCTGTAAGACCTATTACAGTCCTTAAGAGTCGTCAACAGGCTCATCTCAGCTATCTGCCAATCTCCCATTCCCACCACCCTTCTGAGTAACACCCCTCCCCACCTTCTCACTATATAGAAGGATCTGGCAACTTCTGTTTCAGTGTATCTGAAGAAGTGTGCATGCACACGAAAGCTCATACCAAGAACTAACTTAGTTGGTCTTTAAGGTGCTACAGGAAGGAATTTTTTTATTTTGACTATGGCAGACCAACACGGCTACCTATCTGTATCTGGTAACAACAGTTTGTTAGGGTGCTGGGAATTGTAGCTCTGTGAGGTCATCACCCTTAATGAACTACAAGTTCCCAGAATTTCCCAGTAATGGTATAATAGTGTTTTAAAAGACTGGTGGGGATGTAGCCAGTGTCTCATTTGGCCCCCACTGGCCTATTCCTTGTATGCAGTGACATATAGTGGCCCTGTTTCATGCTCCCAGGCTGAGAGCTCATCCACATTTCCCCTTGTCCTGTACCTAGAAAGCATGGGTCCAAGCAGTTTTGCCTTTGCCCTTCCATTTCCCCCTGGAAAGCCCACTGTTTAGCACTAAATCAGAACAAATGGGAATCCATAGAAAAGCTGGTGGCTGTTTGTTCTGATTCAGTGCTAAACCGTGGGTTTTCCTGGGGGAAAGCCAAGGGATAAATGGAAGTGTAGATGAGTCCTTAGAAAATGAGCAGCCTGAACATAAGGAGCAAGATTATTTCATTGCTCTGTAGTAACCATGCTTGGTTCTTCTGGGTAATGGCCAGGGGCATTCTAAGCAGTACATATGAGCAATCAAGGGCTGCCAAGACAGGGAGGAGGACGTTGAAAGAGGTCCATTGTGTATATGATGATCACATTCTACGTGACAGATGGAGCATGACCAACCACCTTTTTATGATTTCCATATTGGTTAATCTGAACTATAAATGGACTCTACCCAACACAATTTTTTTTTAAAAAAAATATCTTGCTAATCACTATTTAAAGGTCAATATTCCACTGTGGGAGGCAGTGGAAGACAGGAGTGCCTGGAGTGCTCTGGTCCATGGGGTCACGAAGAGTCGGACACAACTAAACAACAACAAATTCTGTAAGTTAAGTATTTTCAGACACCCTAAATTTATAAAGTACCTTTTTGCTGAACTATTAGAAATCTCAGAACAATTAAGTAATGAGGCATATTAAGAATTTATGTTAAATAAAACACTTTAACCTTAGATGGTGTTGGGCAGAAGCGCTCTCCCTTTTTGTGTGCCTCCGTTTTGCTTTGTTAATTGGCCCTCCCATTGACATCAGTGGAAAGAGGAATTACTATATCGGTTCCAGGTCTTTCTGTTGAGATTTAGAATCAGAGTGAGCATTTTCCTCTAAGGATATAGTAAGATCCCTGTTGGATCAAGCAAAATGCCCATCTAGTCAAGCGTTCTGTTCTCCCAGTGGCCAACCAGGTGCCTCACAAGTAGGACATGAGCACAACAGCACTCTCCACACTTATTTCCCCAGCAACTGGTATTCAGAGGCTTACTATCTTTGAAACTGCAGGTAGTATGCAGACACCATGGCCAGCAGCCATCTATAGTCCTATTCTCCATGAATCTGTATAATCCCCTGTTCAAGCCATCCAAGCTGCTGGCCATCGTTACAACTTGGGGTAGTGAATTCCACAGCTGAACTATGTGTTTAACTCTGCAAGGGTGAATAAACGTAGTAGGATGGTCTGTCCCCAGAGGCCAAACACCCCTGGGGTATTTTCCAGCTTCTACAGCTGATATTCTTGTTGAAGCCTTGGTTGATCTGCAGAGATGACTTGATCATTTGACAGGATTGCAGTAAAGACACTCTGAAGCTTTTCTAACCTCTTCCTTGAATAGATTCTGTCTGTTCTTGAGTGAACGAAGCTTGTTTTGTTTATCTTCATGTTCTAACTCTTCTTCTGGAGGCAGAAAATATGTTATCAAGTCTTGCAGAGTCTGCAGGACCTCTTCAATAGGCAGAGTGATAGGAGTTGAAGTTCTGTTGTTTCCACTAAGAATCAATAGGCAATATAGGTAAATTAGGATCAATCATGATCAGTACTAACCAAAACAATCATAATTATAACATTGTTTCAGTTTTAGAGTATAGCTCCTCTTTCACCCAGAGTATTAGGTACTACCTGGTCCAGAAATGGATAGTCTAAAAAGGGAGAGTGTAACTTTCATATCGGATGGTTGACCAGAGACTCAGGTACCAGAGAAGCACCTCACCACCCTTCAGAAAAATGTGATTTATACAGGGATCATTACATTCAAAATACAAAGACAAGGGGGCAAAATGGCTTATAGCATGGTGAAAAGGATGGACCCTCAAGCACAATTCATTTGGATGGAAAAAAGATTGCCTAAAGCATCTCTCTTACATGTGTTAATAAGCTTACCAGTGCCAGGATGTTTGTATTATTAGCAGCACTGTCTTGCTCACTGTAATTATTTAGCTTTAAAGTAATGACCACTGTCCGTCCCTTTTGCGTTTTAATTGTCTGACCCCACTCCTCTATATCTGCCCCAGCCATGTGAATCTATGCAAGTGAATTTATGATTACATGTCATGTATCCATGAAAGTTTATACACCATAATCAGTTTGTTCACTTTTAAGGTGCCACACATTATTATTTTTAATTCTGTCTACTTCAAAGTAACTTGTAACTCAAATCTGTGGACAGAGACACTGAAAGTCTTCAAGCTGGGGTAACTATTATAGTGTTTGTACAACACTATCGATACACATTGTGCTTTGCAGAATAAGCAAAAAAAAGTGTTAAGTCTCTGTGTGGCTGTTACCCACAGGAACCTGATGGCACAGTCAATTCCTGCAAAAAGCAACCAGTAACTGCTCATCAGTTCAACCCTTCTGAATTGGCTGCATGACAGAGTTTCCCTATGGGCAGCTCAATCACACAATCCATCCCTGCCGAAAGCAGTTTTGCCAACCCTAGTTGTGGGGCTTAGGAAGTGCTGCTTAAGGGACTTTTGACAGGTGGGCAGGACAAAACCTCGGCCAATCATTTGATGTCACAATGACATCATTCCCTTTTTTAATGTGTGATATTTTAGTGTATTTTTTGTTTCTATGGAAGCTGCCCAGAGTGGCTGGGGAAACCCAGCCAGATGGGCGGGGTACAAATAATAATAATAATAATAATAATAATAATAATAATAATAATAATAATAATTATTATTATTATTATTATTATTATTATTATTATTATTATTATTATTTACAGGGGTGGTTGTCCCATGGGGTGGAACCGATGAGGATCTGGCCCACTGGGCCAAAAAGTTTCATCACCCCTGTTCTAAAGTCAGAGTGGGAAGAAAACAGAGAGAAGAAACAAGAGATGAATAGGAGCAAACAGAATTATGCAGATGTCACTGTGGAACAGCATTACCGCTGAGATGGTGTGCTATACCTTATAAACTGACTAAATAATCTTGTTGTGTTGCGAATGATTCGAGCAGCCTGGGATTCTTCATGTTGACACCGTTGTAATGTGAGACCATCATCCATGTGTCCTTCTTGGTGTAATATAACCTATAATAATCAAAATGACACAGTGAGCATATTTTGTCCTTTATGCTCTTAAATGCAATGTACCTTGCCAAAGGAATGATAAACTGATGTTATGAGGGAGGATGGGGAATGACTAGTACCAGTCTTGATACAGATTCATACAATATAACATCCATATGATATTAAATAATACGGATAATATATTTAGCTTGAACACCAAATAGCAAGTTGGAATGGTTAGTTGAGAAAAGTGGGGAAACTGAGAAAAACTAAGTCATTTTCCATGCCTTAGAGCAGGCATGGCCAAACAGGCATGGACTACAGTTCCCATCATCCCTGACCACTGGTCCTGTTAGCTAGGGATGATGGGAGTTGTAGTCCCAAAACAGCTAGAGGGCCAAGTTTGGCCATGCCTGGCTTAGAGGAATGAAAACAAGCTGTGAGAATTTTCCTGTTGTGCAATGACTTAATACAACATTTCCATATTTATTAAACTTCAGTTCATTGTAATGTCCAAACAGGTAAATAATGGCTTGAGAAATCCCTCTAAACCAGCATCCAATCATTGTTTACAATCCTAGTTTGGAGGGATTTTTCAAACCACAGTTTCCAAAAATCAAAAAGCACACTAAACAATTATTTTACCGACTGGGAAGTTTCCTATTAATCTGGGCATGAGCAAGTTGGCTCATTCCTGATATTCCAAACCATAGTCAGAGAGTATAGTGTCTGAATGTAGCCAAAATGTTGATCAGGGCAGTATCTTAGATCTAAAGCCTACGATCTTCATTCCAAAATTTACAGTAAATTAAAAATGAGATACAGTCATATACATCCACAAAATAAAGAATAATATACTATTTCAGTTGTTTTAATAACTGAGATATGTCTCAGAAGACAGAACAAAGCATTTTCTTTCCCTGTTTCCACTTGGTATTTTAAGATCTAACGCCTCTGGTAAAAAGAAAGAGAGGAATGAGTGGGAGTTCCAAACACAGTTTCAAAACCAACTTACAATGCTGAAGGAAACGAGGCAGCTGCTGCTCATGGACTCTTTAGGAAGGCTCAGCTGTGCACATGCAATTCGTTGAACATTTGTCAAGGATTTCTACAGAAGGGAGCCCATGGGTGCATGCTGATGCACAGAGGCACATACTTAAATTGCACTGAAATCAAATATTTTGATCCTGGCACCATACTAGTAACACGCAGAAGGCCAAGTACAGATACTACATCAATACAAACATGTTAGGAGACAAGTGGACCCAGCACCCGAAAGCTCCACCTGCAAAATCCCCTGCTGTGTAACAGCTCTACAGTGTAGTAGAGCCACAAAGAGAACTCCCTGCATCTCACATTTGGGCATCCAGCCACATGGGTCCCTGGGCATTCATGCACGCAGACACCTTGCTGCTGGAGCACTTATCAAAACATAAAAATGGTGAACATATTCACCACATCTTAAAGGCTTATGTTTCTCCAATCCTTATCTCCAAAGAATTATGGCATTATTCAACATCTTTAATTTGGATGAGTGTATCTTAGAAAAAGAAAACAAAACAAAGCACAATACAATATTTACCTTTCTTTTTAGTGGTCCTAAACGAGTTGTTTTAGCATCCTGTGCTTTGTAAGTGAGCCACAAAGTGCTGGTTACATGTTGCACAAAACAAACAGAATCACCGTACTTTATTTCAGGAACTCCCATGCCATCTATGTCACGTTTGTGAGCAGAATCCAGTTTTTCCTTTATGTCACATAAGAAGAAAAAACAAGGAGGGGCTTAGATGAACATAAGGAACACATAATCTGGAAGGCACAAGCATTTTAAAATCTAGGATATTTCACAACTTCACAAATGAAAGCATAAAAAGGCAAAGTGCATTTTTTATCATTGCTGAAGAATACATTGGAGTAAGCATGCATTAGATTAGATTGTGAACTAGAAATGTATGGAGGACAGTCACACACTTCTGAATTAAGCAGGAAACACAGTGTCCCAAGTGTCATGTGACATTCAGAGATTTGATTGATAATTGCCCAAGTTGACACACAACTAAAAGTGACTATAGCTATGGAAATCATTTCTGCAACATGCTGGGTGTTATTTAAAAGCCATTTAATGTTAGCAGTATAGAACTGAACAGTGGGAACAAGAGTATTTTTTCCTCAGCGTATGATTCATTCTGAAGAACAGGAATTACTTAATAAAACCCTTTTCTTTCTTGGTCTCTGCAGTTAAAGGGAGCAGTCTAGGGAGAGACTGTGATGTTCAAGTCCTGTTTAAATCAGTAGGGCATAAGCAGTTATTTGTGTGTCAATGATCCATTGATTTCTACTGGACCAAGGCACGGCTACTTTTTGCTAAATTGCACTCAAAAGGTTGAATTAAATGGTTGCATGAGTAGAACACAGCTTGCATAATTGATCTTCCCCTCCACTCACTCTGTGGCCCCTGAAAAGCCTCCCTTGAGGCATGGTCCCCACTCCTGAACATTGTGGACTGGCCAAAAGAACCTTGCATAAGCAGAGCTGAGGGAAAGAAGGATCATTGTGTGAATTGCCTTCAACACATGTCATCAGTTACTTGATACAACCCAAAGGCAATTCTACCCAAAGGCAATTGTGTGAGTGGGGAAAAAGGGGGAGATTAAGCTTTTCTGGAAAAAGAAATGCATTACAAAAGAAGACAATTTAATAATTGTTGTCTTAATTCTCTTTTTCACTTGAGTGGATTATAGCTGTCACATTTCATTGTCAATTGAAGACTAAGGAGATAACACTGTCATGCTCAGATAAAATGAAATGAAATTTCACTATATTCCTTAGGGATGCTGTTATACTATGCCATCGCAAGCTGTTGGAGATTGCTGTGTGAATGTTTGCAGTCAGAACAAAAATATTAAGAATATTTGCAAAGATTACAAAACTCTGTCTGAAGTGAAGTGGAATATTTTCCATGTCACATTTTGAAAGTTAAGTGATTTTTTGCTTCTTCTGACCACTCGGCACAGAGTACAATTACATTGGCTCCTCATTACGAAGTCAATAAAACATACTTTAAAGCATATTTTAAATCTGATATGCCAAAAGCTGTGCCCGTATCACGCTGACCTCCCTGCTGCCTTGTCCCTCTGCCTCTTGACATCAACCTCCATGTTGGGCAGTGAGGTAAACAATGCTGCAAGCCTTACAGTTGCACATCATAGATATTTATCACCTCAGTCCTTCACAGGAGGTTCGTGAAGAAAAGCAGGACACTGAGCTGGCCAGATAGGTCTACAGTTCACCATTAGGGGCCATCACTTGTTACAAACAGTGTATTACAGAGGCAGATCAAGTCTTGTGCTTTCCATTTTTATTGTGGTCAGCTTTCAACACTTTTATTATTTCTTGTAAGAAAGCAAAAGCTGTTTTTTAAATCCCTTTGGGCACTACCCACCCACTTTGAATGCAAGGTCCACCCCAAAGATTATAAAGATAGGGATATGATGTCCCAATTTAAAGAGAAAAGGGAGAACAAATCTGAGAGGGGTTGAACACCCCCCCCCCCCGCCTATGATTTCCATTTCCCCTCAGTAAATTTTGACCATTGGCATTATGGCCTTTTTGGTTATGGGGTAGTATTTATTTAGATAAAATATGAAGATTTTTGTAACCATTTGATGTAGAAAACAGACTTACTTTTGATGCTCTAAAGCAAAAGGAAGTTGATTTTGTGTCAGCTTTTTCTTTGTCTAACAAGACAAGACCCAGGTCTTCAGTTAGGGCCAAAAACTGCCCCGTTGTAATATGTCGAAGGCGAAAAGGCTGGCCCCAGCGGATGTTACTTCCACTCCAGCTAAAAAATAGATTGAAAATATTAATTTCATGGTCTGAGTCAGTCGGAATGAAGATATTTATGCCATGATCCAGTAATAATTACACAGTTTTAGCACCCACAGATTGCTATGAGAGAATTAAATGCATGTTTAACTCACTAAAATAAAAATGTTTAACTCTGCTGAATCTCATTTCAAACCGAGTTCTTCCTCAGGGGCACTCTTGTACAATCAATATCACCTGCTCTATTTACACGGTTGAAAATTAATTCAAATGTATTTTTTTTCTTGTGCATGTCTCCTGCCTTCCCACTTTTTCTTAGATCTTAATTCAAAAACCGAAATGCCTTATTGTTCATAGTTTATCTACTTTTACCCTAATGGTAAGACTGATTTCATTTATTATTAAATATCAATTCAGTAAATAACATGAAAGTGTTTAACCCTGCCATTTAACAAGACAGAACCAACAACAGAAGCTCTGTTTCAAATTATTTTAGCAGAGAGATAATACATTTTTTGTTTGTTTAAATTACCTTATCCGAAGGGGTTCAACTCTCCACAGTGACCTTGCACGGACACCAGCTCCCCCTGCTTCAAAAAACAACCGCCTGCAAAAAAAGGTATTTTTATTTTTTTAAAAATAGATTTTACAAAAAGTCCCATTCACTTATGGACAACTATATTCCAATTTCAGTTGAATCAATGGGACTGAGATGAGTCTGGGAGAAATGCTGAGGCAGTTTGGCTCTGTTCCCCAACCAGCTGTCTGGAATTAAGCCCAGGTGTCCTGAAGAATTGCAGGAATGGAAAAAGAAAGGTGTGGGACGAGCTCTTTCTGCTTCATAAGCAGCCAAGAACACTGAGGTAGGGGGACAGAAGGATCAAGCAGATGAAAATTGTGTGAGAGTAAAAACGACAGTTATGCATACTGAGCAAGGAAGATTGTTAGTTGATATGTAGGAGGGAGTGGGGACGCGGGTGGCGCTGTGGTCTAAACCACTAAGCCTAGGGCCTACTGATTGGAAGGTTGGCGGTTCAAATCCCCACAACGGGGTGAGCTCCTGTTGCTTGGTCCCTGCTCCTGCCAACCTAGCAGTTCAAAAGCACGTCAAAGTGCAAGTAGATAAATAGATACCGCCCCGGCAGGAAGGTGAACGGCGTTTCTGTGCACAGATCTGCTTTGCCAGAAGTGGCTTAGTCCTGCTGGCCACATGACCCGGAAGCTGTACGCCGGCTCCCTCGGCCAGTAAAGCGAGATGAGCGCTGCAACCCCAGAGTCGTTCGCGATTGGACTTAACTGTCAGGGGTCTTTTACCTTTTTTTTTTTTTAAGGAGGGAGTAGGGAGAGGCAGATTGTCCTTGAGGCACCCCTATGATCTGTGAAGAGCCACTTGTGAACCCAAGAGGCCCAGGTCACATCCTCTCTAACAAAAGAAAGGCCTGAGGGCACTCTTAAGGGTTGTGGTTTTGTGGACTCTCAAACCTCTACACCCTATTTGTGGGCACAGAAAGGAAAAATATATATCAAGGGTCACCATTAGCAGTGGTAGCAGTAGGACTGCATTGTTCATACTCTCCTACCTACCTAAAAGACGTATCTGCATTAAAAACCATGTGGCACTACTCTGATACTTTTCATACCAAGGATATGTATGTTAGACCACTGGAAGCAGAAATTTGAGCTACAGCTGCTAGAAATCAGTAGGTATAATTTACCTCAAGCAAGAAAAGATTGAGTTTACACTTAATGGTTGTGATTTGATTGATTTGTTTGATTGTATTTCTATGCTGCTTTTCATGCAAATGAGTTTCAAAGCAGCTTACAAACAAATAACAATAATGTAATAGAACACCACAAATACAACATAAATCATATAATGAGCAAACTATACAACACTGTTAACAAATCAGCAACTAAAAATAAGCTAGACATCCACAATTACAACAAAAGTTTTATTATATGATTTACAAATCAATATGACATTTAGAAACAATATTAACACCATTAACAAAATAGCAACTAAAAAAAGGAAGATAAGGACTTCCGGGTTAGCACGATCAGCTAATGGCGGATTCCCTCCGAGCTCCGGAGGGAATCGGCTTGACAGGGGGCTGGGTCTTGCCGTGCCGGCGACACGGGGACCCTTAAAAACCACGGGCACGGAGCCCGTGGACATGGTGACTCGGCGGGCACCGTTAGCGCCCTCCCGACTCATGAAGGAGCCTTTTTAAAGGCTACGGAACGGGTGCCGGGGAGCGGCGTGGTGCTGTGAGTCTTCTGCTTCCCCTGCCGAGCGAAGCCGCATGCCATTTGTCGGAGAGCGCTGACTTCTTCCTGCTAAAATTTGGACTTAAAATCAAGAACAACAACCCGTGAGTAATTTGGAAATTGGATTACAAATAATTCGTTCGTGGATTTGGTACGAGCGGGGGAGGTGAAAAAAAAGGGAAGTCCGTCTCCCCCCTATTGTAAACAGTTTAAAGCAAGGATCTGTCAACTAAGGTTGCGAGAAGAACTGTTGTGATTGGATAAAAGATATAAATTCCACGGATTTAAAAGTCTAAGCTAATGTGCTGGAGGACAAGAGTTTATATGTTTGGATTAAGTACCACTTTTCTCAAGCCCGGGAGTAACCCGTGAAAAGAGCCTGCTGAGGATCTACAGAAAACTTTTGACAGCTGTCAAATTAGCTGTCAAAGTTGGGAAAAACCGAAAGCCTAAATTTTAACCGCTTATATTGCTACAAAATATTGAAAGTAAAGAAAGATTGATACAAATAAATCTGACTTTTGGATCGGAAGGGAAAAGAATACTAAGTAACCAGAATCCCTCTAGAGGGGATTCTTGGACATTACAAGAATGGAACTAGGTCGGGAAATACGAGCTGACTTGCAAGAGCTTATCTTTCTCATGGGAAAGCTGTGAGAGATGATCGAGCAAGGCCATGTTTTGTCTACAAGTCCTACAAAACCGAAGTCAACAGAAAATATACCTACTGAGATGGAAAGGGACTTGATGTTCAAAACACAGGCAGCTGGACAAGAAAAGAAACTAAAGATTGAAGAGGAGGAAAAGACACCTGCTGAACAGGAGGAGCAGAAAGAAGGGGTGGCCGAAATGTTACAGAAGACAAATAAGAGCCGGAGACCTGTCAAGATGAACTCTAATTCGACCAAGGTGAAAGCTGGACTATTTGGGACATATAGACTCAAGAAACAGAGCTGGAGCTTCAACTTTAAACAAGTAGGCCTGGCTGGAAGAAACATGGTCAGTACTGAGAAGGTACCTCTTAGACCTTGGGTGTTTAATATGAGAGACCTCTGAAGAAGCCGGCTGAAAGGGACTGAGAGAGATTTGAGAGCCTCGGACGTAAGGTCACCAGGCTAAAAAGATGGACTAACTGGACTTTGGTTTGGGATTGAAACCGGGGAGAGAAGGGTGGGGTTTAGAAGTCCAAAGGGTGCCTGATTTTTACTTTGCAGTGTAAAAATCATATGTTCTTTATTATTATAAGAATGGGGAATCCGTGGATGGGAACTAGGGACAACCTTAGGAAAGGTATCTCTTCTTTTGTTTTTATATCTCTCTTTTCTTTTATCATATATGAGTAAGGTATATATTTTAAAAATTGCTAAATAAACTAAACTAAGGATAATAATGAACTAAGGTTTAAACCTATTACAAAGAATTATATTAATAAATTATGGTTAAGTAAATTAACAAATTATGGTTAGGACACTAAGGATAAAAACTTGTTTGAACAAACAACTGGAGTTGGAATACAATAAGGGGAGGCGTGGGGAAGTCATGAAAAGAAGCTACTGAAAATGAGACCTAAAAGGTGGAACCTTTTTTTGTTGTTTTTTGTGTTTTCTTTTGTTTTTCTGTTTTGTTTTTTGTAACCTTTTGAAACTTTAATAAAGATTATTTAAAATAAAAATAAAAAAGGAAGATAAGTGCTGTTAAGTTCATAAGCACTGTGGAGATGTCCTATTGGACTAGGCAACATGCAACCAAGTTTAGCAAGAGGTAGGACTACAATCTAATAAACTGAAACCTGTTACTAATGCCTACTGTAAAGAATAAACATTACAGAAGCAGCATCTCTATTCTAGCACCAGGTGCATGTATCTCAATAGTCCTAAAAGCCCCACACTCAGGGGCATGATGGCAGAATGTCTCCATTCTCTCTCCCCTTAGGAAGTATGCTGGTCTAGCAGCAGTCCTGATACAGATACAATAGCAGCAATGCCTGCCTGGAGATAGAACGAGGCTCTTAACTTTGAAAAATATGGCATTTACTGCTGAGCAAATGTGTTTGGGGTGTGAGTCATTTTTACGTTCCTTAATGCAACTTATACCTGGACAAAATCGTAGCATCTTATCTTTCTAGTGAGTTGTAAATATGCCTACGGCACTATGACAATTCTTCCTTTTTCTCTCTGCATCCAGCCTGAATAGTACTGCAAGGATATAACTGCAGTGAAAATCTGGCACATTTTCCATGCACTGGGCAAAAACAGCAGATATTTTGGAGTGCTGCTGAACAAGCACTCTCTCTCTCTCTCTCTCTCTCTCTCTCTCTCTCTCCCCCCCCCCCCCCCGTCCACCCTCTCCCTCTCTATGAAGGCACTTTGGGATTTTCAGCAATAAAACAGTGCGAAATTTAAAATGGAAAGTATATTAAATATACATCATAACTCACTTGTGTGGTGAATCATTCTGTTCTGCAGATGGAATTGTTAAACACTCATCATGGCCGTGAAACAACCGTAATACATGCCCACCGAGTAAGTATCCTAGAAAAGAAGAATATTCCTCATTAATTTTGGCAGAATAATAAGTAACAGGTGCCTGGGAATCTTAAAATCTGGAAGCAGATATGTAAATCTTAATGTGTAGCATAGTGGCTAAAAGGGTGACCAGGAAAGTTCCTGGTTCAGATTCCCCCACCCCCCTTAGTGATGAAGACACCAGCCAACCTTAGAGATGTACAAATGTCACAGTAAACCATTGTTTAATCTGTTGAGAACAAGCTGCAATGAGCTTCTCTCTTCTTGGTGCAACTGTTTGGAAGAGTGTGGAAGTTTTCCATTTCCATTTATTAAAGTTAACCCCAAGCTGCCATTTCACCTAACCTAGAGATGGAATAATTATTATTGATCCATCTCAAATTCATATGTGTTCATTAATAAGTCTATTTTGTCCCATTTCAACATTGGTCTATGGATTTTTTAAATAAAAAATCCATACAACAATTCTTATTTAAAACCATGTATTATTACAAACTATCTATTCAAGTTCATATTTTATCTCCACATATGCATTTCTAAAAGTATTTTAACCTAAATACAGTGGTACCTCGGGTTAAGAACTTAATTCGTTCTGGAGGTCTGTTCTGAACCTGAAGCACCACTTTAGCTAATGGGGCCTCCTGCTGCCGCTGTGCCGCAACTGCACGATTTCTGTTCTCATCCTGAAGCAAAGTTCTTAACCCGAGGTAGTGTTTCTGGGTTAATGGAGTCTGTAACCTGAACTGTATGTAACCTGAAGCGTATGTAACCCGAGGTACCACTGTATGTATTTTGACACATTTTAGCATTCTCCTTGAAACAAGAATTGTAGCACAAAATTCAGAGGAGAACAAAATCCTAAGAATAGTTACTTTCTACACCTGGTATTAGCCTGGAAAGTGTGAATTAGGTTGCTTCACTCGAAAATGCAGACCGAACAACAGTCTCCTTCAGCCCTGATCCCAACCCAAAAAACTGTGGCTAGTATTAAATGTCATTTGTTTTAAAGAAACCAATTTTAAACAATGGGTTTGTTGGGTTCTTGACTAGGGCTAGAGAATAAAATGGAAGGGAAACTCTCTTTCTCTAGAACAAAAGCCTCGCTTAAAAAAACACACACAGAAAAAGACAAGTAGGTTAGATGAGCAAAAACCAAAACATCTAGAATTATTCTTACTGTAGAGTAATAATTCTTCAGGAAAAGAAAAGGTTAGCATATAATAGCATAAGTATCCAAATTACTGAAATGTGTCAGGGGAGGCATGATTGATAAGTAAAGTCACCCCCTTTCACAAGAGGAATCATTTACAGAAAAATCAATACTACACAGTGGTAACATTTGTTTGGGAAAGGGTAAACAACCTGGCTGTTCTATAGATTTAGATTTTAATGGAAGGCAACTTTCCAACTCATTTAACACAGAGAGACAAAATGAAGGCATTTTTTCTCCAGGGGGTAGGGGGAGGTGGGGGCAATTGTTCATCATCATCTCTATATGAACTGTCCTAAACTCACTTGTTGAATAACAATCAAATTAATATTTATTTTAAGACAATTACATAGGAAATACCACTTGAAGGTGTTAGGCACTTGCATATTTCAACACCAAATAGCTGAAATAATTCTGGATTCAAGCCTAATGCTACTTAAATCAACAATCAGGGGATTTTGAACTGCCAAAGACTCATGGTTTTCATAGCTGTTTTCCCCTTGGCTCCTGGGTATGGCTGTTTTCCCAAAGCCAGACTTTGCCAACCTGGTGCCTTTCAGATGTTGTGGACTACATTTCCCATCAGCTCCAGCCAGTCATGCTGGCAGGTTTGCAAAGGGTAAGAAACCATGTTGGCTCCATTAGAAAACCTTGTGTGGGCTCTAGAATGGTGTGGGCAGGCTCATGCACTTAAAATAAAACTCTTCTATGTGGACGCAGAAAAACTGATAAAGTATCAGCACTGTGGATAGAGTATCTTTTTTAGAGGTTTTTTTTTTAATGTTCTATTGGGAATTTCCCCTATGTATATACAGTGGTACCTCAGGTTACATACGCTTCAGGTTACATATGCTTCAGGTTACAGACTCCGCTAACCCAGAAATAGTACCTCAGGTTAAGAACTTTGCTTCAGGATGAGAACAGAAATCATGCTCCGGCCACGCGGCGGCAGCAGGAGGCCCCACTAGCTAAAGTGGTGCTTCAGGTTAAGAACAGTTTCAGGTTAAGAACAGACCTCCGGAACAAATTAAGTACTTAACCAGAGGTACCACTGTACCAAATTAAATGAAAGCAGGACTTTTCATAGCAATCAGAGAGTAGGATCTCTTCCCATCTAGTTTTTTGCACATTTCTTGGTTTCTCTCCCTCCCTAAGAATATCCATGGTGCTTCCTGCAAGCCAACATTGAAATTGCTCCAAACAAAGCTGTTCTCAAGTACTCTCATCGGCACTGCAATGCCGTACTATGATAAAAAGGTACAAGTGGGTTGCTTTTTATGTGCTATCAGGATGTGACTGATGGCTTATGAAACCTCTGTACTGAACGTAATTATGACATTAATGAAGTCTTGTTGCTGAGTAATGATACCTTTCTGTGAATTAGCTTGCATTTCTTTCGTGTCTCCATTCTTTCCCTGTTTTCATTCACTGGTATCAAAAAGTATCATTTAAATGTCACATGGCGACATGCAAAGTGCTGGGAGCAATTGTGCACCACCCACACTCCTTTTCCCCAATCACTAGTTAGTGATTCACCCAGAAGTGCAGAAAATCTACACCTGCACACAACTCAAGTTATATTTAAAACGGGGCTGGTGTTAAAAATGGCTCAGATAATAGGATGGGAGTACTGGGACATTTAAAATATCCACCATGTCTAGTGCTACTAAAATGCTGAAAACAAAATGGTTTGAAAGTGTTCTCAGTATTCACTTCTCACAGAAAGATGCCAGGATTCTATCGTCCTAAAATCCAAGCTCTTATTTACATAAACAGAGAGAAAATTGAAATTTAGACTAACTGTGAATTTCTCTTAGAGGGTGAGGCTGGGAAACATTCTCTGGAAAGGATGGCTCTTCCTACTGGGCTTCACAGGGTGTTTTGAACCTTTCACCCCCTCTTCCATGGGGGGAGTTTTCCCTCCCTCCAGACCTGACGTGCCTGAAGTCTGTGCCAGATGGGTCTTTTATTTTCTGCTAAATTCCCTCCATGGGGGGCTGATTCCATTCTTGTGTGAGTCCTCTTTCCTTCACTCTCATGTTGGTTCTCTCCTCAGTGTCCCTCACTAAAAATGTGTGTGTGTGCGCGCGCACGTACACGTGCACGGGGGGGGGGGCTTTTAAAATGCTGATAAACATTTTTACAACATGGGGGTCCCTTTAGTGAAAATACTAGAGAGCATCTCTCTATTCTATATCCATTCTGGTCCACTCAGCAAATGTAAAAAAGTTAAAAGGTAAAGGACCCCTGGACGGTTAAGTCCAGTCAAAGGCGACTATTGGGTTGCGGCACTCATCTCGCTTTCAGGCCAAGGGAGCTGGTGTTTCTGGCCAGCATGACTAAACCACTTCTGGAGCAACAGAACACCATGATGGAAACCAGAGTGCATGGAAATGCCATTTACCTTTCCACCGTAGCGGTACCTATTTATCTACTTGCACTGGTGTGCTTTGGAACTGCTAGGTTGGCAGGAGCTGGGGCAGAGCAACGGGAGCTCACCCCGTCTTAGGGATTCGAACCGCCAACCTTCCAATTGGCAAGCCCAAGAGGCTCAGTGGTTTAGACCACAGCACCACCCACGTCCCTTCAGCAGATGCAATCATGCTTTTAGTAGTGGAAACTGTGCAATGTTACAAATTAAAACAGTCATTTTAACTGGCAGGATAAACATAATTCAACAAACCTTCTTCAATGCTACTTCCTGAACAAGTGGGATGCACATTCCATAGTGTTTGCATAAAGGAAGCATCCACCTGTATGTTTCCATATGCTACAGAGAGATGCTGGAAAAGAAAAACAAAATTCTCAGTGAGCATAATGGAAATCTGTTTGAAAATATTTTGTAGGAGAAACACTCTGACCACATTTCTGTGAGGACAGAATCATATGCACAGGAAACATGCAGTTCAGAGCTGGAAAAATGGGGGAGACATGGACGAAAAGTGCCAAGATAGACACGCATTAAAGCTATCATGAGGATTTGTATATGCTTACCAGGTACCTTTCGGAGGACACACTAACCAGGATAAGATCGTCTCCAATTCGTACCTTTTCTCCTTCAGACCTTTGTTTAGAAGCAGGATGTATGGTCCACCAGCATGCCTCACCTACAATGTGTATAAAGTGCTTACGTTAGCTCTAATATGCAATAAACAACAGGCATTTATCAGGTCACTTTATAACAACAGTCTTAGGATATTTATACAGTGGTACCTCTGGTTAAGAACTTAATTCGTTCTGGAGGTCTGTTCTAACCCTGAAACTGTTCTTAACCTGAAGCACCACTTTAGCTAATGGGGCCTCCTGCTGCCACTGTGCCACCACTGCACAATTTCTGTTCTCATCCTGAAGCAAAGTTCTTAACCTGAGGTAATATTTCTGTGTTAGCAGAGTCTGTAACCTGAAGTGTATGTAACCTGAAGCGTATGTAACCCGAGGTACCACTGTAAAACTAAAAGATTCCAATAGTACAGAAGATGGGTCGCTTCCAAATGACCATTTATTGAGTATTCATCCAGATAGGTTTGCACAAAATTTGCAGGGAAGTTATATGACATTGTAACAAAGAACTATTACCCCACACTTTCCAATGCATTGTCTTGTCACTTTTTAAAAAAACAAAGTCCAGAAAAAGTCTCCTAAACTGATAATGAGCTCAGTCTAGTTCAAGGCAATCCAAATTGATATGGCCCCCGTTCCACTCTAAACAGAGACATATAACCAACCCCTTCTTGCCCTGCCTCCCTGCTGCTGCTGCTGCTACCGCCGCCACCAAGCCAATGCTCTTAACAAGAAAAGTTTATTTCCTAGAGCAGTGTTTCCCAACCGGTGTTCCCCGGCACACTAGTGTGCCGTGAGACATCGGCTGGTGTGCCGTGGGAGGAAGGCGGGCGAGTCGGGCGGTGAGAGGCGGCGGCGGCGGCGAGGATCCGTGTAGAGCCGGGGGCGGCTCCGCGGTGGTGGTGCCGAGCGGCGGGGCAGCGCGCGCAAAAGGGAGAAGCGCGAGACAGCGGAGGAGGAGGAGGCCGGCATGTCCGGGCAGCAGCAACAACAACAGCAGCAGCAGCAACTCCCGCCGCCGCCCCCTCCTCCGCCCGCTATCGCCGCCGCCTCAGCTGCCCTCGCTCTGCTGCCTCCTCCCACCCCGGCAAGGGGGAGGGAAAAAACTTTCATTTTTGTGCGTCCCTCCCGGCGTGACGCTGCGCGCTGACGTCACGGGGCGGGGCTTTAATGGTGGTGTGCCGCGAGATTTTTTTCCGGCTAACAGGTGTGCCGTTGCCCAAAAACGTTTGGGAAACACTGTCCTAGAGGTTCCCAGCAGTGGCTTGTTGTTATGGCAGTGCCAAGCACCTGCCACAAGGGTGAAAGAGAGATGGGGGTACCAATCTTCCCAGCTGTTTGTTGCTCTGTGCGTATCTGGGTGGGGAGCAAATAGTTGCTCTGATTGTGGAGATGGAGAGTGGCTGTGTGGCAGTGCTGAGAAGAGGTATGGCTATACTTAATATCAGAAGTGATAAAAGAACATAATTGGTGGTATTATTATTATTGTAATTTGGAATGATTGGATTGGATTTGTCATTAATTGGAGGATTTTATTTAAAATGAACAAAAATTATTTAATAAAAAAAGAAAAGAAGTGATAGCTGCTACAGTCCTGCAGAGGCTTCTCACCACATGACCATTCTATTTAGGGCTCCTGGCTGAATGAGATCTATACAGTCAAACTGAAACATAACTGTGAGCTACTGAAATCAATGCATATCCTACAAGAGCTGAGCAACTGTATTTAGGGCTGAACCCTATATCTGATCAAATGTTTTTGCTGCATGGGGGTGACACATATTTAAAATGGCTATAATTACACTTTCACACACAGTAGGCTTTTGTTTTCTCTAACGCTTTCTCTGTGTGCAGCAATACCTAATGAAAGTGATATTTTTTCCCTTAATGCGCACCTATTTTCTTTCTTTCTTTCTTTCCACAACTGCAGTTCAAGATCTTCTGTTACAGAATCATGCTTAAGATGTGGAAGAACACAGGGCAGGCCTGCACAACTTGTGACTCACTAGGTTCAAGCCATGTACTGTGGCCTCTCACACTACTAAACAGACCCTCCGTTTTTACCATTCCAGGCAGGTAGCAAAATCAGGAGTTTCCTTAGGGCAATCTTCCTCAAACTTGGCCCTCCAGATGTTTTGAGACTACAATTCCCATCATCCCTGACCACTGGTCCTGCTAGCTAGGGATCATGGGAGTTGTAGACCAAAAACATCTGGAGGGCCGAGTTTGAGGAAGCCTGTCTTAGGGGTTTCATGAGGCTTTCAACCCCACTGAAAAAAACAACCTGAAATTATATTATATCTGAGATAATGGGGATGAATCTTTGAGGACATACATACCGGCTGCATTCTCTTGTAGCCCCACATCAAATGCAAGTTTATCTGTCTGAGATCTCGAAGTAGTCAAACATGTCAAATACTAGGGGGAGAAAAAAGATATTGAATTTATTAGGACTGTTGAAATCGGTACATTTCAAGTGTGTCGTAAGATCATCTTCTGCAGGAATTCAGAGATCTTTCTACATTCAAATGTGCGAACCTAATCTTTTTGCACATTGGTTTGTAGATGTGCATCAGGTTCCTGCTGTGCTGAAACAAACAGAAATCTATGCAGCCATTAAGAGCTCCAGTGCTTATTAGCAATCACCGGACTGAAATGATCAACTTCAAAGAGGATTTAAGATCTAGACAGGTTTCTTTTTTAATTACATTATTTTGGCCCCAAAAGAACATTACGGGAGGAGAAATAAATGTGGAAGTCGGCAGCTAAAATTAGCACTGAAGCTACGATTTTACAGAACAAAGGTTCCTCTATAAAAAGGTTCTCAGAAGTGAATGATGCTTGCAAACGCTATACAGAAAACACTGTTACTGCACAACTAAAGCTATTGGTTATGCACAGAACCACCATTAGATGTGGAGGAGTAATGGAAAGTCAAGGGCTGGGATAAGCCTAGCTATGCAGAATTAATACCCACTCCTCATTTGCCACACCTGGGGGTGGCCTAGATGACAGTCTTCAAGGAAAGGAGAAGAGAGATGGCAAACAAGGACTGGGGTTGGACCTGTTCTCTAATTCCACCAGCACTGCAGTTCCTTTGCCAAGTGATGGTACCTTTGGCAAAAGAGACTGCTGCTGCAGGGTGGGGTGGCATATTCACCCAAGGATAAGGAGGCAGGAAGACAGCAAAAGGGTGCATTCACACCACAAAGTTAAATAACTTGTAAACTACTTCTGATAGTTTGCTTGCAGCAAAGAACTTTGGGAGACTCTGGTTCCTGCCACCTTTACAGGACTACAATCCCCAAAGTTTAAGTCTGGGGTGTGAATGCATCCAAAGCTATTTTCCAGCTCAGGTATCAGGAAAGAGAGAAAATGTGACCGAAACAGGGAAGAGAATGTGGGGGACGGTGCTTGTTACCCATCCCTCTTCTTCACCCCATTTGGAAGGCCACAGGCAGCTCTTCCCCCTACTCTCCAACCCCCAAAGTGACTGGCACTTGGATCGCAGTCAATGAGCAGCTTACCATTCCACTAAATGAATGACGAAGAAGTATAGCATGGCCATATAGCAGTGTTCTGTGACCACCTCCTTGAGCTGCCTGCGGGAAATTAAGAAGAAATCTCAGGGCTCACAAGCATTGGAACCACAGGGACTTAATTACCGTAACAGCAACAAATATTAGACATTTTGCATTAAGCTATGAAAACAGGATTAGACTGAGGATTTCAAGTGTGGGGCAGAGGTTGTGCACATTCATAATAACACCATACATTTGTATTTCCATAATTTCATTGTGAAAAATGACAAATGCCTAGAGATTACTATCAGTGTTCAGTAATTGCCTGCTCTTCAACCCAATTAAGTCAAAGCGCTTCATTTTAAACTGATAAGGGGCTGATCTAGAGAGCATGTGGTACAGTTCTCCCAAGAGAACGCAACTTCAAAAGGCGTGGCTGGGTGGGGGAGTTGCATACTGGATGCCACCACGTTTGACATAAAATCCAGACTGTAGAAAGCTAGCAAGTCAGAAAGAAAGTCTCCATGCACAAGGAGCCTTCCAGCCTACAGGAGGATGTAAAAATTAAACATCCCACCTGCATTCTGAAAAGGTTAGGGTCTGGTAAAGAAGTGTATGGCATGTTAAAGGTAAAGGGACCCCTGACTGTTAGGTCCAGTCACAGACGACTCTGGGGTTGCGGCGCTCATCTCACTTTACTGGCCAAGGGAGCCTGCGTACAGCTCCCAGGTCATGTGGCCAGCATGACTAAGCTGCTTCTGGCGAACCAGAGCAGCACACGGAAACGCCGTTTACCTTCCCGCTAGAGCGGTACCTATTTATCTACTTGCACTTTGACGTGCTTTCAAACTGCTAGGTTGGCAGGAGCTGGTACTGAACAACAGGAGCTCACCCCATCACGGGGATTTGATAGGCCAACCTTCTGATCGGCAAGCCCTAGGCTCTGTGGTTTAGACCACAGCACCACCTGAATCCCTATGGCATGGTACTGCCATATAAACTGACTCTCAGAGCTGCTAAGGAACAGGGCAGAAATTCTCCTGTCTTAACCCTGATTACAGAATTGTCAGAGCTGATGGAGATGTGGTGAGAAATAGAAAGATTGTGTCTGTGACCATCAGATTGAGGAGGCACACCAGAGGCAGCAAAGTTATCCCAAGATGCATGCTGCAAGCTTGAGTCCAGTCAGTGCCTGTCTTGAGCTCCATGAGAAAAGAAAGGAAGGATATGCAAGGAACCAATATATAAATAACTTGATGGGTCTCTGCTGTGTCACCTGCTTGATGGCAAACTAGGATTTGGAATAGCAACTGTCTGTGCATCTGCAGTGATGACACTGCAATGCCAAGATTTCCAGCAAGCGGAGTTGCCATGATGGCATAGGAAGTAGGGTGACTCTGTCAGGCTGCTTAAAACTATAGTTGAAGGCTTACAAAGCTTAAGAACACTGTGGGATTCTTGAACCTAGGAAGTCACCTTATACTGAGTCAGACCATTAGTCTACCTAGGTGAGTATTGCCTATACTAACTGGCAGGAGCTCTGCAGGATTTCAGACATGGAGATCTCCCAGCCCTACCTAGAGACGCCAGAAATTTAACCTAGGACCTTTTGCATGCAAAACCATGTGCTCTACCAGTGGCTACTAACCTTCTACACTCTTACTCTCTTTCCCCTCCCCTGCTTGCATCTGCAGCCGCTCTGGTTTATATTTGAAGGTCTATAAATAAAAATGTTTTCTGCAATAAGTAGTTCTGAACATAAAGGTACTTTCTTACCTTTCTCATAAACTTTCCAGAAGCATTCAAAAAACAAAACAAAACAGATTATAGGCATGTGCTTCTAAGTTGTTACCAAAAATGAGAAACATATCCATAATCTGTCCATAATAAAACCATGCTCATCCACAACTTGATTGTTGCTGAGCTGGCTTGCTTTACATAGACTTGGAGAGAGTGAACGGGACGGGCCTGACCTTATCTAGCTGTGCCCACCTGGGTTTTTGGTACTGCAAGAACACCATCTCTTTGCCTAGGAAGCTTCTTGACCTTGGTTTGGGCTAAGCGGGTCTGCACCTGTTATCAGGCCAGAGAGACAAATCAGGGATGCTGTTGTCCAGCAGCATCCCTTATCCAGTTGGCCAAGGAAGTTTTGGGGTATTGTTAGAGGAGGCTGTCGGGCCAGCTTGAGACTTCATGGCCTTCATGACCACCTTTGGTCTTTGTCAGATGGCCATTGGTTCAACACACCAGGCAGGGCACACCCTCGATGTGATCATCGCCCCAAGAGATATGCGGGCTGGATTGAAGATTGGGGGAGTGCAACCATTATCTGGTTAAGTTTGGGCTGACTGTGGCAATTCCCCCGTGTAAAGGTGGGGTTCTGTTCAGATTGCCTGCTCTTGGAAACTAATGGAAACTGATGTGACCCTGTATGCTCTGGAGTATTTTCCAGTGAAGAAAGCTGGCAATCCCATTGAAGACATGGTCTCACTATGGAATGGCAAGATGGTCTCACTATGGAATGGTACAATCACTCCTGAGCATCCTCTCTGATGTTCTGAAATACGAGTAGCCCTTTGGTACTCTGAGGAGCTCTGGACTATAAAGCAAGCCGGACAAGGACAGGAATGCAAGTGGTGCAAGTTTTGCTCTGAAGCCAACCAAACACTGGTCAGAACACATAACTGTGCCTACCATGCAGCAGTGTGGAATGCAAAAATTGTTCATTTTGCAGCTTGTGTTGCATTCTCTAGTAGCCAGCCAGTGGGGTCATTTTGGACAGTCCCAGTTTGACTCCCGGTTTGGGGAAGGTGGTGGAGAGAGCGATGGTGGGGCAGCTGAAGGCATTCTCAGAGAACACCCATTCCAATCTGGGTTCGGGCCTGGCCACAGAACTGAGTTGGCCTTGGTCACCCTGATGGATAACCTCTGCACAGAAAGGAACACAGGAAGTGTGACCTTGCTCCTGCTTCTCTCATCGGCTTTAGATACCATTGACCATGCTTCAGGGAAAGGGAATTGGGGACACTGTGTTACAGTGGTTCTGATCCTACCTTCAGGACCAAGTCCACAGAGTAGCATTGGGAGACTGTTTCTCAGCCCCCTGATAACCACGTTATGGGGTGCTGTAAGGGATTATATTATCTCCAGTGCTATTTAATATCTACATGAAGCTACTGGGAGTGGTCATTAGGAGATTCAGGGCAATGTGCCATTTGTATGCTGATGACACTGAGCTCTACTTCTCCATAAGTTCTGAATCAGGAGAGGCCATGCCTGGACATAGTCCTTGGCCACTGTCTGGACACAGTGGTAAAATGAATTAGGAAAATCAAGCTTGAATCTTGGCAAGATGAGGCACTGGGGGTAGGTAGTTCCCATGTCCAAGAAATTGGCCAATTGTCTACCTTGGATGGGGTTGCTCTCCCCCTGAAGGAGCAAGTTCACAATTTGGGGGGTTCTTGTGGATCCAACTCTGTCACTGGAAGAACAGGTAGTAGCCTCAGTGGCTAGAGGTGCCTTTTACCAACTGTGACTGGTTTGACAGCTATGACCATTCCTGAACCGGGAGAGCCTGGCCACAGTAGTTCATGTACTGGTTACTTAAGGACTGCAATGGACTCTATGCAGGGCTTCGCTTGTGCTTGATCTAGTGCAGAATGCTGAAGCATGACTGCTCACAGGAGCGAGGCATTGTCAGCATATAACACCTGTGATCAGAAATCTGCACTGGCTGCCCATCTGCTATCAGGTCAAGTTCAAGGTGTCACTATCAGAATATGACACCCTTAACAACTCGGGACCAGTTTATCTATGAGATCACCTTGCCGCATATGAGCGTTGATAAAGATTTTACAGTACTATATAGTGCTTTAAATATGGATGAACATGTAACTGTGAAAACCTGATGGAAGCACATGGCTAATAAAATACTGTATGCTGATAACACTTGAAACAACGTTGGTATAAGTGTTTCTACACTGCAGGTGGATAAGTTGGTGTGTCCAAAGGTGTTCTTTAACCCTCTCATTTTCTGTTTTGTACTCAAGACACATTCTACCTACAGACAGATCCCCACTGATTCCAAGGTTGGCGAACTCCAATATTCTTTTGGAAAACTTGCTGGCGTCTTTTGTACATGGTATGAATAAGAAATCCTGGTTAGGGCTAAATAAGACTTGGAAAGTTCATACAAACATTGTCGACATTTTTAAAAATGTGATTAGATTTCCCTGCCAAGATTACAAATCCAGTTGGCTATCCAAGAACAAAGTAATTGCCACTACTCGTTGGCATAAGATTTCCACTGGAGGCACATGCTGATCAAATGAAAAATGAATCAACAACCCACACAGTGATTTTACGACTTACTAATCCACCTAATTGTGAGGCCTGACCTCTAATATTCTGATGTTCAAACCACATAGTGAGATGAAAGCTACATCTTAGATTGCTTTGTGGTAGGTTTTACGATGTATCCCTCTGAGTTCATTTATGCAGCAGACAGCAAGGCAGATCATGCTGACCCTGATTCCAAGATGTAGGGGTGCAGCAATCCTAGATCACTCTCCTCAGGATTACTTTCACTTCAGTTGAGAGCACTGAGTTGCTACACAGCCAAAAGAACACACTTGCAATAATGAAATTTGTGTTGCTGTTTTTCCTCCATCAAATCTTCACCAGCTAAGCTGACTGAAGTGAATAGGGCCAACTACAAACTCAGGGCCAAACCAGATGGGAGATTTTCCTACAGCTTTCATTTTGCTAATTAGCAGTCCAGTGGGACCCCTTTGAAGATCAGGGAAGTGCTGTGCCAGGAGATGATGACTTTTGATGCAAGGCAGTTTAGACTGACTCGCATTTTCCCAGTTAAAGACATAATGGCTACATCCATTAAAAGAAAGTTTAGTGCATTTGAAGGGTGAATGTGAGAATAATGGAATTAGCTACATAAATATAATATTGCAGTAATGCATTGTACAATACTGAGTGCTGGATGCTGATCAGGATGTTGTTTACCAAAATTAAATATTCCCCAAATGTTATATCTTCTCTCTTTTACACATTGAACAAATGCAGCTTAATGTTTGTGCAAGGCAAGGCAAAATCGTCTTTAATTAATCCACCATTCTGATATTCAAACAGCTCCACAATAGAAGACAGAATTTACTGTCCATGGTGTAGAGCCTTGAAAATATTAAATAAGCACCATATAATAAATGTCATTGTGGACAGAAGGTATCACAGCCATCTGATACAATTTTCATACAAAAAATAATAATTTTTGCAGCCCTGCTGCTGTGATTAAAGTTGCAACCCTGCAGGGGCACAGATACCTAAATATTAGCTTTTAGTGCAGGCTGCAGCTCCTTTGCTGAAGAACATTAGCTATTTTAGGTAAGCCACTTTTTTTTCTTCCTTGATTAAGCAATCTACATTTATTTATTTTTAAAAATAAAACAAACCTGTGGGCAAGAAACAGGGTTGCGCTGAGCACACCCATGCTCTGCACTCTGACGTTGCATGCTTTTCTGATATCCACACACGCAGCATGAACTACATCCATAGTGAGGAGTTCAAAATTCCACAGAATCCTTTGTGACTATAACCTGCCCCACAAACATGTGTGATATACATAGGGTGGGGGGCAGGGCTAATCAGACCCCCCCCCAACACTCCTTGCTCAGGTATTCATCAACAAGGGAACCTTCAACGCCTGCGTATTCTACAAATCATGCTACAGGCTTCTAAGGAAGGTAAACGCATTTTTCAGGGATGGGAAAAGGATAAACTCGCAACCTGCCTTCTCCCTATGAGAGGAAGTATGGGATTGGGCCTGACATCATGCTCAACATATCTTTAAGTCTACATTAAAATGAGAGGTTTACTACAAATCAGTATTGTTTGCATACAGAATGACATGCATCTTAGTTATTTGAGGGTCTTCCTTCCAGGAACTAAGCTAATGGGGAAATCCAATGGGATGGAATTGTGAAAAAATTAACAGAAATTGTGCAAAGATTTTGAGGTTTTTGTTATCTAACCAAGAAGGGTGATCATAAATATTTAGAAAACCTACATATTAAGTAACCAGCTAGAGCTACCAGAAAGCATATAGACGACGTCTTCTTCTTTTTAAAACTGATTATGGGCCTGTAGTCCCACTTAGATTTGAATTTTCAGAAATTCAAACTCAGACATCCGTGTGTTGTAAAATGAGAGTCATGTGCCCTGCTTGGCCAGCGGAATAAAACAGGAGCAGGGAGGAAGAGATTGTAGTGTCTTCCTCACAGAAGGTTTGGATGCGGGGTGGGGGGTGGAAATTAGCCATGAGCAGATTAGATTATGTTTTCAGTGTATATTAAGAGCCTATTTGTTCACAGACATTTCCTGACTGTTAACACTGAGCCCTGTCTTTAGTGTATGGCATGGGTAGGCAAACTAAGGCCCGAGGGCCAGATCCTGCCCAATCGCCTTCTCAATCCAGCCCACGGACAGTCCGGGAATCAGCGTGTTTTTACATGAGTAGAATGTGTCCTTTTATTTAAAATGAATCTCTGGGTTATTTGTGGGGCATAGGAATTTGTTCATTCCCCCCCCCCAAAAAAAATATAGTCCAGCCCCTCACAAGGTCTGACTGACAGTGGACCAGCCCCCTGCTTAAAACGTTTGCTGGTGTATGGTATTGAATTCCTCTGCTTCCATATAATATTATTTTTATTGATTTATGAAGTTTTATTATTTTTGTACACTGCTTCAGACATTTCCTTTAATATAAAGTGATATATAAATGTTTCAAATAAAACAAAACTACACTTCCCATAAGGTTCCATCCCCTTCCTGCCTCACATCTGACCAAGTACACTTCCATACTGAAAGAACGGAACACAACTGAGTGCCTGAGCAGACGAGAGGCCAATGGCCAGAGATAGCAGTCACCCATTTTGAAGCTACAAGAGGATCATTACCATTTTACTTCCCTCCTGTTGTTGAATGCAAGCAACTGGTCTCGGCTTAAAAGTCACATGCAGCTTGAAGGTTGCTCACTGTGAGAATCGAGCAAAGAAAGCATCATGCAAGCTTATGCCATTGCAGGAACAAAATACATGCCCCTGCGAACTACACTGCATTTTGTCCTCTATGTTAACTTTTTTTTTATTGCAGTCTGCCTGTGATTTGGGATGAGTCACCCCAAACGGTTGAAAGGTATACCCTGCAATTGCTAGGCAACTGCGCAGCATTTCCCCTCTGTCGCCTCCAGAAATTGCAGATTATTATTTGACCAGGACTGAAACAAAGCAGGGTTGAAGTGGCCTGACAACATTCAAAAGGAAAATGAGGTCCAGGGCCTGGTTTGTGGTTTGTTTGTTTTTACAATTTACAGGAAATGTTGGGAGCTAGATGGACAGGTGATGTTTGCATCCACAACCCTGGTGAAACAGGCAAAAGGGACACTCACACATCTTACTTTGCTGAGATGTGTGACTGGGATCCACGTATGAGGCAAGCTCATTCAATTCAAGATAGGATTAAGACAGAAGAGTAACCATGGGACTGCTGATGAAAAGGACAGCCCTGTGCCTTTTCCCTCCTACACAATGTCCAGGGGTGCTCAAGGTGCAAGAGGACAAAGTCGCCCTGCCAGTTCTCTCAGTCTCCACAAGTGGGAAACAATGAAGGGGATCGGGAGGAAGAAAACCCAAGGGGCAGTGACATCCCATCCCATGGCAAGTACATCCCTAGACATCATACAGAGGAGGTAGGATAAACAGATACAGTCACTATTTTTATACCCTAACATAACATAATAAATTTGCTACATGAATTTTGTAATAAAGCAACTAGCCTGTATCTATTAATATCCAGGTGAAACAGAGCTGTAATTTTCCCAAGTCATGGGAGTGAGAAGGAGAGGCGGGTACAGAAAATCCTCTTTCACAGGTGAAGCAGGAATAGCAGATATGCAAGTTGCTTCTATTCTTGCTGCAATTCATAACATGTGAAGCCATCCCAAATGTTGTTTCTAACACCTGTCTAAACTATTTAGGACTGGCCCTTAAGAGCAGCAGCATCAGGGCATGTTATTATTTTGCATATCAATCGGTGTACTTGGGTCTTTTCTAAACTAACAGTAACTCTCAAGGCACAAATTCACACAGCCCAGCTTGGCAAGCTTATTGTTGACACGATAAGTGTGTGACAAGCAGTGTGACAAACAGGTCAGGACATCATCTTTTTAATGAAGACGCCTTTGCAATCTGTCTTTATTTTTATTTTTTGCATGAGATTCCCCCATCCCCACCCACAGATATTGTGATTCAGTTGCTAAGGCAGTTTGCGTGCCTGTGTGTCCTATCATAGGTCATGACTGCATCTGAAGATTTTCTGATGCTGTCATTGTGTTCAGCTGTTCGTAAGTATTTTCTAGTTTTGCTCATGAAGTCTAAATGTCCTCCTAATGACAAATCTGCGTACAGCTTTCAGAATTGCCAAATGTGGTTGAAAACCAATTTTCTAAGCAATTATTTATTAGCGATTCATCAAACAGAAAGATCTAGATACTCACAATCAGCCTAATCTTGATTTCAGGGTGTTGGAAGCTTCCGTGATATATATGCTGCCTGCCAGATGTGGAAACAGTTTGCTTTGTTGCAATGGCTGAGAATCATGTGAATCAGAAAATCCGGCATTCAAATCTGACTTCAGCTATAAAGCTGTCTGAGGCAACCACTATTATCTCTGTCCTGATCTCCTTCCCCAGTTACAACATGAGAATAATAATCATACAGGGTTGTTTGAATCTTTAAAATGTACTGTGTGAGCAATAGTATTAGAATAACATCCAGATGGCTCAAGCAAGTAAGCCAAACCATGTGGAGAAAGGTAATGCACACCAATATCAATACATCCAATCCTGAGAATTTTGGGAATTTTGTTCTTGAATGATGGCAATTCACAAGATCCTTAATGTGAAGAAAGAAGTAGCCTATAAATTCCATTAAGACTTTCTTCTTTGGGCTTCTAGTATAACTCCAGCCTCAAATATCCCTATTCCCAGTGTTTTATGAAGGGATTTCCAACTGGAAATTCCAAAATGTGGAGCTTAAACACTAGGCTGCAATACTATAATCTCTAATTTGGAAGCCCCACTGAGCATAGTACCTGAATAAACAGGTATAAACTTTGCAGCAACTTCCAGGTTAGCGCCTCCGGCAATGGCGGATTTCCTCTGATCGGGAGGAATCCACTTCGTGGGAATTAGGGTTTGGACCGCCATGGCGAGGCTGAGACCCACCAAAAACCACAGGCGGGAGAAGCCTGTGGACGTGGGATTCGGCTGGCACCTTTTGCGCCTCCCCTACTCATGGGGAAACCTGGTTTCAGGGATCCGGAGCAACGTGGGGTGAGCGGCGCGGTGCTTCGAATCGACTGCTCTTTTCGCGGAGTGAAGCCGCATTGCTGTTGCCGGAGAGCGCTGACTTTTTCCTGTGGACAATTGGACTTTAAACAACTACCTGTGAGTAGAATGGAAAATTGGACTATGAAACATCTTAATTTGGCACCGAAGCGGGAAGGTCTAAGCAGGAAGTCCGCCTTCTGCTTTTGTAAATAGATTGAAGCAAAGACATTGCAAGCTAAAGTCTGGAAAGTCGTTTGTAAAGGACTAAATTTCCATCAGCTAAAACTACCAAACCCCCCTTGGAAGCAGGAGAAGAGGGGGGAAATCTTAGACTGTTTAAACCTGCAGGAGAGAGAGTAAAGAAAGATAAATTTCCGCCGTCTTGAACCTGGGAACGGGGTGTCAGAGACAGACGCTTTGGGGAAGTTCATTGACTGTGAATAAAACGTTTTTTGACAGATAGTTAAAAAGAGAAACATATTGATTCCAATGTTTCCTTTTGCATTTAAAAGGAACAAAATATCTGAAAAATGAAAGGAATTTTGTTGCTGGATCTGCTTTTAAAAAGATGGATACAAACAGAAATTGTTTCCTCTAGAGGGAGCTTGTGAAACTGTTGCTGGAGTCGATCTGGGAAATTCTACAGCTGTAGAGATTAAAGATCGTGAGAATCAGACATTGACCTTGAACAAGAATGTGCCCAGAAGAAGCCTTAGTGCTTTACTGGAACAGCTACATGAGAAGATGGATTTGATGACTCTTGCAGTTAGCAATTTTGGACAAACAGTGAATACCTATATAGAAACCACTCAGGAACCAACCCAGGAATTTGCTTTGACAGGGCAAGTTGTGCAGAAGACAAAGGAGGAGGTTGTTGCTGAACCTCAAGTAATAGAAATGGAGAGAGCCGCGGCCTTGCAGGAACATAAGTTGTTGTTTCTGACGACTGAACCTGGAGAAAGTTAAATTTGGAGAGATGGAGCACTGTTTGGTTTGGAGATGGGAAGTTGGATAGATCCCCCTATGCAGGGATGTTTTGACTTTTGGGATCTGGTTTTGGGCCAGGGGGAGTTTGGAGTTGCGGGGGCCCTTAACCTTGGAGGGACTTTGAAGCATGCCTTCAAATATTTTTTGGATTTCAGTGCTGACTATGGAGAATGGGCTGATCTGTCGAGAAGGGATAAAGACATTGTCAAGTTGGAGTCTCCCCGAGATCTACTCCTCAGTGAGAAAGGAAGGAAATTAAGAATAAGATCAGCAGAAGACAAAGTAAAGTGCAGGTATAAACATGAAGAAGACCTGCAGAAGGGACATGGAAAAGACTTAAGAGCCTCAGATAGAAAGTCACCAGGTTGATGGACTAGATGGAAGGGATAGAAAGGACTGACAAAACCCGAGACCAGGAAGAAGAGACAATGGATGAAGATTGGAAGAAAGTTTAAAAATTCATTTAGAGAATTATTGTAAAATTAATGAGTGTTAGAAAAAATGTTGGAATGAAACTATTTGGCTTTAGTAGAAATGCTAAAATGGAATGATGTATAAATAAGTTTTAAGTTTTAAGCTTTAGGGCTTTTTATGGTAAGATAAGGTTAAAATAAATTAAGGTAATTTAATGACAGAATATAGTGAAAGATGGAAAGGATTTGCTGAGATAATTAATAACTAGAATACAAAAAAGGGAGGTGTGAGGAGGTCGATGAAACAAGTTAACTAAAGATAAAGATTTGGGAATATTGGATTTGTTTTTAAATTTTTTGTTTGCTTTTGTTTTTGTTTTTGATGTATTGTGTGTTTGGTTTTTTCTTTTTTTTCTTTTTATTGACTTGTATTGTTTAATTCCTTAATTCCTTTTTTTGTCTATCTTTTTTCCTTTTCCTTTTTTTCTCTGTAATTTTAAATTCTCAATAAATATCATTTTAAAAAAAATAAACTTTGCAGTGTAAAGCTTCAATCCTAAACTCATTTGATCTGGGAATAAGCCCCATTGAGCTCAATGGGCCTTAATTCTGAGCAGACATGCATAGGATTGCAAGTTGCACGGAACTCAAGTTTACTTCTAGGTGTTCTGTGCAAGTTTACTTCTAGGTGTTACATGAAGCATCAGCAGGACTGAATCTGACCAATGACTCACTGCAGCTGAACACCAGAACCCATTTTCAATGTCAAGGCTTAATCCCAGAATATATGAGCCAATGATAAAGAACAGGGATGGAGAACCCGAGGCCCTCCTGATGTTGCTGAACTACTATTTCCATCACCCTGACCATTGACCATGCTGGGTGGGGTTGATAGGAGAAACATATTCACAAACATCTGGAAGGTGGCAGGTTAGCCAAATCAGGTTTGAGAAAGAGAAGAGGGTACTCCTAGTAGTACAGTACAATATCCATCAGTTCCACTGCATCTGGGATTAGGACTTGGAGCTTTCAAAATGAAGACTGTGACCTCCAGTCATGCTTAAGCACCTCTTCCTTTAGAAGAAAAATACTTGGCCCCAGAATATGTTTTCCTTTCTGCCTTGCTCTGGCAAACGCTTTTTAAAAAAGTAGCCCAACTCCCAACAGGCAGTAGTGTGGGATTTTCCCACCCTACACTACAGAGCTGAAAGCCACAATGAGAACAAGAGGGGAGAAAAAAGTGGAACAGAAAGTTACTGTATTAGTATTTAATTAAAATGGTCAGCTGCAAACTACACTGAGAGCAAGTTGAGGGTCTGTGCCTGCCCGCTTTTAAAGAATTTCATTCCCACTTATGTGGGCATCTGCCTCCTTGGAGGGTTAAGTTCTTAAGTAATCACTAATTTCCCAGTGGATTGGGAAAATAAAATTAACACAGTGTGATGATTTAGTATTGCACCAAAGGATTGGGGGGGGGGGGGCTGACTGCTCTGCTGACCAGCAGATTTTTCTCAAACTCTGTGTGGGATTCCAGAGAAGGAAAACCAGTGAATGCATAAGAATAACCAGGTGCAAACTCTCGCCTGCTGTGCTGGGATTCTTCATAATATAATGAGTTGACAGATTTCCATGGATAGGACTATCAGGATCAATGCCACAGTGCCCTCACCACCCCCAAACCATACCAGATGGTACTGATGCACTCAGTCCTGCATTGATAAATATATGTATTTTATCTTTTAAACCTTTGTTGTTGAGTCCACCCTCTCCTTCAGTTTCCCAGCTGCCAACAGAGTGATGATTTGTGTCACTACTCTCTGTGCCACTACAAACATGCTCCTTTCCTCCATTGCTTGCTCAAAGGCAAACATTGGCAGAGAGTAGAAAAGTGCCAAACATGGCAGTAGGGCGGTCCTGTGTCCTACTGTTAGAGGCGGATTTAGGGCAGCGCGGCAGGTTCCGCTGCACTGGGCACCAAGCCCAGGGGGCGCCGCAGGGCATTGCAACTATGATGCAGTAAATTGAGCAGAGCAGAAGGCGAGAGGTGTCGCCGCCAAATTTTTGGTTCGCACCAGGGCACTGCTGAAATTTGAAAGGCCAAAGTTTACCCCTGCTACTGTTAAAGAGGGACAGTCCTTCAGAGCAACTGTCACTCCCTTATTACCAGGCCAGGTTCAAGGCATTTGTGTCAACCCACAAAGCCCTAAACAATTCAGGCCCGGTTACTTATGCTCCACCTCGATCAATGAGACCCTGTGATGGGGAACTTCTGGTGGTTCCTCATGCCCCTGATCTTTGGCTGCTGAGCATTTGGTGTGTCAGGCCCTGCCCTGTGGAACTCCCTGCCAGTAGAGGTTCAGCAGGAACCATCTGTCTCCTTTCAGATGTCTTTTGAAAACTTTTAATGTTGAGACAGGGCTTTACAAAATTTCCCCCCTTTTAACGTATCAGTTTTTATTGATATTTACAGATGTTTTATTTATGTTTTTAACTATGTTTTTATGGATCATTTGTTGATTTTATCCTTATATGTTGTGTGACAGCTAAATTTTAAATATGTAGACTGCAGTCCCATGCACAAATCCCATTGAAATAAGTGAACTGTACTTCATAGAAAACATGTTCAGGACTGCATTGCACTAGGTATAACAGCTCTCAGAAACTTAAAAATGCCAAAGACCTTTTATTGATAGCTTCAAATGCCAGTGATTGTAAAGCGCAAAAGAAAGTTCAGCAAAGGCCCATATCTCATGGCCGATCATTAGTCCTGAGGTTTTATAGCCACAACAAAAAACCACATGGAACAACCAGCATACAGAATGAACATTGACAAGCAAAAAGTTTCATTTATCACAGGTACAAATGGATTGAGTTTCATGCGATGGCTGAAGATCAGACAAACGAATTAAGAACATACCCATTCGGAGAGCTCTCTAGGCTAGCAAAGTTGAAAACAAAATGGTAAATAAAAATTTAGTCTCACAAATAGTGTGTGTGTGTGTGTGCGTGTGTGTGTGACATATTAAAGCAGAAACTCAAAACAATATTTAGGCATATACATATTGAAGGAACGTGTTTTAATATTTAACTAAAATAAGCAATAATGATGGGCACAATCCACCAGGAAGTTCTTGTTGTTAATGATAATAATAATAACAGGAGTTATTTAAGATCTAAGTATCATTGCAATAGGGTTTACGCAGGTAGATTGTGTCCACTATATTTAACATTCATTATCTTCAAAAGCTGATGCTTCCAAGAAACCAACTTGTATGCAGCACGCTAAATATAAAATTGAGCTGCAGGGAATAGTAAATTACTGCCATAGTACTGCAGCAGCTTTACATAATCACATTTATGAGACCAAAGAAAGTGGTCAGCATATAAGATAGCTGCTCTTGCGTTTACCATGAAAACCCACTGGGATATTTTAGCTGGCACATTTACTGTTCTTCTTCCTTGTAGCTTTCCTTACAATGATGCCCTCCAGGTGAATTCTTTATCTCCCCCTCCTCCCTTTGCTTACCAAAAGCATAAAATGTATTAATCAACGGCCTTGAAGTCTTAAAGTGGTCTCTCTCTTTTTTGACAATTAAGTCTATAAATCTGGTATGCTAATCAGGACTCTTATTTACAATAATAAAAGAAGTTCATACACATGCCAGACTCACATCCATAGTTTAGACAAAGCAGCAGCTGCCTACCTCTTGCTGCACCCAGGAATCTGCCCGTTCACACCTGCAAGCACTTCCCCAACACAAAGAAATGTGCCAGATCTTCCCACTAAATATGGACAACTTTACTGAAGAAAAAATATTTATATCATGGGCAATGATCATGCTAGACCATGATGAGTTTAAACATGCCAGCATGGGTTCTTATCCATGTTTTGAAGTTGGTTTGTTTTGCAAATGATCACTGTTAAACCAGGCCCTCATTTTGGACAAACAAGAAGCCATGGTTTACAAAAATTGACAGAAAAAGCTTCTAAAGTCTTCCTCCCGGCCGCATGGGAAGAAGAGAGGGGAAGAGGGGTGCATAAGCCTGAGGCTTGCTATGCATCATGATAAACTATGGTTTATTGTGAAATGTGAAATGTGTTCAAGGTGGCTTACAGTCAACAAATATATAAAAGAATAAATATAAAAATGTTGTGAAACAGTTACTAACAGAACAAGGCGGAATCAAGAGCAGCATGGATAGCAAAAGAGCATGATGTTATTAAATCAAAGACTTGAGGAGAAAACAAATAAAAAAATGCATGTGCCAAGTGGGGAGCAGGGAATGTGTTCCATGATAATAAGGAGACCACAATAGAGAAGGCCCAGTTCCAAGTTGCCTTGTACCTATCTACATAGAGTTTAAACAAATTTCCTGAAGAGTCTGTGATAAATCTCTGTGTCAGGAACAGGGACGGCATGGCCCCTCCCTGTTGGGCTACAACACCCATCATCATTTGCCATGCTGACTGGCACCTGTGGGAGCTGGAAACTTCTGGAATCCAATGTCTGGAGGACCACATGGTCCCTGTTCCTGAACTAAGTGAATAGACAGGTTCATATAGGACCAGGGCATCATTCATTCTCTCTCTCTCTCTCTCTCTCTCTCTCTCTCTCTCTCTCTCTCTCTCCATAGAGATTCACAAACCTTCCATGAGAACAACACTTGCATTTCCTTTTCTATCGCCCATGTCAGAATGTTCCAAGCTACTGTTAGTTTTATATTACAGAGACGGGCTGTGACACTTGTGAAGTTATTCCATTTTGTGTTCCACTAGAACACATATACGGCTGAAACCAGGATAATAAATAACTCCAGCATGATTTCGTTAGTGCACCAATCATCCTGATGTGACCCTAATATAACCTAAGTCACTTTGTATAGTATACGTAACCAATATAAACCATGCTAGCAATGTCCCACTCATTGCTCAGCTCAGAGCTTATTCAAATCTTATGAGAAGCGGAAGAGAAAACACTCAAATAAAATACAGGCACTTTCTCACTTGCACACAATCGCACACATGCAACTACTGGAACATGGGTTGTTTTTGGTGCTGAAAGGGGGCAGGACAGTGATGGAATGAGGCAGAGTGGGGGGGGGAGAACAGGATTCCCCTGTGGTGTATCTCTTTCCACTTTTCTGCTGTAAGAGGCAAAGCAGGAAGATACAGATCTCACCCACAGCTTCTCACCAGAGTGGTTAGGAAATGGTGCAGTTCACTGGCACTTCTGCTAGTAGGGAAACTAACACACTCAAGAAGCTCCTACAGCCACTTCACAAAATACGCAGAAAGGCAAGCTTTAGGGCTACAGTCCTATTCACATCTGCTCAGGTGTAAGTCCAATTAAACTCAATGGAGCTCTCGAGAATAGACATGTGTAGGACTAAATCATAAAGTTCTTGCCTAAATGGTGCCCCTGCCTTTTACAGACCTTTCCCACTCTTCTATCAATGCAACTGGCTCTTCAAACTTTCTTTTGATCCCTGATTATTTCAATAGCTGAGGCTACGCTGCACCAGCAGCAGTCGACTGACAACTTCTGTGCCTTTTATAGCTGTATGTCCAGTTACAACAGCTTCCCATCGTATTTGTTCATTGAGAGGAGAAGAGCCACACTTAATGAACATTCCCCTTGTCATGTGGGGTAATAAATGTGTGTGATCTATTACTATGTCAGCTATTAGTGACCCAAGTTGAGTAGAAAAAGAGTGACAACTGTTATTTCTACTTTTTGCTTTGCATTTATTTAAACATCATTCATCTCACATGTTATGTTGGCTATACCCAAACTCTACACTGTGAGACATAGACTTTCAATTCAATTGGAATATTGCTCATCTGGTAAGAACTACTGCATAAAGAAGCCTAGTGTTAAAACACAATCACAACCCATTGAAATGTGGCTCTGGTGAAAACCTGCCATTCATACCTGAAGCATTTCGTCTGACAAGCAGGGATGAATGGCAGGATTAGCAACGTGTGGAAATGGAGGGATTTAGCACTGGTTAAAATGACACAAAGTATACAAATGGGGTGGTGGTGGTTTAAAAGTCCTTTAAAAGTAGGATGTGCTTTATAAACTGTCCTATGGCAGATGGTTCCAGATAGCTGTTCACTACCCAGAAGCACCTCTTTACACTATTGACACTTGACATGTGTAGTTTTAGGACCCAGCTAGTTTCTGTGATTTTAGTAAAGTAAAGGTAAAGGGACCCCTGACCATTAGGTCCAGTCATGACCGACTCTGGGGTTTCAGCACTCATCTCGCTTTATTGGCCAAGGGAGCCAGCGTACAGCTTCCGGGTCATGTGGCCAGCATGACTAAGCTGCTTCTGGCAGACAAGAGCAGCGCACTGAAATGCCATTTACCTTCCCTCCGGAGCGGTACCTGTTTATCTACTTGCACTTTGACGTGCTTTTGAACTGCCAGATTGGCAGGAGCAGGGACCGAGCAACGGGAGCTCAACCCATCGCGGGGATTCAAACCGCCGGCCTTCTGATCGGCAAGTCCTAGGCTCTGTGGTTTAACCCACACTGCCACCCGCGTCCCTCTGTGATTTTAATCTGTCTTAAACTGATTTTAATACTGTGTTTTGCTTTAACCCTCCCTAGGATGTTAGGGTGAAAGGTGGGTAATAAGCAACAACTACAACAACAACTTCCATGTGATGTAGTGCAACTTGGGAGACCTAGGGATGTGTACTTCAACAAAGTGCCCCTGAATACAGTTGGACTTATTCCCAGACAGCTGGTCATAGGATATCAACCATGTTTTCCCATATATGAGCAGATGGTCCAAACGGACCTAGGCTTGCGAATCCAATGCATGGTGCTTGAAGCTCCTTGCAGGAAGGATGAGATGCAAATAAAACAAATTTTTAAAACATCTGTTGATGCAGGTCATGTGTAAAAATCACACATCTTTAAGCATTCAAACACTGCACCATTCTATCCCGCACACCGTTCAGACACGCCTGCAATTTTTCTAACAGACATTTCCCCATCATAAGTAAACAGTACACAACCCAAATAGGATACAGTTGCTCAGCTTCCATTTTCCTGCTTAAAAACAATTCCCTCTGGCTTTTCCTGCCCAAAGGAACCCTTACGGTCTACTTGTTATTCCACAGTTTCTGGCAAATTAATGCACTACTTTTATGTTACTGCTGAAAGAAAGAGGAAAATGTTAAAAGTATATTTAAAGAATAATAAGCCCAGAGAAGCATGAAAATTCCCAGTCAAGGGAGAGCCCCCCCCCCTTTTAATCACGAAGCAAGTTGGAATAATTTATCATTTATTCAAAAAGAAAACTGCTGCCAGTATTTATATTTATGTGTCCTATTTACTACTTCTGAGGATCCTTGCATTCTAACGCAGGTTTTATCCATCACAACTCTACTTTTCTCTAGCATTGATTTTGGCAGGTGCCTTCTAGATGCCCCGTAAGGGGGAAACTGTAGGGACATTTTGCTGCAGGAAAGCTGATTTGCATAATTATAGTGGGGTTTTTTCCATGTTGCTGCAATAGTCAAGAGTTTCTTTATGCTCTGTTTACAGGAAGATGGATCAAAAATTATTCCATGATTAAACATATAAATAAAAAATAAGGGTAAATCAAACAGCTTATGCAGAGAGAACAAAAACAGCTGCATGGGAAATAACAGGCCAGCTCATAAGATAGACAGGCTGGCTTGTCAGGCAGTACAAACAGGCACAAGGAAGCACATTTGGTGTTTTAATTTGTTGCAGCCCTCATGTCAAAAGACTTTAGACAATCAATTCAAGCAACATTCAGTGGCCCAGTTCGAACAGCACCATAAACCATGGTTTAATGTAAACTATACTTCAATGTGAAATGCAAACCAGAGCAGTATCTCTGTGTATGAATGCATAAAACATTTTATCCCAGGATAGTTGCCTGTTGCCACTATTAGCTTAACCACACTGGAGCAAAATGGGAACCCCATCCCAGTTGTGACAGACCTTTCCCCTTTTAATGCAGGGCGCTGTTGTTGTTGTTGTTGCTGTTGTTGTTTTTTAATCCTGGATTTTTTGGACTTTCCAAGGGTCAGAAAACAACACATTTAAAGGGAGAAAGGTCTGGGGCAACACTGGAATAGGGACAATGTCATGTGGATATGCCCCATTAAAGGGGAGAGATGCACATATGAAACCACATTCTGCCCTGGTAATAGAGGACTCGAGACATAATAAGGCTTGATCATGCACTGCAATTCCAGAACAACTCTCTGCACATATCTCTATTGCACTCAGAGAGCTACTGCCAAGCAACTGGGGTTGTTTACTCTAGTTTACTGCAGTGTCATGCTCAGACTATGAGACACATCTAATGCAATATCCAGTATGTACTCGTTCGACTGATAAACAAGCATGTTTCTAGTACTCATGGTTGAATACAAAACCTTAAAAATGGACAGGCAATTAGGCGGTGCCTTTTGTTCGAAAGACTCTTGGACTAAAGAGGATAAGATGGAGGCTTCCATTAGTGAAAGCACAAAATTTAGTCAATCTCTCCTGCCATGCTCCTGTCCTTACCTATATCCTTTTATTCATCCTTCCTCTTTGTTTTTATCTTATTTGCAAGTTTCCACCATGACATAAGTGATATTGTCTCATATACAATATTAGTGTTGCTGATTGCGAATGAGTGTTTAAAATTAAAAAATTAGACTGAATTGACATATTAGTCCCAATGTTGACTATATTATTTTAAATTTGTTTAATATAGTCTGTTTGTAGAAAAAATGAATGCATATATAATAGCTTATTTACTTTAAAGTGATATTCTTACATACAGGTAAATGTGATGTTTTAATTCTCTATACAGAAATCAAAGCATAAAACTGCATACTTCTTGCGTACATTTGTTTAACTGTCCAGCTATCTAACAACTCCCTGTAAAAGCAGAAAAGACAACCTTTGCAAGTCTTTCCAGTTTCTTTCCACTCCAGAGTTTATGCCTCTGTGTATTCATATATCATATATCGACCTGGCAATTTGAAGTCCTCACTACTAATCAGATGCTCTTCTAAGGTGCCCAATGTACAACTCTTTAAATCAAACTTCAGTGGCGATAAGATAAAGAGCGCATTTATATGTACGGTATAAAAACAGAGAATGCAGGTTTTTGGTTTTTTTTAAAATGTTCACGCTTTGGTCCTATCTTGGAAAAAGAAAGATGGAATTTAACTGCTTAACCAGGAGGTGGTAATGTTCTCTGGCTTACTCCCAAGCAACTAAGAACAAAACTGAGCATGCTAATGATCCAGTGTTATCAGCGGCTGTGCTGCTCACACAGCAGCTCTCATAATGGGACAAGAGGGAATCAGCATTAGAATAAGAATCTGCTGGTCCCCATCCCTGCTGACAACACAGAACCACTGCTATTGTTATGGCATCACTTGCTTCCTGCCCTTGCTGCAGCACAAGGGAAGTTACATTGGCCGAGGGAGCCGGCATACAGCTTCCAGGTCATGTGGCCAGCATGACGAAGCCGCTTCTGGCAAACCAGAGCAGCACACGGAAATGCCCTTTACCTTCCTGCCAGAGCGGTACCTATTTATCTACTTGCACTTGACGTGCTTTCAAACTGCTAGGTTGGCAGGAACAGGGACCAAGCAACGGGAGCTCACTCCGTCGCGGGGATTCGAACTGCCGACCTTCTGATCAGCAAGTCCTGGGCTCTGTGGTTTAACCCACAGCACCACCCGCGTCCCCATATTTCCTCATGGCAAGGTGCATATTGGAAGGGAAAGACCCAGTCGATCAGCTCCTCCCACTTAGTTGCATCATCCACATGTGTATCATTTACTTTACTATACCATACTTTCCCATACTGCTGGCTGCATGTGTGAAGGGGGTAACTTACTATGTACTAGTTTGATTCATGACTAAAAACAGTGGTTCTCAAAGGGTGTGGCATGCCACACTGGTGTGGCAGGAGAGGATGGCAAATGTGGCAGGAAGATTTAAGGATAATCAAAGAAATGTTTAAACATTTCAGTATAGTATAGTATCTAAAAAAAAATTTATATGCAGAATATGAATAAATTTTTTTTTTAAACTGAGAGCAAGAGCATCAAGTGATAGTGAGGACAATATTGCTGTGAACAGGGATTCTCAACTCTGAGAACCATGAACAGAAAAGAGAAAGGCTTCTTTGTGCTGATGAGGAGATGGGTTTGTTTGTCTCAAATTAGGCCTAATATAAACGAGATCACCCAGCAAAAGCAAGCTCACACCCCTCTTGGATTTGTATACATACTTAAGGTACATACGTAAGAGACTCTTTTGTAATTATATTTTGGGAATGATTCATATTCTTATGTAGCTGCATTGCTTTATACTTTCTGGATGCCCGTGATCCCATTATGAAGCAGTTGTGTTCTATGTTATAAATCAATCGCTGCCGGGAGTTGATTCTTTTCTCCAATGTATTTCTTATCAATTAAAAATTTGGTGTGGTGCAAGCAAATTTTTGTTCTGTAAGTCTGGCCCAGAGGGGGGAAAAACTTCGTGGGGGTGGGAAACGAGAATATTCTGACTCCAGGTCTCTTCTCATTTGAGTGCAAAGTGTTTAACAAAAATTTTTTACTCACGTTTCTGCTCCAGTGATTCCTAATAGAAAGGTAATGCTACCCTGCACATGACCTAAATTCAAAGCAACTTGACTCTCAACACCTTGTGCTAGCTGTACCTCAAAGGATGCTCCTCAGCAGATATTTCCTTCTGGTGGTATAATAATTGGTCTCCGAAGAAGTAAGGATGGATTGGGAGGTTTATTTTTATTTTTAGAAACTGCCTGGAATTTCTTAAGAAGCAGCTGAGATTTATTTATTTTTTTGCAAGGTGTGGGATGAGAAAATAAAATACACCCCCCACACACACACACATAAACACACAAAAAGGAAATTTGGCAATATCATATCATTCATTCTGAACAGTCAGTCTTTTGAAAGATTCCTGGGTCAAGCCAGGAAGGCGAGAAGCAGTTTAATCATGGATGACTGGCATCCCATGACACCAAAACAAACATCCTTTTACTTACCCCTTCGCTGGAATTGTCTCCTGTATTGGCAAGCATCTCTTGGAGGGCCCTGACAGATAAAGACTGCTCCAGTACAAAGTTACAGATGCAAAGGTCAGGAGGGACATACTGTAAAAATAAAACAAACAGCAAAAAATCAGTGCTTTCACCCACATCCGCGTTTGCCACAATAGATCTGTGAGTCTTTAAGGTATCTCAAGACCCTTTGCTGTTTCTGCTGTGACAGCCTTGCATGGCTAGCCCCTCTGAAAAGATTTGTGCAAGACTACAGATCATTAAAAAATGAACAGCACTATACACTTCAGTGGTCCCCAAACATTTTGCACACTTCTGCTCTACCCACGACACGTCCTTTGCAGGTTATGTTCTCCATTTTTTAACAGTACATCTTAAAAGCATGGCATGTAAAGCAGGCCCAAGTGAGAAGTGTATAAATGAGGTGTAAGCCAAAGTAAAAGGGTAGAATCAAAGAACTGTAGAGTTGGAAGGGACCCTGAGGGTCATCTAATTCAGCCCTCTGCCATGCAGGTATATGCAGCTGTCCTATATGGGGATCAAACCCAAAACCTTGGCAAGATCAACAACACGCTCTAACCAACTGAGCTTAGTTATATGTATTTTTAAGTACCAGTCCTAGACAATGTACAATAAAATCAATGAAATGCCTTTTAAATAACATTAGAACAACATAGATGACAGAACCTTGTGTGTGTGTGTGTGTGTGTGTGTGTGTGTGTGTGTGTGTGTGTGTGTGTCACAGCTCAGCAAAATCTGTTTGCAGCCCAAAGGTTTAAAGGAATTCCTTCACTTGCTTACCATAAAGGTTGGGCCAGGAATGGGAACATGTGGCCCTGCAGGTGTTGTTTGTACAACAGCTCCCAACAGCTGTAACTATTGGCCCTGCTGGCTAGAGCTAATGGGACATCTGGAGAGCCACAGGTTCCCTATCTTTTTTTTAGGTGATTTGGAGCATGGCTCACAAAAGTTCATTGAAGAAGCATTCAAGATTTTGGCTTGAAAGGTGCTATACTGGTGGCTCATAGGAAAACAGGAAGCTGTATTATACAGAAGATCACAGCTACATTTAGCTCAGTAGAGTCTGTGCTGATTGGCAGTGGTCTCCAGGGCTTCAGACAGGGGCCAGCGATTAAATCTAGAGCTTCTGCATGCAAAGCAATGCTCTGCGACTAAGCTAGACCCTTCCCTCAGCAAATACTTTGCTCTGGAATGCGTTGTTGTTAAAGAGCTGATGACAATACTAATGAATAAAAATATTTCTGATACTATGTCCTATTTTAGCCTTCTTCCTAATTATTTAGATTTGAGGAAATTGTTTTTTGTGGGCAGGGGTCAACTTGCACCAAGTTATGTGTGCTCTTAAGTACCATTCCTGAAAGGTCACTCAGTCCTTTTAAAACCACAGTGTGGCACCCGAAGTCTAGTTGTTACATACACCAACTTTTATTTTACAAGAAAAAACAACATTTTTAATAGAGATGTACCAGTATTTTAAAGCCCATCTTGGAACTTTCTTGCAAAGAAAATTAAGAGATGTGAAGGCCTGGGGAAAAGACCAGAATATTTTTGTTGTTGTTAGGGATTTCCCCCCCGCCGCCATTTTTTCCTTTGTCTTCACATTTCTAGCCACTAAGTCACTGATAAAGTTTGCTAAAAAGACGAATGCCATGGAGAGTGTATTACAAACAATGAAGTGTTCAATGTTCCTGGCTGGTAATGGAGTTGTGTTTTTTAGACTGCTACCATTGCACGTATTAATATATAAATAAAACATTTGCTCCTGTAATATATAGGCTGTCGCTGCTCATTACAGTTAAACTATTGAGCAACAAAAATCTATGTTAAATATTCAGTGCTCGCACAGTCGTTCCCTCTTGTTCAATTAACAGTGTTGCTATCTTCAAGATCAACAACACAGAACTCAGCAAAATGCCCTTTTCTCTCTTCATGCATTTGGCAGAAGTGATTGCATTACACAGACCCAACAGTTACTCTGTGAAGGTCACGTTCTAAAAAACCAAAGTTTGATTTAAAATATATCAAAACATAATATTACAAAGGCCATGTCAGCAAACGTTCCTTAATTGTTAATGGGAGACAAGCAGAGGACAAAAGCTTTGAGCAACATGTCCCTATTTTTCATATCCATAGCCAAGGGATTTGCTAGGCTAATTAGGTGACATAATAGGAAAGGAAAAATTCCCTGTGGCTAATTTGATTATAGTGTCTATAACTCTAGTTTTCGTGATTCTTTAACTGTAGCCACATAGATCAAGGTCTTTTCAACCTGCACTCTTAATGCTGCTGACTGGCTTCCCTTTCCAACTCTATCTTTCTCTCAACGCTGTTGGTGTTGAAAACTCATCTGAATTCTCTCATTTATTTCTGATATCCCATTATCAGATATTCCATAAAACCCAAAGCCAACAACAAAATAATACTGTGAAAAGTGGTTAATAATGAAGGAATTCTAGATGTGGCAATGATCCTACATTTTCACATTAAATCAGTGGAAGCTTGTCTGCTAGGGCAAATGGCACACTGCCCCACCAAGCCCAGTCTGTCCCCAGCCAGTGCCCCCCTACCTGCCTTCTTACAGTCCAGGTGGTGACACTGGCTACCAGGTTCCTCATTTGCGTGGTAAGGCCCCCAGACAAGCCCCTTGTTAAAATAAATTCACACGGACACAGAATATTTAGTTTAAGGTTATTGGCAAAATTTTAGGCCACAACTTTATTGAATTGCAGAAACGTGAGTGGTATTGGCTTAGGCATTGGCATAGACTGTATTGGACTCCTGCCCGCTTTGCAGGTATTTTATAAGGATAAACCACCTCAATAGGAAGCCACATCAGGGGAACCTGCCTGTAGCTTTCCTCGGTGTTCCCAGAGGCCTGGCATGGCCCTAGCCCCTCAAGCGGATTTCGGACAGGAATCAGGCCCTGGATTCCTTTAATGGAATACCCTTGGTCAGTGGAGGGGCAGGCGATGGCTAACCTCCCCTGACCCACAATTCAATGAGCCAATGCCTAACCGCCAAACCTTACGAAGTTGTGACGATTGCTAAGAGGTAGGCGACAACCAAGTGGCCCATGCCAATTTGCCAAATGGAAAAAATCTTACCTGGCCCCTATCCCAAGATAGGCAACCAACCAACGTCCAAAGCAGGGCCAGAGAACACATAAATTACAGGGCGGGTGGGCGAGTGTTCGGCAGTGCAAAGCAGATGCATAACCATGTTGCACTGCTGCTTTTAAACTCCTCACAATCCCCCCGCTCAAAAATGATTGGCCGATAGGTCTGGGGTGACTGTGATGCCACCCTGGCATGAAAGTGTTACTCCACCCACGCCAGGGTGGGGGGATGAACCGGGCTGGGGGCTTGCCCACAACCAGGACCATTCTAAAGATGATCCCACTTTTAGTCTCAGCATTGCCATTTGAGAACTCAACATAGAGAACGGAGGCAATAACAAGTACTTGGCTTGGCCTATCATTGACTTGGGCCCAAACTAACAAAATGCATTTCAGTAGGGAGAAATGTAAGGTTCTACACTTTGGCAGGAATAACCAGCTACACAAATATAAGATGGGGGACACCTGGCTTGCTTAGCAGTAGATGTGAAAAGGATCTAGGGATCTTAGACCACAAGCTTGAGTGTGATTGTCAAAGAGTGAGCTGGCAGTAAATCACACCGGTCAAAGTTAACTCTTTATTAGCAAAAACACAATCTTCAGACTTGGCTGAGTGTCTGGCCTAATGAGCACAGAACTCACCCCTGATAGGTCTTGCCCCATGAATTGTCTGGCAAGACTGGAAGTCCCCAAACCTCTCCTCTCCAAGCAAACAGAGCCTGCCACTACCCTGCCTGATTCTGGGAGAGGGGAGCTTATTGCAGCAGGACGGGGGGGGGGCACACCTGTGATTCTTCACCAGCCTGATTCATCACTGCCTGTTGGCCACCCTCCTCCTTGGCCACCCTCCTCCCTGCTTCCGTTTCTGCTTCTGATTCTGGACTTCACTCTGCCACAGACTCTCTCAGCTCACTAAACCCTGTTACCTCTTCAGCTTCCAACACCTCCTCTTCCCAGTCTTCTCCCTCTGACCACTCGTCACCGTCCCACTACCAATCGCCAGGCTCTGAGCCTTCTTCCCTTGGTGGTTCCCCAGCTGGTTCCTCCCCGCATTCTGTCCATGACAGTGTTGTAGCATCAAAAAAAAGCTAATGCTATCTTAGGCTGCATCAACAGAAGTATAGTGTCCAGATCAAGGGAAGTAATAGTACCACTCTAGTCTGCCTTGGTGAGACCACACCTGGAGTACTGCGTCTACTTCTGGGTACCAAAATTTAAAAAGAATATTGACAAGCCAGAATACGTGCAGAGGAGGGTGACCCAGATGATCAGGGGTCTAGAAACCAAGCCTTATGAGGACCAGTTGAGGGAGATGGATATGTTTAGTCTGGTAAAGAGACTGAGATGAGATGAGATGATGAGATAAGATAGCCATCTTCAAATACCTAAAGGGCTGTCACATGGAAGATGGAGCGAGCCTGTTTTCTCCTGCTCCGGAGGGTAGGACCTGAACCAATGGATTCAAGTTACAAGAAAGGAGATTCCCACTAAACATCAGGAAGAACTTTCTGACAGTAAGAGCTGTTCAACAGTGAAGCAGACTCCCACAAGAGGTAGTGTCCTTCCTTGGAGGTTTTTAAGCAGAGGTGGGATGGCCATCTGTTAGTATGGTCTAGTACAGATTGCATTGCAGAGGGTTGCACTAAATCCCTCAGGATCCCTTCCAACTCTACAATTCTATGATTGCACCTGCCTTCTACACTGCTAGTCTCAATAAGATCAGCCACCACTGCACATTATCAAGAACTTCTTGCAAGGTAGAGACACCAGAAGTCTTTTTAAGTGTGGAGGCGTTCATCGCAGTTGAATTTTGACTGACAAATTTAATCTGGTTTATGAGTACTGTATTACTCTGGAGACACCACATCTATATGTTGCCTTCAGCTCAGTTCATCTTGGTTTCTCCCTCCACAGCAAAACTCAGCCATTCCCAAGGCACAGAAAGAAAGGAAAGCAATGCAGTGGGTTGCTGCGTTCTAGTCTAGAAAACATTTCTCCCTATTCTTCAACAGATAAGCCTCGTATGCAGACATTTTGCCTGGTCATCTGTGGCAGGGAGGGATATTCTTGTGGGGGAATGCTCTGTCCCTCCAGACCTGTTGGGGGGCAGGGGGCTCTTGCCACATCTGCCTCCCCTCTCTTGGGACTCTGGAGCAGGTATAGGGTTATTCTTCTGTCATGCTTTAACTACTACTTCTGAATAATATGAACATAATTCCTAGCAAATGGTTTAAAGCATTGCAATATGCAATAAGGTTAGAGTTGTTTATCTAACAATCTCAAATGCCTTAAAAATAATCATTGACTTGGTTTTGTAAAGCTGTTGGGCACAATAGACTAAATCAGATGAGAATCTGTTTCATTTAGGCACTTCAATAAGCAAGGATAATGAGATGGTAAGTGGATAATGTTAATTAGCCACCCAGGGTCCTCAATGCAAAACTCTTACATACTGTTGTGAAATAACTTCCAAGTAATTTTGCCCTTTTAAAATGTTATCACCAATTTGGGGAATGATCATTTAAAGCATTATCAAATCAATGTCCACATTTCATTGTGGATTTTTGAGCCTTTAATTTCTCAGCTTTATATCAGCTTCTCTCATTTATTTACCAGCAGCAGCCTGCCAAAGTCACCACTTTTCAGGAAGACATAGTCCACAGCACAAGAACACCCAAGATACCTGTCTTAACAATGCAGAGGTAGCTATTAAGACTGCTGTAGTGGTCTTACATCAATACTGTAAATTCTCTCTAGTTCATTTAATAGTTATTATAGTTATTCTAGGAATACTTGATACTACTAAAAGAACCAGCTGATTATGTAAAGCAGATATTCATCTATAAGACACCCAGGTAAAGAGGCCTAAAGCAGCTGCGATGCTGGAGTTTAATTCTAGGATGGAGAAATGAAAATAAGGCTGATAAAAACAGGCTGAATCAGATTAAGGCTGCAATCCTGTGCACAATTAACTGGGAGTAAGACCAATTTAACTCACATTTACTTCTAAGTAAACATGCATAGTTGAGGTTGCAAAAATATAATCAATGGTGGTAGGAAAGGTCTGTACTAGATACACCTAACACAGACTTGCTCACTCTCTAAGCTTCATTTGAGAAGTGACAAAATCATTGTGTAAAAACTAAGACTGGGAAAACCAAAGTTCAAGCCTCACACAGTCATTACCTGGGTGCCCATAGGTGAGTCACTCTTACTCAGCTTAACCTATTTCACAGGAGTGTTGCAAGGATATAATAGAGATGGGAGAACTATGTCTTGACCCCCTTGGTCAGTGTGGTGTGGTGTAGTGATTAAGAGCGGGAGACTCGTAATCTGGTGAACCGGGTTCGCGTCTCTGCTCCTCCACATGCAGCTGCTGGGTGACCTTGGGCCAGTCACACTTCTTTGAAGTCTCTCAGCCCCACTCACCCCACAGAGTGTTTGTTGTGGAGGAGGAAGGGAAAGGAGAATGTTAGCTGCTTTGAGACTCCAGTAGTGATAAAGCGGGATATCATATCCTCTTCTTCTTCTTCTTGGAAAAAAGTCAGGATGCAAATGCAATTTTTTAAAAAAATGTTTCTATAGCAAGTGTTCCTCTTCAGGGTTCCAGCCAGCAAGCTCTTCCTCTTCCAGGATATTCTGTTCCTTTTCTCCCCCCCCTCCCTTCCCCTCTCCCACTTTCCCAGTATCTCCCAACCAGCCAGATATTCAGCATTCTGCAGCAGTTGAGCCTGCTCAGTCTTCGTCAGACTGTTGGGGAGAAGGCAGTGAACCCCGGGTGTCTCGCACAACTCGGAGACTGAGATGGCATGCAACAATATATTTAGGTAAGGAGGGTGGACTCCTACCTCAAAGAGGAGTCCAGCAATGGAGGAAGTTCCCCACAGAGGATGTGGAATCTCCTTTGTAGAAAAAGTTTCAAAGAACGTCACACAGGCACATCTTAAAAATATTTTAGGTATAATAATTTTTTCATGGCTTTTAGCGGCAGACTACAAAATACTGCATCAAATTTGCCTTCCAGATTACATTTGTGTGCCCTGGTCATGCAGGTTCCAGTGTTGAAAAGAGTCACATCTGGCAATTGCCGCAGGCAACCAATCTTGCTTCAGAAATACATTGGAAGGCCAGTTCTCGTTATTAGTGTGGTAAATAGTGCAGTTGTATTCTACTATTAAAATACTGGGCAGCCACCAAGCTGCAGAGCCCAATAGAGCAATGAAGAAAATGGTTTACATTCATCAACTAGTGAAATGTAGAACACATTCTAATTGCAGCGATATAGTTCTCCCATTAATCTTCATAGATAGGTGAGGCAACCAAGTAACCCAGACAGAACAAAATGCAGCATTACAGCTGTTTTACTGAAAGTCAGCTTCTGGCATATTAGAAGTTTGAAGACCATAAAAATTGTACTCACATCTTCGCTTCTATCAATCTAATGAACACTAAGAACAAAACAGCAGCTGTACTTTGCAGGTTCAGAAAATGGGGCAATGAGCACCGTTGCAAAGTACCTTGAATGCATAGTAATTATTCTTTAAAACCACCAGGGAAATTTCTTCAGGTTGTGAACAAACAAGATAGAAGACAGTACATTTGGCAGATTAATTAATTATATGCTATCCACGTAAAGAGCAGAAGGACAGCTCCAGCTCCAAAAGTACAGGCAAAATTGAGCTAAGCCCTTTCCATCCCACTAATTTTAGTAAGAAAGAGTTAAGTGTGTGCACCCATAACTTTGTCATAGAAATCAACGTCACTTTAAAGGGCTTTGATCAGGCTCTGTTATGACCATTAAAATTAGCAAGAGCTGCTAAAAATGAATAAGCAGCTACTGTGTGCAGATAATGCTTGATTTGATTGAAGCCATTAGTGTATTAGAAAACTTCAGCAATATGAGCACAATTTTACTAAGTTGTGATTTCTGCTTATTATCTTAATTAGAATTTCATTTGCATTTTCTCTCAGATTCTCAGACTGTAATAAGGAGAGACAAAGTTTTCTCAGGCATTTGAAGATACAAGACAAGTATGCACCACGCTGGCAGATTCTATTTTAGTTATAAAATTATTTTCTTTATCTCATTCTCACACCTTGAGGCCTAGGTTGGGTGTAAGGCACAGTATTTTTTATGTATAAACAAGCAATGAAACAATTACAGACTGTAGATTTGGGTCACAGGACGTCACACTCTTTTTCTCTTCACTGTCAGTTATATAACTTACATACTTATTACTAACCATTTCCAGCAGAGTGTAAAAAGGCTACAATCATAGAACTCAATGGAGATTACTTCTAAGTAAATCTGTGTAGGTTTATGCAGGAGTTCTCCAAACCAATCCTATCTTCCTCAATACAAAATACATATTACATTGTCCTATGTGATAAATTAACAAGTATACCACAATATATTTTACAAATTGTTGTAGATCAGCACGGTGACAATTCCATCTTTCTCAGCATAGGCTATGTAGGAGGGTTTGTTACTCTAGCCCTGTGACTACAGTCTGTGTGGTGCTGGTGGCAGAGCAGTCTTTCCCATTGGGTTTACTGGCGCATTGCGCCAGGGCGCCAGCCTCTCAGGGGCGCCCCAGTGAGTGGGGGAGCTGTGTGGCTTTGCCGGCGGCCTCCCCTTTCCCCCCCCTGCATGCCCGCCAGCTACACCCCATCAACCATATGGCTGGCGGACGTGCAGCTTCCTTCCCAAGCCCTGCGGGAGGAGAGCGATCCCCGCAGAGGCTTGTGAAAAGGTCAACAACTCTGGGAAACGGGGAGTGGGGCATCGGAGGTATCTTTGCAGCACAGGGCCGGATATGCTTAAGCCAGCCCTGGGTGGTGGGGAATGGAAAAAAGGAGAGCGGCATTCTAGTGAAATGCTGCTGCAGTGGTTAGGCTTCTTGATTCTACTTAGCAAATAAATCATTACTACTTGGTCACTGCCACCAGAGCTATACATGGCACCCCTAGGGGTTAGGTTCTTATAAAGACATGGGATTCAGGAAACAGACCTGGTAACAGATAGATTTTAGATTTTCAAAGACAGGGGAACCCACAATTTGTATTGTTGCAAGCCAACTCTCAGGTTGGTCACTTGCTCCCTCACCTGGAGAAGCTTCCTGTTCAGACTACGGTTTCTCTTTGGAGTAGCTGCAATCACAGGTGTCTGGCTCCTGATTCTTGACTCCCAGCTCCTGATTCACAGCTATTTATGGCTCATCTCGGACACAATGGGAGTTGGAGATGTTGTGTACTTAATTCCCTATGTGCAATAGTAATGCTGGCCGCCAGGAGAGTGTTGGTGGATGCCCCTGTCTTCTGTGATCTACAATACATTATGGCTGGAGCAAGTAGATGTTAGAAACTCACCACCTGGATGCCAATCACAGAAGGGAGTCCAACTCTCATACATCCATTACTCTTGAATAATCATGATAAAAAATATCAAGCGATATGCATGCATATGTAAACCAATCTTCAGTCTAGTTGATGCTGCAGGAACTTAGTACAATGCTAAGGCTAAGCCCATAGGATTTCCAGGCATCCTATTTTTACAGCCTCTTGACAGGCATTGTGAACACAGATCCCACTGTCTATATTCCAGTGGCAGTACATAGAAATAGGCATCTATATAGCACGTTCTGTCTGATTGCAATACAATAAATGTGATTATATTTTATACATTTCTGCTAAATTCTGCAGTAATCTTCTTTTTCTTCTTTTAAAGAAAGCACTGCTGCATCTAGATTATGCTTGAATACCATTCAATCGATTCCTGGAACTACAAGTCTCCTAACTTTTTGACTTCAGATACAGTTTATATTAGCCAAGCCGAAACCACCATTCCATACTATAAAAAGTACTGGCGCAAAACTGTTGAGGAGCAGATATATTGATTCACTGCGATAGCACTCAACAGAATGATCTAAAAACTATTTATTTATTTATTTACCATTGGGGTTGGTATTTTAATCTATTTAAATGGATTTTATAAGTTAATAAAATGCATTGAATTCTGATATAGAGAGAAAATGATGGTTTATGGCAAAGGTTTCCTCCTAGTAAGAAGGTTTCTTTGAGATAATGATTTATACTCTTTGTTAAGTGAATGGGGAAATTGTGGTTCCATGCCATTTTGCAGAGAGAAAGGGTGCTGTTAGAATAAAAGTTATGTTATGGTTTGTTTTCAACATAGTGTTAACACGAACATTTCATTAGCGCAATGATTTCTCCTTGCACAATGAAAAATTCTCTCCTTATCCTTCCCTTGCATCCCCAAATCTGTTCTAGGTGTTCCCCCAATCCTCTGGAGCTGATTTGGAGAAGGCATGGAGGGTGCAGGGGAGGAAGAGGCGGAATCCCATTGTGCAAGCACAACTTACACTGAACAGGGCTTCTGTTGGTGGTGACTGCCACCCTCCCTTTCTAGGAAAAAGCCGGTAAGTTAAAGTAAAAAATCCTATTGCGAGTGGCCTGTTGTCAGTGACTGTTTGTGCTATCTGAATTTCCCATTTCCAATACTAAGCCCCCATCATGACACATCCTTGGTCCAACTTGTGCTGTGTTTACAGGCAACTTGAAATATCCAAATCTTATAGATGGACACTTTCCACTGTTCTGGTAGAAGTCAGCCAAGCAATTTAAAAGTGGGATAAAATAAACTGAAGATAATTATTTGCCAGTAAACAACAAAAAAACAAGCCTCATGGCCTTTCAATGTCCAGCATTTATAAAACGGTTAGTGGTTACACAGACCTCACAATTCTCTAAGCTAGCAGAACAGTGCAATTAATTATTAAAATTCATTTCGGTCATGCAAAATGCAAGCATAAATCTGTCATTCGGGAATAGGTGGTTATGCCACAGTCTGTCACTTTCTTTTGATGTAGCTTTCCTTTCTCATGCAGGCGGAGCAGCGACTCTTATTTTAATAATGAGTCACAGTTGCCAACTTCTTAATGGCAACTTCTATTTAAATAATGTGAAATTTTCCATTCCATCAGGTAGGGGAACAAGGGTGAACAGCTGGATGGGAGTTACATCGTGACAGAGTAAGAGAGGCTGCCTAGGTCTTTTCCTGCCCTACAGTCATGACAGCAACTCTGAGGTATAGGAACCTGCCTTTGTGGGCCCCATGTTCCTTAACTCTGTTCAGAGAGTGATGTAAGGAAGAGAAATCTACGGGTTGTTCTGGGAAAGTAGATTGGATTTCTAAATTATTATTAATTATTATTGTTATTAATTATTATTAATCAATAAATCAAACCTATTGATTTTTAAGGAAATCAGCCCTGAGAGCTCACTGGAAGGACGGATCCTGAAGCTGAGGCTGCAATACTTTGGCCACCTCATGAGAAGAGAAGACTCCCTGGAAAAGACCCTGATGTTGGGAAAGATGGAGGGCACAAGGAGAAGGGGACGACAGAGAATGAGATGGTTGGACAGTGTTCTCGAAGCTACAAACATGAGACTGACCAAACTGCGGGAGGCAGTGGAAAACAGGAGTGCCTGGCATGCTCTGGTCCATGGGGTCACGAAGAATCGGACACGACTAAACAACAACATTATTATTAAATTATTATTATTATTATTATTATTATTATTATTATTATTATTATTAACTGAACACAAACCCCAGGCTTTTGGAGTTCTCACAAGAAAAGCCCTCTTGGATCAGAACAAAGCCCTATCTAGTCCAGCATTCTCTTTTGACAAAAACCAACCAGATGACTGTGAGAAGCTCAAAAACAGAACTTACGCACAATAGCCCATTCCCGCACATGCTGTTCAGCAGCTGGCATTCAGAGGCTCACAGTCGCAAATACTGAGGGTAATATACAGCCATCATGACTAGTAGCTATTGATCATCTTATCTTCTATCACTTTTCTTATCCCATTTTTAAAGCCTTCCAAGATGGTGGTCATCACCACATCTTGTGGTAGCAAATTCCATGTTAAGTATGTGCTGTGTGCCTCTTTTCCCTGTCATGGAACTGCCACTGTTGGGCTTCATTGGATAGTCCCTGAATCCAGTATTAGTAGACAGGGACAAAATTCACCTTCTCTATACCATGCTTTATTATGAAAAGCTCTGTCATGTCCCCCTTTACATCTGTCATGTTACCTTTCCTCTTAGTTGAGTTACGCCAGCTCATTGATCATTTTGAAGCCATTAAATATCCTATTTTGCAGTAGGACACCACTCATCTAAGGCCTCTTAAGCCTCCATAAACCTTACCTGAGAGAAGAGAAGATGTACAGAGGCCTCCCAAAAGGATTAAAGTACAAGGTGCCTTAAAGATCCTTCCAGCTCACATGTGAAGGACAGAGCCTCCGCAGTTATCTGATCTGCTCCAGTACTTAAGATCTTACTTAGATAGGCTATGACTCCTGTCAGAAACATGGCTTTGGTCCTGAAGAGTCCCCACTTGGCCTCTAGATCACCACTGTTCTCTCCTATTGATTATTTCTTGAGTTATATCTACCCTGGGCCCTTGCTCAGCATCTCTTTGAGCCTCAGCTGAACTGGTGCAAGAAAACCAAGGTTCTTAAAGGCACAGAAGCTCCATATCTTTATGAGTTCATATTCTATCACCCCAAAGCATCTAACAAAATCCTTATATTCTATATACCAGTCTTATCCTAACCTGGTTCCCTCCATAAGTTTTGGACTACAACTCTCATCATTCCTGGCTACCAATGATCATGCTGGCTGCTGGTGATAGGAGATGCAGTCCAAAACATCTGGTGGGCATCAGGTTAGAGAAGACTGCTATATGCCAAAAACCTTCAGGGCAGTCTTGCAACCAATCACTGAGTCAGTAGATAGTCACTACTTGCTCTAGTTGCCCACCTGTTCATTCCTCTGCCTTGCTCTTGCCTCAACTTGCTTCCACTTCCACCTCCCTTGGCTCAAGTAGGCTCATAGGTGCAGCTGGGAATTGAATGATTTTGGTATCCTCATTCTTCCCTGCCTCCCCTTTCTAGAGCCTGCACTATAGCATTTCCATTAATTCACTCATGCCTTTTTTGTTCTTGTTGCAGATTTTCCTCATCCCCCTCATCTTCTCAGTTTCTCATCCACTGTCTTAGACACATTCAATTAGCTCGCTGCTGCATTACTTATTCACTGAGTCAGCCTTCACTAAAGCTACACTTTATGTCAATGACTAAAAGGAGATGGTGTCTCTGGCAGAAGCAGTTCAGCAGATAAGAAAGCGAAATGTCAAAGCAATAGAAAGTTTGTTAGCAAACTTCTATCAATAACATGTTTAAGGCAAATATTTATGAAACAGAATACTTCAGTAAATAAAAAAAGAGATCCGTTGGATAGATCATCGTGTTCAGCCCTGCCCAGATCTGGAACTTATCTGAGGAGTAACAGGAATAATCAACAGAATTTCCACACTGCACTGACGCTGAAAAGCTATTGGACCCAGGCATCCCTGTCCCAAGAAAGCTGGAGTAACTGAACTTGAGAAGGGGTTAATTTCCTTCAGGAGCATAAATCACCCCATGGATGAATTAATCACAGGTGCATGGTCAGCCAAGCCAGTTACTATGGTAACAGCCCAGTGCCCTGATTATATTTAGGATTAATGCATGTCAGTTCAGTAGTTTGTTAGTCTGTAGTTAATCTGTCTGTTGGTTAATCAATTAGCCTGACAGGGTTACTTGTCCAGTGTTACATCTTGACTTGCTGAACTTATTTAGAGCAACAGAGATATTTTGTATATATCTGTATCTGTATCTGTATATCTATTCCCAGAACTGCTTTACTGAGCCTTATCTTCTGCAACAGTAAACTATCTGCTGACTGGTAGTGGGAACAACTGCCACTGTGTGGGTATCCCACCTGAGATTCCAAACAGCTTAAGGAGACAACTACCAGAGCCCAGCAAGCGGTAAATTGGCAGCTGTCTGGATGGGCACAAGCAGAGACACAGGCTGAAATTGAAACAGTAAGTTTTCCTTGATGGATTCCAGAGAGGTGAGCGGCTGTGATGTGTCTGCAGAGCTAATGCAGGATGGCGCAGAGTATCACAACTGGGCTGTGGTTGGAACAGCTGTCAGAAAGGAATTACTCAAATTGGAGCTTCAAGATGCAGATGTTGCTCAAAAGAGAAGGATTGTAGATAGCGATTGATAAGAATTACCCCCTTCTCTTAAGGGCAACTGGACTCTAAAAGGAGAGAAGGTGCAAGCCACTATCACACTGGGAGTGGAAGTCAATTGGCACTAATTAGAGGCTCAGACAGTGCGAAGGCAATATGGACAGCTTTGCATAACTTTTACCTCCATGCAACGGCTGGCAGCAAGGTGTACTTGACATGGAAGTTGTACAGGGCAAGCCTAAATCCTGGAAATTCTCTGCCATTGCATCTTCAAAGAATTGGAGGTCTCTTCAGTGAGCTGAGTCAGTGGGGAATGGAATTTAACCCTGTGGCAAAACGTTGTATTATTCTGTCATTGCTAAGTAACAGTTGTGATGGGACAATTGAAGCTATGCCAGAGGATCAACTTTTTGTGGAATCTGTGACCAACAGACTACTTGTGGAGTGGGAGAAAAGGCAGAACTGGAAATACATTTCTTCCCAGAGGATGCAGCCAGAATCTACAGGGAACGTGACAGCAGAGCCAGATTCCAGAGCTTTACATGTCCACAGATGCTTCAACTGTGGATGGGAGACACATCTGAAACGCAACTCTCCAGGAGTGAAGAAGGGACAGGGACAAAAGACACAAGCTGAAGGCATTCAAAACAGGAACCAGTTTCAGCAGACATATGTAAGCAGGTGATGATTGCAAAAGTAAGCAATAGCAGCCAGGAGCGGGATTATAGATAGCAGAGTGATGTAACACCTGTGTTTTGATAAGAATATGTTTCTGTCCATGTCCAAGACTGAAAGGGAAGCAGTATCTGTAGCTGGCAGCACGAAACAGCAAATCCAGGCTGAGGGCCCAGTTCATTTGGAACAGTTGGGTAAAACTGTAAAAGCACTCTTTGTACCAAAACTAGACAGTAACCTGCTATTTGTAGCTAAGTTGACAGAGCAAGTCATGTTTACTGGTGGAAAATTTGGTTTTATTGTATTTTTATTTTTTTACAGAAGGGGCGCTGTGTACTACAGGAAGTTTAAGTGGGGGGAGGGAAATTACTGGTTTGTTTTGGGTCTTGTTTTTATTATGCATTTTGTGTTTTTTATCTTTTATTTTTAGATTGTGAACCACCCTGAGTTCTATGGATGAAGAGCTATATACAATTATTGTTATTACTAGATTTTGAATATGCCTAAAGTGTCTGGAACTGCCACATGTGCACAGACCAGAATATCATAAACTCCCACTCACACACAAAGAATGCATACACTTGTATTATAGAAGATCTGGGCATGCAAACTTTAAATCAATTGCATAAATGTCAGCTTTATGGTGATTGGTAGTGGGAGCAACTTCCACCGTGTGTGTATCAAACCTGAGATTCCTCATACCCCACAACCGCTGCCTGGTTTTCTGGCCAGCTCTCAGACCCTGCTATGGTCACAGGGGCAGAGGAGACAGCAAGCCAAGCAGGAGGTTCAAGATTGCGGTCAAATGTCTATCTAGCTGCACTTGAGGCTATTTGAGAGAAAGGTGAAACACATAGAAACACCTGCCTATATAAGAGGCTGGCTGAAAGCCAGGAACAAGTGGAACCTCAAGCTCCTATATAGCCTCCCAATCATAGCTGCTTCGTTGCTCAAGCAACAGCCCTGTTCTGAGCTCTGACCAGCCTGACCTGGGGAATGGACATAATGTTCCTGATCAGAAAGTTGACTCAGATAAGCCACCATCTCCCACCTCCCATCCCCAATCTGTAAAATGGGAGTAATAAACACATGACTCACAGAAATGTTGTAATATTATTTTTCCTCAGTTGCTATAAGCTTCAAAATAGTGACAAAAACTGTACTCACTGACTAGACTCAATCTGAGCTCCCCACTGTTCCACACTCAGGTGGGCCATGCAGTCCAATATGCAGAGTTTCAAACCTTGAATTGCAAAGCCTCTCCTCCTTACAGAGGGGAGGAGTTGTGAGCAGGAGCCATTTCCTGCGTTGGCAGGGGGCATTCCAGCCCCTGCCCAGCTGGCCTGGCTGCCACACAATGTCCCAGGTAGCCAACCAATCAGGTGGAGGCTTGGGGGAGGGGTTTAGGTGCTCAAATGCAGCCGCGGCAGCACTTCTCTTTCATTCCACTGCTGGTTTTTGTTGGATCACCCACCCACCCTCCCTTTAGTTCATTGCTTGGTTCTTGACATTGCTATGGACCTGTGGTTGGTCGCCTTGGTAGGAATTTTTATCCATATGGCAAATTGGCACCAGCCTCTTGGTTTTTCGCCTACCTTGTAGCAAATCGTCACAACTTTTAGGTATTGGCGGTTAAGCATTGGAATATGTTTCTGTATTGGAGGGCAGGGTGTGGCCATCGCCTACCCCTCCACTTTATGGGTATTCCGGTAAAGGAATCCGGTGGTCATGGATACTGTCCGACGCCCTTGCTGGTGGCTAGTGCCATGGCACAACCCCAGTGACATCAGGGGGAGCTTTCAGTTGTATTTGCATCAACAGGCTCCTCCCACTGGTGGTTAACCCTTGTTAGACTCACCCCTCCCTGAGGGGGTGGAGTCACGCTCTGTTGTTTTATCCAGTGCCTAAGCCAATACCTCTCACATGCTGTAATCCAGTGTTTCCCAAACGTTTTTGGGCAACGGCACACCTGTTTACCGGAAAAAAATCTCGCGGCACACCACCATTAAAGCCCCGCCCCCGTGACGTCAGCGCGCAGCGTCACGCCGGGAGGGACGCACAAAAGTGAAAGATTTTTCCCTCCCCCTTGCCGGGGTGGGAGGAGGCAGCAGAGCGAGGGACTGAGGGGCGGCGGCAGCTGAGGCAGCGGCGGCTGCGATAGCGGGCGGAGGAGGGGGCGGCGGCGGGGCTTGAGATCATTGTTGTTGTTATGGCTGCTGCTGCTGCTGCTGCTGCTAGGGGATCCGGGGACGTGAGCAGGCCTGGCCCGACCCGGGTTGAAGGAGGACAAGCCGGCAGCGCGCCAAGTGAGTTCGGTTGCGCGCGACGGCCCCCGCTCCCCCCACCCCCGCCGGATCCTCGCCGCCGCCGCCTCTCGCCCGCCTCCCTCCCACGGCACACCAGCCGATGTCTCACGGCACAGTAGTGTGCCGCGGAACACCGGTTGGGAAACACTGCTGTAATCAATAAAGTTGTGGCCTTTTTTATAGCCCATTAACCTAATATACTGTGTCCATGTGTCTTTCTTATCCCCAAGCGGGTGGCGGGTCCTTGAATCACAAAGTGGTTGGCAGAATATATACGATTCAGCAAAACTTGGTGAATTAGCAAATTTTGCATTATATATATACAGTATATCATCTATTATAGGAAGCACAATTAAATTTCTTAATGGCATTTGTAAATTAATGACCATCAATTACACTAACTTTAAAAAACAAAACAAAAAACACCCTTGCAGAAGGGAGCCTTACTTTTGCTTCTGAAGTTGGTTCCAAAAAGCACAAGCGGTTCCCGAGCCCCTCAGCTGCCAGGCAGAACTTGCGCTGCTCTTTGTGGATGTTGGCAACGCACTGAAGCACTACTTCATCATCCTGTCAGGGAACATGAGAGCCATGTGAGAAAATACAAAATACCTGCAAGGTTTAACTCAGTGATAGATTGGCTACATTTCTGTGAGTCTCAGAACAACACATTTGTTTAAAAATGGTAACATGCATACATTTTTCATTTAGAAGATTAGAACAGGGTGGGCAACCCACGGCCTCTAGGGCTGTATTCTTTTGTGGCCCTCAGCTGAATTTCAAAAACCTTCTGCAAGTGACCAGTTCGGACCACTGGCAATAGCAATCTGTCTCTCTCCTGGCTGCCAGCTGGCAGGGGAGGAAAAAGAGAGCGCAGGAGCAGAGGGGCGTTGTGGTGCCACCATCCTCCCCAACAGTGACATCACTGCCACCTACTGGGATGGGACAGGGCAGCAGCGAGGTCAGGGCTCTGTGGGTGCCCCAGTGGGAGCACTGGGTGGGCTTTGACAGAGTGTTAAAGCAATAGCAATAGCAATATCACGGTTGAGAGGGCAGACCTTGGTACCACACCATGCACTGTCCACTCCTGGGAAGAGAAAAGGGGGTGTCAGAGAAAGAGAAATGGGTGGCTTCACCCTCTTTTGGCTCTGGTTCCATCCACTACTGTCTTAAGCTCCACTCATTTCTTGACTTTAAGAAAGCCGACTTCATAAAACTTAGGGAAGTGCTGGGTGAGATCCCATGGACAGCAATACTAAAAGGAAAGGGAGTTCATGATGGCTGGGAGTTTGTTAAGAGGGAGATAGTAAAAGCACAACGTCAGGCAATACCAATGAGACGGAAACATGGAAGGTGCCTAAAGAAGCCAGGGTGGCTATCTAAAGAACTTTTAACTGAATTAAGATTAAAAAAGGATGTGTACAAAAAATGGAAAAGGGGGGAAACCACCAAAGAGGAATTCAAACAAATAGCCAGCACGTGTAGACACAAAGTCAAAAAAGCTAAAGCACAGAATGAACTCAGGCTTGCTAGAGAGGTTAAAAGCAACAAAAAAGGCTTTTATGGGTATGTTCGTAGCAAAAGGAAGAACAAAGAAACAGTGGGGTCACTCAGAGGAGAAGATGGTGAAATGCAAACAGGGGACACAGAAAGGGCTGAACTCCTCAATGCCTTCTTTGCCTCAGTCTTCTCCGATAAAGAAAACAATGCCCGACCTGAAGAATTTGGAGCAAATGATTCTGCAAAGGAAACACAGCCCAGAATAACTAAGGAGACAGTACAAGAATATTTGGCTAGTTTAGATGTATTCAAGTCTCCAGGGCCAGATGAACTGCATCCAAGAGTATTAAAAGAACTGGCAGATGTGATCTCAGAACCACTGGCAGTCATCTTCGAGAAATCCTGGAGAACAGGCGAAGTCCCGGCAGACTGGAGGAGGGCAAATGTTGTCCCTATTTTCAAAAAGGGGAAAAGAGAGGACCCAAATAATTACCGCCCAGTCAGTCTGACATCAATAGCAGGGAAGATTCTGGAGCAGATCATTAAGCAAACAGTCTGTGAGCACCTAGAAAGGAATGCTGTGATCACCAATAGTCAGCATGGATTTCTGAAAAATAAGTCATGTCAGACTAACCTGATCTCATTTTTTGACAGAATTACAAGCCTGGTAGATGAAGGGAACTCAGTGGATATAGCCTACCTTGATTTCAGTAAGGCATTTGACAAGGTGCCCCATGATATTCTTGTAAAGAAGCTGGTAAAATGCGGTCTTGACTCTGCTACCACTCAGTGGATTTGTAACTGGCTGACTGACCGAAACCAAAGGGTGCTCATCAATGGTTCCTCTTCATCCTGGAGAAGAGTGACTAGTGGGGTGCCACAGGGTTCTGTCTTGGGCCCGGTCTTATTTAACATCTTTATCAACGACTTGGATGATGGACTCAAGGGCATCCTGATCAAATTTGCAGATGACACCAAACTGGGAGGGGTGGCTAACACCCCAGAGGACAGGATCACACTTCAAAACGACCTTGACAGATTAGAGAACTGGGCAAAAACAAACAAAATGAATTTTAACAGGGAGAAATGTAAAGTATTGCACTTGGGCAAAAAAAATGAGAGGCACAAATACAAGATGGGTGACACCTGGCTTGAGAGCAGTACATGTGAAAAGGATCTAGGAGTCTTGGTTGACCACAAACTTGACATGAGCCAACAGTGTGACGCGGCAGCTAAAAAAGCCAATGCAATTCTGGGCTGCATCAATAGGAGTATAGCATCTAGATCAAGGGAAGTAATAGTGCCACTGTATTCTGCTCTGGTCAGACCACACCTGGAGTACTGTGTCCAGTTCTGGGCACCACAATTCAAGAAGGACACTGACAAACTGGAACGTGTCCAGAGGAGGGCAACCAAAATGGTCAAAGGCCTGGAAACGATGCCTTATGAGGAACGGCTAAGGGAGCTGGGCATGTTTAGCCTGGAGAAGAGGAGGTTAAGGGGTGATATGATAGCCATGTTCAAATATATAAAAGGATGTCACATAGAGGAGGGAGAAAGGTTGTTTTCTGCTGCTCCAGAGAAGCGGACACGGAGCAATGGATCCAAACTACAAGAAAGAAGATTCCACCTAAACATTAGGAAGAACTTCCTGACAGTAAGAGCTGTTCGACAGTGGAATTTGCTGCCAAGGAGTGTGGTGGAGTCTCCTACTTTGGAGGTCTTTAAGCAGAGGCTTGACAACCATATGTCAGGAGTGCTCTGATGGTGTTTCCTGCTTGGCAGGGGGTTGGACTCGATGGCCCTTGTGGTCTCTTCCAACTCTATGATTCTATGATTCTATGATTCTATGATTCATGAGAGCCAGTGTAGTGTAGTGGTTAAGAGTGGTGGACTCGTAAATGGTGAACCGGGTTCGCTTCCCCGCTCCTCCACATGCAGCTGCTGGGTGACCTTGGGCTAGTCACACTTCTCTGAAGTCTCTCAGCCCCACTCACCTCACAGAGTGTTTGTTGTGGGGGAGGAAGGGAAAGGAGATTGTTAGCCGCTTTGAGACTCCTGAAGGGGAGTGAAAGGCGAGATATCAAATCCAAACTCTTCTTATTTTCTTCATACAATGAAGGGTAAGTTTAGATTAATGAACCCCTTCACATGTTTCCTCTCCAGAGTTGCCTCAAACCATGGCTTAAAAACTCGCTTCCCCTGAACCTTCCCACACTTTCCATTTTTAGCAAACCATAATTTGCTGCTACTTGTCAGCCAGCAAAATATACTGTCCAAGCTCCTGATGAGTCACTGCCACCTCCAGAGTTGCCTCACCACTTGGGTTGCCCTCCCCAGCTGCCACTGAGACTCTCTGCGCTGCCAGGAGGTCAGGAAGAGGAGGAGCCAGCACCCCAGCTTTCTCTTCCAGTGGCTAAAGTTGAGCCTCAACAGAGAGAGTCCCCTTCTCCAATCCCAGTTCCCACCCTTAAGCCCACCACCCCAATTTCTTCCTCCTCATCTATCAGGGCTTGCCAACCCAAGTCCAAGCCCAATAGCTTTGCAGGGCTCATGACAATTGGACATGGGGAACCTTATCATAGTACTTTCATTACTTTTGTTATTTCAAAATCCCCAATCCAGGTCTTCCCCGTGTTTCCATAGAGCCAAGAAGAATCAAGCTAAAAGTCTATTGGGATTGTTCGTTAATCAAGTGTAGTTCTCCTGAAAGCTACACAGATAGGAAAGAGTTTTTTAAAATGCTCTTGTTCGCATACCTCTTTCAGAATATTTTCCATAGAAATACATTTTTTAAATAATACAGCCTTGCCATTTATCTGTATGTTGTGCAAATGGACATTTATTCACAGCACACTTGTAAACTCAAAAGCTGATGGCAAAGAGAGCAGATAGCATGTTAGCTGAAATGTTTTCTTTGACAAGGGTAATAGCATTATACCTTCTGAAGTGTAGTAATCCATGAGGATCATGCGCTAACAGAAATGTTTGCTCTTGTCTGAATCACTGATTGAAGGCTCTAAGTAGGGAAAGCTACAGGGTATATTTGAAACAGTATGAATTTTTTTTTTTCCAAAATGTGTCTCCTGCCCATTGAAAAGCTCCCCTCACCCCAGTTTCCTAATCTAAAATATAACCAAGTTGGCTCAAAATTAAGTGACACATAGTTAATGTCACTTGTTTAGGCACCAGCAGTGTCAAACTGTGGCCAACATTGGCGGGCCCGCCGCACATGCATATCATCACATGTGTGATGCCCCCCCCCACCTGGCCAGGCCAATTCAGCCCACCATCCTGCATCCACCCACCACCAGCTGCCTTACCTTTTTGAAAGGGATGCACAGGGCAAAGATGCTTCGCTCTGACACATCCCTGGCAACTGTCAAAAGGACACGGCAGGACCAAGCATCTTCGTCCTGGAGCTTCCTTTTCAGAATCTCCATGGAAATTTGGGAGGCCCTGGCCCCCTTCTTGAATATATGGGGGGTTGGCCCCCACCGCCCCCTGTAGATGGCACCCTAGTTGGCACACCAATGGAGTCAAGTTACTGCTCCCACTGGTTTGCCACTCAGCTCCCCCCACTAGCCTTGAGCCTCCCTTCCAAGCAGAAATAGCAATGCCACCCCACTCAGCAAGCTGTGTCAAGAGAAAAAGGGTGAAGGAGCTATCAGGAGGAGACAGGCTATCTGAAAGAAGTCTGAAATGTACCAGTGAGTGTTAGAAAAAATGTCCCTCTCTGGTTTCTGGTTGACTGCAACATTAAGCAGCCCCAGAAGTCTCCTGGGACAAACCTTTCAACCCACACAGCCATTGTCCTCTCCAGATAGACCAGGAGACCTCTGCAAGAACCAAGGCAACATGCATTGTTCATTAACATTTGTTTCTAGTTCACATTTGAAGGACAAATTGTGCACTTCCATTGCTGGAAGGCTCTTTAATCCTGTGCGGTCCTCCATGAGTGGAAAGGCCAGGGGGAAGAGGGAGGAAGCAATTTTCTTTTTAAAATTGATTTATAAATTTCCCAGAATTTTAATACATACAAATTGTAGGTGATAAGAAAGGAATGGTAAGTCTACGGGAATAAGACAAAGGGAGGAGGCCATTTTCATTTATTCCTCCTTCCTAGGGTTGCCATATTTCAAACAGTGAAATCCGGACAGAAAAGTTGCTTTTTAGTTTTGCCCAAAGTTGTTGAGCTTTTTAACAAATTCGCAAAAAAAAGAGCTATCCCTTAGACATTCACTTCTTTTACGCGAATACATGTGAATGAGATTTTAGCAATGAAAAATTTGTGACCGTATGAAGTTAAGAAAGCTTTTGTGCTTAAAAAAACCCCAATCTTCCCCATCTTGAAATATAACCAAGTCAGCTCAAAATTAAGTGACACACACTCTTTCTATATAAAGAACATTATTGATTTAGAAAGTCCCATTTTCTCCTGCAGCTGCAAGTAATTGTTGTTTCAATCTATTCAATAAAGGAGAAGTAATGCTGCAATCTAAGTAACAATATATACCAGGAGACAGCCAACAAAGCATCAAATCAAAACAGATGGCCTTAACAATAGAACACCTGAGAAGACTTTTCCCCCCAGTCTACATTTCTTTCTGATTGGGTTCATTTAAGTAGTTTTGTTACAGTATCTCATGTCTATGCCATCCCCTCTCTTAAAAACTCAAGGTATGTAGTGCTAATGGCCACCCCTCTGAAAAGCTGAGAAAGCCTCTCCTCTTAATGGAGGGGAGCTGTTGTGAGCGGGAACCGCTTCCCGCGCTCGCAGGGGGTGTAACCAAACCCCCTGCATCATTGAGCCCTGTGCCCACGTCATGCCTCCCAGCCGGCCAATCTGGCTGGGTGGGTTTTGCCGTTTAAAATGGCCGTGGGCTCATGGGCTCCTCCTCCTTGTTCCTGGCTTCCTCAGATCGCCCGTCCACCCTCCCTGTAGGTTTTGCTCCTGACCTTGCTATGGACTTCGGTTGGTCGCCTTGTTTGTCCAAGGGGCCTGGTAGGAATTTTTCCACTTGGCAGATTGGCACCAGGCACTTGGTTTTTCGCCTACCTCATAGCAAATCGTCACAACTTGGTAAGGTTTGGCGGTTAGGCATTGGAAAATGTGTTGTGTGTCAAAGGGGAGGTTGTGGCCATCACATACCCCTCCCCTTGAAGGGTATTCCCTTGAAGGAATCCTGCAGTCATGGTTCCTGTCCAATGCCCTGGTGGTGGCTAGGGCCATGGCAGGACCCCCAGTGACTCTAGGGGAAAGCTTCCAGTTGATTTGCACCAACAAGCTCCCCCTACAGGTTGTTAACCCTTGTGTGACTCCCAGCAGAGCAGGCAGGAGTCAATTATAGTCTGTTCAATCCAATGCCTAAGCCAATACCACTCACATTCTGTAACCAATAAAGTTGTGGCCTTTTTTAGCCCGTTAACCTAAATACTTGTGTCCATGTGTCTTATTTTATCTCCAAGCCCCGGGGCGGGGCCTCGACTCACAACTATGTCAGGCTTGAAGAAAAATGTATTGTCTATGTTTTAGGGTAAAGTTCATGAAAAGTTATGAAGCTATGGTCACTGGTACTTTCATATGATTGTCAATGCAACCCTTTACAAAACCAGTTCAGTGCCTGTAGGATTACAGGCTGTGTCTCTCATATTCTCTTCTGAAGTAAGTTCCTGTGGACAATCAACAGCATTCTACGAATTCTATTTATCTTTAAAAACATGAAAATGAGTGGAAAATGTAAACACTGTGCCAATGAATATCACTAACCAAACATCTTGCCCATGAATACACAAACTCACTACTGCATTGCAGTAACTCGAAACTGTCAGCTGACAAAAGATAGTGCTTGCTGTGTATTTGTATATTATAGACAATACTGTGTAACCTCAAAATTATTGGGGGGGAAATATTATAGGTTATACAACTTTTTGCAATTTCAAGAAAAAATTATTGCACAGCCAGATTGTTTCAGAGAGTATTTCAGGTTGTTGTTTTTTTGTTTTCTATCTTGCTACAAATTCTCCGATGGTAAAAAAAAGTGAGAGTCATTGCCACAGTAAGTGTACATGCACAACTCTCAAGTCACCAACTGGAGGCAAATCTTACTCTTACCATAATTCAGCAATGCTAGTAGATCTCTAACCTCCCACACTCAATGCCTAATATGCCCATTTCCTCATCCAGCTAATGGTACATAAGTAAAGGAAGTTGGCAAAATGCTATCAGTATTATAAACACTAATAATATATGTCAGCGCTGCCTCAGGTCCCAGCTCACAGAGGACCCACGCCAGTTGCTCTTTATAAACGAAAGTCTTTATTGTGGTTCATTGTTGGTTTGACATCCGTGGCGCTCAGCGCTACGTCTGAGTCCTTAGACCGGCGAAGCTCCGTCTGACTCCTCCCCGCTAATACACCAGTTCAAGAGCCGAGCTTTGCTCCACCTATCCCTCTCCTCCTTTTGCTCCTTTCTCCTCCAGGTCCTCCTGCCCTCTGGGGTTACCTCCTTCCTACTCTCTTCAGAGGCGGATTCTTCTGACTCCGCCCCACCCTTCCGGCGGGCTTTAGGACCTGGCTCCCAATCCGGGTTTTCTGCTGGCCCGCGCGCCTCCACATTTGAACTTGGCGTGCGCGCCCAGCCGCCTACCTTCCTCCTAACGGCTACACTGCTCCCCCCACTGCTTTCTCCTTCAGGGAGGCTGGCGGGACCTGCTCTTCCCTCCGCCCCTCCACTCTCTGACGGAGGCGTGGTCAGTCCAGCCTCACTCTCTCCTTCTGCAGGAGGCTCTTGTTTTAACCCTTGGGATTCTTCCCCCCCGCTACGCTCTGGTGGGGAAGCTACCCCTGATTTCCAGCTGCCGCTTGGAGACTCCCCCCTGGCCCCCCTTGCCCTGCCTTTGGGGGCCCCTTTCTGGGAATCCTCTGATTCGCTGGACAGACTCATGGAATCTCTCTGATCACTGGCATACCCTCCTGAACTCCCCTCAGATTGTTCCCCTTCGCTCTCCATCTCCTCCTTCCCCTCTGGCTCAGTGCCTGAGCCCATGACAATATAGAAGCATGGTATCTGATTGTACTGTTAAGCAGCGATTTTTTTCCAGCTGGAACTCAGTGCTGGCAACTCTCAGGTGGCTTTCATTGCCATTGTAAGAGAACAAGGAAGACAGCGTTCATGGTGAGTTCTGACAGCTCTTTTTCTAGAAAAATAGCACTGTTGTTAAGTACTGTATGCACAATGGGTATCAATGGGGAGGGTGGGATAAAAATGAATACGGTGTGAAAGTACACACAAATGTTTTTGTATGTTAAGTTTTCCAAAACAAATATTTGAAATCCATCATCAACATATCTGAGACAGATTACACTTAATTATAGTAACCCTATAGAAGTAAAACAAATATGTTCCTTATGTACATAAAACTTGCCTCATATTCAAGGAATAAAAAGTAAAGGGACCCCTAACAGATAAGTCCAATCGCGGATGGCTCTGGGGTTGCGGCGCTCATCTTGCTTTACTGGCCGAGGGAGCCGGTGTTTGTCCACAGACAGCTTCCGGGTCATGTGGTCAGCATGACTAAGCTGTTTCTGGCGAACCAGAGCAGCGCACGGAAATGCCGTTTACCTTCCCACCAGAGTGGTACCTATTTATCTACTTGCACTTTGACATGCTTTCAAACTGCTAGGTTGGCAGGAGCAGGGACTGAGCAATGGGAGCTCACCCCGGCATGGGGATTCAAACCGCCGACCTTCCGATTGACAAGCCCTAGGCTCAGTGGTTTAGACCACAGCACCACCCACGTCCCTATTCAAGGAATATAAATGTTATAAAGCTTGCAGTATGGGGTAACATTCAGTGACAAGTTCTAAAGACAGGAACTAATTTTTAGAACTGCAGTCTTCAAACCACAGTCCAACATAGTCCCAATTTCACTGATATTTTGAAGCAAGCTTAATAAATTATATTGACATACAGAGAGGAACAGAATTAAACAAACTAGTCAGAGATTTTTTTCCACTCCACATGACATCCCGTTTCTCTCTCTGTGGGTGATAAATGACTTAGCTCCAGACCAATTTCACACCCTTTGGCATTAGGCTAACATCATATAAGATGCTGTGACCCCAATATCCTTGGGTTTTGCAACATTAAAGAAGGAAATTGGCCAGGGGTGACTTGATCCAGCCTCTGTGTATTCAGGTTCCACAGACGAAGCATACAGAAAATATCTGAAGTCTAAACTATGTTCCAGAATAGTTTGTTTATTATTTACTGTAGTTACAATAATATCTGATTAAATGTGAGCAAGGAACATTTCATAGACGTATAGAATTTATTCCTATTCCACTACTCTGCTCTCATTCAACAGTTACTTTTTGTTGTTATTACTATCCTTAAAAAAATAGTAATTTAAAGGGGCAGTCTGGAATTATACCGTTTTGGAAGCCCTCAACAACAATCCGGACTTCTTAAAGTGGCTTGAGCAGCTGGTTTTTTTGTTGTTGCTGTGAGGCATGCACAAAAACAAACAGCACAGACACTTGTTGCGCCTCCCTCAGTCCCTGTGGGGCCAAATGAGCCAGCCCCCCCCATCACTCTAACCTCACCCAGAGCTGCTCTTGTATATATAAGCAACAACAAAATAATCATAGCAGCAATGATGCATTAATGAGAAAGAAGCATTTCCCCCACCCTGATACTGGACCCTTAAATGGGCTTTGGTCTAACAAAGCACAATTCTTCTTACATTATGAGTTGGACAGATATCAAGAGTTTATATAGGCAGCCTCCTTGAAAAACTGAAACAGTATTTATTTTGTCTTATATTTCTCTGCTTCTTTGCCGTGCATGCATGTATCCCACATCTTCATACACGAGAATCTGTTTGCAGTGTTCAGCTTTATTGACAGATAATGTATTCATTAAGTAACATGACCTTGACTTGTGAAGATAATAGGGAACCAGACTGTCTGCCTTCCCTCCCCAACCCTGTTTTTCCCCAGTTCCCTGAAGGTGATGTCTACTTTTGTGCATTTCTTTATCTATTTTTTCTCCGTGTAGCGAATTTAAAATTTTTTGTTTGTGTCATTCACCACAGCAGGGATATCCTATTTTGTTGCAATCCAGATATTGAAATAAGTACTAAGAATGCTCTATAATGAATTACTAGATGAAGACAAAGACATAAATGCAAAATTCAAACAAGAGCCATAATTTTTTCCTATCTCATCTTTACACATTATGTTTATACTATTATTGGCCCCAGGGTAAGTTGACATTTCTTACATCAGTGAAGGGACATGGCTAGTGTTGTCTTTATATGTACAATGTGCAAATACCATCACAGCTAGCTCAATGTTTACATGCACCAAGTTTGTATACATTACTAAATAAAAACCTTAAGAAGAGTTTGGATTTGATATCTCGCTTTATCACTACCCGAAGGAGTCTCAAAGCAGCTAACATTCTCCTTTCCCTTCCTCCCCCACAACAAACACTCTGTGAGGTGAGTGGGGCTGAGAGACTTCAGAGAAGGGTGACTGGCCCAAGGTCACCCAGCAGCTGCATGTGGAGGAGCGGAGACGCGAACCCAGTTCACCAGATTACGAGTCTACCGCTCTTAACCACTACACCACACTGGCTCTCCTTAAGAACAGTCTGGCTGGATTAGAGGAAAGGCCAATCCAGTCCAGCATCTTGTTCATACAGTAGACAACCAGATGCCTATGGAGAGCCCACAAGTAGGACTTGAGTGGACCAGCACACTCTTCGCTTCTTGTTCCCATCATGTGATATTTGGAGCCATACTGTCTCCAACAGCAAAGACAGAGCATAGCCATCATAGCTAGTGTTGCTTCTCGGAATCGATGACAGTAAAGGGTATGTAGTAGATAGGTAGCCGTGTTGGTCTGCCATAGTCAAAATAAAAAAATTCCTTCCAGTAGCACCTTAAAGACCAACTAAGTTAGTTCTTGGTATGAGCTTTCGTGTGCATGCACACTTCTTCTTTGGTATCTGAAGAAGTGTGCATGCACACGAAAGCTCATACCAAGAACTAACTTAGTTGGTCTTTAAGGTGCTACTGGAAGGAATTTTTTTATTTTGAGTAAAGGGTATGTGACTGAGTATGTGTAAAAACTGGCCTATGGTACAAGGGTAAAACTGATTTACATTGCTCTGCCCACATCTGCCTCTGGTTCTACCTCCACCTGGCATGTTGGCATCAGAAGCTTGTCCAGAAGGAAGTGCAACCCTCAGGCTGGAAAAACTCCCTCACTCCTGATCTATATTTGGTACATTTTACAGATTTTCAATAATCTAGCACTCTTTCTGAAATAGCTCCTTCCTACCCACCACCCACCTTTTTTGCAGTTAAAATTTTGTTTCTGTTTACCCTAGCTGTTATGGTGGTGTGAGCCACGGACTCGCAGCTTGTGACATCGTGGTGATAGCCAAATCTAAGGTTGGAAAGCAGAGCAGAGCAGTGTGTCAGATCAGATCTTTTTAATGCAGCTGGCATAAGTTTCCTTAAGACACTCTCAAACAGTTTTTGCAAGTGGAGGAAAAGAAAACCAATTACAGTCACTTTTAACATAAATTAGATGTTATTTCTTCAGTTCCTGCATGTTATCAAATCATCTCACATGGGTTTTATCTTTTTTAGCCTCTCCCATCAGATGTCAAGGAAATAAACAACTATCTGACTTTTAGAAGACATCTGAAGGCAGCCCTTTTCAGGGAAGTTTTTAATGCTTGAAGTTTTATTGTGTTTTTAATATTCTGTTGGGAGCCGCCCAGAATGGATGGGGAAATCCAGTCAGATGGGCAGGGTATAAATAAATCATCACCACCACCATCACCATCATCATCATCACCATCATCTACCAAAGTGTTCTGTTCTCACATACCGGTACTTGTTCTCTCTCAGCACCTATACTAAAACTGTTTCCACCATTTCATTAAATATATATATATGTATGTTTGTGTGTATATATGTGTGTGTGTGTGTGTGTGTGTGTGTGTGTGTGTGTGTAGTCTGATTGGGTAGTAATAGTTCATCTACCACAAAAGCTTATAAAAGTAGTGGGGTTTGGAGCGCTATCTTCCCAATGGCTTTGAATGCTGCCTTTCTTCTATAACAATGATTGACAGTATCCCTCTTCAAGTCAGGTGGGGTCTGGGAATGACTGTGCTAGTTCCGCCCCACTGTCATTCTCTGGGAAAATCAGGGTTCTAAAGTGTGTTGGGAGCTTACACAAGTAAAACAGGGCTTTTATTGAGAGAAATATGACAAAATAGCAATTAAATGATCAACTATTAGATTTTCCAGAAAGAGGGAGAAATACAGTGGTGCCCCGCAAGACAAATGCCTCGCAAGACGGAAAACCCGCTAGACAAAAGGGTTTTCCGTTTTTGAGCTGCTTCGCAAGACGATTTTCCCTATGGGCTTGCTTTGCAAGACGAAAACGTCTAGCGAGTGTTCCGATTTTTTTTCGCTCCCCCCCCCTTTTTCTAAGCCGCTAATAGCCTTTTAGCCACTAATCTGCTAAGCCTTTAATAGCCGCTAATAGCCTTTTAGCCGCTAATCCGCTAAGCCTTTAATAGCCGCTAAGCCTTTAATAGCCGCTAAACCGCTAATAGCGCTAATCCGCTAAGCCGCTAATAGGATTGCTTCGCAAGACGAAAAAACCGCTAGACGAAGAGACTCGCGGAACGGATTAATTTTGTCTTGCGAGGCACCACTGTATGAGGGTTTGTGTGGTGTATAGCATGGCCGTGCAAAATAGTCTTGGGCTTCTGAAGAAGTGATGGAAATAAGGGAGACTGCAGCAGAAATTTGGAATCAAATCAAGAAAAGAAGAAGAATCTTGCCAGTCTTTCATCTTAAACTAAGGAAGCCAGAAGGTTCACCTGCAAAACTAGCAACATTCAGGCCACATGAAGATTGAGGGAAATTTTAGCATGCTAGAGCAGCAATAGGTTTGCTGAAGAAAAAGCTTATAAGATGGGTGGTCCCAGGAGAGTGCTTCCCAGACACACAAAAGGAAGTTATCCTCAGCTCAGTTAATAAAGACGTGGGGTGGCATGTGACTGGATTTTCCTTGTTTTTTTTATATATGGGTATTATACTTTTCGGAAAAGTGCCTTTCTTCTTTGGGCTCTTGTAAACCAATCAATGGGTGTGTTGTGAGCCTTTGGTCAGATTGGAACTGGATGGAGGAGTCGGTTGTGTAAAAAAGGTCTCAAGTCTGTGGCTAGAGAGCAGGAAGGAACCACTCACTTGGGTCAATGTAGACTAGAGGACAACCAATGCAGGCTTGCATTCTGTCTTGAGCACTGGGTCCAGCTAGGGGGCAAGGTTCTAGGGACACCAGATCACATTACTACTAATGTCAGCTCAGGATGCATTGTCAGGTCAAGGTCAGGTCAAGCAAAAGTCAGGTTCCAATTAATGCAGGGTCAGAAAAAAGGAGAGGATAAGTTCCAGATTAGCAAAGCAGAGGTCAAATTCCAAAGGGTAAACCAGCAAGGCGGGCAGCAGCCTGGGTAGCTCCAAGAGATGCCTGGGATGGATGTTATGACAAGGAAGGCTTGAATGTTCTTTCAACCACTATGAAAACCCAGGTTGAACCTTAAATGGGACTAGAGCTTCCAGGGAGCAGCTAGACTTATTCCAGATGATGGGAGCTTCAAAGCTCAAAGAGGCCCAGCCTGCTTTATTAGTCCTTGACTCTGGAGGCTTGAGGAAGCTGAGGGTTGGGCCACAGTGCAGGGTCTTGTGAAACTGAGGAAAGCATACCACCTCTTCAGGCTAGAAAGTCACTGGCATTACAGGCTTCTGGTGCTGAGACTCCTGAGGAAACAGGAGCATCCTAGACTGGCTCTGAGGATAAATCCTCCTCCTAGTCTGATATGTTATCAGAATACATGTTGTCTTCTCTTCTCCTGAGAATGGGTAATCAGAGCCCTGAATCATGACACCTTGCTTTTTTTTGCTTTTTGTTTTGTCCTTTGTGACCAGACCTGTGCCAGCTCACTTCCCAAAGTGGAGACTTTTTGAGTTAAAGTGTTGGTTATGGTACGGCATGGTTTAGTCATGTGCCACTTTTTGGAAGTTTTCAAGATGGACGAAGGATGTGCTCCTGTGGCAACAATATGCAGCTACTTCAAATATGATCGTGGACTCCTGCTCATAATCTTTGAAGAAGCCTTACTCTTTTGCAACGAAACAGTACGCTGGTATTTGGTTAAGATAAAAGCAGGAATTGCCAGTAACTGAACATTCACCAGCTCATTTTCCTTCTTTCTAGCAGGGTCTCCAAGAGTATTATTGATGTTTTTATTCAAAGCATCCAATTCACTTTCCACAGAGGAATCTAAATACTAAGCAATATCTAAAGTGGTAAAAATTTCTTCTAACGCAGGACTGAATCCTTTAATTTTTTTATGTGTGTTATCCTAATCTTCAAAGCTGCAAAAGCTCTAGTGATATATTTCCAATGCATATATTCTAATTAAAATGTGTCCCTTTTATAATTTCCCCAAAGTGTGATAAATATAGTATTTAAATGATTTTGTCAGCTGGGTGCCAGTAATCAAAGCACACATTGCTTGAAAAAAAGAAGGCGAATAAAGCAGAATTTGAAGACTACCTAAGGAATTTTTTTTTTATGGGCAAGCAGCACTGGCAATTTAAGGGTATCTTTCAGCTCTCAGAAAGTGCTTGGTTCCTTTTGGGGGGAGGTTATGTATATCCTGGTCTAAGCAGATTATTGTATGCCTAGGGATTTGTGGTATTCCTTGTTATTTTCTGCCATAGTTTGTCTTTGCTATGTCAAAAATCCCTGTTTTCTGCGTGGAGTACATTCACTCATTTATACATAGGTATAGCTATAACTGAATAAATATATACAGGCAGCCTTATACTGTTTTCCATCTATCTAATATCATCTCCTCTGACTTGCAGAAGTTCTCCAGGGTCTTGGACAGGGGTCTTTCCAGAACCTACTGTTTGTTAGTTTTTAACTTAACATAATGTATATACTGTTTGCTTGATGGAAAACCTCTAAGCAGTTTAGAAAAAAGCACCCTAAATTATTCATTAAAAATACTGATAAAAGCAAACATTAAAAACAAGCTGATGTAACATTTTATCAGCACCTGGCCTATTTAACAGAAGATGCCAAGGACTGAACCTGGCTCTACCACCGAGCTATGGACGCTTAATAACAGCAAAATAATAAAATCTAGATAAATATAATGTAACTAAAAAGCTATTTAACAACAAAGTTCATAGAAATAAACATGAATTTCAAAATGTATATAATGTATATAAACGTTGTTCCCATGTATCCTGAAATGCTAAAGAAGACGACCCATGTCCTTGACATTACCTAACACTTCTAGAGCTGCAGCATAGTTTTTGCCTAACAAAGGAACTGTGATGAATGAACCAAGAGTACATTGCTGAAACACTCCGAGCCCTTTCTGGAGCTTTTGGCTTATGCATGACCAGCTACCAATTGGCCAATATATTTTCCACAGCTGGGACAGCAGTGTCAAAGCACTCCACTTATTGCACCTGGCAGGAAAGTTAGCAGAATAGTTTCAACTTTATTCAGGGAACCCACTTTCTTTGAGTAAACTCTGGTCTGATGTACACGGAGAGTTTCTGAAATGAGGCCCTGAATACTAGGCCTTCCATGGTGACCTTAAAACAACATTAGAAGAGTCTGCTGCATACGGCCAATGCTCCATCTAGCCTAGGGAATCCCACAAACCTAAGCAGAATGGAACTCTCCCTACCTGTGATTTCCAACAATTGGGAGTCACAGCCAACAGATAATCATAATCATGGGAAGTTGCCTTACGCTGAGTCCGATCAAAGGTCCATTCTAGCTCAATCTTATTTGCCGGTTGCTGCTCTCAAGGGTTTCTGACAGGGTAATTCTCAGTCACACACACGAGATAGAGGCACCGTCAGGTCTGAAGGGGCCTGGATCAGTACCTTCTGCTTCCCTCCGCCCCCCCCCCATGCACACTGTGGTCACTCTGCTCATCTCCCCTCAGGGTGGAGTAGGGGTGGTATACTGCTCACTTTTAACTGTACAAGGTTAAAGGAAGGGAGGTTGTATTCTTTTATATACTGTACTTTTCTGTGTGTAACACGAAGCTTTTTTATTAAGAAGTTATGTTACAAATTGGGGGGGTGTCATCTTATACATGGATAATGCATAGGGGGGACGTTGGATTTGTTGCTGCTGCAAGCTGGAGATTGTCAGCGGCTATTGGGCGTATTATTGGTGGTTGCAGCAAGAGCTAGTGTTGATTGGCTGTTGCTGAGGCAATTGTGCAGGCAATTGGCAGCTCCTCCACATGCAGCTGCTGGGTGACCTTGGGCCAGTCACACTTCTCTGAAGTCTCTCAGCCTCACTCACCTCACAGAGTGTTTGTTGTGGGGGAGGAAGGGAAAGGAGGATGTTAACCGCTTTGAGACTCCTTAAGGGGAGTGAAAGGTGGGATATCAAGTCCAAACTCCTCCTGCTGCTGCTCTTCTAGCGATGGGACAGACAATTGATGGCTTCTTCAACGCATGTGAGTGGCAGCGGAGGTCAGGCGGGTGAGTGATTTTCGGCAATCCCTCCTAAAAAGAGCTCAGCAGCTCTCCCCCCATTTTCTTAATTTGGAGTCCCCCAAAATAGGGGGAGTCTTGTACACAGGGGCGTGTTATACACGGAAAAATAAGGTACATATATTTAAAATGAGTCCTTCTGAAGCTGAAGTCCTTCTAGGAAGTGTAGGCAGAGGCAACAGGCATGAACAAACTTGTTCTGCTGTAAGCTGCAGCAGAGCCTTCATTTCAAGGTTTTTTTAAAAAAAACAAAAAGAACAAAATAACCCTTGGCCACTTCAAGCATTGAAAGAAGCTGCAAAGGGGAAGAGCAGAGATATAGGGCCTTTTGCCAAAGCCATTTTGAATCAGTTGCAGAGGATATGCAACATGGAAGGTCTGCAAGGAAGGCCTTACTGTAGCAATGCTGCTAGATTTAGATTAGCCCCACCATTACACCTGTCTGTACAGTTCCATCTTTCACCATTTAATATAAATTCACATCAAAGTGCTTTCTGACGTCTTTATGAATGGCAAAATCTGTCCTTCAAAAATTAAAGATTGTTTTATGTTCCCCTAATGCAGCTCTTAAACCTTTAACTAAGTTAATTTCTACAAAACTATTTCAAGTAAAAAATTCAACTTAATACCAGATTTTTTAAGAGTAGGGTGCACACACACACACACACACACACACACAATGTGATTTCTGTAAGATGAACCTTTTAGATCAATTATTTCTTCTTCATTTGAGATCAGTTGGCCTTTCTAAGTGCGGGCAAAATGTGCCAATATGCTAAGTTTGTGTCCACTTCCATTTTTGAAGCACCCAGCTTCTGGCAATTTGTGACTCTAATTATTACTGCCAGCAAATGCTGGTGTCTGTCTCTACAAGGGCAAGGACTGGAGTTATCGTCCACATACTGGCTGTGGCACACAATTCATCTACTGCATGCAAATTGATGTAAAAACTATCCCCGAAACTGTTCTTGTATAATAAATACAAAACATTAAAATGATTTGTATAATTCATAATAAAAATAAAACTATATTCTTTCCAGAAATTTACAGTACAAAGGAATGATTGGGGATGTAAAAAATACTAGCAGCAAAAATTTGGAGCCCCGGGTAGGTGCAATGCAGACGATAGATCTCTAGGCTCTTCTGGATTTCAGCAGACATAAAGACTACAGGTTTTCAAGCTTTCATCAACAAGAGCTTCAAAAACAAAAACAAATCGTTTTGAGATTAGTTTGGATTCTGAAAATAACAGCAAGCTGAATCACATTATTCATAGCACAATCATGGTCGGGCAAATTCAATGGTGCAATTAAGTACCTTTCCCGAAAACACCAATTATATCTATATGTACAGAAGACAAGCAACAACCTCAAAAAAAATTACAGGAGGGGAAGGAAGAAGAGGAAAGGGAGACAGGTAATTTCTTTGTTCTAATAATAATAATAATAATAATCATCACCATCATCATAAATTTTATTTATACCCCGCCCTCCCCAGCCAAGACCAGGCTCAGGGCGGTTAACACCCGATATAAAAACAAATTGATTGAAATACAACTTAAAAACAAGATTAAAATACAACATTAAAACATTAAAAAATTAAAATACAGCCTCGTTTCAATGGAAACTCAAATAAAAAACTTTTGGGGGGATGAAAACCTCAAGTCTTCACCAAGGCTAACTTTCCAGTCTGGTCCTACATGGGCCAGAAAAAAGCCAGGGAAGTCCCCAAATAGGAGTTCCATCACAGGAGGGGAAAGGGAAAAAGAAGAGGGGGAAGGAATCAAATTGATTCCAAGCCAAAGGCCAGGCGGAACAACTCTATCTTACAGGCCCTGCGGAAAGAAATCAGATCCTGCAGGGCCCTGGTCTCATGAGACAGAGTGTTCCACCAGGCTACTGTTCTTCCACCTCCATGGGCTCCTGTTCTCCCACCAGTGCCCATTAATTCCTCCCCCCAATGTCCTAACTCATCCCCCTTCCCTCATCCCAACACTTCCTCAAGTCCCCTTCTCAACCCTGTTTTCATGCTGGATCAATGCCAGAAGAGCCTAGCATGAAAAGTCACCACTACCCATCCTTCAAAAACTAGCTGCCCTGTTCCCCCAGCCCCAGAGGAGGTTAAGAAGAGGCAGAGTCCCTCCTACACAGAAGCAGAATGATAAACGAAAGGAGAGGGGAGTAGGCAGTGAACCATAAAGCACAGGCTTGCAAAGACAAAGGTCTGGAAGAAAAGTTTTAGGAAAGCTCTCAAACCAGGTCTTAGATACGCCTCCTTAGAAGAGGGCCTGAGGGCTGTGTTCTCAACCTTACTAGGACCACATACCAGCAGAGCAGAGGCCAAAGTAGCTGGAGTGCAATAGAAGTCAGAGGTTTCTACATATCTTCATGCACGCGCGCACACACACACACACACACACACCCCTCCATCCTCTTTCCAGCCATGCAAGAGGCATTCTCATAGTTCAAGGACACAACCAAGTAGAGTGTGGAGCAGGGCTGTTGAGGGGCAAAGCCTGAGGAAAGCATGTGTGGACTGGAAAGGGGTGTGACTGAGAAAAGCCCCCAGGATCAGACAGGGAGGTCTGAAGGTCAACGTCTGATCTAGAGCTGTGTGTACGTAGGGCTTGTGAATTAAACGTATATTCCAGGGAGTTTGGGAAGTGGAAGAAAGTCTCGGGGGGAGGAATAAGGTTGGCCAAATTGAAGTAAAGGCAGTGTAGAATGGGGAGATTTGGAATATATAAAGAGAAAAGTCTATTGTAATTCCGTCTTCTGCACAGCTACATCTATTAAAGGTGCAGGACCCTGTCCTCTTCTCTCTCTCTCTCCCCGTCCCCCTTCATCTGGCTACCCTGGGCAGGGGGTCTGCTGCAGACCATGGAGCCCAAAGGACAGGGAGACAAAAGAAACAGTCAATGACTGGGCCAAGTTTTACAAAGTGATTTGAATTATCCAGGCAAAGCTTCTACTGTAGGCATCATCATAATATTTCATAAGGAGATATCCTCCGGTCAGCAACTACAAACAAGCAATTGGTTACTAAAGGCTCTGCTGACATTTGGCCATTGCACTTGCCTGCTCACTGTTCATACCGTAACAATCTTTCACGGATAGTTAGCATGGCACATGGCAGATAATCTGTACATTACTTAGATTATAGGCACAAGACTTGAATACATTGCTTCACTTGCGGTACTTTTAAGGGCATAAGGTATCTGTTCTCTTTGAGGAAAGACATTTCAATTCTTAACACACCCTTCCTCCTCAGGACTTACCTTCTCAGTATTCTGCCAAATTCCTTGTTGTGAAATAACTCGTCCTTTAATCTCACTGTGTGTCTGCAATACTGCTCTGGAGTCACCACCAATTTAGGGGAAGGGAAAAGGAGATGGGTAGTGATGGGGAGAGGCTGGGAATGGGCCAGAGAATGATCTTAGGGCTTGTAAAGCCCCCTTCTGATTTTGAGACAACCATTATCAGCCCTCTAAATTAGTCTCACGCCTTGGCTGAGGAGAACTTTGCCAGACAAAAGAGGAGGTCCCAGTAGCTCAGGGTCCTCCTGCTCATTTTCCCAGTCACACTAAAAATAAACCTATTAGATAGCAGCATGTTGAATAACCTCTATTTATTCCCCACAAATGTTCCCATTATAATGGCAGTGGTATATGAAGGGAATACCTTCTCCTTGGTCTATCTGGAGAAGTACTGATTAGAGAAGAATTCCCAAACCTGGTGCCCATCAAACGCTTTAGACTTACTCCCATCATCCCTGCACCTAGGACATGCTGGATGGAGCTGGTGGCAACTGTAGTCCAAAACATCTGGAGGGTACCAAGTTTTGGACTCCAACTTCCATCAGCCTGAGCCAGCAAGGCCAATGGTCAGGGATTATGGGAGTTGGGGCCCATCAACATCTGGAGGGCCACAGGTTTCCCATCTCTGGAATGTCTTCCACAACACTGCTGGAAAGGCCAACTTCTCTTTGCTTCAAATTTTACACCAGCTGAGGCAGACAATGTTCTGTGCATTATCTAGTTTTGTTTAACATCCTTCAATCCCTTTCTCACCATCTGAACTTCTTTTTGCTATGAAAGGTTCACTGAACAAGCTCATGTCCATGTTTCACTGCATAATAGTAATTTGACAATAGATTTTTACCTCCTTGGGACATACAGTGATACCAGTAAAATAACAGATGATCCTCAATCCAAATTTTATTGCATTTAAGTTTGCCTGTACTGTATGTTTGTAATTCACTTGTATGTTATACAAATAGATTGTTTTACAATAAACCATATTAAATACTATGGAAATTTATCTTATTGTCCTGACTCCTACCCAACACACAAACATACACACTTACTGAGCCAGGTAACAGTACAGGCTCCGCAGCAGACACAGTGCTCAGGAGTCATGATGATTCAGGAGTTGGGCAAGAAGTTCAGAGCTGGAAGGAAGCAACAAAGATGTCCCAACAAGTTTCCCTACCCCTCTTGCCAAGCCTTAAAAGTTGAGGCGTGACATGCTCACTCACGAGACTCTTTCGGCTTGTGGAAATACTAGGATTGCAAGCACACACTACTTTGGGGGCGAGTCTGCTCCCATCTGTGAAGGTGATACCTCCTGCTCAGGTTCTTCTTTAGCCACTGCAGCCTCCTGTTCAGCCTCCCCCACAGTTGATCAATGCCTTCCTCAGTCTCCACACAGGCTTCCAACTCCACTGGAGCCAGTGTGGTGTAGTGGTTAAGAGCGGCAGTCACGTAATCTGGGAAACCGGGTTCGTGTCTCCGCTCCTCCACATGCAGCTGCTGGGTGACCTTGGGCCAGTCACACTTTTGTGAAGTCTCTCAGCCCCACTCACCTCACAGAGTGTTTGTTGTGGGGGAGGAAGGGAAAGGAGAATGTTAGCCGCTTTGAGACTCCTGAAGGGGAGTGAAAGGCGAGATATCAAATCCAAACTCTTCTTCTTCTTCTTCTTCACAAGAATATTGAAGGGAAGAGCAGGCATCTCTGCTCTCCCCTTCTAAAGTGATTGAAATCCGAATAGAAAAGGGAGATTCCCCTGCTCCTCCATCCCAAGTTTCCCCAGTTCAGCTACCCATCTCCACAGTGCTTCTTCCACCTTTGTCAGAGCCTGCCACCCCAGACCAATCCTGACAGTGCTGTAGGGCTCATGACAGTTTTGGGGGGGAAATATGCACTATTAGATCAGGATTGCTGTAGATTCCAGGATAAGCTATATTACATTCATATTCAATGGCCTTTCCCCCCTTTACTGCATTTAAAATAAACAAAGAGTGTATATTCAAAGTTCAATGAGAAAGCATATAAAAGTGCAGTCCATAAAGCTGTAGAAAAATAATGGGACTTGCCAACAAACCCTGGCACACACAGAACAAAGGAAACAGATCTGAACGTGTCATGTTTTTTCATTTACAGTCCCTGTTCACAATATTCTACTCAATTAATGCGGTTTATGCAAAGGCAAGCTCTGTACATTGGGATGTTCTCATAGATTCCTATGAAGTAGTATAATTTATATGTAGGAAGGAATAAAGGTATAAAGCAGGACCCACCCCCTCCATTTTCTGCTGTCTTTTATAAAACAAAGTCAAAAACAAGAGACAACAAAGGACACCAAATATGTTGGTAGAAAGATATAACAAAGCATTTGCCATTCCTGCCAACACTTTCTATTGAGATGGTAGTGCCACACCCCCTCGGCCAAGCATGGGGAATCTCCAGCCCATAGGCTTTTGAATCTGACTTCCACTATCATCCCACCCCTTCACACAGCAACTGAAGACTAATTGCAGCATGGAAGAGGGTTTTTTTTGGGGGGGGGAGTTGGCCAATGGGTAGGGTTGCTTAACCCTTCCCTTTCCATGAACTGCAAGCACACAAACAAACAAATAAATGTGTGCAATTAAGCTTAGTATTTTTTTAAAAAGTTCCATTTGTGTGAATGTGGCTATTTTTCTAAGCCTAATTGCCTCATTAGGAGGGAAAGAGAAGGGAGGAAGAAGGGAGAGAGAGATAAGGAGAAGGGAGATTTAAACAACTGTGCGTATGTAGGGAGGCATATGGTTGTGTGTGAATGGGAGAACGTGGATGGACTTAAGTGGTTCTACCCATGTAATTAACATAGCATGTGGATTTACCCTAACTCCTCATTCTTTTCACTCTACTTTCTAGCAGGTTAGTGATCTCCTAATGTATGGCAAAATGTTTGCAGACTGCCAGTGGAGGGAATATGATTTTCTCATAGAGGGGAAATTACTGATTTATTGGTATGTGACTGTTTTTGTGTACTTTGGGTACAGAACATTACTGTATATTGCACCTAATTCCTGGTGCATTGGTGGTTCAATGAAATTCTCATGAAATGGATTTAGCTACAAGACTTTGAGTCTTTTTTTAAAAAAAATAAAAAACTATTCATGTGGGGTTTGGGGTTTTTTTTAAAGCCAACCTTATTGTACTTGAATCTAAAATACAGCATTTGAATAAAACATTCTGTAAAAAATAATAATTCGGCTGATATTTATGGGAAGCTGATATTTCAGTACCACTTGCCTTTAAAATGTACTTGATTTCAGGATCCATAAAAGTATGGGCTTTCCTAAAAAGGTTGCAGTAATAGTGGCATCATCCATTTTTTAAATAAAATGATGTTTTCCCTGTAAGATGGCACTAAGGCAGGTCATACATCGGTAAGCTTTTATAGATCATCATGACATATCATGGTCTGACAGTAGAGGGTGGTTTATTGATGGTGTAACAAACACCAAATCATAATAGATTGTGTGATTTTTTTATCCTTGGGTATAGAGTTGTAAAATATTCTAACTCTCTGCACAGAATCTACATATTATGCAAATTCAAGAACCAGTGGGGAGGGGGTAGTTCCTCCTTACATCCTCATTTATATTGCCAGCGTTGCTGGGATACATGTTAGCCAATGCAAGGCTGTATTAAGTGGAATAACAAATGATTCCAACTCTACTTCGTTGACAATTATTTCACATGAGCCATCAAAAGAAGTGAACAGATTCTTATTATTATAGGCCTGGGTTAAAAAGAAACGCTACAATGGCTATTAGTGAGATAATATGCATTCCAAAATACACAACAGAATATGAAAACTGCATGCTGAATCTGAAGCATACAAAGAAGTGGAAATATATGTAAGGCTACTAATACAAACTATTAAACGCGGCAATGTTGCACTTAAGAGACTCGGATTAATAAATTCTGCTCAGCTACAAGTTTACCGTCATTTCGGGTACAAAGAGAATATAAAAGCCAAAACTAATTTTGTTCTAAATGTTTTCCTACTATTACAAGAACTATAAGGAATATGTTGCATCAGGAAATTGGAGCTAACTACAACCAGACAATGGAGATTGCTCCTAATTTTCAGAATTCAGTATACTGTCAACTGTTACTTGGTCATTTCCCCCCCTATAGAAAGAAGAATTGTAGCTGTAGCTTTTATAGTTTTCATTAAAAACTACTTTAAAGTTACCTGAATACTGCAGTGCCAGAGAGGATGGGGAACAAAACCTACTGGCTGGCAGGATTATGACATCACACTAGCAGTGGCGTAGTGTGGGGGGTGCAGGGGGGGCCGGCCGCACCGGGCGCAACATCTGGGGGTTAGGGTTAGGGGGCGCAAATTACTTGCCTTGCCCCGGGTGCTGACAACCCACGCTACACCACTGCACACTAGTATGATACCACATCACTCCCCTCCCCTCCAGAGATGAGCAAGAGAGAGAGGTCCTCAGTGGCTGCACCAATGTTCTAGCAAAATAAGAACTGCTATCTCTCCATCCCCAAAAGTTCTGATGTGTCAATACCTTAGTAGCCTACAAAACATGGCAGCAGATTAACCAAGAAAAGCAGGAGGAACACACTGAACTTCAGAAACTCAGTAACAGCAGCTGAAAAAACAGGGTCTCCATCTTCATGCCATTTAAAGGATTTCAACTTACTTTCAGGCCTCCCAGGGTCTTGTGGACAAGTGACAAAAGGCTAACAACAAATGACCAAACCCCAATAGAATAAAGTACAAATGTAGAAGTCATAACTGGAAGAAGAGAGCAATGACGTCACAGTCCTGTCAGACAATGGGGGCTGTTTCCTATGTCCGCTGTTGCTAGGCTAACTTTAAAGTACATTTTCTTGAAAACTGCTATGTAGTGCTTAGTTGGGACACGTGTTTGTCTTTATACTTATTTCAAAGCTTTATTAACAATAAACAATAAAAGCTGTAAAACCAATAAAGCAGCAAGCAAAGTCAATAGGTAACACTCCACGCTAATAGGGCAATTAGTGAGCCACATGCCTTGGGCCAAAATAGAAGTGATGTGGGTGGTGCTTGAACAGGGTCCCCTGCAGTTTCTTTAGAAGATCAAGGCAGACACAGGAGATCACCTCAGGAACTCAGTATGAGACCGTGCCACTGAGAAAGGGGGTTTAGCCCTTTCCCCCTATGCCAGTTTCCAGATGAAAACCACCCTCTGAAAGCTGCTTTTTGTCCCATAGGCTTGCCCTGTGGTGTGTGTGCTTGTGATTTCAACTGGGAAATTTTATTTGTTAATGCATGATATTTATGCTTCATAAAATGCGTTCTCTAGGCTTTGTGCAATTCAAGACAATTAAAAACATAACAACAGCAAGGGAAGGGTTGCCTCTGCTATGGGCTCAACAAAATCCAGCTCCTCTGCCCCACTCTCTTGGCCTCAGAGGTTACCAGCAGCCTCTGCTACCTAGTAGGCAAATGCTGAAGGACAACGCCAAGGATGAGGGCAGGACGTGTCAGCTGAATGATTCTGGTACTACAGGGACACCATGCTATTTCTGTTACTGATAGCAGCCTTGAGTGTGATTTTTGTTATGACAATCTTTCATTCACCACTTTGAACGCCTTTCAGGTCTAAAAGGCGGGATATAGGTGTTTTAAACAAATGAACAATCTGCTGCTGCAGTATATGGAAGTCTTTGGAACCTCTTCTCTTCTGCCTGAAGCACCATCAGTGGGTACTTGCCACTACTTGGATGAATTAAATTCTTCCTCCTGCTCAGAGTGATTTCAAGTTAGGTTATTTGGGCAGTGGTTACCTGTGATTCCTAGCAAGACAGGAGCGCCTCTCCCACACAAGTTGAAACATGTTTCATTTCGGCTGAAGAATGAAAAATAAGCAAAACGTAAAACAATGGGGAAATGCTTACATCTCTCCCCCCAGCATTGCAGTTTCATTCTGAATAGATGTGTTTTGATCATCAGGTTGACGCTGGTACCCAATGGTGGATTTAGGGAGGTTCCTCCTACTTCAATTCATCCAAAATATGGGTGCCCAAACTGAAGAGCTCTGCTCCACACAGTAATAAATTATACTTCCGTATGACCTAATGCTATGGAAGTGCCATAGCTCTGGGGCAGATCATCTGTTTTGTAAACAGAAAGTCCAAGGTTCAACCCCTGGTAGGACTGGGAATATTCAGTCTGGAAAGTTGTCATTCAGTGCAGACAGTACTGGGCTAGATGAACCAATGGTCTGATCCATTCTAAAGCAGCTTCCTGTGTCCTCTATTTGTTGCTGTTTAGTCGTGTCCGACTCTTCGTGACCCCATGGACCAGAGCACGCCAGGCACTCCTGTCTTCCACTGCCTCCCGCAGTTTGGTCAGGCTCATGTTTGTAGCTTCGAGAACATGGATCCCCCTTCATGGATTACTGCCTTGCCGTGGCGAAGGGGCTTGAATAACTCAGAGAAGCTATGAGCTATGCCGTGCAGGGCCACCCAAGATGGACAGGTCATAGTGGAGAGTTTTGACCAAACGTGATACACCTGGAGCAGGAACTGGCAAGCCACTCCAGTATCCCTGCCAAGAAAACTCCATGGACAAAGGTGTCCTCTATAAAAAGGGCTTTTGGAGCAAAGCCTGATTACAAATTCCAAGAGGATGGGACAGGGCAAAACTTTTTGTGTGTTTGTGTGTGAGACTACCATACTACTGCAGCCTAACAGAATGAGGCCTACCCTTATGGAAAGATGTTGGAATTCATGCACCAGACTTGACTGCCCTGTACCTGAAGCTCTTCTGTGGTCCCAGGGACAGTAGTTGTTTAATTGAGCAGAACATTGTGCTATCTTTCCCTTTAAAGACCATATCTCTCTCACACGCACACCGTCATTGGAATGATTACTGTAAAAAAAGGCTCTCGGCAAAAGGCCAATGTGTAACTGCTGGAAAGTCCCAAAGGATTTCCTCCTCTAATTTTCAATCATTGGCTGTGATGAGGAGATTGCAATAAGCTGTTTCCTTAGATGCCAACTTAGAGCCTCTTACCATCTGCCAGTAAATAGTTTTGGCAACCAGCCTGTTGCTCAGTGTTTACTCACTGATGCCAAAACTAGACATCTGCTCCTTGTATGGCAAAGACTTAGCGCTGTGACGAAACTAGTTACTAAATTTTGCAAAAGTTTTCATCTCCTGTGAAATCAGCTTCTGTTTCTTGCAGAGAAGCTAGAAAACTACATACCCCACATTTAGCCACCTGATGTGCTGGGCGTCTCTTTCTTTCCATTAAACGTTTATCCACCTCTCTGCAGCCTCCCTGGTTGCTCTTGCTTCCTGATCCAAAAAAAAACCCCATTGGCAGCAATTATCATATGATGTCTTCCCTGAGCTTTAATTCAAGTGCAGAAAACCAAGGAGGCTGGCTACCCAGCACCTGAAGACAGGACATTTGCTGATTGTGTTTTTGAAGGGAATATATACCTTTTACCTTAAATGAAATAAAAATTTCTGGCTCCATTTCTTTAAAAGTAAAAAAGTATGTTATTAAAAAATAGCAGTGGACAGCTGTTCCATGCAGACAGCCTCTCCAGGATCAGTCCTGGTAACCTACCGGTATGTATCATTTTTACTCTTCCTCTCCCTTGCCTTTTTTAATATTGATTATCACATTAATTATTACCAACTAAGATTTATCTATTTGGGTTTAATAAAAATTGAGACCATGATACCTACTTCAAATTATTTGTTTTGTCTAAGGAACTCAATGTGGTATATCTGGCGCTCTCCCAGCTTATGCTCACAACAACTCTGTGATACAGTGACTGGTTCAAGATAATCCAGAGAGCTTTATGACAAAATTGGGATTGGGATCTGGGTCTCCTGAATCCTACTTCAACACTCTAACCACTACATCACACTGTCTCCTCTGAGATAAGATACGTTTTAAAACAACAAAATTTACTTCCAAGCAAACATAATTAGCAGTGGTGTGCTAGGCATCTGTTTGATGCAATACAACCTCATTTCAATATGAAGAGAACATTACAATGACTCAGAAAAAATTGTTAAAATAGCTACATTATGGAAGTATAATATAATAAAGCCCAGATGTATGGAAGATTTCAATAGCTCTTCAAATTCAAGCCGTATTCAAATTACTCGGATTGTAAGAGAAATCAGCAGTTATAATTGATCAGCCAGCGGAAGCAGAATGAGAAAAGGGCTGATAGAATATAAAATCAGTGTGAATTTTCATGATGTAACAAGGGGTAGGATGTGACCTTCAAGAAGAAGAAAAACCCACCACAAATATTTTAGAGTTGATCAAAATCTATGTTCCACACTAATCATGGATTTTATTTTATTATTTGCATATCTAACACTTCCCACCCCAACTCTGATCCCAACTGAATCTTCAGCCTTCATTTTGGTGGTGTGATTTAAGCAGATAGAAATTGAACTTTGATCTGGGACCCTCAAAGACCAACATATAAACATGGAACCTGTGAAGTAGTCCTCAGACTACAATGGGATAAGCTGGAGGTCCGCCATGCAAGATTGCTGTTATGAAGATGGACACAAGGACTGGGATCCAAAGTGCCACACTTGATTTTCCCTTCTGGGCAGCTGTTCCTCATACCCCCTGAAAAGTCTCCCACCCAAAAAAGCAGCATCCCCCCATGTGGTGCAAATACCTGCTGCTAAAATGAAAAATTGGCTGTCTCCATTTTAGGTGTACACATGGAAGCACTTTCCATGCACAAAAGCCTCTATTGATCTCGTTTGGCTACTAAAGATAGTGAAGCATATTGCAAATTAGAAGAACATATAAATATGATCAACAGAAGTTCTAGCACCCTTTGAGAGGTAGGGAGATTCTAGTTGGAGTGGTGAACCTTTTCTGATGTCAACATGATTTCCTTGCACAAGCACATCTAAGGGAAAGCTCATCGATTGACAACTACAACCTCAAACTCACATAGCGTTCATATCAATTCAAACATATATGAGTTGAATGCTGAGAGATTGACTGCTGCACATGTACACAAAATTCAGCTGTACAATACAAGCTACCATATTTTTCCCCCTATAGGATGCACTTTTTCCCCTCCAAAAAAGAAGGGGGAAAGTGTGTGCGTCCTATGGGGCGAATGCAGGCTTTCACTGAAGCCTGGAGAGCGAGAGGGGTCGGTGCGCACCGACCCCTCTCGCTCTCCAGGCTTCAGGAAGCTATCTGCAAGCCTTGTGAGCCTGCGGGAGTTCCCACGGGGCTCCCACGGCTTGCTCAGAGCTGCCTCTTTCCCGAAGCCCGGGCACGCTGAGCAGTTGCGCCCCAGGTTTGGGTAGCTCTCCACAAGCCGCGGGAGCCCTCCCACGGCTTGCACAGAGCTGCCTCTTTCCCGAAGCCCGGGCGCACTGAGCAGTCGCGCCCTGGCTTCAGGTAGCTCTGCGCAAGCCACGGGAGCCCTCCCACGGCTTGCGGAGAGCAGCCTGTTCTGGGGGATGGGGTTGGGGGAAGCTCGGGCTTTCCCCGCCCCAGCCCCACGCCTGGGGGGGAATAAATTTTTTTTCTTTATTTCCCCCCCCCAAAAAAAAAAAACAACTAGGTGCGTCCTATGGGCCGGTGCGCCCTATGGGGTGAAAAATACGGTACATATGTTATTATAGTGAATGCTTTACCAATCCTGTTCAAATAACATAGGATGCATGCTTCTAATCTAAGGGTTGAATCAAACACCATAAATGACAGACTGACCACTCCCAATGATGCATGCCCCACAGAGCCTTTCAATGGGAACACAAAGGGTTTTTCACTTACCCAATAGGCCTACTCTGAGTCTCTTCCCAAGCCACAGTTGCTTTTTGGCTTTCAGCAACACATATACATAGGGAGGGAGTTGTTACATGTCACATGAGGGCTGTGTGGACAGGAATGAAGATTTATAGTAGTAGAATCTGGACCGGTTCCAAGCCCAGAATTTATTTGTGACCCAGGCTATTCTCAGACATTTTAAACATGCATAAGATGGCTTGGATCCATAGGCTACTTCAGTTGTGGAGGTGTGTTTGATCAAGCAGAATCTTGCTGGATGGAGGATGGAAGCTATTTTTGCCAATTCCCCCTATGGCCTCTATGCCATTTCCCATGTTGTTCTGAAGAGCCCCCAACTCTCTAAAGAAGATTTGGGGTTGGGTAAAGGGACCACAAGGGGAATCAGCAAAAATAACCTCATGCCCTTCTGTGAATGGGATGATCTTATGAACAACACGCTCATGGGATCTCTGGTCCCAGCCCAAGAAATGTGCATGTGTGTGTGTGTGTGTGTGTGTGTGTGGAGGTGGCACTGCCTCTGACATGTGCTTACTCATTGTATTATCTTAAAAAAACCTTCAGTGTGTATTTGTGGTTGGCTCTTCTCAATGCATTCAAAAACAGGGCATCTGAATTCACGAAGAAGAGTCCTCTGTGCATACAGTTTTAATTGTCCACTTTACAACTGTATTTCCATCTTCTCAAATGCCAGGCTTGCACATCTTTATTAGATGCAATGCCATCATTACAATTTACTCTGCTTAGTAATACACCAGTCAAAGGATGATGGATGCAATCTGACTGCTGATCTTCGTTTGGTCCTCATTAAACTCCCCTGTGCCAGATCAAGAAATATGAAAATGTGATTCAAAAACAGTCATGGAAAGCCAAAGCAAATAAAACCTCTGGATCAAATAAGTGTATTAGTCAACAATACATTTGTTCCAAAAGTAACTGGCACCATTAAAATCAGGTAAGTGGGTGGGTTCTTGTGCAGTGAGAAAAATGCTTGAAGTCGAGCTGGATTATGTTTCCATGGAGGCAAGACTCCCACAGGAAAAATTACAGCATTTTAAAGCACTTGTAGGGAGGCTCCTGGGCAGCCAAATAAATGATACTGTGCCAGTTGCAGGCTTTATTAGGTCACTTAAATTTTTACCTGCAAAGCTCAAGGGAGAAGGTTGCCCTTTTTTGCTGTTCTTTTAACAGCCCCCCCCCCCCCCGGCAAAGCTCTGATTTATTATTGACTGGAAAGATAAGATTCCAGATCTGTAATGAATTTTTGTGTGTGTGAAATTCAAGCTTTATCTATACTAGAATAATCATCTCTTCTTGGCAACAGGTACAGTATAAACACTCCTAACATTGGTTTGTTTATCTCGGTATAAAAAGAACATACCCTCCAGCAGTTTTTCTATAGAATAACCTTGAAGGGAATGCCTCTAATAAGGATTTTCCTCTCTTGCTCCCTTGATGTTGCAGTGATAGTCAAGTTTGCAAAATGCAGCTGATCCTGATAAACCATTTAGATGACTAAAACTAACCTTTTGCTTAGATACATTTTATTTTTATTTTTATTTTTATTTTTTTGGCTTACGAGTCTAAACTGCGACTGCTCATTCCTCACTCTTGGCTTACAAAGCCATAGGGACAAGAATGTGGTCCAATAGCACGCATGGTTTTAAGGAAGCTATCATGCAGCAGCTGCTTTAAATGGCAAAAAGTAATGTCCCCTCAAGAGCTAACACCCAGCCCTGCCACTTCTGATCTGGTGTTAATGGACAGCTGGGCTACACTGCTGCTTCTGTGGCCAAGTACCAGCATTTTTTGTTTATCTGAATTGATGGGGAGATGGAAGAAGTGGTTATTTATTCTTTTCCTGGAGTCTTAATTCTGACTGGTTCCAGCTGACCCGTGACAGACCTTGGGGTCTCAGATTTCATCACTGCCCTGTGCAACGCCAAAATTCGGTGCACTCCACCCCCACCTCTTGCCCTTCATTCTAAATAATAGTTGTGTCACCCCCAAGACTCTGTAAGAACATACAACAATATGTGCAATTTGTTTTTTTAAATGTTTCGGATATTGTATTCATAAATTACTGTGACATGCCCTGGGAGCCTAAGTTGAAGAGCAGGCAAATAAATAAAATTAATAACAATAATAATGAGAAGCAGAGCCCTGTTGGTTCAGACCAAAGGCCCATTTAGTCCAGCATCCTTTTTTCACAGGCCTTCCATATGTCCAATGGGAAACCCACAAGCAGAACATAAGCACACCAGCACTCTCCTCACTTGTAAACCTCAGAAACTGATATTAAGAGGCATACTGGCTCCAACACTGGAGACAGTACATGGCCATCATGCCTAGTGGCCACTGACAACCTGATCCGCCACTAATTTGTCCAATTCTCTTTCAAAATAATCCAAATTCCATAGTTAGCTCAGCAGCCAATGAGCCATGTATAGGTCCATTCAGATTCCTTTTGCAGAGGGAGAATAGTCTGAAAAAGAAAAAAATATCTTCTGGAGCTATATGAGTTGATGTGCTGTTCCAAAATGTTTAGATGTATGAACCACTATTGAGCGTCCAACATTTGTATTAAGACCCCGGAAGCACAGGTTTCGTTGGTGTGGATTCATACCAATTTGAAGATCAGAGCAAAGTAGATACTAAAGTATGACTGTGTGCTAAAACTGTATTCATTTTCCTAGCAGTTTCTTGTCTCCTTCAAATCAGAGCCCTTTTTGCCATCAGATACATGTTTTGTGGCTGTGTAGAATATGCTCTCCCTTTCCCTAGTTACACTTTCCTTGTACCGAATTCTATTTAAATATTCTCTTTCAACATGTTTAATCAAATGTGTGTTCATTAACGTAGTTAAACTGTGTTGAATGTCATTGCTGGAAATGTACTCTCTTTCCAACAGTACTTTTCAAGCAAGCCGTTAGCTAGCCATAGGGATTAAGCAGCACACTTGGTATATTTCAAATGTTAAGGAATGAAGGACTTTTGAGGCATTAACATAAATGGCAAGGCTCTCTCATTTCATTACTGCTCCTTTGAATCCATTTTCATTCCTGTCATAGGCAGCATGAGGTCAACATCTACTTGTTTATTTGTACATAAGATCTGACTTGAAACATTTTGGTTTCTAAGAAAATGTCAGCTTTGAGTAGACAAAAATAGAAAAAAATGAGGCCATGGATCTTGTGGAAATGCTTTGTCATATCCTCTGATATGTAATTTGCAGCAGGTCTTAGCATCATTTTATTCTTCTGAATTGCTCTTATAATATTTAACTCCCAAGTTTCAGAATCATATTCTCTGCTGATTGCTGATGATATTAGGCAATCACTTTCTTTATATATGAGTATGAAACCATATTGCCTTAAATTAAAATATTGCAAGCTATTCTAAATATACCTCTGTGCCTGCTGACATAATTTATTACCATTGAGGAGCAACAGCGACATGATATTGCAAGTCGAAAGACGGCGAGCTACTGTGGCATCAATTATACAGGGCAAAAGGGAGGAGAGGATAGTGGGGCAATGGCCACAGATGGAAGGGCCACAGGTAGATTTGAGCAGTCAGTTGAAGATGTGAAAGTGACAGCAAGAGTTCTAAGCTAGAGACTCAACAAAGCTAATAAATTACATGGGTGTCTACAAATAACCTATGACAAGGAGCCTTCCACGGCACCTTCAAAAGGTCTCTGGACCAGATTCAACCAAGCAGTTCTGCTAGTGAAAACCAGATGTGCTATTTCAGATGTGACAGTCATTTTGTATTATGCCACACGCACCTTGGCTGCCATGTTGTGACTGGCACCCATGGCACTTCCTCAAAACCCTAAATGTGTCCCAAGTGTTGGGAAACATCTGAACTATAGGAATGTGTGGAGACAATAATTGTACCATCCCTCCTCTTTCCCACATTTCTCCTTCTTCCCTTCCCTTCTGTTCATGGTCTTAGTGGTTTGCAGCACAGCTTCATTGCTGGGTCAGACTCAGAAAAGAACAAAACTGTAGGATACCTGTTTGGTATTAGTGTTGCATTAAAGGGTAAAGGAAAAGGACCCCTGACAGTTAAGTCCAGTTGCAGACGACTCTGGGGTTGCGGTGCTCATCTCGCTTTACAGGCCAAGGGAGCCGGTGTTTGTCCGCAGACAGTTTTTCCGGGTCATGTGGCCAGCATGACTAAGCCGCTTCTGGTGAAACCAGAGCAGTGCACAGAAACACCATTTACCTTCCTGCCAGAGTGGTACATATTTATCTACTTGCACTTTTTGGTGTGCTTTCGAACTGCTACGTTGGCAGGAGCTGGGACGGAGCAACGGGAGATCACCCCGTCGTGGGGATTCGAAACCGCCAACCTTCTGATCAGAAAGCCGAAGAGGCTCAGGCTTTTAGACCACATCCCCGTTGCATTAGCACCCAAATTTACAAAGACTTTTGTGGCACTTTAAAGACTAACCAATTTACTGTCGCCAAAGCTTTCATGGACTACACTCAACTTTATAAGATGCATGAAATTTTATCCTGGGTCACAGACACATATACACATGGCTAGGGAAGGGGGACTATAAAAAGTTAAAGGTAAATGGAAGGTAGAAAAGTACAAATAGTGATTATTACATAAACAGTGGTAATTCACAAAACCAATTTTTATGACACAGACATCTTCGCATTGGTAGGCCAATTCACACATATAATGTGCTAAAAGAATCTTCGCCTTGGTTCACTCCACAAGCGATAGCATTGAAACTCTTAATATATTGCAGTTCAGCTGTTTCATAATCAGTTTAAATGGAGGTTTTTAAGGTGAGTTTGCCTCACCAACATTGGTTCCCAGAACTATTGTGCAATTATTACAGAGTCCTCTGTAAAATACTGAGTCACTTTCTGTATGATGTTCAAAACAATTATTGTAACAATATTTGCCTTAGTCAAGGTCTTGGTTTACCTACATATGAACTACAAAAGATTCTCATTTCATAAGAGTGGCATTGTTTGCTTCAAGTGTCCCCACACCAATTGGTTCAGAACCAACTGTACTTTTGATCATTCCAAGCTACCCTTTATTTGCTTAACTTGGGATGGCAGCTGAAAATAAGAATATCCTAACCTATTAATTAATGCAAGACCGATTTACCCTTCCAGAGGAAAATTGAAAATTAAATCAATTCAATTACCAATCTTCCTGTGTAATGACCATGAAAATCTACTGTAATATTTCTAGTGATGACTGCTTGGGTTAGTCCTGCTTCCTCAGCTAATCTTCATTGCACCAGATATTGAGGCATCTAAACTAGTAATGTTATAGGTACTTTCTTGGGTCTGAGAGTTTCCCACAGATTTTTTTAATTTTATTTTCTAGATAGGATGCTGAAGATCATCATGCTAACTGGTTCTGCAGTATTCCTAGACTACGTGAAGAAGAGAATGATTTAACTTTCACGTAAACCAGTTTAAGCCTACTTTGAAGTTTCTGTTTTTGCCTACATTAAAGTTTTCTGTCTCGTGTACTTAGCTATAGCTTTTCAGGACGCTGACATTTCCCCCTGACAGCCTGAGAGAAAGCTGCTCTTCACTGAGGGAATTGACAGCATGGAATACATTATTGAACTTGCTGTCATATACTGACTAAAAAAATGAAAATTGTTTTGGGAAATGGTCGGTTTAAAAGGGGTGGGCTTTGATATTTGCTTTCGTTAAGGTAATTCATTATAAAGGCATCAGCTTGTCTTAATTATAAATTAACACATTTATCTAAATATTAACATTGTAGCTGTTTGTTTCCAACTAACTAGAAGCAAAACTTCCAAAGTGATGGCCAAATACTCTACTAGCAGAATAAAGAGAGAAGGAAACAACGCTAAGTTTTATATTCATGAGCCCTCTACCCCTGTGGCCCAGATGTGAGGAGATCAGCATCTTTGGCAGTTCAGTTTTTAACTAAGTGTGGTTTATTGGTTCATCTAAACCTAAAACTTCATAAACGATGGTTTAAAGTTGGCTTGTGTAAGCCTGAGTTCATTCTGAGCTTTGATCTGTCTGATCTGCAACTGTTGGCTACTTGTGTATACTCTTCCTTTGTGATTTCCCTTTTCTTCCATGCCCAGTAGTTCCTCAAACTTTTTGAAATCAGCCTTCTTAAAGTACAGAATGCATGTCCGGCTACACTCAGCTTTCCCTTGTCTCTGTATCATGAAATCCAGGGGACATGATCACTTCCTCCCACATTCCAAGTACTTCCACTATGTCAATAAGTTTGTTCCTGTTGGTGAGAACCAGATCCAATATAGATCTGGTTATAGACCCTTGTTGCTTTTTCTACCTTCTAGGAAATGAAATTGTCAGTGAGGCAACTGAGGAACTTGTTGGACCTTACATTCTTGGCAGAGCTTGATTTCCAACAGATATCGGGGATAACTGAAGTCTCCTGTGACTATTATGACCATTTTTGAGTGTTTGGTATTCTGCTCAAGAAAGGCATCTTCCAGGTCTTCAGTCTGGCCTGGAGGTCTATAGCAGTAAACTCATTGTTGTTTTCCTCTCCATTCATTTTTACCCATATACTCTCAATCTGCTTTCCATGTTCCAGGTCATGAATCCCTTCACAAACGTACACATTATTTACATATAATGCTGCTCCCTTCCTGTTCATTCTACTCCTTTGGAATAAGTTGCACCCCTCTATTTCTATATTCCAGTCATAAGTCTCATCCCACCAGGTTTCAGTAATGCCTATTAGGTCAAATTCATCTTGTGTGTTTCCCATACTCTGTGCTTTGACTTAAGCTTTTTATCTGTATCATAGTCGCTCTGTGAATGTTGTGAAATATTTAATAAAAATTATACACAGCTTGATTTTCTTTTTTTAATCCCCTCTGAGTGGTTTACAAAAAGAGTTCCTGGTCACAAGGACAATTCTAAGTGAAACTTCCCCTTCTCAAATTTCCCTGTGCATTTGCTCTGAACATCTGAAGAGGATTTTTTGTGATCAGGAATCCAGCTTCAGTACTGCCAGTTTATCTTCTTGAACTCATAGAGATAGTCATCAATTGCTTTCTCATTTGGGGGTGTTTGCAGTTAGGTGAGGATCTCACAACTTCTGGCTTCTCAGTATCTCCCACCATCAGCTGACTGGCTTTGGGTTTCTCTTTGTTTCTCCATACCAGTGAATTCCACTTTCCAAGATAAAATCTGTTGTGCTGGACATAGTTGACAGGCATGTTCGTTGGGACATAGGAAGTTTTCCTATTTTTCTCTTTGTTCTGCTGCTCAGCCAGCAACCTCACTTTGGCCTTCTCAGTAAAGAAGATGTTTTTGATCTTGGCTTCAATTCTGAGCCTCTGATATGCTGCTCAGCATCTTATTGGACAGCACCTCTTCTGTCTTCTTGGCCAAAGAAACCCGGATGCTCTCAGGCAGCTTGTACAGACTATGCTCTGCATTCTTCTGCTTTACTTCCTGCTCCTCATTTTCCACAATTCCCTTCCATTTCTTCAGCTTTATTTCAATGGAGTTTATCATATCAGCATACAGTGGTGCCTCGGGTTACATACACTTCAGGTTACAGACTCTGCTAACCCAGAAATAGTACCTCGGGTTAAGAACTTTGCTTCCGGCTGAGAACAGAAATTGTGTGGCGGTGGCGCGTCAGCAGTGGGAGGCCCCATTAGCTAAAGTGGTGCTTCAGGTTAAGAACAGTTTCAGGTTAAGAACAGACCTCTGGAACGAATTAAGTACATAACCAGAGGTACCACTGTATTCACCTCTCATGTTGGTCTCTGCAGAAAAAGGACTTACAAGGTTACAGTCCTCCTCTTCACTGATCTTGTGGTTCTTTCAATTTCTTCATGTCCACCATTGCACCAGTCTTTATCTTAAAAGGGCATCTGCCAGGGTTATTTCTTCTTGTAGCTTCTTCCCCACAAGCCGAGTGGCAGAACTCACTCCATTGGACCTCCTGTAGTTTTAGCCAGACCTCCTTGGTGACCTGCTCATCCTCATCTTCCTCTTCAAAGTCCCTCTGATGGAAAGCTTTCCCTCCTATGCTGGCTGTTTGCTGTAATAAACATTGATTGATTGATTGATTGATTGATTGATTGATTGCTTTCCCTGCTAACATGTTCCTAGCTGCATTGGTGACAAATCTTCCGTGCTATGCCGCTGGAGCACGATTTCTGTTCTCATCCTGAAGGAAAGTCCTTAACCTGAAGCACTATTTCTTGGTTAGCGGAGTCTGTAACCTGAAGCGTATGTAACCCGAGGTACCACTGTATACCATCAGACTAGCAGATGTGTCTCTGTCATTATAAAGAAGTACCTTAAGCACCACCTTGGGCCAGAATTCTCAGCTACTACTGATGTAGAACTTTAGGTGCTGGAGGTACCAGAATCATTGAATCATAGAGGGTCATCTGGTCCAAGCTTCTGCAATGCATGAATACTGCAGTACTAATGGGGATATTTACACTAACATACAAACATTACTGATGAAGAGGCATTGAAACAAAGATGTAAATCACAGTAGTCTAACATGTTTCAAACAGGAGTTGTGTGGAAAACATGGGGAGGGATCACGCAGTCACTATCCCAGCAACAGAAATACCCAATTCATAGCAGTGGCGTAGCGTGGGGGGTGCAGGGGGGCCCAGCCGCACCGGGCGCAACATCTGGGGGTTAGGGTTAGGGGGCGCAAATCCACGGGTTAGGGGGCGCAAATTACTTGCCTTGCCCCGGGTGCTGACAACCCACGCTACGCCACTGATTCATAGTAACTCACTGGATTTGAATATTAGATCTGAATCACACACGTATTTTACAGCACAATGGTTGTAGAATACAGCAGTTAAGAAACGTCTCCTTGTAGCAACGGAAGCAGCTCATAGCAAGGTTCCAACCATTTTAACTATGTGCTCACAAACCACCAAAAAGGGGACACCAAAAAGAAGCTCTGGAGAGAGCAAAAAGACTTTCTGCAAGTTGCCACCATACTGTTGAGTGTATGCATGAATCCAGCCATAGAGGTACGATGGAGTATCACTCTTAGCACTCAGCTTACTGAGCCAAAACTATATTCTGTACTACTATAGATAATATATTTGGTGCTACAGACCTTCAACATTACTTGTGCTGTATAACTGTCAACGAGTAGTTCAGTACACCTTTTGCATGCGAAAGGACCCAGATTCTCCAGGTAGAGCGGGGACAGTCTCATCCCTAAAACCCAGGAGAGCCTCTGCCAATCAAGGCAGACAAAAGAGCCAATGGAACAATGATCTGACTTAGTACTAGACAGCTTCCTCCTTTGCGCCTAGCTAAGAATATTTGTTTGCACCTATGAAAACAGATACTGAGGCTTATCAGATGGCTTTAAAAGTCTGTTCCTTAGTGGAAGAAATTGACATTAATGAGATGTGTAGAACATATACCATTTAGTAATTGTCTTCATGTTTTTGTATACATTCCACTACACAGACTAAAGCACTACAGGCAATGAATTTAAGGAAGGTTGCTCAGTTCTTGGGGGGTTGAAGTTATTTGGCCACAGGCATCTTTTATATCACCGCTCAAGGCATGATACTTTGTATTCCAGTCAAACAGTATTTGCATTGCCTTTTATTATCTATTTACTGCTATCTGGAACTGTTCCTCAATACAATATCCAGTTAAAACCAACATTATTTACAATCTGCTACCAACCAAACATTGTCTGAAAGTCTCAGTGCCAATGCTGGAATTCTGATGTGTCAAATTTGTAAGAAAATTTAAATAAAGCCATTATTAGCATGATTTATAGAATTATAAACCTATTTACTATTTATACATTTATAAACTATTTCTATTTTAAGGCTAGTGATTTTGTAAAGTTTTCCAAAGGGCCATTTGGAGACAACTTTGCTTTTTACACAGCATGATTCACAAGTCAATTATATTTAACTGGGCTACTGTTGTGAAATGAAATGCCACAGGCTATTTTTGTAAAATATGATTTGGGGGGAAAAAGAAAATCAGCAAAATGATTTCATAGCAACATAGCAACAGTTAACACAAACCTCTCTAAATTCATAACCAAAGGATGATAACACCTCTATTAAGAACAATTTATGATGAAATGTTTTCTCAAAACATTTCTCTCTAGTGAATGACAGAAATTGCTAGGAATCATTGAACACTTCCCCTAAAACAAAAACAATTGAACATTATTCTGAAGCTCAACTTTGAGAAATTACGTTTTTATTCAAATTCATGAGAGACTTGTTTTCCATAAGGAAACTAATGCAGGTCTAACTTTCAGTACCTAGGATAGTTTCAGTGCCTAAATTGCTGAAGAAGCGTTTAACTATCCTGCAAGTCACTTCATCCTGCAAAGAAATCTGGGAACTGGAGCTCTGAGGGGGGTCCTCCTGACTACTCTCAACACTGTTAACAAATTCCCAGGATTCTTTGGGGGAAGCCATAACTATTAAAGTGGCATAAGAGTGCTTTAAATATATCGTGTGGATGTGACCTCAGAAAATGATGGTTCAGTGAGCAATGAGAGTATTTACTGGTTTACGGATAATGAATACTGACTTCACATAGAAGCCAAAACCAGATGCACAAACCTTCATAGGAATCCAAACTCTTCATCCTTGGAACATGTGTAATTAGTGCAGTAAATAATGTGACAATACAGAAAGACTCTTAGTAAAAGATGGCACAAGGTATCCTACCTCTAACAACAGAATGGTGGATCTGTTCCTTTGCTACAAAAATATATGAGCCCAGCCAACCGATCCGTATCTGCAAGGTGGCATTTGAACGTCCTTGATATAAATTCACTTCTAGACATAAGAGTGCAGGATAAAAAGCTTGGGCTACACAATAACAGCTTTTCTCCAATCTTTTCAAAGAAGTTTGGCTGTGATGAGACAGTTGGAAACACCGATAAAATTTAGGAAGGGAGTAAGCATGTGAAAGGATACTTAGCAATGTGAAACACTAGCTGACAACCACCCATGGTTTTCGGAACATCAAGGTTATAGCATGATCTCTCGCTGACTATCAGCACATTACTGTGCACATTCAACATTGCCCACTTTCTCAAGAGAATCTAAGTCACAGATCTTAGAAACGGAAAATTGCAGAAGCTAGATAACATGGCACCGCAAAGCCAGACACAATCAGTATGCTGGTTGCTACACAACAGATATTTCTGAGATGATACTCAGTAGATTACATTGTTTACAGACATTAACTGACAAACAGCATAGGCATACGTTCTATGCAAGTCCATCTCTCCCAGGGCTAATGAGGGATGCAAGACAGAAGCCGAGACAGTCCTGGTATGTCTGCTAGTGTTTGAGGTCAGGTGTGACTGACACTGTAGCCAGAAAGTTCCTTATTTCCTCTTCGTTGTGCTAGTTCCAGAAACCTATGCAGCACCCATCTCCCTACAAAAGACTGCCTTCAGAGTAGTAGGCTATAAATTTTCTGGGTGTGTCTGTCCTAAATCTTGTTTCAAAGGAGGGGGTTGCTAAGGTGGTCTACAGTGCAAAAGTGAAATGTGCCATTACCCCCAATGGAAGCCACAATTTGCCTCCTGGGTGCTGACAATTGACGCTATTGCGTTTCCTAGTACCCTGAGCTGGAACTACCCTTCCTAACTGAGCGATAAGATATAAAATAAGGGAAGAGCTTGCAAACTTCTCACCTTCAAAACTAATGAAGATGCAACAGAATTGCTCTTTACCCCCCGCTACCCTATTGCTGCTATTTGGGGGTTTGGGCTTATTTATAAAATACATGCATTATAGGTATGGGGACTTTTTTTTTTGCTGACCCCCACTTTCCTGTCGTTTGCATGTGTTAACAGAAGGGCTGCTTTGGAAATCCCTATGCCACCCTGTGTAGGTCTGTTTCCTTGCTGTTGCGTTTCTGTGTGTATTCTTTTTCTTTGCTGAACTACTGCATCTGTAAAGGGCAAGGCTTTTCAGATGCTTCCTTGATTTGTAGCTCTACTTTCCCCAGCCTTCCACCCTCATCCTGGTAGGTTTATCCTCTCTATTTAAACTGATGAAGTTCTATATGTACAAATGATGCTTGCAACACATCTGGGAAAGCCAAGTACAATGTGAACCACTGGCAGAAGGGAGGGCTGAACACGCCATCTCTCTTTGGAGGAAGAACGGTCATAATTCCATAATCACTTGCTGTATGCTTTGCTGCTCATGCAAACTTTTCAGACTGCAGCGGTCACAATTCACACCGCCAAATGGTAAGTTTCCTAAAATGGTTATTGGGATTTCAAAAGTGAAATCTTTCTCCAACCATGGCCAGTGAGGCGCCGCTGGGAAGATAATAAGTAGGACAAAATTGACAATATCTATCCTCTCTGCTTCATCCCCAATGAAATTAGCGATGTACTGTCTCTAAATATGGGAAATTGGGCTTCAAGTTTTCACTAAAAATTAGACTTCCATCTGACCATTTATAAAACCAGATTCCATCACAGTTCATTGCCTTACTGTGGCAATTCTATAGGATTGCCAAACATTTATGTTAAACATGCTTCCCATCACGTAATCCTGAGTTGTTGTAACTCGAAAAGAACAGAATTTCACCCCAGTTCTAGTCACTATTTACACAAGCCACACGCTCTTATTTATCTTGACCATGTCCCTCCTTCTTTCCTGTGCAAGACCCATATGTTTAACAGCAACATAATGAACAGAAAATTAGCAGGCGATGTTTTTCAAAGCAGTGCATCTGCATGCTGGAAAAAGCTTTGCCTGCCGAACTTTTGCTTGTTGTTATAGACATGGAAACCAGGTCGGCAGGGGGTGGGGAGAGATGCCAGCCTCACACACACATACACCTTTCTTCCATGCTAAATGTATTTACAGCCTATCTGTAATTCATACGCTGGGCAAAAGTGAAGAATGTAAAGTCCTACAGTTACAATATAGCCCTGCAAGGATTATATATTGGGCACCGAAGATTACACACCTAACATGATTAATACAAGCTATATTTCCTATTGGAAATACTATTTTGTCATATTTCACATTAATTTTGACTGCACTTGTTTTGACTTTGTTTCCTGAATAAATCCTCTTATAAGATAATTGTGCCGCATTGCTTTGTTTTTGTTTTTATTGTGCTACATACATGCTCTGTGATCCATGTAACTATTTCATATTTTGAAGAGGCACAGAAAAGACTGTGTGTTAAATTAAAAAGGCCAAAAGCAATAAGAGTTTTGACAGATATACGATCCTAAACCCAACAGTCCGGAAGCAACCCATAATTCTCCAGCCCCTGCACTATAGCAAGCGATACCTTATTTGTGCAGCTTCTGCTATTTGGTCATGAACATTCTGGAATTTCCCAATCGTTTCCTTAAAATCACAGTGGTCAAAAGCAGAAGTGAGCACAGAGACCCAATTGCCGCCCTAACTGTAAGCATACTAACCGTAATCTAGCAAATACAGCCCTGCATATACATGGTCAGCAGCGGCCTGCTTAGGGTGTTGCATCTGAAACCAAGGGAGTGTGAGATAGCTCTTATACCGAAGTAAATTTCACTAAAATAAATCAGAATTCTTCAACATACATTCAAGATGTAAGTCTAAGAGAGGCATGTAAACAATAACTGATCAGTGCACAGGACTTAGCTCCAGAACTTGTTTTGAGAAAATACGTTGTTCCTTTAAAAAAACTCCAAACTTCATAGTAAGGCAATATTTTAATTAGGCCAAACAAAATGCCATAAATGGCGAACAGATTTCTGAGCTTTCTGAAACCCTTCATCATTCTAGATGTTCAGCAAAGCAGTAGGTGAGAGGAACCTGGCTTGCTGTTAAAGTCTGCATTGGTCTCAGTTTTCCAACAGTTTTGTGTATCTGTCACCAGGTTTAAGCAAACCACCCACAATTCTTGAGTGTAACAATTTAAAGACTCAGCTACAAACCAGTTTCAAGCTAGTCTTTGCCATAAATTCCTTTAGTTGTCTTAAGAAGCTGTTACCTCTCAGCCTCAATGCCCCACCTGCAATAGGATAATATTATTGACCTACATTGCAGGGTTACTTGTAAGTATTACTGACACAAAGCACTTTGAACACTCTGAAGTGCTATATAAATTATTGCTATTATGGTTTCCAGTGTCAGAGCCCCAAACTTTCACAATTAAGAGACCGCCTTGATACTCAGAAGCTCACATATTTGGGATGAGAGATAAGGACTTTCAGGGCAAAGGAACGGCAGACTTGACCGTGCAAGCAACACAAACATGGGTGTCAGTGAAATCTAAAAGGTAAGTACCAGAATCTCTTGCAACGCCATAATGTAGAAGTGTGCAGAAGGCAGACAGTAGTCAGGACAGACTAGTGACAAATTTCTAGCAGATTATCCAGTGTACATTGGCAAATAACATTGGAATAGATTGATCTTGATCAGATCCAGGAAAGGCACTGTTGATGTCCTTGAGCAAAAGGACTCAAAGGCCCGTAACACAGATGACCCATTAAGGTATAACTAAACTTTTTCATGTGACTGTTAAGTGACAATCTTTCATTCTAATTTAAAACATCTATAGTGGACTGCAGGTACTTTTAGTTTTTGCAGCCTTAAAAAAATTTTTTTTTAAAGAAAGACAGACTATGCTGCAACGTATCCTAAGCTAGCATAGGACAGAAGAAGTGCTATCCACCAGGCCAGCTTGAATCCTGGAATTTTAATTTCATAAACTAAGCCATGTTAGTGAATTGTCTAACATAACCAGCAAGTTTATGTGGATCAAACATTCCGCAATTCCTTTCCTGTGTAAACAGGTTTTGTTGGCACTATAACAGCCCAGGAAGCACCACATCTGAATCCTTAATAAGTGTAACCAAGTCCTAGCTAGACACTTGCATGTCTACAAAAAGAAAAAGCCTCCTGAATTCTAAAACATACCATTCTAATGCAAGCTAGGAAGCTTTGGAAAAAGAGAATTTAAGTACCACTGTACTGGCCACTAAAATGCAACCACTTCTAAGACAGAAGGCAGATGCTTTAAAAAATGATTCACAAAAATTTAGGAGTGCAACGCTGGGAGGAAAGGAATCAGATTTTCTTTCTTGACTTCATTTACATGGATTTTGCTTTGGAAAATGGACTTGCTCATATAAAATCAAGGGAATAAATTGCAAGTGTTTCGCATTTTCTGAATGGCATACTCTGGGAAATTTTATTATTTTTTACAGTTCCATCTCTTTATAAGAACTCTGAACTCTGCCTTCTGTCACTTTGTAATAGATGCGATCACATCTGCCAGCCCAAAACTAAGGTTGCGCCGCATGTGAGAAACTATTTTTGAAAACACACAACTGCTCAAGGAATCCTCCCTACAAATAAATTTGTTTTAAGACCGAGGGTTTGTGTTGGTAGAGTCTAACAGACAACACAATAACTCAGCAGCAAAAGTGCTTTCATATTGCACACATGCCTTAGTATACTGCTCATGTACCAAAGTGTGTAATTAATCTTTAGTATTTATGGCCACAATCAAAGTAGTATGCAAGAAATAAATAACACTCCTCCCTAGGGAATGTAGAATTCGGGGGAAGGTTTAGTAGCTGATACCTCTGTCTGTATGGGAAGTTGTCTAGAAAAGTGAAGAAACCTGCATTTTGTGCTTTATGATGAGCACGCCGGGGGGTGGGGAGCGAATAATACCGTCAAATAAAAACAGTAGCCCTATCTCTATGCACTATTCTGTGATGCCAAGAAGCCTCCTTAAAAAAAAATCATTGTATGTTTACACCATATCCTAAATCATAAACACTAAATTCAGTGAAAGATAGAAAGAGTTTCTATCCCTTTGAGGAAGGAACACAGGTTGCAGTCTCATCAGAAGTCTCCTCATGTAGGAAAAGATGAGATACCTTATTTGTCTAGGAAGAGGAGAAAGCTTTTCACCTTGCTGTTCAGTGAGGATATGAAGCAAAAGCGCCTTAGACAGCCATTTGGGTGTCATGTCAAAGACATGCCTGGAAGGTGCAAAGCTAATGCTATTGCGGGGGGGAAACATCTATTGTTCAAAATATACATTTAGGGGCTTCATTGTGTGGATATGCAGTTGTCCCATAACATAAGCAGCAGAAGATGTAACGGAATAAAATTAGTCTTCCCTGTAATTACATCTTCCATCATGAGGTTTTCAGAAGGAAGGAAGTGTCAATGACACTTTGACACAACTAGCATTTTTCAGGAGCTGCAAAAGACACCTTTTCTCATATTCCCCATGCTCTGCGCCCCTGCCCAACTGGCAACAGCATGGGCTTATTACAGATAGCCAGCTTACCCATTTTGGAAATCCACCTTTTAAAAAAAGTTGGACTAGAAACTGCGGAGAGTCTGTTGCTGGCACAGTTTTTTGCAAGGAAGCAGAGAAATGGTGAAAGGGCGGCAGGAACTAAATGTATTTTGAAGGGCTGCTCCTCAAGCAACTCCAACCCGCGTCAACATACAGAATTACTCAATGAAAGGATGTCCCACACCTCAGACCAATTAATGTGTGAATCAGAGTCACTTCAAAAACAGAAAAGATCACCCCTCCGAAACCTTATGGAAGAATGTTGTGAAAGCTCTTTATGGAGCATTTATAAGAGGGGCAAGTTATTATTTCACTGGTTGACACCCCTGGCAAGAGGAAGCGCTACATCCATTTAAACTAAACCTCTGTTTGAAGCACAGAAAAATATTTCAGGTTTACCTCTGAAGCACATCCATTCATGCAAACACATCCCGCATGTCTGTATATTTGCTATAAAGGGGAGGAAGGATTGCAGAGGTCTCAGAGACCCCTCATCGGGGTTTGCTTGCGATTTTGATCCTCTATTCCCCGCAAAGCTTCTTTTAATTGTCACTGAGGAGTAACCTAGAGAGAAGTTTCAGAGGTCAGGTATCTGGCATGCAGCATTAAGAAACCCAATCACAAAGTTAACAAGGATGCTTCAGACACAGGGAATCACCAGAGCAAACAACTCCCTTTCGGTACCAAACTCGGACGGAGATGGCTAATAAGCAGCTTTAAAGGGAGATGGCACTGAGAACGTCCAATGCTTGTCTGGTACAGCCTGTACGCATCCTTGCATTATTTCCCGTTCTCCCAAACATTCGTTCCTGGGTAACCACGCACAAGCAGAGAGAGGGAGAAAGACAGAGGGGGGAAATGTTATTCTGTAATGAAATACAAGCAGGCACAGTCAAGGAGACAAAGAAAAAGAACCCGGTTCCTGACCTAGAAAAAAACAACAGATACTTACAGTTCGTAGGAACTGTATTTCATCTTCCCCTGCTTCGCCCCCTTCAGCCATGGCTCTGGAGGAAGCAGCTCTGCTCAGCCTCTGATTGCCTACACTGGTAGCAGCTCGCTGGGCTCAGCACAGCTCCTTTTCCCTATCTGTATTAGCATATAGCTAATCCATAGCCATATAGGGAGCCCAGCTAACTCCACTGCACTGCAGACTGTCAGTCAACCCCCTCACTGCCAGAACCAACGGAGCCGTCTTCCCAATTCCACAGCAAGCTAACCGCCCCCCCCCTTCTAGACTACCCCCCCCTCCAGGGAGAAACCTATTGTGAAAGCAATGCGGGAAGCACTGCATGCATCATTAAGGGTCTCCCCCCACCCCCTTGAAATTATCTCTCAACAGCACTGTAATAGGGAAATTAATGAAAGCAACACGCTCGCTCCCATTTTGCCAGATTAGTATCTTCACTTTTCTCTCTCTCTCTCTTTAATTTAAGGAAAGTATCACAATCAGCAGCTCTTCCCCTATCGATGAGCGTTTCAAAGGATGGGAATAATGACTATCGGCAACGCAGGGTGATGGTTTTAACAGCCCGTTTTAAGCATGTGAAAATTATTTACTGCCTTTCTGCATAAGCAGCAGCAATTCTTGTTGGCACTGACTGTGTGAAGGAACTATGGGTACTTGTTAATTATGCTGCCATTTCCCAGAAGCAGCCACACACTGAGCTCAGGAAAAAGTTTTCACCTGAAACATGGTAAAATGTAAGCAGAACATGATCATTCTATTTTGGATCCTCAGTACTTGTGCAAATAATGAGCATTTCACACAGGCACCAGCTTGGATCCTCGAGTCCCATCCTCAGGCATGGTTACTAGGAAGAAACTTCACCTCAAATCAAGGCTAATTACTCCTCAGAAAATCTGATTCAGCTCAGACTGTAAGTCACTATCTCCTCCCCAGAGTCCTAGTCCAATATTTTAAGTAAACAATGCTGGTAGTGTGTGTGTTTTTAAGTGCACCAGAGACATTCTTATCTTGGTGGCTACCACACACCAAGTCCTTGAACCGCTGAGGCACTATTTGTCAGGAAGTTCTCTGCGTAGCCACTTGTCCCTACAGAATGCTTGGGAACAGCACAGCAAATTCTGTACCACATTCAGAAGCATGGTAAGACTTCAGCACAGACTGGTCCTTAGGGACTGGGACAGATTACAATTTAAGCACCTCCAGCAACTCAATAAATTGAAATGTTCCCCCACACACCTAAGGACAAGACAGGCTATAAATATAAATTAATTGATTACATATCTGCCTCTTTGAGAACCATTTTGCAGAACTGGAAACGGAGCCATGCAGAGTTAAAGAAAAATTGCCCGCCAGAAAATCACTGAAAACAGAAAACCCGACAATTAAGTCTTATGGGTTTCCTTAAGAATTACATTGAGATAAAGGAATCAGGGAAAATGTAGCCAAGAATGTGACTGAGCATTCTGCTTTGGGTCAAGAGTTTGGATCATACTAAGCCAATCTCATGCCAACTTCATGGGTTACCAAGTTGCTTCTGGGCCAAAATCAAGTGCTGGATTTGACCCTAAGTGGTTTGAGGCCTGAGCCCTCTTCATGCATTCCTTAACATATACCCTAAACACATGGAAGGGGAAAGAATGCACCCACTGACCTAACTGGCAGAGGAATACCCATGTGTGTACAGTTGTGATTGAAGTCATCTGGCCAAATGCAACGTTGTGTTCCCATACTGCTGTGTGCACATAGGTGTCCCTTTGAAGGTGTCCCACTCAATGTACAGACAATGGATGGGCCAGTGGGATGAATGTCACTGGGGCGGAGCCAGTGGGCATTGCCCTGCCCCCTCCACACATACACAGTCCCATGAAAGGATTGTGTGAAGGGTATCTCTTGAACTTCTTCAATGTACTTTGATTTTGTTTTATTGTTATGATGCTTTGGTTTTAAAGGATTTTGTACATCACACAGATATGTATTTGTATATGATTCTGTGGCACAGGTATTAATAAACTTTTAAAGTAGCAGCCTGAGCTAAGTCCTCAGCGCTAAGCACGCACTTTCCACTGATGTCAGCAGCAACGAGAACAGACATCAGGAAAATACTCTTCAATAAAACCCTTCTTGTATTTTGCCACCTTCTCTTCTTTCCCCCCCAATCACAGTTGAAAACGCTAGTACTAAAGCAGGACAAATATCACACTTTATGGGTCAGGGAGTGTAATTCTTTGTGAATTGAACAGAGGTGAGCTGAAGAAAAAAGAGGAACATTGCCCAAAGGAAATATCTGGATTAAAGCAGTATGTTCTCCACACACACACACACACACAACCAGCAAGAGGCAGCAGCAGGTGGGAAGGCTGGTGTATCGCACACTCCCATCTGTAGCTTTACACTGATTACAAAGCTTGGCACATGCCAACAGGAATTTTTCCAGTGCTGTGCCAGGATTTTCTGTGAGATTTATGTCACCCTCATGCCGGGGGCGGGGGGACCCAAAACGTAAGTTTATGACTTGTGGTTGATATTTTGAAGGAATTGTGTTTGTGTGTGTTTATAATTCAACAAGAAAATCGTCTCTGACATTTTCCAATATTGAAACAAAAAAATTGCTTTGAGGAGATTTACAGTGAAATCCTAGGTGTCCATGTATGTTCAAACGGGTTCCTCCCAGGAAAGCATGCACAGAACTGGAACCATAGTACAATCCTGCACATACTTCTTCATAAATATGGCTCAGTTGTGTTCAGTTGGCCTTACTTCCTAGTAATTATACTTAGGACTTGAGCCTACAATTCTATGATTCTATTAGTCTAAGTGTTATCAATACATATACAGTGGTACCTCGGGTTACAGACGCTTCAGGTTACATACGCATCAGGTTACAGACTCCGCTAACCCAGAAATATTACCTCAGGTTAAGAACTTTGCTTCAAGATGAGAACAGAAATCATGCTCCAGCGGCACAGCGGCAGCAGGAGGCCCCATTAGCTAAAGTGGTGCTTCAGGTTAAGAACATTTTCAGGTTAAGAACGGACCTCCGGAACGAATTAAGTTCTTAACCCGAGGTACCACTGTAGTGTCATTGAGTTGGAAGGAACCAGAAAAGTCTCCTAGCCCAACTCGCTGCCAAAGCCGGAATTCCGGAATTACATCCATATTGTTTGTTTTATTATCTCATTTTTATGCCACTCTTCACAAGCAGTTCCTCTAAAGCAGACATAACTAAATCCAACATATCAAAAGCATGAAAACAGCGCTAAGAACATTCTCCTAAAAGACTGCTCACTAAATCATACTTTGGGCCTCATAGGACCCAAAGGCCCAAGTGAAAGGGGGTGGGACCACAGGGATGGTCTCCTCCACAGATCTTAGCTGACAGGTTGGTACAACTACATACATATGTGCTCTCATGCTATTGCTTTCAATCTGACAGACAGGCACACGCAGAGAGGAAAATACGTTGAGTGGCAGACTGCAGCCCAATTCCAACTGTGCTTAGAACTGCAGTCTTTAAATGCAAAGATCATGTTTGTTCACATGCGCATTCTTGATCCAAAGAACATGCTTCCAGGAAATCGCTGGTTTAAATTAAATGGCTTTCCGTTCGAACTGCACATAAGAATTGCACAATGTCTCTCTAAACCTGTTACCTCTTTTCAGTTTGTTATATCTCTAGCACTTCAGTCCCAAACACCCTAAGTTGAATGTACTATAAAATGTAATGGGATAAGACTTCATAACTGTGTGTGTGTGTTTAGGGTTGATGTGTTCCCTTGGCCTAGCAATTAAAGCTGTTGCCACACGGAGAACTAACCATAGTAAAGTGCTGACTAATCCCAGTTTACAGTAATCATGTTTTATTTATTTGCTACTCACGGCCTTCCTGGTTTTAGTTTGCATGATGTTCTCTACTCAGTACTGTATGTGTTATTTTGGGAAACAATTTCTTGCCCCAATAAACAAAATATTTCGGTTTGTTTTCATACATCTTAACACTGATAAGTGAGTGACCATCTCACATTACTGTACAGTGATACCTCAGGTTACATACACTTCAGGTTACAGACTCCGCTAACCCAGAAATAGTGCTTTAGGTTAAGAACTTTGCTTCAGGATAAGAACAGAAATCGGGCTCCTGCGGCGCGGCGGCAGCAGGAGGCCCCATTAGCTAAAGTGGTGCTTCAGGTTAAGAACAATTTCAGGTTAAGAACGGACCTCCGGAACGAATTAAGTACTTAACCCGAGGTACCACTGTACTTGTATCCCTTAGAGCTGTGTTCCAGTTCATATGATGGCTATAAGATAGAGAGCTCTTTTGGTGCAGTATACAGGTTCTCTTCGTGAAGCTGAGACTCCAATACTTTGGCCACCTCATGAGAAGAGAAGACTCCCTGGAAAAGACCCTGATGTTGGGAAAGATGGAGGGCACAAGGAGAAGGGGACGACAAAGGACGAGATGGTTGGACAGTGTTCTTGAAGTGACAAACATGAGTCTGACCAAGCTGCGGGAGGCAGTGGAAGACAGGGGTGCCTGGCGTGCGCTGGTCCATGGGGTCACGAAGCGTCGGACACGACTAAACGACTAAACAACAACAACAGGTTCTCTGAAATTGAGGTGCTCTCTACATGCAGGAGCCACGGACAGAGCAGCAGCTCCTATGCATTGGTAGCCAGCCCCACCCCCGAGGAGTGTTACCGTGGGGAATTTATTAATATGGGGCCTGAGCGAGAACAACAGTTGGCATCCCCCAACTTTGATTGGGTACCTGTGTAAATATGGATTGTTGCTGTTGTTGTTCTCATCATTATCATCATTATTTTGCACCCCCCTGGCATGGCGCCCTGTGCGGGGGAACAGCTCACACCGCCCTAAATCCGACACTTGTTGACACCTCCAATGGTGGCAATGCTCCCAGATTTCACACACAGACACACAGACACACACCCCTTAACACCACTGAAATCACCAGAATGGCCTTTCTATGGAAAAAAGCATCAGAGGAGGGAGGCATGTTAAGTGAGCCCTAAGACCATAATTTACTATTAATATAGTGCTATATTCCCCATAAGAAATCCAGTGTCCCCCCCACCATTAGCAATATCATAACTATGTTTCAGTCGGCCTTAATATCTAAAAAGTTTGCTTAGCGTTGCGACAGTCAATCAGAGAAAAATTACAAGGACTGTGACCCCCAAGTGGCATTTTCCACCATTGCCCCTCCACTCTAGAATGCATTTCCTTCTGCCACATATATGAAGCATCATCCATATCATTACATTTTAGTTTTTAAATACAGTGGTACCTCAGGTTACAAACACCTCGGGGTACAAACACTTTGGGTTACAGACTCTGCTAACCCGGAAGTAGTAACTCAGGTTAAAAACTTTACCTCAGGATGAGAACAGAAATTGTGTGGCAGCAGTGCTGCAGCAACAGGAGGCCCTATTAGCTAAAGTGGTACCTCAGGTTAAGAACGGTTTCAGGTTAAGAACAGACCTCTGGAACGAATTAAGTTTGTAACCAGAGGTACCACTGTATTTTTTTTTCATTTGTATCTATTTTATGATACTGCTTTATTGGAGCTTTTGTTGTGCTTTTGTATGCCGCTTACAGATTTTTAAACATTATGGGGTTTAGAAAGACTTTTAAGTTAATAAATAAGTGTGTCAAACTATGGCTGACTACGAAGAAGCAAGCAGGTCAAATTGCACCTGCCTTGTTCCTCCCTTTGTCACGCTCTGAGGAAATAAGCCAGAGCACCGGCTTAGCGTTATCAGGAACCTACCTACCTGGCCTACCTAGCAGTTCGAAAGCACACCAGTGCAAGTAGATAAATAGGTACCGCTGTGGTGGGAAGGTAAACAGCATTTCCGTGTGCTCTGGTTTCCGTCACGGTGTCCCGTTACACCAGAAGCGGTTTAATCATGCTGGCCACATGACCCGGAAAGCTGTCTGTAGACAAACACCAGCTCTCTCGACCTGAAAGCGAGATGAGTGCCACAACCCCATAGTCGCCTTTGACTGGACTTAACTGTCCAGGGGTCTTTTACCTTTGCCTTTTTATCAAGAACCAGCACCAATGTTTTGTTTCTCTCAAAGGAAACCCCAAGGTTTGTCCTTGGCTTCCTTTAGTGATTTGTTTCGGGGGAAACAAATCATGACCACTGGGTCACACTAATGCTAAGCCATTGTTCTAGTTTGTTTACTCCCTGTAAGGCAAAGGGGTTGGAGCATGTGAGTAGTGTGCGCTAGCAGACTTGCCCATTCATGGCAGTCCGTAGTTTGGCCCACTGTAACATGTGAACTAAGCCAATAGCTTCATGGCCCAACTTATTCTCCTCAAGTTTTGGCTACATTATCCATTGCATACCATTAGGGAGATACTCCAAACAGATCTGAAGAATCCCTTGGTCACATTTCAATATCCCATTATTGTTTTCCAAGTCATTTAACATTTTTGCCATGTACATTTAGTGAAATGGCAACCGGAAATTATTTACATCAAAGTCACTATAGTTATAAATAAGCGATAGGCCAGAGATTGTGAGCAATGGGGAAGTAGGTGGGGATTAAGGGGATCTGCTTTTAGCACACAGTGCAAATTTTGTGTGGGGAATGTTTTTTGTTTTAAAAAGCTGAACTGGCTTCTGTCATCAGTGTGAATGTATGAGCAAGTCTGCTGAAATTTACAATTCTGCTAGGTATTAAATTGAATTTTCACCTGACAGGTACATCCGTTATTGTGATTACTTTGCAGTAAATTTAAAAATAGGTAGCCAAAACAGAAAGCCTTGTATCAAAACCCATTTTCTTCTGTTTTTATCATGGGCAAGCATACTACTATGCCTAGAATCCAATGCACAGATGCTCTATACTCATACTGAGGGATTTGGGATGGTTCATCACATGAGATCTTGCCTCTAGCTTGTCTTTTGGCAGGTTTTGCACTGGTTAGTGCCAACCAATAAGTTGGAATTTTTTGAAGTGGCAACAGCATGAGAGGAAGGAGCAACAGCATGTTGAGTTTGTCAACAGGAAATAAAGATCTATGCTGTTGCTACCAGGAAAGAACTAAGTCATATGTTTGCATCAGTTTTGAAAAGGTTTAATTTCCGTACTGGGGTGGGGGGATTTTTTTTTTAAAGGCTTTCAAAAGATTTTGGTGGTGGTGCTTTTTTCCATTTGGAGTCTGTGTCACTTGTTTGGTACAATTTTATGTGTCTAAAAGCCAGAGTGCTGAAACTGTAGATCAAAATGCATGTTGGATAATAGTAGGTCTTGCAAAACTGCTGGCTTTTATACTCTGGAAAGCTCTTGTTTAATCAAACCATTTGGGTCTCCTGTAGCTCACCAGTTTTGAAAAGGTTCAATTTTTTTGTACTTGAAAAACTGGGACTGGGGCTGTCTGTTCTCCAAATGCTGTGTACTGCATTACCTTTTCTTCAAGTAACAGAAACCCTTCAATGTAGAGGAAGGTGCAGATAGATTGGTACTGAAATTCTCCATAGAGATAGAAGCAGGAAATAAAGATACCTGTATTTGCACTGTTCCTATCAGGAAAGAAGTAAGTTGTGTGTTTGCATCAGCTTTGAAAAGTTTTAATTTCCATACCTGAAATCTTTTCTTGAGACTTTAAAAATGTCTTGGCGATTTTCAAAATTACCATTTGTTTGGCACAGGCTGAAGTGCTGAAACTGTAAAAGTTGGATAATAGTAGCTCTTAGAGGCACTGGCTTTTATACTCTTGTACACACAGGAGCCAACCTAGCCCAGGTTAATCAAACCATTTTGTAACCACAGACTGAATCCATAAACTTATTATTGAACTCAGAGGAATGTAGGAATCTGATGTAAGAAGCCATTAAACCACAGCATTTTAATCATCTAGGATTAGACAGAATCATTGTTTTTAATGCACAGACTTCCATCACGAATATATTTGGAGATATTTCATCAATGATTTTAATAACTGCATCATAAAATTAAATGCCATCTAACAATCTGCTTCCAACTTCTAAGCAAATGGAATTTGCTCTCAAAGGCTCTTTTTATCCTAGTTGGTACTAGACAAAGCTATATTGTATTGTGCCATAGCCAAGCAGTGCATCATTTTACCTGGAACACGGGTTCTTTCTGTCAGGAGTGCATGTAGGAGCCAGGCCCTATGACTGGTAGGGCTTCGCAGGACTGGGGCTTTCCTAAGTTTGTTCTCAAGAGGCAAGGCGCAGCCACACAGGTGAGGCCGATTGGTAACTCACAGCACCTGGTAGCAAGAGCTGGGAGGGATATAAGGTCAGCATTTCCCTTTGGCTTTTTGCCACAGCAACACGCTTCCTGCCTTGCTGCGTTTGGCTTCTTGACTCCTTGCTTCCTGATCCTCGGACCCTTGGCTTCCTGACTCCTGGCTTCCGGACTCTCGTTCCTGCTCCCACCCCGCCGTCTTGCTCCCAGTCCCAACGTCCTCCGCCAGGACTTTGACTGCCTATAAACTGGACCATGACACTTTCCACGTAATAAATTTTCAAAAACAAGCTTTCAAATTTGTGCTATGCCTCCTCCTATTTAAAGAATTGGAGCTTCCTTTTACAGGAGGAACATTCTGGTTCTTAACAAGTCAGCAGCAGCTGGTGCCCCCCAAAATGGATAATGCCATTTTCTGCAACAAAGTAGGAAAAGCCTCCCTCCACCCAAGCTGATCAAAGGCCAGACTCCCCTACCCAGGGGCAGAGGAAGGGGTGTGTGATGGGGTGGTCCGCCCTGTGTATCACCACTGAGGTGGGTGACAAAATGTCGGACGGCACTCACCGCGGGACCTGCAGCGTGCCTAAGCCACGCGTCTCTCCTGGGAGTGACGTGGTGGCTTGGGCTTCCACAGGCTCCGCGGTGCCCCAAATTGTCCACTCGCTGCCTTCCCCTCAGCTGTAGGGTGGCTGAGTGGGAGGAGGCAGGCAGACTCCTTGGAGGCCCTGCAGAGCATCCTGCCCCAGCTCACCCTGCCCCATGGGCGGCTGGCCCCGCGCGCTGCCCCAGGCACCCGAGCAGCTTGCTCTGCCGCTTCCCCTACCCACTCATGTTGTCATCAACAAGACCTATGCAAATTACCCATCTGGCCCTCAAGGTTGAAGAACCCTCCCAGGACTAAGTGAGAGGATGCTGGAATTATGTCTTCTGATGTAGTCCTGGGAAGTGTCCCAGCCAGCTGTGAAGGAAGCCTCTAAACAACATTGCTTTTTGCCAGGCCACCACTGCCCTCCCTCCCTGCACGCCTTGCAGAGCAATGTGAAGATTTTTGCCCACCCTACCCAAGGTCTCTAGCACCTCATAACCTTGCACGGAACACTTGCATGAGAAATGGCACTTCATGTTTGTGCTGCAAAACCTGTGCAATTCCTTCCTTGAGAATCCAGTTTTTGGTTTCTTCTGGCAAGCTCTTTGTTGATCTTATTGCTGGCCTCCTGCATATTATTTTTATTGGAAGCTGCTTCTATTATATTATTTGTTACATGGTTTAAAAAACCAAACATTGTTCTTGTAAAATGTTATGCAAGGGATTGCCCTAAAAGACAGAGAAGAAATAAATATGAGGTTTGTTTCTGACTTGACAAGCAACTTGAGCAAATGCTCTTGAGTTTTTTTGTGTGCTCCCTGGGTCAGGAGGAAACCTTTATATATCAAGCAAAATGAAAGAATGCCCAAGGGATTTCTGCCACAAGTGCATCTTGACACTTTAAAAATTCTTTATTACAATCAAATAATCAACATGCAAACACTCCCAACAATAAACCCTTAATAGGTCAAACCCTATGCAGTTTATTTCAACACACGCCAAACACATTTCAAACACGCCAATTTTCAGCATTGATCTAATACAGGTAACTTTCACCTTACGCACATTTAACTTGTGCACCAGTGGCGTAGCGTGGGGGGGTGCAGGGGGGCGGCCGCACCGGGCGCAACATCTGGGGGTTAGGGTTAGGGGGCGCAAATCCACGGGTTAGGGGGCGCAAATCCACGGGTTAGGGGGTGCAAATTACTTGCCTTGCCCCGGGTGCTGACAACCCACGCTACGCCACTGTTGTGCACATTTAGCTTTATGCACTTGGCAGAAATAAAGATTTAAAATGTAAAAGGGGTGGAAAGCAGGCAGGCATCAGGGGGAGGGGGAACTTTGGCAGTCCCACCCACCATTGCACCCAGTGTATCTTGACTATGCACAATTTTTGCTTTACACACAATCCCCGAAATGTAACCCCCACGTAAGTTGAGATCCACCAGAGTAACATTGGGGGGAGTAGCATTAAAGAGAAACATGGCAAATCAGTAGGTTTGGACTCTTGGATGTAGAACTTCAGAGTGGGGTGTGTCAGGGCATGTCAGGGGAGGCCATGAATCCACAAGAACCTGGCCCCAAGACCCCAAAAAAGGCCCAGAGGCAAATTCCAGTGGGAATGAGCACCGAGATTGAAGAGGGAGGAATTAAATTGCCCCACCTTCTGCCCTGGCCAGTGGGACATTGGATATAGCAGTTGTTCAGTCATGAATATCCTCTTGCTTCCCTGCCATCATCATTTGTTGCCCCCATAGGATTGCTCCCTTAGTGGGCGAGTATGAAATGGGACGCGGGTGGCGCTGTGGTCTAAACCACAGAGCCTAGGGTTTGCTGATCGGAACGTCAGCAGTTCGAATCCCTATGACGGGGTGAGCTCCCTTTCTTTGGTCCCAGCTCCTGCCAACCTAGCAGTTCAAAAGCACATTAAAGTGCAAGTAGATAAATAGGTACCGCTCTGACGGGAAAGTAAACAGCGTTTCCGTGCGCTGCTCTGATTCGCCAGAAGTGGCTTAGTCATGCTGGCCACATGACCCGGAAAAACTGTCTGCGGACAAACACCAGCTCCCTCAACCTATAGAGCGAGATGAGCACCGCAACCCCAGAGTCGTCTGTGATTGGACCTAATGTTCAGGGGTACCTTTACCTTTATGAAATGCAGTGAGCCCTAGTTGCTGATTAAACTGATGAAACCTTTTGCCTCCTGCTTAGTTCCTCTCACAACTGGCTGGAGCCACATTTATGACTTTTGTTCTTTCCAAAAGCTTCTGCATAAAGGTGTCCTTGGGAATTTGGTAAGGAACGGGGTGAATCCTTCCAAAGCAAATGATTTTGCTTCTAATAAAAAGCCTCATATTATTTTAAAACACAAAATTTATCTTCCTAAATTGAAAGTGTCAAAATGATTAGAGTTCCATTTTCTTCTCCCTCGCCTGCAGGTCTAGCATCACAAATCTTTAAGACTCACCGTGCTGACCAGATCACGATCTCCAGCCTGCCTGCAGCAAAGCGTAGGTCTTAGCTCTCTGGTATTCCTTATATTTCAAAACTGTCATGCAAAAAGCGTATCTAACTATTATATTTTCACGAAACGTTTTGCAATTTTCTTAGAAGCCCTGGGACTTGTGAAATTCAAATGATGTATTCTATAATTTGCTTTTTTTAAAAAAAAAAAAATCTATTTAGAACAAACAGATTTTGTGTGACCTCACAGTTACAGAGATAATCGAGCATAGCTCAGTTGGTAAAGCATGAGCCTTTTAATCTCAGAGTTGTGGGTTCGAGCCCCACATGGGGCAAAAGATCCCTGCATTGCAGGGGACTGGACTAGATGACCCTCATGCTCCCTTCCAACTCTACCATTCTATGTTTCTATGACAGCCTCAGCAGATAGCCAATTACTGCCCCATGCCTTGTTTTCTTCCAACTGACCCTGGTATTTTGCTAATACATTGCCTCTGAAGGAAATATTTGGAATAGTTTATGAACTTTTTGCCCGTGCACTTGACTTACCAGTCTCAACAGTACAGTTTCCCTTCCATTCCCAGTTACAACTTCCCATCTTCTTAAGACTGTTGTATTTTACTCAGAAGTTGCCATTGCCCTGAATCAGGAATTCCCACATATACCAGAGCTGCCCTACAAAGGTTGTCTTGAGAAGGAAATGGACCCACTCCACAGTCCTTCCCCTCTGGAGCTTGCATCTTACCCTAATCCAGCCACTGCACTCTGATGACTGGACCACGGGCTCCTTAGAAGACCCCGATTCCTACATCGTATGGAATGGGGTCTCCTGATGAGATGGTATTTGCAGGAGGCCATCTCCTGCAGACACAGTGATCAGATATAAGGAGTGAAACAATATTTTAGGTTTCCTGGTCCCGAGGTGTACAGGGCTTTGTACACCAGTACCATCAATGTAATTGTACAG